>NC_088677.1:68077468-70577468 GCF_950023065.1 Planococcus citri | reverse complement strand
AAAATCAAATAACACAAGCTAAATGGAAAATGGATTTATTCAACGATCGCATATCTTTGGGTAGAGACGAAACAGACGTCTTCGAGAGTATTTATCGACTGAGTATGTTGTTATTCGAGCATTTTGGTCGTCCCGTTGTCATCTTAATCGACGAATACGATCACCTTCTCTTGCAGGTATTCAAATGGGTGCTAGATTCTCCAGAAGGTTGGAGTTATCGAGATATACAAACCGAAGAACGTGTTATTGACTTTTTTCGTAAATGGTTTTGGAGAATTTTAGATCAGAATGAGTACTGCGAAAGAGCCATCTTGAATGGTCGAACGTTATTCTGCAAAAATGAAGTATTCTCAGCGGTCCGAGATCACATAGCGATCGATCCGTTCACCAATCCATTCCACGAGTATTACGGGTTCACTGATCGAGAAGTGGAGAAATTATTCGAATTTGCTGATATTCCTCAAGGTCCTCGGCAAGATGCCAGAGTATGGTTCTATGGGTATAATTTGAACCTATTCAGTAACCTCAAGGTGTACAATTCTTTCACCATAGCTTCGTTTTTGGCCAATAAACGCATGAGTAATTATTGGGAAAACGAATATGCCCTTTTGTATGGTCGCGATATCAGGAGATTATTCCAGTTCGAATCTCTTCGAGGATTTTATACCACATTGATTCAAAAAGGTACCTACCCAGTATCATTGAACGAGTTACAGATCTATAAAGCTGATCGTATTCATCTTAGTCGTTTGTTAAAGTCCAGTAAATATACCTTCGGGGTGAATGACATCAATTCCATGGTTATTATCAAAGAGCTTTCTGTTGCTGGGTATTTAACCAACTCTGGCCTATCTGAGAATGGAATGGTCCAGATAAGGTTTCCAAATATGGAATGTGCCAGTGTATGTGCTCGTATACTAAATGTTCCCATTGGTAAATATTCGTGGCTGAATGATTCCACTCTGTTCAGATTCGCTCCTGAATACTACGATGAAATGGAACGAATCAAAAAAAGTATTCGGACGAGAAGGCCGAATATTATATTTGAAACACCTTCCAGGGCTCCGAAAACGACCAGAGAGAAATATTTTATTATCACGAGTACAGCGTTCCCTATGACTGGGAAAATGAAAATGAAGAAAATAGGCTTTAATTTTAAGAAGGCTTACGAGCCAAAGGATGTATCTACTTTTGAAGTCAAGGAATCGGAAGAGTATTGAACTACGTGGGTTTACAATAGTGCAAATGTACGATTTTCGTGATCTTCAGGATGGTGGCGCTTTCACATACTTACTTAATGAAATTTTTCAATTTTCATTCGGCAGATTTTTCTCGAGTCTCAAAGGGTTGATGATTATTTTTCAAGCTTTTATTCACATCTGCAGACCGTGATTTTTTCTCAAATGAATGATGTGAATTTTGATCAGGTAATTTTTCAGCTCGTGTACAGTCTTGGCGGTAATACTCTCAATATTATATAGTTGAAAAATTCAAACCATCATTATTTGAAAACAGTTCAATTTCAAAAATCATTCACACAATTTCAGCAAAATTTGACGGACGTAATTTAGTAAAAATTGCATGAGTTAAAATTGCTTCAGAAAACTTACTCGAAAATTTGTTAAAATTATTTTGAGCAACCCATGAAAAAAAACCAATGCAATTTCAAGAAAGTTTCTCAAAATTCAGAAAAAATCTCAGAAAACTTCAAAACATTTGAACATGTTGTCATTGTCGTTAACTATGGTACATAACATCATAGTACCTTTCTTGTCTTTTGTTGAAGGTTTTTAAGTTCTTGAAACCTTTTTCGCGAGATATCAGACACATTTACTGTATTTATCGTCAGGTTTTCAAACCCTGCCTCGACCACTTTTTTCACAACCGTTTGGAGCTTAATCGGAAATGGAATACAGAATTCGACAGTGTGGTCCGCTTTCTGTTGAATTAACAAAAAAACAAACATTAATTTTTGCAAATATAAATGAAAAAAAAATCAAAAACAAGACAAATAAAAAAAAACTTATTTCATCAATCTTCACATTCGACCAATTGGCCTCATCGAAAATGTTCTCTAGTATGTATACTATATCTTGAGCTATGAAATGTCCATCAACGAATATGCCGATGGTCTAACGGTACATTTGCGAATGCATCAGTTTTTTAAGACAATTTTTATAGAAAAAAATCGTATGTGTCCGGAGTTCGACTACATAGTACATACATTCACCAATTAAATTACTTTCATGAGTATTCGGCGATCGCAATATAACAAAAACAAATACAGAAATAGGTATAGGTACGATTAGAGGTACGTGCATAGAAATCAAAAGAAAAAAACTTGACCAATTCTGTCCATATTGAATAAATAAAGGTGTATTTAATGAATTAAAATTCACTACAGATGATCTTAGATATTACGATAATAAAGTAATGAATTGAAATAAAACAGCAAATTAAAAAAAATAATAATCAGTACTTTAAATGGTTACTTACTGCGATTATCTTCTCGTTTCACGAAATATCAATATTTCCGGTATTATTGCGGACATTTGACATAGGTAATATATAGGTAATTTACACAGAAATTACGAAAATCACTTTTTTTTAAAATATAAATATTCAAAAATATGGCGCAATTGCTTTGAATTATTTGAGTTGAGATTAAGCTCAAAATCCTTTATTAATATACTCTTCACTTGGAAAAAAATCACCACAAGAGATTTTAGGATGACAGATGAATTTTTTTTCTGGATTTTCAACATTTTTTTTCCATCTCTGGGCATAATTCTTGAATTAAGTTTTTTTACTTATAAATACTTATGTATAATACATCGTCAAATTTTTCTTTTTTTAAAGATGAATCAAGTGCATGAGTTGAGCCTGTCTTGCAAAAAACACATCATGTGTATGTTACATTTTTATCTACAAGAAGGCGAAGACACAACTGTATTCTGCACAAATAAATTACTATGGGATCCAACGAAGCAAATCCAAATCATCCCATATGAACCCCTCAACAAAGCACCCACCGTTGAGCGCCAACTGTCACGTAGGTTTTTACCGAAGCACTTGATCGATTCTGAGTTACCGAATAAAAGACGAACACAGGATTGTATCAATTAATTTTTTCACTTTATTTAACAAATACGGTATCGTTCGTACACTACACAAATTGTTTGAGTCAAATGAAAAGGAAACGGTGAACGTGTTTATATAACACAGAATGACCAATTTGTAGAAGTCTTAGTTGATCGAACGTGTAAGAATAATTTTGATAAGAGCATTCTACAATTTGGTTTTTTTGAAGGACTAAACAACAGTGTGATCACTGTGCATTGGATTTGAAAATAGAAGAGATACTGAGGATCGAGAAAAGAAGACTAAAAATTTGGAATATCTCTTTATTTTGATAACAAAAAATAAGCTTTTTGTCTCAACTTTTGAATAATTAGAATAATCGTAGCGTTTGATCGAGTATTGAGTTATTAAAGTGTAGCTAAGACGTGGCCATTTGCCATTTGAATATCAGTTTACTATCATCAGGTATATTTAACGATCGATTCAATTTTAACAAATAGGGTAAGCTAAGGCGATGTTGTTGCCTTCTCGAGTACCTATCGCGACTAACTTTTATCGATCCACCAAAAATTCATCTCAAGATCTAATAAATGATTTATGTATGAATTCATCTTTGTATAGGATCCATCATGTAAGATCTAATAATATTTTCATTCGAGTATGAAGATGGATTCATAAGAAAAAAACATAAAACATTAGAAATATTTTCCCCTTCACTTCATTTATTTCCACAATTCAAAGAAAAAAAATCAAATTTGAAGGTTTTAATCAACTAGTAAGTATCTAAAAAATGAACGCATTTCCTAAATAGTCTTAGATGAAGACATAACAATCGATATGTCACACTTATGACTGTTGATGTGTAATGATGAAAAATCGTCCATACCCGTATTAGAAGCCTGTCGACATCTATCGCAGGGCTCCATTTGATTTTCTGATTCCTTTTCTGTGGCGGGGGCAGCATCTTTCGACGAATCCGAGAGCTCTATTTGATTTTCTGATTCATTTTCTTGGGGGGGGGCAGCATCTTTCGGCGAACCGCAAATGGTTTCTGGCCGGACCAATCCACAATATTGACAGATCAGTGCCGCCGTCGTCTGCAGCAAATATGCCTACTTCCTACTTCTTTTTATATTCTTTTGGCGCCCAACGTGGGATATAACAATAATAAATACAGAAATGAAAAAAAAAAAAAAAAGGTCATGGCAAAACGCAATACAGAGAAAAAAAATCAAAAAACCACGTTATACATATGAAATTTTCGTATATGTAATGATACTTACACTAGGCGATAACATTCTCGGAGTCGGAATCTCCCTGACGTCTCCTCCTACCTCTTCCACTTGGGAAATAAATGCGGCCCAAAAACTTGATAAATCTAAAAATAAAAAATAAAAAATTAATACAATTAGGTACAAAAAATTTAAACACAAAAATAATTCCAATTCACACAAATTAATTTAAAATTGCAACGATCACTTTCACGCAGATATAATAAAAACAATTACTGCAATAACAATTGTGACAACCACCTCATTTCAGTTTGTAGGTACCTACTTCAAGAGAACGATCATCCTTCTAAAACGACGATCATAATGCAACTTTTTTTTGCTGAGGGTACAAAAAATTCCTAACGCCACGATTTTTCGTCGTTACATACATATTATTTAAAAATTCAAAATTGATAATTTCTCTTAATCCCCCCAATTGATCAAATCTCTCTTCATTATCATCGCCAGGATGATGTACTCTAGGTCAGTTCAGATTTTGAGCTTAGGCCACATTTCTTTTATTCATTTTATACACAAACACGATCTTTAAAAAAAATAATCATAAAAACAACAAGAAAAATCAATAAATATTAACACATTAACCAATGAGTTTTCTAACGAGATATGAAAGATGAAAAAAAAAATTACTTACTACGAATTCGTCTTGAATGCCAAACTTATATCAATTACTTACATATTTGGATAAATCGCCAAATACGATTTTGTTCACATTCTCTTCCCTATTTATAATTTACCGTTAAATCACGCGATTTCTTTTTTCTTATGTAGGCTTGTTGGTTTCGATAAGCTCAGCTTTTTTTTGTTACCCTACCTCAGTAATTTAAATGTTTAGTGTAGAAGTCGATAACAGTTCATATATTTTGGTAAATTCTCTACGTAACAGTAGGTAGCATTCTTGAAAACAAAAAACCAAAGGTACTTGGACACGGCAGCATGACGGAAACGTCCAGTAATACTTTACAATTTAAAAAAAATGATATAAAAAATTTTAAATGCCTTTCTCAGGGCTCTGGACCACTTGGAGGACGGCGAGCTGCCGAACGCCCGAACGCTAGCAACTTCCCACGGAGCGCGCGTGGGATTTTAACGGACGCTCGGGCGATTCCTCCAAGTGGCCCATATACTACTACCGAAAGCTCTGGCTGCAACCATTCAAAAGTAATATGAGATCTAAGTTACGGAAATAGTGTATATTTTTTACTCACTTTATATTTTCAGACTGGAGAGTTGAGTATTCAGTTTCATTCTCGGATTCTTGCAACTCAAACGAGACAGACCTGAGTGTTCCACACAATCTCTGCAGATTGGGATACTCACCTCTACGGCGATGATGACTGCCTTTATCGGCGGCGGAACCTTTTTAGCTCGTAGCACCGGAATTATGTACGACTATGTCTGGTACATCGAAAGCAGGATTCCAGATAGGGGTAGCTGGAGTGACGCGCTCCGGGGGGCTATCATTCAATACCTCCTTAGAATATAAAGGTCGTTGAGGTAGGACGCTGCTATTGGGACTGTTTCAGCACTGGTTAATGGGTTGAAAAGTAAAAAAAGTACAAGTGGTAACGGAGTTTATATTCGATGATTCAGATATAATTTACAAGGCAAAATAATAGAATTTTTCAGTGCGAATTTGTCAACGTCATAGGGGACCATTTACAGAAAGAAAAACACAAGCGGTATTTTAAACATTACGTTACGTTACCCTTGGCATATTGATGAATTTTGATAAATTGACTGGCTCTGATGGCGAAATTCCCACGAATGACCAATTCCCAAGATGACCAGCAGCAACGGATTTCCAAAATGACCATGGACCATGAATTTACCAGTAACGAATGGCGAGAATTTTGGTCGGCTACAGGGTACTGAGGATGAGTTCTGCTATGTTGGTCCAATGATTGATCTTATTTTGATTTGATGCGAATCTAGATTTTTCCAGCTTGGAGTGAATTTTCAGAATGGTTCAATTTTCTCGATTTCTAGTATTGATAATTTTCAGAATGGTTCAATTTTCTCGATTTCTAGTATTGATAGACATTGTCTCTGATTTTTTTGGATTCAGTCTCCCGCGACAATGCAGATTGCAGATACTTGTCGGTTTTTGTGAAATGAACAGATAATTTGAAATCGATTACTTTAAATTAGATTAAACTTATTTACGACACTTTAAGAAAGATAAAGCTTTATTCAACAATTTGCTAAACTCCAATTCGATACTAATAATTAATAATAAGCTTCTAGGAAGCTTTTTCCGAGTTTAAAAAAAAACGAAAATTGAATGGATAATAGACCATCTAAACTAATGACTATTATTATAATAAAAAACATATGAAACGCTTAATTATACATTTTGATTTGGAGAGAATAGAATTTGACTGATAGAGGATAGACTCCAAAAAATTTTTATGAATTTTATACAAGGTCAAGTTTTAATCTTTTGATGTTGTTCGTGGTTAGCTGGACTGAATTTCTGGCTGTTTCTAGTTTTATTATTGCTTCGTTTATCCTTAGCGGTCTATCTTCTAAGGTTATCACATGAGTTTTGTTCAGGATGTCGGCGCTTTCACATGTGGGGATGTAGGACAATATGATATCCTCGCAGTTTTTCGTTTTTTGAACATGATTTAAATCATGTTCAAAAAACGAAAAACTGCAACAAAAACATTTATCTTGGGATTTTTAAGGAAAATTAATTGGCGATTTGTCTCCGCAACCATTTTTTGGGAGATTATGACAATTTAAAATCGCCTAATCAGTTAATACTGTCTACATAGGTACATATCTATGTATTAAATTCAAGTAGAAACTTCATACCAAGGTCAGGTTGTGTCGCTTCATACTGCGCCAATTTTTTTTTCAATTCTTTATTTTCCGAAGTTAAAATGAAAATTTTATCCAACAGTGCCTGCTTGGTCTTCTTGCGATCAGTATCACTTTCAAAGTCACTTTCTTCACTTGATCTTGAAAGTGACTCCTTACTGCCAAAAAATAACGCCTGCAAAACACAGCATAGAATGAAAAAAACTTCCATAAAAAGCTAAACATAACATTACTGTATAATCGCCTGTAGTACGCTACAAATTCGTCGTCAATGAGATCTTAAATAATTGTATTCTTCTTTCTCATCCGTACTACTGTGTATTCAAATTTTACCTTAAAATTTTTCTTCGTAAACATTTCTCATCCTAATTTCGTTTCCTCAATTGTATTTGTATTTCTCATTTTTTCGTTTTTTAAGCCACAGAAAAGGCAGAAATTCAAGCAACATTACAAAGGAAAACCATTTGAATGTGGATTCTAAAAATAGTACCTAGGTACTAGGTCGGTACATTACAAATGAAAAATGAAAAAATTTAAATATGTACCATTCTTGAATAAAAAAAACCAAAGGTACTTACTTGGAGAAGGCGAGCTGCCGAACGCCCGAACGCTAGCAACTTCCCACGGAGCGCGCGTGGGATTTTAACGGACGCTCGGGCGATTCCCCCAAGTGGCCCATATACTACTAAGATATTACGAATAGACCAAAAAAAAAGCACTTACTATTATCTACCCATTTTCTCGTTTTTTCATAATACTTTAAATTATTTCGTTCTCTCATTCAGCATTTTGCTCGTTGCTATTCTTGAAGAGCAGATATACCTGATTCTATCTTCAAATACTACCAAGTAAAATTATTCTTCCGTCTCTTTGTTGACTATAAGCTGCTTCGAGTCGAGGAGTTTTAGAAGTTTGCATAAGAAGTGCTTTTCTGTAAGAGGTTACAAAGTAGCCACACTTGAAAGAAATTTTCCTGTGTTTATCTACACACTGCGCAAGGGTTGTTGCGGATCGCTGAAACTTGATCCGAATCACGGATCACGAAACGGAATTTTTTTTGAAAACAATCACTACTTTTTCATTACATTTATTCAACTAAATTTTCAGAAAGCTCTAAACTCGACCCCCCCCTTTCTCCTCCACACACAAAAAAATTGACTAGGTAAGTCAAATTTTTTACTGGAAAATTTTCAAAAAAATTTTGAATTGGAAGAAAATTGTAGATAGGTATACTTACAAAGGGTTTTTTAATTTCGAATTTTCGATCGAAATAATATCATTTTTATTGAATGCCAGTGCAACGGGGTACTTGGGAAGGCGAACCACCAAAACGTTAGCATTTGGTACTAGGTAGATAAGGTACATTACAAATGAAAAATGAAAAAATTATATTTTTAAGGATCTACTATTACTATACATATATTAATATTCAATTTCAAAATACTTAGAATTTTCGTTTCGAATCCATACTGTTTGTAGTAAGAAGAGCTATTGTATTCATGTATTGATTTACTAAGAATAACGTCCGGCTTGTCGGTTGGGAACGCTATTGGTAGTACAGTGCAGTGTTCTTCGTTTATATTCACGACTACTACAAGGATATATTTGACCAATTTGGATTGAGAATCCGTTGCGACAAAATTCTTCAATAGTGATCGTTCAACTTTTCCAAAATCACCAACTTTTATATTTGCAATCTCGTCCTCCTAGGAACAGTTATCCACATGGTTAATGATTATTCTTTATTATATTAATATTAGGTAGGGTAGTAGTATATAAAACAACGGAACCGATTCAAGCTAGCTCCGTTTCAATGTATTTTTGAGCTATGTCCGATTGAAGAGAGATTTATTTAAAATTAAAAACTGTGTCATGACGTCACGCTCACTCCATCCATCCAACCTACAACCAACCAGTTCTGTTTGTACTGCTGCTACTGAGGTGCTTTATCATGATGTACCTACCAAGCAGTTTCATTACCTACAAAAATATTAGTGGGAGTACCTCCGTATTAATTACTTTCTCCCAGCCGTCAATATTTCAAAACAAGACAGAAGAAACATTGTCAACTGCTGGTAGTACAGTTAGTTATATGTATTTACAAACAAGAAGCACAGTTTAACTCGCCTATATACCTATACCATAAGACACCGACATTCGCTCATACAACTTACTCGGTCACAACTCTTCTTCATTCCACCAACAAGTGATTTGATGTATACAAATTATCGTTTCTACGTACAATGCTCCAAAGAAAATAAATACAATTCGCCTTAAGTGGTATACATATTCGCAAAAGTCGCAACTCAACAAGGTTTATTTGAAAAAATATTGAACACAAAATTTTGAGTTACAGTATTGAAAAACAACAATTTAAAACAATCTTTTGATTACTCGTTTATGTTTTTTTTTTTCAATCACAATTTCAATAGAATTCAAATTCAACATTCAGCTTCTTTACTTTTGTCATTTCAAAGCTTGTTGATACTTTGATTGGTGAACTTTTATCTCACCCCATGAAGATAAAGAAGCGTTGTTTCTTCATTCATCATTATTTTTTTTACTACAGCTGAGCTGAGTTTAGAACCTTACCTTGTCCAATGATTTCATATGTACTTCATTAAAAGAAAGTAAGGTAAATAAACATTAAATTCTACTAGACTCTGCAATGATAAGAAATCTCCTACAATCGAGTTGGACTAACAAAAAATATGTATTGTGTTTTGTGTGAACGGAATTTCAGCTTTTTTCCTCAATTGACAGGGGGAATTATCATAAGATAAAAAAGGAACGATTTTCAAACTTGAAGCTTTCCCAAACTACGTATTTGAATAAGTTTTTTAAAACTTTAGATCTAAAAATATCATTTTGAACCCACATTTTGGCAATTGCTCCCAAGAGAGAAAAAAAAACATACATGTAGATACTTCAAGTTAAAAAGTACCTAATATCAAAGTTGAAACTGCAACCCTTATGTTTTTGAATCCAATGAATGTTGAAAGATGACATTCACACTTGACTATGATTACAACATGCAGGTGCAGGGTCAACTTTTTTATCTTGTTTTGTAACCTACAGTCATGTTGATATTTTAGTATCTCAAGAAACACCATAAACTCTGTCCAAATATATTTTTTTTTTTAGTAGTGGAAATCTTGAGGGGTTAGAAAGATAGACAGACAGATTGACAATTAATCTTGGGAAGCTAGATAGATATAGGCATACAAACAAGTTTGAGAGGATAGACAGGTCTTGGATCAATGACTTCAAGAAGGCTGTTTGAAAATTAAATTCTTAGCAGAATTTTCAATTCTTTACTTTTTTTTCAATGAAGTATGAAGTTGCTGAACAAGGTTTGGGTCTAAACTAGCTGAAATGGAATGTAATGAATGATGAACATAATTATGTGAAAGAGAAGAACATGAAAAAAATTATTCTTGGCAATAAAGAGTAACTCACCACTTCACCAGTAAGGATAAATTGTACGTATACTTCAAAATAATCTTTCCGTTCACTGAACTGGTACTTCTCTGTGTCTGTCCAATGGTCTAAGCTGTAGAATCACATACAATTCCGAAAACGTACATGTAACCAAACATTCCAGTACTGAAAAAAAAAACATAAATTATTCTTACAGCTGAGACTGTTCGAGGTCTGAATAGAAGTAAATAATATGTGATCATCATTATACTCATCTTAATACTTACTCGTAAGTGCGTTGCTCCGGCTAAATCTTAACTCTTTTTTGAATGCAGTTCATTAACCCAAAACGATAAAAAATATATGACAGCAAGGCTGATAAAAAAAAAACAAAGAAGATATTATTACAAATTTTAATTTAAACGATAAAAAAAATGTTAATCCGTGTCTAATTATTACAAATTATTAAAATTGTTATCTATACACTTACGGAATTAATTGCCATCGTTATCAGTGTGTTATCACGCGGAAGCGAACCACCTGTGTTATGATGAAAACTCATTACGGATTTTTAACAATTATTTCGCGAAAAAAAAAGGTTCATTGAGTTTTCTTTTAAACAACTGATTAAAAAAATCACTATCACAACACAAAGAAATTTTCATTTTATTTTCCGTAGATAATTAATGCCCATCCAGTGTAAAATGAACAAACTGAGACGAAACATAATTATCTATGTTATTGTTCTATAAAATATGTATCTACTCGATGAAAAAAAAAATCACAACTGCTGCTTTGAATGATATTTTTCTTCCATAGGTAATTAATGTCCGTCCAGTGCAAAATATATAAACTGAGACAAAACAATAATCACCTATGTTAAAAAAATTTTTGCAGGTACTTAAACTAAAGCAAGCAGCCAAACGAGAGACGACTAAAGAACTAATAGGTACTAAAATCAAACTGCAATAACTTGGTTTGGAATAAATTGAAAACAATAAGTATCATTCTATTCAAGGAGGAGACATTTATTTTAAAAACACAATGATTATTGTGATAATTTGCAGATTAAAGAGTTCTTGGATTTTTTTAAATTCAGATTGCCTAGGTGTTACTTTTTGCAAGAAATTTAACAATATAGCGTTGCTCTTATTCTTTGAATTTTATTAGCAATTATTGCAACGCAAGACTATGTAAGAAGGTATATTTTTTTCCAAGTACTGAGTGATTTTATTTTTTCTTACTGTACTTGTACGTATGTAAACAGACATGGTAACAAACACATGCCGCTAAAACACCTTGCTTCACCTTTCCCTCCTCATCAAAACAAATAATTAGGTTAGCAAGACACGTAATCAGCTGTTCAAAAATAAAGGCTTGTTTATAATGGCCGTGACTTGGCCGTGGAAAGTACCCGCGGAAAGTAGTACTTTCCGTGGCTGGACAAAGGAAAAAAGCCGCAGACATTATGAACTGCCTGCTTACAACACAATAATTTTCATATAAATTTCTAAATGATTCCAGAATAATAAGCAGAAAAAGTCTCCTTTTTTTACTCTCATCCAAACATTTTATGAAAATTCTCCCAAAAAATCTCAAACTTTATTTAATTTAAACACACTTACAGAGAATGATTCACGTCCTCTACCTTCAATCCGCTGCCTCCTGACAGCATCCATTGTCAACAAAACGTGCCTACAGTAAAAAGGCCACGTAGGCATCCGCTCTAACTGATAAGCTGGGGTAACCTATGAAAAAGCAAAACATAAAGGTTTAGTCTTGCTTTATTATGAAACCAATAAAAACATGAAGAAAATATATACTCACTAGAGGTTCATTTTCAGGAAGTTGCACTCCCTGTGCATTTTCAGGCATTACAGCCTGCCTAATTAAACTCCTCCAATCATAAAAAATGGCTTGATTAATTCGCGGCATTCTCAAATTAATAGAATATCGGCACCCCTCCGAGCATTTTAGGCTATGATAGTGTGATACCATCACGTTCACTATAAATAACATACATCATAATCACGAAATAATTAATATTAAAAATGAATGGTCTTACACTGAGAAAAAAAAAGTATATGGAAATGGTTCCTTACCCATTTGGGGATCAAAAACTGGGATCTTTAACACATAAGCATGAGAATTTAGCGGGGGCCACTGCTCCACCTGAGCAAGGGGGTGATGGTTTCCCCCCTGCCTGCGCCCCTTCAAAACGATGTATGTAGAATTCTCATCATTGTACATTTTGGTCTGCTCAACATCCATAAAATCCACAAAAATTCCAGAAGCCATTGATACTTTTCATTACATTTTTATAAAATTACAAAACAAAGTAACTTTAGAATAATATGATTAATATGAGTTTATTGAACTCTTAAAGTAAACCAGCCTTACATCTAAATGCTGCTGCTAGCTGACTGCACTGCTGGAACGCGCTCTATGTGGCACGTTTTGGAAGCAGCAACAGCAATCAGAACTGGTTGTTGGTTGGTTGGAGTGCGCATGATGTCATAACGCAGTTTTTATTTTTTTTTAATACATTGAAACGGAGGTAGCTTAATTCGGTATGCCTCAAAACTTAAAGCTAGCTTCAATCGTTCCTACTCAAAAGTAGGCTGTAGCGTTTCGGGGCTGCGTGGCCGTCATTTTTCTAACTACTTAGGGTTCAATTGAACATATTACATTACTTCACTTGTCACAATTGTGCCTTCACAAAGCTGAACATCCAAAACCTAGAGGATATATGTGAATGGGGGTCTGGAGGCGAAGCCCCCAGGACAATCACACCTCAGATGTTTCAATCAAGTAATAATTGAAGCTTTTATCTATCTATACAGGTATGATATTATGATAAGACAGCCCGTATTATTATTGTCCTGGGGGCGACTTTTTCACTTCCTGCCTGGATACCCTGGCCTTTTAAAAAAAATCACGAATTTGTCCAAAAATATGAAAAAGGAAGTAATTGAAGAAAATTATAGGATGTTTATATTTATAAATGTATTGCAAATCAAATAAACAACTGAAATCATGTAATTTCGTAATAATGTAAAAATAATAACTTATTTCAATGCAACAAATCTAATCATAAAGGTACCTAATTTCATAATGTATGTACAGGTTAGGTATAGGGTACCTATAGGTATACATAACATGGGCAATTGGGCACATCTCGCACATTATTAAACAAAAAATACTGAAACAACAGCAACGTTGATCATTCCAATAAATGTCAACCTGTAAGCACCCGTAGATAGGTACAGATGATTACTTTAATTTAATTTAATTTACTTCATCATACCACTAGACGAAGTCGAGTCAGTGTTATACGAGCAATAACTAACTTGCGAGTAATTCAGACCAACTAATTCGGGTGAAATATCAATCGGTGTCCGAATCATAGACGATAGTATATTATTGGCTAAACAATTGCTGGGTTGTTGAAGTGATTTGGGTTTAGAAGGTAAACGACCTCGACGACCTTTTAAAGAATCAGTTCGAACGACTTCTTTAACCATACCGACGGATAAGCATTTTTGAAATCGACAATATTGGCATCGATTACGTCTTCTTTTATCTACCGGGCATGATTTATCGGCCAAGCATACGTATTTTGATCCTTTTTGTACAGTTCGTTTGAAGAATCCTGTGCGAATGAAGTTTATTGTCAGAGGATTAAAAATATTTTATGCAAATGCGTTCTAAATAGTCTAATATACCTTTACATCCTTCGCAGGTTCGAACACCATAATGTTGACAAGCAGCTGTATCTCCACAGACAGCACATAATTGGGTTGCAGGGGTATGCAGCAAGATGTGTGAATTGGACATGTAATCTCGATTGTGATTGGTAGATGACGTAGTTTCACTGTGAGAGGTTATGGGATTTGCGGACATATTGGGTAAATCAGTTCGAGTTGTTTTTGGGTAGTAATTCACCGGACGAGATGTATTGACTGGTGTGATGGAAACATTTTCGTAAGTTGTTTGCATCGTATTGACTGAAGTGTATTTTGGTTTCGTTTCACGATGCTGGCTGTAAATACAAAATAATAGATTAAAGTTAGAACGAGTTAATTTGTTGAAATGCAGTCAAAGGTATCTATCTATGAAATTATTTTTGAGCATGGAGAATTTTGGTGAAAATTTGAAAGAATAATGGAAATAAGAGCGAAAAAATGAAACCAATCCTGAAGTCTTAGCTAGGTAGGTACCTACTTAAGTAGGTCTAAGTACCTACAAAACAATTTCAACAAAATATATTTTTCAAGTTGTAGTCAGTTCAATTATTTATGAGGTTTTGAGCAATTCTTCAATGGGTCGTCTTGATACAGCCCTAAAACATTTCCATTCCATACTTTCCTACAGTACAACGGGTAAAAGGTACCTAACAAGTTGGCTTGCATTTTTGCTACCCAAAAAATTCAGTTTGCCTTTTGGTAGAGATTTTTAAAAAAATGAAAATTACTTACTTGGATATCCCCTAGTAACCTATAATTTATGTGTTAAGTAAAGTACCTATTCTATAATACTTCCTTTACCTATTATGATCATGGCGATTACTAAGCAATTGAACTGTATCAAACGTTTTATCAGCAATGCCACAATAATTCAGGGATTATTTTAAGGATTTTTTGAAGCTACGCAACCAGCATAATTTTCAATATCAAAAATTTTCCAACCCCAATTTTTCAAAATTTCCCCCTTATTTTTGGTACTTACTACGAGTACACAACAAATTTTTGAAACTACCCAAAATGTGTGGAGCTACACATTAAAATAATCCCTACAATAATTCGAATGATGCAACATGAGGTACAAAATTGACAGGTGACGTGCGCCGATTGAACGTGCGAATAAATACTTCGACACATGACTCACATCTTGATAACCATACAATACAAACTACTTTTACTTTACAAAAAAAGAGTTCGTTTCCTAGCTTTTAAAATAGAAATAATGTTCCTCTGAACTCTGTCTAAATGTCAAAAATAAAGTATTTTAGGTTCTCACAGTTCTACGATAGGGAGTGAAACTTGAACGCAAAATGATTTTCTATTCTGGGCACACCCCTCATTCCGAATCAACGTTAGTGTCGCCTTAAGCGTGATTTTAAGACAATTTTAGCACCAAAATGGATTTCCTACGTAGGAGTCATTAAGTCAGTGGCATAAAAAAATCATATCTGTGATGTAAAGGATTTCGTCCTATGCCCATTGAACCAAAGTTCGCATAAAACGGCTTGCACAATGGAGAAAAGTTGAATTTTGTAGTCGCGTCCTCCTCCAATTTTGGGTAGAAATAAAGTGTTTTTGAATTGTTCAAAAGTGATGTTGCGACCTATCAAAATGGATTAAAATTTCGCAAAAATTCAAATATTTCCTCGAAAATGCTTTTTGAGAATTTAAAAAAAAATTTGAGCCCATAATTGAGTTAAGATTTTTGAGATTTTTGAAAAAGAGTAACGCAACCTATCAAAAAAGGTTAAAATTTCGCGAAAAAATTGAATATTTCCCCAAAAAAAATTTCTGTACATGTTTGAAGAATTATTATGGGTTCAAAATTGGACAATGATTTTCCAGATTGTTGAAAAAGTTTACTTCTATCTTTCAAAATAGGTTGAAATTTTTCGAGAAAATCGAATATTTCATGAAAAATTTTTCGTTATGCATTTTTGAAGAATTCTGAGCCCATAATTAAATAATAGTATTAGGGGATTCGCAAAAGAGATTTCATGCAACTTATTGAAATAATTTTAAATTTCAGCAGAAAATCAAATACGTATTTCCTTCAAAAGCTTTTTATTACCACTTTTGAAAATTTTCAAGCCAGAAATTGGGTCAATTTTTCGAATACTTATTACTTATGAAAAAAAGTCATGCGACCCATGGGAATGTGTCACATGAAGAGTAAGTTCAACATGAAGAGTAAGTTCAGTGTTTAATATTTTTTCATTTAGTGGAGATTAAGTCGATGAAGATGAATGTCATAATTTTTTTTTGTTACAGAATACGTTTTTTGTGAGTTGTTTTCGGAAATGTTTTTTACATACTCTATGTTATTACCTACTTGAAAATTTGATCGTCTCCATAATTATTATGCAAACGTGTTTCATTTCCAAAGCATTATAAACAATTGATTTTTTCATATAATTTCTACCACCATTGATAGGATATCCTTTCATTGACAGACTGACAGTCTCCACAAAAGTGCTCGACAACATGTTGGCGGAAAAATTTGATTTTCTTGAGTAAAGTTAGTTGATAAGTCGCATTACAATTTTTTCCAAAATCCCAAAAATCATTAAAATTCTGGGCTTAAAATTCTTCAAAAATGCTCAAACAGAATTTTCGTGGAAATATTTGGTTTCCTTGCGAAGTGTCAACCTAAACTTTGATAGGTCATATTGCACTTTTTCAAAAACTCTCAAAATCAGTACCCAATTTTGTGTCCAAAATCCCTCAGAAATTCTCAAAAAACATTTTCGTGAGAATATTTAATCTTCTCGTGAAATTTTAACCTACTTTGATAGGTCGCATTACACTTTTTCAAAAATCCTAAAAATTTATAGGTAATTCAATTTGTGCCCAAAATTCCTCAAAAATGCTCAAACAAGATTTTGGTCGAAATGTCTGACTTTCTTGTAAAATTTTGAAATATTTTTGAAACTCGCAATTAAAACTTTTTCGAAAGTCTCAAAAATCATTGACCCAATTTTGGGGCCAAAATTTTTCAAAAATGCTCAAAAAACACTTTCGTGGAAATATTTGATTTTCTCGCGAAATTTCAACCTACTTTGATAGGCCGCAATACACGTTTTCAAAAATCAATACCTAGGTACTCAATTTGTGCCCAAAATTACTCAAAAATGCTCAAACTAAATTTTCGAAAAATATTTGAATTTCTTGCAAAATTTTAATATACCATATTATTATTTTGAAATGTCGCAAAAAACTTTTTCAAAAATCTCAAAAATCATGACCCAATTTTGGGCTCAAAATTTCTCAAAAATGCTCAAAAAATATTTTCGTGGTAATGTTTGAATTTCTCGCGAAATTTTGACGTATTTTGATAGGTCGCATTGCACTTTTCAAAAATTTCAAAAATCAATAAATACTCAATTTGTGCCCTAATTTCCTCAAAAATTCTCAAAAATATTTTGATGAAGATATTTGATTTTCTTGCAAAATTTCAATACACATATGTACTTATTTTGAAACGTCACAGTAATTTTTTTCAAAAATTCCAAAATCGTGACAATTTTGGGCTTAAAATTTTTCAAAGATGCTCAAAAAACATTTTTATGGTAATATATGAATTCCTCGCAAAATTTTAACTTGTTTTGATATGTCGCAACATCACTTTTTGAATAATTCTACAACAGTTCATTTTTACTGTAAATTGTCGGGGAGGGGGCTACTCTGAAATTCAACTGTTCCCCGTTGTGCAAGCCTTTTTTCGCGAATTTTGGCATTAGAGGAGTGTCCAGAACTAACTTATGAAAAGTGTTTTTTGCGTCGTAGCCGTTTTGAAAATTGGGGGTTATTAGGCTCCAACCCCCCTTCCCCCTCCGTTGTACCGCTGCGAAAATCTAAAATACGTATTTTCTGACATTCTAACAAAAACAAACTGAATTGTCTAGGTTGCAAAAATGCAAACGAAATTCGATTTCTAGAGCAACTTTTGCCTATGTTAAGAAAATAATTATTTACCTAATGTTTTTTTCTTACTTTTGTAAAGCATATGTCTGCGTGGCGGCGTTATTATGACGATTTTTCATATCGTAACTTTGCATCATAGCATTTTCACCACTGAACATATCATAACCGTAAGACGAAGCGTGTTTATGGGTCGGTTCGATTTTCACGCTTTCCACCCCTTCAAATGCAGGCTGCGATCGTAGATTTGCCGCGTACATATTGGAATGACCCTGATATACGGTTGGTAATTGCCGAGGAGGAGTTTGCATTTCATTAGCACCCATGCAAGACTGAGGCGGCGGGAAAAACATATTTTCTTGAACGTCGTTGCGTATTGGTAAACAATGCGATTGTTGATTAGATTGCAAAGGAAGTTGAACGTCGCAAAATGTTTCGTTTTCGACTTTGAATCCTACGTTCGAATACGTTTCTTGAAAACTAGGCAATGGAGTAGCGTCCATAAAATTATACGACGAGTTTGGCATAAACGAAAGCTCCGAAAATGCGTCCAGTTCATCGGTGAATTCGAAGTTATTACTTTCATCGACTATCGACGACCTTCGATAATTCGAAAACGTGTTGTTAGCTAAAGTCTGAAAAATAAGAAAATTAATATAAGAAAAAAAATGTTGCAAGTTTTAATTTACTCGAGTTGATAAAACTAATGTAGGTAGGTGGATTTAACTAATCGAAATAAGTCATGGTTTTCAGCGTTTTCATTATTATATGTTGACTGATGCGATAAAAATTAATTTTCGAGGGATGAAAATTATAATACGCTTCGTACTACAAGTGAATATTTAGACGTTCCGGTTCAGAAACGCAGATGCATCCTTTGACATTTGAGTACGCACAATGTGTCCCTAGACAATACTCCTTGTACTTCGACGCGTCTACGTTTAGAAATCATATTATCCTCGAAACTATCAACCGTGAAACAGAATAGATTTTTTTTCTACCACTGGCGTTTTTATTCGACCCGTTTTTCATTTAATAAACAAATTACTTATTAGGTCACTATTATTACAGAAAATACGTAAAAAAAATCATTCGAAAATCCAGCTATTTATATGATTAGGTCATTGTAAGAACTATAGTCTATACTAATAGGCGGATTTTCGTTTACTTCTTAATGAAGTAAGGATTATTCAATATTTTGCTAGAGTTCCACCACTTAATTAACTTCACGCGGATGTAGTTTTTAATGAATGAGATGAAGATCAAAAATTAATTTCTTAATTTATCGCGAGATCTCATTTTTAATACACGTACGTATATAAGCGATTCGAGTCTATGATTTATACTACCTATCAGGTCTGCAGAATGTAATTGAGCTTTGATGTTTATCCTAATTGTACTTATTTTGATTTCATTACGTCCACATGCCAACGAATAAGTTGAGCGAATAAAGACTCAAATTAAAAAGACATCAAATACTAGCGTGTGAATGAAAACGAGTGGAAAAATTAGGCTAAGATACCTACCGTAGTCCGTATTTGAGAATTGTATTGAGTATGGATATTGGATAGGTAGGGCCTATGTTATTCTTTTTTATAGATTTGAATACAAAAAAGAGGAAAAAATTGCTTACTCGAAAAGGTACCTAAACATGAAAAATAAAGGCTATAGGTGGATAAGTATGGTGAATTTGCCCCCGAGAGCTTCAGGGTTGATATTTGCATGGAAGGTTGGTACCCTTGAGCACCTTCCGTCACGAAAGTTTCAGATCCCCAGGACCCCCCGTTTTTGAGAAACCCCCCTTTTCTAAAATTACAATAAAAAATTTTTTCTCAGCCCCATGTGAACCGATTTTTTTAATTTTTTGGTATGTTGTAAACATCCATAAGAGGCATCCCCACAAAAAATTTCAACCCCCTCCCCCCATATTTTCCCCTCAAAATGGGGTTTTTTAGTTTTGTTTGCCCGTTTTAGCAATGATCATGATTCGGCACAAAAATGCGAATAGCATTTTTAAATGTATTTTTGACTCCTACAAAACATATATTTTTTTCAACAAAAAATTTTTGGTGGGCCGTGGTCAAAAATTGAAAAAACCAACAGAGGGGGTTAAAAATGGATTCTGGTGTAAATCATTGTTTTTGGTAAACAAAGTGTCGTTTCCATATGAATCGAACCCCCCGAACACGAATATGACGCCCAATCTTATGCTACCCTCATCCACACCCCTCCAGCGCCTCTGCCCCCTTCTCAATTTTTACTATATCAATAGTTGAGCTATTTTCGTAATATTGGTGTCGTTTCCAAATGAATCGAACCCCCTGAACACGAATATGACGTCCAATTTTATACTACTCTCATCCACACCCCTCGAGTGTCTCTGCCCCAACTCAATTTTCACTATATATTGAAAGTTCAGATATTTTCAAAATGTTGGTGTCGTTTCCATATGAATGTAACACCCCGAATACGAATATGAAGTCCAATTTTATGCTAACCTCATCCACAACCCTATACAGTGCCTCCGCCCCCACCTAAACCATAAATGTTTTCACCAACTCTGATCAATCTTCTAGAAATAATTACTCGGGTTGTTATTACTTTTAAAAGTATGTTTTGCGAAGGTTGAAAACTCGTAAAACAATGACCATCGCAAGGTTCAAACTTTAACATTCAAGTTTCGAGGTTTCCATTCGTGCCAAAATGACACCCAGCATTATGAAAATAGGTTTAGCATTTCAAATAATAAAAATTGTCGAGCTGGCTGTAGCCTGAAAGGCGATGGATGAGATTAGAGCTAAATTGGATTTCATATTCGTGTTCGGGGTGTTCGACTCATATAGAACAGACACCAACATTATGAAAATATCTGAACTTTCAATATAGTGAAAATTGAGTTGGGGGCAGACGCACTGGGGAGGGGTGTGGATGAGGGTAGCAAAAAATTGGAATTCATATTCGTGTTCGGAGGGTTCGATTCATTTGGAAACGACACCAACATTACGAAAATAGCTCAACTTTTGATATAGTAAAAATTGAGACGGGGGCAGAGGCGCTGGAGGGGTGTGGATGAGGGTAGCATAAGATTGGGCGTCATATTCGTGTTCGGGAAGTTCGATTCATATGGAAACGACACCTTGTTTACCAAAAACAATGATTTACACCAGAATCCATTTTTAACCCCCTCTGTTGGTTTTTTCAATTTTTGACCACGGCCCACCAAAAATTTTTTTTTTGAAAAAAATATATGTTTTGTAGGAGTCAAAAATACATTTAAAAATGCTATTCGCATTTTTGTGCCGAATCATGATCATTGCTAAAACGGGCAAACAAAACTAAAAAACCCCATTTTGAGGGGAAAATATGGGGGGAGGGGGTTGAAATTTTTTGTGGGGATGCCTCTTATAGATGTTTACAACATACCAAAAAATTGAAAAAAATCGGTTCACATGGGGCTGAGAAAAAAATTTTTATTGTAATTTTAGAAAAGGGGGGTTTCTCAAAAACGGGGGGGTCTGGGGGTCTGAAACTTTCGTGACGGAAGGTGCTCAAGGGTACCAACCTTCCATGCAAATATCAACCCTGAAGCTCTCGGGGGCAAATTCACCATACTTATCCACCTATAGCCTTTGCTTTTTTTCTATTTCTGAAATTGCTTAACAGATGAAAGTAATTTTGTATAAATACTCAAAAAAAATATTCATTTATTGCGATTTGTTTCCAAGAAAAAATAAATAAAAGATCGAGGGAAAATCCATCTTTTGATGAGTTACTTTTCACTTTGTTTTAAAAAGATACACCAATTTAGGCTACCTACTTCAAAATTTGGCGAAAAAAAAACTCAAATTAAGTGTAAATTCTAATATCTTGTGAGACAATAATTACTTATGACACCGAATTGCGTTATGAATCAAAATGAAGTCTTCTGAGGCACTTTAAATTTTATCTGTCAGTAATGTTAATTTGAAAACCACTAATTGGCATCAACCCCAACTTATACAATGATGGAGAGGTCTGTTTCTATCTCGGCCGGCTCATGGAAGACCAAAATTGTATTCGGGTTCAACCCAAATTAATTTGTAGGTTTAATGGCGAAGTCTTTATGTTTTGAAATATTAAAAAAGCTGTATGAATCAATTGTTCTATACTTGATATTCAGATATTAGGATTTGAAACAGTCTAATCGTACGTAGAAAATATTGAGAATGGATCATCAGCCAAAATTCCAATAGGCCTAATCATTGTTTCGTTAATAAAAATTTTTCAAAAAAAATATATATAAATACTTTTATGGCACCCTGTGGTCTTGGATTAATGCCCGTGAAGAACTAAATGAACGGAATTGAGAGCCTTTCTCCTTCAGAATGCCAAAATTAGGATTTTGAATTAATCAAATAGTGTTTTCTCAGGGCTTCGTACTTGAGTTTTTCCAAAAAAAAAAACAGTTACTTTAGCACCCCAAAAAGTTTGGAAAAGTAATCAAAATAACCAAAAACCAACCAAAAAAAAAAAAATACAAAACGTAAGCAATAAATATTTTAATGCAGAAAAGATCACAAAACACAGAATATTTCTATTGAATTAAACGCAAAAAAGAAATAACGAGACAAGAAATTGTAATTAAAATCTAATACATATTAATGAAACTCTTTAGAAACTTTGGCAATTTTGATCTGAAAAAAACAGGATTTTTTGACAAATACGTTCATATTTTTGGAAAACAAGACATTTTTTTGCAGTCTTTGTCAAAAGAAATCAAGACAATTTCACAACTTTTTGGAATAATTTTTAGCAACACTTTTTTTAGCAAGTTTTCAGTAAAAAATGAAATTTGATGGCAATTTTGATGAATGGTGAGATGTTTTGCTGTTTTTGGCTGAACGCGAGACAATGACAGTTTTAGCAAAAGGTGCTTACTTAGTCTTTTTTACGAGTAGCAATTTTTTGCTAAAAAAAGAGCTTCAACAATTTTGTTAAAAAATGAAAATTGTTCGTAATTTCAGAATGATAAAAAATCAAGAATTGTGCATTACTTAATATTTTGCAAATCCGCAAAAAAAAGTCAAATTTCACCAATTTTCGGTCAAAGGTAAAACATTGTTAATTTCAACCAAAAAACAGGTCTTTTTGGCAATTAATTACCTAGTAAAAAAGGGATACTTCTTTGCAACTTCTATTTTAAAAATAGGACTCTTTTTCAACTGTTTGTAAAACAGCGAAAAGAGCGAGATTTTTAGCCAATTTTCGCCGAAAAAAACGACAACTTTTAGTAATTTTTGGCAAAAAACGAGATTTTTTTGGCAATTTTACATTTTTTTTTCTTCAAAAAATAATCTCAATGTTGAAGAGAATTTTTTGGGGCATATTGTAATTAGATCAGCCTACTTTTGATGAGGAAAAAAACTCAATACGATGGTAGCGAGAAGAAGCGAGAAGAATCAAAACTGTTACACAAAAAATGATAAGATACCAGAAACTTCAACGTGGGAATTTGTACTTTGAAGCATGAATTTTTTCTAATAAATCGCTGGAAAATTAAAGCTCATTCCGGTGTTCGTTGGGGTAAGGGGGATACCGAGTATCAAAGTGACAAAAATTTGGTTTTCAAACGAATATTTGAAAATTCAAGAAGCTACAATAGAGTGAATTTTGGAAACAAAATACCAATTGAATTTTTCGTGTAAAATTCAGTTCATGTAAGTAAGTAGGTAGGCTAATCCAAGGCAAATTCAACAAAAATACGTTTTAGGCCATTCAAATGTGGCCTGGGTCTCCAATGATTATAATCATGGTATGGTGTCAAGTGTTCGCCTCAGTTTTTTTTCTTTTTTTAAAAGAAAGTGTGAATGCCTTTATTTTGTATACACGAGCGAGCATATCTATATCTAATCCTACCTTTGATGCTTCGGACGATCCTTCGAAAGAATAAATTTTGTATGTACATCGAGTATGTGTTCTGTTCTACAAAGATTAGATTTCCTTGCAAATCTTTCAAATTTAAAAACTAACAATTCTGTTGAAACCCCATTTAAATTTCTTTCGGATATCACTACCAAACCAGATAATTCTCAACAAAACTTCTGCTCTTTTAAATTCAATTGAAAATTCGTCAATAGTAAAAACACATTTTTTCAGGAAATCGAAACGTGAGTAATTTTTATTGCGGAAAAAGCAATTTAAAAAGTTTGCTTACTTGACAAAATTTACAAGCAATGATATCACTCGTCAGTTGTTTCTTTTTGGAGGATTTTTGAAAACTTGAGAAAAGTAAGGATCCATGTGCATTGAACAAGTACAATAATATGTACTATTATTGTAATTGACAGATTTTAACCAGTTAAGACTACGTATTTCTCCTCCATGATTTGGAAATTTACTTCGCTTCATGTTTGGTGGTTCTTAATGAAAACTAAATTTTGTGCATATGTACTACATTTGTATTAAGACATTATTAGCGTGGTACCTACATTTAATCAAAAGCCATATGAAAACCAGATAACCGTACCTGATTATGTAATAGTACCATATTGGATGATGTACATGGTGGCGATGATTTCATAGGGCATAAATCCGAATCGTCGTCGCGGTCTGAAAACATGAATGATTGAAAAACAAAGGACACTTGGAAAAATTACACGCTGTTGAAAATTATCAACTCACTATATTTACAATATGTCGAAGTCATCGTCGAATATTTCTACATAGCTGTTTTTCAGTTTAAAGACATGTATAGGTATCTGATTGCGGAAGCTCGAAGGGATTCGTGAATCATGTAATCCCGCCTTTCGATAATTCCTTTGTGTAATTTTTGTGAGCCTTACGGTGGTACGCGACGTCATATTTTAATTGGTCAAGTGAAATAAAGGGTCTTTCTATGATTTGTTGATCGTATGCGTTGAAAAAACGCATGCGTATAATATTCTTTATTACTGATTTAATAATAATTTTGCTAATAGTTTTGTCTCATACTTTATGCATTGGTATTTGGTCTAATGGAAAATTATTTTGGTTGAGTTGAGTAACAGGTACTCCTACTCCTACTAATTAAAGTTACTCGATTATATGTACACCATATACTGTACAGTGTACATACTCGTATTATCTTATCTGGCGACTCCAGTGGAGCGTTTATAGGTACTTTATATTTGTTGAAAATAAATTAAAATTACTTACTTATATACTGAAAAAAATTACAAGAAAAATGAACATGCAAATCAAAATCTTAAACACATAAATTTACATATTCGGCATATTTTTCAATTCATTCGGCTATGAAAAAAAATATATTTATACAAAAAAACACACACTAAAATATACAAAACCCCATACAAAAAATAATAATCATCGAAATCACAAAATAGAAATTTAAAAAAATATTTACATTTTCTTCATTACAATATATGAAATGCTGATTATCATTTATTTCCTAATCTATTGTTGGAAAGTGACAATGTGTTGATTAATATGAAATCTGTTTAAGCTCTTTGACAGCTATTATAGTGGATAATCAGATTTTTGAGTATTGTAGATTACCTGAAGGGCTCATGAATTCACCTGCAGCCTTTAGCAAAATTACAATAAGTCCAGAGTTGGTTCATTTATTATAATAATGGAGTAGTGACTTCTATGGATGATATCTAAAGTTTACTACCAAACTACTGTTAGACTTGTCTGGAAGCGTGACCCCACATGAGTTTTGTTTAAGATCCAGTCTGGTAGCTTTAACATATTTTTTAAAATTAGGTTAAAATAAATGGTAGATTAAATTGACTCGAGTAATAACATCGCCATAAAATAATAAAATTCCTGAAAATGGAATGACAAGTAGGTATACTTACATACTACATATAATACAAAATTCATTAAAAGGATAAATATAAAATATAAAATATTAATGAATGAAACTGAAAATGATATGGGGACATGAGAATTCACATACTTAACATACGTACATACTTACATCATTCCAATTCTTATTGCATTTAAATTTTATTACTTACCATCTTGAGGGTTAAAAATTGGAATTTTTAGCACCACATCATGAAAGTGAAGTAGAGGTTAATCCTCAACTTGAATTAACGGCTCATGGTTACCATCCCCATTCCCCACATTTCAGTTTGATAATAATATAAGTTTTATTCGGATCTCAATGCGTCCACTGTTGTGGATCATTTGTAGGTGTAGAAGGTTAATTTTGAACAAAAGCCATATTATTATGATCATTGGTCAATCATAGTGTCGAGGCGTGCACGAAGTGACACAATTTCCACTGCAGAAATGAACTGAGTTACATTCTATTTGCAGCTATACTCTCATGTAGGTATGTACATAGCATCAACATCTATGGCAAAATGCTGATGTGCAGTCGGTAAATCTCTAGGATCAGGCTCCAAAAAATATAATTGTTTATTCTAACAAAGTATTGGAAACAGTAATAAAATTTGGGTTCATCAGTTCGAGGCTGAGAGTTGGGTTCATCAGTTCGAGGCTGAGATCTCATATTTTCAATTTTAGAATGAGATTTATTTTGTTCCTCTCATCGAAAGTTAAAATTAAATGGAGAAGTCCTTCGTATATTATTCGATAATGAGGGATTACCATATTTTTGACCGGTACGATTTTGTAAGGAGGGATTCTGTCAAACAATTCTTCAAAGTTTTTTAAATATATTAATTCCAATGGTTCGTACTCTTTCTCTGAAGAAATCGTTTCTAAGAATTCACGAATCTCGCGTCTTTTGTCATTGGACCGGTACCCTGGTAATAAAAACGGTGGAGCTATAAATACTGTCTTTACTTTGTTTTGCTTGAATCGATGCATCAGTAATTTTATATCACGCTTAATATCTTCTTTTTCGACACGTTCATAGTCTTGATCACTCGTAGAAAAGAAAATGAAAGGAGGAATCTTCTTCAAACCGATCATATTTTGAAACAGTTTCTTTGTAGTCATATATGGGCCAGTGTGTTCGCTAGCTCCGGCGTGACTGAGGGCATTTTTATCCTTGAATATCAGCTGTTTAATTAGTTGGAATGTATACGAACCACCGATTATCCAAAACCTTTGTAAAAAGTAAAGATTCAGGAACTTGTTGTCTCTAGTGTCGATACCCAAAAATCGTGTAATAAAATCGAAACTTTGAAAGGGTTGAAACGGTAACGGAGGGATGGTTCGATCAATTGGTATATCCTTCCTGATCAAGATTTCGTCCAATGTATCGAGATCGATTGGTAAATATCCCGTAAACTCTCCACAAGTTAGTTTTACCTTCTTTGAAAAATTTCGTATATTGTTGAAGTATTCAGGATGCGGTTCTATCTTCAAATGGTTTGGCATTTGAGTTGGGGTTAGATGGAAATAGTTAGTGTCTAAAACGTCATCTTTCAACAATTCTTCTATTTGTTTTTCAAGCGTTTCTATCTCCTCGTATAACTGATCAACTAAACCGGATTCTTGATTTCTTTCATCAATTTCTTTACGTAGAGTCTGATTCTGATCTCGTAGTTCATTGATTTCTTTTTCTAAGTCGGTGATTTTAGCAATAGTGACTGGATCGTTGATGATAGTGATTAATTGATATTCCACAATGACAATGGTACATAAGTTGCACGCAATTAATTGTCGGCGGCCGGCTGGAGTCTTTGACGATACGATATCGATGATGCATTTTTCATGGAAAATATGTCCACATCGTACGCTCTTGGCGAGCTGTATGTTTTTATTCGAGTAATCGATCTCAATTTCGCAATGCGGGCACACCAAATTAGTCGGATCGTTCAAAGGTTTGTTGTTGGCTTTGCTGGAATTATCGATAACGTTCATATTATTCCTGTTCGACGAATCGTCCATTTTGAAGTAAAATGCTTTTTTCTGCTATCGCTGGATAGTAGACCGGTTTCAATCTGTGAATCATATAGAACAATTGCCGATTAATTTTGATCGGTAAATTTATTTCATTATTGTTTGCAATCACTGTTCGTACAATATAAACTAATACATGGACTATATCGTAGATATCATTTATTAATTTTTCCATGATGTGTATTTCGATTTTTAAGATGGTTGAATCAATCTTGCATAAGATTTAGTTTAAATTCAGTTCTGGTTCAAATCTGGGTGAATCGTTGATAATTTCCGCCTTTCCTTATGAGTTATGATAATATTTCATCATTGGGATTTTTGATTTTGTTCTAGATGATTGATTGGAACCTCGATGCAAAATGTCTTAGACATTACATTTCACTTCTTTTTTTTTGACAAAAAATCGAAAACTACGCACAATAAAAAAAACTAATGACATTATGATGGAAATTAAATTCTCTACTTTTTTTGGACATCTTAAGATTTTCATAAGATTCCAAGTGATCCAGGGGGTGCTCGTCACCCCTGATGTTTGAAAAAAAATGAGTAAAACCATTACTTACTTCATACTTTGGAGTAAATTGACTTCATAAAACAATAGGTACCTATTCAAGGCAGACATTTTTTTTAAAAAAACAATGATTATTATTGCGATGATTTAGCTGCGGAGTTCCTGGATTTTTAAAAATTCAGATTGCAATAAAAACAGGTACTTATTGGAAATTTAACAATAGAGCATTGCTCTTATTCTTTTAATAATTGTTAAATAGCAGTTTGCAACGTAAGTAGGTACCGGTTTTTTTCCAAGTACTCATATTTTTTAGCCTCAAGTCGATTCTTCCTGCTTTGGATGTTATGGCGTTTCCTTTCATTTTTGTGTTCAACTTTCATAGACATTGTAGCTACAAAATATGATTGGGACCTACATATAAAAGAATTCTTTCAAAAATTCAATTGCTGTAAATGACTAAATTAGAAGGAATTAAATTCACAATCCATAAAATAAACATGATTATTCTCTCTATATATATATGATATGTAAAAATAACCCTAAAATAAATTCATAAAAAACCTGACACAATTTGTAAAAAACTATAAGTAGGTAAATATTATTTTTGCACATTAATTAGGTGCCTCAGACTCGATCAAATTTTAAAAACTTTCACATGAACAATTTACAATGGTATCAAGATCAACTCAAACAACCAACATTTCACAAAGAATACAAAGATGAGATGGAAGATAGGTAGCATAAATTTTCTTTTCACTTTTATATGTACTTACATTTTATCTTAATTTCAAGTTTTAACCAAATCCATGAGTAACCTTACATTTTTGTAGTCTCATAATACATTTTAGACTTTTTTCAAAACCTTCCATTCATTTCTTTTTTTTTAGATGAAATACATCATGCTACCTACTGAGTTTCCTAACATTCACTCACCCTTGAAATTTGAAAATTGGAATTACCACTACCTAGTTCCTATCACATTAACCAAAGAGGTGCATGATAAAACAATAAACAAAATCAAAAAACTGAACAAAAAGGATAACTTACTTCACTCTCTTCTTTGGTAGGTTATTGCCAAGATCAAACCGGATGGATCTGTTGTGATCAGTCATTGCTTTCTTGATATCAATCAATGCTTTTCCTAGGGTTGTGGAACATACTAATGTTTATCTACTCTTCTTTTCTCCATGATTCTAAAGTTATGAGTGAATATATGTACTTGAGTGAAATTGGAACTGTTGTAGAACCTGTTGTCAGAGAAGTTGTGGTGCTCAACACCACTCCAAATCGAATACCTCAAGAGCCATGAGAGAACACAAAGCAATGCTAGAAGGAATATGTATATTTTATACTGACCACAATATTGTCTCTTAATCAACAGCTTATATAATACATACATAGTATCCTAAACACTATCAATTCGCGATAAACTATTAGCGTCGTCAGCAATTATTATATGAGCGACGACATGTGTACCTAATGGTACCACATGCCACCTCCCTGTAAAAAAAATGTTCATCAACATTGGTAAAATAGAATAGGTAAGCTTATGTTACTTAAATAGCGCATATTTCAATTAAAATTAAAAGTGTATTTCATAATGTACACAGTACTTTGTTTTTATGTCGATCTGGCATTATCAGATTTCTTTGAAGGACAAGTGTTAGATATCTAAACGAGAGGAATTATAGCAAAATACTGATTAATCTTACTTGATCTTTTATAGGCGTGATATTCATTTCACTGAAATTATACTGATTTGCTCTACATACATACAAAATAATTTTGCTAAGTCTAGCAATGAGTATGTTTTTCAACATTATCAATTTAATTAACCTGGAGACTACATAATAGGTATGTGAACAAGTATCGATGAAAGTAAAAGCACATGATATACAACGAAAGGAAATTTAATACTCGTAGATGATCAATATAAACTAATAGACATGTTAAAAATATGATGATGTGTATGTATAGTTCTACATGTGCTCAGTTGACGTGTAGATTGCATCTGGACTTTCTTTCTTTGGTTTTTTCTTCAGGATCCTTTGTAGTTTTGCCTTGACTGAACGCCCTTTTTTCCGATTAAAATTTCTTATATCCAAATTTCATATGGAATGACCTCTGTGCTGAATGGTACCCGAAGCCACCATCTCCTCGTATTGAAATTTGTAGTACATATTTAACTCTTCACATAGTATCTAATTACGAATTATCCAAAAAGGATTGAAAACTTACATCAGCAATAGGTACGATTGTTATTATCTTCATGAAAAAATGTACAATTCTAATTAAAATCAATTTCTCATTTTACGTATAGAAACAAACGTATTTTATTCACCAATACATGTGTCCCAAAAAGCTTGCAGTGGGTACCAGTTCCTTAATATGATTGGTTATATTCAACTATGTTATTCATAGTACATGATTGGTTGTTGGACGCAAGAAATTAACATTCGACCAATCATATTCATCTACTTAACATTATCAGCCAATTAAAATCAAGTACATGTGTCCCAAACATGTTATACTGGAATGTTTCTCAATTCACGCAGATTCCACCATACAGATAGTTAACTAAATAGGTTTCAAAGAAATTACTATTGTATCAATGCACCTAAATTGTGTATTATTTACACTTTAGGCGTTTCTCTATAAATAGTACACTTTTTCAATTTTTTTGGCTATAAATCTTGAAGAAAAATGTAATTTGAAAATAAGAAAATTTAGCTTCAAAATTTAGCTTCAAAATAGCTCCAATACTAAAAATGCAGTGAGAGCAATGTTTGAAAATTTAATACTATCTAATATAAAATTAGCTCTCTAGATTCTATTGTTTTGGGTATTTTTCCATGAAAAATATGTACAGGTAGGTAGGTAGGTAGGTAGGTAGGTAGGTAGGTAGGTAGGTAGGTAAGTAGGTAGGTAGGTAAATTGTAGAACTGCTTTATTTTTATTTTGGAATTTAGTATTTACTCTAAAATCAGCACCTTTCAAGATGATATGCAACTTCCCAAAAAAAAAAACATCGTATTATTAACGTTTGCTGAAATATACCATTTATCTCGAAACGTGCACCTTTCAATTGCATTGCATAAAATGAGTGATCATCTGTTGTTTTTATGTGGGAGATATAGAAACCAGTTTCTTCACCCAGATACCTGTTACTCCTTATAAATAATTTGGACAAAAATATTATAAATAAAATTTAAATCATTTTTAATTTTAAATAATATACCACAAATTACAAAATCACACATCACATATCAAAATGTACAAAGTAATAATAAAATTAAAAAATCACGAAATCTTAGGTACTTGAAAGTGATACAAATACTTATCATCTAATAATTTACCCTACAAACACTTTTCATTTTTCACAGATTTCAGTTTGAATTATAATTTCAATTCAAATATCCATTTCATACGAAATAAGTATTAAAAAAAAATTACCGTAAAAATTATTATGTACTTAAAAATTACTATTATCAATCTTGATTACAGTGATAATGTCCTCATTACATGCTCCTGAAACAAAACATTTATTTAGAAATTATTTATCCAAACGAGAAATATGTAATTTTAATGAGGTAATTACATAGTTTGTCTCCATATCTTCGACAAATTTTTGTATGGTAAAATGAACTCCTTCTATCTCTTTCTTTTTTTTCGTGCTGATTCCTCAAGGCGCTTGATGCAAATGTTTGCACACATGATGGCATACGGCATGCGTATCTTACGCTAAATCCGCAATCTTCTATATGTAAATACCAGCATTTCTGTAAATCTTTCATTTCATTTCCTGTTAAAAAGAAATTAAATATACAGGTCATATTTAAAATGTAAATTTTAATTAATGATTATATGAATTTAGAATTTTCAATGAAATTTTTCCTTTTTGCTTCTTGCCAGGACATGACGAGCATTAAATGTAATGGTTTTGCACCCAAACCATCCCATACCGGACCGTATTTTGAAGGAACCTTCACATTCTTATAAGTTTGATGTTCATACGTTAGATTTATTACAATGAAATCGTCGTAATCTCCATTTAATAATTTCAATTTTAAGCTGTCCGATTCTTGTGTAGCAAAAATTGGCGGAATTATAAATTTGTCGTCCTTATGGTCAGTCCATCTCCAAGATGATTTCGCTACACCTATAGAAGAATATAAGATGAGTACTCAAATGACACAAATTATAATCAAATTTTTGAATGTCGCAGTTCACAATACTTACATAATAGTGCATATTCGTCTGAAGAATTTTTCTGCAAACAAAAAATTAAAAATAAAATTGAGGATTGATTGCATCTTTATAATTAAAAATGAAATAAAAATATATCTTTGTACCTTAAATGCTTTCAACACTGGCCTTCCTTCTGTATTTCCATCTTCTGGATTCTTTCATGGAGTTTATATATTGTTGTTACTTGTGCTATGGCTACTATGGTTAGGATAGTGATCATTATTAGGGGTAGAGATTCTAGGAAAATATCTAGGAGTGTTAGATTGGGTAAAGGGATTTCTTCTAGTTTTATATTTGAGAGTTTTTCATGTATTTGATTTTCGGTTAACATAGGGGTGAAATGGGGTGAACGCTTGCCATTTAGGGTTGAGTATTTTTGAAACATTTCTAATTATAATTTCATCAAGATCGTTGGCTAGCATGCCACTTTTCTCTAAAGAGGTCTAAGATGCTGGGATTAATTTTTCTACTCTAAATTCAGAGGATTTTTTGCATGGGATTATTTTATCAATAATAACATATTCGTTATCAGATGTTTGTTCTGTTAATTGACTATCACAATCCAGGTTTATTTTGTAAGATCCTACTTCATCATTCTCTAAATTTAAATGAGTGATTAAGTTTTCGGAATTTTTTGTCATTAATGAACCAATTGGATTAGTGATTATATACTCATACAGATCTATTTGAGTTATTATGGTTTTTATTGGGGGTTGTGTACATTTGAATAGACATCTGGTTTTATATTTTTCTACTTCGATTTCTTTTTTAAAGATGAGGTGAATACAGTTGTCAAAAATAGATTGATGTATATGAGGTTGCATATGACACAGTTTATCCTTAGGAGTTGGAATTGCATTTTTGAAGTAGAGCACCTCCAGAGAAAGTTACCACTTTGTTTGTTTTAGGATTATTTGCTAGGATCATCTCATCTGTGTGTATTTCGCATACATTTGACTGCCATTTAAATAGTGGCGGCCAGAACTCTACCTGCACCAGAGGGTTGTGAATCCCCGAGTGTCAACCGCCTTTGATCACAATGTATGTTCTGCCCTTATCACTGTACATCTTTAGATGACTAGCGTTCAAAAAATCCAAATGAACCCCAACAAACCACACAAAAACTTTCAATCTTGCTCTCAGTTTGTCTAAACTACCATTATGCTCCAGTGAGTATGAATTTAAAATATCTTAAATTCCATTTTTTGTCAAGTGATAAATCCACGATGTGCTAATGGTTTGATCAAAATCTGACGAAAATGATGAAAGGGTTGTACTTACTCATGTACTCTCATAATAAAAAAAAGTTGAACAATGGCGGAAATAATCTAAAAATAAATTTACGGATGATTTCTCCATTGCTAGCCGAAGGATCCTCCTTTGCGTTTAAAAAAATGCAAAAAATTGAATTTATTTAAAAATTTCATAAGTACTTATTTCTGAATCGAAATTCCTTAAAATGATCCCCTTTTCTGGAAAACACCTGTTCTGGTTCCCCGAGCTATTTTGTGAAGGTCATGAGTATTTTCAGGAACAAAATTCATTTATTATTATTATTACCCCAGACACCCCAACGACTCGCGCACTTGCTTCGCTCGTGCTGCTCGCCCTGGCCCTCGCTTCGCTCAGGCCTCTCGCCCCTTCGGGGCTCGCTTTTTTGACGACTCAACTCATGCCCCTCAATTCGCTCGGGCTGCTCCTATATGTCAATAGCGAATTCTACTCTGGTTCTAAAATACAATTTTTTTAAAAAAATCAAATTTTTCAAGAAAAAAAATTCAAGTTTGAACAATATTTCTATCAATTTTTAAAATGAATTAACGACATTTTTTTCTCAAAAAACTTCCGACTATTCACTTCAGATTTATATTTGGGGTGTTGAATTACTCTGGTATAACTACCTATACTGACTTGACATCATCATTTTTTAGGAGTAAAATTTCTGAAATTCTGTATACGTAAAATTGGGTAGAAAAATAATTGAAATTCTTGTTGAGTAGGTAGGGAGTATGCTGGAATAATTCATTCCTATTAAATGAAAATCTGAGGTAAGGTTGTCAAATTTGTATCCCAAGTATAGAAACCCTACCAGTGGTGGCGTAGCTTAAGGAGGGATGTGACTTGAGCCATTGCCCCCCCCCCGCATGTGAAAATTTGAAATAATACATGCAATAATGAACTGTTTTTTCGTTTTTTGTGGACCCATTTTTTTCAAAAAATTTTGTTCTCACTTCACTTGAGCTGTAATTGCACCTTCATTTCCATTAAATTACCATACATTACAAAGGGTTTTCATAAAATTACCTCTAATTTCGATTTTTCATGCCTAAAAATCTGGTTTTGCCCCCTCCCTCGAGAGAATTCTGGCTACACTGTACTGAACCCTTCCTCTATCTTCACTTCAACTTTTTTACCAACATTTGTTCCAGTTCCACTAAACATTTCAATTTGTACTGTGGAAATAAAATTCTAAACCAAAAATTATCTCAAGTGCAGAACCTCCTCTCCTTTTTATTTTAACAGACACCACATTCCAGTTTTTAAAAAAATGAAATATCAAGTATAGCAATGAATGCCAGTCCTATAGGAGAAACTGCTTTTTTGGAACTCGCAACACAACAACAACATTCCCTCCTCAACACCCCTATGCTGTAAACACGCCCACATAGCAACGTTCTGAGTGTATTGTTGTCCGTGCGCATTGTATTCTGTAAAACGTGCATTTTATACACAATAGAGAAAGTGTTTTTTCAATTTTTTCGGCCCTTAATTTGAAAATTTCCGATTTTTTTTTCTTGATGACATATCTACACGTCAAAAGGAACGTTTTAAAAAAAATATTGTCGAAATCGGTTCAATAGAAAAGGCTGGCGGACTCTATCAAGGTTTCTATTCGAAATTCTATTGTTTAAACACAATAGAAAACGTGTTTTTTCAATTTTTTCGGCCCTTAATTTCAAAATTTTCAATTTTTTTTTCTTGATGACATATCTACACGTCAAAAGGAACGTTTTAAAAAAAAATTCGTTGAAATCAGTTCAGTAGAAGAGGCTGGCGGACTCTATCAAGGTTTTTCTACACGATTCTTTTAATAATATAGATTTTAAAAAGAATTATGCTCAAAAGGGGCCAAGTTCTACAATTCATGTTCAAACTCAATAAAATAGGCAGGTACAATCTCAATTTACAAAAATATCGACAGGATTTATTGTAATAAAAGTACACGACGCATAGTGTCTTACATTTACATCATCCTTATCATAAAGCTAACGTAAGTATAAAAAACAACGAGAAAAGAAAAAAACGAGTACGTATCGTACGTAAATAATTAAATACATAAATAATCACACTACACGTAGTTTATCTAACGATGAAATAAATAAAAAAACGTAGTTATAATCAAATTGTCTGGTGCAAGGAGACCCCCGACAAAGGGGGTGTATTTGCACAGCGAAAGAAAAATAATACTAACGAATTTAAAATAGAGATCGCCAAAGTAACATCGCGTTATGGTTATAAATCCAAATACACGACTCGAGTGGATGCCAAAACTGCCATAGCTGAGAGTACGCAGCATGTCAAAGGTACTGCGAGAGTCGATCCGTACCAATCCACAATCAAGCCCATGAAACACGATAGGATAAATTGAGCGATAAATACTGAGCTTCCGATGATGGAAATATCTGTACCGAGACCTCGAACTTGTTTGCAGTGTACGTGTTCTCCATTTTCGTCTACTTCAAACTGCACAAAATTAAAGATACATATATATTTTTAGAGCGAATGTGCAGGAAAAGTTCAGGAAAACGAAGCCTAAATTTAAGTACTTACCACATTTAATGTGTGATAACGTGCGACAATGATGTAGGGGATGGTGAAAATAGTACAATATAAGACGCCGCTGGCGAATGAAAATAATATGACAGCGAATTTGCTATTAAAATAGTACATTAGGAACATTGAAAACGTATCGATGATGATGTTGGCGATGTAAACTTTCTTCAATCTGTAATGAAATCAAAAATTAGTGGGTTACTTTCGCTACATCATTGTCAAAGTCTTGCTTTATGTCAACAATTCTCGCTTTTTCAAAAATGAAAAAAATCTTTTTGCATTTTAGCAAAAGGGCCAATTTTTTGGAGAAAAAGTATTGCAAACAACCTCACATTTTTCCATGAATTGTCCATAGTCTTGCTTTTTTGACAGAAATAGCAAAAAAAATGGGTATCATTTTTGACCTCGAATTACCTTACGAATGGTTCTACTTTTTTTAATAGGTAATTGTTATGGTTGTGCACTCTTAACTCTTGTTTTTTTTTAAACAAAACTTCTCATTTTTTTAAAAGCAAAATTGCCACAGAGTATTTTTTTTCAAAAATCGCCCTATTGTCTTTTTTTCCTCCAGAAATTACGAAGAAGCATCACTTTTTCCAAATCTTGCTTCCTGTTCAAAATTGTTTTTTTCCTTGAAATTTCAAAAATTAGGTACCTGGCCCCGTCAAGTCAAATTGGTGGTGGTTTCATACCATTTCAGAGCTTGCAGTAGGTTTTTTGGTTTTACTATATTGAAAAAATTACGAATTTCATTTTGAACCGTTTTATGACAATTTAAAGAAGCCTTATAAATCAGAAAAAGACCCTTAAATGCTGAAAACAACTATTAATCAGTTTGAGAGATTAAGAATAAAGTAGATATCAACAAAATTTCATCTTTAGCTTAATGTGATCAGATTTTGATTTTCCCCATAGTAAACTAGCCAATCAATCGAATTCGTCAAAAATCTAAACTGGAAGCCAACTTTTGAAATTTAGCTTGATTGTGTTTCTTGGAGTGCCCAATTTTTTTCTAAAATTGTAGTGGTCTTGCACTCTTGCTTTTGCTTTTTTGTAAATATGGTTACATTTTGGCAAAATTACTGAAAAGTATTGTTTTCCTAGGTAATTCCCAAAAGGTCCTGATTTTTGCTAAGATTGCCGAAATCTTGCTTTTAGCCAAAAATTGGTTTGTTTGCCAGAAATTGCAAAAATGCTCACTTCCTTGCTGAAAAACTGCCAAAAAATTGTAAAATTAGTCCAACTTTTCAATATTTGAAAATGGACTATTTCATTGGTTATTTTTCTCTACAGTAAAATGTTTCTTTCTTTTTTTCTATGTTTTGTCAATTTTTTGGTTACATTTTGGGTTTCTATCTCAAGCATTTTTTAGTTATTAAAATTTTTTTTTTTTTTTTTGAAAAAAGATTTAGTACCACCCCACCGCTAAGATGAATTCAACGAAAATAAATAATTGAAAGATCATGCCAAAATATCTACATCATTAGCTAAAATTTCAGGCGTTGAAGCGCATGCAGTGTCTGTCACTACCACTGGTTTATAACTGTGTCTGTCAATACCACTGTTTTCAAACCTGTCACTACAACTAGTTTTAAACATGTGTCTGTCACTACCACTGGTATTAAACAGTGGCTGTCACTACCACGGGTTTCAAACAGTGTCTGTCAGAAACACTGGTTTTAAGCAGTGTCTGTCACTACCACTGGTTTACAGTTATAAACCATGTCCATCACTACCACTGGTTTATAACTGTGTCTGTCACTACAACTACTTTTAAACAGTGTCAGTCACTACCACTGGTATTAAACAGTGGCTGTCACTACCATGGGTTTCAAACAGTGTCTGTCACAAACACTGGTTTTAAACCATGTCTGTCACTGACACTGGTTTATAACTGTGTCTGTCACTACCACTGGTTTTTAACTGTGTCTGTCACTCCCACTGGTTTATAATTGTGTGTGTCACTACCACTGGTTTTAAACAGTGTCTATAACTACCACTGGTATTAAACAGTGTCTGTCACAAACACTGGTTTTAAACCATGTCTGTCACTGACACTGGTTTATAACTGTGTCCATCACTACCACTGGTTTATAACTGTGTCTGTCACTACAACTACTTTTAAACAGTCTCCATCACTACCACTGGTTTATAACTGTGTCTGTCACTACAATTACTTTTAAACAGTCTCCATCACTACCACTGGTTTATAACTGTGTCTGTCACTACCACGGGTTTCAAACAGTGCCTGTCAGAAACACTGGTTTTAAGCAGTGTCTGTCACTTCACTGGTTTATAACTGTGTGTGTCACTACCACTGGTTTATAACTGTGTTTTGATCATTAATTGAAGCATGGAAATGCAAAGTCGGCTAATTGCCAATTTTTCAAAATGTGTTTTTTCAGTGCAATGTGTACTAAGTGTTGTCACACATGCGATCCTAGCTTCACATTAGGGAAAACACATCTCCAAGTTACACTATTGAACACTGAGATATAGCACTTTCCATAAGAGGTACGTGTTACGCCAGCGCGTATTAACGCTCTCCTGTAAAAAAACGTTTTTGGTAGGTACTTAGCCGACTTTGCATTTCCGTGCTTCTATTATAAAACCAGTGGTAGTGACACACACAGTCATAAACCAGTGAAGTGACAGACACAGTTATGAACCAGTGGTAGTGATGGAGACTGTTTAAAACCAGTGGTAGTGACAGACACTGCTTAAAACCAGTGTTTCCAACAGACACTGTTTGAAACCCGTGGTAGTGACAGACACTGTTTAATACCAGTGGTAGTGACAGACACTGTTTAATACCAGTGGTAGTGACAGACACTGTTTAAAACCAGTGGTAGTGACAGACACAGTTATGAACCAGTGGTAGTGACAGACACTGTTTAAAACTAGTTGTAGTGACAGCCACAGTTATAAACCAGTGGTAGTGACAGACACTGTTTAAAACCAGTGTTTATGACAGATACTGTTTGAAACCCGTGGTAGTGACAGGCACTGTTTAAAACCAGTGGTAGTGACAGACACCTTTTAAACCCAGTGTTTATGACAGACACTGTTTGAAACCCGTGGTAGTGACAGACATTGTTCAATACCAGTGGTAGTGACAGACACTGTTTAATACCAGTGGTAGGGACAGACACTGTTTAAATCCAGTGGTAGTGACAGACACTGTTTAAAAGTAGTTGTAGTGACAGCCACAGTTATAAACCAGTGGTAGTGACAGACACTGTTTAATACCAGTGTTTATGACAGACACTGTTTGAAACCCTTGGTAGTGACAGACACTGTTTAAAACTATAGTTGTAGTGACAGACACAGTTATAAACCAGAGGTATTGACAGACCCTGTTTAAAACCAGTGTTTGTGACAGACACTGTTTGAAACCCGTGGTAGTGACAGACATTGTTTAATACCAGTGTTTATGACAGACACTGTTTGAAACCCGTGGTAGTGACAGACACTGTTTAATACCAGTGGTAGTGACAGACACAGTTATAAACCAGAGGTATTGACAGACCCTGTTTAAAACCAGTGTTTGTGACAGACACTGTTTGAAAGCCGTGGAAGTGACAGACACTGTTTGAAACCAGTGTTAGTGACAGACACTGTTTGAAACCAGTGGTAGTGACAGACACTGTTTGAAACCAGTGGCAGTGACAGACACTGTTTGAAACCAGTGGTAGTGACAGACACAGTTATAATTTAACTTGGGGGTCAAAAATGGTAGAAAAATCGAAACTACACCAAATTGACCAAAGACGCCTAAATTTGGCATGTATCCTATATTTTACTTTCCAAAACAATTGAAAATAGTTTCGAACTGTTTTGAGTAGTTTATGGAGCCTCCAGCGCATTTTTTAAAGTTGAAAATTCCAGAAATTGTACCCAATGGGGTTAGAACGCTAAACTTTTCTTGAAGTAAACTATCAATAATTATGGATCAGTTTTTTTCTAATAAGGTTGAAGGCGTCATTTTTGACCGAATTTGAAGTATGATCTCCGATCTGACTATCTCACCCTGAGGGTGAATTTTGTAAAAAAAAAAAAATTGAATACTTTATTTTTTGAAAAAACCTTGAAATATGAAAAAAAGCGACAATTACCCAAATCTTCGTATTATTTTTTCCATCGTTAATGAACATATCAAACAACTAAACGAGTATACAGTCATTCCCAGGCATGCAAATCGGATCCCTTCTTCATAGGCGAACTTTTCTTTTGAGTTACTAGGTGCCTGTAAAAAGAGAAAAAAAGAGTTAAATTACTTATTAGGAGCGTGTATTTATCGGAGCTGTGTATAGAGAAGAATGAAATGAGAAATCGTTTAGAACGAATTCCAAAAACTTGCGTGCTGTTTGATCAATTCTGTACTCCAATGCAAAAAGGATGGAAGTCCTATGACCTGGCATAAGGAAAGGAGGTTAGTGTGTTCAGTGCAGTTTTGAGAAACAGGAATTTCAAATTTTGAACTGAAAAGTTAAAATCCCTGTTTCTCAAAACTGCACTGAACACACTAACCTCTTTTCCTTATGCCAGGTCATAGGACTTCCATCATTTTTGCATTGGAGTACAGAATTATGAAAGTAAACGAGAGACCATTCTGAACTTTGAAAAGAAAAACCGAACTGTCAAAAATCAAGTGTTGATTTTCAAATTTTGACTATGTAAGATTTTGAAAATTTAGAATTAGGTTCAAAATCTTGCAAAAAATTTAAAAAATATTCAAGATTACAAAAAAAAAAAGTTTAGAAACTTCTCACTTTCTATTTTCAAAAACTTGTTTGTTGCATGTTTTTTAAGACAATTTTTCTGTTCAAGCTCATGTATCATTTATTTGGCAACAAATGCTTACAAGAGAAGCTTTTCAACACACACTCATGACTCATTCAGATACGCCAAGTCGACCATATTAAAATTTATGGCAGTCTGATACTTACCTTCGGATCTCCGCCGAAAACAGCTTCGCCGACATAATCGGTAAAATACAGCGAATAAGATACATGCGACATCCAACAAAGCACATTTGTCACCAGAAGTATCCGTATCGAATATGGAAGTTTAACAATGGACGATAGGTACACATCCAGGCTCGGCATGCTCTCCTGAAATATGCCGTCAAAAAAGTCAATCAAAAATCCATACAGAATAATTGCTGCTAAGCGGCTATCAAATCTGCTTCGTACTGGTTTTTCCTTCTTTTTTTTCGCGCCATATTACGGTAATGTGTTTGTTTTGTTTGAAATATGTAAGAAAAGTCATCAATCGGATCGATTTAAATTATCACCCGATGACATTAATAAAAAAATAAAATTTCAATGTTCAAGTTCAACAAATAAAATTAATCGCAAAAATTACAGTGATGTCAAATATATGCCGTCGACATAGGTATAATGAATGACTCATGTCTGTGGAAAAAAAGGCATCGTCGAAGAGGTGACCTTGAAATGATATTTTGACAAAAAATAATATAACCATTCGGGGGGGGGGGGGCTTACAAGGAAACGAGAAACTTCTGTCGATCATTGTATCAAGTAGATGAACATTGCGGTTGGTGATATAGCAACCCAAATTAATCCAGTGTAAGTTAGGTTGCCGATCCTAAAACCAGAATTTCTTAAATATTGCGGGTAAACTGGATTTTTGATTCACCTCGTAGCAGAATTTTTAAAGATGCATGAAAATGTCATCTTCACAGTTAGCTCACCTTTGAAATTTAAGTTGCTGTGATTGATCAAAATTTTCAAGTGTTCTGGCACTTTCATATTTTAGATATAGACGTGCCCCTTAGAAAATTTCAAAAATATCGAAAAATTGCCATTGAAACTGAAAAAAAATGAAAGAATTTGAGGGAAAATTTAATTTGCTGAAAAAAAACATTTTGTAAAAAAACAAAAAACAGGACTTTTGTTGGACAAACTTTGAAACAAAAAAACTTTTTGGGCAATCAAGACCAAAATCTATGCTTTTTGGACATTTTGGAAAAAAATTACAAATTTTTTGGAAATTTTGGCAAAAATAGAATTTTTTGAACAATTTTAGTAAGAACAGGACTGTTTGACAATTTTAGCAAAAATTGACCCTTTTTAACAATTTTATCAATAATGCACACTTTTAGACAATTGTGCCAAAAATGGACTCTTCTTAATTATTTTGCTAAAAATTGACGCTTTTTGACATTTTTTCCAAAAATTGACACTTCTTAGGCAGATTTGCTGGCACAAAAAAAAAATAAATGAATAAAACAGAAATCGTACCTGTTAATGAGCAAGTTGAGCAACAGAACAACTTTGACAAAAAAAACAAGGTTTCTGTTTGGTAATTTTAGAACAAAAAGATGGACTTTTTGAACAGATGGGCGAAAATCAATCCTTTCTGGATATTCGGGGTGGGGAGGGGTTACAAAAAATTATTGATACAATTTTCTAGAGAATTAGCGTATTCTGCCCCCTCCCTCCCCCTCCAAAAAAAAACTGCTTAAAATCGACGGAGTTGTGACAAGAACAGAACTGTTTGACAATTCTGACAAAAGTTAGGTAGGCTATCCTTTTTTGACAATTTTACCTGAAATGAACACTTTTTGACAATTTTGACAAAAATGGACACTTTTGGAGAATGGTGACCAAAATGGATAGGTACTTTTTGACAAAAACTGAAATTTTTTGACAACTGTGCCAAAAATTGATGCTTTTTGACATTTTGCCCCATGAAATTGCACTTTTCGACTTGAGCAAATTTGACGAAAAAAAGCAGAACGATTCAAGCAAGTTTGTCAAAAAACAGGACTTCTCAGGACGTTTCAAACTGATGAGATAAAAATTTATTTATTTTGGATAATTGGGATGTAGAAGGGGTACAAATAATTATGGGCTTACCACTTTTCGAGAATTAGCGTGCCCCTCTTCCCCTTAAAAAGTGACAAAAGAAGGTCTGCTCAAAATGTGATGGAGTTATATAAATACTTGATAGAAATTTTCAAAGCACTTCAACGTTTCTTCAACTTTGAACATGGGCAAAATAACATGATTCCGTTTGAGAAGAATTATTCATAATCCTGAGTTGATAAATTTTGATCCATATGTAAAGATCATGGAAGAGGAAGGAAGGTGTGGAAAGGAGAGGAGGCATTGCTGGAGAATACTCAATCCATTTTTCGATTAATTTCCAAACAATTTTCAAAAATTGTGAAAAATATTGTAAATTTGTGACAATTTGTGTGATTTTTTTCAAAATTTTAATTCATAATATTCTACTTTGATACGTACGTCATAAAAGTCATCTTCCTCCTTTTGATTCCAATCACGAATTAGAATCAGTAATGTAAGCGTGAAAAGTAATACATTGTATAACATCTCTATAGCCACATTTTCAACGTACTTAGGTATTAAATTTCAAGCAAAGTTGAATAAATTTGACCCAATTTCGAGTATACTGACTAACCTTTGAAATTTGAGAATCTTTCTGATTCGATTTGAGTAAACTTCCTTTACGGCAATTGCTTTTCGATTGACTCGACTGTTCTTTTGTTGCGGGTTCGATGTTCAAAAATAATGAACCTTCTTTAGCTTCCTTATCGGCGGAATCGCTTTCGAATTCGTTGTCGCCTTTCATCGCGGTATCTTCTTGATCCAGATCTTCGTCAATATTAGCAAAAGCATGTTTACTGCAATGCTGAAAATAATGTTTTTAATTTGTGAATTTTAACAATCCTCCTTCTTCAAATGACTTGCAAAAAAAATGCGAAGTGATTTATTTACTTCTCTGTATTGCATTTCGACTCTATGGAGCATTTTCAAAGGAACTTCGCGAAATGTCGTGATCGACAAGATGACACAAAATGTGAACATGATTGTTGTTAGAAGGAACACGGTATTTATGTGACCTCCCATTGAACGACCTAAAAAATAAAGCAATTGCAAAATTACTATGCGAGGAGTGATCATAGAATCCAGTTTGAGAGCTTAAAATTTCGTACAATTGTACGATTTTTGAAGCTGCTTTATCCAAAAAACATTTGATTTTTTATTGATGATTTATTTATTTACCTAAAGCGCTGTTATCCCAATCGACAGAACCGAGAGCATATCCAACTGTACCTCCACATCCGGCCAATACGGTGAATGTGCTTAGACCACGAGTATGATCCTCTGAATCATGCGTATACATGGAAAATAACCAAATGGTCAATTCATTAAAATTTATCGCCAACGCGAGTTTATTGTTTGTAAAATTACATCATCGTCAGATTTTAACGTCGATCAATCGATTGAATGGCTGTCGTTAAGATAATTGAAAGTTGGAATTTTAGTCGATTAACTAGCGATTCAATCGAATGCTTGGGTGTCGGTTTGAATCAAGTTGAACTAGTTCAGATCTTTATTCTCTTCATTGTGTAGGTATTAATGAACTTCGCCTAGTTTCTTTTTATTTCAGAAATGTAACTTTTTCGTTCTATACAAATCAAAAGTAGGTATAAGAGAAGTGTTGGTAATGAATACAAACCTTCGCTGCATACGGTTTGAATCAAGTTGAACTAGTTCAGATCTTTATTCTCTTCATTGTAGGTATTAATGAACTTTGCCTAGTTTCTTTTTATTTCAAAAATGTAACTTTTTTGTTCTATACAAATCAAAAGTATAAGAGAAGTGTTGGTAATAAATACAAACCTTCGCTGCATACATCCAGCAAATACGCTCGACTAGGATTTTGCAAAGCATCGGCGCAATAGTCACCTACTACAATGCCAAGAATTGTAAAAACTATCACCCAAGTCGACGAGCTTTTCGTAATGGCGTCTTGCTGAAGGACTAATTCAGCTATGGTGCTGTTTTTTTGCTGCTGCATTGTGTAATTTCGATACAAATGTGTAGATTTTCCACCTACATATTCGCCGAATCTTTTACCATGTGGAATTAACATCAGACCTAATGAAAAACACATGTGAGTATTCAATTAGTACGTTCGCACGAAAATTACTAATACGAGTATGAAGGGGTAATAAAAGGGCTGAAAACTCACCGATAATTTCAAAAATCGAGAAAATCACTATAAAAATACGTCGACGTCCCATTCTGGACTCGCATCGATCACTTAATGAGCCAGTAACAGGTGATAGGAAGAATCCCAGGATGGGAGATAAGGTGAATACTAACGACATGACACTCTGTTTGACGCCAATTTCTAGTAAAATTGGTCCTGAAAATGCTGTTATGGCTGAGTAAGTGAATTCTATGCCCATTACAGTTGCGCATAATCTGACCAGTTCCCATCGCGTCTTCTTCCTGCGAAAAGAAATTCGTAAAATTGTTTTGAAAACAGTGTAAAAAGGACACTCCAAATAGTCAAAAAATATACAAAACTCTTTTTCTTCAATAATTTTTTTTTTTCCAAAAATTGCAAAAAGGTTTTCGTTTCGAAAAATTCCAAAAAGTCTCACTTTTTTACCAATAAATTGAAAAAAAAGTCTCGCTTTTCCGAACATTACCAAAAAAGTACCTACTGCATGCTTTTTGTTATGCAATTGTCAAAGTCTTGCTTTCTGCTAAAATGTGATAAGAATTCTCGCAATATAGAAAAATGTCAGTCTCGTTTTTTCTGGCAGAAATTGCAAGAAAAACACTTGTCTTGCTTTTTAGACGGAAATTTCAAAATTTCAAAAAAAAACTATACCTATTTTTGCCAGTTATGCTACTTTTTACTAAAATTGCCAAAGCACAAATCTAATTTTTAAAAAATTTTCCAAAAATAGAAAAATACACTTTGGCTTTTAACATTTTTGACTTGTTCTGTAAATTTCACCAAAATCTTAGAAAAATCAATTGAATATACCTTCAAACAGTTTTCTTTTTTATGAGGACACACAGTGCCAGTGATTCTAAAAGTTTCAAAAATATCAAAAAATTGCCATCCTAACTGAAAAAATTCGAGCAATTTTGTAAAAAACATGACTTCTTTGACAAACTTTGAAACAAAAGGAAAACTTTTCAAGCAGGAAAAGCAAATTTAACCTTTTTGGGCGTTTTGACAAAAAAAAATCCAATAATTACTTTTTGTGAACTTTGATAAAAAAAACATTGTAACTTTTTGTCACCCCAAAAATTGACATCCTTGGACAATTTTGGCAAAAACAGGATATTTTGGGCAATCTTGGCAAGAGCAGAACTGGTAATCTTTTTTTAAAACAATTTTACCAATAATGGTCACTTTTTAAATAATTGTGGATCTGACTACTTTACCAGAAAATTGACGCTTTTTGATATTTTTCTCTCGAAAAATTGACATTTTTTGACAACTTTTTCAAAAATTTACAATTTATGACAACTTTGTCAAAAATTGGCAATTTTTATGACAACTTTTCCAACAATTACAATTTCTGACAAATTTCTCATGAACTGACACTTTTTGACAACTTTTCTAAAAAATTACAATTTTTGAAAGCTTTTCCATAGACTAACATTTCTTGACAACTTTTCTGTAAATTGGCATTTTTTGACAACTTTTTCAAAAATTTGCTATTTATGACAACTTTTCCTTAAAAAAAGACAATTTATAACAGCTTTTTCAACAAACTACAATTTTTGACAACTGTTCTATAAACTGGCATTTTTTGACAACTTTTTCAAAAATTTACAATTTATGACAACTTAGTCAAAAATTGGCAATTTATGACAACTGTTCCAACAATTACAATTTTTGACAAATTTTTCATAAACTGACACTTTTTGACAACTTTTCTGAAAATTGACAATTTTTAACAACTTTTCTAAAAAAAATTACAGTTTTTGGCAGCTTTTCCATAAACTTACATTTCTTGACAACTTTTCTATAAATTGGCGTTTTTTGACACTTTTTCAAAAATTGACAATTTATGACAACTTTCCCTAAAAAATGACAATTTATAACAACTTTTCCAACAAACTACAATTTTTGACATCTCTTCCATGAACTGACATTTGTTGACAACTTTTGCAAAAATTGGCAATTTATGACAACTTTTCTTAAAAAAAGACAATTTATAACAGCTTTTTAACAAACTACAATTTTTGACAACTCTTCTACGAACTGGCATTTTTTGACAACTTTTTCAAAAATTGACAATTTATGACAACTTTTTCAAAAATTGACAATTTATGACAACTTTTTCAAAAATTGACAATTTATGACAACTTAGTCAAAAATTGACAATTTATGACAACTTTGTCAAAAATTGACAATTTATGACAACTTTTCCTTAAAAAAAAGACAATTTATAACAGCTTTTTCAACAAACTACAATTGATTGTTGACTACTCTTCTATGAACTGGCATTGACAATTTTTGGCAACTTTGTAAAAAATTGACAATTTATGACAACTTTTTCTAAAAAATGACAATTTATAACAACTTTTTCAACAAACTACAATCTTTGACAACTCTTCCATAAACTGACATTTGTTGACAACTTTTTCAAAAATTGACAATTTTTAACAACTTTTCCATAAACTTACATTCCTTATTCTTCATGAACTGAATTTTTTGACAACTTTTCCAAAAATTGACACTTTATTAGCAAATTTGGCAAAAAAAAAAAAAAAAAAAACAGAAACTCATAAGTAAGTAAGCAAGTTAGAAAAAAAACAGGGCTTCTGTTAGGCAATTTTGGAACAAAAAGAGGCGTCTTTCAAACAGATGGGTGAAAATCAATTCTTTTTGGATCAGTTTGAGGTGAGGAGGGGTTACAAAAAATTATGAACTGATAGCTGTCGAGAGAATCAGTAGCGTGTCCTGCTCCAAAAAAAGAAGTGAGAAGTGACAAAAAAAGGTTTGCTTTTAAAAATGTCAAAAATTACCCAGTTAAAATAAAATTCGTTCAACTTTCACGTGATTTTTTTGAATGTACCTACTATCTACCTACTACCTATCATAAAATAATGAAAAATTGACGTAAGAGCTAAACTTCACAAAAAGTTTTTGACATTTTTTCAATCGCTCTGAAAACAACTGAAAATTACTGAAAGGTACCCTTAATCAAACATTAAAAAAGTTGATTACCCAATACATGCATAAAAAAATATCGAAAATATTTCCCTACCTAAGTAATTTTAGAAAGTCATGAATAATTGAAACAAAATTGTTCTGATTATACATATTATTTAAAGAACATGCCATCGAATTGAAGACTTAAGTTTACCTGTACAAATGAGCGAAAGGGAACTCCTCCTGTTGTTTAGACTTCTCAGTGACTTGTTCTTTACGGAATACGCTGTCGATGATTTTCTTGGCTTCGAAATTTCCTCGATTTTCTTTCCAATTTTCGTAATTCGTTCGAACTGTTTCGCGAATTGTGTGTAATTGACCGACAGTGCCTTGATAGTTGTGCAGCTTGTCTACCATTTTCACAGTTTGTACTTCAGAAATGCGTCCGGGTATGTAGGTACTTTGTTCGCGGGCACTTCGGTACCTAATCGCGTACTAAACTGTTCGAAACATGAATTCGAAATAGAGTTGTGTTGCTCGTAAAGCGTCGAAGGGTGTTTGAAAAGTTTTTTACTAAACGTTATCATTGCGAACAATAATGCTCGCACATGTAACTGAAATCTTGACACATTCGAACAAACACAATGTAGTCACGTGTTAATTTTCATTTCATACATGTTTATAAGATCATAAAATGATCTCTCGATAAATCGTTCACTAGGTGAACACGTTTGTTTATAATGATTAATTTATACGTGCGTGTATTTTTCTGATTTTAGGCAAAAAACGTGCTCTGTTTCCGGCAACAACGTCTCCAATATTACTAATAAAGTAAGTACCTACCTAAATATCCCATTTACAATAAATAAGAGTAACCTAAAGACTTGGTTCGTTATCTTATCAGCAAAAAAATAAAATAAAATTAAAATACAAAAATACACGCGTGAAAGTAAACCATAAAACTATCGTTATAAGTATACACCGTACTCACCTTGGTTTTAGTGTATTGCTTTTTTTAGTTTCGAATTGAAAATCACCTTCGTCTGGATCTTAATTAATCATAACTCGATACGATTTAAAACACCAACGAATATCACCAAGTTCACCGATACGCATTTTGAATTAATTTTTTTATTTTGGCAAAAGTGTCGAGTATAGGAAAGTGAAAAAAAATGATGTTTCATTTCATCATCGGCAATAATGTAGGCTAAAGCTGTCGTGTACTCCTACGCGTAATATTGAAACTGAATCACTTGAAAGGATTCCTTCTTACATAACTGTCGTATTCATAGTGATTGAAAAAGAAAAAAAAAATCGCGACAAATATAATAGTAGGAAAGTTGAATGAAAAACACCGCTTCGCAAAACGACAATTCGTCACACGAGACCACCAAATTCACTACTCAGATCTCGAGACTCACGCGGGACTTGCCTGGAATTTTTATAAGTTTATTTTAGCGGTTTTTTATTTTATTTTACGCAGTTTACTAAGTAGCTAAGCTACCACTATGTGCAGAAAACGCACGTGTAAGAAGTTGTCTCGACGCGATGGTGAAGCAGAAACAACTGAAATGGTTTTTTAAACAGTTTTCTTGTATCACATATTTACATATTTGTATGCGTACATTCGTACAATCAACCTTCGATGATGACAGCGTGATAATATCGTAAATTATGCATATGTACATGCATAACTTGAATATACGTGCGGCAAGTTTCTCGCCAATTAGTTACCATATGTAATGTACAATACATACTTATGTAGACTTAACGTGCATGTTCACAAAATGCAGGGTAAGAAGACGAATCGATGAATTTAATTGATGTCATGCTTGTTTGTATTTTATGCGTTTTAGGTGCATTGCGTTAGCCTCTACTGATAATTATTATTATCGAGGAGTTGGTTTGTTTGGGTTCGACTCTTTTCAAGGATCGTATAGTGATAACGTGAGAATGCCTCTGTTTTGGATTTAAAATGCATAGTTGATAATCGTTGAAGATGAAAATATGTTGTGTGTTTCACTTTCGAGTTGGAAAGAAATAAAAATAGGGAAATAGGGAATATGTACTTACTTCACGTTTTTGATGATGAATTCAAGAATAATTAATTGAGGTATTTCAATATGTTGGCATGTTGATGACTTTTGAGAGAAACCAAAAAAAAAAAAAATGCCTTTCTCGATGATTTCTTAAAGCTAACGAGATTGCAATTTTGGTGAGAGCGTACGTTCTGATGCCAGTCACTTTTGTCAATATTTCGGCAAAAATGGCCAAAAAAGTGACTTTGGTCACTTCTTTCAAAGATTTGTCGTGTAAAAAAGAGAAAGTGCAAAATTTTCGAAAACTATCAATACGACATACGTTGTACGAAATAGATCAAAAGACCAGGCAACAATTTATCACCTTGATAGAGTGAGTTTATGCATAACTGTGATAGAGGGAAATTATCATCTTTTCCTATTTACATATTTGAGACTAGAAATATTCCTTAGAGAAGGAACATTTGCCTTGCCGTGGATAGCTCAGTTCATAGGAGAGGTTCCAGTGTACGCCAGTTCACCCTTCATATAATCACTCATATTTACCAATAAATAATACACATTTGACTCGGAGAGATTACAATGTGATTTATTGATAAAAAGAATAATATAAAAGTACAAATTAATAGGATATGGTTAGTTCTAAATATAAAATATCTACGAGAAACATTTTATAATGGACATACACTCTGGTGTATGCCACATGACTCGCGTTAGTTATGAAATACATATTCGACTATTTTACCATAATGATAGGTGTTAGTATAGGTTAAGTACTAAATACCTTTATGAGTACCAAGATCAAATAACACTGTACGCTTTTTATACCTCTTTCGCGGGAGCTCACTCATACTAGGCTCGGCGGTATAAATGGATTACATGAAGTACCTTTTGTCGAGAAGCAATCCAGATGGCTAGCAGGATCTGGTGTTGCCCAATAAGTACCACGATAATTAAACTTACGAAAAACTATCGCGTTAAATTGCACATATTAACCACTTCATAAGGTGGGTACCTAAAACGTAAATAGTCAGGTCTCAATTTGACAAAAAATGACGTCCGCTCGCGTATTCTGTCAAAAGCAATTTTATGATTGATTATTGTTCTATAGGTCAATACGAAAAAATTTAGCCCAGATGCCCTTTTTTTACCCTCCCCCTTTTCCGAGGGTCCACCCCCCTAACTTGAAAATCCGTCTATCTCTTCACCTATGGGTCGTACAGAAAAAAAGTTTAGATGAAAATTGTTCCTTAACATCTCCTCTACAACGTGGTCATCTTCAATTTTTGTTTGGAACAACCGTTGAGCTGAAAAGCTCAAAAAAGCTCTTTCAAAATCAGTTTTTTTCATTTTCTGCCGAAATTTACAGAGATACATTAAGAAGTATAATAACAAAAAGTGTTTAGAATTGAATTTACTTTCTAAAGACCCGTATAACAACCGATTTCCTCACCTCCCCCTCGATTCCATAGGACCCACCCCCCTTCCCAAGATTCCAATATTTGATTTCAGGGACAATTGAAAATAACCTTGATAAAAATTGTTTGTTTTCATTCAATAATGCTGAAATACGCAGTTTTTGATTAATATAAGACATAAAAATAGTCAAAACTGTAGGCTTATAATTAGTTGATTAGCAAATTACATATACCTAATACTTATTAGGAGAGAAGTGGCCAATCCTCCCTATTACCATATCCACTACTCAATTTTGAATTTTTTTACTCGAAAGATTGAAAATTGCATGGGTATAAACTGAATCTCACCATTCTCATTTACATGCCTGCTCATTTCTCAATTTTTGATGGATTTTCAAAATTTCAAATTTGGCTCGTTTTCTATGAAAAAATATCGTAAGTTTCATAAGATTAACCAGAGAAAGATTAAATTTAATTGTACTCTACTCTAGATCTTTCCTGTCGATTAGTCATGATTTCGAACCATTTTTGATTATCTCTAGCAATTTTTAGACTCTGGTTTTCTAAAAGATAAGTAAGTAGGTAAGTATGCCATAAATAGGGACAAAATGTAATTCAATTCAGACACATGTTTTCAAAAGCAATTTTTTTTAAAAGACTTTTTAAAATCATTTTTTAATTTTATATGGCAGTGTTTAACACATTTTCTGTTCATTCAAAAGTAATCACATGGAGAAAATTTTGGCCTCATGGGTGTTAATTTGCATGAAAAAATTAAAAAATGTTCATCAAAAAGTTTTTATTACAAATAAAGAATTGATCTGTACTACTCGAGAGGTTGAAAATGGGGTATAAGCCGAATTTCACCTTTTTCATTTACATGCCTGCACTCAGAGAAGCAGCGATTATAATCGATGCTACATCGATTATTTTGTCCCAAAGAATAGGATCGATTGATCGGTCAAAAAATCTGCTGTTCCGTGATCGGTTAGAATTGAGTGACGTCAATCATCGCCATCATGCCATCAATATTCTCAGAGCCATTATGTACCTAAATAGTTTTCCATTCCAATTTTTAATGAAAAAGTCATTCTAATGAAAGGGTTGAAGTGAAAAAGAAAATATGAAACTCCACATAACAAATTAAGTAGGTATCTACATAAAACCAAAACATATGAATTGATTTAAAAATTATGCAAAGGTCTGATTAATCGATTATGGACGATTGTAAATAATCGGTGATTATTAATCGATTATAATTGCAATACGTAGTTGCACCTATCTGTGTTTTCATTCAATAATGCTGAAATGCACAGTTGTTTTTGATTTGTATATTCAAGGCATAAAAATAGTCGAAACTACATACTTACATATACCTAGGTCTGTTCTGTAAAAATCAAAAGATATTATGATGGAAATTTTGATCGATTTTTTATGCAAATTCTTAAAATTTATTTGTGCAGATTCATATCTTCAGACTGAAATTTTCTCCAGTGATTTTTTTAATCATGGAATGGAAAATGTGCTAGACACTGCAACGTATGTACTCATATAAGTAAAATGAAAAAAATGACTGGAAATGAAATGTTAGTTACTTAGGTGTTGAACTGTTGATACGTATCTGCCTATTGTAATTTGAACTTTACTCCATGTTTTGAAACTTACCAATTGACCACTTCTTTCCTAATACGTATTATATGTAATTTGCTAATCAACTTTTCATTTTCACAGAACAATTATAAGCCTACAGTTTTGACTATTTTTATGTCTTATATTAATCAAAAACTGCGTATTTCAGCATTATTGAATGAAAACAAACAATTTTTATCAAGGTTATTTTCAATTGTCCCTGAAATCAAATATTGGAATCTTGGGAAGGGGGGTGGGTCCTATGGAATCGAGGGGGAGGTGAGGAAATCGGTTGTTATACGGGTCTTTAGAAAGTAAATTCAATTCTAAACACTTTTTGTTATTATACTTCTTAATGTATCTCTGTAAATTTCGGCAGAAAATGAAAAAAACTGATTTTGAAAGAGCTTTTTTGAGCTTTTCAGCTCAACGGTTGTTCCAAACAAAAATTGAAGATGACCACGTTGTAGAGGAGATGTTAAGGAACAATTTTCATCTAAACTTTTTTTCTGTACGACCCATAGGTGAAGAGATAGACGGATTTTCAAGTTAGGGGGGTGGACCCTCGGAAAAGGGGGAGGGTAAAAAAAGGGCATCTGGGCTAAATTTTTTCGTATTGACCTATAGAACAATAATCAATCATAAAATTGCTTTCGACAGAATTAGCGAGCGGATGACCAATTGAGACCTGACTAAAAGCCCAAGGAGAGGAGACGAGCTCCATCATCCTTAAGCTGACTGAGAACCAGCATTCGCGATCTGCAGAAACTAAGTAAAGTTGCTGGTCAGAGATCCGATCCACGGAGCCTCCAGCTACGTGTCGCGGATGGATACATGCCTATGATCTTTTCTATGAGACATGCGCATTGTTTCTAAAACATAGTTCTCACGTTGACCTACTTGCAGTATAGGCGGGAGATATTCTTAGAGATATTTCTAATAAGCATCGCTTACGCGATGAAGGCATATTTCCTCATATCAACCTGTCAGAATTTCAAGTGCTAAAGTGTCTTTTTCGATTTTTGGTGAATTTTTGAAAATTAAATTTAGAGCAAAAATGAGGAAAAAAATCAAAATTTCACCTAATTGACCAAGTAATTTGAAACTTGTGATATACCCTATTTTTGACACGCCAAATCGATTGGAAACTGTTTCAACCCGTTTTGAGCAGTTCTGGAGCCTCCAGCAGATTTTTGAAACTCGAAATTCCCACAAAATTTCATCAAATGGAGACGGAAAGCCGAAATTCATTCTGCGAATTAATTTGAATACGCTAAGAAGTCGACTGCAGGTGGATTTCAAGTCGTTTTGGAGCCTCCAGCGAATTTTTGAAAATTACTGGAGTCACCAGATTTTTGAAACTTGAAATTCCCACAACATTTTATCAAATGGAGTCAGCAAGCTGAAATTTACTTCGCAAACTACGTAATTTCAATACGAAATGAAGTCGACTGCATGGTGGTTTCAAATGGTTTTGAAGCTTCTAGCTACTTTTTGGAAATTTCAGTTTTCCAAAAAAATGCCATACAACCTTTCAAAAAGTCGCTGGAGGCTCCAAAACGACTTTAAACTTACCAGTAATCGACTTCGTAACATATTGAAATTAGTTTACAGAATGAATTTCGGCTTTCCAATTTTGGGAAATTTCCAGTTCCAAAAATCTACTAGAGGCTCCAGTAATTTTCAAAAAGTCGCTGGAGTCGACTTCTTGTCGTATCAAAATTAGTTTGCGGAATGAATTTGGGCTTTCCAAGTCCATTTGATGAAATTTAAAAATCTGCTGGAGGCTCCAGAACTGCTCAAAACGGGTTGAAACAGTTTCCAATCGATTTGGCGTGTCGAAAATAGGGTAGGGGAGATTGTTGTACCCCGGACCTGTTGTACATACCAGGGACCTTTCCCTCACTAACGCCACTTGCGGAATTCGGACCCCACTACGTATTAAAGCATCACTAGGGTATGCCACAAAATGAACTATAGGCGATAAGGTTTTCATTTGAAAATTTTGCACACAATTATCACGTTTTAAAACGAAAAATTACATTTTGCCATGTTTTGTGAACTCATTTTGACCTGTTGTTTATTGGAAATTTGTCAAAGCAATTAGTGCAACGTGTAGCTACACCATCCAAGTGTAAGTACACATATTCACTTTTTGGAAAAATATTGTGTGAAATTTTGTAGACATTTTTTTCTAAATTTTGGGAGGTCTTGTACCTGGGACCAAATTTCATCGTGTACCACGGACCGCAATTTTTTCATCTAATTTTCACGAATTTTGATACTTTTTCAGATGCTAGGATGCCCTTTACACAGTTTTTACATTGTAGCATCTGAAAACGTTTCAAAATTTATTTGAAATTGGTGGAAATGTGAGGATAAATCTATGGTCCGTGGTACAACATGACAAACTTATGAAATTTAAAAAAATTCTGCAAAATTTTATATGATCTTATTGTAAAAAGTAAATATGTATAATGAATGTCTATGATCCATACGTGAACTTTATGCCTTCACGGCCAACTTTTAGTCATTTTCCAGGGTAAATTTCCTTTTGGTCCTTGGTACACGACCCGTTGTACCATGGACCAAAAAAAGTGACTTTTTCAAAAAATTCTGGAGGGGAGGGGAATGAGTTTTGAACAAATGTGAATATCTCGTTTTTTTTGTAAAAGACCATTCTTTGATGCACCCTATTCACATTTTCAAAAATAATTAATGGGTGGAGTCCATTCCCAAAAAACGAAAAATCGGCCCCTGGTACAACAATCTCCCCTATATCCCAAGTTTCAGCTTTCTTGGTCAATTTGGTAAAATTTTGATTTTCCCCTCATTTTTGGCCTAAATTTGATTTTCAAAAATTCACCAAAAAATCGAAATCGTGCAAGTGCAGCGTTGGAACGCAAAATCTGCGATTTTCGCTGACCTGTCAATCAAAATGTCCGCCATTTTGTATACAGGGCCACTTTTTTTTAGGACAAGGGCTAGAAATGTTCCTTAGGACTCCCCCTTCAAGAAAAAAGTTGTCCCAGAGGACCGAAGGGAGGGGGGTTGCAATAGATCCTTATGCGGGCTCCTCGACTAAATATACATATTATACTTACTTATTTCCTCTCATTTCTCAAAACTTTGGTCACTTTTTCTCAAATTTTTGGTCACTTTTTTGCTATTTTTCAGTCATTTGAAGTCTCTAAAAAAATTAAATAGTGGATTTCATGCCTGAAATTCATTTTTTGATTTTTGGCAAATTCTTGAAAATTCAAAATTGCCCATTTTCAGTGATTTATGCTTTTTTTTTGATCGGCAAAAATGATGAAAAAAATTAGTCTTGAAACTGATATAATCCCCCTTCCCATTCGAATACAAATTTCACAGTTTCGAGTCATTCTGGAGCCTCCAGTACGGTTTTCGATTTCTCCAGAATTTTGAATTTGCTCCAGAAGGCATGCATATCAAAACTTCGGCAGCTAAAACTCGAGTTATGTCTTATACATGTACACTCCCACCTGTTTAACGAGTTAGTCCACATTTGATCCAATTTCAAGGTGGACACCTCAAGTGTGTTTTTTTTTACCAGATTTTTTATAGGTACAGAAAATAGCCAAGAAATCGAAAGTTCCGTCCTCGAGTATTAATTTCACGGTTTTAAACCTTTTTGGATCCCTCATAGTGCGATTGTTCATGTGAGTGAAATTTAGCCCCTTCAAATCCTAAGGTAGACAAACATGCGTATTCGTGCTCACGATAGATTGCCTAGGTTACTGATAAAAAGGGGTTATTCTGTACTGGAACAGCGTTTGTGGGTTTGCGAATCAGAAATTGGACGTTGTCCTAAATTTTAAGACATGTTTTTATTGCAAACCTAATCACTAGTGTACGTATACTTTTTTTTTAAAGCTCATGTTTTATTTCTCATAACTTTGGTTTTCGTACAAATTGCAGGTTTAGGTAACTTGACTTCTGGACACCCCTTTCACTTACCTACCAGTGTATTGAAATCCCTACCCTATATGTTCAAAATATCTTTAAACGCCATTAAAAAAATTTACTTATCAAGACAGAACAAAATGTTTAAAATTTCAAACATTCTCAACGTTTTTTCTTGAAATTATCCAATTAAAGTATCGATCTTGCCTAAGTGTCTCGCTTTTTTTTGGCGAAAATTGTGAAAAAGTAATTTTTTTCCCCCAATAAGTAATTTTCAAGAAATTGTCAAAAATTCTCACGTTTTCAAAAATTGACAAATTCACGTTTTTTTTTTTAGAAAAATGATTTAGGATTGTCGTTTTTTTGAAGAAAATTCCAAAAAGTTATAATTATCTCTCAACATTTTATCCAGAATTATTATTTTTTGAACGAAGTCCTGTTTTTTACTAATATTGCCAAAATCTTGCTTTTTTCCAAAAATTGACAAAATCGTTGCTGTCTACCAACGTTGCTGAAAAATTTCACTTTTTGTCAAAAATTTCAAAAAGTTTCTCTTTTCTTTATTTCAAAAAAAAATTCCAGAAGTTGACCTTTTTTCTAGAAGTTGCTTAGAAAACTTTCCTTTTGCTAAAAATATCGAAGTCTTGCTTTTTGTCAAAAATTCTCGCATGTTCAAAATGACAAAAATGTTGATTTTTACCAAAATTCTTGGAAATAGTATTATTTTTTACAGAAAATTCCAAAAAATCTCAGTCATTTTCAAAAGTTGTTCAAGCCTCGTATTTTTTACAAGAACTGGGGGAAATGGGTGTAAAGTTTCTTCTGAAAGGTAATTTTCGAATCATGGATTGTTTTTTGCTCAAAGTTGAAAATTTCAAAGAGAAAGAGAAGTCTGACAAAACGCAGAGAGTTTTTTTTGAGTTTGACGCAATTTTAATTCTCCAATAGGTTTTTCCTAGTTTTTTACAGTCTGTCATAATCTTGAGAATTCAGTGGAATTTTACATAGGTAGTTCTCAAAAATCTGAGTCTGACCACATTATTGTAGAATTCAGTGAAATTCTTCATAGTTCTCAAAAATTTGAGTCAGGCCACATTATAGTAAAGTTGAAGTACATCTGATGATGAAAATTGATCAAAAGTTTTCAACCCCAAAATAATTTCAAAATGTCGAAAATATTACATAATTATGTACTTTCCAAAAAAAAAAAAATCAGAAGTCTGACCCAATGTCGAGAATTAATCGAGATTTTTTCCAGGTTTTTGAAAGTCGATCCAAGTAAGTATTATAAAATCAAAACCCTAAATGTTAAAAATTGATCAATTTTTTGTAAAAGTTCTCAAGATCTGACACTTTTTGGTCAGTTAATTGTGAAAAAATAGGTAGGGAATTGTCATAATGTTTTGCACTCGCGCTCTTGTTTTTTATTACAAAAATTCACACTTTTTAGCAATATGTACTTTTTACTCCACGAATTGACCAAATGTTTTTTAAAAATTTTATGATTTCCAAAAGGTCCTGCTTTTTGCTAAAATAGTCAAAGTTTTGCTTTTTCTCGGAAATTGCAAAAAGGTTTCGCTGTTTTTGTTACTGTTTCGAGCTTTTTTGTTTACTAAAATTACTTTTGTGTTTGAAGGAAAAATTGATGGTGTCTTGTATGAATTTGAAGTGAAAACACCTTATCCATTTTGGGTTGTCCTCATATCTATATTATCTACCCATTTAGGTACCTACAGAACGAATTATAAAAAACGTTGGCTGAAAGAAGAAGTCCGAAGTTGTTTTAAAATTATTAGGAATTTTATTTCGAAATATTTTCATAAAAAATAAATTACAGTAACATTATATACAATTATATCGTAGAAAAAAACTGTGCAAAAGTATTCGTCACGACGTAGGGTAACTTAATCAAGATATATACAAACGCACACTTACACAGAAACAGACACAAAAACAAAAGAAATGAATGAAAATAGAAAAAAAAATAAAATCATGAGATGACAACCAATGATTCATACATGAAATAAAATCGCTTCTTACGCAATTTCTACATACATATTAAAACGTACAGTACAAAAATCAAAATGCAATCGGATGTCAATGCTCAATTGTGAGAAAAAAGTAAATGCATATTCCATCGACTTCGATTCACATTATTGAGACATCTCGAGTAAAAATAAAATACCTATTTACACACGATAAACAACATAATAGTGTAAACTCGAATGAAAAAAAAAAAAAAAAAAGGAAATGTCGTTTCTATAATTCCACATAGGTAGGTAATAAAATGTAGCACATAATTCTTTGGTCATTATCGAATATAACGGTTCAACTCGCATTTCTCGACGCTCGTCTATGCAGGTGAATTATATACACCCATGAAAAGAATGGTTTGACTGACATTATCGTAGAGGAAATACAAAAATGGGTGATTACAAATGAAAGATATAGGTTCTAAAGGTCTCGAGGATCGGAAAGTAAACATGGCTGTGGATGCAGCAGCTACCGTTCCTTGTTCGTCTATCGATACCTTAGCTTTATGTACCACATCGTTGAAAGATACTTCGTTTCCTCCGGTCAGAGCGCTCAAATTAGAACTATTTTTAAAGAGATCGCCTACGCCCATGGCTTCTAAAATCTGTACAAATGAGAAAAAAAATTATATAGATAGAGGTGTTGTTATTTCGAAGACACGTCATTTTTTTTTTATTTTTCTAAATTCAGAATGACGTATACTTAGGTATGTACATCATTAAAACATTATAGAGATACCTAGAAAAGAATAAAATTTTTCATTTTAACTTACAGGAACTAAACCATCTAATTTATGTTCGACCGTGAATTTGGGAACTCCTAATTCCACCGGACGTTCTACCATGTAATTAGGTTCGACAATTTCTGAGATCATTTCGGGAGTTAATTTTCTGAGCAAAAATTCGATACTGTTTTGTTCGACGAAAGGTGGTAGTAAGATGAACATGGAAATATCTTCTCCTTTGTATGGAAGCTGTACGGCGTGTATGCCGAGTTTTTCGGATATCACTGAAAATACACGTAAAGGTACATCGTTAGAACGGTATTTTCATTCATAAAAAGAAATAGGATGTTTTCACAAATGACAGGGATACCTATACTAGGTAAATTAGGGTGTTACTTACGATATTTGAAATTGCCTTTTTGTTTCATCATTTGTACAAAGGTTTTTTTAGAAGGTGAACTATGGAAGATTTCTTTTTTGGTATTTTCTGGTAAGAATTTCGACTGCCATAGACCTTTGAAGTACATCGCATTTACCTGAATAACAGAAGAAAAAAGAAAAAAATTAAAATTACTTACTTTAAATTATACGATATATGTACCAAGGTACCTACTACTGAGTACTGAGTAACTATATGTGGACTTCCAGAAGGATGTACATATCTCAAAAACCAGAAAAAATTTCAAACCAAACAAAGCGGAAAGAGGACCCCAAAATATACCACCAGCCAAAATTTTAGGTGCTGAAAATAATTTTTCAATTTTTGGAGAATTTTTAAGAATTCAAATTTTGATGAAAATGAAAAAAAAATCAAAATTTCAACAAGTTGACTTGTGAAGCTGAAATTTGATTTATAACATATATTCAACCTCTCGAGTCGATTGGTAATGGTTTTAAACCGTTCTGGAGCCTCCAGCTAATTTTAGGTTTCTCCAGTTATCAAAAAAAAAAAAAGGCTGTAAAAATACGGTGAAAATTAAATTCATCATCTGTAAACTCAGATGTACGAATATCATTCTTTGCGACCCTTTCGATCGATTGAGGCACGTATTATTAGATCTTTTTGTGCCGGTTTAAATCCAAAATTTTCTACAGTGATTTATTTTTTTGGGAGGGGGGAGAGGATGCAAATCGATTGGAGCCGATAAATTAATTTTTCATCATTTTTATACCTCTGCCCCTCTGAGTTTGAAAATAGACACATAAAGCAAAGCACTCTTTTTATAGCGTAGGTAACTATATTTTTTTATTTTTTATTTTTGAAGAGCCTGTTGCTAATGCAGATTACTGCAAAAGATGTCAAGACCATTTTGAATTATTAATGATATAAAAACTGTCAAAAAATGCATTAAAATCATTGAAAATTGCTCAAAACTGATAAAATTTTGATGAAATTTTCACAAAATGCCCGAGAAAATGTTTGAAACGTATTGATTGATCTAATAGTGCTCCTAGAAAGCATTAAAATCACTGAAAATGGCCAAAAACCGTTAAAATTTTGATGAAAATTCCTCAAAATTGATTATTAAAAATTAAAAAGAAGTCAGAATGGTGTAAAAACAATAAAGTCTCTAAAAACGACCAAATTTCAGTAAAATTGGTGAAAAACGCATGAAAAAATGTTGAAAACGTGTTAATGTGGTGTAAAAACTGTTCCCAGTTATGTGAAATGTGCAAAGATGGACCCAAGTTCAGTTTTTTTTGATCGAAATTGCAGGAGCTTTTCTTGTTGAGAATTTTATCAGAAAATGAGTCTTCATCAATTTTGCAATTTTGACACCTGAAACAGTTTTTTGTCCCTAAAAACCTTTTTCAGTTGTCAAAATTGATAAGTAGGTACATAAAAGTACTCATTTTCCATGAAAATTCTCAAAAAAATCTCCTTTTTTATAAAAATTGGCAAAAATTCTGGTTTTTTGCCAAAATTGAAGAAATCCCTTAGGTGGTCAAAAGATCTTGCTTCTGGTTTCAAATGATGCAAAAAAGACTGTGTTTGTTTTATCAAAACTACTACAATGTTTTTTTTTAGCAAAAATTGCAAACATTTCTACGTTTTTTGTAGAATTTGTAAAGCATTCTTTTTCAAAATTTTGAAAAATAATTTTTCTTTTTTTATCAGAATTGCAAGTTTTGCCGAAATTGCAGGGAACCCCTGTGATTTGGTCAAAATTGAAAATTTTCAAGAAGTTTTCTGTAGAAAGTCTTTTAGCAAATTTTAGCAATTTTGTAAAAAACAGGACTTTTGTTTGGCAAACATTGTAACACAAAGTGGACTTTTTTGGAATGCAAAGAAAAAATCAATGTTTTCTGGACGTTTCGGTGAAAAAAGGAAAAATTTCTTAGCAATTTTGGCCAAAATTACGACCATTCGACGATTTTATCAAAAAAGTACTTCCAGAAAATGTTGATGAAAAACATGACAACTTTTCATCAACTAGCCAAAAACTGCCTCTATTGTGACAAAAAACAGGAGTTTTTCGCCAATGTTGGTTAAAGCTTGGTTTTTTGGCAATCTTGGCAAAAACAAGACTTTTTTTATAATTTTGTCAAAAATTGGCACTTTCTGCCAATTTTACCAAAAATGGCAGTTTTGACAATTTTACCAAAAAATGGCACTTTTTGGCAATTTTACCAAAAAATGGCACTTTTTGACAATTTTACCAAAAAATGGCACTTTTTGACAATTTTACCAAAAAAACGGCACTTTTTGACAATTTTACCTAAAATTGCCCTTTTTGACAATTTTACCAAAAATTGGCATTTTTTTGAAAATATTTCCAAAATGGGCTTATTTTGGCTATTTTCCTTGAATTTTACCTTTTTTTTTTTTTACAAAATTAGGTAAGTAACACTTTTTGACTTGGGAAAATTTGGAAAATTTAGCAAAAAAAAAAGAAAGAAAGTAAGAAACTTTAATAGCGAGCTTGGCAAAAACAGAATTTTTTCTACCAATTTTGGAACAAAAATAAGACTTTTTAAACAGGTAAGTCGAAAATCAATTCTTTTTGGATATTTGGGGGTGTGGAGGGAGTACAAAAAATTATGAACTTACAACTTTCAAGAGAATTCGCGTGCTCCCACTCCAAAAAAAAAGTAATAAAAATAAATGAGAAAAAGACGCCTGCCAATAGGTAAGTAAGTCTTCCCTATCTACTTTATTTACTAAAATTACAAGAAACCCTACTCTTTCGTAAAAATTGTAGGGAAAATATATATATTTTTTGCCAAAATCAACTGTTACAGACTTGTTTTTTTCTGGTCTTACCTAATTTTCCTAAAAGTACAGGTTGGTACTTTTTGTTTGCCTCCGTCTTTATCAAAATTGCTGTAAGTTTTGTTTTATAAATGAAATTGCTGGAAATTCTTATACTTTCGAAGTTGAGTTTTTGAAAGAATAATTTCTGGGGAATGGTCGGACGAAATGACCATTCGTAGTGATGACTCATTTTTTATACGAAAGCATCGGGGACTAGGGAATAACAATAACAATTTCCGAAATGTACCCTTTTGAAGCACTTTGCCGCTGTTTGTCAAAGTGAAGAGGTGAGACCTGCTCAATCTTATATTCAAATAATGTTCGATGTTCCATGAAAATGATGAGAAACCTATGTGTAGGTAATTTAAACATTATTCTTTTCACTGGAAGTGTATACAAGTTGGTGGGTGTTAACTTTGTATATTGTAACCTAAACGTTAATGTTTAGTGACACAGCAAACAAATGTAGGTCTCGGTTAAATTGATAAAAAAAAGTTGACGAATACCCACTTTCACAAAAATATATAAGCGGTAACTAACGTAAGATAATACACGTATGTACCTACGACTACGAACTACGAAGGCATTAATTACGCTTACGCATACGTGCTATGTAATTCCATGCTCATTTTTTTCCAGGTGACAAAAATTACGATTTTTTTCAAATAGGTAAGCGAAATAGAATTAGATAAACTACCCATGTAGAAATTCTGTTCGCATGGGTGGTGGCGAAACCGATGCCAGGAATATAGAAGGGTTTCTCGGTAATTAATACGTAAACAAGGTATGGGGACAACATCGGATCGAATTGGGTATTAAAAATCTGTAGAATGTGTCTGAGTTAATTTTACAGTTCAAGTACTCTATCAACCAATGATTATGTATATATCGTTCGTAAAGTCTTAATTACTTTGAGAAGGTACCTCAAAACCTATCAATTTAGAAAGTGTAAATACCTACGGACCTACGCACAGCAATACTTTAACTCTAAGTAGGTATAATAATGCATATAATCGGACGTCTACTACAGACCGATAGGCAGTAAAAAAAAAGTGTAACCTTACCAATATCAATTTAGTATCTTCGTGAACGTCGCTATCACTTAGAAGGTCATTGATCTGATATTTAGTTTGATTGGAAACCCACTCGTTGATAATTTGTTTGGACAAAAATGGATCGTATTTGAAATTCAACGACTCCAATTCTTCTTTAAATACCATTTTCATGCATTCTCTGACTGGTAAATCATTTTCATAAAAGAATTTATTAACGTTATTAAATTCGTAATTGGCCGAAGCGTTCAAAGCGCGCATTTTCTCGAAGCCAGCTTCCAACGTGTACATTCTGAGCACTTCTAGTTTATCCTGAAACAAAATACAGTCGAGTATCGCGTTAATTACAATTGTGAAGTTAATCGTTCGACATACTTGGATATCTGAGGTATAGGTACATAGGCATAAGCTGCGATAAGGTAATTAAATTGCGCAAATCATTTCACTCACTATTTCATGCGGTATACGCAACGCTGTCTTGATGTTCTTTTCTGTTTCTCCGTCCGAAATGAACAACGTTAACAATAATGCTTGATATACGCTGTGAGGTGAAAAGAACACATTCGATCCTGGTTTGGATTTTTTGAACACATTTTTCATGAATTCCAGACTGAATTGTAATCGGCTTTGCGTTAAACCGGGTAATAATTCTTTAGGCGATAAAAGCGTCGATTTGTTTAAAGGAAAGCATTTCGCTAATTCGCCGAGATCTTCATCTTGCGATGAAAGTTGCACGACTACGCATACGATGGATAAATAATAAATCCACTTCATAATCTGTGAACAGATAAAATTTGCAACGTTAGTATTATTTTTTTATTTTATGTAAATAGATATTGGCAGAATCTAGATATATTAGATAGTTATGGAATTGAAAAAATTTCTATAGCTAGATGGGCAGAGGCATCTATTATTATGATGCAAATGAATGAGAATTTTTTCCACTTGATGAGCACAAAGGGTATGAGTATGCCCATGTAAGGGGTGTGAAATGCCCCGTTGCCCCTGTTCCAGGATTTGGGAAATAGTTATGAATTGGGCATTGTTGGTCAAGTACCTAGGTACCTTAAAAAAAAAAATTTCGACCCAAAAATCTGCCCTCACTTCACTTTCCCTCACTGTACTGCTGAAAAACAAGTTTTTGGAGAGGGGAATTCCTAAAATAGGGTCCTACAACTGTCTATACTCTTACAACAGGTGTACTTAAACTTTCAAAGGTGGTACTCTCAGATTTTGATTCAATAATGCTAGATCGAAAGAAGAGAAGGCCCAAAACCCCACAAATTCTCGTTTCTAGCCGTACGTTAATTTTTTGATTTTTTTGTTACCCCTTTTTGAATTTTTTCAATTTAGAACTTGCAAAATTTTCAACATTCAAGACCAACTATACTTTTTACATAAGGAAAACTGCAAGAAGTTGCCCCATCACGACATTTTTCAGCTTTTTTCAACTTTTTTTTTACCTATTTCAAAAAAATAACTTTCTTTGGAATTTAACGTTTTCTCACTGAAATTGAAAAATTCGTACTTCTTTTTGGTAAGACAAGTATATTTTTTTGCGTTTACCCATCGTTTCGTCCTGCCTCCATCTTCAAAAAATATCAAATTTTCAGAACGTCAACAAATTTTTGAAATTATTTCCAGATGCAAATTTTTTGAAGATATTTTCTTGATTACATGAAAATCATTGATAAAAATTTATTGATCTAGTCAGCGTAATTACAGATTTTTCAAGGATAGGTGATTATTAATAGGTATAACGTTATTTTTTTGGAACTCTCCAATGCGACGTTGCCACATTACATTTATATGAAGATAAATAATGTCTACGACTTTCCGCGGTCCTCTCTCGGAGTATTCATAGAACTGGTTTCCGAGTTAGTCATTTCGTTTCACTGTTCATCACATAACTGATTTCAACGTGTTTTTTTTTTTTTGCTGCGGTTTGAATTATGTACATGAATCAACCAATCTATCCGTTTAAAAAAGCGCGTCGAATTCGTAATTGATTATTATGTAATACCGTATAATACGTACTAATTTCCATACGTAAACGTAGGTATGTTTGTAATACAAATGCAGGAGAAAAGTGTTTAAAAAATTGAACATTGGATCGGTTTTTCTCCACGTCGTATTCGAACTCGAACTCTAATGATTAAAATAAATAGTTCAGACTTCAGAGTGACTTCTACGTGGTAGGTACACCGTGTATTACAGGTACCTAGTACCTACCTATCCATTGAAAGGAGAGAAAATGATCCCACACCCAGCACATGACTATAAATAGTTTTCAAATTGAGAAAAATTTTCGATAAACTAATCAACTTGTTTGAGAAACTAATTTGAACATACGAAAAACGTGACATAAGCTTTTTTCACAGTCCCCGGTTAATTAAATTATTAGAGGTAGGTATTTTTCTCACTTCCTTGAATACTACATTATACTTAATTGATTTTTTACGAGGAAAAATCTGCAGATCCTGATCGATAATTTTGAAAATTAAAATTCTCAAAAGGAAATTCATGAGTAAGTATAGATTAGTGAATTCGACAATAATAGAAAGCTGCGGCCACTAAAAGAAGCCCATTCAACGATATGAAACGTTTTAAAAAGGAAGGTTCTAGTAAATTATGTCAACATTTTCCAAGTTTTTGAAAGTCAGAAAGTATCACTATTTCTTCCCAATGATTTTTGGTGCATCAACTTTCTGTAGAATTGCATCATGAATCATGAATTGCCAATTTATGATGATAGCACAAGGCCTGCTGAGAGTGACATCACAGTATCTGAAGCAGCACCTGTGGGAGCTGAGGAATGCTATAAAAAGAGCCAGAAACCACGAAACTGTGGGAGAGGGCCTCATTCCAGAGTCTATCTCAATACAAGAAACTGCTTTTGAAGATGATAAACAAAATATATAGGGAGGGAACATTTCACAGAAATGCTCTTGAGTCTTGTAAAACCATTGTTTTAATGAATCATACACTCAAACTGCTGCTATCCATTATCAATGTCAGAATTGAGAAGAAATAGAATGAAAATCTTGGTGAAACTCAATATGGCTTCATGTCAAAAAAAGAAACCAGAGATGCAATTGACTTACAGAAAGGTGGTAAGTAATTCAAAGGATACTGAATGCCAACAGGGAAATTCTGCGAATACCTACTCGTATAATCAAGAACGTCTGCTGAAAAAAAAAGTGCAGCGATGAAGATCAGATCACATTATTTTGGTGAAAATGGGTGCAATACATAAAGTTCCGCTTATTGTAATTGTGGTTTGGCAAGACCGGTATACTGAAACTTGGCAACACATGATGAGGGCTGACTTCTTGCTTTCTATTATGTAGTTCAAAAATTTTTTGGGTGTGATGTGATTTTTACAAAAACACCATAGTTGCCAAATGTTACATACCAGCCTGGATAGCTATTTCCTGAAATTTTGATTTGATAATTGTGATACGCGAGTTATGAGGTCAAATCAAACACAGAACACAGTTTTCATACGTGCGGTTGAGTCAGACACAATTTTCAGTTGGCGGATGCTTTCCTACCCAAGTACATACCTACATGTGGTTGAGTCAAATACAGTTTTCAATCGGAGGGTGTTTTCAGACCCAAGTAAGAACCTGTGGTTGAGTGAGACACAGTTTTTCTTTGGTGGATGCTTTCAGACCCAAGTGAGAACCTGTAGTTGAGTCAGACACAGTTTTCAACAAAATTTGGAATTTTTGTTATTGAAATGAAAGAAGTGTGAATTGAAAATTAATGGCAAAAGAATAAATAAGTCATGCAGACTACAAGGTAATAATAATTACTGAAACAGAAAGATTCAAAAAAATGCTAGTTGGAATAACTTGGAGCAGGACTGAAATATAGAATGAAAATAAATGCAGGCAAAACAATGGTAGAACCCAATATGTCTCTTACAAAAATAAAATATCTAGTATTTACGCCTGTCCATCGGGTGTTCCCCAAGGTTCCAACTTGGGTCCCCTTTTCTTTCTTTTATTTGTAAATGACCTTCCATCTGTGATAGGTAATTCTGAAATAGAGCTATTTCCTGATGATGCATAAGATATACAAGAAAATCCAAGATATAAAGGATTGTGAGGGTCTTCAAGCAGATTTGGATATGTTCGTAAAATGGAGTATTGAGAACAAACTGCCCCTTAATATTTCTAAATGTGCATCAATGACATTTACTCGGAAAAAAACTCTTTTGGAGTATAAGTACACAGTTAGTGGGGAAGAACTCTGTCGTTTAACTACTATTTGGGACCTGGGTATAAACTGTGATGTGGGACTTACTTTCAAGTATCACACTAACATTGTGATAGCAAAGGCAAGGAGGATGGCCTATTTTGTTGTCAGAAATTCTGTGCACTTCAAGAGAATAAGTACACTCAAAGTCCTATACTTCTCCTTCATAAGGTTAATTCTGGAGTTTGGTGTACTAGTTTGGTTCCCTCGTACTTAAAAATTTATAAAAGAGCTTGAAAAAATTCAAACTAGATTTTTGAAATACCTATATTTAAAGACTTTTGAATATTATCCTTATGACTTATCACAAAAAGAACTTTTGGAAGGATTTGAAGTGGATCTGTTAGAAAAAAGAAGAGAAACAATTGCATTAATGTTTCTATATTATGATCTCATCCACTGCAACATAAATGACAGTAACCCTTTGGGAAAAATCAATTTCTGGGCCCCAAAAATCCACTCCAGGCAGAAAAAAAATATTCTCCTTAAACAATTGAAGGGTTCAGTTCCAAGTTGGCCTAAGTCCATTTTTATCATTTTTGAGTTAGCAGCGCCATCTGGTGGTACAGGTCGGTTAACACCTTTACCACTTTGTCCCAACCCCTGGCGTTACTTTTTTCGCTCAGTAGCGCTGTTTTGCCGGCTCCAAAAAAAAGCTGATTATTCCAAAGTGGCCTAAATCATACATTTTTTACGAATATTTGTATACAAATGCGGTTTTTCAGAAGTTTTTCAACGATTTTCGAGTGAAGGCGTTTTCACATGTATTATTCATCATATGTAGTATTTACAAATAGGTGCTTTGAATGAAATTGTTTCAGAAATGTATTAAATTAATGATTCGTGAATTTTTTTTTTGAAAAAACGCATTTTTTCAGCTCTTTTTCGAAATTTTTAACATCAGATAATTCCAAAGTGGCCTAAGTCCACTTTTTCTGACTCTTTGTCGTGCTCTGGAGCTGAAAATACGCAAAATTAAAAAAATACCAATATGGTACTTTAAAGCAGAAAGATCAAGCTTCACAACCATATAATCACATCATTTATTATTGAAGCGGAAGGGCGAGAAAAACAGTTAATTTGCGTTTTTCTCGAAACGGAAAAAATGGACTTAGACCGACTTGGAACTGAACCCTTCAATTACAACACATTTAGGATGAAGGTATCTCCTTTGAACAACATCATGGGTATCTCTGACGCTTTCCTCTGTAGGTGTGCAGATGCTGATATTTTGAGTATGGGTAGGTCTGCTTTCAGGCGTGTGGTGGGGATGGCATGGGAGTAGGAGTGGGGGTGCAGTGGGAGCTGTTTGTGAGATGTGAACCATTTCATATTCTGTATCTTATTTTCCTTTGGTTTTCTATGTTTTTTTTGTTTTTTCTTTTTTATAAGTATTTCTTCTGTTTGGTGTTATACTTTTTTCTTATTTCTTACATTCTCTTCTAGACAGGAAGAACTACATTTGTAAAATAATATTTCTTTTGTTTTTTTTCTCCTTTTTGCTTGCTTTTGTATTTTTGTATTTCTCAAACTTGTTTCTCTGGAGCAAATCTTAGTCTTATCTCTTTAATTATAAATGGTCTCTCCTGTAATTGGCTTTAGCTGTTGGAAAGACCTAAATTGTAAAATAAAAAAATTAAAAAAAAAAAAATTGGTGACATTCACAATATCTAGCTCAGTCAAAATACAATTTGACCCAAACATAATTGCGATCAAAGTTTTTTTTTTTTGGGGGGGGGGTAAGTATTGTGTAGGGTGGTCAGTGGTGTGCTGAACAACGAAATTACAGAAAGGTCATTTTTTTGGAAGGGCATATGACCCCAAATGGATGAAATGGGTCCAAAATCATACCATCGGTCAGTTCCCCCATTGTGATCAACATATCCAAATTTCAGCTTCCTATGTCATCCCCGCTCCATATAGGTACTTCATATGATGATAATAAATTATGTAGGTACTTATACTAGTGACTACCTGAAGCCTGAAACTTTAAAACACCCAGTAGTCTGTATCTAACTCAGGTATATGTAGGTATACGTACGGTTGTACTAATAGGTATGTAGAAATGGTATACGAATGAAATGATGTATTCAGCTGAATATAAATTGTGACCAATCTACAAAAACTTCTATCGAGTCATTTGGAATACCCGTACCCAAGTATTTTACGAACTATGCTAGAAAAAATGTTACCAAGTTCAGTTGTTTAAAGTTCATCGATCTTGTAAGTAAATATGTACCTCAAATCTAGAACCAGGTATATCGAAAAAAAAATAGAAAAATTGATCACAAATTATAGGAATGAGAATGGAGGATATCCACAAGTTCGATTTGCAAATGGAAAATTTTAAAAATCCAGAATAAAAAATCTCAAGTACATACGTAAGTCTAACTACCTACTCATCAAGGTGCCTGATATTGACACAACATTATTATTATTTACGTGTTAGCAAATTCGAAATGAAATGTTTTATGTTATTATGGTAAATATTTGGCAAACTACGTACCTACCTACAATTCTCGCTGTAGGTACCTAATCGTACATGCACAACTCGAATTATAAAATTTGCAGGTCATTAAATAATAATTTAGACTTATTAGTTATGAAATTTGTCAGCAGGAAACGTATTATTCAAACAATGAATGATAAAAAAATATATACATATATAGAAAGGTCAACGACGAATCGACCAAGTACTTATTGTGAAATATAAAATTCGTTAATTTTAATTGGATATACCCGCGTATGTATTTTTGATCAAATGTCCGGTTAGGTACTTGTACCATTAAAACTACCTACACAATCATGGTTATCTATACCCGGTAGCCTAATTTAATTTACCCAATTTTCACCGTTCTTTAACTTTTTTCATTAAAAGAAAAATTCTCATTCAATCTTACATCTGTGTACATTATAGATAATAAAACGTGTCAACGGTTTCGCAATAGAAATAATTTCTGCATTACCGTTATACGTAGAACTGATACTGTATTACAGAGACAGTCGAAACTAGATATCAACGTTTGATATTATTTACAAGTAGTATATGGTGCATGTCAAAATGATCGCCAACCTCCGATTTTAGAAGCAATTTTAAACCTTGGCCTACTCTTATCATCTCCCGTGTAAACTGTCATTGTTCCTGTATTTCCCGTCATTAATCTAAATTTATGACCTCTATATAGGTACAATGACCGATCGATAAATCAAATTCATTGAAATGCTACCAACGACGGTCAGCTCATAGGCCAATCCTGTGTATGAGTAATTATGATGTAAAATAATATGAATGATACTTCACTCATTACTCAAGTTTCTGCGATATTCGTTAATGATTAAAAGAAAAAAGTGTTTTGAAAATTCTAAAAAAATCAACTCATCGCGAATACTAATTGTAAGTACATACTACAAGGTATCAATCTAATTTTGTACCTTGATGTAAGTAAATGAGATTCAAAAATGAAGGCTTATTTCATTACATCAGATAGATACGTTAAGGTGAGCCCAAAAAGAAAAAAAAAGGATATAATATACTTAGATGGGTCTGTTCATCGGTAAAAGAGGGATGAAACAGACATGGTGGGGGGGGGAGGAGGAAACATACTGATTGAAATGTTTTGAATTTTAATTTTGAAAAATTGAACTATTTTAAAACTTCTGATTTAAAAAATGGGACTATTTTGGAAATTTGGAAATGTTTACAATTTTTGGCAAAAAGCAAGAGTTTGAAGAGCTTAGCAAAAAGAATAAACTTCAACTAGAAAAGTTACATAACGAACACAACATAATGTATTATTTAAAAAAAAAGAAAAAAAGAACACATTACAAATTGAAATGTTTTGGATTTTAATTTTGCAAAAAGTCAAGTTGAGTAGGTTCCTACATATTTTGCAACGTTTCGATAAAAAAGCATAACTTTGAAAATTTCTGGCAACTTGGTAAACATTTTTTCAATTTCTGTTTAAAAAAAAAAACAACAAGAATAATTTTTGAAAGTTTTTGAAAAAAATCTTGTATTACTTACCTATTGATTAGTTTTTAGCAAAAAGCTGAACTTTTTGAAAATTATTGGCACATGTTTTGGTTATTTCTAGGGCTAGGATTTTTATGATAATGCTTTTTTTTTGTGGCTGGACCCTATATGGCATAAATCAGTTTTCTTTGCGATTCATTCCATTCTGAGGCTAATGGCGAAAGTTGATAGCGCTTTTTTTTGCTTTTTTTGGGTGTAAATGCTTGTAAATGCTTTTTTTCGTCTAAAAAGGGCAAAATTGTGCTTTTTTCGAGCTTTTTTCTATCGTTAGCGCTTTTTATGATGAAAAATTGGTAGAACTGCAACAAATATTTTAAAAAATTCATAAATTCATTTACTTTTTGCACATTTTTGAAAAAAAATAATAATTTGGAGAAAAAAAATCTGCATGTTTTAATTTGTGATTCTGGATGTGAAACAGGTGACTTGTCAATTTGAGGCACAATCGCCGATCTTTTACAGTTGACAATTTAAAAAAACACCTCATAATTGCTGCTTTCTCTAATCTGTAATCTCTTGGATCCTAATCTAGTAATTTTAATCTGTCAAGTTGAAAATAAACTTTGGTTTGACGTTTTTTCTTCTCATAATTCATTTTGGTTCAATTTGAATGTGTCTTGATACGGGGTTTGAAAAGACCTTTATTTTGATATGAAACATGGTGGAATTTGATAGCGCGTGTTTTTGCTTTTTTCTTGCATTTTAATTGCTTTTTAATAGCGCTTAAAATTCATTTTATAGCGCTTAAAAATCCTAGCCCTAGTTATTTCCAAAAAAGCGAGACTTTCAAGTAAAATTCCTACTTTTTGGAAAAAAGTGAAAATTTTTAGCAAATTTACTGACCTGATTAAAAAACACTACTCAACTAATCACTCGACTGGTGTGATAATCATGCAGTTACAAACACCCCTCTACCTCCTCCCCTTCCCTCCAAAAAGTTACTTACCATCAAAAGGCAAAAATTGACAATTTTGGGAATTATAATTTGGCAATTATTGGTAAATAAAATCATACTTTTTTCGCAATATCTGTAGAAGAAGCCAGACTTTATTTCAAATTTTTGAAATGGAAGGGGGGTTTTTGGCATTTTATGGCAAAAAAGCGAGACTTTTGAATTGTAAGAAAGAGTTTTTGGAATTTTTTTGCGAAAAACCAAAAAAATTTCAGTTTTCGAAAAGCTTAAAAACGTTTACAAATTTTGGTAAAAAGCAAGATTGATAATGTTGGAAATTTTTGAGAATTAGGTATAGGCGAGAAAGGTGAGAACTTTTTGCAATTTTTTGGACAAAAAGCAAGATTTCTGAGTAATTTTTGTCAAAAAAGGTGCAGAAACCTTTTGTGTTTTTTCTCAAAATTTTTCAAAAAAGCGAGACTTTATTGACACTTTTTAGTCTAAAAACAGGACCGTTTGGAAATTATTGACAATTTCTGTCAAAAAAGCGAGACTTTCAAGCAATATTTGGAAAAAAAGTAGGATTTTTCAACCATTTTTCTAAAAAGCTAGAATTCTTGTAAATTTTTGCCAAAAAGCAAAATTTTGACGATATCAGGAAACAACCATTTTTGGCAATTATTGTCAAAAAAAATAATGATTACTTTTTTTTTTTTGAAAAATCGAGGCTTTTTTCAATTTTTAAGCAAAAAATGAAAAAAGCAAGACTTGAATAATTTTTGGAAAAAAATTGGAATATTTTCTCAGGTACGATCATGAAATTTTATGACAACCCAAAACAACGAGTAGATATTCAATGATCAACTGCATAATACCTCAAGATAGAACCACATAAGATGCTGGGATGCTGTCGGTTGTCGGTCTCCAATACTATTGGTGGATACACATCGTAGTGCTATGTCCATAAAATAACGTATGACAAAAGACCTTGCACGAGACAGTTGAACGATTAATTATTTTGAAAATAATTTTTACGATTTATGCAACGTAATATGTGCAATGTTTTTTCAGAAATCGTTTTCATACAATTAGCCATGTTTAATGTTTAGAAGTACCTAACTTCTCTTCACTTTGCAATGACCTTTACGTTTTTGAAAAACTTTTCTAAACGTTTAGAATGTTTGAAGGAAAATATTTGACGATGTATAAAAATGTGCTTGAATAGTAGGTAAAGTAAGTATCTGAAAAGTACACATACGAAGAACGAGAAGTATAATAATTCCAACGGCCTTGGTCTCGCACAGTTTGCTATTTCATTTTGAATGAGTATCGCGAATTCCAAAAATACCACATACCGAACACTTTTGTTTTTGACCAGTTGCTGGTTTTCAATGAAAATGTATGCAAATTTACTAAGAGATTGTCCCAAGAGAGAAATGATCTGTGTGTAAGTACTAGGTAGGCAGATAATTGCAATTTCTGAATTCGCTATCTTGAATACAAAAGGCTATAACTGAAAAACAATCGACTCAAATAACCGGTAATTAAAAGACTTATTATCATTTTTCATGATGAATAATGATTCTCTAAAAATAACAACTGCTTGATCAGGTCATAATTCAAATTTTTGATTAAAAAAAAAGACTCTTCAATGTACATAGACAGTTTTTCGAGTATTCCTCGTTTGTTTCAGGATATCTCCTTGAAAAATTTCATGAGTTAGTAACAGTAAGTAAGTAAAATAGGTACCATTAGATGTACCTAGTAATACGAGTATAATATGGTAAACACGCGAGGCTGCATTAAATAAGTACCTACATTACCCTTATGTTGATTTTCTCACAAGTAGTGATATAATTATGAGAAACACGTACGTACGCAGACACTCACAAATTAAAATTTGATAACAATTACACGATTAAAATTTCCGAAAATAATGTACCTATCAAGTACACACATGACACATATGATTTCTATTTTTACTTTCATGCGGCACCAAGGGAAAGGAAACGCATTTAGAAATTAGCAACCTGATGCTTTTCAAAAAAAAAAGGCAAAAAAATCACATTAAAAATTATTACAAACACACAAAAAAGCACATACCATTCAGTTTAGTTTGAAGAAATAATAATAACAAATCACAACAAAACGACGAGCAAAACGATTATGAGTAAAATACGCCGACACCAAACGCGGAATACTGACGACCGGAATAGCGGATTGTTGCCATAAAAACTAATCCGTTGAAATGAATGGTTTTCCCCGAGGTCCTGAAACCAATCCTACTACTCGCAAAGACGCGAACCATTCCGTTTTCAGCAGTTGTATAGGCCAGCATAGGAAATATAATGTACTGAGTATGTATACTGTGAACTGCGTGTACTTGCATGCATGTTTTTATTATACCTGTAAGTAATGCATACCTATGTACGTATGTACCTGTACCTGTACCTACATCTATTTCAGTCCGCAGTTAGCATTTCATATATTGATTGATAAAGGAGTAAACGAGCATGGCAGAGCAGAAAGAAATGTTTCATCATGTGATGTTTTGTATCGTGTGTGTTTTTTTTTATTTTTTATTGTTTTTACTAACGTCATTATTATGAAAAAAAAATCAATGAAATCGAGGAGTTCACAATAAATATACGTATAGGTGTGTGGAAATCCTCATCACGTTTGTAAAAAATCCCATCTTAAATGGCATCTGGTACGAGATATAATTTGCACATGCCGAATTCTTTGAAACCTGTAATTTAAACTGCACGAATTTATAGCGTTGGTAAAATGTAAACAAAATTCAGATTAAAAATAACTTTGTATGTAAGGGGGAAAAATACACGTCTTCCTCGATATGGAATTTTAGGCTTGAGATTCGACTGATTAAAAATATTTTGTACGACACCCACTCGATTAATTAATCCAAATACGTATCTAGGTAATACCAATACGTAGGACTTGGCGTAAAAAATCTAATCTCTCGAAGCTCTGAGCTTGGATTTTACTTTTTAGCATTTTCAAAAAAAGTGTTTATCGTTTATCCAATCGAAGTGGCTTTGGGCTCGATGCATATATGGTCTTGTGGGTGAGAACACAGAAATACTTTCCGATGTGATTTTTCATTTTTCAATCTTTCACTTTTTTCTAATAATGTCAAATCAAATTTAATACCCTTATTCCGCAATCACTTACTAGGGAAATATTTCAACTAGCATAACCATTTTTGAACGAAACGAAATCAAAATAGCGCCCCAAAACATCCCACTAGCCAAAATTTCAGGTGGTGAAATTCATTGTTCGATTTTTGACGAATTTTTGAAAACTCAACTTTGGGTCAAAATGAGAAAAAATCCAAATTTCAGCAAATTGACCTAGAAAGCTAAAATTGGTGTGTACTCTATTTTCGACCTCTAGTTTGTAACTCCTCCAAACTAAGAAATTCTTTCAATTTCATAATTTGAAGCTCCTGCCAACTCCGAAATTCATTTGCCCATTTTCATAATTTGGAGCCCCTGCAAACTCTGAAATTCATTTCTACTCATTTAGTTCAGAGTTCCATGCAAATTCCGAATCTCGTTTCCCAATTTCATAGTTCGAAGCTCCTGCAAACCCCGAAATCAATTTCCCGATTTTTCAATTTTGAGCTCTTGTGAACTTCGAAATTCATTTGCGAATTTCTTAATTTCGAGCTCCTGCGAACTTTGAAATTCATTTGCGAATTTCTTAATTTCGAGCACCTGCGACCTCAAAAATTCATTTGCCAATTTCGTGGTTTGAAGCTCCTGCAAACTCCAATAATCATTTTCAATCTGGACCAAGAAGTTGGTAGAAGGGTTCGGCGATTTTTTTGAAATTTTTCCTGTAGAAAGACCTTCCGAAGGGGTGACCAATGGCGCAAATCGCAGCCCTCTAGCCCATTTTTAAAGGCAGCCAGGGGGTGTCAAAGTTTTCAGTGAACCTAAAATATCATCCATTTCAGCAGTGGATTACTCGATATCAGCGATACCTAACAAAATGGAACATTTTCCCACAGTTAGGGGTTTTGAAAGGCTTTTTGGTGATATCATAAAAATCAGTGTTGCCACTTTTTTTCGTACAAAAAATCAGCTTAAAAAGTTTCGAAACGTAGTTTTCATATCGTTCCGACTCTCAAAAATTCTGAAAAAAATATATTATGGACAACTTTTTATGCTGAACAACATACGTATTAAAAAATTGGGATGGTACCATGTTGCAAAGTTGATTTTAAAAAATTTAAAGTTTGCGAAAAAATGCGATTTTTTGATTTAAAACATGAAAAAAAGTTTTGGTAGGTGAAGTTGACCCATTTTACCCGTATTTTACGTATCTGTTGAAAAAGTTGAAAAAACTCTTTCACTCGATGAAATGAACTCCTCACAAAAAAATCAAAATTCGAAAAGATTCAAAAAATGAACGAATTTTTATTTTTTGTCGTGAGTGTAATTTTTATCAACTTTTTCATGAAATTTGTCAGAAAGAGGTCAAAACAAGACAACTGAATGAATTAGAACTTTTATTGATGTTTGAAATTGAAAATTGAATTTTTTCGAATTTTGATTTTTTGTGAGGAGTTTATTTCATCGAGTGAAAAGGAGTTTTCAACTTTTTCAACAGATACGTAAAAATAGAAGTCGAATGGGTCAACTTCACCTTTCAAAACTTTTTTCAAGTTTTAAATCAAAAAATCGCATTTTTTCGCAAACTTTAAATTTTTTAAATCAACTTTGCAACATGTTACCTACCATCCCAATTTTTTAATATGTTGTTCAGCATAAGAAGTTGTCCATAATATATTTTTTCAGAATTTTTGAGAGTTGGAACGATATGAAAACTACGTTTCGAAACTTTTTGAGCTAATTTTTTGTACTCAAAAAAGTGGCAACACCAATTTTTATGATATCACCAAAAAGCCTTTCAAAACCCCTAACTATGGGGAAATGTTCAATTTTGGTAGGTATCGCGGATATCGAGTAATCCACTGCTGAAATGGATGATATTTTAGGTTCACTGAAAACTTTGACACCCCCTGGGTGCCTTTAAAGATGGGCTAGAGAGCTGCGATTTGCGCCATTGGTCATACCTTCGGAAGGTCTTTCCACAGAAAAAATTTCAAAAAAAATCGCCGAACCCCCCTACCACTTCTTGGTCCAATTGACGTGGAATGGCCCAGTTTGGAGCTGCGGCGAACTCAAAAATTCAAATGTAAATTTCGTAATTTGGAGCTCCTACAAATTCTGAAATTCATCCGCCAATTTCTTAATCAACAGCTCCTGGAAAGTGGAAACTCTTAAATTCTTTTCCATTTATTTAGTTCAGTTCAGAGCTCCTGCAAACTCTGAATTTCATTTTCCAATTTTGTAATTTTAGATCCTTGTGGATTCCATTTTTGTAGTTTGGACCAGCAGAGAACTCACCAAAATTCATTTGAAAACGTGCTTTGGCTTGTGATTTGGAGACATCAGTGTTGCCAGGTACTTGAAGAAAAAAATCCATTTATAAAGCCTAAAATTTTTAACATTAAAAATCCGAACAAAATCCGTTTTTTTTTTTTTTGGAGAAAACCAATGGAAATGCAAAAATATGGGTGAAAGTACAAAATCTTTGTGGAAAAAAATTTGAATATTGGTGTCTTAAACACATTCAACTCCAGAAAAATTGAAAAAAAAATGATTTTTTTGTGTTGCATTTTTTGAACGTTTACCAAACTCGATGAATAATCTGCAATCTCAAAATCAAATTTTCATTTCACCTCCAAATTTAAATTGATGCACGTCACTTCGACCTCCTATACAATTTGATGTTTTTGGATTTTGACAAAATTTCAAAATTCCGTACGAATACGAATTTTTCCGTACATCTGGCAACACGGAGTTTCTGCGTAATACTTTGAAATTCATTTACATTTTCTTTGAGAAATGTTCAAACCATAAAAACACACATTTCACCAGAAAAACATCGTTTTTCTACTTCTAGAAACTAGTTTTTGCTTTCACTCCACTCTAGCCTGTTTGCTTTTCATTTTCAGAATTGAAATTTGTGAAACCATGTTATTCAAATTCTAAAATTTTGAGTTGAAAAAATGACCAAATTTTTTAAAAACTTTTGTCCTTGCTTTGCACTAAGGAACTAAGTACCAGGTATGGAAATACGCCATTTTCGGTTATAGATTTCGTAATTTTGACGGTGATGTGATTTTTTCATTTCAGTTGTATAATGAAATGGAATCAAAAAAATGGTGGGAAAATGTTTATTTCGTGTATTAAAATGAATATGAAGTAAAAAAATAACGTAAATTGGCGGTATTATTAATAAATTGAGTCCTTAAAATTTTTTTTCTATAACCAAAGATGGCGTATTTCCATACCTGGTATTTAGTTCCTTACTTTGCACGGGTCAATTTCTATCTCTTTTCTGAACCCCCCAAAAAAATACATTTTTCAAACTTCATAAATTCGAAACGGAAAATGACAGTTTTTTATAAGCCCTTATGCGAATTATATCAAACTGGCAAAACTGTAATTTCATCTTTTATTTATTTCACTTTGAAAATTCGTAATTTTATTCGACAAAATTGGTATTTTTTCCCATGATCAGTAGATATTTTTAGCCCCCCTTCCTCTCCAAAAAACACCACTAGTTTTGTTACTGTCACGTTGACTAATTTTTGCGAAATTGAATAAAGAGACAAAAACGAAAATCAATTGCTTAACTCGCATTCAAGTATCCGAACCTGAAAAAAAACAGGACGAGAAAAATTCTTAAGGGGGAGATAAAATTTTAAGGGCTTCATTCGGTGCATCCGCCAAGGGCCACCAACCGACCCAGTCCACCACTACTACAGGTAGTGAAAGTAGTGAAAAAGTAATGGTTTTCAGCATTTTTGCTTAGAAAGCAGTGAAAAATGAAAAGAAGTGGAAAATTCAATTTTCCATGTTGAAAAAATACAAAAATCACTGTTAAAAATGAAAAAAGAATTCTCTATCTTTCATATGTTTGAAAAATTTTCATTCATTTTCTTCCCTCTCGTCATCCGTAAAAATTACGAAGTCCAAGCTGGAAAAAATTATACCTAATGAAAAAATCGATCGGTGGAGGGGGGGGGGTTAGAAATATTTTGGAAGGTGATGATTTTTTTTTTGAAAAATAGTGATTTTCGGCCAACAAATTCCCAGGGAATCTAACTGGTAGTGAAAGTAGTAAACAAGTAGTGATTTTAAAAATGGGTAGTGAAAGTACGTACATATTGGAAAAGTAGTGAATTTAGTCAAAAAGGTAGTGAAAAAATGAAAAAATTCAAATACGTTCCCTTTTTTCGATGTTTATTCGTTGTGTTATTTTCTTAAAACGTATGTAGTGCGTTCATTTGTATGTAGTATTGTTGTTTTTTAAAAATAATTTTGATTGAAATTAAAAAATGCTTTGTATACAAATTCTCTTCCAATTAAAATTTTTTTAAATTTTTCTTTGAGAAGTTTGACTTTGTTGATTTTGTTCTAAAAATTTGATTGAGAGAAGGTAGTGAAAAAGGTAGCGATTTTTTCAACTAAAAAAAATCCGTTGTTTTCGAGTTCAAATTACCTATAGGTACCTATGTTAAAGTTCGCAAATAATTCTTGTTGGTATAAATAAAAAATATCCGTCTGAAATGAAAATAATACCGCGTATCTAACAGGGAAGGTTTGTTGATACTTGTAGTCTAGGTACGTGATCCGATTGAAAACCGTAATTCCATCATTAAGCTAAAATAACCAGTTTAATGATGGGTATACAATATACATTACATACACTATAGGTAGTCGATGTCAATAACGTCTTTAACCCTTTGTAATCGCATCTGTGTAAGTAAATTCATCGAAGATACGATCATAGTTCTAGGTACCTTAGCCTATACCTGTATCACGTGAAGCAGGTACGAAACTCATACCATCTATGCAGAAATACATACCTATTTAGGCACCGAATTCATATGATTGTATAGAAATCAATAAGCCTAATGATACCTACCATGCCTATAAGCAGACTGCAAATAAAAAAACAATAGGTGCCTACATACATTTTATTCTGTTGCAAATTGTGTAACAAAATGGTTACATAACTCGAGCGTTGAACATTCATCGTAGGTACTAACTAACTTTGTATCGACACGAGAAAGTAGTCAAAGAGAAATGCATTTAGCGATAAAGATATGTAACTATTTCGGATGTTTCCTTAAATTCTCGATCGTTTCGCCAGATTTGAAATGTACACAGAAATACACCTGTACAAGTTAGACGTATACTTACCTACCTCAAACGTCCTCTACCTATCTATATACGTAGTAATAAAGCAAGGGTATCAAAGCAGAAAATACTTATATGCTCGAAAAAGCGACTTTTCATGCGAAATGCAATTATTACTGTATTTAGAAAGACATTTATTACAACGTACGTCTACGTATAGTAGAAAAGATATATAGATACGAGTACTTATACTCGTATGCACGATTTAACCAAATAAGCCTGCTATAATGAATGGAAAGTGCAACTGCTAGAAGCAATTTTTGTGTGATAAGTCATATCTACTAAGGTTGATCGTTGCTTGTGTCATGAAAGTGTGAATAAATCCTGTAAGACGACTTAGGTACGTACCCAGCACTAGCAGTCCTACACCTATACGTTTGTTTGATTAAAGATCGAACTCGAACTTCATTCTCATTCGGTGAAAGTTAAAATTCGAATTCAGCTCCGGATACGAATGACGTCATTACGATGAGCGAGTAAGACTTTTGTACATAGGTAGAAGGCCGTGACTTCGTTAATCGCATTATTACATTATTTTTATACATTACTGTGAATCCAGAGGTGGGATGGATAGTGGTGACTGGTGACGACAAACGAGACCTGTCTAGTCGGTCAAAGTTTCGTCTGCTATTCAATTTTCGTCTCCGCGTAGGAAAATGATGACTTAATTGAGTTACCGGTTCGTTTGCAGTTTGTGTAGCTTGAGATTTATATGACTGCTTTCTGTACTTACTTTTCTTTATGCAAACGAGATACATACGAATAATGTCTCAAATTTTTGCATAGACTAAGTGAGTATGTGTATATGAATGAATGAAACGTATTTTCTTCTTCAATTCTCCTCTTTTTGACGAGAAATAATAGTGGAAGGCAAGGAGTAGACATTCAAAATCTTCAAGTCTTGGTTAAATTGACCTTTCCTCTCCCTCCTTCCCCCTCGTCCCCAGAAAAGACTCGTTATAAATTCTTAGACTCTTAGTCAAAAGTCAGCTTATATGTACCAATGAAATACCCATCTACATTCATTTCTAAAAAATAAGTAAGTAAGCAAATCATGTGATAGGACGGTGACTCCATATTTTCTGAAGAAATTAGCACTTCTGCGTAACTACTTACACTGCTCGTTTCATTTCATTGCGATATTTACGTACTCGCGCTTATTCTCAAGTATGTACCTATTTGCATTTCTGCAAGACGGAGAAGAGGTACCTAAGATTTTGAATGATTCTTCAGTTCATAGAAGCAATAAAATATTTAGTTACCTACCTATATTTTTTAGCATATCTAATGCTTACGTAGGGTAGTGTAATGTAATATTATGCAAATGCATATTTTTTTGACGTTTATTTTTGAATGGGAGTGCCTACGTAATGAACATTTTTACGTCATTTAAAAATTTAGAGGAAATACTTCCCTAGTCCAAATTCATTGTACATATTTCGTTGTTATTTATTGTAATTTTTCTTTCCAGGAGCCCTCTTTATTTCTATTCGAACACATGCCAACATAGTCTTTTTACCGCAAAACAACTCTGCAGCTGGATGAGGCTGTTTGGCAGCAGAATGCTGAGACCAGAGGCTGACCATTCATATCTGTGAGTATTCGTTTGTGCTTGATTTTGGCGTAAAATAGTTAGGTAACTGACTGTTGGACACCTACCAATACCAATACATATATTACAGATATTGAAGTTGCAAGTCCCTGATTTTCATACCCCCTCCCCCCATCACACTGTGTTTGGATTTAGAACAATTATCAAATTTTAATCAAATTTATTACGTCATTTTAAACCTTTTGAAATAAGAAATTTTTATATATTTTTTTGGCCGCATACCTATTCGAATGTACCGATTAGTAGAATACAATAGAACCGCAGGGGGTAAAAACTGTATCTGAATGTCCGAAGCGAAATGACCGCCAATGTCCCAAAAGGTGTATCCGAATGTCCGAAGTAAAAAAAATCTTGCATGACTAGGGATTCCCAAACATATCTGGGTTTTGACGAATATGGAACCCAATGGAAAGTACAACTACATACCTTGCATGTAGCATAAAAATACCTATATAGGTGTAAGGTCGATGAAGATGGGCTCATGAAACCCCAAAATAGATTTATGAGAGGCCCCACTCCCAATCCTCGGATTATGATCGACTGTATAGCCTAAGCCTTATTGCATTTTTACTTCAGAAAAATCAGGCTAAAAACCATTGAGAAGGCACAAAAATTTACTTTTTTCCAGCTGAAAATTCTAAACCCTTAAAAGGCATATCAAGGACCCCCTCAAAACGCACAATATGCAAATTTTCCAGCCTTCCAAGTCGATTTGTGAGGTTTCTCTTCTCCGAATTGCTCTAAAAAGTTGATTTTGATTTTTTTGACCTTTATCGTCTGCTTTTGTTTCTCCCTCTCAAGAATTTGGACATATGTACCTCAATTTTTTAGCTAAAGTAATCTCCACTCATATTTTTCAAATCCAACGTAAAATCACACAAAATATGAAATTCCTCTGGCTAAAGCTGAAATGTTCTTATAGTCCAAGAAGAGGGGTATCTTTCTTGATCTTACAATTACGAGTAGATCATTTCATGACTAGGTATTAGGTATACCTTTTCTCTGATATCTAACATTTGCCTATAGGCTAGTACGATTCATTTTAATAATCTCCAAATTTTCAAAACGTAAACCTAAATGTTCTTTTCCAATTTCAAAAATCAAAACAATTTCACAGGGAAGTTTTCAAATATTTTTTCAAATTTTTGAAATTGACAAAAATTATTTAAAAATTGGCACCACTGCCTAACAAAATATTTCCCTGGTTTCAGGAATGATATCTTTCTACAATTTAGCATAATTATTAATTAATGCGAAATATTTGTCAAGAAAAATTTGTTGAACTAGGTGCATTATATTCAACAGATGTACATAGACCTACTTTAGAAACCCCTGTAAGCGCAAAAAATCCAGACGGACATTCAGATACACTTTTTGGGACATTCGCGGTCATATTGCAACGGACATTCAGATACAGTTTTTACCCCCCCCCCCCCCCCCATGGTTCTACATAACCACTAATTGGTACATTCGAATATGCACCGCATTTATTTATTTTTTTGTCTAGCTTTTATGGCAATATTTCGACATTTTTGAACTTTAATTTGGGTGCACTGCTTCGTGCCCTCGCATCCCCCCCCCACAAAAAAGTCCTGCATATATTGAAATAGGTACATATGTACCTTTACCTACCTTCCTTATGTGTTCAAAATTATCTTTGAGTACGATTTTAAAAATTTACCTATCAATACAGAACAAAATTTTTTAAATCCTAAAAATTCTCAACGCTTTTTCCTAAAACTATCCAAAAGTATCGCTTTTGCCAGGTATTGCCAGAAAGTCTCGTTTTTTCTACAAAAATTATGAAAAATACGATTTTTCTGCCAATAATTTCCAAGAAATAAAATGTCGGTCGTGCTATTTGCCAAAAATTGTCAAAAATTCTTGCTGTATTAGAAAACTGGCTTAGGAATGTCGTTTTTTTGCAGAGACTAATTCTCCCTTAAAATTAACCAGAATTATTCTTTTTCAAAAAAGTCCTGTTTCTTGCTAAAATTGGCCAACGTCTTGCTTTTTTCCAAAAATTGACAAATTTCTCACTTTCTTGCAACGTTACTGCAAAATTTTCCCCTTTTCCTAAATATTTCAAAAAAGAGTCTCTCTTTTCTCCTTTGAAAAAAAATTCAAAAGCTAACCTGTTTGCCTGAAATTGTCAAAAAAATCTTTCCTCTGGTTAAAATTGTCGAAGTCTTGCTTTTTTTGTCAGAAATTCTCGTTTGTTCAAAAGTGACAACATTTTTTTAATTTTCATCAAAACGGCTAGAAATTGTCCCCTTTATGTAGAAAATTCCAAAAAATCTCACTCTTTTCCAAAAATTGTTAAAGTTTAGTACTTTTGACGAGAGCTGGGAAAAATGAGTGTAAAGTCTTCTCTTGAAGGGAATTTTCGAATCATGGATATTTTTATTGCTAAAGTCAATTTGAAGTTTGAAATTTCCTAATAAAAAGAGAAGTCTTACAAAACGTCAGAGAGTTTGTTGTTTTTGAGTATGACGGAATTTTAATACTTCGAAAGGTTTTTCCAAGTTTTTGAAAGTCTGTCATAATCTTGAGAATTCATTACAATTTTTCGTCCAGTCAGACCAAATTATTGTAAAGTTTAAACGCTCTCTAAGATTCAAATTTTTTAAAAAAAGTTTTCAAGTCTAATATAATATTGAAATTTTGAAAATGTCACTTTCTAAAAAAGTGTGAAAATGTTTGATTTTCTCGCGAAATTTGTAAAATCTAGTTTGGTAGGTCGAATAGCACTTTTTCGAAAACCCCAAAAATCAAGACCCAATTTTGAGCTAAAAATTCTTCGAAAATTCCCAAAAAACATTATCGTGAAAATATTTGTTTTTTTTTGCATTAACCTATTTTGATAGGTTGAATTTACACTTTTTCAAAAACCTTGAAAATCATGACCCAATTTTAAGCTCAAAATTAATCAAGAAAGTTCAAAAAACATTATTGTAAAAATACCTATTTGATTTCTTCGCAGAATTTCAACTTATTTTGATAGGTCGCATTACACTTTTTCGAAAACCCCAAAAATCATGACCCAATTTTGGTCTCAAAATTCTTCAAAAATGTCCAAAAAACATCATGGCGGAAATATTTGATTTTTTCGCAAAATTTTAACCTATTTTTTTTGTAAGTCGAATTGCACTTTTTTGAAAACCTTGAGAATCATGGCCCAATTTCGAGCTCAAAATTCTTCAAAAATGCTCAAAAAACATTAGCTTGAAAATATTTGATTTTTTTGCGAAATTTTAACCTAGGTATTTTGATAGGTCGTATTACACTTTTTCAGAAATTTTCAAAATCATCCAGTTTTGGGTTTAAAATTCTTCAAGAATGCTCAAAAAATATTTTCGTGTAAATACTTCGGGTTTTTCGCAAAATTTCAAACCATTTTGAGAGGTTACAACATCCCTTTTGAATAATTCTACGACAGTTCGTTTTGGCTAAGTGGGTTAATGGAACGAACTCGTTTATGTTGTTGATATGATTTTTTTTTTTTCGTCGCTGACGTGACTCCTGGGAAACCATTTTTGTGTTGAATTTACCCAAAAATCACACTCAAGAGGCACTAACGCCCCATTTTGCTATTGAAAAGCTATAAAGTAAACACATATTTGGAATAGGGATAGTGGCCTGAACTATCCTTGTAAAAAATTTCGCGTCTGAGCCATTTTGATAATTGAGTGTTTTCAGCCCCCTTCCCTCCCCCTACTGAGTAATTGCGAAAATCAAAAATACGTATTTTCTGGAATTTTAGCCCTATATCTACCAAAGTAGGGTGTTTAAGGGTCATGAAAGTCATGAATTTTAATTGATGGTCATGAAAAAGTCATGAATTTTGCTAGAAACACACTTTAAAATTTTTTAAAAAGCCTATAAAATGAGAAAAAAATTGAAAAATTAAAAATTTGTTCAAAAAATTAGAAAAATTGGAAAAAATGAAATATCTACTGCCTACAAATTTTAAAAAAATGTCTTCGCAGTTTCTAGTTATTAAATTTTTTGGGGGGGGGGGCAGGAGAGGGTATTTTCACGCGGTTAAAAATATAAATGAAAAATAGGTCATACAAAAGTCATGATTTTTTGTCTGGGAGTTTTGTTGGACACCCTGCAAAAGCAAACTGCATTTTTTGGGTCGTAAAAAAGGAAGCAAACTTGACACTTTTTACTCAATTGAACTGTAGACTGTATAATGAATTTTGAACTTTTTTAATACCTAGGCCAAATAATCTAATCAAACTACTAACAAATTACAATCAGTATCATACCCTTGAGAAAAACCCCCACGATAAGATTAAATGTAGCATGTAGTAGTTAGTTAGATGGTACATAGATAGGTACATTACATGCTCGTACATGTGAATAAAATTGGCGCGTTATTGAAATTAATAAATAGTGGGTCACAACGGCGCGGCGGCGCGGCACAAAAAATAATAAAACCGATGTTTGGAATTGAATAATCTCTCTTGTACATCAACAAGTTTTCCGATTACCCTGGATAACAACACTTTCATTAATCTGTTTGACATTGTTCAATGATGCTTCGCTAGGTTACTTCATACGTCAGTGTTCTCTTTCTTATATTATTCACGTCGGGTTGTTGGATACTGCGTATCATTGTGATGTCACGTAGTATAGGACCAGATTACCTATGCATAAAATAAATATGCTTTACATATACGTCTACTTATTCCCGACGAAGACCTTAGGTTTATCCGCTAAATTACCGTAATGGTGAGTCACTTTTTCCGGTGACAGACCTTTAAATTCATTTTTAAGAAAAACTATACTTAATCTATACCGGCTGCTCATTAAAATTTCTGCAATTGAACAGTGTTGGAACGAAAGATCATTTTCACCTAAAACGTAACCAACTATGTTTCTAGAAAATAAATTACCTACCTGAATTTTAAAATTCAAATGAATTGAAACAATTGATTATCTTTTTCATCATATGGGTTCCTGTTTAAATAGACGTAAGATGATTTTCTGGCACAATGACATTATTCACCAACGTCATAGTACATATTATAGCCTATACCTACGTAGGTAGATACCTAATCGTAATGTTAACGTTCAGTAGTTTTCGGTTTAAATTTTCAGATGAGGATGTGGCGTAATTATCATGACGTACCCATGTACATACGTAACTAAGATCAACATTCCAATCAAGTTCTGATGATGTTAACTGACAGAAGGGTTTGTTCTATTTAATGACAATCATTGTACCTAATTACCTAATTTACTTACCTTTCCTGCATTTTGCTGATGAAGTCGTCAATGTTTCGCTTATAGTGCCAAAATTAGCAGAAAATCTCTACTTCTGTCAAAATTTTCAGAAATTCATAAATTTTTGCCATACACTGGAGAAAATTAAAAAAATTCTCGTATTTTTTCCTTAGTCAAAAAATGCTAAAAAGTCTCGCTGTTTCGATATGAAATTGGGAAAAAGTATATTTTTTTGCCAGTTATTTCTAAAAAATTGTCAAAGTCCTGTTTTTTTTTCAAAGATTGACAAGAATTGCCGAGGATTGTCGTTTTTTTGCAGAACTTTGTCAAAAATTCACAAAAACTGTCGCTTTCTGGGGAAATTGCTGAAAAAATTTATTATTTTTCAAAAATTTCAAAGAATCTCCCTTTTTTAAAAAAATTGTCTGAAAGTTCAGCTTTTGGATGAGAATTGCCAAAAAAACGTTTCCTTTTGTTAAAATTGCCAAAGTCTTGCTTTTTGGTAAAAGTTCTCGCTTTTTCAAAAATGACAAAAATGTTCGATTTTTACCAAAATGGCTAAAAATTGTGGTCTTCTTTCAAAAAATTCTAAAAAGTCCCACTCTTTTCCAAAATTGTTCAAAGTCTTGTTTTTTTTTTTAAAAAAAGCTGCAAAAATATACCTACTACATTATGTACCTACTTTTTGGCCCTTAATTACCTAACGAAAAGTTTATGTTTTTTGTTTAAATTGTCACGGTCTTGTTTTTTTACCAAAAATTGGCAAAATTCTCACTTTTTCAAAAATTTAGTAAAAGGAGGAGTCCCAATAAGGCCTTTTTTGGCCCCTGACAGTTATCGACTAGACTACTCTTAAAATGTTGTAATAAATATCCCAAATACAAATCGGTGGTTGGTTAACCCAAAATGACCATTTTTTGGGCTCCAGGGGTTCCCAAAGTTGTGATTACAAAAAGAATTTTAGGAACCACTGAGTATTATTTTCAAAATCTTTTTTAGCGTAGAATATCTGTTTCAACTCGATAAACGCTATGCGAGGTGATTTGATTTTCCTATTTTCGACCCTCGAGGGGCAGAAATTGGGGATTTTGATTTTTGGAAAATTTTGGAACCACCATTTTGAACCTACCCCTTTGAGCCCCGCTAAAAAGCTGTTTACGGTTTATTAGTATCTGAAAGACCTTCATCCTACCAAATTTTGAGCTCAACAGAAATTTTCCGCTAGTACTCAAAAATCCACTTTTCTATTTTTTCGCAATTTCCAAATTTTGGGACCCCCTGGAAAACTAGAAACCTACGATTTGCGCCAAACATAACATTTTGAGGTATATATTCAATTATCTTGAAAACGTTTAATTAGATAAGCTTCCTGTACATTCGTAATTTTGAACCCTTTTTGTAGAGCCCCCCACTTTAGGCACCCCTAAAAAAGGTATTTAAGCACATTTTTTCAAATAAATTGAAGAATTTACATTTGAACCACACTGGCAAGTGCTCGATGATTTTTCATTTGATTTTTCCTCTAACTTTCAAAATTAAGCTTTTTTGAGCCAAATTCTGAGATTTTACTCGAGTTTTTGAAAATAATACTCAGTGGTTCCTAAAATTCTTTTTGTAATCACAACTTTGGGAACACCTGGAGCCCAAAAAAATTGTCATTTTGGGTTAATCAACCACCGATTCGTGTATTGGATATTTATTACAACATTTTAAGAGTGGTCTAGTCGATAACTGTCGGGGGGCCAAAAAATGGCCTTATCGGGACTCCTCCTTTTTACTTTTTTAGAAACAATCTTCAAAATGTCCCGCATTTTATGTACGAAGTTGTCTAAAATTCTCGTTTTTTCAATAAAGTAAGTTAGCATAATACATTTTTTTTTACCAATGATTGCCATGAAGTTCCACCCCCAGCTAAAATTGTCAAAGTCTTTTTTGCCAAAAATTGACAAAAACTTAAGCTTTTGATCAAAGTTGCAAAAATGTTTCACAATTTTCAAAAATTCTAAAAATTTCCCTTTTTAAAAAAAAATCTTCAGAAGTTTAGCTTTTTTGTTGGAGATTGTCAAAAAATCCTTTCCTTTTGCTAAATTGTTAAAATGTCTTGCTTTTTGTTGAAAATTTTCAGCTTTTGAAAAATGGTAAAAATTTTTGCTTTTCAGCAGCATGAGCAATTTTCCAAAATTCCAGTTTTTTTGTCAGAAATTGCCAAAAAGCCTTTCCTCTGGTTAAAATTGTCAAAATCTAGAATTTTACCTAGAATTCTCAAAAATAGTCACATTTTCAGGAATGAACAAAGCCTTTTAGAAAAATGGCCAATGTTTTGGAGAATATTCCAAAAGTCTCACATTTTTTCAAGAATTGTCATGGTCTGTTTTTTTTGACAAAAATTGCCAAAAAATAGGAAACCATTTTTCGGCCTCTAATTACGCGTACCTAACAAAAGTTCCTACTTTTTTAATTGTCTAATTCTCACTGTTTGGCGAAAAGTTTTTTTTGTTTCAAGAATCGTCCAAATGTGTTGATTTTTTTTCATAAATCACTTGGAAGTTCTTTTTTGCCTATAATTCCCAAAAGGTCCGACTTTCTGCTAAAATTGAAGACGTCATAACAAAAAGGCGTATATATGACACATATGTCCTTTTTGAGACGAATCCATATTGTTATTCTTCAGACCTTCCTCTATCATATGAGACCACCCTCACTTCACAAAGTTGAAAAACCAGTGAGATATCGCCATTTTAAAACTGCGAAGTCGATTAAAAATCTACTTTTTCAGAGATAATGGGTTACTCATGGTCGATTTTGTGTTGTCGACCATTATTTACCTGGTTTAAATCCAAAAATTTGCTCAAAAACATTTTTAAATCAATAAAAAAAAAATTGGCCAAAAAACTTGTCTTTTTTGTTGTTTTTTTTTACTCAACATAGCGATCTTTTTTCAGAGATTATGGGTCACTCATGGTCGATTTTGTGGTATCAACCATTATTTACCTGGTTTAAATTCAAAAATTTGCTCAAAAACATTTTTAAATCAAAAAAAAAATTGGCCAATTTTTCGCTTCAAAAAGGACATATAATTCGAAATGTTTGAGCGCTTACCGCTAACACACAGTTTCCTCCAGACTGATGGTGCATAGCATTTCATATAGTTAGATAGTAGGAAAATAAGATAGAATCGTCATCATGTTCAAATATGCACATTTCTAAACTTCACAAGCACTCAAACTTTCAAACAGTTTTTTCTCAAAATACAACTTTCACACATATGTCCTTTTTGCTATGACGTCTTCAATTTCTAAAGTCTTACGTTTTGCAATTTTTTTTTTAAAGGCTGAAACTGCAAAAATTCTTATTTTGTTGCTAGAAATGGCCGAAAAGTCGCAAAATTAGTTCAATTTTTTGAAACCAATTTCTTCTCTGTATAACATGTTTTTTTGTGTGTTTTTTGGTCACTGTGTTGGTTAAAGTTTGGTTACTAAAGTTGTTTTTTTTGTTTTTGAAAAAATTGTGTGCGATCACTGCGTGTATTCATTATCGTATTTTACATATTAGAATTTATTCAACTGTACTTTTCGTTTTCGTTTTTTTTTTTTTTTTTTTTTTAAATTATGTTGCCATTATTGTAAGTAGAAGTACTCACATTATGTTTTGGTTCCTTCTCGTTTTATATGTACTAAAGATAAAAAATACATACACAGAAAAAAAACAAAGTTGAAAACTAACCACCCAGTCTTACAACGAATGAACGAAACACCCTCCAACTGAGGAAAAAAATGCACCCCATCCACCTACGAGCTGACAAAACAGATTTTGGTGCATTTTTGCATTCGCCTTCGATGCTAGAATAGGCAAACATAAGGTCACGATCAAGGTTACCGTCTTATCTTCATTCTTCAAGCTTTCAAGTTTCAAAAATAACTGAACATGATTCGCAATGTGTTACGCTCGTTATAGTACAGCTCATACTTGCTTTAAATTTTATTCATAGGTCACATGTATCTGGCGGCCACGGTGACCTTTTAATATAAATTATTATTGATTATAATTTCTAGTGCTCTGATATCCTGAAAATCAAGTTCCGATTATCCGAGCTTCTGCAGATTTCTGATATCAATTCGTATTCGCGCACTAAAGAAGCTAGCTGTACCGGCTTGTGATATAATCTTCCATTGAGTTCAGCTGTAATCGTTGTATTCTTCCAGTCGAAATGGCTGCTCCGAAAAAAGTCTGCATCGTTGGCTCTGGAAATTGGTAAGTTGAATTATTGTGTTTTATACCCCGATCGATACGTTGTGCTAAAAAACTCACTAATCAATGATATTTTGCAGGGGTTCTGCCATCGCTAAACTTGTCGGTTATAATGCTGCTCGATTTGATACATTCGATGATACGGTTACGATGTACGTTTATGAAGAGAATATCAACGGACGGAAATTGACTGAAATTATCAATACCGAACACGAAAATGTTAAATATTTACCCGGACATAAATTACCAGCCAATGTTGTAAGTATGATTTTCACTTCGATTAGTTCGATTCGAGTACTCGTGATTATTTTCTGTAATAGATGGTGTGAATTTCAGCTTGCTGTACCCGATTTGATAGAAGCTGCCAAAGATGCAGATATTCTGATATTCGTCGTTCCTCATCAATTCATCAAAGGGCAATGTGAAACTTTACGCGGTAAAATAAAATCTACTGCCGTAGGATTATCGTTGATCAAAGTAAATATATTTTGTGTACTAATTTCAAAATGTATTAGTACGATTACAACGTTGTAATATATTACACATCGTACAATATCAATTCAACAGGGTTTCGACAGAGCTGAAGGTGGTGGAATCGACTTAATTTCTCATATTATCAATAGAATACTGGGTATTGAAGTAAACGTTCTGATGGGAGCGAACTTAGCTCACGAAGTAGCTGAAGAAAAATTCTGTGAAACGACTATCGGTATGTTTAAAAAAATACCTCATTTTTATTCCAAAAAAGATCTTCAAATCATTCTAATTCGATGTATAATTGTAATTTTCAGGTTGTAAAGATAAAGTAATGGCTCCCATCTTGAAAGACTTGATTGAAACTGATAATTTCAAAGTTTCGGTCGTCAGCGATGTCGATACTGTTGAAGTTTGCGGTGCATTAAAAGTAATAATAACATCTACATTATTCATTATCATGATTTTAATTCAATGCAAATGTATCTGTTATTTATAATTTTTTCCCATAGAATATCGTAGCTTGCGGCGCAGGTTTTGCCGACGGAATGGGTCTTGGTGATAACACGAAATCAGCTATTATTCGTCTAGGTTTAATGGAGATGATCAAATTCGCCGAAACGTTCTATAATTCGAAACATCTTTCAACTTTTACCGAATCCTGCGGTGTGGCTGATTTAATCACTACGTGTTACGGAGGTCGTAACCGTAAAGTTTCCGAAGCTTTCGTGACATCTGGAAAAGTAAATAATATTTATAAACTTGACGATTCTTTTTTTTTAAATGTTGGGTGTTTTTAATACTTTGAATGTATATTGCAGTCGATAGAAGATTTAGAAAAAGAAATGCTCAACGGTCAAAAATTACAAGGACCGGTTACCGCCGAAGAAGTGAATTATATGCTCAGAAATAGAAACATGGAAAATGAGTGAGTGAAAAATTTCAGATCACGTTGATTTAAGGGTCTAGTGTCTCGGCAGTGAAAAAGTTACGGTCATTATGATTTGCTCATTAATAATTCGACTACTTATTTCTTCGTCTAAATTATGAATTTTTTTATTAACACGTTTTCAAAAATCTCGCTTTTTCGAATAAAATTGCGAAAAAGAATCTATTTTTTCTGCCAATACAATATGATTCTCAAGAAAAGATCAAAGTTTTGCTAACTGACAAAAATTGTCGCTTTATCAGAAAAATGGCTATTTTTGTTGAAAATTTCAAAAAGTTCTGTTTTTCTCTGTTTATTATCCAAAATTTTCTCTTTTTTGAACAAAATTACAAAAAAATATTTTTCCCCAGTAATTGTCATAAGAACATGATTTTTGCTGAAATTGCCCAAGTCGTTGCTTTTTGCCAAATATTGACAAAAACTCTAGATTTCTAGCAAAGTGGCTAAAAATTGTCCACTTTTTTCCAAAAATGCTAAAAATTCTCGATTCTTAAAGGTTTTCCTTATTTTAAAAAATTGTTCCTAAAACCAGCAAAGTCTTTCCTTTTCCGAAAATTGTCACAGTTTTGCTTTTTCAAAATTGTCCAAAATTCTCGCTTTTTTGGAAGAAACTGCGAGAATATATCAGTTTTTTGGCCCTTGTAATTACGTCACCGAAGATTCTCCTTTTTGCTTCAATTGTCATGTCATAGTCTTGTTTTTTGCCAAAAATTTACATAATTCTAACTTTTTCAAGAATTTTCAAAAATGTTTCCTTTTTGAAAAATTGCTAATGATTGTCGATTTTTTCAGAAAATTCTCATTGTCTATTCCAAATTATCCAAAATTCTCGCTTTTTTAAGCAAAATTGCAAGAAATTCCAATAATTGCCATTGCAAAAAAATCGCTGAAAAATTTCATCTTTGTTCTAAAAATTCCAAAAATATTTTTTTTTTTTGAAACGAATCTTTTTTTTCCAGAAATTTCCAAAAAGCCTTTCCTCTTACTAAAATTGTCAAAATTTTGCATTTTGCCAAAAATTGGAATTTTTGTCTGAAATTGCAGAAATTTTCACTTTGTTGCCAAAAATTGCCTGAAATTAGTTCAACTTTTTAATATTAAAAATCAGACTGTTCTTTGGTCATTTTTCTCTGCATTAAATTTTTTTTGTGGGTGGGGGCAATAAGATTTTATTCCAGATATCCATTGGATATTTTAACATCGGATATGAGCATGTCTGCGGTTGCCTTACTGATGAAATACCAAGAGCATACCCTTAATTTAATGAATTTATGTTAGGTATGTACGTTTATATGTCTACCATTTTTTGTGCAGATTTCCATTGTTTACGGCTGTTTATAAAATATGCACTGGTCAAATGCCGCCTCATACTTTAATCGACCAAATTAGGAATCATCCTGAACACAAGTATGATATTTTGTATTTTTATTCGTGAATGTGCTGCTTTATATTGGAAGATGGCTTTTGAATTACGAATTCTTCGGGTTTCTGTCTGCAAGTCGATGGTGTTGGAATGTTTTATTTTTGCCTGATTAATCATTCTCTGAGACCAATTATTTCAAATTGAATACTTAATTGATCATTAAGTTCTCTTTCTCTTCTATTTTACGCTACTAAGGTTGAATTGCTCGGTATTTGAATTGTTGGTGAGTTCGAAGGTGATGATTTCCTAATTTTATACATTTATAACCAACTTTGTGTGTATTTTTTTGCATGGAATATTCTTAGAAGAAAACTAACACTGGGGAATTTTTTTTCAGTTTTATCGTTTAATCGTAGACAAATTCTCTCGTCATTTGAGATAAAACGTAGGTACAAATTAAGTCTGCAGATAAGAAAATTCACTTACAACATGATCTCAATCGTGTTTTAAATTACTGTCTGGGTATATAACTTATTTTCAAGATGAAATTTAATACACGATTTCAATCGCATTTTTAAATTACTGTCGGAAAGATTTTAAAAAAGTATTAATTACTCGAGGTTATCATGTTTTATGGAATTTTTATCACGAGATTCTTCGTTTGTACATGCACGGTTTTTCTACGATTGACTGCTTTGAAATAAAAAATGCTGATGAAAGTGCATGGCAAATTTTCAGCATGAGGAAATTGAAGGAATTGTAAAATTTACAGATTGAGAATGCCTCCTTCCTATAATACTGCAAGAAATGCTCCAGCGATTAGTAGATTTAGTCGGTTAACAATATCACTTTTCACGTATTGGATGCGTCGATAAACTGTAATAAGTATTTACACATTTTTATTATCTTCGTAATGAAATGAAATGTTTGCTGAAAATTTCTTGTTTACGTTTAGAGTTTTCATCTTTGAGAACTTGAAACGTTGGACGCAATTTTTTGGGTCCCAAAAATGCGAGCCAACTTTGTCACTTTCTGACGGTTGGACTGCTGGCTAATAAGACTAATATAAAATTCTGATTTGAAATAACACCCAGATTTGCATAAAACTGTTATTGTAGGCAGATTTTCAACTGCAGGATTCGTTTTTCAAAAGTCATCTCTTTGATAGCTCTTTTTTAAGATTACATGTTTTCGATTTACTCACGGAAATTATTATTTTTAGAGTAAAACATTATGATTGAAAGGTTTACGGACTACAATGACAGTTTTAGTGAAAGTAAGTGTTGCATGATGCATGAAGTAATTTTATTAATTGTTTACCTGTAAAAGTATTTACTCTAATTTCATTTTCACAGATTATATAACAGAAAAATGCCATCAGATGAGATGGTAGGTTACCATTCTGTAAACCAGTGCCATCTTTAGTATCGCTTACTCTTCTTCATTAGTTATACCTGTTAAATTTTAAATTTAAGTACTGCAATCCAGGATTGTCATGTTATGTGTCATTTTAATTAAATAGTCGTTTTTGTACTAACTCGATATGAATGATTGATGTTTCTACATGTATCTGTGATAAAATGTGCATGATTGTTATTATAATTGTATGGGACTATATTTTTTAAATTATTTTCCAATTGAAATGTTACCATTGAGCCTGAGGTGTGTTTCGTTTGAATTCTTCGATATGATATGATTCACTTTAATTATTAAAAGATATACTGAAATTTTGGAATAGGTGCTCAGATATTTAAAAATCCCGTTTAACGGTGTAGTTATTTAATACTAGTACTTACTTGCGTTACCAAAAAATTTGTCCTTTTAAAAAAGTATTCCGATGTTGATTTAGTTTCATATAATTTATTCTTTAGTCTTCGTAATAATTTACTCAATCAGTATGCATATCTATTTTTGTGTAAATGGATCTCGTATAGTAATATGGTAGGCAAAAATTACGTTCAAGTGATAAACTTTGTTTTCCATTTTACTGCACCAATTCGTTTTTAAGGATATTTTATGAATACGAAGTGTGCTTTCAAGTTCATTCGTATGTACGTTGTATCGTTCCTATAATACATATATCGTCGCACGTTTCTATAAAAAATAGTGATTAACACTGATTATACTGTATGGATGTTCGCATATGTTTAAGAAATTAAATTGCACCTGTATTGAAATATTTGCATATGAATACAAATTTTCAATATTTTTTTTTGTAGATTTGTTTAGTGTGAAGACAGAAAAGAGAATGATTTTCCGAACTTCGTCACTCATGAAAAACCAAGTCGGCGGATTTTGATCAAATTCAGCTGAGACTTTCATTCGGAGTTGAAAGTTACCCACAGTAAATTTTCGCCCGGCAGGTGCCCTATAGGGGAAATTTGGGCCCTAAACTTTCCAAAGTAAAGTCTTGTTTTTGGCTAGTTTGTGAAAAACTTCTACTTTTTAAACAAAATTTCCAAAAACAATCTGTTTTCTGTTTGATTTAGCAAAATGACTAGTTGTGTTTTATCAAACTGTTTTTTGTTTTTTTTTTTTTTTGGTTCAAGTTTACAGAAAAACCCTTTATTACTTGATCAACATTCCCAGAAAGTTTGGGTTTTCGTCCCAAAAATTTGTTTTAGCTGTAAAAATTGCAAAATTGATGAGAAATCTTTTCAGTGAAGATTCCCAAGAGAAAAGAAAACCTCTTTTATTGAAATAATTGGCAAAAGTCGTGTTTTTTTAATGAAGGAAAGCTGAAGAGAAAAAACCTCTTGTTTGTCAAGTCAAAACTCAAAATTTCCTGAATCTTGCTTTTTTGTTGTCAAAAGATCTGGCTCCTTTTCAGTTTTCAGTTTTTAGTTTCAATTTTGCTTTTTTCAGTTTCTGTTTATTTTAGCTTCAAGTTTTAATTTTACTGATCTCACTCAGATTTTAGTTTCAGTTTTCCATCACTTGCCAGTTGCCAAGATGTATTTTTCTCATTGCACCTCATCCACCTACGAACTGACAAAATAAGTTCCAACATGAACCTTTACTTTACTGATAACACTGATAAGCTACATTTTCGCTATTTTCGCGAGTTAGGAATTTTCCGCATTCCGCTACAATCTAGCTTTTCTACGATGAAATGAACTACTATTTGACTTTGAATATCAGTATCACCTTTGATCTTTCAGTATCAATCCACCCGAGAAAGCTATGTTCCTACTTCTTGAAACCTCAGTAATGGTAAAATAATCTTTCGACGTTTGTCTACAATATCTAGCGTATGCGAGTTCTGTTCGTTGTGCTTCAATATGTTGATGGAAGGTGAAAAAACCTACTTAGGTTTAGATTTTAGCACTCAACAGGTAACACGATCAGTTTCTCATTTACAAATCGACATTTTCGATTTCACAACACAACGAATACTTTCTGATAATTTACTAATTTATTTGTTGATTACTCTGTCAGTTGAAAGGTATCATCGTTGGCGAAGATTTGAACGTTTTATTGGAAGAAAGCGTAGAGTTCGACAGCGTACTTCCCGAATTTCGTACTCATAAAGGAGTAATTCATTCAAAAGATGGCCGAACTATCACTACTCCCACGATTATGTGGGTTAAAGCGATGGATGTATTGCTAGATAAACTACAAGTCGCAGGCGCCGATTTTGGCAAAATAGCTGCAGTTTCGGGTAGCGCTCAGGTAAGATTTCGACCATCGAGCAATTCTAAAGCTCCATTGGTACTCGTAATATGTATCTAATTCCAATGTTCGAATGGTTTTCTCCAGCAACACGGTACAGTTTACTGGCAAAAAGGAAGCGAAAATGTTTTACGAAATCTCGACCCTACGAGCTTCCTCCATACTCAACTCGCATCTTCGTTCACCATTCCCGATTCGCCCGTATGGATGGATTCGAGCACGTCGACTTATTGCAGAAAACTAGAAGAAGCTGTCGGTGGTCCTGAAGTATGAGATGAAGTGGATTTAAAAATAAAAAATTATTTCATCGTATTCGCAATGCATATAGTAAATTGAACTTGTTCGTAGGAATTGGCTAAATTAACCGGAGCTGTCGCTTTCGAGAGATTTTCCGGGCCCCAAATTTCCAAAATTGCCGAAACCAAGAAGATAGCTTACGAAAATACAGAGGTAAATATTTGTATACAATTATACTATACGCAAGATCGTTACTTGAATGTATTTTGTATTGTTGCAGAGGATCTCGTTGATTAGCAGTTTCGGTTGTTCGTTGCTGTTAGGTAGATACGCTCCCATTGATTTGAGTGACGGATCCGGAATGAATTTATTGGATCTTCAAACCAAAGACTGGAATTCAACTTGCCTTACGGTACGTGTGTCGATATACCGAATCATTTCTAACGAAAAAATACGTTCGCTTTTCGAATTATTTCTAGTCCTATTTCTCCTTAATTGGTCTTAGGTAGGTTTTATTTTTGTTTGATGTTTTGTTTGTTTTTTTTTTCAATTTTCGAAGCCTTAAAATTTGTGCATTTTTCACTGACTCGTTTAATTTACCGTATGGTAAGTCCTGTTTGAGCCTCGCTTTGTTCCCCCCCCCCCTCACCACTACGTGTTCTTGCGAATGCATTATTTTGTCTTACTTCGTTAACAACTCAACTTCCATTTCAATTTGCGAAATCATTCGTATAAATTTTTTTGGGCAAAAAACTATACCTAATATATTTGAAGGTGCCCCTTTCAAAATAATATCGACGGTTACATAAAAATCTGAGATAATTCCTTCTCTATTGATAACTGAATTTTACAAAATAAGGTCGATTGACGTATCAGTTGTTACACATCTTTATGCAGACCTATTAATAGACGTGCAGTATCACTACTATTTTTTTCAATATTTATTACAATCGAGCGTATTTATGTATGAAATTGCGTATCAGTTTGTTTTTTTCACTGAGAATCTTACGTACAAATTACTTGGGTACGTAATGGAACGCATCACCATCAATTACGCGGAAAGGGAGATACATTATTATGCAGGGTGTCCGGGGAGTGGTGGTAAAAACTTCAGATTTGGATGTAACCGGGTACGAGAGTAAACAAAAACGTAAGATAAACAAGTTGCCTATTTTGAAAATTGAAGGGGCAAAATACATTTTCAAAATCCAAGAGCCAAAATCCAATTTTGACCATGGGGGTTGGTAGTACTTTTAAAAATGAACAAAATTACTTATTATGAATTTTTGCCTAACTTGCAAATTGAAGGGGCTACAAATGATTTTCAATTTAAAAAAATCGCGATGAAAAAAATAAATGCGGAAATGAATACTATGTCAAAAAATAAACGAACTTCGTTATATTTAAAGAGTTTTTGACGCTAGAAAATTGTAAATTTAATAACATTTTTAGCAAATTGAAAATTGTTGAGATTCAAAAACTTTTAAAATTTTAGAATAAGAAAAAAAATTATCATAACCAACATTTGTTTATTTTTAAAAGTAGTATTCAAAATCATTTGTAGCCCCTTCAATTTTGAAAAAAGGCCACATCTTCACATGACCTTTTTTTCTCGGTTAGTTGTACCGGGTTGTATCCAAATAAATCTGAAGTTTGTAACACCATTCCATTCCCCGGACACCCTGTATAGCTAATGTGTTTCTCTCAAAATCTACGTAGACTTACAAGGAAAGTATCTTAACCGGCACATAAATTTTGGAACCAAACAAAGAGGAATCCACAGAGGACCTCAAATTATCCCAAAAGCCAAAAGTTCAAAATGCTGAAAATTATTTAAAAATTTTTGAAAATTTAAATTTTGGGCCAGAAATGGGAAAAAATTATTTCCTAATTAAATTGGCCCAAAAAACTAAAATTTGTCTCATGTGTCGTATTTTCGACCTCTTTAGTCGATCAGTTGTGGCTAGGGCCAGGATTTTTTGAAAAAACAAAAATTTAGTACAATTTTTTAGAAAAAAAATTTTGTAGTTTTTTGGAAAAAATAATTTTTGGAATTTTAAAAAAAATACTTTTTGGAATTTTTTTAAAAAAACGACAATTTTTAGCTATTTTGCTATAAAAACGAGTATTTTTGGCAATTCTTGGTAAAAAGTAAGACTTCGACAATTTTTTTGAAAAAAGGACATCGAAAAAATGAGAATTCTTGACAATTTTCGGATGAACAGGATCCTTGATTTTCACCAAAAAATTAATTATTAAAGTGAACTAAAAAGAGTCATGTCTAAACAGATAAAAAAAAATTTAAACCACACAAAAAAAACTAAAAGGGTGATGTCTAAACAGATAAAAAAAATTTTAAACCACACAAAACCACTCAAATTCAAGAGTCACATTCCTGGAAAAACTTTTACCACCTAAGTAAATAGAAGAGATCCCTCAAAAAAAAACGCTCAAGAATTTTTTCTTCTTCACGATGTGTGAAAAAATACAATTTTTGGAAAATTGAAAAAAAATTTTTTGGTAGTAACCAAAACGTTGAAAAAGTAACTAAAAAGTGATGTACCTACTCTACATATACCTAGTTTCCTCTGTGTTCAGTTCAGAAATTTTTTCGCTAGTTTGAGGTACTTCTCTTATAAGGTATCCTTCTTTGAAATTTGTTTCATTTGCCAATTTGATTATTACAAATATTTGGGTATATGGGTTTTAATACGAAGTTATGCTGGTATGACGTCGCTTGCATGTTGGAATGTATACCTATTTTTATAGGCGTGTGCGCCAAATCTTGCCGATAAACTTGGTAAGCCTGTCCCTTGTGGTGCTGATCTCGGTGTTATAAATGAATATTTTGTGGAAAGATTCGCTTTTAATGCCAACTGTCGCGTCGCGTCGTTCACCGGTGATAATCCAGCCTCGTTGATTGGTAAGTACAAGTGCTATGCGAACAAGTCCGAGATGACCACAATTTGTTATCATCGCACCATCGCACCTCGCACGTTTACATAAAAAGACAAACTTCTATCTATCTGTTATCGAATTAGTTTATGAAAAATAATCGTATGTACATAGTAGATTCCATGAAATCCTTCTCAAAACTCTCTTTTCGCGCGATGAGTGAAATTCTAACTAGATAGATAGTCGTTTTGTTGTGGGCTTGTCTTAAATATTATTCGTGCATCTAGATGATAGTTACTTAATTATAAATTGTACAGGTGATCGATTAGTTACATTATAACCATTTAATAACCTAACCATGGTCCATTTTGTCTTCGGCAGGAATGCGACTGAAAGCTGGAGACGTTGCAATCAGCTTGGGAACCAGCGATACGGTATTTTTATGGTTGGATAAGCAGACTGTATTACCAGAATGTCACGTATCAGTGAATCCTTTGAAGAGTGACGCTTTTATGGGCTTACTATGGTAGGTAATATTTAAAGGTACCTCTACCTATCTACAACGTGGATTGGAGACGTTTGATTATTTTCAATACCTACTTGTATGGTACAATAATCGCTTTTGATGCGTGATATTGGTGCTTATTTGTTTTGTAATCAATCAATTATTTTATTCGCAGTTTTAAAAACGGTTCGCTAACCAGAGAACGTTTCCGTGATACATTTGCCAATCGATCGTGGGATGAATTCAATTCGATATTAGAGAGAACGCCGCGTGGTAATTTCGGCAACGTGGGTTAGTATTTTGCACCATACTTATCATACAAAATAATTGAACCGCGATAATAATTGTAACTGTAACTAATGTCTACAACTGCTGTTTTGTATTTGATTTGTTTAGGGTATTTTTTTGATGTGCAAGAAATACTGCCCTGGGCTCAAGGCGAATATCGATTTGATAAAGCCGACAATGTCATATCTAAATTCCCGTCGATTGAAATAGAACTCCGAGCTTTAATCGAAGGTCAATTTATTGCCAAAAGGTCTCATGCTGAAGATCTTGGGGTCGCTATAGGTAAGTCGCTGTGTGTGTAATTCTGTAATACAATAATTAGTCTGATGTTTCTTAGAACAAAAGAAAAACAGGCTTATACGCTCTGGATCATGTTTTTGGTGGCCTCTTAAGGTCACTGACCTACTTGTCTACCATCTCATGATCTTCTGTTTGCCTGTCTGGCCTCTCAAGGTCGTATGCTTATCTGTCTGGACTCTATTGGTCCGTCAGTATGACTTTCCAAGGGTGTCTGGCTTCTTAAGGGTCACTGACCCATCAGTATGGCTTCCCAAAGTCGTCAGTCTACCAGTCTAGATTTTTAAGGTCATTGACCCGTCTGCCTGCCTGGGCGACTTTTTTAGGTCATTGACCCGTCTGGCTTCTCATGTGCATATGTTTGGCTTCTTAAGGTCATTGACCTGTCTGTCTGACCTTCCAAAATCTTCTATATCATGTCTTGTTTCTGAAGGTCATTGACCCATCAATATTGCTTTCCAAGGTCGTCAGTCAACCTGTCTAGATTTTTAAGGTCATTGACCCATCTGCCTGTCTGGGAGGTCATTGACCTGTCTGTCTGACCTTTCAAAATCTTCTATGTTATGTCTAGTTTCTGAAGGTCATTGACCCATCTATATGGCTTTCTAAGGTTCTCAGTCTACCTGTCTAGATTTTTAAGGTCAATGACCCAGCTGTCTGGGTGACTTTTTCGGGTCATTGATCCGTCTGGCTTCTCATGTGCATATGTTTGACTTCTTAAGGTCATTGACCCATCTGCCTGTCCGGATGTCTTCTTCAGGTCATTGACCTGTCTGTCTGACCTTTCAAAGTCTTCTATATTCTGTCTGGCATCTGAAGGTCATTGACTCATCAGTATGGCTCTCCGAGGTCGTATGTCTACATATTTTGCTTCTTAAGTTCATTGACCCATCTGGCTGGCTGGATGGCTTTTTCGAGTCATTGACTTGTCTGGCTTCTCATGAGCATCTGCCAGATTTTTAAGGTCATTGACCTGTCTATCTGATCTTTCAAAATCAAAGTCTTCTATAGCTTCAAAGTCCAAAGGAGTCGCCAATGAAAACATCATGCCATAATTTTAGACGTCAAATTCCATTTTTCGATGTTTGGTGAATTTTTGTAAACCAAAAAGAGCCAAAAATGGTAGAAAATCAGAATTTCATCACATTTTTAAAGATTGAAATTTTACCAAATTTTACTCAATAAAGTTGAAAGCTGAAATTCACTGTGCATTCAAACTTCAACTTTTGGAAATTCCAGATTTTCAAATAACGGCATAAAATCTGTCTAAATCAACTTTAGCTCGGATGCTCGACTGAAATTTGGTATGCAGCCTATTTTTGATTCCGAATCGATTGAAAATAGTTTCAAATTGTTTTTGGCAATTTTAAACCTTTCAAAAAAATGTTGAATGAAAATTATAATTTTCAAAAAAAGTTGCACAATTACATACGTTGAAATTAAAAAGTGGTTGAAGAAAACGATCTACGGAAAAATCAACTTTTATTTTTTTTTGAATATTAGTACGTAGTATACCGGTTCCTAAATAAATTTAAATGTTTAACATCCTCGACATACTCATTGTTCCAGGTCCAAACAGTAAAATTTTAGCCACAGGAGGTGCCTCGAAGAATAAAGTTATACTACAAATTTTAAGCGATGTTTTCAATAGACCAGTTTACGTTTTGGTGAGATTTTTGCACATCCATTTCCAATCGCTTTGTTGTATGTACATACTTTGCGAAGTTTACCTAAAAATTATTGTTCATGTTCAATCATGTTAACAGGAAGGTGCGAATTCGTCGGTTTTGGGCGCTTCGTATTTAGCCAAATACGCTCTTCGAAACGATTCCGAAGAACCGGACCCGGTAGCGTATTTCGATCGTATCACGAGCAACGTTAACGCTGCCACGTTAGTGTGCACACCTTACGGCGATGCCGATCAGATTTATACGCCGATGGTGACTCGTTATAAGCGTTTTATTAGCGACGTTTTGAACAAAACGTGACCACTTGTCGCTGAAACGACATACACTCGCAAGTTGCATGTACTCAAACACAGTGCAACGCCTCACCTTTACTTCGAATTAACGGCTGTTGGTATAATTAATTAATTTCTCTGTGAACGTAATTCCTTTTTATTCACGAGCGACGGGTACCACCCGAACCTGTGCGTTCGTACTTGTATTTTATTCGTACTTAACTAATTTTTTAAAAATGTACTTATTTGTTTTCGTGTAACTCACGCAGGGTCTTCCTCGGGCTTAACTTTAAGTTTTACTTAAGCGTCGTTTAACGATCGTTGTTATTTTTTTTCTCTATTCCCTCCTCCTTACACAAGTCTCTCTCCCACATTGTCATAGTATATTGTATGTCTATGTACTTAAACACACTTTTACGTTTCTCCTCTTTCCCCCCTCTACCCTCTTTTGTTTTTAAAAAAATGCTACTTGTTGAGATCGTTTTTTTTACTGTTATTTTTTAAAATAAAGTTATGCTGAAAAGTAGAAATTGTATCTGTTTATTGAAATTTTGTGCAATGTACACGAATATTTGCCCAAATATTACTTACTTGCAATAACCCAAGTTCGATGAAATTAGTCCTAAGCAAAATTAGAGGTCGAAAAGTGTGAAAGAAAACTATGTTTTTTTTCTTACACTGAGAATAAGCTAAATTTTTGTATCATATCATTTTTAACATCAAGCAAAAAAAGGGACAAACATAATGTAGATACAAATACCAAATTTAAAATTGAGATCTTAAACGAATAAAAAATTTTAATTACATCGAAAAAATTCAAAAGAATAACACGTGATTTAATTAATACTTGTCACTTTGTCAGTTTTCAACCAGGTAATGATCCAACAAAGACGTACGTAGGTAGGTAGTCGAATACTCTCAATTTTTTCCATGAAAAAAGGTGACTTTGATAACCAAAAAAGCTTGTAAATGTGACTGAAATGTAAGCAAAAAAGTGATAAAACATCAAAATAGAAAAAAAAAAACATTTTAACGTAGACTTCGAGCAGTTCGAGCTTTTTTGATTTTAGGATTTATAACATTTTTTGGCCAAAAGCAGTAACTATGTACCTTTTGAGAATTATTTGCAAAGAAGTAATCAGCATACTTTTCAGGCATTTTTGCTGCGAAAAACTAATTGTAAGACATTTGGGCGATTATTGAAAGAAAAAAAATACTTTTTAGCCATTTTTCTAAAAAAAAAAGGTGAGAATTTTTGTAAAAAAGTAAGAATTATAAAAAATTTAGAAAAAAAACCTTTTTGTTATAAGTATAATAATAATATAGAGACCAAGAAACTATACCTATATTTTTGCAATTTCTGTCAAAAAAATGAGACTTGGACAATTTTTGGAAAAATGTGAGGCTTTTTGAAATATTCTCCAAAAATTTGCAGTTTGCTAAAAGGGGGAAATTTTTGAGAATTTTTGGGAAAATGCAAGATTTTTAGATTTTGACAATTCTAGCAAGAGAAAAATCAATTTGGGCATTTTTCGGCAAATAAGCTAGAGTTGTGGGCAATTGCTTAAAAAAAGGAGACTTTTTGGAATTTTTGAAAAAATGCGACATTTTTCAGAAATTTTGCTAGAATGGAAGTTTTTTTTTGTAAATATTTTTGCAATGAGCGCAAGATTTTGACAATTTCAGCAAAAAACAAGACTTCATGATTGGAAAAAATCGTTTTGCAATTTTGATCGAAAAAGCGATGGGATATTTTGGTATAATTTTTTGAGAATTTTTGGCAAAATGCAAAATCTTGACGATTTTAGCACAAGGAAAGCCTTTTTGGTAATTTTCAGTAAAAAAGCTAGAATTTTGGACAATTGTGTAAAAAGAAAGGAAGGCATTTTGAAATTTTTGGAAACGAGGTGAAATTTTTCAGAAATTTTGCTGGAACACGAGTTTTAAAAACTAAGGTCGGTAATTAGAGTTCAAAAAAAATTTATATATTCGCAGTTCATGTCAAAACAATGAAACATTTAAAAAGAATTTTTGGAAATAGATGAAACTTTATAGAATTCTAGCAAAAAAAAAACATTTGAGTAGGTAATTCTTTAAAAAAATACACTTGAGCAAATTTGCTAAAAAAAAATGAAATTTTTTGTAAGAAAGCAAGAGTGTGCAAGACTATCACAATTTAGAAAACATGTAGGACCTTTTGTTAGGTAATTAAGAGGCTAAAAATAAAATATGATACTTTTTGTTTGAAATTTCTGTCATGAAAGTGAGAGTGAGACTTTTTTGGAATTCGCTCATAAAAATTAACTAATACCGAACCATTTTTCTAAAAAACAAAAAAAAATTTGTCATTTTTAAAAAATCGAAATATTTTGATAATTTCAGTTTCAGCGAAAGGAAATGCTTTCTGAATATTTCCAGTAGGTATAAATAAAAGAATTCTAGACAACTTGGTTTTAAAAAAAACTTTAGACTTTTTTGGAAAAAAGTGAAATTTCTTAGCAACTTTTCTGAAAAGCGAAATTTTTTGTTAATTTTTTTCAAATTCAAACAACAAGCGTTTATGGAAATCATTGGCGAAAAATATTGTGTAAGCAATTTTGGTTTAAAAAAAAAGCAAGAATATTTAAGAATTTTTATTTTTTTGTGAAACCGAAAATCCAAGATTTTGACAATTTTAGCAAAAAGAAAAGCGTATAGCGTACTTATCTATTGAATATTCTCGGCAAAAAAAACTTGAATTTAGCCTTACGAAGTTAGGACTTACATTATTTTATTTTTTGATTTTTAGCAACTTTGACTTTGACAATTTGAGCAAGAACCCAAGAACAGAAACAAGACTTCATGGCAAATTGGCGATTGGCAATTATATTATCCAAAAAAGACACAAAGTTTCGTTGAAAAAGCGAGAATTTTTGGACAATTTTGAATAAAATGTGGGATTTTTTGGAATTTCCTGCTTAAAAAAAGACAATCCTTCACCATTTTTCAAAAAAAGCGACAATTTTTGTTAAAATTTTGAAGAAGTGAGAAATTTTTGCATTTTTATTGTGAACCTGAAAAAAGCGAAGCTTGGTTTGGACTTTGGATGCTTTACATTATTACATTAAATTTGGTCAGAAAAAAAATTTGAGAATTTTTTAATTTTCTACCGTGGAAAAGGACAACTTTTACTGTTTTACTAGCAAATAGAAAAACGAGACTTTCTGACTTTACAGTTTTTAGCTCTTGTTTTTACTTTTTACCGAAGTTTTTCTTGTATTTTTATTTTTTTGGCAAAAATCAAATCAAAATGCACCTCATCCACCTGCGAGCTTACAAAACAGACTCTAATTTCATGCTCCGCACGTCTCACCTTTTGAACTGTGCCTACATTTCGCATTCGATTTTTCCCGGTGGTGATCAGCGGAGAGAGAGGAAGAAATGAAGAAAAAAATAACCGCATCCGCATTTCGATAAAATAGATATGAAAAATTTCATGATAATCGTCGTGCAACAAACTCGTTGGCTATTAAATTAATTAATATGAATAGTCGCAGTCCGAACGGTTCGTACACGTTCGCTACTATTTCGGTACCGTCATCATTCGCGGCTCTCATATACGTATCGGTATCGAGATAGAAAAAACTGCTGTAATGATGTATCGCAGTTAGCTCGAAGCTCGATGGTCACTTGTTCAGTTCAGTTTATATGGCGGATTGTAGGTAGTCCTTCACTCGCGTGCGTTAGATTAAGATGTATCCAATTCGGTGTTTTCTTCTAATCATCGTATGTTCATCACTGAGCGTTAATGGTTTCGATCCAAATCGAGTGATATACGCTGTGAACGCCGGCGGCGATGTGCACTACGATAGTCTGGGTATCCGCTACGATAAAGATCCGCTGCACGGTAAAGTTGGCATTTCATCGGATTATGGTAAATCTCTAGCTATTCGTAGAGTTCCTGAAAAGGATTTCGAACTGTATCAAGTGGAAAGATACCATCATAATTCGTTCGGTTACGAGGTACCCATCAGCGAAGATGGAGATTATGTTCTCGTGTTGAAGTTCTGCGAAGTCTATTTCAATACTCGTAACTCCAAGGTATGTGCAACGATTAGTTTTTACATTCCCAATGACAAGAAGATGTAATATCAGAAGGGTGTTTTTTTCCCTCAGGTGTTCGATGTATCGTTAAACGGTATGCGAGTTATTGAGAATCTCGATATTTACGATAAAGTTGGCAAAGGTGTAGCTCACGATGAATACATCCAGTTCAGTATCAAAGACAACGCGTTCGTATACAATAATATGGAATCATTCATCAATAATGGCAGAATCAAAGTGGAATTTTTAAAGGTAAGTTAGCCGGATTTTATCTCCATCATAGTCTAATTAAATTTTCAAATTAATAACGTTTTTAATATCCGCAGGGACGTAAAGATAATCCGAAAGTCAACGCTGTTATCGTCTACAAGGGAACCATCGATGGTAAGCAATTTGTCAATTGTATGTTTTGTTATTGAAATACAAATTACGACACTGTAAACTCGCAAGTGTTGGCTGTTCGTGTTGATGAATTTGTAATGTGACATTGACATCCAGCAGTCGAGCAGGTGTTCGGTTACATTACATTGTCGGTCGAAATGTAAAGCTCGATGAAATACAAGTCGTCGTTCGCGTACCTAAATTCTAAATCGATTAAACGTTTATTTTTTGGCAACTGTTACAGATATACCGAAATTGCGTCCTTTGATGGAAGAAGAGAAACCTTACCATCTACGCGAACGACCTGAAAGAAAAACATTCCATCAACCGCGTATTACCCGAGAAGATCCTTACAATTACCAAGATCTGTTAACCACTTTTTGGCCAATACTAGTCTCGATTCTACCTGTAATTCCTATAATTTACTGCCTTTGTAAAATTTAACCCTCCATATGAGGTTTTTTTTTTACAGACTCGGTGACAAAACCTCTTCTTTTCGTGAGTAACGTCGATAATTACTTTTTAATGTTATTCTAGTCGTCTGACCTAAAAATGTACCCATAAAACTAGTCAGAATAATATTTTATCGATTATATTTCTATTCTTTAGAGATTAATCAGTCATTCTCTGGTCCCAGATTTTATTCTTCTGGATTGAAAATACTATCTTTTAAAACTCACGTTAGAGAAGTTGTTGCGTGTTCTTCGTCATCTCAATTACCCTATTTTTCTCGTAATAGTCTTTATGAAAAAATACCGCCGGTGTTTTCGTGTTTTTTTTCTCTGTTTGGGCGACTTATTCGTGCCTTATTATTTTTAAACGTTCGTTATATTCATATGTATTTTGTGTCTTTGTTATATGTATTTTTTTTGTTATTCGTGTATTGATATTAATACGATGACGACGGTGTCAACGAGTAATAAATTATCTATTCGTGACGAGTTGAATTTTATTATTTTTTTCAAAAGCTTTACATTTCGACTCGATGGTGTATTTTTCCGATAAAACTAGATAAAATGACGACCGAATCAAGTCGTATAATTTTAGTGATAAAAAAGTTGATTTTTCTGATAAAACGAGTTGATAATTATGATTAATATCCGTTTCCGTTTGGTGTACGTGTTTTTTTCAGATTTCCCAAAATTGGCTACGTTGAAAGCGGACGATAAAGAGAAAATTAAATTCGAGTATCCGGAGATAAAGTACACTAAAGCTAAAAAAGTAAGCGCTAGTTCGAAAACGCAGCCGGCTCGAGATCCATATGCCACCGAACAACCTACGATGATGTGGCCTATGTGTATGTTGATGTTCGCCATATTCAGCATATTTTATACGTTCTGCAGGATTTAAATTTTGAATTCGGTTTGCTTTGTACTCCCTGTCCCTGGAGGATGAAGGCCGAAGGGAGAGCGAAATCACCGGTTTAAAGTTAGAACCGGACTGAACTGAAAGTATCTAGTCATTAGGGAATTAGTATTGTACTGATATTCATCTTGGTCATTAATATTGTATCGTAATCGAGTCGTATCTCGTCACTGACTGTTTATAATCTGTACTACTTATTTTATCATCTTTTTATATAAAGTTTTTAAAGTTTTCGATTTTAATTACGATATTTTGATGGATATATAGAATAGAGTAAGAGTATTCGGCTCGATTTCTGCATTTTTAAACTTTCGAGGACGATGCTAAATTTCGAATATTACGAAGAATGGTGTATTATTATTAGCGTGATATTGAAATTTCTATTATACGAGTATTACAGCTAGCATGTTGAAATCATGGAAATATTTCAAATATGCGGTTCTATGACACGAAAAGACGAGTAATTCATTCGAACAATACATTGTTTTGAGATACCTTTCAGAATAGTTTTATGGTTGCAATTTTGCAAAATACAAAATAGTTCTCGTGAAAGAAAACTATCCATTAGAGGGATAATATTAGTCATATTATGTAGAAGATATCTACGAAATGAAATTCGTGATATACTGCATTGGCAGCCCTTTGATGGGATTCGATTATTCTAGATGCAAAAAATTTGAATTTCTGATATTTTTGAAAATTTTTGAGAAACCGCAAAAACTGTATTAAGTTGAAATCAATTTAAGGCACCACGATTTTAATTAGGTAGGTACACAAGTTTATTCGTTCGAATTTTATTTAATTACACCATTTAGACCTTTTCCGAGCTGAGGAAGCAACTTTTCAATTTTTTTTTTCAATTTTCACGCTCTTTCGGAAGCCTACCCTCTTGGCAAAAAAGAAAAAACACATTCTTTTATATTTCAAAATGCTGTTTTTGATTGGTCGAAAACGATTATTGAGCTTTTTGAGTGTCTAATACAACTTCATATAACTGCATTCTATAAAAATTTCAAAATTCCACGTTTCGATTGGTCGTATAGTCGACATTGACGATTGATTAAATGATTATAGTGTCCTTTTTTAGCTTTTGATACAACGTTTTCAATTTTCAATGATTACGCGTCCATCCTACTTTAGTTTTAAATTTAAAAATGTTCTGTTTTTATTGGTCTGAAATTATTATTGAGTGGTTTGAGGTTCTTATACAGCTTTTTGAACTCATTTCGTCAAAGTTTCAAAATGCCACGTCTTGATTGTTTGAATTAAACGAATTTTCAATGAACACAGGTCCATCTTATTGTTCCTACTTCAGCTCTAAATTTAAAAATTCTGTGTTCCGATTGATCGAAAATGATTATTGAGCTGTTTTAGGTTCTTCTATAACTTTTTTAGTTTTTGAACATGAACACATTTCGTCAATGTTTCAAAATGCCACGTCCTGAATCCTGATTGGTCGTACTTGATTGATTATTGAGCTTTTTGAATTTTTAGTGTCTGATTACTAATACAATACAACTTTATAGTCGCATTTTATCAATATATTAAAATGCCACTAGTCGGGGAACCCGCTTAAGGATCTATTGCACCCCCCTCGATCCTCTGGGGCAACTTTTTTCTTAAAAGGGGAGAGTCCTAACTCACCTAAGGAACATTTCTAGCCCTTGTCTTCAAAAAAAAAAGTGGCCCTACAAAATGGCGGCCATTTTGATTGACAGGTCAGCCGAATTCGCAGATTTTGCGTTCCAACATAGAACTTGCACAAAATTTTTCAAACCGTACAAAGGTAGATCGAAAGATCAAGCAAAAATTCATCACCTGTCGAAATTTCAAGTGCTAAAGTGCGTTTTTCGATTTTTGGTGAATTTTTGAAAATCAATTAATTTAGGCCAAAAAGGAAATTGAGCTTAAGAAAGTTGAAATTTGGGATATACCCTATTTTTGACATGTCAAATCGATTGAAAACTGTTTCAAACCGTTTTGAGCAGTTCTGGAGCCTCCAGCAGATTTTTAGAACTCGAAATTCCGACAAAATGTCATCAAATGGAGATGGAGAGCTGAAATTTACTCTACACTCCAATTTTAACACCCTCTGAAGACGACTTCAGGTGGGTGTAAGTCATTTTAGAGCCTCCAGCGATTTTTTGAAAATTACTGGAGCCCCCAGCAGATTTTTTAAACTTGAAATTTCCCCAAAATTTCATCAAACAGAGATGTAAAGTCGAAATTCATTCTGCAAACTAATATCGACTGCTGGTGGATTTCAAGTCGTTTTGGAGCTTCCAGCGACTTTTTGAAAGGTCGTATGGCGTTTTTTGTAAAATTGAAATTTCCAAAAAGTAGCTGGAAGCTTCAAAACCATTTGAAACCACCATGTAGTCGACTTCATATCGCATTGAAATTAGTTTGCGAAGTAAACTTCAGCTTGCCAACTCCATTTGGTAAAATGTTGCGGGAATTTCAAGTTTCAAAAATCTACTAGAGGCTCCAGTAATTTTCAAAAAGTCGCTGGAGGCTTCAAAATGACTTGAACCCACCTGAAGTCGTCTTCAGAGGGTGTTAAATTGGAGTGTTCAGTGTAGAGTAAATTTCAGCTTTCCATCTTCATTAGCTGAAATTTTGTAAAAATTTAAAGTTTAAAAAATCTGCTGGAAGCTCCAGTAATTTTCAAAAAATTTCTGGAGGATCCAAAACGACTTGAAATCCCCCTGCAGTACTTCGTAACGTATTGAAATTAGTTTACAGAGTAAATTTCGGTTATCCAACTCCATTTGATAAAATTTTGTGGAAATTTCGAGTTTCAAAAATCTGCTGGAGGCTCCAGAACTGCTCAAAACGGATTGAAACAGTTTCCAATCGATTTGACATGTCGAAAATAGGGTATATTTCAAATTTCAGCTTTTTGGGTCAATTTGGTAACATTTTGATTTTTCCCCTCATTTTTGGCCTAAATTAATTGATTTTCAAAAATTCACCAAAAATCGAAAAACGCACTTCAGCACTTGAAATTTTGACAGGTGATAAATTTTTGCCTGATCTTTCGGTCGACCTTGTACGGTTTGAAAAATTTTGTGCGAGTTCTATGTTGGAACCGGTTGGAACGCAAAATCTGCGATTTCGTCTGACCTGTCAGCTACTCGAATAAAAAAATGTCCATTTCAGAATAGATATAGAACCATGAAGTTGAATACTGAAACAAAATAATGAATTTAATTAATTAATTTATTCAATTTTCAATCTCTAAACAACGATCTATTGCACCACATCCACCTACGAGCTGACAAAATTGCTATTATCGGTGATTCATGCCGCAGACTAGTGTGTCTGTGTGAGTGTGTGCATCGCAAATTCTTCTGTTTGTGTTTGTGTTTTTGTTTTGTCTGTCTCATCTCACTCATCTGTTGCTCAAAATTCAAAATTCTCACACAGATTGCAATTTGATCCTTAAAATAAGGAATTTCTGTATCAAAATCGTGTATTTTATTGTAGAACTTGTTCGCGAGTATCAAAGTAATTCTTTGATTCAATCTTCGTGCTAAAGGCTCTAGTTTGACGAATCTTCGTCTTGAGTAAATGGAACCTGATCGTATTCAGAATGATGCCCAATAAGGATAACTTCGAAACGGTCAGCGAAGGCTGGTTAACAAAATCACCGCCAACTACTCGGATATGGAGAGCTGTAAGTATCAATTTTGCTCATCTCAATGAAATAACACAATTGGTAATTCGTGTCATATTACGATAACGCTTTCATAATCACCATCCATTCATTTACACTCATCATCTGTCTCATTCATTCGTCGTTGTTGTCAATGGGTTGCCGAAGCACGTGTATTTTTGAGTAAAATTACTCTCAGAAGTGGAGCTTTTCAAGTATAAAGTTGATCGATGTAAAAAGAAAATCGAGAACAGCTGTAAATTCATTGAATAACTTCGCTTATATCTGCTAATGGTAGACATAGACAGTCCTTTAACGAAGCTAGATTATCGGTTATGTCAGTCAGTCATGGTGACTTGTTTTTTTTCTCTTTTTGGCTATTTATACCTTGTAATACGGTTTGCGGTGAAATTGAGATGTGAAAATTCGTCCATCCTTCATATTCATATTATAGTATGTACTTTCCTGTGAGCAGATGATGAAAAGTAGTGTCCATGTCCATGTAATGAAAGTGAGAGTTGTCTGTGTGAACAGCTGAAAATGCATACATATCTTGGAACCAGGTATCAAGAATTAAAATTTCATACAAGAAAATTTTTTTCGTAGGAAGTGTACCTAGTTTGAGACGAAAAAATTCAGAAATTTTTGAATTCGAAGAACCATCTGCATCACGTTTTTTTTCTTTTTTTCGAATGAATCTTTTTCTTTTTATTATTTCATTAATAGAATCATTAAATTTTCTTCTTTTTTTTTCAGCGATGGAGAAGAAGATGGTTTATATTACGACATTCTGGGGAATTACCTGGTCAATATTTCCTATTTTATTATACCGATAGGAATTGTAGAAAATTGAAGGGGCAAATCGATCTGGATCAATGTGAACAGGTAATTAAATCGATGACCGGAACATACATCATTTTTAGCCCACAGATTTACTAATGCTATAGGTATTTTTGATCTTCAGGTGGACGCTGGTTTGCGACGTTTGCAATTCGAATCTCATAAGCAAAAATATCAACACATGTTTACTATACGTACACCAAAACGTATATATTATTTGGCTGCCGAAACCGAAGATGATATGAATAAATGGGTAGACTGCGTATGCCACGTTTGCGGTTTGAAACCCTTTATTACAGAGGAAGTGGTTACTGGTTAGTGGAAGAGAATTTGCTCGTACTCGATTTTTTCCAGGAAAAAAAAATTTGAAAAGTAACTTTACTGACCAAAAAACTAGAAAAAAGTGACCAAATATGAAAAAAAGCATTTCAATGTAGAAAAAGTGACCGACAAAAACAGAACAAATTCGATGTAATTTTTTTGGGCAATTTTTGAAAAGGCAGTGTAGCCAGTTGAAAAAAAATTCAAATTGAATTTGTGCCATTTTTCAAAAAAAAATTTTAATTTCAGAAAGTAACCCTGATATTGAAAAAAAATGTTAGCTCGATAATATTGAATAATATTTTTCAGACGGTCAAGAATATTACGGAGACGGAGACAACATCTCGCAAGCAGCCACCGGCGTCACAGATCTATCGCCACCGGTCACCCCATCTACCATAATAACCGGACCGTACATACCGATCAGCGAATGCATCAGTGGTAAACCGATCCACAGTGCCGAAGACCTAAAACAATTCTTACTGCTGCACGGACACGTAAACAAGCCTTCAGTGGCAGCCACCAGTATCCCAGTTACCGAACCCAGGCAGGATTCGTACGATTTACCTCGTAATCTTCAGCGTCTTCAGATCCAGGTGGAAGTCGGTTCTTCTCCACCGCCGAGTCCAGGCAGCGAATCCGTTTTTACCGACGACGAGTCGGCCCGCAAACCACACATGGAGAAGAAACCAAACGTGAATTGGGAAACCTTCCCTAGGCCATCGGATAGCTCGGTCGATGGCGAAGAAAGCCCCGGATTAGGAACAGCCGCTATCAATGTAAAAGCTGACCGGAAGTTTGCCAAAGTTGCAGGTCCTGTACCGATGGCAGCAGCTGCGCCACCCAGACCACCTAAACCGTCTCATTTGGCGAATGTTGATACGACAGGTGAACCTGGCCATCCTCCTGTTACCGAGGCGACCCAAGACGATATGTACGATATACCGAGATCTCATCAGATGCCCGTTGATCTAGATGTTGCCAAGAAAGCGGTTGGAAAGCACTGTTATACAAATGCTGCTCCAGGTCATGTAACCGAGAATAACATCTTTCGATATGATTTCACCCTCACCGTCACCAATTCCGACGACATACCTGATAGCCCAAGATCTGAAAGCGGTTCGGTGTCTTTCTCCAACACGTTGACTTATTCGAATCTTCCCAGTCCTTCGTTCAGTACTGGAAACCAGCTTATACCCACTCCGCCGGCCGTCAATCGCGAATTGAAACCTGGACGAAAATATTCAGACTCGACTGGAGGTTCGAATGAGCCATCTCCTATTCTACTGACTTCATATCCGCCAAATATTGATCGAAAATTGAAACCGTTGAAGACGGTTCAAGACGCGATGCGTTATTATGGTAAGTTGGTTTATTATTTAGCATTTTAATTCGACCTTTTTTCACCAATCCGTTCATTACGTTTATTGTTTTTATTTAGAAAACAACTCCAGCGGAGCTTTGAAACTTTGTTCGCCTCCGGTAGGCAGTCTTGGTAGAAGGAAGCAAAGAGCTGGTCCTAGTCCTACGCCACCGAATAACTCTTGCAAAAGTTACGACAGTGGATCAGCGACCATTGGCCGAGTGCATCGAAGACATTCGTCGTCGGATGATCGATTGGATCAAGATAGAGATGAGGTACTGTATATTCGATTTCGTCTCTTCACTTTTATTTTAAATCCTGATCCAGAAATGATCACAATTTTTAATCCCATCGTATTTCATTTTCGTGTAGGTGCAGTTTTACCAAATCAACAACCAAACCTACCATACGCGAACTCGTAGTAAAAATGATAAATCGAATAAATTCAGTGAAATCCAGTATTTGGATTTGGATCTCGATTCGAGCGATAGCTCCAATGCTTCCGGATTGGTGAATAAGTCGACGAAAAATGTACACTCTCCTGCTACAGCTACGGTTTACAAAACGGTTGACTTTATCAGAACGGAAGCGTTTAACAGAACTAGGATCGAAGTAGAAGAAGAAAGAAGTAGATTTATGGCCGCTGAGTCTGCCTCATCGTGACGGTAGAAATTCCGTTCTGCAGCTTTTCAATGACTCGAACGGATTTACAGTTACAATTCACTATCGAAGACTCGAAGTGATCAACTACCTTGAATTTTTACATTCATTTGTAACTTGGATTGTCTTCCTGTGAAATAATTTATCGAATTGACTTGATTTGATCGAATCATACCCGTAAAACCCCGATTATTGATTTAATTTCTATTTTTTGTACGAGGATAGTTGGATGACTTTTGCTGTTGATCAGCTTTTTTAAAATGTCGAAATTTTTTCGTCGCGGATCTAAAAATGCCTTATTTTTTTAAATTTTATTTTTTTTTAATAAATTATTGTCTGAGTATTTCCAAAGGTGATATTTTCTATTTGAAATGTCCCGTAGATATTTTTTATCGTTGGTTTTTTAATGTGACAATAAACGAATTTTTATTTACGATTTTCACGAAAGTAACATCGCCTTGAAAGTGAATAATTTATTGTTTAGCGAGCTTCATTTTCAAAAAATGATGACAATAATGAAAGTATATTTTTTAAATTTGAAGTATTAAATAAATACGAACCTCTAGTCCGTAAAACTTGGAGACGTGGTAAACTCATTTTTGATTTTTTATCGATGCTTTTAGCCTACATTACAAATAAATCGTTTTTTAACCGTTCATCATTCATAATATCTAAATAATCACTCGATCAGTTTTATTATTATTTTAGGTAATTTTATTTAGATAACGATTTTTTGGAAGAATTCAACTAGAAAACAAGATCTGTATCGTTTTTTAATTTTTATAAAATTATTTACTGACGAGTCAAAAAATCTTCACTGCGCAATGTACCATGAATTGATATTTGATCTGATTTTTTTTCATATGAATTGTAAAAAATTGTACCAGTTTTTTTTTGTTAATGCCTAATTTTTTAATTAATGAATAAAGTACCGTAATAAGTGTTGGTCTTCCAATTGAAATGTACGACAGTCAATTATTTTATATTGTAATACCTATTGGTATGTTTATTAATATTTTGAAAGAAAATATTTTTTACGTTTTATGCTCAGTTTATTCATGTCTTTCGGTAAATTAATTACGAATTACGAACTAGAAGATATAACTTTTAGATTTTAACGATACTGTACCATTTTTTAAATTTTAATTATATAACATTTGTGTTGAATTACGTTGAATTTTTTTTAACGAGTGCATAGAAACTGGAAAGTATGAGCGAAGCAAGTAAAATGTATTTTCATTAGCTTACGATGAGACACCTTCGATGATTTTTGAGAAAGTTGTGTAAAAATTCGAACAAAATGATCGATATCATTAAATATGAGAAAAAAGTGTAAAAGTAAGTTTGTAATGAAATTAGAACAAAATGTGCTAAAGCCAAACCCGCCAAACGTGTATGAAAAAGTGGTGAGATAATAATCGAACTTTTACGAAGCCAAACAGGTCAATAACCTTAATAAGCATGCCAGGAAGACATACGACCTTGAGAGACCACGCGAAGAGGTCAATGACCTTGAGAAACTCGACGATAGGACAGACGACCAGACAGGTAAATAACCTTAAGAAGCCTCTGAATCCAGCCACGCAGTCATACGACCTTGAGAGGTCACACAGAGAGGTCAATGACCTTAAGAGACCCTGAGAGCGAACTGACGACTTTGAAAGGACAGACTGGTAAATGAGCTTAAGAAGCCAGCCAGACATTCATACGACCTTGAGAGGTCACACTGAACGGTCAATGACCTTAAGAGATCTGGAGATCGGGTAGACCAACTTGAAAGGCCAGACAGGTAACTGCTCTTGATAAGCCAGCCTGGCCAGCCGGGCAGACCATATGATCGTGGAACACCACACAGAGAAGTCAATGACCTTCAGAGACCAAACGACCTTGAAAGGTCAGACAGGTAAATGATCTGGAGAAGCCAGATAGAAATAGAGATAGTGATAGACAGACATATAACCTTGGGAAGCTAGACAGACAGGTCAGTGAACTTGAGAGTCCAAACATACGGTTCAATGACCTTGAAAGTCTAGACAGGAACACCTACGGCTACAGATGACCTTGAGACTGAACAGATGGATCAATGACCTTAATAAATCGGATATGCGACTATATGAGAGGCTATAACCAGGTAGGTTAGTGACCTTAAACAATCAGTTAGACAGGTCAATGACCTTACGAGGTCGGACAAGCAGACATACGACCTCGAGAAGCCATACTGACGGTTTAATGGACCTTAAGAAGACTGATAGACAGGCAGACAACGATGAGAGACTAGACGATTAGGTCAATGACCTTATAAGAAGCTGGTCACACAGGTGAATGAATTTAATTATGACGTTGAGAGAGTAGACACATGAGTCAATGACCTTAAGAAAAAATGGAGGAAAAATTTCTTCTGCGAGGAAAGTTTTAAATCATGGATCTGTTTTTTTTGCTGTAGAAACATGAAAATGAAGAAATCTCATTGATATTCTAAATGATGCCAGGAATTGGCCATTCTTACTTCTAAATATTTTTTAAAGTTCGAGTGTTCGAGATGATTTCAGGGATACATAAAAATGTTTTCCAAGTTTTAAATGTCTGGCATAGGTATATAATATCAGAAACAGTCAAAAGTCAGCGTTGAACAGACCTCCGGCGCAAAAAACATTTCCGTATGTCAACAAAGACTTTTCAAATTTGAAATTTTGTCCATTTTTCAAAAACTCATAAAAAATTGCGACTTTATAAAGATTTCTTAAAATTATACCAGACTTTTGAAAACGTTGACAAAAAACGAGCAATTTAACATTCACACAATATTTTAATTTTCAATATTAGGCTATGTCAGAATTTCTAGTCTGACTCTGACAAAACATCTAGATGAATTCTCGAAATTTACAATTAGTTAGGTACCTACCTACCTACTTAATTCTTGGGATGGAGTAAAAAACGTATCCATGATTTAGAATTTTCTTTGCAAAAGAGGCTTTTATTCAAATTTAAAATTTTCGGTCAATTTTTGCTTGGACAGTGGACTGTTTTGTTATTTCAAATTGATTTATTTTTTTAAACAAGTCGAGTATTATGTATGTAGGTACCTGACAACCTGACAACCTGACTGTTAAAATGTTTTGTTCATTTGTTAATGAGTCAAATGAACTTTTTTCAATCAGTCAATCTCCAAAGTTCTAAACTTTACATTTTTTTATTCATTTTCGTTTTTCGAAGATTCATGAATAATTCAAATTTCAAACAAAATAAATACAAAACAACCAGCTCCAGCTCCGAACGATCGATATCGAACATATTGTATTTTTTTAAATTCTTATTGCACCCCATCCACCTGCCGGCTGACAAAATGAGGAAAAGTTCAAAAACGCTACTAGCGCTGTAGCTCGGCGGTCGGCGCGTTGTGTAACCATTATTGTATGTAATTGTTCAGTAATTTGGCCTCAAATGGCATACTTGATACTTTGTTTTGTGTTTTGTTTAATTTAGGTACTTTGTACTTTTATTTATTCCTAATCATAATTCATCAATTTATTAGATTATTTTATTTGACTAATAACTTTCGTGACGTAGTTCAACTTTCGGTGTGTTATTCTGATGACAATCGCGCGATAATTTCCTCTTTCAAGTGAACATTCCGCGTTTATGTGCTCTCCATGATTGGTGTTTCTTCAAGTTACAAAAACGACAGTAATATCAAGGTAAAGTTGAAGAATATGAAACGACGCGAACGCAGCTCTAGCCGAGACAGCTCTCGGTATCGCAGGAAGCGAAATCGTTCCAGTTATGGCCGATACGAGGACAGCTCGGACGAACGTACTTCACCGGATAGAATTCGACGCCACAGCCGGGTACGATCACCTACCAGTCCTCATTCTAGATACGGCTACGAAAAAGGCGCACGAGAAGAACACGGTGCTTCTAGAGACGGTGAAAAGGCTCATCCGTCGTACAAAGTACTGTGTGTTAGCGCTCTACACACCAAAGCCAGCGACGACGTTATAAAAGACTCCTTGTACACCGAGTACAAGAAATTCGGCGACTTGAGCGTACGTATTTCTCACGATTTAGACGAACGAGTAGCCTACGTGTGTTTTCGTAACAGCGAAGATGCTAAAGATGCCAAACACGCTAAACCTCGGGTCGTTATTTACGATAAAGTAGCTTTAGTCGAACCTGTTTACGAAAGTCGAAGCTCGGTTGAACGTCATAGACATCGTAGTCGTCCCAGATCGCGGAGCTATTCGCCCGAATATGACAGATACTATCGCCGTTCGCCTTTACCCGATCCGTACAGAGCGGAAAGATTCTACGATCGTTTACCTTACGCTCCGATACCGATGATACGAGATTTTAGGCGCGATTTACCTCCTGTGCCGCATCCGGAATTTCTGCCCAGACCGCCTCTTCATCCAGCTCTTCCGGTTCCGCCTCATTTACCGCCGGCTCCTCCTCATCTATATGTACCCGGACCTCGTCCATTTATACCGTTCAAACCGCCTCACGCTCATTTCATGGATAAACTCGAGAAAAAAGACAAGTTCCCGAACTATCTTCAGCATATACCGCCCGAAGACGATCCTTTAGCTACGCGTACTCTGTTCGCTGGTAATTTAGAGCTGAGTATATCGGAGGAAGAACTCAGACGTATATTTAGCCGATACGGTGTCGTCGAAGATGTAGATATCAAAAGACCTATGCCCGGTACCGGTAACGCTTACGCTTTCGTCCGCTACAAGAATTTAGATATGGCTCATCGCGCCAAAGTCGAGCTTTCCGGCCAATACATCGGTAAATTCCAGTGTAAAATCGGATACGGTAAAGCCACGCCTACTACTCGGATTTGGGTCGGTGGCCTAGGCCCTTGGACGTCGACTACTCAACTCGAAAGAGAATTCGATAGATTCGGAGCGATCAAGAAGATCGACTACGATAAAACGGAAAACAGCGCCTATATTTTATACGACTCGATCGACGCAGCCACCGCAGCCGTGAAAGAAATGCGCGGATTTCCTCTAGGCGGTAGCGAACATAAGCTCAGAGTGGATTTCGCCGATATCGGATCACGCCAGCCGAGACCTCCTCCTCCGCCTTCTTCATACGATGACGTCGCTACCGGCGCCGGAGATTACAGAGTCGGAGCCTCAGGAGCCGACGAACCTCCACCGTACGTGCCTTACGAACCGTTATGGAACACCGATTACGAATACGACAGCAGGCCACCTGGTATTCCACCCGGTGTCACGTTATGGAGCGAACGTGGTAAAAACGACAAAGAGTCGTACAGCAGTCGCACCCTTAGCAGTCCCAACGACTACTCCAAGGACGAAGATTGGGGTAAAGAAGCCGCAGATCGAGATTACGACGGTCATAAGTATAAACGAGTTCGATCATCTTGCAATAACAGCGAAAGCGACTCTGATAGCCGTTTCAACGGAGCTCTGGCTACGGCTGCGTCTTTAGCTGATATCACACGTTGCACTACTAACGCTTGGCAAGGAGCCCTGATCCTGAAAAGCTCCCTGTTCCCGGCCAAGTTTCATATCACCGACGGCGACGGTAACATAATCAACGTTCTGATGAAAAGTGACGAAAGCAAACACCTGCTAAGAATATCGCAGAGATTACGCTTAGATACGGCCAAATTGGAAGACGTTTCGAAGCGTATCGTTTCATCTCCTGGTTACGGGATTTTTGTCGGACTACCCGGCCCTTCGTCTAGTATATTTTTCGACGAAACGACCGCTCAATGCAGACCGCTGAGAAATCTCATATCGTATTTGAAACAGAAGGAGGCTGCCGGCGTCATATCTTTGTTCAATAAAGATACCGAAGCCAAGGGAGTACTGTACGCTTTTCCGCCATGTCAGTATTCGGCCGATTTGCTCAAACGTACTGCGCATGGCATGTCAGCCGAAAGCATGAAGGAAGATCACCTCATGATCGTCGTCGTGAAAAATGACGCCGCCTAGACTGATCCAATTTGCGCTGTGTACTTTGCGTAGTCTGCCTATTTTTCGTAAGTATGAATCGCTATACTCGATGCAGTTCCTCTGCACGAGTACTTATTATTGGTTTACTAATCCAATTCTCTTACAGCGAATAATAATTATTTAATCAAGCTTGTGTGGTAAGTCGAGCGAAAAGTTTGTGTAGTTTTCTCATTTTTCATCATGCAAGTAAAAATAAAAAAAACGTCACGTTTTAAAAATTTGAAAAGATTCTAAAACTATTGAGGGAATCTCTACAGCTCGTCAAATTTGGCTCATTGAAACAGCCGGTCCCCTGAAGTTTGTTGATTTTTGAAGAAGTTTTGTAAATGGCGGAAGTAGCCTATTGGTACGTACATTTATTTTCTACAAAAAAAGCAAGCATGGAGAAAAAAATCTTAAACTGGGTTTTTACGTAAAAATTGACTCCTCGAATCAATTGCCACCATTTTTGGATCGATTTGAAACCTCCAACAAAAATTGACTTTTCTCCAGTAATTTTAAATCGTTCCAGAAGGCGTTTTAATCAACAAAAATTATCGAATATTTTTCCTATTTTTTTGCCAATAATTCCCAAAAAATTGTCAAAGTCTTGCTTTTTGCCAAAATTGTGCTAAATCCTCGATTTTTGAAAAATTGACCAAAATTGTCGCTTTTCAGAAAAATTACTCAAAATTGCCGTTTTTTTTTACAAAAAAGTCCAAAAAGTTCTTTTTTTCAGAATTCTAGCTGTTTTGGCAAAATTGCAAAAAAGTATTGATAAAGCCCTGCTTCTTGCTAAAGTTATCAAGTCATGCTTTTTGCCAAAAATTGACAAAACATATCGCTCACTTTCAAAATTGCTAAAAAAAATTATTTTTTTACAAAAGTTCAAAAAAACTTTCTTTTTATAAAAAAGTATCACTTTTTTCCATATTTAATTAAATTTCAAAAAATCTCCCTGTTTTAATAAGATTGTACAAAAGATCAATTTTTTTTGCCAAAAATTGCCATAAAATGTCAAAATATTTCTCTTTGTCTAAAATTCTCACCTTTTTCAAAAATTGTTTGAAAGTCTCGTTTTTTGAATAGGAATTGCGAAAATATCTCATTTTTAGGCAACTAATTACCTTTGCCAATAATAGCCGTAAAGACTTGCTTCTTGCAAAAAATGTCAAAATCTTGCTTTTTGTAAAAAAAATAACTAAAACTGACGTTTTATGGCAAAATTACTAAAAAATTTTAGTTTTTTCAAAAATTCCGAAATGTCTCTTTTTTAAACAATTGTTTGAAATTTTAGGTTTTTTACCATAAATTTCCAAAAAAAAACTTTCCTTTTGCAGTTTTGCTAGCATTTTCAAAATCTTTCTTATTGACAAAAATTCTCGCTTTTTTTAAAAAAAATGACAAAAACTTTTGCTTTTTTCTAAAACGACTAATTTTTTGGAGAAAATCCAAAAAAGTCTTTCTTCAAACAAAAAAAACTTTCCTTTTGCTTGAATTTTCAGAATCTTGCATATTGGCAAAAACTCTGAGTTTTTTCAAAAATGACATAAATTTTTTCTTTTTTCTAAAACGACTATTTTTTTGAAGAAAATTCCAAAAAAGCCCCTTTTTAAAACAATTGTTTAAAATTCTAGTTTCTTAACCAAAAATAATTCCAAAAGAACTTTCCTTTTGCTGGAATTTTCAAAATCTTGCATGTTGGCCAAAATTCTAGTTTTCTTCAAAAATAACAAAAATTCTTGATTTTTTCAAAAATGACAAAAATTTTTGCTTTTTTTTAAACCGACTAATTTTTTGGAGAAAATTCCAAAAAAGTCTCTTTTTTTAAACAATTGTTTAAAATTCTAATTTGTTTACAAAAAATTCAAAAAAAACTTTCTTTTTGCTGCAATTTTCAAAATCTTGTTTATTGGCAAAAATTCTCCCTTTTTTTCAAAAATGACAAACATTTTTTCTTTTTTTGAAAACGACTAATTTTTTGGAGAAAATTTCAAAAAAGTCTTTTTTTTTGAACAAATTATGTAAAATTCCAGTTTTTTTTACCAAAAATGCCAAAAACAACTTTCTTTTTGCTGGGATTTTCAAAATCTTGCATATTGGCATAAATTTTCGCTTTTTTCAAAAATGACAAAAGTTTTTGCTTTTTTCTAAAACGACTAATTTTTTGCAGAAAATTCCAAAAAAATTTCACATTTTTCCCGAAATGGTTCAAGTCTTGCTTTTATTACAGAAATTGCGAGAAAATAGGTATCATTTTTTCGTTCTAAAGTCACTTAAAAAATGCCCTACCTTTTTCTAAATGTTTCATAGTCTTGCAGTCTTGCTCTTGCTTTTTTATAAAAATTCTCTTTTTTAGCAAAATTGCCAAAAAGTATTTTTTTTTTTTGTAAGAATCACTCTAATGTCTTTGTTTTTTTTTTGCCTGAAATTGCAACAGAGTACCATTTTTTTACCAATAATTCCCAAAAGGTCCTGTTTCTGGCTGGATTGCCAAAGAATTGCTTTTTAGCAAAAATTGACTTTTTTATCAAGAGTTGCCAAAATTCTTATTTCTTGGTCAAAAATTGTATTGAAATGGTTTTTTTGGTCATGTTCTCTGTAGGTATTAAAATGGTTTTTTCAGGTTTTTTTTTGGTTATTTTTTGAAACTTTTTTGTTTATTAAAGTTATTTGTTTTGGAAAAAATTGAGTAAGAGCCCTGATTTTACTAATTCGTTAATATTAATTATGCATTTATTTTACCTAAGTTGTGTTTAATATTCATCATTTGTTTTTCTTATGTATTTATAGGTTTGTTTAATTGGCCTTTCGAATTGATTCGTTGAAAAAGCCCACTCTTGTACATATATTTTTTAGTGGTGTAAAATCGTCCAGAAAACGAATTACGATGATATTTTTGCGCGAATAAATTAATTGTTTTTCTCTTCTTCGCGAAAAGTTCGTTATTAGTACAAGTTGTGAGCGTCTTTTTTCTTCTCTGGTGTTGCAAAATAGTGAACTGGTGTTATTTTTAGTGAATGATTTGAGTGTACTTACTAAACGATCAAGTTGTATTTGTGCAGATGTCAAGTGCTTTGTTTTTGGAATCGAAAAATTGACGAATAAGTTTCGATGAAAATTCGATAGTTAATTGTTTTTAAGTGACTTTCGTATCGGTGTGACCCTCAATTTTATGGTGTTAATGTGCGCGATTTTTTTTCAACCCTTGAAATTTCGAGTTCGCGATTTTTTATTTTTTTTTTGTAATTTTTTATCGATTCGTAGAGTTTTTGTGTTGTAAAATAAGTGCGGGGTTTAGTTAAATTTTTTACCCAGAATTTTGTGTCGTATCATTTAACTTTTTTGTTTGTTTGTTTTTATTTTATTTTTTTGTTATTTATGTCGAAGAATCGATTATTGTCGAATTGTTGTTTATTTTATTGTTTGTTATCATTTCGTTGTTTCAGTTACAATACGAAATAGTAATGTGATTGATTTTTTATCATCCGAAGAATATTGTGCCCGCGCTGCGCGATTGCGATTAACTTGACCGGTTTTGTTTTGATATTTTTGTGATGATCGTGAACAGTACCGCAAATCTACATTATGGACGGATTCATTATAATACTTTTATCTTATTTTCATGTTAAAATAAGATTTTATCGTGATTTTTTTTCATTTTTTTTTTTAATGCAATAGTACGTATTATGGTGAAAGTGTTTAATATAAATGCAAAGTGTGTGTTTGTGTGCGATGTTTTCAATGCATTTTACTATTTTTTTTTCTCGCTGTGTAATTGCGCGATATATTATTCACTCTATTTATTTCTTAACAAACTGGTTTTTGTTTCGAAAAATGCAATAAAACTGGTAATTTTATTTATTCATTTTATTTTTTCATATTTTAAAGTCGACGCTTTTTATGTTGTGGTTACTCATTTTCGCTAACGTAATATTATTTATTTAATATGAAAACGTATTGTAAATATATTGTGAACGGTCGTTCGTTTAATAGTTTAAATTTTTTTGTTTTACGCGGATTGGTTTGTGAAATTTTTTAGAGTTTTAAAAAAAGAGTTTAACTTGATAGTATAACGTAATTTTTGAAGAAGTGAGAAATACGAGTACGTGGTGTGTATTTGTTTATGTAGTTTTATTCGTAATGGCGTTTTATTGAACTGCTTATATATTATATTGATCAATAATATACGTTTTGAGTTTTTAATTTTTTCATTTTATTACTACATTTTTTGTTTTTTGATACATTTCAAGGATAGAAAAAGTTAAGTCCTTCTATAGCATTAGGGTCTCGAGTTATTGATATTTATTTTTACAAAAATAGAAATGCCCCTTTCTGTTAAAAATTATGTGAATGTTTCATTTTCGATAAAAAAAAAAAAAATAGGTACCTGAAAACCTCAACTGGTCTCCTAAACAAAATTTATCCACCTACGCAGTGCTCCTCGAAGCTGAAAAAATTGAAAAATTGTGATCAAAAAGTTGTGCTTCTCTCCATTTTTTTTCTTTGTGAGAATGAATTCTTCTATATAGCCCCCCTCTTAAGAAAATTTCCCCCGTTCCCTGAAATCTTCCAAAGTTGGAAAAAATCGGGGAAATGAAGCACAAAAGTGGGTGGGTTATTAACTAAATTTTTGAGCCAGAATTCAATTATTTCTTGAAAAAAAAAACCACAAAAATCAGTGTAAAATTGGAATTTTCAAATTTATGGCCCTTTTTCAACTATTATAATATCCTCTGAAGTTTATCTTCAAGTTTTGTTAGCCCCCCCCCCGTGCATAATATTCCCCACCTTTCTTAATTCCCACTTTCTGTTGAAAAAATCATGAACAATTCACCCAAAAAAATTTTCTATTAAATATTCTACATAAAAAATTTCTGTCAAAATTCTTCTAAATTACTCCCTTAATTTTCTCCAGTATCAAATGACGGTTCTCTAGTCATCTAGTACAGAGGCCCCCCCCCCCACAACAAGTCGACATTTCTTTTTCTTCCAAATCAAACGCCATGTTCCAATAATATGTATTAGTAAACATTTTTTCAAAAATTCAAAATTTCCAAATTTGTATTCGATTTTTCAAAAGTTACCACTTTGGCACTTACCAAATGAGTTACTCGTAATTACTAAAAATTACCAGTGCGGAGGCAGGCATCTTTGGTACATGGTTATAAAATCAATTATAATTTAATTTTCCAGAAATTACTTGAAGGCTAATTTACTAGGAATTACCAAAAAAATGCAAATTTTTGGTAGTTTACCAAAAATTACTGGTAACTAGTAATTTAAATAAATTACTGGTAACTAGTAATTTAAATAAATTACTGGTAACTAGTAATTTAAATTTACCAAAAAATATTGGTAATTTATCAAAAATTATTACTGGTAATTTATCAAAAATTATTACTGGTAATTTATCAAAAATTATTACTGGTAATTTATCAAAAATTATTACTGGTAATTTATCAAAAATTACTGGTAATTTACCAAAAAATTACTGGTAATTTACCAAAAGTTACTGGTAAAGTGGTAATTTACCAAAAATTACTAGTAGTTTACCAGCAAAAATTATTGGTAATTTACTAACAAACAAAAATTATTGGTAATTTACCAGCAAAAATTATTGGTAATTTACCAGCGAAAATTATTATTGGTAATTTACCAGCAAAAATTACTGATATTTCACCAAGAATTACTGGTAATTTACGGAAATGACTTGTAATTTTCCTGTAATTTCAAAAATTGAATCACTTCCAATTTACCAGAAATTAATAAATAACTTTCCTTCAAGTACACCCAATTTACCAGAAATTGGTGGTAACTCACTAAAAATCATTTGTAATTTACCAAAAATTACCTACTGACCAGTAAAGTTATTTATTTACTAAAAAATTACCAGTCGAGTAATTTACAAAAAAAAAATAGAAATAGGGTACCAATAACCCAGATTTTCAAATAGTGAAATGTAAAATTTTATGAAACAAAATCATTTATTTAAAATTTTATTCAAAAATGAACATACGGAAGAACTGAAAAAGGTAAAACTTAGCTACAACACATTAAAAAAAGTAGGGGGAAATATAAAACACGATTCGTATACAATGCATCGCATTTACATACACGTATAGAACATACTTAACATTCGATACATTTGACTGGTGTAAAACTCATACACACGGTGATATATTTTCCATTGAAATATGTGGACCAAGCCAAGAAAAAGTAACAGGTCAGGTCAATGATTAAAAAATGGCAAACAAAAACAAATAAATGTTTACAAAATATGTAGAATATTGTAGGCAGGTAGTACATTAGGTAACACACAAGTGTTGAAAACGTCATAAATAAATTGTAGTTTAATAAACAATACTGGCAACAATAATCGTTCAGATGAAAGGATAGGATGCAGGTAATACTAACGACTTATTTACACGAGTCAACCTCCCGGAGGCTGTGAACTTTTCCTTCAAGTTGAGCTGATAAGGTTCGTCTTTCGAATTTCAGTTCACCCGAATACATCATTTTTCTGAAAAAAGTCAAATATAGCAATAACAAAACAAACATGATTTCGCAATCTTGATTTGATTTTATAGGTACCTTAATTCTGAAAGGCTTCTAGATCCGATATCTTGACAACTGTGTTTCAAACCGCACTGCACGTATGGTAAAAATCTCATCACAGAACCACGATCAATTATCGAACCACTTACTCCTTGTGGTACCTTGAGAAAGTCTACGGCACTGCAATGGAGAGATAATTTATGCGGATTAGTCGAATATTCGACTTACAAGTTATTTTGTTTACCAATACATCTCTTAGTGAGTGAGTGAGTGGCTTCTAACCTGTGGAAATATCGATCACTGGCGGAACCAGCATCACGTCGGTTCATGGCTTCCAAACTACCCATACCACGATACTGTTTGACTCTCACTCCGTCATTTGAAAAATAATATTCGCCGGGAGATTCCGTAGTACCGGCTAATAACGATCCCATCATAACTGCACAGTGTTAAAAAAAAAAAAACAAAGGTGAGTAAAACGAATGCTAATAAGGGATAAAAAACACGAAAAAATTAATAACCAACCAGTAGACGCTCCTAGAGCTAATGCTTTTACAATATGGCCAATAGTTTGAACACCTCCGTCAGCGATAACAGGAACTCCGAATCGTCTAGCGTATTCGGATACTTTAAATACAGCCGTTGCTTGAGGGCGTCCTACCGCCATAACTTCCTGAGTGGTACAAATAGATCCGCAGCCCATTCCAACTCTTAAACCATCGACTCCAGCATCGATGAGATTTTTCGCTTGAGCAGCGGTAACAACTAGAAAAGGCAGAGAATGAGATGTAAATTAATAAAGAGTTGAGCATTTAAAATTACGAATAATTTAAAAATATGATTTTCACCATTTCCTCCGATAACTTGTAAATCGGGATATTTAGACTTGATTTCTTTGATTAATTGCTCTTGAAATATCGAATTTCCTTGAGACGAGTCCTAATAAAATAATAAAATTGGGTTAAATTTATACTCTTCGAACAAAAAATGCAAAGCGATATTTGTACTAAAAATAACTCACAATAACAATCACATCAACGCCAGCATTAACCAAAGCTTCTAACCGATTACGATCATCGGGTCTAGTGCCAATAGCAGCTCCAACATAAAGCTGCTTATTCGCATCCTTCGAAGCATTCGGAAAACTACGACTTTTCTTCAAATCGGTTCGAGCGATTAAAGCAACCAATTCACCACCTTCTTTTACAATAGGAAGTTTGCCTCGTTTAGATTTTTCCAACATTTCAGTCGCCTTCTCTAAAGTAATACCAGACATGGCGGTTTCTAATTTGTCAAACGGTGTCATAACCTAACAAAACATAACAAATTACTATTTTGACAACATCAACGAGAAAACCCGGCTATTCATATGCAAATCAGATACCTACATCGGATAATTTTTTATTCTTCAATTCTACGTCTTCTTTTAAAAAGTCAATGTCTCGAGAGGTGACGATTCCGACTAATTTTCCACCACGTTGTCCGTTATCCGTGATTGGAATACCGCAAATACCGTGTTCTTTTTTAACCCTTTCGACGTCTTCGACCTGTTCGAATTGAAACTCGAAATTAGATGGAATTCTTTCGAATCGTGTTCGAGTTGAAAAATACAAGAAAAAAATTACCGTATGATCTGGAGAGAGAACAACCGGATCCCAAATGAAACCATGTTTGAATCTTTTTACTTTCATTACCTCGGCTGCTTGCTCTTGAATAGTACAATTATGATGAATAATACCGATGCCACCGCATAGCTGAATTACGAATATAAGAATTTGAATTAAAAATCGATAACGGAGCACATGTTGCATGAAAATGTTTACTTACAGCCATAGCTATAGCCATTTCTGATTCAGTGACAGTATCCATGGGTGAAGAAACGAGCGGAGCTTTCAGAGTTATTTTTTTGGTAAGAGCTGAATTCAAGTTCTGTTTAAAAAATTCATTAATCGAATAAATTTCTTATCAGTTATCATAAACACATGATGAAACAGATACTTACAACTTCATCGGCAGTAAAATCAATATATCCGGGTAATATAATGAAATCTCTGAAAAAATGAATCCATCGTGAGTTTTTTGAAGAAAAAATAGCAATAAAAAGAAAGAAGATAAGAATGTTACTCACCCATAAGTGAGGCCATCGCCTTTAGAAAATAATTCAGGAGCAGTTAATCCATCTTGAGGAACGTAACCTTTTCCTCCAGAAATTAAATCTTCCGCGTTACTCATTTTAAATTGGAAAAACACACTTCTGCTTCGAAAAAAAGTCGAGTGTTTTGAGATAGATAACCGTACAGTGCAAGGTGTTTTTATACTTATTTGAAAACACGTGAGTTTCTTACATAATCCAAACGAAACCACGTGAAATATGATATTCTGGTTGAGTTTACTTTATTACACAACAGCACCCTCGCGAGATGGAAAAAAATTATTGCGATTAATTATTATTATTATTATATAATAATTAATATACGATTTAATTCTCAATTATTTTCAAATAACTTGCGCACACGTTCACATTACCGGTGATAAAAAATTGATCGGGGAAAGAGATGACCAGAGTCTGTTTTGTCGGTTTGCAGGTGAATGGGGTGCACTGAATTTCAGTCTTATGGAAATTTAATTTTCCAAATTGCTTTCATTTTTTTTTTGTATTACGTCGTAAATGACGTACCTATTATCAGGGCTTCTTTTGTAGAGACACGTAAGGCCACACAGAGCTCTAAAGAAAATTTCAAAAATATCAAAAAATTGCCATTAAAAGTAAAAACTGTGAAAACGTGCTCATGAAGGAAACTAAAAGGTTTTGTTTAGGGGGGGGGGGGGGTGGGGAGGGTGCAACTAAATATTGAGAATAATGAACCGAAGCAGAAGTTAACAACCTTCTTACCAGGACTATCAACATCATTTTATAATAAACGAGCATTATCAATTTTTCAGACACACTTCCAGTTGCTTTAATCCTAATCATAAAGTAAAAGACGAAAAAATACATACAATAAAACGATACACATTTAATAAGAATGCAAAACCGCAAATCAGCGCAAATAGAAAATCATAAAAGAATAGAAAACATCTACCTTAATATACGAATACAGAGCCGATACGAATAAACAATCATCGAAGCTACGAAGTTTGATATGCTTAATATAAATAAGTAAATAATCAAACAATTATATACAATTACACGATGCCATCGTATGAAAGGATATTTTTATACACTTTAGATACTCTTTTCGATGAGATCTCACAACCTTCCGTAGGATAGGGAAAGGGAAAGGGAATTTGGCGAAATATGACTAGCTTCCGGGTGAAATACGTTGTACGATATCACACAGATGAATTATACGGTATACCCTCAGCTTCCAAAGTTGCCAAGTCTGAGAAATTATCACCTTTCAAAATCGATAAAATTCCGCTGAAAAAATTACATCAGCGATGAGTTATATTTGAATGTGAGAACTTGATTGCGAACAGATTTTTAATACTTACAGATACATATCGAGGAAGAAGTTCATAAGGAACCATCCGATGACCATCAAACACTGTTGAATATTTTTACGAACTTGTCCACGATTATGGATTTCTGTGGGATCATAAACTCCTAAATTACCTCGTGGCACGGTGAATTTTCTGTAGAAAACAATACGTACGGGTTATAAATCATCGTATATTGAACTATATGTGTGCGAGAATATGCTTCGAAAACTTACTGATGGATTAGGAAGCTTATAAATAACATATTGCCACCCACAAGGTACCAGTTCCCAGCAAACACATACAGCATAAGAAGAACACATGTACCGACAATTCGAGGTATAATCCACTGAAACAGATCGTCGATTAATTACATCATAGGGTATATTTATTACATCAAATTTCAAACACTTACGACGTTCAACTTATCACAACATTCGGTTGCATTCAAGTAATCACATTCTAAATCTGAAAGTGTAATTATCTAATCGAAAGAGTTAAGGAGAATTACATGCAATTGCAAACTATAGTAAATGTATAATAATATCTTAAAGGTTTAAAAGGATACGAAATATATAGAAAGAAATAGTAACGCTCCTGTAACCACCAAACACAAAATATAAGTCAGAGTTTCCATTATGATTGGTTCAGCTTCAATGGCACATTACGTGAATTAGGAACCGATTTTGGCGTATTAATTCGATATTAATTCGTCGCTAATTACTTCAATTAGTAATTTAACCGGTTAAAATCTTCAATTGAAACGAAATTAATACTCACCATACTTATTTATTTTGATAACTCGAAAAAATAATGATAATCATAAGGGAGGGTGTTGCCGTTTGATGTGGGAAAAATTGCCAAAGAAATATTTGATTTAAATTATTCGTGGTTTATTTTTATATGTAGTTAGTAATTAGTTTGATAAACTGTAAAATAACGTAATTAGTTTATTTTGATATAATTTATTTCCAAAAAACTAATTTAATTGGCAAAAAATCAATTAAATATTTTTTTCAACAAAATCCATCAAATTTCACGTTTTAATTTTGGTAACACTGCGAATCAGATGTTTTTAATTTTTGAAGTTTTGAATCCCCCCAGTTGGGCTGCACTGGTTTATTAAAATGCTAACGGTTTTTTTGTGTACATTTTGAATTCAAACGTACAAAATTCGTTTCTGAATCGGTTTATTTGAAATATCGTTAAATAATTTTTAATTATTATTAATTAATAGTGTAATTTATCAGTTTGTTGTTTAATCTAAGTGTATTGTATGTTATAAAATGTCCTTTTCCAAAGCCAAACTTCATCGATTCAATGAAGAGATTCGTAAGTATTGATTGAACCTGAATATTATTTAGCCTATGATAACTAGTCGTATGTTTTGTAGTACTTTCATTATTGAAATCATTTCAAAATATATTTCAGCCTGTGCTCCGCCTCCTGGGACTTATAATCCAGCTCCGGTCGATAAAACCGTCGGCCCAAAGATCAACAAATGCGAAAGATTTAACGATGGCAAGGGTATTTTCGCAACCGCTTCGTGCGAATCTTTGAACGAAGTTGATGGCTGTAAAACGCCTTTTGCATTGTTTAAAACTGTAAGTGAATATCTTTAAGTGATTTTGTTTCGGTATATGCACGAATTTATGCTAATTTGAGGCGTCTTTTTTAGCCTAAAATTCCGCTAAGTTCCGGTAAATTTGAGATGAAAAGGAATTCGAATTTTTCCCAAAGGAAAGCTTCTAGGTGAGTGGCGATATGAGTATTAGAAATACATTTTGTTGCATCGAATATCATTTGAATTACTTATCTCGTTGGTTTTTTTCTCCACAGCACCGAATACATCTGTAAGAAATACGAGTCGTCTTCGTACGAGATTAATTCGTTGAAATGCAGCTTGAACGATCTGCAAGAAGAACTCGCTCTCGAACGAAACAAAACCAATAATTTAGTAAACGAGATCCAAAGGCTGAAAGAATCGTTCGAGGAATCGGATCAACACACCGATGCTTTAATCAACGTCTTGAGCGAGAAAACCAACCTAATTGCGATCCTGGAAGAAAAATGCTCTACGTTGGAGACGATCACAGCTGAAAGCTTCGATTCGTATTACAAACACGTTACCGGTGTGTATTCGGTTTTTGAAACTTACTTCAAAAGCTGGGAAAAATCGGAATCCGATTTCGCTCTAGTTTTCCAAAAGTACGAGAACTTGGTATCGAATTACGAATCGTACTTCGAAGAAATTTCGTCGTTTATGAGCGACGTGTTACGTAAAAATAATGAAATCAATTTCGCTCAAGATCTTACGACCAAATCGCCTGTGGAAATCGTTGCCATGCTGCAAGAATCCGAGAAAGAACGAAAGAAGTACGAATTGGTAGTGAACGAAATGCAGAAAGTGATCACTGTGCTGGGTAATCGTGTATTGGAGAGCGATCAAGAGGTGGAGAATCTCAACACAGACCTGAGCTCTGTGAACGATCAAAATAAGAAATTTTCCGATCTGATTCACGAAAAAGATGAAGAAATTACAACGCTACGTTCGCTGGTCAACGAAGTCGCGATGAATTTCTTGAACGAAGTGAAAACCAGTGAAAAAGATTTACTCAGTTTGATCGATATTTTAAAAGAGAAAGCTCTCCTTGAAAAGAAAACCTACGAGAAGCAGTTAATCGAGAGAAACGCTATGATATCTCGTCTGCGACTGGAAAAATCGCATAAAGAATTACAATTGCAAGAGTCTCTCGATATGATCGAAACTCTCAAATGCAAAGAACAAAACACCGAACAAGTTTTGGACCAGGTTCGTAACGAATGCTGCGAATTGAAAAGCTTACTGCAAGAATGCCAAGAACAGTTACGTAGCCAAAGGACATTTTACGATGAAAACTACCTTAGCGATATTTCCGGCGAGTTGAATCTCACCTTCACCAAAGAATCGCCTCAATGTATCGAGTTCAGCTCGGAGCACGCGTTTGTCAAGCAACTATTCGAATTCACAGCTCAGCAAATGAATAGCTCTAACGAGAAAGCCTCTCTATACGAAACTCTGCAATCGGATTTTGAAAATAAACCAATTCAGATCGAAGATATCAAAACAGAATGGGAAAAATTACCCGGTAATAAAATCGAATGGCTGCAGTCACTTTTGAACTTAGTGCAGACCACTTTATATAAATTCAACTCCGAAAACACCTCGTTGAAGAATCAAAATACTAGATTACGAGCCGATTTTGTTGAAAAATGCGACGAATGTGGTGAACTAACGAGACTCCTTCAAGTCAGCGAGAAACGAGCTGAAAACTTCGAGAAACGCGCCGAACAAGCCGAAACCGTCGAGAAAGAATTAAAACAGAAATTGGAAACCGTGAACGAAGAAATCGAAGCTTTAAAGAATGAAAAACTCTCCTTGGAAGAGAAACTAACCGAGCAATTGTTCGAGACGAAAAATAACGAAGTTGTGATCCAATCGTTGACCGAAGATTTGGATAAATTACGTCAACAACTCGATAACCAGACAGATAACGCTGATAAAACCAAACTGGAGAGTTTATTAAAAGAGTTAGTATTAATTTTAAATGAATCTAGGCTATTTTACGAACCAATTATCATATTTTTTTGTCGCTTTGCAGATCCCAAAGTAGGCTACGAGTCGTCGAGAAGGAGAATGCTAAATTGAATAAATTAATCGGTCCTTTCCGTCAAACCCTGGAGAGATACGAAGGTGAGATTAAAGTCATGTCTCACTCATCTAAATCTGAAAGCGACGTTATAAAAAAATACTCGAAATTACTCGACGTACAAAACACCAAACAGCAGATGAAACAAATTACCAAACTTCGTAGCGATATTGTTCAACTCAAAAAGGTAGCGTACGATAATGAATCGGCCAAATTCGTGTTTTAATATTTTTTTCCAGGCTGATTATTTACACGTTATTTTTATTTTTTCTGTGCAGAAAAACGACCAACTGCAAACTGAAATCACCAAGTTCAAAAAGGTAACCTCGAAACCCGGTAAAGAAAATAAAGTCGCGCCCAAAAATGATCTCACTGAAAAAGTAGTCCGAGCTGAGATTCCGGTCAACTCTACCTATGTTCTTACATCGCCGAAAGTTAACCGAATTTAAATCTCGGATTGTGTCTGATTTTTTTTTTCTTGAGCTGCATATTTATTTTATATTTCAGTATGTTATAGAATTTTTTTTCTCTACACTACTTAATTTTTATATATTTTTTATTATTCGTGTAATCTTGTACGTGTTTTTTTTCTTGTTGTATTTTTCTTCTTGTATCCACTATCGTGTTTTATTTATATTTTTAGGTATTTATTTTTTTATCGAAAATAGTCGTTGAAAAGAAATAATCGAGTAAATTAGAGATATAAAGTGCATTTTGTATCGTGTAAAAGACGAAAGCAATCGTACCAAAATATATTTATATAATATTGCAGAAATAATTCATCGTTTTTTGTTATGTATTTATTTTTTTCCTGGTTAGAGTAACCAAGTGCTCGATCATCTGGCTGGTGAGAAGGCATTCAATCTGTTGGTCCATGAGAATGGCCTACGAATAAATTTTCAAGAAAAAGTGGAGGAAAAGATTGCCTACTGGTCCTAAAATTTTGAAAAATTCTATGAGATTATCGAAGTAATATGAGAATTAGAAAACTTATTTTAAACCTTCATTATCGATGAGTATCAAATTCGAAGTAATTGATATGTTGAAATTTGTAGGGGGACATGAGCAGATGAGATCCAATGATCCAAAACTTTGTAAAATTAATTATGAATTGATTCCTTTTTCCCCCCAATTTGAAATAGTCCGAAGTTACAACCAAAATGATCTCAAAAATATCTAAATGACATTATTGTGGATTTTCTAGTCAATATTCACTTTCTCCACTCTCCAAAAAACCCAAATTCGAAATTTTGAAAATTATTTGTCTCATTAAAATATACTCATTCGCTCATATCTTATCCCTGAAAGGGAAAAAAACACTAAAATTGTGGTTCACCTGGAGATGACTCAAGGCTCATCCGCAGAACAAGAAAAAGATTCAAAATATGGTTCAAAGCTTTCTTCAACAGATTTTTTTTTAGAATTTCAAAAATTCAAAAATCATTTTATAAATTTGGTTCATAGCTTTCAATACCAATTTTTTAAAATCCTATGACCCAAGACGCATCTAAAGATACGAAGAAAAATTTTAAAAAAGTACACTTTAAGCTTCCTTTATCACAATTTTATTTTTAGGATTTCAGAATCAGTTTCCAACATCTGGTTTTTGAACCTTCCACTAGCAATATCTTAAAACCCAGTTACAGAACAGAATTTTTGAAAAATTTTCATCAACCGAGAATCATTTGCCGATTATTTTCAAAAAAATGAAAAAATGAAATTAGAAAAAAATTCTTTATGGAAAATATTTTCCAATTTCATCAAAAATAAACTTTTTTTTTTCAATTATTTGAAGGTTTTTTTGCACTTGGATTTTTTCATTTTTTAAACTACCTTTTTGACTAAATTCACTACTTTCACTACCTGTTAGATATCCTGTATTACTTATCAATACATATTTTAAAACCCAAAATTTTCTTCAACTTAGAATCATTTCCAGATGAGCTGAAACTCATCTCAAGATGACCCCCTGGGCTTATCCGTAGAGAAGACCCTGGACACATCTGGAAAGATGAACCAAGCACAAGTCTCATCCGGTGGAAAGACTCATGCTTAGCCTGCGAGATGATCCCAGGCTAATCCAAAGAAATTGTAACCAATTTTGACAGATTGCAATACTTTTTTCTCATCAACTCCTGAAATCGAGATTTATTTTGAGCTCAAAATTCTGCAAAACTTTCAAAAAAGTTTTGATAGTAAAAGTTATCAAATTTAATGTTATTCTCGCTAATTTTGGGTCGTTAAGCACCAAAATGACATTCAAATTGAACCTCGATGGCAAATAATGGAATATTCACTTATTATCACGACACAAAAAAACGTTAAAAAAAGAAAAAAATCGTATATTAAAATAACATTTACGCATTATAAAAAAACAAGGCACAATTTTGTTCTTTTTAGAAAACAAAGACAAAATTACGTAAAAACCATTTGATCAACATTAATGTAGCACGATAGATTACACATAATATTACATACACAGACGCACGATAAAATAAACGAATTATAGTCCACCACACACAGTGTGATAGTAGTAGGTAATTAGGTATGCCTGCCTAAGCTACTAGTATTTGTAAATTAAAATACGCTACGCGCGCTCGTATTATGGTACGCGAGTAGCTTCTACTCAGAGTCAGTCATTATATTGAGAAAGTTGAAATTAAGTAAAGGAGATCACGCATTCGTTATCGTTAAAAATATTGAAAAACGCAAAAAGCAGCCGTGATTTGTACGTACGTAAAATCCGTCTTGAGCGCGATAACTGTTTTAACTTACTAATTTGTAGGTAATAATGATAAATCGGACAAGAAGAGAAATACTTGCAGGAGTCGTTACATAGAAACACAGGAGAAACAAAATACTTAAAACAGAAAACTTCTAAACAATAAAACATAAAAAATGAACGAACACGATTACACGAATACGAATACAAAATACAAATACGAACAAAAAATTGGAGTAGATAAAATTGGTAGCAAGGTCGGTATGTTAAGAAAAAAAATAAATAAATACCTAAATACATAAAAAAAATCAGTAACGAGCCTTGGAATATGCGGGGGGTAAATGAAAAAAATGTATAAGCTCAGTCGATGGCTCTAATTTGAGCTATGACTTTACCCTTCCAGAGGGGCAAAAAGTCGCAGTCGTCTGTAATTTCTTCCTGAATCGGTTGCATTTCCAGATCTTCGCACGGCGTCACAAAGTAATATCTGAAAAGCGTACAATAAAATTCGTTTATTAGGTACATACATAATTTAATTTCATATAGGATAGGTATAGCGTATTATAGGTAAGTGAATGTCTATGAAGCTCTAGCCAGATAGTTTCGAATTCGAGCAGTCGATATTAAAGCTATATTAGTTTAAAAACTTTTAAATTCGTTACGTAACGAAGGGAGGGGGAGAGGTACCTTTTCATAATTTTGTTTACTACCTTATTTTCTGAAGTGGACTGGATTCTAAACATATTATTTATAAGTCATCAGAAGTCTCAAAGATGAAAAATTATAGTAGGAAAATCAAACTTCTAAAAATTTTGAATTGATTCAAAAACAAAGAAACTTTATGAAGGATCTATTAGTCGCACGTAATGAAAACGAATTTCAGTCGAAGTCATAATGCTCCTCCAAGTTGTGTCAAGAAGGGCAATAATCGCAGTAGCCTGACCAAAAACAGTTGGGTAACTTGAGAAGGTAGACAGACAAACAGACAACCTTGAGAGGCTCAACAAGCAGACAGACAATCCTCGATCAGGTTTGGTCGTTTAAAGTTACCTACCTGTCTAGCCTCCCAAGGTCATCGACCTGCCCATTGAGCCTCTCAAGGTTGTCTGTCTCTCTGTCTGACCTTCTCAAGGTCACATCGATCTGCCCTTTGATCTCCTCAAGGACGTCGTTTTGTCTGCAATCCTTTCAAGGTCGTCTGTCTCTCTGTCTGGCCTCTCAAGATGGTTTATTTTGATTTTTGGAGTTGACATAACCTCTTAATTACGAAATTTCAATTTGTATTTCGAAACTCTCAGGGCTTCCAAACTGTAAAAAATCAAAACAATTTCTTGGAGCTTGCATGTTCTCTAAATTACGAAATTTCAAATCAATTTTTGGAGTTCGCATTGCCTCCTAATTACAAAATTTTAATTTGATTTTTGAAGCTTGCAAGGTGTCCATGGCCTCCAATAATGAAATTCCTTGTCGAATTTTAGAGCTTACGTGGCTTCCAAATTACGAATTTTCAAATAAATTTTTGAATTTTTCATGGCGTTTTAATAATTACGAAATTTCAATTCACATTTTAGAGCTTTCAAGGCCTCCAAACTACGACAAATCAAATTAATTTTTGAAATTTCGTGGTTTCCGAATTTACGAAATTTCAATTTGATTTTGAAGCTGGCATTGGCATGGTTTCCAAATTATAAATTTCAAATCAGTTCTTGGAGTTTGCATGATCTCCAAATTCAGAGTGTCTAACAAAACTCCCAGACAAAAAAAATCACGATTTTTTCATTACCTATTTTTTACATTTTTACCGCATGAAAATACTCCCCCCCCCCCCAAGAAAAAAAATCAATCAACTTGAAACTGCGAGGAATTTTTTTTGAGGCAAGTAGGTGGGTAGGTACTTCAGTTTTTTCATTTTTCTATCTTTTCGAACATTTTTCATTTTTTTTATATTATGGGTTTTTAAAAAAAATTTCAAGTGTGTTTTGAGCAAAATTCATGACTTTTTCATGACTTTTCATGATTTTCAAGACCGTTGAACATCTTGAAATTACAGAATTTCAAATTGATTTTTGCAGCCTGCATGGGTTTTAAATTACAAAACGCATTTTGACAGCCAGGCAGACAGACGATCTAGGAAAGTCATACTAACGGGTCAATGACCTTAAGAGGGTAGACAGACGACCTTAAAGAAGTCAGACAGGCACTAGAGCAACCTTGAGAAGCTAGACAGGCAAGTCAGTGACCTTGAGAAGCCAGACAGACAGGTCAATAACCTTATGAGGAATAGAAAAGCAGACAGAAAACCGTGGAAAGCCATATCAATGGGTCATTGACCTTAAATGGCCAGACAGGAGGTCTTAGGAGGCCGCACATGTAGGTCAGTGCCCTTGTAAGGTCAGACATAGGGGTCAATGACCCTGAGAGCCTAGCCACAGGGGTCAATGGCATTTTAAGAACAGGCAGGCAGACAAGAACCTTCCAGAGAGTAAAGACATAGGATGATGACTTTGAGAAGCCAGACAGATGGGTCAATGACCTTGAGAGATCTGACGGGCGACCTTTGGAGGATAAACTGGTTGTTTGGTGACCTTGAGACTTACGAATTTTCTTCAGTTTATTCAAATACTATTAAATAGTCATGGACATTTTTCGTAGAATGCATCCCTTGTAACGATAACTGGCGAAAACCTCCATTTTTGGGAGGTTCCACCTTCCTTCCGGGGAAGCTCAACCCCTATAGGACGGAACTTTTAGTATGTTGTTTAGTAGACCACTAAGCACCACAAATAATTGCAAAAAACCGGCGACTGCCATTTTTTCCCGGTTCATTTCTTCTTTGACTGTACTAGATAATAAAATAATTTTGAAAACTGATAGAATATCCTTGAAGATGGTTCAGAAAGCAATATTTTTCATGCACAAATGTTTGATATGTATCATTTACGAAATCCTGTTCTGAAGAGGTGAACATGGAAAAGTTATTTAGGGGCAAGAGTACGCAGTGCTTTCGACGTGTATTTTGTGCTCATCTGGTCGATATTTTCATTTATTAAACAAGGTAAGTATATCTAACAGGTAGTGAAAGTAGTGATTTTTGGCTGAAAAGTAGTGAAAATTTGAAAAATATAAATTTCAACGTTGAATAGGACCCCTTTATTTTTTTTAGACTGGTAAATTTTCAAAAATTTTCACCCGAGCGAATTCAAGCAAAAAAATCATTGTAAGTACTTGAATGAAAGTGAAATTTTTGACTTGACTTTCTGAATTATCAAAAATCAAAAGTGGTCAAAAATAAGGGTGATTTTTTTTCATAAAAATAACGTTGTTTTACATCTCAAATCCCACCCCATGACCCCACGTTTTTCAAAGATTCTGCTTCGCTTCGATCAATTTTATTGTTACAATTTGAAAAAATGTCGCAGCTGAAAAAAATGATTTTTTTGCATTAAAATGATCTTGAATAATTTTTTGTAAGTATTATTAGCTCGGACCAATGCTTCACTTTTAATTATTAAAAAATTCTTGTTTTTTAGAAAATGTCAAGGACTAGCAAAATCGACTTCTCCCCAAAAAAATAATTCTATTCAAAACTTTCTCCTTCGCTTTGCTGGACTTAATTTTATTTTCTTGTTCAAAACCAAAATTTACAAAAAATTACTGTTCGAATTCTAAATAATAATATGCCAAGGCCAACGAATCAACTTCTGACATCAAAAATAATGATAAATATTATTAAGCTGATTATTTTTTGAATTGGTATAAATTTTGGAGAACTTTTGCCTTTGCTTTGTTCGGTTTTTGTGATTGATTTGAAATTAACAAATGTCACGCCCGTGTTCAAACGTGACCTTCTCTGAATAACGCAAAAAAGTTGGGTAAAATTGTTCAGAAAGATCTTATTTTAATGGTAGTGAAAAAGACAAGTATTGATTTTCGGCTTGAAAAGGAATGCACACTCACCGGTATCGACCCTTCTTCGGCATGTAATCTTTGAACTGCTTCAGAGTGATGGGATTGCCGGGTATCCGCGACAAATACGGCATCTGTTCATCGCTGAAGTTATACACAACAGTGGTGAAAGCAGTTTCCTCGCCACCGCCGGCAATACCGCCGCTGCCAAATGTTTTACGATTAGGACGCTGTAAAGTGCTCGGTCGATGCGTAACGCTGGTTTCAGTCTTGCAGCTGGTTTGCGGATACGAGGTTCCACCGCCAAGGTACTCGCAGGTTTTCGAACCGCCAGCTGCTGTCGCCGCCGATCTACGAAAAATACGCCTCAGTGAGAAAAACCCGACTAAACCAAACTAAACCGCAAACATCAAATACTTACGTAGTCGGTGTCGTAGCCGTCATCGTGGTCGACGGCGGCTGAAGAGGCGCTTCTGCCGCACCCGCCACTGGAAGCCTGTTCAGCTTCGAGCCCATCTCGTTAAGTCTTCGTCGAGTTTCCTCCAACTGAGTATCCGTGTCGACAGAATGAAAAGGAAACGGTGGCATTGACGGATCGGCGACGAATGGTTGGCCCGGTAACACATTTCTAACGCCGGTCGAGCTAGCTGAACTACCGCTAACGCCAGCGCCGCCGTTTCCATTGCCTCTGTCAGACATGCAGCTGCCTGTTTATCGAACAAACGTACGTTAATCAAGAAATACCTTCTAAAATAATAATGGGGGCAAGATTGCGCAGTCAAACGTACCCATTTTACTCCGAGATGACCAACCGTGCGGCGCGTAACCGGCCATACTCGATCTAGACTTATGCTTAGCTTCTTCGCCGATCACAGAACAAGTTGCACCGCTACCAGATACCAACGGTGCACTCGCCGCTCCTGCTGCCTGACTGGCGCAAATTCTGTTATTACTGTCCAATAACCACGATGAAACCAGCCTGAAACACGGACGAGTTACGTTAAACGAGCGTAAAATGAACGTCGATTAGACGGAATGATGTAAAAACATACTTTTCTTTATACTGAGGCGATTGCGGCGGGATATTTTCGCCGCGACCGGCGGAAATCACGCTGACGCCGCTATCGGTGAGAGTTCTTCGACTGCTAGACCAGGTTTTACCGGCAGCACCACGTGGATAATAACCTGTAACCGAAATACCCAAAAACCATGGTTTAAAAACGATTACGTTACCTACGTAAGGGGGGTTCGTCCAGATAGGAATACGCACCCGGAAGATATTCCATATTATACGGCTCATTTTGCTCCGGCATCGATTTACTCTTGACTAAATTAGCGCAGCTTCCGCCGCTGCTGCTGCCACAGCCGCCGCCGCCACCACGATGGCGATGCTCGACACCCTCAGCCGGATCGGTACCGTTACCGGAGTCGGACGAAAATAACGAACACACGTCTTTATCCTTTCTTTTGGCAGTGTTGGTTACGTAAGAGTGAGGAAGACGCGCCTGTAACGGTACTGACGTCGGCACCGTCGTCGCAGCCGCTGGCATATGAGTCGGCCAACCTTTCGGCGGAGATTTCGGCCGAATTGGCGTAGCAACCTGACTAGGAGATCTTCTCGGCGTTTTATCGCTCCAAACTCGAGCGAAATGATTATCTGAAAACCGAGTGTCATCGTTATTTTTTATTCACACAGGCTCGATATGCAAAATGAATAACATGATTGGTTACTCTCTACTAACCTAAAATTTCTTGACTTTCGTCGTCGTATCTTTGGAAGAGCATCGCCTCAGGCAGGACGTTTTGAGATGAAGAGCCGATCCCTACAGCACCTTCCTTCTGCAAATCTTCGACCTGGTGAAAAAACAAAAGGAAACGATTAGAATGCTGATGACACGAGGCATTGCAAAAAATTTGTATCGTAGCACCAATTACAGGCAGAAGTAGAATACTCACCGTGTTCAGTTTACGAACGACGATCTCCTCCGCGTCTCTTTCTTTTTTCAACTTTTCCAGTTTGAAAATCAAATTTCTGGCAAACTCTTCGGGTGGCAGTGGCTTAGCCTGAAATCAATAATTATTGGTTAGAAAGCTGTATAATGTGGTAGAAGTACAACGGGTGTCTCTTTGCAGCACTTTGCAGCCCAATATGATCATCAAGTATTGTTACGATCGTAGGTTTTGATTAAAATGTTCTGGTTTTTAACTAATTGTAAGTATCTATTTTAAAAAGTTAGACCATTCTGCAACTTTTTGGTACAAAAAAGACACTTTTTAGCAACTTTTGATACGTACATTGAAATTTTTGACAATCTTGGTAAAAGGCGAGACTGTGAATTTTAGCAAAATAAGGGTTTTTTTGGCAATTTCTGGTGAAGGGGAATTTTTTACAATTTGGGGCGAAGAAACACAATTTTTGGCAAAAAAACTTAGACAATTTTAGCAAAAAAAAAAAAAAAAAAAAAAACGCTTTTCAACAATTTCTGGCAAAAAGGCGAGACTATTGGATAATTTTTGGGAAATAATAAGACATTTTAATATTTTTTATACAAAAAATGAAATTTTTTAGTGAATTTTAGCAAAATAAGTTTTTTTGGCAATTTCTGGTGAAGGGAAATTTTTTACAATTTGGGGCGAAGAAACACAATTTTTCGCAAGAAACTTGGACAATTTTAGCACAAAAAAAATGCTTTTCAGCAATTTCTGGCAAAAAGACGAGACTATTGGATCATTTTTGGAAAAAAAATGGGACATTTGTCATTTAGGTATTTTTGATAGAAAAAATTAAATTTTTTAACGAGAATTTTTGACAATTTTTGGCGTAAAGCAAGACTGCAAATTTTAGCAAAAAGCAGGCTATTTTGGTAGATAATTAGTTGAGCTGGGATTTTTATACTTTGCATATTTTTCTATGGACTGGAAAAAGTGGATATTTGATCAGATCTCCAAATCATGAAATTTCCTGACGAATGAGCCTAATATCATGTTGCACATTTTGCATATTACAAACCATTGCATATTTTAGGGGAAACCCTGCATATTTTTGTATATATGTAACAGCATTCATTCGTATTGATATTTTCAAGACTTTTTTGTTCAAAAAATTGCAACACTCTCAAACTGAAATTTTTGCATAATTTGGGTGAAAAAATTGCATAAAATATTGCACATTTTTATCATATTTTTGCATAAAAATCTCAGCTCTAGTATTTAGTGGCAAAAAAGTGATACTTTTTGAGCATTTTTGGCAGAAAAGTGAGACTATTGGGTAGGTAAGTAATTCTTTAAAAAAGTGAGAATTTTAGCAATTAAAGGGGAACTTTTGTTTAAAAAAAAATACTTACTTTCATAATTTTAGCAAAAAGCAGTACATTTTGGTAGGTTTACCCACTAGTGGCAAAAAAATAATGATTTTTGTCAATGTCTGGCAAAAAAGCGATATTTTTGGAAAATATTTGGGAAAATGTGACTTTTTGGAATTTTTTGCAAAAATCGACACTCCTAACTTCCTAAGCTATTTTGTTTGAAAAAAAAAACAAAAAGTTTTGACATTTTTAAAAACTTTAGAATTTTTTATAATTTTTGGTAAAAAAAACACTTCGTCATAATTTTGGAAAAAAAGGCGGAACTTTGTGGAATTTTTGAAAAAAATTGAAAGTTTTTAGCAACTTTGCAAGAAAGCGATAGTTTTGCTCATTTTTTTGCAAAAAGCAAGACATTGGCAACTTTGGCAAAAAGCAGAACTTCAGGGTGTCTAATAAAACTCCCAGACAAACAAAAAATCGTGACTTTTTCATGACCTATTTTTCACATTTTCGCATGCCACATGACAATAACCCCTCCCCCTCCCCAAAAAATCAAATAAACACTTTAAACTGTGAAGAATTCTTTAAAAAATTTGTAGGCAAGAAAATATTTCAGTTTTTGATTTTTTTGAACAAATGTTTCATTTCTTTCAATTTATGGGCTTCTTAAAAAATTGTCAAGTGTGTTTCGAGCCAAAGTTCATGACTTTTTCATGACTTTCATGACCGTCAGACACCCTCAACTTTTTAATAATTTTTCATCGGTAAAAATGTGAGACTTTTGGGTAATTTAAGAAAAAAAATTGAAACTTTTTGAAAAAGCAAAAATTTTTTGCAATTTTCTAAAAAAGTGAGAGCTTTTAACAAAAAGCAAGACTTTCGACAGTTTTAGCAAAAATCAAGACTATTTGGAGATAATAGGTAATTGGTAAAAAAGTGAGGATTTTGAATAACTTTTGAAAAAAATGAAGATTTTTAGCAATTTTGCAACAAACTGACAATTTTACCAAAAATTTGGCAATTTTAGCAAAATGCAAAGTTGTAACCGAAAAGTCAGAATTTTTTCCCCTTCAAGTTGCATAAAAAATGATCACCCCTCCTAGCCCCCCACCTCACAGCAATGAAAAAATTATCATCAGATTTTTAATCTGTGGGGTCAAAAACACGCACTCCTGGAATTTTTCTCAATTTTTTTGAAATGCAATTGGATTATGTAGTATTGAAAAAATGGACAGAAGCTTCAAAATGGCTGGAAAGGGTGGATTTTGATGTTGGGTAGTTGGACAGATTCTTTATCGCTCCTCATTGTCAGTCAGTCAGCCTAATCACTATTTTTGGGCTGGAGATATTTCATAAAATCAATGGCTGTTCCAACTGGGACAAATTTGTATTATATTCCACTGAGCCAAAACTACATCGACAATTGTGCTCAAAATCTTACCACAAGTCAGGAACCATCGCGAGAACACACAGAAAAAATTTTGAGACATATCGGTTCATACTTACACATTCTCTAGCGTGAGGATTGGAAGTACGAGGAACGAGATTAAAAACGAGATCGGAATTTTTATTCAAATTGGCATTTTCTCTCATCGAACGTAACTGTCGTTGAAGCTGTCTCTTGTGCGCGTACGTTTCTTTCGTAGACGCTTTTTCGTCCCTGCAAAAACCAAACCAGAAAACGCCACCGTTAGAAAAGTCGACTCGTTAAAATTTACCTCGCCAACTTGAGTTTCAGGTTGGTCATTACGTGCGATTCTAGTATCGCTAACGCTCAGTCTGGCGTGTTTGTTGGTTTTAATTTTTTAAACACTCTGAAAAATACGATGATCGAATACTCACAATGATAAATCGGACATGGAATCGGTACGAGCGTCGGAACTCAAACTCTGCAACTCGCTATCTTGTCTAGAGACCGGATTGTAAGAATAGTTATACAAGCGACGGGACGGATTCGAACGACTAACGCTACCAAACTGGCGTAAAAATTTTCTACACACAAACACAAGCGGATATTATCACTAAAAACCGACCACCGCTTGCGACAGCGGGGCGGCGACGCGTCTACAACAATACGTAAAATAATATACTAAATGAATCGTACACCGTATCAACGCATGCGATACGTACGTACATTTATGAATGAATCTAAAACAATCAGGCGAGTAAACAAATAAGCAAGCGTGTGATCAAATGAAGCCAAAATAGCCTGATATGGAATAGAAATTATTGCGAATCCGAAGCTTTTGTGTGCATTTTGCAGTAAGACCAACTTACGTCGGTAACGAATCCATTGGCAGTAACGAAGAAGACGACGACGACAACGAACAAGAAGACGAAGAAGACGAGAAAGACATCGGTTTGGCACTACGTCGTCTCAACGATGGTACTCCACCACCGCTGCTGGAGAACGTTAGTTCCTTGTCTTCGTGGAGAATCGGCAGCGACATTTGCTGACTCGTTGCAGGTATTCGGACGGGGTCGTCGAAGTCGTTGTCGTAGTCTTGTTCTTCGGGGAGTATGGCCGGAGCTTCGCGCTGCAAATTTTGCGACCCTCGACAGCTTCTGGCCAGGCCAATATCGCTAAACATGCGGCAAAAATACGACAAGCGCATTACGCACACTACTATACAGAACTACGTAGGTAAAAAATACATCGTATTTATGCAAATACACAAGCAACAGCGTCAGCGAAAATTACTAATAACGAGGATAGACTCGATCAAGATCTAGATCGATTGCGAACGTACCACATTTCGTTTTGCAATTTCTGTACGTAATTCAGGTAAATATCTGAGGCAAGAAAATTCGGATGCATGATTTCGTTCATAGCTCGCTCGACAACGGCGCAAGCTTCGTTGAATATGGTCGGCGAAAGCAGTTTTTTATTATTGGTATCGTTTTTGATTTGTTGCGTTATCGACTTGCGTAGATGTTCGTCGATTCCTAACTGCGCTTTCAAAAATAACTGCCTGTAAAGGTAAAATGAAAACACCCAAATCGTAAGTACGTACTTACACGATATTTATAGTACAACGATGTGTACTTTCAGTAATCTACTTACGCATATATGACTCGCACCAACTGATGAGCCTGCACCGGCGGCTGCTTCGACAATCCTTTACAAGCGAGCCAAAATTCGAGCATTTGAAACCTGTCCGGGTCTTCTTGCTGCAAAAACCTCTGAAATAGGTTCAGACCTTCGGCATCGTTGAGCAGCGCGTGAAGGCTCTCCGCCCATTTCAAGCAATTTTTCGATACTCTTTGCGATTGCGATTGAGAGTAAGAGTGCGGATGAGAGTAAGATTGCGGTTGACGTTGGTAATCGCGATGATCCGTGTAACTAGCGAAGGCATCTTGTCCCTCTGGCTCGTATCCTAAGGGTGCACCACTGCTACCCTCGCCGCTGCCGCAGTCCGCGTACTCTTGTGTACCTAAAACCAAACATGTGATTAAATTTTTACACATACGAGTATCAATAAATTTATCGCGGTTTAGTCTGAGTTTCAGATGTCTTTTGCCAAAAAGTGTTCAGTCGAATTCAAAGGGAAAGTAGCAAAAATCAGCTCAACTGTGCTCATTACCTTTCAATGCCATTAAACGTAAATTTTTGCAAAGTTTATCTCGTTGTACTGTGAGGAGTACATAAAATACCAACAGCTCTTCCTATTGTCAACCTCAACCTTCGTTTTCAACAAAATTGCTAAACAGTGTCAGTTTTTTGCAACAAAAAAAAAATCTCACTTCTTTTCAGAAACTGACAAAAAGCCCTTCTTTTGGTCACTTTTTGCCAAAAGTTGGCTTTTTACCTAGAAATTGTCAAAAAGTGTTACTTCTTTCCCAACAATTCCCAAAAAGTCCAGCCACTTGCTCAAATTGTCGAAGTCTAGCTTTTTAAACTGCAAAAAACATAATTTCGTCAAAAATTTCTGATTTTTTGCTAAAATTGTCAAATTGTGATTTTGGTCAAAAAATGCTATAGCTTTTTAGTAAAATTGCTAAAAGCAGCCCTATTAACTTTTTTCCAAGAAATTCCCAAAAGTCCTGCTTCTTTGGTCATCATTTTTTCCAATAATTGCCAAAAAAAAAGTCCTTCACTTTTGTTAAAATTATCAATAATCTTCGTTTTTTATAAAAATTGCTTCATTGTTGTTTTTTTTTTTTGAAGAAAATTCCAAATTCTCATTTATTTTCAAAAATTGCTAAAATGTCCTTCCTTTTGTTAAAATTGTCAAAGTCTCACTTTTTGCCAAAAGCTGGCGTTGTGCTTGAACTTGCTGAAAAATATCACTTTTTCCCAATCATTTTATAAAAGTTGCGTTTTTGCTAAAATAGTCAAAAATTCTAATTTTTCAACAAAACCGCTAAAAATTGTGATTTTTTTGCAGAAAATTTCAAAAAATTCCACATTTTTTTCAAAAATTGAGAAAAAGGCTTTCTTTTAGTTGAAATTGTCAAAAATTCTAGCTTTACAACAGAATTGCCAAAAATTGTCGTTTTTTACAGGTAATTTCCAAAAATTCTCACTTTTATTCAGAAATTTCAAAAAATAATCCTTTCTTTTGTTAAAGTTGTTAGTCGGGGGCCCCGCATAAGGATCACTTGCACCCCCTGCCGATCCTCCGGGACAACTTTTTTCTTAAAGAGGGAGTCCTTAGGAAAATTTCTAGCCCTTGTGCTAAAAAAAAAGTGGCCCTACTTACAAAATGGCAGCCATTTTGATTGACAGGTCAGCCGAAATCGCAGATTTTGCATTCCAACATAGGATTAAGATAGATCGAAAGAGCAGGCAAAAATTCATCACCTGTCAAAATTTCAAGTGCTTAAGTGCCTTTTTGATTTTTTGGTGAATTTCTAAAAATCAAATTTTGGCCAAAATATAATTTTTTTGAGCAGTTCTGGTGCCTCCAGCAGATTTTTGAAACTCGAAACTCTCACAAAATGTCATCAAATGGAGTTGGAAAGCCGAAATTAATTCTGCAAACTAATTTCAATACTCTGTGAAGTCAACTGCAGGTAAATTTCAAGTCGTTTTGGAGCCTCCAGCAATTTTTTGAAAATTACTGGAGCCTCCAGTAAATTTTTGAAACTAGAAATTTCCCTAAAATTTCATCAAAATGGAGATGGAAAGCTGAAATTAACTATGCACTCCAATTGTAACACCCTCTGAAGACGACTTCAGGTGGGTTCAAGTAATTTTGAAGCCTCCAATGATTTTTTTAAAGGTTTCATGGCGTTTTTAGGAGAATCGAAATTTCGAAAAAGTAGCTGGAAGCTTTAAAACCACTTGAAATTATCATGCAGTCGACTTCATATTATTGTATAGAAATTAGTTTGCAGAGTAAATTTCGGCTTGTTAACTCCATTTGATGAAATTGGGGAAATTTCAATTTTCAAAAATCTACTGGAGGCTCCAGTAATTTTCAAAAAATTGCTGGAGGCTCCAAAACGATTTGAAATTCACTTGCAGTCGACTTCATAGCGTATTAAAATTGGTTTGCAGAATCAATTTCGGCTTGCTACCCCCATTTGATAAAATTGGGGAAATTTCAAATTTCAAAAATCTACTGGAGGCTCCATGAATTTTCAAAAAATCACTGGAGCCTCCAAAACGACTTGAAACTCACCTGCAGTCGACTTTATAGCATATTGAAATTAGTTTGCAGAATTAATTTCGGCTTTCCAACTCCATTTGATGAAATTTCGTGAGAATTTCGAGTTTCAAAAATCTGCTGGAGGCTCCAGAACTGCTCAAAACGGTTTGAAACAGTTTCCAATCGATTTGACAGGCCGAAAATAGGGCATAATACCGAATTTTAGCTTTCTAGGTCAATTTGGTAAAATGTTGATTTTTTTTCACATTTTGGCCAAAATTTGATTTTTAAAAATTCACCAAAAATTGGAAAAGACACTTCAGCACTTAAAATGTTGACAGGTGATGATTTTTTTTTTAAATCAATTTTTTTGAATTGAAAACCAAAACATTTCAACATGAAATTTTCTCGTTTTTTCAGTAGTTGATTTTGTCACTTTTTTGGTCACATTTTCGAACTTTTTCGGTAACCAAAGTGGCTTTTTTTGAAAAAAATGGAGTAAGAGCCTTGAATTTGACCCCGGGGTAAAGGCAAAAATCGAGAATTTTGAATGAATAAATTTATCATTATGTCAAAATTTACGTTTCTGAGGACACCGAATTCAAAAATTTTGGTTCGTTATACAATTAAACTCAAATTTACTCGGGGGGAGGGGGGAGGGAGAGTTTCAAACCAACATTATGAAAAAAATGGCCTAAAAAACAAACAGTAGAAATTTCATGTACCTACATGTGGTTTTCTGTTGGCATCTTCTGGGTAAAAAGCATTCGGAAAATCAATAAAAATGCTTCAAAACTGTAGTGTACGAGTACATTGAGGATAGGCAGACTAAATGAATTTAAAAATCAATTCAGCGTTCTCATTAGGTAATGCAGCAATGTTTTGATATTAAAGTTGAATAGTAAAACGACCAAAAATTTAAATTCGACGTCCTCAAAAATCGTAAATTTGGACATTGTCGATTCAAGGCCAAATTCGAGTTTGAAAGTAAAACAAAAAAATTTGAATTTAGCAGACTCAGAAATGAAAATTTTGACATATTAGTCAATTTTTTCAAAACTTTCAATTCTAAGCCTTCCCCCGGAGCCAAATTTGATCTCAATGGCAAAGCAACCATTTGAGTTCAGGGTTCTTCGAAATGCACATTTTGACATAATTATACGAGTGTCGAATTTTTCTACAAATTTTCGGGTTTCAGCCCTTTTTTGGCTCTTTTCCTCACATTTTACTCCCTCGTGCACGAAGCAAGTGTACGTTAAAGGGGGGGGGGAGCAAAACACTACAATGTTTGGTATCAATTTATCCGAATAAATGTCCACTTTTGAGCTAATTCTCCTAGACTATCAGTTACTACTCGTAAATCGAGCTGGAATGACTGATGGGTAAGTTTAATAACGATGACAGGCATAACTGACAAGTACATATAAGTGAGTACCAATCAAACACGTTGAATAGGTATAAGTATGTACACGACTCGAGTAACCAGTCGGATCATACGGTTACCTGGTACGATTGATGATGATCGAGATGTACCCAGCAATGGCACTGGAGACGTCGCCGTCGCCGGTGCCGATGGACGAATGCCAGGGCAGTCAACATCGGGCGTTGTTGGAGAAGCTGAGTCGGACGTCGGTGTCACAGAAGTCATCTTAACGATAGGTGAACGCAGCGCAGAGGCGAAGGCGATTGATCGGTTTTCCGCCTCGAGTTTGATGATACGAACCAGCGGTACATCTCTACGATGCAATTACGAGACTCGCTGAAACAAAATTAGAACCAAAAAAAATCGGCAATCGCCCATTAGTCTTTGAAGTTCGCACAAGTCAACTTTAGGTTGGCAAAAATAATACTCGTAAGTTGTAAAGGTGACTGACTTACGTGAATTGTACGGGTATTTTAGCCAAGGGTAGTCGATGGTAACACAGCATCCGCGTGATTCTACAGATTTCATTCAAGCGTAACACAATCAATTCGCTATAAAAGCCGCCGCCGCCTGGCAATAAATAAGGTCGAAATGTCGCAAAACACAACACACACGAAAACGCAAACACGTCTAATTAAAGTACTCGTATTGTACAATCACTGCACCAATTTCTGGTACTGCAGACTTTTTCGTTGCCGGTTTTTGGTGCACAAAGACCGAACATTCTCACGCCTTATCACCGTTTACAGCGACGACGCGAATGTAAAAACCTCGCCATTAGTTTGAACACTGTAATAACCCATCATAACGAACGACTGAAATTATTAATAATCGTAAAAGCGATAAATAATTTATGTATTATTAACGAAGTACATCTAAATAACAACAATACACAACATACCACAATGGTAAATAAACATTTCGTTTTCGTTTTTTTTTTTTTTTGGGAATTTCGATTCGGATTCTCGTGAGTGTGACGTGAGTGTGACTGCGCGTGTCGTGAGGCTTGGCTGCTCCGGGTGAACTGCGCATGCGCCGACCACAGCGTGCATTTGTTTGCTCAGTGACCTGCACGGACGGTCGAGTGTTTTGTTTAAAGTACACACTACACAGACAGAAACCATAAAATATTAAAATCTCTGATATGGTGATTGTAGTAGTGCATCCATAAATGGCATAAGTACTATTTTAAACTGAATGTAGCCGACGTATGTTATTTTTTTCTTTATTCTGCTCGAATTTATTAGTTTTTTCACTCGTAATTGGTAGACTAATTAGTTAACTAACGTTTGAATTTCGTTTTATCAACTTCGGTTTCGTTTGTTTACATTACATTAACCCCTGTTCGAAGTGTATGCTGTATGTTACAATGTACTCAAATCACTGATCGGTATTACAGATTTGCCATTTTTAGAACTCAGTTCGTTACATATTACTTTGCGATATGTATTGTTTTTCGCTATGAATAACGCTACTTACGTGAGTAAATATTTCTCATCACTTTGCTGGATTAGAGTTAACTCGATTGCTTCTTTTTTTGGAAGTGTTTTTTTCTCCCACAACAATCTGTGTCAACAAAATCTTGAAAAATGGCCAATATTGCGAAGAAAATCCGATTTTTTTGACCGGAAATGGCGTATTTTTCGAGATTTTGCATTTAGGGAAATACTACTTGCCAAGTCAAGGACTCTGTGTAGTCGGTGTAATAACAGTTCACGCTTCAATATGATTATTATTTTTGTTTCAGTTATTCCCGAGAACAGATGATTCAAGCGGAGTAAGCTTGCTATTAATAGATCGGATATCCTTGCACACTTGAAACGTAAGATATTCAGTTTTGGTTTGTATCGTAACTCTTAAGACTCTAGACTAGTAGGTATCTCTACTCGATAATCTACATAAATTGAGTGCCGTACGTTTGTTCGTAATTTTTAAATATAAAAAAAACTACTGTACCTGTATGTAAGTTCCTTCTGGTTAAATATTTATGACCGAACATAAATATGTGTATCGTAATAATTGTCTTAATAACCCTGTAACACCGTGCCATACGTTTCGAAGGATTCTATGTAACAGAATGGTACCAATTTGTGTCACATTAACGATTTTTGCTTTGTATAAATCAGTACCAAGAGACCAAGATACAATTGATCGTACCTTGACACGAGACAAAATACGACAACGAGTATTTGCCGGATCCATGTATCTCAAAGGGATGAAAACGAATGCTTCTTTAATCAATAGATATAATCAACTGATGATTAAACTTTCTGGATTTGATCAGAAATTGACAAAAATTCTTGATTTTTATCAACCTGCTAAAAAATCTCGTTTTTGTTCCTTAAAAATTCAAAAAAATTATGCAGTTTTGCTGAAATGGTCATAGAACATTTTTCAAGAAGGAAAAAATTGTGCAGGTCTTCTTTTTCACCAAAAAGTTGCGTAAAAAAGTCACTTATCTCCAAAAAATCTTGCTTTTTTCCAAAAATTGATAGAAGTTTTCACTTTTTTACCTTAAAATGTCAGAAATTGCCAAAAAGTTTTTTTGCTGAATTTATCAAAAAGCATTTTCCAAAAAAATCACTTTTTACCCGGAAGTTGCAAAAAAGTCTCACTTTTACGAAAAAAAAGTCTGTAAATTCCAAAAAGTCTCGTGTTTTTCCCAAAAATTGACGAAAATTCTCACTTTTTCCCCAATTATTACTAAAAAAAAATCTGGCTTATCACCTAAAAATGTCAAAAATTTTCGAAAAGTTTCACTTTTTGGGTAAAAAAAAATTGCTAAAAAGATTCTCCCCCTTTTGTATAAAATTACTGAAAATTTTCGCTTTTTTGAAAAAAGTTTCAATTTTTTCCAAAAATTATTTCAATTTTTGCTTTTTTGCTAAAAATTGCATAAAATTCTCACTTTTATGTCAAAAATAGTTGAAAAAAATTACCCAAGTCTCACTTTCTTAGCAGAAATTGGGAATAAGTGTCACTTTTTTGCCATTAATTACCTACCAAAACGTCCTGATTTATTTTTTGCTAAAGTCAAATTGTGTTTTTTTCACAAGAATTCTCGCTTTTTAGGAAAATTACTAAAAAATCTCACTTTTTACAAATAGTCTCGCTTTTTTTTGCCAGAAATTGCCAAAAAAGTAGCACTTTTTGACCATCAGGTGTAATTACCTGCCAAAACGTCCAGATTTTTACTAAAATTGTCAAATTTTTGCTTTTCGCCAAAAAAAAAAAAAATCTAAAATATTTTGCTTTTTTTCAAAAATTGTGCAAAATTCTTGTTTTGTTTGGCAGAAATTACCTAAGAGCCCTTCCTTTTGCTAAAGTTGTAAAAAAAATTCACTTTTTGCGGAAAATTGTCAAAATAACCCTCCATTGGCTGAAATTGTCAGAAAGGGTCGCTTTTTGTCAAAAATTTTCACTTTACCTATTTTTAATTTTTTCAAAAATTGCTCAAGAAGTCTCGTTTTTTTTAGAAATTGCAGAAAACCCTTCCTTTGGTTTTTGGCTTAAATTGTCAAAAGTGTCATTTGCACGAAAAGTTGTACAAAAGTCCAGTTTTTTTTTACAAAAATTGCAATGAAGCTCTTCCCTTTGTCTATAATTGTTAAAAGTTTCGCGTTTTCCCAAAAATTTCAAAAAAAAATTATTCTGCAAAAAATTGCGCTAAAGTATCTTTTTTTTGCCAGAAATAATTGTCAAAAAGCTGTTCCTTTTGATAAAATTGTAAAAAAATCACTTTTTACGAAAAATTGCCAAAATAACCCTCCTTTGGCTGAAATTATCAGAAGGGTCGCTTTCTGTCAAAAATTGCAAAAATCTTCACTTTGCCTGGTATTTTTAATTTTTTTCAAAAATTGCTCAAAAACTCAAAAAGTCTCGTTTTTTCAAAAATTGCAGAAAAACCTTCATTTGGGTTTTTGGCTAAAATTGTCAAAAGTGTCGTTTTCACGAAAAATTGTACAGAAGTCCAGTTTTTTTGCCAAAAATTGCAATGAAGCTCTTCCCTTGGTCTAAAATTGTTAGCGTTTTCCTGAAAATTTCAAAAAAAAATTATTTTGCAAACATTTTTTAATTTTTTAAAGAATTGTAATTGTCAAAAAGCCCTTCCTTTTGCTAAAATTGTCACAAAAGTTTTGCTTTTTGTTTTTGACAATTGAAAAAATTTTCATTTTGCCAAAATTACCAGAGTACGAGTGCCTACTGCTGTACAGCATCTAATAGAATGAAGACAGTAGGAAATTAACTCAGCAAAAAATATGAGTAAATAATTCATTGTGCCCTTCAGGCTGAGTAAGTTCAGCTTTCGTAATATTTTCGACTAAAGGAATCGTTTACCTGTATAAGCTAAGGAAAATTTTGAAAAACCAAATTTGCCAATTTAGAATAAAAGACTTCAACACGGCTAAAAGGAGATAAGTTTCCCTTAGATTTGAGGTTACTGGACTTGAAGTTGTGTTCTATTTACCCCTCTCACACCCCCCTCCCCAAAAATGTATAAAATTATTGATATTTGACCAGCATAAATATTAACTTTGATTGAGCAATGAAAATTTGGTATGCTTTCGTTTGTTTCAGAATCCAAATACACTGCGTAGAAGACTATTGTTGTGAAAATGGCGACGCTTTCGTTACGTATACACATCGTAGACGGCGATGTCACCAAAACGATGCAATTTGATCCGTCCACGTCGGTGCTCGACACATGCAGCATAATCCGAGATAAAATACTGGAAGCTGGTCGAGGAGAAGCTAAAGATTACGGTTTGTTCTTAGCCGACGAAGATGCAAAAAAAGGAGTATGGTTAGAGGCAGGCCGCAGTCTAGAATACTACATCTTACGTAACGGCGATTTATTAGAATACCGTAAAAAGCTACGAACGCTGAAAGTTCAAATGTTAGACGGTACCGTAAAAACAATGATGATCGACGACAGCCAGCCAGTGGCCAATTTGATGGTTGTGATTTGTACCAAACTTGGTATCACCAATCATGACGAATACGGTTTGATTCGAGAAACAAACGAAGACGAAACAGACCAAAGCCAAAAATCCTCCGGTTACGGAACGTTAACGCTGAGACGTAAACGCGAAGAAAAAGAACGAGATGCGAAAATGGATCAGCTGCGTAAAAAGTTGAAAACTGATGACGAGCTGAACTGGATAGATGTGTCGAAAACTTTACGCGAGCAAGGCATCAGCGAAGGCGAACCGGTCTTGTTAAGACGTAAATTTTTCTTTTCCGATGGTAACATAGATTCGCACGATCCGGTCCAGTTGAATTTATTATACGTGCAGGCTCGAGACGCGATCCTAGACGGAACCCATCCGGTAACCGAAGATCTGGCGTGCCAGTTAGCTGGCATACAAGTACACATACAGTTTGGAAACCACAACGAAGCCAAGCATAAGCCTCCTTTCTTAGACTTGAAAGAATTCTTGCCCCAGTCGTACGTGAAAGCCAAAGGTATCGAAAAGAAGGTATTCGCCGAGCACAAGAAACATTTCGGACTGTCCGAATTGGATGCTAAAGTTTTGTACACGAAAACTTGCAGATCATTGCCGACGTACGGTGTCACATTTTTCTTGGTCAAAGAAAAAATGAAAGGTAAAAACAAACTAGTTCCGAGGCTGCTGGGTATAAATAAAGATTCCGTACTACGACTCGATGAACGTACCAAAGAGATACTAAAAACATGGCCTTTGACTACCGTTCGCCGTTGGGGAGCGTCTCCGAATACGTTCACGTTAGATTTCGGCGATTATTCCGATCAATATTACTCTGTGCAGACTAGAGAAGCTGAACAAATTTTACAAATCATTGCCGGATACATAGATATCATATTGAAGAAGAAACAAGCCAAAGATCATTTCGGTATCGAAGGCGATGAAGGGTCTACTATGATCGAAGAGACCATTTCACCGTCCAAGGCTAGTATTCTGCAGCACGAGAATAACAAGGTGGCTAAAATCAATACCGAATCGGTGGCTAAACCCGCTATCATGAGGGCTGGTATGGAAGGCTCGAAACCGTATGGAACCGGTCACGTTGGTAGTGCGCAATTCACCACTGTCAGCGGTCAAATCAACGTCGGACATTCGCCGGTTAGTATTTATGACTTGATTAGTTTTGCAAAATGTCTCATACCTACTCAGTGGTTACAAGTACTGGGAGGGGGGGGGGGATTTCAGACTTGTATCAAAAGTTAGCCTACTCTCGTAGCATTTTTTTTTCAAGTACCCAAAAGTTTCGCATTTTGCCAAAAATTGATGAAAAAAATTTTTTTTGATCAAAAGTGTCCAAAAACTCTCATTTTGAGCTGAAATTGTCAAAAAGTCTCTTTCACGTTTTTCTAAAAATTATCCAAAAATTTTACACTTTTGCAAAAAATTACCGAGAGGCTTGCTTTTTTGTCAGAAATTGTTAAAAAGTATCTTCAATCTTACTTTTGACTAAAATAGCAAAAATTCTGACGTTTTCAAAAGAAAAAAAAAGAAACGGATAAAATTATAATTTACAAATGATTGCGAAAAATTCCAAACAGTCTCGCGTGTTTCCAAAATTTGTCCATAAATCTTGTTCGTTTTCCTAAAATATCCCAAAAGTTTTTTTTACAGAAATTGCCTAAACGTATCTCCTTTACTCCCCCCCCCCAATACTTCCCAAAAACTCCATTTTATTGCTAAAATTATAAAAAATTACTTGACCAAAATTTGTCATTTCGAGCATTGCATTTTTTCAAAAATCTTACTTTTTTAGTAGAAGTTTCCAAGAATTTTTTTTTTTGGCCAGTAGTTCACAAAAAGTCCTATTTTTTTTTCTAAAATTGACTCGCTTTTCTAGAAATTGACTAGAATTCGTCGTTTTGTTGTTAAAAATTCCAAAAAGATTCACGTAATTTTATGAAAAGTTGTCTGAAAATCATCCTTAATTGCCAAAAATTACATTTAAGTCTCGCTCTTTGACCATTAATTGCCAAAAAGTCTTACTGTTTACTGAAATTGTCAAAAATTCTCGCTCTTGGCTTTTCCTAAAATTCACATGTCGTTTTATTGCAAAAAATTCTCAAAAGTCTCACTTCTTTCAAAAATTGTCCAAAAATCTTGTTTATTCGCTAAAAATTATTCATAAAAAGTTTCGATTTTGTGCCAGAAATGATCAAAAGTATTTTTTTTGACCAGTAGCTCCCAAAAAGTTCTACTTTTACTAAAATATGTAATTGAGATTTGTCGATTATTTAAAAAAAATTCCCAAAAAACCTCAAAAAACTACCAAAAGTCCTGTTTTTTGCTAAAATTGTCAAAGTTTTGCTGTTAGCCAAAAATTTTAAAAAGTACTCGATTTGTAAGAAAATTGAAACGTCTTGCTTTTTTATCATACATTGTCAAAAATGACCAAAAATTCTCGTATTTTTAAAAAATTAAATTTAAAGTTGCAAAAAAATGTCCCTCTTTGGTCAGAAATAACGAAACATATTTTATTTGCTAAATGAAAGTATCGATTTTTGCTAAAATTGGAGTCTTTTTTTTACCAGAAATTACAAAAAATTCTCGTTTTTTAACAAATTGAAAAGTTGCAGAAAAATACCCCATTTTTATGAAAAATTGCATTCGACTACAATTTTAGCAAAAAGCAGAACTTCTTCTTCAACAATTATTTGCAATCACAATATGCAATTTTTGCTTGCAAATAATTGCTAAAGAAGTAGTCGTGCTTTTTACCTGAAATTGTCCCAAAAATTGTTTTTTTTTGTTTATCAAAAAGTTGCAAAAAAGTTTTCCATTTTTCATCAATATTAATGGCGAAAAAATAGTTTGTTTGCAACTTTCACAAACTACTCAAATTTCTCACTTTTTCACCAAAAAGATATAGTTTTTGGTAAAATTGTCAGTCTTGTTTTTTTCATGTTTCAATAAAAATTTTTACTGAAATTATAATTTTTCAAAAATTTTGACTAAAAATCTGTTTTTTAGGATTTTTGACCAAAATTCATTTTTTTTGAGAATTTTGACTGGAATTTTCATTTTTAAAGAATTTTGACTAAATTCCTCATTTTTTAAAAATTTTGACCAAAATTTTCATTTTTCAAGAATTTTGACCAATGTTTTCATTTTTTTAAAATTTTGACCAAAAGTCTAATTTTTCAAGATTTTTGACTAAAACTTTTATTTTTTAAGAATTTTTGACTGAAATTCAAATTTTTCAAAAATTTTGACTAGAACTCTCATTTTGCAAGAATTTTGACTCAATTCCTCATTTTTCAAGAATTTTGACCAAAATTCTCATTTTTTAAGAATTTTGATTAGAATTTTCATTTTTCAAGAATTTTGACTAAATTCCTCATTTTTTAAAAATTTTGACCAAAATTTTCATTTTTCAAGAATTTTGACCAATGTTTTCATTTTTTTAAAATTTTGACCAGAAGTCTAATTTTTCAAGATTTTTGACTAAAACTTTTATTTTTTAAGAATTTTTGACTGAAATTCAAATTTTTCAAAAATTTTGACTAGAACTCTCATTTTGCAAGAATTTTGACTCAATTCCTCATTTTTCAAGAATTTTGACCGAAATTCTCATTTTTCAAGAATTTTGATTAGAATTTTAATTTTTTAAGAATTTTGACTAAATTTCTCATGTTTTAAGAATTTTGACCAAAATTCTCATTTTTTAAGAATTTTGACTAAAAGCCCAATTTTTTAGAGTTTTGACCAAAAGTCTCATTTTTTAAGAATTTTGATTAGAATTCTAATTTTTAAAGAATTTTGACTAAAATTCTCATTTTTCAAGTATTTTGATTGAACTTTTTGCCAAAAATTCCAAATTGTGAAGCTCTTTTCCAAAAGTTATCCCGAAGACTTGTTTTTTTACCGGAAATACAATTGTCAAAGTCTCGCTTTTCAATCAATACGTTACAAAATACGTACACAGTAGTTCAACTTTTCAATATTACCAACCAGAACATTTTCTTTTGTAAAGTTCTGGGTCTGTGATGATTTTTCTACATCAAAATGTTTTGTTCTCTTTTTCTAGGTGGTCATGCAACGTAGTCAAGTCAGCAACTTGATGACCGAGCCGCAGAAAGCACTGTTGTCGAAAATCAGCATGACTCAAGAGACAATCCGAACGATCGAGGGTGAACTACAACAAAAACTAATAATACCAGATTCGGCCAGCAGCTCGTGGAAAGAGACAGCGGTCAGCAGCAATAAACAAACCGTCAGCTCTCATATAGCAGCCATGAACGCAGCCACCGCCCAACTGATCACTTCGACATCCGGCAGCCAAATGGATTACACCAGTGTCGAAGAAGCCATCAACTCGATCACCACCAATTTACCTCAAATGAGCCAAGGTGTACGAATGATAGCAGCTCTGAGCGACGAACGTAGCGGCGATCAGTTGCTAGACGCTACTCGTAAATTATGTTCAGCGTTTACCGATCTGTTGAACGCGGTGCAGCCGGCGCAGTCTCAACCGCAGCCCGGTACCGGTCGTCAGACATTGCTGAACGCAGCCAGTCGCGTTGGCGAAGCGTCTCGTCGCATGATGACCGAAATACGTCAAAGCAAAGACGAATCCAAGGATATGCTGCTCGGTTTGGCCGAAGGTGTAGCCAATACTACCGCTGTGTTGGTGATAAAAGCCAAAAGCGTAGCAGCCACTGCTCCCGACCAAAGGCAACAAGCTGCCGTTATCGGAGCCGCCACGAAATGTGCTCTGGCCACTTCGCAATTGGTTGCCTGCACAAAGGTGGTCGCATCCACCGTTGAGAATCGAAGTTGTCGCGAACAGCTGGTAATGGCTGCTAAAGAGGTGATGAACGCGATGGAAGATTTGGTATCGGTTTGCGGTCTATCCGTACCGGAGGAAAGAAACAGCCTTCTGAAGGATTTGATCGCCGCTGTCGCCGAAGTAACCACTTCATTGAACAGACTTATAAATCAGGTGAAAATTTCCAAAGCGGCGGCTCTCGCGAACGCAGCTCCTGCGCAGCAGAAACCCGTCCAACCTCCTCCTGCCACCGTCGTCGTCCAAGACAAAATTCAAACCGAAACCGTGGCTAAAACGAACGGCGTCTCTGAACCGATCGTTCAGACTACCAGCGAGAAACTGTATTCGGAAGAGAAGTCTTCGTATTCGGTGCCCCAAAGTCCTCCAGTCAAGTACTACACAGCGACGGTGAGCAAAGTGATTTACAATATTTCCCAAGCCATGCATCGCGTCTCCGACGTCGAAAGTTACAAATCGTTCGAAAACGAAGAAACCACCAGTTACGAATACCATACGCGAATGGTTTCCGCCACCAAAGAGATCGGCAAACTGACCCAAGAGATGATGAGCAAACCGTGGAGCGACGATAACAAATTCGACCAAGCTCTATCCCAATCTTACTCGCAGCTATCTTCCGACTGCATCAGCTTCGTAGCCAACCAGGCAGCTCAATCGCCCCAAACTGGCGAAAAACTCACCACCGGAGTTCGCGATCTAGGTTCGGCCTGCATAAACGCCGTCAAAATCGCAGCCAGCACTTCTCCCGGTAACACGTACGCGTCCAAAGAACGCACCGAAAAAGCCAAACACGTTGCCGAAAACGTATCCAACGTGTTATCCACCTTACAGACGTGTTCACGTGGCACACAAGCCTGCAACAGTGCCGCCAGCACCGTATCTGGAATCATCGGCGATTTGGATACTATCATCATGTTCGCTACTGCCGGAACACTGCATGCGGAAAAAGAAAATGAGACGTTCGCCGATCATCGCGAAAGCATTTTGAAAACTGCCAAAGCGCTCGTCGAAGATACTAAAACACTGGTGTCCGGAGCCGCCTCTTCCCAAGAACAACTCGCCGAAGCGGCCCGAAATGCTGTATCTACCATTACACATCTGGCTGAAGTCGTCAAGTACGGAGCAGCGTCGCTTGGTTCTGATAATCCCGAATCGCAAGTTATGCTCATTAATGCTGTTAGAGATGTAGCCAATGCTCTGGGAGATTTGATACAAGCCACTAAATGCGCCGCTGGTAAAGGTACGTTTGTCTCGAGTTATTATCACATCTGTAAACAGAAAAATCACCAGGTCCATTCAACAGCTGTATAAGGACGTAGGAAATATTTACACCCCCGCCCCCACCTGTTCGATCCTCTAAAACAGATATTTTTTCTTGAAGTGAACATCCTAAGGACCATTTTAAGGCATACTTGCCAAAAAAAAGTTCACCTGACAGGTTATTCGAAATCGCAGATCTTGATGTTTAACCTGAAAGATATCTCAATTTACTCACGAAAATTTTTGAACCGGACAAAATTGGAAAGAGAATTTTAAAAATATCACCAGCCAAAATTTCAGCTGGTGAAGCGCATTTCTCGATTTTTGGTGAATTTTTAAAAATCAAATTTGTACCAAAAATGAAAAAAAAAATATCAAACTTTGACCAAATTGACCTAGAAAGCTGAAATTTGAGATATACCCTATTTTCGACCTGTAAAATCAATTGGAAACGGTTTCGAACCGTTTTGAGCAGTTTTGAAGCCTACAGTAGATTTTTGGGGCTTGAAATGTCCACTAAATTTTACCAAAAGAAGTTCTGAGTCGATTGCAGGCAGTTTCAATCCATTTTGGAGCCACTAGCAGCTTAAATCTGTTGAAATCATGTTAGGAACGTATGCTCGAGATTGGTAGTGACCCATTTGACCGATTACACTTATTTTTTCCAAAACTCGCCTTGTTCCAGTTCGAAACAATATTTTTTTGTCCAGCGATTTCGTTATTGAAAATTTGGAAAATACATTTACTTTTTGTTAAAGTTTTCCAAGGGTTTATTTTTTTTCCAAAAATTGCATAAAGTTTTCCCTTTTTTAGCAAAAAATTCTCTAAAAGTCTCTCGTGTATTCCAAATTTAGACAAAAGTCTTGTTTTGTGTGCCAGAAGTACATAGTCGCTAGAAAACCATGATTTTTACTTAAATTATCAAAGTCTCGCATTTTACCGAAAATTACCAAAAATTTGCACTTTTTTTTTTGCCGAGAATTGTTAAAGTTGTCAACAACTTCCCGTTTTCTGTCAAAAACCAAACGGAATCGCTTTTGGGCCAGAAATTGGCAAAAAGTTCTGCCCTGCATTAAAGTGGTCAGTCTGGTTTTTTATCGAACATTGCTCTAAATTCTCACATTTCTGCAATAAATGGTCAGAAATTATCACTTTTTCACCGAACAAGGTGCAGAATAATCCAATTTTTTTGACATAAATTGCAATGAAGTGTCATTTTTTGGTCAATAATTTCCAAAATGTCCTGCTTTTTGCTGAAATTGTTGCAGTCCTGATCGAATTTTTGTATGGTTTTTTCCTGCATTAAAAAGTTGTGTGCACATTTTCTTTTTTGAAAAAAAAAAATCAATCCGTGCTCACTAACTCACTAAAATTTTTTCTAAAGTTGTAAAAGTCTCACTTTCTGCCAAAAAAAAAATCAAAAAAACTCCCTATTTGTCAAAATTGTCAAAAAGTATGTACATATCAATTTTTTTCCAAAACTTAGAAAAGTTGAAAAAGTTGCTGCGATTTTGACAAAAATTAATTTTGTCGCCAATAATTGTCAAAAAATCCTGCTTTTCGCTAAAATTGCCATTCAATATTTTTTGACGAAATATTCTCGAGTTTTTGTCAAGTTGCTAAAAAATTTCATTTTTGACCAAAGATTCAAAAAAATTTAATTTTTTTTCAAAATTGTCCATAAGTTTTACTTTTTTGTCTGCAATTTTCAAAAATCCTTACTTTTTACTAAAATTGTCAAAAAATGGAGCTTTTTAGCAAAAAAGGTAAAAATATTTCATTTTTTAAAAAATTCCTAAAAATCTTACTTTTTAAAAAAAAATGGTCTCATAAAATCCTTCTTTTTGCTCAAATTGACTTTCAAAAAATTTTCATTTTTTCGCAAGATTTCTGAAAAGTTCTAATTTTTTTAAAAATAGCTCAAAATCTAGCTTTTTGCCAAAAATTGTTTTTTTTAAACGAAAATTTCACAAATTCTCACCGTTGGCGAATTGTCAGAAAGTCTCGCCTTTGTACCAAAAAGTTGCAAAATCGTTCATCTTTTTCAATTAAAGAACCCGAAAAGTTTAATTTAAAATTTCGCAAGATTTCTGAAAAGTTCTAATTTTTTTAAAAATAGCTCAAAATCTAGCTTTTTGCCAAAAATTGTTTTTTTTAAACGAAAATTTCACAAATTCTCACCGTTGGCGAATTGTCAGAAAGTCTCGCCTTTGTACCAAAAGTTGCAAAATCGTTCATCTTTTTCAATTAAAGAACCCGAAACGTTTAATTTGAAATGTTATGTTTTTTTGGCCATTTTTTTCTGAATTAAAAAGTTTAGTTCATGTGTCTCTTTTTTGCTTACTTTTTGGTTACTTTTTTGAGCTTTTTTTGTGGCTAAAGTTACATTTTTTTGAAAAGATCTGGAACAAGCTCTAGCTGTGGTTAAAAAATGTAAAAATAAATTTTTTTGACTTTCATTGATTTGAAGTTTTCAGAGTGGATTTTGGAGTTGTTTTTAGGTCAAAAAATAATGATTCAAAAATTACCTTGTGACCTATCAAAATGGGTTGAAATTTTGCGATGAATTTAAATATTTCCACAAAAATGTTTTTTGAGGTTTTTGAAAAATGTTGATCCCAAAGTTGTGTTATGCTTTTTGGGATTTTAAAAAAAGTGTCATGCGACCTATCAAAATGGGTTAAAATTTCGCAAGAAATTAAAATGTTTTTACGAAAATGTTTTTTGAACATTTTTGAATCATTTTGAGCCCAAAGTAGGGTCATAATATTCGGGTGTTCTAAAAAAGTGTCGTAAAACCTGTTGAAATGGGTTAAAAAATTTCGAAATATCTCAATGAAAATGTTTTTTAAGCAATTCTGAAAAATTTTGACTTTGAAATTTGAGTCAATTTCTCGGATACTTATGATAAATTCGGGTTGTTTTTCATTTCGACGATCTGATGCTCGAAAATTCTGTTTCATCTCCTGTAATCGACTTTTCGTATCAATTTTTCGTCATTTTCTACTCTGGCGCACAAAACTAGTTCCCAAAACGCTGTTGAATTTACGAACGAAAAGTGTTCCCTTCTTGTTTATTGTTGTAATGATTTCAATACACTGATGGAATTTTTTTTGTGCCATTTACAGGTGCCAACGATCCATCAATGGCTTACCTGAAAGAATCAGCTCGCGTCATGGTCACAAACCTGACATCATTGCTGAAAACAGTGAAGGTAGTCGAAGACGAACATTCGCGAGGCACCAGAGCTTTGGAATCGACGATCGAAGCTATTGCCCAAGAGCTGCGCTCGCTAAGCGGTACCAGCAGCGCTACATCTACTGCCGGATACGGTGTCACTGCCTCGCCCGAGGACCTGATCCGTAGCACGAAAGCTATAACGTTGGCTACAGCCAAAGCAGTGGCGGCTGGTAACAGTTGCAAGCAAGAAGATGTGATTATCGCGGCGAACATGGGACGTAAAGCGATCAGCGATATGCTGGCCATTTGCCGAGGATGCGCCAATAACACAGACGACCCTAAACTGGCCGAGCGAGTATTGCAATTAGGCCGCGACACTGCTACCGAATATCGCGAATTGCTGCAAGTAATATTGAACATACTGCGACCTAGCCAAGGCAGCGACGCCATCGATCCGAAGCAAACACTGCCGCAAATATCGCGAAACATCGCCTCTACCATCGCCGAACTTGTTTCGGTGGCCGAACTACTCAAAGGTGACGATTGGGTCAGTCCAGACGATCCGACCACCATAGCTGAAAACGAACTGCTAGGAGCTGCCGCCTCTATAGACGCAGCCGCCCGCAAATTGGCCAGTCTGAAGCCCAGACGAAGCGTTCACCACGAAACTGACGAATCACTCAATTTCAACGAGATGATTCTAGAAGCAGCCAAATCGATAGCCGCAGCCACCTCGGCCCTGATCAAGGCAGCTTCTGCAGCCCAACGCGAATTGGTAGATACGGGCAAAGTGAGCCGTATGCCGTTGACCAGCTCGGACGACGGACAATGGTCCGAAGGTTTGATATCGGCCGCTCGACTCGTAGCTGCTGCGACCCACAGTCTCGTCGAATCGGCCAATTCCCTCGTCCAGGGTATTTCCAGCGAAGAGAAGCTGATATCAGCAGCCAAGCAGGTGGCTTCATCCACCGCTCAGCTCTTGGTCGCTTGCAAAGTGAAGGCCGATCCCGATAGCGATACTACCAAACGATTACAGGCAGCCGGAAATGCTGTCAAACGAGCCACCGATAATCTGGTGCGAGCTGCGCAACAAGCCATACAGCACGATGAAGAACGAAGCTTGATATTGAACAAACGAATGGTCGGTGGCATCGCTCAAGAGATTAATGCCCGTTCCGAAGTACTCAGAATCGAAAAAGAACTAGAAGAAGCCAGAAATCGTCTGACTGCTATTAGACAAGCCAAATACAAACTTCGAGGTGATGGAAGCGTTTACGAAGTCGAATCCGACTAGTTCGATTCTACTGGTTATTCAAACTGTACCAAATGCCTGCGTCTTATTTTTACCTAAGTTCACTTTCATTCTATTTTATAAGGTTTTGTGGAGACTACTCGTTTTTTTTTTTACTCCCCTTTTCCCACCATTTTAACACTTCTCTACCGACCCAATCGTTGAAATAACGTCTATATGTAGTTGACGTTTATTGAATTTCATTCGTAATGAACTTTCAATCTGTGGTCTGACCTGCAAAAAGAGTCGATTTGGCTGACTTTTTCGTGGTTCAAAAAATTCAGTTGGATTTTAATAAGTATGTAGAATATGGGTCTCAAAAGACATAAAAGACTTACATGTATCAGATTTTTACTTCAACAAAAATGTTTTTGAGCTCTTTTAAAACAATTTTAAGATCCAAAATCGGGTTATGTTTTTTTTTGAAAATTTCGGAAAAAATGGCCATGTGATCTATCTAATTAGGAGTATAAATAAACCGTTGTAAAATTATTCAAAAGTGACCTTGCAACCCATCAAAATAGGTTAAAATTTCGCGAGGATTACAAATATCTCAATGAAAATGTGGCTTGGCCATTTTTGAGCAATTTTGAACCCAAATTTAGGCCGTGATGTTTGAGATTTTTGAAAACGTGTCATGCGACCTATCAAGATGGGTTAAAATTTTGTGAGAAATTGAAAAATTGCAACTAAAATGTATTTAGACATTTCAAAATAATTTTAAGTTCAAAATTAAGCCATGATTTTTGAAATTTTTGAACAAGAGTCAAGTAACCGGTCAAAATTGGTTAAAATTTTACTAGAAATTGAAATACTTCAACGAAAACTTTTTATGAGCATTTTTTAAAGAATTATTCCAAGTACCAAAATCAGGACATGTTTTTTTGAATTTGTCGAAAAAATGGTAATGTAGCCTATCTGATTAGGTTACAATTTTGACAAAAAAAAATAGTAAAAAATTTGAGCAGTTTTGAAAAATTTTGAGCTCAAAATGAAAACATGATTTTTGGGACCTTTGAAGAAGGTGTCATGCAACCCATCAAAATGGGTTAAAATTCTAGCAGAAAATCAAACATTTCAATGAACAAAATTTTGAACAGTTTTGAAAAATTGTGGGCTAAAAATTGGTCAGGATTTTCGATGAAAACCTGTTCAAAAAAGACCAACTTTGAGCTCAAAATGTTTCGAAACTGTTCAAAAAAAAGTTGGTGAAAAATTTTAATTTTTTGGTGAAATTTTGAGCTATTTTGATTGGTCACATGGCCTTTTTTGAAAACCCTGTAAATATTGACCAATTTTGAGCTCAACAATTTCCAACACTTGACAAGATATTTTTATATGTGGAAATTTTCGATTTTTTGGTAAAAATCTTGACCATTTTGATGAATTACATGACACCTTTTCTAGAAGTCTCAAAAATCATTATCTCAATTCGGCTTCAAAATCATTCAAAACTGGGATGCTCATCATGAGCGATTTCACCTTCTGTGGGACTGTCTTCGGGGCTATCAAAGCTCCAAAGTGACCCAGTCATTGGAAAACTTCATTGTTTTAAAAAATAAAGTAGAAAAATCCTCATTAAAAATTAAAAAAAAGGTATGTCGTTTTTATTTTTAAAAAAAACAATTTTATTTTTATTTTTAAAAAAATGGTATTTTTTTTTTAATTGAAAAAACATAGAAATTATTTTTTGGAATTGAAAAAAATAAAATAAAATATGTACGTTCATAAAAACATTTACGAAGTTGAACCAGCTGCCTATTTTTTTTTTTTTTTTTTTTTTTCAAATATAAAAACAACGATTAAAAATAAAAGAAATATTTTTTTAAAAATAGAAAACACGTCTAAGTATAAAAATTAAAAAACATTTAAAATAGAAAAATCTCTCTAAAAAAAAAAGTTAGAAAAAACGATTATACAAAGCTCACATATCCAACGATTGTTCAAAAATGCTCAAAATACATTTTCATAGGAATATTTAAATTTCCTATGAAATTTTAACTCATTTTGATAAATCGCATGACATTTTTTTCAAAAATCATGACTCAATTTTGGGCTCAATATTTTTCGAAAATGGTCGGAGAACATTTTCGTCGAAATATTTACAGTTCTTGCAAAATTTTAACACATTTTGATTGGTGGCAAGGTCACTTTTGAATAATTCAGCAATGGTTCATTTTTACTCAGAATTGGGGGAGGGGCTGACTTTCAAATTCAACTGAATTCTATTGTGCTAATCGCTTTTGCAAATTTTGGCTCAATGGACGTGGTACGAACTTCTTTATGCTGTAAGCATTTTTGCACTGAATTTGCACAAAAATCTTACTCGACCGAAGGGGCTCTTGCAAGCTGAAGTAATCATGCCTACATTCGAACTGAGGGAAGTGTCCAATACCTACTTTCCTGTGAAATATATTTTTAGGTTCGAGCCATTTTGAAAATTGGTGGTTTTTAGGCTCCACCCCCTCTTCTCCTCGTCCATTGCTCTATTGCAAATATTCAAAATACGTCTTTTCTGACTTTTCAGACTCTTATCTGCAATCCTGCATATAAGACTAGAATCGACTGAATTTTTCGGCTCGCAGAATGTCAGCCAAATTCTATTTCTAGAGCACTTTTCGCCAGTTGGACTGTAGACTATTTTCTTCTATCAATTTTGTTTCCTATTTTCGTTCGTTTTATTTTCCCGGTTATTTATTACCTATTACTAGGTACCCATCTAGCTTTACATTGTACTTTTTGGCTGCTATTATTTGAACTGAGAAACCCAATTAATTTGCACACTGCCCCCTCCCCCTTTAATTTTTCTCTCCACATTAGAGTTATCTAGTTCTAAATTTTTTCCTAATCGACAACGCGACCAATGATTTTGCGCAGCTGCTATATATTTTTCAAATGTTTTTATTGTGTTAATTTTTTTCTTCATTTTAAATTTTTTTACAACTCGAATAATGAGTTTCGAAGCACAAACTACACGAATGAACTGTGATCGATATTAAAGTGCCTTATAGCCTTTTTAAATTTTTCCTCAGTTGGACTGCCTTCGAAATATCGAAAAAAGAACTGAATTTGTCAGGTTTCAATATTTCGAAATACGATTACAAGTTTATTAATGATTGAAGAACGTTCCGTTCAAAATTACCCACCTACTTTGTAACTTTGATATTGTATTTATTACGGAAAGTAAATTCGCTTTACAGTACCGTAGGTACATTTTCAGGTATTTTGATAATACATACCTTTATTGATTCGGCTTCATATTTCCCGGTGCACTTATTGTTCGATTTTCATTTTGTTTGTTTACTTATTTATATTATTTTAAGTGTTTTTTAAAATACGTAGCTATACTTACTATAACAAAATCATTTTGATTTTAACAGCGTGTATGTGTGTAATTGTTTTTTTTTTTTTTTACTGAGCATTGGAGAAGAATTTCAACTTGCTTTGCCATAGTCGATTGCTCGTATTTTGAAAGGTGCTGTACTTTTAACAAATTGTTAAGTTTAAAAATTCATATTGCGTAATTTTTTGATTTCCGCTTCGCATCGAGTTTCCAGTGTTCTCTCACAAGTCACACCTAACGAGGAAATATTTTACATTTGTAAAAATAGCTACCTATACTAAAATTTATGCGGAATCAATTTGAGAGCTTCGAAGTCGTCTTATACTGTGTTCATAATTTTGTTGAATAATAACAAATGACGCGATGAAGTCGCATCGTCATCCTTTTTAAATCGCTTACCTATACCTATTCGCCTTTGTAAGGATTTTCATTTGCTTATTTACGTCGTTTAAATGAGATTTTATTCGTTATAATATTTATCTTATTATTTATTTTATTATTATTTATTTCTTAACTGTAGATTTTTCTGTTCGAAGTACCAGATAAACGACGCATTTACAAATGAAAACCCCCCAAAGAAAAGTTGTTGTATTTTTTGTAGTTCCAATTTCCAGACACGGATGTATTAATATAAGCTGGACTGGTGGTTTGAAATTTTGTTAATGTTATAGTGCCTGAGGTATAATTGTACTTAAACCTAAGACTCGCATTTATTCGACTAATTGGGTAGTTGATCTACTCTAAAATTAGCCCCGGTGTTGATTAATTTTCATTATACGTTATGTAGAATTTGTTTTGTATACTAAACATTTGTTTGTATTTTTAATGTCATGTGTTCCATTTGTGAAAATAAAGTGAAATAATTCTACATGATTTTAATTTTGTGTTTTTTCTTTCTTTTTTGAATTGCAGAATAGTGATTATTTTTGAAGAATGTTCTTCCTCAAAATCGGCTGATGATCTTAGAGCATGTAGCTACTTGCTCTAAGCTGATAACATTCGAGATTTTTAAAAAATGGTAAAAATTGTTGCTGTTTCGTAGAAAATTCTAAAAATTCTCAAATTATATCGCTTTTGATCAAAAATTCGCCAACAAGTCTCGCTCTTTCGACAAAAATGCTGAAAAAGTATAATGTAACTATTGCCAATAATTTCCAAAAAATTGTCGGTCTTGCTTTTTGCCAAAAATTCACAAAATTTTCCTCTTTTTCTAAAAACAACAATTTTCGCAGCGATAGTTGCTTTTAGAAAATTCAAAAATCAGCAGCCTAATTTCGATTACTAAAGAACAGTATGAAGTTTACGAAGGCAAGTTGTTTAATATAGATTTTCTGGAAATTTTAACCAAAAAAGACTTATTTTTGACAATTTAAAAAAAAAAACAGGACTTTTAGCGATTTTAAATGAAAAAATCAAAGACTGTCTGGAAATTTCGTAACCAAAACAGGTTTTTTTGCAGTTTTGAAGCAAAAACAAGGATTTTTGGCTCATGTTGGTACAAAAAACGGTCTTTTGGTAAATTTGACAAAAAATTGATTTCTTACAATTTTTAATTTTACCAAAAATATTAAACTTGTAAAATTATGCTTTAATTTTGTCAAAAAACAGAGTTTTTTTTCAAAAGACAAAAATGCAAGACTTGATTAAAATTTTTACCAAAATAAATGTCTCCTGCAATTTTGAAAAAAAGGAATTTTTGAATATTTTGGCCAAAAGAAGACTATTTTTTGCAATTTAAAAAAAAATAGGATTTTTTAGCAATTTTACACAAAAAAAAGTCTTTTCTGCAATTTTGGAACAAAAAAAAGCTATTCGGTAATTTTTACAAAAAACGAGCTTTTTTGTAACTTTGATAAAAAATGGATCTTTTTTTCCAGTTTTTGCAAAAAAATTGGTCTTTTCTTAATTTCTGCAAAAAAAAAAGTAAAATTTGTAGGCGATTTTACAAAAAAACTGATCGTGTGTTGTTTTTCACAATTTCACACGAAACAAGATTATCTTGGAAATTTTGACCAAAAAGGGGATATTTTCAGCAATTTAAAAAAAACAACAAAAAAACAGGATCTGCAATTTCTGTACTGAAACAAGACTTTCTGGCAATTTTGATAAAAACGGGCTTCTATTTGTAACTTTGACAAAAATGAAAAAATGGACCTTTTTTTTACAGTTTTTACAAAAAGATTGGTCTTTTCTCAATTCCTGCAAAAAAATTAAAGTTTGTTGGCGATTTTAACAAAAAACTGATCGTGTGTTGTTTTTTTTTAAATTTCACAAAAATAAAGACTATTATTTTCATTGGAAATTTTGACCAACAAAGGATTTTTTTTAGCAATTAAAAACAAGATTTTACCCAATTTTTTTTAAAACAACATTCTCTGGCAATTATATCTCAAAGAATAGTTCTTTCAGCAATTTTTGAACTGAAACAAGACATTCAGGCAATTTTGATAAAAACGAACTTCTGTGTAACATTGACAGAAAATGGATCTTTTTTTACAGTTGTTCAAGCAGTTGTTACAAAAAATTGATCTTTTCTCAATTTCTGCAAAAAAAAGTAAAATTTGTTGGTGGTTTTAGCAAAAAACTGATCGAGTGTTTTTTTTTCAAAAGTTCACAAAAAACAAGATTAAGTATTCGGAAATTTTGACCAAAAAAAGGATATTTTTAGCGATTACAAAAGACAAAAAAACAGGATTTTACGTAATTTTTTTTCAAACCAACATTTTCTGTAAATTTTATACCAAAAAAAAGCTTTTTCTGCTGCAATTTCTGGAGAGAAACAAGACTTTGCAGCAATTTTAATAAAATACGAGCTTCTTTGAAGATTTGACAAAAAATTTATATCTTTTACAATTTTTACAAAAAAAATGGTCTTTTATCAACTTCTGCAAAAAAAGTAAAATTTTCTGGTTATTTTTGCAACAAAAACTGATCATGTGGTTTTTTTACAACTTCGGCTTGAACTTCGGCAAAAAATTGGTCTTTTCTCAATTTCTACAAAAAAAGAAAAATTTGTTGGTGATTTTCGTAAAAAACTAATCGTGTTTTTTTCTGCATCTTTGGCAAAAAAATTGGATTTTTTGCAATCGATTTTTTAATTTTTAGCACCAAATTTTGGGAAAATAATTATTATTGTTTTTTTATGCAACTTTGGCAAAAAATTGAGTTTTTTTTTACAATTTTTACCAAAAAATTGGATTTTTTGCAATTTTGACAAAAACGTAAAATTGTGTTGGTAATTTTGGTCTATTCCGTTTTATTCCTATTTTCCAAAAAACTGCACGTTTGCTGATCACAGTGTCCTTGGGTCAATTTGGGGAGGCTCCAGCGATAGCACAAAATCAAAAAGCGTGAAAAAACCATGTGAAAATCCACTTTTTTGCAGCTGGAAAGTGGTTGGAACAGTCAAACCCCCCAAGAGAGACATCTAGAGCACTTTTCAAACGCGTATGTCAAATTTTAGCCTCACAGGTCAATTTTGAGGAATCAGAAACAAAAAAATTGAGAATCCCAATTTTTCTATTTAAAATTGCTTTAGGAGGCTGATTTTTGGATAAAATATCAAACTTTTGATTTCCTATCGATTGATTTGTACTTTTTGTTTTTCATTTTCACGCCTCCGTCCACTTTTAAAAATTCAGATACTACTCGCGAATTTTGAGAATTTGAGACAAGAACATCCTTATTATACTCAAACCCTCCAAAATTCAAATTCAACTCTAAACCAATCCTAAAGATCAAATCTGAGCGAATTTCGTTGAAATGACTCCTGCTCAGATATCCAGTACGAGGAAGAATATCAGACAAAATTTTAAATACAGAACCTCACGAACAGTCGAGCTAAAGAACAAAACAGCGCACTGTTGCAATATGTCTACTCATTCCTACCTGTTTTCATATATCTACGTCGCGTCGTTCTAAAATTACCTATTTAAAAATTTCGCTATTTCATTCACTATTTTGATAGCTAAAACAATGAAAAACAATGACGCTTCGAAGAAATCCACCGAGATTATGAACGCAGCTGGGCCTCGAAAATAACAAATTTAGGCTCGTCACGTTACCAGGAATTTTTTTAATACCTACTTGGCTATTTTCACCATTTGATACACAGATTTATGAATTTGATATTCGAAACGATAAAAATTTCAAACTTTCAACGCATTAATAACATTTTTAAAAATCACAATAATTTCATAAAAAACACAAATAAACAATTCGATCCGCATAAAAAATTTATTCCATAAAAAACATTATTCCATATGCATTGCAAATACACAATCAAATCGGTGTACAGATTAATACAATCAAAAATAATTGTAATTCACGTAGATATTAAAATTTAAAAGCTGTTGTTACACAAAAACACGAAGAATTAAAACGAGTAGGTAAATAGCAAAATGGAGTTACGGCTAAAAAATAAAAACATTTTACTCGTAAAGATGGTAAATCCAAGTAACGCCTATCATATAGGCGAGTAAAATAAAAGACAATGATGAAAATCATACACGTAGATAATTCCTTTCACATCTCCGGTAATTAAAAAAATAATAAAAATTTAAAATACAATCGCGACTCGATGCATTTTTAGTAACATTTTACGCGATATTATTATCAAAGAAAAACACACCGTCGTAAACATCATATCGTACCAAATAAACAAAATAATTAAAAAACAGAAAACATTCGATAGAAACGCGGATTAAAAAGTAAAAAAAGAAAAAAAAAATACTCTCGATAACATTCCGTAGTCTAGCGAACTGCTAAAAAAAAAAAAAAACAAGAGATATAAATAATTAAAAATAAATGGTACACGTAACAAGGCCGTGAAAACACGACCGAATAATTCAATCACAATACATCATAACTCATTCTGTTAGAGAAGGGGGGAAATACACAAAAAATAATAGTTATAAATGTAATTAAAAATAATAAAAAGAAGAAAAAAAATCCGATGGCTAAAAATAGTAACAATTCATCGTTACTGTCATTAAAAATAAATTTATAATCGTCGCAACCACCTTATTCGTTATACAACGACCCATTAATCCAGGTAGGGCAAAAAAGCTCTATGATAGAAATAACACTACGAAGAGAAGAAGAAAATTCAAGAAACCTTTAGGTACATAGGTAATTAAAAAATACTCTAAATAAATAATCCGAAGCGAACATTCCATCAGCTTTGGTTTTCACCGGTTGCTGGGTTTTCCCTAACGAGCGAGCTGAGTGATCAACGCTGCGCACATTTCGAAAAACTCCATCGTATGGTTTCCAGCATTGAGAGGGATTCGTTTACAGACATCTTCCGATTCGGTGCTGTTATTTTGAGAATTGGCGTCTTGCTCGCTGCTGAGACTTTTGAAATCTAGAAGGTAACTTTTATGGTCTACTTGGTACAGCTGCAACGACATCAACGAATAACGTTTGGTAACCGGGTTCTTGTGGCGGACTCGAACGTGATAGGTATTGATTATTTTCCACTCGAAGTTCAGAGCTTTCATAGCTCTGTATACTTCGTTCATGATATCGTTCGGTTTGCTTTGGGATCGAATACCTAGATGCCATTTGGCTTTCTTATTAGCATTCTTGTTGCGATCGATGAATCCGTCTTTGGTGAGTGATCTCTCACGAGCTGGGGCGATTCTTTCGGGATGCGGTTTAAACGGACTCTGAGAGAGTGATTCGCTCGGACTAAATGATACGGGAGGCGGACTGCTGGCGAAATAGAAATCCTTGATTTCGGCTTTGGCTGCTTCATCGGCTATACGACGGTTATCGATGATTAGATGATAAGCGATAGCCAGCTGATCGTGGGGGTCGCCGCTGAGCAAAGCGTTATGTACTTCTTGCTCTTTGACTCCGAATTTTTCGCATACTTCGTTCACAGCGTCGGTATCGATGACGGAGGAATCGTGTTCGATAGGCGATGGGAACAGGTAAGTAGGTAGGTCGCGCTGGAACCATTCGTGTTTCTTGATATCTTCGATGGAAGCTCGTTTAATCGGATCTACTTGAAGCATATGACAGAGCAACGAGACGACTGATTTATTCAGGTAGTCCGGTAACGGGAATATACCGCATTTAATTTTTCTAAACAAAGTTGGTACGTGTTCGTCGTCGAATGGTAAAGTACCACACAACAGAGCGTACAGGATTACACCGCACGACCAAATATCTACCTCGGGTCCGGCGTATAATTTACCGGAGATTACTTCGGGCGCTGCGTAATTAGGAGATCCGCAACTAGTACGTAGGAATTCGCCATCGGTCATCATGTTCGATAATCCGAAATCGGCTATTTTCACATGCAGATTATGATCCAGCAGTAAGTTTTCTGGTTTAAGGTCACGATGAACGATCATATGCCTATGACAGTAGTCAACGCCGGAGATGATTTGTTGGAAAAATCTGCGAGCTTCGTGTTCCTTTAGTTTGCCATGTTTAACAATGTAGTCGAATAGTTCGCCTCCCGAAACGTATTCCATGATCATGAATATATCCGTAGGAGTGCTGATGACTTGATATAATTTTATAATATGCGGATGCCTGAATAACTTCAGGTTCTGTATTTCTCTACGTATCTTACCGACTACATCTAAGCTTTTGATTTTCTCGCGATTCAGGATCTTCACAGCTACCTTATGCTTGGTCAACTGATGTTCTCCGATTTTCACCTTACCGAAAGTGCCAACGCCTAGGGTTGCGCCTAAGATGTAGTGGCCTATTTTAACACTCTGAGGTTTATCCGACATCTTGGTCTAACTTGGTCGAGCTATTCGATCGAAAAATATAAGCTTGCGAGTGATTTTTTCACAACATTATACCATATTGTAACCTTGAGATTGTTCGATACTTCCTGATGTTGTAGGAACTTCTGCTAAAGGAACCGAGCACTATGTCCGATTTTCACGTTCGATATTTCGCGTTCGTCAAACACTAAAACGAGTTAATCGATTGGAAATTTTAGAACGTTCGTCTTCGAACGTAATCACATTTTAAAATAGTTATTTGATCAAACTCAAAGAAAATAAATCATGATTATCTTACCGACGTAAATTAATAAGAAAACACGCAAACACTCTTATCTCTCTTCGTGTTTACTACATACATAAAAATTGAAGCGTAATGCCTCATCATTTCATTTCCAATGGTGAATTTAATTTATTGTTTTGGGAAAACCCTCATTTATTTCTAGTTTTTTGCGTTGAAAATGGTTCAACTTGGGAAAAATTAATAACAGGAGATAAATTAACCTATTTGAAATGTAAAATTTTCAGAAAAATGTCATAAATTTAAAATTTTTGACAGAAGTCTCGTGAGAAAAACATTACATACAACGAACCTAGCGAGTATTTTAGTAACTAAATTTTCAACCAATAGAAACGGAGGAAAATTCGTCGGGAAATTTGCAGTGTTACCATGTTACCAACTTATTAATTTTTAAATATTTTTTAAATTTTCAAAATCAATCAAATCAAAATAATTAATTATCTTAATTTTATTTTTCAGCAAATTGAAAATTATTTTGAATGAATTTTATTACAGCGGAAAGATATTGATATACTGCTCACTGCAAATGTCACAGTCTCACAGTATGGATGTAAATTTTCAAACCGTACAAAAGTAGATCGAAATGATCGAATAAAGATCTGGCAAAAATTCATCACCTGTCAAAATTTCAAGAGCTAATGTCCCTTTTTCGATTTTTGATGAATTTTTGAAAATAAAATTTAGGCCAAAAATGAGGGAAAAAATCAAAATTTTACCAAATCGACCAAGACAGCTGAAATTTGGGATATACCCTATTTTCGACAAGCCAAATCGATTGGAAACTGTTTCAACACATTTTGAGCAGTTCTGGAGCCTCCAGCAGATTTTTGGTGTAAATAAGGCTAAGGCTAGCATACTCAGTGTATTTTGGTCATTTTCATTTCCTGTTGAACTATTTTGAAACATTTGAAGTTGAACAATACAATACCTGCAACAGAAATTTGTAGTAGGTATATTTTGGGTTTTTTCGCTGTTTTTGTTTTGGTCTTTGCTCTTGATTTTTCTTAAATACCTAAATTACATTGAGAAATTCAAATGATGGCCATATAACCCATAGAACTCGAATGCCCGCGAACAAAAAATGTTACCTATACAGCAAATTCCTTTAAAATACCTAATCACATTCCTACATATATTTTTTTTTGGTTTTTAAAATTTCATTCCAGAGCTTCAAACTGAGAAGCTCGTTTCTCAAAAAACCAAAAATGGCTTCATTTTGGTGAAAAAATCACATTTATTTATGAGAAAATTATTGATAGGTACAGAAGTTATATAGTTTTTTCAAACGATAATTGAGTTGAGATATAATTTTTTTCCACAAAAAAATGCAATTTTTCAACTTTTGAGGAACATTGAACAAATAATAACAAATGCACATTCAGTTGGTAAGTAAATAAAAATTTCAACTCGCACAGAGAGGGAATGAGGGAAACGAAGGGATATTGAAAAGACTCAAAATATTTAAAATAAAAATCACTGAGTAAATCAGTATTTCAGGAGTTTTTGCCTGATTCGTTGTCCCCAAATTCTGAAGATTCTGTGTTTTCAAATTGTGTCTGTCCCTTCAATTTTGAGGATATGCAATTTGTCATAAGAACTTTTTTGTTCGTCCAATTCACTCAGATATTATGAGTTGGTGTTGGTAAAGTCACTTATTAAATGATCCAAACATTTTCTCATACCCAAAAATGGTGTAACTTTTTCAATCAGATAGTAAAAAAAGGTTTGTATCATTAGAATGACTTCAATAACCCATAGTGCTCAAATGGATGAACAAAAAATATTGCCTATCTTCAAAATTGAAGGCACAAACACAATTTGAAAACTGAAATCTTCAAAAATTGAACCAAATTTGGATATTTTGAATAAAGTTAGCTCCTTCAATTTTGAAGATAGGCAATTTGTCATAATAATATTTTTTGTTCATCCACTTCCACTCGAGAGCTATGGGTTATGAGGTGTGACTATGAGCATCATTTTAAAATGATTCAAACTTTTTTTATTTTTCAAAATTAGTATCTAAATTTCAACAAACAGCCACAGGGTGTCTAACAAAACAAAACTCCCAGACAAAAAATCATGACCAGTTTTTTTTTATTTTTCTTTTTTTTCATGGTCTATTCTTCACATTTTTACCACATGAAAATGAAAGTATCCCCTCCCCTCCCATCATCCCAAAATTAAATAACTTGAAACTGCGAGAAAATAGAACAGGGTTGTCATTTCCATTTTTCACAGGATCAAAAATAAAATTAGGTATTTTCAGTTTTTTTATTTTTCTGATTTTTTGAACAAATTTTTTCATTTTTTTTTTAATTTTATGGGTTTTTGAAAAAATTTTAAAGTGTGTTTTGAGCAAAATTCACGACTTTTTCATCACTCTCCATGACTTTTATGACCACCTACCGGAATTCATGTCTTTTTCATGATTTTCATGCGAAGCACATGGCTCCTTCAATTCACAAGATAGGCAACCAGCTAGTCATCATAATGTTTCTTGTTCGTCTCCTAAAGTACAATCAACACGTTGAATTTGGGCAGACGATTTCCGGAACACTCTGTAGACCAAGGTGTAGTTTTAATGGCGTATGCTAGATTATCATTGTCGATTTTTCCTGCTATTCATCTTTCCCCATTCCACCCCCCCCCCCCTCGGAGCTCGTCGATGATTCGTGGATTTCAATTTGTTTCTATAATCAACATCGAAGAACATGAGGATGACTGCAGTCAAATTAACCATCGACATGTCTGGAAGATCGATACAAATCGCGTACGGATTTGTGACTGGAGAAATAAAAATGATCAGATAAAATTAATGCTTGTATTGAAAACAAAACAAGGTAACTAATAAAAATAAAACAATCAATTTTCATTAAAAATTAATAAAATGCATCGTAGTACACCATTATTAAAATAATACCTATTCGTTACAATTCAACTGACAGGGAATGGCCCAATTTACATGAATACACAAACACACACACACACACACATACATAATACATACGATGGTACAAAATACAAATTGCAATAGAAACAAAATATCCTTCTGATGAAAACAATTCTAACGACTGTTAACATCCATATGAAAGCTAAATTCAACTACCTACATATAATGTACATATAATTGTGATCAACTAACAAATACAAATACCAGTCTTGAAGAATCATTTTTCATAAATACTTAACTCACTTAAGGTCAATAAATAAATATAAAATGGGTGTTGCAAAACGTCCATGAGAAATTGATGCTAAAATAACGGGGGAGATATTTCCTAGAAAACGTGTAACAAACTTTTTTTTCCATACAAGGTGCCTACACATTCGATTCGGACATTTTAGGTTGGGAGTGAGAAGGGATAATATTTTTCCAAACTAAGGGGATGAACTCGAGAAAAAAATGCCAAGGTAAGTTGGTTATTTTTAGAAATTATTCTAAACAATTGCTAAAGAAAATGTCTTTCGACTCGACAAACAAATCTCAAATTATGCGACAAATTTAAATTATTAACCCCGCACAAATTTATCTGTACGAGAAAACTCGACCATTAAATTGATAATACGTTCCGCAGCATATTTTACAACGTTATAAAATTCAATCGAAGTCAGCTTCTGCCAACGTTTTTAGAACCAAGTTACCGCAACACCAAGTCGGAGTTCGAGCTCTTCTGGCCATACTACGATGGTGGCATCCATCACCGTGTAGAAACTCGCTCGTTGTGCATAAGTCACGCAATCGAGATAAATCCACTGTGTATAAATGACAACTACCATTAGCAATAATATTTTCTCATCTTTGATTGATACACACGTTGGATTATATGTACAGAAGAGGCTGAGGCGAGCACGAGATGAGCATTAGTTAAACGTTGTCACCGTCGTCAGGGTGTTTGACACACGTTTCAATCGCAATTATGGCACAGCGGAGACTATTTTTTAGGGGCCACACGTTTCACATACGAATATTTATATTCTCAACTAAAAAAAAAGTGCGTCAATTTCATAGTGTAAAAGGTTACACGGTCAAGTAGCGTTAAAAGCTATCACACGCGTTAGCATTCACATTCTTATCGTCATCTAGCAATTCCTCGGCATATGTTGGCCGACTCACCTGAATTGATGGTGTATCTCAACTTGGCGCTGGTGCAATACCCTTCGATGACCTGTAATATCTGCGCATCTTCGGTAAAACTTCTTTCACCTGTGGTCAAATAGCAAAACAAAATGAAAAGAGTGAGTTTCAGATAAGAAATTATAATATATTGTACGAACAAGCAGCAAGATCCTGAACACTTTTTATAGGATCTGGTTCAAAAAACTGCACCATCTTAAATTAAAGACATCACAACATAAGGTATGGAAATTTGAAGTGCACCCCCAGTTATCTGATCAAATGGCTGAAAGCCTAATATGACAACAATCAAACATAAATGTCGAATTCAGTGGAGACCCAAAGTATGAATTGAATCGGTGAGAATAGAAAGTGACTACCTAGGTCCCCTTCTATACAAAATATAACTGTTTTGCTAATATTCCAAAAATTGCTAACTTTTTCTAAACTTAAAAAAATTTTGCTTTTTAAAAAAATTCGCATTTTGCTAAAAATTTTCATTTTTTTTTCAAAAATTGACAAAATGGCTCGTTTTTTGCCACAAATTCCCAAAAAGTGTCACTTTCTTGCCAAAAATTGTCAAAAATTCACAAATTCTCGATTTCTTGCAAAAATTCAAAAAAGTCTTATTTTTTTCAAAAACAGTGCTTTTTGCCAAAAATTGCAAAGAAACTAGGAATTTTCTTCTTTTACCAACAAAATTCCAAAAAAATTTTACTTTCTGAAAAACATGTAAAAAATGTGATCCTTGACCAATAATTCTTAAACATTGTTAATTTTTGCTCAATTTATCAAATTTTTACTGTTTGAAGAAATTTTCGCAGTTTCTATAAAATTTTTTATTTTTTTTCAAAAATTATCAAAAAGTCTTACTTTATGGCAGAAATTGGCAAAAGTATCTTTATTTCGCCAATAATTGCCAAAAAGTCTTACATTTTTGCAAAAATTCTTAAAGTTCAAAAATTCCGTTTTTTGAAAAAAAAATTGATAAAATTTTCATATTTTGAATAAAGTTGCAAAATGTAATTTCTACTCTAATTTCTATGTCAAAAATTCTCAGAAAATTGCCTAGTTCTGCTAATAATTGTCTAATTTTTTCTTTTCGAAAAAATCTTTGCTATTGCTAAAAATGTTTACTTTTTTTTCAAAAATTATGAAAAAGACTCAGTTTTTTGCCAAAAATTACAAATTTTTGATTTCTAACAAAAATTAAGTTCAGAAAAATTTCCTTTTTTTAAAAAACTGTCTAAAAGTGTTGCTTTTTGCCAAAAATTGTAAAGAAATCAGAAGTTTTGTTCCGAAAAAGTCTCACTTTTCAGAAAAAATGATGAAATATTATCTTTGCCAATAATTCTCAAACATTGGAAATTTCTGCTCAAGTTATCAAATTTTTGCAATTTCAAAAAATTCTCGCAGTGGCTACAGATGTTCACTTTTGTTTTTTCAAAAATTACCAAAATTGACAGAAATTGACAAAAGTATTACTTTTTTGCTAATAACTTACAAAAAGCCTTGCATTTTGCAAATTATTGCTAAAATTCAAAAAATTTTATTTAAAAAAAAAAATGTGATAAAAATTTTACTTTTTGAAAAAAAAAGCAAAAAATGTAATTTTTAATTTCTCTGCCAAAAATTCCCAAAAATTTTTGATTTCTGCTAAAATTGTCTAATTTTTGCTTTTTGTACAAATTTTTGCTATTGCCAAAAATGTTGAGTTTTTTTTTCAAAAATTATGAAAAAGCCTCGTTTTTAGCCAGAAATTACCATAAATATCACTTTTTTGCCAATAATTGCCATAATTATCAAAAAGTGTTGTATTTTGCAAAAAATCTGTTTTTTTTGAAAAATTTTGATACAATTTTCACTTTTTACGAAAAGTTGCCAAAAAATGTTAGTAATTTTTCATCTTGGTCAGATATTTTCAAAAATTGTCGATTTCTGCTAAAATTGTCTAATTTTGCATTTTATAAAACTCCTTCCTATTGCTAAAAATGTTTACTTTTTTGCCAAAAGGTCTTATATTTTGCAAAAATTGTCAAAATTCAAAAATTCAGTTTTTTGAAAAAAAAATTAATTTTTTAATTTTTCTGTTCGAAGTTTTTAAAAATTGTTGATTTTTGCTAAGATTGTCTAATTTTTGCATTTTATAAAAATTCTTGCCATTGCAAAAAATGTTTACCTTTTTTTCAAAAATGATGAAAAGGCCTAGTTTTTTTCTAAAAATTCTCAAAAAATCTCGCTTTTCTGCAAAAAACTTAAGTCTTGATTTTTTTCAAAAATTGTCCCAAAGTTTCGCCTACCTATTTGCAAGAAATAAATCTGGGTACTCTTTTTAAGAGGACAAAAAATGGAATACGAGCCCTGCCCTTGATGGCCTAGAAGTTGTAGGAGAGATTGTGTATTTCATCATAGGAGATATAAATACATGACTCGACATCCATTCAGTAAAAATAAAATTTCACTTACAAAGTTTGTTGCTGTTACGCTGCTGCTTGATTCCGTTTAAAAAATAACAATGCATCGGAGGGGACGGACGTAATCTAGTGATACTCCACGGTTGATGACTGATCGATGGAATCTGCCAAAATAAAGAAAGCAAAGAATTAAAGTCAATCAACTACATCGACATCGAACAGTTGTAGGTATGATAAGTAATAAAGTCATTCGACGAAACTCCCTCAAACCAAGCCGAATGAAATTCCAGTAATATCAACAAATAATTGCAAGGATTTTATTGAGCAAATGGTAGAAATAAAATCCTTTATTACTGGAATCCACATTTTCATGGAACGAGGTACATAAGTTTCATCTAATGACCTTATTTTTAAAAAATGAAAATGTAAAATTATTGTCTTCTAACGTAAGCTAGGTACAGAACGCGAATGGATTGAAGTTGTTAGTAATGTTCGATGAATATCTTCTATAATAATGTCGTCGTACAAAACGCGTCGATTAATGATTATCTGATAGGAAGGAGAGATGACTTGGATGAATAGCGAGTGCATCGTCACAATCATGTCAGCTACGTAAAATACAAAGCGAGCAATCCGCATGGATATTGGTCATCCACGATCTAAAAGTCTGATCCCACTGTTCGTTGGACAATGCGATGTGAACTTTTACACCGTGTACGCGTGCGGTGTTCCGAGTGTGTGAATTTTGCAGAAATCGTAACAAAGAAACCTCAGCGGTCATCACACACATTTGACATGAATTAGTAAATTTCAAGTAATCGTAATTTTCTAATCGAGTGATTCAAATAGCGACGATGCCGCGTTAATTTTCAAAAACAAGCAAATGCAAAATGCGAAAGCTCGAAATTTCTCAGATCGATCAAATATAATATGCGATCATAATGCTATAAAAAATGGCATGGCATTAGTACAAAGAACAACTCGATGAGGTATTAATATGAGATAGTCTGGCATAGAACAAAAAAAAAAGAAAAAAAACGCACAGCGGCACAGAGAACACACGCGTACACACGTAAAGTTCATCTTGCCTGTTTGGGAACTGAACCTAGACGTATCGGCCGGAGTCTTGAGCGCGGTAACTGGTATCTTGGTTTTGAGCCACCAATGAGCATACATGGCTGACTTGAACGTGACCGGTTCCTGTTGCTCGATGCTCGTTTCAACGGTACGTTCCGAAGTATACATTTTATCGTCGGTAGCGCCGCTGGCATAAGGTGTAGTATCGAACGGCGACGCACAATTGCACTGTCTTTCGAAATTACTCGATCCGTCCGATTCCGCTGCCGCTCCTCCGGGCACCGGAGTGTTTAGCAGAGGCGACGTGATATCGGCCAGGCCGCTATCCGAAGACCGTAAGCTATCCGGGTCTCCGACGACGCGAATATTCGTATGGTTTTCGCGATACGTCGAATTAATCGGACTCGAGATATTGTACGACGAGCAGTACTTCTTCTGACACGGCGTAGCAGCTTCCGAGCTCGAGGTGGACACGTAATGCTTATTCGGAACGTACCTGAGATCACGAGGAGCTGACCAGTGGCTGGCCGGAGGCGGTGCGTTTGTCACGTTAATCGAAAACGACTTGAAGCCGGTGCTCATACAAGCGGAATGTAATTGGTAATCGGCACCGCTATCCCGACCCAGGATCGGTTCGCTTTGGCGCACGTCGCGTTGGAAATTCTCGCCATTCGACAGCTCGTATTTCATCTTCGTGTTCTCGTCCATTTTGGAGATATCTTCGCAGGCGAAATTCGGCATACATTTCAACTCGGTACCGTACCGAATACCTCCGCTGCCCGTTTCGCTGTCACCCATCGTTATAGTGGTTCGGAAACGCATCGCGGGCTTCTCGACGAAATCAAACGAACTGCTGGCTACGCTGCCGAGCTCGTCGTCTTCCTCTTCGCCGCTTCCGATCGTTTCCACTTCGTCGACAGTCTCTCGAGCCGTGTTTTCGGCGACTGCCTCGTCTTCGCAGCTCGTCGCCGAGGAGCTGACCCAAGTGTAAGTCGGGTTATCTTCGGCGCCGGTTGCGAAAATCACGTATTCGGCGCGATGCACGACGCCGCCGTGACCTCGTCTTCGAGTCACGTTCGCAGTACTATACCGACTCATGAAATCTTTATACAGTAATTTTTTCAATACCTTTCGCGTGATGATTCGCTTACGTACGAGACGAGCGAGGTACATTGTTAAATGAATGTACGGAATGGAACTTACAGCGTGCGGTGGCGGTTTTGGAACTGCGGCTATGGCACTGCAGTTGGGATAGAAAACGCCGCTCGTCGATTTCGACGATGGAGAACTCGCAGACGATGATGCCGATGAAGGCGAATGCTTGGCCGCGTTCATTTGCTTGGCGAGTTTCTCTAACCACGCTTGTTGGTCTTCTTTGGTTTGGCAAATGGCTACGATTTCCTCGATCATCGGACCTGAACAGGAAAATTAAATCAGTACGATTCGTCCAGCAGATAAGAACATCACGAAATGTTTACAAATTTCATAATATTGTAAAAAGTTTGGAATTGTAAAGATGAAAAAGCAAGCGTTTTTGTGAGATTTTTTGCAATTTCTGGCAGAAAATTAAAATTTGAAAAAAGTGAGACTTTTTAGGATTTTTGAGAATTTTTTATCGACTAAAAAATTGTGTACTCTTTTTCGTTTCTGGCAAAAAAGAGGCTTTTTGATATCTACTTTTTTTTAAAAAAGTAAAAAATTTTCAGCAATAGCAAGAATTTTTAAAAAAATTAATAATTCGACAATCTTGGCAGAAATTAACAATTTTTGGAAATTTTAGAGAAATAACATTTTGAAATTTTTTTTAAAAAGTGAAAATTTTATCAAAATTTTTTTCAAAAAAGAGAATTTTAGAATACTTAAAATGAAGGATCTTTTTGGCAATTATATTTTAAGCCCAATAGCAAACATTTTTACAAAAAGCAAAAACTGGACAATCTTAGCAGAAATTAAGAATTTTCGGGAATTTTTCACAAAAAATAACATTTTGCAATTTTTTTCAAAAGGTGAAAATTCTATAAATTTTTTTTCAAAAAACAGAATTATTGAATTTTGACAATTTTTGCTAAATGAAAGACTTTTTAGCAATTATCGGCAAAAAAAAAAGTAATTTTTAGTAATTTCTGGATAAAAACTGAGACTTTTTCATAATTTCTGAAAAAAAGGTAACGATTTTTAGCAATAGGAAGAAGTTTTACAAAAAGCTAAAATTAGACGATTTTATCAGAAATAAATAATTTTTGACAGAGAAATTAGAATAGAATTGCATTTTGCAATTTTTTTCAAAATGTGAAAATTTCATCAACATTTTTTTCAAAAAACAGAATTTTTGAATTTGTACAGTTTTTACAAAATGCAAGACTTTTTGGCAATTATTGGAAAAATAGCGATACCTTTGGCAATGTCTGCCAAAAAGTAATACTTTTTGATAATTTTTGAAAAAAAGTAAAAATTTCAGAAATTAAAAAATTTGATAATTTTAGCAGAATTTAGCCATTTTTGGGAATCATTGCAAAAGCAATTATATTTTTTCGCAATTCATTTTTTCGAAAAGTGAATGTAGAGTAAGAGAACAAAATTTTTCATTTTTTTGTAATTTTTGGCAAAAAACAAGACTTTTGGACAATTTTTTTAAAAAAAATAAGACCAATTATTTAAAGTTTAATTTTGACAATTTTTTTCTGATCAAAAAATTACGTTTTATTTGGAAATTTTAGGCAAAAGAAACAAAGCTTTTTGATAATTTAAAAAAAAAAAGTGAAATTTTTAGCAATTGCAAGAATTTTTTCAAAACTTAAAAATTGGACTATTTAAGCAGAAATTGACAATTTTTGGGAATCATTGGCCAATAAATTATATTTTCCTTGCAATTTTTTTTCGAAAAGTGAAACTTTTTTCTTGGGTAAGAGAACGAAATTTGTAACTTCTTATGTAATTTTTGGCAAAAAAAAAACACTTTTGGACAATTTTTGAAAAACAGTAAGATCAGGTATTCGAAATTTAATTTTGATAATTTTTTATTGGGCAAAAATTGATATTTTATTTGACAATTTCTGGCAAAAAAGCGAGGCTTTTTTTAAAAAAATGAAATTTTTAGCCGTTGCAAGAACTTTTTCAGTAATTAAAAAATGTTATAATTTTAACAGAAATTAGCATTTTTTGGGAATCATTGGCAAAGAAATTACATTTTTTGCAATTTTTTTCGAAGAGTGAAATTTTTTGTTGGGTAAGAAAACGACATTTCTAATTTCTTTGGAATTTTAAGTAAAAAACAGAATTTTTGGATTTAGACAATTTTCGTCAAAAAAAAAAACAAGATTTAATGCCAATTTCAGCAAAATCAGAACTTTTTGGCTATCTTTGTTGAAAATAGGAGACTTTTTTCAATTTCAAGGCGAGCTTTTTTGACATTTAGTAAAAAAGCAGGATTTTGGCCATTTTAAAAAAAAAACTAACTTTTTTTTTTAGCAAAATAGCGACAATACTTGGCAAGAAACGAGACTATTTGACAATTTTGACAAATGATGGGATTTTTTGCTACTTTTTGGCAGAACGTGAGATGGACAATTTTAGCAAAATGCAGGGCTTTAAAACAGTAATTTCGAAAATGCACTGAGTTGGAAAAGAATAAAAAAGTGTATACTTAGACGAATTATTCACTTATTCATATTATAATTAGCATTATTTTTTCTTCAAGACGTTTGAAAAAATTAATTTTTTGAAAATATGTGCTTCAAAAAATAACTTTAGTAACCGAGTACAAACCCTACGATAACCACAGCTAGTAAGTAACTGATTAAAAATTCACCTTTAATTTCAAACGCGTTCTTGTAATCGTCGTTATTTTCTAATTTGGTAACTTGAATTCCAGTCAACGGTAATTTCCCCTGAAACACGATCAAACATTCAAAATCACGTCAACGTCATAAGTCATAATAACAATCGTAAACCAGAAATCCTTTCATTTTCTCTTACTTCATATACAAACGCAGTCATCGAATTCGAAACAGATAGAATAAGCAACGTGTTCGGAAATAGAACAAAATATCGATCTTTCAATTCCGGTCCGACAGCCACAGAACCGATGTACAGAATTTCGCCCAAAGTCGTTAAATCATCACCTTCCCATCCGCGAACACCGCCGTTTAAAATTTGCAATTCCAATTCTTTCTGGCGACGGATTGCCGAACAAGTAGTCTAAAATGAAACGATATTGGATATTATTTCTGCACAATAAACCAATTAAACAAATGACTAATACTCACAGCTATATCTTTGTAAACACTAATTGATCTAGAGACGTCTCCTCTGTCTACGTGGCTTTCCTCCATATAGCGTTTAATTTCCTGAAGTATTCCGTTATATTTATCCAGTCTTCGGAACGGTTTACTCAAGCCGGCGATTAGAACCAAAATTCCAGGAGTCGTGGCACCGTTTTCTTCCATTACTCTGTTCAGTTCGTCTCTACGGAGTACATAAAGGTAGGATTAGAATCGATCGCGGAATAAGTCAACAAAACAGAAAAAATGAGAGGTGTTTTTACCTCTTGATCTGTATACGATTAGCGTGTAAAAATAAATCAACGAGATGAGATTAGGGTATTAAAATTAGAAATAGATGATTGGTGATTGTACCAAATTGCCTTAAAAATCGTACCTGTGCTTATCCAAGATGAGAACAGCTTTCGGATGAGAAGAGCAGTATTTCTCGTGAACTAGTTTCATCGCTACAGCCGTGGTAATGAACAATCTTCCGATTCTTTGCTGCTCTGCAGGTTTGGTCGACCATTCTCTCAATCCTTTCAATAAATTTTCATGCACGTCGACGATTTCCGTTATATTGCTCACCATTCCATCGTATTCTTCGCGACTTAATCTGAACAAAACAAATTATATAATTTTTTATCCTGTTTTTCATCATCGATATTGATCACAATCCATACAACGATTCACACTTACGCTCCGCAGGTACTAATAGGAACTAGAAATTTATTAATAAGATTTTCCAACTCGGCGACGTGAGCTTTCTCCGAATCAATTAAATCTTTCACGATCACAGCTCTATTGGCGATTTGCTGAGCCAGCAGATCGACCGACGACTTCGACAATGGATTGGAATTAACCGAAGGCGAATCTACACACACATTAGATTCGTATTACATCGTATCGTTAATTCGATTACTTCGTAAACAGTACATTCATTCGTCAATCATCACCTGCTTTGAATTCTTTCACGTAATTCGAAGGAAACCATCCGGTTTTATCTTTGAGAGTTCCCTCCCACCAGCCTCCTTCTTCAACTTGGGTAACGGTGATAATGTCACCTTTTCTGAAACACAGCTGAAACAAGGAGACATTTTTTTAGCATTAACCATACATAACCACGCACCAGCGAAGAAATTCAAATCCGCCCACGTGCTTCACATACAGAACAAAGAAGCGAGCAGAGACGCTTCCACACATCATTTTTAGCCAATTACCGAGCCAATTGACACAAAACACACGTTTATGAGTGTTAATACGATTAATTAAATATTCGCAATGCTCACTTCGTCATTGTTCTGTCCTTTGAATGAGTATACGGCTTGAACCAAAAACGGAGGTTTCTTCTCAACGCTCATTATTGGATCAATGGTAACTAAAAAAAATCATACATCACGTGACGTAATTAATAATAATAATACAAAAATACACCGCAGTAGGTTACTACATATCTAACGAATAATCGAGCTGCCGCGCCGCGAGCTCGTCGATGAAAAAATATCGAGCACCTGCGGCACTCGCACTTTGGCTAAAAATTACTAAACTCGAGTTTTTATGTCGCTGGGTATGGGTAAGTACTCGACTGACGAAAAGATACAGATAGAAATTCTTGGCACGTGCGGTCGTACTTGAGATTTCGTATAATCTGGGGAAATGCCAAAGTGACACCAACGATAATATGTTGAAATTACACAAACACACCGTTTCTTCATTTTACTCCTTATTTGAGTTCCGTTTTTTTTTCTTTTACCTCCTCTACTTGACTTGACAGTTGTTTTAATCCTTCGCTAACGGAAACGCGCAATTTATATTTCTTCGCCGTAAAAGTCAACGAACGTGGATGATCAAACGATATGACATGTTTTTCGATTTTCTTCAACGGTTTGCAACTGGCTTCTCGAATATTTTTCTATGATTCATTAACGCAGCGTTTTTACAACCGATTAGTTCTGCTACATGTTAATAAAAATAATTCGAGTTTACAATGACTTGGAAGATGTATCAGCGACGTTTTGAATTCTTCGAAGATCTGTCTTGAAATAAAGACTGAATTTTATACGACTGTAATTCATTCACGAATCTTTCAACTCGAACAAACCGTTCTTCGATCGCAATATCAAACCATTGAATATGAACGCATTAATTTCACACTGAAGGGATTTCTTTAATTTAGACAACGATAGTCGATAATCAAGCTAACTCTTCCATCGAAGACTTCAACTGATCACCTCAAATCCGAACACGAATTCTTTTCAACTCCAGTAAGTTGCAAGGAGCATTCTTGTTCCTTGGGAGTTGGGATTAGAAGAATATTTCAAACAACTTCTAGAGAACAACGTAGGGTAAATTTACTTAATTTTCATTAATATCCGACTATATAAGACTATACGTAAATACGTAAATTGATAACATGATCATTGAAAGATTATGTAGAATGCTATACTTACATCGGAGCACATTCCTTTTCAAATGACTGATGACAAATAATAAACCTCCAACGCAGAAGAAGTGGCATAGAAATCGTAAATTGTAGTACAAACGATTAATTACTCGTAAATAGAATAAAATAAATCATAAAAATATAAATAAATTATGAAATGAAGTGAAATGAAAGATAATAAAAGAAAAGAACAAACAGTGTTGCCAGGTGATTTTGAACTCAAAATACCGACCAGTGCAGCTCATCAATCGAGCACAAAATTTTTTCAGATTTTTTTTTCAAACAAATTTTCATCAAATCAAATCAAATTTTGCAATTTTGGCAATTTTTATTTTACTATTAGTCATTTTTATATACATTACTCTTTCCAGTGTTTACGATTCTTTCCTATAATACGCAATTTTTTCCAAGTTTAATCTTCAATTCCAACTTTTACACGAGAAAACTGCACTTTTTCCTTTTTTTTCCACTTCAAGTCGAGCTTGCACTAAACTTGCATATTTCCATTCAATTTTGCAATTTCAAAATACATATACTCAAGTCTTCAGTCATAAGTCTATACCTGAAGCAGACAAATTGATTTGAAAAAGGAAAAACAAATCAAAAATAAAAATGAGATTTTTTTCTTTCTTATTGAGTTCTTGTTCTGAAAATTCAAATCGATCTGTCTGTCTGCTTCAGTTTTGAGAATACTAAAACTGCGAAAAGGATCTTTTTTGTAGAAAATTAAATTTCCTACAAAACACAATGGTTACCTCATTTTTATTTTTATTTGAAACTGAATGGAAATGTGCAAGCTTGAAATGAAAAAAAAAGGGGAAAAGTGCAGTTTTTTCGCAGTACTTAATTTTTTGTGTACCTACCTATAAGCAATTGAATAAAATTTTGTCACATTTCTTTATGATACTGTATAGTTTTTACTTTTTAAATACTTACATTAAAAATGTATGAGTAACTAATTACAATTGTGGTTCTTACAGAATTAGTTATGGTAATGGTTGAAACGAATCTGAAAATCTATTACAGCCTCATTTCTTTCAAGCAGGGCTTAAAACCACCAAAACCAAAACCAAATAAAACCACCATAACCATTGTTTTTAATTGGTTTTAACTTTTAACCACTACCACAACCATTTCAATTTCTTTTTGTAAATTTCAAAAACAACAACAACAACAAAAAACCAATATATTTGAAAAAAATGAGAACCAATTCATTTAAAAACAACCATTTGGGAAAAAAATTTGAATTGAAACAACCAAAACCACCAAAAAGTTGTGTTCTTTGGAGAAAACCACAACCACAAGAACCATTTCAATTTTCAAATGTAACCATAACCAATAACAACCAATTCATGAAATGGTTCTTTTTGGTTTTTGCAATTTTTTTCAATTTTTCCAGACCTGTGATGGAAATTTTCTGGTTTTTTGTCTCAAATCATACTTTTAGTAGTCCTGAATTAGTTTTTCTATGAATTTATTTGAAAATCAAAATTATTTTTGATATCAAAACCACCACAACCACCAAAACCATTTGAAAATTTGAAATGGTTTTTGATGTGAAAAACCACCACTACGGAAAAAGAAACCATTATTACAGAACCAAAACCACATCCACAACTCATTAAAAAAAATTGAAACCATTTCAAAACCAGAACCAGAAAAACTTTGAAACCTAAACCTTAAAACCAATTGGAACCGTTATGGTTTGTGATTGGAAAACCAATTCAGAAACCATAACCAAAAACCATTATTTTTGAGTACTTTAAAAACCACCTACCACAACAACCAATAAAATCCAAATGGTTTTAAGCCCTGCTTTCAAGCAATACATTTTTATGAAATTTCTCAACTTCAGGAGCTATAAAAAGTATTTGTATATCGATAAAATTAATCAGATTTCTTCTTTCAAAAAATGGTTGGGAGCTCAGTAATACAAAAAATTAATAGAAACAAAAAATAAAATAAAAAAATAGAAAATTAAAAATCTTTTCACTAATTGTCACATACCTACCTACACTTTTTATAAAATTTCCCTCATAAATTTAAAAAAAAATCCCATACAATTTCACATTTTCAACAAACATTTTCCATTCAAAATCTTAAGAGATGTCGATGATGAAACAGTCGTTACTCGTTAGTCTGCATTTTGAAATTCAAAAATCCACTCCATTCTAAGAAGGTACCTAACTATTTATTTTGATATGTATTTTTTTCTCGAATGTTGGTGATGAGATTACAGTTAAGTAGGTCTAGGTACCTAGGTATAATTTTGCTGTGTTCATCTGACAAGCGAATCTTATAATCTACTTACCTAATCATCTTAAATTATGTCGTCTTACAGAATACTTTTGCCTTTAAATAATAATAAATTAACCATCGAATAAATGATTTTTACAACTTGCATGCCTAGTCCAAAATTAATTGTGAACACTCCAAATGCTCTGATGGTTCTTGATCGTTGAGTATGTGTCATTGTCATCACCTGCAGCTTACGAATTTTCAGCGGTAATTTATACCATTGCGTTTGATATAGGGATGTTAGAATTATCTCGTTCTGTAAATTCATACAACACATTTGGCTGTAACTTTAATTTATTGATCCTTTTAAAATGATTAATTCAGATGTTTATAATGATTCCAAAACTAGCTTTATAAATTACATAGGTAAAGGGAACCCCCTCACACATTTCTGCAATAGCCTATTTGCAAGTTGATCACTTTTGAAGTCGCACAATCCTTCCAGATTTTGACCAAATTCAGTATTGACTTTGATTTTGATTTGAAAGTACCTCAGAAAAATGTCAGGTCTCCACTGAATTTGCTCGAAATTCTCCGACATTGTTTTTTTCGCGATCCACTTCCACATTAAGTAGGTAGGTAAGTATTATTTATAATTCTTAAATTTTTTGGAATCACTTCATAAATAAAGCAGTTACAAAATTTGTATCTTACCGTGTAGCCAACTGTTTCGCATACATTACACCATGTGTAAAAACCATATGAAAAATTTATCAATACTGAAAAGTTCTGCAATAATGTTCCTATGTTACTTTCCAACATCTGTACAAAAAAAATTGTATCCAAAAATTGGAAAAATTGTTGCCCGGCATGGGCAGCCCAGTGGAAAATGATTGGATCTTACGGACCAAAGGGAATTTCCGAATCTTATCAGGTTTGATCTGGTGTGATCAGATCTATATAGTCAAATCTGCTCAGATAAAATCAGATTCCCCCTACTTTATCTGATAAGGTTTGAACAGATCTAATCCGATCAAAACATTGGTTTGATCAGGTTAAATTGGATCCAGGAGATGCCTGGCTCCGGATCTAATCACATCTGATCCAATAATTTTCCACTGGAAAGCTGAAAGAAAATTGATAAACAAGCAGATGAGTAGGTACCCATTGAAAATTTTTACAGTTTCAACTCTGAATAATGCACTATGTAGGATTCCTAGCTCGAAATTTTCACTTTGCTTGTTCATGAATAATCATAATGTTGTTTTTTAATGAAAATTTTTCGACCAGAATTCAATTTTTCCAATTTGAAAATCAATTTCATACGATGTTTTACTTTGTTTCTTTACGCATGGTACGCTTATCTATAGATAGGTACCGGGTGACCAAGAATAATGGGTTTTGTTATGTTCTGATATGCCAAAAAGGGGAAAAAATTTCCCTAAATAAAAACTGGAAAATGAAATAACAATCGAGAAAAAGTGCTTTCGAATTATTGTTTCGATGCAAAATGAAAGATTATTTCGTGTTTCATTGAAACAATTACTCAAACGCCCATTTTTTACACGATTATTTAATTTTCTAATTTTCATAGCGGGAATTTTCTTTCCTTTTTGATAACATCGAAATCCCTTATTCTTGGTCACCCGGTATGGTAGTCTGAGGGTAAACTTCATGTAGGTACCTGTTTGAAATTTATAAATACCTTAGCTCCTATATAGAACGATGAAGCCAAATGTCAAAAATACAAATTGCAGAATGTAATATGAGAATATTGACCCGAGAAAGCTCGCGAAATCTTTTATATACCTGAAAATAGAATAGAATTATGCTTACTCATTGGTATCAAAAGCATTTTTATTGAAATCGGATTGCAAGATTACCTTAGGTAGGTACCTATCTTATAAATTATTGCAGAATCAGATTCAGAGTAACAATAATAGTACTTGTGCCTACGTACCTCTGAATATACAGTTGATATCTTATCAAATCGATGAACTGATCCAAGAATAACCTTTCATTTTCTTCCTTCAATGATTCCAGATTTTCATATTCTTTGGCACTCGTCACAATATCTTGACGAATGACAAATTCGTTGATTAAATGATCCATTCGTAAATTCAATTCAATAATATGCGCTTTGATATGACTCAGAATGTGATTAACGAATCCAATGAAACCAAAAAACATGCCAGCGAAATACGCTATCGTTGTGGCCTGCAGAATTTGCAACAGCAAGAACCCTTTGAATGAATGCACATCTCGGACATGATACAAGTAGGGAATCACAAACAATTCGGGATCATTATAATCGATATTTTCGCTACTCAGTATCACATAAGTATATGGCATAATGGTTGCAAGAATCAGTAAGCAAAGCACTCGAATCACAACAGGATAAAAATTCTTCACTAGTTCATTTTCGGCGTTAATTTTAATGCGAGTTTTGTTGAAAAAATGCATATCATTTTCACTCGCTCTGACGATACGTAATAGTTGCTTCTTTCTGGAATTTGCAACGATTCGATGCACGCAGAATACCAATGCACCTAGACTTGTTGTAACTATGGAGCACTGATGGACGAAAATTTTAGCTTGAGGGAACGCGATGATGAATCCAATAAAAATAACGGCATCTGCCACCAACCACAACGTCAGCGAATATTTTTCCAAGTAGGCGTATTTACGATTTTTATATATTCCAAGAATGGTAAGATGCACTGTGACAAAGTAGTCGATTAACATGGTTTTCGAAAATTATATCGCGAAATTCTGCAAGGTATGGCACTATTGAGATATTGCGTAACATTTCACTCTTTTACTTTCCGAAAGCAAACTTTCAACGTACAAAAATTTACTTTGGATTAATTAAAATGGGTAATATTTTTATTTGCTCATATTTAATTCAATAAATTGATTGGTAAAAAAAAATTAAGAAAAACTAAATGTACACCTTACAAGTTTGTATTACCTATTTGAATAGTAAATAATTAATTGTATAATTATAGGTGCGAACTCAATGTTGAACTGGAGTTGGAAAAAAGTACTTCGTTACATTACTATTCAACTTCGGTCTATCTGCAAAATTGAAGAAATTGTGGTAGGCTAAAACTTATTTCAAGTTTTATTCATGAATATTCAATCTAATAATTTTTCGCAGAAATATTCTACAAGTAATTGGAATTATTTTTCCATAGAGTGAGGGAATAGTTGAATATTTCTGTTCGAAATATATGACGTGAGTAGCTTAGTTTTATTATTAGGAATATACATTTTGACTCGTGTCCATGAGAAATTTTAATCACAGGGTTTGGAAACGTGAATTTGAAAAAAAAAAAAAAAAAAAAGTATTAAACGTTTCATTTGAATATGCTTTTGTTAACTTCTCCATCAAGTAGGCGGAGAAGAAACAACTTTTTTCAGAAAAAAAAACGACAAACGTAATTGATAGAAAATGTGATATCGATACTGAAATTCCAATACGTTGTCATCTATTATTTCTAAAAATTAACGATGATGTGATTACAACGATGAGAAAAATTTCACTAAACGTCAATTGAAAAGCACTTCCTGAGTTCACAACAGTAACGATGATGACGTCGTCTGATGAAACAAAAACGAGCGGATAAGAATAATACGTAGATAAAGTTATAAAAATATATTCCATAAATGGTAAAAATATAATGCGATGCAAAATGATATAATACGTATACTTTCGTCAATGATTACTTAAATTCTAAAGCAAAATCGTAATTAGGAGGATCTGGTGGAATGGTTGGAGGATCTTGAGGAATATTGATACCTTCGGCATCGAGCAACCGTAGTTTGATTTCCATTGATAATAAAGTTTCTAAATCTTTTTCCGCTTCTTTGCTGGTCATTTTATTACCTAAATAAGCGAGTAAAATAATAAACAAGTGGAATTTTTTTCGTTCCAAGATAATCATTCAAATATTACCTAATAAAGCGTTAACTCCGTCTGTCCAGTAATCAAATATTACTTCGTCGGGAGCTACGAAATCCAAAGAGCCGACTTCGATCGAGTCGAAAGTCAGCGAAAATGCTAAATGATGAGTCGCTTTATTACCACGTCCTCTGAAATGTTGAAAAAATATTACAATTTGAACCATTGAGGTGTTTTTGCGTTCAATTTACCTCAAATCTTTCATGTGAGGGCAATCTTTGCCAGTGACTAGAGCTTTGATATCTGCTACTTGCAGTTTGGTAGTTAAATCGTCTATCGATGGAGTACTTTTTTCGTCACAATCCCCATAATGGAAAACTTTGTGATTGGGGGAGAGACGTACGTACCAGAATTTATCTTTAACTCTCTGAATAAAAAAATAAAACGGGTTATAGGCGGGTTCGAATGACGAATCAAGATCAAATGATCAATAGGTACCTGTCCTCTCGTCGTATATTTAGTGAACCGAGTTCCATCCACAAGATAACCTAATCTTTGTTTTTGTATCAAATCGACAATTTCCGGAGTGATTAGTTCTTTGAGTTGAACGATTGGTTTCGCGTGACTTTCCCATTCTTCTCTACTTTGACGCTCTTGTTGCCACAAGTTTATTATTTCCGAATACGGTAAAGTTTGTAACTTCGCTCTTAGTTTTTCAAAACTCGTCGGTTGCGAATGCAACGCCTGCGTTATTTGCTCTTTTACAACGCCGAAGACCTAAAAAAAATGATGATTTAGTCGAAAGAAGAGAATAATAAATAATTTGAAAATTAAATCAGTGATCAAACCTTTTCAAAGTCTTCGATAGTTGCTCTCATCTCTTTCCAAGTTTTATTCAATAAATTGATACAAATACAGTAAAATTCTTCGAAAGGATGATCGTGGGTGAAAAACATTGGATAATATGTGATATTCTGTTCGTTAGGAGACTCTCCGATACGTAAGATTTGGCACAATAATCTCACCAGTTGGACTGAAGTTCTGCCGAAAGGACATTCGTGCTCATCTGCTCGATAAGAATTCTCCAAAACAACCTAAGATGAAAATTAATACTGGATTAATATTCTGTGAAGAGCCTTTCAGAAAAAAAGATGTTGAAATCTGTATCACTTACTTTGGTATAAGCTTCCACGTGATTTTTCGCGAAGTAATACATACAATCTAAAGCTAATAATCCAGGAGGAGTTTCGTTGAAATCGAGAGCTGGGTTGATATCGCATTTGAAGCCTAATTTTTTATAATCTTTGGTTATTGTTCCTCCCAGCAGCTTTCTATTGGCACCTTCGCTATTTCCGTTGATCTCAATTTCGAAAGCGATACGTCGTAATTCCTAGAAAATAAAGTTCATATTACTACGTGTCCAATGTTTAATAAACGGATTCACTTCGTTTGCAGTTACTTTGATTTTTTCATGACTTTCCATATCTTGAGGATCCATTTTAGCATTCATTCGTTGCTCTAATAATCCCAAGCAACCGGTTTGCAAAACGTACAGTTGATGTGCCATCTCAGATCCGATCTGCGAACAAAAATAGAAAATCAGTTAATCAATAATAAAAAAATATCAGAGTTGAAAAACACCAAATTATACGTACTTGGTCGGTGGGATTTTCGATTATTTTCGACAAAATGATATTTCTGACTTGTTTGGACCATAAAACCCCAGCGATTTCTTTACGTCTGGAAGCATCAGCTTTGGCGAACAGAGCGTTTATCAAAGCGATCGCATTTTGTCGTACGACAGCTTTAGGACTTTCTAGATGGAAAACTAGATTGGGAAAAGTAACTTGCTTCTCCACCTGCGCGTATTTCCCGGTACTGTTCAAAACGATATTTTCCAGTATAGATAACGCTGCTTCGACCACTTTATATTCTTGAGTTTTCGAATGATTGTTCACGTATCCGGCAACGGTCACTATGAACGAAGACTCCAGTATATCCCAAGAAACAATACCATGATCCATCAACTCGGTGAAGGATTGTAAACAATTAGCTAGCATTAAATCTTGATATTTTTTTTGCTCGATCAGGTTGATAATGAGAGCCAGTCCTTGTTTATTGATAAATTCCAAAGCAAACGTCATATCCGTACTGTGTTTCGATAACTGTTGCAGCGCTATAGCTTTTTCATCGTTGGATCCGGTGTTTAACTTTGATAAAATATCCTGGGCGGTTTTCGACGGTGAAAATGTTAAACGTAGCACTACACCGTTTTTTATCTCGTTTCGATTCTTTTCTGTAACGTAGTTTTGCCTGTTGTTGTCGCTGAATTGTAATGCATACTGGTCTGGCTGGGAGAGCTCCCAAGCTGTACATAGTTCTTGAATTATGGTCGCCAGAGGTTGCTTTTGATTGAATTCGATCAATTTGGGGAATAGATCTTCCGATTCGACGGCGATTTTCACGATATTACTGTCTCGAATCTTCATTATGAGCTTATGTGCTACGAATGTACTGTACGCGAACCAACGAAACCGTATCACAGACACATTGTGGAAATGGGTTTTTAGATATTATTTTTCGTCGTTGTTACGTTATCGTTTTCAATTCCGACCAAAGTGACATAATTGAACGATAAATACGAGAGGAAACAATAGACGATTGAAATTTTTTATTGATGAAATCATTTCTTATCAAAATTTTTTTTCTACTGTTTTTGTTATTGGAAAAAATGAACCACCGTGATACAAAAATGCCTTCATAAACTTTGCGAAATTTTTCAGAAGTAATTTCTAAGTAAATTTCTTAAAAATTAATGAATTTAAATTTATATTTTAAACAAAATTTGAAAATTATTGTTTCATCATAAGAAAATGAAATAGCAAATAGAAAATACGAAAATAGAAATTGATTAATTTTCAATAATCACTGTATTCAGTGTATAGATCTGATCAATTCGGAATCACAAAAACACAAATGATTAAAACATGGAGAAACTTCCAAACTTTCTTGGAAAAATTGATCATAAATTCAAAATTTCATTATTCATATTGACATAATTTCCATTTCCATTTTCATTTGGACATTTTCCAATTCAATATTCATTAGATTAGAGACTTGGAGTAATTAATTAATTTAATTGCTAAATCAGTAAATCTGACTTTTTAAAACTCAGAAAACCCCTCGTCTGAAGACTGAAGAGTGAAGAGTTAAATTAAAATTACTAATTAGATACATCAAACTCAGAAAATATGATTTTCTGACGTCTTATCACTTATCAGACTTCATCTCTTTAAGTTTATATTTTGGCAGGGATGAAAAGCCTTAAAATGAAACCTAAGCTTTTGGCTTTTAGCTTGAAATGTCAAAATTGAAACTTTTGGCTTCATCTTTCGGCTATCTCGATTTTTAAGGCTTGCTTTAGCCAAACTTTTGGCTTCCAATAGTTCCAATGGCTTTCCCTTATATTTTCAATTAACAGCTTCGGCTATATTTCGTTAAGCTTTTAGCTTTAAACTTTTGGCTTTAAACTTTTGACTTTAAACTTTTAGCTGATACACCACCAATTTACAAAAAAAGGGGATTAAAAATTAGATCAAGTACATTGATTTCATAATTAGTGATAGTGGAAGATATATATTCATTGCTGGAATCTGGAATTATTATTTTTTTTTTCATTTCATTAAATCGCATTAAAATAAAATTGTACGCATTTTTTTCATTTTTTTGTTTCTTCTGAATTTAGAAAGTTCAATTCTGCAAAAAAGCCTTTGAAAAAAGTAAAAAACCAAAAAAATGAAACTTTTGGCTAGCTTTTGGCTTGGAAAAAATGAAACTTGTAAACTTTTAGCTTTTTGGCTTAGTGCGAAAATCTGCTCAGCTTTGAGCTTTCGGCTATAGCTTTTCATCCCTGATATTTGGAATTCTGAACGTTCAGTTGACTTACCTTTACCTAAGTACTAACCTACTTAAGCAAAAAACATATCAATGATTCAAAACTTTCTTTGGAAAGGAGACTTTGCACTTTGCACCAATTTTCCCCATTATTTTTACTTAACAAGCATGATGTATTGATCACCCCCCCCCCTTGACCTCGAGTTTTATTTTATTTTCAGAAAAATGTTGGCAAAGAAATCGAGTGGTTTTTTGGACTATTTTGAACACTTTTTTGAAAAATCTTCATCCAAACCTCACTGCTGCCTTTCTTTTGATAGGTAAAATGATCATACGATACGAGAGATCATAGCAGGGATGAATAGTGAGAAAAAACAATACACTTTTTAAGATGTTTATTTTTACATTACGAAAAGAAAAAAATAACTTTAAAGCGGTGATGCTTACATCGTATAATTACACACATACATACGTTGACTTGTATACAAATTTATAAAACGCGAATGTAAAAAAAAGTTCATATTGGTTACCTACACGCTACGCAACACATTGCTGAAGCACTGGTCTTTGGAAATGCACAAAAAAGTCACCATTGAGAGACGACGATTATGCAACACGCGATCAAGCAAATAATGAAAGTACAAACGAATGAAAGAAAAAGAAAAATTAATCTCTGAATCGAACAATTTTACCGTTTGAAAGCAATTTATAAATGCTAAGCTCTTGGTAAAACAACGGGCCAATTAATAGAGATCATTAAAAATATAATCGATAGCGTAAGATTAACACACATAAGAATACAATACACAAAGAGAGTGAGAAAGGAAAAAGATACTATAACTAATTCGTATAGGTATAATCATCAAGTATGGTAGGATATGATGGGAAAAATAAGTGATGATGATGTACAGATATTACATATGATGAATTTAACTAAATTTATCATTTTTGGTTTCATCGTATTGATATTACCTATATAGGTAGGTTTACCAAATACTTATAGGTACTCTAAAGAAAAAGAAATGCTACGAGGCTTACTTTACAATATTGATTGTAAATAATAATTTAATATTATAGGTACCTAGTAACTCTAAAATAGTATCAATTATTCCTACAAGTACAAGTACTAATAGTGAAAATGATAAGAATGCCAACCGTTACGTTATCTACAACATAGTTGTATGTTAGGGTGGAGCGGAAAAAATTTATAGTCTTCGATTTCGCTGAAATTGAAGTATGTTGGAGATTTTGAGTTGAAATGACCCCCAAAAAATTTTCAGTCCCCCACGTACCCCTGCGGTGGAACTGTGGCCCCCCAAAGTAGGGTCATTTTGGAAAAAAACGCTGTTTTTCGAATTTAAAAGTAGCAATAACCATTTTTTTCGAAAACGGGTAGCACTCAAAAGTTGCGATTTGAGATGACGAATCGAATGACGTAATTGGTTTTTTGATTTGACCACCGCTAACCCCACCCAGTTTCGTTTGAAAAGTCGCGAATCGGCGTTTTTTTTGCTATTTTAATTGAAAATACAGTCGATTTAGGATTCGAATGCGATTTTATGATTAATTATTACTTTTCACATTGAAACAAGTGAATCTAGCACGTATTCCAACCTCTACCCCTCCAACTTTCTCGAGCCCCCCCCCCACATTAAAAACTCTCCTGCCACCTTGAATATCGTTCCAACAAGAAAAATCACGGGATAAAAGCTGTTTCTTGAACATTTTTTATACATTTTGGTTCTAACAAAAATTTTATTTGGCGCCACCCTTGGGCCCCAAATTCCCAAAAACCATTTCCAAAAAAATTCAAAATCGCGTTTTTAACGTTTTTACGAAAAATTTGTAATCGAGAAACGTGGACGTGCTCAGAACTAAGCATTAGGTACTTATTCATTTCTCTTTTTCCCATGCCTCGATTATGCATCCCTCTTCACGCATATCACATCAACATTTTCAACTGTTCATTTCAAAATTACTTCTAAGTCCTCATTATCTTCTGAAAATCAGCAAAATTATAAATGGGAAATATTTTTTTATGGCGAAGCACCTTCAGTACACGACTAAAATAATGAAGAATAAAAAAACAGAATTCGGAACTAAACATCATGGATCTGAATTAATGCATACGAGAAGTTTGAAATTAAATTACAATTAGGCTATAATACAAAACTGAGTAAAGGAAGTGTGAGGATTCAAATTCCTAAAACGGGAAATGTCTGTAATATGCCACTATTATTTGTATCTTGAACGTAATTTACAACGTACTTCCATTTTTTTGCGATCAATCAGTAAGGTAGGTACGTAATTAAAAATTCTCTTTACGAAAATTGGAAAAAAAACATCTTCATTCATTCATTCAAAATTTTAAACATAACCGAGTATGTAAAATCTAACAGGGGTAGTCTGTAATGAAAACGTTTGAAATTGAAAATTTTTACTCTTCATTGCATGATAACAAATTTTTCGTAAAAACGTTAAAAACGCGATTTTGAATTTTTTTGGAAATGGTTTTTGGGAATTTGGGGCCCAAGGGTGGCGCCAAATAAAATTTTTGTTAGAACCAAAATGTATAAAAAATGTTCAAGAAACAGCTTTTATCCCGTGATTTTTCTTGTTGGAACGATATTCGAGGTGGCAGGAGAGTTTTTAATGTGGGGGGGGGGGGGGGCTCGAGAAAGTGGGAGGGGTAGAGGTTGGAATACGTGCTAGATTCACTTGTTTCAATGTGAAAAGTAATAATCAATCATAAAATCGCATTCGAATCCTAAATCGACTGTATTTTCAATTAAAATAGCAAAAAAACGCCGATTCGCGACTTTTCAAACGAAACTGGGTGGGGTTAGCGGTGGTCAAATCAAAAAACCAATTACGTCATTCGATTCGTCATCTCAAATCGCAACTTTTGAGTGCTACCCGTTTTCGAAAAAAATGGTTATTGCTACTTTTAAATTCGAAAAACAGCGTTTTTTTTCCAAAATGACCCTACTTTGGGGGGCCACAGTTCCACCGCAGTGGCACGTGGGGGGCTGAAAATTTTTTGGGGGTCATTTCAACTCAAAATCTCCAACATACTTCAATTTCAGCGAAATCGAAGACTATAAATTTTTTCCGCTCCACCCTATTGTATGTCTATGTTTATAGGGTACAAATTATAAAATTTTTCCAGCGTGTGATTCAAATTTGATTCCTAAAAAATTGAGACATTGGTCAATTTTGTTCATGGTGGGTGAAGATTTTGATTGAAAACTGAATGTACTTTACAGCAGGAAGATATTAAAGCTAGAAATAAAGACAAAGAGAACAAAGGAACACAATTTTCAGAAAGAAAAAAAAATCAGAATTCAGAACTGTTTCGCGAGTAATCAAAAAACTGGTTTCGAAAAAGTATAGCCTATATTTTTATCACGTCAAAAATCAATCTATGAACACTTACGCAATTACGTCTATAGAAATATTTACAAAAATATAACAAAACGAACAATAATATAAAATGTTAAATGGAATTTTGTTAATAAAAACAAAATAAATTATTGTGTAATATTTGGTTAATGCTATGGCATGTACGGTACGAGTACGTATTTCACAATTTTTCTACACTCGTATAAAATAATAACCGAGCACGTACACCTACGCACCTCCGCACGCATCATTGTCATATCGCATTATTGCCGAATCTCCTATTTTCACGGCTCAAACCATCGTACGAGAAGATGTATTTCGATTTTCACGTGATTTTGATACTTAATTAAATATTTAGGTATCGTTTTTTTTCATTTTTTTTTAGACCATCATTCGTAATCTCTCAGCCAGACTTTTAATGGTATTTGAAGAAAAGCTGTGTTTAAGAAGTTCTTGAAATGTTTTCCTATTGCTTGAGAAGCTGCTGGTTTCATTTCTTCTATGATTTCATTGGCGTTTTCATTTAAAAATACGTTCATCGCTTCGCCTGAAAACGAAAGATATGCAAATTTAGTAACATGTGTGCATAGGAAGTGTGAGGAAAGAGGTTGTTGTTCGGTGATCTACGATGCGTACTGACCTATGACGTTATTTCTATTGATGACATCTTTGATACGAAATAATGGCTTGTGTAATTTGAAACCGATGCCCAAACGATCAGTCTTCATGAATTTCACACCGTCTTTTGTCACTTCTATACCGTATAGTTTGGCAACGGCGGTTACGTTTGCTGAAACAATAACCAAATTAATAGGTATCCTAACTTTAGCTGGAAGAATAATTTCAGAACTGGAACGAAAACAAAAAAATTAAAAAAGCGTCCAGAAAAATGTACCACTAGATCAAATTTTAAGTAAGTACTGAATTTCCATTTTTGTATTTTTGGGAAAATTTTTCAAGATTCAAATTTAGCTGACCATTTTTTAAAATACTTCCAAGGAATTGATATTGAATATGAAAAAACTTACTGAACGAAGCCCAAAATTCGCCTCGACTTCGTACCGGCAGCAATAGAACATTACCATTGACGTCGTAATTTCCGGTCGCTTCGATATATGGCAGATATATTCCAAAATCTACTCTGTATTTGTTAAGATCGCTCCTAAAAATCGACATAAAAATTAGGTTACAGTCGCGCAATCGAGTAATTATTACGCGACTTTAGGTGTTATAATACCTACTCGTACGAGTATATCGCAGGTAGATTAAATACATATAAAATCAGTGAAAAAGATCTTACTTTACGGAAAGTATCGTGTAATTTCCACCTCCGTGAATGGTCATGTTACTAAATATGCCCCTCATCCTCACCGGACCATGACCATTTTCCATTTGCATTTTTTGTATTATTAGCGGTTCGATAGATGGCACATTAATTTCAGGAATACCTACAAAGAAAATATTGTTTTCGTGTTAAGTAAACCTAGACCTACTATGTTTGATTTTGATTTAGTACTAATGTAACTAGGGTTTTTTTTTCAGGGAAAGATTTACCTTGTAGGATGTATGGTCGTAGGTGATTCAACGTCGCTTTTATGCATTCGTTGAGTTCTGGATCTGATTTGCGACAAGGATGAACGTATTCGGCTGTAAAATAAAAAAAAAAAATCATTGTTACTAGTCATACTACGTAGGTACACGCGAGTATGTTCATTAATGTATGAAAAGAGGCGTAGGTACGGAATTTTCATAGTCTATCATGAAATATGTAATAATGAGAAAAGTAGACACTTTATATTTTCCCAACTGGCTTCATGCACTGCCTTTTCAGCAACGGTTTCAAAGCCCTATACCGGCTACTTTATTCTAAAATTATTGAAATGTCGTTTCTGCCAAAAATATCAAAAACCCTGCCTTTTGTCAAAATTATCAAAAAAATAGTTTCCTTTCGTGCTGAAAATTGTCGTTTTTTCTCCAAAAAGCCCAAAAAGTCCTTACTTTGTTTTTTCAGTAACTGTCCCGAAATCTCACTTTTTTGCCAAGAAATACCAAAAATACTCAATTTTTACCAAGGGCACGCTTTTGCGACAAAAATTGCGAAAAAGTGGGTACCATTTTTTGGAAATAATTACCTTCAAGAAGCCAATCTCTTTGCTGAAATTGATAACGTCTGGCTCTTAATTAAAAATGAACTAAGATTCTGGCATTTCCACAAAATTGCAAAAAATTCCAAATTGCAAAAATTTTGCTTTTTGACAGAAATTCTCGCTTTAATCAGAATTACCAGAGTCTCACTTCCTTTCCGAAAAATTACACAAAAGTCTCGTTTTTTTGGTTTTTTTTGCCAGATATTGCCAAAAAGCAATTTTTTTTGCCAATTGTTCCCAAAAAGTTTTACTTTTTGCTAAAATTTTCAGATTTGCTCATTAACAAAACTCCTCAGTTTTTAAAAATTAGACTAAAAATTTGTCGTTTTCTGCAGAAAGTTCCAAAAAGACCACTTTAAAAAATATGTCCATAAGTAACGTCAACAAAATATCTTTATTTTTCGACAAAAATTTCGAATTTTTTTTTTCTCGCCAGTAGATGCCAAAAAAGCGCTGGTTTTTGTTAAAATTGTCAAAGCCAAGCTTCTCGCCAGAAAATTACAAAAATTCTTGCTTTTTAGCAAATTTAAAAGTCTTGTCTTTTTACTTATTAAAAAAAAAAACTGCCGAAAATTATGAAAAAATCTCGTTATTTTTCTTGGTCAAATAGCTTATAGCAAAAAATCTTCCTTATATTCGACAAAAATTATTGTAAAATTTTGGTTCGCAGATGGTTGCCAAAAAAAGCTCTACTTTTGACTAAAATTTGTCGTTTTTTGCAAAAAGTTCCAAAAAGATCACTTTTCAAAAAAGTGTCCATAATTAAGTAAAGCCAAAAATTCCTTCTTTTTTACACGAAAATTTTTTTTTTCGGTGTACTTGTAGCTTCCAAAAAAACGCTACTTTTTGCTAAATCGTCAAAGCCTTCGCCAAAAAATAACAAAAACTATTGCTTTAAATTGTGACAAATTTTAAAATCTTGCCTTTTTACTGAAAAATTCCGAAAATTATCAAAAATTCTCGTTTTTTTTTGTCAAAAAGTTGCAAAAAATCTTCTTTCTTCGACAAAAATTACCAATAGTAGCCAAAAAAAGCTTCAATTTTTGCTTTCTGACCAAAATTCTCGCTTTGTAGAAAATTTCTACAGAATCTCGTACCTTTTTCATTTTTTTAAGGGGGGGGGGGTTTAATTATCTAGATTATTACACCCTTCGTGAGGAGGTTTAGGGTGTTAAATAAATCATGGGCAATAATTCTCGAGTAGACGAACAAAAAACGTTATTATGATAAGTTGCCTATCTTGTAAAATGAAGGCGCTACGTGCTCCGCAAAACTAGAAATTTACGAATTTTGGAAAATTCATCAAAAATAAGAAAACGTTTGATTCATTTAAGGTGCCCCTAACCCATAATACTCGAATGGACGAACAAAAACAGTTATTATGACCAATTGCCTATCTTCAAATTTGAAGGGGCAAACCTGATTCAAAATTTCCAAATTTTGAGGGCCCCAAATTTGAATTTTGAAATTGTGCTGGCCCCTTCAATTTTGAAGATAGGCAATTGGTCATAATAACTTTTTTTGTTCATCCACTCAAGTGCTATGGGTTAGGGGCATCATTTTAATAATACAAACATTTTTTTATTGTCTGCAAATTGATGAAATTACCCCATTTTTGGACTAAAATTTACCAATTTTGAAAAATTCATCAAAAATAAGAAGATGTTTGAATCATTCCAATGATGTCTCTAACCCATAGTACTCGAGTGGACGAACAAAAAGTGTTATTATGACCAATTATCTATCTTCAAAATTGAAGGGGCAAACACAATTTAGAAATTCAAATTTGGGGCACTCAAAATTTGGAAATTTGGAATCAAGTTTGCCCCTTCAATTTTGAAGATAGGCAATTGGTCATAACAAATGTTTTTGTTCGTTCACTGGAGTACTATGGGTTAGGGGCATCACTTAAATGATTCAAACATTTTTCTATTTCTGATGATTTTTTCAAAATTCGTAAATTTTCAGTTTTGTGGAGCATGTAGCGCCTTCATTTTACAAGATAGGCAACTTATCATAATAACGTTTTTTGTTCGTCTACTCGAGGTTGCATCTATTGTGAAAATATTGCCCACGATTCATTTAACACCCTGTATTGAGGTGGTTAAGTAGATCAAATACCTTATAAGTTTCGCACTTTTGCTAAAAATTGATAAAAAGTATTTTTTGTCAGTAATTTGCTAAAAAAAAAAGCCTGCTTTATCTGCTAAAACTGTTGAAAAATCTTGCTTCTTCGTCAAAAAGCATCAATAAATTCTTGTTTTTGAAAATTGAGAAAAATGTTTGCTTTTTACAAAGTACTAAAAGTTGCTATTTTTTGCATGAAATTACAGTCTCATTTTTTTCCAAAAATTATCTAAAAGTTGGGCTTTGTTGCTTGAAATTCCCAATAAAAGGCTTTCTTTATCATTCAAACGTTGTAAAATTTATGTAGGTAGTTCATTTTTTAAAAAAAAAATCAAATTCAAAACATTTCATTTTATAATGTTCTAGTTTTTTTTTTTTTTTTTTTTTTTCAATATTAAAAATTGTTTTGCTCTCGCTTTTTCACTTTTTTGGCTACTTTTTTACACGTTCTTGATTGGTAAAATTTTTTTTTATTTTTTTTTTTGAAACATTAAAATCTCCTGAAATGTAATACATAGCCTTAACGTCGAAGATGTAATTTTAAAACAGGTGGTAAAAATAGTACTGAACTCTGAACTGGACAAGGCTTAATTTATATCACACGTGTACTTCTTCGCACCTACACTCAACTCTTCCATCAGAATCTGAAACTTCACCGTGTGATCTTGAAAATAGATAATTAATCAAAAACATTCCAAAGTAAAAAAAAAAAAAAAAAAAAAATGAAGATGTTAAAACTTTTTATTTCGTGTGCAAGTAGTAATATCACATAGTCGACATTGATTGCATAATGACTGGGCACATTTGACAATACCTATTTATCTATTGACAAAAATATCGACAACCTACTTTCTATTTTACCGACATTCGACAAATTTAATTAAACGCAGACGAATTCGCATATAGTAGGTAGCTAGTGAACGATTTCGTGCAGTTGGTTTTTACTGGTAAAAAAAAATTATTACATCGATTCGATTAAATAACAGGAAACATGAGGTAGGTACTTTCTTTGCATAAGCAGAACGATAGAAAAAGCTAATGTACTTAGGTACCTAGTGCGAGTGGTATTGGTATCTACATTATTATGTAGGTATTTGTAAAATGCTTCGAATCGCAAAGGATTCCCGACGAGTATTGAGGTTAAATTCGCAAAAGGAAATTTCACCGAAGTCTGCGCTAGAGATTATATTACATAATGAGCATATACGATGCGATATTCTCCGCATCTCACGAGTTAAATAAATCGCGATTAGTGACGATTTATGTATTTTAGGACTCGGATGAGTACTCGTAAGTATGATTATTGTGGCAGGGAGCTGATATGGGGGTCATTTCGATGATTTTTATTCATTTGCGTCTACGTCCAAGTATACCTATAGGATCCTTTAAGATGTGTACTCATGTGTCTCTTTGCTATCAGCAAATGTTTACCTATTCGAGTACTTATAGTTACATATGTAGGTACACATGTATCTACTTATTATAAACAAATACCTAAACGTGATTTTTCGTTTAATGTAAATACATATTTTTTTTCACTCTTTTCTTTCTCTTCTTTCTTCAAAGATCTCGTGAACTGTGTAATTAATATTATGTAACCTGTTCCATTAACATTGTCCAACGAAAGGAATTCTATTACGACATAACTGCATTTATCAGGTGTTAATATGTATCATTAATGCGAATGACGACAAATAATTACTCGTGTTTAGCTGTTTTACACGAAATATGAAGTATATAAGCTCACACGCGTGTATCAACATCATCAGCCTTCTGCAACAGACAAATGTCGCATATGATCGAATACGTATAACACGAATATAATCTCACTTTTCAGATACCTACCTACCGTAGGTACGCACAGAGGCAGTTAGGTACCTACACGTTTTACACACGCAGTTGTAATAAATACTCGTATGTCGTCAAAAGATCGCCGATCAGTCAAGATGGTGTAAACTGTACATGCTCATTGCTCGACGTACACGCGGTGGCGATGCGAAGGCGAATTTGACCCGATTTTTTTTGCTCTTTTCTTAATTGACCACAGGGGACCCCCATGGGGTGATTGGTCGAGAATAATATATTGATTGAGTTTATTTTCGTTGAAATCCTGCACAACTGTAAGTTTTGAGGTAATCGTACCTACGTGAAAATCATCTTCTCTACACATGTTCTATAGGAAAAGATGATAAGATTATGATCAGGTGTAGTCATGTTGATTAAATCTGATCAGATCAAATTAGATCCAGGGAATGATCAGATTTGGTCAAATCAAATCACATTTATGATCAAAGTTGTCCTAAACCAGACTGATCAGATCTTGTAACTAACCTTTAACTAGATTACCAGCATCTGATAATGATGGAGAATTTTGGCCACATTCAGTAGATACTTCAAATAAGAAGAAGTCTCTTTTCTTTTACTGACCATTTTTTTTTGAAATTGGCAATAGGTATCTTAATGGCCAAAAAATTTCAAAAATGCTCCCTTTTTGAGGCTCATATGTCCACTTCAGGGGAATCTTCATAGCCCAAATTTTTTCTGAGTGACCTTTTTCTGCTCAATGTTAAGGTATTTATTGAATTTAGTTAGAATCCTCCAAACATTTTTTTCCTGGACCCATCCTGAGACACATGACTATGGAGGCTCTAGGAAGATTTCCAATTTTGCCAGAACAGAAGGCTAGAAAAGCAGCTAAAAGTCGAGCGACATAGTATTTTTTTCAAATATCAACATATCACAATTACAGCTCTTTGACTGTTACGAGTATTTGTGGAAGTTCTGAGAGAGTTTCATTGCTCTCCCAAATCTTTTTCAACCCTTCGAAGATAATTTATCGTCAAAACTCCTCGAGCTGCTGTCAGCAGTATTTTGGTGAATAGCCCTCTCCATTTTCAGATGGTTGAGAAAAGATATCCGACTCAAAGGGCAAACTTGCGTATCACCAACCAGATCGTCAGTGACCTTGACAATAGTGCCCTACATGATTTTACATGGGTGTAAATTTAAAAAATTGGAACATTACCCAATCCCAAAAAAGGTCAACAAGAGTGCAAATTCAAAATAACTAAGCAAAAATTGACATTTTTTTTCGAAATTTATCATGTGCTTCTGATAAAAAATGTCACAGAAGGAATCGTCATGCAGATAGGAATGTCAATGATCGTCATTGCTGTTGAAATTTTATCTGCAATCATCCGAAATACTTCAAAATCCTGTCGATACTTTTGTAGGTATGTGTTATAGGAACCTAATCATCGCCTACTTTAACGTTAACATGATGACCAACATTTTGATATCGATTATAAGATCTACTGGTACAAAAATATCTACAATTGCGGGATTTTTTTAGATCCTTTAATCATGTGCCTAAGTCTGTTATCAACAGTTGTTTTTTTTGCACATTTCGAGTACCTACCTACCTCGAGTTGGAAAATTTTTTGATTTTTTGATTCTGCAAAAATAGGCAACTTTAAATGAAGCGTTGAAAAAAAATGATTAGCGAAGTAAGTAGCTTTCAATGTGAACTTTCAGAATATACTTTCTGATACCTACTTGTCTTTACTTTGATTGATTAATAATTTTCATTTTTTTTTTCATAAACGGGGCTGATTTTTTGTATGGGTATAAAATATGGACCTCTAAATTTTTTTATTTAATTTTGTTTCAATGCATTCTTGAGCTAGTGACCAAAAAATACAACGTTCCCGCAACAATCAGTTCATCCCTGGAAAAACCTCTCCCACTTAAACAGACATCAAGACTTCAAATAGATGAAAACCCTCCCTTGATTCCAGACAACCCCTCTGAAATAGAAAAATTTATCGCTGTAATTAAAAAACCTAACCTAGAAAACTCAATATAAACCTTCTCACAAAGAGTGTAATAATCTAGTAATTATAAACACCCCCCCCCCCGGTAAAAAAAACTTTGAAAATTGCAACAAATTTAGCTGATCAGCCATAAATAAACATGCAAAAAATACATAGCCAATCATTTTTATTTTCTAAAAAATTTTGGGAACAAAAAAAATTGGAAAAATTTGTTGGAATTCGACTCATGCAAATCACACAATATAACTCAAGCTATGTTGAATACCCAGGTCCATATTTTTACCCATATTTTTGCAACTTTTTAGCCAAATTTTTGTAAAAAAATGGGCTATTTGCGGTAGGACAGCAGTTTTTAATTTACATACCTAATATAAGTTTCAGCACGCTGGTGATTTTTACATTTTATGACCTGGAACCGGTTCTAATCCATCAAATAAAGTCAAACTTGGGAAATGGGGTTCTTTCGAGAGCTAAAATTGACCCCTGCAGTTTGGAGGGTCAAAGTTGAAAATTACAGAAAGGTCATTTTTTCGGAGAAGCATAACTCGGCCCCAAATTGATGAAAATGGTCCAAATTCATACTATTGGTGAGTAACGCTATTGTGAACAACATATCCAAATTTCAGCTTCCTAGGTCATTCCCACCCCATTTAAGGTGGGAAAAACCTGATTTTTTTCGTGGGGGACGAATTTGTCCTCCTCGGAACTCTCCCCACGAACATGCTAAAAAAGAACATTTTGCTTGTGAAGAAAAAACCAAACAGTAGGATAGCATTGCAGCGGAGTTGTAATTTCATATGTTTGAAAACACTCATCATGTCACCATTTTATTTGAATGTTTTCAACTGTTAAACATCACCATTGTGTTTAAAAAGCCAACAATGTTCCTTGTACAAAAATTTGGCTCTTACGTAGCGGCAGACTGCTATGACTTTTTTATAAATTTCTTATTACTCTGTGGATTTTCAACATAAAAAATTTTGTTCCCTTAATAAACTACTCAGTCTTTGCCTTTCGATTTCGAATGGTTTATTTGGAAAAAAAATTTTCGATAATTTTTTCTACCCTTTAAAGCCAAAAAACAAAAGGGGGTGCATATTTGTACCTTCTCCTTTATCAGTTGTGAGTAGAGTAGTTAGAGAGACCTGGTAAAAAACATGCATGTATACTCAAACTCATCACTCATCAGTAACCTAAAAATGATCCCCACTAACCAGATTTTTTTCTCTGAAAAAATGTTCTTAGGTCGGGGTTTTTAGGATAACTCCTTATTAAAATGAAAAACCATATTTTCAATCAAAATTGGCCACATAACTTCTCACTCGTCTTGCATCAACACATTTATGTCAATTAATTTAGTGTCAACAAGTGACGACAGTGACGTACTACCAATTTTGTCTTTTTCATCTACTTTGGCATCAGATTTGCTACGTGGGCATCTATCTGCCTGGAAATCACGCTAAATAGGAGTCAACTCATTCAGTAGATGAGAATAAGCCCAATTTTATTTTTAGCTGCCAAAATTAATTTCTGCGCCTTCTGGATTGGGGATAAATTGGTAAAAAATATTTGAATGAAATTGAAGGTGCCAACTTCATTTTTGCTGTTACGTTACTTGTTGCCATTCGCCCATCCTCTCAAATCTTTTCCTGAACGGTTTTCCCAATTTTTCTAAAAGTTATGTCTCGATATTCAACTGCAAAATCTTATTGGTACCTAATTATGATATGTTTCAAACCCACATTATTGAGGTCACCTTATTAACAAAGCGAAGATTACCATTAGTACATGGGTACTTTTTGCGTGATTGCTAATGCTAAAGCAATTTAACAATTAGGTATCCAAATAGGCAAATAATAATGAAGGTCATGTTAAGTAGGTAGGTAGGTACCTATACCGTTTTAAAAAACATCACATTGAATTAGTGAAAAATATTCATGCATAGATTAATTATTTTTTCTCATTATTTTTCAATTCAACCCTAACCAAAAGAAGCCTTTGAGTGACTTTAAAATCGTGTACTTTCTTCGACAGTCAAAATTTAACTTGTCAATTAAAAAAAATGGATCAAGATCCTTTCAGCAAGCGAATGAATCGGCTATATTTCTCTTGAGCTCTCCCTCCTTTTTCTCGTTCCCCAAAAAATCTTGTAAAATGAAAGTGTTTGAGTCAAAAATCTCATGCTTTTCAACATTTTTTTATTAGAAAAAACTGGGCTATGAAAATTAACTTAAGCTGCATAATATTTTCTCTTACATACTTTTTCAAAAATTTCAGAAATTTTGATTTTTAATTGTCCAATGTCCAATAATTAGCAGAGGTTAATAGATTTTTCATCTCTCTTATCAACATTCCTAAGAAAATAACGAAATAGGTATTTGAAATTCTTAAGCTCAGAATTTGATATCTGTGGTATAAAATTAAAATTTTTCAAGTTGCAACTACTCGTGAGTGCAGTACTTGGCTTTTGATTTTTCCTGCAGTTGAACACCAAAGTGGACACTTTACCTTACATAACTACAAAAATAATAATTTTACAGTAGGTAAATACGCCTCTTGCGACCTTATTTGATAACCATCAATCTAACTATAAGTAGTTAAGTATACCTTATTGCCTTCGTACCTATTCGTAGATTACATAAAAAAGAGATGATAGATATAGAAAGGGAAAGGAAAGGAAAGGGAAAGAAAGAAAGGAAAGATAGAGCTATCTTGGTATTTGACTAGTGAGAATTTCCGAACCAGTTCCGATGACTAATACGTTGCATAAGGGCAATCTCGTATATTTTTGAACTTTTGAAATGAAATATAGGTTAATTGTGAACGCGTTAGCGCCAAACACAGTCAGCTGAGGCAGCGCAGATCCGTGCTACGATCCGTGTTCGCGAACGTTTCGAGGAATATGTGCCGCTGTTGCTATTTTATGCAACATTAATCGTTATCACAAAGATCTAATTTCAAACATCTTCCGTAAAAGAGCAAGCTGTTGTGGCCAAACATACTCGTACTGTACCGTAAGTACTACGTACAAACGGGTCGACTATAAGTTGGCTGAGCCACAGCGTCATGCTTTGGTGCCCTGGACCTGGACAAACGGACGCAGGCAGAGTACGTGCATTTGCGGCAACTGATGCTTTTTCAAACCAACAACTAGCTGCTTACGCATTTGCCGCGTACCTACTTTAATTACCTATGCGTTATTCAGTGAAAGTTCTAAGTCATCCAAGCTAGACTGCGTATTGTATGTACTCGTATTATGCGATATTGGTATTGCTAAGACTGGTGTCCATATCGAACAAACGCGACCATTGCACCAGAAATTGCACATTACCGCTTGAAACTCTCCACTCTTTCATCCAGTGCCCTCCATTCCGATGTTATAGTCACCTACCAACGTCATTCTACTTTTTTTTTGTTACATTGAGCATGCATTTTCTGCATGTTATAGCTCATGGACATGCTGTGAAGCCTTGCTCAATTCTATATTATTTAGTAATAATTTCGAGGAAATTTTTGAAAATAAACTCAATCACAAAAAAATCAAAATCCGAAAAAATTCAATTCTCAATTCCAAACATCAAAAAAATATTAAATTTACCTATTCAGTTGTCTTATTTGGACCTCTTTCTGACGTATAGGTATTTCATGAAAAAGTCGATAAAAATTACATTCGTAGTAGCAAAAAAATTAAAATTCGTTCATTTTTTCAATTCACTCAGTAGGTAGATAGTAGATACCTTTTTTTGTGATGAGTTTTTTTCATCGAGTGAAAGAGGTTTTCCAACTTTTTCAACGGATACGTAAAAATAGGGGTCAAATGGATCAACTTCACCAATCAAAACTTTTTTTCATCTTTTAAATAAAAAAATCCAATTTTTTCTCAAACTTTAAATTTTTTTAAATCAACTTTACGAAATAACGCCATCCCAATTCTTTAATATGTTGTTTAGCATGAAAAGTTGTCTATAAAAATATTTTTTTTCAGAATTTTTGAGAGTCGGAACGGTATGAAAACTACGTTTTGAAATTTTTCGAGCTAATTTTTAGTACGAAAAAAGTGGCAACACTGATTTTCATGATATCACCAAAAAGCCTTTCAAAACCCCTAATTATTGGAAAAAGTTCCATTCTGATTTGTATCCCGGTTATCAAAGTAATCCTTTGCTGAAATGGATGATATTTCAAGTTCACTGAAAACTTTGACACCCCCTAGCAGCCTTTGAAATAGGGCTAGAGGGCTGCGATTTACGTCATTGGTCATTCCTTCGATAGGTCTTTCGACAGGAAAAATTTCAAAAAAATCGCCGACCCCCCCCCCTACCACTTCTTGGTTGAAAAATCAATTTGGGCGACTGAAATTTTGGTTATGGGAGTTTCAGCACTTGTTCTTTCTAAAAAACATGGTCTCGTACAAATCGGTGGTAGGCACCTCCCTTTTTATCGAATAAGAAAAAATTTCAAAAAAAATGGCTAAAAATAGTCAATTTTTGAATTTTTAAAAATTTGTCAAAAATCAATTTGGGCGACTGAAATTTTGATTATGGGAGTTTCAGACCTTGCTCTTTCTAAAAATCACGTTCTCGTTCAAATCTGTGGTAGATACCTTCTTTTTTATTGAATAAGAAAATATTTTTTATAAATGGCCAAAAAATCGAAATTCAATTTGGGTAGGTAATTAAAATTTTGGTGATGGGAGTTTCAGCCCTTGCTTTTTCTTAAAATCACCGTCGCGTTCGAATCGGTGTTGGGCACTTTAAGAGGCTCTCTTTTTTGCCTACATTTTGATCTCCCAAACTGATTGGAGGCAGTTTTGAGCCTGCATTTTTCAATATCAATACTAGAAAAATCGTCGTAAAAAAGTCCAAAACAAAATTCAATACTCAAAAAAATCAATCATCGTTTCCCTTTTGATTGATTTGTTGGAGAAAATTCTAGATTCGAATCGACATAAAACAAGTTTCAAAAATTTGTGCCTCACAAAAAAAGAACTTTCGAGTTCATAATAGGTGTAGGATTTCAAAACTGGAAAATTCAAAAATTCGTTGAGGGCTCCAAATTAACTTGAAAAAAAAAATCATCAACTAGTTTTGATTTAAATTCAATGTCTGAAGTTTGGGCATGGTGGTGTATTTCTAGATGCTTTTTCCATTATTTTTTTGAAATTTTGGCTATGGGGGGGGGAGTTTAGAGCACCCTCTTTTCAAAAATAGGTACTTTGCAAGATACATATATGGTACCTAACACTTAACATCTCAAATACATATTCCATGTTCGAAATTAGTCGAAGTTGGACTTCGAGTCGTTTCACATGTTTCGATTCACAGATTCAAGTTTATTGACTCTGCTGTGCGTGTCTAAAAAACAGGCAATAGAGCGTTCGTATTCTCAACTATGGAAAAATTTAAATAGGTAGCTGGTGAGTTAGTACATACATACGTTATGCGATGTCGACGCTGAGATATTTATGAATATTTCTTCATCAGCATTAATCGATTTGAGAAATAATCTCATAATACCCACTCGAGAACCATTCAAGAGTGTTTGGCTTTTACATGGTGTGAGGAGGAGGGAGGGGGGACAAAACTCGACAATGAGTCCAAAGCACTATTTTTAATGTTTGGCTTGGACTAATGTTTGCAGAATATATGCCTATTTTATAAGGTCAATGGCGAACAATAATGAGTTACCTATTTATGTATTTGAAAAGATTGTGTAACATTTACATTGCGCACAGACGAGATGAAGATATAAAGAAAGTAAAAATTAAAAATAAATACGCAAACGCAAATTTATCTACCCTGCTTGATTTCGATTTCGACCTGGTAATGGCCAAATTGCAAATAAAAGAGACAAACGTCTTCTACAGCAAACAGCTCGATTAGCAATCGTTGATATTGTAGGTTAGTGTGTAATCGTGTTAATACACAGTTAGGAGTTGATATACAATAGTCTGCAATTACGCAAGGAAAACAGTATCATAGAACGCACAGAACGCATAACCTCAGCGTCACGCTGATTAGCCTTATGTAATGGCTTCTAAAATGAAAAAAAAAAAAATGAGCGATAGAAAAATGAATTTTTCAATACACACATTGTCTGAGGTATCTTTACCTATACGTAAGGTAGGTAGGTAGGTGTTGGTAGAATGGTCTGGTATATCACAAAACCACACGCTGACTTCAATCAAAGTATATGTGTGATGTGTCAACGTCTCTCTCGATCTCGCCGCGTCCTACAAAGTTCGACGGCCGAGTAAAATTATTATTGAATCGAGCCTGGCAAGGTTGCCGAATACAGACAGAGACACATGTACCGATTGCCAGAGTGTGTGGAAAATTATCGATCATTGTGTCGGTCGACCTATAGATTTAGCTGCTCAATCAACACACAGTTGATTAGGTGTCTATTGTCAGTGCCTTCGAATTTTTCAATCGTTTCGACAGATTTGCTCTTTATTGTTACTTGCACCATGAACTTTGTGCAATTTTTGTACCAACTTGAGCTTATTCGATCGAATTATCAAATTCACAGCCTTCGTCATACTATATAACAGCGATTTCTCCCCCCTCATCCCCCCTCCCAAAAAAAAATCCGACTAATGTCACCATTATTCAGAGTTTCCACGACTGGGTCTATCTCTAAACTATGAATGACTCGAAATAGTGAAATTTAGATTTGGGAGGTTGGTTTCAAAGGTAATATTGAAAAATGCACTCATCACAGGTAAAAAAAATCGAAAGATTCTTAATTTTTTTGAAATTGCAATAATGATGTAGATACGTATTTCAAGGTGGTATTAGTCTAGACATAAATTTTGGCCACTTGGGTGATCCGGAAGGATGTTCAGTGGTTCTCAAAATGGCAAATTCGAGCCATTTTGAAGCCTCCGGTATGATTTTAGATTTCTGCAGAAGACGTGGGAATTAATTTCGGCTGTTGAAAAATAATTTCCACGACTCTTGAGGAAATTTTGAAATTCATTTTAGCTGCTAAAAAATAATTTCCACGACTCCTGAGGAAATTTTGAAATTCTGGAGAAATCGAAATTCGCGCTGAATGCTCTAGAATTGCTCGAATTTGCAAAATTCCGATTCGCGGAGTTGATTTTTGACAAGAAACAGTCATTCGTGCGAATTAAAACAATTTTCCCCAAAAAACAGAAAAGTTGTAATTTTTTTGAATTTTTTCGTCAACTGGTCAAAAAAACGCACCTTGAGGAGTATGCCTGTGAATCGCTCAATTGTGGACAGATCTCTTTACCTGATCGAGGTTGTGGCTTTAGCCAACTCAATTTTAAGCTGCCCAAATTGATTTTCATGCCTTCTGGAGAAATCTCAAATTGCGCTGGAGGCTCCAGAATTGTCAGAAATGATGGCATTCGGTTTGAGAGAGTTGGTATAATATTAGCTTCAGGACTAAAATGTCCATAATTTTCAGTCAATAAGTATTGGCTACGTTTTTTCAAAAATAGCACAATTTTCCGAAAATAATCAATTGAAAATTTTCAAAAATCAATTCGAGTAGCTGTAATTTTAGTTTTGATGATTTCAGATCACGTTTTTTACAAAAATTTTGGCCCCTTCAAATTTGAGAGGTTCCCTTGTTGGTCACCTTTGGCCTTTGGTCACGCCCGAGGCTCGAATGACGAAATATCGATCAAAGATCACCCCGCATGTCCCATTACACTGCCATCTGCTCGGTACACGTGATCAATTTTGTATGGTCATTAGTCATGGCACGTTTTCAAATCATCATCAAATGTCTAGCTCAATGTTAACAACTAAAGCATCACGCGCAATCGATGCTTTCACAATAGCCTGGCACACGATAAAATAAAAATATCCTTTGGAAATTTCAAAATCAATGTTTTGGAATTTGGATTTGGGGAGCAGTGGCTGTTATGTCTCGAAATTGAATACCTATACCTCGTATTTCGTTGCAGACTTTTATTAATTATAGATAGGTCATAGACCTACTTAAACATACCTATCTTATCAAAGCAAACAGGTACGAAACAAAGTAATACTTACGAGTAGCATTTACAGATAACACTGCCTCCGTGTTTTGTAAATTTAAGCACAAGAATAACAACACGAAACTAATAAAATTCAATACAATTTTCATTATTATTGTGTACTTATTATTCACCTTAACGACGTAAAAAAAATGACTATATTTTAATCGAATTTGAAAAAAAAAAACCAAATTAACACTTCATTTAAAACGCGAAAAAACAGAGAAAAATGGGTTGAAAAGTAGAAAAACAGCACCACGTGTAGACCAATGCGATATTATTCTTTTTTTTTTAATCAAAGGAAAACTCGAATGTAGGTAAAATTAGTTTTCAAAATTTGAAAAACCGGTTGTAGCTCGATACGCGAATACAATAATTACGACGTTGGCTATTTTGTACATTTACTAAATGCATCTTGACACATGCTGGAAGAAGGCAGCGGCTGGTGGTGTGCAATTGAACGCCGCCGTTGTGGTGGTCCAGGGTCCACCACAGCAGAATCTCGAGAGGGCTGTTGTAACCGGCGCGGCGGCGGCGAAGAAAAAGAGGGAATCGCTCTAAAAAGAGGCACAGTGAAAGTGAGAGTTTCTCACTCCTCCCTCGGATTTTTTTACCTTCTCGGTCGTACACACACCGCGTCGTCGGCTTCTTCGATATAAGTATTACATAACCGGAACACACCGAGAGCGTATGTATATAAACAAAGCTCGCGTTTTTATATCGTGTTTATCAGGTACTAATTCCAACCGGGTGTTTGCAAAAGTTTAATGTTTCGAAATTAGATAGTATAGATTTTGGTTTTTACGCCATCTTCTGCCCCGTTTCAAAATTCAGTGCTGAAGAATTTTGCTAAAACATCGCGAGCGTGTGATTTTTGATTTTAGAAACCAAGTTTGACACCATTTTTTTTTTCGTGAAATTTTATAATAATGATCTGAAAATCTGATTACGGAAGTTTTGGATCACAAGAACCAATTTCCATTAGCCAATTTCAAAATACTGGTGGGGGTTGATTCGACTCAAAGGTGTAGGGATAAAATATGGGGGGGGGTATACAAAAAACACAATTTTGAATTAGCTGGGGTGAAAGGAAAGGGTATGAGATTGCAGCAATCAGCACTGCATTTTCTATACAAACGCATAGCTGGAAATAAAACCGAAAATGTTTCAATTCATTTGATTTTTCAAATTTTGATGAATTGAATTTCGGAATTTTTTTTTGAGCTGAAAAAAATCGATTGATCTCTTTATTTTTAATAGTGAATTTTCGAAACATCTGAAAAGGATTAGGTACGTCTTTGGAGGTTAAAATATTCACATTCATATTCTGGATCAATAATCAACTGTTCGTTTTTTTTTTCAAAATCAGTATTTCTCATTTTGAAATTATTTAATAGGTACAAAATATAGTTTTAAACTTTCAGTCATCCAAAATACATATATTTTTCAGATCCGCCCAATTTTTTCACAACTTTCTCAAGGGTGAATTTTGATTCGTTTTGAAAATTTCATACAAGAAATGGGAACATTTTTGGAAATTTTCGCCAGCCATGTCATCAAATACCCTCCACTCTCCTCTCCTCCCCTCCCCTCCCTCCTCCATCAAAGTTGGCAACTGGTCATTAAGATTTTTATCAGACAATAAGATAATATAATATAATTGGTAAAAAAAAACATTGTGGTTGTATGAATTTTTTCAACAATTTTGGAGATAGAGTTCAAAAAATCCAAAAATTTGGTTTTTGCATGGAACCAAAAAGTTTCAAATTTTAAATTTTTAAGGAATTAAAATTTGTCCTACACGACATTTTTAGTAGCAAGTATTCGCCATAAGCTTCCGATTGAGAAATTTTTTGCTAGTAGGTATATTTAAACATACATAGAAAGTCGAGGCAACTACCCCTCCCCCTCTCCAAGATGATCACGATTGGACTATTTTTCAGGCAATTTTTATCAGGAAGTTAAATCTGATTTTTGAAAGAAGATATGCCCGAGGTCATGGTTTTTATTTTAGTTGGAGCTGACTCAAATATTGAAGAGTCGATATTTTTTGTAATTTTTTCTACTCCCTCTCCTCTTTCCTCCCTCCAACTCTCTCAGAACCGAAATTTTAACTAGGTGCCTACCAAAATTCATTTTTCAAATTTTGAGAAATTTTGAGAATATTAATTCTGTACGATAAATCGATACACAATCGATAAATCTGACTCACAACAATATTAAACTTGCCTAACATTCGACAAATCGAAAACAAACTTCAACAAAATAAATGTAAATATTTATTACAAACGGTCATTGACCTAACGATCAATAAACCAGACAAAAGAGACTGAGCAAAATGCTCGATGACTTTACTTTACGACGACAAGAATAATATTAACGCGAACGAACTTATTAACTAACGAAAACAACGAAAAAACAACAATAATTTAACAGCCAACAGTTTACGCGATTTTACGAAAAGAACTAAAAAACCATTTTATACGTAACCAACAATATATATATCGCGAAACCGAAATTTATTTTTAATAAAAAATAAAAACTTAAAAGTTACCGAACATAGTTCGTTACGGTTACGATTCCAATTTTGCCAACACCCCACCATAAAAATATTTTCCCTAACACGCGTACCACTAAAATAAACGTAAAACTTGTTGCTTCTTATCATTACCGGTGTTTGTAAACACTTTGAAACAAAAATATTTTTACAGCAAAATTTCAGTTAAACTATACTTAAATTACATAAAAATCGACTCGAAGACTTAATTTAAGCGTTAAATAATGACTCACAGAGTCTGTCCAATACGGTACGTGTCGTGGCTTTGGTCAAAATATCGGCAAGTTGATCTGCCGAGGATATCTTTTGCAAGTAGATTATCTGTTTCGTGACTAGATCGCGTATATGATGGTAACAGACATCTATATGTCTGGTACGTTTAGATTCGACCGTGTTCGCTACGGCAATCGCTGCGTTAGAATCGCAGTACACCGGTACGGTATCAATACGAACTTCCAATTCAACAAACAAATTTCGCCAAGACAAGACTTCCTTTCCAGATGTACTTAACGCAACGTATTCAGCTTCACACGACGAAAGACTTACACAATTTTGTTTCTTAACTACCCAGTCAATTACGTTGCCATAATGTAACACGAAAATTCCAGACGTTGACTTCCTGTCTAAACAATCACCAGCGAAGTCCGAATCTACGTACACTCTTACAGAGTGTTTATCAACGACTTCAGGTATTACGTAGGTAAGTTTCACGTTCAACGTACTACGTAAATACCTGAGAATACGCTTACTATATTCGAATAGCTCCTTGTTTGCCAAGTGCTGGTATCTGCTTAGAAAGTTTACAGCAAAAGCGATATCGGGACGTGTTCCCCTTGCTATGTAACTTAAACTTCCTAAGAGACCACGCACTTTGGTTTCATAACTTTTATCGAGCTTGAGATTGGTAATTTTCAAGCCCGGTTCGATTGGAGTTGAGATACTATTCGAATTAGATAAACCGTAATCATTAACTAACTGCTCGATATATGAATTTTGATGTATTTCTAACTTTTCTTTACTACGATTAATTTCCATTCCAATGAACTTCTTGCATTGTTCCAGGTCTCTGATTCCAAAACGCTCATTCAATCGCTTGACCAACCACTCAATTAGACGATCATCGCAACCTGTAATTAGAAAATCGTCTACGTAAACGACAAACACGCAACGTAGAGGATTTTCGGCATCGAAATACACACAAGGATCGACTTTACTCCTTACGAAACCGAGCGAAAGTAAGTACTCGTTCAATTTTGCGTTCCACGACTTGGGACTCGTTTTTAATCCATATAACGAACGTTTGAGAATATATACGACACCTTTTTCTTCGTTAGTCCCTTTCGGTGGGTTGAACATAATACCTCGGTTTATATCTCCATTGAGAAATGCAGTACTTACATCTAGCTGTCTCAACTGCCACTTGTTGACCATAGCTAGATTAAGCATCGAGCGTATTATCGGTTGATTAGGTGTTGGAGCGTAAATTTCATCCAATTCATAGAAATGATTGTCTTTGAAACCACGCAACACCAATCTCGCCTTAAATTTCACCCCACCATTCGAGTTGATTTTTTTCTTTAGAACCCACTTACTGTCTACTTTCGAATAATTCTCTTTATTTACGCTTTTTTCAGATGCTGAGTACCAAACGTCCTTGATCTCCATCGCCTTTAACTCTTCATCTATCGCTACACGCCAAAATTTCGACTCAGGACCGTTTAACGCTTCTTCATACGTAAGGTCATCGACCCCAGCGAGTGCAAAGCAAGCAAAATCGTCGCTACGTTCATCCGAAGATGATATATCGATTAAACTACGATCTACTAAAATATCACCGCTACGTTCGGCTTCAGTCAGCTCATCTGGGTTTATCCAATTGGAGCAACCAGGAGCTGAATCAACGTTACATACCGGTGTTACCGTAGGTACGATATTTACATCGCTTACACTCACTGATACCGATGTTTTTAACAAATGATCGTTAATAACATCGTGTATCTTACGCGTTTCGTCTACTTCTACGCAACTCGAATTCGTAAATTTATTTCGTAAAACGTCGTACAATACATAACCTGTCTCTGTAAAACCGAGTAAAACCATATCGATCGACTTCTCATCAGTTTTCTTTCTCTTTTCAGGCGGTACCAGAACTCGTGCAACGCTTCCAAACAATCTTACTCTCGATAAATCCGGCTTTCGGCGATTCCACAGCTCGTACGGTGACAGATCGTTCAAGGCAGAATGCGGTAAACGATTGTACACGTAGTTTGCCGTGTATGCAGCGTAAAGCCAAAATTTATTCGTTAACCCGCCTTCGTATAACAGAGCTCGCATTTTTTCCTGGATGGTTCGGAAAAAACGCTCGACGGTGCCATTATGCTGCTTCTCATACGGCTCACTGTTCTGCATCGATATGCCTTTCTCATCGACGAACTCTTTGAAGGTACCTCCGATAAACTCGCTAGCGTTGTCGCACCTTATACGCTTAACCTTCGTATTCCATAACGTTTCACTAATATTAACATATTTTTTTAGGTAGGTACCTACTTCGGCTTTACTTCTCATTCCGAACGTTACTCCCCATCTCGTACAGTCATCTACGAAGCCAATCAAGTATCGCTCGCCCTCTAGTCCTTCAGTAATAGGACCCATTACGTCTATATGAACGAGATCGAGCGGATTTGGATACCTATACCTACTTGAATCGTAGGTATGTTTCTTTTGTTTTGCTTTACAGCAAATTTGACACTGATTGAAAGGTGGGCAATCACATCCACGTAACTCAGGAATCTTATCTAGTACCGTCTTGCTCGTATGAGCCAACCTACGATGCCAGATGTCACCTTCACCTTTTAACCTATTTACTTTCTTTTTATTTTTCAGATTTACATCACTGTCACTACACGTACTGGTATTTCCTATACCTACACTTGAAACGTTCGAAACTACGACTCCAGAATCATTACCTATCGTCGTCGAGGTATTACCTACACTTGTCGAGTCACTATTATCGTTTGTAATCAACGCAGATGAATAATTGGAACAAGAATACAAGAGAGGAGGTATATTGATCATAAATTGAATCGTATACAATCCATTATCGTTAAGAACTAATCTAGATACTATATTTCCCGCAGGATCGACCAAACGAGGATCTTCATCGAAGAAGAAACGATAACCGTTCGCTACGATTTTCGACACGGACAGAAGACTAAACGAAAGACTAGGTACATAGTATACCTCGTTTAACCAATAGACGTTTCCGTCATCGGCTAAGACTCTCAATTTACCAACTCCCTCTTTCATCAGAGATACCTCACAATGAGCGGATTGCAAACTCTCGTTTACTTTCCTCTCATCAAGTAGGACTCCGGGATGTTTTAGAAAATGCGAAGTCGCACCACTGTCGACGACAAACGTGATAAAATCGACGCCGTCGTCGTCGTTTGTCTCGACATACGCATTTTCTTCACCGAGGTTTAAAGCGGTCGAGTCACCTAAAAAATAATTCGAACCGATATTTACGTTACGCGAATTTCCGAAATTTGAAATCGCGATACTATCACCGAAACTGCTACGACCGAACCTATCTTTCACGAATTCATCTACGATATTACACCTACGACCTTCATCTAACGAAAATTTTTCTTTTTTTCCAGATGTCGGCGGAAAAAGACCTAACGCGATAGACGGACGAGGACCTGACGAACCGGACGAACCTGCAGTACCAGACGTACCCGACATACCACTCGACGAACCGTTACCACCGTTATTACGCGACGAATCACCGTTCTGCGGACAATTACGACCTATATGCCCGGTTAGATTGCATCGATAGCAAACGATACTTCCCCGAGGGTTGGTATCGTTTCTATAATTCCCTCCGGCGGATCTGGCCATATGGCCACGTTTGTGACACTTATAGCAGGTACGATCTTTGGCTTGTACGAAGCCACTATTACCGTTACGATCACCGTTACCGTTCGACGAATTACCGGACGAGTTCAAACTACGATTACGCGACTTATTACGATTACGATTACGACTATTATTATTTTTATTACCGGATTGATCGGATGCGGCCATCGCTGAACCGGTACTTGTCGAACTCTTCGAGGTCGAGGAGTTCTTCGAGGTATCTTCCAAACTCAAAAGCAACGAGGAGATTACTTTTGGATTTGGGTCTCCAGCTGTGACGTGAACTAGTCCTCGAGCAGTCATACGCACTGACTCGTACTTAGGCGAGTTGCCTAACGCGTTGATCAGATACGTATAGATTTCCGATGGAGTCAATTTCACGTCCAAACTCTCCATATCGTTTACTAACGTATAAAATGCCTCCAAGAACTCCTTCGGACCTTTGTACATATCGATGACAATCTTCGAAATACGAGTTCGACAGTCGATAATTGCTGCTTGGTTTTCCGCCTGGTACAAGGAGTTGAGCTCCGTCCAGAATACGTACGGATCCTCTGTCTCCTTGACCAGTCGGAAAACGTTCTCAGCTACGTGCCTAATTAAAATTTCGAGAGCTTTCGCTTTTTTACGCGCCGATAACATATTTACTTCGAGAATCGCGGTTTGAAGTCCTTTGGCCGCCAAAATAACCTTTATTTTTCTTTTCCAGGACACGAAGCCCGTACCGCGAAAGACCATCGACTCCATTACGCGACTATCACCGGCACCGAACATACTTTCACTCGACGAACTGCTCGAATCGGATTCTACAGCTGCTACGTCGTCGGACTCGTCGTCGCTACTTTCACTACCTTCGGACTCGTCGTCGGATGGACCAGGAGGTGGAGGAGGTGGAGGACCAGATGGTGGATTAGACGGAGGAGGAACGGAATCAACAGGGATCGACGGATCGTTGGAAATATCACCGGAACCCGACGAACTTGGACCAGCTTCGGTATCACCTGCTGACTCAGATACGTGCTCGACGTTTACTTTACTTTTACCTTTCGACTTCGGTATACTTTGTTCTGGTTTTTCCTTTACAGAAAAACCACGAAACTCGGCGCTCGATTTACGCTTGTCTACACTACTGTCGTCGTCGTCTACGTTGACCGATTTTCCTGACCGCAAATAGGACAGGACTGTCGACATTTACTTCGTCGAACACTACACGAACCAATACGCTGAAGCTACACAAGCCAGAAAATTCCACACAGGACGTCGAATTGCGAAACAGAGCTTTCACGAACTACGCTCTACGCTACCATGTACGATAAATCGATACACAATCGATAAATCTGACTCACAACAATATTAAACTTGCCTAACATTCGACAAATCGAAAACAAACTTCAACAAAATAAATGTAAATATTTATTACAAACGGTCATTGACCTAACGATCAATAAACCAGACAAAAGAGACTGAGCAAAATGCTCGATGACTTTACTTTACGACGACAAGAATAATATTAACGCGAACGAACTTATTAACTAACGAAAACAACGAAAAAACAACAATAATTTAACAGCCAACAGTTTACGCGATTTTACGAAAAGAACTAAAAAACCATTTTATACGTAACCAACAATATATATATCGCGAAACCGAAATTTATTTTTAATAAAAAATAAAAACTTAAAAGTTACCGAACATAGTTCGTTACGGTTACGATTCCAATTTTGCCAACAAATTCACGTAAAATTTACGAATATTTGTTTTCTACACATACAATTTTACCATTTTCAGTCGAACTGGAGCTTTCAGCAAAATTTCGAATAAAATAGGTAGGTAGGTAGGTAGTCCAACAAATAGAATAGCATACCAAAGCCAGACTTCTTTGCAATTTTGGCAAGGAAAAAGGGCCTTCTGCCTTTGCTTAGTTTTCAAAAAAACACTCACTCATTTAGCGTGAGAAGACCGACCTTTCTTCAGATAAAAATCTTTTACGAACGAATTGATTCACTTTTTTTAAAACATTTGTACAGCAATTGATCTGTTTTCTAGCGAATTGAATCGAATCGAATCATTCACAACTGATTGGCGATTGAACAAATTGATTGATTTCTAGGCGAATCATTCGCGAACGAATTGATCAATAGCTACTGAATTCGTATAAGTGACTCGTTCGCGAATGAATCGATTCGTTTACTCAATTTATGGTGAATCATTCACGAACGAATTGATTCGTATAAATGACTCGTTCGCGAATGAATCGATTCGTTTACTTAATTTATGGTGAATCATTCACGAACGAATTGAATAATTCTTGGTGAATCATTCGCGAACGAATTGATTCGTTTAAGTGACTCGTTCGCGAACGAATCGATTCGTTCAAGTGACTCGTTCGCGAACGAATCGATTCGTTCAAGTGACTCGTTCGCGAACGAATCGATTCGTTCAAGTGACTCGTTCGCGAACGAATCGATTCATCTACTCAATTTTCGATGAATTATTCGCGAACGAATTTATTTGTACATATAAGTGACTCGTTCACGAATGAATCGATTCATTTACTAAATTTATGGTGAATCATTCACGAACGAATTGGATAATTCTTGGTGAATCATTCGCGAACGAATTGATTCATCTACTCAATTTTCGATGAATTATTCTCGAACGAATTGATTTGTATCAGTGACTCGTTCACAAATAAATCGATTCCTTTACTCAATTTATGGTGAATTATTCACGAGCGAATTGGAAAATTCTTTGTGAATCATCCGCGAACGAATTGATTCGTTTAAGTGACTCGTTTGCGAACGAATCGATTCGTTCAAGTGACTCGTTCGCGAACGAATCGATTCGTTCAAGTGACTCGTTCGCGAACGAATCGATTCATTTACTCAATTTTTGGTGAATCATTCACGAACGAAGTGAATAATTCTTGGTGAATCATTCGCGAACGAATTGATTCGTGAGTGACTCATTCGCGAACAAATTGGATCATTTTTTGTGAATCATTCGCAAACGAATTGATTCGTATAAGGGACTCCTTCGCGAACGAATTGATTCATAAATTAAAGAATCGATCAATTTATTTCAAAAAAAAAGTAGGATCTTTTAGAAAATTGTTTGAAGTATCCCAATCAGGAAAGAAGAGGGTGAGGGAGGACCAGCGTTGTGAAAACGAAATCTTTTCGTTTTGGTTTTTGTTAAGTGAATATGTAGATAGGTACTAGGTATGTTTTGCTTGGTTATACAGAGTGCCCAGAAATATCGAGTACCCCAAAGAAAGTTTTTCATTAAAAATATAGGTTGGCAATGTGAAATAGATGCATATGATTGGTGGAATGTTATCTCTCCAGTCCAACAACCAACCATGTGCGATCATTATTATCATTCACTGTGACCAACCAAAGTATTTTAGTAGAAAACTTTTTTAGGGGTACTCGATATTTCTGGGCACCCTGTAGGTACTAAAAATAACGTTTTCGTTTCGTTATTCATTATTTTCCTCAAATTTGACTGATTTCAGTTAGGTAGGTAAGTACTTTAAATTTTAGGAAAAGAACATTAAAACAATTAAAATATGCAGAAAATTGAGATAATTTATCTCCTTAAATAACAATGTTTCAACAATTTTTTCATTTTCTCATTCATTTTCTCTGAACAGAATCACCAAGTTTTCAAATTTTTTTGATAGCACAGTCAGAGCCATCGAGAAGGGGGGGAGGGAGAGAGCCCGGCAAAATAAGGACCTGTAATGAAAAAAAAACAGTTTTTTTACTTTTCAAAACAAAAATTTCTTTTCAAAACAAAAATTTTTTGTAAGTTTTTGTCCTCGCTTGGCTCGTGCTTATTTTCTTTTCTTTTTCAAAAATTGAAAATTTCTGAAAAAAATTACCATTCGATGTTTAAATTTTTAAAGTGAAAAAATAAACTCCTCGCATAAAAAGTATCGTTTTTATGTCTCTTAAAATAACAATTTTCGAACGTTTTCGCCCTCACTTGGGCCTGTTCTCTTTTCTTTTTTAAAATTACCATCCTGAAAAAATCTTTCAAATTATTAAAGAAAATCCAAAAAATATGTAAACCCCTTGCTTAAAAAACATCGTTTTTAATTCTCTCAAAATACAAATTTTCAAAAGTTTTCGCTCTCGCTTCGCTCGGATCTGTCCTCTTTTTTTCATCCTGAATCAATTTGGTTCCTTAAAATTTTTAATTTAGTAAATTTTTAAAAATTGACAATGAACTTCGTCGTCTAAAATTTTGCTTCTGGAATTTGATGATATGTACCTAATGTTACAGCATTGAGACTTTTTCTGAATAAAAACAAATTACAATTTGGAAATATAAATTCATAAAATTGAGTAGGTACAAATACCTACGAGAAATTCGATGTACCTATATCTCAGGTGGAATGAAAGTGGGCATAAGTTGCATTATGCCTATTTGCATTGCAATTAGTGATTCTAGTGCATATACCACAATAATACAGGGAAATGACCCAAAACCAGGTATATAGCGTGATACAAAAAAGGAAACCCATTCAAGAGAACGACTTTTTGTAGACACTGTATGCGTTAAATTCTACTTAGGTCGAATTGGTAGTGGTAGGTAGTGCGACGAGAAGTAGTAAGTAGTATGTTCCACGTTTTGTCGATAATCCGGTAATAATGAGTTTGAATATTTTTATTATATATGGTCTGCGAACTGGTTACAGACCTACTTTTTATTTCTGTTGCACCCGAAGCTTCAATAAGTAATTTGTTTTTAATTCTACTTCCACGCTGTAAATTACTCGTACCTACCAACGATTTTACTTCTCACGAGAGCACCGCACTAGGTAACCTTTCTCCTTCCGTCGCCATCTCTTTCTCTTCTCTCCGCATATCGTTCGAATGGCGTTTTTTTTGTTTCTATTTTTATGTAATATTTACAGGTAGATTACTCTACAGTCAGGCAGGCCTATTTAAATTTAGATATGTTTAATCGAATATGTATGTGGTGTGAAGAGGCGTACTTTATCGATCAATAGGTACCTACTATTTTTTCAATCTTATAGTTATGCTACGTAACAGTTGAAGAATTGACACTTGCTGGAGAAAAAATGACGGTAGGTAAGAAATCAATGATCAGGCGGGTACATTTTCTTGGAATTTCAATTTCAACGACGAAGTTGGCGAATATTCTGCAATTATATAGGGAGAAATGCACACACTACTTGGGTATTTGTGTCCCACTATTTGAATTATATATCTAGGTAGGTACTAGGTACTACAGCTAATAAGCCTTCGTTTTTCCTAGAACCAACATAGGGTATTTAAACTCGATGAATGCGTGTATATGTGCCTGTATAATATTGTATGCAGTAGATAGGTAGTACGTATTAATCGAAGAATGTGAAATTTCTTTAACCACGTCGCACGATTTTTCAATCTATTTGTACTCGTATTACCTCAGAGAGCCGAGAGTTTGTACACGTCAAACTTGATTTATCCGTTTTATTTAAAATTGACAAAAGAATAAATTTCATTTTTGATTATCGGTTATTACGTTATCACCTTGACATTATTGCAACATAGAGTGATTTTTATATTTAAAAAACACATCGTCTATAAGCCCATTTCCGAATGCGTGTCATTAGTATTATTATTAGGTATTGCCTGTATTATTGTACGTATACTTACCTATTTTAATTTGTTTACATTAGTTCGCCATCATCATCGGCGCAGCATTTTATTATTAATTTACTTCTACTTTCTTTTTATACATTGAATGCCATGTGACGCGAGAATCAACGCGAGGTTCTTCACGTTGCGCTTTATTACATTATTATATTATGATTAAAGGTTACAAGAAGGACGAAATTTTCATCACAAGTAGCGCGTTAATTTAAACCGAAATCGAACCAAGTACCAAAATTGTACCTCGAGATTTTTACCTACATAAAATGATAAAAGCCACAAAATTAGCGCCTCTTTTTCCTAGGAAATGTGGAGTATTGCAAAATTATTCCCCTACTTCATCGATTCACCTCGTATAATCATTTTACAGGAAGCAAATCGACGAGAATAAAATTCATAATAGTTTCATTTTATCAATTTGTAGAAAAAAAATTATCAATTTTTTTTTCAAGTACCTACACCATTCGAAAAACCAAAGACTCTAGTTTATTGGGTATTTTTTTTTATGTTGAAAATTTACGGAGAAATTTGAAATTTAAAAAAGTTGTAAAAATTGGTACTTACGAGAAAAATGCTGGAATTTGATCGAATGCAAAACAACAGAAACCATTATTGATAAGTACGCGTATAATGAGTTTAAAATGACAATAAAAACAGGTAAAAAGCACTAAAATAATTCAAACATTACCACTACAGTGCAGGAACTTTTAGACCCTCAAACTCTGTAGCCAATTATATAGTTCAGTGGCAAGTATTTTTTGGGCGATAAACGGCAAATTATGATAAAGCTTTGAAAGTAGGAATGATGAACAAAGTATCATCTCCTTATAGCTTCGACCAAAATGGAAAAACTGATAGCATTTCTGAAATCAGCGTCCTTGAAAACCTGCATTTCGATATACATGTCGTTTTTTTGGTGAAAAATAGACCTACTCCCCCATATGGTCTCACCCCCTCCCCCTTGGAATCGAAAAATTATTGCAAATTTGGGTTCGACGGTACAAAAAACATTGATACAAACATCATTATCTCGGTAGTAAGAAAATGTGCACTTAAGTATTTGTACGTTGATTTTGATTACATTTCTAAAATTGATTCAACATTTATAAGCAACATAAGGGTCAAATTTGATCCCCTCTACTACCTCCCAGGAGGGGTGTAAAAAGTGCCTCCGAGTCTTATTCGATGGCATTTGCTTTGTAGTATTCAAAAATTGACATTAGAACCTTCTACGGCTAATTGTATCCGGTGCACTGTTCAAAAACCCTGATTTTTGCAAGAAAATACCTACCGAAAAAACGTCAATTTTTAACCCCTATAGACCTCCCTGTACGCCCAGGGTAGAGCTATGCGAAAGTATTAATGGTCGATTCGCATTGTAATTGACCTGTACAATCCGAAAATGACCATAAAAATGTTGATGGAAGGTCAGCGTGTCGTCTACGGCTGAAAAACTGTAATTTTTGGAGTATTTTTGAGAAAAATGCAAAAACTTCACTCAGAAAATCTCAAATTTGAGGCATGCCTCTTCCTCAAATTTTGAAAGTAATGGTATTTTTGAACTCAGCGGGGTACAATCATGTGGAATTGACACCAATATCGCCCTGTTAGCCCCAATTGGAAAAATGGGGGGGTTGAACCCTCCCCTAAATCACCCCCATTCATCCCCTCCTATGGGACTTGGCGATTGCCTCCCAGGCTTAAAAATTTTCTTTTGGTGTCCTTGTTCATCATTGATTCATTCCAAATTTCAAAGCTTTATCATAATTTGCCGCTTACTTACAGTTCGCCACTGAACTAATAAGTCTACAGTTCTACACCTAAGTACTATTACCTATAATAGTCCGGCATATGACAATAGGAGTAATTGCACCCCCCCTCCGCCGATCCTCCCGGACAACTTTTTTCTTAAAGGGGACATCCTAAGGAACGTTTTAAAGCAAACTTGTCTAGAAAAAAACCTTATTTACAAAATGGGGGCCATTTTGATTGACAGGTCAGCCGAAATCGCAGATTTTGCGTTTCAACATAGGACTCGCACGAAATTTTTCAAACTTTCCAAAGGTACACCGAAAGATCATGCAAAAATTTATCACCTGTCAAAATTTCAAGTGCTAAAGTGCGTTTTTCGATTTTTGGTGAATTTTTAAAAATCGAATTTAGGCCAAAAATGAGGGAAAAAATCAAAATTTTACCAAATTGACCAAGAAAGCTGAACTTTGGGATATACCCTATTCTCGACATGCCAAACCGATTGGAAACGATTTCAACCTGCTTTGAGCAGTTCTGGAGCCCCCAGCCGATTTTTGAAACTCGAAATGTCCACAAAATTCCATCAAATGGAGTTGTAAAGCTGAAATTTATTCTAAAAACTAATTTCAATACGCTACGAAGTATATGTACTGTAGGTGAATTTAAAAGTCGTTTTGAAGCCTCCAGCGACTTTTTTGAAAATTCCTGAAGCCTCCAGCAGATTTTTGAAACTTTAAATTTTCACAAAATTTCATCAAACTGAGATGGAGAGTCGAAACTCATTCTGCAAACTAATTTTAACACCCTCTGAAGACGACTTCAGGTGGGTTCAAGTCATTTTAGAGCCTCCAGCGACTTCTTTGAAAATTACTGGAGCCTCCAGTAGATTTTTGAAACTTGAAATTTCCCCAAAATTTCATCAAACTGAGATGGAGAGTCGAAATTCATTCTGCAAACTAATTTCAATACGCTACGAAGTTGACTGTTGGTGGATTTCAAGTCGTTTTGGAGCCTCCAGCGACTTTTCGATAGGTTGTATGGCGTTTTTTTTTTGGAAAATTGAAATTTCCTAAAAGTAGCTGGAAGCTTCAAAACCATTTGAAACCACCATATAGCCTGCGAAGTAAATTTCAGCTTGCCGAACTCCATTTGATAAATTAATGTTGGGGAAATTTCAAGTTTCAAAGATTTACTGGAGGCTCCAGTAATTTTCAAAGAAGTCGCTGGAGGCTCTAAACTGACTTTTAAATTCACCTGCAGTACTTCGTAGCGTATTGAAATTAGTTTGCAGAATGAGAATGAAACGTACGTATACGTACCTACGTTTCATTCTGATCTATTCTTTTCTTTCTTCTTCGATTTTTTTTATTATTTATTTTTCTCACATGCGATCGTAGTAATTGGTACTTGATATCAGAAAATTTGGTCCTTTCTCCAAGCAATTTGGCAACATCAAAATTTTGAGAATTTTTTCTGGTCATTTTATCGAATTATTTCTCTGCTTTCAAATAAATGTGACTGGAACACCTGGAACAAGAAACAACCTTACAAAGCATCGAGCTCATACAAATAAAAATACTCGTAGACGAAATTCGGCAATAAAAATACTTTTTTTTACGAACCTGACGTCATCCCCTCATAGGCCACATCCAGGCATTTTTCGACCGGAAACCGCTTCCTAGAAAAAGATGACTAAGACGTAACTATCAGATCGAACGATAAAGACAAAGTTTTCAAGTCGCTACTTAAAGTATACAATGTAGAAGCATACCTTTTTTTGCATTCGTCTGTTTGGATTAGTTAAGTAGTTATTGTTGATATTTCGAGATACTTTTAGCTTTCTTCGTCCTGTAATCTTGTCGTCATCTTTCAGTATCTGTCTTACTACCTGTAAAACCGTAAGTACAATTAGTAGGTATATCTTCATAAAATACAATTCTTTTGGAAAATCTTCGATTAAAACAAACCGTTCCTTGTGTACTTGTGCCTTTTATTTTTATTTACCACTTGGTTTTGTCCTTATTGTTACTTTTCTACAATAAATAAAAACGCAATTACCTATGCCGGTTATGTAGGTAGTTAGGTAGTAGGTACCTTTTCCTTTTTTTGCTACTACGATATTATATTATATGCTGTTATCATGGTATGTACCTACTACCTACCTTATTCAGAACCATCTTCGATACACTAGCAGAGATTTCAAAATTAAAACACATTGGGCGAGAAAAATAAAAACACCAAGATCTTAATTATTCAAAACTTACACCTGCCAATCATTGAAAAAGCTTCATCCTTACTACAATTTTGAGCACAATTCTCCTGCTAAAATCCATAATTTTCTGCTTTCCGAATAACCAAAACTATTTTCTCTGAGATTACCATACGAAGTTTCGACCACACATTCAATGAATTTCTGTTTGACTGACCAACCAAAATTACCTATTTCACAAAAACCTGTAAAACATAACAACGAAACGCATCAATACAATTAATATTTTTAATTTAACTACCTACTGAAATAATCTACTATATCAAAAATTTTAGTCTTTTTTCACTATTTTTATCGAAATTTAGTATTTTTGTTGATAGGTACATTACATATATATGCTAACAAATATCGGATCGGATAACATGTTGCTACTTGTTGCTTTCCTATACACTCTCATGGTCCGCAGGGATTGGTTACCGCTTATCACTAACAAACACATTTTTGAATTTTTTTTTCCTCTTCGACAAAAACCGGTGATTATATTTCAAAGTAACAAGTAAAGAATAATTCAAAATGTTTTTTTGGCTAGAAGTCTAGAAATTAATGCGTATATTTTCGATAAATCGTTGCTCGTTATTTCACCATGGGCTCTGTATTAAATCTGGTACCTACATAAAATAAATGTAACCTATAACCACCTAACTAAAAACGAAAAATACTCATAAGAAATATCACCATACACATCTCGCTACAGATTAATAAGGTACCTACCACTAATTCGTTCATGTTTTTGTAATTTTTGCTTTAGATACGATGAATGTAAAAGACCTCATCTGTGAACGCTGCCGAAAGCCCGTAACACCACTTGAAGATGACAATGTGATGTTTACATCATCCTGCCGTCACCTATATCATCAGCAATGCATGTACGATATGATGATATATAGGTTTAGGTTCGAAAGAAATGATCGTTATCAGTACATTGCGCCGTGCGAAAACGTCAATTGTGATCGGTGGATTTTTGTAAACGATATCACTGAACTCCGACCTACGAATCGAACATCTCCGCCATCTCCATCTGACAATGAAGAAATAATTGTACTCACGGACCTAAAGGCGAAGCTACAATCGACTTTACACTCTTTAGAACACAAACGCTCACGCTTAGTCAACAAGCTGAACATTGCAGAAAAAGAGACGAAAGATCTAAACACGCGATACAAGCTGGCAATTCAACATCAAGGAGAATGGATCAGTTCAACTAATCAACACAACCCTTCTACTTACTACAAGCCACGCTCAAATGTACCTAACACCGCCGATTCTTCTTCGTTTAATCTCCATCGTTTTCCAGCACCTCGATCTTCGAACGACCATTTTCTCCAGCTCCGCACTCAATCAACGCTTCATTTGGAACATCTAGAAAATGGAGCACCGATCATAGTCCCTTCTATTAGCTTTAAAGCTCCTAAAAAAGCTGAATTATCGAAAGCTGATCTATCGAATCATTCGAGTTCACCTGCCGCGAGTGATTCTCAACGAATACACGAAAAAATCGAGTCAGATCAAAAGCACAAAAGCGCGAATAACAGAAGCTACCATCGCAGATATCGTCGCAGATGGGGCACGGATTCGTCAGAGTTACTACCCTTCTACCCACTGAACTCTTATCCACGATATTTCACAGCCGCGGGATACGAACACGCTGAGGGTGTATACTCCAGTGTATTTTTTGCTTTCAATATATTACTCATCGGAGATGGACACATGGAAGCAATAGCACGCACACTCGTACATGACCGACCGTATTCAGGAATTTTGGATCGTAACATGTATCGACGGGACCTACTCCTGGCAAATCTCGTCAAGTACCTAGATTCGTTTAAGCAATTACCATCTCGCATCATGATTTCCATCGGTCACTACGACGTCATTTGTAGAACACCGTATTGTGAATTCGCCAACAGCCTACGTCAATTGTGCCGCATCTTGAAAAACGCTCGTGTCAGCGAAGTGTTCACTGTTCCACTCATTCCCCATCATTCTTTCAATATCAGAGTATTTCAGACTATTGAAATGGCACTAGAACGCAATTGGAGAGCTTGCTTCGGTGGTATCGCTATTCGCTTGGATGGAATGTTTCTCGGTATTCACACACGATGCCCCCATGTAGACCATCTTGGACCGTATTATTTACCAGAAGACTACGAAGACATTATCTCAGCGATCAAAGACTGTTTTATACCAGAATTAAAAAAGAAAAACACGAAAGAAATCGCTACCATTGAAGAACACAAAAAGTCTGCGATGATACAAAATTTAGTCACGGAATTCAAAAATTCACAAGCTCAACCTTCGACATCAACTACTGAAGTTGAGAAAATTGATATCGACAAAATTTCTTCGGTTCTCATTCCTGAACAACCTATTGAAACTGGCACCAATGATGTAGCTATTCCTTCAACATCAAATACAACAACCATGGTACTACAATCTGTCCCACCGCCTACGTCACAATGCCCTACTCGCATATTTTCTACAGCAGAATTACGAAAAAAGAAGGCGCACAAGCGAAAACAAGAAGAACTCGAACATACTGAAATTAAGATCTCAAAGATATCAGTAAAATCACCCACTCTCACTCCCGAAGCTACTCAAGCTCAAAATCTTGAATCGCTGAAAATTCCTGCTGCGAAACAATTCGATAAAGATACTCGGTCGCAGAAAATAAAAGATGGTGAAGAAGTTGCGAAGGCTGCTGTAAATATCGAGAACCCACCGCAAAACATTGACCTCGAATACCTCGATGAAATTTACCAATTGTTGATTTGGTAAATCCTATCACGATTACTTTTTTTCAAGTTCAACTTACGATTTAATTTTGTATTTGTTTTTGACCATAATTACATTATTATTTTTGACATTTTTGTTGTTGCACTATAATCAAACATTTTATTTCAGATACCTGAATTTAAAAAATACCTATTTTTTGTTTGAAGATCGAATCCTTTGACTTACTCCTTAGCGAATAAGTCACCATTCTCGTCGCACTTGGACCCATAAAGACCTCCTTTAATTTCCATAATTTTTCTTCGAGATATTAACAACTTTTCTCCTTATAAACAGTACCTTTTTGAGCAACTCCAAAAAATGTTTTTCTTTCCTTTCTCGAGATCATAAAAATGTATTTTCGATTACACTCACAAAAAAAGCTTATTTAATAAAACAAACATATAACTTACCTTATGTTTCCTCTTCTAGCACCAGATGAGCTCATGGAAATTCAATATGAGTACTCAGTGATCATTCAACCTCAACTGCATGCAACGAATTCCAACTTTGGTCATGGAACCTCTGAACAACATAAATAACTCGATTAATTTATTAAATCAGTATTTGCATCTCCTCTAAACCAAGAAATTTCAAATTACTTTTCAGTGTTTGCAATGCAGTGTAGGTAGAGGTACCTACTTATATTGCCTTCAAATTAATAAATTTTCAAGAACTTTTTTAGGAATTCACACTTCCTGTAAATGAAAAAATTTTAAATTATTTTCAGAATGTGATTCTCTCCAAATTCTGAAATTTTTAATCAATTTTCAGAACTCTCTCTGCCTCTAAATTACAGTTCTATTCGCAGTTTACCTAAATTACAAATATTCAAATAATTTTTCAGAATTCCCGGATTGTTTACAAATGACAAAATTTTAAATCAACTTTCTGAACTCTCATTGCCTATAAATTATGAATTGTTTTTCATCAGAGTCCTATATCTTCCAAATTACAAAATTTCTAAATAATTTCTAAGCTAAAGCATTCTTTTGCATTTTTGAATGTCTTTCTCCTATATAAGAAATTCTGAAAAAATAGGTACTGGTCTTGCCTTCTGAATTTAAACACACGATGCAAACACTGAAACACGACTGCTTTCTTTAAAATAACAGACAACACGAAACATTTTTTTGTAATTTATTTTGCTTTATTTTTAGTAAACCATAAAATGGAAATTTGTTGATAACAACTATTATCTAAATTTCTTTGAAAAAAAACAAAGAAACTACAACAACGATATGCATATACATATTTAAACGAGAAAAAAAGAGCAAAATTATTCAATTGAATAAAAAAAATAATAATAAATAAAAAATTTAACAAAATTCACGTACTAATTTTTTTTTTGTAAAAAAAAGGGAAAGAAAAATTAAAATTTGTATATAAAAGTACAAATAAAATACTGTTATAGGTAATGTTCATTCTCGAGCAACAAATGCCTAATGTACCACCAGTTTCTCTGCAAAGAAAACAAAAAATCATAGATCATGAAATGTTCACTGCACAAACACGAATGTGAAAAATCAAAATGCAAACTTACGGCGGTGTAAGCTCATGTATTGTCTAATAAGCCTGGCAATTTCATGAGCTTGGTCAGTTTGCAAGCGAGCCACTCTTTGCTGGAAGAGATTACCGCATTTCAACTCCAGATACAGAGTGCCAGACTCTGCTCTAACTTTACGAGTTGAAATTACTTCGTTATATGGCACACTGGATAGCGTTTCCTGTTCAATAAAGGTCATCGTTAAACGAATGTAATTCATTATTACCTATCTGAGTCATTAAATAGGTATCTCAATAATTTAGAAATGAAACTGAGTGAAAAGAAAAGAACTCAGCTGAACAGCATCGAGCATGGCATTGCTCTTAAAAAGAACTCAGACTTACATGAGTAACAATGTGCAAAAAGTGCACTCCGTATCTGTTCAAAGACAATATTTGTTGATCACCGCCTCGTTTCACAGCAAAGAAACTAGATCCGAATAGTGGCCACTTGCTGAGTATTTCTGCGAATTACAAACATGAAAAAAATCACAATTTTCCATTAACAAAATCTTCGTTTCACGAAATATTCAGTGAATATTTTATCTGGCTAGAAAATTACCTAATAACTGAGCTTTAGCTTGAATACTGTGAATCATTTCAACTTGAGCCCAGTTCGCTTGTACCATCTGAACCCATTGAGGAGGTTTGATGTCACGTTGAGCCAAGGCGGGTTTAGGTAGCAAAAATTTGGTTTCTTTCATGGTAGGTGGATGAGTCATGTCGGCTGCTCTATGCAATAAAGCTGCCAACTTGGCTATTTCGTACTGTAAAATTACAAAAAGAGGTGAAGGTTGGGAGTAATTATTCGATTACTATACAAATGCAATTAGGGATATCCAAGCTGAAAATGAATGAATCTGATTAATCAGTACCTAACCAGATTAGATCTGGACATTTCCCTAATCAGATTTCAAAGTTCTGATCATATCTATGGTCTGGATCCAATCAGATCTCACCAGAACAGTTTTTAATCAGATTCGATATTTTCATTCTGCGATATAAACTTCTTAAATTGCACGTACCACCAACTCCTCAGGAAGCAGCTCATTCGGTTGTACTAACAAAAGCCCTTCCAAATAATCAGGAGCTATTTGATTGAATAAAACTTGCACATATAAATGATGATCCAACCGCAACGGGAAATACCAAACGGATCGGCAGAAAATCAAATAGAATACCTGAAACCGAAAACATTACGAGGTTAGTAATCGACACAATCGATTACAACATGTCCATTCTCTGGACAGAGAAATTGTCAGGAGATTTCCCTTTCTGAAAAAGATTTCCAGGTAAATATGATGAAATGCCTATTTTCTCGGATTTTTGAAATTTTGATTGAACAGTGTTCGAGTACCTCTGACTCTTTTTTAGACAACGATTTTCCCCTTCCTCACTTTCTCCCCCTTCCCCACAATGACGAAATGTTTTTTTGGGTGGGGGGAGATAAAACGCAGATGAGTTTCGGACGAAAAATTTTGATTCTACCTAAAATATGCAGAGAACACTTGAGTCTATTGTAGTGAATTTTTTCAAAAAAATGTTTGCTCGGAGAGAAGATATTGACTTGAAATCGCCATATTTTCAAACTTCAACATCTTAATTTTTGCCAAAAATTGCCAAAATTTCTCACTTTGCCTTCAAAGTCACTTCCTTTTTTTTTACCAAAAATTGCATCAATTTCTATCTTTTGCAAAAGGTTTTAAAAAAGTCTTTCTTTCATTTCGAAATCAGCCAGAAAGCTCGTTGTTTGTCAGGAGTCGTCAAAAAGCCATGTTTTTAGCTAAAGGTGTCAAAATCTTGCTTTTTGGTCAAAATTTGATAAAAATTCTCATATTTGCTTTTTAACAAAAATTACCTCACGTTTTCAGTTTTTTTTTTTTTTTTACTGTTCGAATTTTTTTGTGATTTTTTCCGCATTAAATTGTCTGCTCACGTTTTGTAATTTTTTTCGTTACTTTTTGCCTTTTGGTCAATATTTTCAATGGAAGGGGAGGGGGAAGGCGTTCAATTATTCATGACTATAATTTTTTTTCACTACTTGAGAAAGCATTTCGATTTTTTTTTCAATTCAAAATTTTCAGATATTTAAATCTTATTGTTTTCTTTTCCAAATTCATCATCACTCGAAAGAAAATTTTCAGAAATTAAAACTTCCAAAATAAGGGAAAAATAAGTGAGAAATTCAAAAAATATTATTGATTTAAAATACTCGTATGTAAAAACAAGTCATTTCCTCAAAAATACCTCAATATTTTTCAAAAGATGGAGTCCCAAAATTTGTGTTCCATTATAGAAAAATAGAAAAAAAAAAAACAAAAAACAAAAGCAGGACAATTTCTCATAATTTTATTCGAATGGAAGGGGGAGGAGGTTCAATATTATTATTACTATCAATTTTTTTCAACACTTAAGAAAGAATTTCGATTTTTTGTTTCAATTGAAAATTTTCAGATGTTTTGATCTTTCCCACGAAATTCCTCGCCACTTTAGAGAAAATTTTTAGAAATTCAAATTTTTGAAATGAGGGAAGAATAAATGGGAAATTCAAAAATTTTTGATTTAAAATATGAAAAAACAAATCATTTCCCAAAAAATACCTCAATGTTTTTCAGAAGAGGGAGTCTCAAAATTTTTGACCCACGATTAAAAAATTGAAGAGAGTTAGTCCAAAGTGTAAAACAAACAGGGCATGAGAAAAAAAAAGGAAAAAAGAAGAATTTTCCGAAGAACATCTTTTTCAAATATCTTTGAGAATCAAATAAAATCGAAATTCATACTCTTTACCGAGAAATTCTTATGGAATGGGGGAAAAATGAGTCAAATCATTTTATTTTCCGACGTTGGGGAAGGAGAAATGCTGCTGAAGTGAGTTTTTTTCTATACAAAAAATCGAGTAGTACGAGCCCTGAAAATTGGAAACCCACGGAAAGTCATTTTCTCAAAGGAGTAGGTAAACATTCTTGGATTAAGCCACGAGTCAAAAAATTGGCACCGACTAACCTGTTGATTTTTCTGCAATTCAGTGGTAACATCGAGTATATATTCTTCGCGAGCCAAAGGCATGGTAAAAGCATCGCCTTCTACAATGCAATACAGCGAGAACTCTTCCATTTCTAACGGGTTATCGACATTTATCAAAGCGCACATATCCGATATTATATCGTCGACGACGGTCGTCGACTTGGTGTTAATTACAGTCTCGCTGCCGCCCGGAAGTCTGTACATTTGTCGTTTAGAATTACGTCCAGCGCTGACTGCGGTTACTTCTTCGACACTGGGTACGTTTTTACGACCACCGTATCTGAGGGTTTTACGTAAATTCTGCAAACATACGTTGGCGGTGCCTAGAAAATAAAAAGCATTGATCAGTCCATGTTTTCTCTTCCATTTTACAAAATGAATAGATCTATATAGCATAGGTATGTGATCAATGATCATATGATGATGAACTTACCGTGGAAAGCTCGTCGTTTATCGTAGGCGGCAGTTTCCAAATATTTCAATAAAAATGGTCGTAATGTTTCCGAGCACATGAAATACGCAGCCACAATGCTCAACAATCTCCAACCGCGTTGACAACTATCGGTTTTATTGCTGGTGGTTTGTTTCATCAATTGGCAATACACCTCGTCTCGTAAATTCTCGTACTTATGACAATGCTGCGTGGGCCAAAACAGAAATTGAGGTTAATTTTTTTTTCAAAATTACCAAGGAGCAAAAGTACATAAGAGTCATAGTTAATTACTCACCATTAAAATGGTATAAACGCATTTCACTTCATTCAGCTCCGGCGTTATAGGTAAATCGCCCATGTATCTCATTATGCATTCGAAACATTCGACAGCTAAACGATTCAGCTCCGGTTCTAATTTAAGTAGAGACTCGCTTATGCAAACTGTCGTATACTTGACTAGATCCACCTAAAATGTTCGCACACAAAAACATTAAAAGCATTATGATTTACGATTCAAAAATTCATCCGGTTATCGATTTATAAAGAAATAAAATTCCCTTTACCTGTTCTTTCCACGTCCAATCGCCTTTTTTACCTTGTAACATTTTCAAAGATCCGTTTATTTCTCCGTCCGCGGTTTTCAACACCTCGAACCTACCAAACAAAATTTCAATTTGATAATTTTTTCTCACAAAGCATCTTTTAAAAAAATGAAATTAACGTACTTCTCGCTGCTTTTTCTAAAATGATACATGGCGAACTGCAATAACGAATGTTTGCCATCATCAGTCACCTAAAAAAAGTAGCATTTGATCAGTGATTACCTATCTGTAAATATCTTCAACTACGAATAAACGAATCATTATCTGTGGATCACTTACATGACGATCATTGGTCACTGAATTGACAGCGTGTGTCCTATCCGAATGCCAACCTATTAAAATGATATTCTCTGATTAGATCACCTTCACTAAAAACATTATTTAATCAAATTTTACTAAAGAAAAATACAATTTACTGACCTTTCTGATCCATGGGTCTGACTCTATCATCCTGAAACATTACAACATTTTAATATTACTTGACAAATATTTTTATGAGTTCGCAGCTTCAAGGGAATAGATCAGATCGAATCCGAAGGTACCCCTGTATTAGATCTGACCTGGTCCAAATTATTGATTCTATTTGGTTTACTCAAAACTATTTTATCACATCAAAGCAGATCTGTTCAGATTCAAAAATTATCCGGATCAGAGTTTTGATCGGATTATATTTGTTTAGATGTGATCAGATCAACGATCAGATCCACATGTTCCTTAGATCCAATTTGATCAGATCAGACTTGTCTTGTACAATTAAACGAGGGTTTTGATTGGATTAGATCTGTTCAAATTTGATCAAACAAGCATGAAAGACCTGATTGATTTTGACCAAATGTTGATAGGTAGATTTGATGAGAGCTATTTGATCAAATAAGAGCAAATTTAACCGATCCTGGACATTTCCCAAGAGCAAATCTGATCACTAGATTTTAATTGAATTAGATTTTTTCAGAATATCATCAGATTTAATAAAGGGAAATTTGATTGAATAACCTATCAGAGATTTGATCGATTTTGATCAAAATTCTGAATGTAGGTACCTAATTAGGTTATAGTATTCATAACTTATTATGACAAAAAAATTTCATTTTCAATTTTTAGAATCCTCAAACATGAAATTTTTTCATCTTGTAAAAAAAAAAACAAAAAACAAATCATCCTGAGCGTAACGAGAGCAAAACCTTTTGAAAATTCCTATTTTGATAAGTGAAAGAACAACGTTTTTTTTTGTTTTTTTTTTTTATGGGAGGAGGTTGATTTTTTTTTACTTCAAAATTTCAGAATTCGAATGACTTTTTTTTTGAAATTTTAGCTCTGAAAAAGAAAATTAAAATCACCAAGAATTAAGTGAGGGCAAAGCTCTCAAAATTTTGTACCTATTTTGAGAAGTAAGTAAATAATTTTTTTTTTCCTGTCTGAGGAGTTTATTTTTGGATTTAACGTTTTTTCACTTAAATTTTCCAAGTTTTTGGCGATAAAAAGGATAAAGTTGAGTGATTTTTCTTTTTTTAAAAAAAATGAAAAAAATGGATTCAGAATGCTAAAAAAAAATAATCGATGAAAATTTAAAAATGTGTTTGGAAAATTGAAATATAATCTACCTAGACTATTTTGCAATTTTAGCAGGAAACAAATTTTCAACATTAAATTTTTTTTCAAAAAAATGTTAAAGTTTAAGGAAAAGGTGTTCAGAAATTTTTTTATTTAAATAAAACTAGAAAAAATATGGGGAATAATATCCTAAATGAAATGGACTAAACGCAAAATTTCAAAGTTAGACTGAAAAAATGATAACAAAATGAATAATTTTTTACAATTTTGGCTGAAAAGTACTACTTCCAGCATCAAATTTTTTAAAATGTTACAATTTGGAACAGAGATGACTGATCAAATCTCATCTCAACTCGAATCAATATTTTTCTATTTTAATGGAAAACATGAAGAAGATAAACATTTTGAATGAAGATAATAATGGGAAAAATCAAATTCGAGTTTGATTTTTGAAAATGGAAAAAACAGGCCTTTTTGGGTCAATTTTGCAGGAAAATACTCGGAACTTTTAGCAAAAAATTTGAAGATTTCCAGGACTATTTGAGAGTACTCTGTGACGAAAAACAGATAGGTATGTATCAATCAGAAAATCAAACCGAAAGTAACAGTCATTAGCTCAAAACAGAAAAAAATAATACTTCTTCCATAGCTCCAAAATTCCCAAAACAAAAAAAAATGATAATGAAAAACAATTTTAAAAAAAAGTCCGAATAATTTAAAAAAATCAGAATTGTTCCTTTTGGTTAGGTACTTATTGCAGATGAATCAATTGAAATAAGAAATAATATAATTTCAATTTAATGTAAGTAAATGATGCAGAAATTTATCATAATGTGTTGAAATAAAGGAAGGGATATTTTTTCCATTTCAATAGAAAACAGAAAAAAAAATACATCAAGAGGCCCAAAAAATCCATAAATCTTTCGACATATTTGTCTCTAATAAACGTGAAATAAAAATTGAAGAAAGTAAGTATCTCGTGATTAAACAATCAAACTCATTTCATTCTTCATAGTCCATTTTCCAGCATAAAAATTTGTAAAATCAAAACTGGTTGTACTTACGATGCGCTGCATTCTACCCGGAGGTCCAGCTTCTCTAAGGAATGCATTCAGCATAGCGTATATCAGTCGACATCCCGGAGTATAAACCGAGAAACATTCGCCGGAAATTAAAAATATTTCCAAAGAAGCACCTCCTTTTCCAGCAATTATTTCGGCTATTTCTTCTAATCTACAAACACGAAAAAAAACACAACTATAGTTAGTACTCGAACCGATTAAAAATACGAATATAATAGGAAGACATATTATTGATACTTACAGAATAGAATGCAAAACTTTCAGTTTGTTATTCTCCACCTTGACCAGTCTAATTCCAACCTGAGTGATGGCTAATAACTGTACATCTGGATTTTCGTAACCACACTACACAGGAAGAAAAAAAAACGACGAAATTTCAGTCAAGTTTCGAAATATTCCAGGCACTCTCGTATGCAGCAGCAACCTCATCACTTTTATTCCATTGTTTTCAAAGAAATATTATGAGTAGACAAACGGCGGTGTTTAACGCTCGACTACGATAACATCGAAATCATTCTCAAATCTGTGCCTGTGCAACCGTGTTCCCTCACTCGGAACGTTTACTTTTATATTATTCACTGTTCGGTTTGCCTCGTCGCCTATGTGTGTGTGAGTGAGTGAGTAAGTAAGTATACTATGTTTGTTTCTTCAATATCGGTAATTAACCTAAACCTTCGTTTGCAACGCTGTTGCGTGCCTATTTACCAGCATAGAGATGATGTACATACCTACTACCTACCTATACGAGAATCTCGCGAGTAGAGGAGATTTTGGTTCGTAAGCAACGCAGTGGTAGGTCTAGGTAATTAAAAATTTAGTGAAAATCTGCATCTTTTTTCGTTCGCTTTTTTTAATTCGAAAATTAATTAATTTTTGTCGATTAGTTAGCCAAGTGTAGTACCGATTGACATAGGTACCTAGATTTAAATATTCATCAAGTATAGCGAATGTGTTTTCTCCCTTCCTATGCTTTTTCTTCCATCACAGTTGATCGCGATATTTCCGTTCTATGCGGATTTTTCATTCTATCAGAAAGTAATGCCAACTGAATTAGCATGCAAAATATTCGTATGATCTCAAAAACTAATTCAACTAGTTTTAGAAACGCCTGGAACGAATTTCTCGTCCATTTTGACGGTCTCCTCCTTCCTAGTTCTCAAAAAGTTAGAAGGAAAAGTTCGAAAATTAAGAAAATATGATACCTATTGAATGTTGATTCCTATAAATTTTGAGGCATCAAGTTCCAGAATCGATTTAATGCTTCGGATACATTGATCAGGAGCTTATACTGAAGAATTATACTAATTTTTTGAAATTTTCACCATGCTTTAGGGACCTGGACGAGGAGATTCGTGGGATTCAGAGAAGTGTGATCGAAAAAATGAGTAGATATTTGAACTCAGCACCGAGAAATTTTTTTTCATTTTGACCAAAATTCAGATGCTTTGAACCTCCACCTCCTCCTCACCCATTACAATTTTGTATCATCTGTATTGCACTTTTTCGCAATTTAAAATTCCTTTTGCAAAAATCCAACGCCATATTCGTGTTCAGCAGGTCAAAATACCCCGATTACCACACTTTTCGTGATAATTTCGATCAAACTGTGCAGATTAAATTTTTTCCAACGCCTGCTAAAATGAATGAAAAAAATTGAATTTTGAAAACTTGATCGGAATGGTCGTAAAAAGTGTGGTAATCGGTGTATTTTGACCTGCTGATCACGAATCTGGCGTTAGTTTTTTGAGAAAAGAATTTTAAATTTCGGATAAGTCCAATAAAGTTGATTAAAAAAATCGTAAATTTTGCGATCCGACGATCTTTAGTTAAATGCTTGGTAGAGGGCTAAAAGTGGTATTGAATTTCGAATTCAATGGGTCGGGGACGTTCAGGAACTCAAATATCAACTTTCAATACGGATGACCAAGGGGTTACACAAGTTGTACTATCCAAAAAAGGCAAAAAACCACTTTTCTTTCAAAAATAATCCTACTTTGGGGACCCCTGGATCATCTTCCTCTAAGTTCTCAAAAAATAAGAAAACTTTAAAAATTCTCATTACCTACATCATTTTTTTTTACATTTTGAAGCTTTGGATTTGGTCTATTCTAGTTTAAAATGTACGGTTTAACAATCAATTTTACAATACTGTAGGTATTTTTTCTGGCTTGTGAAAATTCTGAAAAAAGATGAAACTCGAACCTTATATGTATGAAATATTTGAAAACTGATAAAAAAAATTATGAATTTTGGCACTGAAGTAGACTTCTGGAGTCTGGACAATAAGAAGTAAGTATGACTTCTCGAAAACATGAAAAAATTAATGAAATTCTATCAATGTTTCAAAACTTGATAAATCATTGAACTGCATTGGTAAAATAATTTGATGAAATTTTAAAAACTGATGAAAATGATCATTGATCAATATCTGATGTTTTGAGTGACACTGAAGTGAAATTCTAGAAAATGGGTATGACCTCAAAAACATGAAAATTTTTGGTCAACTGGTAAATTACTGATAGTTTTTGGTAAATTACGGTAATTTTTGGTAAATTACGGTAAATTATGGTAAATCACGGTAATTTTTGGTAAATTACCGTAATTTTGTAAATTACGGTAATTTTTGGTAAATTACGGTAATTTTTGGTAAATTACGGTAATTTTTGGTAAATTACGGTAATTTTTGGTAAATTATACGGTAATTTTTGGTAAATTACGGTAATTTTTAATACTAAAATATGGTAATTTTTTGATGAATTACAGAAATTTTTTTTGGCAAATTACGGGTAATTTCTTGGTAATTTACGGGTAATTTCTTGGTAAAATACCTGTAATTTTTTGGTAAATTACTTGTAATAGTTGTAATTTTTTAGTAAATAACCTGTAATTTTTTGGTAAATAACCTGTAATGTTTTGGTAAATTATGGATACTTTTTGTGTAAATTACTTGTAATTTTTGGGTAAATCACAGACAATTTTAGGGTAAGTTACACGTAATTTTTGAATAAATTACAGGTAATTTTTCAGTAAATTACACGTACTTTTGATGAATGTATGGTGATTTCAGGTAATTTTCAGCAAATTATCAGTAATTCTTGTTAATTTTGTCAAGTGCTGATAATTTCTGCTATGTCGTTGCCAATATGTAAAAATTACGAATTCATACCCGACCTGCCCTTTAGCAGATATTTTGAAATTTTTGATTTCACGACATCTGAAGCTAGAAATTCTCAAAGAATTTGTGAGGAACACTCTGCACAGAATCTGATTCAGAGCAAGTTTTAGAGGCTACTCAATTTATTCGTACTTCGAGTTTCAATGAAAACGTTCGCCGTCCGCAGCCTCACATACAAGTATTCATAATCACGTGTAAACGTATACGTCGAGTTGTTGTTAGACCGCAATTAGATACGCTGTACTAATTAATAAGAACACTTACCGAGACGGGGAATATCCGCGCGAAGTATAACAACCAATGCTGCGCTACTTCTATAACGGAACGCTTGGTGCTGGCTTTATGTTGATTAGAATGCATATTGTTGACGGTAATATCGTATTTTTCCAGCAACTAAACACACGCGAATTTAATTTAATCGATTTAATATACATAACTTAACAACTAACAAGTACGCTGAGGCCTAAAAATCAAAAAAAAAAAAAACTCGATTCGAACGAATTGAATGAGAGCGTAATATCTCACCTCTCGTGTATCTATAATTTGTAGCACATTTATCGTGCCTCTTCAGTCTTCCCCCCTACCTATAGATCTACAGCGTACTATAGGCATTGATACTTAAAGAAAATATGTATCATAAAAACTCATATTTTTATTACGAGTATCTCACCTGTAACATCTCGGATTTCTCGTTGTTCGTAATTCTGGCCATATTTTTGGTTAAAACGTCGTTAACGATTTGGCAAAATATTAAATGCAATACTAACGGACTCGAGGTGGTTTCTTTGGGAGAAAATACCTATAAAAATTATAACGATTTCCATTATTAAGTAAATAAAAATCACGGTAGTGTTTTTCTTTCTCCGAGTCATCTCAGCGTGACTAAAAGATTTAGGAATAGGTAGGTATTACTCTGCGCATAATTTAGATAGGTACCTCTTTACGAATATTCAGCTTCCACGGTACTCTGTTGTAGGTAATATGGACGCCGTTCGTTGTATTGTATAAAACAGTCGACTGAGTGGTCTCTTGTAGCATTTGTGTATTGGGTAAAGCTTCTACAGGAGTCAAGAATTCCGGAGATTCTTCCACTGCAATATTTAAAAACGTAAAGAATTAATTTCACAATGTTATTCTGTTGCCTGCTGAATAAAATTCAACTGATCAATGCTTACGTTCAACATGATCTGAACGATGAACAGAAACTGATCCTGTATTGAACATACTTTGGTCGTACATCTCTCTAGCCATAGGTTGAACAGGTGGAGGTGGAATCATATTACTGAAAAAAAAAAAAAAAAAAAAAAAATGAAAACGTAAAGATGGTAGCTTTTATATTACGGACAATTTTCCCAGCAGGTAAGTCACCAAAGTAAGTAGGTACTAACTTGTTATGAGAATAAAAACTATTTGTTCGGGAAGGCGGTTGTGGTACGATGGGTGGCGGAGGTGGTCTCCTGCCAGTGTTTTGGTTTGGTTTCTCCATTCGATCCATCTGTGGAATAAAAGAAACGTTTTTCGATGCGAGGAAAATTAAAATTGATTGTTTTTTTTTAAATTAAATGAGTAATCGAATATGTGAAAAGGTACCTGATTTCTAATATTGTTCTGTTGAATATCAGATCGGTCATCTTTGGATGTAGTTCTACTATCAACATTGTCAACACTGCCCCATCTTCCAGCTGAAACATTTTCCACAAATCAATCATAAAGTAAGCTCATAAATAGGTACGAATTGAATGATATTTACGAGTAACTTTTGAACGAAATTGTACTCTTGTCCTTACCTAACTGTTGCTGCAATAGTAATCTTCTGTCAGAATCCAGTTTTCCAGTTTGATTGTTCTGCATGTTTGGAATGGCTGGAGGACGCGGTTTGCCAGTCGATCTCAAGCTGTGATTGGCAGTGACGAGTTCTAACTTATGTTTCATTTCGTTGCTAATTCGTAGTTTTCCTACGCTACCGGGACTTGGTCGAGCTGAACCAACTTCCAAAGATCTGTAAATGAAAGCGTCTCAGATGAGAAGATGATTCGAGATGGTCGTTGCTGTATGAGAACAAAAGATTTCACCTCTTCAAGGACGGTTTTGAATCATGGATATTTTTGTTTTTGAGTCAACTCAGTACTTGGAATAATTCATTTCTTTTTTTTTTTTTTTAATGTCACACTCGTAAATACCAGAAAGTTATTTTAGAAAGTTCAATATGATTTTAGAAATTTATTGATTTGTTTCCAAGTTCTTAAAAGTCATTCTTTTTCAATGCTCGTAAAAGTTGGACGTAACCTATCTAAAAGTCTTATGGTTACTCAAAATGTCGGATAATAGTCATTTTTTTTAATCATCAGAAAACTTATCAAGAATTGATCGGAATTTTTTCCAAGTTATTGAAAGTCAGACAATTTTTTTTCAACTTCTCAAAAGTCAGACTTGATATCTAAAAATCTACGTAGGTACTTCAATGTTTCCCAAAATGTCAAAGAAGTCAATTTTTGGAAGTTTTTAAACGTCTAACATAATGTTGAGCATGTCATTTTGATTTGTTTTGAGTTTTTATGAGTCAGTTAAAAATATTATACGCGGGGTTAAAGGCTTTTAAAGTCAGAAAAAATTATTGATGAATTAGATAGGCACTTATGTTTTTAAAATACGGGAATTTTATCAATTTTTCCCAAATTTTTAATCGGTTATTTTGATAAGGTTTCAGAGTCGAGTTCCTCATTTACGTTTCATGGTCTGCTTTTTTTTACCCAAATTGTCAAGGGAGTTTTGATTTTTGGCCAAAACATCCAATAACGATTGATTTTAGCCTCAGCTGCCTCCTATGTTTTTTTTTTCAAAATTGCCAAACAAAAGTCGTGTTCTTTTTTTTCTAGCAGAGTTACGTACCTACTGGTAAACATTCTGTTTTCTTGTTAAAATCGCCAAATAATAATATGCTGATTTTTGCCTAAATTGATGAAGTACTTGGGTGGATTTTTTTTTGTTAGAATCTTCAGAAAATCCCAATTTTGCCAAAGTTGCGAAAAAGTTTCATTTTTTGCTAAATATTTACAAAGCCCAAATTTTTGCTAAAACTGTCAAAAAGTCTTGTTTTTGCCAAAATTATCAAAAAAATTTAATTTTTGCCAAGATCATTAAGAACAAATTTTGATTTGTATTAAAATCGTCTAGAAATTTTTGTTTTTTGTCAAAATTGTCATATAAGATTCAAATTTCCAATTTTTTGTCAAAACATCCAAAAAGCATTGATTTTTGGTTAAGGTGCCCAAAAAGTCCTCTTTCTGGTCCAAATTTGCCAAACGAAATTGCATTTTTTTTGCTGCCAAAATTGCTTAAAAAGTTCCGTTTTTACCAAAATTGCCAAATAATAGGCTCTTTTTTGGCCAAAATTGTTGGAAAATTCCGTTTTGCTGCAATTATCATCCTCATTTTTGCCAAAAACGTCATGTTTTTTAAAAAAAAAAAAACTTTGTAAAAAAATTTCACTTTTTCCAAAATTAAAAATTCAAAACGTATTCATTTTTTTCCCATGTTTTCTTTTTTCCAAAATTGCCTAATATAAGTCCCATTTTTTGCATAAAGTGTCAAAAAGTCTTGTTTTTGTAAAAATCGTCAATTTTCCACTTGCTAATTCTCTTCCTGCAAGATTTTTTTTCTAGTTCTCTTTAAAAATAGAAACATTTTCGCCCTAAAAAGTTCTGTATCGGTCAACTTTTGACTCTCCCTCACCCCTCCCCCATCCCTCAATTTAAACATTTCAAAAAAATTTCTGCCAGAAGTCCTGCTTGTGCCCTACTTTGGCATGTTATCTTATCACCTTAACGGTTTGAAAAACCTGACTCCCCAGCCCTCCTCCCACCTTCTTAAGTTCTTAGGCTACATATTATGTGACTGTAGTTGATATTTGAAGGTTTTGGAGAAATGAAAAAAATTAAACTGGAGAACCGGGAAAAGTCAGAGAAAATCATTTCCTCATATGAATGGATACCCTGCTATATTCTAAATGATTTATTAGGTACTTACTTATACGAAGAACGATGAATTTCAACTTGATTATGTTTCGAAGCATTGGATTGATTCTGTCCTTGAACCGGAAGCGATTGTTCGGCCGATATTTCGTATTCTTCCCATTCGATTCCGACCTCTCCATCTCCCAGTTCCTGGGAAAATATCGTAATGTGTGAATGCAAATTAACAAACGTCCTTGATAAGTATTTTCCATTCTATTTTTCTTGAAACTGAGTTCAAAATTTTCAACTTACGTGAGAATGTTTACGTTTTTGTTTCATTTTAAACTGAATGAACGAAGTGTCTTGCGAGTTATCATCTTTCGGAGGTGGCCATCTCCATTTACCAATACGTACGGTTTTCGCTCTACCGTATGGATCCATGAATGGTCTCGTTTCGCTAGGATCTATCAATTCTGGCGGGGGCGGTAACGGTGGAGGAGGGGGAACCACGGACTGTGAAAATGCATTCACAAAAATTCAAGATAATCTTTCATTGATTAAAAAAGTGAGAGTAGTTTGGGGCAAATTCTTACCTTTGAATTCGATTCTGATGACGATTTTCGATTTTTCAACTCGGAAAGTACGCTGGTAAAAGTGGAATGAGGTGAACCAGATCTGTACATCTGCATTATCGTTCATAAAAAAAATTAAAATTCAGTAAGTTAAATACCTATTTGAACATAATTATTGTGAAATAAGTTAATTTGAAAGACTCACTTGAGTATGATTATTGGCTGCGCTGGATGTTGGTGTCGCTTTGCTGCCTTTCTGCGGAGTACCATTTTCATTGGGCTGAAATTTAGAAAAAAATACTTCTTAGATCGCTAAATAATCGAATTTAAACAATTCAACGTCTCGTAATACGTACGGTTATACGCTGCTGCAGTAAAAGTTGCTGAAAAGCTTGATTCTGAGCCAATAACTGCTGCTGCATGCGAATATTTTGCGCCATAGCAGACTGCAAGAAAGCCTGTTGCAGATTGGCTTGGTAAGCGATCACGTTCGGATCACCGGATTGAGATTGATCTGGTAAATGTAAACCTATATTGAATTTAATACGAACGAGATCGTTTAGAGGTCTACATCTCGTAGGTAGACAAAACGAAAACAGGCTGTGGCCAGAGTCTTATACCTTGCATATTATAAATAGGTACTGGCATGTATCCTTGCGCCATTGTGGCAGCATCCAATGATACGGCCCCTTGTGCGTTGTACAAAGGTACCGAAGGCATTAGTAAAGATGGTGGTGAGATTAATCCGGGTATCATCGATGGCGGCGAACTGACCATAGGATTAAAGCTGTACGATGCAGAAGTAGGGCTCTGGGTGCTTGTCTGGAGGGACAAAAATGAAAGTGTTGAATTGTCAGGTCAAAGGATTTGATTTTTATTTTAGCGTTCTGGAGATCGTCGTATTTACTTGATGCGATCCAACTCCACCGACTCCTTTACCACCGCCTTTGATACGACTGGCTAATATATCCGGTCGTGCAAGTAACTCTTCAAAATCGCTATCAGTGCCCTTGATTGAAGCAGCTAACGAACGAGCATCGGATAACTGGTCTAAAACCGGATTAAATAGATCGTCGAGGAACTGATCTACATCAGAGGCTTGCGAAGGAACACGTACTCTTCTTACGTGGGAAGCTGTAAAACGATCAGACAACAAAACATAAGTTTCATCGGCAGAGGGTAAAACCCAAGCCCGTACGAATAAAAATAAAATAAAGATTACCCAAAGATGGAGCTTCGCTGGTATCCGAAAGTGCTGAGCTCTTGACTCCGACATCAGATTTATCAGCCGAATACCTCGTTTCAATTTGAGCTCTACTCGAATGGCTTCCAGGAGCGGCTCGTTTTCCGGCATATTGCGATTTGATGAATCTGAACGTTGAAAATATCCGCGATTAATAAGATTCCGGTTTCGTTACATCGAATAAAAAATTATAATTTACCTAGGATGGCCTTTGATATAGCTTCCTTTATCGTCTTCGCTTCGAGCCAAATCGGAGAAATCGAAATCCAGTTGACTGTTTACACCCAATACGTCCGAAGATGCTCTATACACAAATGAAAATGTTTCAATATTATTGAAAGAAAAATCATAAACAGGAAGAAAAAGTCACAAAAAAATAAAAAATAAAAAACGAGAATGATTTTTTTAAATACTAACCCAGTCAAACTATATTTCCTGTTTTCTCCTCGTTGACTAACGGATTCTAAATTATCATCTTCTACTTTGCTCAATTCAACGTCCATGTCGCCGGAAATTTCTTGGATCCTTTCCATCGATTGCGAGTGATACCTGTCGTTGAGTCGGCTATGAGATAATCCTAATTTCTCCAGTTTTAATGGGTTCTCCGCCCCACTCTTCGTTGTGATCGTCTGTAGAATAGAAATTTTCGAACACAAGTGTCAATTTTTTTTTCTAAATATGTACCTAATCGAAAAAAGGAAAAGGGATTTCGCCCTTTCTGGAAGAATCATAGAAATACATATCAGGGACAATGAGAATTTTCACTCCAAAATCAGGGAATTCCTTTACATTTACCGTCTTGTTTTTCTTGATTTTGTCCTGCTTTTTTTTTCAAAATAGCCCAGAACGCTTTCTTTTCGGCCAACACATCCAAAAATAATTGATTTTTGCCTTTAGCAGTCTCAAATTCCTGTTTTCTCCAAAATTGTCAAACAAAACTCATAAGTATTTCTTGGCAAAGTTGCTTGAAAATTTTCTGTTTTCTTGTCAAAATTGTTTTAAAAAATGAGCTGTTTTATGTGTAAATTGCGAAAAAAGGTTACACATCTCTGCCAAAATTTCATGTTTTACACAAAAATTACTGATAAAGGCTCCACTTTTCTGGAAGAATCCCCAGAGAGTCCCATTTTTTTGCTGAAATTAACGTAAAGCCCAATTTTTTCATTGGTAACGGTGAAAAAGTTTTTATTTTTGCCAAAATTGTCGAAAAGGTTCTGCTTTTTTTGTCAACATTGCCAGAAACCATTTTTTTATATGATTATCAGTCATAATTTGGGCTCAAATTACAAAGAAATGTCTGATATTGATTTTTTTGGTAAACTGCCTAAAAAGTCATCCATTTCCCGCAAAATTGCCAAACAAAAGTCCTGTTTTTTTTCTGCCAAAATTGCTTAGAAGGTTCTGTTTTTTTATTGCCAAAATTGTCCGAATAAAGGTCCCGTTTTTCGTCACTTAGAATAAAAATTTTAAAAATATCTCTCAAAAAAATTCCATTTTTCGGAAAAATTGCCAAAATAACCGGTTTTTTGCCAAAGCATGTTCAAAAAGTCTCCCCCTCCCCAAATTACTGAAAAAGTTTCATTTTTGCCAAAATTGTCAAAACATTCTACTTTTGGTCAAAAATTGCCAATCGATATTCCAGGCTTTTATGCTCAAACATTCAAAAATTATTGCTTTAAGCCTAGTTGTCTAGAAAACCCTAACTTTTTTTCAAAAATGTGTAAGTACATAATGTATGAAAGTACTTTTTTTTTGTTTTTGACAAAAATGCAAAAATTATGTTCTGTCAAAATTGGCAACAAAAAATTCATGTTTTTCACCAACATTGCGGAAAAAAGCATCAGATTTTGTCGAAATTGTCAAGTAGTCCCAATTGATTGTCATAAATGTCAATTAAAAGTCCTGTTTTCGGCTGAATTGCACAATATTCAGTCCTTTTTTTGCCTACATTGTAGAAAAGTCCTTATTTTACGTCAAAAATATCCTGTTTTTTTGGTCAAAATTATCAAAAAAAAAGCTTAATTTGTGTAAAGGTTTCAGAAATATTATAATTCGTCAAAAAAGTCTGGATTTTTTCCAAACTTGCCCAATGAAAGCCTTGTTTTTTTTGTTCAAAATTTCAAATTGTCTAAGTTTCAATTTCGGTCAGAAAAGTCCTAATGATCTTTTCGAAATTATTGCCTAATAAAAGGCATGTTTTTGTCCCTAAATCACGTAATAAAATTCCTGTTTTTTTTTTTGCTGAATAATCAAATTTATGCTTTTTACCAAAAACTATCAGAAAAATCTTGCCAAAATTGTCAAAAAATCGTAAATTTTTTCAAAAAACCCTGTTTATACCAAAACTGTCAAAAGAGTTTATTCTTGTGCCAAGAGCCAAAAATTTCTGTTTTTTGCCTGAAATGCAATAAAAAGTCCGGTGTTTTTTGTTTCTGCACAAAATTTGTTTTTAGCTAAAATAGCCAAAAAAATAGTCCCATTTTTTTAACATTTTGTTTTTTTTATTTTTTCTCAAGTTTCTTTTGAAAATGAAAACATTTCAATTTTAAAAAATCCTTACTTGAATGAAAAAGCATCCTCTCCTCCGCAATTAGTGTAGTAAATATTTAAAGGGTCCAAAAAATTTTTAAAATTGGTTTGGAAAACTCAGGGACACCCTGGTTGCATTGTTTCTGGGCGCAAAAACCTCGATAATTGTAATAATGATCGAAAAGCTTCACTCACCGGAGACAGAAGGTTATCCAAGCTGCGCGATCGAGTACTTTCTTTATCGAAATATCTGTCGTTCAATGCTGATTGTCTCGATAAACCAGATTCTACCATATGATCGCGAGAAATTGATCTCATTTTTGGTTGAGCATTCTGCAACACGATACAAAATTACAGTATTATTAAATCAAGTTTCTTGATTTTTTTTTTTCACGAAGAAAAAGCGAAAACTTACCTGAGGTAAACTGACAGGTGGTTGAGGAGGTGGTACAGTTGGTCTGCGAGCAGTCGAATATGGTTCAGCCTATGAAATTAATCAGAGAACATGTAAGCACAGGTAAGCCAAAAAACACACAGGATCAACATCAAGTAGGTATCACGATAGACTCACTTTTTGACTAGTTGGAATAACATTTTGTTTCTGGGTGGGGAATCCTTGAGGTAACTCCATTTCGGAAATTACGTCAAACACATAATCCAGTCCATTACGTTGGTCTTCGTTATTATCTAATGCGACAGTCCATCCGTGGCATTCTGCTATACCTTTGTCAGCTAATACAGTTTCGCACAATGATTCGCATCGTGTCCACGAATTCAAATCAGCCATTACTGATTCACCGTCCGCAAAGTGTACCTGTAATTTGATAATAAAATACACCATAAAATAACTATTCCATTTATAATTATTCTTGTTCGTTGTATCGAAGAAAAATCTCACTTGTACGGCAGTATGTATCTTCTTACGATTAGCCTTCCATTCGAGCAAACAAGGCGGATACAATCTAGCCCACTGGTTATGAGACTGTAACAATTTCTGTTGGCAGATCGCCTTGTATCCGTTATATCCGTGATCAGAGACGTACTTGAGCAGGAATTTATATAAACTAGGCGATGGTGGAAAGACCGATAAGCAGCTAGCCATTAATAACCAGCCTTTTTCGTTATTAGCCTGCACGTCGTTCCTCCACGTCTGATTGACCAACTGGCAGAGTATTTCGTCGCGCAGTTTTTCATTAGTCAATCCTTTGTAGCAGATGTAATCTCCTAACACTTGTTCTTTGCGATCAGTTAACGTGTCGTCGTTCATGAAACGTAGAATTAACTTGAATAAAGCCAAAGAGTCGGCGTAATCGGAATCTTTGTTTTTGTGCAGAAATGGTGTTTTGATCGGTTCTCTCTTCATACCCCAGACGTGAGACTATAGGGAAAAAATCAGTCAAATGTTAGTTGGTTCTACTGGTACGTAAAGCTGTCGAGTATTAATTTGGTTGGTATTTTGGAACTAACCTTAAAGTAGATATTGGTAAATTTAGAAAATACGTGTTGATCGACATCGACGGGTAATTCGTACATTTCTTTTTTCTCTACAACTGGTCCTACGACTTTGACTATTTGACGTTCGTTATGAACTGGTTGAGTATCTGTAAATAAACAAATAACAATAACAATTTGTATGAACAGCGTCTAAAGGTTTTTACAGGTATGCTCAAGTTTGCACATATTGTGTATATTTTACCTTCCAATTTATTGAATACAAACGCCAATTCGGCAGGCACATCCAGATGATTGACTCCAGCTATGGCTCTCGAAGTACGTTCTTGATCTTCTTTCTGTGCTTTAACACGAGCTCGTTCTCTGGCTAATTCAGCTCGGCGTTTCAGTTCTTCCTGTTTAACAGAATTAACAAAAATTTAATTTTAACAATTACATACAATAAATACGAATTTGTACTACGATTTCCTAGAGCGGAAAAGATTGCATATGACCGTAAGTAGATCGTAGATCCGGTCAGGTAAAATTGATCAAAAAGTCCCTTAATTGTCAAAATTGTCAAAAATTCCTAATGTTATCCGAAATTGCTAAAAATTTATTGCTTTTTTTACATAAAAATCCATAATTTTCGCATTAATTGCGTGAAAAGTCACTGTTTTTTTTTTTTTTTTCTAAAATCAACAAATCAAATTCTTGTTTTATGGCCAAAATGCAGAAATCTGTCTGTTCTACCAAAATTGCTAAAAAGCTGATATTTTTCACTAACATTTCCGAAAAGAAATATGTAGGTACTTGTTGATTGTCAAAAAGTTCTGATTTCTGTCAAAATTTTGAGGAAAGTCCAGTTTATCCAAAATTGTCCGAGAGGCAATGTGAGTCCTGTTTCTGCCAAAAATATTGCCAAAAAAGGGATTTTTTTAAAAATATAAAACACAAACGATGGTTCTAATTTTTGTCAAAAAATTACTGGTTTCTCCAAAATGGCACAGTAAAATTCCTGTTTTCTACCAAAAATGCCAGAAATATCCTGTTTCTTGTCAAGAGTACCTGTTTTTGATAAACTGTTCTTTTCTTCAAAATCACCCAATTAAATCCAAAAATCGTCAAAATTGGCAAAAAATCCTATATTTTGCAAAAATTACTAAGAAGTTCTACGTATTTACTTTTTATCAAAATAGTGTTTTTTTTGTATGTATTTTTTTTTCAAAATTGTCCAATGAAAGTCATATTTTTGCCAATATTGCTAATACAAGTATTAAAGTGTTTATTTTTGTCAAAAAAAATGCTCATAAAATTTTTAAAAAAAACACTAAAATTCCTGTTTTTTCTTTGCAAAAAATTGTGGAGAGCTCGTACTTGCAATTGAAAAAAAAAATTCTGTCTCTTGTGTTTGCCAAAATAGCTAATAAAACTCTACGTTTTGTTGTCAAAAGACCAGTTGCTTTTTTTCAAATCATCCAACAGAAGTTTTTCTTTTACCCTAAAAAAAGTTCTAATTTTGGTCAAAATTGCCAAAAGTTACAATTTCAAAATTATTCAACAGAAGTACCTTTTTTACGCTGAAAAGGTTATATTTAGGCTACGGACATGACATGAGCGTTGAGCGTCAGCGTGAGCGTTTTCAAATTTTCAAAGTTCGTTTGACGCTCTCGCTGATGCTCAAATATCAAAATTTTTTGATATTTCTGAGCGTTGAGTGTCATCGCTCAGAAATATTCTCGTCAAAATCGTCTAACGTTAAAATTACGTTTTTTAAATTTTCGCCAACGCTCTCGCTAACGCTCAACGCTCATGTCGTGTCCGCAGCCTTATAGTCAAAATTTTCAAAAGTTACGATTTTTTATCCAAAAAGCCCCCTTTTCATTTTTCCAATGTCTCCAGTAAACATTTTTTTAGTCTGAAATTTTCAAATTTTCAGAAAAATTTTGTTTTTTACAAAAATGGTCAGAAAGTGCAATCAAGATTTCCAAAAGTTACAATTTCAAAATTATCCAACAGAAGTTCTTTCAAGTACGCCAAAAAAAGTTCTAATTTTGGTCAAAAGTGCTAAAAGTTATAATTTCAAAATTATTCAACAGAAGTAGGTACTTTTTTTACAAAAATGTTCTATTTATAGTCAAAATTATCAAAAGTTACGATTTTTCCAAATTAAAATTTCCAGAAAAGTCTAGTTTCCCACAAAAATGGTCAGAAAATGCAATTTTTTTCAAAATTGTCAGAAGGACTCATTTTTGTCATAAAAGTCCAGTTTTACCAAAATTGCTCAGTGATTCTTTGCCAGAATTGCCAAAAATTTAATTTTTGTGAAAAAATACCCTTTTTTTTTAAAATTTTCTCAGTAAAATGTTTTTTGCTAAAATTTTACCAAAATTTCAATTTTTATTTGAAAATATACTGTTTTTTTTTTCGAAATTATCCAGTAAAATTCCTGTTTTTTCTTTTCAAAAAGAAGTGTTCCCGTTTTTTCAAAACTTTCCGAAAAAAGTCTCATTTTATGCCAAGTTTTAATTCTTGTCAAAATTGTGAAAAAGTTCTAACTTTTGCCCAAATTGTCAAAATGTTTTCACTTTTTATCAAAATTTTCAAAAAATACAGATTTTCCTGCCAAAATAATTGCGAAGTTATTTTTTTAGCCAAAACTGCCATTAAAAGTCGAAGTCTTGTTTTTTGCAAAAATTTCCAGATTTGCTCTTCATGTATTTCATTTCTTCAATAACCCTTTGTAATTTTCCATTTGAAATTTAAGCCCTCAATCCTACTAAATTTACCCTTCCCCAGTTCCCCTTATCATTTTCAAGTTTGGTTGATATTTGAAGGGTCTGGAAAACCGAGAAAGATCTGAGTAAATCATTTCTTCAAAAGAAAGACCTCCTCATCGTGTAATCATATCTGCTCAGATAAGGTCATTTTGCTGATCTGGTCCGACCTAATATGTTTTCTCCCCCCTTCCCCTGCATAAGTGCGAAGGGTGTATTGTTTAGTACGCATCTACGTACCTTTAGTTGATTATATCGCTGCCTTTGCTTTCTGCCTCGATACAAGGCCTGCGTTTTGACAACACCTCTTCTCAGCACCACGTATTTCCTACGCTCTTTCCAGCCTCTAACGGCGGACTGAATTTTGATGGCGCTTTGTTTGGCGTTTTGATATCGTTTCTGAGCCAAGAACCCTCTGACGTTACGTTGAATGGTCATGGCAGCCTTGTGTAAGATTTCAGCTCTTTCTCTCTCCAATTCACGTTCCAAGTTCTCGCGCAAGAATACCCGAGTCGTACCCAGTTGATAATCTTCACCGTGGTTTTCCAAAATGATATGACACAGTTCCCTGTAGGATGACGAGTTCGTCGAAATCAATTACGATACCAAAAATAGGTACCTACGTATAATTCAGCAATACAGATAAGTGCAGAAGAAATTTATAGAGCTTACCTAGCAGGTGCTCCTCTCGGTGTACACATTCTGGTAGGTAGTAGATATCGGTATCTTTCAACGAATTCCATAAACTTCATTCGAACCGGGTAACCGAGTTTGCGAATACGGATCGTTTCCAACATACCGGAATATCTTAGTTGTTCCAAAACAACGGGCATATCGAACTTCATAGCTGCCTTTTCAGAGTTTGGTTTTATGCATCGCACGAACCAAGGATGACACTTGGACATGGACTCTAATAACTGCTGCAAAGAATCGTGGAATCTGGCGGCGACCGTAGGTGTTCGGGGTTTCATTGTTACAAATCTGCCGTTAGCTTTGTTTAAAGTTTTGGAAGTTTCGTACGTATTTCTCAAAGCTGTGAACATTTTGCTGACCATCTAAATAGGACAAAAAAAAACATGAAAACATTTCAACATGGTATTATTTCTACTCGTTTGTCCCTACTGAGCGAATCGCTTACCGGTAAAGAGCTCGAAATCAACAAATCTACCACATCGGTCCTCAAAGTATCGCGATTCTTATCCAAGAATCCGTCCACATTGTACCAAACAGGGCCGGCGAAATGCCGGATACCGAATTCCGGCACATTCAGGCGAGGTCTCGAGTACAACTCGTTCAAGGCGTGATTATAGTGACACTTTTCCAAAAACGAAGAATCCGTCGCTTTGGGGAAATTCGATTCGTCATCTAATAAATGAAGTATTCCGACAGGTTTCTTCGACAGTAGATGTATAACTGGTAGGTTATCCTACGTATTGTAAAAATCAGATCGAAATAAATGAGCCGTAGATATTCGACTATCGATATATCGATGAGACAAGGTGTGTAGAAGAGGCTTACGTTGAATGTGATATTCTGCCATTGAATTTTTTCCTTGGCGTATTCTTGTTGTTCCAATTTGAAAACGTGTTTATTAAAATAAAACTGTAAATTCTCGTTGGCGTAATTAATACATAATTGTTCGAAGCTGTTTTCCTGTAATTGAAAATTGGCGTGACGTATTAGTGTTGACTTCGTTATGATTTCTAAATACTTCCTCTATGAAAATTACGTACCTTGAAATCTTCGAATCCGAATATATCGAGTATCGAAATAGCTGACGTTCTTTTGGTACCTTTATACACGATGTGGTTAATTCGAGCAACTAACCAGGTAAATAGCGAACTGTACAATGCTTTGGCGAAAGCATCTCTGGTATCTAAAGCTTGATCTATATTCAGCGCTGTGAACAGTCTTTCATTTCGTGCTTCCTACAAAAAACAGTGGCAGGTGAGTTGAATGACCATGATGAAAGCGTCGAATTACAACAGACGTGGAAAAAGGCTCGACATCTTCGATCTTACCGTCGTTTTGGTGGTTAAAGCTTGCTTGATACCATCCGGGTCCAATCTTAATAAATGCCCCGTCCATCTGATCTCCGCATCTGAACCTATTTCTACTCCTTCTTGGCCATGTTTCAATTGTTTGCGATGAAAGTACACGTTTCCCAAATGTAAAACTGTAAAAAACCAGAAATCAAAATATATCAATATGAGAACCATTTTAAGACTTTATAATTTCACAATGAAATGTGAATTTCTGCAAAACAAAATAATGTGTTTGAAAAAAATAATTAGCTTACCGGAAGCGAGAATCCTAAAAATGGTATCTTGTTCTTCGGAAGTGAATCCCAAAACTTGCATGGCAGACAACAAAGATTGGAAATCTTCTCCATCGTATTTGCCATCGATGTCGCAGCTGCCTCCCTGTAAAACAAAAGTAAACGCAGGTATATTTTAAAATGAGTTAGGAGCACTGGAACACTACAATCTTGTAACGAACTGACAGCTTTGTTTTCAAAATTAGTAAAGTAATTCCATGGAAATTTATTATCATCACACTGACTTTATTTTCCACCCCCCCCCCCTCACACCACCTCTAAAACCCGAAAGCTCCGAAAGCAAGTTTTGACTTAACGAAGCCAATTCTAGGGAATTTATGCGTCTCAAAATTTTTAAAAACAGCTAAACCAAAAAATTGAAATGTATAATCTAGAGACTGGACCTTTGGGACCAATGCTGGTTGGGTTGGGAGGGGAAGGGATCAAAATGTTTTAAGTTTGTTCATTTTCGGACAGTTCGTCGCCGCATTAATTTTTTTTTACTTCTAAAGAGCTTCAGGGGCACACAAATTCCTGGTTTATAATTTTTTTTAAATGAAATTTTCTCGCCAGTCCCAAAAAAGAAAACCCAAGCTTATTTGCTTTCTTTACGTAATTCTAGGACTGGAAGTCATTTCAACGTAATCTGATCAAAATGACTAAATTTTTGGAGGGGTTCGATAGCGTAAACATGAACATATCAGTCGAAAGGAAATCACAAGGATGTAGCATAATTGAAAAATCAACGTCCTGCAGTAATTTGAAGTGGAGAAAGACTTGAAAAAAAAATTTACTTAACTTTCCATCCGAATGATCCTCTCCCCACTTCTTTTCAGCAATACAAAAGTATATTTTACGTTTTTTTCTTCCATTTTAATCTTCAATTTTTCAATTTTTTTCATTTTTCACTTTTTTTCATTTTAAAATTTTTTTTTAATTTTTATCTTTTTCAATTTTTTTTTATTTTTTCAATTTTTTCAATTTTTTTTTCATTTTAAAATTTGTTTTTTTATTTTTTCTCATTTTTTAAATTTTTTATTTAATTTATTTATTTTTATTTTTTACCTTTATGGAATTTTCAAAATACGGCTGATGGTAGTTCCAGAAAGGCCTCAAACCACCTCCCAATTGATTCGATATGTTGAAATCAGGGTGCAAAGTAAATTTTAGCTCGCCAGCTTTATTCGATGAAATTTTGTAAGAATTTATTTTCATTTTTCAAAATCTGCTGGGGGCTCCATGTACAAACTAAATTTCAGATTTTTAGGTAACTTTGCTAAAATTTTGATTTTTCATCATTTTTGACTCACATTAGGTTTCTAAAAATACACCAAGAATTGAAAAATGCACTTCAACACATCAAATTTTGTCTCTTGATGTATTTTTTCAAGCTCTTTCGATTCAACTTTTTGTTTGGTTCAAAATGTTTTGCCATTTGGAATATATTTTTTGTTAATGGTGCCCGATATCATTTAAATCTGAAAATTTTTCTACCCCCTTACAAAACAACTTGTATTAATTTAAAAATTTCCTCCAGCGAGAATATAAAAAGATTTCATATTGAACTTTTTCTCAACCACGAACCTGATTCAAATAGAAGTATTTATCGGCGGATAAAAGCCCATATTTGAGTTTTTCTTCCTCAGTTAATCCGGCCAACAGTTCATAAAACACGTGGTAATTTCTTTCGTCCGGGGCTTGGGTAACGATTCTTGACTTCTCCAGCAGATATTCGGTTACTTTGGCTCCAATAATGATACCTCTGCAAAAAACAGTAAAAGAATTGGTAAAAATCATTGAATATTCAAGACGAATACAAACTGATTGATGATTGGCTCCGAATCATTCATCTTACACTGCTTACAGCCTTCACCAAAAATCAACTAGCTAACTACTAGCTAATTAGCGTACGAGGCGGCTGGCAGACACATATTCAACCTGGTCACCGATCATTGCACATATCCCAATATACATATGAGACTGAGAGAGAGTAAGAGTTACGAATATACACCCAAATGCAAAGTTATCTCATCTCACGTGTACACAAGTAATGTTAATGTACCATTAAAAAGCAATGCTGGGTAACGCGAAACGTATAATCTCTCAACAATACGTCGACTACAACACACTCAACAGCGCATTCGAAGCACGTTTTTTTCATCTTTTTTTTTCTTTCTCCAATTCTTTGCATTAATAATCTCGGTATCGTGTATCGTATCTCTCTATAAATTTTTTTATTCGGTTCGTGCGACAGCCTACACACACGCAGACAGACTACATACTTACTCCATGCGAATTACTCGTAAAAAAGTATACAATACTACACATAATCTATACATGTATGAAGGTAGGTTAGGTTATAGGCAAAGGCAGCAATAGGCATATTTACACTTGCATATACGTAACATGCGACGACGACGATTCATTACGTAAGACGTAACACGAGAGATATAACCGCGTAAGATTGCATGACCGAATACCGAATTTACGATCAAAGCGTACACTTTACTTACTCTTTGAAATAGACTTCCAAATATTTGCCGAATCTTGACGAATTATCATTTCGCACGGTTTTCGCATTACCGAAACTCTCCAACAGAGGCGACGCTTCCAGAATTTGCTCGGTTATCAAATTAGACGGCGATTTATTGACTGCCGCCAAGTATTGCATCACTAATTTGGTCGATTCGGTTTTGCCGGAACCAGATTCGCCTGATATCACTACCACTTGGTTGCTCTTCGTGAGGCCGCTGTAAGCTGCTGAGCCAATGGCGAATAGGTGTCTGCAAAAGTTAAAACCAGCGTTTGATTAATTAGAATGGAGGAAAATCGTAAATAATCCTGATCACTGATTTCGAATCTTCAACCAGAAATTGATGAAAATGATAAAAATTGGAGGAATATTGCGAACATTTATGGAAAAATATTTTAAAAAATTGAAAAAATACCCTATCATCAAAATTACGCAATGCTGCAAATTTGTTTTCCAAAAGTTGTGAAACTGGCCAAATTTACCTACCTAAAAATAATTGAAAACACAAGTCTCATATAGAAAATTTTTTGAAAATGACATAAATTCAGCAAGTAAGTAAGCATCGAAGTTCATTCAAGATTGCCAAAAATTACATATTCTTAACCCCTTTGTTGCTCTCTAGGTTTCCAATTCCATGTTGGGGAAACAAATTGCTTTGAAAAGTGTAACATGTAGAATTGTAGAATACCCTGCCCAATCGGACAAATCAAGAAAGTTTTTAAAAAGCTCAAATCCTTCATTTCCAACAAAATAAAATGTATGTATAAACAACAGAAATATTTTTTGAAAATAATTCAACAACATAGGTAAGAAATGGCTCAAGCTCAAAAATGACCCAATTTAAATGAAAGGAAGGCGTCCAAAGTCTTGTCTGCCCACTGAAAGCCAATTGACCTGATGTGTATGGTTTCTTAAGGTTGTCTGACTACCAGTCTGGCCTTGTGAGGTCATTGACTTGTCTGTCTGGCTTTTGAAGACCGTCTGGCATCCTATCGAGTCTTGTAAGGTCATTGACATGTCTGTTTGGCTTTTGAAGACCATCTGGAGCCTTGTCTTGTCTAGGCTCTTAAAGTCATTGACCGGTCTGTCTAGGTTTTGAAGGCCGTCTGGCATCCTGCCTGGTCTTTTGTCTGGGGGTCTAGTTTGGTCTTGTAAGGTCATTGACCTGCCTGTTTGACTTTTGAAGACCGTCTGGAGTCTTGTCTAGCCTCTTAACGTCATTGACCTGCCTGTCTAGGTTTTGAAGGCCGTCTGGCATCCTGTCTGGTCTTTTGTTGTTTGGGCTCCTGAGGTCATTGAACTATCTGTCTGGCTTTTGAAGGCCGTCTGGCATGCTGTCTGGTCTTGTGAGGTCATTGACCTACCTATCTGGCTTATGAGGATCAGCTGGAGTCCTGTCTGGGCTCCTAAGGTCATTGACCTGTCTGTCTGGGTTTTGAAGGCCCTCCGGCATCCTGTATGGTCTCGCAAGGTCATTGACCTGTGTGTTTGACTTTTGAAGGGCTGTCTGGCATGCTGTCTGGTCTTGTGAGGTCATTGACCTGCCTGTTTGGCTCTTGAAGACCGTCTGGAGTCTTGTCTAGCCACTTAACGTCATTGACCTGCCTGTCTAGGTTTTGAAGGCCGTCTGGTCTTTTGTTGTTTAGGCTCCTACGGTCATTGACCTCTCTGGCTGTGTTTTGAAGGCCGTCTGGCATCATGTCTGGACTTGTAAGGTCATTGAACTTTCTGGTTGGCTTTTGAAGGGCTGTCTGGCATGCTGTCTGGTCTTGTGAGGTCATTGACCTACCTGTCTGGCTTTTGAGGACCATATGGAGTCCTGTTTGGGCTCCTAAGGTCATTGACTTGCCTGTCTGAGTTTTTATGGCTATGTGACGTTCTGTCTGCCTTTGTAAGGTCATTGATTTGTCTATCTGGCTTTTGAGAGTCATCCAGCATCCTACAGGTCTGGCGTCGTAGGGTCATTGACCTATGTTTCTGGCTTTTAAAAGCTGTCTGGTATGCGGTCAATGTAGTCTTTTAAGGCCCCAACTTTTTTTGGCCCATTTTTGAGAGAAAGGTGCCCTGTGGTAAAAAAACTGACCCCGGAAATTGTTTTGCCATATTGAAAACCACCTTGGCCAAAATTTCGATTCGATTTACGACAAAAAAATGCGTGAATTGAAAAAAAAAACAATATTTCAACGATGGATTTTGATGAGTACAGATTACCGAAGAGGCACAGGACAAGGTTCATTCAAATTTCCTCACCTCGTTTGAAGGTGCCTCTTCGTGAGAATCGAGGGACAAGTGAGTAAGACAAAGACTGAAGGAAAAAATAACACCATTAAATTACTTACGGTGGTAACGTTCCCAAAATTTGGCCTTCGTACTTCTTGACCATATCGAGACCATACATATCGTACATTTTGTAAGGATTCACAGCTACCAAAATGCTGCCCGTATACGTCTGCAAAAAGGAAAGAAAAAGCAATAGCTATTAGTTACAATACGTTCACATCATATTACACTCGTAAATACCTATGAAATAAATAAATTTGGATGAAGCTTTCCTCCTTCCTCCTTCCTCCTCCCCGGATCTGGAGAGAAATGATATTTTTGAACTCAACAGGTTTGAATTATGTGAAAATGACCCCAAGAAGAGCCAAATGACCAAATTTTAAAAAATGGAGAGCCAAATACTACAAAATTCTTTTTTCGATCCTCCATCCCACCATTCGTACTTCTATGACCTGAAATAATTCTTTTTGAATTTGAATAAAAAAAGTCAAAAGAAGAAAAGGGAACAAAAAAAGGGAAACTCGTTAAAAATCAAATTAACGTTCGTACGGAATTGGTTATTCGCGAATTTCGCGAGTCGCGATTAATTAAAATTTTTTATTCGACGATTTATAAATAATTCGAATACGTGGCGAAATTGGGGCGAACACCGAGCAATTTTATATGCGGTATCTTCTCTCCCACATCGTCATCGTTTCATCGTGATCATCATCGACTTCGATAGAATCGAATGAAACGAATCCGCGAACCGAAGGTATTGGAATGGGATGGCATCAAACGACTGATGTAAGAGGCGAGAGCATGTACTTACGTAAATTAATTCCTTTTCGTAGCGTATTTTCAAATTCCATAATAAGGACGCTTCGTTCAAATCACTGAAACATAAATCATAACACGAGCGCGTTTTAACGTTTACGTTTAACCATTATTAGACGAAATTTCACGTTTCGTTTCATTAATTACACGCGTTTCATAATATTTGTCGAATGAACCAATAATTTCAATAGCTGCATTTCCACTCGAGTGGTTTTAGCAATTTTTCTACACTTTGTTTCGTTTCTTGGCAGAAATTTCCATAAAATACTTTTTGCTGAAATTTTCAAAGTCTTGTTTTTTGTCAGAAAACAGTCAAAATTTTCACGTTTCACCAAAAAATTTCCAGCTGGTTCAGCTGATTTCACTTTTTTTGCTAAAAATTACTGAAAAATTTTGCTTTTTCGTTAAAAATTGCTGAAAAGCTCGATCTCCTGCTGCAATTGATAAAGTCTCGGTTTCTGTCAAAAATTGCAAAAATTCAAAGTTGTCAAATAGACTCGTTTTTTTGCTTAAAAAAATGCTTAAAATTTTCATTTTTGTGCTAAAAATTCCAAAAATTTATATTACTCAAAAATTATTGAAAAGTCTCTCTTTTTTCTAAGAAATTGCTAAAAAGCTCTGTTTTTTTGCCGAATTCGTCAAGTCCTGCTTTTGCCACGTGGAGAATGTCCACTTTTTTCATTTTCATCAAAAATTTCCCATAAGCTTCAATTTTTGTGTAAATTACCAGTGGTCTGGTTTTTTTTCGAAACTTGCATAGAACTTTCGCACTTTCGCAAAGAATTCTCACAAGTCTCAATTTTATTCCAAAATTTGCCGAAAATTCCATTTGCTTGAAAGTTGACAAACGAGTCCTGCTCTGTGCTCCGTTGTTAGGTAACTGATCGCAGATCTACTCACTTTAGCTGTATCATATCCTCGATTCCATTCTGTCCTAAATCTTGCCTGCGTTTCAAGCCATTGGCGCTTGTCAAAGAGAAAACTTGCGGCTGAAAATGATACAAATGAAATGAATGGGTCATCAATCAATGATTCATGTTTGTGGACATTTGTAACGCAAAATATAAACACAAGTAGACTAGATAGTAAGTAGATACCTTTCCTCCGATGACCGCTTGTACAGTGAGCACTTGAGCCGGTTTATGGTACTCTAAAACTTCTCCAGGTAACGCGTGCCCGACACCCGGGTCGAACCATATCAGTTCACCCTGTAACATAAAAACAAAACCGTCGCCAATAATTAACACGTTGTAATGTATCCGGAAGAATACCAATACCTATGTTTATTTGCCACCAATAATATCGACCCCCAAGTTCAATAATTAATAGGCAAGTCGTCATCGCCCTTCTCCAGTATGCCTGGAATGTTGGCAAATGCACGCGACGTGGCTACCGTTACCGAATACGAGAATAGGTTCTCGTACGTTACACTCTTTCGAATAGTATGATACGCGCTAATATTCAAGGTAATGACCTATTTAATGTCTTCGTCGTCGTCAGATTCAGAATCGCTAAACCGGTGTGGAATGTCGCTTACGAACCAGACAAATCGACTGTAGGTATAAGTAAGCTTATGGAGTACATCATCGTGGGGCTTCCGATCAACATATCGGCGCTCAGATTTTCACCAAACGAATCAATTCCAACTGTCAACTACGCCCAGCAGTCTACTCAATGCAGCCTGGAGTACATCTACATACGTCTATTTTCATTTTCGTTCTTATTGTTAGAGATATATGTACCAAGTCGAAACTGGAGATGGAGTACTACACATACGTAGGTACTTGTATTTGCGATTGCGAGTTAAAACCAACTGTGAACTGGAACTAAATATTACCAATACCTACCTATAGACTAGACCTACGAAGGTATAGGACTCGTATTTTCTAAACGTTTGCAACAGGTATTAGATATCTTATTCGGTATTCTCATATGTAATTCTTTTCGACAGATACGAGTACGATACGACCAGTACGAGTATAAGGAGAGAAAACCAATCAGTCGTACAAAGAGAAACAATTATACATCGTAGATCTGGCGTAAAAATTTTCGCTTTGTACCGCTATATAAAATACTCTGTATGCAATGCACATTGTATCTACACATGCATGCACATGGTTCATATCACAAAGTGATCTCCTTCGTGCATGAATGAGACACAGCATACATTGTTCCACAACTTTTTGGTATCAACGTGGTGTCCATTCTGTGGAAAACCAGGGAAAAATCTAGGAATTTCGCCTTTCTGGATAAACTATGGAAATGTCTAGAGAAATTTGAAATTTTCACTTCAAAATCAGGGAATTCCATAAAATCAACTATGCAATCAATAATTTTGTAAAACGTTAACTTTTACTCCATTTTTTGTTAGAAAAATTTCCCTGGCTTCATTTGAGAATTTTGGTTATTAAAGAGCCCACGGTGATCCAGATGAAAAATTGAACCAGACGAAAAAATGTCTACAGATCGTGCAAAAAAAACACTCAGAATAAACTTATACTTTTACCAACAAAAATTGTCACTTTTCGCGCATTCTGACCAGTTTCTAAAAAAACGGAGGGGGTTCCCTGAAAAATTACCCATAAAGGGGCTGAAAATTAATGGGAAAAGAATAAATGAGATAAGTTATGCAGACAATAAAGAAATGATTGCCAAGACAGAAGCCCAGATGCAAAAAATGCTGAACCAAATAAACATAGTCAGACTGAAATAAGTAGGTACGCAATGAAAATAAATGCAGGCAGTGGAGTGGCCAGGAATTTGCCAAAAAGGGGACAAACCCAGATTCTTAAGAAACAAAAGTCAGAACCTTAAGGAGTTTTTCAAATATGCTTTATTACATAATGGAATATGATTTCATGAAAATAAAAGTAATATTGCTGCTAGAGCGAAGGGAATGAAATTTTTTGAAAATGGCTACAAAAGACATCAATTTTTGTATGTTTTATTCAACATTTTCATCCTCAATGGGGAGGGGCAATCACCCCAGTCTCCTCTCCTCTTGGCTACACCACTGAATACAGAAAAAACAAAAGCTGTGGCGTTCACAAAGAAAGATGACAAAATATTTGCAATCAAGATAGGGTCACAAGAAAAGAAATAGAAATGAACAAATTCTGGTATTTAGGAGCTCTAATTATGGCACTAATGGCAGAGATCTGAAAGAAATTGAGACACAAATTGGAATGGCCAGATCTGCATTCAACAACTTACTCACAGCGCGGGGAAATAAAACAATGGACTTGAGCCTCTGAAAGAGGATTTTACACTGTTATGTATGTACCATTGTACCTCTACCTATGGACAGGCAGTTCTAATGTACTTATTCCTGTGAAACATTGACCATGAGTACAGAATGTGAGCAGAAAATCACAGCCTTTCAGAGATAGTGTTACCACAGGCTACTAAGGATTTCATGGAAGGAATTTGTGACCAACAAAACAATCCTAGCAAGAATTGCAGAAGAATAAGAAATCATAGTTTAAGAAATTAAACATAGAAAAATGAAGGATATAGCACCAACATTTTGTTACCCTAAAGCTGAAACACTGAGTATCTATGTCCATAAAAAAATTGTCTCTTTCTTGCATCACTGATAAGACTCTGGGATGCCCTGAAATGGAAAATTTGCATCTGGGTACAGTAAAAGTGCGCCAAGAAAGATGCTTGAATGACAAAGCTAACCGATGTTCAATCAGGACTCAACGAACCCTTCCGAGCATACTCAAACCTTATCAGTGATGCGTAAAATCGTACTTTTTTATGGACACACTCGGTTTCAGCTGTAAGGCAACAATTAGAAAAAATAGTATTTTCATGCTACCCTATCGCAGAGCTGTGGATCCTGAAACTGGAACCAATTAAATCCCAATTTATATCCAATCCCAAAACTAATCCCGAAACCAAAATCATTATTTTTCTTGATCCCAAAACCAAAAAAATTCTGGAACTGATATAATTTTGAACCCAAAACAATTCCGGAACTGAAACAAAATACAAAATTGTTTTGGTTTAGGGATTTCAATTTTTGCCTTTTTACTATGATTTTATTTTGATAAATTGTCATTTTACATCATTTATCATCGTTCATTCAGATCATAATAAAAATTACTCGACAAATTAAGCAAAATATGTATTTAAAACGTTAAGTATGTAATTACATCATCAGATTCCCCACGTCAAAACGTCCCATTTTCAGACCCCTTGCAGGGTTCATTGGTCAATTTGGGCTTAAAATTGGTTGGAATGAAAATCCTGAAACTGGAACCAATTCATCCCAGAACTAAAACAATTTTAGAAGGACGAATCCCAAAACAATTCCAATCTCAAAATAAATAAATTTTGATCCCGAAATCCAATCCCAAAATCGTTTTGGTCCCACAGCTCTGCCCTATTGACAAAAATTGTGCAAAGAGCATGCTAAAACTTATGCCTTTTCGCATAGCACACCCATGTGTGAATTTCCCATACAACAATGACCAATTGACCATGCTAATTTTTCTGTACCTATACATATGTCCAGTTGTCGACCCATCCACATCCATCAGTTTTGGATCCCACATGTGGATGTGAATTTCAATTTATCAACCCTGTGTCGAGTCAATTGTCGATGTAACTAATTGTTGACCAATGTTGATTGACATTCATGGCAACAATTGGCTCAACACAGGGCCAAAATTTACATTGACATGCGGGATCCAAACCAAATGTGATTGATATGGATGGATTGACATTGACATCAAAATTTACATCAATCTCCTGGTCTCCTGCTACGCAAAGTTATATAATTTTAGTTTCAAAATTTGAAATTTTTTCCAAAAATGATTTTATCAAAAGTGGCCATTGCTTGAACTAAAAGCAGCATCAACACAGTCACAAAATTTGACATCAACAATTAATACATCCACAATATCGTCAACATCATTTTCTAAATTTGAGAAATCTTTGGAAATTTGATCAAGGTTGGTAATTTGTATTGATGTATTTGTGGACAATTAACTTTCATATCGACATTGGGGAGAAGGGTTCCATACAAGGAGATGAACATTATTTGAATGACCCAGTGGAGAGGGAAGTATCTTGAAAAATTCTGACGCAAAAATTGAAAATTTCATGAAAAATGTGCATTGACTTCGATTCATTATTATTTTTCTCTTGATTTTTTCCTACTTTTTACAAAAGAAGATCTGAGAGGTGGAATTTTTCCACATTTTTTGAATTTTTTACAACTTGAGGGCTTCAAAGAACACTACCACATGGCATGAGTTATGGTCGATCTTTCCGCATCGATGATGTATGTATTAATTTGGAAGGTCGTCAAACTGGTCATCATAGATTTGGATACGATGCAATTCGAGACTGCGACCGTGGGCTACGACTGTCGTAGGTATTGGTACGTGAAATACGATGGGAACGCTCTGCAGGGGGCATTATTTCACTAGGATATCAGATACCTATTACTTATGTAGGCATATTCGACATAAACCGTACTTCCGACCAAACGACAACCAAGATTTCTTTTCATCGGGCCATTTTCTCTCGAGATTGTGCACAGTACTCACCAGTGATTTTGTGTAATACATATCTAAGATATTTGTGTAAGACTTCAGATTTCAGAACTATACGAATAGGTATCCATTTATACTAACCGCTTTCAAAAAACTTTCATAAGGCTCGAACAAACCACGAATGGTACCCAAAGAAGGCCGATATTTCCTTCGAAAAAGTTTCTTAGTGAAAGTTCTGCCAAATGACGACGATGTCGTCGTCGTATGCTGTGGCACAGGCAACGGCACAGGCAGCGAAGAGCTGGTCTGCTCATCAGCCGCTCGCATACGATTACTTATCCGAGCTTCTCGCAGGGTCTGCGGACAATCTCCATAACGCGTTTCGAATCGTTCATCTTCGCAAGTCGAGTCTCGTCGAGATGATTTTTTCCGAAAAGCAGCTGGAGCTGCTCCCGGGCAAAACCAAAATATGGCCGAGGCTATTTTACGAACTGAGACGGTGCGCTGCTGCGTGACATCGTAACGTCCACGATTTGGCGTTCGAAAGTGCCACTCTTTCCATTTGAAAAGCCCTCCGCTGCCTCCAGTGTATTTACGTTTGAGTGCTTTTCTTTCTCCGGGTATCGAGCATTCGCTTTCGACCCAAAAATTGTCATCGTCCATTTCGGTTCTCTAACCAGTTAACCGAATTCGAATAACATTGGCAGCATTTTCGTTGATTTTTCACCGTGCACAGGCTTATCAACGCAAATCGACTGGATGTATCGAGTCGAGATACCAGCTACCTGAGGGTGTATCAAAAAAACACCATTGAGTAAATTTCGGTGTTGAATTGAACCACGTCTACGACTGGCCAAGTCTGGGGAAGATACGCCACTGTACCAAGCAGTTCCAGGGATCCTAATCCTGATTCCAGAGCGTGAAAAGAGCTGACAGCAGAAATATAATCTTGGAATTTTCAACTCAACTGCTGAGAAATTGAATTTTTTAAAAATTATGTTCATGAAAAAATTACGATATCTCCTCAACGTCCGAGTTGAGAGGTAGAGGGGGCACCAGTATAGTCAGGAAAATTGAAAAGCTAATGAGAGTTTTGATCACAGCAGAAAAATTCTGGACTTATCAAAAATCAAATTGTAATCCTAAAAAATCCTACATCGCCACCAAAAAATTATTCTATGAAACCACGAAAAAATGTACTCAAAATATTCCGAAAAAATTCACAATTAAATTGAAAAAAATTCAAAATCAACACACTAAACATTTAATTTTATATTGGACCGAAAAATTTATTTTGCAGATTATTTTGAATCATCGCTGAAGAAACTTGATTTGAAATCGTTCATTCTAAATCGACTCCAAAAAAATCATTTCAAAGCTCCACATGAAATTAAATACATTTGAAATCACAATAAAAAAATTAATTTTAAAATCACAAAAAAAAACTTCGAACTGAATTTCAAAAATGATATTTTGATTCACGTCTTGAAAATTTATTCCGAAAGCCAACTAAAAAAATCAACGAAATTCCTCACCTACATAATATCTACGTACGAAAAAAAAACCGTCCGAAGTCACGAATTCCAAACTGAGTCGCCATCAAAAAATTCATCCTAAATCACCACCAAAAAAAGTTCACGAAATCATCTCGAGAACATTAATTCGCAATTGCCCAAAAAATGTGTTCTAATTTAATAAGTTCCTCGTGATTTTCGCCTCAAATTATGCAGAAGACGAGTAAAATAATAGAAGAATCCAAATACCTGAACAGTAGAAAAAATTGAAACAAAATGCAAAAGCAATTACTTAAAGGCAATCAACTATTCATCAACTGTATCATCGAAAACCGAAAATCGTCTCTAACTGTATCGTATCGGTTTTATTTCCAATCAAAACAATCAACTCGTCATTATATTTCTCACGACCTCGAGCAACGACCTAGGTTAACGTACACGTACAAAAACAATTCCGTTCAACTTGGAATTCTCGCTATCAACCTGTTGCTGATAAGAATTCCAACGATGGCGACGACGATAGCAATGGCGTTTGATTTATCGCCTTGTAAAATGTACCTACGTAGAAAATTGAGATTAATTAATCGCAGCTTCATTTTTGCGTATATTGTGCATTACACGAGTAGTATGTACGTACCTACGTAGGTAGGTACTTCTAAAATAAAAGATGACTCGGCTTCATTCATTCGAAAAGTACAAACTATACGAATTCGATCAGCGTCAAAATGCCATAGAATAGAGATAGACCATAGACTCGACATCGTCTGTACACTCTAGGTAATCGTAATGAGCAGCCGTTAAGCCGCTAAAATTTTACTCGACATGTAAATTTTTCACGCGCTCCAAACATTCTTCGAAATAGTGAAAGTAGTTGAAATGAGTAACGCGAGGCGAGGCCTGTTTTTTAACGCATCGATTGATTTTAATTGCCGCGCTTTATTTTTCATCAAAATGAAGAACTATTCGACGTTTAACGAGTATACCTCAATCTTTCTATGGTATACCTGGTTAGATTAGTATAGGTAGTAGGTAAAGGTATTGGTACCTATCAATGGAAACGACTACTCTGTCGTTATCTATCCATTTATCAACTCGTATGTGTATCTATCTGTCTATCCATTTTTACCTTCACATTCGAACATCAATTTTCGAAACGATCCATTAGTCCGATTTCATTTTGGAAGAAAATCATTCCCGAAGATGAGGCCGTATAAGAATCAAGTCGATATGGTAATCGATTACAGTTTTCGTTATACAGTTTGAGATTCGAAATTTAGAAAACGATTCCTATCTGACGATGAGAAAAACATTTGGATGGAATTGAAGTGAAAAAAAAACCATGATCGTGGAATTTTTACAAAAATTTGATAGGAATTGTGGTGAGAGATTAGGATTACCTAGAAATATTTCAAGTACTCTAGAAAAATAAAAGGAGGGCGACTACACAAGGGTTAATCAAAGCAGAGTCATTTTTGAAAAACCATTTTTTACCATGTTGGGTAGGAAGTGTCAGTAAAAATGTTTTTTTCGGTATTTTTCTACAAATTGGAACTCCATCCGCGGAGATTTAGAATTTTCGAAGTAAATTGTAAAAAATGCAAAAATTGACACTTTCTGATGATTTTGATAAAAAACGTAAATTTTGTAACAACTCTAGAAAAAACATGATTTTTTCAGTAATCTTGGCAAGAACAATACTGATTGACAATTTTGGAAAAAATTGGCCTTTCTTGACAATTTTACCAGAAATGAGCATTTTTTGAAAATTTTGAAAAAAATGGAATGGACACTTCTTGACTATTTTGCCAACAATTGACGCTTTTCGACTATTTTCGCCAAAAAATTGACACCTTTTGACTTACCTATACATTGGACAAATTTGGCAAAAAACAAAAAAAACAGAACCTTATAAGCAAATTTGAAAAAAAACAGGACTTTTGTTTGGCAATTTTGGAACAAAAAGAGGACTTTTTAATGGATGCTTAGCGTGGGGAGGGGGTACAAAAAATTATAGACTTACAACCTTCGAAAATTAGTGTCCCTCCCAAAAAAGAAGTGACCAAAAAAGACCTGCTCATCTCACAGAAAAATTTGTAGTGCCAACGCCTTCTTTTATGAATGTAAAATTTTATGCTAACACTTTTTTCTATCTTTTAAAAATGCTGTGCTTACCACCTACGAGTAAATTGTCATTCTTAAACCAATTTTCATCGTTCAAATGACAATCGTGCCAACTACCTTTTTTATCTTTCAATTGCAACTGGCCCTAAATCACCTTTGAAACGCTGCAAATTGTTTTTTTTTCCAAATTACAGCAGTCCCAAGAGAAAATTCAACTTCTGAAAAAAGACACCCCCACCATCCCCAAAGACGATTGAGGCACTAATAATAGCGACATTCCTTCGTTATTCTCAATGCAAGAAACTTAGAGAAAAATTTAAGCCGAATCGGAGGCCCTAAATTCAAAAGTGAGCTGATTCAACGTTGAATGATACTCTACGTCAGATTCATCTCCATGTATTTCTAACCCACAAATTGGTAAAAAAGGAGGATTGAAGGGTCTACTTTTGAGAGAAGAGGCTCATTCAAAAATGAAGGCGATGCGTTTGAAAATTAAACCGGTTTGTCGATAATCACCACCTCTTACAACATTTTTGCAATTTTTCGTCCCTATCGCTCAAAATTCGCAATACATCTTTGGAAGATCAAAACAGAATTTTTGAGTCAGAAAAAGTTTGTCCACCCAACCCCCCCCTCTCATTATATCTCCTATACGAATAAATCGTGTTTTTCATGCAATGAATTTCTATTTCAGTCATTAATTTTTCATATTGGTCAAAAATTTTGAAATTTCTGTGGATTGATAGAATTTTTTTATGCACTGTATTTTAGCCCGAACGTTCAAAAGGAAATTTTGAATAACTCAGCAGAGTGTCCATTATTTTTGGCAAGTCATTTTCCAGGTTTTCCAGACTATTTCTTCTAATTTTCTATACTTACCCCATACGTTAAAGAAAAAGTTTCCCTAGGGGGGGGGGGCGGAGTAATTTTTTGTCATAAGTTTTTCTTAGAACTGGATACGTAATTCTTCGGATATAAAAACAGTCAAACATTGATTATTAACTAATTTTTTAATTTAAAAAAAAAAATCAAACATGAAAGCAGTGGATGGCGTCGCGCTCCCCATTATCTAGAGTGGGGGGGGGGGTTGATTGGGCACAAAAATACCGAATGATAATTAAAAACCAAAAAATGGAGAATAATTTTGACTGACAGAACCAAGAATAAGTACAATAAGAGTGATTATGAAAATTTTTATTTTTTTTCGGATTTTTGGAGGCCTTAAATGTGAGAAACAATGAAAATTTTTATTTCGAAAAACGAGGATTTTTCAATTCGAAGAGTTTCTTTTTCGGGGTTTTAAATTTTAAAATGGGAATAATGTTTTTTGTTTTTTGTTTTTTTTATAATATAAAGAAGTTGATTTTGAAACAGAAAACAGAAGAGGCCCAAGCGAGGGCGAAAGCTCTTGTAAATTTGTATCCTACTCGAAATTTGCAATTGATCGTTTTTTCAAAATTCCAGGGTTTCTGCGTAAAAATTACGAAATTCCCTGACTTTTCCAGGTTTTTCAGGATAGTACCCAGAAACCGGTTTTACATCACTCTAAATCTAAAATCATTGCAGGCTGGACTTCTTCGTCAAAATGTCGACCTAAAGCTATATGTATCTAGTATTTTTGGTACATATTTTTTCAAATTTAAAAAAAAGGCCAGTATCAAAAATCTCTCAAAAAATTTTTTTGAAGAGTGGTTTTAATCGTTTTTGAACACATAAAATATAGGAATTATCGAACAGCTGATTTGAGATGTTTTTTGTTGCTTCCCCATTCTCCCCTCCTTCTCCACCATTTTCGCATTAATTTTCCATTCATAAGTTGAGAATTTTTATTTTAAATAAATGAAAACAAATACTATGGTACTCGTAAGTAATGCAAGAACAAACAAACATTCCTGGATTTTGACGAAAATTGCGGAAAAAGTTCACTTCGAGAGGGAGGGAAACTACCCTGAAAATTTTTAAACCCACTTCACCATTCATGGGATTGAACTAGGGGTTCGCAAAGTGGGATCGAGTTAGAAAACAAAAAACCAAAAAAAGACATGGTATCTCACGGAATTTTTTCTGAAAAAATCACCACTTTTTCGCTACTTTTTTCAACCAAATTTTCAAAAAGCTTTCAACTCGACCCCCCCCCCCCCACACACACACACAAAGACTAACAACGTCAAATTTTTTACAGGAAAATTCTCGATACAAAATTGAAACTGGAAGAAAATTCACCGGCCAAACTAACGTCACCACATATTCCAACACTGTTGCCAATTTCATCAAATTTTAATTTCATTTTTTCATTTTTTTTCACTACCTTTTTGACTAAATTCACTACTTTTTCACCACTTTCACTATCCATTTTTAAAATCACTACCTACTTTTTCACTACTTGTTAGATACCCTGAAAAATGGTAATTCGCGAAAATGACGATTTCTCATCAACTTTATTTGTAATTTTTTTCCATGAAAAACGTGAACTTTGACAGTCATCTGGGTAATTTAATTTCATAGACCTTTACAGCCGCCATATCGGTTAAAAATCAAAATTTTGGACAAAGCCACACAGCACACAGACATGGTCGAGACGAAAGAATGTAAATCTCGTCTCGTCGGTCATTCGGCACACGACGACAGGCGTTAATGAAGCGCCAGCGCGAACGCCTCTGCCGCATTTGGTAGTCAAATGACGGTCAATTACTAGCGAGGCGATGCGATACGGATTCGATGGTGCAATTACGTAAGCCTCGCCTCGCTTCGTCTTCCTAAATGGTCGAAATAATGACCCTATTTAAATTACGTTTTGTGTACGGTCATTTTTTTTTTTTTTTTGGTAAGTTGTTGTTATTACTGCAGACACGCGGACGATTGTAAATGTAGACGGAGAGACCAGCGAGACTCGGCGCGTTATCAATAAACTTCATCGTTGACTCGTGCATCGTTCGCAATGATCGAAATTACTCAAATATACGAGTATAATGAAGGCTCAAATTGTAATCCTGGAGCGGTACAGCGGCGTAGCTTCCTCAAAGACGTGACAGCAGAGTAAGCAGCACTCACAACATACTACACGCAGCATCGTCGAATTTTGCAGCAGACGTGGCAATTCGGCAAATTCCAGATACCATCGAGAACACCAACACTATCACTATGATACCCGACACTGAAAAATTGGCGATTCGCGACAACAGCTCGCAATTAGACCACACAAGACCGAATTCGCTAAACCAACCAATAGATAAATAAACAAACAACGATACAGGTGATCGAAAGAGAATACGTGTCGAAAGCTAAACTCATATCAAGAAACTGAATAGTGAAGACTCCTCATTCGGGGGGCATATTTTATGATAAGGTACGATGAGCACGCGAGTACATAGAAATGGTACCCTATGCGCTTATACCTACTCATACTCGTACTCGGCTGTAGTATATTCGTCGACTGCCAAGTGCACCCAAGGTGAACATTTAAACGTCTTATTAGAAGAAGCGAATCTATTCGCTTGACGAGTTTTCCTCCAGTGAAATTAGCCCACTGCACTGTACATACATATACGCGATATAGGCTATAGACCTCGATGTACGAATATTTCTTTCATTATTTATCATATTATTTTTTTTTCATTTTTTCGTTCATTCCCCATGCTTCGTCGTCGTCGGTTCGTTATTAATTAATAAATGCACGCGAAAGAAAGCCAAGCTGACTGGTTTCCGGTTACATACATGCGCGTAATCTACCTGTATATGTGTGCACAATCTACATTAGATACCTCATTCCTCCCTGCCCCCGTGCGGTCTCTCACATCACTGACTCGGATGTTGCCGAATGAAAAGTAGATGGGGGTATCACTAGTATATTATAGACCCCCATGATTCATATCAATACCAACTATCAAGTCACCTCAGCTCTGGTTGATAAAGTAATACCAACCATTTAGAATTTTTTTGGGAGGGGGAGAGGAGGGGATTGGAAACGATTGCGAATAAATTAGCTTTCATTCACGAAACGTTTTTCAAAAAATCAGTTTTTTAAAAAAAGAATATGTTCATTTTCTGGAAAACGTCAAGAAATTCCGTTCTTCATGGAAAAGTTATGGAAATGGAAATGTCATCTTTGGAGAAATTTTGAAATTATGAAAATAATTCATATTTACTCAGCAAATAAGCCTCGGCAATTTTTCAACACCCAAGAAAAATTGTTTTTTACTCCTTGAATTTATAAATTTCTGAAAACTTGCGCTCTCACTTTGCTCAGACTGAATCATTTATTCCATTCTCTGACTAATCTGACAGTATAGGTCAGGTACTGCACTTGGGAAATATTTCCTCAAAGTTTTAAAAACGTTGTGGGTTGAAAGATTGATTTCTCACATTGTTACTCAATACTTCTGGAGAAAGGTGAATTTTCAAAAGCTTTTGCTCTCGCTTTGCCCTCACGATTTATGTATTACTCTTGTTTTTAAAAAAAGATGCCCTAACAAACAATCTGTCGTTGGAATTTGAACATTTTGAAGTGATTACAGAACCACTTTAGTAAAAAGTATGGCTTTTATAGTACGACCAAGTTTGTATTTTTGTAAGTCCTTTCTTAGAAGTAACTGTAGCGGAAAAAGATACATTTTCATGCTAAAAAAATTCAAATTTGATTATTTTTATTATAAAAAACGAAATTTTTTAAAATTTTCAGTTTCAACATTCATCTTACATAAAGATGAAAACATTTTTCAAACTAAAAAAAATTCAAATTTGATTACCTACTTTTATCATAAAATTTTTTTTTTTAAAATTTACATCATTAGTTTTCAACTTAAACATGAAATTGAAATTGAAATTGAAATTCTTTCAAGTGATTTTTGGGCAAAAGTATGACTTGTATGACTGCAAATCACTGATGTTATTTCACTTTTCGAACTATATTTTTCAAGGCTATTGCCCTCGCTTCACTCAGGCTGATTTAACTTCAATTGCATGAATTTTCAGAAATTTCTGACAATGAAGTAACTTAGGTAAAGGGTGAACCAAAACTAAGGAGTCCAATAAAATTGGAAAAGAAAAACTCTCTCCTTCCCGTGAGGCCTTTTACGCTGATAGGTACGCTGACGTAACAAACGCCTAAAAAACGCCATAAAAACCATGATAAAATTGTGGTATAATAGTCGTATACACGGCAATTTTACGTTCGCTCAAAATACTGCGATATTGCGAGTAGTATTTTTGACGTAAATTTGCACTTTTTACTATTTTGCGAGTACGTCAACTTTACGCCAAAGTTGCGAGGAGTAATTTTGATGTAAATGTGTCGTACCTACATCATCATTTTTACTCTTGAAAAATGCTTTCATTAGGATGTAGTATTTTCAACGTAAACTTATGGTACATACGGCATGGTTTTGTAAGACGTATTAACGTCGAATTTGGAGACGTAATTTTGACAAGAAATTGCTGTAAATACTACATCATCAATTAGCCTAAAATACATCGAATTCGCGCGTAGTATTTTTGTGATATTTTTATGGTTGATACGTCATGAACTGAACTCTGAAAAAACGTCTGATTTTGCATGAGGTATTTTTGACGTAAATTTGGAATTTTTACTACATCGTAAGTACGTCAATTACACGTCAAAGTTGTGAGGAGTAATATTAGCGTTTTTCAAGAGTAAAAATTATGATTTAGTTACCACACATTTACGTCAAAATTACTCGTCGCAACTTTGGCGTATAATTGACGTACTCGCAATGCAGTAAAAATTGCAAATTTACCACAAAAATACTATTATGTGCAAATTCGACGTATTTTAGGCTGATTAACGATGTCACATTTACTGCAATTTTTTGTCAGAATCACCCTGACAAATTTGACCTTACTACGTCTCAAAAACCATGGCGTACATACCACAATTTTACGTTGAAAAAACTATATCTTAATGAAAGCGTTTTTCAAGAGTAAAAGTTATGATTTAGTTACCACACATGTACGTCAAAATTACTTGTCGCAACTTTGGCGTATAATTGACGTACTCGCAATGCAGTAAAAATTGCAAATTTACCACAAAAATACTATGAGTAAATTCGACGTATTTTAGTCAGATTAACAATGTCACATTTACTGCAATTTTTTGACAGAATTACCCTGACAAATTTGACGTTACTACGTCTCAAAAACCATGGCATACATACCACAATTTTACATTGACAAAAACTACATCTAATGAAAGCGTTTTTCAAGAGTAAAACTGCCGTATTTTCGACGTAAATTCGCATCACAGGTATGTCAATTATACGCCAAAGTTGTGACGAGTAGTATTGACATAAATGTGTGGTAACTAAATCATAGTTTTTACTCTTGGAAAACGCTTTCATTAAGATGTAGTTTTTGCAACGTTAAATTGTGGTACATACGCCATGGTTGGTGAGACGTAGTAACATCGAATTTGCCAGGGTAATTCTGACAAAAAATTGCAGTAAATATGACATTGTCAATCAGCCTAAAATACGTCAAATTTACGCATATGGTATTTTTGTCGTAAATTTGCAGTTTGTACTACAGTAAATTTTGAAAATCGTTTGCCCTCGCTTCGCTCGGGCCAATTTGATTTGTTTTACACTTCACAATTCCAAGAAACTATTGATAAAATTTATGTAACTTAAATACCTTCTTTTTTCACCCAGCTTGGGAATTTTCAGTCGAATAAGTTGAGAATTTTCAGTCAAATTAGTTGAAAATCTTAGGGGTTTTGCCCCCCCCCCCCAACCAGAAAAGTCACTTCGCTACGTCCCTGGCCTTAAATAAGCACTAAATCACTGCATACTGACGTTTCAAAAACATCAACTTTTGTGAATGGTGATTTTGTCGTTTGAGCATATGATGTTTCCATCATAGGATCGTAGTTGAGTGCATGGTATTCATATACCTATTCTTACATGAGTACAAGTTTAGTGTCCAAATAATAATATCCAGGTGATGGCTGCATGCACAAGATTATGGTATACTAAACCAAAGGTCCTGGGTTCGATTCCCAGCCAAGGCAAGAAATTTTCGTAAGTATTTAAATTTAGAAAATTATATAAATGTGAATTTAATATCTGGTCAGCTATCTTTGAGTGGCTTATAACTGGCGTTGAAACGACAAGTGTACACTGGTTTATACGACAAAATATACAATGGCTTATGCGACAGTTATATGATCATTCTATAGTATTGGAGATCCCTTATCAAATTACGTATGTATGACGTTTCATTGGCTCATACACCAGCATACAATGATTTATGCTGAAATATACAGTAATATGGGCAAAATTTTGATGGTTTTCTGCGTGCAATGACGCTTAATTTACGTCAAAAATACGTCAATGATACGCTTGGTTTACCACAATTATACGTCAGCGTATTATCACCCATCAATTTCGCTTTTGCACGCTGAAAATATGTGGGTGAATACGTTAGTTGAACGCCCAACTTACGCTGTCGCAAAACTGTGGCTTATAAGCTTAATATTCAAGAGTAAATCTGCAGTAAAAACGTCAAAAAAACCATTGAAATTTTGCCGATGTTACTATGAAATTTCAATGGTTTTTTTGTCGTTTTTACTGCAGATTTACTCTTGAATATTAAGCTTATAAACCACTGTTTTGCGACAGCGTAAGTTGGGCGTTCAACTAACGTATTCACCCACATATTTTCAGCGTGCAAAAGCGAAATTGATGGGCGATAATACGCTGACGTATAATTGTGGTAAACCAAACGCATCATTGACGTATTATTGACGTAAATTAAGCGTTGGTGCCTCACGGGTTATTTTTCAAGCTTTATTTGACCCCTCTCCAGGGTTTAAAAAAGTGGATTTTTTGGCTATTTTACGTGTTTTTCGATCTTTAGGAAAGCCTACAGCCTTCCCAAATTGGCCTAGAGGGTCTAAATTTTCACAGTACATTGGGAGGATGTATCAAAAGTGCCTTTTGTTGGTTTCAGCCTTCCAAACCTATTTGACCCCTCTCCAGGATAAGAAAAGTGAATTTTTCAGATATTTTCAAGTTTTTTTTTCAACTTTTAGAACACCCTGTAGCTCCTTCAAACTGACCAAGAGGGTCCAAATTTTCACAGTAGGTACATTGGGAGGATGTACCCCAAGTGCCTTTCGCAGGTTTCAGCCTTTCAAACCCATTTGACTTCCTTCCAGATTAAAAAAACTGGATTTTCAGCCGAATTTTTAACTACTTAAATTTTTGTAAAAAATGAAGCTATGGAAGAAACCTGATTTTTTTTCCACGGAGAGACGAATTTTCCCCGCGAGCATGCTAAAAAAAACACTTTACTTGTGATGAAAAACCCAAACAGGAGGAAAGCATTGCAGCGGAGCTGTAAATACATAATGTTTAAAATCACTTAACTCATCATGTCACCATTTAATTAATTGAATGTTTTCAACAGAAAACAGCCATCCGTATTTGAAAAGCCTTCATAGTTTCTGGTACAAAAATTTGGCTCTTACGTAGCGGCAGACTGCTACGACTTTTTTAGCCAAAATTTTGTGAAAAATGGGGCTATTTGCGACAATTTTATTTTTTTAGTTTTTATGACAATTTTTCGATATTTTTGAACTTTTTTTTGAAGGGATTGGGTCCCTCCGTCCTCCTACAAAAAAGCACTGCTTGTATGTGTGTATTTGTATTCAGTGGTTTTTGTTTCCGACTCATTCCTCTCAAAAAAATTGTTTAAACCGAACAAGGGTAATTATTTGGAAAATCTGGCGTAAAAAGTTAGGAAAATTTCAACCCCCGCTCTTTCTTTTGAATTATTTTTTTGATCTAAATAGAAACGAGAAGATTTATGAAAAGTTCATATTAGCCTTATTTTGTATTTGAAATTTTTTCCATCAAAAAAGAAAAAATGGGAATTATATCTATAATTTTGTTGAAAACCTGAGCATAATTTTGTTTTTAGAAATTTATTCAAGAAACAAAAAATTGCAGTTTTTACATGAGTGGGGGGGGGTGTCAAACATTTTTATCTAGAAAAAATATCATGCTTTCTTTTTGAAAATTTATTAGACACCCCAAAAAGTGAAATGTAAGCCCTCCCCCCCCCCCTTCAAAAAATAAAAAACATCGACAAGATTAGGTTTTAAATTTTTACGTACGTTCTATAATCTTGTTTACTTATTTGGCTCATTTGCATTAAGTATTCAAAATCAAAAACATTATTTAATCGTTTTGAGCCCCCCTCCACTCTCTCCTTCTCTCCCAATATAATGAAAAAGTAGAACTTTGAGTCGTCTTGAAAAAATAGATCCATCAAAAAATTCGACATTTTCGTTTTTTTTTACATTCTGGTTTCATAAATTCGGAAAAAATGTGTCGATTTCAATTCAAAATGAGGTTAGGACACTCAGAAAATTCTGACACAGAGGCTGAAATTTTAAAAAAATTGCCACCTATATTTTATTTAGGCATAGATAGTTCTTTTCAGTTTTCTCAACTTTGGAAGCCCGTGTATAAAATGGAAACAATTGTTTGCGGATTCGAAGGATTTTTTTTTGAAAAAAGGATTTATTTAAAATGTTTTGACTGTAGGGAAATTTTCGAAAAAATCAATTTTTATTTATTATATTTTTGCCAGCTTGAGGAGGATGGCTTTAAGGACCAACATTGTGAAAAATTGATGATTTATGTAGAATAGGGAATTTTTCTGAGAAAATCCAACATGCTCAGAAGTACAATTTCAAAGCGACTACAGGAATCAAAACTATCACCAGCACCACCTTCTCTTCGTCCTCCTCCGCAACATCACGTCAACACAAACTATGACCTCGTCCTCATCGCGATACACTAGTACACTATATTGCACGTTCCATGATAATTATACATAATTTCCTCTCTCCTGCATTCTACTAGTCTTCCTCTTTCGTAAAAAAAATTAAAATTACATAAGCTACACGTGATTTCCCGTCGAACATTACCGTTATATTATGTATTGTGTTGCATAGTTATCGAAATGACACTAATTTGTCAAAATCATCTACGTTTGTAAAAAATTATTGATGAAATAGAAAGATAGCAAAATGTGGACGAAGGCATAAACGTATAAAATTGGCAAAAGTTTGTTTTGAAATCAATATTTTCCAAGTAACGATTCGCTTCTGAATAAGTTCGATTGACGTGTAGCACCAGCCAATTCTGGGAATTAATTAGATATTTGCTAAAAAAAATTAATTACTCTGCACAAAAGGAAAAGGAAGAGAAGGCAATTCGTCGATAACAATGACCGATAATTCGCACTGTTCCCTCGACATGGTACATAGGACATGTTAAATAGAGTAGGCAATATAACCTTGAAAGTAGATATACGCTGCCGCCGAATACGATTACTCTTCGAGCTACTCGTACGAGTATAATACATAAAATGTAATTGAATTTGCTCCTTACCTTTTCTAATTCGCTAAGAGTCAGTCCAGCTGAACTCGCCATGTTGATTGGTATTCGATTTAGGTGCTCAAGTTTTCATATTCCTGAAACAAGAAAATTCATTTGCATTTAGTGTCAGTTGTGGAAAAGAGGAATTACATACATATTTCTTAAGTAGGTAATGCATAAAAGTCAAAAAAAACTGGAGTTTTTCAGTAATTTTTTTTTTTCACTTTGCGATGGTTTCAATTTGACTCTAACGGGATCTCGTTCAAAGTCTCTTACGTACTCTTACTCGTATTTATGTATTCGATGGACATTATATGAATGAATTAACGAGAATTGAGAAGTATAACCAGTCGTATTCATAAATCGCGATAATTCCTTTCTTCTAAATAAGTATACCTGTATAGCCGTACCTTCAGTTTACTTACCCCCCTTCCCTTCCTACCACACAATTCAACATAATGTAAATAATAATGTACGTCGTCCTATGTAGACAGAGTGATGAACTAATTAACACCATCGAAGCACATATTCGTATTTGAATGATGTTGATCGTTCGTAAACTGTTCTTTACATAACGGGGTATATTTCATTACAGATATCTACACGAAACCAAACCATAATTTATATCAACCGATGATTCGAGAACACGTCAAATTCCAGCCAAAGAAGGAAATTTACCTTACAAAAATTTAAAGTTGCCTCAAGTAGATTTTTGAAAGTTGAAGTTTCCACAAATTTTTACTCTATGAAATTGGGAACCTTAATTTTACTTCATACTGCAATTTCAACATGCTGAGTCGACTGGAGATGGTTTCAAGCCGTTCCAAAACCCTTAAACGTATTTCGAAAATTTCATATATTTTTTCAAAAAAAAAATCACAGAAACCGTCCAAATTAACTTTAGCACGTATAATCGCCCATTCGACCGAATTACATTCCATTTTATAGGTGCTATTAAAATTAATTTCGACAGATTTAAAGACAATCTTTGGGAAATTGGAATTTCCATTAAATTGCTGGATTCAAGTTTCACGATCAAATAGCATCCACATCCACAATTATTACGTACACTATGTACAGTAACTCACAAGATTGCGAAGCAAAGTAGCCTAGTATGAATTACGTTGAATGCGTTAATTGCTCATCTTTCCTTCAACAATCACCATATCGCTGCGGCATGGCGCGACTTCAAGTGAGTCATACGCGGAAAGCCTGAAAAATAACAACCGGAAACAGGCGTTTTTCAGAACTTCGTACTTCGTAGTAGTCTCGTAAATGTTTCCGCTGGTTTTTTGCCTCGGTAGTTGGTGTATTTTCTTTTCTCAGTTCGTTCACCGAATGACCAAGAATTTATAATTTAATTTTTTTTCTCGCATAGGAACCGTACTAATTTAGACGAAAAAATACGATTTTTTTTCAAGTACAAGTACGTAGTTCCACATCGGCAGGGCTCGTACTATAGGTTAATTTTCACGCGAATAAATAACTCGTAACTTTTTCTATGTTTTAGTTACTAAAATTCCTTCATTAAAAAAAATTATCAAAACTTTTAAAAATTTAATTTTTTTATACACGTTGAAGAAAAGAAATATTTTGTCAAAAAGTACCCCTTTTCACAAAAATGGTTAGTCCATTCTTGCTTTCAACCAACAAATTATCAAGAATCTCGCATTTTACTGAAATTTCCAAAAATTACCAAGTAAGGCAATTTTTTTTTGCATAAGAAATGCCAAAAAAAGTCTTCCTTTGCGAAAAAAATACGAGAAAACGTGACTTATTTGCAAACAACTCCCAAAAATTGTTGCTTTTCGCTAAAATGGTCTAATTTTTTTCATTTGAAAGAAATTCTTGTTTTTTTTTAGCAAAATTGACAAGATTTTACTTTTTTAAAAAAAACTATTCCAAAAGCTTCTCTTTTTTACTAAAAATGACCTAAACGTATCAAATTTTCAAGCCTCGCTTTATTTTGCCAAAAATTGTTTTTTGTGCCAGAAATTGCTAAAGTTGTTTACCTTGTAGTCAAAAATGGCCAACATTTTTTCCGCAATTTTTTCTGCATTACAATTTTTGTTCGTATTTTGTCACATTTTATGTATACCTAGTTTGTTTTTGGTTACTTTCTCGAGTTTTTTCATAATAATCAAAAGTAGAAATACTAGATAAATCAAATTTGCGAAGGAAATTTCTTGAAAATTGCAATTTTTGCTCGAAAAAAAAATCATTATGGGTGAATCGGAAATTTTTAGAGCAAGCAAATGGTAAAATTTCCATTGGCTTAAGATTTCACAGGGTCCTATCATCTGTGGTGTATCAAAAAAGTCGAGTAATTTACATTTTCCATAAATATTTTCATACTCTTGAGTTTTTTGAAAGCAGTATTTTGAAGGTGCACAAAAATTATGATCAGTGTTGAAAAAATCTTTCAAAGCGAAATGGCACATCGATTGTTATCATAAGTTGGAAAGTTGACTCATTTTTTCGACCCAATCCATCTGAACTTATCTTTTCACTTCACCAACATCGCAAACATTTACGAACTTTTTGATTATCAAAATACGTGACTTTTTTTGTGGTAAACATATCGAGTATGATCCCTGTAGGTGGGTCATTAATCGTTAATTCGACCAAGAACTGGTAAGGGGGGGGGGTCGGCGATTTTTTTGAAATTTTTCCTGTGGAAAGACCTTTTGAAGGGATGACTAATAGCACAAATCGCAGCCCTCTAGCCGTTTTTTAAAGACTGCTAGGAGGTGTCAAAGTTTTCAGTGAACTTAGAATATCATCCATTTCAGCAGTGGATAACTCGATAACCGCAATACCCACCAAAATGGAACTTTTTCAAATAGTTAGGGGTTTTGAAAGGCTATTTGGTCATCATCATCATTGAACTTCCCAGTGAGCTTTTCAGCCAGTCTGGGAAACTGTAGAAGAATTGCTCGCCGATGTGTCATTAAGTTTTTTCTTTGGTCTTCCTCTGCTCCTCCTGCCAGTTGGAGTGAATTTTTTGACTTTTCTAGGGGACCGTTTGTCAGGCATTTTGTCAACATGTCTTCGCTATTTCTTTCTGTAATCTTTCACCTGTCAAATGATTGGCTGTGCCTCTGCTCCCAGCTCCTTCAGGATGTCTTCAGTCCTTTTCCTATCGCGTCTAATATCTTGGTTCCAAAATTTCAGATTTATCGCAATTTGTCTTTCACTCCATATTCTATACATCTGGGTCTGGATGTTGTCTTTGAGTCTGTTCCATGTATAAATCGTAATCCCTACACCAGTATATACTCGAGTGAATTCTCCTTGTTTGTCGGTGCCACTGCCTTTTTTCTTGGTTTCTGTGATGAGGGCTGCTATGTCAATGTTCCTCTGCATCAAAATGTATTCCATTTTCCAGCTCCTCTTCTTTGCCATTTATTCCTTGTACATTCCAGGTGGCGATCTTCAGCCTGTTTTGTTTCTTCCATAGCGTGGGCTTTTTTGCCTGCTGCCCAACAGGGTTCCCTGATTTTCTGGCCAGTTTATTCTTTATGTTGTTTTCTCGAGAAGTTGTTTTTTCCCTTTTATGGGGTTTGAGCCCTGTTGCCAAAAAAATTAGCACGAAAAGTTTCAAAAAGTATAGTTGTTTTCATATCATTCTGATGACTTCTTTCAAAAAAGTCGATTTAAAAAAATTGAAAGTTGATGAAAAAATATGATTTTTTTATTTAAAACATGAAAAAAAGTTTTGATTGGTGAAGTTGACCCATTTGACCCCTATTTCTACATATCCGTTAAAAGTTGAAAAAAACCCCTCACTCGATGAAATGAACTAGTCAGTCGTCACAAAAAAATCAAAATTTGAAAAAAATGCAATTTTCAATTCCAAACATCAAAAAAAGTTTAAATTTATACAGTTGTCTTAGTTCGACCTCTCTCTGGCATATTTTATTAAAAAGGTGATGAAAATGGCACTCATAGCAAAAAAATTAAAATTCGTTTATTTTATCAATTCACTCTTTTTAATACGTTGTTCAGCATGAAGGATGCTCAGTGGCATAGTGGGTTGAGCCACGGTTTTATGAACAAGAGGTCGTGGGTTCAAATCCCGCTAGAGACACAGGCGTTAACGTGTAATGTATACATTGTACTGTAATCTGGGGTAACATTGAAGGATTTTTCAGAATTTTTTATGTTTAGAGGTATGAATGGTGGAGGTAGGGGAAATGTGTGTGGTGTTTTTGATAAAGTCATGTCATCACTACGTTTTGGCAGTTACAGAAGTTGCCTACCTTTTTCCTGTCAAGCGCAAGTGCTAAAAGAAGTTCCCTTCAAAGTTACCCAGTGTTTGGGGTAACATTGAAGGTCCCTTGAAATGTGGTGTCAAGCACCCACAAAATGATCCATATTCACAATTGAATTTATGAAAGAGTGATCCAAAATGATAATTTGAAGTTTTTCTAGTTTTCAGGCGTTTTTCATGCATTTTGACCAATTTGACCGAAGTTCATGATTTTTCAATGATTTTAGAGTTGTTTTTCAAGTTTTCACATCATTTTAAAGAAGTTTTCAAGCATTTTCATGCACTTTTGGCTAATTTTACTGAAATTTAATGATTTTTTTATAGCCTTCAAAGTTACCCCAGTTTGAATATTATTTTTTTACTCCTCAGGGAAGAACTTTGGCTCATGAACAAATGCGCTAATTTATAGTCAGGAGGTGTACCAACACATCTATAATGTCACTCGACTCATTATTTGAAAATTCAAAATTCCAGACACCAAGCTTTTCACGTTAATTAAAATTAATTAAAACACCACTTTTTTTCACTTGTTTTTTTTTACTGATGCTGGAACCACTAGTTGAAAATGATAAAATAGGAAAAATAACTGCCAAAGTGTACTCTATCCATTCCCGGTGTCAGAATTGCTCCATACTTCATAGTTCCACCGCCATGGAGCATAACGTGATGGAAAACCTCACCCTTCAATGTTACCCTGCAATTTCAATGTTACTCCAGTTTACGGTAGTGCATTTAACATCCATTACACATTAAGCTCCGAGCTTTAGAACAGCAGAGGCAACAGAAATACACGCAATCTGTTGCCGGTATCAAAAAGCTGTAACTGGTTGAGCAACTATAGGTAGCAGTGATTATGGAACTCAGGGGTGTAAAAACTTGGCTAGTGATGTATGAGCATCTTTGTAGATACCGTAGAAAGCAACGGGAAACTACTATGTGAAAGCTCAAAACAACGTCGATTCCCTAGAATAATCGCAGTGGCAATAGGCATTCGCCTCACCCTGTTAGGGTACCACAAAAATGCGATTTTCAATGTCCTGTAAAGAACAAGGAACCACGACGACAGCATGAAGAGTTGTCTATAATATATTTTTTTAGAATTTTTGACAGTCAGAACGATATGAAAACTACGTTTTGAAACTTTTTGAGCTAATTTATCGTACGAAAAAAAATGGAAACACTGATTTTTATGATATCATCGAAAAGCCTTTCAAAACCATCAACTATTGGAAAAAGTTCCATTTAGGTACTTAGGTATCGCGGTTATCGAATTATCCACTGCTGAAATGGATGATATTCTAAATTCACTGAAAACTTTGACACCCCTTAGCAGCCTTTAAAAATGGGCTAGAGGGCCACGATTTGCGCCATTGGTCTTTCCTTCAGAAGATCCTTCCACAGGAAAAATTTCAAAAAAATCACTCACTTCCTTCCACTTCTTGGTCGAATTGACGTGGAATGACTCAGGTACGAATTGTCGACTTGTCGAGTTACGAGCTGATTGAAAATTAGGATCAGTGATAACGACACAGTGCGACGTAACGTGGCATGTGAGTGCAATGGAAATGTACTGTAGGTAGAGGTGGTGGGTTGCACTGGAACTGGAACGTGGCATTTTTAATCAAGGATAACACATGATTACGGGAATGGTTAGTGAAGATGTGATACCAGAGGAATAAGTCATTTCAAATAGGCATATTTAATGATGCGATGTCGATGTTAATGTCGACGTCAAGTATATTTATTATTATCACGGAGGTGGTAACACGTTTTACAAATGCACTCTCTCGCGTAGTGTCGCAAATAAGAGCCGAGGCATTAGGTACCTTTACCTCTACTTCATCTATGGCTTATGGTCTATACTTGTTGGTTGATGGTTGCTATAACTTGCTATAAAGTACACGTTTATACCTACTCTAATGTGGTTGGTGTAAACGCAGAGAAAGCGGGCACATGGTGTAGAGCCTCGCAGCAGCGCCAACAACTTACCACAGGCATTGCTCCACAGCTCGCACATGTAAAAGAACCTGGAAGGCTGGAACGATGCAAGTACGCGAGTTCTACGTCTACGTAGGTATACTTAGGTACTCGTACATAGTACCAGTAGTTTCGAATCTATTTGGGTATGGGTATTGTGTGCAAATGCGGTATTGCAGTCACGTACAGGTGTGCAAAGGTGTGTTCTTATGGCGAACGCGTCGAGTACGTGCTGAATATGTACTACTCGTAGGTACGTATAGAGTCGTAGACGTTATGTTTACGTATAAATTGTGTACCCTATTTTAGATAAATCACGGATCAATTGCCTCCTCGCGAGTACGAGCGCTAGGTCATCAAACTTCAAATACCTCACTATTCGAGCATCCGGCCACGCCGGTCAAGATTTTTACGTAGAAAGTAAAAGTATCTACTACAGAGTCAGAGTGACAGCTTCGTATGGTATTGCTGGGATGCGCGATATGCCCGCATCCATATTACAAATATTCTAATCTGCTGCAACTGAAGTGTAGACGTAGAGACGACTACGAGGCGTTGCCGAATGCCGAACAACATGAACAATCGCGTCGTTGTGCGAATTCCATTCTAGAAAACTTTCAAAATTCCACCTAAGTAATTACCTTATAGCGAGATGTCCTTCGCCCCACGTTCGTAAAACTATTCTTATAACACACATAGAACTCATCAAATTGATGTGATCCATCTTTTACGTAGTAGACTGCTGAAGTCAATCTTTAACAGTTTCTATCGTACTCAATGAAAATTTAGAATTTCCTAAATGTTGCTATAGTGACTCCAGAACCATTTGAAACCTTCTCCAATCGACTCAGCGAATTGAAATTGACTTTAAACAATCAGCTAAAGGCTTCAGAACTGCTCAAAACAGTTCGAAATCACTTCTAATAGATTCGGTGGATCGAAAATGGGCCATACGTAGGTACCAAATTTAAGCTTTCTAGATCGATTAGGAGAAATTTGGTTTTTCATTTTTCAAGTGGCCACTTTCGTTTCAAGGTAAGGTATTATTGCAATAAATACAAATATTTCTAGCTTTCAACCAAGATTGAAAACATTCGCGAAATTCCGCCGGAAATTCATCTAAAATAAAGGGTGGTTTGTTTGCGGAAGAGAATCGCGTTCTTGACTTGTACGTATTACCCATAATGTAGTTACGCCACCACAGCCGTGACTCTGTTGCCACCATCCGCGTTCATCATAGTTATAATAACCGAACAAATTACTGTAATAATTTCACAGCCGTGTAATTTTTTTCTCTCACGAAAATACGAATGATGTGAGTGATGCCATGTACGTTGAAATAAGTGCTTCATGTGTAAGTATACTATATAGCTGAGAAGTGAGTAGTAAGTACTTCGTCGTATTTTTTACGCATACGTAACTAGTTATGAATAGTATGAGTACTTTTAGCGTATACCTATGTGCAGAGAGGCCCACTCCACATAGCATTACACATTGTCCATAGAATAGATACGTATTATGATTGTGCTACGTGTGCGAGTAAAGAGCAAATTATAATAAAGAATAACCTACGCAACGGCGCGGTGGTACAGAGCTTAGAGCACCTCTCCGAGACCAATTCATTTTCCGAAGGCGATACGTTTCCTGTAAAAGTAGCCGTTTGATATTTATGTAGTTTGCAGATGCCAGATTGTACTCTGTATGCGGTGGGTACAAGGTCTAAGTATGCGTATGAAATCAGAAGTACATAAGTAGGTACTAAGTCAGCTCATTATACTTATTTCCCAAGCAAGTAGCGAGTAAATTTTATGTGATACTGCGTATGTTGTAGCTCAAAATGATCGAATGAGTTTGAGCATCCCATGAGATCTTTCATGTGAAATAGATCTTTTGCGCAGGGATAGAAAGCTGAAAGATGAAACTTTTGAATTAAACTTTAAGCTTTCAAAAATCCCAAACTTCCTCAGCTTTCAGCTTTTTAATTTTTTTTTACCTAATGAGGTGAATAGAAAGGAAAATGGAAACTCATAACCACAACGAAAAAAACACGAGAAAACTGAACCTATAGAGAAAAGTGTAATATGAAAATCAAAAAAGAACTCAAACAGAAACGGAACCAAACGAATTTTTAAAAGAAGCTGAAAGAAAGCTGCATAAATAAAGCTTTTGGCTAGAGCTTTAAGCTTTCAAAAATCCCAAACTTCCTCAGCTTTCAGCTTTTAGCTTTCAGCAAGGTTTCCATCCCTGCTTTTGCGTCCTCTCAGCAGTTGTTGGATCCTTAAGAAAATAATTCCCTATTTTTTCATTTTTTTCCGAGTTCAAAAAATGTTTTTGGAAAAAATCTTCCATTTTCCAAAAATTTATTCCAATTTTCAAAAAATGATAAAATTTTAGAAAAAATTTGGCAAAAGTTGGCATACTTTAATTGCATAAAAATGCTAAAAAGCCTCTCAAAATGACCAAAAACATGGGGAATTTCATCCCAAAACTTTTTAAGCAGCTTTAAAATAATTCAAAATTATGAGGAAAAAATAAAGAAATTTACCTAATTTAAAAAATTGACAAGATTCTCAAAAAAATGCATAGATCATTCACCATTGTCAAGACATGATAAAAAGTACATATAAAAACCTCTAAGAATATTAAAACCGTTGAAATTACCACAAACTGATGAAGTTTGTAAAAATTTGGCAAAATTCACCGAAAATGGCAGATACATAAATGTCATTAAAGCGTCTTGAACATCATAATAGAAATTTCTTACAAAATTCGATGAAATTTGATAAAAGTAACAAAAACATGAGAACATTAAATGAAAAACCTTAGACAAGCGTACAAATCAATTAATAATACATATACTAAAAATATGCAAAAATTTTGGTAAAATTTAGCAAATTTTGCATAAAATGTTGTGAAAATGGCATAAAAACTAATATAACTGCTACATGATTGCTTCCATTTTGTAATGCAGTTTTTGCTAAATTTTGACAAGAGTTTTTTTGATGATCTATTTTATTTATTTTTTCTTCTTTTTTCTTTTTTTTTTCTAGTTGTTCTTACGTCATTTTCTCACTTTTAACATGTTTTCACAGTGTTTTATACTTACATATTTTGTAAAATTTTGAAAAATTTGGTTGAAATTACCTCAATTTTTGGTGACTTTGAATGATTTTGATATTTTTTGAAATTTTCATCTAACAACTAACTTCATCACTTTTCCGTATTTTTCAATGATGATTTATGCCAATTATCACTGAATTTTGTCAACTTTTTTCAGAGTATTTTTGAAATATTTTAAAATGGTTTTCAAATAGTATTAAGTCACTTTCAAAATGTTTTCATGATGTTCGATGTTGTTGTTGTTTTTTTTGTTGCAATTTTCACTAAATTTCGCTGAATTTTACAAGTTTTTTGGTTTTATTGACGTTTCGTGTGATTTTCGTTAAATTGAGTCAAATTTCCCAGGAAGTTCGACAGTTTTTTTGTTGACGTAAATTGTAATAGGTACCTATTTAGTCCAGTAAATAAAGCACTTTTTGGAGGTAAACCCAAACAAAATTGCGACAAAAGATTTTTTTGCTTTAAAAGGTCTAGGATGATGTCCTAAACAACATATCCGGAGCCGCCCCCGATCCACCTGGTGCGTTCCCCCCACAGTGGATTTTAGCCCCCCAAAACACGTTTTTCGCCATTTTCTCCCCCGCATTGCATTTTAGCGAAAAATGTGTGGATAGATTAAAAATCTACGTCAAATTTCCGATCTAATGATGTATCAACTTCCCTTGTTGGTACAAGGGGGGTGGGACTACAACCATTTAAAGAAGGGGGTTTTCTGAAAAATGCGTAAAGGCAATAGCCGCCTAAGAGGGGTGAAATGGTCTCCGAGAGCGTTTAGATTGATATTATCATGGAAGGTGGGTACCATTGAGAAACTTCCGCGTGGAAAATTTCAGATCCACTGCCCCTCCCCTTTTTGGGGAACGCCCCTTTTCTAAAATTTCAAAACCATTTTTCTCAGCCCCATGTGGACCAATTTTGAAATTTTTTTATTATGTTGTACACATCCTTTGGAGGTACACCCACAAAAATTTTCAGCCTCCTCCCCTCATATTTACCCCTCAAAATGGCGTTTCAAACTTATTTTATGCTTTTTAACAATAGTCAAATTTGAAGGGGCTAAGTGCTCTGGAGAGGTCTAGATGAGGGTAGTAAAAAAGCTGACGTCATATTCGTGCTCAGCGGTATCGAATCATAAGAGAACAACACCCTATTTATTGATACTTAGTTATTTTCCGCAAAATTCCCATTTTACCCCAACCTTCCTTACGACACATTTTTACATCATTTTGAGGGGCAAATATGAGGGGAGGAGGCTGAAAATTTTTGTGGGTGTACCTCCAAAGGATGTGTACAACATAATAAAAAAATTTCAAAATTGGTCCACATGGGGCTGAGAAAAATGGTTTTGAAATTTTAGAAAAGGGGCGTTCCCCAAAAAGGGGAGGGGCAGTGGATCTGAAATTTTCCACGCGGAAGTTTCTCAATGGTACCCACCTTCCATGATAATATCAATCTAAACGCTCTCGGAGACCATTTCACCCCTCTTAGGCGGCTATTGCCTTTACGCATTTTTCAGAAAACCCCCTTCTTTAAATGGTTGTAGTCCCACCCCCCTTGTACCAACAAGGGAAGTTGATACATCATTAGATCGGAAATTTGACGTAGATTTTTAATCTATCCACACATTTTTCGCTAAAATGCAATGCGGGGGAGAAAATGGCGAAAAACGTGTTTTGGGGGGCTAAAATCCACTGTGGGGGGAACGCACCAGGTGGATCGGGGGCGGCTCCGGATATGTTGTTTAGGACATCATCCTAGACCTTTTAAAGCAAAAAAATCTTTTGTCGCAATTTTGTTTGGGTCAAACTCTTTATTTACTGGACTAATTTTAAAATTTGTTTTTGTGATATTTCAACGTGATTGAAAGACATGCTATGCGAGTTGCTCCAAGTTCTGATGAAATTTCATCAAGTTTTTGGCAACTTTCATGATTCTTGAAAAGTTTTTATCCAATTTTTTAAACATATTTCAACGATGCTTGGAGCGATTTTATGACAATTTCAATGTCTCTTCATTGTTTCTGGTAGGTAATAAAATAACTGATTTCTGATATTTTTGTGTTTTTTTTTTTTGAAAATTTTAAATTTTATGGCACGAAAACGTAAAAATTTCAATTTTGTGGACTTGCCTCATTTTTTGAAAATTTGAAGACTTCAATATAATTTCCAACTATGAGGTTAAAATTTTTAAAAAAAATTTAGAGGTTTGTGGCTAAATTCAGCAGAAACTGGAGACCTTCATTCCGAGATGGAAATTTTTGAGAAAAATTCGTAGCTATGGAGCTTGGAGGTGAAGTGTCTCTGAGAAAAGATGAAGGGAGGCATTTTCGAATACATAATGATTTTTTCGCTCTTGCTTTTACCCAAGCTGTTTTGAGAAAAATGGTTCAATCCCAAAAATTAGTATTTCTGATTCTGCGTCGACCCAGACCATTGCCCACAATTGCAAATTTCAGAAAACCGACAAGATTTCACAAGTTTCTGTCTATTTTTTTTTCGATTTTTTGTAATCTAAATGATCGAATATAGTCATAAAAGGGCCATAAAAAAAGAAAATCAACACCGACGATGGAAAAAGTCAACTTGGAAACGATTTTGTTTTCGTACTACTACGTACAACGACGCGATGAAATTGGACGCTAGCGACAGCGCCAAATATTTATGTCACACCGATTCGCCGATCGTATATAAGACGAGTGTGAAGTATGCGATGCGATGCGACGTGTGTTGTCACGATGAGGTACTTATTTCTCTCATTTTTATTAGTATTACTCGTATCATCGTTATTGTCGAGACATTTCATTATTGAGGATTATAGGTTACGCGTATTATAACGGTTTCGGCGCGTTCGGCCGTGACCATAATGCCGAATGTCGCTTAATTAATACGAACGATTAGTTTACGAAAATATTTTCCGCCTGTTTCGAACCTCGAACCGTTTCATTTGATGGAATCACAAATCAGCATTCGGCAATCTTACTAACGAGATCCGTGTTTTTGCATAACGCGACGATTGTCGTTGTTCTGTTTTCATTTCTTTTTCCTCCTTTTCGGCTATTTTCTCCCGTAAAATTCATATTTTTTAATCACAGGAGGAGTTCGCCAAATTCCATAGGAAATGGCACAGAAGGGAGGCAGCTCCCCATTTTCCGAAATTTGCTCATTATGAGGACTGATACGCTTTATATGAACAGAATACGAGACAGGTCTTTGGTCTTGGCATCCGCAGGTTCGTCAATTCACTACCTACACGAGGGAAACGCGGAAAACAATCAAATTGTCGAATTAGTTACGCGAATTATACCTACGTCTATCTAATGCGAGTTCGCGTTCGCTTTTCTAATTCGAACGATAAAATTCAAGGTCAAGGTTTTGCGAAGCGAACTGGACAGGAATGTCAGATCAGTCCAGCACCAGTATAAGGCAATTGGGTGTCAGGCACAAAGCCTCTAATCAAAATTACAGCTGTCCAAGTTCATATGGAGAGGAGATATGAGAATTTTTCTAATTCCCAGATGACATGATAAGGAAACCAGTTGAAAATTAATTTCATATCGGAATCTTGGATTCGTCCAATGGTCGTTTGAGTCGATCAGGTGTCAAAGTAAAGACTATTTAGCCAAAATTTCAGCTTCTCAAGTTCATACGTTGAAGAGATATGAAATCTTTTTCTATGCAAAATACTATTTATGACCGGTATTTGTACCTATGTACCTACCATAAAAACATTAAAAATTTGGCAAAAATTGAAAAATCAACTTGGGCAGTTGAAGATGGAGTTTTTTGAGGTCTTCTTTTGATCTGTTCAAGTTTCATTCAATTAGAGATTTCAGAGTCAAGGAGTTTCCTTGTTAGTTTTTATGAAATTAGAAGATTTTGGTTCAAGTGGTTCTGCTCTTCACTTATATGGCAAAAAAAAAAATAAAATTGAAAAAATTCTAACAAAATCAGAAGTATAAAATAAATTGAAGAATGTACAAAAAAATGACTTTTTCGTTAATTCTGGACTTCCTTTCCCAGAAATCTGAAAGTTTGGAAATAAGTTTCAAGATCATTGTTGAGGTCGGAAAAAATTGAAAAAATTGAGGGTCATTGACCTTCAATACCTTCACCTTCCCACCAAATTTCAAGTTGATCGATAGAAACAGCCTGACAAGGGAAGTATTTCAACCGGAAAACTCTTGAACTGTACAAGAGGTAATCGAGATGACCCCAGAACACATCACCAATCAAAATTTCAGGCACTGGAATCCATTTTTCGGTTTTTTCTATAGAGAATTTTTGAAAATTTGAATTTTGGTCAAAAATGTAAAGAATCGAAATCTTTCCAAATTGCCCCCTTTGTGTCCTATTTTCGACCTCCCGAGTTGATTGATGGTGGTTTCGAGCCGTTCTGGAGCCTCCAGCGGATTTTTTTGATTTTTTAAAAAGACGCTATAAATAGGATGAAAATTAAATTCAGCACCTACAAAATCGTACTTACCATTTTTGTGGGCCATTCGGTTGATTTTCGCACATATTTTCAAACAAAATTTACGTCGATTTAAATCCAAAATTTTCAGTGGTAAAGGTTTTTGACAAAGTGAAAAATTTATCGCTCGCAAACGTGTGAATTAAGAAAGCTGAAATTCGATTTGTACTCTATTTTCGATCTTCCCAATCGATTGGTCATGGTTTCAAACAGTTTTGGAGCCTCCAGTCAGTTTTCGGATTCTTCAGTTTTGGTAAAAAAACGTTTTGAGTGGGAGGGGGGAATGAAATTCAGCACCCATAAACATAGAATTCAGATTTATCATCTTCATGATCCATTTGATCGATTCAAGCACATATTTCCAAAAGCTGATAGTACCGGTTAGAATCCAAAAATTTTCTACAGTAATAATGTTCGAAAAAAAATGATGATAAAAACTCGTCGTTTGGTTTCGAATCGTTCTGGAACCTTCGCCAATTTTTAGATCCTCCAGTCTTTGAAAAAATGCTGTAGGGGGGGGGGAAATCAAATTCAGCTCCTACAAAATCGGATTTACAATATTTTGTGACCTATTCGATCGATTTTAGCTCATATTTTCAAGATCATATTGTGCCAATTCAAATTCAAAATTTTTTCCAGTGATTTGATTACCTCATTTGTAAAGAAAATGAAAAAAATCTTGGTTTTCATCCCTATTTTTGACCACCCTAGTTCATATATGATAGTTTCGAACAGTTCTGGAGCCTCCAGTCGATTTTCAAATTCTCCAGTTTTTGAGAAAACTCTTTCAGTGAGACGATGGAAAGCTAGAATTTGACGTGTTCTCTATTTTCGACGGCTCTCGAATCGATTGGAGATGGTTTCAAACCGTTCCAGAGCTTCCAGCAGATTTTTTTAGATATAATTGCTGGAGAAATTTTGGAATTTGGATACGAACTGGCGCAATAAAATCTTGAAAATGCGTGCCTTAATCAATCGAAAGGGTCACAAAAATTGTAAATCCAAGTTTGCAGGGGATGAATTTCATTTTCTCCCTACTTTTACTGCATTTTTTTGAAAGCTGGAAAATCCAAAAATCCACTGGAGGCCGCAGAACGGTTCAAAACCATCACCAATCGACTCGGGAGGTCGAAAATAGGGTACAAACCAAATTTCAGCTTTTTAGGACACTTTGCTGGAATTTTGAAGTTTTCTCTCCATTTTTTGAATTTTTGAAAATTTGCTAAAAATCGAAAAATGAATACCAGCACCTGAAATTTCAGCTGTTGGTGCTTTTTGGGGTTTTATATCAATTTTTCTTTTTCCGGTTCAATAATTTTGGCACCGGTTGAGATGTGAGATGATGGAAAATCCCTGAAAAAACACCAAAACCGGATTCTGAAGCCAAATCACCTCACTACACTAGAGCTTTTGTTTACTTGGAAACTGGAAAGATGCCGAAGGGGTTTTATCAATCTACGTGTACATAATTCGACTGTATAGACCGCAGACTCTATAATATTCGCGATGACGTATCACTTGAAAAGGCCGCCGGGCAAATAATTTCGCTGCGAAAGTGAGTGATGACGATGTTGGCCAAAAACAGGTCTACAGCCTTTCGAATTTGCGATTTCAAATTCGAATATCTTGCTTAGAGAGTTAGGTACAGGTAGTATTCATTCAGTCAAGATCGTCTAGTAATTTCCTACCTTAATCGTTCGATTTGGCTATGATCTTGGTCGAAGACATCTTCGATGTGATTCTGTTGATCGTCATCGTCATCATCGTCTCCGTCGGCGTATAGGTAACCAGGCACAAACACTAAACTTTTTCCATTCACACGACAACGCGACACAATTATTATACCTACACGAAAACTTTCAAAAAACTAGCTTCGAAACGACAACAATCATCTCGTAATGATAACAGAGAAAATAGAAAATACCGTAAAAACAAAACACTGAAATAAAAAACCGACACTTCGGCCGAACTCTCGCAACAACCAAACACACCCGAACAAAAAATGTTATAATAACGCTGAATATTTGATCAACTGAGCATCGAAACCTGCTTTGTGGCAAACTCCAAATCCGAACGGTAATAACAGGTATTGCGACGTTGCCAAACGATACGTCAACGTGTTCAGGTAGGACTGCATCGCTGCAACCAGCGACAAGACAAGCGACGGAGGATGGGCCCCGCGATGCTAGAAAGAGAAGGCGTCAGCGACATGGACAACCGGCAACCGATCTTCATAAATGAATATGAAAGAGTGAGATGAAGATGGCAAACGGGTAGCCGGAGTCGCGCATTGTTAGGTTAGGCAAGGCTCTTCCTCTAACTTGTGTTTTCGGCTCGGCTGCTTCGGTTTATCAACCTGTACGACTCTACCTGTGAAGAAGTGTCCGGATCTGCGTCCTTTACCGCACTTCTGTCCAGCTCCAGCCTCCAGCCACCGCTCCAGTCCACGGTTTATAATTAGAATTCCGATTCCGATATTAGGGGTTGATGAGATGATACTTGATGGCGCTTGGCACGAACCGAAGGAAAGCAATGCTTTCTGGCTTCGGCATGATGACTAATGGGACTGGACGCTGGCTCCATGGAAAATGGGCTCACTCTTCTGATGATTGCGTGATTTGATTTTCTTCATCCTTTGAGTACTGTAGAGCAGCTTACTGAAAGAGCTCGAAATCAAGTTTTAAATAGTATACTGAAAAAAAAAGACATCAAATAAAATATTAATTCATTCTTTTTATTTATTTGTTTTCAAAAATTAAATAAAATGACGAAGTAAGTACATATGTACGTACCTAACAATTTCAGAAACTTTTGAACGCGTTGAAATGATGTGAACAGTGAAAGGAATAGATGATTACCCAAAACTAATGGACGTTTCAGTAAATCTTCCCAACTGCATCAAAATTATTGTTAAAATGACTGAAAATCACGAAAAAGACATAAAATAATACTAAAATTTGATAGAAATGCGTGACAAATAGTTGAAAACATGTTAAAATAAAGTAAGAATGTACGCGAAAGAAGAATTAAAATGACTGAGATTTGCCAAAAGCCCCAAAAATTCCAATGGAAGTTACCCAAAATGCACCAAACAGTGTCGATGTGAAAACACAAATGAAGGTGAAAGCTGCCCAAAATGTATGAAAAAGTGTTGAGAAGCTGATGTGTGAAAATACTCAGTACTCACACAACACAAAATAGAATCACTAGAAATCCCCGAACAGTGATAAAATTTCAATGAAAGAAAAAGCGATCAGAAATGCATTACGAAGGGTCGCTGAATTTTAGCATAGAATTTCTTGACACACAAGTTGCAAAAATAACCGATACGTTCCCACATTCTCTTTTACTCGTATCATTTTCAGATGTTTGTTTCGTTTCGATGTTTTTTTTATTTATTTGTTTTAATTTTTTCCCCAGGGGCTGAGTGCGTGTATTCTAATAAGTTTACAAAAATCGATATTTTTCTACAAATTTCTTATCAGTTGATTCCTGCTCGAACAAAAACACGATTCGTAGCCAGAACATGAAAAATGGGGTGGAAACTGGTACTGCGAGGAACTGAACAGATAGTACAAAATATCATTGCCGAAGCGACTTCGATGGGATCAATTTAGTAAAATACTTTTTAAAAAAATCCAAAGATAAGAAATGCTCAATTAGTCCTCATAAGAGCACAACATTTTCAATTTCTCATCTTACTTGGGCTGACCTATTAGATACAGCACGATAATCGTAGCTGTGATAATGTACTCGTATTATGGCTGACAACTGCCTTAATCTACCCTCATAAGACGAACAACTAACAACTTACAATATTCCAGAAGATGCGGCGGGGGCACGGTTTGAATTGAATTTCTTTGCCAGAAAATATATGGAATGGAAATAGCCACGAACATTTATGTTTATCGAAAGCAAACCGGTTGTGAACGTGAAGAAACGACGAAGCTCCGTGTGCCTGTGAACGTTTGTTTCTGCAATCCACATAATAGTGGCGGTAATAAAAATGCAGTTTGTTCCTTGAAAAACTGAAAAATAAAGTACAATTAATTGGAAAAAATTGTATCAGTTCATGAATGAAAAAATTACTTGTGATAGAGCACAATCATAATCTTACAAAGAAATTATTCAAATACATATAGGTATGAATGAATAAATAACAGCGAAGCACAAATACATGAAACAGAAATTCAAAGTAGGAATGGGCGTTGAAGAGATTGTCCCCCAAACAAAATAAGTCGGTGGATTTTGATCAAATTCAGCAGACATCTTATCAATTTTGGTACAAAAAACATGCATTTTTTTGTTGCAATGCCAAATTCCTGCTTCCTAGGTCAATTTGGAAGAACATAGCCCGTTCAAAATCACAATCATAGCATATTTTGAATTGAAAGGTCTCAGATCGAACATTTTTTTATCAAAATGAGCTTTATGACTGACGTACCTTATGGTTTATTGTGTTACTGCAACTTTGAATCACTGAATTTCTGGATTCATTGATAACAGGGTTGCGCGAGCGATGATTGATCTGGTCTTACCGAAATGTTTCCATTGCACAATGAAAAATGCATTAGCTACGTCGAACTTCGAAATTGGATTGAATTGAATTTTTTTACAGAAAAGAAAATAAGATAGCGTGGTTTTGAATTGATAAGAATTTTTTTAAAAACGCATTCCAGTGTTGCTTTCTGCATGCAATCAAAAAACAGTGCCTCCAGATTTGGCGATTTGAAATTTTTTCTTTTTTTATGGAATTTTTCATCAAATTATCGTACCGATACATCCAATCCAAACTTCTCTACATAAATTTCGAAAAAAATATACAAGTTTTCCAATTTCCATATTGTGATCAAATTCAAATTTCAAAACGACATAAAATTATGTTTCAGCTATAGGGACGAGTTCCAAGAGATCGAATGTGTTACAAATTTAGAAAAATCATCATTGCCAAAAACTGAAAAATCAACCTCAGTCTTCAGAATCTGACAATGAGAATTTCGAGAACAGGAAATGGAATATAGCTCTCTTTTAACTACGAATACCGAGTTTCATTTTTCAATTAGAGGTTCTTGTACTAAGGAGGGGGTGGGTTTCTCTGGAAATTGGGAAGTGAAAGAAAGAAAGTGCCTTAATTTTTGGAACCCTTGAATTGAAGCCCCCATTCAAATACACAAATTTTAAAATAAAGGTTTTCAATCTGTCTTTTAGTTTTACATCGTCAAATAAGAATGAACTTTGAGATCAGAATTCAAAACATTCGAATTCATTGCCAAAAAAGGAGTTCATAATTTTATCTGAATAATGAAACCCTTGGAAATGGGAACTTTCAAAATATCCGAAATCCAAAATTAGATTTTTCAAATGGCCCAATAAAGTATAATTTTGTGGGTGACTTTTACCAAAAAAAAAATTAAGTAAAATATTAATATAGAATTGACTTACCTTACATACGTTTGATAATAATTCTTCTACATACATCACTAACTTCCATGTTATTCTATTCCAATGATAATATTTTTCATTGCCCAGTTTCTAATCCATAATAAATTTATCGTGAAAATCGTAGTTGAAATGTCGTAAATCAGATTAAAATACTTACTACGTAATAAACGTAAATACTTAAGGCTCAACTGGAAAGTCTGGTTCAAAATTTCCGATTTCGATCACATCAAAATGATTTATAATTAAAATTTTGCCTTCTGATACTCATTTAAATAGGTATATCTCCTCATCAGTAAACAATTTCGGAAAAAATATTTTTCATCAGAGCCTCAATATCCACAATATTTCAATTTCAAAAAAGTAACTTTTCATTAAACGTTTTCAATCAAATTTCATAAAATAAACGCGTACTTTCAAAAATAGGTAACTCAATATTCACTTACCTTGCCGCCATCAATAGATCTACTTGATCTACGAATCTTCATAATTATGCTGTGAAAAAAAAAACATTAGTATAACAATATACAATTACAATAAACATGACATGAAAAATAATGAATGCAATCGTAAATACATCGATAAGGTACTTAGACTTACAAACAGATACGATCATTACCTATACTTAACCTACTGCTTAAATCTACTCAAGTATTCAAGTATCCGGATACTCCTTACAACTTAAGATACTATGCATTTCATAGGTTTAGGTAGGTACATGACAAAATATTACAAAATACATTTTCAAATTAGGTACAATATTAGGTAACATTTTCACGAAATAAAAATGATTACATCGTCCAATTTCAGAGTATGATGCTACTTCACGGTAGATAAATCTATGATGTCCAATGAAATGAGTGATGTTAGGCAAATATTTGTGGCATTTTGAATACGCAATATGTACCGAATATCCGCGCTTTTAAAATATTCTTTCCCAAAAAATTGACCTCGCCAACTGTTTCCATAGGTACCTCTACATAGAAAAAACAATAAAAACAACCCCATAAAAGATAGGTACGATGAACCATGATAAACAAATCTCATAAAATCACGCCTTTAAGAAAATCCATTGTAGGTATGTATCGTAATTTCCGGAACCTACCACTAAAATATTTAAAAAAAAAAAAAAAAAAAAAAAAAAAAGGAGGTTCGTATACGTATGTATGCAAGTGCTTTCGATCAGTGTCAACGTGCCAAAATTGAACTACGTGTAAGTGCATTGCTGAAAATATTCCGACATATTTTGTCCATAGTATAAATTCAATCTAATGTAAACCGATGACTATTCGATGTTGCCTTCAAAAATCTACTCATTTCTCTAAAAACTCCCCAGTACATTATATCATTTTAAAATTCATCAGTTCATCACGTTTCCCCCAAGCTCATCTGTTTACCATCTCTGACCTCTGACATATCAAGCTGATGTCAGACATGTACGAGGCAATTTCTGTAAAATATTTAAAAAAAACAAAAAACACTCACCAGCGATCGTTGTTCGTTGAATTTGTCTTCAAATTTATCTTGTAAGTAGTAATTCTATATCAAATGAGCAAGAACTTGCCAAGTTATCACATTTCGTAGCTTTCTAAATCATCATACTTGGAACTTGCTACGATGCGAACCTATAAAAAGAAATATTTTATTTAGGTAGGTACCCACTTTATTTGTTAAATATTGAAAATGAATTATATGTATTTAATACTTATACGAGCATTTATGTATGTACAAGAATGAGAGTATGATTTACTTACCATTATTGGTATCTTGAGATTTTTAATAGCATGATAGGTATGTGTTTGAATTTTTCAGGAGTCCGAATCAGTAATTCAGTTTGAAGATGGCAGTCGGCAGTGGGTGGAAGACAGCCCCTAAAAAATGATACATTATTACGTTAAAATATTTTTCATTTTAATTATCAACTTCCCATTTTATTCTAAATAATAATAATCTCTTGAAAAGAGCAATAAAGCATTTCTATAAATTATTAAGGGAATTTTTCATGCCAAAAAATGAGAAGTCAAGAAAAAAAAATAGCGAATGGAAACCAATTCTCAACTCCATCCTTTCCCATTAGGTCATCCCAATTTTTCTCAAAGTTCGTCAGTTGATCGATTTCGTGAACCTGTTTCAAATTAGAGCATTTTTTAGAAAACGACAAACGAAAAAGCCTAGACACCTTGTATGGAAACAGCCGAGGGCCCGAATTACTTATACCAAGCTGTGCCGAATCCAGTGAAGAAGCAATTCCAGTCATCTTCCAAAAATGATACAAATTTGTCCCAGGCTCACTTCATCAAAAAACTTTAAACTTCTGCAAATTTTGAATGGAAATTGGAAAATTTAATTCTTCTTCTGGAATTTTAAAATACTCCTGGGGTGCTGAAATTTCGTGAAAAGTATGGTCTCATAAAACTGAGCTGCCATTTAGAAGATAGTGGAGATGGGGTGAGGGGGTCATCATAATCGATTCGTATTCAACTTATACTATACATTATAATTAGTTTAAAATATAAGGCCCTTTTTCGTCAATGCCAAATGTGCTCTGTAAAATGTAGGTATATATCTACTTCTACCAATGTTATAAAAATATTCACCAAAAAAACAACAGTATTTCAAATTAATATGTACTTATGTACCAGATGTACCTACTACCTAGGTACTTGATTATTGGATCTAATTGTAAGAGTAGATGGGACAGCTTTCCCAAACACTGAGAAACAGGAAATGGCATTACACAAAGTACATAAATTATAAAAAAATTATCATTTATCGAAAAGTTGCAAAAATTCAGAAGCCATAATCAAATTCGTTTTGAATGCAAACCATTCCTCAACTCCATCCTTTCCCGGAATATACAGGTTAAAAACTTTCTTTGGATAGGAGACTTTACTTCCATTTTTATCCAGCTGACCTGTGCTGACTTGACTGAGCAGACAGAGACTGAGCAGACAGTAGACCAACCGCACTGAGCACCCGGTAACAGAGCTGACTAAGAAAGACCAGTCGGACTGTTGGAACAGATGGAGACTGAGCAACCGGAATGGCCAACACCAGCAATTTCGGACTCGTGAGACTCGGACTCGTGAGGCCGCACTCGGGCTCGTGAGACTCGGACTCGCATAAAACGCCGAATTTCTCCAAATTCAAGACTCTGGAGACTCATGAAGGGACTCTCAAGAAGAGCTGTCATTGCAAAAATGAAAGTAAAAAACGATGAGCAAGACAAAAAACCACTATAAAGTCCTGATGAAGTGGTATGCATGTGTTCAAAGTGATTTTTTTCTATCAACTAGAGTAGTTCATGTTACTCTCATAAAAAAGTTTTGGAGGGCTATAATACTGATGCATCCACTCAATGCATGTGGAGAAAAGCACCTCCCCAATTTTTTTTTCAAACTAATAAGGGCTATTTTTGCATTGAGCTCCTCCTTGTGAGACTCGGACTCGTGAGGCCGCACTCGGGCTCGTGAGACTCGGACTTAATTTTAAAGAATCTCTTCATCTCTAGTGCAGCGATTCAAGGACGACAGACCCTCTGCTGCACATGTCCGTGTGACCAGAAAATCTTGACCGCTTCCCAATGCCCCGACGGAGACAGTAGTCAGAATGCCCGATCAGAATGCACAGACTCGGGCATACTCAGAAAAACAGACATACAGGTTGTGTTAAACTTGGAAAGAAAATCTATCAAGAAACGCTGACTTTTGAAAACAGGAAAAAATTTTCTTGACTTCCCTGACATAATATCAGATTTTAAAACAACTTGGAAAGAAAATCGATCAATAACAGTGTGAGGTTGACTTTTGAAAGCTTGGGAAAGAACGTGTTGACACTGTTGACTCATTGCCGTGATATGCTTTCATAGAAGATTTTGGTGATGGGGGGGGGGGGGGGGTCATCAAAATTGATTCATATTTAACTTATACTATATTGGTTTCAAATATAAGGCACTTTTTCATCAATGCCAATATGCTCTGTAAAATGTAAATATATCTGTAGTTCTAGAAATTCCTGCTTCATACTTATCTAAAAGGTGCCTTAATTTGAAAAACAATAAATTCAATTTTTGAATGAAATTTTTCAGAAACTTTGCATCATTAAAAAATACTTTTAAAAAGTCAGAACATTTTACAATGTGTTAAAGAGTGTTGATTTGCTTACAAATTACGAAAAGAAAGCACATACCTTCGCAAGTCCGAATATAAAAATTGAAAAAAAATCACTTACCAATGAACGTTAAAATAATTCTCGTAATTTTACCAATTATAAGCGTAAGTACTTGGTGGGTAGGTACTTCCAAATAAACGGAATTTGTATGTTCATGTAGACAGTATCCAATTTCGAAATAATTCTTCGTTAAGTTGAGACTCAGTATGATACAAACCTATACATAGTAGGGACAAACAGAGCATTATTAGTAGGTACTTATGCATACATTTATTCGAATGAAAGTATATGTTGTTCACCTTGACCAGTAATATCTTGAGATTTTCAATAGTGCCCAATATAAGTGTTTGAATTTTCCAGGAGTCCTAATCAGTGATTCAGCTTGAGGATGTCAATGGGTGGGAAACAGCTCCTAAAAAATAATACATTGTTATGTTGAAGTATTTTTCATTTCAATCATGAACTTGGATAGGCTACTCGTAATGCATAGATAATATTATTGCTAAATTTATCGTGTAGGTACTTGATACTGAAACACGTCTTCTTATCCCCAATCATGAGAAATAAGAATGTCGCCAATTTTTTGCAGACTCACTCGATCGAAAAACTTCTACAAATTTTGAACGTGAAACTTAATTTCCTCCCCAGTTGAAATTTTGCAATACTTATTCAATAATCCACTACAAATGCACTTACGATTTTCATTTTCCAAAAAAAAATCCAAAAATTGAAAGATGATGAGGTGAAAGGACCAATGTGACAAATATTGAAAAAAAAACAACAAACAGTATTTTAACTTGATAATATAGGATAGAACTCGAAGTAAATATAATTAACCTAATGAGCTATCTAGGCTGTGGTGCACAGGAACACAACCCCCAAGCAGAAACGACAACAAATCATACACAGAGTTCAACATATCACCGTAAGCAAACGCAACAAAGCATTGCAACACCAAGAGCCCACTCTGCAGTCCTACCATCGAGAAAATAGGGCTGTTCTACATAGCCTGCAACTTGCAACTCGCAACCTGCAACCTGCAACTTAATCAAAAGATTTTGATTCAGTTGCGCAATTTCAGCTAATAGCCAAGTGACCTTATAAAAAATTGAAAGTTGCGAGTTGCGAGTTGCAAGTTGCAGGCTATGTAGAACGTACCATAGTTTCCCAACCGCCACAGGGAGCCTGGAGACCCTAAAGACCCTTGTGGCCACAACACCCCGCCACGCCCATCCACAATGCCACATCTCCCCCAAGTAATCTCAGCTGAAATCACTACCAGGAAGAGTGCAACTGGCACCATATGATTTTTATTCCTTTTTTTTTTGACTAATTAAACGAATACCTAATTTGAAAAAAATCATCTAAATTAGAAATTACTTAAAAGTTATTTATAAAAATAAAATTCTACTTAAATCAAATTATACTCGTATGTACGTAGGTAGGAAAGAAAGGAAAAGCTTTTTTATCAGTGTCAATCTACCAAAATTTCCTGAAAAGTATTGCGACACATAAAATAGATTGACAAGGGATGGAGAGTTCACATCAAAATCAAATCATATTTAACTTGAACTACGTGTAAGTATAGGTAGGTACATTGGTAAAAAAAATTTGGACATTTGTCGACACTTCGACAGCATAAATTCAATCTCACGTAAACCGATGACTATTCGATGTTACTCATTGTTCAAAAAACTCACAGGTATTTTATATCGTTTTAAAATTCATCACTTTTTCCCCCAATAAGCTCATGTGTTTACCATCTCTGACATATCAAATTGATGCGTACGAGGCAATTTCTAGATATAGAATACTTATTTAGGAAAAAAAAACAAAAAACACTCACCGAGGATCGTTGAATTTGTCTTAAAATTTACCTTGTAAGTTGTAATACTATCAAATGAGCAGGTACTTGGCAAATTATTAAATTCCACGGCTTTCTAATTACCTTCTCGTAGGCATACTTCAAAATGTTGAATTCATACGTTCAGATCGCAGAGTCAAAATAAATTCTTTCTATAGTTAGGAATTGCTACGATGCGAACCTTTAAAAAGAAATATTTTATTTACGTACCTAATTTACTGAATATTGAAAATGCATATTCAACATGGATGTATTTACAAGAATGAAAACATGGTTTACCTTGATTGGTATCTTGAGATTTTCAATAACATGATATGTGTTTGAATTTTCCAGGAATCCGAATCGGTAATTCAGCTTGAGAATGTCAGTTGGTGGGAAACAGCTCCTAAAAAATGATACATTATTACGTTAAAATACTTTTCATTTTCAACTTGGGTATAGCCTACTTATATGTACAATGCTAATTATTATCTACTAAATTGATCGTGTAGGTACTTGATACTGAAACGTACTCTCTTAACCTATAGTGAAAAATACAAAATAAAAGAAAAAAAATTTAAATACATTCGCTTCATCTCAGAGACACTTTTAAATTATGATAATTTTGGTTATTGTTTATTTTTATTTCAAATTCAGCACGACAAATACTGGAAAATTTTGAATTTTTTGCCCCCTCAAAACAAAATTCGATTTCTTATCGTCATTGAACTTTCTTCCTTTACTGAAGAAGTATCATAAATTCGCAAAACGTCATAAAACTTCCGATTCGCATTCCTGAATCACTGGATCTACCAGAAATACTTTTAAAAAACAAAACTAGGTAACACCAACCAAAAAAAAAAATTGTTAACGAAAAATCTGCAGGGTAATTTTAATGAAAAAATTCGTGATATCAAAACATCGCCTAGTAATGATCATTGATCACTTAGCAGCTGTGATCAAGAACTTGTATGAAATTTAAAATTATTAATTTGGTACAGAAATAAAATATCCATGTGTTTGAGAAATGAAATGAAAAACCGGGTGCTTGGCCTAGATTTTCAATTTAGTTCTACTTATGGATATGGATACGTAGTCTATTCCTGTACCAAATTAATTTAAAATTTCATACCAGTTCTTGATCACAGCTGATGAGTGATCATACTTGGCGATGTTTTTATATCATGAATTTTTTCATTAAAATTTCCCATCAGATTTTTTGTTAACAATTTCTTCTGTCTTTTTGTGAGTTTTTAATGATTCATTTTAAATAAAATTTTGGAGTAAGTAATTTTTGAAATCACAAAGTTTTGTACTAGAAGAACACTACCTATTGAACTAAAATGAGTTCAATTTCGTACAGTGATAGGTATAATAGTTAACGTATTATTTCAAAAAGTAACGTCAGTTTAGAAAAAAAAAAACACATTTTTGACCCGTTTCTTCGCAATTTGAAAATTTCTATCCACCCAACGAACTCCCCTCCCAATTAAAATTGTTCATTGTACCACTGTCACTCTGCAAAATTTCAAGCAAATTGGCAATCGGTTCATTTAAAGAGGCTGTAGCCTTGTCAACTCAAGTTTTCACAAAATTTCGTGCTGAATTTTCCATTCAAATTTAGTAAAATTACATATCATACAACTTTAGAAACCCCCTAAAATTAATGTAAACACTAAAAATGCTCTAAAATCAGTAGAAGTTACCAAAAAGTGACGAAATTGCAGTGAATTTTGACAAAATTTAGGAAAAACTGTATGAAATACACTAAAGAAAATTAAACATCTCAAAATGAACAAAAATTGAGAGGATTACCGTAAAAATACACAAAATTTGTATAAGAAATATGTATCTACTAAAAATACTTATGATGAAAATAAGTGTTTTTTTTTGTTGAGGGTGTGTTTATAATTACAAGATCATTACAGCCTTATTGTTGGTAAACTTGGAGTTTTTAGATTTGATTTGTATTAAAACGTTACAAAAGTACGAATTAGTGAGAGTGACCAGAAACTGACGAAATTTATGTAAAATTGGCTAAAACTTATTTGAAAAATTGCATAAAATAGAGAGTATTAAAAAAAAAAGTTGAAAGTTGAGCAAAATTTTGTATGAATTGCACGAGAGAGTGTTAAAAACATGTCAAAGTGATATCAAAACACGAATAAATGCCTATTAATTCCAAAAAGTAATAAAATGACAGTAAAATTTGATGAAATTTAGCAAATAATGCAAAAAAGCATTGTAGAAATCACTTCCGAAAAGAAATAAAAGTACCTAGGTAGTAGGTACCTAATAAAAGCATTGTAAGTAATTCACCCAAAATTGATTGAATTTCAATCAAATTTCACAATAATCGCACAAAATTTACTAAAACCTGGTAAAAAAAAAACTTTAAGAAGTCAATGAAAACTTTTAAAAAAGTAACAAAATTTTAGGAAAAGTTTACAAAATTCAACGAAAACTGTACCTATAAGTACGAAATTATATTATCTTAAAAAAAAAAAAAACATTAAAATGACTTAAAATAGAAGGTAAAAATGATGGGTTATCCGTAAAATCGAACAAAAATTCATGGGTAAGTTAAAGGTTTGTATAAAAACGTTTGCATTAATAACGCGTATTAAAATTAGGAACTCCAAATTAATAAAAAAAAAGATGAAATTGGAGTAAACTTTGACAATACACTGCACGTAAAATGTTGAAATCGATATAAAAACTCAAAAACAAAGTTTGAAGCAAAAATGGAAATTTGAACTCAAAATTGAAGTTGAAACTCAAAAACATAATTATTTTGAACTAAAAAATGACGTTCGACAATAAAAATTGAATTTGAGATCAAAAATTATGTTTTAAGATTCCAAAATCGGAAATTTCGTGTTTTTTTCCTAAAAATTGGAAATTTTGTTGCTCACTTTAGTTTCATACTTAATTACCAGACACGATGATCTCATATTTCATCATCACACTCCCCTCCTCCCACCATCATGCTAACGAAAAATAATTCAGTGCGGTAGTTCAATAATTGATCAAGAAAAATAATTCTTCGTTAAAAATCACGTAAAATAAGTTACCAATTTTTTTTGTGTACATATTTTTAATTTCTAGATTAAGTATTACGTACATTCTTCGTAAGGAATTTTGTATAGATTTTGCTAGTTTATGTTTCTTGATTAAGGTGATGAATAAGATTTGATGTCGTGTAAAGCAAAACTCATTGCAAATTCATTTAATAAATTAAAAAAAAATAATTCCAAGTCAATTGAAGTGATTTTTTTATTTTCATTTTTATAATATTTTTAAAAATAAAACTAGAAAAATTTCTGAATTTAGCTTAAAAATTTTCGCTTTTACTGAAATTTAAAAACAAAATAATCTAAGTGAATTTTTCTTTATACATAACAAAAAACAAACGTAATTTTTTTATTCGAATATGTGCAATAATGAATCCTGATATTTTGGTTACGAGAATTTTGGAACGTGCTTTTTCGATCAGCAGTATTTTTTTATTTTTTTATTTTTTTTTTTGGTTTACGGTGTTTATATGTAATTGCCAGATATGTAATTACACCCGCGAACAGAAAAATTTAGATTAGTTCGTTTGTTGTTTTGCTCAATTCGGAGAATGTCCATTGTCCAGTTCAAAAAGTTTCCTCGCAAAAAATGTACACGTAAGAAACACAGAAGCAGTTGAAAAATAAAACGATGTCGTCCATGCCATTGATTCCAAAACAATTGAAAAATATAATAACAAACTCGCGTACAGAGGAGGAAATTCAGGACCAAAGATACGTAAAGTTTGTTTTATATCCAAAAATGGAACTTTGAATTTAAAAAAAAAAGTTAAAAATGAACAAAATTTGAAAATATAAACGAAGTTTGGAACCAAAAACGAACTCAACCTTAAAAATAATGTTTAAAAACAAATACAAAAACGTGTTTTTGGGCCAAAAATGAAATTAAAATTCAAAAATAAATTTTAAAGCAAAAATGGAAGTTTGAGCTCAAAATTGAAGTTAAAAACCAAAAACATAATTATTTTGAAGCAAAATACAACGTTCGAAAATAAAAACTGAGTTTAAAATCAAAAATGAAGTTTTAAAAGATTCCAAAATCGAAAATTTCGTTTTTCTCTTAAATTGGAAATTTTGTTGCTTTTCAACTACCCACCTGTAGATTTTGATTAATTATTAAACTTCTCAATCACTTTACTTTCATAATTACCAGACACGATGATCTCAAATTTTTCTACCACCAATCCCCCTCCCCCATCATCAAGCTAACGAAAAATAATTCGGTGGTAGCTGTCAATGGGTATGGTGATTTAATAAAAATAATTTTTCGTTAAAAATCACGTGAAATAAGTTGCCTATCATTTTGCCGTAAATATACAAATATTGTTCAAAACAAGACGTGAAATAAATTGCATACTCAGTTTGCCGTAAATATTACATAGCAACATTTTCATTACCCTAACCGGACTATTATGGTGTGGAAGGAGGGGGGGGAGTGGGTCTAACGTATCCCAAAGGAAACTAAAAACTATCGCGAAACGTCGCCGTCGAATATAAGTAACATGTATTACGTACTGGTGAAGATATCAAGTGAAAAATAAATTACATGAAATAAGTACCTAATGTAAAAAGGTTAATAAGTAACATAAAATCCAATAAAATGTGTAAGAAAACGAGACACGAAACGTCAAATTATTCAACATGAAACGAAACGATTCACGAGAATATTACACTAACGAAATAGAAAATTACGTAAGTACGTAGATACTTACGCCACTTTTCAATTACTTGAGAAACGACACAAGGTTCCTTTAGAAAAAAAAAAATGAAATTCGCACGAAAACACGAGAGAAAACGAATAAAATGTACCTACTCAAATAGGGGTAACGTGGACGTACGGTATCGTCATCGAACGCACCGGAACTCGAATCGACTCGAGAAGAAATCACATTTTGATACCTGCCAGTTTAAACGAGTAAGAAAATCACATAGATCATACGTAAACGCGAATAATTACGTACGTAAATTTTGAATCAAAAATAAAATAACTCGAGATCATTCACCGTTAGACATATAGACACACCGGCACCGGAACACCGAACGATTCGTTGAAAAAACACATAAACGAACAAATGCATTACGTAGATATAGACACCGGAACGCGAATTAATAATTTTACGTAAATAGTGAATCAAGAAACGATACGAGATTACAAAACACAACTCGTACAATTTTGATCGAAAATGAGAAAAGAAAACGCGAAGAAAATTCACTCGAGTAGAAACGTGTGTGTGTGATTTCGTCGTTAAACACACGTTACGCTAAAGATTTAGAATAAAAAAACGAACAACACGAACGAAATTCAAACATTGAAATACTATAGTCGGATATTTAAAACACATTTGAGTAATAATTAAATAAGTACTCACCGATTAACCGAAGAAAATCTGGATATAATCATGTATGAAACAGCTTTCAACAGGTAGACTGCTGGGCGCCGGAAAACACGTAGATATGTATCGAATATCGCACATAAGAGCACTAAGAACACCGTCAAAAACTACCGGAAACTAGAAAACGCGAAAATAATACGTAGATCACCACGATTTAAATCAAATCATCGCAAATAACTTCCTAAGCATACCTAAAACATTAGATGACATTTACGAGAAAAAATTCGCGTTGTGTTGCAAACGAATACGCACTTCTTCAATCAAAAACACCGGTAAAGAGAAAAAAATCGAACCTCACATACTTTAGTTCACTTCGAGGCACCGAACTGCACAAAATAACCCAAAAATATTAATAAAATTACTCGAATAATTCGAATTAATAACGCAAAACTCGCAGACGTACTTGCAAGTTCTAACTAGAAAAGCTCACTGATCCAAAATGATCGTTAACGGCTCGGTTAGGATGCAAAAACATAGTTCCGCTGAAAACAACACGTTCTCGCGAAGAAATTACCGAATAATCGAGCGTAATATTATTTAAAATCGAATTAATGAAACATTTTAATAAATATAAATGCTAAATATCGTATTAATTAATGAAATTTAAGTACATATTGAGCGCAATGTAAGAAAGTTTCAAAGGACTGAAATAAAATGGCGGAGTAATACAAAACGCGTTGCTGTGTTGAGCGCACGTTGAGCGCCCGGTGCGCACGGCGCGGAGGGTTTGATAAAGTAAACAGAAATTCAAAGCGTTATCGAAACTTTTGTTTTTCATCGTTTTTCAGTTCGAAAATTGGAAAATTGATTGTAATAAATGAATTTAGAATTATTCGTGGAAGTGGGAAATGCATTATCAGCTTTTTTATTATGAAAAGAATATGTTTTTAAGACGGTTTGAGGAATAAATTATTGTCTTTTCGTTATCAGTAGGTACTTAGGTACGTAGACGTATACTTCAGAAGTGCAGAACTGCAGATTCTGTAGAATAAGCACTTACTATCGAATCGTTCATAATCATAATCATACGTTTTATTATTAAATATGAACAAATTAAAATTCAGATCATCGTTTAATGACATGGAAATCATGTATTTCATGAAAAGATACGTACAATATTCTTGTTTAGGTGTACTTTCAAGTTCTAATATCTGAATTCTAAAAGATGTAATCACGATCGTCTTGAATAAATAAAATCTTTCATGTCAGTATAGTTAACGATCAAAACGAAGATGAAAATCTGCAAATGTTTCGCTATCATTTCGAAACCTATATTCGCTTTTTGAAACAATTATGTTGAGAAAAAGATGTCACATAGGTACTCGTATTTTCTTATTCTTTCAGAGAAGTAGTCTTAGAAGAAAATGCTCTCATGCCTTTTCGTCTTTCATATTTATTTATCTACATATTATTTTAAAACAGATAAGTAAATATACAGTAGACGATGACAAAAGCTTTAACCCAACTAATCCAATTCAACATTCGAATTGCAATTTCCTTTCGTCGAAATCCATCATTTGATTTTGATTCTGTGTCAAATTGAAAACTACGAAAATAAAAAGGTCGTCTTTACGTAGCTAACAAAAATATCTGGTGAGATGAAGATGAGTAGATACAGGTAATAACAGCTGCGAAAAAAGAACATGAATTTCATATTCAAAACCATGCAGCGATGAGTTTATTACGTTTAACAACATTGATTTTTCTATAAATTAAAATTCAACATTCAGTACAAATTATTAGGTATTTAGAATTGTAAACAAATCCGGTAACTGCCTGTGGCAGAATAACGGTGAATATTTTTGATAATAAAAATCAGTTCTTACATTTCATCATTACAAGATACAAAATGGAATAAAAATTAAAATCAATACCTATCGACCGATTAACAATGAATGAAGGATTGATATAAAACTACAAAAGATGTGATGCATAAGATGTAGGTATAGTGTTGATAAATCTACGCGAAATTATTCGAAAATACTAAAAGGAAATAAAACACAGATAATTCGACTACGTCTACGGTCATACCGAAAATGGAGATATTCTCACGATCATTTTTTTCGGCCATTTCACCGTTAGCACCGTTCAACTGTAACATTATATTTAATTATTGAATAATATTTACGAAGATCTACGAATAAAATTTGATAATTATCATGAACTTCATATTACCAGTACCAGAAACAGAGATTTGTTCGCTGAGATCAGCTGCGGATATTATTTTTTCAGCTATTGTTACCTACACAATAATTTTCCAAAAATATTAGTTTCAATATTATCGTCATTTATATCCACATCTACAAGCGTTGATCTCTCTGGCCTTCCTTTTATGCAGCCTTTAAAAATTAGTAGAATGGAATCTAGTGCTTTTTCGTTCGTTGCCATTCAATAAGGCGAATTTTGAGTAATTAAATACCACATAACAGATCAAAACGTAGAATTAACAATCTAACAAAAAAGAAAACGCCACGTTGTAAAATATCTATAATACAAAATGCGTGTAATCACAGTTGAATAAAAAAAAAAAAAGAACAATATACGATAATCAACAATAAATACAACAAGAGAAAATAATCAAATAGGTAACACACCTTATCATACGCACAACTCAACAGGTACCTGTACAATATTACAGTACAAAATTCGTAATTATTGTTTCATTCGAAGACTTTCGAAAATTCGATCCAGTAAAAAAAAATAAATATACAATAAAAAAAAGAGAAAAATAATAATAGAAAAAAAAACGATATGCATAAAGGTCGATTAGTTCATATTAAATAATATACGTATATAATTTACATATTAATATTTTATTCTACGTAATTTATAAGTAAAAAAAAAATGTGATAACGATGAGATAGGATACAGATTAGCCAATTAGGCAATCAATAAAATGCCTTACAACAATATTAAAAATGCCAGTCTTAGCGAGCATTGTTTTTTTTTTTTTATAAAAAATTCTCTCGAGTTTGAAACTAAACAATAATATTGAAAAAAAAAACAATATAAAACTATAATTAAGCGAGTAATTTCTCAAATATGGCGTTTCAACGAAGTTGAGTGCGAGAAAAGGGGAAAAAATGATTGAAAGTTACCCGAAATGTTTACTCATTCACCAGACTGCACCGGTTTTTTTGTAGTTTCCTCTCATACATTAGCTCTAGCTGACATACATACACACAAACATAATAAGTATACATAAAAAAAGGAGCAGAAATTGTTCAGAAAAATAAAATAAGTAATACTTTAGTAAGTAACGAAAAAATTGAGCGGAATAAAATTGTATATTCTACTGAAGCATCAAAGATTGTAGATTTCTTCTCAGAATGGTATCTTTGACGGCATTAAATACCACTTTGATATTCTCCGTATCCACGGCGGTGGTAAAATGATGAAAGAGTGGTTTATGAGGTTCTCTTTTGACTTTCGTAAAAAATTCTAAAAGGAAAGCTTGTACGTCGGTAATGTTGAACGGATCGCCTTCGAATTGAGGGAAATTCAAACTTATATTCGATCGTTTTGACTTGAGTTTTTCCTCCAATAGATCCGTTTTGTTTAGGAATAAAATAAACGAGACGCTTTGAAAGATAACGTTATTCACTATAGTGTCGAATATGTTTCTCGATTCTTCTAATCTGTTGGTTTTTCTGCGAACAAAATGAGTAAATAATTTATCAATGTAAAGTCGAGTAATTGAGTACGATTTGATTATGAATCATTCGTTATCGTATGTAGTGAATGAAGTGAAGTCAAATTAGACGTATGAATTGGTCATTTTAGAATTCGATAAGCGTATTTGGGAAACACCGGATACGTGAATTAGGACATGGTTTCGTTGATAACAAGGGTTCGATATCAATTTGTAACTTATAGGTGTAACTTTCACGTAAACAAGATTTCTGAAAGGTTTCCAGATGGGCAATTGTGTTCTAGATTTTCATGTACAAAGCCACCAAGGCGTGACATGGTCACCCCAGTTGGTTCGAATAATTATACGTTTATCGACAACAGTTTACTTACTGGCATATCCCCGATTAGCTTGAAACAAATACATACGATAAAATAATTAACGTGAACCTTCGAATAGAATCGTAAACGTGACAGATAAGCTTATACGCAGAGAAGATATTGAATTAAGATAACGTTAGGAAAAAATACGAATGAATAATGCTTACCTATCTTCGACTAAAACTTGATCGAATTCAGACGATGAAACTAGAAATAGAATCGATGTAACCGATTCGAAACATTGGAACCATTTCTGCCTTTGCGAACGTTGACCACCTACATCAACGAATCTAAATGGAATATTGTTTATGTTAATGGTAAACTCTGATATGCCTTTGGTTGCTTTCCTCGAATGCAGGATATCCTTATTAGTCGGCATATAATCCTATACAATGAAACAGACAAACCATCAATACCAGAAACGTACTAATTAATAAATAACACACCTTGAAAAATACTTACAATCCTGGAAATCCGTTCTAAATTTTCTAAAAAATAAAACACGCTGTCGCTAATCTGAAATTCTCGTCTCCTTTCATAAGCCGTCCGAATTCCTTCGTCTTTCCAAAGTCGATTTAACGATGGCGCGTATGCTATAAACAGTCTAGTATCTAGTTTATCTTTATTATCGTAATTCATGATGAAATCGCCATATTCTTTGTTTTCTGGTGTATCCCACGGTATACCGAGTTTATTCTTAGCATCGACTAAAACTTTCATCCCTCTGATGATATTCTGATAAATGATCATTTGGAACTCGGCGATTAATTCTGGTTCAAAACCGACGCCGTGAATAATCTTCATTTGCTTGAGAAAGGTTGATTTACCAGATTCGCCAGCGCCCAGTAACAGCAGCTTGACTTGTTTGCGTAGTTTCTGTTTATCTTTCTCGATCATTTTGTCGATCTCTTGACTACGATACCTTTGTTCGATTTCCTCCGGGCTGAATTTAAATCGCAGGCAACACGGTGAGGAGAAGACAGACCTCGACATTTTCAGTCTATCTTCTCGGATCATTCCATCGTCCATTTAGAGTCACAACACAACACTACATACGGCGGCCGAAAACGAGAGGCGAGAATTATTCTAATGGTTGGATACTAGACTGGGAAGTTAACTCGAAACGTGCGAAATGATTAATTAAAAGCTGAATTAACGCGAACTTCGAGTAATTAGAATTTTGTTCCGATTCTGAGTGTGACATTACTCTCCTATTCGGAATCGGATGTTTGTATTCTAAATTACAAAAGGTGCGACTGGCTGCAGTAATGAGGTTGACCGTACATCGAGATAACGGCAGCAAACTCGTTTGACGTCACGTTTGTTTCCATTTTTAATTTTTTTTTTTTTTTAATTATTTCAAAATTCAAAATGCCTTTTCAAATGCTGTTTTGTTAATTTGTTTTAGACATCGCATTGTTTACGTACGAACTCCCATTCTTCTGATCAAAAAGGCTTTGAGGTATCCTATGTAAATCGACAATCGACTCAAAACTCAAATGTGGAAAAACTCAACTTTGAAAAAGTTCCAGAATGAGAATATTAAACTAGCTCACAACAGTCACAACTCGATTTTAAGCTGCTGACTGCTGAAGACTACTGAAGAGGTGAAGACTGAAGTGCTGAAGAAATTTGGCGTGAGGGCGTTGGAATTTTCAAAAATTCTTCAAAAATTAAAAAAACTCTATTTCTGCTCCGGGAATTTTGGTTATGATTTATGAAGGTTCCAGACTATGGGACATGGGTATGTTCTATCAAAAAATTGCGGTCTCATCTCATTCAAATCAACTTGGAGGTAGACACTAGACACCTCGAGAGTCGAGAAGAAGATAAGTGAACAGTTTTCATGATTTTTTCGTCAGACAATTCATAACTTAATAAAGATTCGAAACATTATTCTTGAATGCGAAAAATAGGAACGTAAAGTCGTAAAGAGCACCTCAGTCTCAACCCATACATGGCCAGTAGCCTACAAAAGAAAATTTAGGGCCTACAAAAAAATTTAGGTATATTGGGCATAGCTGATGGCTGCTGGAAGTGAAGGACAAAAGGAGGTCCTTGAATGACATAACCAAATCCTGAGCAGTCATTTTTTTAGAACGTTTTGATTGATGATTGAAAGTGTGATGTGAGGTCAAAGGTGTGATCACTGATCACTCACAATCAGTCATTTTTGAAAGGTGAAAGGTAAGTACATACCTACATATATTTCCACCTATAGGTAGGTGCCTATGACCAAATAATTTCATTGAAATTCCTTTGAAATGTTCAATATTTTTATATTTTTGTTTTTCCTAAAAATTTTCCATACTCCATAGCGTCAGTCTAAGGCCGTAGGAAACACATTTTGAAATGCTAAGAAGCAAACACTGAGCTCTACGTTCAATATCAATACGCGACAGCATTATTATCACAAATTCACAATGTTGAGCCATCGCAACCGTGAATCACATCACAAAACTTCCACAATTTTGCCGCAAAATGTTAATTTTATCGAGAAAAAATGATTAATTGTAACGTTATTGTTTTATTCTCATAACCTACTTATCATTATTTATAAATAACCGAATTTTTTGCGGTATGTGATCGTTGTATAATGTCAATAATTGTTTAAGTATTCTATGCAGTGTCCGTCAAATGGCTAGTAATATAGAGTAAGTATAAAAATTGATTTATTTTTCAGATAATATTTTGGCGAATGTTGGGTTGGGTTCTTGAGTAGATATCTTATCAATGAAGTATTTAGCACGATGCGGTTCAAATGATAAATTAGGTATTTTAATTAATAAGTGTTAACGTATTGAGAAGGCTTGTAGTGTAGGCAAATAAATACATCAGTTCTTGCGATGAGTTGATCGGTTTGTGAGAATATTCAGGTCGTGATTATTCTATTTCATTGACAGTTTAAAACATAACGTAGTTACGTCATTCAAAGCTCGTAAAAATGTCCCATTTTACTTTATCGATTGAATTGAACTTGAACTTGATAATCAGTTATTGCTCTGAACATTATAATTTTTCAGTTTTTGATAAAATTTATGTCGGTGTCGTTCTGTTTTAGTGATTAATTGAATATAGAAGTACGAAAAAAATGTATTCTTAAAAAGTGTTAACTGTCAAGTATAAGGTCGATTGCATAATTTATATCGAATTCTTCGAGGTATTTTGTTCAATTTTGAATTTTTCTTCTATGTAGGTATGCTTACTGTTATTTCAAATTTCAATACCTATTACCTACATAGGTACAGGTTTTTTATTTATTTGAGTAGGAGTAGGAACCTATGTAGGTCTAGGTATATAAGGGGTGTTCGAGTGCTTTCAGAGACTTACAACTTCCAGAATTTACAGCGCAGTACTGCAAGTTTAGCGATAGAACACTTTTTGATAATTCTGTAAATAAGCATATTGCTGGTAAAAAGCTATAACGCTGTAAATAATTTGTACGACTTTCTACTGATAATTTGTCACAAAATTGTGAAACTATGAAACTAAATTTCCTAAAATACGACATAAATTATCTTTCAAAAAAGAAAAGAAATCAACACTAGTACCTACTTACCTATCAACAACTTATTTTTTGAGGCGATAGGTTGGAGGGGGGAGGAAGTAATGAAATTTTGAATTTTTTATGCTGTTCAAGTATCGTAAATTTTATTCTAATTCTTTTCTTTTTTCCCATCATTTCAGAGAGAAAGAAGAGCAAGAAGCTCCCATACTACAATTGGGATCACAGAACAGCGAAATGGCCCACCAACGGAGTGAAACACTCAGAAAAATATTTCGAGGAGAACACAACTACCTACTTTCAGCGCTATGTGTGTCTTTCGGAATGTCTACTTGGTTACCAGTGAACTCAGTTTATTCTCAGATGCCTCTTTTAACTCAGTATGCTCCAGAAAGTTGGAATTTGGCTTCATATTTCTCGGTTGTGGTTCAAATCGCCAATATAGCTCCTCTAGGTTACTACTTTGTTCGAGACAGAAAATGGTGTCCGGATTCGGTCCTAATATGTTTATTTTTGCTGCTGGGAACTATAGCATCTGTTTTTCTCTCGTTCACGTATCACGTGCCGGTATCTATATTTGGTGCTCAGCATAGTTTTTTCTTTTTCTTTTTCGCATTTTTCCTGTCAATGGTTGGTTGTGTCAGCTCAGTATTATTCTTGCCATTCATGGGTAGATTACCGGAAGTATATCTGGTATCTTTTTTTATTGGCGAAGGTTTAAGTGGCTTCATTCCAAGTTTCCTCGCGTTATTACAAGGTGTAGCCAAAGATCCGGTCTGTATTAGTGTCAACGTTTCAGGTGTTATAACCAAGCAAGAAGTTATGAAAGAGCCCTTATTCAGCTCCGGTCTGTTTTTCTTCATAATCTCGACTATAATGTTATTCAACACGTTATGTTTCCTATATCTGAACTATTTTTCTAATCTAATGTCCAAGTACAGCGTTACACCGAACCCCGCTAGTAATTCTGAAGAAATTAATGTAAATTCATCGAGGAACCACGAAACCGAAGATCCAGATATACCGAAATTTTTACTCATCGTTTTGCTAGTTGTCGTAGGAATAATTAACTGTTTTTCTAATGGAATCCTACCCAGTATTATGTCGTATTCTTGCCTACCTTACGGTCCTGAAACTTACCATTGGTCTTTGAATATCAACATGATCATTGGACCATTGTCGAGCTATTTTGCGTACTTTATCCCGTTAGTTTCGGTGAGACTGTTGGCATTCTGTTGCATTGTGGAAATTTTATGCATAAATTACGAATTAATTACCGCATTTAGCAGTCCATTTCCTCCGTTGATTGGAACCGACATCGGAGTTGTAATTATTGTAAGTGCGCAATCAATTCGTGATCGTAATTTAGAACTGAAATTGAAATTTTGAAGTAATTTTATATTCGATTTTTCAGATACTTGTATGGATGTTTGGAGCTGGACTAATCAGTTACATTAAATTATCCATCGCAGCTATCCTAAGAAGGAGACATAAAAAGGCTTTATTTAATTATGGAATTTCCACTCAGATCGGTTCAACTATCGGAGCCCTAGTGGCATTTATTTTAATTATTTATGCCAACGTATTGCACAGTGTGCCAAAGAAAAAATGTGTTTGATGAAGTAGATAAGTAAAATTTTTTTAGAATGTGATTAACTTGAAACACAACGGCGTTTAGGTTTATAGATGCTGTGATACTTATTATCTCGTGTACCAATAATCTGATTAGTGACATTTTTTTAATTTTAAATAATTCTTTTTATTGTATTTTTGTTGATTTGTGTGTACGTGTTTTCCTTTTTATAATTTATTCACCATTTTTCATTCCTTTTTTCTCGTGAAATTCATCATCTGTTATGAAAAATTTCAAATGATACAATAAATGGTTGATTACGTTGATCTTTGACTTTTAAACGTATTTTTGTATTCTTTGAGTTGAAAGGAAAATATAAACATATGAATTTCATAATTTTAAAGTCGAACACCGAAAGTAATTAAAAAAGACGATTTATTGAGAAGGTAAATTCAATTTTTCACAATCGATTACCGTATGCCTAATAAAAAAATAAGTAAGTAAATAGCAATAAACAAACAAATACGATAACTTTGAATATTTAACAAAATGATAAGATAGAAAAGCGATAGGTATAAATTTCACTCGCACTATTTTATTTAATATATCTCGAGTACTTTATACGATGTTCTCCATTAATTGATATCATCGAGCCGACATTTACCGCAAATTATATAAGTAACTCCAAACTTATAATCTCATGCTTTAAAATGAGAAAATAAAAAAATGCAAGGAACCATTACAGCCAATTCGCTTAAATATGAGTCCTCATATCTCTAGCTAGCTGATTGACAAAAAAAGACAACAATATGTGTTCCTTTTGATCACAACTGTTGTGCAGTTACGTTTTCGGCCAACAAAAGTTGCTCTGACGAAGACGTCACAATCGAAATAAATCGCAACACCTCCGGAGCAGTTGCGAAAGTTATACTTTTCACTGTGAACTTGGTGACTTGCTGCTTTGCTCTTGCAAAGAACGAATACGAGTTTGCAGATAAGAACCCCATTCAGAATCTGGAATAGAAGCAGCCCACGATGGAGTAGCTGAAGCTGGTAACGTGATATTTGCCATCGCAGCTCGTACTTTATCACAATCTATAGCAATATCTCTAGGTTCTTCGGAATTACTTTTTGTCTAAAATACAAATAAATATGTTAAAAAATTGCTTGAAAATGGGACTATTCGAATCGAAGTAATGATCATACTGGGATTTCTTCGGTGGGTTGTTCATCACTAGAGTAATCTGTTGGAAGCGTATCATCGGTAGTTTGGAGTACATTTTCATTTTCCTGGAAGTAAAAGTACAAGGTACAGGTTAACGAGATATTAAATTATGTACTTTTGCAAGTTTTCGAAACTTACGCCATCGTCTGAGTATTCTGCACCTTCTCCATCGGTCAGATTGTCACCGTCGGTGAGCAAACGATATTCGTTGACATTAGCTATAGCTTCGATATCATTTTCTGCAATGTCAATTCCATCATCATTATCGGAATCCACGATTATTACCGAAGGAGCGGATATTTCATCGGATAGTGAAGATCCAACTGGTGGATCAGGAAGCCAGTGAATGCCCATTATTAATATCAAGTGCGAGCAATAAGTTTTTACTAATTTTTTAAAATTATAACAGAAAATAAAAGATTGCTTTTCGAGATCCAAGTTTCAAATTCAAGTTTTCTCGATTGATAGCATTATCAAAATAAATAGGAGCGTCCGTCTAGTTTTCACAGAACATGTTCTTTTTTTAATGGTGGGTGGAACTTTTTTGTGTGGAGAGCTATTTCTCACCAATGTTCGGATTTCACTTTTCAGGTGCAGGTTAAAATTTTTTTGCGAATACCTACTCGACCTACTCGTACATCATCAGGTGCTTGGTGTTCTAAATTTATAATAATAATACCTTTCTAGTTCGAGAAAATTTCGATTGTAAAATAAAACACAGCAAATACCATCGTTTAGTGATTTATTTTCTACACATTTCGTTACAAAAAAAGATGAACCGCTCGCACAAAAAATTTACCGCAAAAATAATCATTGATTGCAGTCCGCAGTCCACGTCTACGATAGTATATAAAATTACAAAATTTTTATATTACATGAAGATTATAATGTATCTTACTCAATTAAAGCAACGCATACGTTAACGAATTAAAAAAAATCATTGTTTCAATAACCGTAACTTAAATAAATAATATACATAATAATCTTATACAATAATTCATGCATAATAGGTAGGTAAGTAATTTGATATTTTCTAAAATATTAATTTAAAAAACATTGTTATTCACTTACAGTATGTATGAGGTAGGCAATATGTTGGAAACTTGAAAAAATATTTGCGCCCAAATAGCAAAAAAATCTAGTACGTAAAAAGCTCCTATACTTGAGTTTAATTTTGTGCATTCAACTCACGTAATTGAAAGGCAGATATTATTTTAGATATTGTAAAAGGGCCTTAATAATAGGTAAAATGCCAACTCTGATATATTGCTTTTTAACATTTACATAAAATTGTAAACTTGATCAAAAGATATTTTGTAGGTACAAGATTAGGGTAAGTAGATTATGTTTGTTCTTGGCTCGAGTCCAATTTTAGACTTATTAATGGCGAATATAAACATGGACGGTGTTGACAGTTTGGTTGAAAACAAAAAGTAAGGTCTGACGTCTGAATAGATTTTTAACGTAGGTATTGTTTTTAAAGTTGGATTTCAATTTCAATATGTACTTGGATCGAAAAAGAACCTACCCAAGTAGGTAAGTAGAAATAAATTATATATTATTCAAGGACTAGAATAATAATTAGGTATTAACGATATCTAATAATATGAAAGTTTGTTTTACCTATCATTTGAATAATATAAACAGGTAATCAGTAGATCTAAAACAGATAGGTAGATACAATATTATCAACGTTTTTGTTCAACTTTCAAATATCTAATACATTCGTAAAAATGTTTAAGAATAAAGTAACCGGCTTCTTCGAATAATTATATCGACAGTCAAGAGGTAACCTTAAAATGAATTTGTCGAACAGGTAATATACGATTTTCACCGAGTATTCGAATTGGTAATGGTAACATTGCGATTTGATCGCAATATAACGAGGCAAAAAGCTTAGTCGATGACACTATAAAATGATGTAGAATTGTTTTTTTTTCTTAAATAATAAATTACAGGTACATTCCATTAACGAGGAAATCTGCATCATGGGCGTATGGAGCTTTTCCAGCTCTGCGGATTCTTTTTCGGACTGATTTTAATCTGCAGCCAACAACGAAGATCATGATAGCGGTAACACATAAGCCTGAAAAAAAATACAGTCGTTTATTTGATCATTTTATGAACGTTGCATAACAATAATATGTTGGTAGGTAACTGAAAAAAAAATCGAAGGGGATTAATTTCGTTTCGTATTACATCTTTAGTACATAACTGATGTATGAGAGGTTGCCTGTAATATCGGTAATATTATTTTGAAGCACTAGAAGTGAATGATGGGGATGTTTATTTTTTGAAGCTCAATTAGATACCGGAAAATAATGAAAAAAATACCACAAATAACCATTAAATAAGGTTTTTCTAGAGTTTACTCATTTTCTAAGTATTAAAAAAAAAAATTTTTTAATGTCATAGTACCTCTTGACATAGTAAAAATTCATTTTGTAGACCAATATTAGAGATCTCACAAAAAAAGAATAGGATCACATTTTTTGAAATGTTTTACTCTCAGTTCAAAAGTTCAAATTGCATTTTTTTTTATCGTTAACTTATCTCAAAATTGAGCTTTTCAGCAGAAAAAAAAATAAAAATGAAAACTGGTAGGACTTTGTATCTACTGGTAGGAAGTTTTGCACACAATGAGTCAAATATTTGTTCACTGTTTTCCATTCATATTTTCCATAGGACCCTTATTTCTTTACCAAAAAATTAAATCCTTTTAATAAAAAATGATGAAAAAAATCATTGGAAGAAATTTTCAACTATGTACCTACATATCAGCAGCCCAAACAAAATTGTAAAGTATCAGAAAACAAACAAAAACACTTGATCAGTCAATATTTCAAGTGAAAAAGTTCGTTTTTCCACGTCAATTTTTTCTGTTTTATGATAGTTCTATTTTTTAAAAATTGAATCGCACCATTTTAAGAACCCCCGATTCTTTTTTTGGTGGCTCACTGGGCGAAAATTCATGTCTAAGAAATCTTCGTGTTTTTTTAAAACCCATCATTTTCCAATTTAGAAAAATGTTTCCACAGCATATAAGAGGGGAAAAAAACGAAAACTTATAATTTTGCTGAAATTGCAAACTTTAAGTTGATATTAGTCTAGACAAGGGAGCTCTTCAGGGCAAATTCAATTGTGATTTTCTGAGTTGTTAAAAAAAAAAAAAAAAAAAAGTAGAACAAAGCCGAGAGATTTGACTTCAAAATGTTTTGAATAAATTGATCAAAAATCTTCTACGATAAAAGAGGAAGAGGATGTCAAAACAGTCATAATTTTATAATCCTTATTCAATGACTTTGAGAAATAATTATTATTTTCATCCTAGCTGCTAAGCTCTGAGCCACGCTCAGCTACGTTTTATTTTTCTAGCTCCAAGCTATGTTCACTTTGTAAACGACAGTTTTTAAAAACATTATATTAGAGCTGATAGATAATGCAGATATCCCACCCTCAATAAGTAGGTATGCAAACGTAGCTATACATAGCTGAAATCGCAAGTTTAGTATTATAGAAGCAAACACCATTTCAAACTTTCAAGCGTAGGTAAACTTTGGCTAGTTATTTACACTCACGATCAAATCAACAAAGCAGAGCTTAAATTCAATTGAAATAAATTTTTTTCCATAGCTGACCAAAACTTGGTCAAATTTGGCGCACTCGCAATATGATTGCAACCAGTCACACATAGCTTAGCTCTTTGGTTCAGAGTTTAGCTGAAATGTGTCTCGGGCCTAAAATTATTTTTTTAGAACTTACTAGCATTGTTTTTCAAACAAACTTTTCAATGATCTCTTCGCTTACAATTTAGTACCTAATGATCAGAATAACAACGAGAAAGTTGGGCAAGTTTTTCATTCCTGCTCTCACTTTCTTTTGTTCAAGTTTGACACTTCTCGAGGTGAATTCATTTTTAAAAGAGCTAAGAGTATTTTTTCGCAAGTTTTTTTGCACTGGGGAGTCTTTCAAAAATTTTGGTCGGTTGATTCGTGTGACGCTGCAGCGCTGTATGACCTATTTTGTCAAACTTTTAAAAAAATTGATAAAATTCTGTCAAGTTCCTAAATGTCATGTCGTTTTTTTTTTTTTTTCAATAAGAAAAAGAACTGATTGCCTGGTTCCGAATAATTTTCAGCGGAGGTACCTAATTGATTTCAAACGTTATTTTGTCTGTCTTTTAAGAATGGTACACTCAATTTTTTTTAAACTGGCAAAGAATTCCTCAAACGTACCAATTACTTGATTATAACGAGGCATCCTTTAAGGCACGATTAAGCCGACAATAACAGCAATACAACGCAACAAGAAGTGAAATAATCACAACAATAACAAAGAGGACAGATTCATTCGGGCTCATCCATGTATAATGGTTTGAGCGCCTTATTGTTAAGGCGAGCGTTCTTCCAGATGAGCTGGAAGGATTTTTTGGAACAATAGTTGGAGTTTCTTTTAGACTTTTCCATGTTTTGGGAATTTCCTCGTGTTCCCACTGTTCTACAGAAACGATTCTCTGACGCATCTCCTCACGTTCGTTCCCAGTTCTTCTATGTTTGATGAAAGGTTCTGGAAATTCCAAAAAACAAAGAAAATAGCATGTGACGCGATTGCCATTTTTCAAAAATGATTTTGAAGACGCTGCATCTGACAAAAAAAAACAGGCAAAAAAATGATCATCTAGTTCGGCTAGTTCTGAATAATACAAACGTTCAAAAATTCAAGTTTGAAAGAATGATTTAAAATTTTCCTTTCAGAGGACTGAGGAGACAAAACTTTTAAATTTTTGGATCTGTTTGAAAAACAACCCTAGTTATACCGATTCTGAAAATAGGATTTAAGTCTACGATATTTCATTTTTTAACAACCGACAAGGACAACATATCCTAATAAATTATTACCAGGCGTTGTTTAAGAGTCACGACTAAGCCGACAGAAACAGCAACACAACGCAAGAACAAGTAAAACGATAACAATAAAAATAAAGATCATCTTGAAAATCTTTTTCACTCCCCACGTCGCCGCTTTTCGCACAACTTTGGTACCCTTTAAGGCGAGCGCTCTTCCAGGTGAGCTGGGACTGGGAGGGTTATTTTGCGAGAGCGTTGAAGGTTCGTCTTTCAAACCTTTCCATTTTTTGGCTCTTTGCTCTTCCTCCCACTGCTCTACAGAGACGGCTCTTTGGCGCTCTCCCTCCCGCTCTCTCCCAGCTCTTCCATGGTTGACGAAAGGTTCTGGAAATACCAAAAAAAAACAACAAAAACAAAAATACCATATGGCATGATTGTCGTTTTTAGTATGGTTTTGAAGACGCTGGATCTGAACTTTCATGTTCATTTTTTTGGCACACGAAAAATTCTGCAAATTTCTATTTAAAAAACGATTGATATTTTTTGGTATACCCATTTCCCTTCATCAAGTTCGTCATTTTACGGAAGAAAAAAAATTATTAAATTTTTGAGAATTGCGTGAAATTGCCTGATTATTGATGACTCGATCAAATTATTTTTATACGGACCTAAAGTCAACGATATGAAAGCTCCATTTGGCTGTTCTGTATAACCATCCATAATATTAGCGTCTAAAAGCTGTTCGCGAGCATCTACGATTTCGGCGCTGAATTGTTTCTCTAATTTTCTGTGCGCGTTTTGCTCGCCACTTTTTTCAACGGTTTGTTTAATTGGCGCCGTTTCTGATTCTGTAAAATTGGAAAACGTTTTCAAAACCGAAAGGCAAAACGAATTCGAAGTTGAGTAGGTAATTAAGAGTTAAAGGTACCTACCTTTTTTAGCTATTGTTGTCGTCACATCAGCTGGATTAGTTTGTTTGACACTTTGGGTGGTGGTTTTTGTGATATTGGTCGAACTTCCTGAAGTACTTTCTGGTTTTTTTCCACTGGATGCTAATGCAGTTGCATTGTAAATAGCTTTGAGCTGAAAAATTACATTCCACAAAGTTCAAAATAATGGAACTGAAGGACTGTGCAGTCTTATATAGGAGCAAATTCAATTGATCTGAACTCACAGAAACATTTCCTTGAGAAAGTGGTTCAGCTGTTTTGGTAACTGGTGCATTGGCATCTTCGTAAAAATATTCGGGAACGACTCGATTTCTCGGTGGTTCGTTGTTCTTTGAATCTGGGAATGTTCGTTCTGGTTCTGATGAGAAGAATTTTTCATTATTAATGATGAGATTTGAATAGGTAAGTACTTTAATATTGGTATCCTCAAAAATTAAAATTAGATTGGCTTACCATAGTTTGACGATGGTGATCTAGGGTGCCAAGAGTTGCCATTTGGTGGATAATAATTGTTGCCTGGATATCCATTGTATTTATCGTAGCCTTGGTTCATTCCCATGCTAAAAAAAAAAAAAAAAAAAAAAAAAAGTCAAGATGATTAAATTAGGTAAATTCATTTATTTCCTCGGCAAAATAAAATAATAGTAAGTAATTAATCGACATACTTTCCATATTCTCCATAATTGTATGGAACGTTGATATCGTTCTGTTTGTGATTGAAATTATGCAAAGGTCCTGCAAAGTGTTAACAACAAATAGGAATGTATAGGACAAGTATCAATTAAATTTACTTAGTAAAATTCGTTATTATTAGGTATCTAGGTAATCAGTCTTACCATAATTTTGTTTAAATACCCTTGTATCGGTATTTTTTCCAGCCCAAGGATTCGTATCCATCATTTCACCTTCTCTTCCATAACCAGTTCCAGAAGGAGGATGTTGAGGAACCATTCTAGGATCTTGCACATTCACATTAGCAGGATAATTTTGAACTTCACTCGGGTTCGCGTTATCTATAAAAACATAATTATCATATCAGTCGAGTGCTACAAAATGCAAAATATCTCAAGCCTTTCTCCAGTAGGTATACCGCCCTAATGTCATCGCATGTAAGCTACGAGTACTTAAGATAATATACCTACCTATTTGAAGTAATAGGTAGGTAGGTAGGTAGGTACTCACTGTAAGGTTGTTGATTAACACGATTCTGCCACTGATTAAGTTTATACTGTCGACTGAAAGTTTGGCGATTAATAACACCTTGTTCCGGGATTTGATTTTTCATCAATTCTTGCACATTGACCTCTTGTTGAGATTTATCTTTCGTAGCTTTAAAAGGTACCGAACCTCGAGCGACGTTCGGATTATTCTCATCGGATGCTTGTTTATCGTTCGAGGTATTTTCGGCTAATTTCTTGGGTGCTGCCGGAGCTGTAAATTATATTCGATTACGTTGTAGCTTTAAAAATTACAATTAAATAGCATGTAATAAACTGAAATTAATATGATAAGGAGTATCACCGCACCAGTTAATAAATACATTTTTAAATAATATATAGGTAAACAAATATTTCAAAAAAACACACGTGAAAGCGAAAAGAATAATTCAACAATTTAATCGTTCGATTGCAACCAACCGTTTGTGGGACATCCAAGTTCGGGGTCCTCGTCACTATGATCAGCGCATTGTGGAATTCCATCGCAAGCGTTGTAAATAGCTATGCATTCGCCTGACGTTCGGCATTCAAATTGGTATCTGCTGCAATGACTAGGTTCTAGAATGTGAAATAAAAAAATTGAAAAAAAATAAATGAATGATGCAGATACACAGACAATGAGCCATTGAGGCAGAAATAGCGAAGATATTTACTTCTGAAAGATGTATTCAGTTCGTCTTCAGGTTTGGAAAGCTCTTTGATCTCATTAAGATGGTTATCATTGATTGTATTTGCTTTGGTGGTATGATTGCAATTTTTAGCCTTGGTGCTGTGTTCCACAGTCCTACGAAATAGTTTGAGGGTTCGTATTAATTGTCATTATTAAAGGTCCAATTCTATCTAAAGTAATATTGTTGTATAATTTTTACAGAGTTTACAAATTTAAAAAAAAAACTTGAATTTTCATTTCCATATCCTTCTTTTGAACGAGTTTGAAACCCGTTTTCAATGTGTTTATCTATAATACATATGTTTTGAACATTAAAAATAAAAAAATTCGCAAAAATTCAAGATTTTACAACTTTAAAAAAAAATTGAATTGGGATTTAAAATTAAGTTGAAAAAATTCATGCATCAAATGTTTGAAATCGAGTTTGAATAGTGAGTTGGTGAGTGAGGACATCACCAATTTTTTCTCTAAAATTGAAGATTGTCAAAATTTTCAAAATTCATGTCTAAAAACTCGAAGAAAATAAATGTAATTCAATTTTGAAGAATTTATTGATTTTTTCTAAAAAAAAAATTGGCTAACAAGAGAACCTCTTGAGGTGTCACACTCCGATTTGAGCGAGACAGCGATTTTTGGAAAGACCATAGTCTAAAGTCCCCCAAACCAAATTTTCAGCTGCCCAAGTTCATTTTTCGATTTTTTGGCGAACATTTGAAAATTCAAAATTGACTGTTCTTGGCGATTTATGTTTTTTTTTTAAAGTACGTATTTTATCATTAAAAATGGTCAAAATAAATCCCAAAACTAATATCAATTACCCAAATCCAAATTTAACCATTTCTAACCATTCTGGAGCCTCCAGCATGATTTTCAATTTCTTCAGAATTTTGAATTTGCTCCAGAAGGCGTGAATATGCAGTTGGGCAGCTAAACATCGAGTTGTGTATTGCACTCGACCTGTTTAACGAGTTTATCCACATTTGAGCCGATTTTGATAGTGACATCTCAAAAGTGGGTTTTTGACCAGCTTTTTTCAAAATTGAAAAATTCAAAAAATCAAAAGTTTCTCGTTTGCGTGGAAGTTTTTAAAATTCGCCCCAATCGCTGTATTTTGTCCAAAACTAACCCCCAAATCCAAATTTCACAATTTCCAGACGTTCTGGAGCCTCCAGCGCGATTTTCAATTTCTCCAGAATTTTGAATTTGCTCCAGAAGAAGTGAATATGAAGTTGGGTAGCTAAAAATCGAGTTGTGTATTATATTCCGCATGTTTAACGGAGTTTATCCACATTTGAGCCGATTTTTGGGAGTGACACCTTAAGAGTGGTTCTTTTTTTCAAAATTAAACAATCCAAAAAATCAAAATTTTTCCGTTTGCGTGGAAATTTTTGAAATTCGTGCGAATCGTTCTATTCTGTCTATAAATAACTCCCCAAATTCCAATTTCACCATTTCCAGCCATTCTGGAGCCTCCAGCGCGATTTTCAATTTTTCCAGAATTTTGAATTTGCTCCAGAAGGCGTAAATATGAAGTTGGGCAGCTAAAAATCGAGTTGTGTATTACACTCGACCCGTTCAACGAGCTTACCTACATTTGAGCCAATTTTGGGAGTAAACTTAATTTTTTGGATTTTTCATTTTTGAAAAAAACTGGTCAAAAAACCACTCTTGACGTGTCACTCTCAAAATCGGCTCAAATGTGGATAAACTCGTTAAACAGGTCGAGTGCAATATACAACTCTCGATTTTTAGCTGTCCAGCAACGGCATATTCAAGCCCTCTGGAGCAAATTCAGAATTCTGGAGACATTGAAAATCACACTGGAGGCTCCAGAATGGCTGGAAATGGTGAAATTTGGATGTGGGTAATTGATATGAGTTTTGGGATTTATTTTTACCACTTTTACTGATAAAGTACGTACATACTTTTAAAAAAAAGCATAAATCGCCAAAAACAGTCAATTTTGAATTTTCAAACGTTCGCCAAAAATCGAAAAATGAACTTGGGCAGCTGAAAATTTGGTTTTGGGGGATTTAGATTATGGTCTTTCTTAAAATCGCTGTCCCGTTCAATCGCAGTGTGGCACCTGAAGAGGTTCCCTTGTATGTAATTTCTGTTTTTTGAAATTAAGTATAGTCCAGGGAAAAAAAAATGTTAAAAACACAGTAGGTGTTTACTCAATAGAAAAATGAAATCTAATAGAAACACTTGGAGAGGATCACGAAAAAAATCAGAGGATTTTTACCAACTTTGGTGAAAATCTTCATTTTTGAGTTGAAAATAACTCATAAAAATGTTAAGTTCGGATGTGTCCCTAAAAGGGATATAGGGGTCCTCAAAAATAACCTTTTTTTTCGAAAAACATCGTGATGCCGAAGCACTGAAATCCGAAAGTCATTATTCCTGAAACTGGGGGAACACGTATTTTGAAACGCAGTGAAGCCAGTTTAGTACGTCCTTGGATTTTGATGGTAACCTATTTTTTGGAACTGGGCTATTTTTCCCAAAAAGAGCAGAAAGAGAACGATTTTTTTGAAAATTTCACCTCAAGTTTTTCTGAGTAATTTTCAACTAAAAGTGACGGTTTCCCAGCAAATTTGCTCAAAATCCTCCAATATTTTTTTCGCGATCCACCCAGAGGAACATAAAATGTTCTTTTCAAAAAAACATAGAAGTTTAGGAAAAATTTGAAATTCTTATGCTTACCTAGTAATCATTTATTTAAAAAATATGTTTTTTTATTAAAAAAAATTTTTTTTTGCAACCTCAGAAAAAGATTATCAAGTCACGAAAAGAATTGATTGACCTTCTGCCGAATTTTACTTGAATTAAATTAAGATAGGTACCTATACTTTTGATTGGTCAAATTTCATTTTTCAAAAACTTACCAAAATAATAGGTAAATATGATAAAATGAAATCTGGAATCTTCAAAAGTCTTTTGATTGTGTTTTTTTTTTTTTTTTAAATTCCAAAATAAGAAAAATTTAGAAGGAAAGGATATGCAACTTTCTGATAAGAAATAATTTTTCCAATTCTAAATTCAAAATATTCTAGAAGAAGGCTACAATAGAACTTACCTACATAAAAAAATTACTCCCCTCTCCCTGTTTGCATTTCTGTTGCAGACGAGCGTTTCATAAAAAATTGAATTTGTTTCGAAATGGTTCAGGTTAGAATCATAATTTTTGGAACTTTTTAAAATTTAATCCTAACATCTTGAAAATTAAGACGACCAAAAGAAAATACTTCATATACCCTTCATCTTCCCATTTTACCTCAAATTGGTAAGCTCTCGTTCATGCTGTGTATACTGTATTTCATCTTCGAGCTGCATCTGCGGCCTGTTAATTATGAGAACAGCGCTACTGTAATTATGATGCCTGGTAAATTTACACTTGAAATTATCCGGTGTACCGCATTCGAACAAATAACACGTGCCAGATTGCTGAACAAAAACAAGTAGGTACATTGGTAAGTACGATTGTCACACTAAATTTTAATCCTTCTTTAGAGAGCTCTCCAATTTAGACAATTGTATTACCTGATTAAACACCTTTTCTTCTAAAACGAATACGTTGCAATTAGGCGTTTCGCAGCAAAACTTAACGCATTCGTCCTTGGAAGATACATCTTTTCCACTCAGATATTTGGCTCCCATTCTTTTCGATTCTTCCGTCCTGATAATTTTATCTTGGTGTATTTCGAAGTTCTGCGCGCACACGTGAAAGTCATCGTATTCTTGTCGTTTGGATAACAGTTTAACGTCATCTGTACGAGCATAAATCACAAATAAAAGCAAAATAAACGATACACATTTACACGAAAAATCACTAATCAAAGAGGACATATTTAGAAACGTAGAATTTTGCAAATGTTTTCCTCCATTAACACAGTCATCTACTTGGATGAATTTTTTCAGGAAAATCGATAAATTCGACGTTGCGCGGTAGCCTTCCAAATGCTTCCAGGGGGTGTTAAAATTCGCTATTGAAAAATTTCTGTGGGATTTTTTGTTTCACTGGGTGGTTTATAACTTGAAATAGGTAATTCTATTGTTTGAATAAATTAAGCGATTATTATGGTGTTTAAATGAAACCATTCGTTGTAAAAATCATCAGTTGGGTTCATTTACATACCTAACACTAATTGGCCACCTATGTAGGCACTGTGCTTGTATTCTGTACCTATTTATTTGATTTGTGGCGATAATTACAATGTTTTTGGTTTTAATTTACAAAAAGTAGCTTTAATTTTACATTTTTGATTAATGTGTCTGTTTTAATATGCCAAGTTGTCGGCATAGTCATATCTATCACATTTTTATCGAAATTTTTTCAAAAGTTCAGTTAATGTGAATTCATAATTTAATGCTCATTACTTCTCCAATACTGTACAGAGATGCTATAAAAATTCATTCAAAATTGAAAAATTATCTCAAGATTGTCTGTATAAGCCCTGCGTTTATTGAAAAAATCTTTCACCTGGAAAATTAAATCTAATTCAAATTATTCCGATATTAAAATCAATAAATCGACAGATTATCATCAGAAAAACACTCGATCGAATTAATTACGCGATTACGATAAATTTCTCGATTTCGAAATACTAAAAAAAACAAATCAATCGCGATAATCGTAATATTAAAACGTCACAGCGAACGCTAATCCTCGCATCAAATAAACAGCTAAATTAAATTCAATCTTTATTCGAGAAAAAACAATTACTTTTTTAATAACATTGAAAAAATTATGCCCTTTACAATATTAAAACATAAATAAAGTAGAATAACGCGTCACGTAGTTTAAAAATACATAAATTAGAATGAGCCTAAATGAATTTGAAAAGCGCCATTAAACAAACCGGGTAAAACGTAGGTAAATAAAAGAATAGGTTGGGGGGTAAAATAACATTGGACACCTTAATCGTATATATTGGAATACATCGCACCACTTTTCACTTAACAGAATGTACAATTGGAATATTTCGTATCAATTCACCGATAAATTAAAAATAAAAAACAAAATGGAAAAAAAAATTGCAGCCAAATTTGAACTTTTTTTTTTCTTTTGGTAAATGCATGAGGTCAAAAATACTTACAGTTCGGGATAAAAGAGACTCGATTTAACATTACTAATTTTAATAGTTTATCGTAAGCGAATTCGAAACGTCGTTATCTGTAAAATGACGAAAGAAAAGATGACCTCGTACGGATGAAATTACAATTTTATCACGTTTCGATCACCGTCCCCCAACCAATCGATGAAATTCTACGGTGAGAAGCTACAAGCGTGCTAATGTGGTTGGGGGATAGTCCCGTCAATCTTGGCATACTTGCAGAGCTTCTTCTTTCTCTTCGAGTAATTCTTTCTCCGTGATGGATAATTTTTCACGAGCGAAATCGTCGATTTGGAAATTCTGTAACGAGATAATTCTAGTTTACAATACGTCATTCTTCGTATAGTTACGGAATGTTTGACTCGATGTTTCGCGAGTTACACGCGCGATAAGTAGGCTATTTAAATAGAGAATCAATATTGACGTTAAGAGATAACAGATCACTTTCGTGTGTGAAACGAACCAAAACAACAAGCTACGTTCGGATGATTAGCAGCAGTACAATATACTTACATCGACTATTTTCCAACTCTTGTTGACAATTTGTACAGGGAAGGAGAAAACTAGATCTTTAGCGATACCGTACGATCCATCGGACATAACACCCATCGAAACACTTTGTCCGGGGCTGGTTCCGAACCAAATATCCTTCATGTGATCGCCAGCTGCTTTAGCTGCTGACATAGCCGACGACATTTTACGAGCAGCGATCACAGCAGCTCCACGGACTTGTATCGTCTAAAGAAAAATACATTAATTAGATGAAAAATTCATCGACTCGATAAAAACGAACGGTTTTTCGTACCTTGACGAATTCATTTTGTAACCACTCGGTATCCTTGACGGCGTCATAAACAGGCACTTCACCAGAAGGCAACTCGACGGTAGCGTTTTTCACATCGGGGAACTGAGTGGACGAATGGTTACCCCAAATAATAGCGTTTTTAACTTTATCAGCGGTTACACCGACTTTCTTAGCAATGGCGGCCTTTGCACTGTAACGATAATAAAAAAAAGAAATCGTTAAAGTCGAATTTCTAAGGTCGTCGTCATGCTAATTACAATCATACCGATTTTGATCCAGTCTGGTCATAGCGGAGAAATTTTCACGTGGAATAGACGGAGCGTATTTAGAGCAAATCAAAGCGTTCGTATTGGCTGGATTTCCAACGACTAAAACTTTAACCGATTTCTTGGCAAACTTGTCCAAAGCTTCTCCCTGAAATTAATCATAAATCATTCGACTGTCTATAACCACGTTGTACGAGAATAAACTTCAAAAACGTACCTGCCCTTTAAAAATTTTAACGTTGCATTCGAGTAAGTCTTTACGTTCCATGCCTTCTTTCCTCGGCATCGAACCGACCAAAAATGCAGCATCGATATTATTAAAGGCAACATCGACATCAGAAGTAGCAACAACATCTGATCCAATCAATACATAACAAAGTTGTTCAAAAATTACAATCTTCAACGTATAGAAACTTACACACGTAGACGAATATTTTTCATACCTTTGACAAGAGGTAAAGCACAGTCTTCGATTTCCATGACAACTCCTTGCAATACTTTCATCATTGGCGGAATATCCAATAAATGTAGAATAACCGGTTGATTGGCTCCAAATACATCTCCTTTACCGATTTGTAAAATCAAAGAATAAGCGATCTGTCCGGCAGCTCCGGTTACAAGAACACGTACAGGATCCATTCTGCGAAAATAAAACTCGAATGAGTGCTTCATAATGGAGAAAATTTTACGGTAAAACATACTTAAAAGGGCGATGATGCAAACTTAGGTAACTGTATTTGAAAAAATTCACTAGAAGATGTAATATGCACATGGTGCTTATTGTATAACACTTTCACCCACACTCATCTATAAATTGGTGTATTCCATTTTTCGCCGTTCGTGGACTAGAATAAGTAAATAGTAAAATTAATCGCATTACCTTGAAAATGTGTATTGTTATCGAGTAGACGAGCAACGACGAGCAGTTCCAACAGTAAACTAGATCAGAATGTTGACAGTTATGAACATGAAAGAAAATGCAACGCGGACCGGTGATGAACTTTCACAATGTCATGACCCTGAAATTTATATCACTACGGATTGGTTTCGTTCGTGAGAAGCGTTGAATTATCGTACGTGTAAGTTTGCCCAATGCCCGAGTGTTCATATAACATAATAAGAGCAGGTTTTTGGGGAAAATTTCGAGTTGAAGTTTTCTTCTTGAACTGATTTCGTGATTACGTGAGTGATTAGCGAAACGAAAATAATTTCAAGGTCGAAGTACCAGGATAGTGATAATGGCCTGAACCGTTAGAGTCTGTTTTGTTAGATTGCAGGTAGATGAGGTGCACTGAATGAATTCAACTTCGTGGTGATTTTGAATTTATAATATTCAATAATCAATTTGATGGAATTTTCTTCATTTTTTATGTGTTACGACTGTTGCGTGACAATCGTCTCTATGCAGCCCAAAAGATACTCAGGTATCATTTTTTGTTTTTCACATGCTGGTGCTATTTTTTTTATATCCCTTTATATTTATCACGTTTTTGTTAAAGGTAGCTGTTTTTAGTGTTGGGGGGCGTTGTGTCCGCTCACCTCGGCTTCGCCTCGGTTGCGCGGGTCGCTTTGTTGTTCATACTATGTCCGTTTACTTCCCTCGGCCTTCGGCCTCGGTGAGTACAATTTTTTTATAAACAACCGCAGTGCTTCATACACGGTAATGTCTAGCCTCCGTCTGAACTTACCAAGGGGAGTAATGCTCATCGAATGAAATGTAAATTTTAAACGGCTCGGCTTCGCCTCGCCTAATTCGGCATACAATTCGAAAAATAATAATAATAAATTTATTCATTGTTTGAAAGCAAAAAAAAATAATTTAATTACATTTTCTATAAAAATTCAACTCGTAAAAATAAAAATCGCGAAAAAAATTTTGAAAAAATTTGTGCCGGACGCGGGAATCGAACCCACACCTCCTACACTCCAATCCGTTACCTTATCCATGCAGCTACCAGTACTGCTGACCGAAGTGCGTTTTTCAACGCTTTACATGTTCACAAACAAGGTCGAAAAGTACCCCCCCACGCGCGCGCGCACGTATACGCGTACATACGTACGGAGATACCTGAGTATCTTTTGGGCTGTATAGAGTCAATTGTGTTGCGTGATATCACATCAGGGCTTTTTTGTGGAGACTGGAGAGGTGGAGACACGAGGGAGCATGCAGGAAAAAACCTCAAAAATTACAAAATTGCCATAAAAAAAACAAAATACAAAAACTGAAAAAAAAGTTCAAGGAATCTTCAAACCCAGACAAAGTTCATGAATAAAAATAATTATAAAAATGAAAAATTCTTCAATTTTTCCAAGTTTACCTACCTACCACAAAATATACTGAAAATTTTTGATTTTATTTGAAATAAAAAAAATTGAAAAAAAAATGAAAAATACAGAATTTTATTCAGAGCTGTGGGACCCAAACGATTTTGGGATTGGATTTTGTTTTGGTTTCGAGTTTGAAAGTTATTCATTTCTGGATTAGATTTGTTTCGGCTTTCGGGATTTGTTCATCTAAATTTTTAATTTTCATTGGTTTCGGGATTCGTTTTGGGAATTGGGATTGAAAAAATTGTTTCGGTTTTGGGATGAATCGGTTTTAGTTTCGGGATTTTAGATTTTCATTCAACCAATTTCAAGACCAAATTGACATGAGGACCCTGCAATTTGCAAGGGTCTGAAAAATGGGAGGTTTTGGCGTGAACAATCCGATGGTGTAATTTAGTTTAACCTTTTAAATGCATACTATTCTGCTTAATTCTCTGAGTAATTCTTATTATAATCTGAATGAATGATAAATGATGTAAAATGACCATTTATCAGAATGAAATCGCTGAAAAAAGGCAAAAATTGAAATCCCGAGGTTCTGGGATTGTTTCAGGAATCAGGATCAAGAAAAATAACGATTTCGGTTTCGCGATTGGTTTTGGGATTGGATCTGAATCGGGATTTAATCGGTTCCAGTTTTGGGATCGTTTTGGACCCACAGCTATGACAGAATTATGTATTGTATGTACTAACCATAATTAACCAAAATTTTTTTAAAGGTTGCAGTAACAGTTAGGGAAATGAAAACTTCAAATTCGGGTTCCGGTTAAGGGTTCTGGTACTTTTGGTTCCATTTTTTTTGATTTTGGTTAAATTAAAGGTTATTGAATAAAATAAAAATTATTTCGCAAAAATTTTCAGGTCAATTCCAGTTACATTACAGTTCAGGTTAAAAATTCCGGGTTTACATCCCTGAAAAAATGAAAGAATTGGAGGGGGGTGGCAGCGTACCCCCAAGGCCCAAACAAAATGAAGAAGTGACAAAAATACCTGTTTATTATTACTATTCGAAATCGACTACATTACATTTCGTAGTTACATATTACATGCTTTTTTCAGTTTCAGTTTCAGTTTTTAAGCAGTTTTTTCGTTTTAAATCCGCTCATTTTTTCATCAAATTCGTGATACATATTTTGGAAAAAAAAAAGTGAACTAGGTACTTACTTTTTTCAGTTTCAGTTTTCAATTTTAATTTCAATTTCTTAATTTCAGTTTCGGTTTTTTATCAGTTTCAGTTTTCCATCCCTGCAATTATGGGGAAATTGTCAAAGTCTTGCGTTGTGCCAAAAACAGCAAAAAAATTCGATTCCCGTCAACATTTTCCAAAAAGTGTCGGTTTTTGGTATAAATTGCTGGTGAAAATGGTCGCTTTTTCGTTTTTTTCCCGCACAGAATAATTCCAAAAATTCTCAATTTTTTCCCCCTAAAGTTACCCAACAGTATCGTTTTTCCAAAATTTGCCAAAAAGCCTTACTTTTTTGACAGAAATTTCTGTCAAAGTCTGTCTTTTGCCGAAAATTGCCCCTTTTTCTTCGGAAAAATGGCCAAGGATTGTCACTTTTTCAGAGAAAATTCTTAGAGATCCTGCTTTTTTAAATAATTTATCAGAATTATCGTATCTATTTTTTCACCGAAATTGCAAAATGTAAGTAAATTTTTTTTCAAAAATTACCATAAAATCCTACTTACTTCTTGCTGAAATTGTCAAATTCTTTTATTTTATTAAATAATTGTACAAAAGTTCGGCTTTTTTGTCGGAAATTGTCATTCTTTTTGCTAAAATTTTCAAAATCTTGTTTTTTGTCAAAAATTCTCGCTTTTTTAAAAAGACAAGAAATTTTTACTTTTGAGCAAAATGGCTAATTTTTTTTTTTTTTTACCAAAAATTCGAATAAGTAAGTACTTACGTCTCACCCTTTTTTATTGTCTAATTTTTTTTTGTTTGTTTGACAGGAACTGCAAAAAAAAATACATTACTTTTATGCCCCTAATGGCCCAACTAAGCGTTCTGCTTTTCGCTGAAATTGTCAAAGTTTAGCTTTTTGCAAAAAATTGACAAAAACTCGGGCTTAAGCAAAATGTAACTTTTTTTTACAAAAAATTACAAAAATTCTTCCTTTTTTCAAACAATTGTCCAAAATTATAGTTTTTTTGTCGGAAATTGGCAAAAATCATTCCTTCTTGTTAAAATTGTCATAATATTGCATTTTGCCCAAAATTATCAAAAATTTTAAATTTTTCAAATTCAAAAAAATGATAAAATTTTTTGTTTTTTACAGCAAAATGGCTAATTTTTGGAGATTATTTCAAAAAGCTTCACATATTTTTTCCAACTGTCTATGTCTAGCTTTTTTCTTTTTTGACTTGAATCTAAAAAAAAAAAAATTGTATCTTTTTTGGCTCTTAATTACTCGTATACTTACCTTACAAAAAGTTTCTGCTTTTTTACAAAATTGTCATAGTCTTGCACTCTTACTCTTGATTTTTTACATAAATTATTACTTTTTTTGACACAAAATTGCTAAAAAGTATTTTTTTTCAAGAATTGCCCAAATGTCTTCGCCCCCCCAAAAAAAAATTAGGTACTAAAAAATATGTATCACTTTTTTGCTAATACAAAATTCCCAAAAGGTACTCTTTCTGCTAAAATTTTCCAAAGTTTTGTTTTTTGTCAAAAATAGTAAGTAAGTATGTATGTATTCTTTTGCCTGAAATAGGAACTTGACAGAGGTGCGCCGCGCTAGTGTCGCCTTGTTTATGATTGGCTGATGAAAGGTCCCAGTATAAACATTGGAATGTAATGTTGTGAAAATTGAAGGAAAATTGTTGAAAATTGCTGATAACAACGGGACCTTTCGTTAGTTCCGGTGTTTTTGACTACCATTTCCTAGAGCGCGACAGTTGTCTTGTCAAATCCCTTTGTCAAAAAGATGCAAAATTAGTTCACCTTTTCAGAATTTGTAAGAATCAGACTTTTTTTTGGTCATGTTTCTCTGCACTAAAATATTTTTGTGTGTGTTCTGTCACTTTTTTGGTTTCATTTTGGTTACTTTTTAGTTTTTTTTTTTTTTTTTTTTTTGTGAAAAAATTAAATATGAATTTAGCCTTTCAAGTTCATTTATCGAAACAAAAAAAAAGATTTTTGAGCCACAATGATGAAAAATGAGCCCGTGTCTGATGTTTGGCATATTGAGCGGCTTACGTACTTCAAATTAGGCAACCACTCGAACAGATCGGTGATCATCATCACTTCTGATCGTTCTCAGGGGCTGCTTTCAATTTACTTACGTACAAGGAAAATGATCCCGGCCACACTGGGATGATTTGAAATTTTGAAGTAAGTTTTTTGGAGTACATAAACCCCCAGTTGACTTTTATGATTTGGTTGTTTTGTGTTTTCAATGAAAATTCTCAAGGTCAGTTTGCAGCAGTATTTCCTTGTTGTGAAATTACTCAACTAAACATTATTCCAAATTCAATATCAAACTCAAGATTAACGAGTGACATTGATAATAATTTGATGATATTGTCCAATAGATAGGTTTAAATTTCTTTTACTATCGAGATGCAGAATTATTTCCTCAGCTTATGTTCTTATCAGTTTCAAATCGAAACGCCTGTAAATTTCATGAATTTTTTAATGATGAGAGTTTGAGTCAAGGGGCATTTTGAGAGAGGATAGATACTAAGTTGAATTTTGATGACAAAGAGTTTGCGGTCTGAATAATTCCATGTCATCATCTCTGTGTCCAGAGACCTCGCTCTTAAAAATGAACAAACGAATGAAAAACGAATTATTTAATAGGTAACAACGAATCTCAATAATTACTTATTTATCTATACGTACCTACTGTACATTACTAAGGTACCGAGAGTAGCAATATATTGCAATAAGTAATCGTATAGGTATGCATCGGTACATATGTATCCTGCATCTTACCTTATTGAAATTTGAAAGTCTTGAGCATTGCGTAACAAGAAAAGAACGCAACGATATTTCCACATTGGAAATTAGGACATTTTGACCTATATTACATAATAAAAGTATAAATAATACACGGGGGAAGATAAAAATCAGATGAAAGTCGACTGGTACTTAGAAAATATGGCATTTCGGAATGGCGGGAATATATTCGGCGCCGGCGAATAACTTTTTCGGAGTTTCTTGCCACGATAAAACATTCGCTTTGCGGAACGGATCTTCGTCGCAAGCGCTACAAACTTCGCCAATTTTACGAACCTCCCATTCGGCAGGTTCGTATTCTAGTTTAGTTGGGAATCGTTCTTGATTGAAGAAGTCTTCTTTGAATATAGAGTGGGTGTCGTGATAAGGATGCGCATTCGGTCCAGAATAAAATGGTGAAAAGCCTGAAACAAATCGGAAATTTTTCAGATTTATTCTCTTTTTAAGTGTACCTATTTTAACCTTGTTCTTATAAATTTTTGAAATATTGACTGAATCTCTATGAAATGATAATGAAACGCTCTTTAGTTACCAGAGTTGAGGCTGAGATGCGAATCGAATCCAGTAGGAGGATGACTTAACATCAGCACCCTCTTATTCTCGCCCAAATCCGGTCTTATGTCTTCTGGTTGATATTTCTTCGCCGATTTCGTTTGTTGAAGTGAACGACGTCGACCAAATTGGTCATTTTCTGCTGCCGCCGTTGCAGAAGAATGGTCAGAATGGTCATCCAGGTTGCGTTTCAATCTTCCAAGAATGTTGTCAAATTTCAACTTCTTCTCTCCGTTTCTGTTGCGAGGAAAATTGAACAAATGAGGGAAACTCGAATCGAACGACGTCTCCTGAAATCAAAACCAACACGGATAAGAAAACTATTCGAAACAGTGGAAGAAATGTCAATGAGTTTTACACTTCCAAAAAAAAATCTAGGTACCTTCAAGTTTAAAAGCATCGCTGCCGAATCCGCACCATCGGAAGGGAACAGAGGATCGGTTAATGCAGAAGCCGGATCTTTAGCCAGTAATTCGTCCACTGGTAAACGAGGTTTTAGTTGACCATTTTCCAAAAACGGGTGCTCAGTCGTTAACTCTTTGGAAGGATCATCTTCGGCGTTTGGATCTGCCGTGGGTTCTTGATGATCTTCGTCACTTTGGCCGTGGTGGTGTCTGTGATCCGAGTACGCTTTACCTTTAGATAAAGCCGCTTTGTACAACTGTAATAGCGTGATTTCACCTTGGAAGCCGACTCTTCTTTTCTTGAAACTGAACGTCACGTCGTGATCGAGTTGATCTTGGCCGGAGATGGCTGTTCCTCCGCTTTTAATCGTTTTACCGACCATCTAAAGGGTGAGAAATTGAAATAGTCTACATTTGACAAATTTTTAAATTACAGATGGGTAAAGCTTCTTACCAGATTGTAGTACCCTCTGGATATTCGTTCGCTATTTATCCAAATTTGCCATTCGCCAGTTTTCCCGTTCCACGATTGACATACGTGGTACCATTTGAACAACTTCACCGGGTAATTAATGCGGTACAATGTGTGTCCATTCACAATTAACGAATACCACGTTTTCTTCGGCGTGTTGGATATCTTGGCGCCGATAATTTGCGACTTGTGGGGTTCTGCAGGGTAAAAAAATGACAAAATTTACTCAATTTTTCTTCGAAGAAAACAGGTACCTATTTTGAATAATTGCTCTAAGAACAAAATAGTGACATATAAGATACCTACATACGAAAAATAATTATTGAAATTTCTTTGTTAAAAATTCTCAGTGTTTCAAAAATCACCAAAAATTGTCGCTTTTTTGCTAAAAACTTTCGGAAAGTGTGAATTTTTGCTCCCAAAGTTACCCGAAAGTCTCACCTTTTTACAAAAAAAATGTAATAAAGTCTCAATTTCTATTAATTGCAACAAAATTTCACATTTTTAAAAAAAATTCAAAAAAGTTCTTTTTTTAAAAATTGTTTAAAAGACGTATACTTACAGCTTTTCTACCCACAAATTTTCAAAAAGCTCTCGGTTATTAGAAAATTTTAACTACAAATTTTGTACTTGACAAAATGACAAAAAAATTTTAAAAGTGTCTTTGTTTTGCAAAAAATCCCAAAAATTCTACATTTTTCCTGAAGGGTCATTCTATGTCAACTCAACCAACGTTTTTGAGTCATGTCTTTCGATTTCGCTCAAATTTTTTTTACAATATATACCCACCCAGTAAGGAAGAACCCCACAATTAGTTTGGTCCCAGCCCCATCAGAGGGCGGGTATTTTTTTTGGACTTTTACCTATTGGGGGAGGTTCTGGGGGCCATGGGTGAGGTCGATTTAAAAAACTATGGCTATATTCGTGTTCAGCGATATCGAAAACATACTATTTCATGTGTCGATCATCACGAATGTAACAATTTTTTTGGGGGTTACCCCCTTGGGGGAGGTGCCGGGAGCCGTGGATGAGGGGTCCAATCAAAAATCTGACGTCATATTCGTGTTCAGCGTTACCAAAAACATACAATTCGATATATCACATGCCCCAGATGTTCTTTCGAAAGTTTCGCCCAAAATTGGGGTGGGGGTGCTCCCCTCCGTTTGGAGATTCCATCTCGAAACTTGAATATTTCAAAAAAGCATCAAAAGGTACATCTATGGAAATATTTTCAACATTTTAAATGGTAGCTATCACTTTTACAGCACCGTTTTGAAATTTGAACTTTCAACTTTTGAAAATTTCAAAATGATTAAAAAGTTGTAAATTCAATGCCCTATTGAACTGTGAAATCAATTTTGATCAAATTATCATAGTTTTGGAGGAATGGGCTGCTGAAGATGAGTACCTCGAGATAATGTGAAAATAATGGAAGCCCCCCACCCGCCCCCTGAGGGGTCTGGAACCAAAACAATTGCGGGGTTCTTTCTTACTGGGTGGGTATATATTGTAAAAAAAATTTGAGCAAAATCGAAAGACATGACTTTCAAAATTGCCTTTTTTTGGTTGAGTTGACATGGAATGACCCAAAGGCTGAAATAATTTAAATTTGTCTACTTTCTTGACAGAAATGGACAAAAAGTATCACTTTTTTATCATCAATTATTAACGAAATGGCCCTACTTTCAAACAAAATTGTCAAACTCTTTGCTTCCTGCCAAAAATTTTCAAAAATTCTCTATTTTTATAAAACATTTAACTTTTTTAAAATTCTCAAAATTTAAAAAAATTTAAACTTTTTGAAAATTTTCAACTTTTTTGAAAATTTGTAATCATTTAAAATTTCTCAATCTTTCAAATGTTCTCAATTTTTCAAAAATTTTACTTTTTTAAAAAGTTTTAATTTTTTTAAAAATCTCCAACTTTTTAAAATTTTTTAACTTTTCAAAAAATGTTTACTTTCTTAAAAATTCTCAATTTTTGAAAAATTATCAATTTGTCAAAAGTGACTAAAATGTTTGCTCATTTCTGATTCCAAAAAATATTTTATTTTGTCAGAACTTGTCAAAAAGCCCTTCTTTTTGCTAAAATTGTCAAAATTTCGATTTTTCCAAAACTTTGCTTTTTTGCCAGAAATTGCAGAAAGTTTTCACTTTGGCAAAATTTTCCAAAGAGTCCTTTTTTTCATTAAAAAGTAGCAAAAATGTCTCAATTCTTTAAAACTAGTTAAAAGGCCGGACTTGAAAATTTCAATGAATTTTTCTCGTATTGAAATGTTTTACTCAATTTTTGCAATTGTTTTGGTTACTTTTTCGAGCATTTTGCAAACATTCGTCAAAAATTCATTATATTTTGTTAAAAGTCGAAAAACTTTACGACTCGAGTGAATTCTTGTGAAAAAGTTCAAAGAACTATTGACAACAAAAATCCATGAATTTTATACCTAATTCTGACAACTTGATGAAAAATCGATAACAAAAATTGGTAATTTTTATAATTTTAACAAAATTTTAATAAACAGCACCCCTCTCCCCCAAAAAAAAGTTTCTCGAAATTGTGGGTTTTGGTAAAGACAAAGACACCACATAATAGGTACATACAAATTTCATTGCTCAACTCTAGAACTAAAGAAGTGACAATTGCTCAGATTGTACTTGTATGTAGTACTTACGTCCCCAAAAATGAGAAGAAAAAAATCAAAATTTCATCAAATGAACCTATGTTTTGAGCAGTTCTGGAGGCTCCAGCGGATTTTTGAAACTTGAAATTTTTACAAAATCAGGTTGCCTATCAGGGGCGGATGGGCCATAAGGGGAACCGGGAAAAATCCCGGTAAAATTTGGATTTCGGCGCCAATTTTTACGCTGATTTTGACTCGAATTCGGCGCTGCAGCAGCGCCGAAAGTGTAGCTCTGATGAAAGAAAAACATGATTTTTTACTTCTTGAAACATAAATTTTCGAAAGCTTTTGCCCTCGCTTCGCTCGGGCTTGTTTTATTTTCTTTTTCACAAACAAAAACATCACTTTTATGCCTCTCCTCGAAATACAAATTTGCAAGAGCTTTCGCCCTTGATCGAGCTTGTTCTCCTTTTTTTTTTCAAAATTAACTTTCTAAAAAAACATTCTAATTCTAAAATTTAAAAAACTAAAAAATAAACTCCTTGCATTTAAAAAACCTCGTTTTTAGGCATCTCGAAATGGAAATTTTCAAAAGCTTTCGCCCTCGCTTCGCTCGGGCGAATTTATTTTTCTTTCGAAAATGGAATCCAAGATGATATCTGCTCTAAGGTTTGCACGTTCACTGTTCAGTAATGGAACTAATATTTTTTACACCTTTTAAGTTTGGATTTTCCAAAATTTTTGCCCTCGCTCCCCACTGAGCAATCAAGCAACTATAGCAACTTCAAAAGTCGTTCGGTGATTGGAGCAACCGAGCAACCGAAACAAAATAATTTGTTTTGATTGCTCGGTTTCTCAGTTGCTAGTTGCTCAGTTGCTGGGTTGCTCCCTATGTAGGTGAACACTTAGTGTAGGTGCAAGTATGTAGGTACATACATTATTTTTTGGTCATGAAACTCTAAATTTTTCAAAATTTTGTTTATCCTTTTACAAATACATACAAACTTAGGTTGACTTAATTCATCATACAAATTCTAATTCAATTCAGTAAATAAATCTAATAGGTAAACTCATTTCAATTTCTAAAAAAAATCAGCATTCAGCACCTTTTTGCGTTTTTCCCCCTTAATAGTTGACGAATTTGTAATTTTTACACCACCCTCAAAATGACAACACTGGCTAAAATATTCAAGGTAAAAAAATTCAAAAAAAAGTACACATGATTTTATTCCTTCGTCACACACACCCCTCCCCCCAATCATCGCCCCAAAAAACTGACGTCGCATCAGCATCGGCGCCAAATCCCGGTAACTTTGAAGTGCCCCATCCGCCCCTGTTGCCTATCTGTACTTAGTTTGAAAATAGACTAAATTCGAAAAAAATCGTCAAATGTTGAAGTCGAAAAATTTATAAAATAAAAATCTAAATAAGTATACATAATGTTTGAAAGTTCAGGAAAATTTTGTACGTTGAAAATTTTGCTGAACTATGTTCACATTGCGTTAAATGTGAATCTTATAATTTTTTTTTTGTTTTTCTCATTCAAAATTGAAATTTCTATTAAGCTATCATTCTTTAAAAAATATTGAATAGGAAATGAACTTCTTGCATAAAAAATTTCTTTTTTCTTTTTTTTCAAACACATACTAATTTTTGTAACCTTTTGCCCTCGCTTGCCTTGGGATTGTTTGCTCGACTTTTTCACAATTGAAATTTAAAAAAAAAAACCGTCATCCACATTTTATAATTTTGCAGACAAAAAAATAAATTTTTTAATTGAAAATTTGATAAATTCACAGTTTCCTTTCCATTTGATACAAAAAGCAGAAATTCATTTCATTTCATACCCTATTTTTGACATTTCGGCTGGATCTTGTAAGTCGTAATCAAATAGGAGGGAACTAATTTTTTTCAAATTTATAATTGGGTATAAAATCATAAGGCAAAAATATGGTTTCAAATTGGCTGACGCCGATTTTGGAAAAATGTTGTGGAAGGACCTACGGTGTTTTTTTTTTGGAAAACTGCAATTCCCAAAAATAATTTAATTTGGTGAGATTTTGTAAAAATTTCAAGTTTTAAAAACCCGCTGGAGCCTCCAGAACTAGTCAAAACATAGGTCCATTTGAAGAAATTTTGATTTTTTTCTTCTCATTTTTGGTGTTAATTTCATTTTCAAAAATTTGCCAAAAATCAAAAAATGCAATTAAGCTTTCAAAATTGTGGGTTTTGGTAAAGACAAAGACACTACATAATAGGTACCTACATATGTACAAATTTCATTGCTCAACTCTAGAACTAAAGAAGTGACGATTGATCAGATTGTACTGATACTTACGTCCGTACGAGAAAATCGTATGATCTGCGGAATAATTGAATAATTTAATCCACGCGCATAAAGTGAACTCGTGTAAATCTGGTATGTGATGTTTGTACTGAATATACTGCCAAAAAACAAAACAGAAAAAATGAAAAACAAACTAACCATGAAATTGAACTGCTAAATACATATTTAAGTACCTATTGCAATTGCATGGTAGGTGCAAGTACATACGTATATAGTAGGTAAGGTACCTAGTTAGGTATCTTAGGTGACGATGACCGTCGTAAAATATTGTTCAACTAGCAAGTAAACTGTCTATACCTATATGCTGGATTGGATTGCATGAAATGTAACGAGATAATTGCCTACTATTCTACCAAAGCAGACGCAGACAGCGGATGGATATCTTACTTATGGCTGGCTGTTGGCAGCCAAATGCAAGTATTAGTAATAATGAGTCGCTAGGTGCTAGTTGACATGTCTTTTCAGAGGACGACAGACGGAGATGCTACCGCATATACTATGTAGACGTATATACGAGTGCATTGTTACAATTGTTACACATACCTCAACTCTACCTCTACTTCTACCTTAGTACCTTACCTACATCACTACCCACTGGCAATTGGCAATTGACAATTTGGCATAGCGTACCTGATGAAAGGTGTGTTGATCCATCGACGCTTTGTACAATGAACACGAGTTTACGACGGGAGATATTTTTCTGCTTGGAAGACGCATTTGCGGCAATGAATTCGGCTCTATAATCACATCTAATTTAGATTTCATTGGTTTCCAATCATTATTGTGCACGCTGGAAACGAATAGAGGTAGACTGAGCCACGTCATCAGCGTGCTGTACCCGGCATGAGCCATTTTTTCGTTAAATTTTCCAGCTTGTTGCCTGTAACATTTTAAAATCACAACGAATAGCGTTATATTAGCATTACCCGTATGTTCACAATCTATTCTATACACATAGGTACGATTAAGCCTAGGCCTATGCAGAATGGGCGCACTTTCTCCCTTAGACTAACTGCAGTTCTGCAAGTAGCTGCTTCGCTGGTTGCTGGTTAAGTACCATAGCCATACCATTCAGTTTTTATGTACTTACAGAGTTGTACATACGACACGCGAATCGAAATAAAATCCAATGGCGCTTTCAAAAGTAAGTATCCTAATGTGGATGAGCTTACAGTCGAACGACGTGTCCGCCTGGAAATCACCGGCACATACGTCATATGTGGATAAACACTTGTTAAAAAAGTCAAAAGTAAACCAGAATTTGATTATTGTGCCTTTTGAAAAAAAGGTCACATTCTCGGGTAAGATAAGTGAAATGCTCCTACCCCTATCCTCGGACTTTTGAAATTTGATTGAACATTGTTGAGTACCTCTAAAGAAAATTTGGGACCCAACAATTTTTCCTCACACTCCCCTTGCCCTCAATGACGAAAAAACTTTTTTTTTTCAAAAAAAATCACACTTCAACGAGTTTTGAATGAAAATTTTTTGATTATATCGCACCTCGGGAGTAATAAGGTGACATCTCAAAAAAGTGAAATTTTACAGGAGAGTGATTTTCTTTTTTTTTAAAACTTGATTCATTATTTTTATCAACTTATAATTAATTGTGAGGAATGAATAGCACCTCATTTTAAAGATCTGGTATCCTACCTTTATTTAGTATAAGAATACTTTGAAAAATAAAATCTTAAAGAAAAAATATTTCAATGTTTGGAAAACATTTTGAGTTAGAAACTTTCATTAAAGTTGATGCGGAGGCGGAAGGAAGCGTCCAAAAAAAATTTCATGTTCACAAAGTTGTAGAGAATTAAATTTCCAATCGACATAATGTAGTTAGTTTTTTTCTAGAGTGCTTAGTTTTTGAGTTTTTCTCAAAAAACTAAAATTTCATTACATGTGCAAATTCATTTTTCTGAAAAGTGATCGATTTAAATTTTTTTTCCATTTGGTACAAACCAATAAAAAATGCACTCCTTGTGACTATTTCTAACTGACAAACATTCAAAACAATCAAAACTATTTGTTAACCCTTTGTATGTACGAAATTTGCTCAAAAAAGGTGGAGTTTTTTGAGATGTCACCTTATAACTCCAAACAACTTGCAATGTTGTTGGGATTTTGAGTTACGCCATTTGGGTTTTTTACATGATCTAGATAATGTACCCAACTCAAAGTGTTATTTTTGGTTGAGGGGGGTCATACAAGCCCCAAAAATGCAAAAACATCAAAGTCAATTTTTTTTGAAATGTCACCTTATTACTCCCGAGGTGCGATATGTATCTAAAATACATATGAAGAGTGATATTCCAAAACTCGTTTTGTCCATTTTCACAACTTTTCAGGAGAGAGGAAAAACAGTTTCCCTTTAAACGGGTAAATTGGCTTTTTAGGCGAGTTTAGCACTTTATTTGGGTGGATTTATGATGTAGGAGTGTAGGTATACATTTCATCCACTAAATACTGCTGAAAAAAATTTCAATAAAAATGGACAAAACGGGTTTTGGAACGTTATTTTTTTTTTAATTTTTAGTGAATTGGCTATTTAGGTGAGTTTAACACCTCATTTTGGTAGGTTGATGATGTAGGAATGTGAGTTGATACTTCATCTACCAGGTACCACTGAAAACCCAACTTTGATAAAAATGGACAAAGCGAGTTTTGGAATATCACTCTTCATATATAGAAGAGGCATGAGTCTCACCATGTTAATTTTTTCAAAATTTTTGGGCTCCAGGGGGAGATATTGACCCACAATTTTTTTTCTTCTAAAAATACGTTTAAATGAGTCTCTTCAGGTGGTTCATCTTAAAAAACTCCAAAAACTCAAAAATGTGTTTTTTTGGGTCATGGCATCGCCAAAAAAGCGCTACTTCCAATTATGTAGCTCTGAAATTTTGCCTGCAAAGCCTCTAAAAACAGCAGAAAAAATTGTTTGAAGGCTTTATAAGGTGGCCTAAAACCGTTTTCAGTTGACATGGCATAGTGACAGAGAAAATTTTTAGCTGTGCAACCTCCTTAAGTGAAATTTTACAGAAATTTTAACATTCGAAAATTTTATGGAAGCTTCATGAGCTGCTCAACACGGTTCAAAAAACAGTTTCCATTCTATTCGGAGGGTTGAAAATAGGGTTCACACCAAATTTTGGCTTCCTATGTAGATCAACTTGGTAAAATTTTGATTTTTCTCATTACCTATTTGGATCAGATTTGATTTCTGAAAATTTACCAAAAATCGAAAAATGCACTTTAACCTCTGAAATTTTGACATAATGATGTATTTTTATTTTTATTTTTGCATCGAGCAAATTCTAATTTGAATATTTCATCTCTCTCATCAACATTTTTTAAGAAACTGACTGCAAAATTTTTGAAAATTTTCAGCTCAGAATTCAATATTGCGAACATACAGTATAAAAGTAAAGTAACTTTCTTAATAATTTTTTGGGTCGCAAGCAACCATTCTCAACAGAGGTGTGCCTAACGGGGGTGGGGGTGTATCGTGTCTCACCCCCCCCCTCTCCCCCAGTTAGGACTTTTTGGGAAAAGTTGAACGAGTTGGATGAGTTTAAAAAAGTAGGAAAATTTGGGTAAAGTTGAGAAGAAGTTGTGTATTCTGAGAAAATCAAAAAGTTATAACTACGTAAATCCGTGGATTTTTACTTCCTGAATTATAAATTATCAAAAGCTTTTCGCCCTTGCATCGCTGAGGCTAGATCATTTTTCCTTTCTTTTCTTTGACCAAAGTTGGAGACTAGGAAAACTTACTTCTCAACAAAAATTCGGAAACAATTTCTGATTTTTTCCAATTTTTTTTTTCCAAAATGTAAAAATTATGTCTTGAAAAAATTAAGAATTATGAATTTTTTAGAGCTTTTGCCATCGCTTCACTTGAGTCTTATTCATATTTTCAATATGTAATAGCCTACCATAATTTCCTGAAAACTAGCATCAAAGAATTCAAGAGTGATGTTTTCTTTTCTTTTACCAAAATTGGAGAGTAAGTAATATGTGGCACGAAATAACGAAAAAATGTGCGAAAATTCGTTCAAAAACACCAAAATGCCCGAAATTTTGGCGTTGAAACTTCTCATAAATATGTCTATTAGGTACCTAATATTATTTTTTATATACTTCACAAATTGTAAGTTTTCTAAAGCTAACTTTTCCAAAAATCATGTTCTGTCGTCCTCTTTTTAAATTTTATTTTCAAAAACCAAAATCCTAAAAAAAACACGAAAAATGGGTAAGTACCTACCTAACGAGAAAAAAGGTCCGAATTTTTGATTTTTGATTTCAGTATAAAAGTCCAACCTTGTGATAAACAATTTAAATTTTTGGTAATGGTGGTTAATGGTACCTAATCGTTTTTGAAAAATTTATTATTCGACATTTTTGTTTTCAACTCTCTCTTTTAAAATTTGTACGAACAACATCTGACAAATATAGCTAGAAAAATCCTGGAGAGGGGAATCTTGGGCAAAAAGTTGGAAAAATCTGGCGAAAAAAGTTGGAAAAATGTCAGTCTACCCCCCTCTCCCCTCTCACAACACACAACTTCGCCAGACCTCTGATTCTCGATGAATGCAGTAATGTTGAACCTTCTTTGCAAATTATCAAACTCACCAAATCATCCACATTAGCTTTTAATTTTAGGTAACCACAATATTTAGCATGATAACTATGCGTATAATGCCGTTTGAATTTCACGCTAGTAAGATGTAGGTACCATGATTTCCGTAGTACCTCGAGAATATGTCCAAATCGCGTTCGAAGCGAATTTCTATTCCATATAATATGTATTAGACGATAACGTACCATACCGGAAGATGGAATATTAAAAAGACGAGTTCGAAGTTCAAATGTTTGAGATCAAGTCTTCGTATCTTTCGCCGAAAAGAAAATTTTTAAATCGTCTGTATAGTTTTAATTAGGCATATGTAGGTAAGCGAAGTTAATCCAAAAACTGGAATGATGAGGGCAGAAAAAATGGCGCGAATTTCGACGCAGCACCTACGTGCTCGATGCTCATTGCTTTGTGCTCACGTAAGTCTACGTATAGCTTCGTTTAAATAGACGTATCACTTTTACATATCGTAATTTGGGCCTACCGAACTAATAACCTATCATCGACACAATATAACGTTAACGTAACGTCACATACACGTAGATGGATGAAAGATGGATATCGATATGGTAGGTAGAGGTATGGCGAGGGCGGTATCACGTCTCGTATTATAAGAATTAAGAATCTCTAATACATAATTATCCAAATACACGACCATCTACCTATACCTAGGTAAATGTGCTCGAGTATCTTCTACATCTACAAGTAGGTATCCCTATCTATGGCAAACATAGACACACAAACACATACACGCAGACATAAGATGAATGAAAAATGATGATGATGATGATCATAACATTTCACTACACATAGTGACGATGATGAAGAAGTACCCGGCACGCACAAGTTACAACAAAGTACCTACACATAGATGGATGATGGACGCTGGGCGTTATATAGGCGACGCAGACGACGCAGACGACGTGGTCAACGTACGCTTGAGGTAGCGCAAAAATGACGCAGCGCCGCCATTAGCCAGTCAATTTTTACCGTTGCGCTAATGAACTCGTCATTAAAGTGAAACTGCAAACGAGAAAAGAATTCATTCAAATGAATTAAAAAAGAAAAAAGGCGCATGGCAAAGAAGACGACGACGACGATAAGGTGGTTGGTGGCGGAGTAAAAAATCAAACAAAAGTAATTACAAGAATAATTTTCTTAGCGAGCTGAAAGTAAACGCCGCTCCATCTAAGGCTATTACAGCCTACATGTATTTATGTACTCGTGTACTCTCAATCTTCGGCTCATCTATTCTCTAAATGGCCGAAAACAGTTAAGCCTTTTAATCATGCAGCCATGCACGGAAAACACGTCCGCACTATTAACGACAATTCAACTAGCCTGCAGTAGCTAGGTGTAGGTGCTATAGAAGGCTATAATATTCAAATTTCTTCTTACAGGCACGAAATTATCCAAGTGTATTGCAGTTAGGGAAATACGTAGAAGAAGACAGATGAACGTGCGCTAAAATCTTCACTCATCACTGATCACACACGAGAACAACACCCATATAGGTAGGTAAGGAGTATGCCACGGGACCGGATGCTCGTACCAACTTCAGTGACCCTTAGTAGATGCACAAGGTACGTATAGGGTGAATTTAGAAGAAAAAAACAAACAAAATGTCGGAGGATTTCGACCAAATTCGGTAGAAACCTTCATTTTGAGTAAAAAAGTTACTCAGAAAAATTTTCAACCTCGAAGGTGTCCGTTGAGGGGAGATATGGATCCTCAAAGAGAAGGGAAATGGTTCAAATTTTCACCAAGTAGGTACCTACTCAGAATAAAACATACTAAAGTACCTATGTTATAGTTGTATTTTAGTTCAAAATTCTGATGATAGGGGTCCAAAAATTCCAAAAATTTGAGATTTGGGCATATCTGAGGCCCTATAGGACCAAATCGGTTTAAATTTTGGATTTAAATCTGAAAAAAATTAGGAAAATGTTTTTTTTCAACATTTTTAATGATGAATTTGGGATTTTTTCTCCTAAATTAGGGGTCCTCAAAATCAGAATTGGCTTCTTTACTATATGTATATTTTTAGGAGCAATTACTCGTACTTATACTCGTGGAAAGCTTATGATTTGAAAAAATCAGCTTTCCAGCTCTAATATACTAAGAGGTCAAATAAAAATTCGGTGAATTTTTTCGCCGTCGCCTTCATTATGGAGATATCAACTTTCGCCTTTCTAGGTAAATTTGGCGAAATTTTGTTCATTATTTTTCAAGAGGCCATTTTTGAATGGCCACTTTTTGACTTTTGAAATTTCAAAATGGCTATTTTTAGGCAAAAAAAATCAGTTTTCAAAAAATGCGAAATTCTCTCGGCTTTTGATTTATATTTGTATGATTTTGAAGCCAGTAAGTAGGTATACGTAAGTGTGATCTATGTCTTGTGAGGTTGCATTTATCTGAGAAAAAAACCTTTCCTTTAGATGACCACATTTCAGCACCTTATCTTATGCATGCCAACTCCAAGTACACCTACACGTACATTAGACGTACCTATGTAAGTGTAAGTACAAATGTGTAAAAGTAGATTCGTAAACTTTGACCGCATCTGTCTCTTCTTCCGAGTCAAAGCACCATCACGTACTCGTAGTACATATGTACTTCCTACGACCGCGTAAAACTAATTTAAAGCGAAAAAGAAATAAACATCATCTAGTTTTGTAAACCACGCGACCGTTACAATGAAAAATAAAGAAAGTACCTGCATATGTACTCGTATCAAACTAACGTAAAAGGGCGAGCGAATTTCTGGGTTTACTCGATGAAATTGATGACTTCGAAGTTCCTGATCGGCTGATCTGGAAGCTTTCATTGAGAAATTCGAGGGTTATTACATCACAATAAAAAGTACATAGTTATTAGTGGTCTCACAGGTTTTAAAAGACACTGTTTTACTTAATGATTCTTGTGGCTTTTCGTCTAAATGTGCTTTGTCATGGTTCATTTCGAAAAAAAAAAAAAAAAAAAAAATAGGTAAGTACCATCAAAATTTGTTGAAAAAGTTGTTAAGCTCCCCTCCCCCAATGTGACCCTTGGAAGGGTCCAACTGCAAATCTAACTGCATATTCGTGTTCAGCGAGTTTGATTCATATGATAACGATACCCATATTGTCAATTTTCTTTCGGCCCAAAATTGGGTGAGGGGGTGCATGTGGCCTAAAAATTGGGTTTCAATAAAGTGGTTGGTTCTCTATTGTTTTTGGGAGATCCACATGCAAAATTGAAGAACTTTTTTTGATGGTGCTGTGACACAAAAAACCCATTTTTGAGTGTATTGAGTTTGTGAAGATGACCCACCGAGAAGAAAAATTTGAAAAAAATACCAATCATAGTACTCGTGCAGATATATTTTTTATAGAAAAAAAATTTTGTGTACCAGAATATTAGGCTTGGAGATAAGTGCGGCGGTTTCAAATTTTCTTTTGTCAATATCTCCTCTCTGGGGGGGGGGGAGGCAACATTTTTTGAAAAAAATCACGTTGCTAGACTCATGTCTCGTTAATATATGTATTTTGGGTGAATTCACAATTTTTTATTCAAAACTCATTGAAGTATGATTCACCCCCCCCCCCCAAAACGTTTTTACGCCATGATGAGCAAGACAGGTAGGGCAGGGGAAATTTTGTTGTCTCCAACTTTTTATTTCAAAGGTACCCAACAATGTTTCATCAAAATTTCAAAAATCCGAGGACAGGGGCATTTCACCTACTTTACTCGAGAATAGGCTATCACTAAAGTTGATTGGTTAAGTTTTTATTTGCAGAAAAACATTCAAAAATTTGCTGGAGGCTTCAGAACAGCTCAAAACTGTTCAAAACCGTATCTAATCGATTCGGCGGGTCGAAAATGAGATATGTAACAACTTTCAGCTTTCTTGGTCAATTTGTTGAAATTTTGTTCTTTATTATTTTTCAAACGATCGCTTTTGGATTTTTTTAATTTTAAATGGCCATTTATTTTCAAAAATAAGGTAAATTCAAAACATGCGAAATTCTCTCCTCCTACACTTTCGATTAGTAGATATATGACTTTGAAACCAGTACCTATAGGTTTACCAAATTGCGTTTATCTAAAAAAAAAAAAACTGAAGGTGGCCACCTGTGAGCACTTTACAACTTTACCTAATTGTCAATTATTGTCATAGTGGATATAGTATTTTAGTATCCGCTTTGAAATACGATTATCGGATGTTTAATTCTTTAATTTCACGAGATTTTACGACTGCGCTGCCACAGCGCTGGAAAGTTTTCAAATCAGCATAACCGTAGGAGGTACACGCAGATACACACGGATGACTATGGCGCTTTAAACACGAAACGCGAGTACAATATACATAGGCACATATACTACGATAGATACATAGTTGCTCTTAAGGTGATAGGTGACGAGACCGAGCACCATAATCTGAATCTGAATTAATAACCACCTTACCGGAAAGAGCAGCTTACTCATTTACCTGTTTTTTTACCGTTTCTTTTTTTACCTTTTACTTTTTTTCATATTTTTTGGTTTGGTACGTATCTACGCTGCTGATGAATCAATAAATCATCGATCTCGTATCGATAATATGTTAATACCGCTAATGTGAAACGATTATGCTACATCGGTTCTCTCAATTTTCCAACGTTTCGTGCCTTTTTCGGATTCGCAATCGAAAAAATGAGTTGATATAAATATTTTTATTAAGCGCTCCAGAAAACTTAATAGACCATAATATCATCCCATTTTTTCAATTTTCTGGAAATTTGAGGGGCCAATGGAGTGTTGGAGGGGTTGAATCGAAAAAGCGAGTAGGTAGATATTAGTACTCAGCAATTTAGAAAATGTGTAAGTCCATATGTCACGATATTTTACGTTTTTTTTTTTTTACATTTTGACCAAAATTTTGGGCTCCATCCCCCTTAAGGTTTTGCAAATTCCATCACGAGAAATTCATAGTTGTAAACACCATGAAAATTAATACGTTTTGGATTTTTTATTTTTTCAAATTATACCTGGCTCCAAAATTTTGTAAGCTTTTGAAAATTGATCTTTCAAAAAAGGTCAACTTTCTACTCTTGGATTTTTTTACAGCCTCTGAAACGGTACAAACAGATTTCCTCTCAGTTGTACATATCAATCCCAAGTAATTGGATTCTGAAGTTGGGTATTATGATGCGAAATTTCAACTATAGGTATGTAGGTACCTACTGAAAAAACCCGCCCCATAGACTCCTAGGAGCTAGGGTAGGGGTCAATGATGACAATTTTCCTTACTATTCTAATATTCAGAACCTACAAATAAAATTTGAGCGAAATCAAAAAACCTCGAGTCAAAACGTTATTGATTTGACATGGAATGACTCATCATGTGACCTGTCAGGACGTCCGGAGAAAACCAGGTTAAGATCCAAAACGTATATTCTACATGGCGGCTGCTTGAAGTTTCGAATCTATGGTGTTAGGTGATCTATGGGTCGGAAGTCGTGAAATTTGTACCACTTTTGGCCACCAAGGGTGCTAACATAACCTGACATTTTTTTCAAAATCAGGGTTGCCAAGGCCAACACAATTGAAATTTCACGAAATTGATTTTTTCGTTTTTTTAAAAAATTTCCCACCAAAACTGTCGCGAAAACTACTAAGAATGAATTATTAATATAAAATAAAGTTATTTATTGAGTTTTTCAATTTAAAAAAAAAAAATTGTTCAAAGTGAAAAGAGTTGATTTTTCCAGCTTAAGCCTCATTTAAATTTCAATAAAACGGCACTAATCCTCCAAATGTGAGCCGATTGCCCCAAAAATTTGCATATTGACTCCCCAGAACATACTTTCCAAGAAAATCAAAAAAAAATTTCAAACTTTTTTTGTAGTTGCTCTATTTTTTTAACCTTAAATTTAGGGCCAAAAGAATCGTTCGCGAACGTTTTAACCATCACAGGTGGATTCTGCACACTGCGTACTACCCATATCCATAAAAAAAACCAAATCGATTTTTTGGATCTTAACCTGGTTTTCTCCTGACAAGTCTGCATATAAAATTTTGTAGCGAAGTTTAAAAGTTTCCAAAATCTGCTAGAGGCTGCTGGAATTTCCGAGAAGTTTCTGGAGGCTCTAGCGCAATTTTTAAGTAATTTCTGGAGGCTCAAAAAATTTTTAAAAATTTTTAAAAATTTTTTAGAGGCTCCAAAAATTTTTGAAAATTTTCTAGAGGTTTCAAGAATACTTGAAATCGTATTGAAATTGTGGTGCAGAAGGAATTTCGTAAATTTACAAAATTCAAAAATTTCTCAGAGGCTCCAGAACTGCTCAAAACGGTTCAAATCCATTCCCAATCGATTTGTGAGAACAAAAGTAGGATCTATCTCAAATTTCAGCTGTTTAGGTCAATTGGTAAAATTTTGATTTTTTTTGCTACCTATAAGTAATTTTTGACATACGAAGGTACATAAGTATTTTCAAAAATTTACCAAGAATGAAAAAATGCATTTTAGCTCCTGAAATTTGGGCTGGCGATATGTTTTTGATCCTCGCATGCTCTTTCGAACTAGCTTTGCCCGGTTCAAAAATGTTTATGCCAGTTGAAATATATCAAAATGTGCGATTTTGGCAGACCTGTCAATCAAAATGTTTGCCATTCTGTCAGCCAGGTCAACCTTTTTTTAATGGGCAAGTTTGATTAAAAATGTGTCCATTTTAAGAGAAAATTTGTCTCAGCGGCTGGAGGGGGGAGGATGTGTGGCAGATACTTAATCCTATTGTCACACCCCAGACTATTCCTTCCTATAAAATTAAACAAAATTAATTGACCATAGACCATCGTCTAGGTCCAGATATAAGTTGATAGAGCTAAGTACCGTCAATAATCTGTTTTCAAGACTCGTGTTCTCATAATGAGCAGATTAAGTATGTTACATTCGTTATGAATTGTTTAAAGAAAAGAGCAAGCAAATCAATAATTGCCTTCGCTTGGTCGAACGATTTTTCCACATTATTTTTGAATGTTAAATTTTGTCCCTTTTCAAGGTGTTTAGGTAGGCGCTGGTTTCGAAGGTCTCTCAATTGAGGGAAAATACACGTTAAAATTTGTCTAAATTTCAAATTTCGTACTTCCTCCATTTTAAATGACAGAACAAAAATCACGAAAGAATTTCCCCTTCCCTCGTTTCAAAATTTGAGAAGGGTGCGGAGGGCTCGAATTACGTAAAAATCGTAATTAAGTACTCCAGTCTGTACGATTAACAATCAAGTAGGTACCTGCTTATTCAATTTTAAAATGAGACGTACAAAAAATGACAAACTCGCAATGATCGATTTATGAATTCGGTTAATTAACTACCTACACGTACGTGTTCTTACTTGTTCGTTGTAATATGTATGTACCTGTACAAATGAAATAAACGTTCGATTCGTCTTACAATTAGCTTGAATGAACGAGCTCAATTCGCCCAATTCGACGTTTCATTCTTTCGAAACCACAAAATAAATCTTATACGTAAATCGAATTCAATTATTACATCATGAATGAATAATGTTGATTCGCAGAGTTATGTACGCAGAATAATAAGATAAGGTGGATTTTTCCCGCCAAAAGTGGTCAAATTTGGTCAAACTTTTTCTTCTTGCAATACCTGGGTATCACATTAAAATGAAAAGTGCTCAATTATACACCATCATCGCCTTGAATTTTGACAAAATTCGTAAAAAAAAATTTCTATTTTTTCTGATTTTATTTTTTGAAAAAAATATCTAATGGAGCCATTTTGGGAACTCCTGGCATCCCTTCCGGCTGATTTAAACAGCAAATATTCAACGTCTAGGTCAATATCAAGTGGAAATACATCATATTTAATCATTTCCCAATTTGGGGAAAATGTATAAACCACCTAGCCTAATTTCTAAATAGTCTAAAAATGAGTTTTTGGCTTACCTAATATTCGATCCGGTACGCTGGAGGATCAAAAAAACCAACTCGTAACGATGAAAAGTTGCTACGATAAGCTCGCGTAGAAATACTGCACTGTCAGCAGGGTGAGATTAGAAAAAACGGCCGCATCGTGCCGCACACCTTACGAAACCAGTTTGTTATATTTTAATCGCGAAAGAAACAAATCAGTAAATTGAACGAAATTGGAAAAATCACCGCTCGCAAAAAAAGGAAGAAAATCTCGAGTCACTCGTATGTATTTGGTAAATTCTCTATACGACTGATAAGCACTCGCTAACTGATCGCGATCACACGATCGCACAATCTAAAGATCACACCCGGTACCGTACCTAACCTAACCGAACCGAACCAGTTTCAATGCCGACGAACGTGCTGGAAAAAGCGACTACACGACTGTTGGAAATTCACGAATTCACGTGGAATATGGAATTATGGATACCTGTACGCGACTTTTGGTATAGGTATAGGCTACTGCTGCGCTGCTGCTTCCGCCGCCGTCCAACCGTTCCAGTTCGACGTGCTGATAAAGATTATGGCTGCTTCTTCAAGCATCTGACTGACTATGTTTATGAGATTACGACTGTTGGTATAGCGGTCGTAGGTAGGTACTAGGTAGAACTCTAGATGTACCTACGAAAAGAATGAAAAAACAAGAAGAAGAAGAAAAATAAGACCAAGGCCCATGTGTCGTATTGTTGTTAAAATCTAATCGTCGAAAGAGCTCTATCTGTACTAGCTAACTCTTTAAAAAAATTTCTACTTTCACCGTATTTAGCTTCAAGTACCCGTACCTACCTACCTACGTACTCTTGTTATTAATTAAATTGCTGCTATTGCATCGCGTTCGGCTGTGGCTGGACGCGGGATGTCTTCAACGCCATTCCTATGCTCATCAAAGCGCGATCGTGAATTCGTAATTCGACGTAATATTTATCCGTAACGTAATGTACTACGAAATCGTATGTACATTAGGTAGGTATAAAGTGCCCAAATGTGGCCAGGCCAACTTCCCCATAGTGGTCAACTTTGATGTTGGACTAGAAAAATTGAGAGCCATTGTACAGATTTTGGTAATTTTGATAATTTGTTGTAAGGGAAGGTTCAGCTAATAAGTCAAAAGACGATGCAAAAATAGGTACATCATCAGCCGAGATTTCAGGAGTAGGTAAAGTGATTTTTTTAGATTTTCAGTGATTTTTCAAAAATCCTCCCTCCAAATTATGAGGTTTCATATTGAATTTCAGGATCCTCATTCCTCATTGTCTCCAAATTGTAAAATTTGAAATTGATTTTCAAAATTCACATTCCTTCTAAAGCGGAAAGCTTAAAATTTCAGCTTGTTTTATTCAGAGTTTGCATTCAATTTTCAAAATTTAGTGTTACTTTCAACTTTGAATTATGAAATTTTAAATCAATTTTTGGAATTCTCATTACATCTAAATTACAAATTATTGTTGTGAAGTGTTTGCAAATAAATGTTTGAAATTTACGTTGCCTCCAAATGACAACAAATTCAAATCATTTTTCAAGTACATACCTGTGCACATGAGTAGGTAGTCTACAATCTACAAATTAGGGTTTTGGGATTTTTATTAAGGGTAAAGGTACCAAATATCGGACCCCCTCCTTAAATCCGACACCTCCCCTCCAGGTGTAATGCCAACAAATTTTTGGAAAGACTTTTTTCTTTTTCACAGAAAAAGCGAATGAGACCAAAATCACTGCTGTAAAGCCAAATTGTGAGAAATCACAAGCAAAAAGCGAAAATCAGAAAGGTCGCAACATTAAATTTTAAATTTTGTTCGAAGCGAGCTTGTGAAGATAGTTTTTGGCGGATAAATTTCGTGTTAATTTTTATTTAACGCAGACACTTGAACGAATACTTAGTGCTAATTACTTTTTGGATAATTTCAACGGCGTTCAAATTTCTGGTCAAAGTTAGTTTTATGAAGTGCCCTAAATTTGACTTTGTTTTTTGCTACAGACATGCCAAACGATAAACCAAAATCTTAAGAAATGGGCTGAAGTTTCCGGTAAAATGTTCTAAGGTACTTTTATGTTGATATGCCAAGTAATAAATATCTGTTTTAACGTCTTCAGACTTTGATTTTGGTGTTTTTTACTCATTTTTAAATTTTAACACGTTTTTTGAGGGGGTCGATATTAGGGTCACTTTTTTTTTGGCAAGTGACCAATTTGTAAAAACGAAGTAATAAATATTTGTTTTAACGCCATCAGACTTTAATTTTGATGTTTTTTTACTCAACACGTTTTTTTGGGTGGTCGATATTTGGGTCACTTTTTTTTTGTTGATTTTTTGAACTTTTTTGAAAAATGTAAAAAGAAGATAGTAAATGAAAATGTTGGGTCTTGGGGCTTTGGGATGTTGAAGTAGACATGTCAAGCTATCGTTTAAGCCATCACCGACATTTTCAGCTCAATTTGGCTCCGAGAAATTCAAAAAATAAACTAGGGGGTCGATAATTGGTACCTTTACCCTTAGGTACCTAACTCAAAATTTTGAGGTTGTAAATGAATTTTCAAAATTCACGTTGCCTACAAATTATTTGTACAAACTTTTAAATAATTTCCAAAATGTGCAATCCCTCCAAATTATGAAATTTTTAATAAATTTTCAAGTCTTTAAATTAGGCTTACCTACCCACAATATTCTGAATCGTTTTTAAGAATTTTTATTGTTTTCAAATTACAAAATTTTAAATCATTTTTCGGAACTCCCGTTAACATACATTTTCGAGTTCACATTGTCTATACAAATTGGAAAACTGTCTAAAAATCAATTTTCGGAATTTCCATTGCTTCAAAATGACGAGAGTTTAAATCAATTTTCAGAATTTTGCATTCCTTTCAAATTATGAAATTCTCAATCAAATTTTGGAATTCACATTGCATCTGAGTAAATACGACTCGTATGAATGATCAGAATTTTAAATCATTTTTCAAAATTCGCATTGTTTTCAAATTACAAAATTTTAAACAAATTTTCAAATTCACATTGTCTGCAAATTACAAATTTTCTAATTCATTTTTGGAATCCCCATTAGTTCCCAATTATGACATTTCATATCAATTTTCAAAATTGCACATTGTCTATACCTACAACTTACAAAACCTTTAATCAATTTTTGGAATTCGCAATGCCTTTAAATGACAAAATTTTAAATCACGTTTCAGAATTTCCATTGTCTCTAAATTATGACACCTCAAATCAATTTTTGAGTTCACATTGTCTACAAATAACAATTTTTTTAACCATTTTTCAGGAATGCACATACTTAGTGTCTGAATGACAAAATTTTAAATGAAATTTTGGAACTCTCATTGCCTTTAAATTATAAATTGTTTTTTAGATTTTGCCTATCTTCCAAATTAAAAAATTTCAGAAGTTTGCATTATCTTAAAATCGCAAAATTTCGAATCTATTCTCATAATTCCTCATTTCCTTCAAATTATGAAATATTCAATCAATTTTTGGAATTAATATACTTATTGCCTGTAAAGAATAAAATTTTCAGTTTTTTTTTCAAAATTCTCATTGTCTTTGAACATTACAAAATTTCGAATTAATTTTGATTTTCAGGATTTTGGACTGCTTTCAAATTAGGTATTGAATTTTAAAATTAATTTTCAGAGTTCTCACTTCCTCTGTTCCTCCAAATTATGAAAGTGCTATCTATATGATCTTTACTTCAACGTATTAACTTTGGTACTATTTAATGTTGGCTTATATAGCAACGGTTGAAATTAGGGTGAAGAGTAAATTTCGGCTTTCCAACTTCATTTTGGTAACATTTTGTGGAAATTGGAAGTTTCAAAAATCTCCTGGAGGCTCCGGGAATTTCCAAAAAGTCACTGGAAGCTCCAAAACGACTTGAAATCACTTGCAGCCCATCTGATAAAGTGTTGAAATCAGAGTGCAGAGTGAATTTCGGCTTACTAATTTAATTTGGTGAAATTCTGTGGAAATGTCAAGTTTAACAAATTTGCTGGAGGCTCCAGAACTGCTCAAAACTGTTGAAACCCATTTTCAATCGATTAGGTGGATCGAAAATATAATTCCAATTTTCTGCTTTCCATATCAACTTGGTGACATTTTGATTTTTTTCTCATTTTTGGCTCAAAGATTTTCAAAAATTCACCAAATATCAAAAAATGCACATCAGCGTCTGAAATACATTTTTGCATGCTCTTTTGATCTAACTTTGATTTGGTTTAAAAAATTTTGTACGAATCCTAGGAAAAAAACAACGGCTACACTGCCACTGCAGACTGCCAGAAATTGATGAAATGCAAGTCGAAGTGCAACGTGCTGCATTTTTCGTAAAAAATAAAATATCTCCAACTTTCCAAGCCTCTCGATATGCAACCTCTGTGTGATGCACTGGAAGAGTATAATGCGGATACGAATATTTACGTAGGTAGGTACCCGTATTATACAATTAGATAGCGTTATCGTTATTAGTGATATTAAGTACCCGGCTATTATTATTACCTATCATCATCATTATGTGTAGATAGATGGATATTATATCGTCATGCTGGAGCGGAGATGAGAATTCATTTAAATTTCATCGTACGCTCGAATTCGCTAATTGGCTTTTTCGCTTCGTATGATCGTATGGATTGTGTGCAGTTGTGTAGTATGTACCGGTAGCTGTATACTTACTTACTCTTGGGTCTTGGTACTATGTCTACGATGTTCGTATAGCGATTCTTACTTCTACTTCCACTTGCTACTTTGTCTATTGTCTTACAATATTAATAAATCTGTCCTTCTAAGGCTACTGCAAATTTCTAACTAAAATATTGTGCAGGAGCTCGATCATTTAGCTTTGATCTACTACTCGTATACCTATACAGATTCACGGTAAGCCTATACCTACTCCCAGTCGTATTGTCTGGTGTCTACATCATGCATCTTACCTGTACCTAGGACCTACTCACATGCGTGTATTTTCGCAATATAATAAAATAAAGACGACGACGAGTACCTAATCAGCGAAGGATGAGAAATTCGCAATTTTTTCAACACTTTCGTAGGCGCTCGAATAATTTTGCACTCGAGAGGATGAAATGGTGCGCTCGTATTGTTGAACATATACGAGTACTTTCGAACGATACCATACATTCTCTGTAGGATCGTGTACCTTACGTATGATTACATTATCTATAGCTACCCGACCTGCAAATTTTGTTCCAGCATCAGCATGCAGCTCTTGAGCAGTATCTACTGATGCTATAATATGCCTAATTGTTGCGCTGCGTTGCATTAGATTGTTTCTTCAACGTGGGTGTCAATGTTATCATTATTACTGTTAGCCAATTTTTATGGGTTAATATTTTTTTTTCTTCTGATAGGGTTTATGTCATTGCTGGAATGTAATTTATACGAAGATCCTCCTATTATTCGCAGTACGGAACTAGGTCATCTTCTGTAATGTCGATGATTGACGAAGAAATTAAATAAGTTGTGAAATTCTCGGCGGGCACCAACTACCTATTTGAGTAGAAAATACTTACCTAGGCAAATATTCGTGCCAATTTCAAAAATTTCCTCATCCCCATAAACAGAAACGTTTTTAAATCCTTCAAACAGGTCGAAGATAAACCACAACCGATTTTTTCAATTGTCCAAATTGATTTTCAATCCTTTTGGAGAAATTTCAAAACTCTTGAGAAATCGAAAATGCCGATGGAGGCTTCAGAATGGCCAGAAATGGCGAAATTCAGTTCAAGAGAGTTGGTACTCGTACTAGTTTCAGAACTCATTTCCATCATTTTTACTGAATAAGCATACATTAAAAAAAAAACATATTATTTCAAAGGGGTCAACTTTGAATTTTCGCAAAAATTCGCCAAAAATCGAATAATCAATTTGGACAGCTGAAATTTTGGTTATTAGGGGTTCAGAACATGCGCTTTCTGAAAATCGCGGTCCAGCGCAGTTCAAATCGGAGGCGATGAGCACTTTTAGAGGTTCCAGGGCCCTACCAGAGGGGGGGGGGTATTATCCGATCCTGGAGGTTCCCTACTAAATTCTGTGTACTTCTAATGTGTAGGAATGTGTATTGTGTTCAGTTTACCTATGGTGTATCTCACCACTTACCTACCCATCTACTACCTATTACTTTTACCACATTCACATCACACATACTTACGAACCTGGTTTATTCAAAGATAAAATTTGCGAACGAAGCAATAAATTAACACACATGTCGAGTAGATTGCATTTATCGCCTGGGAAAAATTTTCAGTGCATTATGTACCCACGTCTAGCGTTGTGTTGAGGCACCTTTTTTACAACTAGGCTATCGTTCTGGAATTGCAGTATTTTTAATTTTACGATGTGAATGGTAGGGTCTTTGTGTGTTTAACACAAAAGGCTAAACATCGACGTCACTTTTAGAACTCTACCAGCTATTTTATGAAGGATAAATCCGATCAGTTTGATTTCTTATAGGTAAATTTTATAATTTTATGGTCCTTTTAACGTTGAAAATACTATTTGAGAAAAACTAACGCTACACTTTCGGTCTCAGCATGAAAAAAATACCTCGGTATACTTACGTCATTTTCTTAATTATTTCGCAGTTTTATAAAATTTTCGAAACTCATGAAATAATAATTGATGAAATTACAGTGAAATTTAGAAAAAATTGCGTGTAAAATTGTTTAAAATATGAAAAAATTATTAAAAGAAGAAAAAAGTTTGATTTACAAAAAAAAAATAATAAGAACTGTCTGACTGGCTTCTGTGGGGGGCGTCAGGAGTCCTGTCTGGCTTCCAAAGGTCATTGACCTGGATGTATGGGCTTTTATGACCGTCTGGCACCATGGGTGTCTGGATTACAAAGGTCATTGACCTGTCTGTCTGGCTTTCAAAGCCGTATATGGCTTTCAGTCTGGTCTTCTAAGGTCACTGACCTGTCGTTCAGGCTTTTGAGGGTGGTTTGGAGTCCTGTCCGTCCTTTTAAGGTCGTTGACCTTATCTGTTTGACTTTTGACAGCCATTAGGAGTGTTGTATGGCCTACTAAAGTCAATGACCAGTGTCTATCTTTTGAAGGCCGTCTGCATGTGGCCAAATGTCAGAAAAATGGAATAAAACGACCCTGAAAGCTCTAAAAAGTACTGTGAATTCTACAAAACTAATGAAATTTATAACAAAGTGTACGAATATTATTTAAAAACACTCAAAAAAGCATTAAAATCGCCAAAAATTCAAAAACATGTCAGCGACATTTGTCAAAATTTTGCAAAATTTACGTAAAATATTTTAAAAAATTGTTTGAAGTGACATGAAAATTCAAAAGTACTTACCGTTTACAGAATAACCAATCACAGAGTGTTTACAAATAAACGATCAAATCTTACGTAGAAAGAAAGAAATTGAAGTGCAATTAGCAATATAAATCTCGTCGCACAAATAACACAATAGGGGACATGAGAGATGAAGAATAAAATTTCAACCAAAAAAATGATCTGAAATCTCGCAGCAGGTAGTAAATATTCTTATCTAGATAGAAACTCCGCGACCAAGACCATAAATTCATATCACAATAGGCGTTAAGACTATACGAAGTACGAATATTCGAACTACTTGCCTATACTAAACGACTCTTCAATCTTTTCTCTTTTTTTGAAAACGATTCTGCGAATTTATGAAGTGAAATTTTAATTACTCAGCATTTCAGCGATTACTCGTCAAAATTTAAAGAAAACAGTTAAGTAGGTAGGTATACGAGCAGTCTTGTTCCTTTTCTTCAGCGAAGCTTTTCTGCAGAAAAATTACTTTTCTTGTACCAGGACTAAGTAATTCAGAACGAATGAAGCGTTGGTTTTTCCAAAAAAAAATTGAATTTTCAAACTGTGCTTTGTGCGACTTTAGAAATGGGATTCGCGACGAGTTGGACAAAACTTGTTGGTATATGACATTTTTCTTTTTTGAATTCAAACCCCTACACAATCCACTGCTTAAAATGTTGATTTTTTCAATTTTCAATTTTACAGTCACAATTTTGGTAACCCTTGAAATGGCGAAAAATGAGCTCGTGTCTGATATTTAGCACATAGCGTAGGTCTAGGTAGGTACATACGATATGTATACGTAAACGTATAGTACTGAGCGCCTCAAATACAACACATTAGGCAGCCACTCAAACAGATCGGTGATTATCACTTCTGATCTGATCTTTCCCAATATGTAGAAAATGTAAAAATTAGCATGAAAAGATTTATTACACAAAATAAGTATAAATGCATCGAGTACAGAAATGGCAGAATAGACATTCTTAAAAGCATAGACAAGTAGAAAAAATGCAATCAATTTGCGAGAAAAAATTAAAAAATCAATTAGGTAGGTACGAATTATCAATTTGTTGCATTGAAGCGTCATAGGAACTTTTAAATCAAGAATTACGTGAATGCTTCCTTTATTATCTTGAATGTGATATTTTGTTTCATTAATTTGTCAGCAGCTTGTTCTACATCCTCAGTCAATTTTTTCGATCCACAGATATACAACGAGTAGGATGAGCTGGAAATTAATTTAAATTAATATTACCTAGTAGTTACTTTCACGGCATGAAATGATCTTCGTTTAATTTATAGTCATACTTATACTTCAGGTATAAATAATGCCATGATTGTAAAACATCAATCCAATCAGGCCTTCCTATGGAAATCCTGTCTCTTAATACTTCGCTCTTGACAATTGTCTAAAAGTATTGTTTCATAAAAATTAATATTATTTGAGCACGTAGGTATGATTTCCTTATCGACTATAAATTAAAATTTGTCATTACGTGATAATAATATACTCACATTTATTCTAGAGAGGTCCTTTTCTTTGGTAATGAATAGTTTGTAATTGAAACGATCAGGTTTATTATCGATCCAGTTCTATACAATCAGAAGTAAATAGATGTTGAAATTCTGATTCATAGGTACGTAAAAAAAAATCATAGAATCGGTATGAAAAGAATTAATATTTTATTTACCTTCGTATGAACTTCCATCAATAAATTTTCGATCCAGGATAAATGATCCACGTAAGGTATTACCCACACAAGGTGTATTCTGTACGGATATTCGCGAGTTTCCCAATAATTGCTGTGAAAATTTCTCAACAATAAATTTCTGATTTCTGATTGAAGTTCTATTCTATGTGTAATTATAACGGCTTAATAATTATGCACTTTGGTTTACTTACCTTAAATAATTCAATATCGATGCCAAAGGAGTGATGCCGATTCCATTGGCGATGTAAAAAGCAACTTTTGTTTTTAAAATATTACTCAGAGGACTGAAGAAGGCACCATCTACCAAGAACCTTGACATATTATTTATTAATTCAATAAAAATCAAAAAAAAAAAAAAAAAATGGAAAAAATAATTATTATTTTTGGGAAATTCAAAAATCGTTTTTTTAAAAAATTATATCAGAGATCATAGCATTGACTTCTTGAAAGTCTTCTTTGGGTTTAAAAAATCACATATGGAACTTTTTTTGACAATTGTAATTTTGGGCAGAACAGCCAACTTTTTGCAAAAAGCGAGGACTTCGACAATTTTAGCAAAAGAAAAAGCTGTTTGACGATTTCTGTCAAAAAAGTGAGACTTCTGCTGTAGACCATGGTTCTTTTTGATTTTTTTTTTTTTTGCAAAAAAACATCAATTTATAACAATTTTGCAAAAAACGAAATTTTTTGTTAAGTTTTGAGAAAACGAGAATTTTTGACTACTTTTAGCAAAAATCATGACCTTGAAAATTGTATATTGGCAAAGAAGTGATACTTTTTGGCAATTTCTGGCAAAAAAAAGGTTTTTTTGTAAATTTTAGGAAAAAAGTGAAAATTTTTGGCAATTTATCTGAAAAGTGAGAATTATTGTTAAAAAACCTGAGTTTAACATGTTTATAGCAAACATTTGATATATTTTTTTGCAATTTTTGGTAAAAAAGTGAGTTTTTGTTTGCAACGTATGGTAAAAAAAAAGACGGAGACTTTTGGCTAAATTTTGGTAAATTTCTGCTAAAAAAAAAAAAGCAAGACTCATGCAATTTTAGCGAAAATCTGGACTTTTTGACTATTATATAGACAAAAATTATACTTTTCGGCAATTTTCAGCAACTTTTGTCATTTTTTGACAAAAAAAAAAATCGGAGTTTTTTTACGAATAAGCGACACACTTTGGTCAATTTTTCAGAAGAATTATTTTTTGTCATTTTTGGCATAAACATAAAATTGGCAGTTTAAGTTGCAAACATTAGGAATTTTTTGGGAATTACAGGCAAAAAAGATATACTTACAAGAAGGTAATTTCTGTCAAAAAAGCGAGACTTTTAGGTCATTCTTGGGGTAAAAGCGAGCATTTTTATTATTTTTTTTTTTGGTAATTTTTGTGGAAAAACCAAGATTTTTTTGCAATTTGTTTTTTTTTATACAAAAGAGACTGCTAAGAAAGTTTGAAAAAGTTACTTGAAACTTACCAAAAAGGTTACAAGACGAGAATAAAACATTTCAATGCAGAAAACAATCATAAAAGATTCCAAGACAATTGAAAATATAAACAAAAAAATGAAAAAAAATACAAAACAATAAACATTTTAGTAATGAAACTCGATTGAGACTTTACTGGAAAAAATTGATTATTTTCCAAAATGTTGTATGTATTGCAAATTTTCAGTGATAAAAGAAGACTTTTTAGATATTTTTGACATAATTTAAAAGTGACAATTTTTTGCAAAAAAAGAAGAGATTTTGACAATTTTATCCAAAAAAAGTGACATTTATAAGCAATTTTTGAAAGAAGTGAAACTTTTTAGCAATTTTGCAAAGATGAGCTTGGAAAATGATTGTCAATTTTTGGAAAAATGCAAGACTTTGGAAACTTCTAGCAGCAAACTTTTTCGTTGAGGTATTTTTTGGTAAAAAGTGACTTTTTTTTCAAAAATGATAGCAAAAGGGGATCCTCTGACAATTGTAGCAAACAGTTGAGATTTTTGGGCAATTTTTTGAATAAAAGTGTGCATTTAGAATTTTTTGTAATTTTTGGCAGAAAACGAGATTTTGAAAATGATAATTCGAGTATAACTTACATCTTTAGAAGCAGGATAAGATTTAGAGAAAAAGTTACCAAGTACTCGTAGACCACCCTGAAATTGATTTTTCATGTTTTTTGGAGACGTTTTAAAATTATAACCAGAAATAGTAGGTAAACTTTGGTTGAGGGAGTTAATAATACTGAGTAGTTTTGAGTGTTGATTTTTCAAAAAAAAGCACGATGAATCGCTAAAAATAGTCAGTTTTGAAGTTTTCAAAATTTTTCAAAAATCGAAAATTAATTTGGGCAACTAAAATTTTGATTAAGGAGGTTACAGGTCATGTACTTTGCTAAAATCGCAGTCTCGAGTGGTCCCTTTGTAAACTTGAAGCACGTAAGTCTTGTTTTTTTTAAATTTTATTTTCACTCAAAATTGTGAAAAATATCAATTGTATGACGATACCTATTTGAATTCGTCCCCAGCAATGTCATTTAAAACATTTTTCAACTCCCCAAAAATGTATAATCGTAACATATTTGATATTAATAATACCGGTAGTGATTTTTAGATGTGGTAATAATATCTCGTTGATTACTCAGTTGGCATTCGATGACACTTTCGCTGTTTAAATATCGCGCCAGCCGTTCTAAAACGAGACAAATTAAACAATAGAGGTAGTATAAATTGTGCGATGCGACAAAGCGGCAAAGATGAATATACTTGAATGGGAATTCCATTATTTATGTATGTACGTACTAGTCCAATCACCGCATGCCTTCATGAGTACAGTAATATCTGTTTGCGTATGTTCATGTTCGGTGTTATTAGACTATAAAATACACAAGAACCATGAACCAGTTACAAGGGCTCACTATTTTTAAATGTTTACGAGCGCAAATACGACAGCTTTATTACATACGTAACATTTATGTATACTTTACCGAAACCACTGTAAATGGGTGCCACTCTATGGATGAAATTTTTGGACATTGTAACAACACGTACTGTAAAGATTAGGTAAATACAAAAAAAAATCAGGTATTTTTAGTCGAATACCTATTTCTTATAAATCGTGAGTTAACCTTAGGGTATGCGCAAGCATGTGTGATAGGTACAAGTATAGGTATATTTACTTGAGCTGGACTTCTGTTGACGTGCGCACGCCCTGTTAATGTCAATTCGTAAACGTCTCCGGGTAATTTTTTAATTTTTTTCAACTTGAAGTATAATCGGTTGCGTGTAACGATGCGATAAATTAAATCGAAGAAGTATATTCCCATCGAGGGCAACATCCATTTCCAACTCTTGATAAAAAAAAAATAAGTAAATAAAATAAGGAAGAATTTTTAATCAACAGTATCTCCTTAATTTATATAGGTATACCTATCTACTTAACTTCCTAAAAAAAAATTCAAAATAATGATACAAACTTGTACTGGAATTGATTCAAAGACAGGTTGTGATGTACAATTTTTCGATTCACAGCCAGGCTCGTGTTCACTCAAGTTAATTTGTTGTTTCAATATTTCGCTAAATAATGAAAAAAGCAAACAAATCAGTGAAATTTGACAACGAACCACGTTGAATTTCAAGAACGACGGGAGTGATATTACATACCTCATCGGATGTATTAGGTATAAAATGATGAATGGTAGAAATAAATAGTGAGCAGTTGAAAACAAAACGTAATCTTTTTTCCTGGAATATGGTATAGAAAATACACTCATAGTGATTAAAAATAAAACCATGAGTAATCCGCTAGCTCCTGAAACTGTACGTTTATTACTTTGGTTATGAATGAATAGGTACACCACGGTAGGTAGGTGTAGGTACACTAATATTGAATCGACATTTCTGTGGTCCACTTACTGCTTCGGATTATCATGATGAAAGGATTCTGTACAATATGTGAAAACAATAACTTCATTAGTACCTATTTTTAGTGAGATGGAGAGAGGTGGATGATTTAAACATTAACGTACCTCGTGTTGGTAAAAAGCCCAGTTAATTGATGGGTACCGGTGATTATAGTATACAGAGGCATTTATTGCATTCAAAACGTGACCAACAGTGTGAAAAACTGGAGATAAGGAACAAATATTACAAAATGAGATCACTTCCAAGGAAACCTTCATAACTCGCCAGCTCCAATCGAGCTGAAATTTGGCTCATTGAAAGAAAATTTCACCCAGATCTCAGAACCAAATTTTTAACTTTTGAAGTAAATTTTTCGAACTAAGGCGAATTTTTAAAAGTAGAGAAAATAGCCTATTGGGGTATTAATTTTCTACAAAATAGAACAAATATGGAAATGAAAATCTTAAACTCGGTTTGTTTGCTAAAGTCGACCCCTCGAATCGATTGCTCTCATTTTCCAAAAGATCTGGAGCCTCCAGAAGAAGTTCAGGTTTCTCCAGCAATTTCAAATTACTCCAGAAGGTGTTGCAATCAACTTGGACAGCTAAAAATTTAATCCTTTCATAAGTTTGACATTCCAAATTGATTAGGGAAGGTGAATCACAAATCTGAGGTGACCAATTGAAAAGTGTATTTTTATATACAGGGTGTCTCAGAATGATGTTAACACTCTTATGGAGTTTTCAATGCGATCGTGTGTACAAGGGAAACAGTTGGTTTCAGAGTTTCGGAGTAAATGGAACGAGTTTAGTCCTATTCTTTCTCTACAAAATGAGCTTTAGTTTGACCTTCTAACGTTGAAAGAAGCGGAGAAAATGAGAAAAGTGCAACAAAAAAAAGGGTAAAAAATTGGAAAAACAGGGAAATTTTTTGAAAATTTTTAGTCTCCTTAGTTTTTTGCGTGTACCGGACGAACCGTACGTCCTAGCAAAAATCTGATGACATTGATCTCAAAGAGAATTTAATTCTCTACAATTTTCTTCAATGAATTTTTTTGCTAGGACGCTTAGTTTCAAAACTGTAAGTCTTTGAAATTGAGTAACACGGGAGTAACATGAAATGTTACTCCTATGTTACTCAGCGTACAGTTTTGAAACTAAGCGTCCTAGCAAAAAAATTCAATGAAGAAAATTGTAGAGAATTAAATTCTCTTTGAGAATAATGTCATCAGATTTTTGCTAGGACGTACGGTTCGTCCGGTACACTCAAAAAACTAAGGAGACTAAAAATTTTCAAAAAATTTCCCTGTTTTTCCAATTTTTTACCCTTTTTTTTGTTGCACTTTTCTCATTTTCTCCGCTTCTTTCAACGTTAGAAGGTCAAACTAAAGCTCATTTTGTAGAGAAAGAATAGGACTAAACTCGTTCCATTTACTCCGAAACTCTGAAACCAACTGTTTCCCTTGTACACACGATCGCGTTGAAAACCCCATAAGAGTGTTAACATCATTCTGAGACACCCTGTAAATTGAAAAGTTTCAAAATCGAAAAAATCCATTATCGTAAATTTTGCTACAGTTGTCTCAAACTTTCTTCTACCTCTTGGAGTCGACTCCCCCCTCCCCCCTCCCCCGGCTCATCATAACAAACTTGAGAGCACTTTTTTAGGATCAAATGGAGAAATGGACAGCATTGTGAGCGATTTGAAATTGCTGGAGAAAAGTAAAATTTTGCTGGAGTCTCCAATTTGGCTGGAAAATGATAGAAATCGATTCAGGAGGTCGACTGTTGACGGTAGAAGAAGTTTTGAGTCATTTATTGCCAAAATTGATAACTTTTGAATTTTTTTTTTGAATTTTGAAGTTTTATAGGTAACGTAAAAAATACAATTTTCAACTCGCCACTTTGAATTTGCGATTCAACAGTGCTAATCGATTCACAGAATTGAATTTTTAGCTCCCGAAGTTGATTACAACACCTTCTGGAACAATTTAAAATTGCTGGAGAAAAACAAAGTTCTGCTGGAGGCTCTAGATCGGCTGGAAAATGGTAGCAATCGATTCAAGGGGTTGATTTTAGGGGTTATACGAAGTTTTGAGTAATTTTTTGCAAAAATTAGCGATTTTTAATTTTTTTTTTAAATTTGAGATTTTCCGCAACTTGTAAAAAAATTACAATTTTTAACTGGTGACTTCGGGTTTGTTATTCACCGGCCCCAATCGATTCGGAATATCGAACTTATGATAGGATTAAATTTTTAGCTGCTGAAGTTGATTACAACGTCTTCTGGAACGATTTGAAATTACTGGAGAAAAGTCAAATTTTACTGGAGGCTCCAAATCGACTGAAAAATAGTTTCAATCGATTCAAAGGATCGACTTGAGTACATAAACCGAGTTTTAGATTTTTATTCTCATGTTTGCTCTTTTTGTAAAAAATTTATATCCCAATAAGATTTTCCCGCCATTTTCAAAAATTCGCCAAAAAATCGAAAAATCAACTTCAGCAGCTGGAAATTTGGTTCTGAGGTATAGATGATAATATGCTCCTTCAGTGAGCCAAATTTCACCTCAGACGGAGTTGACGAGTTATAAAAGCTCCCTAGTTAACCAACACTGAAAATTACTATTAGGTAGGTAGGTAGGTAGGTAGGTATGCCATACTCACAAGATGCAATCAGAATGATGATAGCCATTGTTACATGGATATTTTGCAAATTATGAAGCCAATATTTGAATAAATTTCGATTAATGAAATTTAAACTCCTGTGTATGGACGAATTCACAAGCCGGCAAACTGGTAAAAGTATTAAACTGCAATTCAGATTCAATACTGAAGCAGAACCTCTCGAAATGAATAATCCGACCTGAAATTAAATTCGAAATTGAATTCTGGGTAATTGGAAAAAATTTAGAATTTGGGTAAAGAAACTGAAAGGAAGATATTTATTGAAAGAATTGAAAATTTTACTAACGCCCAACATATTCCTCAAGTAATGAAATTGCGATTCGTAAGCGTAACAAAAGTAGCATTCCGCGAACACGAAGCTATTCACCAGTATCCAGAATATCTATAATAGGTATTGCCAAAAAAAAAAAAAATTATAGTTGTAGTTAATAACCTTAACTAATTGTGTACCTAGTTCTTTAAAATGATAGTTTAGTATCTTAAAACTCACCAAAAATTTCATATCGTGCGCTTCATCAATAAAACATAGAAAATAATCTTAAACACAATAATTATTCTAAAAAAATTAAAATTGAGCAAATTTGATGACATGGATGATTAACTTTGGCACCGGCTTCAGAGCGTTAAAACGTTCAAATAACACGCGTCGGTATCGTTTAAGGAAGTTAATGTGATAAAGAACTCGCCGTCTCGCCGTAGGAGTGTTGATAGGCTTTCTTTTCCAGATAAAACTTCGAGTAATGCTCTGTCAAAGTATCGCCATCTGTATTCTTGCATCTAAAGTATTGTTCTTCTTTCTTTGTACATGCATCAATCTTAAGTAAAGCCCTAACAATAAGACCTACTTCTCTTATCTTGTATTCTGACTTTTCTCTCGCAATTGATATGAATTTGTGGACTCCAATTTCCAATATAGGTACAGTAGCATAAGTTCGTACGTAGGTAGGTAGGTACCTATTTAATTTTAAGATTGTATATGGTATCTGAAGTGCCCATTTAAATTAATACCCAATATTTATTTCAAATGCAATTTATGTAGAAGAATACTTTTGATTTTTTTTTATCTCTCGAAGTTTTGATTAACATTTCCAAACATGGAGAGAATGGTAATGGTTTTGAAAGTCGAATTGATGACCTGTGACTAATTCGATGTTGCATTATTGGCCCAGCTTTCCATCTTCATGTGACAATAGCCTAGTAGAAATTTTACTGCGACAACTGCATAGTGCATAATTATGTAAGTTAGGTAGGTACCTTCATACTCGTACAGGGTGCCCAGAAATATCGAGCACCCCAAAGAAAGTTTTTCATTAAAAATATAGGTTGGCAACGTGAAATAGATGCATATGATTGGTGGAATGTTATCCAGTCCAACAACCAATCATGTGCTATCATTATTATCATTCACTGTGACCAACCAAAGTATTTTAGTAGAAAACTTTTTTAGGGGTGCTCGATATTTCTGGGCACCCTGTACCTTGTATGTAGGTTGATTCTTATAAGAATTGAAGCGATAATTTTTCTAGAGGGCTTCCTGCTGGAACTCAAAACATATCTCTGCGGGTATCTTTCAAAACATTCGATTGATTTTTTTTTTCTGTCAATTGTGTAGGTATCCAACAGATGATATAAATGTGTTATTTGAGCTTTTTTGTTCGCCATTCTTCTTGAACTGAATAAAATCCAAAAAATTTGAAGGAAGTGGTTTTTTTTATTTTACTGATAAAAAGGAACCTGACAAAGTGTGCAGTAAGCAATTTGACTCGATTTTTCTCAAATGTATAAAGGTCTAAAAAATTCCGAGGATATTTTAAGCGTCGAAAGGTAGCGGAACCCATCATCCATAAGGTTTTTTTTGGGCCCAAAATTTTCAAAAAAAATGTTCAATAATGGTAGAGAAATGCGATTGGGCTGCAACAACCTTTGGAACAGTCTGAAAATGGACTTGTGACTAAAAATGACAATTCCTATAGGAACAATTTTTTGAAAATTTGGGGCCCGAAAAATACTCTTTCAGAAGTTCAGATGTGATCAGAAAAGACAATTTCCAAAGTTGTAGCTGCCCAATCGCAATTTTCGACCATTTTTGGTCGATTTTTCAAAATTTTGGTGTGAACTTGAAATCGCGACTAAACTTTCAAGTAGGTACGTACTCGACTTGTGACTAGAAAAGTCGATTCTTTGAGTTTTAGCTGCCCAGTCATATTTTTCAACAATGTTTCGAAGGGCAGTTTTTCAAAAATTTTGTGCCCAAAAAATACCGTTTCGGATGCACTGACTCGAAATCATGTTCAAATTCCAGGAAACTCGACTTTTGACCAGAAAAGATTATTCCCAAAATTGTAAATGCTCAATCAAATTTTTCCACCATTTTTGGAGAATTTATTGAAAATTTGAGGCTTCAAAAACACCCATAACTACCAACCTACCTATTGTTTTTTTCTGAATAGCTAATTATGTTCTCAGTTGGAAGTGGATCAAAAATTTTAAAAAATTTGTCAGTTTGATTTGTGTGTATCAATTTTATTATACTTATAATCAAATTTGTTTTTAATTAAAGTACCTGTGATAAAATTGTCATGTACCTAGTATCTTAAATTAGGTACTGTATACATCTTATTGTACATACTTATGTAACTATCGAGAAAACCTCGTATGGTGTAAACTTCCGGTCTTCCGATTTGAACGAGACCTTGATATTTGGAAAGAACATGGTCTGAAATCTCCTGAACAAAAATTTCAGTTGCCCAAATTGATTTTTCGATTTTTGATGAATTTTTAAAATTTAAAAATTGACCCTTTTTGACGATTTGTGCTTTTTTAAAGAAAATGTAGGTATACCTGCTTACCACTTATTCAGTAAAAGTTATGCAAATTAGCCCTAAAACTAATTCAGGAGCCTCCATCACGATTTTCGATACCTCCAGAATTTTAAAATTTCTCCATAGGGTGTGGAAATTCAATTTAAGCATCTAAAAATTCAGTTGTGGCTTATCCTAAACATTGTTTAAAGAATTCATCCAAGACAAACTTTTAACAAGGCACTGGAGGTGTCCGCCTGGAAATCGGTTCAAATTTAGATAAATCCATTAAAGAGGTCAAAGATGAGCCACAGGCCACAACTCAATGTTCAGCTGCCCAAATTGATTTCTAAGCTTGTGGAAAAATATTTTAAATTCAAGAGAAATCGAATTTCGCGCTGGAGGCTCCAGAATGGCCTGAAATTGTAAAATTTGAATTTGAGGAGGGGGGGGGATTGATTTTAAACAAAGTACAGCAATGTCCTCTCAAACCGAAATAATTGTTTTGAATGTTTGAATGTTTTCCTCATGAGTTGAACTATAGTTGAACATTCTGTTCGAAAGAACACACTTGAGGTGTTCGCCTAGAAATTGGCTCAAATATGAATGAATCCTTTAACCAGGTCGAGAACAAGTCAAAACTCGATTTCTAGCTACCCAAATTGATTTCCAAGCCTTCTGGTGAAATTTCAAAATTCTGGAGAAATCGAAAATCTTACTGGAAGTTCTGGATGGCTCGAAATTGCAAAATTTGAATTCGAGGGAGGGGTCTGGCGGGTCGGTTTGGCAAGATACAGTCATTTGTGCAAATTTTAAAAAATTTCCTACAAATAGGAAAGTTTGATTTTTTGATTTTTTGTTTTCATAAAATATTCAGAGTGATTTTAAAAAAACACACTCGAACTATTACGTCCCCTGAAATTTGGGCCAAATGCGATTCAAGTTGTTAAAAATTGAGTCGAGAATAAACTGCAATATTTTCAGGCGCCCAAATTAATTTCAACGTCTTCTGGAGAAATTTTAAATTCAGGAGAAATCGAAAATCGCGCAGAGTAGGTACCTAATATGTAGTGAAATTCGGGTTGAGGGAATTCTTAAAGAATGTGTTTGTGTATACATTTTTTTAAAAGCATAATTCTCTAAAAATTGTCATTTTTCTCGCAATGAGGGTTCATGTGATGATCTTTCCAAAAATCGCAGTTCGCTTGACGTTTTCACGATTTTTTATGACAATTTACAAATTTACCTATTTTTTGATCTCTATAAAATAACGATATCTTTCTTTCACATATTTCACAAATAATTTTTGTCAGTTTTAAATTAATTCTCAGTTGATACAAAAATATCAATACCTACCTACTGTTTTTATCATCTCCGAACTTCTTTGTTCCTTAACTAATTATTCTGTGAAATTAACTGGTGCATGAAATGGGAAAAATCATTGCTTTTGTCATTATTCAGCTTTTTAATTTCGAGTTTCTAAACACGCGTTTAAAAAGTTCTATGTAAGAAGGTACCTATTCAGTATAGATCATTCAAGTTATGAGAATGTCAAATGATGTATTTCACATTTTATTTTCAAAAATTTATTTCAAAAAGTTGACAATTTTTACAATGTTTCAAAGAGATGAGCAATGACTTTACCTGTTTTGTAGATTCAGTTTGAAATTTCCCATTTCATGTCTTGGTCTATTTTACAGATTAGACTGCATGCAATCTGCATTCGCGCAAATAACAAAACCATCGAATAAATAGCTACCTAATAAATCTATTCGAAGTTCATCTGCGAAAAGAGCAAAAATATTTATAGAGAATTAATTTTCATCTTGTGTTCAAAATCCAATAAAAAATCTTCTTAGCGTCCGTCTTATGAAATTTATACAAACCACGCAATGATCTTCTTTAATCATATCGGCTGCTTTTTCTGCCATCATTATAACAGCGGCGTTCGGATTAACCGAGACCAATTTCGCCATCGCTGAAGCATCTACCACTCGTAAATTCTCGATATTTTTAACTTTCATGCGAGGATTGAGCACAGTTGTTGGATCACTTTCAGCACCCATTTTATTCGTACCTCCCGGATGATAAAATCCTGAAAGAAGTTGCTCAAATGCGCACCTCCAGTATTCGTCGCTGCCTTTTTCGAACTTTCTGCAAGCTTGGTAATCGATGAATTCGAACTCGAACCCGTATTTCTTCAGAGCCTCAGTTTGGGCAAACTTTTCAACGAATCTAACTCCATTCAGTAGTGACTGAAAGTCATCCTCGTGTCGTAAAAAATTAGGGTATATTTTCGGGTAATCCAAAGGATCGGCCGAGTTCAGCTCCATGTATCCGGTGCTTTTGCTTTCGGATAGAATCAAAATTATGAATATCGAATCCGACTGATTGTTGAGATCTGTGAAAAAACTCGCCGTTTCTTCGGATAAGCCGAACATATTGTATAGTTTATGTCGTTTATTTACCGTGCTCCACATGGTTTGGTAGGATATCCTCATAGTCATGAGTTGTATGTCAGGGTACGATGTTCCGTCATTTTTCGTATTAATAAATGCCATAAGTTTAGTCATACCCATCGTAGCTATGCCATTTTGGTACAAAGCGTACGTGTCTTTGATCAGCTGCAAAGATTCGGCTTTGATTTGATCCGGTAAACGATTTTTTCGATCGGTGAATACCAACCCGACGTAACAAGGATGGTCTTGCCAATTCCGACCTACTGGTAAATTGGCTACTAATGGAATTTTCATTTTTTTCAAATGTTTCTTTGGTCCTATTCCGGATAACATTAGAATTTGAGGCGACCCTATCGCTCCTAACGATAAAATCACTTCTTTTGTCGCCCTAATGACGCATTTTTTACCACTGGGAGCCAAAACCTCTACACCTATAGCTCTTTTCAACGTTTCATCAAACACTACCCTCAGAACAGTCACACCTCTCGCGAAATGAAAATTTTTACGCGGTTTAGTTATCGAAATAAACGCCTTGTACGTACTGCATCTTTTACCATCTCTAGTCGTGCTATCAGCAGATCCATACCCTACTGAAACCGGACCGTTTAAATCGGTCACTCGAGGTAAACCCATTTCGGCGAATCCTTCGCTAAATACTTCAACCGCTGGATCGGGTGATTCGTACGCAGATACGGTCAAAGGTCCTCCTTTATGATGCTCGTAAATTTCGGGTGAATATCCTCTGTAATCTTCGGATTTCAAAAAATACTTTTTGATCGAGTCGTAATTCCATCCGTCGCAACCGAGCTTCTCCCATGTATCGTAATCTTTCCTATGACCTCGTAAATAAACGGCGACGTTGACCGAAGAACATCCTCCGGATAATTTCCCCCTCGGGATTGACGACACGTTGCCCTCGAGGCCTTTGAAAAGAAACTCGTCCGGTTGAGAAACGTACTTGTAATCGACATCGGATTTTAATAAACTGGCCCATAAAATCGGAGTTTCGCTCAGAGGTGGCGGATCTTGACCTTTCTCGAGAAGTAAAACGGTCCAGGAAGCTTCTTCACTGAGACGACTGGCCAATGTGGAACCTCCACTACCAGCTCCGGCTACGATGAAGTCGTACGCGTTTGAATTTTCGCATATATCAGGACTGTAATCTGCGGGGTAATCTGAGTAATCGAGGCATATCGACGATTTCACCAGCCATAGCCATAGTATCGTGAGAGGGAGCTGAAAAATTCAATCATTGCTTAAATAAACAATAATGTTTGCAGCATCGATAAATCTTACCGAAAAATTTTAAATAACCGTAATTTACCAAGAATTACTGTAATTTACCAAGAATTATTGTAATTTACCAAAAATTACCGTAATTTATCAAGTATTTACAGTAGTTTACCAAAAATTACTGTAATTTACTAAAAATTACCGTAATTTACCAAAAAATTACCGTAATTTACCAAATTTTTATAGTAATTTATCAAAAATTACAAAAATTTACCTAAAATTACCGTAATTGACCAAAAATTACCTTAATTTACCAAAAATTACTGTAATTTACCAAGAATTACCGTAATTTATTAAGTATTTACAGTAGTTTACCAAAAATTACCGTAATTTACCAAGAATTGCCGTAATTTATTAAGAATTACCGTAATTTATCAAGTACCTATCTACAGTAGTTTACCAAGAATTACCGTAATTTACCAAATTTTTATAGTAATTTATGTAATTTACTAAAAATTACCGTAATTTACCAAAAAATTACCGTAATTTACCATTTACCAAGAATTGCTGTAATTTATTAAGAATTACCGTAATTTATCAAGTATTTACAGTAGTTTACCAAGAATTACCGTAATTTACCAAATTTTTATAGTAATTTATCAAAATTACCGTAATTTACCAAAATTACCGTAATTTACCAAAATTACCGTAATTCACCAAAATTACCGTAATTTACCAAAATTACCGTAATTTACCAAAATTACCGTAATTTACCAAAATTACCGTAATTTACCAGAAATTACGGTAATTTATCAATTAAAGTTACTAACACCAATCTCCAAAAAAAAAATTAAAAAATTGCCAGAATCTAATTTGGTACATTTGGATTAAAATGAATTCAAAATGACTGACGTTTAGAAACATTACAGTTACAAAGCATTGCCTTTCGTCAAAATTTCTAAAAAATGCTCCCTTTCCAAAAATTGTCAAAAACGTACCAATTTTTCTAAAATTGTCTATATTGCTTTTTTGCTGCGCTAATAATTGACAAAACTACTGGGAAATTTTCGCTTTTTTTAAAATAAAAATTACGTCAAGTAATTTTAACCAAAGTTAGCCCAAAAATCTCGCTTTTCTCTCAGAAATTATTAAAAAAACAAAAAAAAAGTGTAAAATTTGTCAAAGCCTTCTTCATTCTCACCCAAAATTGCAGAAAAGTCTCATTTTTCTGTCAAAAAATGCTTAAATTCTTCACTTTTATGTCGAAAAATGACAAAAAGTATCGTTTTTTGCCCAAAAAATGCCAATATTTTCCTTAAAGACCTCTTCGCTAAAATTTCAAAACCCTTGAATTTTGTTTTAAAATGTGAAAAATTTTTACCTTTTCACCAAAACTTTCGAATAAAACCTTCACTCATTTGTAAAAAATTTTCAAATTGTTTCGTTTTTGCCAAAAATTGCACGAAATTTTCACTCCTTCGCGAAAACTTCTCAAAAGGTTCACTTTGATTCAAAAATCAGCCAAAATTTTCGTTTGGCTGCCAGAATGCTGCCAAAAAGCCCTGATTTTTAAAATTGTCAAAATCAAGCTTTTGTCAGAAATTGCTAAAAACTTTCACTTTTCGCCAAGAAAGCTTTGTTTTTGGCTAAAATTGTAAGTCTTGCTTTTCTCCAATAATTACCAAAAGCTTTCACTTCTTTACGAAAATTGCCAAAAATCTCACTTATTTGCAAAAACCTTATCAAAAAAAATTGTTTTACCGAAATTTTGCTAAAAAGAATTGTAGTATTTATTATAACTTACTATCTAACAAAAATTGCGAAGAACTATCACTGTTTTTGTCAATAATTTCCACCAAGTTCAGCTTTCTGCTAAAATTGTTGAAGTCTCGTTCGATCTTTTTAAAAATATATTTCTCAGCATTAATTAATACTTCTGTATGTTTTGTGACTTTTTTGGTTAATTTTTGGCTACTTTCCTACAATTTTTTGATTGCTAAAATTACTTTTTTTTAGGTACTGTAAAAATTGAGTAAGTACGAGCCAATGATCACAAAAAAAACATGTTGCCCAGACCTCAAAACCAAATTTGAAGTCGCCAAAACTAATTTTTCACAATTTTGGGGAATTAACATCTCCCACGCACTGAAATCGACCACCACCGCCCTCCAATCGATTGGCACAATTTTCGAGACGATCTAAAGCCTTGACTTTTTTACAAATTTTGAAAGAATACATTTTTCAAGTCGTGTTCTACAAAAGAGCATTTTATCGGTAAGATGGCGAAATCTAATCTCTCTCCAAAGACGAAACTTATCCAAAATTTTAGTTTTGGTATAAACCCAAAAAAATGTTGTGTCAACTCCCCCCTCCCCCTCACCTGAACCTAATAAATGTGGCCGTGTGCACTCTAAATTCAATACCCACATATTTTCTGTCTGTGGGGGAGTTGATCGAAACTTTTGAAATTTTCATCGAGTAAAAAAAAACAATAATTAAAATCTGTAAAAAAATATTTTGGATTTTTCATTTCTGGGTAAATCCCTTGTAAATAACACTCTTTTCAAGAGAAAAACTTGTGTTGTCAATATAGTTCCTTTCGTAAGAAGAGGAGTGCAGGGGAGCATTTCTTGCCGTACTGGAAGTTCTACTTTTTGGGAAAAGCATCGTTTGGAGAAATTCAACGTTTCTAGAAATTGAAAATTTTCATAAGAGCCTTCTGAGGAGAGAAAAAATGGGAAAAAATCGCGGAGAATCCGGCCACCTCTTCATTTTTTTTTTACAAATTTTTGAAATTTTTCAACTTCTCAAAAACTTTTTCAATATGGAGTTTTTTTTGTTGTTAAAAATTCGTTGATTTTTCGATGAATTGTTTAAAATATCGGAGTCCAAATCAGCCAAAATATTCAGGAGCTCGAGTGAATTTTTCGATTTTTGGTGAATTTTTGACAACCAAATTTGAGCCAAAATGAGGAAAAAATCAAAATTTCATCGAATTGACCTATAGAGAGAGCTAAAATTTAAGATCTACCCAGGGATTTTCTGGGATAGCGAGTTGATTGAAACACACGACAGTTCACAAATTTCATTTTGGTAAAATTTTGTGAAAATTTCACATTTCAAAAATCCGCTGGAAACTCCAGGAATTTCCAAAAAGTTGCTGGAGGCTCCAAAATGACTTGAAATTACCTGCACCCCACTCGATAGGGTGTTTAAATCACGTGCTTTCTAACTTTAATGGTGACATTTTGTGAAAACTTCAAGCTGGAGGCTCCAGGAATTTGTAGCTTCCAAAACAACTTGAAATCAATTTCAATTGACTGAGTAGCGTGTTGCAATTAATTTTCAGAGTGAATTTCGGCTTTCCGACTTCATTTGGTTAAAAATCTGTGTAAATTTCAAAATTCAAAAATCTGCTGGAGGCTCCAGAACTGCCCGAAACGGTTCAAAACCATGTCCAATAGATTTGGTGGGTAGAAAATAGAGAATATTTCAAATTTAAGCTCTCAAAGTCAGTTTGACAAAATTCTGTTTTTTCTCTCATTTTCAACCCAAATTTGATTTTCAAAAATTCACTGAAAATTCGAAAAATGTACTTCAATTCCTGAAATTATGGCTGGTGATATATTTTTCCATGCTCTCTCGATTTGACTTTGTCCTTATTTTCATATTCCGAATTAAAAAATATACTAATGAAAAAATCTTCATACAGATAAAAATGTTTGCTCTGGGCCGATCGTGAGGTTTCGAGGTCTAAAAACAACTAAGTAGGTACCTACCTATCTTAGAACTGAAAGAATTCTTCGGCATATACTGGCCATTTTCTACATCTAGATATTGTTTTAGTCAGAGGAGAAATTGCAGAGAGAGAGAGAGAGAGAGGAATTTCGACACGCTGACTGCAAACTATTATAGAATTTCACATTGATTTACTGTAATTCTTTTCAACTCACCATATTATCTAAGTTGTAGCCTCACATTTAACATCAATGTAGTATTATTTAATTCGCGAACCATGAATAACTACCATCCACGCATATGAGAAACACTGCCAACCATTACAAAAATCATTTGTACCTAGATAGTTTGTTTTTCAATTTTTTTTTTTAAACTTAGACACGACATGCTGTACAAATAAACATCATCTGCCTGAACCTGTCATCGCATTAAATCGTTAAAGATACACACATATAACCTGTTTTGTGCAAAAATTACTTAATTAATTCTTCTACACAAGTCTCCTACGTCAGGTTTTTGCATCAATTAAAATATTAATGTGTATATAGCTTTTAACTTTGGATTTCGTATCATTGAAATTGAAAAAAATCAATTAATTGAGGAAAATTATCTACTTACTTACAGCGTTTTTCGTAAATTAAGCTACCTGTTAATCTCAAGTGAGTTTATAGAATTGAATTTGATGAATTTTTTGTACCTAGTGGTTTAAAATTATTTTTTGGATGATTAAACATTGCAGTGTTGCTTTTAAATGAGTTTTTAGCGTTGAATTTGGTAAAAAAAAAAAAAAAAAAATGGTGACAATGTTAAACGTGGTAGGTAGTTGCATTTTATTGTAGTGTTGATCCTGAAGTTCTCGAATGTGCGTGCTTTTTGTAAAATAATTACTCAATGACATCACAATAATCATCGTTGGTCTTCGTTAAAATACGATTATCAATTCATATGCGTCGTGTAATGTGTGTCTATGTAGGTACCTATTACACATAAATCAATGAAATTCGATCGTTCATTTGGTTAAATCATTCCATTAATCAGATGCATACCTATAGTAACCTTGAACTTGAAAAAATGTATTGGCAATGAAATAATTTATCTACGTCATAAAAAAAGATTGATTTTATTTTTTAGAAAAACAAAAAAGAGTACAAAAATTGTGCATTTATAAAATAACTAAAAACAAGAATCATTCAAACACGTATTCTGAATTTTTCCATAATCCTCTTTAATTATATCAGCTGCTTTCTCAGCTAACACTATTATACTAGGGTTAATATTGACGGAAACAATTTGAGGTATGGCACTTCCATCGACCACACGTAAATTACGTATTTGTTTAACATTTAAACGAGGATTTAACACAGCCGAAGGGTCATTTTCAGCTCCCATTTTAACACTACCTACAGGATGATAAAATCCAGTTAGAATTTGATTAAAAGCGCATTTCCAATAATCGTCGCTTTCGAAATCGTATTCTTTGCAAGCCTCGTAATCGATACGTTGTAATTCCAAACCAGCTTTCACGACAGCTTCGGTTTTGGCGAATTTCTGAAGATAATGAACTCCTCTGAGCATTTTATCGATATCCTCTTGCGTGCCTAAGAGATTCGGGTGTATTTTTGGGCCATCTTCGGGATTCGTCGATTTCAGTTCGATGAAACCTCTACTTTTACCTTGACAAATGACTAATATCATGAGTAAAACGTCAGTTTTATTGATCCACTGGGCGAATAAATCACTGGTTTTTTCAGACATGCCGTATAAATTATGCAAGGCGCTTTTTTTATTCCGAGTTTGGTACAAAGATTGATAAGGAATTCTGGCTATAATGAGTTGAATATCAGGCTGAGGCGAATCGTCGTTTAGGGTGTTGATAAAAGCTTGGGGTGTGGATAGGCCAATAGTGCCTAGTTTTTGTTCGGTCAGATCTTTGAAATCGTTGATCATTTTTATAGATTCGGCTTGAATTTGAGCTGTCGAACGATTGATTCGATCGGTCAAAATCATACCCATGAAACCAGGATGGTCGTGGTAATTTTGACCCACTGGTAAATCAGCTATTACCGGTATACCTAATGATTCGAGATGGGGTTTTGGACCAATACCTGATAGCATAAGGAGTTGAGGCGATGCTATAGTGCCTGTTGATAGAATAACTTCTTTGAGAACATTAATCGAACAAGTTTTACCATTGGCTAATGAGACTTCGACACCTGTAGCAGTTTTGGTTTTCTCTTCGATTATTACTTTCCTTACGAAAACGTTTCTAGCGAAAAAGAAATTTTTCCTGGATTTTGCCAAAGGTGTATAGGCTTTGAAAGTGCTGCATCGTCGACCATCCCTCGTAGTACTATCTGGGAACCCGAACCCGGCTCTAAAATCGCCGTTCAAATCAGGCACGTAGGTCAAGTTTGTTTCTGCAAAAGCTTGCAAAAAAACTGGCACAACTGGGTCGACTGCGTGTAAAGTTGATACAGTAAGAGGACCTCCTCTACCATGATAAGCAGGATTGTAAGTTCTACCCCTGTAATCTTCCATTTTTTTGAAATAAGGTAACACTGACTCGTAATCCCAACCTTCGCATCCTAGATCTCTCCAGTCATCGTAATCTTTTCGAGACCCTCGTAAGAATAGTTGAGCGTTTATAGTAGACCCTCCACCGCTCGCTTTACCTCTCGCTATCGAACTAACTTGGTTTTCCAATCCTTTGAATAGGTTTTCATCCGGTTCTGATTGGTAATCGTAATCCATATCGGTTTTCAAATTATGGATCCAGTTCCACGGCATGTCTGTGTGATCGCCGAGCTGGTCGTCGCCTCGTTCTAAAAGTAACACGTTCCATGTTTCTACCTCGCTCAGACGCACTGCCAATGTTGATCCGGCGCTTCCGGCGCCTACGACGATGAAATGGAAAGGGATATCATTTTCGCATAAATTAGATGAGAAATCTGCCGGATAGGTCGGTTCTGAGGTGACTTTGTGAGCCAAAATGCAACAAATAGAGAGTAAATGCAACAACTGAAATTATAAAAAAATATATATATAGGACATGTATGTATTTATTTGGGCTTAAATTTGGCTATACATAACTGTAAAAATATTAAATAAAATAAATACGTACCATGTTGAAAATATTTTTTTAAGCTGATCGTCCGAAAATTTTGTTTGGAAGGAATGCACAACTAGAAATATTAATAAAAAAATATCAAAGTTATTAAATATTCTTTATGAAATTAACGTTAGGTATACGTTGACTTGCATTTTTATAAATATCGTTGAATGCCTGTTTTTCTGACATTATCTCGACGACTAATGTAATTAAGGTGAGGGCATAAAGCAACTTGAAATTAATTATTTTCTTAGACGATGCGTATGCACTCGACATTATTTCGTATGCATTGCAGTCAAGGATCAAATGTAGATACTCGTAATTGCATCTATATGGCACTACTTACCTACAAAGAATAATTTCAAATCAAGTTTCACTAATTACCTGTATCAATCATCGGGCACGTACAAGTACATGTACGCAGGATTGCTCGTGATCAACATACAGGGTGTCCGGTGAGTGGATGACAATATTTCAGATTTGGATACAACCAGGTACCTTTAAGAAACAAGGTCGTGTGAATGCTATCTTGAAAATTAAAGGGGCAATAGGTTTGCAAAATGTGAGAGCCAAGATTCAATTTTGACCATGGGAGTTCGCAGTACTTCGAAAAATGAACAAAACACAAAATAATACTTTACCTAACTTGCAAATGGAAGGGGCTATGGATATTTTTAATTTCAAAAACGTCGGAAAATAAACAAATTTATCATGATAATTTCTTTTCTTACACTAAAAATTTAAAAAGTTTTTGGAATTCAGAAATTTTTGATTTGCACAAATTTCATTGAATTGACAATTTTTGAGCTTCGAACCCTTTTAAATGTTGGAGTAGAAAAAAATGATCATAACAAAATTTGTTTATTTTTCAATATTATTCAATTTTTGCAAGTTAGGTGAAAGTCATGACACATACTTTTGTTCATTTTTTGAAGTAAATACTACCAATTCCCATGGTCAAAATTGGATTTTGCCTCTCAGATTTTGAAACGTATTTTGCCCCTTCAATTTTGAGAATAGGCAGCACCTTCACATAACCTTTTTTTCTTAGTGCAACAATTTGTTTACCCAAAAGTGGCCAAAGCGGACACCAAAAAATACCCTAAAGTAATCTCTTGAAAGCATTAAACAAAATTTCACCATGCATTGATCGATTAGAAAATTAGAAATAGTTTTGAACCAGTTTTCAGCAGGCCAGCAAATTTTTGAATGTTCAGGAAGTTGCAAAGCTAAACCTTCATCATGTTTAGTCAACTGGAGGTGGTTTCAAGTTGTTCTGGAGACATCAGGAAGATATCTTACAGGTACCTAGTGAAATCAGTGAAAAAGTAGTGATTCTTTACCTTTCTGACTGAAAGTACTTATAGGTAGCGATAATTTGGAAAATATAATATTTCAACTTTGAATACGCCTGGGATCCTTTCATCCTTTTTATTACTTGACTTATGGGCATTTTCTGCCAATGAGGTGTTCCCAAAAAATCCTTTTTTCAAAAGGGTGTCTAACACTCCTGCTTATCCTGCTAATCTTGCTTTTGTCCTGCCTTACATCAAAATGTCTTGCATTTTTTTCAAATTTCTATAATTTAATCTCCCTTTTAAAAGAAATTTTGAAAAAACATCGTTATTTTTCATACCTACCTAACTGATGAAAAAGTTTGGTGTGAAAAATACCTAGTCTTCGGCAGATGGAAATACATAAAAATTTTCAGAAAATTAAGGAAGTTGGTAGGTGTACGAGTAGGTACCCAATTTTTGATGAATTGATTTCCGTTTTTTTTTTTGCCACAATTACGGTGAAAAAGTATAAAAATAATGTAACCTTACTTAATTAAAAACGCTCAAAAAAAGTTGAAAAATTTGAAAACCAAATTGAGAGGGTGAAAATATTGTCAACGCTCCCTTCTCTCTCTTCCTCCCTCCCAAAAAAATATGTACCCCTTAACACCGGAAAACTGGAAAATAATTAAGTGTAAAATTTTGACCTATCTCCTCCCCCCACCCAAAAAAAAATCGTGAAGTGTTTGCAGAATGCCTCACTAAATGAAAAATTGAAAGAGTAGAGGTATTTTTGACACCCCACTTCCCTCATCTCCCCTCTCTTGGCTCTCTTCCTCCCTTTCAAAAAAATCTTAAAATGTCCAACGACGTTGAAAAGGCCAAAAAATACGTGTTGAATACTGAACCTCCTCCTCTCCTCCTCTTCTCCCTCCTTACCATAAAAAAGTCCTAAAGTGTTTGCAGAATGCCTCACTATAATGAAAAATTGAAAGAGTAGAGCTATTTTTGACACCTCCTCCTCACACCTTCCCTCTCCCCCTTCGAAAAAAATCTCAAAATGTCCAAAGACATTGAAAAGGTGGAAAGATTACGTGTTGAATACTGAACCTCTTCCTCTCCTCCCTCCTCACCATAAAAAAGTCCTAAAATGTTTGCAGAATGCCTCACTAATGAAAAATTGAAAGAGTAGATGTATTTTTGACAACCCTCCCTTTCCACACCTCCCCTCTCTCCCTCCCTTCGAAAAAATCTTAGAATGTCCCAACACATTGAAAAGACGAAAAAAATACACGTTGAATACTGAACCTCTTCCTCTCCTCCCTCTCTTCCTCACCATAAAAAAGTCGTAGTGTTTGAAAAATGTTCCGTTGAACGTTCTGCTAAAGTCCTGCTTCTTCACATTGAAATTAATTCGTTAGACACCTTGTTTTCGTTAAAGTTTTCAGTCGTTTTTTGCCAGTTGTCAGAATCAGGAATTTCTGCATTTCCAACAAAATTGCTAAAAATTGTCGTTTTTGCAAAAAATTTCGAAAAGCCTCACTTTTTAATTCAATAGAGTTGTTCTCAAGTCCCACTTTTTTGCCTAAAATTTATTTTTTTTCCAGAAATTGCAAAATTCTTACTATTGTTGTCAAAAATTGCCCAATAGCTATGTAGAGTCCCGCATTTTCATCGAAAAATTTCAAAATAAAGTACATAGATCAACTCTTTAAAATTAAAAACCACAATATTTCACGTTTTGTCACCTTTTTTGGTTACTTTTTCGAGCTTTTTTTGCCGTTAAAATGACTTTTAAAAAAATTGAGTAGATAGAGATACGAGCTTGTACGTAGTTTAGTGAATTCTCTTGAAAAGAATCCATAAAACCAAGAACAAGTAGCAATGTTCATAAGCGAATGACTGTTACCAAAATTTCATTCCTTTATTTTGAAAATGAGCATACTTATGCTATATACATTAATAAGGGGGCTGGTACGTGAGTGGATGTCAAAACTTCAGATTTGGATAATTAAGTATAACCGGTACGAATTGAAAAGAACGTTAGATGGACAAGTTGCCTATCTTTGAAATTTAAGGGGCAACCGAGTTTTGAAAAAAAAAATTAGAAAAACGTAACTTTGATAATGGTAATTGGTAGTACAAATTTCGTCATCATGAATTTTTACCCGACTTTAAAATTGCAGGGGCTAAAAATATTTTAAAAGAAAACAATAATTATAAGAAAAACTTATTTTGGTATTTTTGATTATGGAAATGGGTAGTGCTTTAGAAAATAAACAAATTTTGTCATTATGAATTTTTGCCCAACTTTGAAATCGGAGGAGCTAAAAAATATTTTAAAAGAAAAAAAATTTATAGGCAAAAATTCATAATGACAAAATTTGTTTATTTTTTAAAGTACTTACTTTATTACTACCCATTTCTAGGATTAAAAAATATACGTTTTTCTCGAATTTTTTTTTCAAAGCTCGGTTGCCCCGTAAATTTTAAAGATTGACAACTTAAATCGCACTCGGTTACATCCAAATCTGAAGTTTTGAATCCATTCACCAGACACCCTGTGTAGCCAACCTCAAACGCAATACATTACAGTTATGCCCTAGACTTTTCATTTTGTTTTATTCATTTCATTACCTAGTCGCCAGAAATAATTCTGAAAAATTGGCATTGAGCATGCAAGTTGATTTATAATACCTACCTATTAAGTACCTACGTATATGTTAATTGCAATTATTAAATTAAAAAAAAAAAAAAAAAAAAAAGAACAGAGCAAAATGAAAAAAATTATTGAATTACTTTTAGGTAATTAGGATGACAACTCGTCCAAAATATTTCAACTGGCAAGTGACGTGCTTCACAAAATTTCACACGATAAAACTACATTTTTAATTAGGCAACGTAAAAATCAACTCCCAAATTATTTTAAAAAATTGTTACACATTAAAAATACTTATTTTCAAAAATCTTAATTATTGGAAATTCATAATTATGTTTTAATTTAAAAAACACCCCGGTAATTACTTTCACTCCAGCATACCGGCATATGCTCGATCATGTATGATAACGGTTTGCTAAAGAATTTTAATTTCATACCTATACCTGCATAATTTAAAATTAATTTATTCGCGAAGCATTGACGAAGCGCGTAGTGTATGCAATAGTATCTAACTATTCAATGAACTTTATTTATTAATTACGGAAAAAGGTCAAATATTGCTTCAAAATTAGGCTACACTTCGAATGCATTGTATTCTTGATAGCGATTAGTGTTGGACAATGTCTAGTCTTCTCCTGTTTTGTTTTCTTTCTTCTTCTTTTATTTAAATTAGATAGGTATTGATAAAGGTCTTTATTTGAACTGATATTAAATCTGGTTGAAATAAAATTAACATCAGTGCACTAACAAGTTAACCCTCTCGAGGATTCCGCCTTCAATTTGAACGAGAATGCGATTTTGGGAAAGATCATAGTCTAAAACTTCTAAAACTAAAATTTCAGATGCCCAAATTTATTTTTGGCAAATTTTAAAAAAAATCAAAATTGACCTTTTTTGACAATTTAAAAGTGAACATTTTTGGCGAAATATTTGTTTTCAAAAAGGCCAGTACCTACTTACCATACCTACCTAATCGTGTGTGCGTGTGCTGTGTTTTAAAAAGAATTTAAACGGTAAGGTATCTATTTGAAATGATATGGCTGGGAGTAAGATATGTTTAATTAATTGCAGCAATCGTCAATTCATGGGCTGTTTTTTAATTAGTGTAGTGTAATATATTCTCTACAAGAGTGCGTTAGTGATCATGCTCTCTGTTGCTTTTCATTCATATTAATTTTCATTATCACTTTCACGATGATCGGGTAAAAAATTTTGAGTACGTTTTTGAAGTTTAAGATCCATAGAATGTTGATTTTTCTTTTTACTGTTTCGCAGACATGGCCGGATCGAAATCGCCCTGAGTGTTATCGCCGCAATTTTTCATTGCAATTGTGATGTCTTATCGCCCCTCAAACCTAGTGAAACTTCTATCATACTGACTAAAACTAATAAACCTCACGAAAACAGTAATTTTGGTTGTTTCACATCGTATGACAACAACTTCGAGGAGTTTTTGGCCGAAACTGAGTACGTAGTGGACAAAAGTTTATTCATCAAGGAGATCTTATCATGCCAGAAAAATATCCTGTTGATATCCACTCCTCCTGCATTTGGAAAAACCACAAATCTCGGTATGCTGCAATTATTTTTCGAACATCCTGTAAAAGATGACATTGTACTGAAAAGAGAACAAAGCCCCGGGTATGGGTACTTCAAATATGGCCGACTTAAGGCCGACAATGGACAGCACCAGTTCTCCGAGAAACCATTGATTAGTAGGTACGATGAAATACTCAATGAACATCTTTGCAACCATCCAGTCATCTACTTAGATTTCAAGCCTTCAGATGTGATATGGTATCCCGAAGAAATAAAGCTAATCGAACGTATTCTATGCGAAAAAATATCTCGCGAGTTCAAAAGACACTTTTACGTTCGGAAATATTTCATCGAGTTGATAGGTAACTCGAAAATTGACATGGACGTCAAACAACAAGCAAAAACTGATTGGCAGAAGTTTGAATTGTACGCTTTGAATCGTCAGCTAAGCTGGCCGGATCTATCTACCAGTTTACGTTTCCTTTGTCAAGTTTTGTATCGGTTCTTTAACCGAAAAGTAGTGATTTTGATCGATGAAATGGATTTTTTGGTAAACCATGTGCAAGAAAGATGGATTTATAAAGATGAACCTTGCCTCAAAGATCAACAAAATCAAGTGATGGGGTTTCTGAAAGATCTCATCAATTCGACATTTCACGAGAACGATTTTCTGCTTAAAACCATAATCATGGGCAATACTTTATCATGTATCGACGAGCTTTTTTCCTTAGATGAACTGTCTATTCACGTTTCTGATGGGATAGAAAATGATTTCGCTGAATTTTTTGGTTTCACCGAGTCAATTTCCAAAAAACTCTTACAAATTAGCAAAGTACCTGATAAAGTGACTGCTGAAGCGATCGAATGCTACAATGGTTATAAATTTCACTCAATTTCCAATCACTCTTTGCTTTGTCCATTGGACGTAATTTCAGTTATGCAAAAAAAATCGATTCCCAGTACCTGGGTTACTAAATATTTGGATGATGATCTCAACCAGTTAATAGAGCTTGAATTCATGAAGTCTTCTATGGAAGTACTTATGGATGGGAAATCTACTGAGGTGGCTTGGTCCAACGTTAAATTCAATCGTTATGATTTCATCAGAATTTTCAACCTTATCAATGAACGAATTGCCAGACCTAGTTGTAATGACACCAGCTTGGTATTGAAACGTTTATATGCTGAGGGGTATGTGACTTTGGCTGGTGTTGGATACGACATAGAGCAAAACAAAACGTATTATCGAGTGAAGGTGGCAAATCGAAAGATGGCTTCTTTAATCGAGAATGCTCTGGTGCTTTATGAAGAACATTTTCTTAAGGGCAAATGAGTAAAATTTACCAACTTATTTTTTATGAGCGTTTCAGTTCTGAAGAGTAGCTATTGTACGTATTAATTTCCAATTTGGAAAATAATAATCCATGCTGATAACTTGATTTGAATAATAAATGCGTAAGTATTAGTCCGGCATATGACAATAGGAGTAATTGCACCCCCCCGCCGATCCTCCGGGACAACATTTTTCTTGAAGGGGACATCCTAAGGAACATTTTAATGCAAAGTTGCCAAAAAAAAAGTTGGCCTTACTTACAAAATGGCGGCCATTTTGATTGACAGGTCAGCCGAAATCGCAGATTTTGCGTTTTAACATAGGACTTGCACAAACTTTTTCAAACTTTACAAAGGTAGATCAAAAGATCATGCAAAAATTTATCACCTGTCCAAATTTCAAGTGCTAAAGTGCGTTTTTCGATTTTTGCTGAATTTTTGAAAATCGAATTTAGGCTAAAAATGAGGGAAAAAATCAAAATTTTACCAAATTGACCAAGAAAGCTGAAATTTGGGATATACCCTATTTTCGACATGCCAAATTGATTGGAAACGGTTTCAACCCGTTTTGAGCAGTTCTGGAGCCTCCAGCAGATTTTTGAAACTCGAAATTCCCACAAAATTCCATCAAATTGGAGTTGTAAAGCTAAAATTCATTCTAAAAACTAATTTCAATACGCTACGAAGTACTGCAGGTGAATTTAAAAGTCGTTTCGGAGGCTCCAGCGACTTTTTGAAAATTCCTAAAACCTCCATCAGATTTTTGAATCTTTTAAATTTTTACAAAATTTCATCAAATGGAGATGGAAAGCTGAAATTTACTCTACACTCCAATTTTAACACCCTCGGAAGACGACTTTAGGTGGGTTCAAGTAATTTTAGGGCCACCAGCGACTTTTTTTAAAAATCACTGGAGCCTCTAGCAGATTTTTGGAACTTTAAATTTTCACAAAATTTCATCAAATGGAGATGGAAAGCTGAAATTTACTCCACACTTCAATTTTAACACCCTCTGAAGACGATTTCAGATGGGTTCAAGTCATTTTAGGGCCTCCAGCGACTTTTTTGAAAATTACTGGAGCCTCCAGTAGATTTTTGAAACTTGAAATTTCCCCAACATTAATTTATCAAATGGAGTTTGCAAGCTGAAATTTACTTCGCAGACTACATGCGATGGTTTCAAATGGTTTTGAAGCTTCCAGCTACTTTTAGGAAATTTCAATTTTCCAAAAAAACGTCATACAACCTTTCAAAAAGTTGCTGGAGGCTCCAAAAAGACTTTAAATTCACCAGCATTCAACTTCGTAGCGTATTGAAATTAGTGTGCAGAATGAATTTCGACTCTCCATCTTGGTTTGATAACATTTTGGGGAAATTTCAAGTTTCAAAAATCTACTGGAGGCTCCAGTAATTTTCAAAAAAGTCGTTGAAGGCTCTAAAATGACTTGAAATCCACCAGAAGTCGTTTTCAGAGGGTGTTAAAATTGGAGTGTAGAGTAAATGTCAGCTTTCCTTCTCTGTTTGATGAAATTTTGTGAAAATTCAAAGTTTCAAAAATCTGCTGGAGGCTCCAGAACTGCTCAAAACGGGTTGAAACCGTTTCCAATCGATTTGGCATGTCGAAAATAGGGTATATCCCAAATTTCAGCTTTCTTGGTCAATTTGGTAAAATTTTGATTTTTTCCCTCATTTTTGGCCTAAATTCGATTTTCAAAAATTCAGCAAAAATCGAAAAACGCACTTTAGCACTTGAAATTTGGACAGGTGATAAATTTTTGCATGATCTTTCGATCTACCTTTGTAAAGTTTGAAAAAGTTTGTGCAAGTTCTATGTTAAAACGCAAAATCTGCGATTTCGGCTGACCTGTCAATCAAAATGGCCGCCATTTTGTAAGTAAGGCCAACTTTTTTTTTGGCAACTTTGCATTAAAATATTCCTTAGGATGTCCCCTTCAAGAAAAATGTTGTCCCGGAGGATCGGCGGGGGGGTGCAATTACTCCTATTGTCATATGCCGGACTATATAGGTACATTAGATAATTATGTAAATGCCTGAGTAGATATGAATAGGCCCAATTATGCTTAAATACCGCGTGAATTTTCTATTGATTGAATATTTTATGGAGGTTTTGGAAAAAAATTCATAAATAAACATTGGCTCATTCAAAATTGATGATTTTATACTTTTTGAAAAACCGAAAGTTCGAAGAATTCAAAAATTGAGGTACATTGAAGAAAAACCGAAGCTATCAACCCTTTTTGGGGCATTGAAAGGGGGGTTGGAAAAAATGGAAATTCTGGTCGAAACTTTCGGGGTGAATAGCAGGTTTTTGAGAACATACGTATTTTTGTTTTTTTACAGATTCCGAATCACCACTCTCTCCCCTGTCTAACAATGCCTCAAACTTTATGTCCCGGGGCGTTTGAAGCTCCAAAATATCAATTTTGGAAAATTCAATATGTAGATAGCATGCCAATAATTTCGAAATATTTCCCTTTGGTACTTATTTATGGTAATCTTCGCCGCTATGAAACTTGGCTCAAAAATAATTTCACAGTTTGAAAGGGCATCCAAGGCTGATTCAAAAACGTTCATAAAATTTTTCAAAAGTCCAAAGTTGAACTTTCATTGAAAGTTCAAATTTCAAAATGGGGTCGTAAGTGCGAGCTATGATTCAAAATTACGCAAAAAATCACCACAGATGTAACTTTTTATGCTGTTTCGGAATATATTGTTTTCAAAATGGGCACTTTCAACTGGGGGGAAAATTGCCCCCCTCAAATTTGGGTCCAAAATTCAAAAAAAAAGTATGGGCGTGTACTATATCAACTGTTATGTTTTCGGAGGTGCTAAACACGAATATGACCTTGGTTTTTCGATTGCGCTTCATCTGAAGCCCCCGCACCCCCTCCCCCTGAAAGGGTCACATTCCAAAAAAATGGTTTGTGTAATGCGATACATGAAATGGCACGTTTTTGGAGGTGCTGAACACGAATATCAGATTTGTTTTTAGATTGGACGTCATCTAAAGCCCCCCGTGTCCCATTTTATTTTTATTCAAAATTTGACTCAAGGGGTGGGGAGCATGGGACCTCAAATGAGTCCCAATCAAAAAACGAAGGTCATATTCGTGTTCAGCACTTCCAAAAACGTGCTATTTCATGTGCGTAACACAGCCCATTTTTTTGTAATACGAGGGGAGGGGGCGCTGGGGCGCTGGGGGCTTCAAATGAAGCGCAATCGAAAAACCAAGGTCATATTCGTGTTCAACACTTCTGAAAACATGACAGTTGATATACTACACGATCATACTCTCTTTGAATTTTGGACCCAAATTTGAGGGGGGCAATCCCCCCCCCAGTCGAAAGTGCCCATTTTGAAAACAATATATCCCGAAATAGCATAAAAAGTTACATCTATGGTGATTTTTTGAGTAACTTTGAATCATAGCTCGCACTTATGGCGCCATTTTGAAATTTGAACTTTCACTGAATGTTCAACTTTGAACTTTTATAAAATTTTTATGAACTTTTACATGAACGTTTTTGAATCAAATTTGGATGCCATTTTGAACTGTGAAATTATTTTCGAGTCAATAAGTTTTCTAGTGGAAAAGTTATGAGCCCTTGAAGTGGAATACTTCAGGAAATTGCTAAAGCAAAATAAAACCTCCCCACTGGGCCCTCGAGAGGGCTGGGGGGATTATTGGCGTTTTTTTTTCAAGTAGTTGTGTGGGTAGGTTATGTGAAAAAAACTTGAACAAAATCGAAAGACATGGGGTCAAACTATGGGTCAAATTGAAATGGAATGACCCCTGGGCGAGTATACTCGTCATTGGTACAAAGGGCCATGTACTAGTTGGACGAGTATACTCGTCCGCGGTACCGAATGGGTTAAGGCAACAAAAAATAAATCGAGAAGGTACCAGATGGGTTAACAATCATAATTTTTATTTTCTAATCATCCTTGTGTTCCTAAGCTATGCAAAACATGCTACAGTGAAAGCATGTTCTTAATTACATTTCAATGTCATGGAGACAACAATTTTTAAAGTCACAAAGTAGGTATACCAAGCTCCTGACGTTAAAATATTCAACAGACATAAAAAATAGAATTGACTCCATTTTAGCACAAAAGTCTTCAAAGGTGTCTGAAGAAATTTTGATTTTCTGCGGAAATTTTAACCTATTTTGATTGGTCGCATGACACAGCTTTGGCCCTGGTTTCGCTGGGGTCAATTCTTATCTCTAAACTAAAAAAATCCCATTTTTCTCATACCAGTCAGTCAATTTTCAGTCAACACCCCTCCTTCCCCACTTCACCTCCTTCAAGTTTTCTTCTTGTCAGATCGACCAGGTACGAGTATTTTTGCAAAAAATGAATTTAAAAAAAACAATTGCACAAATAACTCGATCTGACAAGAAAAAAGTTGGAAGGGGGCGGAGTGGGGGAGGGAGTTGAAATTTTGAGGGCCCTATTCGGTGCATCCGCCGCGGCCGGGGGCCTCCAACCGACCCAGTCCGGGCCTGCATTCGTTATACCTTCGATTACATTGATATTTTTTCTTTGGTGGAAGATCAGGCCTCACACCAAACATCGGTTATCATCAGAAAACGTACCTGCTCCCAGTTCCCACCACGAAGTATGGAACTGGAAGCATAGCAACACTCTTCAAGTTCTAATCGGTCGAATACCGCCCGTAGCCGGAGCTCTATTATCTCGATCCGGATACCCGATGAAAAATCTGTACGATTTGACCCAGGGATACGTTCCATAAGGTATATCCATTGCTCTAGAGCACAAACTGGCAGCCTCTTTGGTAGCAAACCTGAGCCTAGATCCGTTCTCATCAGCTGAGCTACTCTCATCCATGGTCAAATACCCCCAAGCACTCAACAGTTTGAAAACAATGGTGAAATTCGCATCACCCACTTGAACAGGCTCTAGGTGATTTTCGGCGAAATATAAACCCATGTAGTATTCATCGTGATGGACATCGACACTGGTAAAATTCATCCAGACGGTGGCTCCCTCCTTCAGAAACGTTTTGTAGAAGCCTTCCAAAGATCTGAGATGGAAAAACTGTCTGGCAGTTCTGCCTTCTAGTAGGAAACAATCGTTTTCCCAAAAGTTGCCAATTTTTTCTGCTTCTAGGAACCTGGCGATCGCGTAAGGATTGTACAGAACCACATTGGAGTTTCTGTTCAGTCGGTAGCCTTTGTACCATTCTAACGAATCGTTTAAAGTTTCGCTCGCGATAAATTGAGCTGTTTTGTATATTCGATCGACTTGCGATCGAGTGAACCCGTAATACTCTTCGTAGATATTATTAAACGTGTCGTAGGCGGCGTAATCGTCGTTCATTTCGGAGAAAACTTTTTCTTTCGAGAACAGCAACGTGCCATGCAAGATGGCTTTCTCTAGATACTCGTTGTTGGAAAACGATATATTGAACCATCTGGCATAATACCTCAAACTTTGCTTTTCGATAATCGGTCGATAATGCCTCATACCGCAAGTAAACTTGTATTCGAAAGCTTTCATCAAGTTTAAATCGTAATCGTCGATAAGAATTACCACTTTTTTACCGTAATATTCGTACAGCATTTTGCACAGATTTCTCAAACTGTTCAACGCCACTGGTTCTTTGGTCTCTAGGTAATCGACGACGTCTTCAAAAGCCAGCTGTTTAGCTAAAACTTCAGCTTTCCTGGTTGGATCTAGTTTATCGTAATCGTCACGTTTCATGTATTCGAATAAGAATTGGAATTCGCGGTAAACATTGGCGATAGCTTTGTTCAAAAACATAACCATGCTTTCGAAATCAACGTGATAGACGAATTCCTCGAAATCCAAGTAGATGACGGGGAACTGACCTTGGTATTTTTCGATAAATTCCGCGTGTTGAGCTATTAACAAAGGTGATTGGTAGTTATGCTCGCGATCGTCATCTTGAGACGTGTAGACGCCAGTCGTGAACCAAATTCGATTACGTGTCTCTTCTTTGGGCATCAGTTCTCGGCCTTTGTGGTCGGTTTCCATTTGGACGAAAGTTCTGATCATGTCTGAGTTTAGAGACTTGCCTGTACCTCGAGGAGCGGTGATCACGATTAGCTTCTTGTCGCAGTCGAATAATTCCTTGATTAACAAACTGTTGTCGATGAAGAAGTTGCTGAATTCGATCATTTCGCAGTAGAAACCGACGACGGGCATGATGAATTTACCATATTCGGTGTGATAGTCTCGTTCGTACACGGCTGTTTTTTCAATGATTTGAGTCTTTGGTTGGGCTGAAATGTTTGTTACTAAAAATATTACGATGGTAGGAAAATACTGATAATAGATTCCGAGCATTGCGAGCGATGCTGAAAAAAACATCAATCAAGTAGCTCGAATGCGAAATGAATACTGATAATAGGTACCTACCAACCGAGGAAATGATAATATTTGGGTATCGAATCACATTGGTATCGATGATCATGAAAAATTATACATTGATTTTTAATCTTGAAAATTTTATTAATGAAGCATTCTTAAGTAGCTATCTCGAGTTGGGTCATAGGCCAACTTGTAATTTCTTTACATAGTGTTTCAAATCATTTCAAAACATGCATGATTTCAAAACTGGCGATTTTCTACAGTCGCCCCGTCGGAGATGCGGTCTGGCCTCTTAAGGTCATTGGTCCGTCTGTCTGGCCTCTTTGATCATTGACCCGTGTATCTGGACTTTCGAGGTCACTGACCTTCCTGTCTAGCATTTCACAGTAGTCGGCCTGCCTGTTTGGCCTCCAACGACATGTTTCCTATCAATATTATGACTTTCCAAGGTTATTCTGTTTGCTCGTCTAGCTTAAGATCGTTGACCCAAGTGTCTGGACGTTCAAGGTCATGCACCTGTCTAGCTCCCCAAGGTCTTCCATCTGCCTGCCTAGTAGATCAGTCAAAATACAATTTGATCCAAACATAATTGCGAGCAAAGGTTATTTTGGTGAATATTGTCTTAGGTGGTGTGGTGAACAACATTGAAATTTACCCCCCCCCCCGTTGATTTTGCCAAATACTTCTAAAATATCAATTTATGAGTGAAATGAGCTTAGTATCATTTCATCTCCTCTCCAATACCTATCAAATGAGCTATCGATGAACTCCCTTACTCCGAATTGGGTAGTGCAAGGACCCCTCATCAAGTGACGTGATTTTAATAATTCTACATTTTATAACTTGGGACTTATAACCTGTTCTAATTGATCAAATAAAGTCTAACTTGGGAAATGAGATTCTTTTGAGAGCTAAAGTTAACCTCTGGAGTGGGGAGGGTCAAAGTGGAAAATTACAGAAAGGTCATTTTTTTGGAGGGGCATAATCCGGCCCTAAATGGATGAAAAAGGTCGAAAACCATACCATTGATCAGTGTACCCCCATTGTGACAAACATATCCAAGTTTCAGCTTTCTAGATCATCTCCACCCAAGGCAAAATGAAGGTGGAAAAATCCTTATTTCACCCCTTTTTCAATTTTTTCCACCTTCAAAGGAGTGGGATGATCTAGGAAGCTGAAATTTGGATACGTTGATCACAATGGGGGTACTGACCAATGTTATGATTTTCGACCATTTTCATCCGTTTGAGGCCATATTATTATGACAGAATTTACGTTCTTCGAGTGCACAGCTGATAGTATTGGTCACCCTGTGTAGTTGGTCTACCATTGAGTGTTTGCGCCTGAACCCAAACTGGAACTCTGGTATTGCCTTCTCAAAAGTTGGAGCCAATCTCCTCAGAAGTAACTTTTTGAACAATTTGGATGGCACTGAAAGGAGCGAGATCAGCCTGTAGGAGCTTGCACTTTGAGGGGGCTTACCAGGCTTACATACGTATCATTATGATTTTGGCCCTTTTCCACATTTTAGGGAGAATGCCAAGCCTCAGTATTGCATTGAAAATGATCATCAACAGCACCAGGCGACCAGGCCTTTCTTTGGTAGTTCCTTCAGCATTGCACCATTAATGCCATCAATACCTGGTGCTTTTTTACAGCTTAGGTCTCGAACTATTGCACTTGCAATTTGCATTGGTCTGAAGAGAGGCAAATGTGCCAGTGCTGGGCTTTCCAAGTTGAGTGATGGGAGGGGAGGTGAGTCCATTTTGTGCAACTGGAACACCCTCTCTAGATGATCCCCAAGTGTTTCAGCTCTTTCTTTGTCAGACCGAGCCCAACCTCCATTCTCTCTTTTGATTTGGGGGCGCAGCTACTTGTGGGCGTTTCAGCTTCTTTGTAGCCCTCCACAGTGAGTAATTGGAGTCCTCACCTGGGGACAGATTTTGCAGGTACCGAGAGAAGGACTCATTATCAACCTCTCGTAGCATACAGTCAAGTTCTCTAGACAGAAAGTTGAGGTGTTTTTTATCTGTAGGGGATCTCGTACGATTCCATTAGTGCCGAGCTGCTTTGGCTGGATATAAATGGTGCCTAGGCTGGTGTGGGAAGCCACAGGGGTACTTCTCATTTCACGCATAAATTGATATTTTTGAAGTTTTTGACAGGCTTGTAGTATATCGTTCAGGTTTCGTGGTTGCTCCAAAATCAAGGTCTTTGTTTGGAGCTTTTAAATGGTTGGGTCCGGTCATTCTGTTCAATTTATTTTGTCTTTGTAGGTTGGTCTCGTCCACTGCAGTCCTGATTGGAAATCGTTATCCTGGTCATGGGGCAGCGCAGGTCCAAAAACGGTCTTCATTTTTCAGAAAGAAAAAAACTTCCAACACATTAGATGAGCTGAAAAATGGGATTTTTGATTTCAGAATATTAAAACTTTGAAAGAAATTGAATCATAATGGAAATTTTATCAAAATAGGCATCTCAGCTGGTATTAAAAATTTGAAAAATTGGATGTAACTGGGGTCCAAACTGCGATCATTGGTCCGATTTTTTAGAAAGGTCTTTGGTCTGGATCTGTTCCTGTATTTTTTCTGAAGAGGGCCATCTGGTCGGTTAATATTGATGTAAATTTGTTTCAGAGGGGGTTGGTCTAGTCCACTCAGTCTTGTGGACATTTTTGGGTCCAGTCACAGTCATCGGTCTGGTTTTTCAGTCCGGTATGACAAGCCTGGGTTTTGACAAAAAAAACTGATTTGGGGGGCTTTGATTCACTGTGGATCCGCTATTTGACTGGGCTACCTATAGTCTCCCAAGGTCAATGACCAGCATATGACTGGTCTCTTGTCAGGGTATGTAGATGTACTTAAGTTTCCTTGGAAGGTACATTATGGTTTTCAAAATTCCCCCAACAACGCTGAGATCATTTGGAAAATTTTCATTAATACACGAATTCAAATTCAATTTTATTACTTTCATTCATTTTACAAACAGAGACAACGAATAAATAATATAACGTATAAAATAGCTCTTATAAATTAAAACATACTGCGCAAAATTTGTTTCTAATTCATGACTAGGTATTTTTTCTTTCTTTCTATAAAATAAATAGGTAACTTTTCTTGGAACATGTAAGGTAGGTATCTAAAAGGCGCGTCTATATATCTACAGTGAATTCATTTGTAAGGAACTTAATTTTACGTAATTCTTATAGGCAGTATGTAGAGGAAGAGAGCTGAAGACATAGAGTTCAGTAACTATAACGTAAGTTAAGCTCAGTATGATTAAGTATCAACATCGCCAGTATGATAGTCTTGAGGATGAACGGCGTGTCCACTCTTATGGACGACAGCATTGAAACCATTATCTTTGTCAGCTGTGTATTCGACAGTTCTAACGGTACCGTCTGGATCATGGACGGTGTAAGAGCCTTTTAGTACATCCCCGTCACGATACTCTTGCTGACTTTTCACATCTCCAGTGTGTGGGTCTTCTACTCCGTAATTGAAAGAGTATTTTGGATGAGCCTGTAAGCAGATTTGATGGTAATTTTTGGAAAATCTTAATTATTGACAGTTTGTTCAGAGTAATAAAAAAGGTCTTCAGAAGTTGCTCCTACTTTTCCGAAAGTAGGGGCGAACTGAATAATTTCTTCGGCTCAGTCAACAATTTTTATCAATTATTTTGGAAAAAGATTCTCAAATTTGAAAATTTTCTTACAGAGATTTATATGTAGTTTGCTATTTGATGATCAATTTAGCAAACTGAGCGAGAGAGGACGTCTCAATCTCGTTTTGAATTGGATACTACTGTATTGTGCAATTTGATTAAGTATAAAAATAGCGAAATGAATTAGTGTGAAAGGAAAAATGGCAGAGGAAAAGTCGTTGCAATTGGGCTCTTTTCCATAAAATTTTGATGCTAATGAGTCGTCACCTGAACCTGGCAATATAAATAATATAGAAATTAATGACGATGAGATCTTTCAATTCAAATAAATAGGCAAGTCATTTCACCTTTGATTTTTGTCCCATTTTCCGGAGTGATTCGATTTATTTAATTTTCAATGATAGATTCACTAGATGGGGTTTGCAAAAGTAGGGCTCTGATCGCTTTATTTTGAACCAAAATAATTAAGAATTGAAATACGTACGTAGTAGTCCACATCATGTTCTTCATCTTGAGCTCGGCCTTTTTTGTTGGTGAATTCAAAACCTCCATATTCGTCTGGATATGGAATTGCTGATACTGTGTAGATAATGGCGAAAAGCAAAATTATGGCAATTTTCTGTTGAAATTAAAAACAACAAAATATTAGCGAAAAGAATACGATATGTATGATGAAAGAGATGAGTTGATGTGATTGGGGATGAAGATGAAGGAATTCATCATGAAAAACACTAAAAAATTACCTACAAATTCACTGTGATGTTAGTCTCCTAAATATGTACTTGATACAAGATAGGTACGAGTAGGTAATTTTTTTATAAATCCGAATGTTCTCTTAAAAACTATCCAACTATTTTGTTATGAAAATTGGACAGAAATGAATGAAATGATTGTGAGAATCACTGAATCAGATTAGTAATAAGCAAATCAGTTTTTCAAAAAAAAATAATAATAATAAAATAACCATATTTTGTGTATCCAAGATTTGATTGCGGAAAATTGTTGCACATTTTTCCGTAGGTAGTTATTTAGTATGTAGAATGATTTTTTTATTTTTGTGATTTCAAATGAATTTTTATTTTGCTGATTTTTTAAAATATAATTTTTTAGGGACCATCCAAAATAAATCTTTTGGTAGTGATATAGAATTCAATTTTTGACTTCAAGAAGAATTTTCCTAAAGTGATTTCGATTTTTTTTGTGATGAGTGATTAATGAATATTTTCATTGCTTAAAGTTTTCCTTCGTGTTAATTTCAAATTATTTTTTAGTGTTAAGTAATTGCAAATTATTTTTTTCTGGAAATTCTAGATGAATTTTTTGCAACAATGTCGAAGTATAATTGAGTTTCTAAGGTTATATGTACTGTTGAATTCCAATAATTCTTTTTTTTTTTGAGTGGAGATAATAACAATTGATTTTTTTAATTTTAAATAGGTACATTTTTTCATGGTGATTCAAAATAAAGTTTTCAGGGGCGATTTTATTTTGAATTTTATCGTCATTTCAAGAGATTTTTTTGTCATGATTTTTGATATTTTTTTTTCGTGATTTTCAGTATAAATTTTCCAGTGATGATTAATGATTTCATTTTCTTTAGTCAAGTTGAGAATTTCTTACAATATTTCAAATTGATTAAATTCGCCTTCTGAACGAAAGTTATGTGATTTTATCAACACCCATGTTTAAATTTAATTTCACTTTTTCCGTTTATGTAGTTGTAGGCAATTTTATTAAGAAGAGAGACAATTGTCTAACTATTAATACACAAAACTTGGAGTCATTTGGTACCTTTTGCGCCGATTGTATGGCCGATTTTGGTTTTTGCGAATTAATTTTGACGTTTAGAAACCTCCTTACCTGAGCGAATGCCTTCGAATCGTTTTGAAAATTTACATTTTTCCAAAAAAATTGTAATTAAAAAATGTTTGGATTTTGGAAATATGAGAATGTTTTGGTTTTCGATCACGAAAATAGATCCGCAGTACCTCTATCATTTTAAAGTCTTGGAAACATCCATGAAACTTCTGAAACCTTGGTTTATATTTGTGTGACGTCATGCAAAGACATTTTTAGCCAAATTTTTCAAATTTTTGTAATTTTCATTTTTGAAAAAATGAAAAGATGAGTGAAGATATGAAGAGTCAAGAGTGAGTTGTGCTGATTGATGAAAAGATTGATGAGATTTTGTTGAAGGAGACAGAGACTTCTATTAAATTGATTTGATTTGTTCGCACCCCTGGTTCAGCCTACACTCCTACAGAAAATAAAAATTCATATTTTTTTCGTGCATTTTTTTTTCATTTAGGATTTACGTAATTGATTAGAAAAATTTTTAAAATAAAAAACCAACGAATTCATGAGAGAAAACGCTGATTAAAAAAATACCAATTGTTTCAAAATACTCTATGATATTTATTTTCATTTGAAACCATAGAAACGATGGCGATAAAAAAAACCATCAGCTTCTCTGTAACTGGACAACAGGAAAGAATTGACAATTGACCCATTTAGGCTCGGGTTAAGGGATGCAGATCTTTAAAAAAATTATATGTATCAATGGGAAGTAGATAAAATTTCTTTATTAGGTATGGTATAAAAAAATAAAAAATTTATGGGGTCCAGCATCTAGCTATAGATGGATTTTGAGTCAAAAAAATGAAACTTCTGCAGTTCTTCACTTGGAAATTTTTTATCCATTATTCTCCTGCATTTATGATATAGCCAAGTTCAAGCGTATTTTGTTTAAATTAAATTATTGAAATTAACTCAACTTCTAACAAATAATGGAGATGAGATGGAGAATAATTGATTTTGATTGACACGAAATTCATTATTTTTTACAATGACGTCATGTACATTTTATGTAGAATTTGTTGCGGAATTCTCCGCAACTGGTCGACTTGTCTGATTATAATGATGAACTTTTAAAAAATGAGAATTTTTAAACGAGAGGTGAAATTTCAAAAATTAATTTTGGCAGTAAAAATTCTCTGAAAAAATTCAATTTTTGAATTCCTGGCAGCAGAGAAAATTCATTGAAGTGGCCACGATTTCCAAACACTAGAAAAATGCTGAACAATTCGATACCAATACCGCAAAAATCCAAACTGAATTCAAATCACGTTATCACATTCCCTTTCAGCGAGTTGGATTTTATTATCCAACTACCTACCTACTGCTATTTTTTGCATAAAATTAATTGAGAAATTTTACCTGCACCAGTAATTTAAGCATTTTAAGAATACACTTGAAAAATAAATTAATTCGTACGTAAATAAGTATATAAAACCGAAACTGAAAATTAAAACATTATCTGTACCTTCATCATTTTTGTGAAATTATAATATTGCACGGAACGAATATCAAACACAACGCATATATCGTACACCAAACTGTCCAATCACATAAACTATACACAATAAATACGCGATTGTAAATTGGAGCAAGTAATAGACAGTGATATATTTATGGATAGGTATTACAGTGGGGAGTCACGCTATAGGTTTTTGCTCTCCGAACAACGAGTACTGTTGTGAGGAAAGTAGGTACATACCTATTGTTTTCATCCGAAAAATCCATTTCGAGATTTTCATACTGAGGTTCCAGAAGAATTTTGAGACCATTTTGAGCGTGAACATTGTGCAATTTTTTTCTCGTGATTACCTCCTAACTTTCAATATTTTTTTGCATTATGTTGCCTTTAAGTATTCGTGAGTTTTATAAAAAGTCGTATCATACAAGTTTTCAATCAAAATAATATTTTTTTTGAATTTTCGTGCTCACGTTTCCTGTTTGGAAAAACTGCGATGTTTGCATCAGAGTTTATTTTCTATGAGAAATGGGTCTCGTTCTAATTGCCCACATATCACACATACCAATAACAGAGAAAGTGATCTTACGTTAGCTGGAAATAATTTACGCCAATTGAATTCGTGTGTGCAACGATTAACATTTTTATGTGTTTTTACGGCTGTCAGCTGTTACGAGTACCTAAATTTCGATTTAATTGGAAAATTCCATTTTTATTAATAAAATCCAGCTAATTAACATTTTACACGATTACGTCCTATGATTTTGAATGCGTAACTGAGAGTAGGTCTTGGTACGTATATTCAAGAGCTTCGTTTCTGTGCGTGTGATGCAACGAGTGAGGCTACGATTAGTTCGAAATGTAATTTTTAGTACCTTTCTTAATTTAGCCAAAAAGGTTACCTATGCTTCTTGTCATAATTGTCAAAAAGTCCTATTTTTTCCACAATGTTTGAAAAATACAGTTTTTGACCTAAAATCTCACACAAAGTAGGCTACATATTATAGGTATGTCTTATGTCCATATGAAAAAAAAATACTTTTTTTCGACAAAATTTCCCAAAAAGGTCTCATTTTTTGCCAAAGTTTCCAAAACGGCTCATTTTCTGCCTACAATGATGTACTTAATAAGTTCTGTTTTCTAATGATGTGGAAAATGTCCTGTTTTTCCTCAAAATTGTCCAAAAAATCTCATTTTCCGCCAAAATTTTCAAATATTCTTAATTTTGCCAAAACTGCCTAAAAGATCACTTTTTTCTAAAATGTTTGAAAAATTCCGATTTCTGACAAAATTGACAAGACAAGACCATTCTCTCTTCAAAATGTTATAAAACATTTAGTTTTCAGTTCATAAATAGGTACGTAATTAAAAAAAAAAAATCAACTCTTTGCTAAAATTGTTCCAGAAACTCGAATTTTTCACCACAGTTGCCAAGAAGTCCGAATTTGTGCATAAATTTCCAAATAGGTTAAATTTCTTGCCAAAGTTAAAAATTGCAAAAAATCCTATTTTCTACAAAATTGCCAAAAAAATTTGTTTTCGACTCAACATTTTCAAAAAAAAAATTTTCGTTTTGTGCCAAAATTGTCGAAAGGGTCTTCCACCTGAAATGCCATAAAAATGTACCTTTTTCTGTCTAGGTCTAGATTGCCATGAAAATTCTGTTTTCTGGTCACGTGAAAGAAGTCTGGTTGTTGGCCAATTCGGTTAAAAGAGTAGAAAGTCCTTATTTTTGAAAATTAGTTACTTAAAAACAAAATAAAATTCTAAAACATACCAATTTATTATAACACAAACACAATTACCAACATCAAAAAAACACAATCTTAAACTAAGACTAGCGATTTTTAGCTGCTATTGGTTGTGGAGTAGGTCCACTGGCATAGAATGTATTTTGAACAAATGTTTTTGGTTGTGGTCTGGACCCACTAGCATAATATGTATTTTGAACATTTCCTGGAGGCATTTGTTGCGGATCATAGTAGATAGGAATATTATTTGGTGGCGGTTGAGCAAAAACAGGAACAGGAACTGGTCCTGGACCTGGTCCAGGACCCGGAGCAAGACCAGGAGCTGGCCCAGGACCTATTTGATATTGCTGATTATAAATTGGTATGCTACTAGGAGGCGGCTGGATGTAAGTAGGAACATTTGGAGGTGCAGGAGCATCATAAATAGGTATATTGGCCGGATAAGGTTGATTAACAACTGGTTGCAAAGCCAAAGGGGGTAGTCCTTGTTGACCAGGAGCAAAACCTTGTTGACCAGGTGGAAATGCATCTTGAAGCTGAGGAATTGCCTGCTGACCATCTTGACCAGGGGGAAACGCTTGTTGATCAAATGCTTGGAAATGTGAAGGTGGTTGAGCTGGGATATTTTCCGGATATGGTTGTTGTAATTGCTGGTTGACTGCAGGTGCGAAGGGTGGTTGATTGGGATACAAGTCCAAAGGCTGCTGCTTTGCATATAATTCTTGGGGTGGAGGTAGTGTTACATCCTGGTATTTGACTTGGTAAGGAGGAGGTTGATATTGATTAAATACTCCAGTAACCTGCATTGGTTTATCTCGTATAACATCGGATATAGCACTGGGTTCAGGAGGACTGAATAAACTAGGATCTAATCCAGATTTCAAAAGACGCTCTTGGTATGACCTTTGCACTTCTTGAGGCGATGGTCGGTGATATTTATGGTATAAGGGGGATTTGGGACCATGTTGGCCCACAGTAATGACTGCAGATTGTAGAATTTGAGTTTGAGGTGAGCCAACACCATCTAGATTAGCCTGTAAAGGAATATTAAAAGGTATAATGCAATGTTTGACACAAAGTTGAAGTGATCATCTCTGATAAGGTTTACCTCTTGCCGATTATTCAGACTTTTCAAGCTATTGTCTTGGTTTGGATTTATTGCTTGGTTTCCTACATCACCATTGGATACAACTTCAATGTGTGGTTGTGTAGCTGGTTGATTGGGCAGTTGTTGTGGTTGAAACTGGAAATAATGATTGGCAGCGGAAGCTTGTGATCCTGGTTCACCAACTTCTGGGTATTCCCTGTAAATTAGCAAAGGTAGATTTTCAAAAAAATTTTATTGTCAGGATAGCCTACTACAAGAAATACTGTTGGTGATACAGTTGGCCATATTTGAGGGCATGTTCATTGTTTTCCAGGAAATTGGCCCTCCCTCTCACACCATGTTTTCTGTGAAATCTAACTTTGAAGGAAAAACAGATAGAGGGGTAAAAAAGAAAAATTCTAAACCTTTCAAATATGGACAACCCTAATTACTACTCATTCCTACCTAACATGTATCCTTGTGCCAAATTGGCGGCTGATCTGCAACAGGGGCCTACCAGGGTGCTGGAACCCACCGTCCATCTATTCCATCTCAATTTTGACAACTCGTTGATTTACTTATTAATGTAAAGCAGACTAGGACAACCCCTATTGACAAAATTAAGTATGCATGAAAACAGGCATGTAGATGCGTATGTGTGAATTTGGACTTTTTTTTTAAAAAAAAACATGTGATTCAGCCTGCGAATAGCATGTGTAAAAGCAATGTTAAAGAATGTAAAATGAAAAAAAAAATTAAAAAAATTGCCCCAGGTGGGGATTGCACCCAGGAAACGCGCAGTTTCTGTTTTTCCGTGTTACCTAACCCACTCGGCCACTTTGCTGCTTGCAAAGAAAGGAGTTACTTCCACATAAATGTTTGTGCGTTATGAACTTATTAAATTTTTAAATTTTTAAATTTTTCTCCCAAGTCTAAAAAGTGCAAACATTTATAGGGAAATAACTCCACTCTTCGCAAGCAGTGGAGTGGCCAAGTGAGTTAGGTAATGCAGAAAAACAAAAACTACATGACCCGGGTTCAATCTCAGCCAAGGGGAAAATGTTTTCAATTGTTTTTTCATTCTATCTTCTTCAACATTACTTATGCTATTCACAGGCTGAATCACATGATTTTTTTGAAAAAAGTACAAATTTACACATGCTTGTGCTATGCATAAAAGCATGCGTTTTAGCATGCTGTCGCATAATTTTTGTCGATAGGGAATACAAGAGTGCCTTGCCTAACCAAGCCTGTGAATCCACCTTGTATGTGCTATATATATTGTTGTGCTATATTACTATTTACGTTGTATATCTACCGTGCTTGAAACTACGAGGGTCGTATACAAACTAAGGTTCCCTATTTTTTTCTCAATGATGAAATAAGATAAAGTAAAAAACTGATATATATTCAGAAACTACATTCTTTCAGCTATTTTTTGACATAATTACTTAAATGATTAACGCATTTTGTCACATCTTGATGTGAGTTTTAAAAGATCTCCTCCACAAAATTTGCATCCAACCCCATAAGGCACACAATTTTTAAAATTGCTATTTTTCCCCGCTATGTGCTGAATAAGTGCGAATAACGCATGTAATTCACCAGTAAATCACCCTCCAAATCAGATACAGTGATTTTGAAGTTCTTTCTGACCATTTTAGCCTAAGTGCATCTGCCAGCCCAGAGAGGTGACCTGGGTGCCTTTTTGACTTTCAACTTTATGGCCCTTTCACGGACCAAAGACCACCACTTACGGACATGTTGAACACTTGTACCCTTACATCCATACCTCTGGGTCAACTGTGGATGAATTTCAGTTGGGGGTTTGCCGTCAAATTTCAAAAATTGGGTGATAATGTGAGGCACACCTTAGGACGGCCGTTTTAAAAAGTTCTCATGGTTAAACGCACACTACATGAGTTGCTGAAACGCTAGAAACGTGGTATTGGTCTTAAAAGAAGCACAAAGGATGTCTCTTTACACCTTCAAAATCTCATTCATTTTGGTTGAAACCAAGTGCCGTGGTAAAATAGGGAACCTTAGTTTGTATACAACCCTCGTAATATACATTTTGAAGCGTTTCAGATACTCTTTTTTAAGTAATATTGTGGAATGGTGTCTTTCGTAGCAGTACTAACAAACTTTCCCCTTCTGCCTGGAGACAAGACACCACTGGTCAGTAGCCACCGAGTGGGGTCCCCTGCTCCTGACCATCTCTGCTGTGAACCTGATCAGGATTCATGCAGGCTCCTTTCTGTCCTAGTTTAAGATTGTATGTTTTATATTTGTGACGCTCTGAGCGATACCATACCATAAGTCGGAAAACTTTTTTTTGAGATAATCGCGTTTTCATGGAAAAAGTCAGAAAATATCAAAAAAAAATTTTTTGTCGATTCATATACTATGAAGCCTATACTTTGGAATGGGTGTACCCACCGATCTCAAACACGTCGTTTTAGTGGTGAAAACCCGGTTTTAAGAAAGTGCTTTTCATAAAAAAAAGTCGAAAAAAAAAAAAATATTATGATGTAAAACCATTAAAAGATGAAGAAAATCAAAAAAAAAAAAAAAAAAAAAAATTAAAAATGTTACAAAAATAACCCAAACTTTTAAAAACGTTTTTCTCAGAATTTTGGTTTTTGAATTTCAAAAAATACGCAACTTTGAAATTTTGCAAATTTGTCAGATTTTAATATTTTGAAAATCTGTTTGCACCATTGAAAAGAGGAAGAAAAACACTACCAGAAACCACAATAAAACGAAAAAAATTTTTGCCGACATATGGTATGGTATCGCTCAGAGCGTCACATTTATTGAAAAAAGAAAAGAATGTGCAAATGTATTAATATGTCAGGGACGTTTGAAGTGGGACTTGTAGTGATGGTGTGAATGGCTTTTTTCAGAGAGGCGTGTGTGGGGGTGGGGAGTGCAAGGTTTTGTGAGAGATCTTAGTAGGTATCTTATGTTTGCCAGGGTCACTTGCTTGAAGCTTGCTTCAACTACACCCCTTCCACAAAAAAAAAATACCTACCTATATCCTTTATCATCTGATACATAATGCATAACTTGCAGAGAACCTTTTGGATCCAACATTGCATATCCTCCTGATACACTCCCATTAGGATGCCTTTGCTGATGATGATATTGTAATCCAGCTTTCACATTTAAATTAGGCCCTTGACTACTCTTATGATCACTTGAATTGTTATTGATAGTTCGTTTATTGCGATTGCCATTTTCATTATCAGCGATTATTTCAGTATTGGTGATAACAGTCTCTTCAGTCTTTATATCCTCAGTTACACTACGTTTTATTTTCCTAAATATCGGATCTTCAGGTTCAAGATGGATCATATACTTGATGGGTACCTATCAAAAAATTGCATATATAGGTAACTCAGTAATATTGGCTAAATTGCATGTATGTATTATTGAAGTGTTAAGAAGTAGGTACCTAATCGATGAATGAACTCACAGAAAAAATATCTGAACGTATGTCCAACCATTTTTGTACTTTTGATTCAGAATTGGTAATCACACAGTTGGTGAATAAGAGTAGAAATATTACAATTATGACCATCTGAAAACAAATTAAATTTTTTTAAACAACATTATAGAGGCTCTCATTTAGTAAGTTCAAATTTTATCACTCCCAATGGCTAGATCAGTTCATCCCACCACCCAAAAAAAAAAACAAGATCCAAAAATTTTATCTCAAAACATTGATTTTAACCTTTGCTCCAAGGTCCCTAAACATATTCAAAACGTTCTTTCTTTTCTAGCATTATGATTCAAAAATGTCATTTTTTACTTCAAAATCCAAAAATAGAGTGGTCATGGAGGGAGATGTGCCCCGATCCCCCTCTTCCTGATGACCAGTCAGGATCATAATGAAGCAAGTAGGTATACACATATTTTGACATCTTGAATTTAGAAAAAGTCCCTTTTAAATTATTATAATGCTAATAAATATAAAATAAAAAGTTTTTGCATATGTATAGCCTACACCTTAGATATTCAAGCACCTATATCTAGTCACTTGATAGTGAAATTTTACACCATTAATAATTGATAGGTATAATAAGCATCTTACCTATAACAAATGAATTTTTGTATCAACGAAACAAAAATCATCCAATTGAAATTCTCATGACACTGTGGTAATTATTTTCACATTATCACACAATAATAATAATAAATTTATACAGTTTATCAGTTAATATTTCAACTTGAAGGTATTAACAGAACGCATGTTTTAATTGTCAGATAATAACTAAATAATATTCAGCAATATCGGACTTTCTAACATCACACGATCTGCAAGGTCATTAGTAAGAAAAATCCACTATAAGTGTGCAATTGTTCACGCTCTTGTATCCAATGAACCGATCACAATATGTAGATATAGGCCTATAAGGTATAACATACCTAACAAATCTATCTAGACTATGCCTTTATGTCAAAGAAGAAATTGTACTTACATGTATGATTTTTGGATCAGGAACGATGATCAAGTTTTACCTATGTTCATTAAATGTGGATACTCTCCCAAGCGTAGCCTAATGTTGTCTATCTTGTTAAAATTCTAATGAAGCGTGAGATTCGAATTTTTTGCTGTTTTATCAAGTATATGGGTGTTGGAGTGGAAAATGAAGAATTTTCTTTATCCTTGGTTGAAGACAATGTGTTCAATTCCAATTAAATGAAAAAAATGTAATCATTTGATAACATTATGAGCATCGAATTTGAATTTTAGTGGTTTTTGGATTTTTTTATCAAACATGTGTAAAATTCTATTAAAAAATTGATGAAAATAGTTAGGTAGGTAACACTGTTCCAAAATTTTCAAAATTAACAATTGGTGTCCTTTTTTTCAAAATTTTGAAAAAATCAAAAAAAAATTAAAGAATACTCGTAGTATTTTCTTGTTTGTAATTCGAAAAAAAAATGGTCTAATAATTGTAGGTAAACAGAGAATAGTGCATTGTAATGAATTTGGTCTATTTTTTAAAAAATAATCACATTAAATTGAGCCTGTGGCTTATACGTAAACGCCTGCTGTACTTTCCATCTTTCAATTAGGTACCTATTTCGTTCTCCTTGAACCAGACTAGACCAATACAACAGTTGAGTCAAAGACCTATCTTGCCCATTGTACAACATCTAATAGGTATGCACACCAACTGACTGCAATGATCATTCAAGTGTAACCAATCACAGATACCCAAGTGATGATTATGCGATTAATTATGGGAAAACAAACGAAAGAAAAAGGCACATGATTAATTTCATGTTTAATAGAGCGAATAAATACGTAGGTACAACGATAGTAATCAACAATTATACCACATTCAAAATTTATCTAATTAAGTACATATGTACTTATTGTAATTTTACCTATCTACCTAGATTGAAGAAAGGTAATATAATACTCGCGTTTGAATTACAGGAAAAAATGTTCGCGACTTGAAGACCAGAATCCAACATTTTTTATAACGCTCAATAAATCTGAGCTCCTTTTTTTTTTGAAATTTTTACCATTTTGCTCAATGCTCACGCCTGATCAGATTTGAATGAATTTGATCGGATCGGAGGATTTGGAAAAGAAGGCTTCTCTCACCTTCCCCTTCTCTAAAGCTGGAAAGTTCTGTGAAAAGAATGGTTTATTGAGAAGCAGAGGATGTAGAGAGATCAATTTTGTTCAAATACAGATTGAAAAAAAAGAACTTAGGGTCCTCGAGACACCAACAGAGCCACAGGACCCTCATGTTTAATCAAATAAATAATATTTTCAATTTTTAAAAACAAATTTGTGCGAGCTTTTACTTTTCACCTGAAAAAACAATGGTTTTTTTACTTCTCGAAACAAGCTTTTGCCTTCGTTTCGCTCAGGTCTGTTTGCTTTTCATTTTCAAAATTAAATTTTCAAAAATTCAATACTCAAAAATCTAAAATTTTACGAGTCAAAAAAATGAACAAAGTTTTTGAAAATATTATTTTTTAAGTACTTCTTAAAATACGAATTTTCGAACACTTTTCCCCTCGTTTCGCTCGGGTCAATTTCTACTTGTAAAAAGGTCCATATTTGAAACCTCTAAAAATTCAATGGAAAAAATAACAATTTTTAATGAGCCTTAATGTCATTTCATCTCCCATTTTATTTTAGGAACTCATCATTTTATTCGGCAAAATTGGCATTTTTTTTCTCATACCGATAGGTAAATTTTCAGTCACTCTTCCACCTCCTGAAAAATCTCTAGTTTTGTTCCTGTCAGTTTGACTTATTATTTGTGAAATTGAATATAAAAGCAAAAACAAAAAGTTTCACAAATAGCATTCAAGTATCCATAACCTGAAAAAAACAGGAGGAGGAAATTCTAAGGAGGGAAGGGGATAAAATTTCCAGGGCTTGATTCAGTGCATCCGCCTTGGTACCCATTCGACCCAGTCCACGTCTAGGTCCATTTTGGCTTCAATTTAGAGCCCCCAGCTCCAGCAATTGGTAGTTAACTTTTCTCCAGAAATTTCTAATCGCTGAATGATATCACGAATTTAATGAGTTCAGTGTTTTAAATTTATTCAGAGCAGGTTATTTGCACCTACATGAATGAAAAGTGAATTTTTTTCGAGTTGAATCTCCTTGAATTTTAAATAAGTGAATTCCAGAATCAGCCATTATTTTGGAAAATTGCTCGAAATTTTCTATATAACTCTTAAAGTTGACTCCTCAAATTGGCTGCAACCATTTTCCAGCTGATCTGGAACTCATTACCTACTTTAGAAAATCACTCGAAATTTCCTATAACTCTGGAAGTTGACTCCTCAAATTGGCTGTAACCATTTTCGAGCTGATCTGGAACCTCTAGCAAAAGTTTAAATTTTTCCAGCGTTCTGATTAATTACCTACTTACATATAAAAAGTTATGCTAAAATGATGGTCGATTACAATGAATTTTGAACTCTGAAGCGATTAGAAATTGGCAGAGAAAAAGATGACATCCGATAATGAAGGACACCTCACACCTCTGATTATTTTTTGTACCTAACTAAAACTCTGGCGGTAAACGGTGTTTCACATGGTGAGTTATTCCATACAACGAGTCTCTAAATGTTGGTCGGAAAACGTGCGTAGACGTTTTACCTAGTAGGAAAAACAGCTCCAGTCTCCACCATTACCAAATAGCCTTCATGGTCCATTTCAATTTGTTAAATATTATGCAACGAGCAATGTTCGACTGACGTGAGAATGACACAGTTTTGCGACTACAACGCTCCAGAATGCACATACCTAGTAACACATAGTCAGAGTTGTCCCGTTAATCATTTTCATAGTTTGTCAGCGCATAATTCGTTTTGACATAATGGACCATTCACGCGGACTGTATCTACCTACTCGTACATACTTATTTCATCATTTTTTCCATTGATATGTGATTTTTCTACACAGATCGTTTATTTATTTTAACGAAATTACGCACTGAGCAGCTCCTTATAGTTCTCGGCTCAAAATTCTGAAGAGGTGTAAAAATAGCTAGGTACCTATACTTCCACAATTTTAAAAGCTTTGAACGAGAACAAAGCTCAAAAAAATAATCGTAATTTTTTTGTCTTTTTCATATTATATTGTCGTAAAATTACAAGTGCATTTTTAAGTAATTAAATATTTTCCATGGAAAAAAAAATTGAATAAAAATTACGAGTAAAAAGTAAAAAGAAATAATTTATTGTACTCCACTATCGGTAGGCATTTTTGCGCAGTGATTACGAAGACTTCATCATTTGTGCCTTTGTCTTGGGGTTTTTGGTTCAAGCAAAATCGTCCATAGCTTCTCCTACTTTTCTATACGTGGTGAAAAATTCTAATAGATTGCATACTGGTCCGCGAGAAAATCCGTTGTGGTATTTTCCTTTCTTATTTCTCAAATATGGGTAACGCTTGTAGTTCAACATCTCGTTAGTTGTTATATTCATGCAAGCGTGTAAAAGCTACAAAATATAGAGACGTGATTTAATTAGATAATTAATTAATTTTATTATCAGTACCTATGGCTCTACAATTATTGTGATGGAGCAATATTGGGGAACTAAATTCTTACCGAAATGGCTGTCCTGACCCAGCTAAAACATACCATAATAATGGACTGTATGAGAGATAAGATTAACAACCATTCGAAACCGGCAGAGGTTATGCAATATACGCTGAAGTATACGCTAAATGTGCTGTTTATGGCCAGACATAGAAGGAAGATGAAGAAACAAGTTCTGTAAAATAAGCATATTGATTTCAATTGGTTAAAAATTTGATGAGAGATTTCAAGATTTTATATTATTTTTGTTGGATCAGCCAAAGGAAAAGTTATTGGATCTGAGATCCAATCAAATCTCCTCTGAGATAATTACCTACCTATTTTTAATTCCAACGCAGTTATTAATAAATGGGCAATGGTGATCAAAATAAGCTACACAGCGATTGCATATGCGACAGTGCTTTGATCTCAAAGGTCTAATACAATGACAAGTATGGCAAAGTTGAGAGAAAGGTATGAATTGCTTTTTGTTTTTCTCATCGAATGGAATCTAAAACACAATGAAACAGAAAAAATGCAATATTTGAACCATTTTAAAAGGCTTTGAAAATAAGTATACCTACCCCACGAATGATCTGAGAGTAATTATCGGTATTGGTTGGTAAATAACCCGGATCTCTTTTGACAGACAGCAACCAACTGATCCACATCATGGTGTTCCAATAAAAGAAGCAGTAATGCACTCCACTGAGAGCATTCCACGTTAATGGGATACACTGTGAATCAATCAATCAAATTATCACAATACCTTGTGAGAAGATGAGGGATCAGAATGATGAAAATTAAAAACACTTACTCGTAAAAAATACATCGGATAACACCATAAAAATATTGAACCAATGAATAAAAACAATGGTCCTTTGCTGTTCCCTTTTCCGAATCCTTGGCACACAGCATTCCTGAATCAAGATATTCTTGTTATAGTACATAGCTTTATATAAATATCTAGGTACCAACTTATTATAGGTAAGACTTCAAAAAAAAAGTTTAATTTTGACCAAATTCATAGGAGACCATCATTTTAAGGTGAAAGTAACTCAGAATAAATTTTAGCGGCGGAGGGGTCCCTGGTGATGGAATATGGGCCCCTAAAAGGAGAGAATTTTCAAAAAAAAAAGTTGTTTTTTGCTCTGGTCCTTTACCAAACCTGTTTTGGAAAAACAATCCGGGTCTGAAAGAATATTTGAGATTTTGAAACATGAGCCATTTTTCCAACAAAAAAATTACCTAATTTAAAAAAATGAATAAATAAATATAAACAGGTTGGGGGGGGGGGCTTTAGCAACAAAAAAAACGCATCTCCTATACTTAAGGCTCAAACTCGGTTGTTTTCTCAACGTTTTTACTTTCTTTCTCAAATTTCCAATAATTTTGATACCTACTTAAGTGAATTATTCGCGAAAATATGCACTATTTTATTCTTTTCCAACTGCCTACACTGCCTTTCAATATTGCGGCTAAAAAGCTTTAATTGCGGCTTGCAATCCCCTGTTTTTTTTTTTTATTGAAGCTATTAAAACTTCGCCTTTTGCAAAAAATAACAAAAAATCTCACATGACTTTTTTCCACGAATTTCCAAAAATAAAGAATTTTTTGGCCAGTGATTGCCAGAAAATCCTACTTTTTGCTAAAGTTGTCAGTCTTTAGCAAAAAAGTCCTGAAAAATTTCACTTTCCAAAAACTGTCAAAAATTCTCGTTTGTGAGCAAAATTTCTACAAAAAATTTCACATCTCCAAGAATTAGCCGGAAAAGTCTGATTTTTTTACCAAAACTGGGAAGCAAGAGTTATTTTTTCTAATTTAACAACTTCTCGCTAAAAGGTTCCTTTTTACCTTTGAAAAAAATCTTTTTCTTTTTCGACAAAAATTGAGAAAAAAATCTATTTTTTTTGCCAAAAATTGTCAGAAATTCTCGGTTTTCCAGAAATTGACCAATTTTTACTTCATCCAAATGTCTAAAAATTTAAAATTGTCTCTTTTTTGTAAAAAAATTTCCCTGACTTTGTTTTTTTGACAAAAATTTTCGTGTTTTAGAAAATTTCACATTTTCAAAAATTAGCAGGAAAAGTCTTTTAACCGAAACAAAAAAATCTCGTTTTTTCGACAAAACCTGCGAAAAAATTCAATTTTTTATCAAGAATTACTCAAAAAAAGTCTTGCTATTTCTTTTGTAAAAAAATTTTCATTTTTTCAAAAATTTACATGAATTTGGTTTTTTTCTGGTGAAAAATTCCACAAAAACTCAATTTTTTCAAAAATTATCCAAGTTGCTTTTTTGACAAAAATATTTGTTTTTTAGCAAAATTGTAACAAAAAATTTCATAAGTATCTTCTCCAAGAATTAGCCGGAAAAGTCTGGTTTTTTACCTAAACAAAAAAATCTTGCTTTTTCATCAAAAACTGCGAAAAAATTCAATTTTTGGTCCAGAACTACCCAAAAGTTTTGCTATTTGCCAAAAATTGTCAAGGTCAAAAATTTGCATAAATTTTTCTTGTTTGGTAAAAAATGTCAAAAAAACTCACTTTTTTCAAAGATTACACAATTTAAGTGACTTTTTTGACAAAAATTCTCGCTTTTGAGCAAAATTTCTAAAAGGTTTCGCCTTTTTAATAAATTACGCAATAGTCTCGCTTTTTTGTGCCAATACATTGCCAAAATTGTCGTTTTTTTTTCAAAAATCCTGGCATTTGACAAAAATTTTTCTCAAGTCTCGCCTTTTTGCCAAAAATTGACATTTTTGCCAGAAATTTGAAAAAATCTCACTCTGTTGCTAAAAACTGTAACAAAGTTCAACTTTTTTACCAAAAAGTGTAGTCGTGATTTTTTAAAATTAGAAACCAAAACATTTCAATGTGAAGTGCTTTTATTTTTTTGGTCATTTTTTTCCACAATAAAATGTTTTTTTCGCGTTTCGTCACTTTTTTGTTACTTTTTCGAGCTTTTTTGGTTGCTTATAAAGTACTTTAAAAAAAAAAGTTTAAGTAAGTAAGTATGAGCTTTAAACTTATACCACTCATATTTCCCTTCCAGAAGGCACCTGAGAAGTTAATATTTTTTCTGATTGACTTACTACAACTTAAACTGGAGGTCTTCATTGCGAATTTGGTCAAAATCACGTTCGACCTTTTTTTCACAATCCGCTCTAAAAAATATCTGAGATGAGTTCAAATATGTAGGAATCATACCATGTTTCAATGACTGGCTGCACAGATTGGTAACGACTTCGTTTTTTAATCTCCTCATGGAGCAGTTTCACTATTTCGAAATGCTGATGGTTTTTAGCCAACATCAAGGGCGTTTTTCCATTTTTATCGCGAATTTCCAAGTTTAACTTCCTCTGCAAAAAATGAATTAAATTTAAAATTCCACAAAAAAACAAAAACAAAAATCATTAGGCCTACAGTAAAAGTGAAATATTTTCAGATACCATTTCACACAGGACCCTGACGCAATACAAATGGCCATGAATGCAAGCCAAATGTAAAGGAGTAGATCCAAAATTATCGACTTTTTGTAAATCAACGCCAGCATTGATAAGTACTCTGATCACGTCTGAATGTCCTGTAACAGAATCATAATCTCTATAGGACTCTAATAATTTTAATCACGGTTACCTATTTGTAAAATCATTTATACCTACAAGCAAACCAAAACACACTATACACGAGCTACAAAAATACACAAAACATTTTACAAACCTTTGTACGTAGCCCAATGAGCCGCAGTATCACCATTACTATCAACTAAATGATGTCTAGCCCCCATTCCTAACAAGAAAACGCACGTATTTATACGACCATAAATGCATGCAGTCATCAAAGGAGTCAGTCCTTTCAAATCGACTGTATTTATATCAACTCCGGCCTTTAAAAATTCCACATGCAGCGTGAAATATAAGTAAATTAACCCGAATTAAACACACAAAGCGTTAAAACCGTAGACCACTTTGACTACATCAGCTATTGGTCCAGTGGCAAATTATCAGAAGTCCCCCCCCCCCAAAAAAAAGAAGCGAGAATCATGCAGTAAATATATTATGTATATTTTTGTTGAAAGGAAAAGTTCATTTTGGTAAAATATCTCAACTTTCAAGTTGGATTAAAATTTTTGAAAAATTTCGAAATCCAATGAGTTGAAATTTTGGAAAATTTGATTGTAAATTAAAATTTTGAATCCTCCACAACCGCACTCCTTTGAATACCAAAAAATCGATGACGAATTTGAATGCAGTTTACTTGCATTTTGCCACTGGACTATATAAGTAAGTAAACGTGGTCAGCTTTCAAAAGCTACGTAATAACATAGGCCTAACACAATAGGCAAGTCAACGATCAATAAACAGTGAGATATTTACATGAAGTAGTAAAGCAACTATTCGAGAATGGCCTTTTCTGCAAGCCCAGTGTATTGGTTTTGGTCCTTGGGTACCGAAGCATGATAAATTTACTGGTACATGTTTCTCTACCAAAAATTGTACAAGTTTAAAATTGCCATTTAGAGCTGCCCAGTGAGCTACGGTGTAACCCCATTCGTCGCGAATGTTTAGAATTTCAGCTCCGCATTCTTGTACGATTAATTCTAATTCGTTTATGTTCCTGCAAATAGAAGATAGCCTACTAGTTGTAATATTAAAATAGGTACGTATCAAGTACGAATAGGTAAGTCTTTTTGAATGTGCTTACCCTTCTTTAACGTAAGCGAATAGAGTATCCGAGATATCAGATATCACATCGGGAAAGCCAGCTTTTTCAACTTCCATTATCAACGCGATATTAACTGTAGGGTTGCTTGAACTGAGAATTATTGATCGGCTGGTAGGTGCACCGTTTCCATGGACATTTTTCGTAAAATACTCACGAAACTTTTTACTACCGTTTTTTAGATTAAAATTAAAATTTTATTAGATACAAAAATCTTATCTTTTGAAAACTTTGATAATTGTATATTTTTTAGATAAAGAAAGGGATGAAAACGAAAACGAAAGCACAGATAAAGATAAGCGGATTGCAACAATGCCAGGAGATGGACGGCGCAAAAACGGTAAAATAAGGGTAAAAAGGAGTAAAAGCACAGGGTTTTTCTCTGAAAAGTGAAAATTCACCATATTTACTAGTGAAAGTAAAAAACTTGAATTCGAAAGATTCAAAGTTGTGGTCGAGGAGAATTGAATTTCCAATCGTCAGTGTGTCTGTAGTAAGTATTCGTATTTTCTCAAAAATCTTTATTTTTGAAATATTTGCAAAAAAAAACCTGAAATTTTGGAAAGGAATAGAACGACTGAAACTTTATGGATCTGTGAAATCTGGATTAAAAGAATCTTCTGGACCAAAGTTGAAGAAAAAATGAGGGTTAAGGTGAATTCTTCTACTCTGCCTCTCGAAATCAAATTTTCAAAATATTTCACCCTTGCTCCGCTCAGGGCCAATTTATTCCTTGTTTTAAAATTTAAAAATTCACATTATTTTGGGCTCCCAAAAATCCAAACCAGAAAATGAAAATTTTTATAAGTCGTATTAATATGGATATCAATTGGCAAAATTGGTATTGTTTCTCCTGTATCAGTCGGCAAATTTACAGTCGAATCCCCTCCCCTTTCCCCCTCTCCCGCTCAAAAACCGTCTATATAATTTGTCCCTAGAAATGTGGAAAAATAATATTTTTCTCAGGCTCGCATTGGCTCTCGATGGCAATGTGCATGGAAGTTGGGTACACCATCGAGAAACTTGTCAAGAAAGTTTTAGACCCCCCACCCTCTCCTTGAGATACGAGTATCCTCCTTTTTGTAAGATAGCTATATAATTTTTTTTCTCAGCCCCATGTGACCCGATTTTCTCAATTTTTCAGTATGTTGACTACACCTATAAGGGGCATCTCCATAAAAATTCACACCCCCTCACTTCAAATTTTTTCTTACAAGTCCCAAATGATGTTTTTCAGTTTTGTTGCTTTTTTTTAACAATAATAATGATTCAACATGAAAATGCGAGCAAAATTTTGAATCATGTTTTTGACCCCTGAAAAACATGAATTTTTGAGAAAAATGGAGTGGACTGTACTCAAACAATTTTTAAAAAACATGCGAAGGGTTCAAAATGGGGTCATGTGTGGGGAAATTGTTCTTAACGAATACGGTGTCGTTTTCATATGAATGGACCCTCCTGAACATGAATATTATGTTTTAAGATTTGGTGCTACACTCACCCAATTCCAGTCGAATTTCGGCGTTGCCCTCTCCCCTCCATAACTTTGAGTAAAAAATACGAACTGTTGTAGAATTTATAATTATCCAAAAGTGATTTTTTGTCACATCAAAATTGGTTGAAATATCACGAAAAATTCAAATATTTCGACGAAAATATATTTTGAGCATTTTTGAAAAATTTTGAGCTCGGAATTAGGTAGGTAAGTTAATGATTTTTTGAATTTTTGCAAGAGGTGCTATGAGACGTATCAAAATAGGTTAAAATTTCACGAAAAATTTAAATATTACTATCAAAAGTATTATGAAAGTTTTTGAGAAATTTCCAGCTCTACATTGGGTCAGGATTTTTGAGAGCTTTCACATTACCCATTCAGAAAGTAAAAAATTTCCATCGATTTTTTTTTAATATTTTTGAAAAATTGCAACTTTAAATTTGGAAAAGCAAATTGAATTTTAAATTCAGAAATGAAGTCGAGCGAATAAAATTAGTTTTTTTCACCAAATTCCAATTTTTAAATTATTTCCAAATATGGAGCGTATAGTTACCCGGAAAATTACCCATATTTTTGACTCAAAATCCTTCAAAAAATGTATTTGGTTACTTTTGAATAATTTTGCAACAGTTCGGTTCATTTCCACAAGAAATTTGGATTGGGTGGGTGGGTGGGTGGGGGGGGGGTTATATAAGATAGGGTACAAACCAAATTTTTACTTTTTTTTTGTTTGCACGTTTTGGAACAATAAATTTTTCAATTTTTCATTTTTTTTCAAAAATGAAATCACTTGATATTTTTTTTTATTTGAACGGGTACGAAAAAATTTCTAAAATATACGCTTAAATCGACCGAGTGGGTCACAAAGATGGTAAATTCGAGTTGATAGGTGCTGAGCTTAATTTTTACTCAGCTTGCAGCATTTTTTTGAAAACTGGAAAATTCGAAAATCCGCTGGAGGCTCCTGGACGATTTGAAACCGTCACTAATGAACTCGGGAGGTGGAAAATGGGGTAATGACCAAATTTCAGCTTTCTAGGTCAATTTGGTGAAATTTTTACTTTTTTTATCATTTTTGGGTCAAATGTTTGTTTTTAAAAAATCGCCAAAAATCGAAAAGTGAATTTCAGCATCTGAAATTTTGGCTGATGGTTTACTTTGGGATCTTTTATCAATTTATTTTTTGCCCTGTTCGGAATTTTTTGTGCCTGTTGGGATACTTTCCTTGTGTAGGTACTTGAGTAGGTATAAAGAAAAAGTACCTACCTACATAGTATTCGATTCTTCAAATAATAAATCAGAAATTCAACCCTTTAGCACCAGTAAAAAACTTAATTTTATTAAATATACCTCTTGATTAGGCAATAAAAACTAAAACAATCTCTCTCATCTGAAAACCGTATACGGATTTTCTTTAGAATGCACATCGAGTATGGTTTTAAATTCGTTAATAACTTCTTTATTTGGAGCAGCAACCAGAGTTAAATTTCTCTTGAAATCCGCATCATATTGGGTGCCAGCAAAAGTAACGTAGCCCGCAGCACACAACCTCTTCAACACCAAATCCATATCGGTGACTCCCGGATGTACGACTTTCTTCGACACGAGAGCTTCCAATCTCACGAATTCCTTGGCAGAAAATCGTACTGTATCCCAAGCTACGGGAATCGTTTCTCCTTTGATGAGTCTTTCGATCACTGGTCTCACACCATCTAAGGCCATCAACGTTCGTAACCTGATATCGAGATCATTTTCCCAGAAATTCTTGACAGTTTTCGTTTCAATAAGACGTATAATATCCCAAGGGCAAAGGACAGTTTGAGTTGATTTCCTGTTGAATCTATACCCATCGTACCAGTCTAACGCTTGGGCTGCTAAATCGTCCGAAACGTTGCCAATTTGCATTAATTTTTTAGCCACTGTTTTCGTGAATCCGAAAAATTCGGCGAAATCGTTATTTACAGCGTCGTATCGTTTCATTCGTCCAGCCAAATCGGCGAATAATTCCGTAATGCAGGATTGCGTTTCGCCTACGACGATCGTCTTGGCTAGGTATTTATTATTTCGAATGGTAATATCGATAAACTCGGATAAGAAATCCATCACTTGGGTTTCTAACTCCCAAGGATAAGGTATGTCATCGTATACCCAATCTTCCTTGACCATATTCACCAAGTAGTCCATTTCGTCTATCATTAGGACGGCTTTATGGTCGAAGAATTTAGCCAGAGTTTCGATTAAAAACGCAATGCTGCCGACAAGCGTGGTGGCATTTTGACCATCGATATCGCCGATAGCTTTGAATCGTCTCCAATCGGCCAAAGCTTTATCTTTCATTTCTTGAGTGGAATTAGCGCGATTTATGATCCTCGAGAAGTAGCCTTGCCTCATGTAGAAATAATCTTGAAAAATTTCGCCTATTTGTATGGATAATTTATCGATTATTTGGGTGAAATTGTACAAGAACTGGGTGTATTTAAAGTTCAAATATACGACTGGGTACATTCCTTGGTGCTGGTTGAAGAACTCTTTATGGTCTCTGATCAAAGGTCGTCCGCTGAATCGATGCTCGTCAGCGGTTGGATGAGGATATTGGCCTCGTTTGAAGAACCTGTAACCGATATTTTGTTCGCGGATTCGACGAACGCCGTCGTACGTTTGGGGTTCGAGGAATAATCGCATCATCCCCAAGTTGAGAGTTTTACCGAAAATCATCGGCGCCGAGATGACGATTATGTCTTCCGGACGTTCCATGATTTTCTCAATGAGTAGGCTTTTATCGACGACGTAATTCGTGTAGCAGAGAAATGCCTCGAAATCTCGCATGAAAGGAATGAAGTACTTTTCGTAATCGTTATGGGGTGTTCGTTCCATTATCACCATTGTTCTCGTCTCGTTGAATTCGTCATTATCGACGGTGACTAGATCACAGTCGCATCGAGCGCCGGAGAGTATCAGTGAAAGAAATAGCACTGAGAACCATAATGGTGTCGGGGTTGAAGTCTGGCCAAGATGTGGTATTCTGTAATATGATTTGGGATTAGTTCGAGATCAATTTTTCAATGCATTAGAGGCTCATTAAATGGACCAATTGGGGTTCGAAATGAAATTCATCAGTCGTGTTTTTCTTTGGGAGAAATGTTTACAAAAAAATGAAACGATTACCTGGCCATGTCCAACTTCTAAATCAACTAAATGTTTCAAGTAGCACGAACATGTAGCATCATTCGAGAGAATGTGTTTGATTAGTGACGATCGAGAGTACAGATGATTAATCTTAATCGGTAAAAATTGATAAGGAAATATCTAGGTTCATGCCGAGGGTTCAATCAAATTCAAATATGGGATTATAGTGTTCGATATCGAGAAGATTGAACACGGAACCTCTCGACTCTCGAGGTGTCCACCTCAGATTTGAACAGAACTGCAATTTTTGGAATTTTGAGAACGAACATGGTCTGAAACTCTCATACTCAAAAATTAAATTGCTCGAATTGATTTTTCGTGAATTTTTAAAATCTCAAAATCAAATCGAAAATCACGCCGGAAACTTCAGAATGACTCGAAATGGTGAAATTTGGATTTGGGAGATTGATTTCAGAGGGGACAAAGCGATTCGTGCAAATTTCGAAAAACTCTCCATGAATAGAGAATTTCTCATTTTTTTCCCTCATAAATATTATTAATTGTGTAAACAAACTCGAGGTGTCCGCCTTTTTATTATCGATTTTTGATTTTGTGTCGTTTCTGTAGCCTTCCTAAATTGACTCAGGAGGCTGAAAATCTGGATGTGTCTTTTGGGCGTTCTGACTGTTTCAATCCCTTTTGTTTTTGGTGAAGGAGAGCTTCGAAAGGGCAAGCTACTTGAACGTGATCGTGGAGGGGAGGGGAGGGGGTTCAAAACGAAGCGAGATACGACCTCAGTGGTCAGTGAACACATTTTTGGAGCATTTCACAATGAATAAAAACTCGGATGTAGAAAACGAAAACTTGTATTAATTCACGAAAACAAGCAGGTTACATAAAAATAAAGAAAATAGTTACAAAATAGAAAATTTTAACAAAATATATAGACCTATCTACACATACGTATAAATCATTCAGCCTGTATTAGGCAACGGCAATCTCAATAGGACGTGTATCTGAATACTAACTAATAACTCGTCTGCTTTATTACGAACTGCCCAATGATAGGTACCTTTTATCTGCGGAGCAAATTTATTTCTATCTCACAGTGTACCCATTCGTATTGTGGTACCCATTGGCGCACAAAATCTCCCACTTCATTAGGTTTTCCAAAATACTTGGAATTAGAGAAACCTCATTGTACATAATAAAATGAGTTCATTGTGAAATTAGGTATAGGTAATGAAAGAATTTTCATTAAAAAGCCCGAAAAATGCAAAGAAAACTTTCAACTTGGGATTAAAAACAACAAAATTGAAGAGTTTTTTTTTGGTGAAAATATGTATTGGAAAATATTTGAAATATCCGAATAAGGTAAGATCCGGGGAAAAAAGTAACCTCACTAGAGTAGGGTAGGGGCAAGGTATGAATTTCAAAAATCAACGAAAAATGATGACACTATTTCAAGAACAAGTAGTTTTCAATCACCACTAATGACATTTTAAAACTAGTCTTCTATTTTTTTATTAGGTACTGTAATTTGATACCAATATTGTATTTTATGAAAATTTTTGGTTTTGTACATTTTTTTGGAGCCTTATTTGGGGTCAAGAAGTCTTCAAAAATGATACTCATATTGTATTGTTTTGAAGATTTCAATTTTTGTACCTCCTCCTTCGAGCACAATTTGAGTTTACTGGTATAAAATGGTTTTCAAAAATGATCTTTTTTTTTTAGAATTTTCAATTTTGCACCTTTTTTTGGTTTGAAGTCCGTTTTGCGTTTTGAAGCTAAATGGTCACAAAAATGGATTCTGTACCCCTAAAAACGTAGATTCTGAAATTCATATTGTACTTTTGAGAAATTCCAAGAAAATGTTTCCCAATTTAGAGGTCATTTCTGGGTTTTAGGCTTAATGGTCTTCACTTTTCCTAAAATATTTTGCATAGGTACTCAAAATTTCACACTTCAATACCATGAGTACTTTTTTGTACATTTTCAATTTTTCTTTTTTCTTTTGGAGCTCATCTTGGATTTTGAGGTCAAATGCATGCCATGGTGATCAAAAATGAATTCTACGCCCTAATAAACCCAAATTTTGATGCTCATATTGTATTTTGTTTTTTTAGAAATGATGAGGAACTTTCCACGGAAAGTTTCTGGAAATTTATGAAGAAAATTTCTGGTAACTTTCAAATTCCTAAAGAAAAATTGGAAATTTATGAAGAAAAATTGTTGTAAATTGTGAAAAACCCGTAAAAGTGTCCAATTTTTGGAAAATATTAGTGAAAGTGTTTAAAATGAAGAAAAATTTCAAAAATTTGTGAATAAATGGAAACTTATAAGTTGGGTTTGAGGTCAAATGGTCTCCCAAAAAAGAATTTTGCGCTCTTAAAAACCCAACATGTGATGCTCATTTCTTCATTTTTTCTAACAGTAAATTTTGTACTTCTCTTTTGGAACCCATTTTGGGGTTTACGGGTTTGAGGTGAAATGGCCTTCAAAAATGAATTCTGCGTTCTCAAAAACCCACAGTAGTCAAAGTTTCAACTTTCTTTGTCCGAAATTCCGGGGTTTTCTGTCTGAATTTTTCATATGGGTCAGTACCACCCCCTCCTTCCCCTCCACACCATCCATGTACCAATTGTATGTACCTTTATAAATGCTCAATAAAAAAGGTCGAGGTTTGATTGATAGATAGGTAGGTAATATTCGCCAGTCTCCAATTAAACAAAAAAAAAAATGAACCAGGCCATCTTAGATCTATTTGATTACTCAATACCGAAAAACTTTCCTCGAATAGTTTTACGAGTATACAATTTAAAACGAAACAAATTTGAAAGCTCCAAAAGTTTTCTATGCATTTTGATAAACATTTATAACAGAAAAACAAATCTAGAAACGAAGATCTATTTTGAAGAGTTTGTTTGCTGGATAAAGTCTGTCGATAACACTTTTGGCAACGTATGGGGGAACTTTCACACAGGGTTGGACGTTAGCTGGTACTTAGTGTAAGACGCAGGTACATAAACTTGGAAAATTTACAATTTATCGGGTATGTAAAAAGCAACCCTCCTCCTCGATCAAACTTTTACAATGTAATTGTAAAATATAAAAACTTGACCAAACCGACTTCAGAAATGATAGATTATTGCATTACAAAAATAAAAAAATTTTGAGCCCCAACAGACCGAGATTTCTATACATGAAACCAACTTTTTACTCTTTTTTTTCCTCAGCTGATACCCTGATAATATCTGAACATGCACATGCACACGTTTACAATCTGTTTGTCTGCCAATTTCCAGTAATAAGGAGAATGCAAAAATATTACAATTGACCTACGATTTTTTTCTCATAGGTACATGAATGTCTATTAAAAAAAAAAAAAAAAAAGTATACAAAACGAGATAGTTAACCCTGACACCATGAACCATTACCTATAACACAACCATACATAAAAAAAATTCATCATTTCTACCTATAAGATGTACTACACCCAGTATTGATTTTTCCTCAACATAGGATTATTTCTATTCGTATACCCGTTGGTATCATAACTACTCCAGTCTTCATCTGCGGCACCGTACGGATACCTGAGATTGAAATCGTGTTCCGAACTAGTAACCGAATCGGTACCTAATGGAATAACTTTACATTGAGGTGTGGAATGCAGCGACATGTTTCCTTTGGGGTATGAAGACGACGGTAACAGATCATCCGGCGGTCTAGGCAGCGGTAAAGGTGGATTCATTTTCATATCCTCTTCTGCTCGTTTCTTTGTTCTGCATCTCATCAGTATGACGAATATAAGCGATGCTATCAGAATACTGAACAGTAATCCGGCAAAATAGTAGTCGTCATTGGTTAAATTAGGACTAGCGACTTCGACATCGACTTCGCTGGCATTCAGGACAGGATTAGGTGAAGTTTTCTGTTTAGATTGCGCGAAGCTTTTCTCCTTAGAAGGAGGTGAGGCTGGCCTCGACATGGTGGATTCGATCCCCACGTGGAATTTCAATTCGCCTATAGCAGGTTGGACTGACGCAGCTGATAAAAGGAAGGCGAAACCGTCCTCGAAAGACGATGTGTTTTGTTTTTTCACCACGTAGTATATCAAGTTACTGATGATTTCGTCATGTGTGAACGAATCGATTTCCTCTTGTTTGAATAGACGGTTTTCTTTGAGCGCTTTGGCAGTGGTGCTTTTACTTCGTTTGATTATTTTCATTATTTTACCGTGTTTGGGTTTTTTCAGTATTGTAAACCAAGGTTTGGAATTAGTGACTTTGGATAAAGCGTCCGCGTTCAGGATATCGTTATTGATACAATTCTTGACACCGACGAAAGGAGTAAATTGGCCTATTTTCAGTAACGGTTCGACGCTGATATTGATTCGTAAATTTTTCACTTTCGAGTCAGCCAACGTCGCTTCTAACTCGAATGCATCTCCAGCAACGGTAAGATCGGTTTGAATGTAGACTACTTTCTTCATCTTGAGATCATTCTGACTGAACGTTACGTTTCTCGAGTTATTCACCAAGATGTATCCGAATCTGGGCAACGTTGTTATCACGTAGACCACTTCGTTGGCTTTATGATTAGTCAACACGTTAAAGACCGAAGCCAATATAGTCGTTGTGTTTGACGTCTGCAGTATGAAGACTGGTTTGGTGACGCTGATGCTGAGTTTGGCAGCATGTACGTGGATATTGAACACTTTATACATAGGTGGGAATTTACCATCGGATACTCGAAAGTGAAAAGATGTCGCTTGAACTGGTCCCGAATGTTCGTACATTACTTTTCCACCGTTGATATCAGCCTGGCTGAATTTACCAGCTCCTCTGACACCGTTCACGTATAAACTTCCTATACTGGGTCCGTTGATTATATCGTAGGTGAGATCTTCGGGTAAAGTGTCTTTATCAGTGGTCCATAATTGATCTTGAGTCAAGATGAATTTTTCTCCTTGAACTACCGATAAATTAGGCGCATCTTGGTACAAGTGGAAGGGCTGGTCGTTGATAGGGTAAATGGTTATCGGTATGGTAACGTTACACAAGGTGATATTATCCTGTTCCAGGTAAATGGTGAAAGTTACGTTGTCGTATCCTGAATCCGAATGATCGTGGTTGTAGATAATTTCACCAGCGTTCATTTCTTCGTTAGTGAATTCATTCGCTGGACATTGGTCTTCGATACAGAGCACGCCGTATTGCGGAAATTCGGTCACTACTGCTTTCAAAATTGGAGACCGTAGACCGATATTGTCGCTGGATAGGAAATTTATGATGTTTGTTGTGTTGATGAATAATTTGAGTGTACCGCCTTCTTCGACTTCGTGAGTTTCGATGTCCAACATTCCATCCAGGCCTCCGGAGGAAACGGCTATTTGGATGTTGAATACCTGGAAAGGAATACGAAAAGGATGGTTGTTAGATAGGTAAGATTAATTGACGAGGTATTATTTAAGACATTTTTTTTCATTTCTTTCCACAAAAAAATAAATTAGATTTATCAAAATTTCAAAATGCAAAAACTTCATATTCGGAGTTGGGCAAAATGTTTTTGAAAATGAATCGACCCTTTAGTCAATTCACTCATTTTAAAACGAGTTCCAATTCAACTCCTTCAAAACTTTTTTCAAAAAGAATCAAACTCTGAATCAATGACTCTTTTCAAGCAGTTTGACTATTTTCCAACTCGTTTAACTTTTGGCACAATTTTTTCGCCAATGCTGTCACACTTCATAAACCATCATACTACTCTCAAAAAAAGGGTGATCAAATTTGGAAATAAATTCCAGTTTTTTTTTTTGACAACTTCAACATTTTGCATCTTGCTTGGAAAAATGTTCACAAAATGATAAAATTGAAATGAAACAGGGGTTCTTCGGAGAAAGTATGAGAAGTTACACTCACAATTACAATATAAATTTAAATTTTTGCAGTTTGATCCTCAAAAATTGGATAATTTCTGAATTTTCACTCGGAAACAAGATGCTCGCATCTCATTTTCTTCTTCAAAATTCCAAAAAAAAAATGAAATTTCCAAAAAAATTTCAAAGTTTTTGAGTTTTTGCTTTGTACTTACATCAATTTTTATTTTACTCAAAATTTGAATTTTTTCCAATTCAGAAACATGAAAATCATTTTTTTTTTTTTTTTGGTTCAAAATTACCTACAACTTTTTTATGAATTCCTAAATTTCGAGATTAAGACTCAAAATTGTCAGAAAGTTTTACTTTTTGATTAAATTATCAAGAAATTCTCTTTTTTGCATAATCATCCCAAAAGTATGTATAGATTTTCACCTCGGTGTCTGAGCATCCTATTTTTTTCTTCTAAAATGACTAAATAAAAGGTTTATTTTTTGCATAAATGCTAAAAAACTTATTTTTTTGAAGAAATCGTGTTTTTTTTTCAAAATTACCAACTTGTTTTTTTGCCTGAATTTTCAAAAGAAGTTCAATGTTTTGCCAAATTCGCCACAAAACACGTGTTTTCTGCCATCTATTTTTGCCAAAATGACAAAAAGCGCTAATTTTTGCAAGAATTTTCAAACCGTAGCAGAACTGCCAAAAAATTATCATTTTTATCATAAAATTCTTTTTTTTTTTTTTTTTTTTTTTTTTTTTTGCTGAAACTGAAATAAAAAGCGCCATTTTCTGTTTATGTGAAAAAAGTTCTATTTTTCGCAGAAACTTTCGTAAAGCGTCCTATATTTTTTCAAAGTTGTCCAAAATTCCAAATGTTGCCAGAATTGCCAAAAAGGTCCCGGTTTCTGCTCAAAGTTTTCTATTGTCCATAACGGGGCATGTTTTTCACCAAAATTGTCCTAAAAGATCCAAAGCCCTAATTTTAGCTAGATTTTTCAAACAGGCCTTTTTTTTCATAAAAGTTTTGAAAAGGTCTTGATTTTTGTCATAAAAGTCCTGTTTTTTTTTCTTCAAATTGTCGTAAAGTTTTTCTGCTTGAACTGCTATAAAAAGTCTTCGTTTTTTTACCTAAGTATAATTCGATGAAAAGCATAACTGCTTCTTTATGTGAAAAAAACCTGTCTCTTCGAAAAATTTTCAAAAAAAGGCCCTACTTTTTGCAAAATTGTCCAAAATTTCTGTTTTTTGCCCAAAATGTTCACACCGAAATTTCTGTTTTTTTTTGTGAAAGAAAATCCTATTATTTGCCAAAATTGTCCTACAAGATCCTATTTTTTGAGCAAAATTGTCAAAAAGTTCCAATTTTTGACAATATTGTCAAAAGGTTTCATTTTTTGCCAAAATTGTCAAAAAGTCTTAATTTTTGCTAAAATTTTCAAATAATTCCACTTTTTGTCAAAATTGTCAAGAAGATCTAAATTCTATCCTGAATGCCCTATTTTTTTTTAAAAAAGTTGTCAAAAATTCTTTTTTCTGTTTTTTTTTTTTTTTTGGAAAAATATCCAGTTTTACTCCCCTCCCCCCAATCGCTATTTGAGTGTAGCTGATAATTTAAGGGTCTGGAAAATGAGAAAAATTGGTCTGGAAAATCAAGAAAGACAGAAAAAAATTTCTTCAAAAGAGTGGACATCCTGTTTCTTCATCTTTCAGAGGTAATCGTTTTGAGAAAATTGAAGGAAACTTGAAATTTTCAAAGTGCCCGATGACTTGATTTTTTTTTCAAATGTTGGATAATACTATCTGATTTTTCAGCCCAGCTCCTCACTTGAAAATTTTTGATAACTATTGGAAAAAGTCTTGAAAGGAGTTGAAAAAATTTTTGAACTGACTTTTTAAAAAAAAACACTTCGATTCAACTGTTTTTTCAAGTCATTTTTAAAAATAATCGAGCAAAGAGTCGACTTTGAGTTGAAATTTAAAAAAAAAAACTGCCTAACGTCCCTGTTCGTAAAGTTGAGAAAGAAAAACGTACCTCATTTTCAATAGATTTAGCGTAACTGGCAATCACATCGAAAACGAACGAATCATTCGACAGAGTAGAATCGATAATATGCGACGTATGCTGATACCATATTCTGGAAGCGTTCACATCGGCTTGAGTAAAATTCGAAATAAATACCGAAGAAATGCCTTCCACCATTGTCAGCTGGCCGAATTTAGGCTGAGATTTAATCACGTAGAAAATATTTTTATCCGTATCCGAGCACCAAGCCAATAAATGCGCCGGAGTGATTGTTTTTCTAATCATGGGGAATATTTGAAATGGTGCAGATTTCTGTAGATGTAACTCCGGTAGGATGATTTTGATTATGAAAGTTACTGGCTGAGTTTTGTGTTTTCCATCGTTTATGACCACGTCGAATTCTCCGTTCTTTTCTTCGCCTATTCAGATACAAAAATTAGTGATTAGACGATTAACCTATTTATGCATTTGAAAACTGATCAAGTATTTCAACTTACCCGAATGGACAAACACCACTTTACCGGAATTGATATCTAACTGAGTGAATTTATCGATGGTGTTATTTAAATTTGAGAAATATGCCAAATATCCAGCTTGAGCAGAAACGATGACAAACGTTACGTTTGAGTTGTTGGTGTCTCGATCAATAATAGCTAAATGAAATAGAACCATTTCAAGATGAAAATTTTCATTCAATTTAGTCAAAAATAGAGGAGGATGGTCCAGGGGAATGGGTAAAAATACATACCTAATTGAGAATTGGTGATGTTGCAGATGCCACCTCTCCACACAGTAGCACCTGTATTATTAACAACTACAGGAACCTCATCATTGACTGGTTTAACAGCTATCAAAACTTTAAACGGGACACTTTCCTTTTCCCCTGCATAAGCCACTAGTAGCATACTATCGTACGTTGTTTCACTTCCATCGTGCATAAACTAAAAACATAATTTAATTAATTTTTCTCTTCGGCTAAATTGTATCTTGACTTTGAAACATCACGTTACTTGAATTTGTTGATTTTGTAACTGGAACGAGGTCCACTTTGATATATTTCCGGTGATCGATGAAGATCCGATGTACTGAAGCCATCCATGTTGAGGAAACTTTTTCACCTCAAATTCGATTATTTTTTCAGCATAGTATGGCGAATGAACTAAAAACAAATCCGACGATAATTTCGCAGTGCCTCCTTCTTCTACAGTCAGTTCGCCGCTGCTAATGTAGAGTTGTTGAGGTATTATGATGAAGTTTAGCTGGAATAGGTAAATTAATATTTGATTAAATTTTATTTCAAAATTTACGAATAGATACATCAAATTAAGAAGGTTTGTAAAACTCACAATGATATTTCTATACCACATTATACCGTTTGTGGCATCTAATACGACGCGATCGTGGGTCTGGTTCACTATTACTTGTATGTAGTGTAATTTTTCCGCATTTACGGTAGTTTGATCGAAAAAAGTGATAGCAGTTTCGTCCGAACTGTTGGGATGGAATAAATAAGCGAAATCTACTTCTAAATATCGTCCATTCATGTCTATCTCCAAATATCCGTATTTTGGTTTCTCTCTCACATAGTAGGATATATCTTGAGGTGGGACGTGATTTTGTTGAACCTATTCAATAGTTGAAAATTATTAGAAAGAGGTTGAAAAGGCAGCTTTTCGTGTGATAGGTAGCTTAAAATAATGATTGATAACGTACCAATAAATCGTTTCTGGTTATAGTAATATCATCTGCTTCGTCAACGTATAAAGTTTTATTATTCATCAATATAATTGGCTCCCAATACGCGCTGGGAAATAGTTTAATGTGGAAATCATCTTCGGCCAAGACATCCTGTACACTGACTTGGAATGTGAACTTATCTTTGACGCTTTTCAAATCTCCAGTATGTCGATACAGGACACGTTGATTATCGAGATCGTCTTGAGTGAATACTTCGATAGAGTTTGATCTACCTTGATGTTCTAATTGGCCGACAGATGGACCTCTGATGACTTTATACCTGTAAGTACGAAAAAATATCGTGAATTTTTTTTGCAGATGTCCAACAGTCCTGCCAAAATTGTCCAAAAATGGTCCTTTATATTGCAAAAAATAATTCTGTTGTTTTGCCTCAATCTCCATAAAAAGTCCAATAACTTGCCATAGTTGCCAAAGATTCTGTTTTTTTTTTTTTTTTTTTTTTTGACAAAAGTCACAAAAGTGCCGTAAAGAGTCTTGTTTTAGTCAAAATTGTCAGAAAATCTCACTTTTATGAAATTGTCAAAAAAGTCCTAATTTTTCCCAACGTTAAGTCCTTTTCCTAACAAAATTGCAGAAAAATGTCACTTTTTTGCCACATGTTTCAGCAAAAATGCCAAAAAAGTTGAAGAATTTTTTTTTTTACAAAATTGCTAAAAGTAGACTTTTTTCCATGGTTGCCTAAAAAGTCCTTTTTTTCCAAAAGTTTGAAAAAGTCCAACTTTTTTGACAAAATTGCTGAAAAATGTAATTTTTTCTACATTTGTCAGAAACAGACATTTGTAGTCAGAATTGTCGAATAGCTCATTTTTTTGCAAAAATCACTGAAAAATGTCATTTTTTGATAAATTTGTCAGGAAGACACCTCTGTAATTTAAATTTTTCTCATAATTATTGGTCAAAAAAGTTATGTTTTTTGCTAAACATGATCTTGTTTTTTAAAAATTCCCCAAAAAAACATGTTTTTTCTCTTGAGTTGTCCTTAAAAAATTGCCCAAAAAAAAAGTTTTTTTTGTCCAAATTGTCTATACTAGAAATCTTTCGGTTTTTTTTTTGGTCAAATTAACCCTAAGTCCCATTTTTGATAAAATTGTCAAAAAGTTTCAATGTTTTCGAGAGTTTTCAGAAAGTCCTGTTTTTACCAAAATTTCCAAAGAATGTCATTTTTTGCCACATTTATCAAAAAGACACATTTTTTATCAAAATATTTTGATTTTTCCCAAAATTTCCCAAAAAAACAGTTTTTTGTCAAAATTGTCAAAAAAACACGTTTTTTGATGGAAATATCAGAAAATCCAGTTCTGCCAAAAATTGTCAAAAAATTTCGTTTCCCCTCAAATTGTCAAAAATTCCTATCACTTCTACAATTGCTAAGAAATTTTTCCTTTTTCCATAACGTCTTAAAATGAATTAAAAATATTGAATTTTCCACAGTTGTTCCGAAAGCCCCGTTCTTATCAAAATTAGAAAAGAAAAGCTCTATGTATTGTCAAAATTGTCCAAAAAGTCCTGTTTTTTGCCAAAGTTTGTCAGTCCTGTTTTAAGCCAAAACTGGCAGAAAGTCAAAGAAGTGTGAATTTTTCCAAAGTTTCCAAAAATTCCTGTTTTTTTTTTAAAAGCAAAATTGCCAAGATAAAATGTTGTTTTCGCTACATTGTCAGAAAGACACATATTGTTGTCATAATGACATTGTTAAGTAAAAAGTTTCAATATTCAAAAATTTTGAATTAGCGAAGAGATCTTAATTGTTTTCCGATTAAAATGTAGACAAATTAATTGTCGAGGGTCATTATTTTCGAGATAACAGAAGTCCTATTTTTAACAGAATTTGTCAAAAATATCCTGTTTTTATCAAAGTGATCAGCAAGTAGCAAGTTCTATTTTTTTTTTTCAAAATTGGCAACTAAAAAAGAGTAAACTTTTTAAGAAAAAGGTTCTTCATTTCTTTTTGAAAATAAAAATATTTTGCCCGCCAAAAATCTCAGATTTGAAAAATTTGAACCTTCTTCTCCAGGCTCCAAATTATTGAAATAATAAAAATTATCCTGTGGGTTTTCTGCTTCAGCATTTCGTCCTATTTCTTAGACTCTTGATTGAGTTGAGGATTAAACCAGTTCCTCACATACGTTTACGTACCTTATCATTTGCGGTTGAACGTTGATATTCGTAGTTGATAATAAATTAGCATCGGATAAGGCAGCGTAGCTTCCTTGCCTCATCAATAATTTGCTATTGTTGCTAACTTTTATAAACGGACTGGAAGCAATGATTTCGAAAGTGAACTCCGAATAGTGATTACCATCCGATACCCAAAGAGAAATATTCCCACTCAACGGGCCACTTTGACGAAACATTACTCTTCTATTGTTGATATCATTCTGTCAACAACCAAATCGTATGAAAACTTTGAGAAAAAAAATCTTTGGGTAATTTGAAAAATATCACATACTTGAGTAAACTCGAATAAGGGATTGTAAGGCGGATCAGCCAAAGTAAATGCACCGTTTGGTATGGCTCTTCTAGTAAATTGGATATTTTCAGGTTTCGTATCGATATCAGGGTCTCCGTAGAGTAAATCTTTATTGGTGAGGATTTTAGCTCCTTCTATGACCACATTCAAACCTTTATTTATAACGCAATACGGAGGATTGTCGTTCTTCAGTAATACTTCGACGTGTAATTTCAACACATACTGCAATAAAAATAAGTCAAGGATTAATTTCAACATTAAATATAGTCATCATAATAAAAGTGGTAAAATAATTTCATGAACATACTTGGAAATTTTCTCCTCGAGCTCCGTAAACTAAGAAATGAATAGCATCGGTCATTGACTCCGAATCGTCATGTGTGTAAGTGACTCTTTGCTGCATGATATCTGTATTGATAAATGTGGTGAGATTTCTTTTTTCAATCGTCGTATGGTCAACGTCGTGCATGTCAAGCCAGCCATGATACGGTCCATCCAAAATTTGGAACGTGAAGTAGGTCAGATTTTCTTTCATTATGTTCAAATGATCTGTTAAAAGAGGTTGCTGACCTCCTTCGGAAACCTAAACAATACGGATTGGAAAATTAAACTCGAAAATTCTCGCAAAAAAACTCGTAAAATTATTCGAATATTACCTGAACAGGTCTGAGGGTAACTTGGACCTCATTGGTCTGCTCTTTCGATGGGTAATACTTTAGTACCAATGCAGATTGCTCGATTGGTTGACACTGCGGCGCATTTACAGAAAATGTTACACTATCTTCAACTTCAGAAAAAGTCTTACGATACAAACGGAATGCTAATCTATTTTCAGAAATATCTTTCTGAGTCCATGTGTCATGTTTTTGAAGAACACGATCTCTAAAAAATTGAAGAAAAAAAACACGAAAGATTAAATTACTGAAACTAAAACGATGATTAATTAATTATTATTATTCAACTAACCCAATCACTAAATCCGAAACTTTAGGTGATCTTATCAATGTGTACACGATGACGCTATTATTCACGTATAGCGGTTCTGTGATCACTTTCAGATGTGATTCTTTCACAAAAGCTATCTGACTTTCGGTACTTTCAACATGCTTATTAACCACCATGTTGAGTCGAAGTTGAACGAATGTGGCACGGAATTCGAACGGCGTTGGAAGCACGTGATTTTTAACAGAGACTTTGAACTGAAATTACATAATTATGTTGCAAAATTATAAATTTTTCCAATTTCAAAAATGAGGCAGCCTAATCGAGAAACAAATGAATACCTTGAATACATCGTACGAGGAAGATGTATCTTCAGTATGAGCATAACGAAGCTCTCCTCTTGAAATTTGTTGATCGGTGAAAGAAGTTACAGGTTGCCATACTTCTTTATCATTGTTCGCTCGAACCAGGCACTGAACTGCTCCGTATTTAGGGAATTCAACGATCTGTAATAGCATTTAATTTTGAAGTAAAGATCATGGAGAAGTCTCAATTATATAATTAGGTATTTATGTATTAATACGAGTATTTATTCCCAGTATATTCACCTCGTAATTGATATTGAGAAAAGGATCATTGGCGTTTGTTTGAAACGATAGATTATGATGAGTGATAAAAGCAGTTGATCGCTGAGCCAACGTAATTCCGGTATTATTCACTAAATGGATTTGTAATGCGTAAGTGACCACTTTCAAAAAGGATCTCGAACTGGACACAGCTCCATCTGAAACCTGAATTCGCCATTTGTTTAATTACAGTGAACCTCTCGAGGTGTTCGTCACCTTATTTGAACACGACTGCGATTTTTTGGAAAGAGCATCGTTGCAACCCTCGTAACCAAAACTTCATCTGCTCATAAAAAATCAATTTGAGCAGCTGGAATTTTTGTCATGGGGTTTTAGACCATACTCTTTCCAAAAAATAGATTCCGTAGCGGAGTTTAATTCAAATTAAATTCCCTCGCGTACCTGCAAAGCAACTTTATCTTCTCCGGTCGAACTTGCATTATGAACGTAGACAATCTGTCCCAAATCAACATCTTCTTGAGTGAACGAGTATATAGGAACGCCAGGATAATTCCTTTTCTCGATATATCCGATGGTATTCGTTCCAGGTTGGTTTAATACCGAGTAAAATAATTCGGTGCTGTTATTATCGCTATCTGTAGCATTCAGCAAATCATTCGTAATGATTTTTCGAGTACCCTATACAAAACAATTGAAATTATATGGATTACAAACACGAAATCGATTAAATCAACGTTTCGCATATTCACTCAATTTCAATTAGTAGGTACAACAAACGAAAAAAAATCGAGCTAAGGAAATGAAAAAAATGGCCAAATCTAAAATATTACCTTCGGCAAGCAGTTTTACGGCGGCAAACAAAATTCTTGTTAGCGTTATTGTAAACATAATAACAAATTAACAAGCACTAAAAAGGAGAAAAAAATAAATCAAAACGAAAATTCAAAATAAAAATCATCAGTTCTCTATGTTAGCAATGTTACTTTGTAAAAGGCGTTTAAGAAGTATAAAAAGATGCTATTTCATTATTTACTTCGGCTAGTTTCAAAACTTTCGATGTGGGTATGAATAGAAATGGAGGATCGTTCGTTTGAGCCACATCTATATGCAATACAAAAGAATTTTTTCCCTGTAGATATGCTGGTAAAATGTATCCAGGACCAGCTGTGAATTCTAATTCCATTACTATTGAATCGTTGAAATTTTCTGAGCCATCGTGAATGTAATGCACCTGAACAGATAATTAGTTGAAAGCATTAATCATACACTCATACAGTAGGTATTTTTAATAACTATATTTTGCAGCGTGTCCATTCTCTGGAAAAGTCATGGAAATTTTTCTTCAAAAGAGCGAACACCCCTTTTTGGAAATAAATCAATATTTACTTTGTCTTTGTATAAGTCCGACAACGAGAAGGCTGAATTTGTATCCATATTCGTAGACCCGATATCATTACTTCCAATCGTGATGGATCCGTGTTTAGGAGACTGCATAATGTAAAACGCTACTCCTGAATCTTGGATACCGTACTTAGTATAGTGTAAAATAACATTAATATTGTCCGTTGTAATGAGCACGTTTTCTCCTTCCATAACATGGACTGTGTTTAAGGATAGGATTTCTAATGTAACAGGCAGTGAAGTTTTGGATGATATCTGAAAAAAAAAAAAAAAATGAAAAATAAACTTCACGATGCAAGAATTTGAGGTAACTTGATTAGAGTTGACGACCAGCTTACTTTATACTTAGCGGTGTAATCAGGATTAACACACTGAGGTTTATCACATTCGCAGTGAAAAGAGTCAACACCATATTGCGAACAAGAAGATCCAAGAATACAGGGATTTTTTGTACAAGGGAATGACCACATACAATTCGGTAACACTCCTTGAGTTACTTTAGCATTCGGAAATCCTAACAGCTTTCCATCGGCTTCCATATTTCTCAAACATCCTTTGAAACTTTTATCAGCTGATTTCATTCCGACAGCTAACGCATTTGCTCTTTTGTTCAGCTCGATTCCGCCAACATAAACCTACAGTTAAATGATTCCAAATGAGTATCAAAAAATAATCTAAATCTGTTTAAAAAATTGATCCACTAAAGTGTGGTATGATTACGTTATCAGAAAGATCCAGATATTTATTGCTTGTTCTCGAAGTGATGTGAGAGGAACCGATGAATTTTCCATCGACAGTAATTTCGAGTAAGGACGGATTTATTTGCAGGGTGATTAGATGCCATTCTCCATCAGAAATATTAGCTTCGTTGAACACTTCTGTAGTACCACTTCCAGTATCCATAACTAAACGTAGTTTACGAGTGGAAATTTCCAATCCGACGTAATCAGTTCGACCTCCCAGAACTAGTTTGGAATTATAAAACAGTGTGGCGTTTTCCGATATTGTTTTGATTTCAAACTGCCACCTATTTGAGGAACATGAAGGATTAGAAAATATAGCTTGAAATACAATATTAATCTAACGAAGGGGCCCCTTAACGGTCTTGACACTGAAATCTCATAGTGAGACGAAACTTGGATAGGTCGAAATAGGATTTAGAAAAACTCCATCCCTCAATTTTCAGCCCCTAAAATTCATTTTTCAAATTTTGGTGAATTTTTGAAACGTATAAATTCGTCAGAGTATATTTTTAAAAAAATAGTGGGAAAATGAAATTTTTCTTACTATTTGACAAAAGCTTGACTTTTTTGGCAATTGAGCAAAAACTAGACTTTCTTTCGCAATTTTGACAAAAATAAGACTTTTTTGAAAATCTCGGCCAAAAACAAAATTTTTGAAACAAATTGGCTAAAAAGAGGATTTCTTGTTTATCAATTTTTTACAACAATACAATAGGACCTTTCTGACAATTTTGGTAAAAAACAGGGCTTTTGAGGCAATTTTGGCAAAGACGTCTTTCTTTTTTCAAAATTGAAGCAAAACTGGGATTTTTTGAATGTTTGGGTGTGGCGAAAAAGCAGACCATCTCGTCAATTATGAATATTTTGGCATAAAAATGGAACTTCTAAACATAATTTTGGCATAGAACTTGACTTTTTCGTCAATTTTGGCTACAAAAATTACAATTTCTGAACTTTTCGGGAAAAAAGCAAGACTTTCTTGGCAATTTTGGCAATAAAACAGTTTTTTTTTTTAAATTGTGGCAAAGAAAGAATTTTTTGAAAATTCTGGTTAAGAATGACTTTTTGATAATTTTTCACAGAAATATGGCGTTTGAGGCAATACTTATCTTTCTTGCATGGCTTATTTATATTAGAAAACCTCTACCAACATAATTAAATAGTTTCAATGTACATCATAGAAAAGCAGAACTTTTCCCCTCCCTCTAAAAACAGAAAAAAATTCTGATAAAGATGTACCAAATCCAAGGATTAGGAATATAAAAGCATGATGTAAAATCTTGTGTTGACTCTATACAATGCTGCTGACGAGTTGGGTAAGCCAACATTTCTGAGAGGGGGGCAAGGGACGTTTTTTTTCTTAAAAAGACGTTATTTAAATTGAAAAAAAATCGTTTTCTTTGCTTAAATTTGGAGGAAAATTTTTTTGAATAGTGGGGGTTGCTTAAAAAGATTCTACCCAGATGAAGAATTTTCAAAAAAAAAAAGATACACAGACACAAATTCTTTACATTTTTTGATTTTTTCAAGTTTGTGGGCGGAGGGCTCCGTACAAGGAAACCAACATCGTTTGGGGGGCAACAAAAATTTTTGTTCCCTAAAAAAAAGGATACTGACACGGAAATTTTTTACGTAAAAAAAAAAAACAGTAAACTTTCGAATAAATTAAATTTTTTCAACTTTGGGGCCACTAGCGCGGCGCTACTTTTTTTCAAATAAGAGAAAAATAAAAAAGTAGGAAATTTTTTTCTTATCCGAAATGATAACTTAAGAGAGTGAAGGGTAAAAAAATTCCAATTACGCAAAATAAGGTGCACACTACTGCAACTGCACAATCGGAAATAGCTTGCGAAATTCTTACAGAGCGCGCCACAAAACAGGAGGAGTTACTTATTGAAGTGCCTTTGTAAATTTCAGATGAGATATTCGGAATCAGCGAAAAATTTTAATGCTTCAAGACATCTCTCTCATCTATTTACAGCAAACCTAAGTTTGAAGAGACAGGGGCCACATTCGAGGGGTTGGGAGGGTCATCCCATGAAACGAAGTTGATTTTCGAGCACAGCACCTCTAATCTCCTATCGAGCGATATATCACACGGTAATACTCGTTATTTCAGCTCTACTCAAAATTCCCTCCTCCTCCTTTTTTTGAAACAAAGGGCTAATAATTTTAAAAAATCAACCAAAATTGAAAATTCAACTTCAGCAGCTAAAATTAAAAGGATGGAGGTTGTTTGAGATCCTAGTTTCGTTCCAATCGGAGATTTCATTATCAAGGAATTCCCTTGTAAAAATGGTTGCATACCTAACACCAGTTCGACTGATAGGATTCGGTAAAGATACAAAAGCTCCTTCTTCCATGAAACTGATTTCGCTACTGTAAGCTGCATCGAATTCAGAAGCACAACTCCACGTAATTCCATGTGCATCCGAAGGCAACGTTCTATACCTGGCTCTTTTCAGCGCATCTATACCATTATAAAACACTGCAGATAGACATCCTCGTAACGAGTCAACGTGACCGAGGAATAATTCCAACGAATCGTCTTTTCCGCCGAGGAATAACCCATCGTAAATATTCAACTCGAAAAATCTACCCGGAAGCTTCTCCCTGCGCATTGAAAAATAATAATCACGGTAAAAATAATTCTGTAGCCATAATTCGTTATTTGGAACGAAAGTAGGTATTCGTACTTGATGCTGTGTATTTTATCAATGGTGACATTAACTTCGCCTTCTCTTCGATTCAATAAAACTTGATGCCAAATTAGATCATCGAGTCGTAAGCCTTTCGGAGAAGACAACTCTGATTCACCGGCGCCCAAATTAATATGCACCTAGCCAAAAAAAAACACATTTACGATGACTGGTGTTTTTTTTTTACTCGTGTGACAAATTATCACTCGTACCTTTAATTTTCCAGCCTGTAGTTTAATTAAACAATAATCAGTCCGTCCGGCGGCTAAAAACAATAACGCATCCGGTTGTTTGGTTCGAAATCTGAGCTGTATTTCTGTAGTACTTTTGGCATCTTGTAAAGGTATCGAAATGTAACTACTGCCATAAAACGAAGCTACGAATAAAACACATAGGTAAAGGGGATGTTAGTAAATAAACAATTAAAGAGATCAATGATGTAGATATTTTTATCATCAAACCTGTCTCGAAAGCGTTTCCTATTCCAAAAGAACACACTAAATGCACCACGGTAACGTAAAGAACCAACTTCATCTTAATTCATAAGCCGAAACCATGCACCATTGTAATATTTCAGTGAATGGAAAACACGAACGTTTCGTTATCTAAATTGTATTGATTGTCTCAGCACATTTCGATTAATTAAGGAGTATTAAACCTTCGGTGCACTAAACGGTAGTATAAAATTAAACGCAAACGATGGTATAACGAACCCACTTCGAAAATATAAATAAGTAGTAAGTAAGTACTATCTCTCGGTACTTTTTACCCATCCGTTTTCATACTTCGCTGCCTCTCATTGATCTCTAAAAATAGTAAACATAATGTCAATGTTACCTACGAAGATGGAGCAAAATGTGGGTTCCGTATCAGCGACGTCGCAGTGTCGCCAGCGTCGGTTTGGTTCGATTTTTAAGGGTTACTTTTCACCCTCTAACAGCGTACCCTTGTCGAAGCAGCGATACTATGCTCTGCCTTGAACAACTGGAGAACAGCAGGGTCAACACTGCTATTACGATGTACTTTTAAAGAGCTTTATGTACTTTTATCCCAATCATTTCGTTCAAAATTGATTTTTCTTTTGATTTTTTAAGTTGATCACTTGGTTTAAAACCCTGGTGATGAAATTTTTACATTGCTACCTCCCCAAACCCCTTCAAAGAGACAAAGAGAGCTCATTTGAAATTTTCTGAAAAAAAACTTCTGCATACCTACTTACCTACCTACTTACTTTTGGTAGTTTTCTTTTCAAACGAGGATTCTTTTTCGAAAACATTTTCAATCAAATTCTTTCAAACTTGCTGCAGGAGAATGGAATTTTTGAATTTTTTTTCAAACATTTCTTTGAAAATTGCGCTTTAGACTCCAGATGTCCAGATGACTCGAAATAGTGAAATAATTCTTCTTTCGAAGGGTAGTTTTGGTCGAGACGAAGCCATTCATACTTTAGAAATTCCCAATAAACAGAAAATTTCCAAATTCTCTTCGTTCCTACGATAGGTATTGTGATTTGTGCTCAAATTTTCCAATAGGAAAATCTATAAATATGGAGAAAAACGACAAATTTGACCAAAACTCAAATTGCAGGTGTAGGTACTTCCCAATTCTTTTACAAATTCATTGAAAGAAAATAATTTTGTAATCAACAGTACCCAACCACGCTCCCTACCTAGGCAAATTTTATTCGACAATTTGGTAAACTGAATGATTTTCGAAATTAGCCTATTTATAATATTATACGTGAACGTATAGGTAGGTAGGTATAATTATGTACATAATAAATAGGTACATATTATGGAATCATTGTTTTTTAAAAATTTTAATTACCCTACTCACAATCAGTATTTCAATTTATTTGCCAACTCTTTCCTCGAAGAAAAAAAATCGTTCGAATCGAAGTTATATATGTAGAACTGTCATTTTTCAGTGCTCAAAATGGGAACAATACATACATGTAAGGAAAATGGAATTTTTTACTCCATTTTTGAAACCTTTTCAGTAGGTAGTTTCCAAATTTTAGTGGGTGAATTTTGTAAAAATTAAACATTTGAAAAATATTCTCAAAAAATTCGTACAACATTAAAAATTCATCCGATTTCTGTCAACTCATTCTCGAAGGCCGTTCATAAATATTTTTATAATGGTTTGCAATATTGTGATTACTTAGTTATTTTTAAATGTTTAAATTTTTAAAAAACACAAAATTCATCGAGCACGAAAAATTCCTGGTTTTTCATTGATTTGCTTTATTTTCAAAACTATTTCAGTGGTTATCAATTTATGGTGAATGAATTTTGTAAAAATGAAAACTTGGGAAAATATCTTTTTAAAATTCATAAAAAATTGATCTTATTGTGAGGAAAAGGATTAGTTACGTAGAAAAATTAAAATTATGAAAATTTGTATCTTGCTCATTTAAGCACATTTTATTGTCACAGATCTATGATTTTGTTCCCTCTGAAACCATTTTGGAATTTTTTGCAAAAGAACGACACATTTGAGCCATTTTGTTGAAAAGTAGGTAATCATTTTTATTATGTACTTTTGATTAAAACTGAGAATTCTTGACAATTTTTAGCAGAAATGCTGAATTTTTGGACATTTTTTTTCTTGACTTTTTGAAATTTTTTAAAGCAATTTTGATAAAAACGTGAGTTTGTGCCAATTTTTTGCAAAATGCAAGACTTTGACAATTTTAGCAAAAAGCAGAACCGATCTGCAAAAAAATTATACTTTCTTCGCAATTTTTGTCGAAAAAGATGGAGATTTTTTCCGATTTTTTTATAAAAATGCCAGACTTTGGATGATTTAGAGGAAAAAATTGAGACTTTGAAATTTTTCGCCAAAAACAACAATTCTTGAAAGAATGAGGAATTTTTTGGGAATAATTGGCAAACAAGTAATATTCTGAATTTTTAATACATTTGAAGAAAAAGTGAGACTTTTAAGCAATCTCGTCATGGAAGATTTTTTGACTAAAAAAATAGAGAGCTTTGACGATTTAAACAAAAAGCAGGACCTGTCGATGAAAGTTATTTAGGGGAGGGGGCAGTATATATTTTACAAATTATTCTAATATTATCAACATTTTTTTTCTCCTTTAAGATGTACACATAAAAATATTATATTTTTTAAAACTTGTAAAAAAAAAAAGTAACTTTAGCGCTAATTAGACCTATCGCTGGCATTTGATGTAGGTAGCATCACATATTGTGTAACTGAAAGTGGAATTTCTTCCGGTGAGCTTTTTCTAGAACAAAACCCACCGCGAATAATTCCACTCTTGATTATCACATTTTTAAACAAATTGCTTCACTTCGACGACATACTTTGTAACAAAACAAAAGATTTTCAGGTACATTACATACTAATGTTCTTTTTGTTCATAAATTAAATTTCATTCTGTGATTTAAAACTAATTTTTCATTCCAAATTATTGAAATATTTTTTAAACAAGGGTAGGTATTAGTAATACTATGCTTGAACAAATTCTTACACTGATAAAAATATTCGTACCAAATGAATTACATTTAATTAAAATAAATAATTATCATCTATATTATTTTGACTATTAGTTTTTAAGTCCACAAAAGTAGAACCTCCTCCGGTGACGCAAATAGCAAAAGCGTAACCGAATTAGTTCCTACTATCGTGATTACTTTTTTCTCCATCTCCCTCCGATATACATATGTAGATCTTGCTAACAAAGTCGAAACCATAGTTCATTTCAGTAGATCCCGAATTTCTTCAATTTCACATCATTGAGAATGAAATTTCTCACGGTGCGCTTATAAAAAAATATCGCGTTACCGTGAATAAATTTCACTTTCAAGGATGCTGAAAAATTATTTTCTTCTCGATTATTGTTGACGTTAACTGATGAGCCCAAGTATCCATCACCTCATCGTAACTGAGAGTGAAATTACTTCCGGTGAGCTTTTTCATAAACAGGCACACCTTGAATGATTCCACTCTCAGTCATCGAATTTCACGAAAAATTTTCTTCACGTTGATGTCTTCGGTGGCAAAGTGTAAGTACCTACTCAAAGTCCCTCGTTCGGCAGTGGAATCTCTCCCGGTGCGCGTAAAAAATTGCGTTACCTTGTGAGATTCCACTAACTTACGAAGGAATTGGTTCTTTTACAAAGATATCCAGTGCTATATGCTAATGAAGTAATCACTCTATCTAGAAAGGTAGAAATCATGACCGGTGACGAAAGTTTCAATTACTCGTTACCAAGTGCCGATTCCACCTTCCTCGACAAGTATTTCTTAGTCGTCTCCTGTGGCATCGATGAAGTATGAATTGCCTATGTTTAGAAACAAGGGGTTACAAATTACAGAAAAACACGGCTTAATATTTGTAACAAGCTGTAATGAAAAGTGTCTTTTATTTGACGATTCGACTCACATTTTAATTTTTTTTTTAAATATCATCTAAAGATACGTAACTATACTCAATATTCACATTCGAGAAAATTAATACGAATAATTTTTCTATTTTTGCTAAATTTTTGCACGTAGTTTTAAATCCTTTAAAACCCAAGTATTATCTAGTCACGAATATTCAATCTAACGTGAGACAAATAATACTTGAGTTTTAAGTTAGAATATTTAGGTACCTATATTTTTAATAAAATTGTCTAGTTCGATCATAATTATTAATTTAAAAATAAATTTCAAGAAATCAAAAAAATAATTTAAAAATTGCAAAAAATGTTGACATAAACTTTGAAAAAATACGTACGATTTACAAATAAAATGAATACCTATATACCGATTAAATTTTAAAAATTATAACGAATTTATAACATAGCACTCTCTATTGGATTTAGAAATACCCGGGCACATTCACAAAAAATACTACACGAACGAAAAAAAAAAATCATCGTCAATTTATAAAAACAGATACCCATAATATTGCACTGGTTACTTTCATTCGACACTTGTTGAAAAATTTGCGATCACTCACGAGGTATCACTTTGAAAAATTCACCACCATACTTCAAGATAAACCAAGAGACCTTCTCTGGTCAGAAAACATTTTAAAAATGAACCCTGTAGGTACTTCGAATATTTCTCTGACTCGATCAACAATTTTTAAATCTTTACCTGTGAACAAATAACCATCCCCACTCGCTTACTTTTTTCCACCACTAACAACAGTTTCCCTAATTGCTTAAAATAGGGTAGGGTAGTAAATGGTAAATAACAATTGAATACAAAAGTTGAAAGAACTATGGGAAATTCTGCGAATAAACCGATTCATTCGTCGAAAGTAATGGTTCCAGTCTGTCCTTGACGCGTCTTTACTTTCGACGACGAAGTTTAGACTGCATTGTATGGCCTTTTCAGCCTCCAGGGTATCTGTTTAATGCGTTTTTAATAATTATTATAAAGAGTCTAGCGGACGTCATGCAAATGAATGAAGACGTTTCGACGAAAAGAGAAATATAAACCGAAGAAGTAGCTGCTGTGTGAATGCTGTTCTCATGTTCTGGACATTGATCTTTGGTACTCGGCGAGATATTTAGGTTTGCGAAGAAACTACTTGTTTGTTTAGGTAGTTTTTGTCCTTTTTCCTTTTCCTGGATTTTCAAAACAATGCGGTACGACGTACGTACCTATACAAATGTACATTCTTGGAACTCGGGTGCATTAGAATAGTGTTGATTGATGATTGCCGTTTATCGTTGAATGTTCTTGAAGGCTTTGAAGCACCTATACAGGAGTGAACAAGTTTTTTGGAATTTTTTTTTATTTACTCGTATCTACTTAATTGTGTTGAAAAAAACTGCCCTCGATCGTCTTACAATTTACTGAGAGATCATTTTGAAAATTTTTCGTATTCAATATGGATGTTCGAGTACCTACTTATTGTTAGATAGTACTCGAAATAGGAATTTTCCGTCAATACGATTTCTGTTTTCTGTAACAGGTTACAGGTTCAACGTTTAATGCCCTCCCTCCCGAAATTAATCCTCCTCCTCCAGGTATTAGAGCAGACCTGAAATTTCAAGTGAAGGGTTTACGTAGGTATCTACGTTTGAAATATTATTACTTTTATGTGATTTTTTTCAAACAAAGGACAAATTTTTAAAAAAAAACTAATAATTTTGGGCCATTTTGGAGTCTCTAGCGATTTTTCAATTTTCTCCGCAAACTTCCAATCACTATGGAAAAGTTGAAAATCAACTTTTAGAACCCTATAACTTTGATAAACGCGTATTGGGCACCCTCGCGGCCGTTGTAGGTGGTTATCGCTAAATTTCAGGAATGCGAGTTCAAAAGTGAATTTTTGACCAATTTGTTATCTTCTCAAAAATGTAAGAAATGAAAACAAACCAGTGTTATGCCGAATTCTCCACATTAATTTGAAATTTATATGTAAAATGTGCTGAAAATTGCTGGACTTCAGAAATATCATTCTTACTACCATATTGCTCATTTTCAAACACGAGATAAATAGCCGAAAACTCATCTAATTTTTTCGATTTTTTTAAAAATTGACAATACTTAATGACTAATGACGTAATGACTAAAAATTTGGGACCACTCCGCTCCGAAATATTTTAGCAGGTTCAGAAATGAGAGGTACTTATCTTAATATTTTGGAACGGAGTGGTGCCAACTTTTTAGTCAATTGCCAATTAAAATGCGAAAAAATTAGACAAGTTTTTTACTAGTTTTCTCATATTTGGAAATTACCTATAGGTATACGTAAGTACTAAGTAGCAATATTCAGTATAACACCTTGACCTGAAAGCTGGCGATAAAAATGATATTTCTGAAATCCAGCAATTTTCAGCACATTTAAGAAATTTCAAATCAATGTGGAGAACTCGGCAAATACTTAATTAACACTGGTTTGTTTGATTTCACATGAAAAAAAAAAAAAAAAAACATGGTATGAACAAAAGAACATCAATCTCATCGTTACGTCAAATTTTCATTAATTTTTGTTGAGGAAGATGAGATTGACAGTTTTATTTTTCATACCGTGTTTTCTTTCTTTCTTTTTTTTTTAAAAAATGATTGACACCTTCGGGTTGATGAATGACCAGGAATGCTTTGAAATTTTTTTCCCAACGAAACTTGGCAGAATTTTTGCATTTCAAAGTACCTATTTTTCAGAATATAGGTACCACTATTTTTTTTTTTTTGAAAGAAAGAAATATTTTCATTGCCATTTACGGCATTTACACCTTTGACTTTGACCTTATACCTACACATATGGCTTACACACCAGACTTTTTTTCTAACTTGGCGGATTTTACGCTTTAAAAAGCATTTTTAGTATGATACATACCTATGATCTACTCTAATTATTGGAGTTACATTCTCTAATCAAGTATGGTACTTATGTACCTAAATGATAGCACAAAATTAGCTTGCAACTTTCATCATTATTAGACAGATTTGGAATATTTAATTTTAACAACTCAGAAATTCAGAATGTTATTCAGTATTTTTTCCAGCTTTTCCAGCAGATGATATTTTTAGTTATAGGAATCTTTGAATTATTACGTCATCTGCGACCAAAGTCCCCCCTCGACTGGACTTCACCTGCCATTCCATATTATCTGTTCAGTGCTCGGTGGTTCTCCAAAAATAAAAAACTACCTAGTAATTTGAAAAACTACTTCTAAACGCCAAATTTGAACACGCAAAAACTTCGGTACTTTTCATGATAATATCTAGAATATCTGTCCTCGACTCTTCGTAGCTCAAATCGAAGAGCTCAACGAGCTTGATAAAACACCAAAATTTCATTCTTCTGCGTTAATTAGTTCTTGATTACGAAGAGTACGTAAGTAGGTAAGTAATTAAAGTACTTACTAAGTATAGTGGTGTTCGGAAGTCGGACATGTTTTGTTTATTTATGTTCTTTTCGTTTGATAACTACTGTTCAAACTGTTGAATTTTTTGGTTGTGTCAAAATTGTCTTCCATTTTTTAAACTAGCTTATCGAGTCTATCTCCATCTCGACTCTCGAGTGCCTCAGTTGAAGGTTACGAATGTTACGAAATGTCCTTGGTTGATAACTGATAACAGTGATAACAAATAACAATGACGCAACAACAACTTGATGAATGCTTCATGCTTTTGTTCCCTCTGGAGTTTAATTTGCTCAAATATGCGGAAATTTGCGTCGTTATACGGATTGATGATAATAATCGGTGGAGTATTTCGAGTCGATGATTTAATAATATGCAAAAATTGAATCGCGGGTAGTTTCGTTTCATCTGATGTTTGTTTCAGATTTATCTGATATTGTGTTCTTTACTTCGAAGTCGGTTACTCAATACTCATCAAAAAGTGTCGCGTTGTTTTCTGTGTGTGAGATTTTCACCTCGTTATAGTCATCAAAAGTTACTTATTTACGCGAGTTGTTTTATGCTAAAGTAACGAAAAAGCCGAATCCGAATAGTGTTTTCTTCGTTTTCTTCATCAAAGCAAGAGCAGCTGTGAAGGTAATGCATCAGTACCAGAATTCAGTCATTTATTTCAGGGGTGAGTAATAAAAATCATATTTTTCATTCTACATAGATATGTAAATAGTTTGAAACATTGTTGCAGAAATTAAAAGACACGAGGATATGTAAGTTTGAAATGCATTATGTACTTATTTACTGTATTTATGAAATGCACGTACTATTTAAACAAACTATGAGTACGATTAGGGTAGTTGTTCGGTATAATCTCTTGATTTTCTAATCGAAAAATATTTTCAATAAATTTGTATTGTTTTCGTAGCTACTGATAGTTCTTTGCAGGTCCGACGGAACGGACAATGACAACTATGACAAGTTATTTGTATACAGTGATTGGAAACCACCTATGGGAACCCCTAGACTCTAGTGTAGCCATTCTTCGCGAAAATTTTTCTCAACTTAATCGACTATTAACTCTGTGGATACTGGACAGATGGCAAACAGTTCATTTAGAACATATTAAGTAGCCCATGTTTACAGGTTGGTTTGGTATTTGGTACATATTTGAGCCCTTGAACTATACCTACGTAGTACGTACAAAAAGGCAGCGCGTTAAAATGACATTTAGTTGGATTACGTTGCGACCATTTATCTTAATTATCAATCCTTGTATGTCGTAAAAACGTCATCTTCTATTCTTTCTCGTTCTATTTGCATGGCTGATTGAATCTTCGCATAGCAAACTTAAAACTACATAGAGGTATACATAAGTTCGTATGTATAACCCTTCTGCGAAAATTCACTGCCTCTAGCAAGTTATCCTCGTTTTCAAATTGTACACTGGGAGGTGAAAAGAAACTTAATGAAATTCGCTTTTTATTGATGGAGTTTGTTACACGCAACACGCCCTTTGAACTAGCGAAATATGGCTTGTTCAGTTTGTCGTAATCGAATTTTGAAGTTGTGCTCTTCTCCAATTTCAATAAGCAAAAATGAAACCGTTGTAGAATTAAGTACCTACTCAAAACTTCAAAAGTGACCTTATGACGAATCAAAATGGGTTAAAATACTAAGAGAATTACAAATATTTTAACGGAAATGTATTTTGAGAATTTTCAACGAATTTTAAGTTCAAAATTGGCTTATGGAATTCAAAATTTTTGAAAAATGTCACGTGATATCAAAGTTGGTTAAAAATTTGCGAGAAATTCAAACATTTCGACGAAAATATTTTTTCATTGATTTGAAGAATTTTGAGACCATAATTTGGTCATGAAATTTGGAATTTTTGAAAAGGGTTATTTACGTGATTATATAAAACTCAAATACAAAAAAAAATGTTTTAAAATAATTTTTGAATGAATTCTAAGCTCACAATTGAATTGTATTTTCGGGATTTTTGAAGAATATTACTGTCATGTAAGTTACAGTTTTGTGAGGTACAAAATAATTATGTAGTTAAGAAGTTACAGCGCCAAAATTTCGCACTTTTTGTCTTGTATGAAAAGGCTCGAGCGAGTTGAGAGCAACTTCAAGAACTAAAAACGTGTGGTTTTTGGTAATTTAATTATTCGTTTTCCCCTGCTGACACAACTTCTTCCCAACTTTTTGCCAACATTTTTTTGCCTGAGAGGGAGAGGAGTGAGACACTCCCCAGCCAGTTCGGCACGGTTCTGACTGTACTATATATCAATTATCAAATTATCTACTTGATTAAAAATCACATTATGTACTTGCCTAAGTTAGAAGCTTGCCTCCTCGACATTTACAGTATTCCCTTTTACGATTCACGTATGTATACCATACATACCTACTTACATTCTACTGTAGATAATGCAAATTCACACATCTTGAGTAATTTAGCCTCCTCGACAGTTAACGTATTCCCTTTAACAATTATTCATATATGTAGGTAGCGATTTGTCGATTTTCCAGGAAAAAGTCATTTTGACACAGGTATCCCAATAATGCTACATGTGAATATTCTCTCAGTTCGAGTCGCGTGTTCTATTCATATGCGAAATCGGTTTCGAAAAAAGAACGCCCCATGCTGCTAATCGTTTTGTTGGTAAATTTTCTTCTTGTTTAGCAAAAATGAAAACGGTAGGTATTCTGCAGATAATCACGTACAGGCTTTTTCAATATTATTTACACGGTGCCGGCCGCGGTATCTTATACTTGTTTTCAAATTTTTGTCTGGCAGTGTTTTTTTCGAGAATACTCGTAAATCAAATTCTAATGAAATGTCTGGGTGCTGGTTGATTCATATGCGTCTCCTTGTCTCCAGCTACTTGTCATATAGACTATTGTACTGGTAGTTCTGTACCAGCCGTACCAGTTTTCATCATTTTGTGTAAAGTGGATATACTTCTATTGTACCTCTACCTATGTACAGTTGCTGAATTGTAGTAAAAATTTGAGAAATATGTATTCAGAGAATTGTATCCCATGGACTGCGTTTTGTTTCACTCAATTTTTTGGGCGGTTGGAATATTTCACTGTTTCTAGAGATTTTTTTTCAAACCATTCGAATTCGACTTTTCTCACCACGAACATAAAATAATCATTAGAATACAGTTTTAAGTTTTGAAATTCATGTATTTTCAAACAAATTGTCAACAATATTATGAAAATAAATAATTTAAATTAAAATGTTTACTGTAAACATCTCACTTAACGAACTATTAAGTATAAAATAATATTTTTTTAGGCGTTTAAGCGAATAAAGGCTCATAGCTTAGCATTAAGAAGATGTACCCCTTGTGAATGGAACAAATACGTAGGTAAACCAAACAATACACATTCGTATTATAAGAAATTTAAAACAACCTATGCTTTACGAAGACTAAAATTTTTTCCAGCTTTTTTTTTTCTTTCGCATACGTCTTTCCATTAGATACCTGTTATAATACTTTGTACGTAGTAGTTAGCAAATGCAATTCAGGTTGTACAATTATTTTCTTATGGCAGTAGGTACAAATTAACATTATAATTAAATAATACTAAACCTACGAGAAGAAACCACACACTCGAGAAATAACATAACAAACTTTCACGTAAAAAGTGCTTATTATACAAACACAGCCATCGATACAAAATTACGAATAAATATTGTACAAAAATTAAAACGTACAAATGAAAAAAAAAATGTATAGAAAAACACACAAAAATAAAAATTCAATTGAAAACAATTTATAGCGACGGATAAATTAATTATACTCTCGCATGAAAATGAAATTATTTCTTTACCTCGTTGACAAAAAACACAACAGACTTTGCTCCTTTTCAAATAACGAGAATTTTTTTTATTGGTACCTTAGATATAAAAAGTAAATGCTAATTACATTTAAAAAAATAGGTAGTATTTTTATCAAATAAGCATTTTAAATAATGGATATTCCCTGTAACATTCAAAGTACCTACTTATTCAGTTGAACGCCTACACCTCACCTTCCAGGAATTTAATAGCTTTAGCTAATCAGTACTTTAATAATGTGAATTCGCATTCAAAAATATTATAAGGGATAGACTGGTAAATCAACAAAATGAATAAAGTTTATAATATCTACCTTTTCTATAACAAATACAAATTATAGGTAATCAACAAAACAAGGTATAGGGTACATTTTGAATAACGCTTAAATAGTATAATTTTTAAACTTACGTATAGGTACATATAAGATGAGTAAAAAAAAAATAAATACCTTAAACGAATGTACGAACAAATGAATAAAAACAAGTAAAATATAAATATAAACACGTATAAATGAATAGACGAATAAATGCATTCACAATAGGTATAATTAATGAGCGATGTACAATTATTTCATACAATATTGAGGCAAAAAAATTGTACTGCTCTTCGATAGATCAGGCCATATCGAACGGAAACAATAACTGTAAGTTAAATGCACGCATATTTGGTTATTGTTCGAATGTTAATCACGATATCGTATTTTTTTGTATTCGCCTCGTGAAACGGCTGGAAAAAAAAATTGACGTTGAAAAATTTCACTCGTGGGCACGTTGAGCTTGCATGAGGGATAGAAACGAGGTCTAATGAGGTTGTCAGAGTTGGGCAGGTTTTTTTTTTCAAATCTAATTCTGAGATTTCTTTCAAAAATAAGTAGGAAAGATCTTTGAATTGTTTATCTTTATTTTTTTTAAGGAGTTTGAACCACTTTTTGATTCTTTCCAACTCCTTTTTTTAGTAGTTTAATTTACCATTGAATTTGTTTTCTAATTCAATCACGTATTGGGTAATTTTTTTTTAATGTGGGGAAAAAGTAGAAAATGAGTTGACACAGAATCGAACTTTTTGAAAATAATCATCGATTCTTTTTTTAAAATTAAATGAATTAGTCTATTCGAACAGTTTTTCAATTTGAGTTGAATCGGCTACAAAGAGTAGATTTTTTTTTAATTTGGTAAAATAATTTGATCCTTTTTCAAGTTATCTGGTCTGTGAGAAAAGGAGAAGGGTGTTTCTTTCTTTTTTCTTTTTTTTTAGAATTTTCAAACATGGGCATCGCTTCGATCCCTTTTCAAGCTCAATGCGAACGAGTAAATCTATATTAGGAGGTCTTTTTATACTTCTCACACACTGTAATCGAATTTTTTCTCCCGGTAGTCCACTCAGATCTGTGCCGGTATAAACTCTGCTAATGTACTCTCAGTACTTACAAAAAAAGAATACATACATTAGGGTGGTTTGAAAGGAAAAAACGTCTTTGATTTTGACAGAAATTGATGAGGAAGTTGATTTTGAGTGAGAGAATACACAGAAAAATTTTGAGCTCCCTAGTTACACTGGGTGCTGAGTCAGGGGTCCTCGAATTCGTATCAGTTTTGAAAAAAAACGTTTTTTTTACCATTTTTTGGGTACCTAGACCTACTGTCATCTATGCAGATCCTCTGATCACTTGTCCTGCTCCGTAATTTTTTCTTCTTCTATAATCAGGGTGTCTAACACGTCCCTCTGATTAGGAAAATGACTTGTTTTTGCCCAGTAGTCCCTATTCTTAGAAAAAAAAACGCGAAAAAATAATTTTTTCTCGAATTTTGAGCAGCATATCATTTGGGTTGCTTTTTTGAACAAAAGGGTTACTGAAAATTATGGTACTTTTTTCCTCATAAAAAGTAATTGAGCTCCCTTTGAAAAGTGTTCTTGATGTGTTTCTTTATTTTCTCGATAAGGTAACTATGAATTTAAAAATCGAAAACTTTTGAAATTTTTTTTCGTGATTAATATAATTTTTGGGAGAGGGGAGAGGGAAAGGGGTAGTACTGGTCCTTTTTTGAGTTTTAAAATGTCATTTTATAGGTATTTTTAAGGTCTTTAGTTTTGATTTTGACTCTTGGATTTGTTGGACATCCTGAGTATTGTGGCAAAACATTTTAAACCAATTAAATTCGTTTTTGAGCAGTGTTTGTAACGCTCTTCAAACATTTCCGCAATTTGGAACTATGTTCTTCGAGGTAACTTTTGACAAGTTTTACGATGATTTGAATGTTTTTGTGGTTTTTGAACAGCTTCTTTTTGTTAATTTTCATCATATCTATACCTATTTTCAGAAACTTTTGAGCAGATTTCGTTGTATTTTTCAATCAATATTTTCACGATGAATATTTGAAAATTTTCTGTTTTTTTAAAAAAATTTCAGATACATATTTTGAGAATTTTTTTCACATTTTCCTACCGCAAACTTTTTTGGCTTTTGAACAAATAATATCGCAATATTTCGAAAAATATTTCATAAACGTAAAAGTTGTGTGACAGTTGATCAAAAATACACGTAATTTAAAATGTAAAAAATATCGTCCTTGGACTTGAAAAAAATTATGCATTCGTTAATTGATGCTGTCTTTGAATCTAAAATCAAACTTTAATAAACTTCCCACGCTTTTCACCAGCTAAAAATTATTTCAAAAAATACATTTTTAGGATAAAATATGAAACATATTTAAATGATTTCACTTTTTTTTTTGATAAATTTGTATAGAAGTTGATCTCTTTTCAAGCGAAGTGAATCGAATCGAATCAAACACAACCGATTGGCGATCGAACAAACTGATTGATTTCTAGGTGAATCATTCGCGAACGAATCGATTCGTATAAGTGACTCGTTTGCGAATGAATCGACTCCATTACTCAATTCTTGATGAATCATTCGCGAACGAATTGTATCGTATAAGTGACTCATTCACGAACGAATCGATTCATTTACTCAATTTTTGGTGAATCATTCACAAACGAATTGAATAATTTTTAGTGAATCATTCGCGAACAAATTGGTTCGTATAAGTGGCTCGTTCGCGAACGAATCGATTTATTTACTCAATTTTTGGTGAATCATTCACGAACGAATTGATTCTTAAATTAAAGAACTGATCGATTCGTTGGCGAATGGTTCTTAAAAATTGATCAATTCGTTTATGATTGATACACCAAAAATTGAGGGTCGTATTAGCACCAACTTTGCAGGAATCCTGCAGCCCTAGTGAGATTTTAAGTTTCATCGAAATCGGTTCAGCCATTTTCTAGGTAATGACTAGTGAGTATTAAAAAATGTTGATTAAAAAACGTAGTGACAAAGTATAATGGTAAAATCGCCCCACTCTCCCTCAGGACCCTCAGTATACCATGTGAATTGAACGGAGTGAAATGAAGATGGATTAAAAGAATGTTCGGAGCTCTTTTTGCAGCACTACTGATATTTGTGGAGGTATGAAGAAAAATTCAAATGGGAGTGGATCGGGGTTCACAGGTATAACAGTACCCCCCCCCCCCAAATAGCTAAAAACACTTTTATTTCAAAAATTACCATTATGTTGAGAATCTCTACCTTAGCCCCTAGTGTGGCTATAGAAGGCTCAAAATTTTTCATGGGTAGTCTCCCACTCAAAGTGTAAACTTTTTCATCGATTTTCGTCAAAATCCAAGACTTTTTCTCTCTCTCCATCCTAATAAATCACAGCTAAGAAAGTTCAAGCTCGAAACATGACGGAATGATACCGTCTCGCGTCATCACGTTGCATTTTTCGCGAAGCAATTTCAACTTCGGTATTCGTATCCCAAAACAAGCCGGGGGTTGTACTCGAAATCTTATAAAAACAGCAAAAACCAGCAGCATTTAAAAAATAATTTAAGTATAGTACTTAGGTATGTATTGTATTGTCGGGTACGGAAGTATGAATTTTTGTTGAGGGTGCACAACTCGGGGATGATGAAAGACCATACAGTTTATTTGAACACGCAATATATAAGGTGTAATCTGTCTCCTGGACCCTATTTTCCGCAAAAATTTCATTTATGAAAAACAGAAAAAAAATTGACTCAGCCATTTTGGAAATATAAGTTCTTAACGCGAACACTGAACTAATAATTGTTTTCAAAACTTCGTCAGAAAATTTCACACCAGGACGTACTTAATTATACTCAATTTACTAAAAAGTACCTACCGTAGGCCTATAAAGTAATACATCTACATAGTTTTACACACGAAACAAAATAATTAGAATATTGTAGTAAAAGCAAACGTCACAGCTGCCGAGAGTATCTTTTTCACAAGTTTTTAGGCCGTTTGAAGAGTCTGTGAAAAATTATGTAATTTGAAACTATAGCGCCAAATTTCATACTCGCAAAATATAACAAGTACCTACAAGAGCAAGTACTGCATACTATTTTTGTTCTTCGACGTTTCAATTTTTTGAACGAGTAGACATATTTTCCTATCTAGGTCGTAAAAATTGGGGAAAAAACACGCGAGTAATACATTTGGGCTAGAATATTGGGACAAATCGTGTACCTAATTTAAAAATTGAAAACGAGCGAAACGCCAAAACAACTTAAAGCTATGAAAAAAAAACATAATATAAAAAAATACCCGGAATAGATAACTTGACTAAAACCATTACCCTCCGATACTGACCGCAGGTATCATGGTATGCGAGGAAGACAGAGATAAAACAGTTATTCAATATTTTCTCTATAAATTCGATCTTGGTCGATTATTTACTTTTACTTTTCTCTGCGATCGGCGAAAAAGATCGAACTTGAGATGACGGAGACAAAGATCTGGGACTGTTATCCGGACTTTGTTCGGGAGACGGGTGCAAGATGGCGTAAACGGTGCCATTTTCGTCCTCCTGCAACACGCTGTTTTCGGTGGCCGATGGAATGGTGGCGAGAAACCGAACAGTCAACTTAGCCGGAGATGTGAGCAGATCTGCTTCGTCGACAATGGCCGATTGCCTGGTCAGCTTTGGCTTCTGTTGTTGTTGCTGCTGCTGGTGATGCTGATGATGTTTGCTTTCGCCGCCGCCGGCGCTGGATCGCGATATTCTCGATAAACTGGTGCTGGCGGTGTTACCGGAGCCGGAGCTGTCGTTTCGAGAACTGGATAAATTGGAATCCTGCGAGGTTTTCCGAGTGACGACCCAAGACAGAGCTCTGCGTTTCGGATCGAGCAGCCGCATCGGTATACCGCAATGGTGATGAGTTTGACGCCACGAATCGGACCTGGAAGAGCTGTAGTTCTCGCTGGATGACATGGAAGAGGCACGTTTGTGCTGCTTTTGCTGTATCTCAGCGATCTGATAGGCGTACTGGTCGGATCGCATCATATGGCGGACGTCCGACTCGTCACGATCGCACAGAATGTACACCCGCAGCTTATGGCCGAGCCACTCCTTCCAGTCACGTTGCTGGCGGAGGGCAGCGTGATGCTTTTCGTTCAGCAGCTTGGTCTGGCAGGTGCAGGGCTGCGCATGGACATAGTTGTCCCTCGAAGACCGGTCCACCAGGCTGTTGGTGTTGGCTGGAGTTTGGCGATTGCTGAAATTCGAGCTGTGCCTGCATCGACCTATGCCTCGGGTCACTCGAGACTCCTCGATCGCCTTGCAGATGAGCACGCAGTCTTTCTTGAACTGTTTGGTGAGTATGGCGTACAGGAAGGGGTTACAGCACGAGTTCAATGGCAGCACGAACACAGTGAAGACCTTGGCTTGCTCCAGGGTGACGAACTGGTATCCTGCGATGGCGGTCAACGAGAAGAACGCTATGGGCGACCAGCACAGGAAATCGGTGAACACCAAGAGCGCCATTCGCTTAGCGATTCGAGAATCGTTCGAGTTCCAAGCTTGAGATCCGCGAATCGCGCAGTACATCTTGAGGTAGCAGCCCATCAGTATCAGGAAGGCTACGCCATTGATGAAGTTCAGAAATACCACATAAGTGACGCTCCAAGGACCGGTGGTCGTTTCGAAAGGCAGACAGGTGGCGTACTTTCGGTAATCACTGACGCCGAATAAAGGCATCAAAGAAGTGAATACCGCGAAACTCCAACCGATCAGCATTATGTAACTGGCGTGTTTCAGAGATAAACGCTTGTTCAGATGCATCGCGTGAGTAATGGCGTAGTTTCGCTCCAGCGTGATGACCGCCAAAGTGTACACCGACAATTCGGAGCTGAATACGGCGAAGATGCCGCAAAGTTGGCACCAGCCGCTGCGCTGCCAACGGATCGCGTACATTCGGAATTCTCCCAAAGTGCCAGCGTCCACTACGGCCAGGAAACCTGCAACAATGGTCGAGAAAATTCATAAATGAGTACATGCGAGTACCTAATATGTTTTTGACGGCAGTATAGGTAATTCTTTACCTAGATAAACGCCCATGAAGAAATCAGCGGCAGCCAAATTGCAAACTAGAAATCGCGGCACGTCGAATTTGCTTCGAGAAAATATCAGAACGAATACAACGGTACCGTTTCCCAACATCGCGAGCAGAAATATAACCCAAACTCCGCATCTCAGCGTCCACCAATCGAATAAATCTTGACAAGGAAGAAATGGACCTGTATGAATCAGACATCGATCATGCATTAGTCATCGTAACAAAGTCTACTATATGCACAATGTGATATCATGGTATGTAATTCGTGACGTAGGTGATTTCTCACCTGGCGTAGGCAAGCATCGAATCCGACCGCCTGCTGCCATTAGCAAAGTGATGTCCGAACTATCCACGTATTTTTCTTGTTGTTCTTCGTATTCTTCCATATTTCCCGGGTACGAAGTATCCTTGTAGTTTTCAAACAGTTCGTTCGTTTGAGTGCCATATTTCATGCTCGTATTGTCTATTAACAGGCGAGTACAAAATAGGTAAATAATCAGTCGTCTATGGGCATCGTCTAGATAGGATTTATGTAAACAAAGCGCAGGAACAGAAATAATTCCAGAGAGTTGGTAGTGGTACATAATGACTTTCGCACACAATAAAAAATAAGCGAAAATGTGATGTAAATTGGGCTCTTTTGGAACAATCAGAGATCTGACACTTCAAAAGTGCTGGTATTCATTGATTTTTGAGATTTTGACGTTGAAAGTGTCACACAAACCAAATTTTTATATTTTTTTGACCCAATTCTTAAAATTTGATGAGAAATGTAATTTTCAACATTTGTTGGAGGCTCCAGAATTGCTTAAAATGATTCGAAATTACTTCAAATTTATCCAAACTTCAGAGTACTTAAAGGAAGGAGACTAGGAGAGGGGTATGAGAGTGCATGCATATTAGATTATAGCTTCTGGTTTAGTTGAATAAAAATTTTTTTTTCATCTCTAGTGCGTTTATGTGATTTCTGAAAATTGCCTAAAATTCAAGAATTTGACTCACACGACCTGAAATTCTAGTTGATGGGTATTTTTACATGTTCTTTTGAGCTTAGTTTGGTTTAGACTTGGACAGTGGCGTATCCAGGGGAGAAAAAGGGGCTATTGCCCCCCCCCCCCGTGAGCGAAAATTTGAAATAAAACATGCAAAAATTGGACCACTTTTTTGGTTGTTTGGGCCCATTTTTGATTTTTTCTAAAAATTTTCGCTCTCACTTCATTCGAGCAGTAATTTTGTCTTCGTTTTCATAAAATCACCACACATCGCTTCCAGAAAATTACACCTAACTTCTATTTTTCATGCCTAAAAAATCTGGTTTTGCCTCTCCTTGAGAAAATCCTGGCTACGCCACTGGACTTGGACCCAAGAATTTTTACCGGTTCCGGGTTCGGATATAATTTCATTTTGAAATTTTGACCTGCCAAAGAAAACATATTTTTTTTACCTCCCTCAATTTTTCTATCTTACAAGGGAGGTGCCCCAGGTGACATGCACCGATTTAAATTATTCTTGCACCATTGGATAGAGGACATCGAACATAGTCTACCACAAAATTTTCAGCTGCTGAAGTTGATATTTCGATTTTTCAGAACAATTTTTCGATTTTTACATAGCAATTTTGAAAAATTGGCCGAAAATGGTCGGCGGAGGTCGCATACCGAAACTTTCGATATTATTTGGGCACTTCAATACTTATGATAAGACTAGCCCACGGTGAAATTTTCAGCTGCTGAAGTTGATATTTGAGCCCTCCAGGGCGATTTTTTGATTTTCACATTGCAATTTTGAAGAATTGGCCAAAAATGGTCGGCGGAGGTCGCATATCGAAACCTTCGATATTATTTGGGAATTTCAATACATATGATGAGACTAGCCCACGGTGAAATTTTCAGCTGCTGAAGTTGATATTTGAGCCCTCCAGGGCGATTTTTTGATTTTCACATTGCAATTTTGAAGAATTGGCCAAAAATGGTCGGCGGAGGTCGCATATCGAAACCTTCGATATTATTTGGGCACTTCAATACTTATGATAAGACTAGCCCACGGTGAAATTTTCAGCTGCTGAAGTTGATATTTGAGCCCTCCAGGACGATTTATTGATTTTCACATTGCAATTTTGAAAAATTAGCCAAAAATAGTCGGCGGAAGTCGCATACCGAAACCTTCAATATTATTTGGGCATTTCAATACATATGATGAGACTAGCCTACGGTGAAATTTTCAACTGCTGAAGTTGATATTTGAGCCTTCCAGGGCGATTTTTTGATTTTCACATTGCAATTTTGAAAAATTGGCCAAAAATAGTCGGCGGAGGTCGCATACCGAAACCTTTAATATTATTTGGGAATTTCAATACATATGATGAGACTAGCCCACGGTGAAATTTTCAGCTGCTGAAGTTGATATTTGACCCTTCCAGGGCGATTTTTCTATTTTCACAATTGCTATGTGAAAATCGAAAAATTGCTCTGAAAAATCGAAATATCAACTTCAGCAGCTGAAAATTTTGTGGTAGACTATGTTTGATGTCCTCTATCCAATAGTGCAAGAATCATTAAAATCGGTGCATGTCACCTGGGGCACCTCCCTTGTTAGTCGATGAATTAGCCATCAGTAGGTATAAAAAAATTGATTGAGTTGTTTCCTTCATCCGATCGAAGGTGCCCAACAAGTAAAAAAACATTATAAAGCCGAACTAAACAGGACTTCTTGGATACGTCTTGGAATATTTTTCAGTTCAAAGATTCTGAATTTTCAGTCGTTTCCCTTCAATTTATTACCACTTGAGAAACAATTTTAAAAATCAAAATTTCATCTGAAACCGAAGAAGAGATAATATTTAAAATATTTCAATACTTCTATAGGGGGAGGGGGATCAACATTTTTGTTTGTTACTTTCTTTCAATTTTACATTATCCAACAAGAAATCAAGAGAACTAGAAAATGAACGGGGAATTTCAACCGAGACAACCTTTTCAAACGTTTTAATTTTTAGGAGGGGTGGAAGGAGGAGGACTTTTGAAATTTTTAGACTTTTTTCTCGCAATTCTAAGCTCACTCGAGAAAAATGTTCTTAAAGATTAAAACTCTTGAGAAAAGGAGAGAAATATAATTAAAATGTTAAGGATTAAAAAAATTGTGAAAAAGTACGAAGTATCAAGTATGAAGCGTGCATGACAACATGAAAAAGAAGAAAAAAGCAAAATTGAATAAAAATATAGAAAAACGGGGCATTTTTCCAAATTTTAAAATTGTTTTTCAAAAGGTGGAGGGGGCGGGTCAACAATTTTTGTTGATTGCTTTCTTCCAATCTAACATCACTAAAAGAAAAAAAATTGAAATACGGATGGAAAATTTCGAAATTTAAATTGGCAAATGGAAAACCAAGCAAATGTTTTCAAATACCTATTTATTTCAATTTTTTTCAAAGGGGAGGGGGTTGGAATTTTTTCAGATTTCTTTCTTCTATTTCTAGGCTTACTGGAGGAACTTTTTTTTCGAAAATCAGATTTTGTAGATCAGAGAATGAAAGAATGAATATGAAATTTTAATTATTAAAGAAATAGAAAGAAGTACTAAACAAGCAGAAATAAGAAGTTTCAAAAAAATATTTTTCCAATTATTTCATTTTTTGAGGTAAATTGGTGGTTTTTTCCAAATGAAAAAAAATGGATACCTAGTAGAACATATACGCCAAGAATAACCCTGTGAACTCATTTTTAAAAAAAAATTCTCCCAAGGCTGTCAATTTTTAAAATATTAAAATATTTTCATCGAGTAAACTTGATCAAAAACACGAATCCATGTTATAAAACTTTCTTTGGAGAGGAGACTTTCACTACATTTTTTCTAGAACTTGTCATTTTTTTTTTCAGTAATGAAGCTATTTATTTTCACATTTCAATGTGACAGAGACACACTTTGCACCCCACTCCTTCCCTCCTACCAAATTTTTGGTGAAATTTGACTTGTTTTTAAATCAAAAACTATGTGGCAAAAAGATGTAAAAATCTTGTAGCATTATTCGTTTGTAGAGATGTTTTCTGTAGCGCTGAATTCAAATTTTCACCCTATTTTTTCACATAGATCCTTCGGACTCGAGAATAATCCCTCCTCCTCCCGAAGCTGAGACAGAAAATTGGAGCTTTACCAAAACATTGTGATCCTATAATTAAAACGCTGCAGAAATTGGCGAAATGATGATGGTATGTGTCCAGCTTACGTATAAAAACTGAAGGTGTGCCCAATTTACATTTTCACTTTAGATGTGGCTTTAGCTTAACTAAAGGAAAACCTGACCCTTGTACATGATAAAGACGAACTCACCACGTTGCGGCCAAACATCCTTTGAACTATTAGAATACCATATACTCATATCGACGCCGTTAATATCTTTTGCAGGTATGACTCGGTCGCTTAGTCCATGTGGTGGAGGTGGAGGTGGATCTCTGGCTAAAAACGCGCAACAATGATACGCGTACGATAGGACTAGATCCTGTATGAGTGGAAAATTTTCAGGCGCCGGAAAATCTCTCAAATTCGCGTTATTGAACGTTTTCAGTTGCAGTAATCCTCGAAGACCTTTTACCGGCAGCTCGGAAAATACGTTTTCGCCTAAATTTCTGTCAAAAACAAAAACACAATCGCGTCCGGTAACAAAAAGGTAGGTAGGTTTCAGAGCAAATAACACATATGTAGACGTTATTGATAGGTATCAAATGGCCTACTTACAAATCCTCCAAATTATTAATGGAAGTAAATGCTTTCGGGTGGATATATTCGATGAGATTCTCTTCTAAATTCCTGTAAAATGAAAACGACGCAATCGTAAAAAAAATTGATGATGCGGGTCTTCTGACTAAAAAATTTCAACTCTGGTAATTCGCAAATAAGCCAATAGGTAGGTATATGGATTTGTAATATGCTTACAAAACTTTTAACTTCTTCAGTCCTTTGAAAGCATCTTCGGGAATTTCGGTGATTAAATTATTTGGTAGTATTAGATCGAACATATTGGATAATTCACTGAATAATTGTCCGTCCAAAGATCCGATGTAATTGTTGCCCATGTCTCTGAAATGATACAACCATCGTAAAAAGTCAGTATAATTAAACATTTTATGAGCATGTGTAGGTTAGGTACATATTTATTCCGATTAAGTATATTCTATCAAGTGTCTAAAACCATAAACCATAAGTATGCTTACAATACTCGCAGGTCTTTGCACTCGGAGATATTCGGTATTCGGCCTAATTTATTGAACTTCAGGTCCCTGGAATGACAGAAAATCAGAAAAACCCCGCATTAATGAGCAGATTTAGTGAATATGTTGGGGCAAAGGTACTCAAATAAGTTGATATCTTAATAAGAGAAAGACGAATAAAAATTTATTCCGATAAGTGTTTTATGTAAAAAATTGATACGATGGGAGTAAACTTACAAGCTTTTCAATTTTGGACATGTTCTGCAAAGAGTGGATGGTACTGTAAATATACTAGCTCGGTCTAATCTCAAATATTCCAGCGCCGATGTCCCGTTCAAGCTGGGAAATTCCTTCAGTTCCCTTGCCTCGGATATAATTCTACAATGGGCGCATGAAACAAAGAAACGACAAAGAATTAATAATGATTCTCGCAAAGTTTTTCTTTTCCATGTCTATAAATTGCAAAACTTGAACACAAATGTCAAATTTTGCGATTCTGCAGGCAATTATTTCGGAAATGGCGGTTCCTCAGGGATCAATTAGGACGTTATTTTCGAGTTCCGCAACCTTGAATTAGTTATCATGGTAAAAATACCGTATTTACGGCTCAATTTTTAGCTCAAAAATGGACCTGTTTCAAAAACTTGTAATCTGACCAAATCAACGAAGTATTGTTGAAATTGCATTCAAATGAGAGTTGTTAAAAGCGCAAAAAAAATTGAAGTTGATATGAAAACAGTGTTGAAAAGAAGGACAAAAAAATTGTAATCGGAAATATCGATTTTTGAAAAAAAAATCAAAACGGTGACTTTAAACATGTCGGAATGAATCGATTTTTGGCTCTTTACCAAACGACTTTCGATGTTTATTAATTTTTGATCGCGAGATTTGTTTTTGAAGTCAAAAATCAATTTTCAATTTTGAACATATGAGATCATTATTCAAAAATCGTTGGTGAATCGATTTTTGGAATTCGATCAATCGTTTTTCGATCACAATCGATTAGTGTTAATATGAAAGTTAATTCTTGAGATCAAAATTGATTTTGTATTTCGAACACGTTCGGTCATATCAAATTATAAATTTACCAAGTTTGGGGTTTCGATCATGGTCGACTTTTGATCCTCATTTTTAAAGCTAATATTGATTTTTTTATTCAAATAGTAAGTCATAATCATAATTTATCATGTGCTTATGGGACCGAAAATCGCAAATGAATTGATTTTTGGGTTTCGATGAAATTTGATTTTATCGTCATTTCATTATGAAAAATTACTTCTTTAACACTCGATGAAACAGTTTGCGAAACCTCGAAAAATCCAGCTTTTATTCTCAAGCGGTAGGTATAACTCGTGTAAAACCTGAAAATAGTTCATTCAGATGTTTGACTGTTTTTTTAGTTTACTTTATTTTGATTGGGTAATCGAAACTTCTTAGACAACGTTAGCTTCATTTACAATATTTCTTTTCAACATTCTCTTTTGCTGCATTAAAATTTGTTTTTGAAATCCCTCAATAAATTTTGTTCGTTCATTCAATTTAAATATTGGGTCATTCCATGCCAAATCGGCGGATTTTTGCACGAGGGGTCTTCGATTTTTTTCAAAATCAGATCATTTGTAGAGGTCATCAAACGATGACGAATGACGCAAACCGGACATTTTTTCGATTTTTGTTGACGGAGCTGTGGCGCTGCAAAGTTCTTTAAAATGGCCGAAAATGGAAAATTTCAGTTGCAAATTGCTCCGGTTGTACGTGGTATAGAATTTTGAACTTTTTTTCAAATTGTAGTACTTTGAGAGGGTAATCGACGAGTGATGTCAAAATCAGTGTTGCCACTTTCAAAAACCTAAAAAAATCGATTATAAAACTTATAATTTAAATATAACCACGATCTCGGCGAGTAAAAATTCTGAAAAAATTCACAGTTTTAGTCCTTTTTATGTAGAATAACATATCAAAAAATTAGACTGGCATCTTTTTTCATTTTCGAGAAAAAAAAAATTACAAGTTTTGCAATTGCTGCAAAAGTACCATCCGAAACCTAAAAAATGAAAATTTTTGCATTTTTGAAATATTTTACCAATGTGTAGACGATAATGTGAAAAAAATTCCCCTCCCCCCAATTTGTCGACAAATTGACGATAAATGCATTAATTTCACTCTTGAAATAAAAATTTATAGCACGAAAAATGTCAATTCGTTGACAAATGGGGGGAGGGGGATTTTTTTCACATTATCGTCTACACATTGGTAAAATATTTCAAAAATGCAAAAATTTTCATTTTTTAGGTTTCGGATGGTACTTTTGCAGCAATTGTAAAACTTGTAATTTTTTTTTTCTCGAAAATGAAAAAAAGATGCCAGTCTAATTTTTTGATATGTTATTCTACATAAAAAGGACTAAAACTGAGAATTTTTTCAGAATTTTTACTCGCCGAGATCGTGGTTATATTTAAATTATAAGTTTTAAAATCGATTTTTTTAGGTTTTTGAAAGTGGCAACACTGATTTTGACATCACTCGTCGATTACCCTCTCAAAGTACTACAATTTGAAAAAAAGTTCAAAATTCTATACCACGTACAACCGGAGCAATTTGCAACTGAAATTTTCCATTTTCGGCCATTTTAAAGAACTTTGCAGCGCCACAGCTCCGTCAACAAAAATCGAAAAAATGTCCGGTTTGCGTCATTCGTCATCGTTTGATGACCTCTACAAATGATCTGATTTTGAAAAAAATCGAAAACCCCTCGTGCAAAAATCCGCCGATTTGGCATGGAATGACCCATTTTTATTTTTTGGAAAACGACGTCAGCTGAAAAAAGAGTCACAGCTCCCGAGAGACTCAGATTATTTATTAAAGTTCGTTGCTTTCGAAGTACCTATGTAGTTTTTCAATTCTTTGTTCAAATTCCAAGAAATTCCGTCCCTGTTTATTAGTTGAGAGAGTTTTAACAATGTAGAATACAGTTTGCTAAAATTTCGTCTTTTCGCATTCGTTACATACAACTTTCAGTATACCTATCAAAGTATATATTTTAAAACATTTCTGGATACATTTGAGACACAATTTTCCAAAACTGTCTCTGGGACATTTAGTTTCCAACAGACACTTTGACCACTCTGTCTATGGCCCACAGTGCTCCAAAATCAGACAGTATGTTACCAATGAGAGACAAAATGTATAGTCACGGGTGTATTTTAGTGATATGCTACGTCACTGGCATTTTGTTCTGTTTGAAAAATAATTTTATTTTTGATTTTTCCGATTTTCTAAAATGATGTGTTTTTTATCTGATTCCGGTGATTAGAGGTTGCGAAATCTGACTGAATAATTGTATCTATTTGGCGCTCGCTCATTATTCGTACATCCTGTGTTCGGAGTCTGTATTAGGATTCTATCTTGAAAAAACTCAATGTTTTGCGTTCTGCATCGTTCAAGTACCCCCCCCCCCCTCCTCTCGCATTATATGTACTGACAATGGTTCGATGAAAATTGCTACGCTTAAAACTAATGAAAGTGAAAATGAAAAGACACGGGTATGCTTACAGTGTTTTCAGTTGAGGCAAATTTGAAAATGCGAACGGATCGACATCTTTCAATGGATTTCCTTTCAGTTCTAGAAGCGTCAAGTTTTGAGATTTTTGCAAAATTCCCTCCGGTATGTACGTTATCCTGTTTCCCGAAACCGATCTGGAAAGTAATATTTCGATTAGGTAGGTATAGATAGGTACATCATAATCATAACACTTTGGGGCTTATGGAATAGGTACGAGTATTAAAATTATAAATCTACTCACAATTTTTCTAGGGATGCCAGTTTTGTAACAGCTATTGGTATTTCTTGCAATGCATTTTCACCCAATTCTCTAAAATGAGTATCACAGAAATAGGATCATTGATTCGAAAATGAAAACAATAGTGAACATTTTCGTATACTTACAGCACTTTTATAGACGTCAAATTTACAAACGCGTCCTCGTCAATAGCATTTATATGATTCCGTTTCAGTAATCTGCCAATACAGCAGCAAAAAAAAAACAACGTGCATTAGTAATTCTAGGTACATCGATGTGCAGTGAGGAGATATATGAGGGGGATGAGATGAAATAAAATTACTCACAACATGGTTAAATTAGGCAATTTTGGAAAGGCGTTCGAAGGTATAGATGACAGTTGATTAGAACCGATACTTCTGCAAGGATGCAATGAAAAAACATACAAAAAGTTAGTAAAATTGAAAACATGCAATCAAATGTACCAAAATAAGTTCAAGTTTTCAAGTACATGGAGTGTTTGAAAAATCTTGGTTCTCCTCCTGACCATTGTGCTATAATATCCTGCTCGCAGCTTGCTCGAAATGGAATGTTGCGAGGTAGAAAAAGTAGGGACTTTAGCGCAGTAACTATGCAACTCATACCGAGCTCACGCATGCATGTTTGCCTAACTTTCGAGCCACAGGGGCAATCGAGGATTTGTTCAAAAATAATTATTTTCATAACCAGTGTAGGATTTTTAACTTGATACAGGTCCAAATTAATGAGTAGAGAGTTGAGGTTTACGGTAGAAGGACGTGCACGTTGTCTAGATTTTTTTTGAACATGGTTGTTTGCTCTCAAATGTGAACTGGGAAGTACACGGTGTCAGTTGAAGAGATGGTGAGAAAAACGTTTTCAAAAGTCTTCGATTTTTGTAATTTTCGTCATTTATTCGAAAACTTGTCCTCAAAACTTAATTCTATTCATTTCGCAACCCCTCGTAATTCGAATCAATGAGGCACTCTTGACTGTCTATGAATTTTTCTAAGCCCATGCACGAGTAGATAAGCATGAGCTAAGTTTGTATTTTGTAATGTTTTATTCATCTGAATATTGTATACTCACAGCGTTTTGAGTGATTTCAATGCATTCAGTGCGTTTGTTGGAACTGATGTGAAATGGTTGCCATCTAGACTTAAATCACGAATTTGAGCTACTTTTTCAAAATCCGACTCTGACACTTTTTCTATTTTATTTTGATCCAGTTCCCTGAAAATAAATGAATACATTTTTGTACTTGTACTATTGTAACCATACATGATTCAGTATGTCAAAATTTCATTTTTTTTCACATCGAATACGACTCCTACTCTATAGCAATACCTTGAACGAATACCTAAATATTGTCTTTGTGGATGTGTTCACGTTTTTATGTATTATTACAATACAAGCCATGCATTAAATTATCATAAAAATCGAGCAATATCAAACATAAAAGTACCTACATATTTATAGGTATTTAGCTGTTCGCAGATTGCCATTTTACCAGCGAATTATTTGCATAATTTTCTTTTGTTAGAATGAGAATTTTTCATGTAATGTTTTTGATTGATTTGTTGTTCTTTTTTCTTTGTTGCAGGTAAGTTTATGGAATTTTCTTATTTTTGAGGCGGATTTTCAAAGCGGTGGTATGTGACTTTTATTTCAATTTTTGAAAAAAAAAGGAATTATTACCAGCTTATAAAATGCTCAAAAATTGGTACACCTCTCGAGTTGGGCGTGTTACAGAGTGTACTCACAAGTCCCGAAGAAATGCTCAGTCATAGACGCATTAAAGAGAAATTCGAATCGATGCGATGCTACAAAATCATTTTCTGAAGAGATAGTTATGTACTTACAATATTGTCAACTGGACCAACCCATTGAGGGGAAGTTTGCTCACGTTTTTAATTCCGCAATTTTTCAACGATCTGAAAATGATGAAACGAACACAATTACCTACACATCACGTACTTGTGTATGCCTAAATTGGTAAAAAAAAAAGGCACGAAAAAACTCTTATAAACGATATTTTGTGTCACATATGTATCGAAAGTTTTTTAAAAATTATGAAATAGATTAGATTCATCATTCATCTTACTCACAGTCGTTTCAATTTGATATTATTTGCGAAAGTATCCGAATGTATTTCGATCAGGACGTTTTCATTTAAGAATCTGTCAAAGAAAATAAAAATTTGAATACAGAATAATATAACGACATGCATATAGCAGATTCTGTGTAATAGGTTTAATTGTGGGTTAATTTGGTGTTGTGTACTTTACTTACAATTCTTCCAAATTGATGAGATTTGCGAAAGAATCTCGATACAATTGTGTGATATTGTTGCTGGCGAGATCTCTGCAAAAAAACAAACACAACGAAATATCTGATTAACAAAAATACGCAAAAAAAAACTAATTTTCAGCTACTTGAATAAATACGTAAATTAATGGGTACATTATGCAGAGGTTAGACGTGTTTGAAACCTATGTGTAGTTTCATAGGTCTGAGGCGAAATAACAAACAAAAAAAATCTAATCATGTCTGAATAAAATGTGAGGTTAATTCGCAAAAATTTTTCTTGAAATGTCGAAATAATTGTAAAATTGACTTCTAAATCGTTGGAATAAGCCATAGCCTAAAATTGATGAGAAAAATGTCAATAAAAGTCAAATTTTGCGAGATTTTGTTTGAAAACTTTGTTGAAATGTTATGAAAACGGATGAAAGTTGATGAAACATTGCTTGACTCGAAAAAAAAAACCTTTCAAATGTACAAGTAGGTTTGGTACGTACTACGTAGACGTACATATATTTGGGAAGTTTTTTTTAAAACGACGTTTGCAGAGAGACAATCAGAACTCATTATCTCTCGTCCAAATTACCGCTCATTTTTTCGATTTTTTTAATTTACCTATCAATCATTTTTAAGACATTTCTTGAGAGATTTTTATACTTGATGTTTTCTCAGATTGTTTTTTTTTCAACTTTTGTTTCATTTTGCGGAAATTTTATCAAATGAGACGTTGCGATAAGGCCATTTTCATGTGCTCCAGGGGTTCCCAAAGTTGTGAATAAAAAAAGAATTTTGGGAACCACTAAGTATTAATTTCTATTGCGCTGGTATACTCAAAAATCCAATTTTTCAATTTTTCGTAATTTCGATATTTTGGGAACCCCTGCATAACATAGAAATCTGCGATTTGTGCGAAACGTAACGTTTTGAGGTATATATTCATTATTCAATTATCTAGATGAAAAAGTATAATTGAGCTCCCTGTAATAATTGAGCTATTTTGGGTAAAATTCCGAGATTTTACTCTTCGAAAAAACATTAAAATCCCATTTTTACGATTTCAACGAAGTGAAATCTCAGAATTTCACCCAAAAAAGCTCAATTATGAAAGTCACAGGAAAAAGCAAAATATGAAAAATTATCGAGCACTTTCAATCGAGCACTTTCAAATGTAAATTTTTCAGTTTATTTGAAAATAATGCTTGAACGCCTTTTTTAGGGGTTTCTAAAGTGGTGGGCTCTAAAAAAAGAGTTCAAAATTACGAATATACAGGGAGTTTAATTCAACTTTTTCATCTAGATGGTTGAATATATATGTACCTCAAAACGTTATGTTTGACGCAAATTGCAGGTGTCTAGTTTTCCAGGGGTTCCCAAAATATCGAAATTACGAAAAATTGAAAATTTGGATTTTTGAGTACCAGCGCAAATTCGGTAGGATGGAGGATATACTAATAAACTGTAAAAAGCTTTTTAGCGGTGTTCAAAGGGGTAGGTTCGAAATGGTGGTTTCAAAATTTTCAAAAAATGACCCCCCCTCCCTCCATGTTCTGTCCTTGAGGGTCGAAAACACTCGTAGAAAAATAACCCCGCATAACGTTTATCGGGTTCAAACAGATATTTTACGCTAAAAAAGGGTTTTGAAATTGATATTCAGTGGTTCTTAAAATTGTTCTTTTATTCACAACTTTGGAAACCCCTGGAGCCAAAAAAAATGGCCTTATCACAACTCCTCCTTTTTGGTAATTTTCACTGATTTCTACCAAATTTTACATTTTACGTTCAATATTCATTCGTGTTTTATTATCTTTTGTTAAATTTTTAAAACCTTTAACCATTTTTTTAAAACTTTTTCTTGCAATTTTTATCACAATTTATTCAATTTTGCTGCATTTTTTCCAATTGTTTTCACAGAATATCGCTCATTTTCGTCGCTTTTTTCATCAAGTTTAAGGTAAATTTCGGTGTTTCGAGGGTGAATTTGGTAATTGTTACTTGATTGTATTTTGATGTACACCTATTTGTAATTTGATTGAGTAGTTTTCATTATTTTTGACATTTTTGAGATATTTCGCTGAAACTTTACTATAAGAGTATGATGTACTATGTAACATGTAGGCTTATTTATGGAGCAAAGCAGCAGGTAGCTGCTGCGCATCAGTCAATTTAGCTAGCGAAAGTATGCTGCTAGACTCGGTAGAAGCTTGATAAACGAACGGATGTATTTGTTGGGTGATATAATTCGTTCGCAGGGTAAAATACTTGTACTCGTAATACTCGTATGTACGTAAACAGTACACATATGCCATGTAATACTGTCACCCATTACCTACTCTTGTAGCCGAGCTACATGGTCGTTTGCGGTTCACACGATTATACGACTACGGCGGCGATATACGAGTGCGACGAGACGTGAGAATTTGTTTTTGAAATCAAATTAACTAACCGATCAATTTACCCACGCTCGAGCTTGAGGAGCTTTTTTTCACTGTACACTTTTGATTTTACATACAATTCTCTGTAACTACGACGCTGTAATGGCGCATAAACGTTCAATTAATTTCAGAATAGGTGATCGCTGATCAGATGAATTAGCTATGGGTACTCTATGCACAATACCGATCACCATGTCCGTCGCTATTAAGGACTAAGGTGTCCGACCAAAATGGAGCGTCTGCGCTACGCATCAGCCCATCAGCCCAACATACACAGGTGGAAAAAAAACAGTATTACAAATACGTAAACGCTAATGGCTGGGTCTACAACAGGTGTTATGGTATGTAGTATTTCAATTATCATTACCTACAGTAAGTACGCAGCCGCGGTCGTGTACCTTGAATCGCAAAATTCCGGTGTATTGCGATTGCGAATTCGAAGAAACGCGCGCGGAAGTACATTACCAGGGTTGGGTAAAATCACGAAAATTATGATTCGAATCACGGATCACGAATCACTGCTCAAATGAAGTGATTGACTCATTCTCAAGAGTTGATGATTCGTTATTCGATTCAATTGAAAAAAAAGTGAAGGAATAAGTATCAGTATACGATCAAATATGTCTCCAAATGTGGGTGGAATTTTTGCATAAATCGTTTTTAAATTAGTGAAAATCATCAAAAATTGGCCAAATACCGAGTGTCCACGAATAAGGTGGTTTGATATGTTCATGATAAGCCAAAAGGGGAAAAAATTTCCCCAAGTAAAAATTGAATAACAATCGAAAAAATGTGCTTTTGAATGATAGTTTGGATGCAAAATGAAAGATTCTATCGTGTTTTATTGAAACAATCACTCAAAAGTCAAATGCCCATTTTTAAAATGATTATTCAATTTTCAAATTTTCAAGCAGGGCATTTTCTCTCCTTTTTGGTAACATCAAAATCTCTTCTTGGACATTCGGTATTCTCAAAATTCAATGATAATTTTCAAAAATGCTGAAATTATTATAAAAATGGCTGAATTAACAGAAAAAAGCAAATCGATCAAATTTTGTCAAAATGATGAGTGACATTGCAAAAAAAATCACATCGAGTAGATAAGATACCTATCATAAAAACTGTAAAAATTGGCATAAAAATCTGTTCAAGTATTGTTGCTTGCGAACAAAAATTCAAGTGAAATTGTGTAATACATCGCTACAATTGCTCTAAAATTAGATAGGTAGAGTGCAATGTTGGAATAATAAACACTTCCAAAAAACCACCTCAAACTCGATGAAATGTATGAAAACTGAAGTAAAATTTTGCCAAAACTGCTGCTTACTCATATTAATGAAAATTGATCAAAGTTGTTGATAATTTCCATAAATTAATGAACAAAATCAACAAAATTGAGTGAATCGTACAAAAATTGCTTGATTTGTGAGAATAACTGAAAAATAACTGTAGTTTGATGACATTGACAGAGTATCTAACACGTAGTGAAAAAATTCAAACGCGAACAAAAACCTTCAAATCATTGGGAAAAAAGTTGATAATTTTGATGAAATTGGCAACAGTGTTGGAATATGTGATGTTACTTCAGCCGGTAATTTTCTTCCAATTTCAATTGTTTTAAAAATTTTCCTGTGAAAATTTGTCTTTGTTCATTTTTTTTGTTGTCGAAGGGTGGGGAGGAGGGAGGGGCCAATGGAGAGCGTCCTGAAAATTTGGTTTAAAAATAGTGAAAAAAGTAGTGAAAAAGTTGAGATTTTTTCTAAAAAAAAAAATCCGTTAGATACCATCAGGGTATCTAATGGTAGTGAAAGTGGAGAAAAAATGGTGAATTTTGTTGGAAAGGTAGTGAAAAAATGAAAAAATTCAAATGCGTTATTCCTTTGTCTCGATCTTTATCCCGTAGAAAAGAGCTCATTTGTCGACTTTTTAGAGCTTGAATTGCACATTTTCGGGAGCTTTTGCCCTCTTTTTGCTCGAACTATTTACTCTTTTTCCCCGTGAAAAACTCATTGTTCAAATTCAAAAAATGTTCAAAGTTTGAATGAGAAGAATAAACTCCTCTCAGCACGAAGAAACTTTTTTTTTACTACTCAAAACATGAATTTTTGAAAACATTTGGTCTTGCTTCGCTAAAGCTCGTTTGCTTTTTTTTCAATTTTGAATTTTAAAGAAAAATCATTGAATTAAAAAAAAAAAATTATTGAATTTTAAAATTTTGAACCAAAGTAATGAACTTCTTATAATTGGCTTATCACACAGAAAAAAATCGTTTTTTACACCTCTTGAAAGAGCTTTGCCGCAGGGCCAGTTTATTTCTGTTTTCCGCAATTAAAAAATTCCACACTTGAAGGAGAAATAAAAATTTTTATAAATTGTATGAATTGAATATTAACTGTACCTTTCAAATGACAAAATTGTTATTTTATGGCTTACCTACTTATTTTATGTACTTTAAAACTATGAGTTTCATTTCGAAAAATTGGTTTATTTTTTCCCAAATGTCGTTCGAATTTTCCATCAAATTTTTGTATATTTTTTGAAAATTTGTTATGTTGAAAAAATGTTTTTATTCGCTCCAATTTCATTACATTAGCAAGGATTTTGAAGGTGAAAATGAAATCAAAAATTGAAATAATAAAACTATATTTTCGACATCTGTTTGCTTGAAAATATTTTTGGGATGTTTGAAGACATTGGAAAAACGAAAAATTCTAATGTAAAATTTTGCCCCCCCCGGCTCCTTTTTATAAAATCTCAAGTGTTTGAAAAATTTCCTGCTAAAAGTCCTGCTGAACTGCTGAAGTCCTTGCGTTCATCTGTATTGTTTTTTTATAATAATTTTGATTGAAATTAAAAAATGCTTTGTGTATACATTAAAGTTTCTTCCAATTTCTATTTTTTTGAAAATTTTCCTGTGAAAAATTTGACTTTGTTAATGTGTGTGAGGGGAGGAGGGTCGAATGGATAGCTTTCTGAAAATTTGTTTGAAAAAAGTAGTGATTTTTTCAACAAAAAAAATTCCGTTAGGTTCCCATGAGAATGAAAAATTGCAACCCTCGCCATCCCATTTCAAAATCGGGAGAAGGATCTCTTTTTGGAAAATTTGAATTTTGTCCAATGTAACTCTTTTGCAATAGAAACTTAATGAAAACAGTTGGAACAATGGTTTTGATCTTAGTGGGAGGGGGAGTTATCGCGAACTGAGAAAATATAATGCTACGTAGGTATTAGTAAATTCATCATAATCTTGTAAAATCAACTTGATTTCACCGTTGTGCCAAACTCTTATCTGTACAAGATCGAAATATGGTGCAGAATAGAAAGTATGAAATGATTTCCATTGATATCCATGGGGGGGGGGATTTCACCAGAACTAAAAATCACAGACAATATCGTGTGACATATCGTTTATTAGGGATTTTAAGGTGTTGAATTCAAATATCTCGTTAGTTTTTTCAATTGACCCTTTCAACACCTGTCGAGGGCATCCTAATTTGGTCCGTAAGATGAAAAAACTTCTTATTCCGTGTGACGTGTCGTTTACTTGGGTTTTTGGGATGCTGAGTCCAAAATATCAACTTAGTTTTTCGATCTGATCCTCCCTGCCCCTATCAAAAATACCCCAATTTTATTCTGAAGCTGAAATACCGTGTGGTACATATATCGTTTACCATGGTTTTTGGAGCGCCGAGTTCGAATATCTAGTTAGTTTTTCGATCTTACCCTTCCTATCTCCTTTCAAAGACAACCCGATTTGGTCCTTTAGATGAAAAAATTATAGTGCCATGTGATTGTGACGTATGGTTTACTGAGGGTTTTGTGGCGCTGAGAACAAATATCTAGTTAGTTTTTTGATCAGCAGACCCTTCAAACCCATACCTTATAAATCCAAATTCAGTCCTGATTCCTGAAGATGAACAAACGTAAATGCTGTGTTATACCTATGATTTGCTACTAAATTATTTATGCATTGCGAGTACTTGTGAGGTGCTCAGTATTTATACCTGCGTTGCGTCGTGTTGCGTTGATTTACATACACAATAATTACTGATATATTGTGAAGCATTGTACTCGTTTTCGTATGACGCATGCAACGTACGGCTATAATAATATGGACTTCGAACTACATATGTAAATGTGTAACCTTATAAGCGATCCGACGCTCTCGGGCTCGACCAAACTAAAAGGGTAATACCGAATACGCGAACGTGAACTGGTAAATTGATGACCAGCGGCGTACGCCCGCACCTCGTCTCCCGTCTTCTCTATACGTATACCAAAGACGGAAACGCAACCAACCAAACAATAGGTTTTTGAAGGTATCTCGAGTGGCCGCCGCGTGCCGCGCTGTCGCCGTCGCCGTCAGTGGGCATTAGAGGCATGGCCAGCATCGGCATATCGGCGAAAATGCAACGCTATGGCTTTGGCTATGCCATTTACGACGAGAGTAATAACCATCAACTCTACTGCGTGTGATACATGTACACATTAAGGTGTACATAGGTATTTGTGTACAGCCTATACCTAGGGTGACGACGACGCGACGACGGCGTCGCCATCGCCATCGCCGCCACACATTGCACACGTACCAATGATAAGGTTATCGTGTTAAGGTCAGCTCATTGATACTTTACGTTTGTTCGTAATCATCAACCTACTGGCCTAGAAAGAAAAAGTTTGGTCGCCGCGCCGCCCCCTCCTCCTTGGCCAATTTTACTCGTTACCTTTTTTGCGGTAGGTTCCTTTTCAGAACTTTGGTACTATAGAGGCATGTAGAGTGTAGGGGTGCGGTGAGGCAAGGCTCAACGCAGGAGGTAAATTAAAAGCTGTAGGTAGTAGGTACCTGTTGTTTTCGCGAATATTGCGTCACTGAATTGCGATTCGTATCGCGATGAAGAGGAAAAAACTTGCCAAACGAATTTGGATCGAAATTTCGAGACGTTTCGCATACTGTAATTAAATTACGTATTCGTAGAAATGGACTAGAGATGATAGAAAAGCTGTAAACGATTTGTCGAGATAGTTATTTTTTACTTGGCTGACCCTCTGCCTAGATTTTTTGCAAATTGACTACACGATGACGAACGTCGAAGACAAATTGGACGCCGCCAAAAAAAAAAAAAAATGTGGACGGGTCTCGTCACGTCAGCTACGGCGATGGCGGTCGTTCTCGATATTCGCATTCGCGTCATTACGAGAGCCATGTAGCGGTAGGTTTTCGTTGCAATGAGCAGCGGACCACAGTCGATGTGCCACCTCGCCGCACTTCGCCCCTTACATCTTGCCAACCTTGACCTACCTAAATTCTGAAAAACTAAAACTCATCTGATTTGTCGTCGGCGGCGGTGGCAATACCCACTGATCAGTTGATCACGGAACGACCACTCGGTAAGGTAAACGACGTGAGCGATTAAGAGTGAAGTTTGAAATCACCGAAATCTGGGCAGAATGATTCCATACAGTTGTTCGATAGCCAGGTACCCAGGTACGAGTAGATGAGCTTACACTCACAACAATAAGACCGAAGAACTTGGTCTATGTACAGGCTCGCTGAGGTCGTCGCTGTCGAAAAAGGAAAGCAGAATCCGAGCTTCGCTTCAAAATATTAATCTAGCTAGGCATTCAATTTGTCATTTCTTTCAAACGAAAATGACGACGAGTTGATTTAGAGTGAAAGAGAATGAAGGTGGGGAGAAGGTCAGACAGCTTGGCGAGGTGCAGACCTACATAGGTAAGCTTCGTATACTGCACGCCTGCGAGTGCAATGAGTAATATGTACATACGTACGTACGTACTTATTACGTATGTAGACGAACGTATTATAACGTATAGTAGTCGACCTACAGGCGCTTACAAAGTATTCCAAATATTGGCGAGCCGGGCACCCAACACTGATATTTGTGTTGATAATTATTTAGACTAGTGTATCCATTCACCATCCTTCGGATGGAGATGGGTGATTTGGCTCGTCACTCGTCGTCTCACGAGTGAAGTATTCAAAATTGTTATTTTTTTTTCTCTTTACTTGAATTGTTTGTTTATCTATTCGTAATTGAAGTTGGCATCTTCTCCTATAATTTTATTGGAAAGCGATTCGTTCATTCGCAAACGATTTTCTCACATATGCATATGAATAAATCGTTCACGAAAAATATCTCAAGTTTTTATTGGTAGTTTTGAAATACTTCGTTATTTATGATTCCTTTAGTAGGTCGGTCTCGAATGATTCGTTGATTTTTGAGCGAATCGTTCGCGAATCGAACTGAGTTCAGTTTTTGATGGTAGGATTGAAAATATCAGTCAAGACTAATCACTTCACAGTTCACGCCATTAAGCATAATTTGATTTCTCAGTGAGTCATTCGTTCGCGAACGATTCGTTCAGCGCGAAAAAAAACATTCGCGAACGAATTTATGTACAATATTTATATCGATAGATTGAAAAATAATTCGTTTTATCTTGCGTTTGATTTGATTTCTTCCAAATGATTCAGTCGTTCTCGAACGATTCGTCGTTTCTGAACGAATCATTCGCTTGCGAATCAACTCAAGTTGTTGTTGATGGATTTGAAAAAGTCAAATTTCACAATTTGGCACGTCCTCTTTCACTAGATTTGATTTACGTGGTAGTGATTCATTCGTTCTCGAATGATTCGTTGATTTCGAGCAAATCGTTCGCGATCGAATCGAGTCCAGTTTTTGATAAGGGTAGAGGCACCAAATATGGACCACTTTTTTTTGGAGGATTGCCACTTGAAAACTATAGGAGGTAGAAACCTCCACAAAGGCTTAAAATGAAGTTCCATCCTTCCACCAACACTGTACAAAACTTCAGGGGTGAAGGTCAACTTTAAGTATGTTTTTTTTATTGTTGAGTGATGAGTGTCAAAATGACAGTTAGAAATTTTGGACGCCTAATATGGACCACCTATAAAATTTCAAAATAAACATACTTTCACATTTTTCAAAAGGTCATATTTATTTGTAGAAATGAACAAAAAAACTTATTCTAAGCAGTTCAGGTTAATTTTGAATATTTTTTCAAATTGTTGAATGACGAGTGTCAAAATGACAGTTCAAAATTTTGGACGTCTAATATGGACCACCTAAAGAATAATTTTAAAATAAACATATTTTTACGTTTCAAAACATCATATTTATTAGTAGAAATGAACAAAAAAAAGTATTTCAAGCATTCCCCTTTTCAGCGGCTGTAAAAAATGAGTAAAAAATTCAATATCACAGGTGGTCCATATTAGCGCACCCCATAAAAAAAACTTTACACCAAAAATTTCTGTACATACCCTCATTTTTAGCAAAAACTGATCACTCCAGCAGAAACTACATCCTTTTTTGATATTATAAACATCAATGCCATTTAGAAAATTACACCACATATATATTTTAATAAAAGTTGAAAAACACACTGAAAAAATTTTTCAGTGTCTCAAAACAGTTTTTTGTAAATTTCTCAGCGAGTTTTGACTTTACAGTTGTAATTTTTGTCTCATTCGTTTTTTTGATGAAAAATAGATCAGAATACATTTTTTCCTGATAGATTGCGCTAATTACCAATGAGAACGGGCGCTGGTCCATATTGCGGACTGGTCCATAATTGGTGCCCTTACCCTTAATAGGATTAAAAATGTCAAGTGTCATCGCCTTATCAACGCGTAATTCGATTTTTGAGTGATTTATTCGTTCGCGAACGATTTGCTCAGTGAAAAAATTTGAAAATCGTTCGTGAACGAATCCATTCGCAATTTACATATACATATTGATAGATTGGAGATTGTTTCGTTCCATCTTGTGTCTAATTTGATTTCTTCCAAGTGATTCAGTCGTTCTCGAACGATTCATCGTTTCTGAACAAATCATTCGCTAGCGAATCAACTCAAGTTGTTGTTGATAGATTTCAAAAAGTCAAATTTCGCGATTTACCACGTCATCTTTCACTATATTTGATTTACGTGATAGTGATTCATTCGTTCTAGATTGATTCATTGATTTTGAGCAATTCTTTCGCGATCGAATTGAGTTCAGTTTTTGATAATAGAATTAAAAATGTTAAGTTTCATCACCCACATCTATGCATAATTCAATTTTTGAGTGATTCATTCGTTCGCGAACGATTTGCTCAGTGAAAAAATTTAAAAATCGTTCGTGAACGAATTCATTCGCAATTTATATTGATAGATTGAAAATCGTTTCGTTTCATTTTGTGTCTGATTTAATTTCCAAGTGATTCAGTCGTTCTCGAACGATTCCTCGTTTCTGAATAAATTATTTGCAAGCGAATCAACTTCAATAATTTTTGTTGATGTATGTAAGTATTTGAAAAAGTTAAATTTTGCCACGTCCTCTTTCACAGGATTTGATTTAATTGCGACTCAATTGTTTTCGAATGATATTTTGTCTCTCCTGAGAAAACTGTTCACGACCGAATTGTGCCCACTTTTTGATGTTAAATCACAATAGTCTCGTTGTGTCATCTGTACCGAATTTTATTTCTCAATTTTATTCATTAATTTCTTCGCGAACGATTTTTCCTGTGTGAGAAAATCGTTCGTGAATGAATCATGCGAAATTTTCATTGATAGATTTGAAAACTTTTTGTTTTGTTTGGACATGTGTATACTTCAGAGCCGATTGCGAAAAAAAAGTCGGCTGATTTTTACCAAATCCAGAAAAGTTTCGGAAAAATTTTTAGTTCTGGAGGAGACCCTGGAGTCAAAATCCAAGACCACTTTTAGGGTTCTACTGGTCAGTTGAAAATTTACAAATCGCTAATTTTTGCGTAAATTGACGTTTTATAATTTTTTTCTTTCCCAAATATTTCACATCAATCAAGCCAAAATTTGAAAGATATCGTTTCTGGAATTGGGCGAATGTTTTGGAACATAGTGGTGCTAATTTTTCAGCCATTTCTACCTACTTCAAAAAATCAAAAAAAAAAATTGTACTTACCTAAATTTTTAGCTATTTTTTTCGTTTTTTTGAAATTGGCAGAAATGACCAAAAAATTGACACCACTGCATTCCAAAACATTTCACCAATTTCAAAAATGATATCTTTCAATATTTTGGTCTGATCAACGTGAAATCCTTGAGATGAAAAAATTTTCAACCCATTTTCGTAAAAATTGGCGATTTGCAGCTCAAATTTTACCACATCCTCTTATCATTACTTCGTTAGATTTAATTTAGGCGATGATTTTGTTGTTTTCGAATGATTTTCCATTTTTGAGAAAGACGATTTCAGTCCAGCTTTTGATGATAGTGATGAGAACTGTCAATTTGATTTTTCAGACGACTCATTCGTTCGCGAAAGATTTGCTCAAATAGGATAATTTTTCACGATTTTCGTTGATAGATTGAATAATGTTCTGGTTTGTGTGATCATTAGGGTGGAGTCAAAAAAAAATAAAACACATCCCGGATTTGCACAAAAATTGGTGGAAAAGTTTACTTTGAGTGGGAGACTACTTACTTGAAAAAATTTCGAGCTTTCCAGCAGTTCAGGAAGCTGAGCCAGAGGTCCCCAAAATGGGGTCATTTTTGAAACAATCGTGTTTTTTTTTGCCATTTTTGGGTAGTAAAACACGTGCAGTCCTTTGGCCACCATCTTCGAAAGTTGCTATTTGAATTTCTGAACATCGCTAGCCCATTGAATTGAAAATTCAATACCACTTTAAGATCTTGAAAATTCATAATTTCTTATCAATTTGAAAGCGCTTTTTTGACATTAAATATTCGTCTTTTTACGAAAAACTAACGCAGGATTCTTGCTCAGCAGGTCAAAATACCCCGATTATCACACTTTTTACGACCATTTCGGTCAAATCTTCAAAATTCATATTTTTTTCATTTATCTTATTTAGGTAATACTTATAATTGTTCGAGATGCTGAAAAAAATTGGGCAAAAAAAGTGAATTTGGTTAGTTTGATGGAAATTATCTTACAAAATGTGCTAATCGGGGTATTCTGACCTGCTTAACACAAATTCGACGTTAGTTTTTCCTGAAAGGAATTTTTTAATTGAAAAAGTGCTATAAATTTGATGAAAATTGTAATTTTTAGATCCACCAATCTTCTAACGCTTAGTAGAGGGCTAAAGGTGGTATTGAATTTTGAATTATTCAATACATCAGGGATGTTCAGAAACTCAAATCGCAATCTTCGAGGAGGCCGACCGCAATTTTTCGTCGATTTTAACTACCTTTTTTTATGTTTTCGCTATTGTATGCAATTTTTATTAAATATGTGCCCTATTCTACCATTTTTTCTCATTTTCAATAATTTTTGGATAAATTTTGGCGTTTGATTAATATTTTTTCAATTTAGTATAATTTTCATGTCAATTCAATTCATTTCAAAATTCTCAATTCTGATTGATCGAAATTATTGCAACTTTTTTTCAACATTACACAGCTTACGTATAGCAACATTCTGAACTTTGAGTGTACCAAACCAGTCATTTGTGTGTGTATAGCGATAGTTTGGTATGATAGCTTTAGGAAAAGTATAGATATTTTAGCTTGTATACTACATATTGTACTCAATATCCGTTATTAAAGGTGATGAAAAGTTATACTTACAATATAATAAGAGAAGAAGGCAGGCTGCTAGGTACGCCGGTCAGCCCGACACCACGGCAATAAATTTCAGTGACATGGGTAAGATTATCGCAGAGACAGAATTTCAGTTCTTCGGCCGCGCAACGGGTCAACTTTTTGGACGCGGTGCCATGGTCCAACAGCAACGCTGCTATGATAATGAACGCCTGGGCGACTGCCGCCGTCACTCGCATCCGATTACCGTTCCGATTTCCAATTTGATTCAGCATACCTCGACCGCAGCCGCAAGCAATCCGATCAAAATCCGTTACGCGGCGCCGGTCGATACTGTGGCTATTGGGTAGGTGGAGGTGCAGATACCCGTGCAAAAGTACTCGCCACTGGCTAACTAGGTATATCTACTCGCTATATAGGTGTAGATATAGAGTGACTCTCTAGAGCTCTACAGATGCTAAGAAGGCAGACAGGCAGAGGCAGGCGATCGCAGGTAAACACAACTCTGGACGCAATGTCGACAACAAATTATCGAATTACCATCGCGCCATCGTTGCGTTTTACGTAGGATATAACGCTTGATTCGAAGTTTTGGTCGGCATTTTTATTCTATCGCTGAGTTTAGTGATTCAATTGCGCAGGTGATTCGCCTGGCAGCTGTCGCATTTTTTCCAATCTGTAAAAGCAAAACAATAAAATCATATTTTATTGGATGGAATCACCGAAGCAAGGAGATATGTACTTGTGTAGGTAAGGCACAAGAAAAGGTACAGTGCTACAGGATCCGGAATAACTCCGGAGGCGCGTTTATGACACGTTTATGATGAGTTGGGTACATGAATGGCTAGACCAACAGCTATCTCTTAGAAGAATCAATAATCATACAATTCGAGTGCATTGTTAGTTTTTCGAGGTTGAAAGAATGGTACACATGCCATATTTCTTATTTCTATAACCCAATCTTCAAACATTTGCTAGAGCCTCCAGAACTGCTCAAAAACGATCTGAATCTGAAATTGCTTTAAATCAGCACCAAATAGCAAAAACAATGAAATATTTTCGAAACAGGGGAATGCAACTTGTTTAAGCAAAATTTAAGAAGTCGTTGAAAACGTTTACATCTTCTACGTGTCATTTGCTGTTACGATATCATTTTTATGTTATAAAGTAGTGAAAGTGCAGGAAGATAAAGCATGTAGGAAACTTATCAAAAAACGAAATATAAGTTTAAGAGGAAAAAAATTGGTAAACGGGATGTTTTTTGAATAAATTATATGATTTTCTGATACCTACTTTAAACGCATAAGGGAAAAGTTTTTTTTTGTGCGAGTGAATAAGCGAGTATGAAAACTTTTTGAGAGTTTTTCATATCTTTTGAATCTAACTTTTAAATTTCCCATTTATTCTCTTGAAATGTGAATTTGAAAAAATTTTCGTTAGGTACACCTTGGATTGGAGGAAAGAAATTACTAGATAGGTAAATTATATTTTGTACCGATACTTCATTTATTGATTTTAGTCGGAAACTAGAGAGACAAGGCCAAAAAAATTGGGTTTTTATTGCGAAATATTAATTTTTTAACATGGGCTGTAGGCACCTAATAGGAGAGGAATCCGAACTGGTGAAAGTTTTGGGTCTACACTCATTAAAAAAATATGCAAAATTATCCCATCAGTCAATATTTGAGTTCGTTGACTCAGAATTGTTAAATTTTCGAATTTCAAAGTTCGATATAAAATATGGAAAAACGAGATATTTTCTTTAATATTTCAATATATTTTTCAAACGGTGAAGGGAAGGGGGGTGGGAATTTTTGATGATTCGTTTTATTGCAAATTTACATCGTTAAAGTTGAAAAGTCTTAATTTTGAATGAAAAAGCGGTTGATTTTAAATTTTAAATTTGAAGAAGTAAATCTGTACGATTTTTAAAATTAAGTGGGGGGGGTGACGTGACTTCAAAAACTTTTTTAGAATTTTTTGATCGTGTAATCACTCGAGAACAGTTTTTTTTATGAAAATTGAAAATTCTAAATTTAAAATACCAATATTAAAAATGAAAAAGAGTGCGCGAAAGTGTTAATCAGTGAAGGAAGTGGTCGAAATCTTTTCAAACAAAATTTTAGACTGAAATATTTTGATTTTAAAGAAAGATGGAATTAAAGAACATTTCAATTTTCACTTCAATAATGCTGAAAATTATGATACGGAGAAAAACAAGACCAACAGAAGTCTTGGACACCCTGTGATCCCATAAAAAATTCAACTTTAAGGGTCATTCCATGTCCTAGAGCAGTCGTGTTTTGGGTTTCGGTGCCCCAATTGTAACCAAAATCGTTTTGTAGATTGTTTAGGTGTATAAGTATAGGTATTGGTATATGTACTGGAAAAAAAGGAAAATCGTTATCATTTGCCCCCCTCTCCCAAATACTTTGAAGCAGCTGAGCTAGGGGAGGAGTTTCTTTTTTTCAGCATTTGAAATTTCTCTACTTGAGTATGTAATGCCCGAATTTAAAATCCAATTGCTCGGTATTGCTGCAACTTGAAGACAATATTTTGGTGGCGTTTAAAAAAAAAATAATTATTGAAAATATTATGTATGTAGTTTCAAAAAAATTCAAAGTTGAGCTTTTTCAAAAGTTTGCCAAATTTTGGAGCTATAATTTGAAAAAAATCCACGAAGCACACTTTGTATGACTTTTACAACTATGAACTTTATGTCATGGGATTTTCTAAACCATTGTGGATGGGGGGGGGGGGCAAATTTTGTCAAAATGTTGAAAAATTTCAAATACCGTGTGACATATCGTTTTACATGTTTTCTAGAGCACTAAATACGAAAAATGGCTTATTTTTTTCGATTAGAACACCCCCCCCCCTCGATGCCTTTCATTGACTCACAAAATTTCCTGCAAAAGGAAAAAATCGTGTAACTTATGGTTTGTTAGGTTCTTGAGAGAGGTGAATACGAATATCATCCTGTTTTTTTGATTTGGTCCCGCTAACGTCCCCCAATAACCCCCCCTCCCTCCAACCAAAAAATCTGTAAACAGAAAAAATCTTTTTATACGAGTGGGTTATCGTTTTTAAAAACGTACAAATAAAACAATATTTTCCACAATATTTGACATTTTTTTTTTACAATTTGACCAAAATTTTGGGCCTTTGTGCCTGTAACAATTCCCATCGCAGAAACTTCATTGTCATGAATACCTACCGTGAAAATTCATGCTTCTTGAGCTTATTTCATATTTTTAAATCATTGCTCTGAAATTTGGCAAACCATAAATTGAACTTTTGAAATTTTTAGTACTTGGAGATTTTTGAAATTACTCTCCATTAAGGATCTTTTAACACCGCGAACAGGTTTTTTTTTCAAGTTGCAGCAGTCTCGGATAATTACGAGTAGGTATGTAGATTCCAAAGTTGTGCGTTATGGTGACTTGGTGAGTAAAATTAATTCATTAATTTCTGGGGGGAATCCTGCCCCATGGTCGGTCGGTTTAGAAGCTAATGATAGCGATTTCTCATCTCTCCTAATACAAGAAACTTACCAAAAAAAAAATGAGCAAGACCCAAATAACTTTTTATTAATTATTAGATTTTTCTATGTGTACGTACGTTCTATCGAAAGTTACTGCTGGTTTTTTTTTTCAATCAAAAACCGAATATTTTTTTTTAATCAGCCTGGGTCATAATTCAGTGTTATTTTGTTGAAAAGAAATCTGCGGTGTCTGGAAAATTCACCTCGCGAAATTAATAGCTGGAGAAATTCATAGCAGAAAAATATCCAAAGCACCGCCAGAGAAGTAGGTACCTACACGTACACGTCGTACATACTTATTACAAAAATTTTGATTTTTTTGGTGAACTTTGGAAAATCCAAAATTGACCATTTTTAGTGATTTAATGCTCTTTTTGAAAAAAATACGTATAGGTACTCAATTAGTAGAAATTATGAAAATTAGTCCTAAAATTAACTCATTAACCCTCCGGAATCCAAATTTCATCCCTCCAAGCCATTCTAAAGCCTCCAGCACAATTTTCAATTTCTCCAGAAGGCATGGAAAAATTACTAGAAGCTCCAAATCAGCTCAAAATGCTAAAATGTGGACTTGGGGTTGGTTTTAGACTACATTCAGCAATTCGTTCGAATTTCAAAAATTTTCTCGCGAAAAGGAAACTTCTGAATTTTTTGATTCATGCAGAGTGATTATATAAATGCTAAGAATTTTCCCTGCTATTAATTTCGCGCTATGAATTTTCCTAATACCTTTTTTTAGAGGGAGGAGGGTTAGACCATGGGTAGAGTTGACGTGGTAGGTACCGAATTTCATTTCGAAAGAATGCGGAAAAGGTAGACATAAAAAAAAGTACGAATTCAGCTTCTTGGAGTTTCGTAGACATCCTGACATCGTATATTGGCGTCGCGTCGTAGCATAGTAGGTAATACGTCCAAGTACGAGTTTCTTACCTAAAATTCGGAAACCAGCGATAGATGATAGGATGAGAGTCGATGACAAACGTGCTATATTTATCACGATGAACGCGAAACGGGACTTTGGACGCCATCGGCGACAGCGGCGGCAACATCAGTAGTGGCGGCAGCAATAAGACGACGTATAATATGCATATACGCGAACACACAACAATACGTAACGTAAACACTTGGGCGCAAATCCGACAGCGACAATTTTCTCGTCTCAACGAACCCGCGAAAATTCAAATTCCAAATTCGAAACTACCGCAATAAATATACGTATGTATGTACTACAAAGATGAGTAACTAAATCGTAAATCGCGCACAGAGCTAATACACTGGACACCACTTCACTTCACTACACTACACATAAGCGCGCAGAACACATACATACGGTGGCGTAAACGTAAACTTGATACTGATACTGATACAGATACAGATCAGTGTACTTGCACCGAGGTTATTGATCGACGACTACGACTAGTTCTCTCCGCCACATAAGAAGACAACGTTTGCTGCTGCATATACGAGATACATGGAACGCGGTCCAAATTCTACTCTCATCGTTTTTCTTATCATTTATTATATTCGATTAATTCGCCATCATCGTGAACGAGATGAAAATCCGAATTTTTTTCCCTCTAAAATTCGTTTCATTTTTTGGTTATTTACGTATGTAGGTAATGCCTATGCTTATATGTATACGTACGTACGAGTACCTACGACAATATTTTTCGTAGCGAAGATTGAAAGTAGAAACTATACTGGTACCGACGTACTAAATAAAGACGAAATAAGGTTACGAAAATTTATTCGATCGAAAAAATAATAAAAAATGGTATTAATAGAGAGGAGGAAAAAAAAACAAACAAAAAATTGAAGCGAAAATAAAAACGCGAAAGTGTAAAATGCTATACGACGCTAACGCGAATAAATGCGATGACCGCACGACCTGCGCGGAACTGAGAGTTCCCAGTGTGTCTGACTCTCTCGAAAAACGGATACAAGTATACCAGGTAGGAAGCGCAATGAAAAGAAGTGTTGCCAGGTCGAGCGAAGAATAAATTCTCGAGATTTTACACAAGTTTGAGAAGTAGTACATAGAATTGTGTAGGTCCACGTTGGAAAAAATAACGCAATTTGATTTCTCTTTTATTGTATTGCCACGTAGAGCTTGGTACGAGTATAGAAAAAAGAAGTGGGCTCGTGTATAGCTGGTATTTCAGTGTTAATGGTTACTTTTTCAATCATAAAATAGCAAAATTTTATAAAAAATGAATCATCTCGACTCAGAAAAATCTATGTATGAAATGTCCTTTTGAACGTTGCAAATTCGGACCCTTTACGTCATTTGGCAGAAGAGCAGCAGATTGTTGTAAAGTTCTTGAAAAAAGAAGTCGAAAAGTAGCTCTAAAATCAACTTTTTTTAGTCTTGAGAGGCAGAGGTGTGCCGGACGGTGGGGGGAGGGGGTTCTTTCTCTTGACTGAAAAATGTGAGCGGAAATTTGGGAATTTTTGGGATAAATTAGGTGAATTAGAGAAGGTTGGGAAATGTGGGATGGGAATGGTTGAAAAGAATTTGTGTAAGTTGGAAAAATCAAAAATTATCAAAAACCATAGGTACTAGAAATTTGCCAAAAGAAGGACATTTCATTCCAATCAAAACTGCCAGAAAATTCCAACTTACTCTAAAATATGTACCAAACTCAAAATCATAAGTCCCTATGAATAAAATTCAAGAGCAAAATTCAACCTGTTAAAATCTAAAAAGTTGAAAAAAATCACGACAATTCCAGAATAAAAATTCGATGAAAGGTAGAAAAAATCCTGCGAAAAAATTTGAGTAAAAAGCACTAAAATTAGAAAAAAACACAGAAAAAATTGAAAAAAAAATCTCACGAAAATTTACAATAAAATTTCGGAAACTTCACAAAAATTTAAGCTCAAAAAGAAACATAAAAATTCGACGAAAATCGTCGAAATATTGGGAAATAGAATCTACAAGAATTCAAATAAAGAATGGAACGTGAAAAAAATCAAAGAAGCCCCGGGAAAATTCGAAATAAAACCATAAAATCTTAAAGACAATAAAAAAACTCAAAAATTTGAAAAAATCTGTAAATACGAGAATTCCACAAAAATTTAAGTAGAAGAAATAATTTAAGTAAAAAGCACTAAAATTTAAAAAAAAAACACGGTAAAAATTGGAAAAAAATCTCACGAAAATTCACGATAAAATTTCGGAAACTTCATAAAAATTTAAGCCCAAAAAAAAACATGAAAATTCGGCGAAAATCGTCGAAAAATTGGGAAATAGTGGAATCTACAAGAATTCAAGTAAAGAATGAAACGTGAAAAAAATCAAAGAACCCCCGAGAAAATTTGAAATAAAACCATAAAATCTCAAAGACCATAAAAAAACTCAAAAATTTGAAAAAATCTGTAAAAACGAGAATTTTACAAAAATTTAAGCGGAAAAAATTACCTAAATTGGGGCAAAATTAGGAGAAAATTTTATGTAAATCGCGAAAATTCAAGAAAAAAGGCTTCGCCGAATTTTAAGAACAAAAATTTTAACAGAAAAACAAATCAGTGAAATTCAACACAAAATCATGGAAATGATTAAAATGGAAAACTTTCAAAAATTCATTTCGCGGAAAAATCACTGAAAATTCGGAACAGAGAACTCGCGAGAATTAAAAGTACGAATGTAACCAATTTATAATTTTTGCCAAAAGTTGTTCTTTTTGAAAACCTAAAATTTGTCCTGAAAAAAATGAAAAATGATGCTTTATTCCCATATGTTTAAAAATTACTATAATTTCCTGAAATTATTGTTAAAATTTTAAAACTTCGAAGTCATAAAAATCCAGTTTTTGCACTCATAATGATGTTACTCGTATTTCGCGCTTCGAATACCTTTGTAATAAATTTTTCAATAATTCTTTGTATGTACATATAAAATAATCATTTTTGAAAATTCAAGATTATTCAAAATTTTGTTTCCAACTCCCCTTACAAAATTTCCTTGAACTACATATGGCCAAAATTGGCTGGAAGAATATATGATTGGGAGGGAGGGAGGGAGGGGGGGGGGGTACGAGGTAACAAGTTGAGAATATCTGGCGAAAAAAGTTGAGAAAATTTCAGTCTCACTCCCACCCCTCCCCTCCCCTTCAAAACACATCACTTCGTCGAGCCTCTGTTGAAATTTGGATTCTCTAACACGGGAAGTACTCGTACATATTTTTGAAAATTCATTTCCTTCATTTTCGACGAATTTTTGGAAATTCAAAGTTGAGCCAAAAATGAGAAAAAAGAAAATACCCTATATTTTACATTTATCTGTAGAAATGCTGAAAGAACATAGATGGTTAAATATCTAGTGAATTGGCCATCGGCTGAAATTTAGAAAGTAGTAACGAGTGGAAGTATAATGGAAAATGAGCTAATTCCCTCGAAATAGATATTTTTACTTGAATACTTACAATTTACATACCTACACTAAATACGTAGATAGGTAGGTACTTACATACTCGTACATAATTTTAATTAATTAACAGATAAATTACAATGTATCGTAATATGATTCGTGCACGACCATGTTTTTTTTAATGGCCTTCAAATTCTGGCAACCTGCAAAATGAAACCAATTTGCAAATAAAATCACTTAATAATGGCCTATATTTGTGTCTCTTAATTTTTCTGACCTGTTAATCCCATTGTAGTTACGAGTTCATGTTGTAAGATTTCCAGTAACTTTTGAATTCCTTTTTCTCCTCCACAAGTCAGACCCCATAAAGCTGATTTTCCTAAGAAAACCTTTTCCAAAAAAAAAAAAAAAATTGAAATAAAAAGGTTTCAATTTGATTGGATTAATATCAAAACGTCAAAATTACCATTTTTGCTCCTAGTGCCAATGCTTTGAATATGTCCATTCCAAATTCAACCCCACCGTCGAAGAAAATATCTATTTTGTCGCCGACAACTTTGACTATTTCACGAAGTGCTTCGATCTGTTTATTTAGGACATGAAATGTTATATTTTAATGGTTGTGCTTTGTATGTTTGAATTTTCATTAATTATTCAATGAAAATTACGACGACGTATCGAATTTTTGACCAAAATGATGAAATGCTTATAAGTACGTAGGTATGAAGAAAATTTCAAAAAAAGAATTTTTGCTGAGTACTTGATCGATATGATTACTTACAATTTGAAGCTTAATAAACTTGGTAAGTAAGTGCTGAAAAAGAAAACTTTAGGTAGGTACCTACCGAGGCAGGTGCTGAATCTAATTGTCGTCCTCCATGATTCGACACAATTATTGCAGATACTCCATGGTCTATGGCTAATAATGCGTCTTCGGCGGTTAAAATACCTTTTATAATAATCGGCAGTTTTGTTATTCTGAAATAAAATGTGAGTTGAATGATTATGATTCGAGGGAGACTATTTTTAAATGCTCATTAATGTACTCGTAAAATATGAGGACTCATGTACTTAACTCTTTGAGCCATTTTATATCTTTCCAAGAAATATTGTGATCGAGTAGCTGATTGAGGTATGAATCCAATCCCAAGGTATCTATTTCTGGAACTGACCAGTCAAAGTTGCCTAACCTAAATGTAAACAAAATTATCAGTAATATTTTCGAAACAATCAGATTATACATACATTATTCGTTATATTGCAGGAAGTGGCCATTTTTTAAAAAGTTTTTGAAAGTTTTTTATTGTATGCACTTATTTTTTGAAAAATTAAGTTTCACTTGAGAAATCTGACTCGTAATTTAGAATTTATATTTGGCTCGAGATGGATTTCAGAATTATTATGAAAATCATGAAACGTCAGATTTAATTTGCTCTTAATTCTCAACTTTTCAGCCTGTATGACACAAGCTTCAACTCAAACCATATCCAATTAAGAAACTGAGAGGTTATTGAATTCACTAGAAATTAGAATAATCTCTTGATTTTTTTTTCAAGAAAATATTTACTTTAAATGTGGGGGCAATTCCGTTGGATTTTTCATGACTGCATAACGTAATCCCATCACATTAGCATCTGCTGTGAAAACCAAAGCTCGATATCCAACCTTTTCTGCCTTTTGCACAACTCGTTTCGTAAGCTCTCTGAAATAAATATTGGGTAGGTTAATATTACTCGGAGATTTTCTTTCGTCTGAAGATTTCCCCTCAGTGAATAAAAACTGGTTAAATTACGAACCTGTCTTTTAAAAAGTAAATTTGAAACCATTTTATGGTATCGGGAGCTGCAGAAGCTACCTCTTCCACACTTGTTGTTGATATAGTTGAGTGAATGTAAACTCCACCTAGTTTTCCAATCGCTTAACATAATCAAAGAATCATTATTGATTAATGTAGATTTACCTAATCAATTAATAATTTTCTCGATACGAAATTCAACAAAACCACTGTAATACTCGTATGTACCTTTGGCGTTTCCAATTTCTCCATCTGGGTGGGCTAATTTCTGCATAGCACTGGGAGCGATTCCAAATGGGATTTGTAGAGGACAGCCCAAAACTTCTGTCGAGATGTCCACTTTACCAGGTGCATCTACCAGTATCCGTGGTCTGATCCTCAATCTAAATCAATATGCAATGTGTGTGTATTTGTCTAAAGTTTGAGAAATTTTCTGACGATCGAAGCAAATGGGGTACTGTGTGACTATGTAGATAATTGACAGGTAACCACTACTTATCTGTACAATTAATCGGGTTCATTTTTCCCAATAAGTATGCTAATAAATTAATCGAGTGAAAAATAACGTTTGAACACTTACTTGTCGAAAGCTGTTCTGTTATTTCGTATGGTGTTTTCTTGGCCAGATCCGGTGCAGTAATAATCCACAACATTTTTCGGCAGTGAACGTAACGCAAATTCCTTGAAATCAGCTACACAACAGAATGATGCCGCAGTATTTGGGTCCATCGTCCAAAATTTTGTAAATGAGAGAAAACAGGATGAAAAATACGCAAATTTTGAATTATGAAACGCTCCACCTTTTTAAATAGAAAACACTATAAGATGTGTGTTCTTGTGAATGGGGTTTAGTTGCATTCAAAATTCTTATCATTTATTATGTACACCTACCTACGTTGTCGCTCATTAAGTTATCTTTATTTGAATTACTTAGTAGGTAACGAAATGTTGATACAAGGATTATGGCGAGATGTGCGATTCGAATTATTTTGTTTCACGACTGAAACACTTGTAATGCGAGTATGTGAGATAAAATAGGTATCTGTTTTCTCGAATGATGGGTTATGCTTCGTTGCCATCTCATCCATTGTAAATTTGATGTCATTTTTACAATCATTTTTGACATTTTCATTTAAAATTTTGAAAAGAATGGAGGAATTGATTCAGGCTCGACTTGGCTGTGTGTTGAATATAGGTCGTATTTTGTGAAATGTTTTATGGTTGATCTGGTATTCTGAATTTAACTTATTGTAGAAACTAGGAGGTGAGAAAAATTTCACTGATTTGAGTGATTGTGATTACTTATCGTTTTGAGAAAACTGGAGGAATTTTTGATTTCGGAAGTGATTGATGGCTTGAATTAATTTTTTTTTCTAGTAATTTTTCAGGCCAATTTTTTGCGAGAAAGTTTGTGAAATCTGTCAACTGGAGTTTCCAACTTGAAATCGCTTTCTGGAAGCATTTTTGTGCAAAATATAAGAACTTCAATTTATTGACCTGTCCATAACCCTTCCTCTTCTGACCTACAAGAAGTACATTTACTGTAATCAATAATCATACATCGTACATTTAACTGTTGACTAGTTAAGCAATTGAAATCAACTAATCAAAATTGTTATTTTTTTGTTGCAGGTGAGTGCAGATTTGTATTTTGAGGGTTGCTATACCTACCTTCTGTTGAATTTCTAGCTGTGTATTTATGGAATTGAGTAAGTCATTGCGTAATTTATGTAAAAAATAATAATAGTTAGCAGTATTCTGATAGTATTGAGTAATTATCTACTCGTACTATCCATGGGTCACCCTTTCGAGGACCAATCCCCATTATCTTATTATCTTGTGGCCATTTTTTGAAAATGATTTCAAATATTTTGACAAACTTGTTTTTTTGAGCATTTAAAAGAATTTTTAGCTTAAAATTGGCCTCATAATTTTTGGCATTTTTGAAAAATTTGTCACACAACCTATCAAAATGAATTAATTTTTTTGAGAAAATCAATTTTGAAGAATTTTGAGTCCAAAATTTGGTCATGATTTATTGGGATCTTTATAGAACAGTTTTTTGGAATTTTTGGAAATTGATAAATTCAGGTATTTCAACGAAAATGTTTTTTGGGCGTTCTTAAAGAATCACGAGTCCAAAATTGAGACAATTTTTCGGCCAGTTATGAAATAAAGATGTACGATCCATCAAAATAGGTCACGTAAAGAGATAGTTCAAAGTTTCGATCTAATTTAGTGCCTACTTTTTAACGTCTCTTAAAAATTGCAAATGTCAGGAACTTGCAGGTCAGTCGAAAATTTCCATCAAAACTTTTTTTGAGCACATTCGAACACGATATCTAAAAGGTAGTGAAAGTAGTGAAAAAGTAGTGAATTTAGTCAAAAAAATGTAAAAATTCAAGTGCGCAACAAAAACCTTTAAATCATTGAAAAAAAAACTTTTTTTGTTGATGAAATTGAAAAATGCTTTGTAAGTATGCAAATTTTCTTCCTATTTCAATTTATTTAAAAACTTTCGTGTGAAAAATGTGACTTTGTTAATTTTGTGTATGTGTGGAGGGGGGGGGGCTTGAATGGAAAGTTTTCTGAAAATTGAGTTGAAAAAAGTAGCGATGATTTTTTTCAACCAAAAAAAATCCGTCAGGTACCATGTTGAAGAATTTCCATGCCAAAATTGTATCATGGCTTTTGGGATTTTTGAAAAAAGTCTCATGTGATCTTCAAATTGTGGATAAAATGTCAGCAAAACTTCAGAAAATCAAGAATTCTTATCAAATTTTTTTAAAATCACTTTTGAAGAATCATGAGTTTAATTCAATTTTTTTATTGCAGATTTTTTTCAGGTGTGTCCCCATTTTTAAAAAATGTTTTAGTCTTTCTATTTTTTTTAATTTATTTTTTTGGTCTTCAAATTAAGGAATTAAGTTATATGATTTCAATTCCTAAGTATTTTAAATGATTGATTTTCTCATTTTTTTCAACCTTTTAAAATGAAATTTTTCAAAAATGTGCTGCAGAAGTGTCGATGGAAACTTTCCATTTTCTGCTGAAATCTCACTCGAGACACTTTTTCCAAAAATCTCGAAGATCGTGATTCAATTTTGGGCTCAAAATTCTCTTGAAATATCTTTTAAAATTTTGAAATTCAACTCATTTTTGAAGGTTGCATGATACTTTTTTGAGAATTAAATTCATGGCTCAACTTTGTATTTAAAAATCGTTTGAAATGCTCACAAAATGTTTTTGTTGCAATGTTTGAATTTCTCTCGAAATTCTAACCCATTTTAATAGGTCTCGAAGCCATTTTTGAATTATTCGACATACCGTTCATTTTTACTAGAAATTTGAGAGAATGGGGGGGGGAGGTTGACTCTGTATGTGTGGATTGAATTTTTGGTCATCAGTCTGAAAATGGTTCAATTTTCTAACAATAAGTTTAAAAGTGAACGTAAATTTCGAAAATGGTGTCTCAACGAAAAAATTATATTTTCTTGCATTGCTGATTTCTATCTTAAATTTATTATCACATCTTTTTAAACAATTAAGTAGGTACCTATCATACAATTATTATAATCCGTATGTACATCCCAAAGTATTGGGCCAAAGTCAACAAGCAAGTATTTACATCATCATCTAAATAATAATTATTTATGGTACATTTCTGAATCAAAATCTCGACTCTTGAAAGCATCTTTGCATACTCATAGACCAGCTTCTCAACGACTTCAATTCTTTCAGTTAATCTATCGCCCTATCAAGAGATCTTGTATCAATAATACTGTGTGAAATTTCGGAAACCTTCCCACATCGAACAAATTTGCAGACAATTTTGGTAGAACCTGTGCTCGTGGATCTGCAGTCACTACCTCATGTTCATAAAGTATCGCATTTTTGCGAAAAGGTTTCTCAAATTATAAGAATCCATTCCATTCACGTATTGCACTCAGTTGTTATGGTTATCGTTCTATTAGGTGATAAATCTATAGCCATAAACTTGTACAATTTTTGCACTCCTATCTCAGTCAACCTGTCTCGCTTCAGTGTGGAGAGATGCAGCAATTCTGTAATATTTTTCGTATTGTATTTCATCGCTACGCATCCTCCAAATCCTTTCTTCCAAGTCAACAGATACGAAATACGTCCTTCTTTGGTCACCTCCGTATCGAATTTATAAATAAGACGTAACTTAATCGAGATGAAATTCAACGTCGCGTACACCAAGTCATCGTTTTGCGTTGTCATCAGCTCAGGAGTCATCCAAGGCATTTGAGGCAGTTTGTTCATGGTGTTTTGGATAACTCTAAATATGCGTTTAGAGGGTTCTATTTCGGGGGTCATGCAGAACATGGCTAAATTTCCAGCCACCCTGTCGATGAGCGTGTGCGATAATCCGAATCTGATGTAGTAATGCGAGAGTAGTTTTCTAGATATGCCTATCTGGAGTTCTTTGTTGTTGAGTTTGAATTCGACGTAGTTCGTGGTATTCGGCAAAAGTTTCAAGTCGCAGAAACCGTTAATGTAAAAGTAGCTCAATACTAGAGAGACGGTGTCGTTTTGTGTCTGGAAATCTGGTCCATCGGTTACGACGTTTTTCAAGTGCACGAAGTCATCTTTGGTGAAGATCAAGTTATTGAAAGGGACTATGGCCTTTTTGCCATTGATGAAAGATTCCATAAGTTCTCGTATAGGTTTGACGGATAGAACGCTTTCTAGGAAGAGAGTATCCGTGTTGTTGACGAAATAAGGCAGGGTTTCGTTCCGTTTTAAAAATTGAGCCACGGATCCTGCATTGTGTATCCATTGTTTGTACTTGGCCCCGTATCTGTATCCGCCAAACCATAGCATCGCTTTAGAGCTTAGTTCTCCAGTCACTCGGTTATACTTGAAAATGTCTTCGAGATCTTTCTCAGTAACGCCGTAGAAATCGGTCCAGGGACTGTTCAAAGTGTTGTAAATGGTCAAGTTGTCCGATATCGGGCCCAATATATCGGATATGTTCATCGATCCGGTCAGTATAACTTTTTCAATGTATTTATCGCCTTTGTGAACGAACGACATGAATTTTTCGTAAAATTTAAATAAGTATTTAACGTCAGCTTTGGGAAACATGTAAGTTTGGATGATCTTTTTCAGAGGTTCGTCGAAGTTATCGATCAAAACGTAGACTTTTTTCTGGAAATGTCTGTAGAGTAGTTTTAATAGCAAAGGCATACTTTTTATTATGACGCTTCGATCGGTCACCTGTTCTGTGATAATATCGCGGAACTCTTTGAAAAGCGATCTAGCCTTGAGTTTTTTCTCTTTGGTTTCGTTGGTGCCCTCGACGTACGTCTTGAGTACTCGTAACATGTACTTGTGATAATTGAAAGTTCGAGAGATGGCTATTCCAAACTGGTCCACCATATCAGCATCGTTGTTGGGGTTAATGTCGCCAAAATCGATGTATACGACTGGATACTTGCCTTGATGCTCGATGATCAGCTCAGGGCTGTGTTTGTAGATCATCAGAGGTTTGATCAATTTATCAGAATCGTACTCGGCTGTCAAGCGGTGACGTACGAAGAGTAAATAGTTGGGTGTTTGCTCTCTGGGTATGGCTTCGCCTGTAGTCGAGTTCACTGTGATCGAGACGAATGTTTTGAACATGTCGAGGTTAATACTGCGGCCAAATTTGGGCGGGCAGTTGATCTGGATTAGTTTGAGAGGACTTTGCAGGATTTCGCGGATTAGGAGTGTTTTGTCGAAGAACATGTTTCCGTATCTGATAAGTGGTTTGAATTCTTGTACTTCGGTATCGATGATGGTTTTGCAGTAGACGGATTCCTCTTTGTGACAGACGCAAGTTCGACGGCTTAATACTGGGGTGGAAGAGGCGAGTAGTGGTAGGAGTATGAACAGTGGCTGCATTTTGATTGGGTTGCGAGAGTTAGAACATCTGAAATGAAAATAGGAGAACCGTATTAATTTGAGAAATAGAAGTTTTAAATGGGTGAAAGAGGTTATGATGACTTTATATTGAGATTTTGATGCATTTGAGAGTAGATCATCAGTTCAATTAAATTTTTCTACCCGGTCCAATTAGCCGAAATAACTTATCTTGGATTGAGAAGAAGGTTTCAATACGTAATGTTGCAATTAATTATTTTTTTGAAAGCAAATTTGAGAAATATTGGGTAAAAATTGCTCCTATAAATGAATGGGTATGCAATTTCTATTGCACGCGAGGATTGATGATAGGTGATAGGTTCTGCGAGTCCCTTCATACTAACTTATGTATTTTCTCATCCCTCGTGAATTATCAAAAAACTGACCTGCGACAACTGCTGAAGGGGTGGGGGAGAGGCAGTCTCAAACAAAACCCAAACAAGCTTACAAAAAAAATCTGAATCAAAATTTGATGTTTTTCGGTAACATTTGGCGAATTACATGGTAAATTACTGCTGAACTTTGGGAAATTTTGGTAATTTTTGAAAAATTACTGGTAATGCTGGGTAAAATACTGGTAATTTTTGGTAAATCAGAGGTAGCTTTTGGTAAACTGTTGGTATTTTTGGAAAATGAGTAAATCTTGTAAAATTACCTACAGGTAATTTTAAAAAATTTGAGGTACTGGTAATTTTTGGTAACTTTTTGATAATTTTTATGGCTTTTTGTAAACTGCTGGTTGCTTTTAGTAGGTAAATTGTGAGTAATTTTGGATGAATCGCCGATTATGTTTGGTTGAATACACATAATTCTGTGTAGGTAATTACTGAGATGGCTTTTGGTGAATTTGACGTCATTTTGGACACCTAATTACTGATAATTTTGGGTAATTTTGATAAATAATGGTGAATTTGTCACAATGTTTGGTTATTAGAGGTAATGTTCGATTAATTACTGGTAATTCTTGGTCAATTACTGGTAATTCTTGGTAAATTACTGGTAATTTTTGGTAAATTACTGGTAATTTTTGGTAAATTGCTGGTTACTTTTGGTGGTAATTTTTGGTAAATTACTGTTAATTTTTGGTAAATTACTGTTAATTTTTGGTAAATTACTGTTAATTTTTGGTAAATTACAGGTAATTTTTGGTAAACTACTGGTAATGCATGGTAAATTACAGATGGTTTTTGGTAAAATCGCTAGTCGTTTTTTGGTGATTCTTCTAACTTTTGGTGTTTGTGGTAAATTACCAATGACTTTTGGAAATTCTGATGTCTGTTGAAAAAAATAACAAGAGATCCATTTTTGATATTTTGATTTTTGAGAATCCAACAGTTCAAGATCCATATTTTGAGACCCCTTTCTTCATTTTGAGACAATAATTTTTTCAATACTTGACTAAGATTTTCAACTCATCGATTTTCAAGAATTGACTTTTCAAGAACACGATTTTTAAAATCCTGACTTCGGGACCTCAATTTTTAGAATGCCAATTTTCAAGAACCCGCTTTCCAAGACCAAGATTTTTAAGAATCTCATTTTGCATCTCAGTTTTCAAAAAACTCGATTTTTAAGAACCTAATTCTCAGAACATAAATTTTCAAGGACCCGCTCTCTAAGAACCGGATTTTGAGACCCAGATTTTAAAAAATCTGCTTTTCAAGACCCTGATTTTCGAAGTTTTAATTTTCAAATTTCAAGCTCTCCATTTTTGAAAACTTTGATTTTTAGAGCCTTATTTTGACATTTCCATTTTCAAGGCCCTCATTTTGGGACCTCCGCGATTTTTTGGATCCTAATTTTCCAGATAACGATTTTCAAAAACCCACTTTCCATAACAGCGATTTTTAAAAATCTGATTTTAGGACCCCCAATTTTCAAAAACCTCAATTCTTGATGATGATAGATAACTTATGGGACCTTTATTTTCAGGACAACGATTTTCAAGGATCTGCTCTCCAAAAACATGATTTTGAGACCCATATTTTCAAGATTGATTTTAATTCTCTTGATTTGTAATGACCTTAATTTTTAAGACTTTGATTTTCGAGGTTTTGATTTCACATTTCAAGCCCCCCCCCCTTTAAAAAAAAACTTCAATTTTTAGACCCGGATTTTGAGATTTCTGTTTTCAAAACTCCGATTTTTAAAATGTGAATTTACTGGTCCTTATCAACCTTCAAACAGTGTTAAGTGGTTAGTCAAGTTTTCGAGTGTAAGCTAGGTACCGCTTTCAAACCTGGGCAATTGAATGAGTCAATTGAGCAATATAAATTCAATTATAAATTAATTAGTGCTGATAATATTCCCTGTGTCAAGACTTGGCCGGTAAATCGCGTCTCTAAATTGATAAATATAAAGCATCGCGAGATCACTAATTAGCACATTAGAGGAAAATGATTATTGCATCTCGAATAAAATTTGCTCAATTTGTTGTTATCGATTGATTGATAAAACTGTCTAATTCAGCTGGAAATTGAGGGTCAAGGGAATGAAGGGATATTTCCGTACGAAGATCTAGTTGAAAGTTGAAAGGGGGACTGGTGGCCAAAAATAATTTCGCAGAAATGATATTATAAGTGTAGCCTGTGAATCCATATCGTGAAGTAATGAATCGAATTTGATTAATATGTATATTAACTCATTTATTTGTAAAAATTTATTACCACAAAGTGGCGTGATTTACTAATCACGCTATTTTTTGAATTAACCAAGTTTATATCATTTTTTAATGAAGGGTTGTTTGAGTTAGGTAATCTTTGGTGATTTTCTGATTAGATGTACAGAGACAGACAAATGAGATGAGTAATAATACCAATTCGGATGTTCTTTTTTCTGTTTTTTTGCATCTAATATTTATTTTTGTTTCATAGCTCACTCGAGGAATCTGTTGTCTGTACGATTCTGACTCAATTCATAAGACCTTACCTGCGTTATTTTTGAACTTATATTTTCATATGTATGTTTACAACAGTTGTTGGTGCTGAATCTGGAGAATCAGTCTTAGAAAATCTATGGGATCCAAAGAAAAAATTTAGTTGTTCAGCTCCTATTTTTTAGTTTTTAGTGAAATTTTTGAAATAAGAATTTCATGTAAATGCTATCTGTTTTTATTTTACTAGGTTTAGGATTTGAATTTTTTGGAAAATTCTATTTTTCATAATTTTCTTTTTGCTGGAAGAACAGTATCGCCATAAAGGATGCGTGTTAAATGATATGTATTGTTATTTACTTCTTTTCTTTGTCCAAACGAAGCCAAATTATTGTATGTAATTTTGAGAGATTCTCAAAGGTTCAATCTTGTTCTATGGATCTTTATTCCAAAACAGGCGAGAAGTAGGTAATTTTGTTCTCTTGTTCGTGAGTTATTGCCCCTGTGATGAACTCCTAGCTCCTCCAACAGCCTTCATCTATGTACTGAGCCATTATCTGTTCGAAATTTGGGATTCAGCTTTCCTTCGACTGTTGTTGAGCCAATTAGCATTTGCTTAGTATGACAATGCTTAATTTTGAAATTAAATTTCGAGCTGATTAAGCGAATTAGGAGAACCCTTTCTTCAAATTGTCTTCTTCATAAGATTTGTAAAAATCACGCAGAAAAAATATCTTAAATTTTTTAGACACAAATTTCAACTCGAAGAAAAACTTAATCAAGTCTAAAATGAAATTATCGATAGATGTATGTTTAAAAAAAAATAGAATACATATTACCTGAACACGTAAAATACTCTGTAAGCGGAACATAAACACACGACAATCAGGACCAGCCAAAAGCTTCGTAATGATTATTCATTGATATTGAAATTTTGCTACAAGGCATTTAGATAATTTTTTTCAAACAGCTTATCCCATCGTACGATAAAGATGAAGGTAATACTTCACGAATTCTTTGATAATTTCGGTACGAAATAAATACACGAAACGTATTTTCAAATAAACCATCGTGTTTAGAATTCGTGTGAAGAAAATCTCATCAATCTGGGTGTCAAATTGTCACCCTAGCGTGTATCCTGGAAGGGTGAAAATTACATATTTGGGTCGGACGTCTCGCAAATCATGTAACAGCTGTTTTAGATATATGAATAATCATGTTGGATGGGTAGGAAGTGGGTTAGAAAGCTAGAGACAGACGGTTGGCGTCGGTCGTGTCTATGGCAGGCGATGCATATTGAGATTCAATTATGTAATTCTCCGTATTTCTTATCTCTTTGATACTAATTGCTTTCATTATTTGATAGGCACGTTTATTTGAACATGTAATTCGTTTTGATTACAAATGAGCTATGTATCTTCGTGATGAATCTTTTATGAAATATGTGGATTAGAGTCTTTTTTTTTCTACATTTTTTTAGACATCCGAAAAATTAGATAGAAATTGAAATTTAACATTGAATTGATTTAGCAACCCGTAGCAGAGCATATCGTTCGATATTTGACTCGGTTCAGTAAAAGTATGTTCGAACTTTGGGAAATGTTCAACGAAAATTCAATAAAATTTGATTAAAACGCTTGAAAAATAACAAAAATACTTGAAAGGCATTACTGTTGCAAAACCACAAAAACCAGAGTGTCTAACCGTTATGAAAGTCTTAGGAAAGTCATGAAAAAGCCATGAATTTTACTCGAAATACGCTTACATTTTTTTAAAAACCCCATAAAAATACGAAAAAAAATATAAAAATGAAAAATTTGTTCAAAATAACAAAAAAATTGAAAAGCTGAAATATCCACTTGCCTACAAATTGAAAAAAAAAGTCCTCGCAGTTACAAGTTATTTAATTTTTGTATTTGGGGGGGAGGGGTATTTTTATGCAGAAAAAATATAAAAAATAGGTCATGAAAAAATCATGATTTTTTGCCTGAAAATTTTGGTAGACACCCTGAAAAACGAGGAATTTAGTGAAAATTGTTTAAAAAATTGTGGGAACTTGGTAGAAAAACTTGACATCAAAACACTTGAAAAGCATTCAAATTTTCCAAAATAACCATCAACTGATAAAATTTTAACAAAATTCGCATAAAACATTATAACAATATGTTGAAAACAGCATGATGATAAATGAAAACTTTGAAAAAAAAATCAATTGTGTTATGAAAACTTGCTAAAAGCCAAAATAAAAATTGAGTAAAATATTGTTGTACCGAATGTGTTTAAAATGACAAAAATACGTGGAAATGCATCAAAATCAACAAAACTTGCAAATCCATAATTTATGAAATTTGAGCAAAATTGGTCAAATTTATTTTTTCAAAATTGTATTAAACATTGATAAAACCCGGTTATGTAAAATGACATGGAAACACTGATGAAACCTCAAGCTCTTCCAAAATTGCTGAATACTGGTAACATTTTGGAAAAATTGGCCAAAATTTCAGAAAAATTTGCATAAAACATCGTGAAAACATGTTGAAAGTGAGATGAAATCACTGAAAAACTCCCTCTAACTAATAAAAATCATGAAAAACTGATGAAATTTACCAAGTAACTTTTAAACTGTGTTAAAATTTTTGAAAATTATTTTTATATAAAGGTGAAATTTTGATTATTTTGGCAAAAATTGTTTTAAATGACGCTGAAGCTTCTAAAAAAAGGGCATAAAAATTGAAAATCACTATAAATTGATACAATATTAAAATTCGAGCGAAATTTTGAGAAAATTGCGTAGATTAATAAACATTACAAATAAAATTGATCAAATATGTACCATTGAAATTGAATAAAATTTGTCCGAAATCTATCATGAAAACAGTGCTTGAGATGTATGCACGTGAAAATAACTGAAAAATGTCAAAAACTGATGAAATTCGAGTAAAATTGAGATAAATTTGGCAACATTAGCTTGAAACATCGTTTAACGTCGATGAAGTAGAAGTATCTCAAAATTTAACTGAAGTCATGGTTTTTTTGTTTTGTTTTTTTTGGTAAAAATTTCAGGTTTAAACATTTTTACCAAAATTACTATAAGATGTCCTTTTCTTTTTGCCATGTGCTTTGTACGAGTACGTGTAGGTATTTACGGCGAACCGAGTATGCAATTCTATTAACACTATATTAAATGCGAGAAAAGTTCTGCTGCTTCGCCAAAATTTTCAAAAAAATAAGCCCTATACTGTTTTATTGCAAAATTTCAAAAAGTCTTGTTTTTTGACAGAATTTTTAAGAAAATGTTACTTTTTGTTAAAAAATTGAAAAAAACCTCTGTTTTTTCTGTTTTTTCTTTTTGGCAAAAATTGTAAGAAAAAATGTCTTGATTTTCTGAAAAAATGGCAAAAAGATCTTCATTTTCTATTCAATTTTTTTCCATTTTTTGTTCCTAGGTTTCGTAAAAAATTTCAAAATATTTTTTTTAATGTCAAAATTGTAAAAAAAAAGGTCTACTTTTTTTAATCAACATTTGAAATATTTGATTTATTTTCTTCTCATTTAAAGGTGTCTTGAAAAATATAGGTGGTACGTGTTGCAATAAAAAATGGATGAAAACAACTTAAGGTATAATTCAAAAATAAAAATGTTCACAAAAATTGGAAAGATTGGTAATAAAATTAAAGTAAGAAAAAGAAAATTGTTTTAAATGTGAATGCATTCTAAAAGAAAAATGTAAAAAACATTTTTTCGTTTTTGTACGTACCCTATGATTAAAATAGATTCAATTACATATAACGTTGGGCTTGTAAATTTAAATGCATAGAAATAAAATTGTTCTAAACAATATCATTTTACGTTCATAAATTGAAGTATTGACAAAAAATTAGACAGGTATGTGCTTATTAAACTTGAGAATCAGGTAGCTAGGCATTTAAATTTGAAGGGGAAAAAAATGTGCATCTCGATGGTTACCATTTGCTTCAGCTTTTGTTGAGTAGCTTTCCATATTTATTGTCAGGATTTTCAATGACCAGAAAAAGGGCATATTTCAAATTACCTAAGTACCTATGTATTTCGATTTGCTCTATTTTCATTTGATCTCTCCTTTCTATCTCTCTTCTTGTATCTCTAATTTGCTCTCAAATTGACTTCTGCTGGCAATATAACATTTTCTGATTCGTTTCATCTTTCTTGCCTGATCTTCATTGAGATTCCTGCTCGTAGATTTCAGGAAGATTTTCATCTGGATCGATATTCTTTGCTGTCCAGAAATCCAGAATTCTAATTCGTATCTGCCTCTTGCGAAGTGCTAAAGTGCTAATGCCGATGTAAATTTAATATCTTGGTACCTCCGTTCTCTGTCCCGCTCTACTCAATATTTCCTTAGACACCTCAACATGTATTCTCTTATCCAAGTGGTAATCCCATACCATATAAGTAATCTTGGAAATATCGGCGGTGCTAATCAAATGCCTGAATTTTCTGGCCAAAACAGCGTTTCTATTGCGTCCTAAAACGTGTTCAGTTCTAGTATGCACAATAACAGTATGTCTATCTCCGTATAATATAACATTGGGCCTAAAGTATTCCTCGCTGACGACAGTTTTATACTGGTATCTATATCTCATATTGATCGAGATCAAATTCAGCATCGAATACTGTACGCTCCTATTGACAAAGGTCAAATTGGCCTTGCCTTCGTAATGGAACAACGTAACTTGATCGTATAAACTTTGCAAACTATCCCTAAAGAATTCCGGCCGATCACCTTGGATACATTTGTGGAATTTCTCAGTCACCAATTCGATAGTTTCGTCCGAAATACCGTACTCTTGTTTATACTGCAGCATTAGGTGTTTGCTGAACTCATCCAGCATTTGATTATTTGGTATCTGAATCGATACCATTCTACGATACCGCAGAATTTGTCGTTTAATAGCTCCCAAGCTCAGGTAGCCTGCTGAGGCTAAGTAAGCTAGACCTACTTCGACTGCTGTACGTCTTTGTTCCAAATCGATCAATGATGACTGCTGGACTAGCAATTGTAATCCTACTATGTCCAGTTTAGTGAAATATAAGCTTTTAGCGTTGATCGTGATGCTCTGATTGTTGATTAGAAGCTCGAAACTGCCTCTCATTTTAGGTAAACTCATGATCATGTTGATTATCTCGTTTTCTCCTCGAGTATGCAAAGTATTGGCGAATTTTCTGGTCGCCAGGTATTCCACGATGGAAGGAGGTGAGTAAACTAGACAGCTGTGGTTTTCGTAACTGGCGTGGTATCCGCTGTACCATCGTTCGACCTCGGGAAATTGATAAGAGATTTTTAAATAGTCGAACAAAGCCTCCATTTCAGATTGAGTGAAACCGTAGAATTTCAGAAGGGGGTTCTCGTAAACGTAGTTGAATTCCCCTATCGTGTTCGGTGTGTGATGAGCTCCGGTTCCGAATTGAAAAGCTCCGGTTAGAACTCCTTTTTCTAAATACGTATTGTCTTTGAAGGCGAATCTCATCAGGCTTTTGAAAAAATATGAAATATCGGTTTCGTCTTGTTTGTCCGGAGGATGGGTGTTGTTGATTAGGATATTGAAATGATGCTCGTAATCATCGACCAAGATGACGATCCGTCTGCGGAAATGATTGAACAACAATCCGCAAAGGAATTTCAGACTGTGTTGCAAATTGGTCACGTTTTCCTGGTTCATGTTGACGAAGGTGGCGTATTTACAAAGCATATGATAGGATCTGCGACGAGCCGCCCGTGAAGCTTGTTCGTCTTGCATAACGGTAAATAAAGGTTTCACGACGAACCTGAATTGGTCAAATAGCTCTTTGAGATAGACTTTAACGTTGTCGAGGACTTCTTGATACGTGCTACCGAAAGCCATCCTTTTCATTTCGACCTTGACGACCGGGTATTTGCCTAAATGATCGCAGATGAATTCGTCATAAGCTGAGACCAGCAAAGGGTTTTGTAATTTGCCATATTTGTCAGCGTGCCACATCATTTCACCTTCGCTGAAGAATTTAAAGCTATTGGAGGCTCCTACCGGATGCAGTTCGTTACCTTCGTGGTCATAAGGCAGTTGTACGAAGGTTTTGATCATATCCAGATTCGTACTCTTACCCCAGCCTTTTGGCGCTGTCACCAAGATGGCGGCGTGTGAGCATTCGAAGATGGTCTTCAAGAGTAAACTCTTGTCTACGAATACATCGCTGTTTTCTACCAGTTCAACGAAACTGCTCGCATTTCTGGCGATTGGATCGGATCTGTTTAATGGTTCTTTCCTGTAGCTGATTGACGTATCCAACTCGAATGGTTTCCATTGTTCATCGATTGAGACCGATGAAACAAACAGGATAAGTGAACAGATCGCGAAAATGAGCCGGATACGGAGTTTGACCGGATCTGAGAGAAGTTTAAACACGGTTTAGCTGTTTGTTTGATAAAAAAACTATTGGAAAATTTGTATAATTACCTGCACGAGTATTTTGAGCCATAAGGGGTGGGTTTTAACGGCATTTGAGGTGTATTTGTTGACATAAAAGGGTTGGCGAGTCATCGATCGTTGAAATGACTGATGCTGCTTTCATCATTCGCGTGAGATAACCGTTATATGTGATTAGTTTTTTGCCATGTACTGATAATTACGGTGTAAATGTTACCTAATTTCGACTTCAAAGATTCCCTTCATCGTTGGTGATAATTAAAATTGCAGAATTGAGTCAGGTTTTGGTTTGTATGGATCGAAGTATTGCTTTAAAAATTTGAAAATTACTTTGAAAGTGATCCGATACTCGATAGTTGATTTATGAATTAGGTAATTTTTGTTGCTGCGGATCGTTGTGAGAGTATTATTAATCATCATGCTTTAGATAAATGATCTAGGTTAGATATGATTATTAATGGGTTGGTTTTACTGGCGTATAGTTGAAAAATGTTGAAGTATCGACTTTTCACCAAGTTTTTTTTTTCTTTATTTCCCTTAGGAACTGCTACAGGGTTGGTAGAACTGATTTCATGATTTTTGGACAGTGTCGTGCCATCAGTCAAATGGATCAAACATTTTTATCAAAGGTTTTTTTCGAGTACACCTGAAAAATTTTGAGTATCTAGACGAACAAAAAAATGAGTAGGTACCTAGATAGGTAGAGGTACCGAAAATTTTCCAAAAATGGAGACAAACTGGAGAAAAATTTGTAGTTGAAAAATTCTTCAAAAGTGCTCGAAGAAAAGTTTTGATAAAAATTTTTGATTTTCTGCCAGAATTATAACTCATTTTGATAGGTTGAGAAACTCTTTTTCAAAAAGAAATCCTGAAAACATGACCCAATTTTGAGCCTGAAATCCTTCAAATAGGGTAGAATTTCTATTGAAATTGAAGGCTATTTTGGTGGCTCATATGACTCCCATTTTGAACATTTTTGCAACTAGGACGAAATTTTCAATATCACTATCGTCAAATATCTGAATTTCTCGCGAAATTTGAACTCTTTTTGACTGATCACATGACGCTTTCAAAAATCCCAAATAAGCATGACTCAACTTTGGCTCCAAATTCTTGAAAAATGTTCCAAAAAGTTTTGATGGATATTTTTAGGTTTTTGAAGAAATTTCAAGCCATTTCGATAGATCACAAGATACTTTTTTTCCAAATCCTTTAAAAGCATGCCTCAAATTTGGGCTAAAAATCTCCAAAATGCTCAAAAAAACGTTGGAACTACATAAATGTGAATTTCTTGCAAAATCCATCCTATTTTGATTGGTTGTGTGACACTATTTTTTTCAATGATCTTGAAACTTACGGCCCAGTTTCGAACCTAATATTCTTCCAAAGTAATAAAAAAAAGTTTTGTTGGAAATTTTTGATTTTTGGTCAAATTTTGACCTATTTTGATGGGTCACATGTCATTTTTTTCAAAATTTCTCAGAATCATAACCTAATTTTGGACTTAAAATTTTTCAAAATTGCTTAAAATAATTTTCGTACAAATATTTGAATATTTAGCAAAATTTTAACTCGATTTGATGTATCACATGACATTTTTTCAAGGGTTCCAAAAAACATGACTCAATTTGGGACTCAAATTTTTTAGTTTTAAATTCTCAAAAAAAAAGTTTTTATGGCTTTTTGATATTGGAAAGTCATTTTGACAGGTTACAATACTCTTTTTACAAAAATCTGTGAAATCATGACCCAATTTTGGGCTAAAAAATCTTTAAAAATGCTCTAAATTTTTGTTTGCAGAGATGTGAATTTTTTGCAAAATTTGACTTATTTTTTGATATTATGTTGCATCACAATTTTTTTCAAAAATCTGGAAAATCGTGACCCAAGTTTGAGCTTGAAATTTTCCAAAAGTACTAAAATTAAGTTTTTATGGTAAGTAAGTAATTTTGTCACATTTTGATAGATTGCGTGACAAGTTTTCCAAAAATCCTGAATATCATGACCCAATTTTGGACTCCAACATCCAAAATCTCCAAAAGTGCTGAAAAAAGCTTTGAGATGAAAATTCATGATCTGCTTGCCAAGTTCATGACTTAATTTTTAAGAGAAGTTGGGTCATAGTTTTCAGGATTTTCGAAAAAAGAGCCATGTGACCGATCAAAACGAAATAAAATTTCACGAGGAATTCAAATATTTCGACGAAAATGTTTAATGAGTAAGTATTTTTGAAGTATTTCGAGCCCAAAATTGGGTTATTATATTCGATAGCTTTGAAAAAGGTGTCATAAGTTTCCGAATAGTTATACATTTTATGCAATCCATCAAAATGAGTCAAATAAGAATAAATACCTCTTTCAACATTTCAAAAGTTATGGAACTTGGTAAGAAAATCAAAAATGTGTACTACAACTTTTTTTGGTCACTTTTGAAGAATTTAAAGCCCAAAATTAGGTCATGATTTTTCATATTTTTGAAAAAGATATTGTCCTACGACCTATTAATGGATTGAAAATTCGCAAGAAATTCAAATATTTCGACAATAATTTTTTTGAGTAGATATTTCTAAAGAATTTTATTCCCCTCCCCCCCCCCCCGTTGGGTTATTATTATCAAGAGTTCTGACGATGGTACCATACGACCTATTAAAATGGGATAAAATTTAAACAGAAAACCAAAATTTTTCATCAAAACTTCTAACTTTTTTCGGAACACTTTTGAAGGAAAGTAAGCCCAAAATTGAGTTATTATATTCGATAGCTTTGAAAAAGGTGTCATAAGTTTCCGAATAGTTATACATTTTATGCAATCCATCAAAATGAGTCAAATAAGAATAAATACCTCTTTCAACATTTCAAAAGTTATGGAACTTGGTAAGAAAATCAAAAATGTGTACTACAACTTTTTTTGGTCACTTTTGAAGAATTTAAAGCCCAAAATTAGGTCATGATTTTTCATATTTTTGAAAAAGATATTGTCCTACGACCTATTAATGGATTGAAAATTCGCAAGAAATTCAAATATTTCGACAATAATTTTTTTGAGTAGATATTTCTAAAGAATTTTATTCCCCTCCCCCCCCCCCGTTGGGTTATTATTATCAAGAGTTCTGACGATGGTACCATACGACCTATTAAAATGGGATAAAATTTAAACAGAAAACCAAAATTTTTCATCAAAACTTCTAACTTTTTTCGGAACACTTTTGAAGGAAAGTAAGCCCAAAATTGAGTTGAATTTCCGGTCAGTTTCGAATTATTCTACAATAGTTCCTTCACCGAAAATTGTTTTAGCTGTTTTTACGAACATGGGCTCGGTGGATGTGGAATAGACTATGCTATGGATATGAGTTTTTTCGAGCCTCGACCGAATGACGCCTCTAAATAGGTATTTCCTGACATTTTACACCCATATCTACAAAAGACCAAGTGACTCTTTTTTACCGGTGGACTGGAGATTGTGGGGACCATTTTGGTACTTCAAAATACCTACTTGAAAATTTATGGTTTAAAGAAATCTCTTCTTTATTTTCAGTTCAACTCAACCACTATAACATTCTCCAATGTTTCTCTCTTTCAGTCAAAAAAATAAACCTACTTCAATGAATTTACCTAATTGATTACCCCTGCTACGTTTTATCTCAGCGAGTTCGGCATATTACAGATAAGAGATCTATTAGTCGATTTCAAATTGTTCAACTCGTCTTGGACGTTCTGACATTTCACCGATTAAAATTCATAATCCTCAGGTAAAAATGTAACTCATGTTTCCGTTCGTTTCATAACAATCATTCAACTCGAGTAGCTTGCAATGCTACGCACTATACTGCTCGTATGGTTATCATGGCCAACAACACTTCTTCCGGTATCCGAAGCAGTTCAAAGAAAATCAATCTGTATCAAAGAAGGTGTCACTGGCAAATATAAAATCAGCACGACGTCAAACACGTTTCAAAGTCTGCTCGAAGACAACGATATGTTCGTCGACAGAAGTCTGTTCATCAAAGAAATAATCCAATGTAAGAACAAAGTGATTTTACTGAGCCAACCCACCAACTGGGGTAAGAGTACCACTTTAGACATGCTCAAGACTTTTTTCGAATTACCCATCAATCACATAGGTCGCATAATGGGGCCTAAAAACGAAACTAGGGGCTATCGCATGTTCAAATATGGTCATATCACTTTACAAGGGCTCACTCTAGGGTACCTTACAAAACCAATGATGATATCGCAAACCAGACTCTTTGAAAAGCATCAAGGTAATTCACCGGTTATATTTCTGAATTTAGAGGTGGTCACGGGTACCGGATACGTGGACATGTTTCGATCTTTTAATGCCATGATGAGAGAAGTGTACAAGCAGCATTCGTACCTGGCGTTTTTGCTTCGTCGTCTGTTAGACGATCCGCAGGTCGAGTCCGAGGATCGAGAAATTATCGAAGAAGACTTGGAAGCGTTTCACAGGATTATTTTCGGACTCGAGGATGAAATGGAACCGATACAAGACAGTCTGAGGCTTTTGAGCCAGCTACTGTATCGGTATTATGAAAGAAAAGTGTACATATTGATCGATAACTACGAAGGATCTATTATGAAGATGCTGCTGGACCCAGAGTTCTTGAGGATAAACGAGGATAGTGTTATTAGGCTGTATTCCGAAGTCTTTGCTTCGGCTTTCAACGATAACGAAGCTTTAGAAAAAGCTGTACTGTTTGGAGCTTTGGATCTGTGCGTCGATCGTCTATTTCCTTCGATGGATCTGCTACGGTATGATTTCTTCAATAACCCTTGGTCCGAGTTTTTTGGTATCTCGCAAGTGGAACTGGAACGATTATTCGCGTTGGCCAATGTTTCCAGCGAAATCCTGCCCGAATTCAGGATCCGATATGGTGGCTACGTTACGAGCTCTAATCCTCTGCCGCTTTACAATCCCTGGTCTGTGATTAGCTTTTTATTCGAGAATCACAAAATGATCAATTACTGGAACTCTTTCCAAGATGCCAGATTCGCGCTGAATTCTCTAAGAATCGTGTCTCCTCGTGTAATCGTTGAAAGAGCTATCTTAGAATACGATACCGTCCTCCGTATGCCTAATCTCAGGCTGGAAAAAGTACACGTAGTCGAGCCGAGAGACGCCTTGTACCAAATGCTCAACAGTCAGTCTCCCAAAGTCAACAATGATACAATCGATGGAGTAATCGTGAGGCTGTGCGCTGCCGGATTTTTCACCTATGCGATGCACAGATTTGACTCGAAAACTGGTATAAACCAAACTGTAATCCGAGTACCGAATTGGGAAGCTACCGACGAACTTATCATGCGGTTGAAATGGGTATACCAGATGGTCGAAAGGATATCGCCTATGGGAATGAAATCCATGATTTATCATTTAACCACGTTCATCCAAAACGACGATATTTACGCCAAAGGTTTCGAATTCGAGTTTACCTCGATTTGCTTCATGTATAAAATCTACAAAAACCAATTCGCCCAACCTGATCCGAAAAAATTAGCGATAGTGAATACAGACTTTGTCAATTCATTCTTCACCTATTGCGGTTTTGAGATGATTTTCTCCGAAGGATTCCGAGGCAATATATCGTTCCTCGATTCGGAACCTACTTACATGATGTATAAAGGTAATCGAGGGTTTATTCTTAAAGTCCGACTGAATTTCCCATCTGGTAAAGCAACGTGGCAGGAGTTTAAGCATTTCAAAACTGAGTTTGATACGATACCGGGGATAGAAACGGTTAAAGTTATCGGTATTGGTATTACGGTCAAAAGAAAGGTCAATATTTATGCCAGAGTTCATCGAGTTAACGAATCGCTGTATAATACGAGATCGTGGGACAAGTATCGGCCTTATGCTCCTCCTGAAGAAGAATATGAATGGGAAGAATGAACCTATATTTTTAGGGAGTTTTTTAGAACATTTTGGTCGGATGGACAATTTCCTGTGTTGGTGGATTTGTCATCGAGATTTTTTTAATTTTATTTTTTTAATGTTATTATCAGTATTATCAAAGCTACATTTGTCAACACTTTAACAATAAATACCTTATTCAAATTCTACCCAGTGAATTAGAGCCAAACATTGTTTTTTTTTTCAACCCAGTACGTCACATTGCGCTTTGGGTTTAGGTCCTACGATTTTGCTCAATTCATTTTGTAAATCTCCTATGTTAGAATAGAGCAAAAATCGCCATTATTGAGCCCCCCCCCCCATCATTACACCAAGTGGGCCCTAAGTGGTTTTTTTTTAGCAGTTAACGTCATCATTAGTCATCAAAATTAGGTACCTGTAAACTAAACAAATCGTGTTCCAATTTTGACCAATAGGGTCGTTGAAGGAGTCTTATCGAAAAAATGAGTCAATATTCGTACTCATCGCTCTTAAAACGTATGAAAAGATATGTTACATAATATTTGAAATTTTTTAGAGCATTTTGAGCAAAATTTTTGAACCCCAGATGTTCATAAATATCATGAAAATTCATACTAACAAATAAGTGATTTTTTTCAAATTTTCAGCTTTAAGCTCCGCAATTTGACAAACTTTTGAACATTGAGCTTTCAAAAAAGGCACAACTTTGCACAACAAATTTCAATATAGATGATGTTTTAAAAAAATTGACCAACAAGGAAATCTCTCGAGGTATTATGGAAGACTGTGGTTTTTGGAAGATCAAGTTAAAATTTCAATTGTGCAGATTGATTTTTCAAATTTTGGCGAATTTTTTAAAATTCAAGATGGTCAATTTTTGGTGTTCCTAGGTAGGTATACTTTGTAAAAAAATATTCTTATGTAGTAAAGATGATGAAAATTATTCCTGAAAATAATATCAATTCCCCTGAACCGAACCTCATCATTTCCTATTCTTCTGGCGATTTCACTTCCTTTTTAGATTTCTCCAATAATTGAGAATTTCTCCAGAAGGTGTGGAGATCAATTTGGGTAGCTCAAAATCGAATTGTGGCTAATTCTCGACCTGTTCTATGAGTTTATGTACTATATTTGAACCGATTTTCAGGTGGATATTTCTAGTGTGTGTTTTTTGTCAGTATATTTTATGTACCTAGGAAAAAAATTCAAAAAATCAGAATCTTTCTGTTCTTATGGAAATTTGGATTCGGGAGGCTTGCTCTGTACAAGACAATTTCAAAAAGCTCACAAAAAAGAATATGAGTCAGATTTTTTTAGTTGTTTTATTTTGTTTTCACCATAAATCAGCATTTTTCCTCTTTTGGTTGAAAAAAACACACTCAAAATGTCAATGAACTCTTTGAGCAGGTCAAAAATGAGTCACAGCTCAATTTTCAACTACCAAAATTAATTTCCTCGCCTTCTGGAGAAATCAAAAATCAAACTGGGTCCTCCAGAATTCACGGAAATGGTGGAATTCAGTTTTCAGTTCAGGATTACACAATTTTCATCATTTTATCCATGGGTCTTTAATTATACTGCGATTTTCAAATTTGACTCTCTCCAATTCTAAGATCTAATCTAAATACATAATTCCGAATGAACCGCATTCCCCAACTTGAACCTCATTTTATCCATTAAGTTACTTTTTATGCCATACAAAGTCTAATGAACTTTTACCTTGCAGTGATTTCTGCCTCTGCCATTATGGATTTTTTTAGGCAAGAATTTTTTTGATATTGTGCTGCTAGATTTTCTGATAAATTTTTTTGAAGAAACCTATTTTGGTTTACCAGAACAAAAGTTGAGCAATTAGTCACTTTGTGCTAGTGCTTGACGCTTGTGCTACATATGATTATGAAGCGTTGGAAGAAGAAGTTCAAAAGTCAGTGTCAGATATCATTGTTAATAATATTAAGGTACAAGACTACAAGTGTGTAAAATACATTGGTACTTATACTTAATCACAAATCACTTATCCTATCATTCAAGAACCCCTGAATTTTCCCACTAGTTCAACTCCATCGAAATACTTATTACTTACCCGATCCAACATTTTTAGAAAAATAATCAGTCAATGGATCATTAAAGATCTCTTGCCACATTAATGTACTCTTGCAAGACCATTTCAAAATTTCCTTATCAGTCTATTTCAATTTCAGCGGCGAATTACAAAACTCACAAGTAATCTTAGTGTAGTCTGATATCATCAACTTTCAACCTCGATAGTTGAATAGCATTCTCAAAAACTTGATTCGTGAAATAGTAGTAGATTTGGGTGTACCTTTGGTATATGTCCTTCGACTTCGGGTCCAGTATTCTATTGTCGTTGTAGGCAAACTTTCTGTTGTACGAAGTGTAGTGATAACTCTTGTCTTATTAAAGAATGGTTTGCCTGAAGGTCTGGTGAAATTAGAACCAATTTTTGAGCCTGGTTGTGATGTCCGGTTCATCGATATTGTGGAGAAGGATCCCTGAGGTCTTTTCGGTTTAGTAATTTTTGTCCAGTTCTTGTTGACAAACGTTGTTGCATTAAAGTTTTTGACCTTTTGTCTTTTTGTGAACGATTGATTTGCTGATTTGGTGAATTGAGGGTTAGATTTTGATACTGTGGCAGCGAATGATGTGGTGGATAATTTCGGATCTGGTGTAATATTGATTATTGTTGTCAAATTGTTAGTTTGAAGCGGAGTTTTGTTAATATCTGTGACTTTTATTTCATTTGTAACTGATTTGTTTGACGATTGTGTTACTTCCAGGTTGGATTTAGAATCTGATGTTGATGTCTCATCTGTTGAACTTGACAAAGGGGATGATGATGGAGGCTGATCTGGTGTAATTGTGGTTATTGGTGAAGAAGTAGCTTTAGAATTAGTCACACTGATCTTATTTGTGATTGATCCACTTAGAGATGAGGTCTGTCCTGAGGTAGAATTTGAACCCGATTGTGACACCATGGTAATTGCTACAGATAGAATTTCATTTGTAACAGATTCATTTGACAATTTTGTGACTTCAGGGTTTGATTTTGAGTCTGATTTTGACGCTGAGTCTGTTGACAAAGAAGATGATGGAGATGATTGTGGCAGATCCGGTATAATTGTGGTTACTGTTGTGAAATTAGTATGTGGTGAAGTAGTAGTTTCAGACTTGGTCACATTGATCTTATTTGTGATTGGTCCTTTTGAAGATGTGGTCTGTTCTGAGGTAGAATTTGAAACTGATTGTGACTCTGTGGTGGCGATTGCTACAGATGATGATTGTTCAACTGGTACAGAACGTGTAATTCTGGTTATTTCTCTCAAGCTGCTTTCTGTGAAAACAGTTGTACTGAATTTATCTGAGATGAATTGAGATGTAGGAAAATTTGTGTAAATTTCAATACCTTCTGTGACAGAGCTCAAAGTTTGCGTGACAGTTGTTTCATTTGAGGATTTGGTTACTCCTAAGGTGGATTTTGATTCGGTTGAAATAGGCTCTGTGGGTAGGGTCTGATGAACCCGGTTTATGTTGATGGCATCTGTCGGAATAATTGTCTTATTGGTATCATTTTGTTGTTGGATTTTGTTGGGATCAGTTGTGTGGTTTTGTGTCTCAATAATTGTCATGCTTTTTGTGGCATCATCATTTCTGATAGTGCCTTCTGTGCTTTTTGTTGTTGGGTTGGTTGTATTGAGATTTGTTCTAGAACTTTGTTTTGTTGATTCAGTCTTATGATCAGATATTTGAGTTTCTATAGCTTCTATCTTCACAGTGTTATCAGTTGCTTTACTTGTGGATGATTCAGTTGCAGATTTGGCAACATCAGGATTGAGTTGAGAAACTGATGTGGATCCATCAAAATTGGGTATTGTACATGAGGAATGCTGAGTGGCAAAGGTAGAATTACCCTGGAGCTTGGCATTGCGAGTGTGCTTTGTCATTACAATCTTGGAATTTGTCACTCTTGTCTGATTTCTGAACTTATCGTTCAGTGATTTGGTAACATTAGGGTTGAATTTAGATCCTGATTTCATCTTTTTAGTCTGTGGTGATTTTGAGGCTGCTTTGGTTGGCCGAGGCTTTGTTGGTTTAGTTTTCTTTGTAGTCATTTCCACGGGCGCGCGAGTGGTAATTTCAATTGGAGGTTCTTCTCCATAACGTCGAATACAAATTTCAGTCTCATTTGCCACACCAATCACTATGTATGTTACTGAAGTAGCACTCGCTTCAGAACCAAGTTCTGTCCATGGATGTGTATAATTTTCAATTTGATTCAAGACATCTGTGTTGTCGACGGATTGATTATTGTTGAATACAACCATAGAAGATACGTTCTGTTTGCAAATAATGAAACCATTGTTGATTTTATGATCTAATTGATAACCGTGATGATATTTTAATCTTAATCCGATGTAATCAATTATGTGTTTGGTATGGTTTAGTTTGGATGCAGTTTCTTTTTTGAAAAAAAGAATTTCATTACTTTCAGTGGAATCTCCCTCAAATTTATCGGTATTGTTATGTTTCTGTTTTGATGAATTGGAATTGCCCTCGTTGATCTGGTTTGGTTTGGATGCGGACTCATTTTCAACTGCAGAATGATTTTCACCAATTGCAGTGGCATTTCCCTCAAATTGATTGGTTTCGTTATGTTCACATTTTGATGAATTGGAATTGTCCTCGAGTAATTCTTTGGGTTTGTCGAATAAAACTCGGAATGATCCAACTAGAGTATCGAGAAACTGCTCGCGTTGCCGACTGAATAAATAAGCGTTTAATTTGGCGGTCGCATTGTCAGCTTTTGTAATATTAATACTCAGATACCCTTGGTAAGTTTTCCTCACTTTATCATAAGTAGCATTTTTAATTTCGTAATTGGCTATTCTCAGATTGAACATGGTCTCGTGATCGTAAGATGGGTAATTGGACCAAGTCAAATACCCCATGTCAACTTGATACATTAAAGTTTGGGATATTTCTTTGAATCCTAAGTTGCTCAGTGCAGATGGATCCTTACCTATGCAAAATCCAAGCGTGTTCCTCAGAGTCCATAAATCAGGTTCGGCGAATTCCTCAAACGGACGAGGTGGGAATTCAGCTCGATCACTTAGAAAATCCAACCATTGTTCTCCCAGCTCGTCAATACCCCATATTTGATTCATAAACCACTTGCTCTTGATTTCATTTTCCCAATGGTTTGTTAGCTGTTTGCTTTTGAAGAATTTCATTACTGACCAAGGATTATAAATAGGACTATGCTGACCCATCTGATACCCTTTGTAGTATTCTCGCATTTGGTTTAGTTTATTTTCGGGTATGTTGAAATGTTTAGCTTGGGCTCGGATATCTTTTTCAGTAAACCCGAAGAAGTGTGAAAGATCATTATTGAAAGCATGATAGATGGCCTTTGAGCCAGGTAGAGAGCTCATTAGGTTTTTATGCATGCTCAAAGTTCCTGTAAGGATGATTCTATGCCAGATATCGTCTCTGCTGAAAACTGTGGCGATAAAATTGGTGAAAAATTTCATCGCTTGTTCGGATTCTTCGTCGTTGATGTAGGATTTGTGTATAAATTGGCTCAACATATAATCGTACTCGTCGACGAATAGAATAGGTTTCTTTTCAAAGAACTTGATCACCATCTGTGCTAAAAATATCATCGAATCGGGTAAATCAATGGCTGGGTCGAGTTCGGTATTCCATTCCAATTCAGTGTGATTAAAGTAATCGAAGAGTTGGTTATATCGTGAACATTCGTCGGTTGACATTATCGATCTCAAAAATGAATATCTTCTGAATTCGTGCCCTACACGATCTCTGAAGCAGCTCCAACTCAATTTGTACTGGATTCCCCACAAATTGCTCAGGTCGAAGTAGATCGCCGGGTACTGAGCGGCGTGTTGATCGATCAAATCCATATGGCGAGATATCAAAGGACGCTCGAATAATTGCACTTGCTCAGTGCTATTTTCGTTTTCCTGAAGGATTTTCCCAAAGGTAAAAAAGTTATAAGCGAAGGTGTCCTTAGGAGGGAGAATCGAAAAGTTGGAATCGAGCTGAATTTCCGCAAACATACGAATCATCTCGAGGTTGATTGATTTGGAAAACTTGTGCGGTAGGTAGAAAATAGTCAAGTAGGTGTGTTCTTTGAAGATTTCTTTCAGTAGAAGGGTCTTGTCGACGAAGATGTCGTTTTTATCGAGTAATATTCTGAATGTTTTGCATCCTTCGAAGGACATTGTTGCGTTGTATTGAAAAGTTGACGAGTTTTTGATGCATTGTGAGGTCTCTTCGAGGTATTCTGAAGTAGCTCTGCAGGCAGCTGACAAGGTTATCAGTGATATGAGGCTGAGAAATAACATGGTTCGAGGTTGATGGCACCTGTAATATCAGTCGTGATTAAAATTGGACTGTGATGTGCGATATAACACGTCTCCATAACGAAATTGTTCGAAAAAAATGTTCGAAATAAACTCACCTCTGCTGCCTCTTTCTTATTCAAATTCAAGAAGAATGTTCAAAATAGACCAACTTCATGGTGACGTTTTTGAATTTGAAATTAAAACTATTTTCAAGCGATTTGTTCAAATAAATTTTATTCAAATGTGCAGTTTTTATTTCACATTGCTGATGGTTTATTTCATGCAGTGATTTTGAAAGCTGAAAAATTATCTCTTTCGTATTTCTCCCTCCTATCTTTCTAAAGCAGAAGTTTATTATCAGATTAAATAGTTTTGAAATTTTTCACACCTACTTAGTTTTCCTTATTGATTATCAGAACTGCCAACCTACATAGTAAAGTATATGGTAGAGATATGAACTGTAATGATTTTTAATTACCACTTTGAACCTAAGCATTGATAAGAAATCTAATCTGAACAGCATTCATCTGACTGAACGGAAACAAAATTACTTGGGGTTCCAAAAAATTGAATTTTTCGAGGCACTCGATAAAAAAGATGATTATTTATTGGTGTTTGAATTTTTTTATTGACATTTTTCTCTATTTTCTTTGAATTAATTCTTCAGTTTCGACGATAGGCCTAATTCTGCCTCCATATCCAAAATCGAGGGTTCATTTTGGTTCTCCGAAAAAAAAAAAAAAACATTTAGAAGGGAAAGCAATTGAATAATTCATCTTGGGCAGAAGTTCACTTACAAGGTAGCAAACCGGAAGAAAAATATTTGAATCGGATAAAATCGAATCGGAAAGTACGCAAAATACCCCCCCCCCTCCTTGGAAAAAATGAAAAATCTGGCGTCGCAGATTTTTGGAGCGTTGAAAAAAAATTTAAATCAAATATTTGGAGCAAAAAGTTGAGAAAAACAAATTTAAACCTGATTGAGTCAGGCAGCTGAATATATTCAAAAGACTGCTCTCTTTCTCTCACGCACGAATCGATTAAAAACGGTTGAAAGCTGTTTTAAGAAGTTTTGCAACCTTCAGAATTTTTTTGGAAGTTGGAATTTTTGCAAAACTTCACCAAATGAAAATCAGATGCAAAAATTAAGTGTTATACTCATTATCGATGGGTGTTGCTGTTGAATTTGTTATTTCCAAATCATCAAATTATTCAACAAGTACCTACCTACTACCTAGTTCATTTGGATAGATTTTGGGGATTTTTTTTTGGAATACTGGAATTCCCAAAATGTTGTTGGAGGCTCTGGAGTGGCTTAAAAGCACTTCTAGTCGACACTGTATGTGAAAAAATGGATCATAAAAGAATTCCAGCTTTCCGACCGGGTCAAGGGTAAAATTGTGTGGAATTTGGAATTTTCCAAAATCTACAGGAGGCTCCAGAATTGTTCAAAATGGTTCGAAATCTTTTCCAATCTATTTGGAAAGGCAAAAACAGAGAACCTATCAAATTTTAGCTACCTGGCTCAATTAAATGAAAATTTGACTTTTTGGCCCAAGTTCCAAAATTAACTTGAGTGTATGGAAAGTGGAATTTTAGCTGATGGAGAATTTTGTACGTTTTTTCGATCTATCTATTTTATGGTCTGCCTATCGTCAGTAGGTAACTTTGTTTGTTCGTTTGTTTTTTTTTGTATTTTTGGGAATATTTCACCCATTAGAAAATTTTGAAAAGAAATTGATTCACTTTGGAACCTTGTACATAAAAATCTTTGCACCAGACAAAGTTAGAGCGAAAGAGCTTTCAAAAATACACCACCGGCCAAAATTTCAGGTGCTCAAGTGCATTTTTCGATTATTAGTGAATTTTTGATAATCAAATTTGGGCTAAAAATGAGAAATAGTCAGAACTTACCAAATTGGCGTAGAAGGCTAAAATTTGGGTTATACCTGTTTTTGACCCACCAAATCGATTAGAAATGGTTTCGAACCGCTTTGAGCAGCTCTGGAGTCTTCAGGAGATTCTTAAAACTTGAAATCTTTGGGACTAAAAAATGCCCTAGAACCGCTCAAAATCATTTCTAATCGATTTGGTGGGTCAAAAATTGGATGTATTCCAAAATGAAAAGTTTTGAGTCAATTTGTTGAAGTTTTAATTTTTTTTCTCAGCTTTGGGCCGGATTTGATTTTTAAAAATTCAGTAGGTACCTGAAATTTTGGCTGATGAGGTATTTTTGTATAGTTACTCTTTCGATCTAGCTTTTCCAGGTTCAAAAATGTTTATGCGAGTTGGGCTTCCTTATCCTTGTAATGCATAAAATTATTGAAAACTAGTGGTTCACTTATACATATGTACGAGTACATAGATGAAATCTTGTACGCAGGGCTTTTTTTTAATGGGAGGGGGGTGAGGAAGACAGAGTCCCCCCCTCTAAAAAAAGTTCAAAAATATCAAAAAATTGTCATAAAAACTAAAAAATGTGAGAATTTGAAAAAAATGAATAAAAATGTTGGTAACTTTTTTATAAGATTTTGAATTTTTTTCTAGATCAAAATTATCCAAATACAAATAAAATTTTTGAGGTATGGAATATTATTACTTGAAGAGCAAAAAAAAAGTGATCAAAATATTCTATTTCAAAAAGTTTTTCTCTCCAAAAATATGTTTTTAAACAAAAAGCTGCTTACAAAATACTTGAAAAGATGCTAGAGAGAAGAATTGAGAGCCTTGCTGAGCCAATATTATTGGAATGTCAAAATGGATTTCAAAAGGGAAGATAGCTGCTAATGGAGAAGAGACAAGAATATAACCTAGAAACCCGCATGTGCTTCGTTGATCTGGAGAAGGCGTATGATCAAGTACGAAGGAAGAAGTAGTTTGAAATCCCGAGGAAAATCGAAGTGAATGAACAAATAGTACGCTTACTTAATTGAAGAAATATACACAAATAATGTAATAAGAGTAAGATCTGGAAACATGTTGGAAGCAAATAAGACAGGAAGAAGGGTAAGACAGGGACACCCAATGTCATGTAGTCTGTTCAACATCTACTTCAACAACATGATTGAAGAATGGCTGAAAACCAATCCAAAATGGCTAGACATCAACTACATCCATGTCAATACCCTGCTATTTGCTGATGATCAGGTGGCCTTTGCTGACAACTTAGATCACTTGCACAGAGCGATGCACAACCTTCAGAAAGTAGCTGATAAATACGGAATGAGAATCTTGTGGTCAAAAACAAAAGTGATGACCTTTGAGGGGAAAGAGCCAATACGCAGTAAAATCGTTGTAAATGGACTGCCAGTGGAACAAGTTAAAAGCTTTAAATATCTCGGATGTGAGCTATCATATGAAGGAGAAGTCGACGACGCACAACTTAAGATCAATAAATTCCTGAGAGTAAGCGGAGTGATAAACCGAGCCATTCCTCCCAAGAATAGTGAGAGCTGAAACTCGAATAAGAATCTACAATACACTGGCAAGACCAATGCTGCTGTATGGAAGTGAAACATGGACGATGAGGAAGGATATAAAAAGCAGAGTAACCGCAGTGGAAATGAGGTTCATGCGAGCCGCGGCAGGATATACTAGACGAGATGGGAAAAGGAATGAAGGCATCCTGAAGGAGCTAGGAGCAGAGCCAATCATTAGACGAGTGAAAGTATACAGAGAGAAATAGCAAAAACACGTTGATAGAATGTCTGATGAACGGTCCCCTTGAAAAGTCAAAGAATACACTCCAACTGGCAGGAGGAGCAGAGGACGACTGAAGAAAAAACTTGATGAGTTTTCCAGACGGGCTGAACAGCTCACAGGGTCAAAGTTCAATGATGATGATGATGATGATGAGCAAAAAGATGCTTCAATTTTTTTCTCTAAACACAGGGGCATTTGTGGGGGGGGGGGGTTGGTATGAAAATTAAGGACTTGCTACTTCAATTTAGCGTTCACCAAGGATGGAAATATGAAAAAGGGCCTGCTTGTACGTACAAGTAATATAATTTTATTTTCTCCCTCACCCTCCCATTTTCTAAGGACACTTTTCGAGAAAGTAATTTTTGCTGTCTTATTTGAACATCCACTTTATGATTCATCAAACGGATTTTTCGTGAGCTTTTTTTTATTAAAAAATTTATTTACACAAATCATTAACATAAAATCAGTCCATTTTCAAATAGAATCGATTACGACAGTCGAAAAATTCTGTCATGGTGGAATATCACATGAAACTGGCACATAACCTAGAATTGTTGTGATCGTGGTGTGATTTGTGGATTCAGCTTCCAACGTTTGAATCTCATTTGGACTTGGAGATATCTGCGAAATCACAGTGTTATTTTCAGAATCACTCAAAGATGATTGGTTTTCCACCGCACTGGAAGATGTGTTTATGTGATCTTCAATAATGGGCAAAGGAGGAGTAGATTCCACAATTGGACTCGAATCGATCGTGGACGATATTGAAACTTCTGTGGATGGAAGGTGCACCACAGTAGTCTCTATAATATTACTCTTCATATCACCAGAAGACGTATTGGAAGTCGCGATTGTATCATTCGGAATGTAATTAGAGGTATAACTTAGCATATGAGTATCTGTATCATTTCCGACGCTAATTACGACGTATTTAACCATCGTGGTTTCTGGCTTGAGTGTAGTCCACGGATGGACGTAATTTCTCACTCGTTCCAAGACTTGGCCCGATTCGACGGATTGATTATAATTGAAAATGACCACGAACGAAGCGTTAGATTTACGCAGCAGGAAACCAGACATGAACATAGGATCGGCCTCGTAATCGTATTGGTAACGTATACGTAATCCGATGTAATCGGCGATATCTCTGGCTTTTTGTTTGGGTACAGGTTCGCGAAATCGTCTATCTGTCTCAAACAACGCGCCAGTTTTATTGTATAAACGCTCAAAGGTGGTCATCACTTCGACAAAAAGCTGCCCCGGACGATCGCTAGACAGATACGAGTGTAGTTTGAGGGCCGCGTCATCGGCCAGAGTAGTTTTCACTTTGAGGAAGGTCGTGTAAGCTGCCCTCATTCTGAAGAAGGTGGCTCGTTTGGTGTCTTTATTTGGCAACCATACGTTGAACGTTCGACTGGGATCGGGTTCTCTGTATTTCATCCACGTCATGTGTCCAGCATCCGCCATGTACATCAATGTTTGTGTGAATTTTTTGGGACTGAGGGCGTTGAGGCGGTTTTTGGTGGCTAATATACTCTTCAAGTACCACATATCGCTTTCGCTGTAAATTATGTAGAGATAGCTGGCGCATCTGGTTCGATCGCCGAGCAGTCCCATCCAAACGCTGCGCATTTTGTCGATGTTGAACAGAGCTTTCAAGAAATTAAGGTTTTTGAACGTTTGTTCCCAATGGTTTTCGAGCTGCTTGGTTTGGAAATATTTCAATATGGACCACGGATTGTAGATAGGATAATGCGAGCCCATTTGGTAGCCTTTGTAGTAGTCTATACCTTGTTCTAATTCATCGTTGGGTATTCGGAAGTGTTCGGCTAGTGATCTCACATCTCGATCGGTGAATCCAAAAAAGTACGAAATATTGTTGGCGAGCGCGTGATAGATTTTTTTCGATACCGGGATCGAATCCAAACTAGTTTTGTAAATACTGTAAGTTCCGGTCACGATGACCCGTTGCCAAAGATCTTTCTTACCGAAGAGAGCGTTGAAACGAGCGAAGAATTTCATCACTTTGTCGTCTTCTGTTCTGCTGATGTAGTATTCGTGTAAGACCGAATCTATATAACTGTCGTACTCGTCTATCATCAAGATCGGTTTTTGATTGAAGAACTCTCCTACCAGTTTGGCCAAACACTCCATGCTGCTGGTTAAATGGTATATCCGTTGTTGATCGCGAATCCCGTCCATTTTATTAAAGTATTGCACCAATTTGAGGAATAGTGACGATTCGTTACTCGGGTTAACTCGCGATTGCAGAAACCAGTATCTTTTGAACTCGCTACCGATTCTATCTTTCAAGCAGTTCCAAGTACTGTCGTAGTCGATGGCTTGAATAAAGCTCAAATTAAGGTAAATCACAGGGTACTGACCTAAGTGCGAGTTGATGAGATCGGAATGGTGTGAGATCATGGGCGGTTTCTTTAGTAATTCTACGACATCGTTTTCGTGATTGATTTTACCCCTTGCGAAGAAATTATAGGCGAAGGTGTCATTTGGAGGGAGTCTGGTGTAATTCGAGTCTAATTTTATTTCGGCGAATGTTCGAATCATCTGCAAATTGGTGGATTTGCTGAATTTGCGTGGTAGGTAGAATATGGTCATGAAAGATGGGTTCGCGCGGAAGATTTCTTTGAGTAGGAGAGTTCGATCGATGAAGAAGTCGTTGTATTTGACGAAATCTTCGAAAGTTCCGGAATTCAGGCTGAATTGAGGCGAGTGAGATGGTGTTAAATCTTTGACGCAGTCTGAAGTTTCCTCGAGGAACTCGGTGCCATTTTCGCAGACAACGAGTAGTGGCAGTGAGAGAAGAAAGATGAGGAGTAGCATGGTGCGGAGATAAGGTGACGATGGTATCTGAAATTGGGTGAACAAATGAAATCAGATAATCAGTTAAATTTTTCTACACCAAGACAGGTGACATTTTACCCTGAAAACATTCAAAAAGATTTTCAGATTTCGAACAAGTCAAAAAATTTCACTTTCTCGTCTCCTTCTCTGTCCCATGATTGAACGAGAGAACCGCCTGTGAAATCTGAATTCTTTACATGAATTTAAAAAAATGTTCAATTCAAATGGTATCTAATGAATTTCAAAATTCTGTCTAGCAAGGGATACTCAAGTTCATTTGAACAGATTTTAGAGAATCGTTTGTGAAACTAAAGTTCCACAAAAGGGCGCCAAAGGCTTCAAATGAAATTAAAAGTGTGAAATGAAGCGAGTTTTCCAATTTTTAAAATTTTCTGGGAGTTCTAAAACCGTTCAAAAGAGCTAAGGTCGTCCACTTCAAATCGAGGAGGATTTAGGGAGGGGGTGCTAAAATGGTTGGATGCTATTTCATCGAAATTGTCCCTAATTTTCTAAAATTCGACAGACTTCTGATATATGCTTACAACAGCTCAAAACTTATTCCAATTTATTTGCGGAGGAGAAGGCAGAGAGGAAGAAAGATTTCAGCTTTCCATCTCGGATGACTTTTTTTTTCAATTTTCTATTTTTTTGCCTTTTTCCAAAATTTTATCTGATTAACGAAACTAAAGTTCATTTGAACCAATTTTTTGACATTTCTCGGTGATTGAAAATTTTTAAAATGTGTATTACTGGGGGGGGGGGGGGGCTTCAGAATAATCGTAAACTGCCTTCAAATTGATCTGTTCAGTTGAAAAAGTGGGTCAAAAATGGATCATGTACCAAATTTCAGTTTTTTTTTTGGTGAATAGTAATGGGGGAATTTTTGATTTTTTCCCTTCGAAACGTATGCTGAATTTCCCCTGAACAGATTTTTTGGGAATGGTTCGGCAAATTGAAATTTCCGAAATTGGACTGGAGGCTCCAGAAGGATTCGAAACTGAGGCGGAATTAAGAATTCTCCTTTGGGGGGGGGGGGGTTCAACCAGAAATTTGCCGACTGATATGAGAAAAAAGATATCAATTTTCCCGAATAAAAAAGTGAGTTCTTCAATGTGAAATGAAAGATGAGAAGACAGTTTTGCCAATTGATACAATATGTGATTAATTGGGTTGCATATAGCCTGTGAATAGCTTATAAACAAATTTTTCGTATTCAATTTTTAGAAGCCACAAACATAGAATTATTCATTTTGTAAAAAGAAAATTGATAAAATGATAAAACAATGTTTTTTTATGAGAAGATATTAATTTTTTTGGCTTAAAAATGTCAGAATTTGAATGATTTGTTTTTAGAAATTTCAGTTTTGAAAAAAAAAATGTAAAAAAGCCCGAATGAAGTGAGGACAAAAGCTCTAAAAATTTCGTATTTCGAGAAGTAACAAATTTTTTTATGTGAGGAGTTCTTTTTTGGATTTAAACATTTTTTTGAGTTTGAGTAGTAGATTCTTAGAAAGTTGGATTTTGAAAAAGAAAAACCAACAAGCCTGAGCGAAACCGAGGGCTGAGGTTATCGAAAATTCAAGTACCTAGTGAATTCTTATTTTCTTAATTACATTCGACATTCTTGAAGTTAGATACCTCTAACTAAAACAGATGATTTCCAAGGGTAGAAATTCAGGAACAGAGCAACTGTGTTTTAGCTCGAGCGAAGCGAGGGGAAAAAATTCAAAAATGTGCTGTGCAATTTTCATAAAAGTACGCAAATAAGTGTTTTTATTAAGACTAAAAATTTTCATAATTTATCGACTTTTTCGAGTCTTGACAAAGTTTGCAAATTTGCTGACTTTTTGCAAAATTTGACAACTCCTCCCTTCCAGTTTCTCCCTCGACTCAAAACCAATACCGGACAAAGCTTTTTTCCAGAAGAAAATATTTCTTAAACACTAATTTACCCAAAAGTAAACGATTTTTGAATTTTCAATCCCTGAGTAGAGCCTTAAAATTTTTTCAAAAACACTTCCTCTTTGAGGAGTTTCATCTCCTCTCCAGAGACACCTCTGAGACTGAAACTTTATCTATGTGCCTTTTATTTGTCACTGTTTTTCATAGGAATTTATGTCAGAAAAATTTTGCAATTCCGACATGTGTCAACGAAGGTGTAAGTAGATATCTGTTGATTTTGATTAAAAGAAAATAAAAAAAAAGGCCAAAATTTCCTAATTCAGTTTTAGCAGGATTGAGAAAAGATTAAAATTCCAGATCTGACAGCTGACACTTAAAGTGGCAAAATATCGTTAAGGTACTCGTGTATTATTTCAACAATTAAACCCCCTCTCCTTTCCTTTCAGGTAGAATTTTATAACTTACTTACTTATTTTTTCGATTCCGCCATTAATAAATCTCGATGAGCACCAAGTTCAACGCGAGCACCCATATTCATATTATCGACATCGTTTTTATTTCACTGATAAAGAATATCTTCAAAAAATAGACGAAACTATTACCTAATTTGATTATTGGAGATAAAACGTATGAGGAAATCCATCAAAAAGTAGATTTAGATAGGCTTTAAGGTGTTATATTTCAATCTTCTTCGTTCCAAAATTCTCATACATTCTCGTAGTACCTATCAAGAAAAACCAGAATACAACAGCTGAGAAGAAATAGAAATGAGTCGCGATACGCGTTACTTTATTACAATTAAAACATTGTGTCATACCATAAAATACTACAGGCGACTTAATAGAATTTAATTTACTTTCATTTAAAAGATGGATATTCGATATTATATTCGTCGGTGAATGACGCAGGTATGTATTCAGTGCTGATGTGAGTCGTATAAGGAGGTATAGGTGTGCTAGTTTTTATCTGATAGGTAGGATATCCCGCAGTAGGATAGGTTCGATGATCAGGCAACTGGACATTTTCAGCCATAACCGATACACTTTTATTGGCCGAGACTGAAATTCCAATCAATCTGACTCGTTTTATAAATGGCTGAGAATTGAAAATATACAATTGCTTTTTGGCATCATTCAAAGCATGCGCAGGCACACGAGAACCATACAGGAGTTTAATAACCACGCCGAGGTCGCCTTTGTATAGGACTATATCAGCATTTGTGGCAGCTTTTGTAAACGTTTTAGCCGCAAATTTATACACCGAGTGCATTTTTATAGCTAGGTAGCTTCTGATAGACTGCAGAATGAGTCCATTTGGCGAAACTTTAGTCGAAGAGTGGCTAGCCAATGTGTATATTTCGATATCTTTTATACAAGCTTCGAAGTGACGTGCGAATGATTGCGAGGTTATGTTTGCGGAAGCTTCGATGAAAGCGTTCAATCGTCTACCTACTTCTTCGATCATTTTAAAGGAGATGTTATCCGTACGATGGTAATAGTTTCTCAAGACAGCTACCACATCCTCGGCTACTTCTCGATTGGGGATACGGATTTTCGTATTGATTGCCAGACCTTGACTGTTATAAGTGTAATCTACATTCGTCAAGTACCCCAGATCACGTAGATAAGTCAGCAATAAGCTTAACTTGTGCCCGTCGACTGGAGGTTCACTATCGCTGTATATCAGTTGCCTGATATTGTTCAAATTATTGGAATGAATTTTGCTCGTGAACCGGAAACGTTCGTAATTGCCCAAATACAAAGACTCGAACAACACCCTGATGCTGCGTAACCTAAATAACGGTTTGAGGCAATACGTCAAAGCATCGGTTTGCCAGTAATTGCTAATTTTTCGTTTCTTGACGAACTGATTAATCGACCAAGGATTATAGATGAGTACCGTGGCATTTTTAAACATCTTGTAGCCTTTATAATACCCGTGAGCTTGTTGGGCCAGCTCGGGTGGGATATCATGATGCTGGAATAACATATTAACCTCATCTTCGGTGTACCCGTAGAAACGATAGAAATGGTTCATGAAAGCTTGACTGTGCAACGTCTCGTTTGTATCTATGGGTAGGTGACGTTGGGAAATGGGCAAGACACCGGTCAAGATGACTTTTTCGATAGCTTCGTTGTTCTGTATGGTCGAACCGAGCATCAAAGTCAGTAACTTGATGATCCTGTGATTATCTCCCGGTACGATGAAATTCCTATGAAGTGATAAATCCAACAGGACGTCGTATTCGTCCATCAGTACAAAAACAGTTCTGCCGAAGTGCTCGTAAAGCACCCTGCTCAAAAACCGGATACTGATGGCGATATCCTTTGTGCTCAACGTTTCGTGACTCATGTATTTGCGGAATAACTCTTTGTCCCTTTGTTCCAGCAACGTACGATCGATATCGTCGAAGAGGGCATCCACCATGTAATGATGGCGTTGAAAAGCGATACTGACACGTTCTCTGATCAAGTCCATTATTTTAATATAAGAATCGGCGTTGATACCATGGAAATTGATCAGTATCACCGGATGCCTGCCTTGATACATTTTCATGATATCGCTCTCGTACGAAATCAGTAAAGGATACCGAAGATCGGCTTGTTCCATCCTGATACGAACGGCTCCTTTGGCGAAAAGCATATTGTTGTAGGAATTGCTTCGTGGAATCAGTTCGCGCCCGTATCTGTCGACCTCGATTTCGAAAAAATTCTTCATCATGTCCAGGTTTATCGACTTGCCCCATGATTGAGGACAGTTTATCATTATCAGCTTTTGGGGATACGATAGGATTTCTTTTATTAGCAGCGATTTATCTATGAACGCTTCGCTGTGTAAAAGAAGTCGTTTGTAACTGCTTATTCGAGTGTGTGCGGTGGAAATATTACGAGGTACGACGACTCGAGGTCCGTTTAATCGGGTTATCGTGTCGCTGCGTGTTGGCAATGTGTAAAGTAGGAGGCAGATCAATGTGGTAACCAAGGTCATGGCAGTCTGACGTCGATAAGAGGCTCTGGAATAGAAAATTCAGCGATTAATGTCTGGATATTCGCTCTTACGAGCAAGGTGCATCAAAATAGACCTCAGATTTGAATTTATCGAGTTCAAAAACCTAGAAATCGATATGCGACACGATATTTTATCAGTTTTTGAAATTTCACCCCCTCCTCCCCTTACCCCTTCTTAAAATTTGAATTGCCGATGCGAGGTACATCAAAATAGACCACGGATTTGAATTCATCGAGCTCAAAACCCTTGAAATCAATATGCGACACAATATTTTATCAGTTTTTGAAATTTCACCCCCTCCTACCTCCTCCCACTTCTTAAAGTTTTGATTACTGATGCAAAGTACGTCAAAATAGACCACGGATTTGAATTTATCGAGCTCTAAACTCTTGAAATCGATATGCGACATGATAATTTATCAGTTTTTGAAATTTCACCCTCTCCTACCTCCTCCCACTTCTTAAAAATTGATTTCTGATGCAAGGTACATCAAAATAAACTACAGATTTGAATTTATCGAGTTCGAAAACCCAGGAATTGATATGCGACACGATATTTTATCAGTTTTTGAAATGTCACCGCTTCCTACCCCCTCCCACTTCTTCAAATTTTGATTTCTGATGCAAGGTACGTCAAGATATACCGCGAATTTGAATTTATCGAGCTCAAAACCCTTGAAATCGGTATGCGACATGATAATTTATCAGTTTTTGAAATTTCACCCTCTCCTACCCCCTCCCACTTCTTAAAATTTTGATTGCTGATGCAAGGTACATCAAAATAAACCACAGATTTGAATTTATCGAGTTCAAAAACGCAGAAATCGATATGCAACACGATATTTTATCAGTTTTTGAAATTCCCCTCTACTACCCCCCCCCCCTTATTAAAAATTAGATTTCTGATCTGTTGGTACTGATCAAGACGGCCAATTTATTGAACAATTTATAATCAGTCGCCTTCAAATGTTGCCAATATCGAGGCAATGTGCTAACATTGATCGATAAATTGATAACTCAAATGGGGTGGGGTAGGAGAGGGGGTCTTTGAAAAAAATGATAAAAAATCGTCATGCATATCGTTTGTATGGTTTTCTAGGACGCTGAACACGGTTTCAAATATATTTTTTCGATTAGATGCATTTTTCTCGTGATAAGGGTCAGAGTGGAATAATGAATTGAAATAATAAAGAAAAATAATGCTTAAAAAATGTTATATAAGTCTCCTGAGTTCACATAAGATTGAAATATAAAGCGAAGTGAGGACTTTTATGACCATAAACGTTTTTTGATTACTTTACCTCTTCAATCTGTAGGTACCTAGTACTCCTGAGATGATTTTTCAAAAACTAAAGAAACATCGCTGTGATCCGTGAATTATTGAACTTGGATGCTGCATTCGCGAACTTGAACTGAGAAGATGATAATTCACATACCTAACTGTTTAAATTGGAACACGAATCGTTCCTGATGCTTTTAACAGCTTGTCCTTATGATTATTAAATACCTCATTAGGTAGATTTTAAAAAAAAACTATTGAAAATATAATAAAAATTACATTATGTTTTATCGATTTCCATCAAGGTATGAAATTCACTGAGCGTGTTGAGCTTCGGCACATCTAAACTATGCGAGTTCGACATTATTCAATACCTATACTGAAATTGATACGATGCCTTAATCAGAAATATGTAGGTTACCTAATGAAATTATTTCACGAGTGATAGTAAAAAAAGTAACCTAATTTGCTATTTACATACTCATCTGTTTGGATTTTTTCAGTGTTTGTGTGCAAATGAGAGATCTTTTGTAAGAGTCGAAGAAGAAGAGGAAGAAGAAGAAGAACGTTGAATGGAATTTCAAACGCTTCTGTATCGTTTTCGAAATAACTAGGAAGAAATGGAAGAATAAATCACTTAGGTACAGGTAATAACTTTGATGGCATTTTTCACTTACTTAGATATGGTTGGAAAATATCCTACCTCAGAGTGGATCGCGAAAAAAAATTGGGAGGGGGTGGATTTTGACGAAATGTCTCGGAGACCTTCATTTTGAATTGAAAGTTGCTTGGAAATTTTTTTCAGTTCTGGAGGTGCTCCTGGAGAGGGGATATAAGTTCTCAAAGTTGAATGCTCTTTGAAAAATTTATTCAAAAAATTGCTTTTTCAGTTTTTGAAGGTGGGCTAACATTAAAAAGTACATTTCTCAAGCTCCTTTTTAAATTCTGTAAATTTTATAGAATCTACATAAAACAATCATAACTTTACCCCTTCAGTTTTCAAAGTCGACAACCCAACTTTCACCGAGTAGTTTTGAGTTGCTCGCTATGCTTGGTCACTTGGTCAGTACAGTTTTACGTCGAATCTCTTAAGATAGGATTCGTTTAGTTTCTTAACGATTTGAAAATTAAGACAGCTGGTTATCTTCAATGAAGAATTTTTGTGTTAGCCATGGCAAATTCTGAAATAAAAAATAATAAACATTGAAAAATGAAAAGAATTTTCTTCACAATAATTCAAGAAATAACCCCTGAGACTTGAAGAAAATGAATAAAGAATGAGAGAAAACTCATAAAATAAAGGCATAAAAAATATTATCAGCTGAATGATGTTTCTGATAAAATCCGTGCCTACCTATTTGTTTGGAAATGATATTTACGTTCGATAAACAGCTAAAAGATCTTATCTAAAAATTTACACAGTCATAGAACCATTTGAAAAACGTTATGAAATTCAAACCACTCAAATTTTCAATGCAGTTGACGTCAAGTTTGTGTTGAATTGTAAAAATTATTTCATTTCAAAAAATCTCGTGTTTTTATCTAGAATCTTGGGGTAGGTATCAGATCTCACTATCTTGAATCTCGATGCCTAAAATGTGAAATAAAAAGCTCGAAAGTCGTGATGGTTTCATTTTTCTGATTTTCTGAACGCATTACCTACTCATTTTTCTCAGTGTTCATGAGTCAAGTAGTCAACTTATTTTTCCTAACATGTGTACTCCCTCAAATACTCTCGTTTCAACCGAAGAAAATCTACCAATCACAGCCCAAGACACACGTATGCCGGAAACAGACAATCCTCGACAAAAATGCCATCATCGCCACCACAGACAATTACAAAGATCTTATCCAAAGCAGCAATGTATTCGTCGACAAATCATTTTTCATACGAGATCTCCTCATGGGCACTGCTCAAGCTACTGTATTCAGTACACCTCCAGGATGGGGTAAAACAACTTTATTAAACATGTTGAGAACTTTTTTCGAATTCAAATTAGATGCCGAATACGAAATAGATGAAAACCGGACTGCTTACGATACCTATGCACTTTTTACCAAAGGTGAGGTAACATGGACAACACCTTCGCAGATACTTCTCACTCCATTGCTCATATCAGATCACGATGACATAATCCAAAAGCATTTCGGTCGATACCCTGTGATCTACCTGAGCTTCAAGAATGTCACAGGATCGACCTGGTATGAAATCTGGACCGGTATTAGAAACGCCGTAACCGAAGCATTTAGGCAACACGTTTACATGATAGCATGCTTCAAGAAGGCTATCTGCGATCCGACTAAAAATCGAAATACGAAGGACAAGTTGGAGTTGGAGATGAACCTGCGTCAATTTCAGATCTACTCGAATGGATCGGAAATGCGAAGGGTGCCGATGAGGAAAAGTATTCGATTCTTGAGTGAGATGTTGAACTGGTACTATCATCGTCCGGTGTTCTTATTCGTGGACGATTTCGATATGCCCCTTTTGAATATCTTCCATTATCCTCACATGTTGCAGCAAGATATCACCAAATTGAGCACTTTCATGGCCGATTTCTACGAGGAAACTTTTCGACGCTATGCACATATCAAGAAAAGCATTCTGACTGGTACTTTTTCCATCGAGAACATCACTCAGTTCCCATCCAAGGTAAAGAAGTATAATTTTATCACTAATCCGTTTCCGTATATGTTTGGATTCACAAGCAGCGAAGTCGAGGCGATTTTTAATGGGCTGAGAATATCTCCCGAAGCTCTTTCTCAAGCTACAGATTGGTACGATGGCTACAGAGTAGGTTTACTACTCGATACACATGTTTATACACCTACATCGGTAGTTCGATACCTGAAACTGAGAGATTTTCGCAACTTCTACGAACGTCGTCAAAAAATTGACATATTGGAGCACACGATGAACTTGAAACCTCTACGCTTCGCTTTCGAAAGGCTCCTCAATGGTCACGAGATCCCTATACCTATTCCTAAGCTGAACGTTGATGAAAGCTCGTTGATGAGATTAGCAAACCTAGTTCATCTAGATTACGGTGACAATATCACTGTCAAAGATTGGCAATCAGCGATGGGATACTTGTACGCGGCTGGGTATCTGACAGCAGTCTCGAATGAGGTTTACAATACTACTAAATTTATCGTTATACACGTTCGTCTGGTTAATCGTCAAATTCGCGAAGAAATTATGGACAAGCTGTTTTCTAGGTATCATTACGACTATGGGATTTCTGTTGATATGGTTAGAATTGGTGTTGATCAATTGGTAAAATTCGCGATGAATGATGATAAAGATTCCGTAGAGTTGTCTCGAAGGTTACGATTAATTTACCATTCGTGCGATAATTTATTCGTAAATGAGACGGATCAGAAAATGGTACAGAGAACAACGCAATTTGTTTTTTCCATGTTGAATTTTATAGTTTTGATGACACGTCGAACGCATCAGTTTTCTGGTCAAGTTTTTGACGAACTTTCCAAACCAGATGTATTCATGTATAGAGAGAAAAGAGCTGTCGTTTTGGATATCAAATTTATAAATACGGATGATGCCTGCGATCTGCTTCAACAGACTAAACAATACGAAGACCTCGAAGAACTGTTTGAACGGTGTAAATACGTAGAAACTGTTAAATTTATTGCCATTGATATCAATCCTCAAAAAGACGTGCAAATTTGCGCCGAAGTTCGAAGTATTAATCGGAGATGAACTAGTTCTATTCTATGTTTTAAGATGTTCTATCTCTCATCGTTGGGAGTTTGTAATGAAAATGATCGATTCTCGATCGTTAATTATGATTTTATGATGGATTATTGATGAGATTGGATTGGTTTGGTTTGAAACTTTGAATTTCTCCGTATTAGAAATTAAATTAATTACATTCTTATCAAGTTATCACTTTTCATTTCTTTCGAAGAAGTGACTGTACTGTAAACCTACCTATGTACTATGAAAATTAAATCAAAAGTCAAACCAGTGAATACAAAATTCAATTTGGAACTTTTCTACAGGGGTGGCCAAAAGTCAGTTTACGCCATCAAAAATCACATATAATTCAAGTACTAAGCCTCCTAAAGAAAAACTATGGGCATTAATCTGATAGGAAATTTTATCCTCTACAATTTTCCTCCCTGTCATTTTTTTCTAGGATGGACCGTTCGCCGGGAAAACCAACTTTTATGTCAAAAAACGTGAATTATTTTTAAAAAATAAAATGAAAAAATTAGGGGAAAAAATTTAAAATTATTTCAGCAGGTAATTTCAGCTATTTTCAACATGATTTCCATAATTTGATGAAATATAAATGATCTTTTTTTAAAAAAACACGTCAAAAATTTTTTTTTTACAAAAAGGTCAGACCCTTGAGGAGGGGGTGCTTCCAAAATGAAATTTTGTAAAAATGAAGAAAAAAATCGAGTGATATGTCAAAATGTAGGTTTTTTGGGTCGAGAAACGCGAATCTGAGGTCTTTTTTCCCCTCAAACCCCTTGGGGAGGTGCTACCAAAATCAAATTTTGTAAAAATGAAAAAATATCGAGTGATATGTCAAAATGTAGGTTTTTTGGGTCGAGAAACACGAATCTGAGATCCTTTTTTCCCTCAGACCCCATCGGGGGCCATTGAGGAGGTGTTACCAAAATAAAATGTTGTAAAAATGAAATAAAATCGCGTGATATGTTAAAATGTAGGTTTTTTGGGTCGAGAAACACGAATCTAGCTGAGGTACTTCTTTTCCTCAGTACTCTTGAGGGCCCTTGAGGGCCCTTGGAGAGGTACTACCGGAATCAAATTTTGTAAAAATAGAAAAAAATCGAGTGATACGTCAAAATGTAAGTTTTTTGGGTCGAGAAACACGAATTTGAAGTTTTTTTTTACTTAGCCTCTATGAGGAGGTATAAAACTGTGAAAAAATCACAAAAATTCGAGTAGTGTATTCGACCCGATATCGTCGGTTATTTTATATCATAACAAACTAGAAAAATCGCGCCTAGTCGCAAAGTGACTAACCTGTCAAACCACGCCCAAATTCTACACACTCAAACACATTTTCACGCAATCACGGTTTTGTAGCGAGTTGAATAAAAGAACTTATGCCTCATTCACTTACAATTACTTCGCGTTAATTTTATTAAAATTTAGGTCGAGGGGGGAAAAGACCTCAGATTTGTGTTTCTCGACCCAAAAAACCTACATTTTGACATATCACTATGATTTTTTTTTCATTTTTACAAAATTTGATTTTGGTAGCACCTTCCCAAGGGGGTTGAGGGAAATAACACCCTTTGAAGACGACTTCAGGTGGGTTCAAGTCATTTTAGGGCCTCCAGCAACTTTTTTGAAAATTACTGGAGCCTCCAGTAGATTTTTGAAACTTGAAATTTCCCCAACATTAATTTATCAAATGGAGTTGACAAGCTGAAATTTACTTCGCAGACTACATGGTGGTTTCAAATGGTTTTAAAGCTTCCAGCTACTTTTAGGAAATTTCAATTTTCCAAAAAATTGCTGGAGGCCCTAAAATGACTTGAACCCACCTGAAGTCGTCTTCAAAGGGTGTTAAAATTGTAGTGTAGAGTAAATTTCAGCTTTCCATCTCAGTTTGATGAAATTTTGGGGAAATTTCAAGTTTCAAAAATCTACTGGAGGCTCCAGTAATTTTCAAAAAAGTTGCTGGAGGCCCTAAAATGACTTGAACCCACCTGAAGTCGTCTTCAAACGTTCAAAGGGTGTCAAATTGTAGTGTAGAGTAAATTTCAGCTTTCCATTTCAGTTTGATGAAATTTTGGGGAAATTTCAAGTTTCAAAAATCTACTGGAGGCTCCAGTAATTTTCAAAAAAGTCATTGGAGGCTCTAAAATGACTTGAAATCCACCAGAAGTTCTTTTCAGAGGGTGTTAAAATCGGAGTGTAGAGTAAATTTCAGCTTTCCATCTCCATTTGATGAAATTTTGTGAAAATTTAATGTTTCAAAAATCTACTGGAGGCTTCGGGAATTTTCAAAAAGTCACTGGAGGCTCCAAAACGACTTGAAATTCGCCTGCAGTACTTCGTAGCGTATTGAAATTAGTTTTTAGAATACATTTTAGCTTTACAACTCCAATTTGATGGAATTTTGTGGGAATTTCGAGTTTCAAAAATCTGCTGGAGGCTCCAGAACTGCTCACAACGGGTTGAAACCGTTTCCAATCGATTTGGCATGTCGAAAATAGGGTATATCCCAAATTTCAGCTTTCTTGGTCAATTTGGTAAAATTTTGATTTTTTCCCTCATTTTTGGCCTATTTGATTTTCAAAAATTCACCAAAAATCGAAAAATGCACTTTAGCACTTGAAATTTTGACAGGTGGTAAATTTTTACATGATCTTTCGATCTACCTTTGAAAAGTATGAAAAAGTTCGTGCAAGTCCTATGTTGAAACGCAAAATCAGCGATTTCGGCTGACCTGTCAATCAAAATGGCCGCCATTTTGTAAGTAAGGCCAACTTTTTTTTGGCAAGTTTGCTTTAAAATGTTCCTTAGGATGTCTCCTTCAAGAAAAAAGTTGTCCCGGAGGATCGGCGGGGGGGGTGCAATTACTCCTATTGTCATATGCCGGACTATGTGATTTTTGATGGCGTGGCGTAAGGCGTAAGCGTAAACTGACTTTTGGGCACCCCCTGTATTTAATTACTTAATTAGAAATTGGAATTTTTGATTTTTTAAAAATTTTAATAGTAGTTAATAGTTCAAAAAAAAAATTAAATTAATAATAATTTCGTGATGTCATTTTGAACTCAGAGTGAAGTAGCGATCCTAGCGGCGGAACTGCGTACCGCAATCGATACAACAGAAAAACACGGCGAGTTCGGTGGAATTACGGAGTCCGTAATAAAAAAGAATTGTCATTCTTCGCCGTATACACTGATACTGCAAAATTGAATGAAAAACACAATGTTTAATAGTATTTAATTAATTAAAATAGTAATTTAGCACAATTCGGCATCCGTTTTCTTAATCTACAGCTTGTAATTGATCCTCGACGGTTCGTAGTTTCATTGTAATTTGGTTTCGAAGAACACCTCAGGTATGTAATCTTTGTGCTGTTTTCATTGTATACGAAGCTATGAATTCGCATAATTCCTCTATTCCGATTTGATTCTCGCTCGTGTACGTTCAAACGTCCAATCTACGTATCAAGTTTACATTTCCGGTCTATTTACAGTATTAAATGTACAACTAACGGTTGTGTTTCAGGTACAATGTCTGTCGTCGCTGAACAACCGATCATCGACGTAGAGATGAAAAGCGTCGATAATGCGGCCGAAGACGGCGAAGTGGAGCAAAAAGGTTCGGACGCGGCCACTATTCAAGATATACGCGAAAATATTCGCCAGATCGAGCGAGGTGTTACGACCAAAGAAACCAGATTCGTAACTCGTATCCTTCGTGCGATCCTAACCATTCGAAAAGATCTGAACTCGAACGTTTTAATCAGCGTTATCAACGGTTTCTATACGCATTCGGCTAACGAGAAAGAATTCATGTTATCGTTTTTCGACGAACAAATGGAAGTCGATACTACAGCGCAGAGAATGCGAACGGTGAAAAACTCGACTACGCCTTTGCTACCCGAAGTAGACGCTTATATTCATTTACTAATAATACTGTATTTAATCGATCAATCTAAATTCATCGGAGCTCAAAAGTGTTCGGACGCTTTGATGGAGAAATTATCGCAACACAGTAGACGTACGTTGGATATAATCCAAGCTCGATGTTTCTTCTATCACATGCGAGCTTACGAGTTGAACAACGAGCTAGAAAAATGCCGGCCGTTTTTCCACGCTAAGCTGAGAACCGCTACGTTACGAAATAATTACGAAGGACAGGCTGTGCTGATCAACTGTTTATTACGTAGCTATTTACACGACAGCTTATACGATCAGGCTGATAAATTGATCTCTAAGTCTGTATTCCCTGAAACGGCCAGTAACAACGAATGGGCTAGATTCTTGTATTACGTCGGTCGCATTAAAGCTATTCGTCTGGAGTACTCGGAAGCTCACACTAATCTCGTCCAAGCTTTGAGGAAAGCTCCTCAAACTACAGCTGTAGGTTTCCGCCAAGCTGTGCAAAAATTAGTCGTCACGGTCGAGTTGTTATTGGGTGATATTCCGGATAGACTTATATTTCGAGAAGCTTCGATGAAAGCATCCCTTCAACCGTATTTCGAATTAACGCAAGCCGTTCGTTTGGGTAATTTGCATACGTTCCAGGAAGTATTGAATAAATTCAGCGCCCAGTTCCAGCAAGATAGAACTTTCTTGATGATTATTCGACTTCGTCATAACGTCATCAAAACAGGTATATCAGTTTTCCATTTCAACTCGTTGAATCGTTTGTTTTTATACCGTTGATTTTAATTCGGTTTTTATTCCAATTACAGGTGTTCGAGCCATCGCTGCTTCGTACTCGAGAATAACGCCGGAAAATATCGCTAAACAATTAGGTCTCGACTCGGCCCAAGATGCTGAATGTATTATAGCCAAAGCCATCAGAGACGGTGTCATAGAAGCTATCATCGATCCGGTCAACGGCTACATGCAAACTAAAGAATCGACCGATATATATTGCACAGCCGAACCTCAAATAGCCTTCCACGAACGTACAGCTTTCTGTTTAGAACTGCATAATCAAAGCGTTAAAGCCATGAGATATCCTCCTAAATCGTACGGTAAAGATTTAGAATCAGCAGAAGAACGTCGTGAACGAGAACAACAGGATTTAGAGTTAGCGAAAGAGATGGCCGAAGATGAAGATGACGGTTTTCCCTGAACGGTTCCTTGGCTTTCGAGTCGATTATTGTATATCCGTGGAATTATATTTTCTTTTCGTTGTAAAATTTATCTCTAAATTTTGTTTATGTTTATAATAATAAAATTTTTAACATCTATCGTATTTTTTTGAGATTTTCATGTTTCAGTGTTTTTTCGATGGATTTGTTTACGAATTGTTTGAAAAATGCGACGAAAGTACGGTTTAAAATCATCTGCGATAAGAAATTTTCTATTCTGATTTCGATGACTGTTGAGATGTTGGGAATTAATAAATGGGGGATTTACTTTTCGTAACGACGATTTTATTACTAATAATAAAGGAGATAGAGTAATTTATTCTAGTACTTATTCAAATCAAATCAAATCAAAAAACTTTTATTGGCACGTAATATACAGGTAAACAGTTACATATACAAATGTTCATCTCCGATGCCAAGCCCCCTGTCGAGCAAAAGTCTCCTTCAACCGAGCCCATTCGACCCGATTATCCGCTACTCTTTTTCCAACTTTGTTTTAGATTCAATTTGTCTCTTTTTGTATCTGTGTCTGTGCCGCCAGTTTGTATCAAATTCACATTTTATAGGTCTATGGTCTGAGAAAAAACTAAACTTTTTGATCACATCAAAATTTTTGATTGATTTTTCATTCTGATGGGTTAAAATATAGTCAATTTGGTTTTTTGTTTCCAAATTTGGGGAGATCCAGGTCCATTTTTTCCCTTTTCTCTTTTTAAACCAAGTGTTTGTTATTTTTAGTTGATGTTCGTGACAGAATTGGATTAGCTTTTCTCCTCTTTCATTCCTTGTACCATAATTGTAAGGACCAATAACCTTATCCTCCCCTATTTCTCTTTGTCCGATTTTGCTATTAAAATCCCCCATAACTATTGTAAGGCTTTTGGCGTTGCTTTTATAAGTATCTAAACACTCAGAGAGTATGTTATAGAACTCCTCGATTTCCTCCAATTCTGATGCTGCTGTTGGGGCATACACCTGGATCAGAGAGAGACTGTTCTTCTCACCCAGGTCAAACTCCGCTATGGCAATTCTATCCGAAGGTGCTTTGAATTTTATAAGTTTTTTAGACCACTCTGGATTTATTAAAAAGCCCACTCCCCTCTGACCTGGGATGTCTCCTCTATAACAAAATAGGTATCCTTCTTTTGTTTTTATAATTTTTTCCCCCATCCTTTTTACTTCTGCCACACCCAAGATTTCAATTTTGTTCTGAATCTGTGCATCGATCAAATCTAGTATTCTCTGATCATCTTTTAATGATCTTGCATTAAAACTGGCGACACAGGCATACTCTATACATTTGTAGCTTTTTGACTGACGTATTTGGCGGAATTTATTCGGTCCAAATTGCCCACGTTGACCAGACTTTCCTGGGCAATCGGAGTCCGGAGACTATCTGCCCGACCTGTTCCTAGAGTTGCTACCCCTCCCTCTTCTGTTTGAAACACGTTGTCCAAGCTGGGATAGGGTTTTGACTTCTCTTCTAGGTTGTTTCTTTGCTGCAGCTGGTTCCTTTTGAGACGATGACCCCTCTGACTTTTCTGAGTGATTATCTTGATTTTGGATTACTTCCTAAGTAAGCTCGGATTCGTCGTTGATTTTTCGAGCTATGCCATCTTCTTCCTCACGGATGTACACCTTTCCTTCTATTACCCAAGCCTGTGTGATGATACCTTCTTTCTTTAGGTCGAGGGCTTTGCGAAATAAAGACATGGTGGTGGTGGTTAAATGTTCGTTGATAAATATTGGAACAGCTGGATCAAGGTTTAATGCTGCACCATTCAGCCTCATTCGTTTAGAATTCCTTATCAGCAGCGATTTTTTCGAGCGATTATTCAGTCTAGCAATAATAGGTGGTATTTTCCCGTGGCTACATGGCAGGCGATGTGCAACACTGATATCATAATCGCATAACGGCACATTTAAAGCTTCAGCTACTTGTATAACCATGCTCGTAATATTTTCTTCTTTATTAGATGGGATGCCATTAATTATAATGTTTTCTTTACGACTATATTGTTCTAAGTCAGTTACTCGCCTGTGTAAATCTTGGTTTTCCGACGAAAGTTTTTCCATCTTATCCTTTAACTCCAGATTTTCTTGTTTGATATCGGCTACCTGAGACAACACTGAATCCATTTTTAAGTCCGAATTTGATACTGTAGTTTTAATTGTATTGACAGACTCGATTAAGCTATTAAATTTCTGCATAAATTCTTCATCCATGGCTGGTTATACGTACTTGTATGTACGAATGCGAATACAAACACTAACACTGTTCGCACTTGTTTGTGATTTATCCCACAATTGATAACACTATTGTAAAACCGAATAACCTTAACGTTAGAGAGCACAACACGCAAAACACGTCTGTTTACGAGCAGATACTTCACCGAACCTGTAGTACTTATTATCTACTCTCATCGATACTCGATGAATTTTTTAAAATTACGTCAACTATCTGCTGCTAAATCTTTCAATGTGTGAATAACAAAATGATGTCTGATTTGTATTCTCTTTTGTCCTTTTTTGCAGCTCTTGGTTCGTAGATTTTCAGTGTTCCGAGTGAAACCGTAGCTTTAATCTTGAGAAGTGCTTCACTTCACGTTCGCAGAAATTAATTGGAGAATTCGCTGATATTGCTTCGATCATTTGAACAGTTTTGGATATGGTGACATCTTTTTATTTTAATGTTGTTGTTGTTGTTTTTTCTTTTTGCTTTTGAGGTATTCATCGATGCTTTCCTTGCAGAAGAGACTCAAGGAACATCATTTCAAGCGAGTTAGTACTTCCAAATAGCGACATTGATGATGAAGAAAGTTTGAAAAATCGTTCCTAATTGTTAACAGCAAACATCCTATCGCTGAATTGCTCATTGGTAACCTAGTGTACTGTAGCACGTTTGTATGGAAGTTGATTGGTGTACGTATTTTCCTGGTATTTCCATTCCATCAACATATACCTACTTCGAATGAAACTACCGAACTGAACAGTGAAAAATCGTACGAATATTCAGCCATCTCAATTGGTCCTTTTTTTCAATCATGGTCCTTAAAAGTCCTTTTTTCTCAGAAAGTCCTTTTTAGGTCCTTATTTTTATGATTTTTCCTCGTCTTGAAAAAAATTATTGTAGGTACCTATAAAAAAGAGAAAAAATTGCGTAAAATTGGGAAAAAAATGCAGCAAAATAGTGATTTTTTTTATTTCATCAATTTTTTTTAAGTTTCATAATCTTATCGGAATTGATAGGTAGTGAAAATTTGAAAAATATATTTTCAACGTTAAATATGTACGTCTGAATCCTTTCTTTTTTACAAACGAGACTGATGAATTTTCAAAAACTTTTACCCTCGCTTCGCACGTGCATCATTTATTTACTTTTTAGGTCATTTTTAAGTACTTGTAAGTGAGATTTTTGACTTGACTTAAAATAACGTTGTTTTGCATCTCGAATCCCACCCCACGTTTTTCAAAGCTTTTGCCTCGCTTCGCTCCGGTCAATTTTATTTTCTGTTCTGGAATTTAAATTTCTGAAAAATTATTGTTCCAATTTGAAAAAAATGTCACAGCTGAAAAAAATGAATTTTTTACATCAAAAGTCATCTTACATATTTTTTTGAATTATAAACATTTTCTTTTCTGAACTTATTAAAAAATTACTGATTGAATTTAGGAAATGTCAATAAGGACTCCCAAAATCGACTTGTCTAAAAAAAAATGCTATTCGATTTTTCGATTATTGAATTTTTGAAAATTTTCTCCTTCGCTTTGTTGGGACTAATCTTTGAGTATATAATATTTATCATGTAATATTATATACTCAAAGGGACTAATTTCCTTTTCTTGTTTAAAACTGAATTCTACAAAAAATTAGTTACTGTTCGAATTCTAAACGTGCCAAGGCCAAAGAATCAACTTCTGAATCAAAAATATAATGGTAGTGTTGAGTTATTCATTTTTTGAATTGGTATAAACTTTGGAGAACTTTTGCCCTTTCGGTGTTTGTGATTGCTTTGTTTTTGTTTTCAATTTTATATAGCAAATAAAATAATTGTGTTGATATTGGGTCAAAACACCTAGAAATCGATAATATTAAGGCTCCGATCTTTTTTAGTCATTTTTTTGATGAAAAATGTTCCTTAAATTCTTTTTTTAAAAATTCAATTGAGATGCCTGAATTGAATATTATATAGAATTAAGGTAAAGCAATATTAGCAATAAGAATTTCTGATTGTTTGTTTGTTGTGTAAATTATTGTTGATGTATGTATTTGGTGTTCAATATTGTGAACTATAATTACTTAATCATTTTATTTATTTTTTTTTGTAATGATCGATAATTTTTGTGTAATTATTGTTGATATACTTGGTGTTCATTGTTCAATATTCATTGTACCTAAGCTATAATTTAAACTTTCAACTTTTTTGTAATGATCGATCATGGTTTTTCACGTCATGCGGCCGACGTGTTTTTTTTTTTAGCCCAGATCGATCAAAAGTACCTTCGCTTCATAGAATTAGCATTTGTAATAATTTTTTTTTCGTTCTTTGCTGCTAATTTAATGAATTATAATTGTGTGGTGTTTGATTTTATTGATCCATCTTTTTACAGCAAGTTATTAACGATCGAATAACGCATTGCTAATAATTATTTAAATTATACACTGTACGATCGATATCAGTGAAAATAAATCGATACAAAAATCTTTTCCGAAAAAAAAACACAAATTTTAAACACTTATTTCCGAAAAAATTGGATGTGGAATTGTGCTCTTACTGGTAAGTTGGTATTACTGATCAGAGTAAATTGAACTCAGCGGGCAGCGGCTCCAAAGTTGAGAATAATAAAATATTTGAATATGTCGAACTAGTTGCCTACTTACAAGGCGTAAAAGTTACTCGAAACGTGGAGTTTTTCAATTATTTTAAGGGGGGAAAATGATCTTGTCAATGAAGTTGCCTAAATGCCTATTCATAAGGCGGAAAAATTACTCGAAACGTGGAGTTTTTCAATGCTTTGATTATTTTTTCAATTAAAGTAATTTTTAATGCGGGAAATTGGCACCCCTGACTGATAAAAATTGAAAATCCGAACCCAGTGGTGTGGATTTAACCCAAAATTACATACTATTTTACAGTCGTCGAGCGCTCTAAAATGAAGAAAAACGTGAAAATATTTTGTGAATGTCAAAGAGGTTGCCTACTTTCAAGGTGCAAAATTTATTCGAAACGTGGAGATTTTTGACTAATTTTTCAAGAGAAAAATTATCGTTAAATAATACGCGCCTAGTTCGTGATGATTTTTGAATATTATTTTGTATCAGTGCTGCCAGACGTACGGAAAAGTCCGGATTTGTACGGAATTTTGAGATGTACGGATTGCATGTACGGAAAAACGTACGGATTTGCCAAAAAATACGGAAATGTACGGATTTCTCGATTTTTACCCTCTAAAACATGCAAAAATGGACGTTTTTTTGGTTTTTGGAACCATATTTTCAAAAAATTTTCGCTCTCGCTTCGCTCGAGCAGTAATTTTACCTTCCTTCTTTTGAAATAATCAGCATTAATCACACATAACGAAAGGTTTTCAAACAATTATGTCTGATTTCAATTTTTCATGTCTAAAAGATCAGTTTCACACGAGTTCAAAATCAAGAAACATGATATTTTTGGTTTTTTTTAGCGTACGGAAATGTACGGATTTCCTTTTTCATGAAAAATACGGATTTTTGAGGTTATTGGGCTGGCAGCACTGTTTTGTATGTAGTTAATCATATCTTCCTCCTTCCCTTCTTCATCATTACTTTTTTGGTCGTTTTATTTAGGAGGAAAAATGAAAATATTTGATAGTGTCGAAAAAGTTGCATACTCTCAAGGTAAAAAATGTATTCGAAATGTGGGGTGTTTCAATGAATTTTGATGGCAATTTTAGTTCGGAAATTGGTACCTCAATTTAGTTGAGCTTTTTTAACATTTTTTATAATTATGTACATCGAGCAGAAATTTCACTACTGGGGCAATTTTCAAAATTTCTCAATTAAACGCTAATTAACTATACGAGGGGTCGATGATTACTAATGGAACATCGCTGATTACGAATTATATATGCCATTCATTTTATGTATTCTATACTAGACTTATTGAATAAAAAGCTCAATTTTCTGAGAATCTTTGAACTTTTGGGTAAAACTAACACCGGTAATGAATTCTCCGTGTTCGAAAACCCCACCGACGACAGTTCGTACACCTTGAAATTCATCCTAAAGCTCGAAAAAAAATTAATATTCAATTCTCAATTCTAAAGACACGACTGTGGCGCTATCTGTAATGTGAATAGTAAACCAACCGCTTAAAAAGAGAACAAATTTTGGAAATAAAACGATGCAGCGCTTCAGGCGGCAATAGCAGGAACTTCTATTGTTATAGGGAAAAATGAATATAAAATACCCTTTTCTATATCCAAAAGTGGACTAACAAAAGAACTTCTCGTTTTCACCGCCTGAAGCGCTGCAATGTAAATTTCGAAATTTGTAGTTGTTTCACCTTTCGTAATATAGATAACGCTGCTACCACGTTTTTTTTCAATTGAGGTTTTTTCAATTTTTTTCATCGAGAATTCAGTTTTTGAGACTGAGCTTTTTTTAAAAATCAGAGTATTTTTACTAATTTGATGTCGCTGATTATGATTTTGATATCGTGATTTCATTTTAAAAAGGTTTAAGGCTAATTTGAGGTTGCTGATATCGATTTACACGCCATTTATTCATTTCGATGAGCTTTTACGCCGAGTGGAGGTCACTTATTATTACCTAGGAATTCAATTCATACAATTTCAAAAACACCGAAACGCTTTCAAACAAACTGAAAAAGTATATTTATTTTGTACTATACAATTCTCAACATATATAAAATTCTCTACACAGTGAACCAAATTTTAAAAGATCAAGAGCAAAAATTTAAAATAGGAATATAGTAATCAAACATCTATATACGATAGAATAATGTCAAATGAGAAAAAAAAAACAATACGAACTAGGATACCTACGCTATAAATATAATGAAGAAACAAAAGAGAAAAAAAAATAATAATCCAAAACACGTACAGCGACTCATTATACATAAGCGTATGCGTATAGCAAAAGAAAAAATACAAGAAGACGCGGTTAAACATATTGTTTTATCAAGGAATTAGTTTTTTTTAAGATACTTAATATTGTAAAGTGCAAAAAACGTATCAAAATTTTTATAAACGTCCACACACACAGACGACAAAACTTAATTCTAAGCAAACGTAAAAAAGGAAAAGGGCACGAACAAATGGCTATAGTACGACGACGAGTAAAAATACGTAAAAAAATTTTACAACTGCTCGTTCACAGCAGCTGAAAACAAAAATTATCCCCCAAGAAAGACACAATTAGCTTGGCAGTCCTTGATAAAATATGTTTCGCCAAAGCCTCTAAAACCCTCGTAGCTCTAAATCCTAGTTCAGTACTTATTGTATAATTACACAAACACACAGGTCAAAAAAACGAAAAAAAAAAGGTACACGTATTATATTATATGACATAACGTAAAAACACACAAACTTCGTAGGAATGTAAACTCTAAATTATTAAAAACTACGTCTTAAATCTATTCGCTTATACAGAGACAAAAAAAAAGGAAAAGAAAACGCGAGTTTTAGTGAAAAAAAGGTAAATTAAACGCGAAAGCTAAATCAAAATTGAAAACCAAAAAAAAATACGCCAAAATATGGCTACATTTAAGCGAAAAATGACTACGTATTTATATAAAAAAAAAAAGAAAAAAGAATCTTCATATTCACATCTTAAATTGATAAAAAAAAAGGGGGTATATTGTGTTTGTTATTATAGATTATTGTGTATCGATGAGAAAATAATTTAAACAAAGGGAGCCACCAAAAGACGCGTTGGTTTTGTTACTGAATTGTTGGTTTTTTTTGAAATTTTTCTCAACAGAAACTCGTGCACTCATCACAGATAATGCGGTCAAGTCTGTTGCTGTTCTGATTAAACGGCGAGTCCATTTTACAAGGTTCTTTCAGTAGCCAAAGGTCGAACTTTGACACGGTAAAATCGTTCTCCTTCTTTTAGGTTGTATCGATTGGTTGTCTGTGGAAAATTATCGTTTGTTAAATTCACAATTGAATGGAAATGGTGCATTACTGCACTAGAAATGAAATAGACTGTCATTTACCTTCTTAGGAGCGCAGTATTCTTTTTCAACGACTTCAGCTGGGCAATACAGTTTTCTAGGAGATCCATCTGAAAATATAATAACTCAGTTGTAACTATTTTATTCAAAAACTTGCAATAAGCAGAAGAATCAAATTAAGAGGATAATTAATTATCATTACCTGAAGCTGGTCTTAAACCAAGTTTATCGATCGAAGAAGGATGCAAGAAGTAATGGGTGTTTGAATTCTGTAAAATCGTATAGTTCCTCTGGATCTCATCCCAAACAACTAACACAGGATCTCCAACGTTGCATCTTGAATAAAACAAACAAAGTGATTTCCTTTGAACCCCAATTCATTCAATTATACACACGAAGATGATAATAAGCATACAAATATAGTAGAATATGATAATAACTTACGTCTGAATTGAGATCCTTTCAGGTACAAGGTATGATGAAGATCCGCGACTCTGCAAGAAAAAAACACAAGACATTAATTTAGACCGCACTCGATATTATTATCTGGCATACCTATGGTCCTCAATTAGGTATATGAGAGAACTCAAAACATGAATGATAATTGAAAAAAAAGCAAGAAAAAAGTAAGTACCTTAATGCTTTGCGATGAGCGATGTGATCCCACTCCAGCGCCCTAAGCAAGAAGTAAACCAAAGTTAGAAATGATAGAAAATAACAATGAAAGTGAAATTTTAAGCTATCTTAATACATTTATGTGAAATTTCAAATCTTTGGTCAGCATTTATCAATACCTACTTGCATAATTAATTGTACAGTCTTTGTACAATAAGAGCCCCTGTCAGGCATAAGACCAAAATTAGAAAACTAAACATCTCCTTCCTTTAAACCATACATTTACATATGTAGCAATAGATGAGCAAGGAAACCAAATGATCATGAAATTAATGATAATTGCTCAAAGTTCTCTAACAGTAAAAAAAAGAATATTGAAAAATTATTCAAAAATTGAAGAAAACACAAAATATCATTGCTCTTGATCTTGTACCACCATACATCAGCCTGATTTGAAAGAAAATCAACTGTCAACATTTGTAGATAATCCAGAAGTTTTTTCAAAATCTGAGAAGTTGATCACAATATCACAATAATTGAGATAGGCTCAAAGATATTCACTTGTAGTTGCATCCTGCACCGTGATTATTTACACTGTACCTTGTGCCATGCATGCAACTTAGTGTTTAGTAATTGCAAAGATTAAAAGATATTGATTAATTAATAATTGAGTAAGGTGATGAGTTGATTAATAATCATTCACAGAATGGACTTTAGGCAGAATAATGGCCTAATGTGCTGAAACTAGAGGTTTTGGGCTGAGATTAAATATTATATAATTTATTGTATTCAATCACCAAGCCCTCTTATCATTCTGACATTAATGGTAACCCACCCAACCTATGGATCACTTTCAACTCCTTCAGCAGTATGTAATACATAGTTACTTTAATTAATTATCATTCATTTAATATTTCTGTATCATTAATTCAATCAATTAAATAATTAATACGGTGTTATAATTGTTTTTCATTTATAGGAATTCCAAACATGGAAGTTATAAGAAGAGAACAAGACTAGATCTAACAGGTATAGGTATCAGGTACCTATGGTAATTTCAAAACTGTAAGAGTGTAAGGGTATGGGTATTCCCATGATGATAGCATTGAAGTTTACACTGTATATGATGATCAGAATGAACCTGAAGTTGCTGTTGAACACCATAGTATTGCTGATTTGTCTGCAAATGAAACAACCTGATTGAGACACCTCCCATGAGGCTGCCTTACATTGAACCCAATTGCCAGCACTGATTTTGTTGAAATGCTGACTCAACCTCAGTTCCTCCAAATAAAGCCGAAACACGATCAATTCATGGGTAAAGCAAACATTCCGTGGTCTGCAATGTGGCAACCTAAGTAACTAAATGTACATGCCACTGTATCAGAGTGTGATAGAGCCCATCAGCACAGCTATAGGCTTATTTCAAGGCAAAAATGATGTCTACTATGGTACCTTTTTACCAACTATTCATTCTATTCACATCAAACTTTCAGATGTTATAGATAATTAAAACAAATTAATTGTTGAAAAGAAGTTATTTTAATTCAAAAAGTTTCTGGAAATGGATTTCACTCACTATGTAGTAAGATTTGCAATTACAACTACAGTCTCACACCCAGACTACAAATTGGACTGGGTTATGATTAATCAGGATTGTATTGATCACTAGCTTCTGCTGGATGTGGTTAAAAATTTGATAAAGGAGACAGAAAAAATCTGACTCAGAACAGCCAAGCGATCCAAATTATATTTCTCACCAAGATCTGTGATCCGTGATTCGAATAATTTTTTTTGAGGATCCGCAGCAACCATGTCTGCCACTGGACAGTTACTACTTTGGAGAAGAGGTAATACTGTTCTCTACCAATACAAATTTTTGGACAGATGGACAGATGAAGTACAGATAAAGTTGTTACAACAGTATTAATACTGAAATTATTTTCAACAATATTACATTGGTTACTATTTTGGTTATTTTTTTAATTTTTTTTTTTTTTTTTTTTTTTTTTTTAATAACCTAATAACTTAAGTGAGCTGAGAGGCATTGTGTACTGTGTAAGCTCACCGGGTTGTTCTGTGTTTTTTTTTATCATTCCAGTTTCAACAACTCACCATACATATATGTTTTCTGATTTATCTATACTTCATGATTTTCATATTCGCATAATGCATATGATTTGTCTTATCTCATGTCTCAGAAGAACCTAAGTAATTACTATCAAACTGGCAAACTGTACAGTGTAAATACCTAATGATAATGATGACAAATGATGAATATGGAATGGCTGAGCCACATGAAAACAGCGATTTTTATTGCTACTGCTACCACAGATCAGAGAAATGGTGTAATGAAATGGCTGAGCTACCTCAAATTGAAAAGGCCAATTTAATTGCTGGATGTAACATTGGTGCCTAGTTATAATTGTATTATGCAACCAAAATATAAATACTAAATAGAGAGAAAATTGACATCTTCAGAAAACTGTTCAACCATAAAAGTGCAATTTTAAGATTAAGATACAGAAGAATGTTTGCATTCTGTCAAAATTAACATATGTTTGCACTTAAGTTTACAGGAGATTTTTTTTTGCGTTCATTTAATATGTCTCTAACCAATTACATGGTTATCTACATAATTATGTGTCATTAATTAATTACTTAAATCTAAAGGTTTTATGATGGATTTCACTGATTTCAGATCCATTTGTAAGCATTGAAATTGTATTGAATGATCTACACTCGATGTATTATAGCAAAGATGATATGATTTTGTATGAAAATAGACACCTCTGCTAGTAATCCATCACAAACATTTTATAGTTGAGAGTGATCACTAAGATTAGGAATTTGTAGAATGCAATAATGAATAATAATATGGAATAAAAGGTAGGGAAATGGACCTGTATAGTATGTAAAATGACTCATCAGCATAGAAAATACATTAGAGCTACCTTTGGAGAAAATGTGATGAATTCCATGCCATTTATACAGGGACATCATTTTTTTGGTGGTTGGATACCACCCATGATTTGTTTTCATCAGCCTCAGACATACATTCTGAGCAGAATGAATGAAAATGAGACATTAAAAAGAAGGGTAGTAAAATGGACCACTTGAGCCATTTTGTTCATAGCGCATATTTTAAGTGGAATTGTAAATGAGACACACATACACAGAAATGATATTAAAATTGCATCATGAGTTTTCTCTTCTACAGCCATGCTATAGAAGAATTTTTTTTCATTGACCAATTTTCAATAATTGGTATTGGAAACATTGATTCATTCATTTTTTTCAATTTTGCGCAACAAAATGTTGTGGTCCCATCATGATTTTGGTAGCAGGACCCACACGTTTTTTTTTTTCAAATGGGGCATTATGAGCTTATCTACATCATTTTGCAATTGCGGATTTACATTAAAAAGCTCAATTTTCAACAATTGGAAAAGCCTTTGTACACTTTGAAAATGCTGACCAAAAACCATAAGACAGAAAAATTATGGCTACAAATAAACCAAAACCAAATTCACCAAAAAAGAGAAAAAGAACACAATTTAGAATAAGTAATGGAAAATAACTTGCCTTTTTATAAGCAATCCTTTCCTTGAACCTGGTTCTTCCCTGTTGCATATCAGGACTGCTACTAGTGCTGGTTAGACTGGTCGAACTGCACGAATCTCTGCACAAAAAGACATACCCAATAAATCATCTGCAGTCATCATTGATATTGTATCAATTGGCAACATGAAAATTCAATCAAGTACGAACGTGTTGAACGATGTTTGAGAGCCGAATGAATACTTGGAGGTTCGTTCTTTGATCAATTCAGTTTCTAAACGAGTTTTCTCTCTTTCCAGTTCTTCAATGCGGTTTATCAACGAATAGCTACCTCTGCAAAAAGAAACGAAATTCGAAATTAAAAAGCCATTACTTCAAAAGGAAGCGTAGAATGAAACTAATTAAGAATCAACATGTCCACTCACCCTTCATGACCAGTCAACGTATGGATGGTTTCTTTATGACGCTGCAACTCGGATAACAAAGATGTTTCTCTAACTTTCATCATATCCAGCTGTTTATCGAATTCTTCCACCAATGGTCTGCGGATCGATTCTTCCAAAGACTACAAAATCAAGATCAATTAAAAATCGCCAACTTATCCAAGCAGACCAGTAGAGTAGACAACTACCTCTTTCTCCGTTTTAAATTGCGAGTTAATTTGACGCATTTCTTCTTCGAGTTTCGATTCATAAGCGTATCTCTCGTTGGCAATGGCTTGATTCAATTGCTGTTGCATATCTTGTTTAAGTTGACTAATTGCAGCTTCGTGTGCGCCATATTCGATGATATCGCCACGCTAAGAACAATTCACAACGATTAAGAAATCAAACCTCGAAAATGCACAGGACCATAATTCCATTGAAAAAATGAATCTTTCTTACCCGTACCTCGATTTTCTCCAAACTCGTGTCACTTGGGCTGCGCTCCATGTTCGTACAAGTCATTAGTTTGAAACGTTGACGTAAAGCTTCCATTTCTTTTTTATGTTTGATGGTCAGTTCTTCGGTAATTTCTTTGATGATTTGCGCTTTCTGCTGAGCGACTACTTCGTTGACTCGTTTCTCGAACTTTTCTTCTTCGCTTTCTTCGTCCATTTTTTCTGTTTCGATGGTGGATATTTTGAAATAGAGCGATTTTATCTTGTCGTCTTTCTGGTGTAATTTCTGCTCACGAAGAAAACAATATAGTGAGTTAAAATGGATGTTCGAGGGATTCTATTCAGTCAAAGAAGGGTAAAAATACGAGCGGTACGAACTTGTAGAAGCGTGTGTATGTGACTCTGTTGTTGTTGTGATTCGCTATATAGTTTTTGCATAACGGCGATGATTTCGGACTGGTGAGAATAAACCCAGCTTCGTAAAGCGGACAAGTCATTTCGTAATGAGATCACTGTGTTGTGAGCGACGGTTCCTAAAACGGCCATACCGTCTCTCATGGTTTTCATGTCGTTCTGTAAAAATAATACATTGTAGATATTTTTGTCATTGATGTAACGTACGAGTAAATTCAAAAAAATTATCAACAAGGGCATCTCTCAGTCATTCAAGTCATGAAATTTGCTCAATTTTTTTTTTTTTTTTTTAAACCAAAGCATAAGGCTCATGGGGTAGTTTCCCAAAAAGAATTGTGCTTACCAAATGGAACATTACGGGTCATATGTACGAGAGAGGGGCTGAATTTTCCAAAAATTGCATGAATTGCAAAAAAAATCTATTTGGCTGTCGTATTATGACGGAAAATCCCATTTTTGATCCACATTTAGAGACCCAATTTTGAATCAAAGAAGGAAAATAGTAGTTTTGGGAGGCTCCAATTTTTCAAAAAACTTAGTAAGTATAAAATGTCAAAAAATATTTTTGGGGGGATCAGCTCAGCAGATCCTCAACTTCCGACAGAAAAATTAGCAAATTCGATGACCAGGTGATCGAGAGAGGTCTCCCTCGTACGTTGAAAAAAATAAATTCACGAACCTCGTGTTTAACTCGATCCGACTCCTTCTCCAGATCATCTTTTTTCTCTCTGGTGCTGCTGTCTTCGTACGACATAGCCACCACTAAATCTTGAGTTTTGGACGCGTTCGACGACGAAGACATAACAACAGCTAATCGATCGTCATCGTTGGTTTTCTGTTTGGGTGCGCCCTCGTCTTCGATTTCGCTCAACGTTAAAGACTTGGACAGGAAGAAATTACGAATGGAGTCGACGTCCGGTAATTGAACGCATTCTTCTAGGTCTGGTAAATGTTGACATAACTGTTTCAGGTCATCTTCGCAAAGCTGCGGAGTAAAACAAACAAAAAATACAACAGGTTGTTAATTTCGTCCATAATAATGACAAAACGAACCGAGAAATTTTTTAGGAGATGGATTCTTACCGCTGGTAAATTATTATCGAATATAGGAGGCGACTGGGTGGCAAAATTCGACGGCATGTCTTTCAATCCGGGGAACAGGCATTCTAGAAAATGGCCTTCGAACTGAGCCATGAATTTTTTCCTCCGTTCGGTTTCTTCGCTATAAATAGTGAATATTTTACAAGCCAGGTCGCTTGCCCACTGTAAAAGTAATCGTCAATGAATAAAATGAATTTCTGGCATCGCAGGCTGCATTTTTCTGATCACTCTTGTAAACGCATTATACGAACCATTAAAAAAGCCTGAGAATACGATCGACGTCTGACAACTTCGGACACAGCCGAGAAATAATTTTTAGGCGTCGAATGTAACTGTTGCACCACTTCGACATATTGACGAACGCGTTTCATATTCGCACCATGTAGTAATAACATTGAGCGTATTTCAGCAGCTCGTTCTTGAATAGTCATCACAGCCCTGAAAGGAGCGATACAGAGAGCACATAGATTAGCAATCCAAATTCTACAATGTATAGAAGCAATGTACTTCAAAAACTTACTTCAATTTCTTATGGATAATATCACAGAGTTCCTTTTTAGTTTGCAGACACATAAATCTACAATTCCGTACATTGGTATGGTTCGCCTTCATCGCACGCAGCGTGTCTCGATGCGCCGCTATCAAATCTGGCAGTATCGAATCATCTCTCAAATCCGAAATACGTCTATGGTTATGTTGTATGCCCTGCGAACAGATAATTAAGAAATTTTGTTAAAATATCATAGGAAAAAAAACAGGAAAATTTTAATTGAAAATTGGAAAAAAAATTACAAAAAAAAAAAACATTTTAATTAAAATCTGAAAATGAAACTTGATTGAGACTACTATATTTTACAATATTTCAGCAGCAGGTAGGGCTTTTGGAATTTTTTAGTAAAAAAAATTAGACTATCAATTTGGCAACTTTTTGGTAAATAAGCGAGATTTTTGGAAAATTTTTGAAAAAAAGAAACAAAGACTTCAAAACAATTAAAAATTTTTGCGAAAAAAGGAGAATTTTTGGCAAAAAAGCGAGAATTTGGAAAGTTTTGGGGTAAAAGGAACACTTTTGAAAACATTTGACGAAAACGGTGGCTTTTTACAAATTTTGACAGAAGGCGAAACATTTTGCTATTTTTAGAGGAAAACAAGACTATGACAATTTTAGCAAAAGGCATGACTTTTTGGCAGTTTCTGGCAAAAAAGCAAAACTTAATTTCAGAGCAAATTTTGGAAGACAAATCAAAATTTTAGACCAAAATAAAGACTGGGAAAATTCTCAATTTTTGGCAAAATGCGAAACTCCTACACAAAAAAATGAGGCTACTGTAAATTTTCTGTAAAAAAGTAAGTTTTTAGCAATTTTAGGTGAAAAAATGGAATTTATTCACAATTTTGGCAAAACGCAAGAATAATTTTTAGAAAACATTTTGAGCGACTGGAGAGGGTGGGATGAATTTTTTTGGAAATTTCAAATAAAAGAGCGACAATTTTAGAGGAATTTTTCACAAAAAAATTGACTTTCAGGCGCGATTTTGAGCGAAGACGAGATTTTCAGAAACTTTTGGTAGAAATGGAAATTTTGAATTAAACATTTTAGTAAAAAGGCAAAACTTTTCAACAATTTTTGGAAAAAAAACAGAAGTACATATTTGACAATTTTTAACAAAAAAATGAATGCTTTTAGCAATTCTGGGTGAAAAAGTGATTTCTAAAAATAAAAAGCTCTCTCCTGAAAAATTGACTCACTTGAGAACTGAATGTACCACTTTTATTTCAATTTTTTCATGAAGAGGAGCCTGATAGTCTAATTCCTGATTTAATTTTTTTAAATGATTTTTTATAATCCTTCAGGCTCTTTTTGAAAATTTGACACGTGTTAATTTTATGTCATAAGTCATAATCATTCCTACTCGAAAGTTCCAAGTTCCGAAAGAAAAGGAAAATCAAAGGAAAGTTTTCTGAAAGTTTCTAAGATCGATAAAGAAATGAGTATTATTCAGAGACCAAAAACGGATTTTGTGAACGATCCTGTTCAAATAATGGAGTTGATTTTAAAATTTTTGACCTTCAATACCATCAACCGGAGGTGAGGAGGAGGGGGGAGGGTGAAACTTATAAAATTCAGTTCAAAAATCGTGATGAGTAATTCCATGGGTCAAAAAATTATGTTTAAACGAACTGATTTTTAAGGAAAGGGGGGGGGGGTGAAATTACATTCAAAAATTTTCGAAAATGCAATAGAAACTTCAATCATTGATACGGGTATTCCCTTTTTTTACTCAAGAAAAACACTTAAAAATTGAAAAAAAATCAACTCTTCATCATAAAAGGGAATGAAGTTGAAAAATCACCACCAACATTGTTTTTGAGTTCGAATATCTTTTCAATCCCCATTCTTTTAACAACCAACAAGCATTTTTTTCAAAATTGGATTTTTACTCGTAGTTTTAGAAGTAAAATTCAATATCCCTCTCCTCCCATCTCCTGATAATTTGTCGACCATTCAAGTACTTATACATACCGAAAATCAAAAAATGCTAAAAATTGGCAAGAAGACGATAAATACTTTGAAAAGTAAACGAAAAACACATTTTCTGCCAGCTTATAAGCAATGGATCGTGTGGGTATTATTTTTGAAATTTCAAAATACGTAAATAGATTTTAAAGTTCAACACAGTGGGAAAAAATGCAAAAAATTTGATCGTATTTACATAGATTGAAAATGAGAGTATTCGCTCAAACGTCAAATTTCAACTAATTTTATCAAAAAATAACCACGATTGAGTCGAAATATCTTCCTGCAGGAGGCTCAAAAATATTCTCCAACAATTAAAAATATAAGTAGAAAAAATCAACTCGAACGAATTCTCATATCACAGTCCCAAGCTGATAGCGTAATAGCTTTTCAACATTATTCGCCTACGTAAAAAAAAAACTCGACTCTCACACTTGGCAACAATGTAACTGCAATTCGAAGTTCAAGTTTTTACGCAAACGAGCTAAAATACCACACCACAGAATACGCAACCCGTCGCGAAAATCTACGGGTGACACCTATGACCCTTGTCAAGTCAATTATACAATAATATACCTACTAAAGGCACACAACAACGACAACCATGTACTTCTCTCGTACAGACTACGGAGTCAGCGGTGTTCTTTGACCGAGACCCTGTGCCTGTGCTGTCGATAGATATACGATACGATTACGATACGATAAGGTACCCACGAAGAAGAAAGAAATCCAAGAGAAACGCAACTTACATCTGATTTACTCATCTGATCGTTGAACAAGTCTTTAATACGCTGGCAAATCTGTTGCAGGTTCATTAATTTTTCGACTATTTCGCTGACGTTACGTACGCTGGATAATTCGTCGGCGCTAATTAACGTATTGATGTCATCTTTCAACGAGACCAAAGCGTGTTCGTCGTACTAAAAAAAAAAATCATCGAAAATCAGCACACAGATCGTAATTGAGAAGATCAAGATTTATACGAATACGAATCGTATCTCGATCATTATTGTAATCTATAAGATCACCTACCCTTGCCAATGCAGCTCTACTCATCTCGACCGTATTCTCCAAACTTTGCTCGGGGTCTTTGGCCGAGATCCATTCCAGTAAAGAGACATCGTTGGTTTTGGACTTATCGCAACATGTCTCCATTCTGGCACGTTCTTCTTCGTTGCCATCGAGTAGGGCTGGTAAAATTGGTATTTTTGATAACAAGGCTAGATCTTCCGAGAACCTAGAAGCAACAGCAGTGCGACAAGTTACGTTAAAAATCTTACGTAATCGCATTTCATTTTTTTTGCACCGGTGCAGGTATCATTACATATACACGTCGAATAGACCGGTGCTCATTTGGATGAATGAACCGTAGACCGTAGCAGGTAAGTAGGTACATAAATAACCCATACCTGTCAATCAGATCTATATTTTTTGCTCTAGTTTCCAGGTATTTATTGTACGAGGAGTCGAAAGCCGCCAGTTGCCCTTCGAATGTGCGTAATACATCGTCCAAATTTGCCAAAGCCGCCGAGAAACCTGCAAAAATTTAATTAAATTTCATTTAACGATGATAATATTTTTAATATCTAACGTAAAGAACATTGTAGTACATACAAATGCATCATATTTTACTCTTCCTTATCGAGTACTATAAACAAACTACGACCTACATAAATTTTAAAAAACGTAATAATTCACTACAATTTTCATCTTCATTCAATCTCTCTCACACCCTTCTCGTATAATAAAACAATCACGTAAGTAATTCATCTTCTCGCAAACGATATCGAATTCATCAATATTTTTACACCTCTTATCAACGAGCAGTCGAGCAAGTATCAATGTTTCAATGAAAAAAACGAGAGAAAAAAAATCGCTCATTATAAAAATTTAATCCCAATAAAATTTACGTCGTAGACGTCTCGTAAATTTGGGTCAGATACGCGGAAACACGACAAAAATTACGTCAATATCGCGAAAATAATCGCCGAATTGAGGACTCTGTGTTCGGAAAATATTGAAACGTAAAAAAAAACAACGAAGTGATGTATAATATTGCACGTTTCTGGGAAAAATTATTCATACGGAGGAAAAAGAAAAGAGCTTGCGTTATATTTTTCTGAAATGAAAAATGTCAACGACTCACGATACGTAGAAATCGGCACGTTTTCGTGAGTCTTTTCTTGAGGTTCATTTTTTTCAAGGGTAAGAGGAGAAGGAATAGGTTTCCGAAAATTTGAAGTCTCTAACGATAAGATTCAAGTTTTCTCCATAAATTTTTGAAATAAGCACTGATTATATCGAAGATGTGGAAATATGAGAATTAATTTCTATAAATTCCAACTTGCCCAACCCAAAAAGTTACCTTTTCCGCAAATTCCAATTTTATGAGTAATTTTTAAAACCAAATTTTACCTCCCCTCCACACCCAAAAATTATTATGGCGACGTTTGGTAATAGGCGGAATTCCTGGAGAAAATTTGAAATAAAACTTTAAAATCTAAATTAGTTATCTCATGTACTTTTAGAACCATTTTCAATCTTTTCAAGAATTTTTTCAAATTTCCGAAAAATTCCAAAAAATCAAAAAAAAAAGTTCAAAATAAATCCAATTAAGTAGAATGAGAAAGAAGTAACTGTTTCAAGTCACCATATTTTCATTTCTTTGAAATTATCAAAAATAGAATTCCCCATTTTTAACCTCATTCAGGAGATTAGACGATGATTATGGGTATGAGGAGGGGGCAAAAGTCTCAAACTAGAAATTTCAATCACAATTTTTAGACATCATTTTACAGATTTTATTCCCCTCTGAAAATTTCTAACAGTAGATACGAGTATTTTCAATTTTGAACCCTATTCAGATGAATAGATCACAGTTAGGAAGAGGAAGGGGAGGGTGCCAAAGTCTCTAGACCTGACCGAAAATTACATTAACATTACTATCATAGTTTTTTTCAGACATCATTTCACAGATTCTTTCACCTCACAATCAGATTATCAAAAACAGAAATTTCAATTTTTGAACCCCATTCAGATCATTAAAATGACGATTGGGAAAGGAAGGGAAGCGAAGGGGGAGGGTGCCAAGTATCAGGCCGGAAATTTACATTACGTCACAGTCTTCAGACATCATTTTACAGCATTTTTCCAGAAAATTTTCAATTTTGATCATTGAATCTCGTTTAGATGATCAGACGACGGGGACAGGAGAAAAGTGTCCATTTGCAAAATTTGAAAATTTTTACTGCAGTTTCTGGCATGACTTTTTCAGACGAACAAAAAAGATTCTTTTCTAAATTGTCTATTCCTAAAAGTGAAAGCATTACTAGTAAATTTTGAAAAAAAAAAAAAAATAGAATCGTTTCACCAAAGTTCCTCAAATTTTTCCAAAATTGAATTTTGTAACATTTTGAAGGCGAGTTCTTGAATAACCTTTCAAGATAATAAAAAAAAGTTATTTTTATGAAATTGCTCATCTTTGAAATTATATTATTGAAAAATCTGAAAGGAATGATATTTTATTGCAATTTCAAGGCACCCTCAAAAATTCATTAGCTCATATTATCATCCCTTAATTTCAGCGATAAGTGAGCTGTTTTGTAGGGGAAACTTTTTTTGTTCGTCCTGAAAAGTTGTGCAAAAAAACAATTGATCAAAAATTTAGTTTTTCAAAATTCAGATACCCCAACGCCCTCTTTTATACATATGTATAAGAATATTTATGGGAAACCTGTCAAATAAAGTTCTTATTTAAGTTGGTATTGAAATCGAAAATCAAAAATTTGCACATTTTTCGCGTCGACTAGAATGAGAAAAAATTCCAACAAAAATTTTGGACTCTCGGAACCATCATTTTGGAACTGGGGGGGGGGCGGTCCAAAATTTGATTTTTTAAGCCAATTTTTTAATTTTTCACCAAATTAAGATAAGTAGTTCGTGTTTCCTGGAATGCTCTACTTATAGAAGGGTGGGCAGGACCTATGCCATTCTTTCGAATTTTTTCACCATTTCGTGCTGCATAGTAAGAACCTTTCAACTTTGAGAAAAAGACCATCACGATTTCACAAGTACCTATAGTGATAGCGAATCATATCTGAAATAATGAAGTTTTTTCGTTACTTTTCCAGAAAATTACTCATTATTTTCAACTAGGTGGGATGAAGAATTCTTCATTTTTTTTAAATTTTTTGCATCCACAATTTTTGATAGGGAGAAATAAGGCAGCAAAAGAGAAAAACAACACAGCATGAATAGAAGTGAAAAAGACCAACATTTTTGAACTCAGCGCGAAATTTTAAATCATTTTGACAGGTCACATCAATACTCTAAAATTAATATTCTCACAGTATACGTATCTCAAAAGGAGAGGTTGGAAGGAGAGGAGATGAATTTTTTGAAATAACGACATACCGGAATGAAAAACACATAACACAAATGAGCAATTCGAGTTCCATAATAAACATAACTTCCCAACATTAATTTCATAAACATGCAAGGTCAAATTAATTTCTTCACTCGGAGTCGACTATGCAGGCAAATTTCAACAGGAGGGAGAGGAAGGGGAAAATGAACACATGAACACTATTTTCGAATTCGGTGTGAAATTTTAACCCATTTTGATAGGTCACACCTATATTTTCAAATAAATGCATCAATACTAAAATTTGAGGATGGAGGGGAGGGGGCGGATGACAACTCCTCAATTTCGCGTTATGAGCAGATACTCTTCGGCTGTTTTCATTTCATTGCCAGACAAAATTTGAAGAACCGTTTGGTTTCCATTACAATCGTTTTCGAATCAACAGAAACATTTCACCAACCACCACCCCCCCCCCACCGAAACGCAAGGAAATTGCATTCCTGTTGTAATAGAATGCGGTTATGTAGAATGCCATAAAAAAAATACGTAATGAGTTCGTCAAATGTTTGTTAGTTTCGATCATGCCCATAATATCATGTTTGATAGCTTACTCCCCTCCCCCCCCCCCCTATTTATTACCCGGGAAAAATGTATAGGAAAATATCAGATAAATTTAATTTTAGAGCGTTTTTTCATCCATCGATCGTTCATCAATTCATCATAATTCGTGTCGGATTCATTTCATTCGGAAGACAAAATCACTAAACTATATCCCCCCCCGCCCATTTTACTCATCGCCCATTTTCTACGCCAATCGCAGCAAAAATAAGTAGGTCGTGTGAGGTATCGTTTGATACGTAAATCCTCGCATCGACTCCAATTCCGAGGGTATTTTTTGAATTTAACCTCTTCCATCTCACACGTTACCCATCATATCGTACCTAAAAATCAATTATCGTCGCAAAAATATACAAACCTTGATGTTGCAATAACTGATCGGTGTTGATTTTATCGCATAACATCTTCGCCTCGGTGGCCTGCTCGACATATTTTTTCGCCAGCTGGGATCCTTTCTCGATGGTATAAAGGGATACCGGAGCTGATAAATTTTCAATACTGTCGAAGAGCTGATTGAGTTCATTATCTGTAACATAAACAATACAAGCAAATTAAATATCGACTACTCGAATTACAAAATCATCAACGACAGCGTTACAAATCGTTCTGCACACCAGAACATAATTATATGGCAACACGTATATGTATAGGTAGGTACGTAAGAAATAATCGTAATAATATAATAACTCGAGTACAAGTAGGTACAGTATACTCGGTAACCAGATAAATAAAATTAAAACAACTCGCGATGTAGGATATTTTCAATTCACTAACACGATAGGTAGAGGTACAAAACAAAAAAAACCGAGCCGAAAACCTTGAAAAAAACAAACGATTCGGCGTACGTTGACAACGCAATTTAATCATGTTCTAATGACTCTATACGAGCCTAAAAAAAAAAAACCGCTTACCGTTATACCTGCCTACCTATAGCTAATAAAATTGGAGTATTTGTTTAAATTTTACGAGCCTATTTCACGCACCTGGGTACCCCATTTGATATAGATATTGGAAAAGAATCAGATCGAGTCGATTATCTCGCACATATTGAGAGATCATAATTATGCTTTCTTTTTACGAGCATCTTGGCGAGGAAAAATCTACCTACGCGTGAAAATCGTCTAGAGAAAAATTCATTCGGTAATCGTCCAACTTAGAGTCTAAAAATATCCCAGAAACCGAACGTGAAATTACAGCTATGTTAGTTTTTCGTCAACAATCCGACTCAATGTACGAGCTTATCGTTTAATTGATTAACGTCATATCGGAAAATTCCCAAATAAACCCGCTTCCTTATTTACAAAAGCGAAAGTCTCCCTTCGCCTCTACCTTTCACCTGTCCATTGTAGGTTTGCCATTCTGATTCCCATTGGTATTGGTATTAAAACCAATAGGTACGATAAACGTAAACAAAGTGACAGCTCGACGAGTTCACCAACAAGAGGGGTTCGAGGAGTAGAGGCAGATAGGTAATCGACGGCATAAAAAAAGACAATACCATCCGAAGGTCTACAACACCGCGAACCGCGAGTAAGTATATACAATTTATATTTAAATTCAGCCATCGCGTCGATTTCGATCATAAAAATCGCCGCCGAACCTCGTACCTATACCGACGACATTTTCACGCCTTATCAACATTCACAACTTGAAGTGAAGGCAGAGCGTGTGTTAATGAATCGGCGAAAAAATAAATTATTAAATGTACTCGCTAACGAGTTTCGTCGAACGTTGTGTATCTACTGCATGGTTAAAATTACGTCAAATCTCGTGCACGTGTTCGCAACAAAGAAGTATATTAGGCAACGTGACGACGTCTCGACGTGATCTTTAAAACAAAACAAAATAAAACGACAAATAACGAAAAAACTAGATCTTTTGTGCATTCTCATGTGAAAGAAAAATACGTACTTAGCGAAGACCAGCAAGCAGCAGGGGTTTCCCAAATCAACCCCCTTCACTCCTCAACAATCTGAGCTTTACCTGTCACAATTATTGTTATTTGAAATATGCGCCGATGAAACACGTGGCCGAACTTTTTTTTAGTAGCTTATCAATATCACTTCAATGTACAAAAAAACAATGATAACGAACAAATAATAACACTGCACACAACGTTAAGGAAAGAGCCGCCTTTTCACTTGAAAATCATACAGTGATAATGAAATTGATAGCTTGGCAAAATAACAAAACCAGACTGGCGATTGCGATAAGTGAATGAAAACAAAGTGTCTACCGTGTCTAGGGTCGACTGAATTGAAAAAAAAATGAATTTCATACCTTTTCTTTGACCTTTTCGGACAAATCTACGAATTTTTGAAACCATAATACCGGTTTTTGATACAAAAAATTCGGGAAAACTTCAAATACCTAATACATTACCTGAAAAAACCAAAAGGCAACCCAGACAACCGAAAAAAATGTGAAGTACATTTCAGCATACTCGGATTGTTTCAAACCCCCCTTCCCTATCCACTTGGGAATCTGGAAAATTTTCATTTGAATTAATCATTTTCTATGTACTATCTAAACCTCAGAATTTTCAACTTGGCTCAAATTTTTCTAAAAACAGAATTTCTATAGATTCTCATAGAAATGACTTTTTTTGACTTTTCTGGGTTCTCAGCTCAATTTGAATTTATCAATCAATTCACAAACGTCTGTGGGGTGTTTACGAAGCAATTGCTCTCATTTAAGAAACTCGACTTAGTTTTGCCTCTAATAACTGAACAGTTTCATTTCCATTATATTTCTAGCTAAAAAATTGAAGTGAGTTCTATTTCTACATTCATATTTCATCTTGAAAAAAAGTGAGAAGAAGGGGAAAAGGGAGTTCAAAACCCTGAAAATTTTGAAGATTTTTTTTTACAATTTCAATTTTTGCACATTTTAGCATTTTGCTGACTTTCTTCAACTCCAAAAACCAAAAAATACAAAAAAAGGCAAAACACAGAGAATGAGTTAGACCTCATGACAACCATTTGAAGGCATTTACAGGCACCAACATTTTTAAAAACAACGAAAATTCACCAGATTCGAAAACTTTTTCGACTAAAAAATTTAAATGGATAATCTGAATGATACAGTGAGGACATTTGGCAATTACAGTGAATTGAAAGTAGGGGTTGGGGTTCGAATATGCCCCAAAATTTGAAAAATCAGCACTTTATCCATTTAGAAAAAAAAAAGATGTTTTTGGAAGAGGCGCTGAATGTAGATTTCGTGTTGAATTTAATGGTGAACTTCAAATACTCAAAATTGACTTGGGTTCTTGATTTGAGCTCATCTCCCCTCACCCCCCCCCACATTTGAAATAAAATATTATCCAAGGTGTTTTTTCTTTCAAAGAAATGGTTTTCCTTGATTTTTCTTGGAATTTCAGATCATTTTCCTCAATTTTCCAAACCTTTAAAGTGACAAAACGCGAGCAAAACCTTTCAGTATTGAAGAAAAAAAATCAACGAAAAAAATAACAAAATAACAGAATCATAATAAATTAAAATGTTCTGGATGGTTTCAAATTTTTGGAAGTTCAACTTACTACGTAGTACGTACGTACTTTCAAAACTTTTAGGTTAAAAAAAAAACGAGACATTCAGTCAATATTTTTGGCAAAAAAGTGAGACTTTTAGACAATTCTTGAAGAAATGTGAGAAATTTTTGGGAATTTTTTTGTAAAAAAATTACTATTTTGACAATTCTTAAAAATTTTGTTAAAAACGAGTATTTTTGAAAATTTTTGGCAAAAAAAAACAAGACCGACAATTTTAGCAAAAAAACAGGACTTTTGGGGAATTTTTGGCCAAAAATGATACGTTTAGGCAGTTTTAGGCAGAAAATCAAGATCTTTAGGGTAACTAATTTTTAGGAAAAAAGTGAAAATCTTCAGAAAGTTTTTAAAAAGCAAGAATTTGACTACATTAGTAAAAAACAGCAATTTTGGGAAATTATGACTATAGAAAACTGTATTTTTTTGGCATTTTTCTGGTTAAAAAACAAGATTTTTCAATGATTTTTGGCAATTTCAGTTACAAAAGCAAGACTCTTTGAAAAGCTAAAATTTTTCGCAATTTTTGACAAAAAGCAAGACTTTTGAACAATTTTAGACAAAAAAAATACCAATTTTTTTGCTTTTTGTGCATGAAAACTGAGGACCTGAGGTGCCTCGAAATTCAAACTCTAAAATTTTCTTTTCAATTTGCCGGATGAAAAATCCAAACCAAAAAAAATAAAACACTGCAATAAAAAAAAAGCAAACTCCAAAACCCCGAAAGAGAAACATTTTCCATTTCAGATACCCCCCTCCTCATTAATCCTTCGAAAAAGGTAAAATAAAATTAATTTTGATAAATTTATTAATTCACTAATAGCTACATACATCAATCTAAAAATCACACTATTCTATCAGATTATCAGAAAATATCAACAAAATGATGCAGAAATACTAATTTCTAACTGCTCGTAAAAAGATTAAAATCAAAATTTGAAACAAAATCCAAGAAATTCCAGCCCCTCCGCGAGAAAATTCCCCCAGGTATTCAAAATTTCCCACCCTAATCGACCACAACAAAAAACACCTCACACACGAGCTGACTTTCATCGTATCATAAATAATACGAAAAGACATCACCGAAGTACCCTCTAAATCACACTAGCGCCCTTCGATATCCATCAATCGATACCCAACACGACCAACTACCTTATCAGTCATCACCACCCGGCACCCCTACAGTCATCGACTCATCGTACTAAATAAAATAGGGTGGCTACGACCTCCGTTGTTTTATAAATAAATCTAGAACGCTACGAGGGTGGCGCACGAAGAGGGGAGTAGATAAGAGGACACACTAAAGAGTAAAAGATAAGAAGGGTGAAGATTGAAGATCGTCCTCGTGTCATTCATCCGGCAAAAGAGAGTCACTTTCTTTCGCGTATTTTCATCGAATGTCAACTCACTCGAGCTAGATTTTCTTCATCACCACAAACAGAAAAAAGAAAGAAAACGAAAAGGAGTCACAGGGTGGTGGTGGGGGGAGGGGCGAAATCCTTTTTTCCAAAGCTTCGTTTAATATGTTTAAAGGATAAAGAATAAAGAGTAAAGCGAAGATAATGGGGCGAGAAAATAAGATTTCCGTGTACACTGCGACTTGACTATCTATAGTAAGCTATTCTATTTGATGAAAGTGGATAAGGAGTAAGGGGGGATGAATGTCGGTCGCTTCAAAGAGTACATATTTAACTTGATATAAAGAAACAAATACAAGAATGTACGAGTTTGAAGCTGGACCGAGGGGAAATTGAGATGAAAGATGTTAGATTATACGAGCAGGAAATTAAAAATTATGACATTTTTTCTTTGGAGGAATTGCAGGCATTTCATTTTTTGTACAACTTTTAACCCTCTGTCTTTTTACATTCGTCATTTTTTTTATCTATTTTCTTACCAAAGAAAAAAAATCATCTCACAATCAGTTAAATGCGAAAATGTTCAATTACGTGTTTCAAGACACAACATTCAACAAACTGCACAGCAATCTAATTTGAAATTAGATCATTTGGGCCCCCCTTTTCGACATTTTTTTTGTTGAAAATTGGAGAATGAAAAATCTTTTAAAACCTCCAGAATGATTTGAAACAACTATCGATCGATTTGAGAGATTAAAAATAAGGTATGAACCAAATTTCAACTTTCTACCTCAATTTAATGAAATTTTCAAAATTTTTACCGAAAATGGACCTAAGTAATCTAAATTCATAAAAATTCGCCAAAAAAATGGAAAAATAAAATTCAGCACTTAATATTTGGCATAATGGAGCACTCTTGGGTATTCTTTCAATTTTTTCTTTGTCTGGTCAAAAAATTCTTCACCCATTTGGAGTATCTTGTCAGCTGTGCCCAGAAAGGTCATCAGAGACATAAAACTCCGCATAAAAGACTCGAAGTTCAACCTCGAATAAAAATTTCAAGACGAATATACACAGCTGGACGACATCTTCGTCGTCAAAATATCGCTCAACAAGCCCATAATATTATGACGCAATGTTAAAGCGTTAAAATAGCTCGACTTAAATCCACACAACACTAGCCCCGTACGTGTTCGCAATCTTTACGACAATGTTACGAAATCACCCTGCTAACCGCTCTCCACGCGACTACTGTGCATTAAAAGATCCTTGATAAAAGTTGAACAAAAAAAAAGGTAAAGAGTGATCGTCGAATAAGAGCAGATGAAGATAAAACGCCAAGGGATATAGCTACGCGATAGTTGAACACAACTACTCATTAACCAATGGGCGATAATTTCGACTATTTACCCAAATGAGCAAAAATGAAGCTTGATCAGTCATCAAAATTACTCAAATACCAAGAACACAGAATTAAAAATAATTTGATGAAATCTCTTAGTAATTATAATATCTCGCGAATTTCAAATCTACAAAATACGTACGCATAACTTCGAGGAAAATTCGAAAATTTCATCGAGTTAGGAGATAGGGAACAGAGGGGAGGATACCTGTACATGAGTAATGGTTTTATTAGCGTATTAATGTATTATTATTGTTGTTGTTACTGCAGTTAGTGGATCGATTATGCAACGCATCAGACCAGACACGTGTACGCGAATCCTACCTTGACTATGGCAGGAAAAAAAATATAGATACTCGTCTGGGAATCGAAATATTACGCTCTTTATTCTTTTATAATATGCAAGTATGTAATATTTGTAATATGCCACCATGTTCGACATCAGCTATATAGAGTTGTATGCTCGTAAGTCGTATGTAGATATCCGATTATTTCATTGTAATTAAAACGTTGCTGATGACGAGCATTTCGACTACATAGATATGACGAAGACGAAGAAGACGTGCGAAAATGTTATTCATACGCCCTTCCATTATATTCCGCGTAAGTATAAGTAATAGTGCTGTCTACCTCCATAGTCCATGTACACTCACACACACATACACATTCACACCACGAAAGCGTATCGTTTTATGGACGAAACTATACATATAATATACAAGTTGGTAATATCGCTAAACTCGTATTCGCTGATAACAAAAAAAAAAATTACCACGACTGAACTGACAGACAGACAATCCATGTTCGGAGATTATTTTTTACGCGATAATTTACAGCAATACGCCTGCACGGTGCACATGGTGGCGAACGAGGAAAAAATACAACGTGTTCAGGAGGAAAAAAATGGCAAAATTATAGGGCAAATTATCGAATATCTAAACAATACCGTTGAGAACAAAGGAAATTTTCCAGGAGGGAATTACATCTGGTGAAAGTGTCGCAGTAGATAAGAAAATTTACTTCAATTCCATAACTGATTAGATGGCTGAACAGGAAATAGAAAGGGGAGGCGAGGTAAAAGTATAGAATAACCAAGGTCAAGATCTTTTGATCGCTGAAGTTCATCAGGGTGCTCACCAAACTGACAAAATTGAGTTTTTTAAACAAATTTCGACATTCTTATCTCCTCCTCTTCCAATTTTCCAGTTTGGAAGACTCCCCCCCCCCAACCAAATCCCCTCCTTTCACTGAAAAAGGAGCTTCTCACACTTTCAGGGGCATTTTTCAGCTAAAAGCATTGCCCATTTAAAATCCTGTATTGATATTTTAAAATGCACAGCGATTGAGGTAGTGATGAAAACATTTCAGGGGGAATACATATAATAATAAGAAAAATAAGTGAAAAATTGACAAAATGAAATCCAAATGGAATTATAGGGTATTGAGTATGCATCTTGAATGCTTAAAAATGTATTTAAATGAATGAAGGAAATCCAAAAAGAATTCTCAAACGTTCACAAAGGAACCTCTAAGTCACTCAGATACAGCTTTTGCTCATTTTTCAATCAAAATATGAAGACCCATGGGGTAGCCCCCCTCCAATCTCAAAAAATCAACAGCCCAAATCAGAAATTGAGGGTCCTAAAATTTCATTTTCTCAAAACTACTCAAATGACAAATTTTAAAACTGACAGAAAAAAATTGAAATTCTGGAAACTTATGCCTTCGTTTTCAGTCACATAAGAATGACAGAGACCCAATTTTGGCTTGACAAAAGAAACCACCATTGGGGGGAGAGAATTTTTCAGAACAAATAAAACGTCGCAAAACACACTTTTCTGTCTCCCTGTACTGAAAAATGGTCATAATTTCAGAACTCAATGATAATGAGAATATATTTGTAGCATAGAAAGAAGATTCCCAGAGTTGAAGCTGCCCAATCGCACAATTCGATAATATCTTGACGCATTTTTTTGAAAAAAAAAAATAATAAAGGTCAAAACTATTTTATTTTCTCACTCACATGTTGAAAATAGTCCTCAAAACACTTGAATAGTTGGAATGTGAGCAAGAAAGAAAATTTCTCCAGTTTTGAGTGCCCAACTGCACTTTTTGGGATTTTGAGGAATTTTTTGAAAAAATTTGGGCCCAAAAATACACTTTTGTCACTCTAAGTAGGTATGCTGAAAGTGGCCCAAGAAACGTGCACGTAATTAGAATATGACCTACATAGAAAAAATATTCCCACACTTGTAACAGCCCAAACACACATTTTGGAGGTTTTTGGGCTAGGGGGAGGGAGGGAGTGGTCTATAATATTATTATATTTTCTCAGTTGCAAGTCGAAAATGGTCCTCTCAATCAAAACGATGACCTAGACAGAAGATTCCTTGAAAATTTGCATCTTCTCTCTCTATTGCACATTCAGGGGGGGGGGGGTAAGGTTGGAAAATTTTTTGGGGAAAAAATTATTTCAACACTTGGGTACTTAGAATATGGCCTAGCAAGAAGATTTCTAAAGTTGTAGCTGCCCAAGTGCCCAATCACAAAGTTCAGAATTTTGGGGAATTTTTTTGAGAAATTTGGATCCAAAAATACGTACAACTGTTTTTTTTTCATCTACTTCGAAAGTGACTCTCAAAACGTGATTAGTAAGTGGTTAGAATATGACCAAGAAAAAGCATTCCCAGAGTAGCTTCCTATTCGCACATTTTGAAATTTTAGAACTTTTTTTTTTTGAAAAAAATTGTGGTGAAAAATATTTTTACTTTAACACTTGGCTAATTAGAATACGAACTAGAAAAAATCCCAGAGTGACTCACCAATTGCACACTTTGGGATTTTGGGGAATTTCTCCCCCCTCCCCTTGTATCGAAATTAGACCTTAAAATGTGACTGTAAATCAAACAATGCGACTACTAATGAAATGGAAAAACAAAAATTTTTAAAGTTAAAAGTGAAATTTCTTGAACCCCCCCCCCCTTCGAAAAAATTGAGAAACCAACTTCATCATTAAACCACCCATACGAAAATTTATGCATCTGATTCTCTATAGATCAAAACAACACAACAAAACCACAGGTAAGTGGTTTGACAAAAAACAAACATTGAGCAAATAAAAACACAAATCAACGTTGCCAAATCACCTAACTATACTTGGGTGTTCAGACTTCAGACTTCAGCCTTCAGTTTCATTGTTCACAACTCCACGTGGACTATAATTAAAGATCGGTGCAAGAAAGGGAAAATTTAGACCAAAATCAACGTGTAGGTATTTGAAACAAAGGTAGAGTAATGCGAAAAACGTGGAAAATAATGAAAAAGTAAAACTGAATCGACAGACACGATATCCGAAATTTAATATTTTTCGTTAAAATGCAAATAATCTACAAGCTACATCAATAAATAAAGCATGCGTTTCAAAATCCAAGGCTATTGACTCGAGGAAGTTGAACAACAGATTTTATTAATGGTCAGTGTTTTGGCATCACTGTTGTTTTAATTACCTACCAACTTATTCTTCATTTAATTGTTGATTTTTTTGAAATAACTCGTTGCATTCGTATAATTTTTATCCACGGTAGAGCTTTATTTTGAAAAATTACTTAATTATTTTTAATGTTTTTGCAACAATAGACAAAGTAACGTAGGAAAAAATTCCAAGGTTTTGAAAACGGAGCAAAAAAGTCCTGATTTTCTCAACATTTTTAATAAAAGAAGAAAAACAGCTAAAAAGAGAAGAGAGGGAAATTTCAATGACAAACTTGGTCGACTCCAAAATAAAGAAGTAATTTCTCACCATTCGCCCTCTCAAAAGTGAAAATTCACTTCGAGTGCTTGCTTGAAAATAAATTAAATGAATTTTATCGGGATTTTTTACCTTATTGTGAGAAATTAATGTACAAATTATTCGATCAATTTGTTTTCTCCCTACGTACGTTAGATTGTAGAGCCCGTGGAATGGAAGAGAAAGAGGAAAATGATAAGTTAACCGACTTTTTATGATGTTATTACTTAATGAAATTATTAATTTGTTATTATTATTTATTTTTCTCCAACATCAATCGAAACTAATTTCAGATATACGAGTAATCGTCCACGAGTCGATTAGAAAATTAACAGCTGATTAATAAAAAGGGTAAAAACATCGATAAGTTTTAATTTAGTTTCAATTTTCTCTATCAATAAATACCTACTTAAGGTTTATCAAATTGAAAATAGCAACGATAATTTGTATAAAACGATTGAAATAAATCGATGAATTATTATTGATAATAATTTCAAAACGAATGTGTACCAGACAGGTAATTCGGGAATGAGCTTACAAACGCGCGGAAGGGAGGGGATAATGAGGTAAAGCAGTAGACTTTGACGAGACGAGCTCATTCTCTAAACAAGATCGTAACATTCTGAATTGAAATTGAGCAAAAAAACAGATGAAAGAGTAAACATAACAATCAAACAAAAAATTCAACACCTGAACCAGTTCAAAAAAAAACAGCCTCAAAAACTTAAACTTTTGTCGAAAAGCCCTCGAGTTATTTTTCTACTCTGAACAGTTCAGATCTTCCGAAAGTTCTCAATAATTAAATAACCCAACACGATATTTAGAACAGTAAAATCATTCATCGAGTCAACATTTATCAAAAATTACCAAGTTACGGATAATGCTCCGTTATCAATTTATCAGGTCGCACTTGTACGTTGCCTGAGGTTATTTTACTGTTATCTTGCGCTTCGCTTAAAAAAAGATACACATTCGAACGATTGATGATAATTTATTCGCTATGTACGAGTATTTTTCATAGTCGTACGAGTATCTTTTCCAAAACAACTCTATTGCCATTACTTTTTTCTCATTATCTCTCTTCATAAACCCATGTACTGTATACTTCTCAGCTGATCGTCATATTCGATACGTAATACACATAAAATCACACCACACACGTACCATAGGTATTCTCCGATCTAAATCATGTACCGAGTATTTTACTATCGGTTATACTCGTATTTATAAAATTGTTGATAAACATTGCCTGGTGAGCTGATAAGCTGCAAATACTATACATTACATTATACACAATCATACAATATTCTCAATCCTGTTTACACTTTCTCATTACTATCAAATCTAAACGATGCGACTCTCGACGCGGCGACCGACCTGAGATGATAAGAAAAATCACCTGACTGTTTGTGAAAATCTCTCGAATACCTATCGAGCTTTTTAAAGGATTTTTATTTGCACAGTATAAGCTCGATGAAGCACTCGAGATCTCGAGTTCGTACGCTTTTGAGAAATTTATCTCAAAATTTGCCAGGTTATCTGTTGATTTTCTGTTGGTATACTTCAAAAAACCAGATACGGGGCTTTTCCAATCAAAAATTAATTTAAAATATCGAGAGCTCGGTAAGTGAGTAAATATGTACCTAGGAAAATGGTGTTATTCAATATTCATCTAATAAGGTTTCGAAACTCATGCCCATGGTTTTGTAGAGTAAGATTTATTATGTACGAGTAGGTACTAGCCACTAGGTAGGTCTAAGTAGGTATAGAGGTACATAAATATTAAATCAACAGACTCTGAAATTTGTACGACAATTACTTTTTTTTACGAGGTCATTCAATGTCAAAACGTTTAAAAAGTTATACGCCAAGTTTATTAATTTTTCAAAAAAATTAATGATCTTGACCATACCTCTCGTGAACTAGACACTGAAAGTCGAAGATTTTCATTTTTGAGGGAGTGGTAGAGAGGAGGGGGGTGTGATCGGATTAAAAAAATTTGTAGTGATCCAATTTCAACTAAAAGAGACTTGAAAAAGAGTATGTATGTATGTATTGATTTTTACAAGAATATTAATTCTACTTCAAGGCAGATTTACCACAAATCACATAATCAGTGTTGCCACGTATAAAATAATCAAACACTGAAAAAAAATACTAAAAAAACAATACAACGTACGAGAAAGTTTGAACCAAACAAATTTTCGCAGCCACTACAACTCACTGAATAATTTAAAAAAATTGTTTCAAGCGGTAAAAATACATCAAAATACTAAAAAAAAGTCATGCTACGAGTAAAAATTACTTTTAGACCACAAAACCGCGAAAAATAGGAAAAAACAAACAAAAAAATACCGAAGAACGTTAAAAATTGTTAAAACAACGATAAAAACTTTGGCAAAAAAAAGAAAATTAATGAAAACAGCTCAAAAATCTCAGAATTCACTGAAAAATGCGAAAACTTTTAGAGAACTAGAAAAAATCAATTGTAAGATCATAAAATACTCCTTAAAAAATATGAAAAAATAAGCGGAAAAATCATTGAACTTTTATAAATTATGAAAACACCACGAGCTTTTAAATTAACTGTCAAACATTCGAAAAATAAGAAAAAAACAAGAAGAAAAAATACCAAAGAACGTTAAAAATTGTGAAAATGACGCAAAAAACCTTTTAAAAAATAAAACTTATGAAAATAGCTCAAAAAAATCTCCGAATTCATTAAAAAATAGCAAAAACTTCTAGAGAATTACGAAAAATCAAGTGTAAGATCATATAAAAAATTCTCAAAAAAAAATGAAAAAATTGAAGGAAAAATCCAGAAAATAGTTACGTTGAAATCTTTTAGATTAACTTAGTCAAACATTACTTTTTTTTTTAAACCAACATTCTAAAAAAATTGTTGAAATGCCACAAGAAATTTAAAAAAATTGGCATCATAAAAACTACAAAAAACTGAAGAAAAATATGAAAATAGCACAAAAAAGTGAAACGTTCGATGAAAATTCAGCCAACAGGACAATGAATTCTCATAAGTAAAAAGATTGAAGAGGACCCAAAATTCACTGAAAAATCCTAAAACATTTGAAAAATTCCAAAAATTTGATGGCTACACAAAAAATCTAAACAAAACACGTAACGATAAAATTTAAACCACGAAAAGATTATCAGAAAATTTTTGCAATTGTAAAGAATATTGCAGAAAATTTTAGGAAAAAAACATCAGAACGTTCAAATATGGTAAAAATTATTGAAAAATTCAAAATTTCTGCGAAGTCGGTTCCAAAAATGAAAAAATAGTGGGAAAACGAAAAAATTGCAGAAAACGTAGAAAACAAAATTGACGAAATTACAGATACTCTTTAAAGAAAACCATTAAGCGAATGAAAAGTAGTAAAAATATATGTAAAACTGACAAAAAAAAACAGAAATAAGCTGTAAAAAAGTTTTTAGAATGCAAAAAAAAACACACATAAAATAGAATTTTGCTATTTTGCTTAATGAACAGTGAAAAAAAATCTCAAAAAAAGCACTGAAATTATTGTAAAAAAAAAAATGCCTTAAGGTTAAGATTCTTAAACAACATTAAAATTCTTGGAAATGAGAAAAAATTGCTCGGTCGATGTACAATTTCTTTTCAAAAATCACAAAAATAAGTACGAAATTGCGACATTTTAAAATAATCAATTCCACAAAAATTTGCAAGGGAATGAAAATTAGTAAAAATACCTTTCAAACATACAAAAAGAACAGCAAACAATTGCAAAAAAATTTCAAAATGCAAAAAAAATCACCAAAAATTATAATAAAATGGAATTTTACTTATTGAAAACTAAATAAAAACCTCTAAAAAGTCACTAAAATTGTGAAAGTAATTGCAAAAAATTGTTACGTAACATTAAAATGTTTCATAAAATGAAATAAAAATTTCCAAAAATATTCCCAAAAATACAATAAAACAGATTTTTAGTTTTTACTCATTGAAAACTAGAGAAAAATTTTATAAATAAAAATGGAAAAAAGCACTTAGAAAATCACTAAAAACGTCCTAAAATATCAAAGAAATTATTGAAATTTGTCGAAAAAAATGTCAAGTACAAAATATACCTTTTTCTTTCTCAGACTTATTGACGTACATAGAACAAGAGATGCTAATTATGAAAAAGCCCAATCTGCAGAACGCAATTTTATGATTAAAATGTAGGTACATACGAGTAATATGATTTTTTAAAAACCAATTTATTCTCCACTACGGGGATTTTTCGTACATTCAGGCTCTAATCAATGTGCACATCAAAAAGACTTCAATGTTGAAATTTTCAAAAATTTGACCATTTTTGGATGGTCAAAAATAAGACAAATTTGAGTTCAAAATTTTTGGATGATCAAAAATAAGTCAAATTTGAGTTCAAAAGGGAAAAATTGCAAAAAACTTCCCTCATCATACAATTTTAGAAAAAAGTTTTCGAAAAATGCTCACTAACAAATTTTAATATTCATTTCATGAAATTTTACCTCATTTTCGAAACATCCAACCATCCTAATTACATTTATTTTATGATTAATATTCCATAATTCTTCAACGACCATATTTTAACCATTTCCGCAATCTTTTCGCATAACGATCCCATAAAGAATTTGCCAAATCATTCGACAAGGTCCAACCAAAATAAAAAATCAACAAAGAAACAAGTTTTCAACGCTTCTACTCGATTCGTACATGAACTACCCAAACTTCTCAAAGATTCCCTCGTCAGAGTCAGAAGAAAATCTCTTCAACCGGAACTTGAGTATAAATCCTGCATCCCTACTCCAAAGGACCCCGAACCGATAAAACTTTCTCAATAAACCACTCGGTAGAATTTACCAACCGAGAGCATTAGACTAGCTCATGCTCAAGTGTAGGCGTACACGATACACATCTTTCAAACCACCTCTACCACTTCTCCGCGAGTATAGGTATACCTTGTGCCGAAAAAAAAAAGGATTTCCAAGACTACGAGACGATTCGAGAAACGAGTTTTTAGGTACCAATACCATACCATGGCGTATTCGTAAAACGTATATACTTTCATACGACGAAAAAGTATAAAATATACGCTCATCATTAACACATTTTACGCGTACGTCCAAGTGCGTTTTTATACGCCATAGGCCAAGGTCGCCGCCACATCTCGACGTACTTCGTTCGACAACACTATTCGTACAGTGTATATGAAGCTCGTTCTTCCTAGATTAACCGCCACCACCACCATGGCACCTCCATCCACCGCCACCAAGTACCAGAATCAGTCGTATTCGTATAAATTGCTTCTCTGCGTGTATTGTACGCGTGCCAGTTATTGTGACTTGACTACGCATTTAGCCCAGCCACAGGAACAATTTTCGAACACCGAAAGGAAGGAGCAGGCAGGCAGGGCCTACGTCAGTTACGTCGAAATGAAATTACACACGCGTAAAATTTTCACTATACGACGATATAAAATTATCTTACGATAGTCTCGAGATGGATGCAAAAATTATAACCAAATGAAGAAAGGCAGGGTGGAATATCGTATCGCACGTGAAATTTTTGCAACTTGAGAAAATTTCGAAGCAACAAGTCTAGCTAGGTCAATTGCTTCGAAAACGATAATAAAGAGACGATCAACGCTCACATCTCGTGGGATTTTTTCTTCTATAAAATGGATCAAACATGATTATACCCTAGCCAAAGAATATGTTCAAAAATGACCTTCGACTCGGTTATATCTACGGATGAGCTTTTTCAAAACACTACTCGGAATCAGAATATTCTATGTAATCAATTTGAAATCGAATTAATTGGCGATTGTGCCTCTCTGCCACCGTCGTCGTCGTTGTTTCGTCACGAATTGCAAACGTTATCGTAACCGCTCGGCGCTCCTTTAGCCTCTAGCTAGGAAAAACACACTAAAAACAATAGCACGTTTTTCGCTGATCGACTTCTCGAAACACATGACCGACCTCGCACTTGACCCGAAGCCCTCCACAATAATCTGCCAATCTATCGTCGAGTTGGCGTAATTTCGTATCGAATTTTAATCGCATTGCGACTCGTATTTGCGCAAAATAAAATCGTCCTGTAACCGGTTAAAACCAGTCAGTCTCTAAGTACAGTGATCCTAGTTCGTCAACTTAGGGGAAGAAATTTTGACCATTTTTAAATGTAATAGGAAAGGTGAAAGGGGGTAATTGAATCGTAACTTGAATATTTTGATCTTCGTTGTTAATTTGTGTCTCTTTTGGGATATTGAGCCAAAAAAAGAGCAGATAATGGGGGGGGGGCTGATTCGTTGTATCTAATTTCAGAATTGAAAGTTTTCCATTTTTTTCAGGCTGCTTTGGCCCTGCCCCAAGCTAATATGCACCTTAGCGTGAAAATTACAAAAAAAGGGCTTGGTCGAATAAAGGGTGAAATCGCCCCCTTTGATTTTTTTCCTGATGGACTTAGATGATGTGCATCGATGAGAGAAAGCCATCCAGAAAATGTTGACCCTCTACCCCTCCCCCTTCCTATATTTTTGGCCGTTTAATTCATTCCGTAACTTAAAAAAAAAATTACTATGGTAAAAATGAGGGTAAATTTCGTTCTTTGGCACACAGTCACATCTCCTATAGATTTATTTACAATATTTTTTTCAAATGGCGAAGAAACCATGAAAATGTGAACTACAAATGAAGAAAAAAATATCGTAAATATCTCTCTAGGAAATTTACATTTGTACCAAAGGAAGAAAATTTACCCAAATTTTTACCAGAATAATTTGTTTTCCAAGTTACCCAACGAATAAAACGATTAAAAATACAGGAAAGGAGGGCGGGGGGAGGGTATATGATCAAAATTTTACGGGGTATTTTCTCCCATCAAGGCCCATTATCTGCATGAGCCCATCAGAAAGAAAACCGGAGCAGGGACCGATTTCACTTCTTATTCGGCCACACCTTCTACAATTTTAAAATTTTTTAAAATTGCCTCGTGATTGCATCACACGCTTCTCTTTTTTATACGAGTATTTAACCAGATTCTCTCGAACGAATTAATAAACAAAACTGATGCAAGAAAATAATCATTCAATAATCACGTGAAGCTTTCTAATTTTTGCTCGAAATACTCCAAAAAGACTTGTGTACGATCTACAATCTATTTCAGGGGTTCGCAAAATTTTCATTGAGAAAAATAAATCAGAAAATTAAAGAAATCAGAGTAACATGGATAAATCATACAGCAAAGGTCAACGACCTTCTATTTTTAAACGCTTGCCAATCAGTCATACATTCCATTCTGCTGAAAAACCTGGTAAAGTCATAGAATTCGATCGGTCTGGAAAAAGTCGAGGAATTTTGGAATTTTCAGCATTTTTTACTCAAGAATCAGGGAATTGTAAATCAGTTTTGAAGGGTCTGGAAAATTGGAAAAAATTGGTCAGGGGAAGCCTGGAAATATCAAGGAAAATCATTTCCGAACAAGGCTGGACACCCTGGAAATTGGAAAATGGCCTAAAAAAAATACAAAAAGTCATCAAAAATGTACAAAAATACAAAATTTTGAAAAAATTTTCAAAATGAAAAAAAAACGTGTTTGGAAAATTCTGTTTTTTGGATTTGGTAGACACCCTGTGGCTGATCATTGACTTGAAGAATACAAATATGCGGTGCCCCAAACCCTCAAATCACAAAACACAAACTGTACAATAAACAAGACTGAGAGAACCATATCTAAAGCGAGATGATTCCAGAGAAATCCTGTCCCTTGTCCATTCCAAGCTCCTCAAACTTTAAATATAATTTTGTTCATTTTTCAATGAAAAGTGTTCACTATTTCAAAATTTGAAAGTTCGTAACCTCTTCTGAGGACTGAATTATTTCTCAATGTTCGCATCTCATATGATTTTTCAAATTTGAAATCCAGAAGATCTTTTTTTTTTGGTCATGAACCGATTTAGTAATTGATAGCAATAAAATGCTGAAAAAAATTCCCTTCAAGTAGGTACCTGGACAGTGAAAAAATCTCGAAAACGAAGCTCCCCAGAAAACAACAAATCATCTTCGACAATATTTTCTTTCTTCATTTTTATTTCGCGAAGTTGTCAATTTTTTAAATGAAGAAATTTTTAAAATAAAAAATTCTCTTTACAATAATTTCAACAATAATCAATTCAAATTGCATTTTTCAACTTCTGCTTAACATAAATTTTGTAAACAAAGCCCCCTAGAAAAAGAAATCAAGTGCACTAAACTGGCGAGTAATTTCATTTCCTTCTTGAACGTAAACCAAAATGCCTGCTGTTCGAATCCCAAAACAAATAATTTTTTCGATGACAAGAAGAAGGGGAGGGGAGGGTGAAAAAAACGAACAAAGTTACGCGTGACCTCAATTTTAACCTTTATCAACCTTTCCAATCAATTTGATCGCGGGTAAAATCGCAAAACGATGCGTTGGGTTTCTACGTGCTAAAACTTCCAACTTTTCCAGCGATGAGTAAACGACGACGAGTGAAAGTTTGAATAAACAAATTGAACTTTTTCGTTTATTCAGGTGAAAAGTTTTTTTCCCACCGATATTTTCTCAAAAATCCATTAAAAATTACACGAAAGGCGAGTGAGTTTTTCCTCTAGCTGTCTCGTTTGTCTTGCTATTTCCCCCCTCTCCCTGCCACCTCTTAACCTTAAATTAACCCTTTTACTCGTATTATGTTTTAGTGCTGTACAACTTTATACGTTCTCGTACCTATTTCCCGTAATATTATTTTGAAACATATTTAATTCAAGTATCTAGGTAAGTTCAACGACCTTTACCTGTAAACTTTATATATTCTCGGATTATAGTACGAAAGTTTCTATAACAATGTGTGGTGAACGTCGTCGTGAAGCTTGTTTTTGTGTACAAAAGTACCCACTACGAGTGTATGTACGTAGATGTACATTTGTGTTTCTCGAAGAATGATACTCGTACATACGTAAACGTACAGTACACAGTAGTATAGGTTTACACGAGTACGGCACACACATCGCCTTCGGCAACCCTTTCATTATCGAGAGAATTAGGTACATTGGTATCACGCACACGCACGTTTCCTCTATATCTCTATATTTTATACGAGCACCATCGACCACCTCAGCTTGGTCATCGACTTGGTCACAACACAGAGTACAAATTACCTATACCCCGAGGACGCTAGTCAAATTATAAAATCACCTTTGCGAAACTTCGTGTTTGGTTATGGTATCGAGACACTCGAGAGTATTCTGCGGTTGGTTTTAATGTACTCGTACATATATTATAGTATACTCGTTTATCCTCCTCTCCATTTCTTTCTTTGTGTACTAATAACAATTTTTTTTTTTATAGTGTAGTTGTTTTACATTAGTGATGAAATTTTAATCGGCTTCGATATGGCAACGTTGCTTTTACAGTAATTACATGCTTCGGCATTGATTCTCGTCTTTCTCAATTATAACAGACGTTTACGTACCTAATTGTGCTTATTGCTACCGACGACGACTCTGAGTCTGCTTGACTTGAAAATTTCTCTTTACAAGCTCAACCCGGTGATTACCTCCCTCACACACTCCTCACTTCCTCAAGTGTCTCTTTCTTTCTTCTGGCGGATAAGCTGAGCAGGAAAATTGACATCGTCGTGAATTTTTTTAGATCATCCGGATTTTACGTAGGTGTAATTTCAAGTGTCTAGCGATGTATGCACTGCTTCACTTACGTTTTGCTTATCGACATTTTGCGTTGTAAAAGTTTCGTAATGATTTTCACTTTCAAATTTTATCTTACGTATGAAATTTCACGTATCGCAGGTTATCATTTTTTGAAAAAATTTCGTAGGTGTATTGGTTATTGGTTATGTAGATATCTCGAGGTCTTATCTCGAGTTTATCTTAAAGGTGTATTATTTTTTCCGGTAAAATGATCAAATCTGTACAAAAAGAGGAGCAGGTGTAGATTTTTTTCGAGAGTGGTCTTTGTTTTTTTGGATTCGGTGAACCATTACCATGAGAAGGGGGGGGGTATTTTTCAAATTTGAATTATTTGGTTTTTTTTATTCAGTGAACCATTTTTACGAGGGGGGGGGTATTATTTTTCAAATTTGAATTATTCGTATATTTTGAGAATCTTAATTTTTTTTCTGGTCAATTTTTCTCACTTTTACGTAATTTAGCCTCGAATTAGGAATTTCTTCAGTTGATTTTGAAAAATGACCCATTTCATCAGTATTTTTTCTCATTTTCAGACTAGTTTTTCCAATTTTTTAAAAAATTGTCCTCCAACGCGAGCAATTTGACGAGTAATTTCTCAATTACTGAGAATCCCCCCCCCCCAAAACAAATATCCAATTTTTGCAGACAAATAACCAATGTACCTAAACAATTTCGACAAATTTTTTTCCAAGAATTTTTCTTCAGCCCCCCCTCCCTCCACTTCCGATTGACCAAAGCATTAAGGTGTGAGCTCTTGAACGACATCCGAAAAAAAATACACGTACTCGTCGCGTAAAAAAATGCCAAGGTCAGAAATGGCGCGATCGCGACGACGACGTATCCGCGCAGCGGCTGCAACGACGAGAAAAAAAATTCCCCGCGAATTACACAATTTCATCGGTGTGCTGCGTATTTAGCAGTCAGGCCGATAAAATGATCCGTATGTCGGTCTGCGAGCATCTGTAATTACAATTACACGTAGATATACAACTGATACTCGCTGACAATGGCAACGGTGGGGAAAATTTTTTGTCAGCGACGCTTAGGTATTTTCAATTCAATTTCAATCCTACGACCAGCGGGTCAAAATGGCAAATTTCCATCTCTACCTTGTGTACGAGTACCAGTGCACGAGTCGTATAGCCTACAAGTGTTACGTAACGAGTGAATTTTTTTTCGATACATAAACAAATAAATACGTAATCTCGAATTTCGACGACGATGAGCACCAGCAGCGCGTGTTTGTGTTTATCGTTTCCACACGCTTCTCGCCTTCACTCGTCGTCGTGTCGCCCTCGTCTCGTATAGCATTAGATTTTCATTCTGCCCTGTGTGAACCACAGCACGTGATGCTACAACAGGTAGATATACCTACGATATAAATCGTGCCAAAATAAACCACTTAAACGCATTGTTACTCGACGAATCACACCATTATGTTGAACGTGTATCGAGTATAATGCCTAAAAATAGGCTTATTTTTCATTCGTCCTGTGAATTGTAATATCGCGGTAAGAGGATCATCGTTGAGAAGAAAAGACCAGCTGAAGTGAGATTTTTTTGGCTGAATTTCATTTTTAGAAAATGGATGATAATGTAGGTGGTAATTGTTTCGTACTTTTCCCAGATAATCCGGTTCGAGTTTTTAGTCCAAGAAATTGTCAAATTAGCCGAATTTTTGGTGTTTTCAAAAAATTTTATAACGTGTATAAATCCCTTTAAATGGCTCTTCGAGGTTTCTTTTTCGTGTTTTTTGGGGTTTAAAAAAGTCGGTGTGGTGTTTGAAATGCCCAAAAATCGCTAAAATAATCATTTCAACATTTTTTAGGGCGTTTAAGCCCCTCTCCCACCCTCTTCACCAAAGTCAGATTCTCAGATTCTGATCCTTCGAACATGATTGAAGCCTTTGGGGTTTGAAAAAGTCGGTGAGGTGTTTGAAATGACCAAAAATCGCTGAAATAATCATTTCAACATTTTTTAGGGCGTTTAAGTCCCTCTTCTACCCCCTTCATCAAAGTCAGATTCTCAGATTCTGATTCTTCTAACATAATTGTGAACTCCTTCTTCAATTTTTTCGGCCGAAAAAATGAAATGAAACTATTCAGATGCTGGAGCGATTAAATTCAACCTTTCAAAACAGGATCCACCCTAACCCCCCCCCCTTGTCTCTCTACTTTGATTTCGTTTGTGAATTAATAGATAAAATTCACTAGAAATTGCTATTCTGTCTGGAATTTAATTTCTCTGAAAACTAGAAACCCTGTATTTTCAGCAGAAGTGAAAAATTTTGTGTAAATCGATTATTTTGGTATAAAAAAAATCAATTTTGTGAAAGAACTATGAACCATACGAAAAAAATTATGAACAAAATTATTACATAGAATAAGTAAAATTTCCCATAATTTTTGCTGACTTCATTTTTTTTCAGGGTGCTTAATTCAAGTTAAGGTGTCCATTTTGAGCAGGAATTGAGTTCTAAAAAACAATAAAAATAATCATTTTGAGTGCCTTGAGATAAGAATAATGAAGAGAAACAAAATTGTACAGCGTGACATTTCGCAACAGTTTCAGGTGCATTTTTTCCAAGATGTTCTAATTTTGATTTATATTTTGAGCACAAATTGGAGAATCCGATTTAGTTGATTGTTTGCGAGGATCCCATAAAATCCTTCTTTAATCCTCTGAAAAATTTTAATGAGTTGCTTTCAGATTCAGTTTCTTCAAAACTGTAGTGCCAATTGGAAGGATCGAAAGAGAAAATTATTACGACTTTTGGCCAGTTTTCATTTTTTTCTTTGACAACGTTGCACCAACTCAAACTCGTCTAAACTTTTAAGGTACCTATAATTTAGACTAAATAACGAATTTTATGAAAAAAAAATGGCGACTGTACCTCCGCAACTTCTTTACAAAATGGCCACTCAAAATTTTCAAAACACCACAATTCGGTAAAAAAGGTCCTAAAATGTTGAAAAAATTCCAGGGGCTTCTCCTCATCTTTAAGAATTGATATAAAAAACGCGAATTTTTTATCTACATTTGCCGAAAAACTGGAAAATAAACTTTGAAAAACACATTTTGGCCCCTCCCTCCTGAAAAAATGCACTGGGGGTCTAAAAATGTGGTCAGCGTATATTTTCTCATCAATCATGGATTTTTGCAGCCGATCTTACCATGTTGTTGAGAAATGGCCCCAGAACACTGCCCTGAGGTACCCCTGCTTTTATTTGGTACTGTTCTGATTTTGCATCTCATGGTGAACCTGCATGGAATGTTCTTTCTGTGATGTAAGACATAATGAGGCGAACGTAGTTGCCTGGGAGGAGTTTGGCTATTTTGGCTTGGTTGAAAACCACAAAAATTTGTCAAATTTGAAAATCTTTGCTTCATGAATCGAAACAAATGAGGGGTTCCATGGAAAAGAGGCCTTCGTAATTTTTGTTTGTTTTTTTCTCTTTTACAATTTTGAATGTATAAAATTTTTTTTCATCAATTTCACCATATTCAGTGATATTAATTTAAAGTGTTCTTTCATGAAAAAAAAACAAACAAATTGGAAAATGTTTGCTAGTAAGTCTATTTGAACTTGTAAAAATCAGTGAAAAAAAATCGACGTAGGCCCCTTTTCCATGAAGCCCCTCAAACGTTCTGATTCGGAGCACGAGAGACTTACAACAGTCGGGGGGAGGGGGTAAAAATATCTAATGTTTTAGGGTGCTGTACAAAAATAAACGTGGCAAAATGTTTGAAAATTAATTTTCTCAAATTTCAGAACATTTCGATCTCCCCCTTCACCATCCCTCCCTCTCAACTTCATTGTTCAACTACAGCAGCGCAAATTGATTCCCAAACGATTCCTCGCATTAAAAAAAATGCAATAAAATCTCCCTATCACCGTCCTTTTTAATTTTAATACCATTATCAGCATCGTTCTTATGACATTTTCACCCATTCAATGATACGTAAAATGTTAGCACGAAAACAAAAGACTGATATTTCAACTCGTACACCTATCATTCATCACCGTTCAACCTTTCCACGTTTCATAAAACTACACCATTGATGAAAAAAATTTCGCAGAAATCGCGAAGCAGCTCGATGCTCGATACATGATGCAATCAAACATTATAATTACATGAACATAGGTTGCATGCATGCGAATTCCGCACTTTCGAAGAGCAAAGCAACAAACAAGGTAACGACGACGACGACTTGGACGAGAAAAGAGTCGAGTTTCCTATATAATACCTTTAGTACCTAGTTGGTGTAGTCTTTGTGTCTTTGGCCCTCGGATGCATTTTTATAATTAATCCGACATCGACATCGGCCAAGCGGCTATATCGGCATCAGCACCTTGTACTTGTAATTTAATAGACACTACACGAGCAACGCAGACCGATTGCATTATCGCGAATATTCAAATACATCTACCTCTGTGTGTGTGTTTCTTTCTCCCTGCGCCTTATTTCCTATTCCCCAATGTCATTAAAAAAAAACGCAATACGCACTGGTCGTCGCTCGATCAATGCCACGTCGTCGTGAAATATCGAACGATCATAATTGAGAAAAAAACAAACGACAACGGAAATGAAGTAAATTTCAAAGCTAACCCTGGTTAAAATTCTAATTTCTCAGGTGTCCGTATAGGAAAGAAGAAATAATAATCTACGTATAGGTATTACGTATTATTCGTTTAACTGTTTCAGTGTTACGAGTTACGATCAACGATCTTGCAGCGCAAACCGTGCTTATCAAAGAGATAAACGAGTGAGAGGGAATTATACGAGTATAGGATAGGTGACCAGCAGGCAGCAGTAGCCTAATATGACGTATTACGTATCAGCTATAACATATTCGCTATATAGCATGTGTGTAGAACGTTAATTACGTTGTATACAAGGTGTCGCTTCGTTGGGCATTATTTCAAAAAAAAATAGCACACAAAAAAATCGTAAAACGGTATGCAACTTTACTACGTACAGCATGTTTTGAGGTGTACTGAAACTAACAACGCATACCTTATAGAATACTAAGTATTTTATATTGTAATACTCGTACAGGCGAAAATATTTACGTCATAAGAAGTGATTTGCGCCTCGAAATAGAAGAGCATTGTTTACGTAAATAGTGCTTTTTGAGACAGCGTTCGAAAAAATCAGCTGAGGAGGTAAACGAATGCGTAATTAGATAACGAGAAGTGAGTAATTGTTTTTCATCAACATAATTCGCTCAAAAACAAGGGATTTTCCCAAACAATAAAATTTATGTTTTTTGAACATCAAAAAAAAAATTCTCGAATTTTTTCATCAGTTGCTTATTAGTTTAAATAAAAAACTAGCTTTCTTTGAGAAAAGTCCATCAGTCATATTTTGATTCAAAACGGTAAAAAAAAAGTCATAATTTTGAATCAAATATCATCAAAAAATTTTGATTAGGAAAATCAAATCTGGCACATCCACTGAACTCTATACTCTTACACTGGAACGCTTACGATACCACGTGACCCGATCGAGCGCGTTAGAAAGAGATAGATATATGTTAAGACGTTCTTGTCCTTGTCTAGCGCGTTGGTAAGTATTGCGTATTCATTTCATCCGTACAGTAGCGTGATTTTTTTTTTGTTTTTTGTTTTAATTTTTGCAATTTTTTGTAGAATTTTTTTATTTTATACGAGTATTGATGTTCAAGATCACTTTTAAGACATCGGCGATCGTAGGAATTGAGAAAATTGCTTTTAAAAAATGAATTATTTACAAAAGTGTACCAGATACTTCAAGTTGAAATATTATAATTTGTAGCAGTACTTATTCAATAAAATTTAAAAACTCATGATCTGGAAATTGAAATACTTAATTCAAATTAGAAAAATATTTAAGTGAATATTGAATAATTTAAATTTTCCAGCAATATTCTATATATATTTATGTACTACATTATAATAAATAAACGAAATTACCTATTATGCAGCTGTGTTGTCAGTTGTGTAGGCTAGATACATGAAAAAGTGACTAAAAAAGGAAAACAGGTACATGATTGAAAATTTTTGAAGAATTTATCACTCAATGAAGCCTCAAACTCAAACTCATTCAAGAGCTGCACAAGACAAAGAATGCACAAATACATTTTTAAAATTGAATGAAATCGAAAATTTTAAATCCAGAACTCCAGAAGTTGTTCATTTTCCAATTCATTTATCAAATAGGTTGAGGTTGAACCTAATTTAGTAATTTAAATCAAGTTTTGAGGGGAAAAAATGAACTCAGATTTTTCAACTCCTTCATTTATCTATCTGTGATAAGATAACGGATAATACGGATATATTTTATTTTTATTCTTCAAAAATTTTCAATCGTGTACCTGTTTTCCTTTTTTAGTCACTTGTCCAAGTACCTTCCCTACACAGCTGCATAAGCACTTTGAAATTTTTTTTACCATTACATAAATGTCTATAAATGTCTCCGTTGTAATATATGAAATCAATTTTTACCGTGAAAAAAAAAACGTGAAAAGTTAGAGTCATTATAAAAAAGTCTTAAAGTTCTGTTACGAAACATAATTTCAACTTGAAATACCTTGTTCACTTTTGTAAATAATTCATTTTTTAAAAGCAATTTTCTGAATTCCTAGGATCGCGGATGTCTCAATTTCATCTTGAAATATTAATAATTGTATAAAATAAAAAAAATCAGCAAAAAGTTGCAAAAATTAAAAAAAAAAACAAAAAAAATCACGCTACTGTATGAATGAAATGAATACGCAACGCGCTAGACAAGGATAACAACTTCTATTCATATAGCTATCTCTTTCTAACTTGCTCGACCGGGTAGTTTAACATTGGACCATATGCAGCGTAAGCGTTCCAGTGTAAGAGTATAGAGTTCAGTGGGCACATCTCACGAAAAAATCATGATTTTGATTCATAAGTCACACGAATCAGGATTTCAATTCAGAAGTAGAGCAGATAATCTCGTTTGAACAAGGATCTTCTCAAATGTTGAGATTCGCGATTTTTCAAATCAAAAAAATCACAATTTTTTTACTACCGAATTTTCAATTAACAAGAATCCTTTACTTTTAGGGACTTTTTTCATTAAAATTATAATTTTTTGCAACTTTTTTGCCCTGCTAAAAATTATCACTTTTGTGACAATCGAGTGTTCCAAGTAAGTAAATTTTTCAATAATTTACTGTACTTTTTAATTTTGTGACTTTTGTCTCGAGCAAAAAATTATGACTCTTCTCCAGTATGTACTTGAAATTTAGAACAATTAAGTGATTTTTTTTGCGACTAATTTTCCAAATCCTGATGAGAATGATGATATTTTTGATGAGCAAAAATTGTGACTAAAATTCGAATAAAATTGCAAGTCTTTTCACCATAAATAGTGACTTTTTCGATTGAATTTTGTTTTTAGTTGATGACATTTTTGAAAAACAAAAACTGGATGCAACATTACAGAATTTTGAGACATTTTCATCTCACTGAAAATCAAGATAAGCACAAAATTTGAGTTTTTTTCATCGATGTGATCTTTGTGACTTTTCGCCTTGCAAAAATTAAGACCTTTTTCAACCATGCAATAAAAATTCCAAATCAAGCAACATTTTTTTACAAATTAACACAAATTTGTGGACTTCCGCGTCAAATTGTGATTTTCGTGACTTTTTAAAGTCAACTTATGACTTTTTTTTCAGTCCTTTTCATGAACTTTATAAAACTTCAGAGCTAACCTTGACTACTTTTAGAGTTTTCGCCTTCCTAAAAATTATGACAATTTTTAACGTGCGAGACATTCAAGTTGGAAGTGACTTTATTTTGTAAATTTGTACAAAATATAGATTTTGGGGCTTTTTCGACCAAATTATGATTTTTGTGACTTTTTCATCTGGCTAAAAATGTTGACTTTTGTGAGTGACCAACTCTTGTTACAAATATCCTGACTTTTTTTGGGTATTTTCAAATTTTACTGAAAATTTATGATACTTTTCAACAAACCAAAAAAAATTCAAGTAATTGACTTCATTAGAAAAAAAAAAGGATAAAATTCGAGACCTTTTCATGAAATTGTGATTTCGTGGCTTTTTTCATCTGAACAGAAATTATCCCTTTTTTGAGGAGCTAAAATTTATCAAAACATCGTGACTGACTATTTCGCATTGCTAAAACAAAAATTCTAAGAAAGTAGTTTCATTTTCTGAATTTGGATGAAATTAAAATTAGAGCCCAATTGCGATTTCTGTGATTTTTTTTTCATCTGAGCAAAAACTTGACTTTTTTTAAATGACTAAAATTTAAAACAATGACGTGACTTTTTTTAGATTATTTCACCTCGCTAAAAATCAAGACATGTTTTGACGAGAAAAAATTTCAAATAAATAACTTATTTTGATCAGTTGTGATGAGATCGAAAATTTTTGAAAGAGTTGTGATTTTTGTGACTTTTTTATCTGACCAAAATGATGACATTTTTTCAAAGCACTAAAATTTGGAGTATTATCGTGACTTTTGGAGACCTTTCCCACCTTACTAAAAATTCCTGATTTTTTTTAGATGAGAAAAAGAGGTTTTATTTTCAAAAATGGACAAAATTTGAAACTTTTTTTTTACAGAATTGTGATTTTTATGACTTTTTTATGCGACCAAAAATTATTACTCTTGGTTCAATGAAAAATGATCACATGTTTGACGAACGAAAAATCGAGTGATTTCATTTTGTAACATTCAGAGAAACTGGTTTAATTTTGTATTTGGATGTATTTTTTTCATCAACCAAACTTAAGATTTTCCTTTTTTTTAATATCCATATGAAACCGTATCGTGTTTTTTTTTTTGTTATTTTTCCATTTATTTGGAAATCAACACATGTTTTGACCTCAAATAAGTTACTTTTTTGATAAAGGGAGATGGATATTTGAGACATTTTCAACAAATTTCTAATTTTTGGGGTTCTTTTGACGGACTTGGAATAGAAACTTTTTTCAAGGAAGAAGAATTTGAGAACAAAGCAGTGTACTTGATGAATTCATTAATCAAAATTTCAGATTATCTTGACAAATTTAAATTTTCCATAACTTGAAATTTCATGATTTTTTTCACTTTTCAACTAGCCTTAAACCTTCAGTTTTTTTCAAAATACTGGATCAGGCCAGTGACTTTTTTGTGATTTAGTACAATGCTTGAGGCTTCACTGTTAGAGTTGAGATTTACACGAGCCTCCTTTGCACCCCCCCCCCCCTTAAAATACAATACATAAATATGGAGAAAAACGTCACTCACCGATCGTAACATTATTTTTTAAATCCGGTATATAGCACTGTACGCTGGAAGATTCGAGGAAGGCGCGATTGAACAAAAATATAGGATTTGTGTCCGTTCCGGCAGGATAGAAACAAATTTTCGTATCATCGGCCAAACACTCTCCACCATTTATCAGCAGCACTTGCTTGGTCACCGGAATATCGTAGTTTTTCTCCAGTACATGTTTCAGATGCAATATGCTGAAAACAGAAAGAAAAAAAATTCCAATTACTCGTTAATTTCTCATCATCATTTTTTACCATCGTGTCCAAAAAAAAAATTAAATTATAAAAAGGGCGGAAAAATGCGATAAAAAAATTTCACGTGCTTGACATCGAAACATATTTTTTACGACATCAGACAACACCTGCCAACAGCATAATTTATTCGCCAAGAAATCGCCTCGTGACCGCGGACGAAATGTCGAATAGGTATACGTATAATAAACAACCACCTACGCTGGTATTTCCTTTTTCAAAAATATCGTTCCTTCCTAGATACATTATTTTTTTCACAGAGCGAGGTCTTCGATTGTAATAATATTGTAGTAATAAAGGAAGTATATAAGTACGTGCAAAAATTGCGAAAAAATTAATCCGCGTTGATGGGGCGAAATTAAGGAAACTAATACTTGAAACAGGTCAAATAAAACGACACCTATAGTCACACATTAATTCAATGTATATTGAAGCTAATTTTTCAATTTGTTGGAAAATCCAAATCACATGATGTCAACCATTGATACTCGTATATTAGAGGAGGGGAAGGAAATTGCAAACAGGGGCAAAGTGCATTTCTGTCTTGAATTTAGAACATGGATTCCCAAAATCCATCGAAACCAAGCCCAAAAATGACTCAAAACTATAGACCTCAGAAATTTTAAAACCATTGGAAAACTCAGCAGTCACATTCCTTCATAATCTTCACTTCTGCCAAATTCATAAAAAAAATTAATAATCGCAAGCCTTATCAAAAAAAAACCCTACACACAGCACGCAACATTGTAACACCATAAACTCCCCTTTCTCCACCCTCTCTACATTGTAAAAGGTTACAAGGGTGTTCAAGAGCGAATTAGTCGTGGCTCGTTGTTTCAAACTACCACCGACGCGATATACGAGTACCTATAGCTTAAGCAGCTATTTCTCCGGAACACATGCTTTGTGCAGAAGAGAAATACGCGACCCGCACGCCATTTCCTTTCTCTTTTGTTACTCGGTCACGATCGATCAGCTGTGAATCTGTAATATTTTTGACGGTTTTGGATTTTTACCAGCTTAAGCCCCAGCAGATGTACGACGCGTGCTAAAACACACAAAATCTACCCATCACGTATCCTGAGCTGCCTGATAACCTAAACCTTTGTATTCATTTACTGGCAATACAAGCTGGAGGCGTTGTAAAATACAATTTTCAGTTTACTTCAGTCGACTGTCTAGATATTATAACTTCGCATGCGATAGGCCTATTCCATAGTTTTTTAAAACGTTGGATAAGGTGTTAAAATCGGTCAAAAGAAACGTTACACGTTATTTTGATCGATATAAATACTACAAGTTGAAAGGATAAGTACAACATTAAACGGTAGGGTACTCTTGTTTGATGTTATATGTAGTTTCAAAAAATAAACGCGAAATTTCAATTTAAATTACTATACCTACTACCTAGGTTAGTTTACAACACATTTGGAAATTGGAAATCAAATGGAAGTATAAATTTTGAAAGCAGGAAGTTACAGCTCGTAATGAGAATATTTTTTGATGTTTACGAAGGAGCTGCAAATTGTAAAAAATGAAAAAAGTGCTTTTACATATTTAAAGAAAATTCAAAAATGAATGAAAGTGAAGCAGGGAATCACTTGATCTGACATACTTTTAAGAGTTCAATGTAGCGAAAAGAACTCGTCTTGAAACCCCTGTAACCAAAATTTAAGATGCTCGAGTTCATCTAGGACTTTTAATAGGCAAATTTTTGAAAATTTGAAAAATTTGAAAAAACTGCCAACGTGACGAATTTTTAGCTCTTCGCAATAAGTACTTACATATTTTTGATTAGAAAAAAACAAAAAAACAAAAAAACTCTCCCAACTTGAAAACAACAGCTTTTGAACCACTCTCCAGCTCTCGGCAAGTTTTCAATGGGGGGGGGGGGATTTCAAAATCTGAAATAATTAAGTAAAAAAAACTGGTCACATTGAACAAAATATTACAAAAATCACTCAACATTTGGTTGTAAAATGACATGAAAATGATTGAAAATAATGAAAAATTGATCCAATATTACCAACACGAATAATATCTTGCAAAAATTGCACAAAGTATAAAACATACAGTAAAATCGACATAAAATAATGCAAAGTGAATAAACACCTGATGAAATTTCAATAAAATTGAGCATAAGTTGATAAAATACAAGTAGAGAATTATTAAAACACACTGAAACGCTTTAAAATCGATAAAAAATATAGTAATTAGGGCAAAAAATAACAAAATCACGTTAAGAGTGATGATTCTTTTCTTAGCTTGTGTTGTTTTTCAGAAAAATACTCAAAATTAACACGTATTTTTGAAAAACCACTTTTAAGATAGATGATTTTCTATCTGGCTAACGTTGTTTTCAAAAAAATACTCTCACAAACAAAAATTTTTTTAAAAAGTATCTTACAAGTTATAATTATTTATCTAGCGCCATCTTACGAGTTATAAAATTTAATTACAATCCTCCATCCAGCTAACGTTGTTTTTCAAAAAATATCGCCAGTTTTCTTTTTTCAAAAAATCAGCTTACGAGTAATGATTTTCCATCTAGTTAACGTTGTTTTTAGGAAACTGTTTAAAATAAATATGGGACTCGCACTCAATTTATTCAAAAAAAAAAAAGTAATAAGTAACCAAAAAATCTTGAAAAAGTAACCAAAAAGTAACAAAAGAAGTGACAAAAAGCGAGCAAAAGATTTTAATAAACAAAAAAAAAACACACACAGAACATTACAAATTGAAATGTCTGGTTTTCAATTCTAGAAAGTTGAAACAATTTTGAAACTCTTTGACAAACAAAAACAATTCTTGGAAAAATAAAGTGAAACTTGACAATTTTAACAAAAGGAAGGGTTGTTTGGAAATTTCTAGTAAAAAAGATGCACTTTGAAATTTTTTTGAAAAGAAATGAGATTTTTTGGAATTTAAAAAAAAAACGAAGACAATTTTTAGCAATTTTGTTTTAATTGCTAGAATTTATTCAAAAATAAAAAATTTGACAATTTCAGCAAAAATTGAAAATTAGACATTTCATGGAATTATTAGCCAAGAAATTACAATTTTTCATTTTTTTTCGGAATAAATGACTTTTTTCTGCAATTTTTGAAAAGAAATAAGATTTTTTGAAATTTAAAAAAAAACGACGACAATTTTTAGCAATTTTGTTTTAATTGCTAGAATTTATTCAAAAATCAAAAATTTGACAATTTCAGCAAAAATGAAAAATTAGTAATTTTATGGAATTATTAGCCAGGAAATTACAATTTTTCAATTTTTTTTTGTCGGAGTATGACTTTTTTCTGCAATTTTCAAGTAAAAGACAGACACTTCTTTGTAATAGGTAGACACATTTTTCTAATCATAATTGAGTGCTTATTTCCTTTAAGAGAACTTGTGCGCTGCTACCATAAAACACTTTAGAATAAGATTGGTTCCCACCCATGGACAAACAGTCTCCATCAATCAATAGGGTACATTTTACGTTTCTCAAGGTATAATTTCTACACAATGGCAAAATTCTGTGACAACACACACACACACAGAATCCTGCATAAAGGACCACTAATTTGACGAGCTGTAAAAGCGTCCCTACGATGTTTCATTTAATCCGTTCGTGAATATTTCACCTCATCATTTTCGGCACCTAAATTTCCTTATCGATACATCTTTTGCGTAAGACGTGAAATTCGAGCACCTACTTACGTCTTTAATGACGTCATCATATTTCGACGGGGAATTTTTAGATTGAAAATGAAAAAACGAGAGTAAATTACACACGATAGCGAAATAATATTCGACAAAATGTGTACCTACTCGTACACGAAACGATTGCATCAGAAAACGAAGATTTATAAATAATATCATTCGTATAAACGTTTCCTCTTGACATTCGCTTACACTTTTTCTATTTTTAAAACTTATCATAAAAAGTTGAATCATTTTGGCTAAAAGCTAATTTACAGTTGGAAAATATAATTTCACTGAAAATTAAATCTCATCAAGCAACTAGGGGCCGAAGGGAAGGCAAAAGAGGTGACTCCAAAAATCATCGATTCAATTTTAGTTCCAGTCTTTTATCCATTTTTTCCTTATCCTTTCTCACCCTTTCCCTTCATCCTCCTTTCATCTTTATTTTTTCTTCTCTACCAACAATTGAAGCACTCTCAGGATTGATTAATCATCTAAGAGGATAAGGTAAAAGTCACAGGACTCAAGACAGAAAAATAATGGTGCCATTACACCAGCACCTCTCCCAGCAGGTTCCCAATCCCAAGATTGGTTCAGTTAAGAGATCGACCATTGACACACAAGAGTGTATCATTCACCCCCCTCCCTCCCTTCCTTCCTTTCTTCCATCTTAAGGGTCAATCTCATACAAGAAAGTCTACATCTAGTTTCTTTTGTTCGTTTTTCTCTCCAACCCTCACCTTCTTAAGTCTCTCAACGCAAAAAAACCGACTCAAATGGATAATTTGGGTCGAAAAAAAAAATAACTACATTAACCTGCACAGTGCAGTGCACAGGCACACCTGAAAAAGAACCACGTTTTCTTTATACAATAAAATCAATCCTTCTGTCGAGACAGTAGAATATTCGAAGACAAACAGAGAGTTTCTTCAGTCGTCAACCTTTAAAGGTTCGTCATTATTTACCAAACGACCACTAATCCTCGTGAACTACCAATGCATTCTATTGAAATCACCCCACAATAAGCACACGAATAGCCTCCGAAACACGACACTAATTATTGTACACGTCGAGTCGTTGTATAGCGAAAAAAAAAAAAAAAAAAGGTACCTAATGAAAAGAACAAAACAAACATCAACGTCGCCAATTCTCTCATTTCGGACACCATTGTTATGATGAAGATGGATATTGCAAACGAGTTAGCTTCCACCGACGTCACAACACGAATATCCCAACTCCTATTTTCTCTCAAGTACTCATAGTTGGAAAAATCCACCCTAAATACAAGCTCCTGGTTTGTTTTACCATTAAGTATAGAGATTTCTAAATACGAGTAAAATATACAAATGAGATCTATACTTCGTATTCTTCAGTTTAGCTCACACTATGCACCTGATTAACCTGCGATGGTCGATAATCGTCATGCTTTCTCGCACACAGCATACAGAGGCGAACACCAAAAACCTCGAACCGGTTTATTGTTTTCTTTCGATTCGAGATGCAAAACTCGACCATTTCTAGATCCCTGCTTCGTCCTTGGAACGACCTCAGGGGTAGTCTCTGCTCACTGCTCACATCAGCTCACAAAAGGGAGGAATCGCATACACCAGCAGCAAGTTCACTTGCCTCGGATGAAATAGAGAGAGAGGAACCGGTAGCATAATAATTTATGGGATCAAGTTGAAGGTGTATTTATAAAATTCATTATCAAACACGAGTCAAAACAAAGGTTGCAATGTGATTAAATATGGTACGGTATTGCGTCAGGTTTTTTTTTCGCAAAGAATTCGCAATCGAATTTATCTTAATTAGAAGTCAATGGCGATTGATTACCGCCTGATATATTACCCATTGTGAAACGACAACGCAAAATTTTAAGCTTCCGCTTGCGCAAAAAGCTTCGTCGAGGTCGTTAACACTATCAAAAAGATGCTGCGATGATGGCACTTTTTTAACTACGTATTAAACTTTTTATAACGCTGCTGAGACAAGTTCGTTGACATTATTTCAATATGTACTATAAACGATGCGAACCACCCTGTAGGTAAAAAAGGGGATGGTTGGTAAGGTATTATTAATACTACACTATCTATGTTTTATTGAAAAGTAATGCTGGTCTGCGAACCGAACAGCTGATTTTAATCGACTTCAATGTAAACAGGCCCCAACAGAATGATTTACGAACACCGCACGTTGGTTTTTAATTTTTCATTCGATACATACATTATTTTTCAAATTAAAGATTAGTAATACTATAACATTTATAGTGAAATTTTTGCAATCCAGAGACCAATTTCGAAGGGTAATCTGTGCCTAATTATGCAAACGAATCAATTCACAGTCAATCCACCCTTCGTAATACCTATTAACACATCCAGGGAACGATTCAGGCCACCTATTAACCCTACACAAGTAACCAGACACCTCATGAATCACTTCAAGTCATAACAAGATAATACAATAATAAATTCTTATCGCTTTTCAACACTTATCTTACAAACAAGAAGACTCGGCTTGCAATAATAATACCTACGAACATTTAGCACATCGCGATGGAATAAAAGGGTTAATTCCCATCACAACTCTAGCCTATTTCAAGCATTTAATTATAATTACAATGTAAATCGTACGTAACATTGCCTATAAAAAAGCAATAAACCCTTCAAGGATATAGGCCTCTGACAACGGTCTTGAGAAAATTATTGAAAAATCGATCGAGATTATTCCTTGTTTACTCGATAATAATTTCACTCGGTGGAGTTTTGAAAATTTGGACTAGTATCAAAAATTTGCTACCACTAATGCCAATTTTTTTCAACCAATTGTGGGTCGATAACTTTTAAAAACTTGGCTACAGTACGAGTAATATTTACGTACATTTATGGGTCACTATTGTTACAATTAGACTCTTCTACGTTGAGTATGAGTACGTTTGAACGAGTGTAGAGTTAAAAATAATGAATAAAAATGCAATATTTACGTTTCGTTGATGAGATTGATGTCGAGGGTATAGCATTTGGCAATATCTACGTAAAAAATGTATAACATCTTATCCCTTGGATTGATGGGATGCATATAAGCGGCGGCCTTCACGTGTTGTTTATCTGACTTATCAACGACCGGAGTTGACATTTATTTTGGTTATTGGTCAATACATCTTTGTTGCTTTCGGGTTGGTTTTTATGTAGTTGACTGTAAAAAAAATATAAAGAATTCCTTTGTTAGAGATTAGGTACTCGAATCGTTCGATTACTGATAATGTGTTACAAATGTGAAAAGTAATACTAGATGAGGAATAGAAAGGTGATCGAGTTAAAATTAATAATAATATATTTGAATAAGAAACTCACTTTGAGAAGACACACAAGTGATGGTATCAGTTCATCACAATGATACATTACTGCGTAAAATGAACAGAACAACGAGTCGAAAAGAAAAATTACTTTGAAAGGATTTATCGCGAAACGAAACGATCGAATGGTAAGTAAACGAAACAGAATACTAATCACTACATGTTGGCGAAATTATAATAAAACTATGATACAATTAAATTTAATTATTATAAAAATGCATTATAATCAGCTGATATTACAACAAAATCGCGTTCGAACAACTCAGAGACTAGCAAGTAACACAAAACGAAGAAGAGGATGAACGATGATTATTGAGTTTGAGATGTGTTGCCAACGTAGCGACGCGAAAAGTAATCGAGTTCGAGCGTGGAAGGATTTAGTTCGATGAGATGCCGTTAGTAGTGCTTTTGTTTTATTGGAACTTGGAACTTGGAAGTTGAATTTGGTTGAATGGAAGAATATTTCGCATTAGGTAGAGAATATTTTAAATTCAAATAATTGATAATTGATTAGTACTTTGTACTTGTAGTAATTGATGGATTTTATTGTAGGCCAGCAGAGTAGAATGATTACTTAATTTGAAAAAATTATATAATAAATACGGTAGTATGATTTGCATTCAAGAATCAAGATCATGTCGCACAGATTCTGATCGTCCATCGATGAGCTCATGAAAGATGAAAAATATTGAAATGTTTGGAAAATTTATTCTTGGACATGATAAAAATATCTGTATTGAATCGAATATGAACAGTGAAAATTATTTGCAATGAATAGCTTCAAGTATTTATCTTTTTGACTAGGTACTTGTTTCAGTTGTTTCATATCAGTACCAAATCAATCGAATTACTTGAAAAGTCATTTCCATTTCGCTGCCTATAAATCGAGGTGACTTGAGCTAGTGTTTGATTTCTAAATTCTGTCCGTCTCTGTCTATTACCTTTACTCAAACGAAACATTTTTCATTCACAGGAAATGTAAATTCATCCCAGCAGAGACGGATTTAACACACAACAAAAAGAACAGTAGTCAGGTGGGCTCTTATAAAAAAATTGTATCCTTCCAAAAATTGAATGTACTACATTTTTCATCCATTCAGTATTGTAGAAGCGGTTCACTGGGAAAAAAAACAAAAAAACAAATCAAGTTTTTGAAAAACTTCAAATCTTCAAAATAAAAACAAAAAACCTACAAAAATTAGACCATTCTCTATTACTTCAGACATTTTTTTTCAAACGTCAGATAAAAAATAGCAAATTTTCCATAAGTGCATGAAAAAGTGTTTTCAACGCAATAAAGTGATTTGAAACTCTCAAAAAAATCAATAAAATCATTGAAAATTACCGATACAATTTCGATACAATTTAGCAAAAATTCATACAAGTGCAGGCATCGCAATTGAATTTTGAAAAAAAATAATGACTTTAATGACCTTTTTTCACCAAAAAAATGACTAAAAAATGACCTTAATATTTTCGATTTCTAGATGTTTAGACCCTATAGTTATCAACCAACACAATTCATTTTATTGGCTATGAACTGATAACATTTCAAGCTAAAAATACTCGTTATAACGCTCTTCAATTGATCAAAAAAAAAAAGAGCGTTATAAGCCAAAATGCGTTATAAGCAAAAGTCACGTTTTAACGCTGATGAGCGTAATACCGCGAATTCTCGTTTTAAAGCAAAAAGAGCGTAATAAAAGAAGTGAAAACGTGAACTTCATTTTGAATTTGAACAACTGTTCCAATTGAAAATGAAAAAAATCTGAAATTTTACTTTGATTTTGAGGTCTGCTATAAATAATAAATGAATATAGTAATGTCAGTTTTACAAAATTGTTTTCTGTGGTCAAAATTTTCAGAAAGCCTTGCATTCTTGTTCAAAATTATCCAAAAAACTAAAAAGTAATCAATATAGCTTACCAACGTTTTGAAAAAATTCACTTTTCAGTTTTTTTCTCAAGATTATGACAAAAAATTTAGAACTCTACTCTTTTGTAAAAATTCTAGATACTTAACTGCCTTTTTTGTAAGAATTGTAATCAAGCTTCTATTAAAGTTTGATAAGGTTATTGAAAAATCTTACTTTTTCTGGCCAAAATCGAAAGTAATTTTACTTGTTTGTATAACTGCAACTGTTGCAAAATTTTGCCATATAAGTTTTTTTTACTGTTTCTAAAATCAAAACTGTAAAAATTGCACAAAAAAACTGTTCTTGCGGCCGAAATTTTCAGAAAGTGAGAATTTTTTACATGAAAGTAAGCTTTTTTGTCACAAAAAATTGGTTTTACTATGTTGTCATAATCATTTTAAAAATGTGATTTTTCTTAAATTTTAGAGCGTTAAAACGCGATTTATAATCGCTCATGAGCATTATATCGCGAATAATTTTACATTGGTTTAAATGGGGTTGTCTAGGGACCAGAGAAAATCAGCGTTATAACCGAAAGCGTTATAACGAGCTTTTACTGTATTTTTATTTGGAATATTTTCATGAAACTAACAACTAATAGTAACATCAATTTCCATTAAAGTATAAAAATAGAAAAAAATGATGAAATATTTGGAATAACTGTTACATTTTTCTTTTTTTTTGTGTAAAATTAAAAAAAAAATTAAAGACGAGGGAAAACCATGAAAATAAGGACCTAAAAATGACTTTCTCGAAAAAAATGACTTTTAATGACCAAGATTGAAAAAAATGACCAAGTCATTATTAAAATGACCACTTGCGATGCCTGCAAGTGTCAAAAATTTTTTTGAATTCTATAAAATTACCAAAAAAAAAAATGAACAAAAACAACGCAATAAAATAAAAAAAATACCAAACAAATATTAGATTTCAGCAATTTAAAAAAAAAACCATCACAATAAGTAGGTAACTGAAAAGCCCCAAAAAAACTGCTGAAATTTCAATGAAAGTTGCCCAAAATGCAAGAAAAAGTGTTGAAAATGCGTCAAAATGATGTAAACACAACTAAAAATATGTACAATACATATATATATGTTTTATTACTGTTTTGCTGATTTCCACTTCATTTTCATGCGTTTTCAACGACTTATTCATGTATTTTTAACAATAATTGTCATTAAAATTTCATCATGGTTTATTGATTTCATTTTATGTTTTTTTTTCTCACAGTATTTTTGGCAAATTCATCTGCAATTTCACGTTTCAAGCTCAAATTTGATAATTTCTGGAAAATCAAGGTAAATCTAAATAGGTATATAGTAATACATACATTATAATGTGCTGATATTATTTTTTTTTCGGTCTTTTGAAATTAATATCAAGGTCTGAAAAATGAACTCCTCGCACCACAAATAATTACTCGAATCATAAATTTTTTCAAAATTTTACTCTTGTTTCGCAGCTCACTCATGACTAAGGCTAATTAGGTTTTTTTTCGTTTTTTTTTTCAAAATTGATAAATTTTAAGAAAATTATTGTTCATGTTGTTCAAAGTTTCCTTTGAATCAGGGTCAAAAAAATGAACTTTTCATTTCAAAAATAATGAACTTTATGACATTCAAATAATAAAATTGAAACAAATAACAAGTCATCACACTTTTATTAGACTTTTTCATCAGCCTTGCCAGTCTCACTCTCACCTCAAAACCTGCTTTTTTCTTCGGTCAGTCCTTTGAAGTTTGAACTTGAAGTTTCAGTATTTCAGATTCAGTTGAAGCTGTTGAAGTTGATTCATGCTTCGTTAGAATTTAATTGTAATCTACTGTAAGTTTTAGTTCAACTTGACTGAAAAATCTCCTAAGTCGTAAATAACTCTCACGCTCCCTCAAAAAAAGATTCTCAATTCAATTCACATTTACGATCATTCAAAATTCAAAAGGAAAATGAAATTCGAAAATAAAATTTCAAAAATGAAAAATAGGCAACCCCACGAATCCTACTCACACGAAAGAAACACATCATAACTTTTTTGTTTCGCAACTGATGCAACATTGACGTATACAGAAACACAATTTTTTTTTCAGTGGTAAAAATTCAACTTGGGTATGTAATTTTTCGCAAAATAAACGAATTTTTAGTAAAAACTGCCTCGTATAGTAAATTAATATTCGATAATTGCTTCTTCGAAAGAATACCATTGAACTTTTCTATCGTACCCAACTTCTAACCCCAATTTCCTCAGGTATTCCGGGGGTGATCAGCAGCATTTGAACTCGCATTGTTTTTCAAAAGACCTGAAATATCTACAAAATGGTAAGCTAAATGTTTCATTTGATAATCTACACTTCATACCATATTCTATCTTTATGTTCATTCGTTCGTACTAATCGATCTTGACGAACTGTTACAGTCTTTCGCCGAAAAGATCGGTGCTCTCATGGCAAGGCCCAACGATGATCTTGTAAACAAAGATGAAGTTCCATGGTGGCTGAAATATTCCGCTAGAGGATTAGGCACAGTTGGCGGAGGCCGTAAGTATCGAAAGAATAACTTGGGTTTACATTTCGGTGGATTTGTAAACGTCAATATGGTACTAGAGAGACTACCCCTCTAGATGAGTCGTTTAATGTGTTCCTTTTTCCGTTACAGTTGCTTTGTTTCTCGGTATATTCAATATTATCACTAGTTTTCTGACCTTTAGTTGCATTCTCGCTGGAATAATGCAAGCGTACGTGAATCAAGATACGTTATCGTTCAACTCGAACATATTCTAATTATACTTTTGATCCTACAGGATCGTCGCGTTTACAGTTCTTGCCATAGAGGCTCCTTGCTGTTGTATGTTCGTAGACTACGTTCAAGATGCCAGTAATTATGTCGAGAAACGCCCGTATTGGAATAGAGCAGCTTATTACATGCTGTACGTTCATAATACCTATATATTCAACGAACAATCTTATCTGGTACCTTGTTCGGTCAAACGATAACAAATTTCATTTCGCATTTTTCAGAGGAGCGTTGATACCATTCTTCATGTGTTTCTCGTTCAGCATATTCTTCGGTAGCGGTTTGATATTCGCGACTGGTGTTCTGTATGGAATGATGGCTCTGGGCAAAAAGTAAGTATACCGAATCGTGTACGTAATCCACGTGCACTAACACATGTGACGTACCAATCCACTTGAAAATTTAGTACTCGTAGCTCACTCCAACTCGAATCCCTCATTTTCGTAATGTCCGTTACGGTTATTTTAAAAACATTATGTATTAATCAGAGGAACCAGAGCAGATATGGCAGCTGCAGCCTCACCTACCGGACCTGCTCCTCAAGGGGAGCACAGCAGAACATTAATGGAAGATCCAGATGTATGGCGTCCAGCTTAAAAATTTACTGTACGAAGGTTTTACTATGAAAGATAATACTGCATGAGAGATTGCGCTTATCAGCATGATGGCTGCTGAGATACATAAATTATTATTCCGCTTTCCAAATATTAAGCTGATGAGCTCGTTCATCTCGCACGGTTATTCCCTGTTTTTATTTCGAAGCACGTCGCCTAGGTCCATAGCTAGCTCTTGCTGTATATGCGTAGCTCCCAATTCCCAATTAGCTATCAATTTGCAAGCTTCATACATAGTATCAATCACGCGTAGTTTATGCTACCAAATATATATTTGCTAGTTGCTTTTATACGATTGTTAGATTTTCGATGCCGCTATTTAGTTTAGCTTTTGTTTAGTTGGAGAAAAAACGATGAAATTCGCTTGATAATTAGGTATCTGTTGTGCGATGAGTTGAACAAATCTGCATGAAAATGATCATTTGTTCAGGTTCTTCGGTATTGCTGTGTTTTGATATCGTACGATTTGGATTTATTCGACGAATGTAAAGGCTGCTAAATGAAATCCTTACTATGTATAATTGTATATTTAATTTTGTATTACTGTAATGATCAAAATCTCTTACGAGACTGGTTTTAATCTCGGAGCCTAAGCTGAAGCCTATGCCATAGAATGTACTCAATAGATGAATATGGTTCCATTTATCGCTAAAAATTACCATTTCTCAAGGCTCGTACTTACTTTTTTCTCAATAAAAAAGTAACTTTAGAAACCAAAAAATTTACCAAACAGGGGCAAAACATAATATTTTTAATGCAAAAAATCTCAAAAAAAATTCAGTCGAACCTTCTACAATTATATTAAAAACTGAACATGGACTTTTGGAAATAATTGTCAAAGAAGTTGATTAAGTATTCAGCAAGTGCAATTTTTAGCAGAAAAGTGAGGATTTTGGGTAATTTTCGACAAAAAAACGAGACTAATAATTTTAGCAAAAGGCTTGGCTTTTAAAAATTTCTGTCAAAAAAAAACTTCTGCAATTTTCAGCAAAATAGTGAGATTTTTGTGCAACTTTTTTTGGTAATTTTTGGTAAAAAGAAAGTCTATGACAATTTATCAAGCAAAAAACAAAACTTTTAAGAAAAAAAGTGAAATTTTTTTCAATTTTTTAATAAAAGCATAATTTTATCAATTACAGCAAAAAGTATGGCTTTTTGAGGACTTTTGAGAATTTTTTGAAAAAGAATGAATTTTTATGTCATTTTAGGCGAAAACGAGACTATTTGAGCGATTATTAACCAAAGAGTGAGGCTGATAAGAAATTTTTTACTTTATAAAAAGTGGAAATTTTCCACAATTCTAGCCAAAATGCAAGACTGAAAATTTTAGCAAAGAAAGCCAGTCTTTAAGGAAATTATTAGAAAAAAGCGAGATTTGAAATTTTTGTTGAAGTGAGACTGTTTCAGTGTTGTAAAATTTTTTGGCATTAAATTCAGAAATTTTGGCAATCTTTGGCAAAAAAAAAAGTGAAAACTTTAAAAAAAAACAAAAATTTTTAGCAATTTTTTGTCAAGAATTTTTGAGAAAATGAAGGCTTTTTGGCGACTTTCAGCAAACACACGAGACTTTCGGCTGATTTTTGAATAGAAAGGGAGACTTTTTCAGAATTTTTTGTCAAAGGGCAAGAATGTTAATTAAGTAGGTAATTTTTGGAAAAAACTATACTTTTTGAACATTTTTTGACAAAAAGTGAGACTTATTTGAAATTTTTAGAAGTAACTTTTGGTTACTTTTTTAAAATTTTGTTTTTTTGCATTTTCAATTGAAAAACTTTTTGTTTTTGTTTTACTTTTTCTGCATGAAAATGCGTTGTCCAAGTTTTATACGTTTTTTTGGCTACTAAAGCTACTTTTTTTTGGAAAAAATTGACTACGAGCCGGGGGAACTTTATTACTTGAAAAGTAACCGAGTACGATCCCTGATTTTATTTCTCTTTGTCAATTTTTAAACACTTGTGTATTTTTCAGGGCTTCATCGGAGGAAATGCGAAACAACGCGGCTACCGTTTATTCCACCAACCAGCAATTCCCTCCAGCGGCGGCATCTAATTCGAATCTGGTCGAAGGTGCACAACCAGTTAGTTTTTCGAATCCGTTCGATAGTCGCGTCTAAGTCTTTAGCTTCTTTTATTTTTGTTTTTTCATCGTAATTCGAATTCGCATTTTTTTTTAAATTTTTGTTTCGAAATTATAACTTGTTACTGTGGATCGGTAAAATAATAGTCATAATCTAAGATATTAATTTATCCAGCTTTATACAATACTTATTTATCATTGTATAATAATTTATTTATATAAACAATGTATTTTTCTAAGGCCTAATTTTACGTTTGATAAGTTGCATTGTTCTCAGAGAACTTGAAGCAATTTTAAGTATTTGAAGAGTGATATTCCAAAACTCGCTTTGTCCATTTTCATCAAAGTTGGGTTTTCAGTGGTATCTGGTAGATGAAGTATCAACTCACATTCCTACATCATCAACCTACCAAAATGAGGTGTTAAACTCACCTAAACAGCCAATTCACTAAAAATTTTTAAAAAAATAATGTTCCAAAGCGCGCTTTGTCCATTTTTATTGAAATTTTTTTCAGCAGTATTTAGTGGATGAAATGTATACCTACACTCCTACATCATAAATCCACCCAAATAAAGTGCTAAACTCGCCTAAAAAGCCAATTTACCCGTTTAAAGGGAAACTGTTTTTCCTCTCTCCTGAAAAGTTGTGAAAATGGACAAAGCGAGTTTTGGAATATCACTCTTCATTTTTAGTACAATTCTTTACGTTGACGAATGTATTATCGTTGTTATATTGTTGTATTATTACAATATTGTTTTTTTTCCTTTTCCTCTTTCCTTCTCTCCTCGTGTGTGATTTCTTTATCTCCCTGGCGGTAATCAGGTCACGTATTTATTAGTTGAAGATTTTGTTATACTGCCTAAATATAAGGTAATTATTAATTATACGTACTAATAGGAGTATTTTGTTCCGAATGTTGCATAATTAACGGTCAAAATTTTTCATATCATTGTTATGTAATATTTTTATATCATTCCAGTTACACTTTCAAACGGATCGGGAGTTTCTACAGCGATCGTATCGATCCTGGTTAAGTTTTATGTATTTGTATTGTTGATAAGCTTGGGCTTTTCTTTTTTAGTTTTATATTTACGAATTAAATACATTGTAGAAATAGTCGAGCAGCATTCTCTATCGCTTATTATGTTGTCTCGTAAATAGAATATTTCGAAGAAAAAAATACGAGTAATCGAGTAGGCACTCTACCTACTCGATCAACATATTGGCATATTTTAGATAAAATTCTCTAACAATGTTCACTTTTATATACGTACGAGTTTTGAAAAAAATTATACCATCTATTCATGAGTCACATAATCGTATTTATATTTTCACCGATTCCAAAACGATACTCGTAATTGCACCTTCTTCTTTATGGATTTTTAATCGCTTTCAAATTAGTTAATTATATTTATATTCGGAAGAGGGATCTGATTGCGAGTAGTTTTTATTTACGAGACGTTCGCTATGTATTAATTATTGTAAGGCTTATAAGAGTTTTGATAACGGTAACCATTTATAAAAGTTTATGGAATAAGTAAAAGACTGAAAACTTTCCTCTTCAGAAAATAAAAACCACACGAGCGAATTTCTTGACGTCAATTGAGTAGATAATGGAAACTGCATTTAATTTTATTTAAAATGTGTGTATAGATTAGTAAAATCGAGTCACTTACTAAGTTCCTTTACTGTATTCCATCACTCTAATAGAGAGAATTTTACTACTTAATTATTTTTTTCCTTCTTGAATACGAGCAGCATTATGTAATAATATGTAATAACAGTTATGGTAGGTACTAGAATTATTTTTTATTTTATCTATGATCGCTCAGTTTTCATCGCGTAGGTAATATAATTTTGTTAAATAACCATCATTCCATACGCTAAGAATAAAATGCAATAGTATTTTACGATGTTTTATTTCTTGTCTTACATGATTAGTTCGTTTGGGAGTACGATGTAAGTTTTTGGTTGCAGTTGCGAAATTCGACGACATTTGCGAGCTCGTCGAGCTGATAAGATGATAATTTTTATAACGGATTCGAGGTGTATAAAATTGAAGTATTTAATAGATTTACTTTGGCGCAGTTGTTTGCTTTTTACGATGCTCGTAAGGTGCTATTATGGTGCTATAGTTTGGACGATTTGATGATGGTTTGCGAGTAACTGAAACTATATCAGGTATGTAGACTTTGAGGTGCCTGTCGAGTGGGTAAGCGAATGATAGAATGATGATGTAATGTAAACGTATTTTTATCAAAAAAAGAATTTTTTTTTTGAATAGTACCTAGTACGTTTAATCTGAGAGTGGTATTTCAAAGAATGACGGATAGTGGAAAATTACTAAGAGTAAATGAGAAATGAGAATAGTTGAAAGGCTATTCCGATAAGTGATAAGTAGTTGGTGAAAATAAATGAAATTAATGTTGCACATTATTTATAACTAACAATTTAGGCTTTCAAATGTGAGAAATCAATGATTCAGTATGAAATTATGAAGAGATATAATGATTAGATTGAATGGAGTGAATCACTTTGATCTCATGACATCAGATTTGGGTAATTATAATTTTCGATTACAGTTATCAGAGTCATTTTCTTGATTAACTCATTCTAGTCATTCTATAAGTAGGTACATGTTTATTTACAAAAAAAAAAAAAAAAAGACACCACGAGCTGAATAATTGAGATTTCAGATTAGCAAAATGTTATTCAACCAAATCAGGCTCTCATTCAATTTTTTTCTACTTGAATTGCTGATCGTGGAAAAAGAAGTAAAATATTTAAAAATAATTTTCGTGATCGTAACGAACAAAAAAAATTTATGTCATAATACATACGAGTATTAAGACGTTCAGTTTGAAAATTTTAGAAGCTACACAAAAATGTCAAGAGTTGACAAGAAACATTGAATAGGTAAGTCACGATCTTATTAACAAAAGAACGTTGAAATTTACAGTCCATTCTTTTCTTTCTTGACAAAACTTCGGCCAATTTTGCCAAAAGTGTCATAAATGATTTACCAGTACTAGTACACAAAATTGATGTCAATTTTTAGTTTAGAACTTGGGGAACAGAAAACTTTCACTGCGAACCCCTCTGGACCTATCTCTACACCAGGAAAAGTCACGTGAGCTCAAAGCTCTCAAACATTGGTCAGAGGCAATGAAAGAGAATTTTTATTCAAAATTGAAAATCAAGTAATAGGCAGATCTTGTAGAAGGGGGAAAATCGCGCGATTTTATACACTTTTTGTGCATAATCAATAGCAAAATAATAGCGATTAAAATTTAAATAAAAAAAAAAAAAACAACGAAAAAGCAATTTTTTTCTGATTTCAACAAATCAAAGTACATATAGTTGAACCTGTCATGGTAAAATTACATGGGGGTGATGCCAACTTGTAGTAGAAAATGTGGCGAACAAAAAACTTCCTCTACGAACCCCTCCTATCTCTTCACCAAAGAAAGTTACATGAGCTTAAAGCTTTCGATCTCTGAAATTCAACAGGTATAACATATCGACTATTTTTTATTCAAAATTGAAAATCAAGAAATGGATCTTGTAAAGGGTGAAAAATTAAAATTTAACAAAATTAGTTCCATAATTATACACTTTTTAATCATCTCAAAAAAAATGAAAAAGTACACTTTCCTTTTTCCTCCTATAACAAAACTTTCGCTAATTTTGGCAAAAGTGTCATGGCCGATTTGCACAAGACTGGTGCCAACATGTAGTCGAGAATATGGGGAGCAAAAAACTTCCTCTGCGAACCCCTCCTTTTTCTACACCAAAAAAAGTTACACGAGCTTTTAAAAATCTCACAGTTGTCAAGCTACATGGAAGAGACATTTCATTAAAAATTGAAAATTGAGCAAGTGATTTAGTTGAGGACGAATAATCTTACAAAATAGGTTCCATACACTTTTTACAAAACTTCAATGTTGGAGGCGTAATCATCGAAAATGAAATTTTAAAAAAATGAAAAAGTACACTTTCTTTTTTCCTCTTATGGCAAAACTGTCGCCAATTTTGGCAAAAGTGTCATGGCCGATTTGCACAGGACTGATATCAACTTGCAGTTTAGAACATGGAGAACAAAAAACTTCCCCTGCGAACTCCTGCTTTTTCTTCACCAAAGAAAGTTAAATAAGCTTAAAGCTTTGGAAATTCAGCAGATAGGTAACATGGATAATTTTTTATTCAAAATTGAAAATCAAGAAATGCATCTTGGAGAGGGTGAAAAATTTGACAACATCGATTCCATACACTTTTTAATCATCTCAAAAAAAAATGAAAAAGTACACTGCTTTTCCTTCATTCTCCAATAACAAAACTGTCCCTAATTTTGGCAAAAGTCACAAAACTGTCATGGCCGATTTGCACAAGACTGGTGCCAACTTGCAGTTTAGAATATGGAGAACAAAAAACTTCCTCTGCGAACCCCTCCTTTTTCTACATCAAAAAAAGTTACACGAGCTTGAAAAGCTCTCACAGTTGTCAAGCTGTATGAAAGAGAAATTTCATTCAAAATTAAAAAGTGACCAGTGGATTTAGTAGAGGACGGAAAATCTCACAAAATAGGTTCTATACACTTTTTACAAAACTTTAATGTTGGAGGCGTAATCATCGAAAATGAAAAAAAAAAAAAAGTAAAAGTACACTTTCTTTTTCCTCCTATAACGAAACTTTCGCAAATTTCGCCAAATGTGTCATGGCAAATTTGTACAAGACTGATGCCAACTTGTAGTTTAGAATATGGGCAACAAAAAACTTCCTCTGCGAACCCCTCTTTTTTGTACACCAAAAAAAGTTACATGGGCCCAAAAATTTTCAAATTTGATTCGTCTGTGAAGATGAAATTTAGGTAATTTATAAAAAAATAATCCTCTCATCAATATTATTGTATCCAGAGAATGAAAAATATCAATATTTTCGTTTTGAGCACTTGACTTCCCCATTTTTAAAATTGAAGGCATAGGTAAAGTACCTAATCAAAAATTTAAAAAAAATTGAACAAGTACTCATTTCCTTTCCTCCCATGATTAATATGTCATTTCTACTTGGGGATTCAATTCTTTGCCACATTCTTCTATCAATTTTTACTTTTTTCAAAATTATTGCCCCCAAATTTTTAAAATGAATTTTTAATTTTAAAAGATTCAAAAACTACGAGTACTAGGCACATGTAGGCTATCTGATAGAAAATTGAATTTTCCAGTGAATACACTGAAGATAAGAAAAAAATACACACAACTTAATTTTTAGGATTTTTCATCCTCTACAAGATCCACTAATCACGTTTCAATTTTAAAAAAATTTTCTCAGCGATATATCTCTGCAAAGTTCAAGAACTTCAAGCTCACATAACTTTTTTTGGTGAAGAGAAAGGAGGGGTTCGCAAAGGAAGTTTGTTGTTCCCCATATTCTAAACTACAAGTTGGCATCAGTCTTGAGCAAATCTGCCATGACACTTTTGCCAAAATAAAGTTTTGTCATAGGAGGAAAAAGGAAAGTGTACTTATTCATTGTGTTTTTAATAATTGTCACTTTCAATTCCAATATTGAAGTTATGTTAACAGTGTATAGAACTTATTTTGCAAGATTTTCCGTCTTCTACAAAATCCACTGCTCAATTCTCAATTTTGAATGAAATTTCACTTTTATACAGCTTGACAAATTTTAAGAGCTTTAAGCTCATGTAACTTTTTTCAGTGAAGAAAAATGAGGGGTTCGCAGAGGAAATTTTTTGTTCTCTGTGTTCTAAACCACAAGTTGACACCAGTCCTGTGCAAATCTGCCATGACACTTTTGGCAAAATTGGCGAAAGTTTTGTTACGGAAGGAAATAACGGTGTACTTTTTCTATTTTTTTTCGAGTTTCTTTTGTTGAGTAGGTTAGGTACACCTTTAATATTGAAGATGTGTAAAATGTATAATATGTAGAACCAATTTTGTGTGATTTTTTACCTTGTTCGATATTTACTAAGTGGGGTCCAAAAAAAGTCACATGGGCTCAAAAATTTTCAAATTATAAGGTAATGAAATAATTTCTTATCAATATTGTATCCAGAGGATGAAAAATACCAAAATTTACGTTCTGTGCGCACTTTCTGCCTATCTTTAAAATTGAAGGCATAAAGTAATCAAAAATTTAAAATAAAAATTGAACAAGTACACGTTTCCTCCCATGATTAATTTTCAAATTGCAATAGCTCCTTCATTTTCAATGATCATGAGTCAAAATGTTATGCACATGACATTTCAACTTTATGAATTCAATTCTTTCACCAACTTTTCAATTTTTTCAAAATTTTTGCCTCAGAATTTTTTTTTGAATAATTAATTTTAAAAGATTCAGAAACTACTGCATGAGTTTGATGGAAAATCGAATTTCCCAGTGAATAATGTTCCCTCCCCTTTTCACATATTTTCAAATTTTCTCAAGGGAGGAAAACGTTCACTTTTTAAATTTTTTTCGTTTTTCAAACATTACGCCTCCAATATTGAAGATAGGAAAAAAGCACAAAGAACTTCATTTGTAGGATTTTTTATTCTCTACAAGATCCACTAATCAATTTTCAATTTTGAACGAATTTTTTCAGCGATATATCTACTCAAAGTTGAAGAACTTTAAGCTCACAGAACTTTTTTTGGTGAAGAGAAAGGAGGGGTTCGCAGAGGAAGTTTTTTGTTCTCTGCATTCTAATCTACAAGTTGGCTTCAGTCTTGTGCTAATCTGCTATGACACTTTTGGCAAAATTAACGAAAGTTATGTCATAGGAGGAAAAAGGAAAGTGTACCTACTTTTTCATTTGGAATTTTAATTTATCATTTTTTATGATTAGGCTTCCAGTAGTGACGTTACGTAAAAAGTATGTAGAACCTATTTCGTGAGATTTTCCGTCCTCTACAAAATCCACTGCCCAATTTTCAATTTTGAATAAGATTTAGTTTACATTTTATACAAAGTGACCAACTATAAGAGCTTTAAGCTCATGTAACTTTTCTTGGTGTAAAGAAAGGAGGGGTTCGCAGAGGAAGTTTTTTGTTCTCTGCATTCTAAGCTACATGTTGGCATCAGTCTTGTGCAAATCTGCCATGACACTTTTGGCAAAATTGGAGACAGTTTTGCCATAGGAGGAAAAGGGGAAGTGTACTTTTTCATTTTTTTGAAATCATTCTTCATTTTCGATGAGTACTCCTCCAATATTGAAGTTATGCAAAAAGTATATAGAACCTATTTTGTAAGGTTTTTCTTCCTCTACAAAATCCACTGCTCAATTTTTAATTTTGAATGAAATTTCATTTCCATACAAATTGACTAACTTTAAGACCTCTAAGCTCGTATAACTTTTTTTAGTGAAGAAAAAGGAGGGGTTCGCAGAGGAAGTTTTTTGTTCCCCACATTCTAAACTACAAGTTGGTATCAGTTTTGTGCAAATCTGCCATGACAGTTTTGCCCAAATTGGCGAAAGTTTTGTCATAGGAGAAAAAAGGAAAGTGCACTTTTTCATTTTTGATGATTACACCTGCAATATTGAAGTTATGTAAAAAGTGTATAGAACCTATTTTGCAAGATTTTTCGTCTTCTACAAAATCCACTGCATAATTTTTATTTTTTAATGAATCTCATTTCCGTACAAATTGATCAGCTTGGAGGGCTTTAAGCTCGTGTAACTTTTCTTGGTGTAGAAAAAGGAGGGGTTCGCAGAGGACTTTTTTTGTTCGTCGCGTTCCAATCTACAATTTGGCATCAGTCTCATGTAAATCTGCCATGACACTTTTGTACAAAGAAGCTAAAGTTCTGTTACAGAAGGAAAAAACTGTGTACTTTTTCAATTTTTTTAAAAATTTCTTTTATTGTCAAGTACACCTTTAATATTGAAGATGGGTAAAATACTATATGTAGAACCAATTTTGTTTGATTTATCACCCTCTTCAAGATTTACTACAAGGGGGGGGGGGGGTCTGAAGAAAGGGGGTCTGAATCTTTCCACGCGGAAGTTTCTTGGATGATACTCCTACCCACCTATACCATGCAAATGTCAACTCGAAAGCTCTCGAGGACCATTTCACCCCTCTTAGAGCGCATACAATCTTTGACTTCAATTTGATTTAAGCGCCGTAAAAAGCACCATATGAAACAAAAAATTCAGATTTTGTTATTCAATAGGTAAGTATTTTATTTTTTCAGCACAGAAAATTAGTTTAAAGAAGTTGCTCCTATAAGATGATCTTGAAGAGAATTTCTAGGATCTAGGTAATTCAAAATTTTCAAAAAAGAGTAGGTAGGTCTAGGTACCTACTTAACTCGGAACATCAATTTTCAAAATCTTATTTTGTGAAAGCATTGCTCAATTTTGAACGGTCAAACTTCAGCTGATCATCATCACAGCGACGAAACTGAAATAAATTGCTGGTACATCGACCAATTGACATGTCATTTTTGGGACTCATGAAGAGATTGACCATTATGACCCTATAGAAAAATCGTGTATCTTGATTAATTACATTGAAATGAATGGACAACGTTCCTTGTTAAATATACCAAAAACCAATCAATAAATTCAGTAGTTCAACTATCGCAAAGCTATAAATAGGAGATGAAGAAGGTAATATGTACACATCAAAATCGTGAGTTTCAATATCTTCTCATCCATATTATGTATTTTCTGACTTTCACAAAATATCATCATCCATGCAATCACAGAGCACTATAAGCACCAGCATCCAGCAAATAATCTGGGAAAAACCCCCAGCCAAAAGACCTCCTTACGAAGTGACCCTTTCACTCATGTATGCAGAAATTAAACAATAAAAAATTAAAATCCCTCGAGCCATATCCAAATTAGTTACCACCAGTTTCATTATAATATAGGTAACAGAGATATTAATCTCGAACACATCGACTCGACGTCAACTATAGACCATAGATAAAGATACACAACCCACACGTCTTAAAAATACATTACCTCAAACGTACGGTATATGGTACGCATTTACATTCAGTGTCGATTTGATCAACACCGGTTCAATGAAGACTCGCGTTTATTTACTCGATAATTACCACCTCGCCTCTCAGGCTCGAGTAGGTAATTTTAACATTTGTATGCTAATTATTGTAATTCGACGCACCAACTCTTATAATAATAAAAATCACAAGCTGCGATGGCGATTTAAACGTGTTTTTTCACCACGCACAAGACGACCAAGAAGAAGAAGATGGAAGAGAGGGAAAAATCCAGAAATGAAAAAAACCAATAACACGTGCGTATGTACCTCAAGTGTGTACCAAAATACATCGCTAAATTAGTTGATCTGCTAAGCACGCAATCTGTTTAGGCCATTTTTACTCGCACAATAGAATACGTAATTAGAAGATAATTTTATTAATAGCTGCTAAATGAATTAACTAATTCCAGTGATAATCGACAGCTTTTATCATTAAAATAATATTGATAATGTCCCATTAATAAATGTAGGTTGCGGTTTGATGGGCGTTTATTTATCCTACTCCTTGGAATAGCGCATCGTGTAGGTAATATAAGTTGGTACTTGGGATGCCAGTTTATAAATAGAATATTTCGAATAGGTTAACTGGTTATTCGTGTCGATAAAATATGACAATCGGATAATGGAAAAAACACTGAACATAAAAAATCACTAGAAATTCGAATCGAATGGAATCATTTCAATACAGACGACTTCATGAATGTTTGATGAGTAAAAGTACGTAGGTATCATCCGCTGGTGCGACGATAAGGTAACCAATGACGTAAAACATTGACCGGTTTCAATGATCTAATATAATGACTCGAATCTCCTATCTATACATCTACGTTCATACAGCGACAATGTTCAAAATATCACTAAATCTAATTCATCATGCAACAAAAAATAAATATAAAAACAAATCCGTAAATGGGCTGGTAAAATTACGCCATGTTATAGTTTGTTTACTCGGTCTTGAGGTTGGATGAGGATAAATAAAAGTATAAACAAAACGTAGAAGACCACAACGAACGAAGAGTTATTTACGTAGTTCAAAAATTCACCAAATGAGCAATCTGTTTCGAAAAAATTGGTCGATAAATGCGTCGAATTTATTACATCCCGAGTGGCCAATCGCCATCGCGGATAATCTGTTGACGCAGGCTCGCCTCCGAAGCTGAATTTCCAGTTTCTGGCATCGTCGCAATACACGCGTCTTGATCTCACATCGTGTGGCTAAAAATAACAAAAAAAGGTTTAACGACTCGTCGTACAAAAAATTAGAACCTTTGATAACTTCGAAGGTCTTCTTCCTGTTCCTCTGCCTCTCACGAGGAGAGATCACCGCTGATAATCCGTATGTACCTCTCGATCATTTCGAGAGACTCACCTCACCACCGCACCGATTTCGAAGAGTCGCTGCTAAAGAACGTATTACTCAAGATAAACAACTTGTTAGCAAGTTCGCACTTCGCACTTATATGAGACAAGTACACACCGCGATCCCCTCCACAACGACGACATTCTAAATATGTTCAAAACTGCTATTAAATTGATAACTGCATGTAAGTTATCCGAGGCGAGTATTTAAAACGTATTTATTATTTTTAATTTTCAGTTCAATGACAGATTCGGTGTATTTCACGTTCTCTTCGCTATTCATCGTTTTCGTTTCTTCGACAAAACCGTCGAACGACTCTCATTATTAGTTACGTGTATTAACGTGCAGCACGCCGCAAATACACACCAATATTCAGCCTATCTGAGAACATCGTCGTCGTCGTCGTCTGCCAGTCTCTTCGGTTCGCCTTACGATACATGCGGTTTAAACGTAACGAATTTTATCGCCAGTCGCGTGCAATTCTGTTCATCTCATCGCCAGTGCATCGTGTCGGTGTCGGTGTTCGATTCTAGTGATTTTTTTGAATATGATTATACTAATGGTTTGTTGAGTTTTTTATTACCTACGTTTTTTACTTCGAAATCTGTTATATGTTGTGCGGATCGATGAGCGAAAATATGTGTACAAGTTGGTATTCCAGCGTCAATCCCAATCGTGTGTGATTCAAGGTATCCGAGACGAGATTCCGACGAGTGAATTTTCCTCGTTCTTCGTACAAGGATTTCATTAATACCGGTGTATGGTGCGATTTAAACGTCGATATCGACAATGTGTATAAAAATCTTCGAATATTTGTCCATATTTCAAATTATTCGTCTTCTTCGGAGTAAATAGGTATCGTTGACAGGTATGTTTTGCATCAAATTCTTCAGATTCAGCTGTCAAGGTTCTGATCCTTGATCTTGTTCGATCTATAGCTGAGTTCTCTTCTTCATTCCGAAATAAAATCTGGCAAAAATTGAGATAAAATTAGCAACGAGTGAAAAAAAATTGAATAAAATCCGGTGCTGAATTGCAGAAGAATGTTTCCAATGACTAATCGTCTTCTTGAAACACGATTCAAATCCTTCGAGCTCCTCGTAAATGAAATTTTCTCGACTTCGTTCGATCTTTTCGAATCATTCTGGAAATAAAATCTGTGCAAAATGAGAAAAAAAATTCGTCATTCGAATAAAAAAATACGATACACGAATTCCGACGCCAATTTTCGGTAATTCATACGGTGCTGAAAATTACTCGTGTGCTCGAGCTCTTTTTTTATAGAATGACTTGAAACCCAATAAAAATGACAATAAAAAGAACCACCCACAAAGATCATAACTTCAATTAACGGCGAGGTTTTTTTTTCAATATGACTTCATGAGCTGCGAGTCATAAATGCTCTCGTTTTTACCGCTTCTTTCACCGGTATATCCAGTTCTTGATTCGACGAAGTAACGAGTATAGATACCTATACCTACATCATTCGTAAAGCGTGGTCGTTCTTCTTTGTGAACTTTTAATTCATGGAAATCGGTGCAATTAATAATTGTAGTCACAGTGATTCAATGGGAATCTTCAACGGTACGGTACTCGATGATGATTGGTCGTTGGAAATTCATCAACATTATAGGTATCGTGTCTGTCTGCGAGTAGATATTCGTTAACGGCGCCGAATAAGTAAGTGTTTGTTCCGCGAAGAAATCCACTTCGATTGAAAATCCAACTTCGAGTACGACGTATTTGTAAAATTTCTATTCGTCGTTTCGATATTGTGAAAAATTCTGCAAAAAATATTGAAAATGTAGGTATCTTCATCCACGAGCGAAAATAATTGGTATATAAATAGCTACAGCTATCAGCTGTTTTGATCGATAAGCTTGGTTTTAAAAAAAACAACGAGACAAAAATGAAAAAAAATAGAAAAATTGAGGGAAAACTTCGATTAATTGAATATTGAATCGCGTCATATAAATAATTAGTCAGAACCCAAAAAAAGGTTGGAAGAGTGAGATAGGAAAAAGTACATACGTCACACCTAGTTTACCTCTCTATACTCGTTTGATAGAATTTCACGTCAAAATAAAAATATAAATCTCGATGATTTATTACCTTTTTTTTTTTTTTTGTAAAATAATGACGTAAGTTGAAATAAGCCTACACCCAGGTGATCAAATCCTCTCTCTTGACCACCTCCAATTGCATAATTTTAAGCAATGAATCGACTGGTCATATTAATACCCATAGTACCTACCTAATTGAAATAGTTATTTGTATTTGTACGTTCGCAATTTCTAAATTTTCCTTGCACTATTGACCAAACTTTGAACAGAAAAGTAGGATACAACCAGGAAAAGTGACATTTCCTTCCTCTTCCTCATATTAAAAAATATCAGGTACCTTTCATTAGGAAAACAACAACAACATCAACAACATTAACTTTCAACAGATATTGTAAAAAACGATAAGCCAGCTCCCTATGCTGAAAAATTGACATGCCATGTCGAAACAGAAATAATTGATAAATTCATAGAACCACACTTGATGTGATATTTGCCAATGCTCCTCTCTCCTCTATACCCGTTCGTTTGAAAAATTGAAGAAAAATGGGTTGAAAAATCGAAACCTCCAAAAAGCACATTTACAATACCCTCAGAATGAACGTGCCAAATTCCATCCTGCTTGATCAATTTGAGGAGGCTCCAGCCATAACACAAAAATAAAAATCCGTCCATGAAAAGGTGCGAAAATACAATTTTTGTCACCGGAAACAGGAAGAGGGAGGGGAATTGAAAAGTTGAAACACAAAAATCACATCTGGAAGCTTTACCAAATGCATAAGCCCATTCTTACCCTTCCAAATCGATTTGGGTAAGCTCTAGCTATGACACAAATACAAAAACCGTTGAAAAAATGAGCAAAAATCCAATACTCGTGTTCGTAATTGGGATGAGCTGGCAAGTGGACAAAGGGTTGAAACATTGAAACCTTCGAATGGCACATTTATGAAACCCTCCAAATGTACAAATCGAATTTTAGCTTTCTAGAAGGGCATGAAATTTTAAAACTTAAACCAATATAGGTACCTATACAAGTAGGTACCAAAGGCATCGAAAAACGAAAAAATCGCCCAAAACTGAAACCAAAACCGTGAATATTATTTTCAAAATTTGGATATTTTTGAAACTAATGATTCCAAATCAAATCTGTAACTGATTGAAAATTTTAAACAGGTTTTAGTTTTGAGATATGATTGAATTATTTCCCCATTTGGTAAAAAAAAATTAAGAAATCCCAAAATGGGCTCAATTCTTTCGTCAACTTGATAAAATTAAGTGTCCCTTTCCAAAAAAAAAAAAAAAATGAAAACAGTAAAACTAGAACCGAAATTAATATTCTTGTGGTTTCAATGTCCAGATGTTTTCTTGATGGGTGACAAGATGACACAACATCAAAAATTTCTTTGAAAAAATGCTCAAAATCCACTTTCTCGAACTGGAAAGAGGGTTGGGAGGGGTTGAAAAATCAAAACTCTCAAAAGGCACATTCATTGGAGAAGTGACAAAAGAGTTTTAAAGGCCAATAAGCCTTTGAAAAACTCATTTTTCCCCTCCAAATTGCTCTAGGAACTTGATTTTTGGATATTTTACATAACTTTTGACTTCGATAATTTGGACCTACGCGAATTTTGAGTCAAAGTTATCCCCACTCAAAATCCCTTGAATCCAACGCCACACTAGACCCAAATACCAAAATTTAAGCGAATTTTGTTGAAATGACTTTCGCCGAAACGTTAAAAGTCCGGAGAAAAATGGTTAACAAAAAAAAAACCAAAAAAAAAAAAAACCATTGGGCATAGTGTTATAAACCGATTAAAATGGACTTCTAAGCTCTCAAAACGGATTAATGTGTATGTCCGCACACTAATCAGAAATATTGATGAGGCGTAGGTGTAGGTATGGTTTTTTCCTTCATCTCTACAGGAAAATCATGAGTAATTAATTCAAATATCACATAATTCGATAAATAATAAACAGTCATACAGGTGGAAGGAAAACAATGTAGACGTGAAGAGGGCTCGAAAATCACTACGAATAAATTTTCCTAGATAGGAAAATCCTATATTGAAAACTGAAGGTAGGGCTCGAGGAAGGGACCGTCACTTCTGTTGCACTGCAGCTGTTTTCGTTCGCAACTTCTGCATTTATTTTTTTGAAACTAAAAAAACGAATAAAATTGAAACATTATAACATAATTAGGTAATTGAAAATCTGCAGAAACAAGAAAACAGTTAGTAAAATTGCAATTATAAATGAAGCTTATAGCAAAAACTGCTCGAACTTTTCAAATTAGATCACCTTCAAAATGCCTCTATTCACAAACGGAAATTTTTGGAATTTTTTTCGCCGAAAACTCACCAACTCGAGGTTGTTATTGAAACGTGAACATTAAAAGAGTACATAAAAACACTCGAAAATACCATAATGTTCCGTTACCGATGAAATTTCTTATCGTCGAAACACATTCGACAACAATCACCAAAATGAACGAATAATACTCGAAAAATCAATAGCCTAAATTCGGGCAAAATTTGTTCAAAGTTGCAATCATTTCTGAAAATTTGCATTCAAAGTTAGGAAAAAAATATTTACTCGTTGTCACCTTATACCTGAAAGAAAACATAAACAAGTCGAATTAAAACGCAGCTAAAAATCATATACGATAAGGAAAACCACAACCTATAAGCTTATTCATCGTTAAGGAAAATATTGTCCCACTGCGTTGAAAAAAAATGACTGGTAAATTTACCTAATTAATCATCAATATGGTAAAAAAAAAATTGCTATCTGATTCTTGACAAAGTACACACAGTGCTCCATCGAGTACCTAATTATAATTTCGCTCGATAATGATCTGCAATTTTTCAATTTTTTGCCACATAATATCGCGATCGCGAAAGAGGAAAAATCGTCGAGTTGGAAAAGTTTACGAAACCCTGTTAAAATTGATTGAAAATTACACTGGGATGTAATTCACGCGTAACTTTTTCAATATACAAAATTACACGAGGAGTCGAGGACGTTTCGATTATTAATCGTTATCAAATCGAACTAACGCAGGAATCTATTGGTATTTTAAATGTCTATTTTAATAGACATCCAGATTGATTTTTTTTTTCATTTAAGAATTAAGAAGATACTCATATTTAGCTAGGTCTTCCTTGGATGATTCAGTTATACGTATTGTTGCGTGTAAATAGGTATGATAACGCATTAGGGTATTTTTGGCTTCGGCGTCGATTAAGTATACATTTACTCGACTAATTTGATGTATAATTTCACGTTTCCGTATATACCTGTCGTGATTAATTCTTTCTGACCGGAGCCGAAGGTTCTCAGGATTCTCATTCGTGATCTATCTCCACATTCCACGTTTGTTTTCAATGAATGGAATATCGTTGAACTGCGGTTCATTGTAATTGGTCGTCGCGAATCGACGATTCTTCGAATTTTACAACTTCTTTGTTACATTTTACGCGTACCTACTAGAGTTTACAGATAACGTAAAGCTTAAAAAGTATAGGTACCTCTAATCGTTGTTCGTACGATTCTGAAAGTAATTAAGATAAGGCTACGAGACCATCGAGATATCATTTGAATCGGACAATATAGCATATTTGTTTAAAATCGTTACACACGAAATCAAAAGTAAATATACTCGAATGATGGTCATAAGGCCATACTCAGCTTAGGTATAGTTTAGGTGTAGGCTATACGCATTTCACTTCCTACACGTTCGGTATTTCCCTTTTGTGTATTCGAACGGTTTCACGCTGGAGGCATTTTGGCGACTATGTTGCCTTCGATTATTGTTAATGCTTCCTTACTCGTGCTACTATATGTCAATAAAGGGTTCCATTCAATACGAATAAAGACCTTGAATATCGCTCTAATTGATCTCAAGATATAGTTAGACTTTAGTACATAGGTTACTTTGTTTCTATTCAATAATCGTTATCTACTAGAGACGATTCAATTAGCGTAGCTGATTCAAATGGTAATTCGGAATCACAAAATACTTAATTACCGAACGCATTCATACTCGCTATAATAATAATTTACCTACTCTAGAGTCTGATGGGTTCATGAGCGGTAATCGCCGCTCTTCGGTTTCGTTTTACTACTTGAATTTGTTAATTAACAACGTGAAAAACCTGAAAACAAAGTCCATATAAAATGTAATTAATTAGGTACTCCATTCATTTGAGAATACAAAAAATAATTCATTATAAAAATCAATAGAAAATAAATAAACAAGTCACCTGCACCAGTTTTAAATTACACTATGGAACACTGGTGAAAAATATTTAAGGTGTACGAAGAAATCCGAACAACGGCGATTACATTCGACGTCGACAATCTATCCATGAAACTCATAGATAATATTCATATTTGCGCTCATCGTTTCGTTAGGTATTAATTAGTTTACCTATGAAATAAAAAAAAAAAAAAGTGTAAAGTGAGTAAATATTCGTCAACGTTGTAAATTATCCTACAACAACGATAACTTCGTCATTGACATTACGTATAGATAAACCCAAGACGATAATACATAATATTAATAATTGATTATGTCATTTTTGCAGACTAATTAGAATACAAAATGACATTTGTTTGGATTTGCGGACTCAGTTCATCGCTCAAAAGTGTGGGATTTTTCCAATGGGAAGATATTCATTAAATGGAGACCAGTGAAATACCACCGTATACGATATTCACCGTCGATAGTACCGAATTGGACGTGGACGTAACCCAAGTACCATCGCCTCAGCCAAAATACTCATCCGCAGATGATCCTCTGCTCACGGACGTATGGATCGGATTAATTCTAATATTAATGGTGTTGATATGCATCGGATACATTTGTACCTGTTTACTGTACCATAAATTCCGTAGATGGAAACAAGAAGGTAATTTGAAATCGATTCGCGTACCTGGTCGTATAGTTTGACGTCGTCGTTTCCCCCGATGAACGAACCGGTGTTGGAAATTCTACAGTGGTGGTTTACCAGCTGCTTCGTTGAATATGATGAACATCATTTTGAATGAAAAACTCTGTCTTGATGTGGAAATATCGATGACAGGGATACGCGATAGGAATCTTTGATAAGTAGAAATGACAACGAATATCCGCTTCGACATTTTTTACACTATAGATAAACAAACCCGCAGTTTTACGATGAAATTCTCGTACTCGAAATTCAAAAACCCTCAATTCAATTCGCAAAATTTCTTGAAACACCGAACCGAAACACTTCTTACACTTCCCATCTGAATTCTGAAATCTCAAATCTATCTGAACCATTCAAAATCAAAATGGCAGTCACAGAAAGAGGTTGAGGTTGAGGGGTTTACAAGAGGGTGAGGAGGGACGATAGACAATAGCAGTGGCGTTTTTCCCCTCGCCTTACCCTCGAAGGCCTCGTAGGTGGATGGGACGGGATTGGGATGCAAAATATGCAAATACAGGGCGCCCAGAAATATCGTGAACCCCTAACAAAGTTTTCTGCTAAATATTTCGGTTGGTCACAGTGAATGATAATAATGATAGAGCACATGATTGGTTGTTAGACTGAGATGATAACATTCCACCAATCATATGCATCTATTTCTATTTCACGTTTCCAACCTACATTTATAAAAAAACTTTCTTAGGGGTTCACGATATTTCTGGACACCCTGTACGTGAATGTGGCTGGTGAGTGCCTGAGTGGTGGGGGTGATTGATTTTTCAGTTTTTTTCTGGTTTTTACTTTTTAGTTAATTTTCACTTTTTGAACTCTTTTCTTTACGATTTTTTTTTGTTAAATTTTTTAATTTTACGAAAATTTCATTACCTTTTGCCAATTTTCACTTTTACTTTGAATTTTCTTGACTTTTTTAATCTGTTTTTTCCTTTTCTTCAACTTGAAGTGTTACTCGACTCTTTGTTCAGAATTTTTTTCACTCTTCAGAAGTTCAGAGTTCCAATCCAAATTTCAATTTTTTTTTCCAATAGACCTATCAATGTATTTAGCTTGCTGGACTATTCGTTCACTTTTTGAATTTTGATAAGTCAATTTTGAATTTGGGCTATCAATTTTTTCAATCTTTAAAGTTCTGAACTTTGAATTTTTTTAATTTGTTTTTATTTATACCCCCTCCCCTTGTATTACTCGACTATTCGTTCATTTGTTGATCGATGTGAATGTGATAAATCTTAAATCAGTTTTGAATGTCCTGAATTTTTTTCAATCTTTAAAATGTTCTAAATTTAAAAGTTTTTTCATTCGTTTTTTTTTAAAATACTTAATGTATGAAGTGTTTTTTAATTTTAGTGATTATTCGTTCATTTTTGTTAATTAGAGTCAGAATCAAAGCTCAATTTTGAATTTTTTTCAATTTTCAAAGTTCTAAACTTTGAATTTTTTAATCTTTTTGTTTTTTGATGATTGAAAAAAATTGTATATATAAATTCAAAATTGACACTCATCAACAAATGAACGAATAGTAAAGTAATATGTACATTTTTTTCCAAGGGCCAGGTAGTTATATAGGTACCTATTACAAATGATTTGAATTTTGAAATGATTATCAATATTTTTAGAATCGAACGAAATAATCACGTTGAAAAAAAAAAAAAAAAAAATAGGTAATCACAAAACATTCACAAAAATGTTTCATTTAGTGAAAAAAAAATATGGTAGGTAATCGATGTTTGAGTCACACCACGACACACTTGATGTCAGAATTCAACCTAATACTTTCAATATTACCGTCATTACAATTAATAAATTGATCGTTCCAATGAATAGAGCACTGTAATGAGCTGTAGGTAGGTTATTCTAAAAAAAGAATCACTGTAGATAAGCAGCCACATGATGACATGAATAATGAATTCTTTTTAAAAAAACAACGCACAATTTATCTTGGAATGATACTTGATACTTATGTAAAGAAGTCTCTACGTTTTTTCAGAATTCAAATGAAATGAAACATTTTTTTGTGGAATTCTCATAACTTAATTTTAAAATGTTTTCAAACTAATTCAAAAAAAAGTGACTCGTTCGCGAACGAATCGATTCGCACAAAAAACTCGTTCGCGAACGAATCGATTCACACAAATGGCTCATTCGCGAACGAATCGATTCGTACAAGTGACTCGTTGTCTCGTTCGCGAACGAATCGATTCATATAAGTGATTCGTTCGCGAACGAGTCGATTCATTTACTCAATTTTTGGTGAATCATTCACGAACGAATTGATTTTTGTTTGTGAATCATTTGCGAACGAATTGGTCCGTATTAGTGACTCATTCGCGAACGAATTGATTCATAAATTGAAGAATTAATCGATTCGTTGGCGAGTGGTTCTTTCAAAAAATTGATCAATTCGTTCATGAATGATTCACCAAAAATTGAAGGTCGTATTAGTACTTTGTAGGAATCGTGCAGTCCTAGTGAGATTTCGAGTTTCATCAAAATCGGTTCTGCCATTTTCTAGGTAAAGCGAGGTAAAGAGTTTTAAAAAATGTTGAAAAAAAATTTTGTCGCTCGATAAACTTGGAAGCTTTGAGCTTTTGGAACTTGATGATGATGGTGAAATGTGCGGCTATAGTAGTCTAGTTGTGAAATTTCAAATTTGATCAAAATTGGTTCAGCCGTTCCTGAGAAATTAAATTTTTAATGAATTTTGTGCAAAGTCACCCCATGAAAATTACAAAAAGCTCAATTTTGTTTGCGATTACGCGCGAAAGCGACGAACTTTTTGGATCATGGTGAAAGTCCGACATCATAGGGATGGCGATGGTTTTTTTAAATTCTTACCCGGAAATGAAATTGAATATTTTTTTCAAATTTCCATTAAAAATCATCTTGAAATATTTTCAAAAAAATAAATCAGTGCGAAATAATTTTGGAAATTTTAAACCAGTAACTTGCAATTGAAATTTGAAATTTTTCATTTTAAAAATTTCAATAATAAAACAAAATTTTAAAGCCAAATTTCATTTTGAAATTGATTTTCAAAAAAAGATGATTAAATTTGATAATATATTATTAACGTTTGGTAGACCAGTTCAAAGTGCATGGGGTGAGGAACAGGGTTCACAAATGTTCACATTGGCACGATAAGCTAATTAATTCTGGGGTACACCAAGACCAAGGTATAATACTGGCCCTTTTTTATTTTTTGAGAAAATTTTCGTAATTATTACCTAATGCAAAAAAAAATTAAAATTTGGAATAATCAAGATTGAAAAAAAATCATGAATTCAAAAAAACCCACTCAACAGGGACGATATAAGGTCTGGCGACGGTGAAGAGGGGCAATAGGTGTAATTTTTCAACACTTTTTCTTTCTTTCTTTCTTTTTTTTTTGAGTTAAAAAAATTCACGAGAATTTCGCTTTAGTAATTTAATTATGGAAATCATGCAGTTGGAAGGTGTTTAAATCATATAAAATTCTACGAAATAAATTGTCACTCGATTAACTCACTTCCTCTTTTTTTTCCTTTCCTACGAACAAATTCATGAATAATTTTCTGTCGTAAATGTAAATACATAATATACATATAAATTTAATGGAAAAAATCCGTCGTGTAACAGTGATAACACCAACTCAGTTCATTCGAAAAAATGCGAATTGTCTGACTTCGTCCTTGAATGAAACACGACGACTCGATGTTAATTTTTATTAAAATAAAATTTCAATTCATTGCGGTATTCAGTTTTTAAAAATATTACATTCGAATCTTCGCTTCTTACTAATTGACAATCGACTATAGGTGTATTCGACCAGTTAAATCACATATTAACATAACCATATAAGGAGCCAGATTAATCGTTACACTAGGTAATAGTTAGGTATCCATAATCGCCTAGTTAACAATTTGAAAAGCAAACAGGTTACCACCCGTTGACAAAACACATTTCGATTTCCTTATACCTAGCTATTACTTACTCGATACCTAACAAGTAGAGATCACCGACAAAGAACGACGCAAACAATACTCGTACTCGTATAATTTTATATCCATTTTTATAAAAACAAAACAATGTTTAAAATGCTTTGTTTTTTTGATGTTCGCAGTTCTACAAGCTCAACGAGCAATGAACACCAGAGTACCTTTCAGAGAGGAATACACTTACGAAGAATCGTTACCAAGTTACACAATCGTCACCGGATTACCATCTTATGATCAAGCTATGGAACAGTTTCGTAAAATTAGAACCATGAGAAGAGTATCTTCGCCGAAACTTGGTCCGGATGAAGATCGACCACCGAAATTAACATTCGCTCGTTTATCCTTAGGAGACATATTTCAATTTTATAAAAATGATAAAACTTTACCAGTGTAAATGCTGTAAATAGATTTTTGTAAATTTTTTTTTTCTTTTGTACCGAACTACCTACGTTTTATTTCTTGAGAATTATGTACCTGTGTATTGAATAAAATTCATTTTTAAGCGTGTTTTTGTAACCATAACCTAACAAAGCGTTATTTTTAATGAGCTCGCTTATCAGCACTATAATTGAAACACGATGGCTTGGTTTATGATTTTTAGTAATCGACGTTGGATTTAGATTACAAGTATCTATGTAGGTACACAATTTTCTACATTGATTCTCAATACTGTGGCGATGAAATAAACCAGAACAATATCTAATGAAGGAACGCGTGTTAGGTATTCGTATAGATATTATTCGACGAATTATGATGACTCTGTTATCGGCAGGATATGTGATTGTATGCATCCTGAGTATGAACTGAAATTATTTACGTAGGTAGGTACGTATTCCATCTACGAAAAATGATACGAAATGTCGTCACTTTGCTGAAACTTTGTTTTATTGAAGCACTACAGATCATGCCATTGGTGATGTTTTTGCGCAATTAATCAAACTATAAATGACGTAAAATGTGTAATTAATAATGGCGTAAACGAATAATGATCATTTAAACGATGCCTATACATTTCATACCACTTAAGACTTTTAATCGTTCAATTTTCAGCCTAATATTAGAATAGGAATGTTTTCAAGATACCCGTAGAACATTGGTTTCTTTCTATTAGAAAAAATTAATTGCTTCCGGTACCTTAATATTAAAAAGTACAAGTTCCATTAAAAATTAATATTTTTCCAACTCATTTAGAATCTTTTCACCAAGTTCAGCACGATTTAAATTGTAACAAGTGGAAAAGTACCTACAAACGCAAGGAGTATTAAAATTTTATCACTCTTTTTCTCTAAAGGGAAATAACGTTACCTACGTTGTTTTATTTCAGCAGTTGTTCAGTTTAGTTCAGTTCCATCTATTTTAATCCGATAGTAAAAATACTAATCAAGACGAAATCCCAGGGTAATTTTTTTCATTTGATAAAGAAAGTTTTTTCGTGTTTTTCTCTATGTTTATTTGAACTTACAAACTGCGAAACACCAAACTAGTCTGCTAAATGGAAACTCAGTTATTCTTTGAGGAGGAGGAGGGGGGGGGGGGGCAACGGGCAAAAATTCATATCAATAACATGAAGAAGTAAATTTCGAGTAAAAATGAACCATTGTACGTAGAACTATTCAAAAGTGACCTTACGACCTATTAAAATGGGTTAAAATTTCGCAATAAATACGAATATTCTAATGAAAATGTTTTTGAGCATTTTTGAACTATTTTGAGCTCAGAATTCGAGGTCATGATTTTTGAGATTTCTGAAAAAGTGTCATGCGACCTATCAAAATGGGTTGAAATTTCGTGAAAAATTTAAATGTTTGGACGAAAATGTATTATGAACTTTTCAAGAGAATTTTGAGCCCCAAAATGGGGTCATGATTTTCGAAATTTTTGAAAAAATGCCACACAACCTATCAAAATGCGTTAGAATTTTGCAAGAAATTGAAATACTTCGACGGAAACCTATTTTGAACTTTTTTTGAAGAATTTGGAACCCAGAAATTGGGCCATGGTTTTCTAAATTTCTGAAAAAGTGTCATGCGACCTATCAAAATGGGTTAAAATTTCGCGAAAAATTGAAATATTTTGACGAAAATGTATTTTGAGCTTTTTTGAAGAATTTTGAACACAGAAATTGGATCATGATTTTTTTAGATTTCTGAAAAAGTGCCATGCGATCTACCAAAATGTGTTAAAATTTCGCGAAAAATCAAAATATTTTAACGTAAACGTATTTTGAGCTTTTTAGAAGAATTTTGAGCCTCAAAATCGGGTCATAGTTTTCGAGATTTTTGAAAAAATGCCATGCGATCTACCAAAATGTGTTAAAATTTCGCGAAAAATCAAAATATTTTAACGTAAACGTATTTTGAGCTTTTTAGAAGAATTTTGAGCCTCAAAATCGGGTCATAGTTTTCGAGATTTTTGAAAAAATGCCACAAGACCGATCAAAATGAGTTGGAATTTTACAAGAAATGAAAACATTTTGATGGAAGTGTATTTTGAGATTTTTTGAAGAATTTTGAACTCCCAAATTGGGTCATGATTTTTAGGATTACCTAAAGAGTGTCATGTAATCTATCAAAATTTGTGAAAATTTCACAAAAAATCAAAATATTTTGACGAAAATGTATTTTGAGCTTTATTGAAGAATTTTGAGCCCGAAATTGGGGCATGATTTAAAGGACTTCTGAAAAAGTGTGACGCAACCTATCAAAATGGGTTAAAATTTTGCAAGAAATTAAAATATTTTGAAGGAAATGTACATATTTTGAGTTTTTTTGAAGAATTTTGAACCCCAAAATTGGGTAATGATTTTTGAGATTTCTGAAAAAGTGTCATGTAATCTACCAAAATGGATTAAAATTTCGCGAAAAATCAAAAAATGTTGACGGAAGTGAATTTTGAGCTTTTTTAAAGAATTTTGAATCCCAAAATTGGGTCATGATTTTATAAATTCCTGAAAAAGTGCCATGCGACCTATCAAAAGGGATTAAAATTTCTCAATCTCAAGAAATACGGATATTTCAACAAAAATGTTTTTGAGCATTTTTTTAAAATTTTGAGCCCAAAATTGGGTCATGATTTTTTGGATTTCTGAAAAAATGTGATGCGACCTATCAAAATTGGTTAAATTAAAATTTTAAGAAAAATCAAAATATTTAGACGAAAATTCATTTTGAGCTTTATAAAAAAATTTTGTGCCCCGAAATCGGGTCATGATTTTCCGAAATTTTAGAAAAAGTGACATACGACCCATCAAAATGAGTTGGGAATTTTGCAAGAAATTAAAATACTTTAACGGAGGTCTGCTTTGAGCTTTTTTGAAGAATTTTGAGCCCAAAATTGGGTCATGAATGTCTAGGTTTTTTGGATTTCTGAAAAAATGTGATGCGACCTATCACAATGGGTTAAAATTTCGCGAAAAATCAAAATATTTTGACTAAAATGTATTTTGAGCTTCTTAGAAGAATTGTAAAGCTCAAAATTGGGTCATGATTTTTAGGATTTTTGAAAAAGTGTCATGTGACCTATTGAAATAGGTTAAAATTTTGCGAGAAATCGAGAATTTCCACGAAAATTTATTTCGAGCATTTTTGAAGAATTTTGAGCTTCAAAATCAGGTCGTCAATTTTGAGATTTTTGAATAAGAGCCATGCGACCTATTAAAATGAGTTAAAATTTCGCGAAAAATTGAAATATTTTGACCAAAATATATTTCGAGCACTTTTGAAGAATTGTGAGATTCAAAAGTGGGGTCATAAACTCATGATTTCGTGGACTTTTGTAAGCGATTTTTCTTGTGACCCAAAAAAATGAATTAAAATTTCGCTAAAAATCAAAATATTTGGACGAAAATGTATTTTGAGCGTTTTAGAAAAATTTTGACCCCCTGAAATTGGATCATGAGCTTTGAAATTTTTGAAAGAATTCCAAACGACCTATCAAAATGAGTTAGAATTCAGCAAGAAATTGAAATATTTCGATGAAAATGTGTTTTGAGCTTTTTTGAAGAATTTTAAACCTCAAAATCGGGTCATGATTTTTTAGATTCCTGAAAAAATGCCATGCGACCTATCAAAATGGATTAAAATTTCGCAAGAAATACGGATATTTCAATGAAAATGATTTTGAACATTTTTGAACAATTTTGAGCCCGAAATTGGGTCATGATTTTTTGGATTAGGTACTGAAAAAGTGTCATGCAACCTATTGAAATGGCTTAAAATTTCGCGAGAAATTGAAAAATTTCCAAGAAGATTTTTTTGGGCATTTTGTTTTAGAGCCTCAAAACCAAATCGTGAATTTTGAGATTTTTGAATAAGAGCCATGCGACCTATTAAAATGAGTTAAAATTTCACGAGAAATTGAAATATTTTGAGGAAAATAAATTTTGAGCACTTTTGAAGAATTATGAGCTTTAAAAGTAGGCCATAAACTCATGATTTCGAGGAATTTTGTAAGTGCTTTCATATAATCCAACAAAAAGGATTAAAATTTTCGATTGAAAAAAAATATTTTAGCAAAAATGTGTTTCGAGCGTTTTTGAAGAATTTTGAAGCCCAAAATTGGGCCATAAACTTATGATTTTCGATAGTTTTGAAAAAAATGTCATGCGCAACCTATCAAAATGGGGTAAAATTTCGCGAGAAATTTAAATATTTCAACAAAAATGTCGCATGGCATTTTTTTAGAAATTTCAAAAATCATGACCACATATTGGGCTCAAAAAATGCTCAAATCAAAACACATTTTGGTCAGAATTTTTTAATTTATCGCAAAATTATTTTGATAGATTGTATGACACTATTTTAAAAATTTGAAAAAATATGAGTTCATGACTCGATTTTTGGGCTTAGAATAATTCTTTTAAAAAGCTCAGAATACAATTTTCGTCGAAAGGATTCAATTTCTGGCGAAATTTCATCACATTTTACTCAACCAGTCATATGGCACTTTTTCAGAAATTCCAAAAATCATAACCTCATTTTGAGCTCACCTCAAAATATTGCTGAAGTAATTACACAAATCATTACATCGTCTCAGATTGGAAAATTACCCTAAACAGCTGCCTTCAACGAACACCTCTCTCGATTACGAATCCATAACCAACCAAATTTTCAACTAATGCTGCTTCAATTCCCATTATACTTTTTTTACATTTCAAGGTGAAGTTTTGTTGTAAGTTTTCTTTCTGAAAATAATACCATAACGTATAATAAAGGCTTCTTTGTAAACTCAAACAACACACTCGGATCAAAGTAATATACAAGAAGCTAGTGAGAAAAATATATTTTCAGAAACATACTATTACAGTTACGTAAAACAACAAAATAATAATTTTATTTTTATTTAAAAAATAATAATACAAAATAAATACAACAAGAAATAGGTGAAAATTCACATTCACAACAAACATGCGGATTTATTCTGTATGCATGATAAATAACAAATAACAACATTGCGATTTAAATACACAAAACATACACTAGGTAAATCGATTTACAAGAATACAAAATCCAATCGCAAAACGATAAAAAAAAATAAAGACTAAGAAGAAAACATTTCACTAAGTAGGTACATATGATCGGAGAAAAAATTTTTAGGGATGTTGTTTTTAAAAAGGGGGAGGTTTGTTTTAAAGTATATTAGTTTCAGTGGACAGTTAAAGTAGTTCTATGTTCAACTTAAAACATATAAAAAGGGAATTTTCCGATAAAAAATAAATAGCGGAAAATTATAATAACAAAAAAATAATAAGTAACAAGAAGAAATAATACCATAATAAAAAGAATACACTAATATTGGGTGCAATTAGTGAACGCGTATAACTAATACAAAATAAAATAAAGCTTTTTTTTCCCTTCATCATCATATTCAACATTCATGTAACAGTTAGCAAATTTATCACTTCGGTATAAGGAACAAAATGTGTAATACTTTATGTCGAGTTTATCATTTGTAGTACAAATCATTATTCGAAATCAAATTTCCTGACGCGTACTCGTTGCTTGTAATGATACTCTTTTAAGAAATTCTTCAACGTTTTGGGTAATTTGAGGTAATTAATTTTATCGTAACTAACACGATTGCAAATCACACCGCGGCAAAGGTTTTGAAGCGAGAATGGGAAATTACGATGAAGCGGTATCGTCAGCATAGGTTCGAAAAACATACAAGATGTGGGATCTTTATAATGCGCAATTAGGCCGCACACAGTGGGCGATGAAAATACACCTGGGTCGTGCGAATCGAAGCTGAATCTGTGATTCCATTGTTCGATACGAGCATGCAGAGAACGTTCGTATTTACGAAAACTGACCGAGAATAGGTACTCTTCTTGGGCCGAATCGCGTAGCAAAAACGTACCTTCGGGTTTATTATCTAACAAACGTTCAGCCTCGTACCGATCCATCTTACCCCAATAAAACGACGACGAGATGATTTGCATTAAATCTGGCACCAAACAGTGCATATAATCGACCTGCGTATGCACCGATTTAGATACGTCGATTTGCGATAGAGCCGATAACGACAACGCTGATTGGAACAGCGCCGTTAAATTATCGATATTCAGGTTCGTAGGACATACTAATTCGATAGCGTGTTTAGGACTGAACCCAGGAGGAGGATCTACTCCTTCGGCAATCTCTCGAGCTCGCTCTAAACGTGCACGTTCGTCGCAATCCTCAATCGGATAATTCTCCGGATTGAATTTCGATAAATCGATCACCGGTTCGGTAGTACTTTGAGCTGCTGGTGTGTCTTCTTCGCGAGTACTATCGTCGTCGTCGGATTTCTTCAATTCAACGAGTTGTTGCTTTGGTACAAATATTGGTAATTCTGACGAAGGTACTTCTTCGCCGCTCAACAGCGTACCTTCGGTTCGACGGTATCCTGTGCAGATGCAATCGGTTTCTTGACTTTTACCCGGAATATCTGGTTCCGAGTAAGTACTCGAGCTACCGCTCTTTAAACGTGGACAGTTGAACTTCAGCACCCAATGGCTTTTCTTTTTCTTACTCACGCTACCGTTGTCTTTCTTACGAGACGATTTCTTCTCCATTTCGATAGGTTGGGGTTCGCAGATGACCAATTCGACAGATTTACGCCTCTCAAGCTTTAAAATAGGTTCGGTAGAGTTGTTCGGAATATCACTGGGGTTGGTACTGGTACTGGTACTGGTATTCGTATTGGAATCGTTGAGTTGTTCGCCACTTGTGTAGATGGTTTCGAAATGCTGTTGGTGGGTTTCACCGTTGTCTTCGGAGTTTACTTTGCTTACGACTATATCGGTATCTGTTTCTTTACTAATCAAAGTTACCTTGTTGTCATCCATTCTGGTATTTTTTTGTTTCAGCATCAGCTTCAACGTACTAAGTCTCTGGCCCATTATATCATAGTTGGCCGAAAGGGCTTCGATGACGGTCCGTTCGAATACTTGATCATTGTACGAAAATCACGTTAAAGATTAATTTTTAACGTTTGCAATATTAATTTACGACAGTATTATAAGATTATTAAGTATTTTTATCACAGTAAGAATGTAGACGTAACACACAGCACTGACACTTTCACATCAACACCCACGACACGACTAAGAGTTACGGTTGTTCGAATAACAGCGAGCTTTTCATTTCATCTTTGACGTCGTTACAGCTCGATTTCGCGATAATTAAATGAACTAGATAATTATTAATTAAAACGAGCTTTTCGATTATGAATCATGATGAATGAATAATACCCTGCGATAAAAGGGGAATGGACAAAAGACAAAGATGAAACATCTTCTTTCTCACTCACTCTTTCCGATAAGGAAACGTAAATAAATGGGCGCCATTTTGTAACTTTTCACCAGAGGCATAGTTTTCGTGATTTTATTAAATTCGCTTTTTTTGAGAACAATGGAGCAAAAAGTTGAATAATTATACTTTTATTCGCTTAAAAATTGATTGAAGTATTGTTTTAATGTAGAATTGGCTCAAATCTTGTTCGAAAAACATGAAAATTGATAGTTGAAGAAATTTCTCTCAACTTCTCCATTAAACCAATATTCCAAAACGACAATTCGTCGAAATCAAATTTTTATTTTTATTTATTTACATTTTCTTATCGGAAATGAGATAATTTTTGATAAAAAAAAACATTAGTAAAATTATTTTGTAATTTTGTAATTTTGTAATTAAACGACTAATTACTTTAAATTTTGACTTCATCTGTTGGACCCTCCCTGCAATTTTATTCATCTTTGTGTTCATACTTTGTGAATATTTCATCTACTATGTACATCATTCTGTATCAAGTAAGTAATCCACTTGATCACTCAAATTTTACAGGAACTCTCGAACTGATAGTAACATTACGTTATCGTATATTATTGCACAGTGTTCGTGCCCTGTTCTGAAGAAACCCTTTGAAAATGTCTCCTTGGACGAATTGTCACATAAAAATATCTTGCAAGCAGCCCTGATAGCCGATGTCCACGTACTGGGTACTTGAAAAGGGCACTAATGGTTCGATAAATTGCAAAAACAACCATTTCCTGATCTACGTAAAACGATTGCTGAAATCAACCTAATCCTAGCTTCTCCATGGTAAGCTCACGAACGAATAAATTAGTATGTACGTTTATTTTGATCCAGGTAAATATCGATTTAATAATTTGGCATTATTTCCAGGCGCTTTTCACTGCAGAGAAATGAGTGATTTCTAAATGTCACATGTCCAACGAATACAGAATACTTCGTTTAGAGGGTTGCGCGTAATTACTGCGATAATTAACGTTCTGTTTCCTTACTATGCCCTAAAATTTTATGTCAAGAAATTGGGAGCCAAAATCCAGAAACAAAAATGAAACTGACGTTCGTTTTTACCACGGTTATTATTCATCTAGTCTTTTACACCAGTGTACTACTAGGTACATAGCTATAAGTACATATGATTTTGTTTCATGAGACTGAGTAGTAAAAATATTATTCAAAGGTACTTAGTTGGACATCCTTCATCCCCCTTGTTCTAGTGTTTTCAAAATTCAATTGAATATAATTATTTGTTTGAAATACGGAATTTGGTACGTCATTTATCTAATAATTATGCATTCCAAAGTATTTTTCAAGTTCAGTTTATATTTTCAAAGGTTCATTTTAATAAAACTATTTGTGTAGAATCATGTTTTTTATTTTACAAGTATGGTCAGATTTTCAAAAAGAAATTAAAAAGTTGTGTGGTGCATCCAATTGTATGTTTTTGAAAGTCCTGAACACGAATGTGACCCCAATTTTTTCGATCTGACCCTTTTCACCAACACTAAAGCTCCCCTCAATTCGAGATATTGTTCCAAAAAATGAGAACTTGTCTTTCAGCTCCAAAATTTACATTGGTAGGTACATTGAATTGAAAAACTAAGACATATTCGTATTCAGGACCTGCAAAAACATACTTTTTGATGATACAGTTGCAAAAATCTATCGATATTTCAAATTGTGACCTCTGAAAGGAAGGTCTGAGGGTGTGGAAGAGGTGGAATTATTTTAAAAAATAAGATCATGTTTGTGATCAGTATGTTTTACAACATTTCATTTGATAGATACATTAAGTATACGACTTCTGTATTTTTTTTTCAAATTTTGCCTTCAAATTTGAGGTAAGGGATTATTGTGTCACATTGAAATTTGGAAGGAATTGGCCTCATTACTAAAAAAATCCAACTTTTGGGAAAAAATGCTCTTTTTTAGAATTTGACTCTCAGGTACGTACAAATTATTTCCAGCAGAATTTTTTTATTTATTTATTTATTTTTTTTTTGAGATTTTCCGAAGAAGAGGAAGGAATTTGAAAATTTCAAACTACCAAAAAAAGTCAGGGCCTCAGGGTACCTACTCGAAACATACATTTTCAAACTCGCTGATTCCAATTCTGAAACCTGTTTCATCTCAAAATCAAAATTAAGCCCTCTAAAGAGAAGCTTGTAGCCCAAAATTTCAAAAAAAAAATAATCAATACTAATAGAATCGAATTATAAATTTTTAGATACGCATATTCTGATTTTGAAATCCATTTTACCTCCAAACCAAAATCCCCCCCCCTTTATATGAAGGGCTTAGGGCCCAAAATTTTAGAAAACGAAATAGGGGTATTTCAGGTTTTTGATGGCACTGTTTCTGATTCTAAAGTTCATTTGAACCCAAAATGAAAAATTGAGCCCGTCAAAACGAGAACTGGGACATAAAATTTCTAAAAATGTAATAAATTCTAGTTTTTGCACCAAAGGGATTTCACCGACAGAGCCAATGTCTCCTAAAAACCTATATAATTTTGATACCCATATTACATTCTATGAATTTTCAAGCCCAAGCCACCCTTTGAGAGTCCCACTTTTGATTTTGGGTTCAAACAGGTTCCAAAATCGAAATAAACGCGCGGATAAATTTCCATGTTGATGCCCATGTTGTTTTCGAGGGGCTCAATTTCAATTTTGAGTAGAAAATGATTTCAAAATCAGAATCATCGACTCTAAAATCCTGTAGATAGTTTGGTACTCATTGAATCAAGTCTCTCGAAAAACCTGTATTTCGATTTGCACAAAATTTCGGACCTCAATGCCCTCTCTGAGGCTTGAATAAGGGTCCAAATTTTGAAAATATCTGCCTAAAAAAGGATAAACGTTAAACCTCCTCTGAATGGTGGCTTTTTAAATATTTAGATAGGTGAATATTGTAAAAAATTGGATAGAATCGAAAGACTCGACTTCGAAACCTCAGATCGATTCGACAAAAAATTCAAAAATTCCCCCTCCTCTCAGACTGTGGTATACGAATCAAAACCACTTGTAACAAAAATAACGTATATTTGTAGAGGCGTCGTATATCGTACATCTAAAATTCGTTAAATTGAAAAATAAATTTACACATAAATATTTAAAGAGACAAACGAAACAGACTTAAAAGGTAAAAACATAATACTTGTGGTCGTTTTCTTAAAATTTGTTTTGTTTTTTTCTTTATACACAACAGACATCCAGTGAATATAATTTTCCAAGAAAATAGAAAAAAAAAGAGAGAAATTAAAATAAATTCCCAAAATTAAAAGAAGTACTATTCCAAAAATAAAAATACAAAATTAGAATTAAATTTGGAATAACAACGTTCGTATAATCCATAGATGGTTGATCTCTTTCGGTGGGGCCTCTCTCGTTCGTATCGACATCTGTTTCTTTCTCTTTCTCTCTCACATACACACACACACCCTCAGGTTACCTCGATCATTGTGCTTCAATTTTTCTTTTTTTGATTGGGGTATTATAAAAAGGCCTACGTTCGTAGCAACGTATGATGACGGTGCATTTCCGATGATGCTTCTTATCCCGTCCGTCCGGTTCCTTGATCGATTTTCTGTTCGCGGTCGTCGCCAATCAAATCCTCTCTTCGCTACGTTAACATTTTATAGAATACGAAGGCTAATGATATATTTACGAATAAAACTAACATAAGTAACTGTTGTCTTGAGAACCATTCCTGAGCAAAGAGAGATTCATCATTAGTATACGGTAATGGGTAAATGGATTTTTATTTTTTTCAGGGGATTTTTTATCACTCGTATACGTACTTTGACGTGAGGACTGACTAGGTAGAGGAGAGGATTAGCACGTAGCCTTTCGTTTTCTTCTTGTAATCTTCGCATTTCCTCTCGGCGCGCTGAGCTTAGAACGGAAACTTCTTCCCGAGACATACCACTGGTAGCGTTTGGTAGTACTTGAAAATCGGGCATGCTCTTTTTTCTTTGGATTTGTGTAGCGACCGGAGTACTCTGCAAGAATACGTCGTTTGTTAGTCAGCAGATCATTTTTAATTGTATCAATCGTGGTGTAGATTGTTTATTTGGCTGAGTAACGTTATTTATTGTGACTGTGAATGGTGGATAGCCGGGGGAGGGGGAGGGGTCAAAGGGTATTACTTTAAGAAGCACCGAAGCCACTGATTGACTCGTTCTTGGAAAATAATACATAGAAGAAGGTTCAACGACTTCAGTTTGCTCTATCTAACATAAGTATATGGGAAAGTGAAGAGTCTACAAGGATCTCTTTAAACTAAATGAGAACCTCCCACCCCCAACTAGAATTTGCTCCTGGCTGTTTCCAACAAAACTGATAATTCGAGAAAGATGGAAATCATTCGATATAGTTCTCAAAATGCGTAAAAATCACATTTGACAATTTTAGATTTGCTAAAAATTTGTCTCACTAAAAGTTCATGTCATCCACACCTCAGAACCAAATTTTCGGTAGATTACAGCGCTTTCTGGAGCGATTCCAGTGAGCTGAAGAAAAATTAACTTCTGCCAAAAGTTTCAAATCAACTCGAAATTGGTCGCGAACGATTCGAGAAATCAATTTTAGTATTCGAACCAAATTTTAGATTTGCATCTCGAAGTTCATCATCTTTTATAAAAACCTTATCAATAAATAGGCCATTTCAGCCATTTTCAAAAATTCGAAAAATTAAATTCGGGAGCTGAAAATTTGGTTCTGAGGTGTAGGTAACATGCACTGTCAGTGAGCCAAATTTCAGCAAAATCAGAGGTGACGAGTTGACAAGGTTCCATAAATTACCCTGAACGATAGAAAAATAATCAATTTTAAACGCTTTAAAATATCCATTTAGAGCCACTTTCTACGTTCAAGTTTGAAAAATTTTTGATAACTGATTTGGCAACCACTGAATTGGTTTCAAAAATGCATGTTCGTATCTAGCACCTATTTCTAAAAAAACTTCATTGAAAAAAAAAATGTGCCTAGAAAAATGTAAATACTTCTACAGCTGACATTAAAAAATATTTCAGTATCGTGGAAAAATTCATCAATACTAAAATCAAAAAAACATCCCCCATTCAAAATCGAAAAATGTTTTCTGGATTTTTGATAAATTGTCCTATAATGTACAAAAATGTACTCAAAATCGATAAAATTGAATGAAAATCATGAAAAATTGATAAGAAACTGTCTAAAAATTCTTCAAATACATAAATTTTACAAGAAACTTGCAGAGAAAGCGCTGGGCCCAAAATTTACCATAACATTTTGGAAATATTATCCTAAAAATTTATAAATTTATTTATCACAACCCAAAAATCAAAAATAAGCACCAGAGCGATCAAATAGTCAAAACTGCAATGTGACTAATGTGAGTATCTATCAAAATCTAAATTTTCAGATTCAGAGGCTGTGATAAACTATTCTTCATCAAAAATCAAAAATACGAGATCTAAATTTCAAAAAATGCGAAAAGAGTTTCAAAATCTGACCTATATCTAGAGAATTTAGGTTCAATTTCGGAGTCAAACGAGTCTCCCAATAAAAATCAGCGCCTTTGAAAACTCAATTTAATACCCATGTTCCATAATAACCATCAATTTTTTTATGCTTGAAATCCCCCCCTCAAATGGTAGATCTCATTTTGAAGTTTAGCTTTTTTGTCCCCTCGCCTTGAGAAGAAGTTGTTGAATTTCTTGAAGAAGAAAAAAAATAACATATTTTTTTCCAAAGAATTTATGCTAGACCTCCCCCCCCCCACTCCGTAATTGGAAAAAAATTTAATTTATAAAGAAATTTCCCATTTCGTCGTCAGAATTCTTCAATTTTTATATGTTTGAACCCCCCCCCCCTCACCCGGGGAATAGATCTCATTTTGAAGTGTTGCTTTTTTGTGCACTTGCCTTCAGAAGTTGTTTAATTTCTTGAAAAAAATATCTATTATTTTTTTATTCTCCTGCAAGCTCAAAAAATTTATGCTAGCCCCCCCCCAACTCCGTACTTGAATCCAAAACCTGAAAAAATCCAATTTATCAAGAAATTGTTCATTTCTTCGCCAGAATTCTTCTACATGTCTTCTTGCATAAAGTCCCCCTCCCCACCACGATGAAAACATGAAAAAAATCAAATAATTCATCAAATTTGGTAACATTTTTTTTGAAAATGTTTCATTTCTCATTTTTGAGTCACAGTTCTGATAAGTATATAATCTCATTTTCAAGGGAAAAGAACTTTTGTCTCTCAAGCAGTGTTTGTTATGTTGCATAGAAGCTCCCCCCCCATCACACAAGAAAAAAACAAAAAAAAATAAAATTCAAGTCAGTTTTCAACAATTTTTACAGACTTAGATTTTTTATAACTTTAAAAAAAAAAGATAAAAATTATCAGAGTTGATTTTTTTTTCAATTTCCAAAAATTTCACAGATTTGGAATTTTTATAATTTTTTAAATTAAGAATGTAGGTACGACCTCTTACAGGATGAATTTCAACAAATTTCAAATTTTTTTGAGAAGAGAAGGAGGATGACCCAATTTTTATCAGTCGATTTGTCGCTTTATCGCGTTCATCTTTCGATATTTCCAGTTATTTTTTTTTTCAAAATTGGAGGGGGGGGGTCAAAAAATACATCTTCAAATTAATTTTTTGAAAATTAAGTCTGAAAAAAGAGGAAAAGCTGCTTCCGGATTGAAATTGTTGGAAAATATTAAATTTGTCTGGTTTTTGAACGTGTTTCAACTCAAAAAATGCGAGTCAGCGAGAGCTGAAAATTTTTATAGAATTTTTGTAATTTTTCCACTTGCTAAGATGGAACGAAGAACGTCTAAAAATTTGGAGAATTGAGAATCTCATACAATGAAATTTTTCCAAAATTCTACAAAGAGTGGATATAAATTCAAAATGAGAAAATTTTTAGATTGGATTTTTAAAATTTTCTTTCAAGTTGGTGGCTCCTGACATGATTTAATTTCCAGTTGGAGGGCTGAAATTTTCTGGGAATTTTTAAAAGTAAAAATTGTAATTTGAATTTCAGAGGCGGGAGCAAAAAAATCATCACAAAAATGTCCATACCCTGAGCCACTCTCTGCCCTCTTTTAGGAGTAAATTTTTGAGAAATATCCTACTCAAAAACTGCAAAATGCTGCAGCAAGACCTCAAAAGTAATCTCATTTGAGGGAAATTCTATCGCGTATTCTTTCCCCCAGTACAAAGCAATTTTTTTAGCAATATACTCGTATACCATTTCCTCCGAAATTTCAATCTGACAGGTACCTCGTACTTTGCCCATACATATACAAGGTAACTATCAAAAATATTGAAATTTCGCGCTTGTTTCGAATACAATAGAAAAAAAACTCCAACGCGATAGGTATAAGACATTTTCATTATTCGCAGACAAATCCTTTAAAGCATAAGAGTAATCGTAAAGTCCAAAATAGCACGAAAACACGTCCTATTTCGTATCATAGTACCTACATCAACAATATCGACACGAAGTATCAAAATATATTAAAATTTCACGCTCAGATTGAAAATATCGTCAAAAATAATACTTTATATCAAGGTACCTATACCTACGTACCTACTACATTTGTGCAAACACTTCAGTTCATCAAAATTTATCTTCATCTTCACTCACAAGATTCAAATTTCAAATTAAAATTTCACCTCTGATTTGAAATTCGTGTCAAAAAATAAAACACATTCGATTCTCCCTCATGTCCTCTCCTCTTCCTATTTCGACATCAACCGTGGATCAAAACATCAACCTGCTCACACATACGAGTAGGTATTACATAAGAAGAAGCGAAACTTGGCGGGAAATTTTCTCTCTTTTAAAAACCAACCGAATATATTTCGAGTACGCGTACCAAAGTAATATGTAAGTAGGTGTTCGGCTGTATTTTGAGCCAATACGACGTTTTATTATTAACATTGCCAACGATGAAGTGAAAAAAAAATAAAGGGGGATTTCAGAAGGTTTACGTCGCATTCACTACAGCACAGAGTTACTCGAGAATATTATTTTATTCGTACGATATACAAAATACAAAATAATATTATACTTCGTATCATTGTCATTTTCCATCAAATCGTAAAAAAAAACTTTTTTTTGAAGGGGGCCCAAATTCAAAATACTTATATCAAAAATAGGCACAATTGAACACAATTTACAACTCAAAAACGTCTTCCACGACCATACCACTCAAAACGCTCCGAAATTTCTCAAAAAAAAAACACTCGATAAAAGCTCGAAAATCGGCTAGAAAATATAGCGATATTTCATAAATACCTCTGCTGGTAAGGTGTCTATCCAACTTTCGCTAGCTCGGCGAGCCATAAGCGCCGGACTATAGAGCAGATTCGCTTCATCGTCGTCGTCGTCGTTGCCAGTCCAAAACATCATGCTTTCGTATATGTAGTCTACTCGTTCGACATGATAATCGCGAAACTCACGCCTCACTTTTGACTATGCACCGCGATTGCGAACTCCAACAACTCGTAAGTATTTTAATAAAGCAATATTGGCGGTCGCTGCAGCATCGGCGGCAGCAACGACGACTATTTCACTATACACTATGTACAATTCTCTTATGTATTAAATGTAGGTACTTTCTCTTAAACTTTGCCCAGTCCCGTCCGTCCCGCATTTTACCCAACCGGTGCCAAGAATCATTCAGCCATTAGCCAAAATGACAAAAATATTCCTATGCTACATCTAGTCATCTAGTAATAGGTACCCTGTACGTCCTGCTGCCTATATCGTCTTCTTCGTCCGCCATCCGAATCACAGCCCGTCGCACTTTTACCCGGCTATTATTTTAGTTATTGTTAAAAGTGAACAATTAACCTTGATGCGAGCTTGTCACAAAATGAAACGCGAATACGTTTATATTAATTTCGCCTCTTCTGCCCTCTGCCCTCCGCCATGTCTGAGCCGCCAACCTCTCATCTCTCGGACGATTTTACTTTTTAATTAAATTACTTATACGTTGCACGCTATATCGATATGTACCCCACGCTTTCACACCCCTCCTTTCCTCCGCTTTTCTTCATTTTTTTCATCCACCTCCACCTTCGTCATCATAATTAAACGTTTTTAAAAGCCTCTGTTACACCTATTCTAAGTACTACGATTCATTCCCCTCTCGATCGAATCGTATAATTCTCAACGCGACGAATTTTTTTCTCTCTTTTGACCCCCCTCTATAGTCCTTACTATGGGTCGCATCGTCTCGTAAAATTGCGCACCTACTGATGTGAGATGGCCTTTCTCAAGGGCGAATTCAGCTTTCTATAATGCGGAATCCACATCGCGATGTTATTTTTAATGTGTATTTTTTTATATATGCACACGTACGTGTACAGAATTCATTCCACCACCCCCAACCCCTTCCTGAATGGGCAATGGGCATCCTCGCATCATATACACATAGAGTTGTTTTATTAGTACCCACCAGACACGCATATATGTACCTACCTACACATTGTATAATAATGTAACCCATACGGTGTGTACTTAGGAAAGGAAACGCGTTCCCGACGTCGCGAAAATAGACATCGAACGTAGTACGCGTGTATCCGGTGTAGCCTAACCTTAGAACATTAAGGGGTATACGATATACGTGTGTGTACTGTGTATAGTGTGTACATTGTACACAGAAAACAAATGCTGTCCTACACATGGTCCGCATTATAAACGCTTAGTTCCTTTTTATCCAACACTGGCAACAAATACGGCAACACAATGTTGTATTTGTGGTCGTCTATGCGGTATCTTTCTATAACGATATCGTGTTTAAATGTAGCTCTTCCCTGCTTCACCTTCTATTTTCATTCCTTTCCCTGGGTGTTCTCGCTGTTGTTCATTTTTCCTCGAGAAAAAAAAAACGAAAACTCGACCGCATGTTGTGCAGTTATGTGTGCCATATGGTGATATCAAAGAACAGCGTGGATTCTCGTCAATTTTGCGTATTTTTTTTTTCCTCGCGGATATAAACATAGTGTAGTTTTGATTTGAGGAGGAATTTCCAGCAATTAAATGGATAAGGAAAGAGCATGATAAATAGCCGTGTTGATGTAAAAATGACTCGATTTTTTTAAATTTTGATCTGGAGAGAGAACCGAGGGTAAAGGTGAGGTCGAAATAAAAAATCAAGGGCAATTTCATGTTCGGCGTTCTTGAAAGCACTTAAATCGAAGCGTCACACTACAATGACAATTGTTTGAATTTAGACTTTCAAGAGGGGGGGGGGGTTGCTAGGAGCCGTGAAAGAGTCTATTGTAAAAATAAGCCCATATTTGGATTCAGCACCTCCAAAAACATGCCAATCGATACGTCATTTACTCCAGTTTTTTTTTTTTTGGAAAATTCGGCCCAATTTTGGAAAAGGGGATACTAGTGACTTTGAAAATGACCCAACTGAAAAACTAATGTCATATTTGGACTCAGCACCTCCAAAAATATGTCAATCGATACGTCACATGTCCCATTTTTACTTCCTGAAAATTCAACTAAAATCTAGAGCACATAGCTGTCGAGAGGGGGGCAAAAGGGGCAGTTTGCCACGGGTCCATCAAAAGAATAGCCTGTGATGAAAAAAAATCATGTTTTTTTATGTACTTCTCAACAGACAAATTTTTGAAAGCTTTTGCTCTTGCTTCGCAAGGGCTTGATTTCTTTTCTTTTTCACATCTTGAAATTTCTAAAAAAAATTTGTATCATTCAACTTTTAAAGTTTTTAAGTAGTAAAAAATTTAATTTCTCGCCGTCTCAAAATACAAATTTTTAAGAGATTTTACCCTGACTTGGGCCTGTTCCTTTTTCTTTTTTAAAATTAACATTCTAAAAAAAATCTTTCAAAAATTCTAGAATTTCAAAAGCCAAAAAATAAACCCCTTGCGTTAAAAAACATCATTTTAAGTTTTTTCAAAATAAAAAATTTTCAAAAGTTGTCGCATTTTAAAAAAAATTATTTTGCTAAAAAAACGTCGTTTTTAAGCTTCTTGAAATCAAATTTTTAAAAACTTTCGCCCTTGCTTCGCTTGAGACAATTTTTTTCTTGTTTTAAAATGAAAAAAGTCGCATTTGGGCTTCCAGAAATCCAAAACAGAATGAAAATTTTATAAGTCGAATATGATAATAATTGGCAAAATTGGTATTTTTTCCCTGGATCAGTAGGTAAATTTTTAGTCAGCCCTCCCCACTTAAAAAAGCTCTATAGAGTTGGGGCCAAATTATATTTTTCCGGGGCTCTCATTGGCTCATGACGGCCCTGCCAGAGGAAGGTTGCCCATGGCCTTAAAAAGGTCAAATTGAGAAATCAATATAATATTTGTGTTCGGCTCTGCCAAAAACATGTCAATTGACATTTTTATTTTGGAAAATTCAACCAAAATTTGGAAAAAGGGCACTAGTGGCCTTAGACGGGTTTCAATTGAAAAAATGAAATCTGTTTCGCTTTCAGCGCTTCCAAAAACATGTAAATCGATACGTCACATGATCCAGGTTTTTCTTTTTTTAAAAATAGAAGACCAAATTTCTGGAGAGGGGGTGCCAGTGGCCTTTAAAAAGGACTCTTGTGATAGTGCATATGGCCAACCTGGTGTACAACATACAATTAGGGTCTACTTCATATGGTAACACTGCATCTGTCCTTGTAACGCGGAGCTCCGTCAGAGCTACGAGCGATGAAACATTGCCAGTCGTCCGCTGTTGGTTATAGTGGATGCGAGTGCTCCCGGCAGCTGTCTCCTATCGGCCGAGGAGACAGCTGCCAAACAATGTCGTAACGTGAGTGTCCGTGTGTATGTTGAAATGTTAACTTAATATATTCCGGTTCTCAATGTATTCGTAATATTATCGTAAAGTAATCATAACGTAAGCGTAAAACATAAACATTTGATCGTAATTGCGTTAATAAATACATTTTTACTTGTATGAGTGTGTTTATTGACGACGTATTTTGCATTGAATAATCGAGGCATTGCCTACATATCCGAGCTATCCGTACACAAACAGGTAAGTCCACATAGTGGCTGATTTATTCCGTCTAAGTGGTATTTCCTAACCTCACTCCCTGCACGCGGTAATGATTAGATTACCCACCTTAACGTGGTAATGTTTAGATTACTCTTTACATTGGCGCCCGAACTAATTTCCCACCCTCTGTGTTCAGATTTGTACACACAAGTGACTGACTGTCAAGGTCACAAGTGCTGCAAATTTTTCCCCCCTCCCTTAAGGAAACTCTCAGTTTCTATATTACCCTTGTTGGTGCTGATCATTTCAGTAGAAACAACAAGGAAGGCTGTTGTCACGGCAACTTCAAGGGCGATTTTATACTTGTCATCCACCTTTCCTCAAGGTTAAAGTGTGTAGAAGATTGCTTCCGCGGAAAATCACTTTACACCGAAAGAAAAGGATGGTAGGCTCCTTTCTGGGGCTGGAATCAGGTCATAAAGTCATCCTTAAACCAAAACCACGTTGTTCGCTTTTCAAGGTCATACTCTCTTTGACTGGAAAAAAGGCGACAATCGTGAAGTCAAGCGATTTCAAGCTTGAATAAAACAACATAAAAACACTAAGAGTTGAATTTCAACTCAGTTTTAAATTCCATCGTCTGCCGTATTTCCTCAAGGTCAGAAAGTGTGACGAAGTCGGTTACGCGTATCGACAGAAACGCAGCTTCTACCGAAGGAAACGACAGATAGGCCAATCTCAAGGCCACTTACGAGTTGATAATTCTCCTTAATCTCGAAAAAGCTCATCTTTTCGATGAACACGAGGTAGTCAAGGTCATTCTATACTTTCTTTGTTCGTTTTTCTCGGTAACCACGTTTATGTAATTTCAAAGTCAAAATCCCATTTGACCACGTGGTAGAGAAAACAATTTCATTTTAAGCTCATACCAGCTTAAATCCCTCCCTCGTTGTCCCGTTTTTCCCAGAAACCACATTTGCACAATGTCAAGGTCAAAATCCCATTTGACCACATGGTGGAGAAAACGGTTCCTTGTCAAGCTCTTACCAGCTTAAGTCCCACCCTTATTGTTTTCCTTTCTCTGTAACCACGTTCAAAATCATTTTTCAAGGTCATAATTTCATTCGACCACGTGGAAGAGAAAATATGATCCTTTCCAGCTTTTATTAGCTTCCATTCCTCCCTGACCCAATATGTCGCAATATTGCATCATGTAACACCTATTGTGCGTAACGACTCTTAGCGTGCCGAGCACATATACGATTCGTTATCGAAACCGAACATATTGCGTCAGAATGCATCATCTAACTCCCATTGTGCGAGAAAGTATGGTCACGTAGCCCTTTACACTTCTGTGACCACGTGATCTCTTCACGCTCCCATTTACCCTTTTCTATCCTATTTTCCATTAAATATCCTCAGTCTAAATTTGCACTCACGTGATGAATATTTTCAAGGTCACACGTAGTGCTAATCTATCTTCTATTTCCAAACCCATATTTTCGTTGTATCTTTTCATAGGAGTCTCCTCTCTATGAAAGAACAAAGAAACAAACCCCATTCCCAATTCAGGTCGTATATTTTCGATTTGCTCCTTATAATCTCAAGTTTGCATTCGATTTTTCAAGGTCAAGGTATTTTTAGTTGTGTTCCTATTTTTATTTTGTACATAGTCCTAGCATTAAGTTTCTTTCCTATTTTTATCATTTTCCTCATGTATCATGTCCATGTTATTTTTATTTATGTCTTGTTAATACCTGTGACGTAACTCTTGACCAACTGAAAAAGCAAACAGGCTACTCTCGAAGCCAATCTACAAGCATCAATTGCGACTAGAGATTCCATAGAGATTTATTTAAGCTCTTTCCCTATCCAACCACGTTTTCAGTTACTCCCAAGGTCAAACTTCAGACCATGTGGTACAACGAAAAGGCTAATTCCGAAGCCTATAGAACCCAGTATTTATTTCCTAAACTTCATAAAATCCCTCATTTGTACCCACCGTTACACGTGGCACAAATTTCCCCATCAGTCCCTCATCACTTCTTCGTTTCGATCCGCAGAACTCATTCTCTGCATGAAAGAACATAGAAAATTATTCCAATACTCTCGTCAAAGTCACATGATGATTAGTCTCTTTTCAGACGCTTATTCCCTTGTCAAGGTCATCTGCTGTGTTTCAGGCGGAAGATCCGAACCAACGCTCAGATGCAGTTGTTGACCAACGGAGGCAATAAGTTAATTTCCTTTATCCTGTAAGAGAGTTCCCTTCGTTCCAAAATCATATCCTACGACCTTGACGATCCTCTGAGATTAAGATCTTAGACAAAAAAATACGTAAAAATATAAAAATATAAAAATAAAGCCATAGGATTGGACAAAGAACATCACATTTGCCCATCCTATGCAACCACGTGGCAACAACACTCATGCTACGTAGAACGACTCAGAACTCGAAGTCGTAACTCATGGTTACGCAGCACTTTACACTACGATACCATTATTCATTAACATCTCAAAAGCTAAACACGAAGCTTTCCAAAGTCGTAGTTATACTCGTTGATATCAACTCTCATTGATATCATATCTCAAGGTCAAAGCCCGCTATGATCGATAAAAAACTCAAAAGATCAGAATATGGTTTTGTACTGTGCAACTACATAAAGAAGTTAAAATTCGTAGCACAGACGAGTATAAACTTCAGCCAAAGTTGAACAAAAAGATCTTACCTCAGTGTTCAACTACGCAACCACATCAAATGTTGCATCATACAACACCCATTATGTGAAGGCGATGTTCCCGCCGAATTCTCACATAATTCGTCAAACAACATGGCTAACCAACGATTCTCACCGTTGGAACCATTGTTGAATATTGCGCAACATTGCATCACACAACACTCAGGATGCATGGCAATGATTACATTAACTCAAACACGAGGTGTTCAAGGGTGTGGTCACATAACGTTGCAATACGTTAATTACCACCATGATCCCTTATCCACTCAAGAAAGAAAGACATTAGAAACGAGCCAAATTTTGTGTGCGGCTATATTTACAGCTAATTCACGCATCAAGGTCATTGTAAACGAATTGAGACTTAGTTTACAAGTCAGAATTCGTAATTTCAAGGCCACTGGATGTTGCATCATCTGGTGCCGATATAATAGACCAACTCAACCTACGAACTTACACTCGTATTTCAAGGCCACACACCGAACGAACACACTGCCCGCGCACTTCATAATGGTTCAGCTATACTTCGAGCGCACCTCTCATCATCCGCAGTTGTTGTTTCGTGCTCGTTCTTTAACCACGTTTCTGATGCATCCTCGGTCGTTACAGTGAGTTATTTTACAGTTATACGCGTATCGCGTATTAACTTCAGATTCTAATGTTCCGAAAAATTTGGGAAATATTACCCGCATAAATCGGTGCTTTCTTATACACACAATCAGACATGCTATGCAATTCAGGCAATTCTCCAACATCAAAGAGCTAAAAAAGATAATTCACACGTCAAAGCTCATTCATATACACATATGAAAAATGACTTCTCAATCAAGGTCATTTCAGACCTAAATTCTGAGAGCACCGATAAAATTACGGTAATGTCTCAATCTTCCCAGATCGATATCGCGGATACGTGTCCTGAAAACTGCAATTGCAGTCTCATAGATCTCAATGTGATCGAGACACTCAAGGACACACATCCGTATAACACTGATTATGACGCAACACCTACACCTGTTTCTACAGTGACGGACAGGGGCATGAGTATGATCCATATGATTCTCATCATTGGTTTACTTATCCTCCACACTTATGTAAGTGCCACTTATTTCGAGATTGCACGATTATAACACGTACGTTCACGTAGAAATGGGCACCCAAGGTCATAGCATATTCATTCCGGAAATTGACCAATTAGTCAAGACCATACCACTCATGCACCAACATCATTGTGCATACTTTCATATGGTACAAGGTCACCAACTCGAAAGGACATATGTCCGAAGAAATCACCATCTATTTCCGGATGAATGCTACTAATATGTGTCGACAATTAGGAGATTCTCGTTTATCTCAGGCAATCGACACATACAAACTTCCTAATGTTGTCATTAAGAGTGTACCGATCATCGATATTATCCTTACTAAAGCAGTATGACTGTTGTTATACATTTCACGTGATGATTTCTCACACGGTACACTCAATTCTCAACTTCAAGGTCACAACTCAAATGCTTACCACCATCTTGCTGGTACAAGTCAATATAAATTACATCGCTAATCGTTCAATCTCTGTACATACTGCGGTATACTGCGGTGGAATACAGTAGGCAACGTCGGTTACGATGCACATTGTCAACGACCTTGAAAAAACCGTTATTATCGGACGTTCTCAATTATTCACGACCGATCGAAGCACTTGGATCACCCATTTGTACACTTATTTGGCATCCATGGAAAACCTCGATCAACTCATATTACGACCTTGAACTCCGGTAATAACATGACCGGCGCATATTCCTCATTGGATTGGCGCTAAGAACTACCATCATGGAATGTGATGCAACCTGTCGCTACTGATACAGTGCAAAATCGAAAAATTCAACTTTAATATATTGCACTAGCGATCTCTCGCAAAATCGGTAGACATGACTTGTACATCTTGGCCAGTCTCATACTATCACTTGACATTGTCAAACTCATTAAAGCCCAGTCCGTTCATCTCAGTAACGGTACTATTCGAGGCAACACATCTCACATATACGGCCAAGATGATGTCAGCTTTTGTTCAAGGTCATCACTTCCATTCCATCCCATCATTAACATTCGGAGACTTCAAATCCGAGGGATACCCTCATCTGAGTCCATTACTCGAGGTATCAGAACTCAAGGTTGAACTTTCTTTCACGCAGGAAATCAGATCTTGGAAATTTACAGACTGTCACCAACTTTCCATGAAAGTTCTGTCTATGAGATCCATTTTTCCGTAGATGCGAAGTCTCAAACATGTCAAAATTTTATCCCTTCCTAAATATTGTGAGGTGTTGTCGACAAGTATCACATGTAATCACTCGTGATCAGTTGGCGGGAGATCTATTGTTCCATCCCGTGGATCCCAACCTCATATTTATTGCCAAAACCTCATGGTGAATGCTTACGAATTAATTACATTCGTGAGGGGCATTCGATGGCAAAATCTCAAAATTTTCTGTTGTCAATCACATAGCGCAGACATGCCAAGTCCGCCGAACCCATCTCAACTCGGACACTTTGAAACTCTCCGTAGACTTTTGTTCAAGGTCAATCACAAAACGAACTATATGGAGCTGGTGAGCCCCGTCTTGATGAAGCAGAAGTGTCCAGTTTATTTAAATAAACAAATAATCATACACGATTCATAGGTGATCATAACATAGACTTTGGCAACTCAGCTACAGGTTGACACAGACCTATAACATCTTTTCAAGGTCAAACACAAAAAATGGCAATACTCAACACCAAGGCCATCTAAATCGATACATAATCCTTCGATATAATTTCTGAAGACTCAAATTTCAGAAGTGCATGTACTCAAACACGACCTTGAAGTCTCTGACCACCTGTATACCCGATTATGTCAATCCAGGGGCAAGCTCAGACCATACTTCACAAAAAACTCATTTTACCATATGTTTCAAGGTCACCCCTGTTGCTTCGTGATTTTGCAACACTTCATTGTACAATATGATACAAGATGACGAACAAACAATCAATGTTCGAAAATACCCGCCAAATTGTCCTTTGTCTCGATAGTAGGACAGGCAAGTATTTTCATCAAAATTCGTAATATTTCGAAACAACAGTTTCGATGGTTAGTACGCAGTAGTCTTTCTCAGAATTCTATTCCTTTTATATTCCAATACCAGCTTATCTATAGTCGCCATGTCGCTATTTTTTTCCCCACACCCCGGCACCAGGACAGCCATTCTATCACGTGATTGCGAAATGTACAATTCCAAATCAAGCCTCGTTCCACGAATCATTTTCCATCTACCCACCGTGCTTTTGTGAGGAGTTATCGCGATCACGTTGTCATATTTTTATTGAATATAATTTATTTCGAAGACCTCCTGTCCTCACCATGTGCTCCTCGGTCTTACTCTCAATCTCGTAGTGCTCAAATCATTTGACCTTGAAGCTGCGGTGAATCGCGGCGATTTTATAGGTAATGACGGTTTGGACGAGATATTCCTGAGTCAAATTTTTTTTTTTTTTTGTTTTGTTACTGCTAGTGCGTAAGTACTGTCGTTTGTTGCAAAATTATTCTTCTTCTTTTCTTCTTTAGATTTTTCTTTTTATTTAAATTTTTTTTTTTCTCTCTTTCTCTCCCTTTCTTTTTTAATATCCTCTTGTATTTTCTATTTTTTATTTTCCTGTTTACTCTCTTCTTTATTTTTTCTTTATTATTTTTCTTTTCCTTTTCACCTAGATTTACTTGCCTGTCTTACCACTCTCAATTGCCCAATTTGAACTTTCACGTTCGCGAGGGGCATAGGATTCAGAGACTAACGACAATACTAAATCGAAACAGGACAATGCTGAGCACGCACACTCGGGTGAAGTACTCAAACAACCGGAAATCACGCCACCATCTCAGGCGGAGACTCCACAAAGTGCAAAAACTCCATCGTCAGTGTCTCCCGACATTCTTGCACACCCGGTTAAAGTACTTAGACGACCGAAGAAACTCAAGGTCACGAGTAGTGCAAACATACCGGCATTACTGTCCTTGAAAATCTCTGAAAGTCATACTGTCCAGCCCTCTCAGGCTAAGCAAGCTAACCAAAATGTGAAAAATCAAGCACATTTGGAGGCTAATGGACACAAATGTCAGGTTGAATTACTCAAACAACCAAGCGACCCGGTTGAAATACTCGAACAACCGAAGAATATGTCGGCAATCGCATTCGTGAAGCTCTAATTTCAAGGTCAAAGGTGATCACCGAGTTCATGGTCTAATTCCTGACCTCTTTTCGGCAGTCACCGATGCTCAGGAAGCCTCAACCGAATCCTCAGATTCGGAGTACGAACCAAAAATTTCCATCTCACAAGCGCTAAAAGACGTTATTTCACGAAATACTGCTATTCCAACGGCCAATTCAGAGCCAGCAGCCAGCGCACAGTTTACTGGGGCAAGTAATTTGGATTTACAATCCGAGGAGCCAATCTCGAATGTCAATCAATATACCAACCAAGACTCTTTACACCCGAACAAGTCTATTTCACCTAAACACGTGGTGATTGACACTAACACGAACCAAGGTGTAGTACAATGCAATCAAATACCATCTCAAAAATCTTCAGAGTCTAGAGTATCTCGTTCAAGATCGAGAAGAACACCTAGACAAACTCAAAGTCCATATAACACTACATCGAAGACTTTGGACATGAATCTCAAACTTATGACACTGAAGAAGAGCAATTCCATCCTTAGATCTCTCTTACAAGGTCATGTTCATGTTCCAAAGCTCTCAATGGACAAAACTTCATCGTCGAAACCGACGAAGGTCATTTTAACATCCAAGGTCAATACGGACACTTTAATTCTCCGTTCGTACCTTGAAGGTCAAATTCCTGATCGCCATCCCTTCAATTCTAAACTGGTCTAACAGCGTGATTTACCGTCGCTATCTGACCGGAACACCGTCATACTTATTTGACGAAGTCTCACAATTCGGAACACTACATCATTGTCAATTAAGACAATTCCGAACAGAATTTGGAGGTGAAGCTGATTCAGAAGCTTTTTTCTCCGAGGACCTTAATGATCTCAATATATACCGGCCAATTTCATGCCGATGCCCTCTCTTCTCAAGTGAGGAAGGCTATACACAGCAATTTTTCCATCATAAGAGTTTACATATTTTTTATTTTTTATCAAAAGAATTGTTCATTTCTTATTTTTTCCATTAGTATTAAGATTGTTTAATTTTCTATCATCCAAATTTCAATGATTGTCGTGTAATTTCACATTTTAAAAATTTTTCTTTTTTTTTATGCTATAATTTTATCTTTTTAATGTTTCAAATCATTGATCACAAATTTTTTCTTGTTTATTTTTTACTATCCTTCTGTCATGTATGAATCATTATAACCATGTAATAGTCCGTTTTTAATTTTAATAACTGTAATTCACAATTTGTCATTTGTCAACCTTATCCGTATGTCTATTTCATGTATATTTCATTGTTATTTTATCCATTTTCGAAAACTTGTATATTGTACCATTTTGCATCTCTATATCTCTGTAACATTTGTAAAATTCATAATCAAATTTTTCTCAAGGTCAACTTATCAAACATATTCGATCCATTTATATTCAAAGATGATTCACTGTTCAACTCCGTTCCATTCGTACATGTGCAGAGGCGATAGTTCAAGGTCACGTCACTTACACAACCAGAACGAAGCATTCCATTCGACCACCATAACTGAGATATTCGACGACGATAAATAATGATTCGAAACCCGCAGTACCACCAGAGGCGAATTTAACTACAGTTTATAACTTTCGTGTGTTGATTAATATTAAGTTGTAAAAAACTAATGTCCAATCTCGAAGCCAGCATATTGTCTCATCTCAGTAGACAAATTATACGACCGACTCCTGCTGAGGTAAATTTCGTAGACTCAATTCGAATTCAATCTCAATGCTTTGTTCCGTCCTCTCATGGCAAAACTCAATGCCAAGTCATAAGGGCAAACTTATCAGTTGTTACCTAAGTACCTTCACGTTCGATCTTATGACGACCTTGTCATCGTGTCCTTGAGCAGTCGCCGTTCAAGGTCAAGTGTTCTCTAGTTAGTGCGTTGATTGTTTAATGTCCTTGGACATTGACAGCTGATGGCTAACTGTGGCACTGCCTTGTGCGGAAGTCTCTCTTGTGTACACAACCAGTTATTAAACCTTTTGTTTCTCTGTACTGTTACTCACATCCGACGAAAGTACGGGGGGCAGAAGTACTACAATTGTAGGTTGACATCAGGTTCACATATCTCTATCCAATTTCTGTCCGTGCTTTCCTCCAATGGTGAGGCCATTACAGCTAAACCTCAGAGGGGCATATGTGATAGTGCATATGGCCAACCTGGTGTACAACATACAATTAGGGTCTACTTCATATGGTAACACTGCATCTGTCCTTGTAACGCGGAGCTCCGTCAGAGCTACGAGCGATGAAACATTGCCAGTCGTCCGCTGTAGGTTATAGTGGATGCGAGTGCTCCCGGCAGCTGTCTCCTATCGGCCGAGGAGACAGCTGCCAAACAATGTCGTAACGTGAGTGTCCGTGTGTATGTTGAAATGTTAACTTAATATATTCCGGTTCTCAATGTATTCGTAATATTATCGTAAAGTAATCATAACGTAAGCGTAAAACATAAACATTTGATCGTAATTGCGTTAATAAATACATTTTTACTTGTATGAGTGTGTTTATTGACGACGTATTTTGCATTGAATAATCGAGGCATTGCCTACATATCCGAGCTATCCGTACACAAACAGGTAAGTCCACATAGTGGCTGATTTATTCCGTCTAAGTGGTATTTCCTAACCTCACTCCCTGCACGCGGTAATGATTAGATTACCCACCTTAACGTGGTAATGTTTAGATTACTCTTTACACTCTATCAAAAAAAAAACTAACATCATATTCGGGTTCAACATCTCTATAAACATGTCAATAAATACTCACATGCCTCATTAGTCATTATCAGATTTTGAAAAAACTCAACCTAAATTTGAGGGAGGGGGCACTAGAGGTCTTAAAAGAGCCATAACCGAAAAAAATAAGATCTTATTCGAATTCGGAATCTTCAAAAACATGTCAAGCTGTGATATGGCACAAGCTTCAGAAATTTTTTCGTTGAAAAATTCAATTCGATTAAAATTCGAGAAAGGGATGTCAAGAGTTTTGAATGGGGTCCAACTGAAAAAATCGTTCAGCACTTCCAAAAACGTATCAATTGATACGTCACATGTCCCAGTTTTTTCCTGAAAATTAGGCCGAAATTTGGGTCCCAACAGGTAGAAAATTTTTTGAACCGGACAAATAAGATGGAAAGGCATGTCAAATACATAAGTCACCACCCAAAAGCGTGGTGAGGTGCATTTTTCGGGTTTTGATTAATCAAAATTTCGCTACATTCACCCAAAACTCTGAAATTTGGCATATACACCCTATTATCGACTATCCAAATCGATAACAAACGATTTCGAATCGTTTTGAGCAGTTTTGGAGCCTCCAGCAGATTTTTGAAAATCAAAATTTCCACATTTCACTAAATGAAAATAAAAACCTGAAATTCAATTTATACCCTAATTATTTAAAGTTTCCGAGCCGGCCAGAGGTAGTTTCAAGTCATTCTGGAGTCTCCAGCAATTTTTTGGAATTTTCAATATGTCACCAGAGGCTCCAAAACGGCGTCTTGAAACCATCTGCAAGCGACCCAGAATGGCCAAAATAGGGAGAAGAGCGAACTTCAACTATTTTTTTTTCAAATGGGTAGGGAACGGTGAATTTTTCATATTTTCAATTATGGAATCGCTGGAGAAAAATATAGTTCTGAGCTGGCAGACACCGATTTTGAAAAAAATGTCGTTTAATAAATTAATTGGGACACATAACAAGCTCCAATCACGAGCAGACGTGCTGAATTTGATTGGCACCGATTTCTATGACTTTTTTTCGAAAACTAAAATTTCCAAAATGACGCTGGAGGCTTCAGAGCGACTTGAAATCATCTCCAGTCGACGACTCAGCGTCTTGAAAATAAGACAACGATAAAATTTTAGATTTCTGACCTCATTTTAACAAAATTTTAAAAAATTCCTGGACGCTCCAAAATCCCTAAAAACGATTCGAAACAGTTTCCAATCATGGGGGGGGGGGCTGTGGTTGGATAGAAAACGGGGCTATATCAAATTCAAGTTTCCCAGGTCGTCAAATACATAGGTGAAATTTTGATTTTTACCATTCATGGCTCTTGGATTTTCAAAAATTCACCAAAAATTGAAAAATGCACTTTAGCATCTAAAATTTTGGCGGGTGATATATTTTAGCATGTTTTTTCGATCTAGAAGTTGAAATGGAACAGAAAGTGAGCCAAAATCACTTTTTCAATAGAATGGTCACTCAAGGTGTACAAACGATGTTTTTTTTTTTCTAGCAAACAGGAAATGTAAGAATATCATAGAAAGTGGACAAAATCAGTTTTTCAATAGAATGATCTCAAACGGATACTAAATCGATCGTGAGATGATTACTTAATCAACTATTGACTTCTAATGAGAGAATTCAAACACAACTTGGATGTGCGACAGCATCATTGAAAAATCTTTCTGAAAACGACATTGCAATGCAATAGGAAAGAGAAGAATTCTTCAAAAACTGACAAAATAATCCTTATCGAATTTCCATTAAACCAGAAATCATCGATTAACAGCAGAATTTCTTTCTTTTCTAGTCAACGAAAAAATGCTGCAACTTCAGGGTGAAAATAATGCTAACAGCAAGGTGTATAACTTAAATGAAAAAATCTTTCCGACTACGTAATTTTGGAAATCTTCATCATAATCCTGAACTACTGTCACAAAATGTAGAAGCAAAGGTGGAAATTTCCCCAGGCCCTGCTTCCAGGATGATTCGAAAAATCAAGAGCTTCGGATACTTGTTCGAGAATCTTTATTCGAGGAGTCATAAGACAAAAGCTCCTAAGAATCTGGACTCCGGCACGTATATGGACAGGGCCATGCAGAGAAAATCTGGGTTCCCATTTTTGGACGTCATAATATGTGTAAGTTATTAATTCATCATTTTATTTTTTTTGATGGCCCGTTGCAGGCTCCGATAAGCTATCCCTTTCCCCACAACTGGCTAGGTCTATGTATGCAGGAGAAGGCGTATTTTTACTCTCATAATTTTATTATTTATGATAGGTAAGTCAATAATGTTGAAATGAAGTAGAATTCACGAAAATACTTTCTCATTTATCTCATCAGCTGAGAGGAAATTAACTGATATTGGAGAGTCAGAGAATCAAGCGAGGGTTGGGGTAAAAATTGACCAAATATAGATCTCGCCTTTTCTTAAATAAATGGAATAAAAGATCTTATCGAGTTCTGACAAAATCATTAGTAAATCGAAAGACACGTACTCGTGCCTATTCACAAAGTTTATGAAAAAGAAAAAAAAAAGTAAACCAAACTAACAACTACGGTACTTACTTTATTCATGGAATCTTTTTTGTTTGGCACAACGTACAAGGACTCTGTTCTTTTAGGATGTCCAACCGGCGAAGGAACGATATCCTGACCAATGCTTCTTTTCCTGAGGATGAAATCTTCGAAAGGAGCTTGACCGTTATTAGATGGTATTCGATTTGGAACCGGATTCATTCCGGTCACGGATCCGTTTCCGGTATTCGCTTGGACTGGCGTCATGGCTCTAAACACAGATCCGCTACGACTGTCTGGTTGCATTGGCTCTGGTGGTTTGGTGCGATCGACCGAAGGTTGTCTGGAATTACCACTAAGTCTGCTGGCAGCTCTTGTATATCGATCAACGCTGCTGTCTCTGCTCGGTGGTCTCGTGTAGTGATCGAAGTGATCGCTCATCGCCTACAAAACAACATCACACACATTACAGTATTCACTATTCGCCCTAACCTAACGAAGCGAATTTTCCCCAAAATTCGGCGCAAGCTTACCTGTTTAAACGAATACGGCGATTCTCCCGAGACAGGTTTCGAGTTACGTCTGATAGCAGCATTACGTTGATACGATTCGTTCGGATCAGCCGAGTTGATTCGATTCGTATAGGCAGTCTTAGAATCTAGGTTTGGTTGTTGCGACGACGACGAATAGTCGACCAGCGGCGTTCTATATCCGTCCGGATTCGAATCACGATCACGTTGCGGAGGAGGAGGGCCCGAATTAACGTGGTACGGGTATTGACTAGAATGAGCTGGATAATGATTAGGCGGATATTTCGCGGATCCGGAGGCACTGGGGTACTGATTGGTAGATTGTTGTTTGGTCAAGTAAGGTCGGTTCGTTTGCAAATGGGGTGGAATTTGGTCGTGACCTAGCAAATGCGACGGCGGTATTTGGTCGACGGACGGACGCTGCGAACTATACACGTCCGGTTTCGTTTGATACGTCGGCTTGTAACCGGCTTGATTCTGGGAATGGATTTGTTCAGTCTGATTTTGCGTATAATCTTGGCCACCGTATTGAGCATTGGCTGGCTTCTGGTAGTTTTGCGAAGAATTATACTGCGACGAGGAATTGTTGTGCTGGTCGCCGCGCGTCGGCGTCGAAGGCATGTAATTGTGTTGCTGAAATGGTAACTGAGCGCTGGTCGACGGATTCGACGGATTCGACGAAGGCGGCGGCGGATCTTTGTGCGCGTACAACGATCTGGGCTGGAATTGCGACAACGACTGTCGATGCGAGAACGACTGAGGCGTTTGGCCGCGAGGTGGTAACGGTGGATTGGCGTTCGAAGATGCGTTTTGCCCCGATGCTGGGCCCATCGAAGAGGAATTCTCCGCCGACGAGTCGTTCATTCCGGATTGAGCTTGTTGAGCGGCTAGTTTTTCTTCTAACGACAGTTTATACTTGGAGAGATCGCGTAATTGTATTTTATCTAAATCTGCGAGCAAAGAAATCAGACGAGAGTCAATAAATTAAATGTAACAACAAAAATATGTGTTAAAATGTGGGACTATTAGCGGATGGTTTTGGTTTTGAGAACCCACTTATCAAAAAATCGGATTGAAAAAAAATCTGGAATTCAACGGGATTCCACGCAAAAATTATGAAAATTCAGTTCTGCGCATGAATTATAGCCTACTTACTTTTATTTTAATGATTCGATTCGAAAAATTTGAGATTAAAATTAAACGAAAAAATTGATAATTTTCAAGTTTTTGGAATGATAAAGAAGATAGTGGGAAGGGGAGGGGGAGGGAAGGGAGGGGAAGAAGAGAGAAAGTGACGTAGTATGAATTTGGATGGATTTAGACTTTTTTCTAACATCAAACAGAAATTGCAAAAAACGCGATTTAACGAAAATTTTGAACTTTTGAGTGCTTCAACTTCAAAATTCAAAAGCGTAGACAAATTAACTTATTTGATGGAATGTAACCCAATCCAAATCAATTCGAACCAAAAATACAGCCAGATCCTTCAATTTTCGCCCAATTTTTCATCAGCTCACTTCGATAATCTCCCCTCAATGACATCCCTGTTCTTCATTTTGAAAAGATTTCGAGACTGGGGAGTGGGGAGACGTTGAAGAGTCGAATCCAAAAAATGGTCAAATATTCGAACTCAGCAGCTTTGAATTGGTGGAAATTAACATGTCACACGATATATTCAATTATTTGTTTCAAAATTTGGTAGCTTCGAAGGGCATAAGGGACCTACTCATCCAAAATTAATATTGATGCATTTACAATTCTATAAAAGCTTATGAGTAAGGGTAAGGGCACCAATTATGGACCAGTCCGCAATATGGACCAGCGCCCGTTCTCATTGGTAATTGGCGCAATCTGTCAGGAAAAATGTATTCTGATGTATTTTTCATCAAAAAAACGAATGAGACAGAAATTACAACTGTAAAGTCAAAACTTGCTGAGAAATTTACAAAAAACTGTTTTGAGACACTGAAAAATTTTTTCAGTGTGTTTTTCAACTTTTATTAAAATATATAATGTGGTGTAATTTTCTAAATGGCATTGATGTTTATAATATCAAAAAAGGATGTAGTTTCTGCTGGAGTGATCAGTTTTTGCTAAAAATGAGGGTATGTACAGAAATTTTTGGTGCAGTTTTTTTTTATGGGGTGCGCTAATATGGACCACCTGTGATATTGAATTTTTTACTCATTTTTTACAGCCGCTGAAAAGGGGAATGCTTGAAATACTTTTTTTTGTTCATTTCTACTAATAAATATGATGTTTTGAAACGTAAAAATATGTTTATTTTGAAATTATTCTTTAGGTGGTCCATATTAGACGTCCAAAATTTTGAACTGTCATTTTGACACTCGTCATTCAACAATTTGAAAAAAATATTCAAAATTAACCTGAACTGCTTAGAATAAGTTTTTTTGTTCATTTCTACAAATAAATATGACCTTTTGAAAAATGTGAAAGTATGTTTATTTTGAAATTTTATAGGTGGTCCATATTAGGCGTCCAAAATTTCGAATTGTCATTTTGACACCCATCACTCAACAATAAAAAAAACATACTTAAAGTTGACCTTCACCCCTGAAGTTTTGTACAGTGTTGGTGGAAGGATGGAACTTCATTTTAAGCCTTTGTGGAGGTTTCTACCTCCTATAGTTTTCAAGTGGCAATCCTCCAAAAAAAAGTGGTCCATATTTGGTGCTTCTACCCTTAAACGTAATAAGGTATTGAAAAAATTTTTGTTCAATTACAATAAATAGGTATATTTTTATCGACCTCGTAACATTATAATTTCAAAATGAGATCTCAATATTTCCAGTGAAGGGGGGGGGGGGGGAGGGTTACAAAATATTGTTGCAATTTAATTTTAAAAATACATATCACTTTTACCAGGCGAACGAACCCATTTTAGTCTTTTACAAAAATAAAAAGTGAAGTGACACATCGATTATTATAAAATTTGATGGTGCTAAATTCAAATATTAGCCAATTTTTCTGATTTGACCCTTCTGAACACCCCCCCCCCCCCCATCAAGAGCTTCTGAATGCGATAAAAAAATGAATTTAAAAGACACGTGACCCGTCGACTGTTAGGAGTTTCGAGGATGCTGAATTCAAATATCTACATATTTTTTGAAAGTGCTTCTTCAATTGACCAATTTTGAGAAAATTTCAAAAAATTATGAAAAATACAAAGCGACATGTGAATTTTTACAAATTTGGGGTCGCTAAGTCAAAATAATTATGCATCTACTTTTTTGGAATTCAACCAATATCCATCTCACCAGCCTCCATTTTGAAAAAAGTGAAAGACCTAACGGATTCCTGAGGGGGGGGGGTCCAAAGGACGAAAATTCACAAGATAACACAAGAATCCTCAACTATACCAAATTTCAGGAGCTACATTTCAGTATTTTTCGAATTCTTTGGTCCATAATTCCATATTAAAAATACATATTAAATCAAAATCTAATTCAATCGAAGTAGAAAGCTGAAATTTGCTTTGCACTCCATTTTCGACCTACTGAATCGAACGTTTATGCGGCTTTTGGTCATTCAACTGATCGTAGAACTGAAAAATATTTCAACTTCTGTTTTCAAAAATCAAGTTTAAACCAAAAATAAAGATTTTGAAAAATTTTACTCAAAATCGATGAGTTTCAAGGTCTTAATTTCACTACTAAAGTATCTTTCTTTTCAAGGACCTATCGATTAGGAAAACCAAAAATCCGCAGCATGTTCCAGAATGTGCTTGAAATCATCAGTGATTGATTCAAAGGCAAAAAATAGGACATGAGTCGAATTTCCGTTTTTCACCTCAATCAAATCAAAGTTCAATATTGAATAAATCGATTGATAATTTTTAAAAATTTGTTAAAATTCAAAAAATCAAATTCAGTGTCAAAAATTTTTGAATTATACTTTTTTTTGTAAGCATTTTTCAAATTTTTGTACTCATAATACTCCCTTCAATTTTTGGACTCTATTTAGAAAAAACACAACTCCTCCAGGATCCCAGAAATTTCATCAAAATACTTTTATGAATTTCGAAACCATATTTTGTCACTTCTCAAGAAGAGCAAAGAGCAAAAAAATTGCTATAGCAGAAGCTGAAAGAAGGGTAAGGACTAAAGAAAATTTCTAATCTTAAAATTTAAACTTGAAGGTAGAGCAAATGTCCCTCTTAGCCTCTCACCTACCCTCCTGTTCATTTTCAGGCAATAAAAAAAATCAATTCTTCATTCCTGGCGCAGAACCCGCTTCATTTTTCGGGTTTTCAAACTTTTGTAATCTATGAATAGACATTTTTTTTTCAATTTCTACATGCGTTGGAGGGGGTTAGGAGAGGGAGGGGCAACAAAAAATTTTCAATATCAAAATTCCAACTTGAAGATGTTTTTTCAAACGTAAAAAAAAAAATAAAAATGAAACCAAACAACCTCCTTTCCCAGCTTGTTTTGAAGCAAATTTTTTATTCCTGGCGCAGAACCCGTTTCACCTGTGGAGTAATGTACAACTTTTCAAACATTCGTAACCTAAGACTAAACATCAAATTTCTCAATTTCTGAATGCCTTGATGGGGGAAGGGGGGCGCAACCAACAATTATCAACCTCAAAATTTTAACGGTAACATTACTTTCTTAAATTTGAAAAAAATTAAACCTTTTTCAGTTTGTTTCAAGGCACATTTTTTCATTCCTGGCGCAGAACCCGCTTACCTCTCATGCCGACATTTCCTATCATAGCTCTTTAGTCACTCGTGGGCTGAGACTAAATACCTATTTCCAGTAATGTTCTCTATTTAAATTGAGGTTTTCTGTTTTTTTTTTTCCAAGGAAATGTTTATGTCTTTTTGTGAAGATATACACATCGAATTTTCGATACCGACCAAAATATGAGCTAAGTAAGCCCTCAAATTTACAACAATTAATCTGGTACTTTTCAATTGTTTTCTCAATAAAACTTACTTGGTTGAGTAAACTCTGGTGCAAATTGTTTAGCGGTCATTCTGGCAATTTCGAAATCTTCTCTGGCTTGGAATGCTGACGCATCAGCCATCTCCGCTTTCCCTCGAGCCGTCGCCATTCTGCCAACAAACCAAAATCAGTTTTAAATCGTCCTACAATACTCCAGAATGGTCTTATGGGCAACCATGAACCAATCAAGTATCATCTTATCTCGTACCTTGAAATAGCAATATCGGCTTTTTGCAAAGCGATTTTCGATGCTCGTTGGGCGGCATTGACAGCGGCGTCGATTCGTTCTCTAAACTTGGCTGATCGTATTAAAAATATGTGTTTCTTTTTCTGCGACGTGATCAGTACGTTATTCTTGTATTTGCCTTCTTCTCGACTACCGTCTCGATGTATGGTAACTCCGTAACCGTATTTCTTATTATTAAACCATTCGCCTTCGTACCTCAAACCATCTGAACGTTCGCTGATACCGAAACCAGATCTTTTATCGTTTTTCCACTCGCCCATATAGGTTTCCGTTACATTCGCGTCCATATGTTCATCCTATAATTGGGGAAAAACCAACATGAATGAGAATTCAATCACAGCTATCGTGTCAATTTTAACCATCGTAAGTATATGTGAATGAAAATTATAAAAAGCATCAACAATATAGGTATAATATATTCTACCATCGTGCGTTTCTTTTTAAAAGATATCGATTCGAAAAATTTTTCCTCAACTCGGACCGACCGCGACCAACCAACCGACCGAGCGTGTTTAATTAAATATTTAAATCGTCGAGCTCTCTCGGTTTTACTCGTACTTACGTAGCTTTTCAAGTCGAAAACACGCGCGTAAATCGTTCTCTCGTACACCAGTCTTAATATGTACGAGTATACCAGGATTAGATAAATTTCCACAGCTCTTTACCCGCTTCTTAACCCGACTCGACTCCTCTGTCCGTGTCTACTAAAGCAGTAAACACGACACGTACTGCTGAATGGACTCGGTCGTGGATAATCAACGGCGCCAAATGCTTAATTAACCCTTTTTCGCGAATACGAGACGTTATTGTTGGGAATAAATCAACCATTTTCGACTCTTTGTGAAAATCCCAACGGAATTGCAGCGGTATAGAGAAGCGTGGAAGGGGGATTTTATGAGGTTTCTGCCCCGTGCCTAACCTACAATTTGAATGCATTACACATATTAGCTTATTTTGAAATTTTATGAGTAACAAGTTGCCTATTCGATTCGAATACCTACTTATAATTTATAGTGTTATTTGAAGCGAATGTTTCCTCTCGTAACTTCAAATTATATAAGGGAAAATTAATTTTGCAAAGAAGGGAAGAGGAAAGGAGAAGAGGAGATGGAATAAGGATCACTTGAAGGAAAATTACTGCCGGGAAAAAATTGAAAATTGGTGATGAATAGACAATTTTTGCGTGGAAACATTTTTTTCGTTTAGATGGTGAATGGAGGGGATGAGATTTTTTCTGCTGTAAAATTATTTTTTGGTTTTCCAAAAAAACACAATATTGTGAATATTTTCAAAATTTGAGCCAAGAGTCGATTCACGAATGGGCACTTTGAATAGAAAATCATAATTAGATTGCAAGCTTGAAATTCTTAATTTAAGAATAATAATTGCTTCTTTGTAAATTTTCAATTCTTCGTGTTCAAAAAATTTATAAATTACAATTTTTCAATGAATTTTGATAATTTACTAGAGCCAGGGACGAATGGTCCTCTTCGCTCCTTTCAGTCATGGTAAAAAAAAGAATGAGGAACCAGTTCGCTCAATTGGTTTGTTTCAGAAATATGATTGGTAATTTTTTGGAAGAATCTGACCAAAATCATCACATTTTAGAAACATTACAAACTAAAGAACCAGTTGAAACCAGTTTCAATGAACTCACTTGTGAATCTTTTATTATTTCCAGACCAAGTGAAACTAAATTAATCTTGAAAAATGTTTTCATGCTTTAAAAATTCACAAAAATTTAATTTACCGTCGAAAGCAACAAAAATGAAATCAGTTGAAACCGGTTTCAATGATCTCATTTGTGAATTTTTTGTCATCTTAAGACCAAGGGCAAATGAATTGATTGTGGAAAAAGTTGACATGCTTCAAAAATCTACGAAAACATCATTCATTGTCGAAAGCAATAAAACTGAAACCAGTTGAAACCGGTTTCAATGAACACATTTTTAAATCCATGCTTGCCCCAAAACCAAGTGTGGTCTGAAACGAATTTACATGCTTCAATAAAAATGCATAAAAACTTGATTTACGGTTGAAAGCAACAAAACTGAAATCAGTTGAAACCGGTTTCAGTGATCTCATTTGTGAAGTTTTTGTCATCTTAAGACCAAAGGCAAAGGAATGGATCGTGAAAAAAGTTTATATGCTTCAAGAATCCACTAAAACATCATTCACGGTCAAAAGCAATGAAACTGAAACCAGTTGAAACCGGTTTCAATGAACACATTTTTGAATCCAAGCTTGCCCCAAGACTAAGTGTGGTATAAAAAAAATGTATGTACTTCAAAAATTCATAAAAATATTATTTAGGCCTACTACTGAAGAAAATATTAGTTGAAACCAGTTCAAACTGGTATGAAAATTGAAAAATCTGTAGAAACCAGTTTTAAGCAGTCGAATGAGAACTGAAACCAAATAAAACCAATTATAGTAGGTACTTTGAACAAAAAAACAATAAAAGATGTAATGGAAATTTTTCCAGATTGGAATTAAACCAGATACAACCAGTTTTTCGCTCTGAACTTATTGAAACAACATTGATACCAACTTGTGGTAACAGAAAATGATCAATTTAAACTGAAACAGATTTAAACTGGTCGAATGCGAGCTGAACACTTTTTCAATAGATTCCTTAAAACATGAAAACCACAAAGTAGTCACCTGTGATGAAAATTCAGCCAATACTTTGATCAAAATCAAACCAGTTTGCATCAGTGAAAACTGGACAATAAATTGAAATCATTTACAGCAGATTTCTTCGCACACAAAAACTACCGATCAATTAATCAATTAATCGGGTAGGTATGATGAAAATTTTCATAATTAAAATGAAACTGGTTTCAGTCGGTTTAGTGATAATTGAAGCCATTTCCAACAGGTTTCTTCAGACATTAAAATCTGTAAAGTAATCACCTAATCAGATATCAAGACCGTTCTTTCAGATCTTTGCGGCAAAAATGAAACTAGTTTGAACTGGTTCTCATCCTTTTGATCTACTGATTCATACTAGAGATAGCATAAAACGGATGATATAAACTGAATTAAAAGTTTTAACCAGTTGAATGCAAAGTCAACCACATTCAGAAGATTTTTTTCAAACATGAATATTTCAAAGTGATTCAACTGATTGAAATGAAACCAGAAAACCAAAGAACTTATGAAGACAGTTATGCAGGTTTTTTAATCAAGATGAAACTGGTTTCAACTGGTTCTCTAGATTGTAATCCATACATTAGGAGTGATTTTAACTTGAGATACCAGAAAATTGTTTAAATGACGTCTTCAATGCAAACGAACCCGGTTTCAACCAGTCGAATATAAATTGAAACCGCTTCAAACAGGTTTCATCAAACTTGAAAACCATAAATCAATCACTTAACTAAGAAGGCAGTTCTGCCAAATCTTCAATAGAAATGTAACCAGTTTCAACTAGTTCTTCACCATTTAATTTTCATATCAAAACTCATTTCAACTGGAGGAACCAGTAAATGGTTCAAATAATGTCGATATACAAACTGAAACCAGTTTCAACTGGTCGAATGTAAATGGAAACCACTTTCAACAGGTTTTATCAAACATGAAAACCATGAAGTAATCAGTCACCTCAAATAGCAGTTCTGCCATACGTCTTTAATCAAAATTAAACTGGTTTCAACTGGTTCTTGATTTTGTAATGTTTGTATCGAAACTGGTTTCAGCTTGAAATATCAGAAAGTGGTTCAAATGACGTTGATATAAATCGAAACCAATTTCAACTGGTCAAAAACTGAAACCACGCTGAACCAGTTTGATGTGATTACACTTTTGAAAATATTTTGATTGAAATGAAACCGGTTCTGCCCTGTAACTTTTGTAGCATGACTAATTTTAACTTCATGTGCCAGAAAATAGTTTGAATAATGTCGTCGATACAAACTGAAACCATTATGCCGCAATTCTTCATCACATTACTTCGATAATTCAAGTTCAAGACACTTGTTGAAGCTATAGTTTCAAATTTTCGATTTACACCCAACAACACCCATTGAAACATTTTTTTGACAAAGTGTTATCCCTTCAAATACATTTCTATTTAACGAAAAACAAATAATTTTCAATAAAACAGTAATCCAATCCTTTCTTTTTCATCCAATTACGAGATAAACCAAACATCGGCGACCTTCACGCGCAAATTCTGTTCAAACTAAACCAAACCCTTTTCCTATCAAGACGCAAATCATGTTGGTTAATTAGACGTAAAAAATATCAAGATCAAATCTCACACCCCTGTTGATCCCTCATCCATGCTTTGTTTACCGTTCAGCCTCATTAAAAAGTAAACAAAGGGAACTGGCAAAACAAGCCTTTAGGTTAACGAAAAGTTAATTAAAAGCGTTTCACCGAATACAAACACAATTTAAATATTTGCTCTCGACGATGAAGATTTAACTTATTAAAAATGCTTTAAATTATCAAACTTCTGCAACGCAACCGAAGAGCTCGAGATATTGTCTACATATATTTGCCTAAGATACGGATTTCTCAAACTGCGTAGTATAATTTCGCGTTCGCCTTGGCCGCGGAACGAAAGACGCTAAAGGTAAGAGTACTACAGCAACTTTCCTCGCTCTTATACACAAATTCGCAACAACGCTTTAAGCTTTAGGTTAATCTACAATTATACCTGAAGCTCTTAGCTCTTCAACGATGAAGCTACGTCGTTATAGTACGAGTGTATGCTCGCACGAGGCTACGCGTACGCGTTTCATTGCTTTTCTCAGCAAAATGAAAAAAACAATTTTTAAATCTACTTCTAAACATGTGCAGCTCGACGCTTAGGCGCGTTAACAACATAAAAAAAGCTATACGTATAACCCTTTGCTTTTGGCTTTTGCGACGAGTACCTCTACCTACCATGTAGGTATAGGATAGGTAAGTTTTTACGACGCATCGATATCGAACATGTACACCGAATTCCACTCACGAAGCTGTACGAATTGAGGCGAATTTTCAACACACTTCGTTCACAAAATAATGACTTTATAATAAAACAGCGAATCGAACCAACAACGTGGTACCTATGTATTTAGCAGACTACCAACATTTCTACACAAAAGTTGTTCCAATACACGTTCGCGTATTGATCTCATTATCTGCCTGCGACGTTTACACCATCCAAACAAGAAAAACGAATGTATCTTTTTAGGCCCGTAACACACTACTGCGATGCGATGCGATGCAACGTTTTCAAACGTCCCATCGCAATGTTAGTTGCATTGAAGTATATGGCGGACAACACACTATGAGATGCGATGCGATGGGACGTTTTTCAGAAGGCTAAATCCTTGCAACGCGTTGCAAGGTTTGTAGTTGATGTACAAAAGTCTGAGACGTCGCATGCGATGCTTTCCTGTGATTGGTTGATTTTACCTCCACGAATTGTGATAATCTGATAAGAGAGATGCACTTGTAATTTTAGCAGTACATGAACGGAAAAATTATTATTGTGATTTATTTTCTATTCTTTTTTGAAAAGATTTCTTCATCACATAAGTATTATTGAAAAATAATAGCAACACTTGAGAATATTAAGCACACAGACAAATGATTGAAGTGCAAGTGAGTTGGCCAAGATCACAAAATTTGACTTCCAAATTACTTCCTACAATGGAAATACAGTTCTCGCTATTATTCTTTAGTGACAAACCACAAATTTATGATTCTTCTACGTTATTTACAAGATCAAAATTGTTAATCTAATTCGGGTGATGGGTACATGATAACGTTGAAAACATGCACACCACGGAGATATATTATGTAGTGTGTTGTCTTATGTTGAAATGCGATGCGATGCTACGTTTTTGAAAGCATCGCATCGCATTGCATCGCAGTAGTGTGTTACAGGCCTTAACGAAGCTCGAGAACATAGAAGAGGGGTTTTTTTTTCTTCTCGATGAAATACTCGTAGTATGTAACTTAGCGTTCGCACACGCAGGTGTCTAAATGGCGACGAATGAAGCTATCTGCGACTATAAGGTCAATACTCGCGATGATATTGAGTACATAATATAAGGACGCAATTGTACAAAAAAAGCTGTCCACTAGAGTAGATATAAGCCATGAACGTGATTTTATGACTGATTACTGGTTCACTCATTATTACAAATAAAAATTTAGGCTAGTTCTAATTCAAAATTTTTCGTTTTATTTTTTTAAAAATGCATAAATACGAATACGATCAACAATTCACAAATTATTCTTCTGAGCGAAAAATCATTCACATATGCTTCAATTCAATTTCTCGCCCCCCCCCACTCAAAAAATACATCACCTATTTGTATATTTCAAAATGATAATCAATTCTGACCTTATTACCTCACCTTTTTCCAGAGTTATTGCACCAAAAACAATTATATTTGCTATTCGATATTTCGTATCTTGCATTAGAACTTAGAAACAGACTAGACAGAAATATGTAAATTTATTTTTCACTAAAAAATTGGGTTTGCCCGAAAAAAACTTGTTTTTTCTGACTGCACAAAAAAATGATTTTGTTCCGATAAAATAATTTCATCAACGTTATTCCTCAAAGAATCTGTTCTTTGCCAAAACAAATTGTTTTCAACAAATGAATTGGTTTTGCTCAATAAAAAACTTGTTTTCTTTGCTCAAAAAATTGATTTTGTTACAAAAAACCGATTTCTTTAATCCCACAAAACCCCTGTTCTTTGCAAAATAAATTTCTTTTAATATCATTTTTTCAAAAAAATAAAAAAAATTGCAAAAAATTGTTTTTGTAAAACTACTTTTTCCCCCAAAAAAACTTGCATTTTTCACAAAAAACTTGTCCATTAAACAAAAATTATTTTTGTTGAAAAAATTTGTGTTTTCCCAATAAAATACTTTGGTTTTATTCACAAAAAATCTTTTTTTCTTTGCACAAAGAATTGTTTTTGTTCCAAAGAACCGGTTTCTTTTATCCCCCAAAACCTCTGTTCTTTGAAAAGTAAACCAAAAATTGGGGTTTGCCAAAAAAAACGTGTTTTTTGCACAAAATTGCCTTTGTTTGAAATTAAAAAACGGGAAAAGCAACGATTTGTTTTTTTTGCTCAAAAACCTTTTTTTTTCACAAAGAACTTGTCCATTGAGAAAAATCATTTTTTTTTGAAATAAGTTGTTTTCCCAATAAAAGGCTCCAATAGAAAAAAAGTTTTTGTTCCAAAAAACTGTTTTTTTTTAAATTTGTCATTTAAAGAAAATAACTTTTGTTAAAGTTGTTTTTGTGCGAAAAAATCTGTTTCTCTCAAATAAGTACATTTTCTTTTCAAAAAAACTTTTTTTTTGCAAAAACGTGCAAAAAATTGTCTTTGGCAAAAAATTTGGATCTATGCAATAAAACAACTTTGTTATTGGGTAAAAATAGGTACCTACAGTTTTTATACCAAAAAACCAGCTTCTTTGAAAAACTCTACAAACAATTTCGTTCCTCCCAAAAACCTCGTAAAAATTTATTCAACAAAAAAATAAAATTTCTCCTCAAAAACTCTGTGTTTGCAGAAGTCTTGTTTTTAAATGCAAAATTTTAAAATAAAAAATATTCTTTTTGTGGTTTTAAAAAAAACTTGGTTCTATTCAACAGAAAGTTTATTTGCCTTCTGGCCGAAAAACTTTCTTTGTTTGTCCAAAAAACAAGTACCCAACTTTTCCTCAAAAAGCTTGTTCCTCACAAAAACCTCTTCTTTTGCAAAATTTGTAAAAAGTTGGTTTTGCACAAAATTGTTTGGGTTTATTATGTACTAGAAAAAACTGTTTCTGTATTGCAAAGAAGCTGTTTTGAACAAAAACCAGAAAAACTTGGATTTTTGTAAAAAAAAAAAAAAAACTTGGTTCTTATCTGATAAAAACCTTGTTTACCTACCTGGTTTTTCTTCAAAAAAAAGTAAATAATTTTGTTGAAAAAAAAACATTTTCCCCAAAAAAACTTGTCCTTTCCAAAAAATCATCTAGTTTTCTTTATCACAAGAATCTCGGTTTCTTTTGTAAAAACATCATTTTTTATGCAAAAATTCTACTTTTTCTCCATAAAAACCATATAAAGAACTATTTTTTTTTTTTTTTTGCAAAAAACAACAACATATTTTCCAGCACGAAAAACAAGTTTTGCACATTCACCCTTCACCCTCCCCCCCCCCCTTTTAAACTATTTTGGAGGATAAGTACACTATTCTGAATTCAAATTTCGAAATTGAGAAAATACTTGGAAAAGACTCAAAAGAACACTCCTTTAACCTCTTTCCCTCGAAATTCAACACTTTCTAAGCGTTAAAAAAAGTAAACAAATAAATTAAAAATTTTCTCAACGAAATTCAAATTTTGAAAAACCTAAAATGAATAAAAATAGATACTTTAAATAAAATCTCAATAGCTTCAGAAGTTTAATTTTGTTCTCTTTCGATGACATTTTTTTCCTGTGACCGATTTAATCAAGAGATGGAGGGTAGTGGAAACAAAGAGACTCGTTTTTCTTCAAATTTTAGCTTCAATTCAAGGGTATCGAGGGTCAAATCGTGAAATTGATTCGAAATTCAGATTCAAGTCGAAAATTTACCAATTCACACGGAAAGAGTAATCTTGACACCAAAATTTTCAGGACTCAAATTAAACTAATTATTATGAAATGATGGTATTTTTTTTTGCATGCAACGATTTAACTGAAAATGTGACAGAAAAATTCTCCCATATTTTGAGTGGAATCGTTGCATTCAAAAAGTTTAATTTGAGTTCTAAAAAATTTTCTTCTTATGTACAATTTGTTTCTGAAAAATCAGTGTAGGCAATAATGAAATGAATTTGGTGCATTTTTGGACGTATTCATTCCAGAAGAGTAGGATGAGATGGAGTGATCATATAGTCAAAATTACATATTTTTACGACTTTTTACATCAAAAAGTGACAATTTTTGTCATTACTGCTGACCTGATTTGGATCAAGAGTCCATATTCGCCATTCTGAGACTATTGAGAACATGAAGTTTGATATTTTTTTGAGTTTCGAGACTCAAAAGTGACTCGAAATTAAATTTTCGTAAGAACTAAAATTGTAGAAGAGCTACCAAGGAACACCCTTTGTCTGAAGATTTTTTTCATATAAACACCCAAAATAGAGCAATACTTGCACTTTTCGGCTACAAAGGCGAATCTTTTGAAAACAGTGCACAATTACGACATAAACCGTCGAGATTCCATACCCAGTCATAAAATCCATTCCAGCATCTAAATCGAGCAAATTCACAATTCGTACTCGGCTATAAAATACATATTATGTAGGTAGATGCAAAGCAAACAGAAAATAAAAAAGGTATAATATCATGCTGCTATTTTACCTCTACAACAAAGCTCGCATTAGAATCTGTATGAAATGAACCTCCGTTTGGTCCCGATTGAGACGACTCTGTACTCATCCAAGATGTGCTCGAAGCCGTACTACGTATGCTGCCACCTGACGTAAGACGTTTCTCTAAATCGCCGGTGCTTCGTTGTTTACGCATTTTCAATCCCTGAAACACACGCAGACGATTTTCCAGTTTAATTACAATCCATGGAATAGAAGCTTTGCTTATCACAGTGCTCATGCTTATAAAGCTGCTAAGCTTCCATTGCCGACGAGCTCCGAGTGACATTTTTCTTTCAAGAAAACTGCCTCACATATACTCGTATACGTAGTGCCGCTATCTTGAGCAGCCTTTGCTTTTATGTATGTACTTTATTCGCATGTCACCTCGTATATTGTACGTATATTCAACAGATTAACGACGTCTTCGTCTTCGTCGTTGTTGCTTTATCGTACACGCCATTAATGAACGTCATAATATCGCATACATTACATTGTACGTACATAATACACATATCTATAGTACATATTTTTTGAAACATTAACATCGCCGCGTCTCTCTCCCCTCCCCCTCTCTCTAGTCTCTTTCGCCTCATCCTAATTCAATCGCGTCCCAACATTCATCGAATACCGTGGCGACGACGACGATGTTCGAGGTGTCATTTTTCGCTAGCGAAACGCCGAGCGAGCGATTCCTCCAAACACGTCACGCGCGATGCATTCATGCAAAAAATTTGCATCATTAATTTTCGCGTTAAGATATAATATGTACTATAACGTAAAGTACATGTAAAATAAAAAGTAAGTTTTCGAGCAAGGTTAAATACTACACAACGAATATAGTCTTACAATATTAGAATAAAAAGAAAGCTGGCCTGGGCCCAAGCTCATTAAAAAACGAAAAGATGGTTTTGCCTTCGCCTCACAAACTAATCGACCAACGAGTTAGCGTGTAAATCAGCTACTTAGCTCAGTTCAAAAGAATCGTACCGTACGTATACGAGTACTATATACTCTTCGTGTGTACAACGTGCCTCTTTTCTATGCTATGAATAGAATTAGCTCCTCTCTATATACCATAATATACGTACACGAACCTCTCTCTTATAAACTATACAACCATACACACTATGTATACCTTGTATATTCCTCTCACCCTCGTTTCTCTTCTACATCCCTGTGACCATTGTTTTCAGTCTTCTTTTCTCGTATAGCATTTTTTCGCCATTTTTCTCCAGTAAGTATATTAGTACATACCTCGCGTTTATAGCTACTTATTACGAAGCGAACCATAATCGTCGTATTTTTCCCCATTGTTTTTGGACCGAGTAATTACCATCAATGCGCCACGATATACACGAGAAGTGAGGCACGAGTCGTAATTAAGCGTATTACTTTTAAATTTGTATCTACCCGACCTTTACTTACTGGTTTTTATTCGCAATTTAATCTGCAGTGAGTAAATAACGTCGTCGTCCCAGTATTAGCGGTGTTTTTCCGCTTGTAAGAATCTCTATATTAAAAAACCACGATCGAAATGTTAGAGTAAAATGCGCGGAAAATTACCCCGACGACGGTGTTTATGAAAATGACCGCGCAAAAGAAAAGTAATAATTTATCAGAAAATTACTTAAGCTGAGATTTGAGCTGGAGTGAGAAAAGGATTAGTGTTTACCCGAAGATGCTTCGCGATTAGTTTACTATTGGTCGAGGATGGCCCCGAAGGTAATTTTGGATCAACGTTTTGAAAACTAATTTCAAATTTAATTTACGTTGCCTACACTGGCCTTTATTCACATGGTGGTTTTTTTGAGATTTGTCTCGCTCAAAAATTCCTAGAAAATTTTGGCACCCAACTAAAAGTCAAACTTTACTAGGAGCTCCCAAAAATTTAAAAAAAATCAAAATGTAAAAGTTGGGGGTGAAGGATTCTTAAACAACCCTCTTTCCAAGGAAAAAGCATCCCCGGTGTCCCCAACAATATTGGACCATCCATACCTCAGCCCTTGAAAATTAAAAAAAAAAAAAAAAAAACAATTAAGACTAAATAAACGATAAGGTCAATGAAAATTTTTCTAGGTCAGAATTCCTCTAAATAACCCCTCTCCCCCTTCAAAAGAGTCAACAATAAAACCGTCTCCAGATTCCAAAGTTATTTTTCTCCCTCTGAACAGAGCTCCCTCCTTTTTAGTGGAGGCAAATAAGAAAAAATAAAAACATTTTTGGCTACCCAAGATTTTATGATGAAAAATTGTCAAGGGTGGTCCCCTGAATAATTCCTGAGAACTACCACCCCACAGACCCCTAGCTAATTTTTTTATGGGGGGTTGAACCCCCCCAAAATGGGTTTTTTGCACTTTTATCCTCAGGGGTTGATTTTACGTCGAATATAGCTTTATTTTTGAATTCTACGTCAAATTTCCGATCTAGTGATATATCAACTGTCCTTCTAACCCTAAGGGGGGTGGGGCTAGAACCATTCAAATTGGAGGGGTTTTCTAAAAAACACCAAAAGGCTATCGGCGCATAAGAGGGGTGAAATGGCCCTCGAGAGCGTTCGGGTTGATACTAGCATGGAAGGAAGGTACCATCGAGAAACTACCGCGTGAAAAATTTCAGATTCACACCACCTCCCCTCTTTGGGGAACCCCCCTTTTCTGAAATTTCAATAGCACTTTTCTCAGCCCCATATTAACCGATTTTGAAAATTTTTCAGTATGTTATGTATATCCCTAGTAGGTATCCCCTCAAAAATTTTCAACCCCCTACCTTTATATTTAACCCTCAAAATAGCGTTTTTCAGCTTGTTTCATGGTTTTTATCAATAGTAAAAATTGAGGGGGCTAAGTGCTCTGGAGAGGAGTAGATGAGTGCAGCAAAAAATCTGACGTCATATTCGTACTCAGCTGTATCGAATCATAAGAAAACGACACCCCACTTATTAATACTTGGTGATTTCCCCAAAATTCCCATTTTACCCTCAACCCTCCCTTAAACACATTTTTACACGATTTTGTAGAGTAAATACGAGGGTAGGGGGTTGACAATTTTTGAGGGGATACCTACAAGGGACATACATAACATACTGAAAAATTTTCAAATTCGGTTAATATGGGGCTGAGAAAAGTGCTATTGAAATTTCAGAAAAGGGGGGTTCCCCAAAGAGGGGAGGTGGTGTGGATCTGAAATTTTTCACGCAGTAGTTTCTCGATGGTACCTTCCTTCCATGCTAGTATCAACCCGAACGCTCTCGAGGGCCATTTCACCCCTCTTATGCGCCGATAGCCTTTTGGTGTTTTTTAGAAAACCCCTCCAATTTGAATGGTTCTAGCCCCATCCCCCTTGGGGTTAGAAGGGGTGTTGATATATCACTAGATCGGAAATTTGACGTAGAATTCAAAAATAAAGCTATATTCGACGTAAAATCAACCCCTGAGGATAAAAGTGCAAAAACCCCATTTTGGGGGGGTTCAACCCCCCATAAAAAAATTAGCTAGGGGTCTGTGGGGTGGTAGTTCTCAGGAATTATTCAGGGGACCACCCTTGACAATTTTTCATCATAAAATCTTGGGTAGCCAAAAATGCTTTTATTTTCGAAATATGATGCTAATTTGCCTCCACTATTTAGTTGGAAAAAAATTTTAAAAAAACACGAAAATTGTTTTCAATAAATTATTATTTCTGCGTTGATGATTGCACTAAGCAACTTATTCTAATAAAAAATCTCCGCTGGGTTCTTGAACAATGTTGACCTCCTCGTATGGAGTCTCAAAGCTTAAAAAAATGCCAAACAGAAAGAAACATTAAAATTTCCAAAAAAATTTATGAGGGAGGTTTTTTTTCAAGACAGGGTGTCTCGTGGAATTTCAAAATTAAAAACATGATTTTTACAGGACTTCTACCAGGATATTTTTTAAACGCCTTTGGAGTGTTTTAGGATGCGGGGGAGAGGGGACAAAATGTTGCATTCAAATTTTTTTGATTTTCCTATGAACATTCCAAGTTTCTTTTTCTAGGATGTGAATGTCAAAACAACGAGTAAATAACTTCATCATTTTCCATGTTTGGTGCAATTTTCACTTTTGAAATTTTTACTCGTGAATTTGGGTGAACGAATGATTTTTTTTTCATCAAAACTAATTTATAAAAAATGTAAAAAAATTTGATGGAAATTTTTTTAATCTTTTGTTTTTTTTTTTCAATTTACGATCTCCGAGCTCTTCGCTTAAAAAGTGAAAAAAACAAGAGGGTTTCTTTCTACAAAAAAAGGAAATACCTAAAATTTAAAATTTGAAATCTGATTGAAAAAAACGCAAGGTTTTGTGATGAGAATCAGCACAAAAGCTCGATAAACAAGACTGTTGAGACTCCTAGTGGAAAAAAGGAATAAGTTCTTCAGAAGAATTTTGGCATAAAAGTTGGAAATTTTTGGAAAATGTTCATCGACTTTTCCTTTATTTCATTTATTTGATTTTTTTTTCGATTTTGGAGGCTCTGCACAGAGGAGACAACATTGCTCGGTGTACTTTTTTGGACACCGGGTATAAAGAGACCAACACTGGAAGACCTGGAGAGTCTAGAGAGGTTTTTCAGAAATAAGAGCCAAGGGGGTTATTTATAAGAGTTCTATCGAAGAAATTAACTTTTTCAATAAAAATTTATTAATATATTTTTTATTTTGTTCTTTCAAGGGGAAAGGGGGATCCTGTCAGTGATGTATGAACTCTTCCGGTGCACAAACCCACTCTTAGCCAGCTTCAAGTCTTTCATGCCTCAAATACAACCAAAGAATTCATTTCAAGTTATTCAAAAATCAAAATAATTCCCGAAACAAGCCAATTTCCACGGTTTTTAAAATTGTTGTAGCACATACCCCCACCCCTCGCTCTCTCTCTGCTCCTACATAACTTCTTATGGGGTCAAAATAATTCTTCCAAGTTGAATTCTTTCAGATACCTCGTTTTATAGCTGAAAAAGTGAACGCAGCAACAAAATATTCGAAAATAATGAACAAAAAATTCTTAATGATAATAATGACGTATCTACATACAATTTCATTCAAAATTTATGGGTAATTTTTTTAGTCGAAATTACCAAAATTATGCTTTTTATAACCTTGACTCGTGAATGTCCTCCTTTCAGTTTTTCAAATTCTAACTATCAACATGAATAGATGATACCTTTAAAAATATTAAACCATAAAAATATCCACACCTACATTTTTTTCAAACAATAATCACGTCAAAGCAAGAAAAACCAATACCAATACCTAATGAATAATCAATACCTACTAAAAAAAGAACCACAAAGCAGCAAAAAAATATCGACAGAAATAAAATAAAATTGCACAGCAAAGTCCTAAGAATCACCCTCTCTTCACTCCACACGAATTCTTGATCACTAAAAAAAATCTTCATTACTACATACTTGAATGATAACACTGTTAAAATCCAAAATTCTGATCATGGAAATAATTGAAGTTGATATCACAACGACTGAACATTACTTAAACAACTCAGATTTTAAAATCATCAAAGAAATATCCGATCTGAATTTCAAAAATACATATAATTTTATTTCAATTTCGGAATAAAAGAAAAAAATTAAACCGCAAGTTCAATTTTTATCAAAAAAGTATCTAAGAGTTGCAATAAAAATTTGAAAACTCTTTCCTTCTCTCCTCCAATCACATCAGAAGACTTGAAAAAATATTTGAACGCAAATAAAAAAAATGAAAAAAAAAACATAAAATCGAAAAAAAGTAATCAAAAATTACCTCGAAGTGGGCGGCAGGGCCGCATAGAAGGGAGCAAAGGGGGCAATTCACCCTGTGCTCCGACTTCTTGGAAGGCTTGAAAAATAAAGAAACAATTAATCGTCAATTATACAGAATACATACAAATTTATTTTGAATTTTTCATCCAAAAACGAACAAACAAAATTTTATAATTTTCCCCAAATTGAGTTTTCAATTGGAGGGGAAGGGGCCGAAAATGACATGTACATATTGGCGCCTGATTTAGCTTTAGATGACTTCGCTGGGAGAAGGATATTTTAAACATTCAACTTTTTTCAACTTCAGCAATTGTTTACGATTCTCTCTCATTCTGGACCAAAAAGCAACTTTCTATCGAGACGAGACTAAGAAAAATTGAAAAAAAAAACAAATGCGCCTAATTCAATTATCTCTATCAATTATCATACGATCATAGCATTTCCTCATTTCCTTACTAAACTCGAAGCCATATCAGTTGATAAAAAATTGGTAAAATCGAAATATGGTCAGAAAAAAATACGTATACCTCACACTCGATTTTAGATAGATATCGATTACTGAATATATGAATACCTAAAAGCCATAGAAAATTTCACGACAATTGAAGAGAAAAAATTGTGAACGTCATCAAGGGCACCACTACTACGTTACATTATGCATTCTCCCAGGTTCTCATTCCGTTCGCAGTACCCAACCTTTTCCTATCAGCTTTCAGCTTTTTCTCGAGCTATACTCGTAAAATTCACTATACCTTTAGTCCTTTACCTACCTACGATCAAGCATAAGTATAAGACAGTAATTGCGCAACAAAGCAATAACGCTAATAGCATCTTGAACCTATTAAAAAGTTCACACACCCTGAAACATCTCTTAAAAGCTACCTACACTTCGCAGTTCGCACGCCTTTGAAGGCACAAAAGGGGGGGATGATGATAATTAATATAATCCACATCAACGTAGTAGGTATCACTAATAACGCACACTGACATAAATAGTAACCAAGTCACGCTAACGAATGAAACGCTCGTGTAGCATCTAATGACACACTACATTAGTCATTTTCAAAACAGTAAGTATGCGCACGCAAACACTCTATACCTACATTAGGGTGAAGTGGAAAATTTTTATCGTAAAAAAATTGAATCATACGTTGCTTTGAAATCGAAATTCCGACACTTCAATAAATTGGAGCATAAAAGTTGACATTTTTTTCAAATTTTATTCGATTAATGCACGTGTATTGTATGGTTGATGGCACTCGGGAGAAAAAATTAATTTCATTCCAATGCATTTATTACACAAGAATACATACGACAAAAATGGTCACAAAATTTAGATTCCAGTTCCACAGAAGGTAAGTAGGTACTACCTCGTATCATCGTAATCTAATTACTCATGCGGCAAAAAATCAAAATTATGGCGAGGATGATCATTTTTGATTTCAGGAAATGGAATCATAGTCCACATTTTTGATTGAAATTTTAAATGGGTTTGATTATAATTTTCTTCAAAGATTGGTTCCCAAAATGTATCAAACTTCGCAAAATGATCCTCTATTTTTTTACACTGTGAAAAAATTAGGAGTAAACGTAAGGGTACTGGATGGAAATTTTTTGGTTCAAATACAGGGTGTCCCTAAAAATCACGTGTAAAAAAAATCTTGATAATTTTTGGGAAAATTTAGGAAAACATTGTGGAGAATTAAAAATTTTTAGTCTCACAAAGAGCTCTATTACAATAAGCAGACAAAACTACTAATTTTTCTTGGATTTTCAATTTTCGAACCACGAGAGGAGAGGGGGGTTGTACTCATCAAATGGGATTTTCAAAGACTGAAAGCCATCTTACTCAAGCAATTTTCAAACAATTGGCTTGAAATTAGATGTGAAAATGGAAGGTATCGAGAGCAATGACCCTGAATTTTTTCATTTTCTTTCTTCTCGATAACTATGTAACATAATTCTATTCTTTTCACGTTTTTTGACGTGTGATTTTTATTAATGATAATTTTTTCTGATTTCCGAGTGGTCACTGCAGCTTAATTGCGATAAAATTTTTATTAACACATGTTTCAAAAATTGTTGCGAACCCCTGAAATGATTTGATAACCAAAATATACATGGAAATGAAAACCAAAAATCATTCACTTTTGCCTGAAAAAAAAGCTCGATGCCATTTAGTCGGATTTTTTCTACTTTTTCGATTTTGTAAAATTGATTCTTGAAAAAGTTGTGAATTGCCATAAGGGACCTTCTCTGGCCCTCCATTTTGAAAAAAAGTATGCGATTGGGGGAAATCAAGAGAGGTTAAATCCAAAACATAAACAGGTTTTCGAACTTGGAAATTCCGAATTAGTAAGAATTGATACGGTCACTTCATTTTATTGGTGGTAGGAGATGTGCGGAGGAATTATATCCAAAAATAAAAGAATATTAAAATTTTTCAAGTATTTTGTAGAGAGAGTCATTTTTTTAATTTTAATTTTTCTTTTTTTGAAATCGAGACTTGGGAAAATTTTAGATTCTTAATTTAACTGATGTTTCGAAAATTTTCAAAATTTTCTTTCTTTTTTTTTGATTCCATTGGCTGGTGTCATTTCAAATTTTTCTAGCGTCTTGTTGAGATTGTTTGGGCACGACCTAGTATATTAAATTTTTGGAAAATTGAAAAATGACCCACCTCAGATTTTCTTGAGAAATTTTCCATCCGCGTTCTATTTTTTTTCGAGATTAATTATCGTAGAGAGAAACTCGTGAATTATAGTTAGAAAATTGTTCCTAAATTGAGGGAAAATGTTCCGAGTAAAATTGATATGAGCTTGTAGAGGTTGCTTAAACTTCATGTGGGTCATTTTATAGAAATTTGGTCCAAAATTTATTATACGTTTAAAAATCCGCTGGAGGCTTCAAGATGGCTACAACCTGCCTCTAATCGGTTCGGAAAGTCTAAAATGGGATATGCTAATTCAATCATCAGTATCTACTTCGATTGGATCAGATTTTAATATTCATGAGCCAAACTTGAAGTTTCAAAATCATGTCTTTAAAAAAAAGTGGAACCTCCTCAGAAATTTGACATCACCACGATATTGCTTCACCACAACCCAAAATTGTTGAGGTAATATTGCAAAAAAATTTTTTTTTTCAACGATTTTTTCCAAACCATTTTTTTGAGATTTTACGTTCATCAAAATTCTAAAATGAAAAAACTTCTGTTCCACCAAACATTTCCTCTGCTTTGAAACCTCATGAATAGATTTGGTCCTTTGGTCCCAGTTCAATCAATCCTGAGCTCTGAGTTTTGAAAACTGAGTGAAAATTACGATTACAACGCCCCTTCCTCGTTTCCTGGAACCTTTAGATAGAAATGATGATGGTTATTTTACTAAACCATCAGAGAAAAATTGCAGGTCCTAATACTGATCTTACAAAAAAAATTCAAAAATCAAAAAGTTGATAGAAATTAAATCAAGAATTATACACCATTGCTAAAAAAAATTGATGCCATCTGAAAAATTGCATGCACTTTTTATGAATATTTGAGAAAACTAGTTTAAAAAGTTGCAAACAATACAAGGCATACAATAACTCGAAAAAAAAAACAAAAATGAAAAAATTGTTCAAAAATGAAAATGATGCAGGAAATGGAAACCAAAATGACCCAGTTTTATTCGAGAAAATGATGTCTTCATTTATCAATTTCTCATATTTTCAACTACCTATATTTTTTTCAACTTTTTTAAAAATATATTTTTTTTAATCATAAAATCAAAAAGGCTTAAACTTAACAAAAATATGCTGAGCAATTTTGTGAAATTTTCCCAAAATGAATTCAAAATAAAGAAAGAGGGCGTTTGTTAATACGTAAAATCCAAACTTTCTAGTAAATGAAAAAAATCAAAATGAAAAAAACAATATTACCATTCTACTTTGCTATGCATTTAAATTAGGAAACCCAAAAAACACGAGACAGAGGAGTGGGGCGGAATTCCAATCCATCACGCTCAAACTAATAAAAAACCCACGAACGGTTCAATTCATGTACCTTTTCTTCGCCACAAAGCAATTCATCCAAACGTGTCTACGAAACACCCGAGATTTTTTTTCAAAAAAAGAAAAAAAAATTGCAACTAAAAGAAATCAACAATCAACCTTTGCATTATAGAATACCTCGACCTATACCCCGCAATACTGCAGCGTATATTAGCGAAGATTGCTGCATTAAATTTCCAATTCGCGTTCGCGTTCGCCGGATGATATTCCACAGAGTAAAACAAGCCAAGAATTACTCGTGGGGATTAAAAAAGGCACAAGATTGCTGCCTTCGTACTCCCTTGCCAGTTGCCAGCCCGCGCTGGTACATCAGGTAGCCTTTTTTTTATTCATTGGAGAAATTCAATACCTACTTATTTCTATTTCCCTTCAGTAATCACGCTACAGCGACTCGTTCATGAGCTCAATTTTCACCGAAACGAATTTCTTTTCAATTTCGTATACCCTCGTGATATGATTTTGACTAGTTGCCAAAGTGTGAATTATTTCAAATGGGCTTCAAAATATAAACAATTTTTCTTTACACGACTATTAACCGCTCAGCACGTTAGATTACTAAATGGCATTCGTGTATACGATGCCATAGACATGGTATATTTACATCTAGATATACCTATGGGTGATATCGTATCTAATATCTGTGTACTTTTCGTCGAAAAAAACCAATACGATAAAAGGTACGAAAAACCATACGTGTAAAAAAAAAGCTTTCATTTGTTTAACCTATAAAATCGTTTATTTTATTTAGATGGGTGCCTACTACGAAAAACCAATCGTCGTTAAATACGAGTCCTTATAGAACGAAATCGCATCTTCGAAAAAACAGCTCTCATATTCGAACCGAAAGGGGATGAATCGAATATACTTAAAAACTCCATCAAATTTTACGAAAAACCTTTACCAAAATGGAAAAACTTCTCGAGAGAAACACTAGGTATCTCCCCAAAGACGTAATTTCGTCGGTATATTACTCATCAATGGAATATCGATCCAGGTCTATTAAAAAAAATAAGTAAAATAAAAACCAACATCGAAAATGAGAAAAAATTACACGCCGAAAAATTTTCACATCGAATTCAAAACCGTATCAACAGATAGCGTTGACAGTGGTTTTAAAAAAACACAAGATAATTTAAAGGCCCATTAAACAGACGATACACTGAACCCCCTCCCCCCTCTTCAACGGTACTTAAATGCCCTTACGTCCATCAACTAGGCAGTAGGCACCTATACCAGCACGAAAAACAAAAAGTATCTGGGTATATTGACGATCTGTACCCTTTTCCCCTCTACCCATCTCGCTGTAGGTATAATTTAAATGATCGCTACGCAAATGCGAAATGCATGCGCATGACGTCCCATTTACACGCTTCGTAGTAGGTAGGTATTTAACAGGGGGGAAAAATTTCAGCCCTTTGTATAGGTAGGTATAAGGTAGGTATTAGGTACCTACGAAAAATTTTACGCCCTTGTTTGGCTATATAGACTCGAAAATTATTATAATGAAGGTAGAATTTTATGAATTTCCACGCTTCGCAACGTTTAAAATAATTCCGGGTTAAAACCAAATTATCATAAAAAATAAGATTACCTCTTTGTGCGTAATTTAATAAAATGGCCAAGGTACATAAAAAAGGCTAAATTACAAAACGAAATTCACCTGTAGATATGGAACGTTTACGTTTTGCAAATCCAATTTAGATATATAATATAAGCACATTGAGAATTTTCGAACTGAATGAATAATGAAAAATGCGAGAAAACGATATTATTTTTCGTTAGCGAAAATGATGCAAAAATAACCGGAAATTGGTTTTGATTTTAATAAATTGCGTTTGGAAAACGGTTGGAATATTTTTCACGCGATTTTTCGAACGCTAAATTGTCAATTTAAACGCTTTTTCTCGGAGTAGGTTGAATTTTGCCCTACATTATCAACAGAAAACGAATTATGATGATAAAAATTTGTCTCAGGAATGCAATAAAAAGTTTGATGCTAAATTTTAAAATGTACGAAGAAGAGCGAAAAATTCTATTAGCTTGACACAGACAATTTACCCCCAATTCAAATTTTGGAATCCTTTTCAATCCTTCTTCTTGGAAAAAGTAAGACTCCATAATTCTCTTTTTTTTCCCTAGAAATTTTGTAAATTTTGAATCTTGAAACTCGATACAAGTAAAACGAAACTTCCCAATTTTCGGGATTCTTTTTGAGATTCTCTCATTTCTATTCAAAAGTTGGTCTTCTTGAATAAAAATATCTATTGCTCCTCCATTCATGCGGAGACCCAAAAATTGAAAAAAAAAATAAAAATAAAGTGTGTAGAAATTCTTCAGAAATTTTTCATCGAAGAAGTATTCAGAACGATTCCAACCAGAGATTTTTAAAAAATGTTCAAAAAATGTTTACAGACTTTAATTTTTCATTTTTTAACCTTTGAAACAAAAATATTTGACTGAAGTAGGTATTTCATTTTGATTGAATTTTTTTGACTTTGTAGGCTCTACAAAAGGTCTAAGAGGACGAAAATTGAGTCTCAAAATAGCTTAGGAGACGAGGCAAAGGAATTTTTTTCAATTGGGGGGGGGGGCTTTCTGGCACGACTTAACTGTAAGTTGGAGGGCTGAACTTCTCAACGATTTTTTTCTTCATTACAACCAACAACTCTATAAGAGAGAATGAGAGTAAAAAAATCCCCAAAAATGTTCACAAGAACGAATGAGAGCCCAACCAGGGTCCAAAATTTATACTGATTCATTGAAATCGACTGAACTACACGTTTATTTAAATTTTATCGCAACAAAAAATCAAATTTTTTTCAACTGCAGCAAAAAAATGAAAATTTTGAAATTTTGAGCTTTCATTGGGAATTTTTTTGCGATGATTCTACTCAAATTTTCGTTTGGGCTTGAAATTGAATCGTGATTTTCACGAATTTAAATGATTTTGCGTCAAATTGCCAACATTTGAAGCGTCATATCTCAAAACTGGTTAAACTAGAAACAAATCTGTTCGCAAATTTTTACAAAGAATAGATTAAAAATTCAAAATCTATAATAAAGATCTAGAAAGACCAAAAAAATGAATATTCGACTTCCTATAATGATTACAAAAGCTAAAAGTTACCATATGTAGAAAATCATTCCCTATTTTTCGATTTCCCCTCAAATTCAAAAAAGTTGTCCCAGAAGCCTCCCTCCCCAACAAAAAATGAAAATAATCCAATTTATCCGCAAAATTTAATATTTCTATGCCTGAATTCTTCTAAGGTGTAGGTCATAGCTCTGCCTTTCAAAAAAAAAAAAAAAACTTCCTCAGTCCTCAAATAATGTTGATCTTTGAGTAAGAAACCTCTCAAAACTGGAGAAAAAATTTGAAAAATAAAAACATTGAAGTCTATAAAAAATGTTTGCTTCTAGTCAGAAGCCTTCTTCCCTCCCTCCCTCCCTCCCCAAACAATATTTTTGATCCAACTTAGGAAAGCTTTTTAGTGTGGAAGTGGATCGTTTTGTGGGGCCAAAGAATTTCTGACAAAAATGGAAAATTTTTGGATACGTTGGATTTTTTTCATTTTTTTTCAACTTGGGAGTTTCTGTAGACAAATTGAATCACTCAAGTTCGAGGGACAAATTTTTTTAGGGATTTTTATAACAAAAACCAATATATTGCTTTGAGATGAGGAGTGAGCAACCCTACTATAGATCTAAAAACATTACAATGAAAGCTTTTTAAATTTATTTTCACAAAAATAATTTTTAAAATGAGATATTAACACTCATGAGACACAAAAACCTCAAATTTTGACCAAAATTTCAAAAAAAGTCAAAACTCAAATCGCATAGATTATTACTTACGAATTTGAATTCCCTGAGTTGCAGTACAGGCTTATTTTTTATCGATTCGATCACTCTGAACCTTCCCCCCTCGCTATCTTAAACAGAATTACCTACCAATAGAAAAATCAGGGACAGAGTGCAAATATCCATTATTTTCTAAATACCCCTCAGTGCCCCTCCTACCAGTCTAATTTCGAAAAAAAAGTTTGAAAATGCTCTATGATAAAATACAATTTTTTTTTTTTTATTATATTGTTTAAACAGTCACAATACAAATATATTTTCAAAATTCAGTGGTGATTTTTATAGGACTTCAAATTTTAGATTGAATAGAAAAAAATGGAAATTTTTGATCACAACCTCTTCTCAATCTCCTTTCCTCTGAGGTCTCAGTACCTATTAATTTTGAGGGTAAATGGTAGCCAGACTTGCATTTTCTAAATTTTGCACTGTAAATCCTTTCCTCTAAAGGATTTAGTTTTGATTTTGGGATCAAATGATTTTTCAGAATCAAAATCAGTGCCTTCGAGAACTTTGCTGCGAATTCATTTTCATTTTTCCACATCTGTGAGGGGTTAATAATTTTTCAAAAACAGCCAGAAAAGTGACTGAAAATATGTTGAAGAAGTATACTTAATCCCAGGGCAAACATTGTAATTAAAAATCAAAGCATGGAGCCTCCTTTCTCATTCAAATAATAAAAATTGTGTTCAATGAATGAACGAATAAAATCCTTAGTTGATTGTTTCAACAAAATGCTCTGACTTTGAAACAGAAATTCTACGTAATATTGCAGGATGTTTCTCAGATTTTTTTAAATTGATTAATTAATTTCTTCTCTTCTAACAGTTCTCATTGCCTGGGCAGATGGTTACTCTGAATTTACATATGCTCCTCTACATCTTACACTTTCACAATAACCTCTCAGCCTCCCACACAAAAACCCACATATTTCAAAAAACAATCCATCATCGATTGATCCAAATCCAACCAACGTAATCGTAAAACTCACCGATAAAATAGATTTCTTCAAAGATTTCTCGACCAACGATCTTCTTCTCTGCGGTGGTTCGTCGCTCCTGGCTTTAAGCACGAATCCACCCCTCGAATCGTCGATCCTTCTATCACGTTCGGCAGCCGCCACAGCCGCTTCGACGCTGGCAGGAACATTATTATTTCCGGCACCTTCGTTACTCCTTAGCGAAGTCAAAGATGCCCTTAAGGTTTGTTTCGGGCGATAATGCGAGGCAAGTCCGAACGGTGCGCTCGCCCTGACACCGTATCCATGTCTCATTCCACGCAGCCATTGTCCTTGGTAAGTACCTGCAAAAAAATACCAAAAAAATTGAATTTTTCGATAAGTACTTATAAAAGTAAGACACACGTAAATTCCATCCCCTTGATTTCCCCAAAAGTTCGGCAATTCTACCATTCCACACTTATCGAACGTAAATAATGTGTACGAGTACCTATATAGAGGCAAAACCAAACTCGAAACGGCACGAATAATTGACTCGATTACATGAATAATATATAAAAGTGAAATTAATGTTACCTCCACATCGCAACAGCCACGATGACTTTAAAAATGGCGTTTTGTATTTATAGTAAGTGTACGGCATAGCAGAAGCGGACAGGCGGATTGGCCATCGTATGTATAAAGGCGATATTCCTACGAGAGTATGTTCGAACACGTCGAGCACGCGATTTCTCCTAATCATTTAAATTATTCAAAAATATCGTTCACATTGTGTGCTAGCTAGCTAGCTAACCCTACTACTACTAACCCACTACACCACCTACATACGTTTACATTTTTCATAAAATCGAAACGAAAATGTCCCTTCAATATCTATCTATACTATACCTTTCGATAAGTAAACCACATAAACTTTCCATAAAATATACACGCAAATAAGTCTATAGAACTAATCCGGTCTCAAACTCTCAAAAAGAACTCTTTTCAAACTTAGGTACAACTCGCGGTACAAAAATCTTCCACTTTGTCTAATAAGGACTTCTCTTCCGGATAATTAAAAAGTTAACGTCGATATCCTCCAACTACAACACTCTGACGATGGTACTTCTACGAGTAGTTGTACATACCTAGTTTTTTACGCTAATCAATTCTCTGCTGTCTCACTTTCGCCCTATCTTTATCTCTTCGTTTTTATATTACCGGAGAGTTGAGAGTTTTAGTTTTAATTACATTAAGTAAAAAGTACCCAGTATAATGTACTCGACTCGTGCAACGCAGCAACCACGTCGACTCATCCAGAAACCCTTAATGGATTTCAAGCAGTCGACTTTCAGCGATGACAAATTCGTTTTATCATTTTTATCGCGAACTTGGCGTATTTTCTAGTAAATTTGCTATACCTACCTACCTTTTTGAATTTTATTCGACGTTTAAATACGATAGTAGAGAATTTTAGAGGTAATTGGGGGCTTTGCTGTACATATAAAGGTCCAAGTGACAAGAAAAGTTAAGGTTTTGATGATGGGCGTACAAAATTTAATTTAAAAAAACTGTGCGAGGAAAAAGACTCAAATTTTCTACAACAAATAAGACTTGCGAAGCTTTCATTAGATCTTACGTGAAAATTTCATTCATTTATTCATTTGTTTTTTATATTATTGATCAAATGATCAACGTGTTTGATTTCTAAAGATATAAATTTTTTTTCGATATTTCTTTCAGTTAAAACGTCTCAAATTTTGATATCTAAGTACTTTTTGAGAAAGATCATCGACTTTTTTAAATCAAAAGTGAAGTTTTCGAAAAGTAAACATTTCAAAAAGCATCCGATTTTCCTTCGATTACAAAAAACCATGCTGAGAAGAGAGGGGGAGGGAGATGACGTGAAAAATACCTCAGTGCAGAACGACATGATCCCAATACTGCTGCAGAGAAAACATTTTTCGTAAAATTTTTCAAGGACAAGATCAACAGTTGCCTTCAATACATGGTGCAAAAAAATCTAAAAATCGCATCAGTAAGTAATTTTGAATTTTTTTGACGTTTAGGTACATTGAGTATAAAAGTTTTGAAAGTTCATAAAAATTTTCAATTTTTGAGGAAATTATCCCTATTGATATTTTTACCTTTGTTGTCCCCCCCTCCCCCCGCTACCATCTCCTCTCACCATCAATTTAAAAAGGAACACGATAATGTTGTTTATTGTAAGTAAGTGATTTTTTAAAAAAATTTTTGAACTAATTTATGAGAAAGAATTTCAATGTTGACTCCTGTTGACTTATAGGTAGGTAAGTACATAGAGTACATAAGCACATAAAGTATTGACACTGAAAACACAAAATTTAGTACTTTGTCCGCACTTTTTTCGTTATACCCCTCCCTCCCACCTATTTTTCAACAAAAAAAAATCTGCCACAAAAACATTATCTTTTTTGGTATCTTTTTTCATATTTTTTTTTCGGCTTTGATCTTTGAAAGTACAATACAAAAATAGAAGAAAACATTTTGTTGCCTGAACGAAGCGAGATTGACGTAAAATTTTAGAAAAAATTTTGATCTTGTCCGAGCAAACGGAGGGCGAAAGCTTTGAAAATATAATTCGTAAGGACAAAAAATCTATTTTCTTCAGTTTATTCAATTTTAATTTTCCTTCATAATTTACAAAAAAAATGTCAAGTTATTTTTTTCAAAACTTCATAACAATTTCGTTAATTACCTAATTTTGTAAATTTGGTAGAATTTTGGTGATTTTTTTTTCGTACTTTGAAACCTTATTTCCGAATTTTGTACGGAGTGTCTACCAAATTTTTTGAAATTTTTTGTGAGAGGGGAAGGGGGCTAGATGAGCGAGGAGAAATTTTTTCTCAAATTGTTTGCTTTTCCAATGTTTTTAAACATCTCAAGATTTTTTTCAAGCAAGCGGATGTCGAAAATATGATTGTATCATTTCAATTCTTTATTTCATTTTCATCTTTAAGGTTCTTGCTAATGTAAAGAGCGAATAAAAAACGTTTTTCAATATAAAAAATGAATAAGAAATAAAATAACAATTTTTTCATGGCATAATTTTGTCTAATATTCATACAACGTAAACGTATAAAAATTGTCATTTCTTCTTCAAATCTGAAATATTTTAATTAGGTACCTATGGAAAAGTTGAAAAAGAAAAGCAAACGAGCACGAGTGAAGCATTTATGTTTTGAGAATGTAAAAGAAAAAGTTTCTTTACGCAGGGAGGACTTTATTTTTCTGATTCAAACATTGAACATTTCTTGAATTTGAACAATAAGTTTTTCATTTGGAAAAAGAAGAGCAAATAGTTCAAAAATGTGTACTTAATTGAAGTTCTAAAATGGTGGGCAAATGAGCCCTTTTCAAGAATTTTTTTTTTAATTCCAGAAAAATGAGGAAATGAATTGAAAATTTGAAGTATGATTGAAAAAAAGCAGGACTTTTTGATGAAAAGTTATAAAAAGCAGAACATCTGCAAGTGCAGACTCATGGGTAAAAACAGTACTTTTGCAGGACTTGCAGAACCATTATAGACACCCTGTCGTACTTTTTTCGTTCAATAGACACCATAATCAACTATCATTATTTTGATTAGAATTTTTTCCTTCAGAAACTCGTACTTTTATCAAAAAAAAAAAAAAAAAAAAAAAAATTGCCAACAATTAATGATTCCCTCACCGACACACCTGCTCACTTCTATGTACCAAAAAAATTATACGCAAGAGAGGAAAAATTGATCTGGATAATCATTCAGGTTTTCATCTAAGTTTGTTCAATTTACTTCATAACATTTTAAAATCTCAAATTGCACGGAGACCGCAGTAAATTGAAAGTCAATGAACTCGATAAAAGTTTAATAACATGTGTCATTTACTTATACATAATACACGTGTTTGACGTGCTCTTTAGATTAAACAAAACCATCTTTTTACGCAAATTGTACGTACACAGAAACTTCTGCGAGCTGAAGGAGGGTTAAAATAAATAACACGTTTTGGTAATTTTGTACACTACGCTTATCAGCTTTCTTCAGGCGATATGGCGTCTAAAAAATTTCTGAAGCGAATCCACAACTTTTTAGATGAAATTTCACAAGTCGTGTCCAGAATAATATTTTTCAATTGTCCAAAAAATAGACATTTACGAGTAAATTACTATGATGAATGAAAATACACGTTTTTTTGAAAAATTGCACTAGGTATAGTATTTTTGAAATTCAAAAATTCGTAAAACATCTAAAAATCAACTACAGCGTCTCAAAAATTTGCTTTGTAAGTATTTGGACATTCTCTTTCGACCAATCTAAGTCGCGAGTTCCATTTTAGCTTTCAAATTTTTGCTCGAAATAATATCTCAAAAATATAATATCTGCTCAGTGGAAAAAATAACCACTGTCTATAGGTGAGAAATTTCAGGCTCCATAATTTTGTTTGCCTTCATTTTTCTCGTAGAACGCTTGGTTCATCTCAAAAATTGATTTTATCGAAGAAAGAACTGAAACAAATCAAATTTTTCATCACAAACAACCAATCCAAGCTGAACTTTTGAAAATTTAAAAACTCTCAATTTCTCTTGAAAAATCAATGTTTTGAAGAAAAAAAAATCAATTCTTCAACATACTTACCTATGTATTTATGTACCTACTTATATTACCAAAATCATCTACAAGATCCCCCCCCCCCAACCTAACCCCACCAAAACATCACGTGAAATTTACTCAGTCAGAACAAAAGAGACTCGTATGTTTGAGAAGAAAATTTTAGCTTAACGAAAAAAGATAATAAGAAAATTAAATTGTACAACATGAAATTTTCCTTCGCTGCAGTGTAGTTATTTTTTTCTGAGAGGCATGTTTTTGTGATATTTCTGAAACGGGAAATACATACATATTTTCAGCGTATTCTGGAATACAGTAGAGCCAATTTTTTGGTAATTATTTCCAGTTTCAAAAAATTCAAAAAAATAGCAAAAAAACTTATCAACTTTTTTCAGTTTTTTTGAAACTTACACCACTGTAGCTATTATAATATATTTTCCCGGTTTCAGAAATTCGATTTTTCGATGTTTTGGCATAATTATTGCGAAATTTTTTAGCAGAAAATATTTCGAAAAAAATTAATTAAGCTGAAAATAACCGATCAGAAAATTTTCAATCACTTAGTAGAACCTTTATTGATGGTCTTGAATTTCTATGACAATAATTGCCTCCGTCGAAAGAGAATACCAAATTTTTTCCTGAAACAGGTCGGTAGGAGCTGGAGCAAAAAAACACGTTTTTTCAAAAAATGTCGCTCTTTGAGCACTCACATCTCCCCTCCAGGAACACCTCCGGAGCAGAAAATTTTTCTGAGAAATTTTCAACCCAAAATGAAAGTCTTCACAAAATTTTGTTAAAATCCTCTGACTTTTTTTTTACTTCGTGATCCAACCTAATGACTGTGTTTTGAGTCATGGAAAACTTTTCAGTTATCGTCAAATATCTCAAAATGAATAAATAACAAATTTTATCTTCAGAACTAGTCCCATATCCAGCTTTGAAGTCATTTCTGGAGAACCTCCTCTTCATATATAGGTTTCTGTATCCTGGAAATGAAGTATATTGCAACGTAATATTAAATCCTCTACATCAAAATTATGAGATCTGTAACTTTCTCTAAAAAATCTTTCAAATCTGGCACATTTTATCTTTTAGACACAAAATTGCAGAAATTTATACTTAGTGTAAATTATGTACGTTTTGAAAAAAAAAATTCCATAAGTTATTGAGATAAAAAAGCACTTTTCGTCTTCTCTAACAAAAGAAAATATTCTATTTCAGTACTTATTTCAATGAATTCAATCATCCTTTTTTACGTACCTACCAATGTATGTACATGACAATCTATAAATTTCTCATATAGGCTTACATCAGCTCTAAATTTGAGTCAGAATGTTCGAAACAACCAACTCGTACAAAACTTTAAGACCATCTCTGGTAAAATTTCATGTACAGACACTTCAAGTCCCTCACTTTAAACATACACGCTTTAAAATTCACATTTTACGATTAAATTACAAAATGTTTCGCAATAAATCTTTCTCTTCATATGTTTTCAAATATTACTCGTATTCAGTTTTTTTCCCTCCAAAACACACACGCGTATTTCTTCGGGTAGGTAGGTATACATTTTATGGGTTTATTTGCCTTCAAAACAGTATACGAATCCATTTCGCAAGATGTTTCGCTTACTCATCGTTTCGCTACATTGCTCCTAAACCGAACTCATTTCCTAATACGTTAAAAAATATTCCAATAGAGTATAGAGCAGCTGTAACAGGCAGGCACGTTAAATGCCAAATCCATCTGCAAAATAAAACCACTTGACTTTGACCAGATAACTTTCCGTTTCATCGAATCGAATCGATTGAAATGTCATCTTATTTCGCAAATATACGAGTATTTCTCTACCATTATCTCAGTTCGACATAACGAATGGCTGAACATGAACACAAAATGTAAGTAGAAAAAGGAAAAATGCGAACATCCATTTACCCCCATGTAAGCCTCAACTGTACAAATAGGTCTAGGTATATACGGATAACCTTCACAGCCTCAATTGATTAGGCATTAGGTATAGGTAAGGTATACGTAATACGTAGAGCTTTTAAAGCACGAGTTTGATTTTGAATAGACGAACGGAAACGAAAGTTACCGCAGATGGAAAGATGCAAACACAAGTGAGCCGGAAGAAGAACGAGAGGGGGGGCAGTAGGTACATATATCGTACGTGTATAAAAACAAAACAATGATATACGCGATAATCCATGTTCAGGAAACGGTTATGATAGAAAAGCTCCGCACAAAAGCACTCTCAGCCATTATTCGAAACTAATGTATCAAAATCTAGGGCAAAAACATAACTCATTTGTTGCAAAAAACGTTTTTTAAACCGGGCCAAGGGTCGATGAAGAGGCGAGCGGGTGCAGCTTTATAAAACGCAGCTCTATTGTACCAGAGTGCCGTGTTCGCAGTTCGATGCAATGTGATAAATATTTGTAAACTTCGATATACCGGATGCTCTTGGAATCTTTCCAACTATATCACAACACCAAATTACTATGATGGTTAAATGAAGAGCTCCCGAACCCGAATTTCTAAGCGTTCATTACACGAGTAGGTTCGTCGCGCCATCGACTCATCGGATAAAATTTTACAACTTTTTTAGCTCGCTCGTTTGGAAACATTTTTCCAGCCTCGTACACCAAATTTTACATTAGGATGGGTACAAAAACAGCCAGTTCATTCATTTTTTCACCTTGTAACTTCACATAACTCAAAACTTTAACACCCTAGAACGACTATTGTCTAAATTCCGAGCTCATTCCAGTCCAAAGTCCGAACTGAATAGTGAATACCACCATATACGATGAATAAAAATACGAACACGAAACGAATTAAAATGACTACCCTGGGCGGTTTTGTCCGCGCTCAAGTCACGCGAACTTTCAATTCATATTTTTTTATACGTGGGAGTCTAAAGTCTACACACCTCTTTTCCCTTCTACAACAAGTAGGATAATCAGGTGCCTGACGATCCTTTCCGATACACAGACTAGGTACATACGAATATAAAAATTCCACGTTTGAATTTTACTTAGCAGCGATCGTTTTTTTATTTTTCATTCCATTTGGTCAGCAGAAGCGTGTGTAATGTGCAGTAAATGCAATGCAATGCTTCGAAGACCACGTTTAAGGCTCCATATTGGTGCCCCGGGTGTTAACTTGGTGCCAAATACCCCGAGTAAAGATATTTCTCGAGCGATAAAAATACATAATTGTGTACACTAGTCGTAATTACTTGACCGATAAAAACAGCTATAAATCACGAATGGAATAATAAAGTAATACTGTAGGAAGCTTAATGGGTTATTTTGTTCGGAAATTTCAAACATTTTTCAGAAAAAATGGAGAATTTTTTTCAATGAAATATTCATTCATTAACATCGGGATTTTTAGTGAAAATTATAATTCTAGATGATTCACAAGACACAGCCTGCGCGAAAAATCGAATTTTTCTTCAAGGTGATCAGTGGATTGCCAAGGAGGTGAGAGGAGGGGGCCATTGACCTCCCTCGCGAACGAAAATTTAAAATTAAGCATGCAAAAATGGACGTTTCTTTGTTATTTAGATGCATTTTTTCGAAAAATTTTCGCTCTCGTTTTATTCCAGCAGTAATTTTACTTTCATTTTCATAAATTCTTCACATACCACGAAGTGTTCAGACAGTAAATTACCTCTAATTTCGATTATTCATGCCTAAAAATCTGGTTTTGCCCTCTCCTTGAGAAAATCCTGGCTACGCAACTGTGTAATAAGATATTTTGAATCATTTTTTTAAAAAAATGAACAAACATTAGCTTCTTTTCCTATATTTTAAGAACATTTTCAGCTACTAAAATTTGAAAAATGATGACTTTTAAAACGCTTCGCCCTTTTTCTTCTTCATCACGTTAAAAAAACAATCAATTTTTAAATCATTTTTTGCTTTAAAAAATGATCAAATTGAAGGATGTTAGCTTGAATGGTTTCAATTACATATTTTATGTCATTTAAAAAAATGTTCACTTCATTTCGGACAAAATTTCACTTTTATTTGCAAGTTTCAAATATTTGTTGAAAATTTTGAATTTTTTTCACGTCGTTTAAATTTATGTTAGAAATTTTAAATGTCTAAAGTCAGTTTATTAGCACCCCTTTAACTTCTGTTCTCGAATTACTTACTATAAAAATTGACCTTCGAAAATTGTAATAAAATTTCCCTGATAATTAATTTTCAATATTTTCGGCAAATTGTATTAAGTAAACTGAAAATGCCCCCCCCCAACGATGTACGAGTATGAGTACAATTGAACCTAATTGAAAAAAGTTGGATACTAAAAATATTGAAACTTGTTAGAGTGACTTTTAAAAAAAAATTAAACAATTAGAAAAGCAGAAATTCAAAACTGTTGAAATCTCATCAGATTTTACGAAGGTGAAAATATACTTACATAAAACGTAAATAGATCATAAAAACATTTTAATAAGATTTGAAACCAACCTGACGACGTTCCATCAAAATTGCAGAAGTATTAAAAAGATTGAAAATTAGAAAAAAACTGATATAAATTCACCTAAATGTGACGAAATTTGGTAAAAACAACACAAAACACCATCGTTAAGACGTGTTAAAAAACAGTATAACAATTCAAAAAAAGCATTGAAATCATTCAAAAACAGATGACATTTTCCAAAATTTACATAAAACATTTTAAAATTAAGCATGTTAAAAATGGTATTAAAAACTTGAAAAAAAAACATAAAAATAATTTAAAATGACCAAAAACTGATGTTCGGCCAATTTTCTTCGAAAATTGCATAATTAAAATATTGATGAAAACACCAAAAAGAACAATAAAATCAAAAAAAAAAATAATCGAAAAGCAATAAAATTTGTTCACATTTGACAAAAATTGCATAAAATACAATTAAATTGTGACAATCCAGAGTCAAAATTTTTGAAAATGATCAAGAAGTAACGAAATTTTAGTGAAATTAAACAAAATTTAGCAAGAATTGCATAAAATATCAAACTCTTTAAAATTGCATAAAAACAATCGATGAAATATCTCAAAATTTGAGCAAAATTGTGTGAAAATTGAGTAGATTACTGAACACAATTTTATCAATGTGGAATAAAATTTAACAAAAATTAAGTACATGAAGCATCATAAAAACTCCAAAATTTAGCAACAATTGCTTGAAGTATTCTTTAAAAAAGATGAAATATTGAAATTTTAAGTGAAATACTGCAAAAATTGAACATAACTTAGTCTAAAGAAAAGAAATAGGAGAAAAAAATAATTTGTGAACGTGATTCATAGCTTGTAATTGATATGAATCACGAATCACTGTCCCCTCAAAAAAGATCCGAATCACAAATCATTAGTCACGTCTAAAAAAGTGGCTCCAAGCACGAATGAATCATGATTCGAGTCATTCCCAACCCAGGGTCAATTTGTTAAAAAATCAGTAATCTTGAAAATCACACCAAAAAATTGAAAAAAAAAAAAATTCACTAAAGCAAGACTGTTGGTAGTGCTGGTAATAGAAAGCAATTAAATGTTGGAATAAATTATGAAATTTTCGTATTAATACCTACAAGAGGACAAAATTTCAAATTTCAACGATTTTCTATATTTTTTCATAGATTTTGCGTTATTTTAATAAATCTGTCAACTAGAAATACCTATTATTTTTCAAAAATTTTCGATTGAGGTACAAATTTTCAACTTTTAAGAAAGGATTCCAGTTCTGAAAACTTTCCAATAGTAACTCAACTGACCCTGGAGAAAAACAGACTGTTGAAATGTTGATAATTTCAAATTCTTGACAAGGACTTCACACGCTCGAATCGTCATATTGAAAAAAAATTGTAATGTCTGATGATAAAAGCCTTAAAATGCATTTTTTTATAGCTCGAATTTTTTTTTTTTAAATCTGAAACAAACGTGAAAGCTCACAGAAAGAAGTTTGGTGAATGACTATAAAACGTCAAAAAATTACAAACAATCTTCGATTTGCTCTTTGAGCTGAAAAGTTTTCATCTAGAAAAATGTTGACTTTATACTTAGGTATGGATTCGACCTCCCTTCCCCAACAAAAAATTAAAGTATTGAAAAAAAACCTGCTAAAAGCTAAATCTTTTCGTCAAATTTAGTTTTTTTAAAAAATAGCTGAAAATGATCAAATAACTATGCAAATATGTTCAAAATTTAATTTTTTTGGTTAATGCAACGATTTTGAATTTTTTCTTAGGTCCATAGAAATTGTGATTTTTTACAATTTAATTTTTCTAATTTCATGTAAGCTATTTTCATCTGGATGAACTCTACCAAAATTTGAACATTTGGAACTGCTGCCTCAATTTTACAGAATGTTTGTCAGATTCGCAAAATTATACTTTTTAACCATTTTTGATACGAGTTTCAAGTTTTGTATTCTCTTCTCCCCCCTCCTCTCAAAAAGTCAATCAAACTTCAAGGAGAGAAAATTTGTAGTAAAATCATCCAAAAAATATCATTTAATTTTTCACAAGCACTATCACAATTTCTTCAAATAAAGAATGTGTACATACTGCATAATCAAGAAAAAGGTCAACTGAAATAAAATTAGAGTAATTTTACATTTCATTTTTCCTCAGTTTCAACTTCTTAAAGAGCCATAATTATGAATTGTCCTACAACAATTCAGTTCAAAAACAGAAAAAATAACACCACATACAAAAATTAAATTACAAAAACAAGACGAACATCTCGAACCATCTCTACTCCAAACTACCTAAAAACCACTTCTATACGATTTCTATCCTCTTAAAACCCCATCTTGTTACTCGTAATTTTCACTCGACATGGGTACGTCGTCGACGTCGCGTCGATACCATCGAAAAAGGCCATAAATTCTCATAAATCGGAGTATAATCGCCCGAGCAACTATTTAAAGGCGTAAATACACGCGATATTTACCCCTCTAGCCCCCGCTCTAATTAGTAAAATTTATTACCCGACATAGAGAAAATGCTACGAATACTTTTTAATAGTTTTTTATGACGAAAGATGTCAGATACACAAAATTTCAACTCGTTTCAATACGTAACCCTTCGCTTCATCCGCGCTGATACGTCTGTCGATAAGAAAAATAATTAAACTTTGTCTTTCGCTCAATCTCTACCCCGTCTACTCGCAGCGAATCGCTGTATGACATCGAATTGCGAAAAGGGAGAGGGGAAATAACATCTGAGGAAAAAATTTTTCTAGAAATTGCCAGGACTCGTTTTTATAGAGTTTTCCCAAGTTTTTAACTACGAGATAAAATGATTTTCGCAAGTTCTATAGCTATCAATTTTTCAATTAAAATTTGAAATTATACCGATGTTTGCGTTCGCATTAATAGATTTAAGTAATTCGCCTGTTATCGCTTACAGAATGGAAAATTTTATACATTTATCTAGCTCAAGTTTCCTCACACACATCATCGTATATAGTCATAAGTGAGAATCGTATAAAATGAAAAAGAAACTAATTTGGCGAAAGTAGGTGGCCCAACGAGGGTTGAGGGGTAAGAGAGGAACACTTCGATAATGGATTACCGTTTCAAATTACACGTGTGTACCTTATACGCAGTGATCAGGTAACTTTATGGCCTATTCAACTGAGTCAACAAGCAACCGATACAGCGGTTTTTTTATGTAGTAGTAGTTGCAGATCCATCAAATTCAACGAGAATCAGAATATTGATGGGATTAAAGAAATGAGCAAACAAAACGATAGAGATGTGAGAGTTTTATTTTTTATGAAAATGAAAAAAATTATACCTACTTATTACGTAGGTAGGTACATTTTTCAAACTAAGTTGTTGGAAAAAAACAAAATAACTACGTTGTGGTCTGGTCATTAACTTTAGTAACAAGAAGTATCAGCTTTCTCAAAAATTTCAAATGTCAAGGTCACTCGAATCAATATCCGTACATTTTTAATACACAAAAACGAATAAAAGCCCAAACGTTGAATTTTTTATCACTTTGACACTGTGTAAAAAATCAAAAGTTCGGACAAGTTCGATCAAGTAGAAGGCGGTTCGATTTCAATTATTGAATTATTCATCGCGACTTGAAGCCATTAATAGCCATTCTTTCGAACACTATTATTAGAAGCGAGCATCAATTTAATATTGATAATTTTCCCGTTTTAAAATCAGACTTAACCATGGAACAGGACTAATTCAAGGTTTTACAATTATATTGTCATTTTCCTCACAGAACTTTCACTTTCATCAAGAATCCGGAAAATTTTAGAATTGAAATTAGGTTAACGAAAAATACCTATCCCTTAAAAAAATAAACAGCAATTAAAGATGTCAGATGGAAAAATTCTAAAGAGCTTTTAGCTCAATATTTTGAGTCAATGTCTAAAAAAGCTCGTACCTGGTTCTGTACTAAAAATGCTTCTTACGCTAAATGCGGAGAAGAGTGAAGGAGAGCTTTTTAGAAACAGTAAATCTTTCAGTACCTACCTATTCCAAAAAATTAAATTTCCTCAAATTTTAATCTCGATCGAAAACAGGAAACAGAGAAGCAACATGGATTATTTTAACACCCATTTCTCACTTTGAATCGAATGGAAAAAAAATGGCAATCGAGACTTTCATTCCCACATTTCACTTTCAAATCAAAATCACTATACCTTTCCAATTCCGAAATTCGGCAATGATGAATTTTTTATGACTTTTTCAACTGTATAACTCTGTGGTTTTTTCGTTTAAAAATTCAAACATTTCAAACACCTTCGCTCCTGAGAAGAAAGTTTCTTTATTAATGATTTTTTTTTCTTCAGCATTTGCAATGGCATGGCTTTCATTTTCATTACTATGGTCTTTAAAGAATTCATAGCTCAGCAGCCTTTTTCTTCGAATATGGTTTCTCAACATCTCATGAGCATTCAACTCATACCGCTGACGACCTTCACAGGGTGTCCAAAACTCCCAGACAAAAAAATCATGACTTTTTCATGACCTATTTTTCACATTTTTACCGCATAAAAATGAAATAACTTGAAACTGCGAGGATTTTTTTTTAATTTGTAGGAAAGTAGGTATTTCAGTTTTTTTCATTTTTCTGATTTTTTGAATAATTTTTTTCATTTTATGAACTTAAAAATTTTTCAAGTATGTTTCGAGCAAAACTCATGACTTTTCAGGACTTTTATGACCGTTAGATACCTACCCTATCTTCAAGATCCACTTTCATTATCAGTGAAAAATAGTGCATTTCTTTACATTTTTTTTGAAAAAATTCAAGACCCAGAAAGTGTATATTTCTATTCACTCAACACAAAATTGGGCCATTAAACGTGTAGTTAAGTAGTTCGAACGAGACCAGATTTGTGCTTTTTCGTCGGAATCATTAAATTTATGCAATTTTTGAGCCACTTTGGAAAATTGCAAGCCCAGCAAGACTTTCAATTTTTTGTTTATGCAGCAAACATTTTTCTGGTAAAAAAAATCCAGGACCCCTCCAATGTTTCATGATGAAAATGGTTGTCGTTGACCAATTTTTGGATAGATCTAAGGGAAATAACAAAAAAAGTTGAGAAATAACCACCAAATACAATATGAAAATTTTGGATCTTCGATTCGAAGAAATCCTCATTTTTCCTACCAAAAATCAAAATTTTGAAATTGAAAATAATACTTATGTTTCATTTTTAAAAATTTTTTCCCATGACAAATGATCTTCTAATATGATAGGTAATCATTTTAGAGAGAAAATTGCAAATTACCCACTTTCTCGGAGAGCTTACATTTCCGAAAAATCATCTAAAAATCATTCAGGGGGAGGGGGGGTTCGAGTCTGTATGGGAGCTAAAAATCAAAAAATTGCTGAAAATGTTTTGCATTCCTCTTGAAGATCTCGCAGTTTTCTTTTAGAATTTGATGAAAATTTATGTTTTCCTCAATGGATAGTTTAAAATTGAAAAAACTTGAGTTAGGTACATTTTAATCCACATTGAAAACGGCAACACTGGCGATAAGTTGAAACTTAGTGAAAGCTTTCTCACAGAAGCACTTTCAAATGTTGAAAAAGTACATTATTGATGAAGAAAGGGCGATCTATAAAATACTTTCAAGCCTTGAGAACCCATCTTAGATATAGTGGGGTAGTAGTAGATAGAGGTGGCTCTGGTTTACAATTGATTTTTTGGGGTGGGGGATTTTTTTGCTTCCATCTGCCAAAGCAAGTTATTGGTTTTTTTCTGTAAAATACCCTAAAAATTTTAGTGCTTTCAACTTGAAATTAAGTCGTTTCAGAAACCCCTCCCAATCAAAAAAATTAAAAAAATCCAATTTACCCAAAAAAATTTCCTTTTTTGTGCCGGAATTCTAAATAATTTCATTTTCAAAAAAACCCCTTCTCCGTCACCCAAGCTACTTTGGAGTCCTTTCACAGGAGCTCTCAAAATTGAAAAAAAAAATTGAAAAAACAAATTGAAGCCGGAAATTTTTTTAAAAAATTCATCTCATTTTAAGAAATAGCCCCTTTACCCCCTTCAAACAATAATTATAGAGAAAAAATCAAAAATATTGCAGGGAAAACGAGGGATATTCATTTTGAAGATGAAGATTGAGAATAATTTCTAACCAGAAATGAAAAATTTGGAAAACATTTCTGACTCTTCAACTATTTTATTCCTTTAATTTTTTTTTCAATTTACCTATTCGATTTTTTTCATTTTTTTTCATGAGGGGCTCCATGCAAAAAGATCAAAATACCTTGAACTTGAAGGAAGAGGAAGGTTTTAAAAAAAAAACGGATTTAGAAGCATTTTAAAGTAGAATTGAGAAATTTTTGGTTAAATTCACATTTTTTTTCAACTGAGGGGAGGGGGAGAGCGATTTTTATACAACTTTTTTGAACCTGGAGAAAATCAAAGAGTAGACAATTACTTTCTCATAAAATCCATCAACTTCAGAGGTTTGGAGCGCATCACACTTCTTATAGATAAATTTGAAAAAATTTCTAGAAAATCTGACGATTTATTTTTTTGCTTACACAATTTCACACAAGTTATCCTTCAGCTTAGAAACCTCCCTCCAGGAAAATAGGACTAACCTGTCCCTTATCACATCCCTGCAAACATTTCGTCAATTTCGAATTGAAATCCCACGAGGAAAAAATATCCATCAAAGTCATTATATACCAAACTACCGGATTCTATTACGTACTCGTAGTTGTATTATACAGCACAATTTTTGGAAACGTATTAAAAACTCAACTCGAAGATGTCAGAGAAGTGGTAGGCAGTAGTCATGCAGGGAACTCGAAGAGAATTTTTTCATTCCCAAACACGTTCGTTCGCTTTACTTCATTTCATTTCGTTTCTTCTAATACGAATTTCTACAATTGAAATTTTTTTATTCGAATCGAGCCACGGTTGGCGTTTATAGCGAAATACGTACGTAGACATAGGGTACGAAAAAAAGCAGCGCTCTTTCTCGTACCGCAGTCCGCAGCACAACCTTCGAAACGAGACGATATTAGAATTCAAAGGAGTAGAGAAAAATGAAGACTGTGAGTGGAGGAGGAGGATGAGGAGGAGGAAGGACGGGGCTATAATTCTGTCAATACGGCAACGAAGAATGAAGAACGTCGATGACAAGGTTAGGTTAAATTTTTTTTCAAACTGCTCGGTGCTGCATCGCGGTGCATTATGACATTGAGATATTTTTGCAGTACGATTTACTCGTAGCATTGACATTGGCTTGATTTTGGCCTTTGTGATGCTGCATTATGTGTGTGTGTGTGTGTAAGTGCATGTTTCGATTTCGAAGCAGCGTCGAGAGTACCTATGTGAGATGGGAAGATGGTGTTTGAGAAGTTCTATGTACTAGAATAGGTGCTTGAATGAAGGGGCAATTTTTAAATTAGGTATCTACGGTACATATTTGATCAAGTTATCGTCGAGAATCGAAAGTCATTGGTACTTTGTTTAGAATAGTCAAGCGAAACTCATATACGAAGGGTTAATGAAGTTCACGTGCGTATGCATTTAGTGCTATGGGAATAGAACGATTACTAATGTATTATCCCCGTATGCATTTTTATGTGTGTGTATGTTATGTAGTACTACAAATTACATAGAACTCGGTGCATATATTTTTAACAATTCATTGGCGGCGTGTGCTGCTGTGAGGGTGAAAATTACGTCAATTTTTCTTAAAATAGTCGGTTGTATAGCATCGGTGTTCTTATATTAAAAATCTTTCGCTCTCTCTCTTTTTTTCTCAACTGTGCGACTCCCAAGTGCCGATGCCGTTTACACACATTTTACATAATATCTATTTATAAGAAAACTCCGTCGCCGCAGACGCGTTTTCATTAGTAAGTTGACTATTTTTTGTATCTGTGTATATGTTACGGTCGCTACTCGCTACTCGATGATGAGTCATGCTTAGTACTATATAAACGTTCGGTCATGTTGCCCTATACTCGTCTCATAGTCTTGATCCGGCACCGGCTGGTCAGATGACCATGATGACGATGCTCGATGCTTCCCTCCTCCTACACTTCCAAGTCATACGCGGTATCGGTAGGTACGATGACGCGGCGTTTATGACATACCGCGGTAAAGCACGACGTTGGGGTGACTGCGGGGTCGGGTGAAGTTGAACGAGAATACATAATATTATTATGGATAGAACTGGACGAATGGTATTTGCCAAATTCGAATGAGGTTTTGGATAAGTAAGTTTGCCTCTGCGAATCGATGTGAATTCCACATAATTCGGTAGGAATGTGATAACCGCGGTTGACAGCAGAATACCTAGTACCCTACATGATGGTTCAGAACAGGGTAAGCTACTTAAATCGGCCTAAATCCACGTTTTCATCCATTTTTCTTCAGCTTATAATTCGGAAGGACAATTTTAGATCCCATTAACACAATCCTACAATTTTTAAGAAGCAGTGAACTAATCAAAACAGAAGATTTCCCACACTTTTACGACGATTTTGTAGATTTTTTGGTCAAATGGAACTAAATTTGGCATAATAAATTCCCTAAGACAAACGTCACATTTTCTGATAAGGCGGCAGATATCCAGACAAGCAAAAAAAAATTTAAACAGGATAAAGTTAAATTGAAAGAGAAAACCAAAATAAGAGAACAGCAGAAGCAAAAATTCCAGGTGTTGAAAAGTACATTTTTCGAGTTTTGGTGGATTTTAGAAGATTAAAACTCGCAATAAAGAGTCTATAAAATGCGAAAAAATCAAATTTTCACACAATCAATATAAATAAAGGTGAAATTTAGTGTACAATCTTTTTTCAACCCCTCAAATTGATGAGCAATAGATCCACAGGATATATTTCAAAATTGTAGGCCCCACCATCCTTCGAAGGAGGGGAGAGCCCGAGTGGCTCCCAATTTTAAAAACTCCATTTTATCCTTAAAATTCATCATATCAAAATTCAATCTTCTTTCATCATTTAGCTGTTTATGGCGATTTTTTATTTCACCAATTCTCCCCATTTCTAGCAATTGTTCACCCTCTTTGAATTTCATCAAGAGAATAAGAAAATCACAAAAAAACGATTTTTGTAAGGTCGCAGAAAGGAGCTTAGTACATAGAAGCGATCTATTTACATGAAGCAATACACATTATGTACTCTGAAACAAAAACTTTTCGGTTTTTAGGGGGTTAGTACGCGGGGAAGGGGGTAACATGAAAATTGTTGATATTTTTGAGTTCAGCGCGAAATTTTACCCTATTTTGATAGGTCACACGCCCACTTTTGAAAAAAAAAATGCAAAGTTGATATTCGATGAAAAGTCGTACTTACGCAACTTTGAAAATTAATAACGACGAAACGTGCTGGTCGAATTTCGAGAATGTGGTGATTTTGGGAAGGTAAAGGTGCGGTGTAAAGGGATATGAGAGAAAAAATTGTCCCCTCCGTATACATCAGGAACTAGGGCGGAAAAAGCTTTAAAAAATGGGGAAAAATTGGGTTTAGCGTTCCATAAATTTTGATTGTGCAGGAGGCTGATAGGAAATTTTGTATTTTCAGCATCTCAAAATGCCAGTCTATCCATCCCCGGTCGGATTTTTTGTCCCCCCCCCCTGCTAGGTCAAAAAATACCCCTTTTCACCTCCCTCCCACCCCACGCGCAACCGGAAAAAACATTTTTCTGTCATGGGTGGGGACGAGATTGAAAAATAAATTCACTCACATCTCAACAACTATGACAGATATTAAAAAAAATATTCAATTAAAAGTTGTTGATCTCATCATTTTTTACATGAAATTTGAAATTCCTCATTTATTTATAAGTAAGTAAAGTACTCGCAAAACATGAAATAATTGAAAAATGGTAAAATAAGAATAGAGGGTGAACAAAAAAATTGATTAAAAAAAGGTTACTTGACGATATAATATGTTAGTGTAACGTATTTGTAGGGTAATGACATCGTTCAGCGACTCCTAACAGTGATGTCATTTGGTATCGTGTAATCACCCCTCCCCCCATCCTACCATTCATAACGGTATCATGCAGGCTTGCAGGGCTTTGGCACTTCTCAAGCCTTCAGCAGATTTTTGGAAACTAAATTTTCCACCAAATTTTAGTCAATGAAGTTGGGAAGCAAAAATTTACTCTATACCCAAATTTCACCATTTTGAGTTGATTGAAGGTGGTTTCAAGCGGTTTTGGAGCTTCCAGCGATATTCTGGAAATTATTAATTTTCAAAAAGAGCCATGAAAACTATCAAACGCAATTGGTGGTCGTTAACGAATGACCTAATTGACCGATTTTACACCACATTTGATGTCTAATTAGTGAAGTGGATCAGTAAACAAGCACCAATCGTGTTTATACGAGCTAGGTAAACTTAATTTAAACAGATTTTAAGGAGGTTTTTTGGGAGACTGGAATTTCGAAATTTCGCTGGAGACTTCAAAACTTGTCAAACCAGCATGTTAATTGACGGATTTTGACCAAATTCAGCAAAGACCTTCATCATTTTGAGTTGAAAGTTACTCTGAAAAAATTGTAGCCCCGGTGCTCCTGGGGGAAGATATGAGCCCTCAAAGAGAGGCTATTTTTGAAAAAAAATCGTGGTTTTTTCGGTCTAGCGGACCAAATTTTTTCGGGGAAAAATAACAATGCCCAAGAAATTGGCACCACTGTGTTCCAAAATATTTCCTCGTGCAAAGAAAATCAATTTCAAAACACAAATGTATCCAAAAACATGTATCACAAAGTTTATTTTTGCTTTTTGGCAAATTTTTAAAAATTGAAAAAATTCAAAAAAGCTCTTTGAAAACTTTTTTATGAAATACGAGTAGGTATAATTTTTATGAGCAAAGTGAAGTAACGTGAATGATTTTTTTAAATTCAACTCCCACACATCAACAACTATATGTACCTCTACCTACTAGTTTTTGACCATTCTGGAGAATCCGACAATTTTTTAAATCATTACTCGTATGATTGCGCAACCTTGCGACTGTTTCAAGTGATAACCGCGAAATTTCAGAACACAACATCAAAAGTGAATTTTTGACCAATTTGTAAGTTCCAGAAAATACATATGAAACAAATTCGATTTTCAAAATGCACTTTCGTTCTCTTTTGATTTAGCATTACCTGGTTTAAAACTTTTACTGCAGGTCAAATTTCTTCCATTGTGAGCTTTTTTTCAAATTTTTCAGTGATCTTCAAAATTGATTTTGAAATTTCGTGCAATTGAATCTATCGAAATCACAAGAAAAAAAATGTTTTGATAATATTTTCCACCCTAGGGATAGTCTCTTGCCATCGAATATCTTATTCGGTGATATACTCAGATTCAACGAGTCAAATTATCCCAATTTCACTTTATTGGCAATGATATAGCCAAATTTTAAATATTTGTTTTGTTTTTTTGTTGTTGTTTTTTTTTAAATTTCAAAATAAGCAATCTTTATCAAAAACCTGATAAAAAATCTAAATTTTAAAAAAAATGTGAAAAAGTACATTTTTTGGTTGAAAAATATGGGTTCAAATTGTTTTCTTTTTCGATTTGTAAGGCTTACAATAAAAATTCTGTACCTACTTGCATTCTATCAATATCATCACCAGAATGTGCTGAAAGTTCATACGAAGTCTAGCGAAAATTTTAGTCACGTTGAAAATGAAAGCCACACAGCTGTGAATCTTGTTAAATTTCAAACTCGAGTAAAATATGTATAATGAACGCGATTGATGGAAAGAACTTCCAAAGTTATACAATATAGACAAGTTAACATTTCTCTCCTGGAGTACCTACATGAATAAGAAAGAGATATCCACATGCATATTTCAAAATGTGCTAACCAAAGTTGTGAGCAAGCAAACAGTGAGATATTGAGCGAAAATTCATTCACTGAATTCAGCCATAAAATTAAGAGGTCAAAATGAAAATAAAATTATGAAAAAAAAAACATTATTTAGTCAAGTTTTTTAATTAACGAAAACTCGAAGTACCTACTAATAACCTGAATTACTACACAGGAATGTACATACATATGAAAAATAATGAATGAAGAATTTTTTTTTCAATTTGGAAAACAAACGAGTAAAAATAATTGAAAGAGTATCTTAAAATATCTCATAGAAATTTTTAAATTTTCCAAGTGGTGCAAAATTGACAGAAAAAAAATAGGACTCAGTTTGATTGTATTTGGAACCAAAGGGACTTCAAGCAAGCTGGAGGGTGAAAGTTAAATCTTCTCAACCTTTTGAAAATCAAATACAAAAATTCTCTCATGCCTCAAATTTCTCTAAAAGCTCAAATTACGTCATTAATTTTCATTAAAAAGAGAATTTTCGGGACAAATAACCCTTTCTCTCTTCGTAACTGGCTCCAATGAGACCAACATTATTCTTCAAGGGTCGCTCTTCAAGTACATAGGTATTCTCTGGGTTTATTATCAAAAAAGTCAGTGATTGATTTCACAACTTTGAATTTCATTTTATCTCCCTTCCTTTCTTTCCAGTTCACTCCTGGTATCTCATATCCAAAACACTAAATTACAAAATTTCCATTTGAACTGGACCGAAAAAAAATCAAAATTCTTTTCATGTTGGGAGAAATTCTAAAAAAAAAACGAAGATTTTCAACTACAAATCCTGATTTTTAGAGCAATAAAAAGTAAATTAATAAAATTGAAAATTTTCCAAACTTTTTCTCATTGATCTTGAATTTTTTCCGGGCTCCTCGAAAAAAAGTCATTGAAATTGAAAATTATACACGTTCAAGCAGCGTTTCCAATGTTGACCTGTCCACTATAGGGATCGAGTATAAAATCGAAATACATTCAAAATACTAAATAAAAAAAATAGCAAACCTAAATCCTCGTTTCAAAAACCAATCAACTCCGATCAAAATAAAAACGAAAAAATTCACACGTGTAATTATTCGTTTTAAACCCCAATGTTTTTACTCGTATCTTTCAACATCCACCAAATTCATTCAACACTCGAAACACGCACAGGTACAACTCAACATCAACATCAACAACATATGGAAACTGATTTCGACCCTCTCGCAAATCACCTACCTATACGTCTGGCTGTAAATCGCATCACCTAGTGACCTAGTGTACGCTGCCGCCAAAATATAAGAAACCGAAAGCTCGTAAAATTCCCACACAGGCTCGTCAAATGAAACAGCCGTGTAAATACAAATACAAGTACGTATTCAGTTGAAAAAAAAAATTCAACACCGCGTAAACTTTATCACGTTTCTATAACGTTCACAGCGTGAGCGAGGTAAACGAAGGGTGAAGAGAGCGAGAAAATATATTACAACACGGCGAGGTTTTTGTGAATGAACGAGAGATGCGCAGATAATCATCGATTCAGCTCATAACCCAATTTCATTGTGAAAATTGGCCTTGCTTAGATTAAAAGCCAGCGCCAGCCATCGCGCAAAAGGGGTAATTTTACTCGCAAACTCGATAAGAAAATATTTTGAATGTCAACATCTCACCCTCCCCCTTCATTCCCCCTCCATCACCGAAGCTTAGTTTTTTTTTCACGCTCGTCCCGTGAATTTATTAAATTTTTTTCCACCAATCGATAAACTACCAACTTTCCAACGGCGATCCTTTAATCGGCACATCTGAAGTCGATTTGTCACCCGAGCAACTGTTCACGACTCACGACGACGTTCGATTCGGCTATTTTAATCTCCTCAATCGATTCGCGATTCTATTGAATTAATATAACAATGAAAACTCGGTGGGCCAAAAAAACGCAACAAGGTAAACAACAAATTACTATAAAACGTAATCTCGGAGGGATAAACGCGATAAAACCGGCTAAATTTAAATTAAATACCACGAATAACCACGTCTACCTAAGTTAAAAACTTCTATAGAACTTTACGTATGTACGTATAAATCGATTTGTCAACAGACATACGTAACTCATCGTGTCTTCGCTATTGTTTTTTTTCTACACCACTCGTTTAATCTATTCTCTTTCCGTATTTCCACCCTCTTCGCACCTTGTTTCCTTCAGTCCCCTTAAGCGAATGAAAAAAAGAAAATACTTTCCACGAGAAAAATATACTTAATGAATTTGAATTTGTCCAACTCTAGGGAATCCAGCAGGACGCTTATAGGTATTTACCTTTTATTTTTATTTTTTTTTCTCTGCGGTAAGCTTTTTTGTAGTACTTTGAGAAAATTGACATTTTTTTTAATATTATGTTTTTTCTTGGTTAGGTTTTTTTCCTCGTTTTGGTTACTTTTTTTCTTTTCTTTCCATTTTCTAAAACAGCTAGATGTTTTTCATTCGAAATCACTAACTCGAAAGGTAATTTGTATAGAAGCACTTTTATTTTGCTAAGTTTTCATCTTTAGTCTCGTTTACCTAATAGTGCTTTATTATTGCTATTATCTTTTTCCAACGGGTGTCTCGAAAAAGCTCTTAAAAATTAGGATTACGTGAGATTCAATTTTTGGAGAGTGAGAGGGGAAGGGAGGGAGTAAGAAAAGCAATCCTGTTAATAAAAATTGAAAAAAATATTTTTCCAACAGTTGGTTTTTTGCGACGTTTTAAACGAGGCTAAGATATCCATTTGAGCGAATGTAAACAATTTTTACGATTTTCTCAGTATTTTCAGGTCACTCTGAATTCTTACGATTTTTGGGGTTTTCGTCGATTTTGTTCATTTTTCTACTGAAGCTGTAGAAACACGACCAAAAAAGCAGATACCAAAAATTTTTGTCGTTCAATTATTATTTTATCATCGTTCACAAATTTTTTGATAAAGGACCTTCAATACTTTCGTAACACTTTCAAAAATCTCCACAATTCTCAATTTTTCCACTATAATTTTTTTTTAATCTCCAGAAATTTTTCTCGTAGAAAACAAAAGTTTGTTTGTTTTTATTGCAATCTGAAGTTTATTTATATGTACATATGAGGTATGTACTCTGATATTGTATTACATTTCTACGTTACGTTAGATACTTACTCTTGTCGAAAATATGTAGGGAAAAAAAAAAAGGAAAAATGTATTCGAAGTTGTGGAATATTTGCGGGAAATGAAACGAACATTTCCCGAATTTCAGCTTCCGACACACTTGAAGTTGTCCCAAATTTACTACATGCTGCTTTTGACCTACATAAAATTCCTCCGCCTGCAATATAATTTAAAACTGGCGCGCTTTCGCTCACTGCTTTCGACGAATGAGGTTTTTAAGCCATGTATTTTATCTACTGCGATTTTGGAAGTCTCGCAAGTCATACTTTCAGTCTGTTTTTGGCCCGATTTTCCTTAAAACATGAAACGAAAAATAAAGCTAATGCGGTCTATCATGATACATATTCACAAAACTCATGAAAATCTACGAAGAGACATTTTAATGAAATTCGCAAAATTTAGTATTTGGGCTTGGTTTGTCCTGGGATTTGAGGAGTTCACAGTTCAAGTCGGGATGATCTCAACTTCAAAATTCACGCATGTCTACATTTTTATGAGTGATGGAGGGGAGGGGGTAAGAACATAATCGAGAAACGCAAACTAGAATCTATCTACATACAAGGAATTGAAAGTTACATACACGTCTAACACAAAAATTACCATTTCTAGAGCAATCTGGAGAGCAGAAAAACTTTTTTCCACGTGATTTTTAAGAATGAAAAACAATGTTTCACTCACTCACATCTCCAAATTGACCTGGGAGGCTGAAATTTTACATGTGCACCTAGAATAGTGCCCTATAATGTTTGTCTATTGCCGGTTCAGACTTCTCAGCCCCTCAGCCCCTCTCCACCAATTTAAAGCTACAAAAAAGAAGATTCTCGCACCTTTTTCAACTAGTTTTGATTTTGTAACTTATCGTAGACAGAGCTCCTCTATAGATTAGCTTCGGAGGCTGAAATTTGGCATATACATCCAGAAAATTTCTTAAATGAGCTTTGGAGGAAAGGGGTCGACTCTTAGCAGTTCCCACTTTTCTCAATTTATAAAAAAAATGGGTTTTTTTGCAGCACACTTTTTTTTTGTTGAAGATCCTAATTATTGAAACATTTATTTTATTTTTTAATCCTTCGAATACATTTTTTAAATGATTTCCTCTCATTTGTATAAGAAAAATATGTCTATATTTAGAAATTAAAGGATTAGAGACCTTTGCACTTCTATTTTTGAATTTTGATGTCCATCTAATAAGGAAACTTCGAGTGACCTCAGGATTATTTGGATGACGTGGGCTTGATAATGCTACAGAAAAATTAAAATACATACCTATCCCCAAATAAAATTATCTTCAAAATTCCAGCTGCTCGATAAAGTTTTTGGAATTTTTGTTCAATAAATTGAAAACCAAAATCTTCACTTCATGAACTCCAAACACATAATTATTTCCAAGTGTATAGGGGTCCTGAATTTTACGATTGGAAGCCCACCACAGACTGTCACACGACTTTTTTTCATACTTCCACTCTCCCCCTCCCTTTCCCCAAAATGGATAATTCATGCAGGAAAACTTTGTTAAAACTGCAAAGGAACCCTTTGATATAGCCTGTCTACTTCTATGGAGCTGAAATTTGGCTTAGATACTGAAAAAGCACATTGCCCAGACTTTAGAACCAAATTTTGAGCAGTCGAAGTTGATTTTTCGATTTATGACAAATTCAGAGCTAGTACCTACTCCATTTTTTTTTCGAAAAAAGTACCTAAGGTTAGTTAACCAAAAAAGTTCGAAAAAGTAACCAAAAATGGTACAAAATGTGAGAAAAATATTTAAAAAAATGTAGATAAAATTGCAAGAAAAGCCAGAATATTTTAATTCATTCAAAAAAAAAAAAAAAAAACGAAGCGAAACATTCTAATTAAAATTTTAAAATAAAACTCAATTGAGGGTGACAATTTTTGCAAAAGTAGTACTGTTTACAATTTTTTTTAACAGAAAAGTTGTACTTTTTCGCAATTTCTGCTAAAAAAGTAAGATTATTTTGCAACTTTTTAGTAAAAAAGCGAGATTTTTCATCAATTTTTGACAATAAGCAAGACTTACACAATTTTAGAAAAAACTAAAGCCAAGCTTTTTGGAAATTTCTGTGAAAAAAGAGGTTTTTGAACAGTTTTTAGAATAGTTAGCCTTTTGCAGTTTTTTACAAAAAATGATGGCAATTTTTGGTAGAAAGTGAGATTTTGCAATTTTAGCAAGAAAAGACGATGCTTTTTAGAAACTTTTTGCGAAAAAGAGAAACAGACTTTATTTGGCAATTTTTGAAAAAAATGAGACTTCGGAAATTGTAAAAAAACCACAATTGTCAGAAATTTTTGTTCATAAATTAAAAATACTTGATTTTTTCAATGCTTTCTTAAAAACTTTTTGCAAAATTGTTGTTCAAAAACGACTATTTGGCAAATTTTTACAGAAAGCGAGACTTGCTACTAATCCTGACAGAAAGCTAGAATTTTATAATTTCAGCAAAAGGCAGGGCTTTTTAGCAACTTTTGGCAAAGATCAAAAATTATTAGCAATTTTTAGCAAAAAAAAAAAAAAAAAAAACAAAAAACTTTTTGACAATTTTAGGTAAAAAATGGAATGTTTTGACGATTTTTGGTAAAAAACAAATTCTTATTTTGATTTTTAAAAAAAAATAACTTTAGCGACCAAAAGTTACTTCTGTGAAATTTTGAAAATGGCAAAAATAGTCTCTTGGTACATCAATTGTCTAAAAAAAAGTACTTGAATACAGAAAAAAAATCTGAGAACTGGTTTGTGCACAAAAGTCGATCAACCGATTCGAATATCAGCATTTTCAAGCCGATCTGGAGCCTCAAGAAAAAGTTGGCTTTTCTACAGCAATTTCAAATCGCTCGTAATCAACTTCAACAGTCAGCTGAAAATTTCATTCTATGTACCATAAGTTGTATGATTTTTTAATACATTTTTTGAAAAATTCTAAAACGTAAAAATCTTATGCAACACTTTCATTAATATAATTTTTACTTTTAAAATGTAAAATTTCGGAAAATACCGAAACTTGAAATCTCACATACAACTTTTTTCCACCATCTAGTAACCATCATCAAGTTTTACTCAAAAAAAAAAAAAAAAAAAAAAAAAACAAAATCACTCGTCCTCCTCCCGGCTCTAATAAGTCACATTTTCATTAATCAAATCAATCAAAAGAGTTGCCCAACAAAGCCGAAAATTGAATACGTGTAAAATCAATTTGATGATCGTTCTATCCTCAATTAAGTAGGTAATTGAAACTAGAAAAATGATTTTCTCCAATGAGAAGTTTTGAATGGTTCCCTTTACTTACTCCTTAAAATTAAAAACCTCAAATTTTCATTTTTGAAGTTGTAAAACGGAGAAAGTTAAAATAAAAATAGAAAATTTTGAAACACAGTTTTTCATTTCTAAATCGCGATTTAACCTCAAATCAAAATTTTAAATGTTTTCTAATCCTAATAGAGGGAGATACGCCTCAAAAAGTCAGAAACCTAAATTTTTGCATTTTTGAGCCACCTTACAAATCCCAGAAATAATGCATTTGCTCGAGGAGCTCACTGGCGATGATTTCTAAAAGGAGGACACGTGACCAAGGCCGGACAGGAACCGGAGGGGACCCCCTCCTATTCTGAATGCACTTACAAAAACACGAAAAATCATACAGAAAATAACCGACAACCAAAGTATACGTAGGTAGGTAAGTACCAATTTTTTGAAACCATACAATTCGTAAGTAAACATTAAGAACAGCAGAGGAGGGGAAGAAGAAAAATACGTCGTCATTCTCAACCTTCACTCGACACTAATCCGTCAGCATCAACTCTAAATTCATGTTAAAAAAAAAGAAGTAAAAAAACTTATAATTTTTTACAACACATAGAAACAGAGACAGAGACAGAGAGACGTATCGACACCACCGCTCAGAAAAAAATTCCATACGCACGTTTTACATTATCGCATGTTACATCAATTTCTCGTTCATTCAACTCGAGTTTAGTTTGTCCACCTCCATATTATTCAAACATAAACGTCGAAACTTTCATTCAAATAAATAAATAATTCGTATACACGAGAATAACGAGAGAGAGTTGATCTAATGTAACGACGAACGACGACGCGAGGACGACACAACAGCGACGAGTAAATATACCTAATCCAAACCAAATACACCACGCGAAAAAAAAGCTCGTAAAAAATTCGCCAACGACCCTTAAAAAAAAACTGGAATGAATCTGTTATAAATTCACCTCTTGTTCTTGGAAGTCCATTTTTCGGAGTTTTTTGACACACTGCTACTGCGGGTTAACAGGCGAAAAAAAAGGCATTTATTTTCATAACACTCGGTTAATTTATACTACGTTAAATTAAATAAAAGTCAGACTAGAAAATGGCGTTTTTGTCACGGCGGCATTTTCAGGCCGTCTGGACTGGTAAATCGTAATTTTTAGCACGTCTTTCGTATCGTAATACTCGTATACTAGGAAAATTCGCACCGCGCCATGGTGGAAAAAAAATTTCCTCGTAATGGTGTAAAATGGCGAGCTTTCAGCACTCAATTAAACTACACGTATCAGCTTAATAGTATAGACATGGTTTAAATCTCAATTTAAAAATTTGCACACACATAAAAACTTTCATTTAACAGTTTGGTCGAAGGGCGAACTGGGAAGACTACAACGGTGTAGAGGGCACGGTTCGGGGTGGTCGTACAATATAAACTGACTTAGGCGGTGTATTTCATTGATCCTCACTGGCGCAATTTTTGCTACTAATTCGAGGATTTGTTCGCAATATAGTAGCATACTAAATCACTCGGCTGGATCTTATATCGATTATACTGTTTTCAGACGAATCCTTTATTCTGTACATAGAAAAACAGAGAGATGGATAAAGTTACACCGAGAAAAACTTATAATATACGAGGTCGAATACGCCAAAATTTCACAGACGACGACTACGTATGTCTTCCAGTTATAAACATCGAGGCACGTGTAGGTATCTTTTGAATATGTATAGGTTTTTATGAGCTAAAAAAAAATTCCGTCTCAGTCAGCATAGGCCCGTGTGTGGTTTATTGCGATCGATGTCCATGATGAGGTGGATATGAAAGAGAGAATTTATACGAAGAAATTTACTTACTCGACGACGAGGCGGCCACAACGCGATTTTTTTCCTCCTCTTCGGCGAAAATATAAACGAGAAGTAATTTCCGTTATTTGAAATTTCACTCGGAAATATTTCGTAGAATGGAATGTACGCGCGTACTTTATGACGCGGCGTGGCGCGGGTGTGCTTTTTTTTAAAACGTCGAAATTGGCAACGTTATAACATTATCGTATCGCGTGATGTTTTATAGATTTTAAATTTTCGCCATTTGTCGGCGCGGCGCACAGACTCGAAGAAGAGCTATTTCCTTCGTTTTATAAACAAATCGTGATAAATTCTTTCGCACGTAATTGATTTGTTCGAGCGGGCTACGACACGCGAACGTGATTTTCCTCGAAAGCGCAGAAAGCGGATTATATCGTTTCTCGCGATGAATTTGCGACGACGACGATGTTTCATCGTGCGGACCTTATAAGTAAATCTTTCTTTTTTTGCCACTTCTGTTTGACTGAAAGGGGAATATTTCGAAGTGTTCGACGATGATTTGAAGAGGAGCAAGGTTTTTGGAAAGAGTATGGTTTGAAAATCCCCGTAGTTAAAAATTCAGCTACTCGAACTCATTTTTAGATTTTTGGAAAATTTTTGAAAATCTGAAAATGCCCTTTTTTGACGACTTTTGATTTTTTCAAAACAAGATTCTTCGTTGAAAATGATGGAAATCGGTCCTGGAACTTGACATCAACTACCTCGATCGAATTCCATAATTATTTCCTATCGTTCTGAAGCCACCAACATGGTCTTCAAATTTCTCCAGATTAAGGAGCGGAAATTAATTTGGGCAACTAAAAAAAAAATCGAGTTGTGACTAATTCTCGATCTACAAATATTTTAAAATTTTATTTAAATTTGACTAGATTTTCAGGCGGACACTTCAAGGGCATTCTTTGACCAGAATTAAGGAGAAAACTTTCAAAAAATTTCTGTTTGTAGGGGAATTTTTGAAACTTGTATGAACGACTGTGTCTCGTCTAAAACCATGGAGCCTCCAACGCGATTTTCAATTTCTCCAGAAGGCATGAAAATTAATTTGGGCAGCTAAAAATCGAATTGCGGCTTATCCTCGACCTATTCAAAGAAATTATACTACATTTAGCTCGATTTACAGGGAGGGGGGGGGTCTAAAGTGTGCTTTTTTATCAGAATATTTTCAAGGAAAAATGTTAAAAAATTGCAATTTTTCTGTTTGTAGACAAATTTTTGAAATTTTACACAAATTCCGTTTGATGAAATTTTGTGGGAATTTCAAGTTCCAAAAATTTACTGGAGGCTCCAGTAATTTTCAAAAAGTCGCTGGAGGCTCCAAAACGACTTGAAATCCACCTGCAATTGACTTCGTAGCATATTGAAATTAGTTTGCAGAGTAAACTTCGGCTTTCCATCTCCATTTGATGAAATTCTGAGGGAATTTCGAGTTTCAAAACTCTGCTGGAGGCTCCAGAACTGCTCAAAACGAGTTGAAACAGTTTCCAATCGATTTGGCATACCGAAAATAGGGTATATTCCAAATTTCAGCTTTCTCGGTCAATTTGGTAAAATTTTGATTTTTTCCCTCATTTTTGGCCTAAATTTGATTTTCAAAAATTCACCAAAAATCGAAAAAGGCACTTTAGCACTTGAAATTTTGACAGGTGATGAATTTTTGCCTGATCTTTCGATCTACGTTTGAACGGTTTAAAAAATTTCAAGCAAGTCTTATGTTGGAACGCAAAATCTGCGATTTCGGCTGACCTGTCAATCAAAATGGCCGCCATTTTGTAAGTAGGGCCACTTTTTTTTTGAGGACAAGGGCTAGAAATGTTTCTCAGGACCCCCCATTCAAGAAAAAAGTTGCCCCAGAAGATCGGCAGGGGGTGCAGGTGATCATTATGTGGGCCCCCCGTCTGTATTTTATCGTAAACTTCTTTATTTCAAGCCATTCTGGAGTTTCCAGTGCGATTTTCGATTTCTCCAGAATTTTAGAATTTCTCCAAAACGTGTGGAAAACATTTTGAACAGCCAAATGCTCGAATGTAAACTCGTTAAATTAAGCAGTTTGGGAATAAGCCTCGACTCGATTTCTAGTTGCCCAAATTGATTTCCACGCCTCCTGAAGAAATCGAAAATCGTGCTGCAGGCTCCAGAATGGCCATAAATAGTGATATTTGGTTTGGGTTCGTTGATATTGGTTCAAGAACTGACTTCCAGGACTTTATCTGAATAAGTATCAATTTGCTTCAAAAAAAAAGGTATATCGCTAGAAATGGTCAATAATGAATTTTCAAAAATTTGCCAAAAATCAAGTTGAGTAGCTAAAATTTTGATTCTTGGAGGGAACGAGGTAGGTAGGTAGGGAGGTAGGTAGGTATGTAGGGAGGGGGGGGGGCGATCAGACCATTCTCATGTCAGAAATCGCGATTCGTCGTTCAAATCAGAGGTGAACATTTCGAGAGGTTGTCTTGAGCAAAAAATTGACGTCAAAAGTTTTTGAAGGAGTTTTGATTTTGTAGAAGAGATCCAACTGTTCGATTTTTTCAGACTTTTTTTGGGAGATAATAAGAGAATAAAACGTGAGTTTTTTTGAAGAGTTGGAGATTTGAAAAACTCAACGCCCCTTTCTGATTGTACTCATCAAAATTTCAAAAATGTTGAGAAAATTCTCAAATTCAGAAGTGATTTTGTGATGTAAATTGGGTAGTATTCTTCTGACACTGATATTTTATTCATTCAAAAAAAAAAAAAACGTAAAAAAATAAAATGGTGAAAAACATTTACGAACTAGCTTTTGAAGCAAGAATATCAGAAAATAGTCTTAACTCTATTTGAGGAAAATTTGAACGCAGATTTCCACTCTTTACGTAGAAAAGATTTTACAATTTTTTTCTGAAGAACATGCGCATTTTCAAAAAGTGGGGCAAAACAATTCAAAAAGAGTTAAAAAAGAATCGACAACTCATCCAAAAACTCTTCCAAAAGATCAGGTAAGTAATCGATTCAGATTTCAGAGTTTGATTTTATCTTCAAAAAAGGCTTCAAAAGAGTTGAGTTTACTGATTTTTCCATTTTTCCTCATTTTTTTTTTTTCAATAATAATCTCCAGAGAAGATTTTGATAGGTGACTAGTTTAGTCGAAAGATTCACAAAGACAAGCAACCTGAGTTTACGTATACAAGCTGAATTTCATTTTAGCTCATTCTGTGTCAATTTTCTCGGAGCTGGAAAATCCAAAAAATTCGATAGAACCCTCAAAATGGTTCAAAATCACCATCTATTAGTTTATTGATTTGGTACGTTGAAAACAGAGTATAAACCACAACAAGCTTCTACCTTAATTTGATCCGACACTAAATTTTTTTCATGGGAAATAAATTATCAAATAAAATTCTCCAAAAACCGAGAAAATAAATACAACTCCACACCTGAAATTTTGTTCAATGGGACAGTTCAGATGCTCTCTTGATTTCCACACGTTGGAATACGTCTCTCATTAGCAATTCGTTCAGACCTGTGGCCAGGATTTCCTCCTCTAAGAGTGATTTTAAATATGTCATCAGTTGACAAATAAAACTTTCAAATAAGCATTAAAACGGTAAAAATTTGTGATAATTTTCAATAAATTCTTCATTTGATATTTTATTTTATAAAAATGAAAGCAAGTTCAGTGCTCAAGCAAAACTTTTTTGAAAAATGCCTCAAAAAGCCCCCCCCCCCCCCAACAAAAAACACATAATTTCAGTAGGTATTTTTTACATGAAATTTTCATCCGCAAAATCCTTTATTTTTTCCGAGGATGAGGGGGGAGAGCGGGATAAAAAGTTTTACTGATTTTTTATTTCAATTTTTAAAAATAAACAATAATTATTTTTTCACAACTTCTACGTGATTTTTCAAAGTAGATTTTAGTGCTTTTTAGGAACATTAGATTGGAAACTTTGCTGCGATCAGACATTTCTTTTTTATGATTTTAAATATTTTAAACATTTTGAGAGCCCCTGAAAAGCTAAAAAAAAAAATTGTAACTAGCAGAAAATGAATGTTTATTTTTTTATGATATGATAAATTCATACTGCAGTTTGTCGACGATGAAAATAGAAAACATTATTTTTTGGAGTCCATAGAAAAACTAGGAAGAGATAGGAAAGGAAGGAGAAAGGGGGGAGAGGGTTGTCTAGAAATCCTCGAAAAAAGTTACAAAAAATGGGCAAGATTCAAAATGGTAAGCATAGAATTACTTATCGAGAAAATCAAACCTCTCCTCACCGCCACCAATCCCCAGTCATTTCAAAAAAATTCATTAATCGAAATAACTCCATTAAATTCTACGAAGGCAAAAACCTTGAGCAACGCTTTCAAACCAATTTTAAATTTCAACTTTGGTACACCTCTCACTTCTCTTCCTCTAAATGAGCATTTCAAGATACCTAAACTATTCTCTGGTTCTCACAAACATTCTGTGGCGGTGGAATGTACATCTTTTGGGATTATTCTTCTGAAAATCTTATTTAAGTTTCAATGTTGCTCGTTCTTTATCATTAGTTGAGTAAAACAATGTAGAGAATTTTCAAAAAATCTTCTTTTGAATTCGATTGCGAACGTAAGGTACATTTTAAAAGAGAGGAATCGTTTCAGCATTTTTCTCAAACAAAAATTACAGCTAAAGTTAGAACATTCAACTAACTGGAATTTTGAGAATGTTCGACTGTTTATTAAAAAATTTAAACGACTTGATGTTCTTGAGGCTTATCAAGTTATAATTTAAAAGTTTCTATAGGTAGATAAGTAGGTACATGTTTCGCGATCAATAAAACTACATTTGATAGGTACCTAGCAAAAGTTGGACACACGAAATCTCTCACGGGGTTTCTATTTATTATTTTTTAAAGTGAAATTGCGCTTCAATAGCCATCAAACTTTCCCGACACACAACTTGGCATAAATTTCAGAATTAAATTGAAAGTCAAATAACTCAATACTGCAGATACGAACAAAATATAGATGTGAGGTGTAATTAGAAAACACCAAACATTCCAGACAGCTCTCTTGATGATTTTTATGATGAATTAAGGGACGAACGAGCTTATCAGGAGGACTCGGCCCATCAGATTATTAAAAAAATTTCAACATTTTGCAGTATTTTAAAATAAAACAATCGTAATATGTAACACTATTTCCATGCGCACCAAACGTACGAAGATTCCATCAAATTAAACTTTCAACATTCGACCTCATAATAATCTTTTGTTTCGTAATCGAACGAAACACGAATTACTTCGAATACCGATTTAATCGAACATGAAAACCATACCTATTCGCATGCCTATTCGGCTATTCATAGAATGAAAAATATCGAGTACTAACCACCATCAGCATAGGTCTCCGAGCCGTATCCATCTTGTAATCCGTTAGCCCAAGTGCCCTCGTATTTAGCACTCGAAGTAGTCGACTGTCTAACGCCGTATCGTCCTTTGAAACCTTGAGTCCATTCTCCCCTATAGATCCATCTACCTCTTGATTCAACACCCATTCCATGTCGTTTACCATTTTGCCATTGTCCTTCGTAAGCACTCCCACTGAAACAGAGTTAAAATTTACCTCAAGTCAATAACGGTCGCCTGTTGAGCTAAAAACGAAAAAACACCAATATGTATTTAAGCGAAAAATATCAATTTTAACCCATAACATCGCGTTCAAATAATTGACAAGCTCGTAAATTCATCGCAAACCGATAAACTATGTATCGGTTTTTATATTCTAACATTTCTAACGTTCGTTGGAAAACATCGAAAGGTTTTTTTCATCCCGAGTTCGCGTGTATAAAATACCTTTTTTACTTTTTTTAACGTCCTTCTAATGTCATTATTGCGTTTCACTTCGCTTTCCCAATTGTTTAATGGTTTGGTTAGAAATTACAATTGTTTCAATTAGGGTTACTATGTCATAATGAGAAAATCGACTCGATGTTGCGAGCTTCACTCTACAATACTTTATCATCTTCACTACACAAATGAACTTTTCCAAGTTCATTTTCATATAAGTTACGGTTAATTCTTAATAAAAATACTGAGGCAATACATTACACGCAATTTTATTGATAACACATAGACGTATGACCGAACGTTTCAGCAAAACTTGTTGCCTTCTTCAGCGGTAACACGATACTAAAATACACAACGAAAAGCGAAATACAAAGTCGAGAATAGATAAGAGTAGGTAGGTCGAAGATGCAACAATGGACCAAGAGAGAAACATACAAGCATAGAAACTAACTTATTACTAGACGATAAATCTCGTTGAAACTCGCTAAATCTGTCCTAAAATTTATAGCATTATCGCATTGGTTAATTAAAATGCATTCGAGAATGCGTCTTTTTAATACATTCTTTTCAAAAGTCAAAATTTTGACGTTTTCAAAATCGAAAGAATGACCAGTGTTTTTAGCATGTTGAGACAGGGCAGTGGTCGTTTTTGAGGTACGAACATCATATTGGTGCCTATACAAACGATTTGCTAGGTAGGTACCCGTTTCACCTATGTAGACACCATCACAATTATTACATTTGATAGAATATACAATGTTGCTACATTTTAATTTCTCGTTTTTATCTTTCAGCCTCGAATAAAATTTCATTTTAATATTGTTGTAGCTTTTAGCAGCGATTTTGGTGGAGTCAGAGTTTACAATATATTTTATGCGGTCATAATAAACACCAGTATAAGGAATGGATACATATTTAACAGCAGGTCTATCACGAACATTTTCAATGGTGTTTGCACTCTGACTGAATTTATTAGAATGAGAATTGAAAGTCTTACCTCTCCTAAATTTCTTAATGAGATAAAATCTCAGTTTTTTGACATTTTAAAATTCAACAATTTTCCTAACACCATTGTTGAAAAAATTTTCAATTCTCATTCTAATAAATTCAGTCAGTGTGCAAACACCATTGAAAATGTTCGTGATAGACCTGCTGTTAAATATGTATCCATTCCTTATACTGGTGTTTATTATGACCGCATAAAATATATTGTAAACTCTGACTCCACCAAAATCGCTGCTAAAAGCTACAACAATATTAAAATGAAATTTTATTCGAGGCTGAAAGATAAAAACGAGAAATTAAAATGTAGCAACATTGTATATTCTATCAAATGTAATAATTGTGATGGTGTCTACATAGGTGAAACGGGTACCTACCTAGCAAATCGTTTGTATAGGCACCAATATGATGTTCGTACCTCAAAAACGACCACTGCCCTGTCTCAACATGCTAAAAACACTGGTCATTCTTTCGATTTTGAAAACGTCAAAATTTTGACTTTTGAAAAGAATGTATTAAAAAGACGCATTCTCGAATGCATTTTAATTAACCAATGCGATAATGCTATAAATTTTAGGACAGATTTAGCGAGTTTCAACGAGATTTATCGTCTAGTAATAAGTTAGTTTCTATGCTTGTATGTTTCTCTCTTGGTCCATTGTTGCATCTTCGACCTACCTACTCTTATCTATTCTCGACTTTGTATTTCGCTTTTCGTTGTGTATTTTAGTATCGTGTTACCGCTGAAGAAGGCAACAAGTTTTGCTGAAACGTTCGGTCATACGTCTATGTGTTATCAATAAAATTGCGTGTAATGTATTGCCTCAGTATTTTTATTAAAACTCAAAAAACACGCGTTACAATTCCAGTTCTTTTATAGTTAATTCTTAAGACAAAATGGACGCTGTATTGAAACAGAACAGATCGTTGATCTAAGAGAAGATAATACAGAAATGGAATAAAGATGATCGTTATACCGAAACACTGAATTACCTCCAGTTCAACGAACATATTTTTACGACGGTTTTCACCGGCGTAGATAAATGTTATTGTTTTCGCCAAGCTTTTGGTATCACATGTACCATACCTGCTCTTTCAAGTAAATATATTACTTTCCTCGTCGAGTTTTCGCGCTCTTGAAAACTTCCAACGGTATGGAAAATCAATAATAGCGGAGGTATTTATCTCCGAAGCGTTTTTTAAGAGGGTAAAAATTACCTTTACATATTTCGCACTTTTGTTACAAGCCGATGTGTTGTAAAAATTAAGTACTATTGCTCGAAGGCACGCTATCATTTTGTGCATGTTTGTTTTCTTTCGATGTGATCTACGGCGATGGAAACGGTTGACAAGGCAAGCTGTGGATAATTTGAAAGAAAAATAATACTCTTGAATGATAATCGTTTTCCGTACACTTTTAAAGACATTTTAGTAATAAATGATCGTCTTATATACTTTACTTTGACTGTATGTGTGATAAATTAGGTGCCCCGGAATAACGCGATGAAATGGTGGTTGAATGATTATGGTCGGGATATCCGTAGTGAAGGCTTTTTCAGCTCGTAATAAAATATGCATACGAAGGTTTAAAAATGTCTTTCACGTTTGTACTTTCTCTTTTTCTTTAGATCACGAAACACGATCATTTTGAAGGATAATTCAGCGAAGATATGAAAGAAACGAACCGAACTACGAACAATCGTATCATGCATCAATAATCACTAATCAGAATTCAGAGATACAGCAGGATGATTGTACAATATTGAAGTGCAAGCATATATTCCGGAGGAAACAGATTCACTTTTACTCACTTTTATTTCACTGTCACTTTTAATTATCTTTCATTCTTTCATTTATCATCAATCATTATGGAAAAAAATTGCAAAATCCCTCAAGAAATCTCGAAAAAAATTTTATTTGTGCTCCAGCGCTCTCTGGTGGTGAGAAAATGTAAACGAACGTTGTTTACAAAATGAACCAATCAGCGCCCAGAATTTTTTGAATTCAATCAAAGTAGATTGCTGATTGGCTGTTCTTAATTGAGTCTGGAATTCAGGCTGTCACTGGAATTTTTTTGATAAAAAAATTTCAATTCCAGTGATAAGGGTAAGGGTAAGTAAATTTAATTGAAATTGAATAATTGGTTTAATTTATTATATAGTTTGAATTAGGTGTTTCTGTATTTGTGGATGAAATTCGGCAATACCAGTATTGATTGATTGATCCTTTCAGTTTCAATTTCAGATTTTTGAATATCTGGATTTCCCTGTATTCTTCAAGACAAGACGATGTTCAGACTTCAGAAACTTCAGACACATCCGGGGTCATGTTTCTTATCTTCGACAGTGCTTCGTTCAAATCACCAACTAACTATATTCACACTCAAGTAAATGATGAACGTGGATTGATGATAATCCCAGTAAATTACTCAGTCTGCTGATCCATAACCTCATTCCAATCTCACACGAGTACGTAAACATTGCATTAGTGTGATGCACTCATTTGTTCTCATCGTAAAATCCCATGTGTTTGCAGCTTTATATAGGCTATCTTACATTTCCCAACAAGTACCTACTTCCTACACATTGTATTCGATACCGAGAAAAAAGGACTGCTACGCGTTGTGAATAATGTATAGAAACACTGACGGAAAAATTCGTCAATTTCACAATTTGTAAAGTAAACCGAGCTCTTTGTAGGGTAGGCTGGGATTAAAATAATTATCCGAAAAGAATCGACTCAGTCAAAAGGAGAGAACGATTATACGAAGTGTTGAATTTGTTTAGGGGTAAAGGTGATTAAAAGATTGAATTAATTTTACATTACGAATACCAATACAGCACCGCTGCGCCAGTTTGAACGTAAATAACTAAGTTGAACGGACGCCTGTATTAAAATCAGAAGATTATGAATTATTACGAATGGGAAAGAGGACGACAACGTCGACGTTCGACGACGAATTCGAAGCACAAGCACACATTAATGACGTGTTTGCGGCGGTGTTTTGATACCGTACGTAAGATATTACCGTGTAAGAGTTTATTTCTTTGCGCAGATTGTTTTCATTAATTTGTCTCGAGAGTTTTTTACGCGTTCTTCAAAACGCTATCGTTATGCGGAGCGCAAGTATACGTATTCATTCGGGTTCGGAATATGAGCATATAGTTTTTCTTTCAACTACCCTACCTATCCGTAGATCCATACAACGTAACGATAAACGTATAATTAACCTTAATAACGTAATTATTTTGTTGCTTAATAAATTTTATCTTAAACTAAAAAGTCATTTTAGTGGCAAATAGAAATATTGTGACAGTTGTGTGTTGGAACCCAAGGCATGAGTGGTACGACGTGGGAACGAGAATTGGCAAAAGAAATGGCCGACATAAAACGCGTTATTTTTAACATGCGTCTTCCGAGAATTCTTCCAAACTCTGTTTTATCTGCTCTTTTCTTTTACTCGGCCATTATCTATTATTTCTCCGGTGTGTCGCGTGTCCTGCTGTCTTTTGTGGTTACAATGTACCTACGCTTATCTTATTATTATTCGTTCAATAATCCGTATTACAATGAAACAACCATTACACAGACATATCGTCTGAGCTGAAATGTTCAAATACCCTCGATTTAAATTTGAAAAATTACCCTAGGATTTTTTTGCTTTCAGGTACCATACTATATCGAACAAATTGACATGAAACCCATGTTTTGTGAAAATGTGAGTTACCTTCTGGATGGAAATCTACCGTACCTCGGGTAATTTTTCTTCTCAATTTGAATTGATGTTGTTGCTTGAAAAACTATAGGTACCTTACCAATGGGATTCAATTTCGCGACGTACTTTACCTATCTTTACACGTAAGCGAAAACCAACTACAGTAACGAACGGTTTGCGAAACACGTGAATTTTCCGTTACGATGAATGGAATATTTTCATATCAGCGTCGCCGTCGTCTAATCGTCTTATAGGTTGACAATTTTGGTTTTCAACTTAGGTGGATTCTGTGACATTCTGATTCTGAATTTTTGATGTTGAAAAAAGACCTTATAATGTAAACATTTTCGGGGTAAAAAAATGAGAATGCGTTATTTTAACGCCATTTTCTAAGGCTTTTATGTATCAAACAGACGAAAATTAATTGGAAATATGTAAATTTGCTCGTTTGAGAATTTGCATTCGAATGCTGGAAACAGCGAAATGATATGTTTTTCATGAGTTCATGACTTATCATATGAGGAGCTTGGAATCAAAACTCACTTTTGCCACCAAAAATCGATATGCGTTTTTTTGCGGATTCTGATACTTCTTCAATTTCTCTATCACCCTACAGAATCCATTTTTCCGAATTAGGCCCCAGTTCTTCACAATTTCGTGTTAAAAAGTGCCCTTGGAGTCAAAACTCACTTTTGCCAGTGGCAAAAGTGAGTTTTGACTCCAAGCTATTAAAAAAAACTGTATTTTGAAGGTCGCATGGAAGTCTACAAAGCCAAAATAATTCAGTTGCAACTTCGGAAGCATTTTCTGATAGTGAAAATACCGAAAATGGTAGTTTTGAATTTGGAAGTGATGCAACTGAGGAGGTAAAAAATTGGATGTATTGAGCGCTCAAAACTTTTAAAGCTCTCTGGAGGCGGAACAAAATACTCTACAGAAAAATGAGATCGATGAAAATTGTAGAAAATTAAATTTCCAATCGACATAATGTCGTTAGTTTTTTTCTAGAGTGCTTAGTTTTCGATATATTTGCAAAAGAAAGTATAATTTTTGGAAAAATTCAGCGCTCAAAACTTTTAAAGCTGTCTGGAGACTGAAAGAAGCATTCTACGGAAAAATCAAGTCGAGGAGAATTGTAGAGAATTAAATTTCCAATCGACATAATGTCGTTAGTTTTTTTCTAGGAGGCTTATTTTTCGATATATTCGCAAAAGAAAGTAAAATTACCCCACCTTGGAATCAAAACTCACTTTTGCCAAACTTGATAGCCATACTGCAACGATATGGCAACTTGAAAAAAAAAATTTTCTCATGGAATCCTATTTAGTAGTCTTACTCAAGAGTTTGACACACTTTGCGGCGTTTTTTTCATCAACGCACTAGGCGAAATCAGTTATTATCGGTTTTCTCAAAACTTTGTCCGATGGCAAAAGTGAGTTTTGATTCCAAGCTCCTCATATGTACGAGATGACTTTACTTCACCTGCCCTTTTGCTTGTTTTATCTCGTACCTATACGTGTGAAAATAGTACCTATCTTATACCCTCTTTTTCTCAACATAAAAGGATCAACGTTACATTTTCATTACAGCTGTCATGCAATTAATGGACGCGGACGCGATATCTTGATTAATCAGCTTTCTCAATGAGTTTCAAGAAGGAAAAAAGCGAAACTCACGTGTTAGTATAGTACCTACCTACCTATGTGTGTGGTTTATGTGTTGCGAGGTGACGTTTACACGTGGCATGGCAGGAGAAATTCGAAAGGGTGAGTTTGGTTTATAACCCTTAATGAATGCCGACTAGGAAATATTTATGACTTATTTGTTTTGTTTATTGTTTATTTAGCGTGTCTAACAGGGGGCGAGACCGATTTGAAAATAACACGTGGCGGAAAATCGGAAAAAAACTAGCTACTTAAATTAATTTTATGAGTAGCGAATTACTAGGTGAGTATTTCACGGTTATAGCGCCATAAATCAACGGCGTTGCTGATAAGAAAAATTACAGCTATTAGATTGCCTTGATTGAAGGATCTGGTATACAAGGTGTCCCAAAATCTAGACAGTTTTTTCCAAAAAAGCTTTATTTGATTTTTAGGTAACTTTTTGATGGTATAGAAATTTAATTATTATGTTTTCAAAAAATGGCTCGATTTTGGTTCAGTTTTGAATTAGAATGTGGAAATAATGGAAGAATTAAATGTATCCAAATAACTTGGCGTCACATTCCCGCTTTTAAGAATTAATCTGGAGGGGGGCTGAAATTTGGCATTATATAGTATCTAGATGGTGCCTCAGATATTTCTTTTATACAGGTGGCGATTTTTTTACCCTCTCTCCGCCTTTTCTGCATGATCTGTAAAATTTGGTTGTAAATTGTTTTTACTTGTGTGTTCTTGCTAGTTTGGTTCAAATTCGTTCTTTTTTTTTACTCATCCTGGCACTAAAAATAATTTCTACGGATTTCAAAACCGCCAACTGTGTGTATCATTTTCCTTTTATTCCTCGAAAACCCAATTTTTCGATTTTTAAAAATTGAAATGGCGTTTTTGGGTGATTTTTTACACCTTCCAAGCAGAAAATGATTGAATCTGATCAGATCCAGATATTCCATTAATCCAATTTGACCTGACCTGAAGTAGGTTGATTAAATTAGATCAATTCGGACCGGATTAGATCCAATAAGGAAGACCTGATCGAATCTGACCAGATCTAAATAAATTTGATCAAAACTGATTATTCAAACCAGATCAAACATGATCACATTCGGGCATTTTCAAGGCCAATTTAGCTGTGAAGTGGTCTAATCAGAATAATATAGTTCTGATGGAAGTAGTTCTTTTCATCTGTTCAGACCTGATCAGCTTCATTAATTTTTCCCTGGGTCTAAAAAAAATGACATAGCTGAAAAAAAAACTGAAAATTCCTTCACCCATCATTTGGGGGTTTGGGGCTAAATTTGAAAAAAATTATCGAAGTCATACGATGCATCGAATAATATGTTTTTGAAGATGCTGGACACGAATATGATCTTATTTTTTGGATTCGACCACTTCCACCCTGTTTCACCCCCCCCCCCACCAAACTTTATTATTTAGAGGGTTTCAATCTGAAAATTTAGATGAATCGCAAGGAATCGCCTTTAATAACGATCTGCGAGTGTAAAATGTTGAAAAATTCAATATTATTAGTACCTAGGTAGTATCAAATTGTAGGCTTTTGAAGACACTGATTTCAAAAATTTCAAAAATTTGATTTTTCTGAAATCTTGGTACTGTTTTTTGAAAAAAAAAGAAAAATATTATACTTTCTTATTCTTTTTTCAACTGGCTACACTGCTTTTTCAGTGTTACGATTACAAACCCCTGTTTTTTTGTTATATTCTAAAGGTATTGCTTTTTGGCAAAAATGGCAAAAAAATCCGCATTTTCTCAAAATTGCCAAAAAGTTTCGTTTTTTACTAAAAATTGTCATCCTTTTACAAAAAATTCCAAAAGATCTCACTTTTTTTCAAAAATTATCCACAAGTTTCCCTTTTTGCCAAAAGTTGCCAAAAAGCTCAAAAGCTGTAAAAGATGGTTTTACTTTTTAGACAAAAAGTGTGAAAAAAACACTTATTTGCCAAAATGATAAAAATTTTCACTTTTGTGCTAAAAATTGTTGAAAAGTTTCGCTTTTTTACCAGAAGTGCTAGAAAGCTCTGCTTTTTGCCAAGTCGCTTTTTTGCATAAAATTCTAAGAAGTTTCATTTGTTTTTCTAAAAATTGTCAAAGTCTCGCTTTTTGCATAAAAATTGCCAACAGTTCTCAATTTTTGTTGAAATTTGTCAAAAAATACTGTTTTTTGCCAAAATTGTTTGAGTCTTGATCAAGTTTCATTATTAAATACTCACTTAATGCACTTTTTTTTGAAATTTTTTTTGCTTTAAAAATTATTGTTTTTCATGTTTTGTTACTTTTTTGGTTATTTTTTAAAAATATTTTAGCTATTATACTTTTTTTTGGAGGAAGAATTGAGTACAAGCCCTGTTAATTTAATACAAATAGGTACTGAACTAGATACATTTGAAAATTTAAAAATTTTTGATTTTGTTCCTCCTCTTTGGAGTCCATTTTCGGGTTATGAAGTAAAATGGTCTTAAAAAATAAATTCTACACTCTCAAAAATACACATTTTGATGCCCACTAGATTGTATTTTTGAAAATTTTCAATTTTGCATCTCTCCTTTGGTGCTCATTTGGAGTTTCTGGGTCAAATGGCCATCAAAAAAAAAGTCGACGTTCTCAAAAAGTCCCATATCCGAAGTTTCAACTTTTCAAGTGCAAAATTCTAGGTTTCAAATCTTGACTCAAAATTCAAATTGACATGTACCATAGTGAATCGGACATTGATTCAGAGGAGAGAAGAGGGAGGAATTATCAAATTTTAAATTGAAAAAAATGAAAATTGGATTTGGACAATTCAAAAAAATGAAATGTTTTTTTCAAATAAATTTGTTGCGTGAGAAAGGGCAATTCCTTGAAATTTAATGAGTAATGAAATTGAACGAAATTGTTTCAGGCTTTGAAATCACATTTTCAACCTTTCCAGCAAAGAATGGAGTTGCTGCAATTTTGAAAACGGAGTTCTTCAATTTTATCGGAGAATGTAAAGATATGTTCCAAAATGAACTACATATCTTTCTGGAACGTGAGGTTCTGATTTATGGCGATCCTGGTTCCAAACAACGAAACAGCTGCAATATTTTGTTAATAAATCCATCACGTGGCTTTCAAATAATCACCATGAACCTTGGTAGGTATTTGATCTGAATAACTGATTGTTTGAATTTTTCTTTTTAGTCTTTCAGTTTCTACAATAGGTAGTCTGTAATTTATCGTTTGTTAGCCTCAGAAGTCATCTTTTTTATACGTCTTAAAGTCCCTTCCTTCCCCTAAAATACGAGTAATAATGTGGACTTCATCCGTAGGACCACATTATTCTATCGAGTTCCTCGTATATTCTCATTCTCTCCCCTTTCTTCTCTTCTTTCAGAGTAATACCAGCAATTGAATCGAATCAGTATTACAAATATTAGAGATTTCGAGGAAATGGATTCTCTGCTTTAATTCCGTCGCCACTCGCGTGAATAAATAATTCTCCCACGAAGACTCATTATCATTGTCAGTCATTTCGGATCATCCTGTATCGCGAAAAAAAAAAATGCACAAAAGCAGCCCTTGAAATTATTCTACTTTTCATGGTAATGCATCGCAAAAAATTCTCAATTTTGCCAAATTACATAAAGTGCAAAATTGGCATCAGCATTTGAAAACAAAACGAATCATCATCGCATCAGTTTTTTCTCTTACTTTCATTTAAATTACAGTAAATGTAATTCTTCGTCGAAGTCGTATTAAAAATGTAATTTCCCCTGGCGGCTCTGTCCCTGTATATAGTTCTTTCTATTCGTTAGGGGAAAAATCTTAAATTGAAAATACGAACGAAATATTGAGTTGAAAGAGAACAACGTATTCAAAAACGTTCCTCGCTTTATTATCCGAGTACCTGTAAAATTACATATTTTTTTCCTCTTCTCTCTTATTCAAGGAGTACTCGAGCAAAGGCCTTATATACAAACTGTACCATTGGTTCATTATGATGATAACGTCTTTTTACATGGATTGGGATTGGGAATCAGCCTCTTCGACTTGGACGATGCGACTAGGTAACGAGCAACAACGTAGGTACAAAACACACGAAACTTGCAAACAATAAGCAAATCATTATTTTCTTTCGAATTTTATCGATTAATTTGTTTTCACAGGCATGGAAGCGAAGACGCGCGGTACGTGAGACGACCGTGAATAGTAAATTCATAACGATTGCCATGCTATAGTGGCTATGGCGGTCATTTTCAAGTACATATCGAATCAAGGGTTAATATGATTGTACAATACACGTCGAGAATCGAAATAATTATGTAAGTTGGTAAATAAATTAAACGTTAGATCGAAAAATAAACACCGTAAGGTAAAAAGCTCTCGGCGGCGCCCGGGTAAAGGTAGGGATATTTTTAAAGCTCTCTCGCGCTAATGTTTCTTTCTCCGTCTTGCTCACCGTATCTCTTTCTCTTTCTCTCAGTTTGACGAGTATATATATAAAGAAAACAAGCTACACAATGCGTTATAAAGTGTGTTGTTATGCGAAGCAAGAATAAAAATTTCACTTGGAAATGAGGAAATTTGTTGTTGATTTTAGTCGTAAATATACATTAAAAGAAAAAAAAAAAGGTAGACTGTGTGCGATAATGTTTCTGCGCGAGTAAGAAAAGACGAGTAAAATGAGAAACTCCATGCATAATAAATTTGTTAAACTAATAAAACCCGAGCCCTAGTCCTATACTAGTCGCGAGGGATACACGCTATAAATTTTATTTAGTCGGTCGAACGAGGACGCAGGGCACCAAGTTATGTTGTCGCAGGTTCTACAAATTTAACTGCGAAATGAGAAAAACGAGAGCACGAAAGAATACTTAAATACACCGACTGGAAGGCAATAATCAAGTTGTCGTGTACAGTACAATTGGCAAAAAGTGCTGAAAGTCGAATTTAGCTGACTTTTTTGTGGCTCAAAAAAATCCAGTTGGGTTCACACAATATAGACGTAGTGTAGATTTTCATAGGTGTGAAGCTGATGAGGGGAGGGGGGGGGGTCGAGCCCCAAATTTTTTAATAGGTTAGTGCAAGGCAATTTACCACTCCGAATATGTTTATTGTTTACTTTAATTTGCCAGTTTCAGAATGAAGCATTCGTGCCCAGTAATGTGTGATTTTAGGGCAAATTAAGCACAAAAAATGGTTACTGACGTCATCAAGTCGTGCCCCCCCAAAAAAAACTATATCCAGGTAATAAAGGAGTTCGTTCCACACCAATTGAACCAGAATTCGCGAAAAATGGCTGGCACAATAGGACGCTGTAAAATTTCAAAATGATACCCCCTTCAATTTATAGTAAAAATGAAACTTTATGGGATAATTCAAAAGTGACCTTGCGACCTATCAAAATAGGTTAAAATTTTGCGAGGAATACAAATATTTCAACGGAAGCATATTTTGAGCATTTTTGAAGAATTTTTAGTTCGAAATTGGGTCAAGGTTTTCGGGATTTTTCAAAAAAGTGTCACATGACTCATCAAAATGGATTAAAAATTTACGAGAAATCAAAATATTTCGACTAAAATATATTTTGAGCACCTTCGAAAAATTTTGATCCCTAAAATTAAACATGACTCTGGTGGTTTTTGAAAAAAGAGTCATGAAACTTATCAAAATGAGTCAACATTTTGACAGAAAATCAAAATTCTCCATCAGATTCACTTTTGAGCAGATTTGAAGATTTTTGAGTCCAAAATTGGCCATGATTTTCAGGATTTTTGAAAAAGATGTCTTCGAGATTTATAGAAAAGGATTCAAAATTTTTCTAGAAATTCAAATAAGTATCTCGCCTAAAATCTATTTTGTGGGTTATTGAGGAATTTTGAGCACAGAACGTGAATCGTGATTTTTGAGGGTTTCGAAAAATGTGTCATGCAACCTATTAAAACGGGTTAACAATTAACATAATGCGAGGAATTGAAATATTTCGATTAAATTGCATTTAAGTACATATTTTTAAAGAATTTAGAGCATTAAAAAATCGATCACAATTTTGAGAATTTTTGAAAAAAGTGTCATGCAACCAGCAACCTATCAAAATTAGTTAAAATTTTCGAGAAATTCAAACATTTCGCCTGAAATGTAATTTGTGCATTTTTGAAGAAGTTTGAGCCTAAAACTGGATCATGATATTTGAGATTTTTGACAAATTGTCACTCAACCAATTAAAAAGGGTCAGATTTCTTGAAAAATGAAATTTTTTTACTATATTGAATTTGGAGGGTTTTTGAAGAATTTCCAGCCCTAAAATGTGTCCTGATTGCTGCAGTTTCTAAAATGATGCCATGAAACCAATCAAAATAAATTAGAATTAGGACAGAAAAATAATTTTTGAACAGTTTTGAAAAATTTTGAGCTGAAAATTTGTCATGATTTTCAGGACTTTTGAAAAACGTGTCATGTGATCTCTCAAAACGGGTCAACATTTTGCTACAAATTCAAGTATTTTGAGTAAAATGTATTTTGTGCATTTTTGAAGTATTTCGAGCCCAAAGTAGTATCATGACTTTCTGTGATTTGAAAAAAGTTGTCAAGCAATCAATGAAAATTGGTTAAAATTTCGATTATATTGTAGCTTATTTTGAGCATTTTTTAAGAATTGCAAGACCAAAAATTGATGATGATTTTTCGAATTTTTGAAAAAAGTGTCGTACAATGAATGAAAAATCAAAATGAGTGAAAATTTCGTTGGAAATTCATTTACCTGCATATTTTGGCTAAAATACCTACACTTATTATTTTGGGCATTTTTGGAGTATTTGTAAGCTCAAAACGGGATCATGGTTTCTAGGACTTTCAAAAAACAGTCACACTTCAATAAAAATGGGTTATAATGCAGAAAATTGAAAAAATTTCCATCACATTTACTTTTGAGCAGTTTTGAAAAATTTTGAACTCAAAATTGGTCATGATTTTTTTGCTTTCTGAAAATATTGTCATGCGATCTATCAAAATGGATGAAGTAAAATTTTGACAGAATATAAACAATTTCTTTGAAAATATTTTTTTGGACATTTTTGAAAAATTGCAGCTTTTTTTTGATTTCAGGAAACTATCGAAAAAGGAAAATGTGGTCTATCAAAGTAACTATAGGTTGGTATTCGAGTATCATGATAAGCTGCGTTTAGAAATTGACAGTCAGTCTTACTTTACATGAATACGAAGAGTAGTGATGACAAATTTCCACTCATAAGGTATAAGCGGGTTCTGCGCCAGGAGTAAAATTGAACTCCCAATTGACCGGAACAAAAGGGAATTTTGGGCTCAAAATTCTTCAAAACTGCTCAAAATATAGTTCAGATAGAAATTAAAATTTTTTTTGAAATTTTAACCCATTTCGACTGGTTTTGTGATATTTTTTTCAAAAACTCCAAAAACCATGATCAATGCTACGTCTCATAATTCTTCAAAAATGCTCCAAATACACTGTAGTTGAAATGTTGCAATTCCTCGCGAAATTTTTATCAACTTTGATCGGTTGTATGACATTTTTTTCAAAAATTTCAAAAAAATTGTAATTCTGATTTGGGCTCAAAAATCTTCAAAAATGTACCAAATGCATTTTTGTCGAAATACAAATGTATTTGAATAATTTGGGAAACTCTGACCCATTTTGATTGGTCGAATGATTCCTTTTTCATAAATCCTGAAAATCATGAATTCATGACCCAATTTTGAATTCAACATTCATCAAAATTTCTCTAAACTTGTTCTGATAGAAAGTTCTGATTTTCCGCTGAACTTTCATCTTATTTCAATAGGTTACTTAGCACTTTTTTCGAAACCCCTTAAAATCATAACCAATTTGAGGGCTCACGGGTTCTGCGCCAGGAGTAAAAATTGAACTTTCAATCGACTAATTTATAAGGGAAATTTTGGGCAAAAAATTCTTCAAAACTGCTCGAAGGATAGTTCAGATGGAAATTTTATTTTTTTTTCGAAATTTTAACCCATTTTGATTGGTTGCATGATATTTTTTTTTTTCAAAAACTCCAAAAATCATGATCAATTCTAGTGTTTAACATTCTTCAAAAATACTCCAAATAAATTCTTATTCGCTTTGATCGGTTGTACATTTTTTCAAAAATTCCGGAAAATCGTAATTCTGTTTTTGGGTTTAAAATTCTTCAAAAATGTATCAAAATGTATATTTTTGTCGAAAATACTTGAATTTTCTCGGAAATTATGACCCATTAGATTGGTTGGCTGATTCCTACTTCAAAAATTTTGAAAATCATGACCCGATATTGGGCTCAAAATTCATCAAAATTGCTCTAAATTAGTTCTGATGGAAAATTTTGATTTTCTGCTGGAATTTTAGATCATTTTAATAGGTTACTTGGCACTTTTTTCGAAAACCTTCAAAATCATAACTCATTTCAGGGCTCAAAATTCTTCTAAAATGGCTCAAAATACATTTTAGTCGAAGTATTTTAGTTTCTCGTGACATTTTTACTCATTTTGATATGTCCCATGACACCTTTTCGAAACCCCCTAAAATCACGATGCTGTATTGGCCTTAAAATTCTTCAAAAATGATGAATCCAAAATACTCCATATCTGTGAAAAAACCCAACCGAAATTTTTGGGCCACAACAAAGTCAGCCAACTGACACACTTTTCCCACAGAATCGTTGAATATTAATATAAAAATTGCATTTCATCGTACCAATTGTTAGTACATAGAAAAAATTACAATCCCTTCTCTTTCTCTCAGTGCCCTGTTTCGGACGCTAGTGTACTCGTAAGTTCAAGGTTTCACCACTCGCGAGTACCTGTAGTGAGATGAAGGAGGGTACGAGCGAGGAGAGTGTGTTTACATTTGAATGCGATGGTGCGAACGAGATGGTGGAAAATATCGTCGGTCGGGATGATTTTCACGAGCTGACGCGACGAGCTCATTGATACTAACGCAAGTACACGTATAAGCTGAATGGAGAATGAGAAAGATAACGGTATATTTTTTATTTTTGTTTTCAGACCGGGGTCGTCGCAGCTTTCAGACACGATTTTCTCAAATACCGTATAGTGGATAAAATTGTACGAGTATCTGTGTTACACACCTGGGCCAAGTGTAAACTCCGGATACTTCGAAACCGAAATGCCAAGAGCCGCAGTAAGCTCCTTGACCTTTGGGACCGGTGCAGACTCCGTGCCCGTGTGCTTTACCATCTTCCCAACCACCGCAGTATGTGCCACCATCGTCGAAATCGAATCTTCCGCCGTTTAGTTGGGCGCTCTTGTTTGAGGTGACGGCGGTACCTGTAGCGGCAGTGGACGCCGGAGATGATGTGGAATTTGTATTGTGGTAGCCCCCCGGCGCCGGATATCCTTGTTGCATCACACAAGGCCCCCGTCCCGTAAAGCCAAAGCCGCCGTCGTTGTGGTCGTCACCGCCGCCGCCGCGAGCACTATAAAATCACATTAATCGTTTCTATAAATAGAATTAACAAACGTGAACAAATAACAACCGTCCCGCACATCGTGTAACACCAATACACACGCTAATGAAATTTCAACTCCACCACGCCGGATCAAAAAAAGATTTACATACGCAGATCGCGGATATACCACCGATATAGATGGAATTACGTGTAGAAGACTTTATAAAAAACGCGACGGCCGCGGCAGCAGGCACACAAGATGAGAGAAAAACCAGCACACACCGCACGTTTCCGATTCCTTTTGCCTATTATAACAACTATGATGATTACGCGCGACGACGACCACGTTCACCTTAGTAGATATTATATGATTACGGACGTGTAGACGAAGGAAAAAAATACGAGCTGCGAGTAAGAAAAACGCACCGAGTAGCGGCCAATGGTCGTCACTACACCAGAAAAACACGATTGTCGAAGAAAGTCGACGACGAAAACAGCGACCATTTCGACAGGCCGTCGTCCTATATCCAACTGCTCTCACTCTGGTAATTCAGAATTTTTTTTTCTCTTCGCTTCGTTACTCGAGTCGAGTCGACGCGTTCTGCGTCGACGTCGTACCGCCGTCTCCGTCGTCGCCTCAGCCCCTAGCCCTAGCCCATGTGTCTTTACTTGGCATACGTCGTTACCAAAACGGACTTTTGTGAAAGAATGCCAATGATTCCCAAATTCCAATACTACGCGTTTCTCGCGGCGCAGCTCTTCGTTCGTTCTCTTAGCTTTTACATTATTATACCCCCGTTTCGCGAGATGAGATGTTCTATACGCGATTTCAAATTCGTCTTCGTCTTCCACTAGTGAGAGACTATGCGAGCGTCGAGATGAAAAAAAGCGACGTCGGATCATCGCCGGCGCGGCGTATAACCATTAGCCCAGTCAAACTAGCTCAATTCTTGACCTAACCTTTCGAAAAATGGAAGTTGGTTGTTTTTTTTTTTTTGCAAATAGGTACATATATGGTTCTTTCTTATAGAGGTTCAGATGGGGGAGGGGGTTGAAACGTTCTCACAAAGTGGGGTTTCACTTATACTTTCTCAATACGAAAAAATTAGCTGTGCCCTTGTGCATCGGGCACAGTTGTTCATTCTCAAAAAAAAAAAAAAAAAAAATTGTTAGATAAAAATAAAAACTGATGAGTAAAAATGTAATTATAAATTAAAAAATTGAAAATATGTAAAACAAGCGTTGGCTATTAACTTTTTTTGCGATCGAAAATAGATAGTTTTGTGATATTCTTTTCAGATTCCGAACATTTCATCAATTTTTATGCATTTTCACTGGTTTTAATTTGATTTTTTAGAGTTCGAACAATGTTTTACGCAACTTTTGCAAAATTTCGCTTAATTTCATCAACATTACCAGATTTTGACAATGTTAGGAATTTTTTAGTCGATTTTACGTTTTTTTTTTTAAAATGATAATTAATGTAACTTTTCCAGAAATGTATTCACTTTGAATTATACAATAATATTCAATCAATTTTTTCGTAATTTTGAACATATTTTTTTCTGCAATATTCAGTGAATTTGCCCCTGAGAGCTTCAGGGTTGATATTTGCATGGAAGGTGGGTACCTTTGAGCACCTTCCGTCAGGAGAGTTTCAGACCCCCAGACCCCCCGTTTTTGAGAAACCCCCCTTTTCTGAAATTACAATGAAAAAATTTTCTCAGCCCCATGTGAACCGATTTTTTAAATTTTTTGGTATGTTGTGAACATTCATAAGAGGTACCCCCACAAAAATTTTCACCCCCCCTCCCCCCATATTTTTCTTTTAAAATGGAGTTTTTTTTAGCTTTGTTTACCTGTTTTATCGATGACCATGATTCGTCACAAAAATGAGAATAGCATTTTTAAGTGTGTTTTTGACTCCTAAACAACATATATTTTTTTTCAAAAAAAAAAAATTGTGGTGGGTCGTGGTAAAAAATTGAAAAAACCTTCAGAGGGGGTAAAAATGGATTCTGGTGTAAATTATTGTTTTTGGTAAACGAGGTGTCGTTTCCATATGAATCGAACCCCCCGAACACGAATATGACGTCCAATTTTATATTACTCTCATCCACACCCCTCCAGTGCCTCTGCCCCCACTTCAATTTTCACAGTATTGAAAGTTGCGATATTTTCATAATATTGGTGTCATTTTCATATGACTCGAACACCCCGAACACGAATATGAAGCCCAATTTTATGCTAACTTCATCCACACCCCTACAGGGTGGGGAGGGGGGAGAAGGTAGTGAAAAATTATAGCCTTGATAATTTTTCAAAAATTTGGTACACTTCTTCCAAATGCCTGGCGAAGCCACTACTGGTAAATTTCTTTTTGAAAAGCTCATGCTCATAATGTCTTCAGAAAACTATAAATTCTCGGATTTCGAGCAGCAATAAACGGATGTAGAAATATTCAAAAGCGACCTTACGACCTCTCAAAGGAGGTTAAAATTTCGCGAAAAATTCAAATATTTCGACGAAAATGTTTTTTGGGTATGGTCTATACCTATTTTTAAGGAACTTTGAGCCCAAATTTTGGTCGTAATTTTTAGGATTTTATAAAAAGGGTCGTGCAATTTATCAAAATGGGTCGAAATTTTACGAGAAATCCAAATATTTTAACTGAAACGTATTTTGTAGAATTTTTAAAGAGTTTTGAGCCTAAAACCTGATCATACAGGGCTCGTAGGTACATCTACATACCTACTTGATTACTTTTTAATAAGCAACCGAGTAACTAAAGTTACTTAGATACTGAGAAGAAACAAACTTCCGGTTACTTTTTCAAAATTTTAATTTTTTTTTAAAAAATTTTAAATTCTTTTTTCCAATTCTCGGTCCTACTTTTGAAGAAAAAAAAATTGATAATATCAATAATCGAATCATTTGAAAAAATTCCTATTCAGTTTCACGTTTACCTATTTATTCTTTTTCAACTGGATATACGAGTACTTCCTTTTCAACGTTACTGTCACAATAGCTCTTTCTTTGACTAAAATTGTCGCAGTTCCACTTCTTGTCAAAAAGTGTAGTTTTGTTTTGAAAAATCGATAAAAATTAATCGCTTCTCTGCTAAAAATTTCAAATATCTCACTTTTATTCCAAAAATTGTCCAAAATCCTGGTTTTACTGTCGAAAATTTCCAGAAAGCTTTGATTTTTTGTCAGAATTTCAAACGTCTCTCTTTCTGTCAATATTTTCCAAAAAAAAAAAAGTAACTTTCTTACCGAAAAGTTGCAAAAAGGTTTCAATCACTTTATCCCAATAATTTCAGAAACGGTTTCGCATTTTGCTAAAAATTGACAAAAGTTGTCGTTTTTTACCAAATGGGTATAAAATCTTGCTTTTTTCTAAAATCTGTTTCAAAAATTGCTCAAATGTCTTTCTTTTTTGGGAAAAATTGCCAATAAAAGCTTTGCCTTCTACTAAAGACAAATTCCTACTTTTTTTGCATGAAATTGCCCAAAATTCTCGATTAACTACCGGTCAAAAAGTTGAAAAATAGCGTCACTTTTTTGACAAAAATTTGGTAAAATGTTATTTTTTGCCGGTATTTTGTTTTTTTTTTTTTGTTTCTTCCTTAAAATGTATTGTTCACCTTTGTAACTTTTTTGGTTAATGAAGTTTTTTTTTAGAAAAAATTGAGTACGAGCCGTCGGAAAAGTATCGTACAACTTATCTAAATAATTGGTCAACATTTTTTGAGAAATTCAAATATTTTGACTCAAGTGTACTTTGGGCATTTTTGAAGAATTTTGAGCCACAAATTTTGGTCAAGATTTTCAGAATTTCATGCAACCTATCAAAATACATATATTTGTAGATTAAAATCTGTAGTCTGAAAACGCTGAAAAAAGTTTACGTTTTCGTTTCCCTTCCCTTTCCTTTCCATTTCTATAGTACCTATTTCCAAAGTATACTATCCCCTTCTCAAAAAAAACCTCAAAACATTCATTTTTATCGTTTTTATGTAAAAGAAAAGAATGAATAATATTGTTAAAATTTTTTACATCTGAATATTCGAGTGAACAAAAAACTAAGAATTGAAAAAATGTTACACTTTTTATGAAAATCCATATGATTTTGAAAAATAGAAACGATGCATACAATTATGTACATATAACTAAGTATGTGGTAACTGATAGCGATTCAGGGCATGGAATAATGCAAACTATTCTCAATCGACTCTCCTCCTAATCATGTATCAAGCTTCTGCTTAAACCTGGAAGATAAATCATATTGTTACTCGTATCTAATTGGTTTTTCGATTTACATACCTAAGTATGTTAGGTATCTATGTATACTTAATGAAACATAAGTAAATGCTTACCCACAAACGGAGCGCTAATGCCGGACTGTTGTGAGATATCTGTAAAAATTCAAAAAAGAAGCCATTACCATATCAAATAATGATAGATTCAGAAATGTCACGCGCCAATCTTCTCATGAATTCACCTTCAAAGTCAACAAAATTTCAACTTTCAAACATTTCGAAGGGCTTACCAAAAATATTTATGTAATCATCACTTCTTCCAGTGAATTCAATTGCTTACATAGGTTTAGGTACATTTATCTACATGTATTAGTTCTTTCAATTTTGTATGTGAGTAAACATTTTGTAAGGGATTTTTTTCTGGTTCCAAAAAATTGCACGTCGCACCAGAAACTACGGCCAGAATTGTCAAATTTTGTAACTTTCGATACCCACGCCATTTCAGTTTTCTGAATATAGGCATCTTTCAGGAAAATTTAGTTGGTTTCGGGATGCGATTAGTCAGATTAGTAAAAACATCATTCCAATGGGCGCGGGACGGAACACTCGAACGCTCCTTTGTTTCTGCAAGGTTGACTCTTTGGTATGTTTCATGAGTAAGATGGTCAACTTGAAATAAATAACTCACCAATTCCACCATGTCTTGCTACTGCATCGTTGAAAAATGAAATATATACATTCAAGTTTTAGAATTATGTTCATTTAAATTTGGCGGGAGAAAAATATTGTCCTATACTTACGTGAATAAAAATCACTTATATACTGGAGGACAATCTCTGTAAAAAAAACGACGAGGGTAAAAATATTGATTGAAAAATCGTGAATTGTAAAAATTTATAGTGAGAGTTCTCAACAATGACCACATTTCGTCATTCCGTCTTAACTATTGACACGGTGGGGGGGGGGCTGAGCATAGTAGATATAATTCAAACATTTATGATTTCTTACTCGAAGTACTCACGCATTGAAGGCTGATATATCAAAATCGGTTGCACTCGAAAAAAATTTCATTCAACGATAAGCGATTTACAGAATGTAAGTAATCTCAACACCTTCAGCGACTCTAGGTACTTACCTTAACTACATATACTTACAGTATGACACAAAAGTAGTGCTCGGTGGCTTTTATTTCTAAGTGGAAAGAGCTAAGTAGCGAGATGAATAAAGCGGCGTTGAGTAGGGAAAAATAAGGGCTTTCAAAAGCAACCTTGAAAATTTCAGGCCCATGCACAGGGTGTCCACAAATTAAACCAGTTTGGTAAAAAAATTCAAACTGGTTTTTATTGGCGCAATGTATTCTACGCAATATGACGACAAAAACGTGATATGAATTTTTTGAAACCGGTTCATCAACTCGCAAATCAATGAACCGGTTTCAAAATGAATTGAAACCGGTTCATTAGTTTGCATATAGCAACTATGTTTTTGAAAATCACCTGAAAATTGGAGATAGAGAATAAAGTTTGAAACATAAGTTGTAGAGTGTGAAAAATTGAACTACAATTTTTGCTAATCAGATTTTGAAACCAGTTCATTAATTCGCTGCAAGCCATCAAAAGTTACCTGGTTGCCGATTAACTAGCCATTTTCAAAATACAATCAGCAAAAATTATTCAATTTTTCAAGCTCTACAACTTTTGTTTCAAGTATTTTTTCTATCTTTAATTTTTGGGTGATTGTCAAAAACTGGTTGCTAAATGTGAACCAATGAACCTGTTTCAAAATATGATTAAACAGAATTGTGTAATTTTTCACGCCCTACAACTTTTGTTTCAAGTTTATTTCTTGATCTCCAATTTTTAGGTAATTTTTGATAACTGGTTGCAAATGACTGAACCAGTTTCAAAATCTGATCACCGAAAATAGTTCAATTTTTCACGCTCTACAACTTTTGTTTCAAGCTTTTTTTATATCTCCAATTTTTTGGTATTTTTTGTCAACTGGTTGCAAATTAATAAACCGGTTTCAAAAATTCATGTCACGTTTTTGTCGCCTTAGTGTGTAGAATGCATTGCGCCACTAAAAACCAGTTTCAATTTTTTGACCAAACCGGTTTTTCAATTTGTGAGCACCCTATGCTTGTGCCTGAAATTTTCAAGGTCGCTTTTGAAAGCCCTTATTTTTCCCTCCTCAACGCCGCTTCATTCATCTCTTTGGTTCTTTCTGCTAAGAAATAAAAGCCACCGACCACTACCCTATTGACAAAATTATGCATAAAAACAGGCGTGTAGATGCGTAATGCGTGAAAGTCCAAAAAAACGCATGCAATTCAGCTAATTCAGCCTGCGAATAGCATGCGTAAAAGTAAGCGAATAGCATGTGTAAAAGTAATGTTACAGCATGTAAAAGAACAGGAAAATTGAAAAAAATTGAAAAAAATTTCTGCCCTGGGTGGGAATCGAACCTGGGACCTATGGTTTCCGACTTTCCGCGTTACCTAACCCACTCAGCCACTTCGCCGCTTGCGAAGTGGAGAGTTATTTCCACATAAATGCTTCTGCGTTGTGAACTTAATAAATTTTAAAATTTTTCTCAAGTCCAAAAAGTGCAAACGTTTATGGGGAAATAACTCCACTCTTTGAAAGCAGCGAAGTGGCTGAGTGGGTTAGGCAACGCAGATAAATTAATGTTGCGGGTCCCGGGTTCGATTCCCGCCCAGGGTAAAAAGTTTTTTACAATTTTTATTTCACTTGACATGCTATAACATTGCTTTTATGCATGATAATCGCAGGCAGAATCGCATGCTTTTTTTGAAAAAAGTCCAAATTCACGCATGCTTGTGCTATGCATAAAAGCATGCGTTTTAGCATGCTATCGCTTAATTTTTGTCAATAGGGTACTTTTGTGTCATACTGTAGGTACCTACTATATATTTGTAGGTATGTAAGGTTAAATTCATCTGATCAAAATTAAATTTTTTTTAAATGTGCTATAACAAAAGCCACATCTTTCTGAACTATGCGTTTTGATAACAATTTTTTTTCTATCTCTTACAGAGCCTTTTTTTGTCCCTTACTATTATTTTAAGGGTTGGATGAATTCATAGGAAGGTACGTACGTCTTAGCGTATAGCGATTTGTGTTTGATAATTGCTTCAATTCATTTAGTTGCGCTTGACTTAACAATCCGTTTGCTGCGTTCACAAAATCTGCAAATTATCGCCAAAAGTGCGAGTGATTTATAAAAAATTTTTCTCTAAATTTCGTTAATTGTGCACGTAAGAAATGCTCTCTTACCGGTGACAGTTTTTGAGTTTATTACATCTGTGAATTCAGGTTTACATAAATATTATTGCGGTAACAGGCGTATGTTTAATTTAAAATCATTCATGTATGGTTAATTATCGTACTCTCACCAAATTGCACGAATCTCACCCACCCAAAACCTGAATATCTTCCATCCCTGGAGGGAGTAATCCAAGAATTTCAAATTTCACAGAAAGTAGTCCCTAGTTTGGTAGGTAGATAGATATTTTTGTGAATATTTTTTCAATAAAGATTCAGTGATTTTTTTTCGGAGAGTTTGAAATGAAGAAAATATAGGTACATATAGGCAAGAGATTAGAGAGGAACCTGCAGTGTCATTATTCTTAATGAGTATACGAGACCCCATGTTGTGAGTTCTGTTGTGGATTTATTCAACATGTGTGAGTGGGAAGTCTTGGACCACGCTCACCAAAGTACTAATATATGAGTCCCTAAGACTTTCATCCATTTCCTAAGCTGAAAAAAAAATTTCTTGAGGCATGTTTTCAAGACTTGAACTCGCTAAGTACTGCAGTTAGCCGAGCGATCAGGCTTCTCAACAGAGATCGGCGATTGCCGATTGGTTGGGATTCAGAAGCTGCCAGAATGCTGGATCAAGGTCATGAAGGAGGGTGGCTATATCGAAGGACTGTAAAATTTTTGTAACTTTTGAATAAAAACTTTTCAAAATATTCTATTTTGTGATCGACTTCTTGAACAACCCTCGTATGCTGTAAGTAGAGTGAAAATGAAATTGTGAGAGGGGTACAGGGTGGTAACTTTCAGGAATTATTCAGGGGGTCACTCTCGGCAATTTCCCGCAAAAAAATCTTGGCTGGGTAAAAATGTTTTTTTTTGTTATGATTTTTCACCACATACATAAATGCACTAAAGGGGATCATTAACAGCAATTCAGGCACAGAAATTAAAAGTTTTCATCCATTGTTTTTTTTTTCATTTTTGTTTTTCACTTTTGATAAATCAAATGTGATAATATCTTTGGAATTTTCACTTCACCTAGTGACTATTTTCTGCAAAGAGTCGAAACAAATCACCCCCAGGATCCAGAAATAGAAAATATCGAATTTTGGGCATATAATGGTTATATTACTCAGGTGAGAGTAAGGAAATCGACTGAAAAATTTTTTGGAAATGGATTTACATCAAAATTAACTTTTATGGATATGTTTCATACTCGTGTTCTTAGGTTTATTTTTTTAAATATATTTGTTATGTATTAATTACTTGTATAGTCAAAAGTGACATTGCCGGCCAAATATAACCTGATCTTGTCCATTAGAGTTTCCAGTTGGCTTATGGCCGTATCGTAATCAAATGCTGTCAATTCAAAAAAAAACCAAAAAAACATTTCAGTGATTAGACTGAGTTACATTGTAAGTCATAAGCAACAAAAGACTTTTTAAATTTTGAAAATTCGTAAATTTTTCAAATTGCTTACTTACCTCTCACAGGTCCAATGAAACATACACCTATAAAACAAGCATAACTGTAGATACATTTTTCAATCAATTTTGAAGTTAAGGTACTTAAGTACGTACTTAGAGTTATTAAAAATTGAAGTCAACCAACGTAACTTGAATTTGCTCATCTTTTCCAAATATTCAAAAAATTGTTCAAAAATGGTCGAAAAATGCGATTGGGCAGCTACAAATTTGGGAATCGTCTTCTCTAGTCAAAGGTCAAGTATCTCACGATTCCAAAAGTTGTAGCAGTCCACTCGCATTTTTCAACAATTTTTGCACAATTTTTTGAAAATATAAAGCTCAAAATATACTTTTTGGGATGCGCAAACTCGAAATCGTGTCCAAATTTCAAGAAATAAGACTCGCGACTAGATATAAAAAAAGATTCCCAAAATAGTCGACCATTGAATTAAATTTGGCGAAAAACTGCTCTCTCAATAGGGCGCAATCGAATTTTCAAGTCGCCCCTCGGCCCTCCCTTCCCTTAATTCGAGTAAAAATAATGAACTTTGATGGAGTATTCTATTCAAAAGCGACCTTGCAACCTACAAAAATGGGTTAAAATATCGCAAAAAATTCAAATGTTTCAACAAAAACGCTTTTTGAACATTTTTGTAAAATTTTAAGCTCAAAGTTAGGTCATGATTTTTGGGATTTTCGAAAACGCGTCTTGTAACCTATCAAAATAGGTTAAAATTTCGCGAAAAATACAAATATTTTGACGAAAATGTTTTATGAGAATTTTCAAGAATTAGTCCAAAATTGGGTCTTGATTTTAGAAATTTTTACAAAAAGTGTCCTGGGACCATGTAATTAAAATTAGTTTAAATTTGGGCAGAGAATCAACGATCGCAATTTTTTTTGGGAATTCTGAAGCTAATATTGAAAATTCTACAATTTTGTATAGCCCTGGAAGACGTTTTAATCAATTTAGCTGACCAAAAATTTGATTTTCGAAAACTTTTTGACTTTGTGAGGAATTTTGTTCATATCTGAGGGAGCGAAATCAAATCCTTCCATGCTTATTTCGAATAATTTTGTGGATCTTTCGTACTTACCTATTATCAGGAACGAAAAACAGCATACTTTCGTGTTCGGCATTTCAAAAACTGTATAGGTACTTGAAACTCGAATTGAAAATTAAAAGTTACTGGCAATAAAAGAATGATTTTTTTTTTTGAAATTTCATCGAAGGTATCGTTCGTATATATACCCTCAGTGGCAAACGTGATTCGTACGATTAAAATTTGTAGAAAAGGTGCTCTTTCTTGACGTAGGATACCTTTTGCCGATCGATGTTGATTCGAGTTTGTTTTCTCTGCAGAATTTATGTGAAAAATGTGGTTGAATTTTCGAGATGTTCTGCGATTTGGAAAACTTCTCTGTTTCGTGCATATGTTCATTGATTTACTCATATCTGGTATCACCTTCACCTGTTGTTTGAATTGGATTCTTACACTTTTTGAATTCTCGGTATCTTCTGCGAATTGAAAAACTTCTCTGTTTCGTGCATATGTTCATTGATTTACTCATATCGGGTATCACCTGTTGTTTGAATTGAATTCTTACACTTTTTCGATGCAAAGCTGTAGGAAAAATGTCACGATACGATTACAAATTCTTTGACAATTTTATGGAGAAAATTTCACGTTCTGGTTAAATTTTTTAAAACAATTTTTTTCTCATCGATTGTTTCACAGGACTTGAAGAGAACAAATTTAATTCCTCAAAACACAGAGTTTCATGCATTTTTTTTACAACTTTGGCAGTCGAGAAAAAAAATTCACATCGCGACAATATTTGAATGGAGTTTTTGATTTTGAAAGCACTTCATTCGAAAAATCTTGAAATTTAATTTGAATCGTAGAAACTTGTACTCTATGAGCATCAAATTTTGCTAAATGAAAAAAAAATCATTTTGAAATACCTACTACTGGACTTGTGTGGAAAATGCATAAATTCAAATTTTTTATCGCCTCTATATTTACGTATAGTTCATTTTTGCGAATAAAATTTTGAAAATTTGATATTAGGCTCACCTGGTTCCTCAAGTTTTACTTTGAAATGAAATACTTACATCTCATTTTCCTCTTCAAATCCCAAAATGAAATTCCAAATCCTTTTCAAAATTTTTGAGCTTCTGCTCTCTTCCAAAAAGGAAATTTTTTCAAATTCGGAAACTTTTAACTTTTGTTGATGAGTATGTGGTCAAAAATATTTAGAAATGTTAGTTTCTTATAAAAATTTCTTCAAGTTTCAAAATTGAAAAATATATTTTTTTCGAGATTGAAAACTCGTGCGAAATCTGACCTCGACCGTTTCCCATCAATTTTGTCGAGAAGACGTAAAAATGGTTCTCGTGAGCGATCGAGAAATAAAATAAATGTTATGCTTGAATTTTTCTTTTATGGGTCCTAAAAAAATTGGAAAAATTTCCAGATGATGAAAACTGATTGATTTCTATCAAAATGACTTTGCATTTTCATTACGAACGTTTTATTCGATAAGACATTGTCTGCTGTGTCCTCAAGCACGATCACCTGACTTGGAAACAGTCTCAATTTGAGTTTTTTAAAGCCCTCAGCGATTTTCAAAATTTCTCCTGAAATTTCAAATCGTGTCCTGGAAGGACCAAGAATGAACTTTAGTCCATTTAACTTTGTTGGGTGCTCACTGTACACCGTCTGCCCTTCCTTCTTTGAAAATTTGATTACCTCACTTTTTCTGGAATTTACATATCGGTCAAAAATTCACTTTTGAGCTTGAACTCTTGGAATTTCATGATAACCACCTAAAACGGTAGAGAGAGTGACTATAAGAAGCACCAACCAGAGTTATAGATGTTCAAGTTCATTTTTGACCATTTCAGAACGATTCAAAATTCTGGAGAAAATTTAAAAAGTCGCTGAAGTCTCGAGAATGTCCCAAAACTGGGCAGTAATTGTTCATGTGTGGGAATTGAGTTAAAGAAATTATTCACATAGTTGAAAATCATCCTTAAAATAGCGTTTTAAAATTTTTTAATTTTCAAAAATTCGCCAAAAATCCAAAAATTAACTTTACCTATAGTGCTTGAATTTTTTAATGAGAAGGTTTTAGAATGTCTCCTTGGCTTCAAAAGACAATATCACCATTTTTATCCTCCTATGCCCTTATGTGAATTTGACCCAATTATGGCAAAGAGAAAGCAAAAATTGTGCTTTACTCGAGTTTTTATTCCATAGGTAAGAAAGTAGTTTTATACATAAAAACACCATGAAAATACAATTTGAGCCTTTGAACCGAATGAAACCAATTTCGATAAATTATATCCAAATCCGAGTTTTCAGATGCTCCATTTTTTCAATTATTTTTTTAACAAAATTTTCTTGAAAACCTAGAAAATTCAAAAATCCATAAAAGACCTTCAATCGGTTTATAACAACCACCACTAGATTCAGAAGGCATTGGTCATGGAATACGTATTAATTCACGATATTGAATTCCATTTTGAAAATGAAAAAAAAATGACATTTTTCGAAATTATGCTAACATAAATTATATTTAGGAAAGGTATTACAGTCATCTTGAAAATTTACATATTGACAATACATGTTTATTTTTATCAATTATCATAAACTGAATGCTTAAAAATTACAAAGATTAGGTCCCCATAATACACATCAAATCATGAATTTACAATTTACAATCACTTAATTTTTTTCAACTTGACTTTACGTGTGTGTCTTCTTCAGGCGTTCGTCAGCTCATTCAGCAGATCTGAAAAATACACATTACATAAATATTTTAATTATTTAAAGTTGACCATTTGATTTATCCTAATAAGGCAATAACGGATGGATTTTTTACTTCGCAATGGCGCCTCTTTATTCGCTATAAAATTAAACAATTTGATTATATAGTAATATCAAAATACGTATGTATAATCTATATATATTAAAAGAATCTTGAAAAATGTTGTTCCAGTCGGTGAGCCTCTCCCACTGGACCGATTTCGCTAATTTTTTTTTTTTAATGTTCCTCATGACGCGTAGATATGTCATCAAACATTTAGAATTCAAAATTTTTTAGTTTTAGCCCAAAAAATTAAAAATGCACAATTTTGGACAATTGTAACTTTAAGCTTTCATTTCGCGGCCGAATATTTCTCATTTGCTAGGCATTTTCCTTATCATCAAAATATAGTAAACAAAACATCTAGCTTATACTTCGCAGCCAACTATTTATCCTTTTAATTATACTCACAAAAATTTATAATTTTTGAAAAAGTGAGGAAATCTGAATAAATTTAAACATCTTAGGAGAAAGATAGTGATTGAGAATGAGAGTATGTATAGGTACCTATATGAAATATGAATAATTTAAGAAAGTAAGGCCAGAAAGAATATTGGAGAAAAATATAGGGCGCGTTTGAACACAAAAATAAAAAGTGAGGTAAAAGTCATGAAACAAAGAAAGAAAAGTGATGAAAAATAAATGCATAAGGAATAAAAGAAAAGAAAAAATTAATGAATTAAACAAAATCTAAATTGAAACTGCATCAATCTTGATAAAAACTGAATGAAAACAAAAGAAATCAGATCAAATCGAAACCAAAACCAGGAAACAATTAGTGTAAGAAAAGAAAATGCAAAAAACGAAAATGATAAAAATGAATTCATGGCGAATAAATGAAAAAATGAACAAAAAATAAAACAATGAAAAATGATAACAGAAAAATTATAGGAATTGATGATGAATTCAATAAAAAATGAAATATATAAAAAAGGAATGAAAAAGAATAGATGTCAAAAATTGATGAATAAAAACAAGAAGAAATTATGATTATAAAATTGAAAACAATTGGCGAAGAAAATTGAAAGATTTAAAAAGAAAAAAAAACTAAAATTGAATGAAAAACTGACTACAAGAAAAAATACAAAAATTAACCTGAAGACAAAAAAATTGAAAATAAAAAATGAAAACAAGAAAAAAAATGATAATAATGGAAGTGAATTTGAACGACAAACATCTAAACAAAGAAAAACTAAAATTTGATCAAAACTAGAAACAGGAAAAAATGCAAAAATAGAACTCAAAACTAAAAATGGAAACCTTTAGATGAAGGAGTTTTAACATTGCAGAAAATTGTTGCCAGTTCATAAACAATTTTGAACTTTCAGGGGAAATATTTTCAACATGTTTGGGGGGAGAAGCGCGAGCCTGTGTTAGGGCAAAAACACAAAAACAAAAATCAATTGCCACAACATGCATCCAAGTAGGTATTCGAACCTAAGAAAAAAACAGGACGAGAAAAATTCTTAAAGAAGAGGGGATTATAAAATTTGTAATTTTGGCAAAAATTGGCTGAAAAGTTGTCTCTCAAAATTTGAGCTTAAAATTTCCCAATAATAAAAATTTTCCGATGTTATTTAATGAAGGCAAATAAAGGCAGGGAGATTTTTCATATTCAATGTCTAAATCATTTCATTTGAAGAATTTTTTGGCCAAAAAAGTCACCCAAAAATTCTTTAAATGAAATGATTCATTTTGTTCTCATTAAATAACATCGGAAAATTTTTATTATTGAAAAATTTTACTCAAATTTTGAGAGGCAATTTTTCAGGGAAAAAGGACATTGCTTTGAAGCATACTTTCAAATTTATTATCACATGTTTTTTAATTTATATGTATTGCATAGGTTGGTTTCAAAATAAAAGAAATAATTTAATTTTTACAAGGTAGGCTGTGTCCATTTATCAAATCAAATCAAATCAACTTTATAAGAATTATTGGTATTAAAAAAATTGCTAAAACACACGCATAAACGCATCTGGAAACAAAAGATGGACCCCCTCCCCATTGGTAGATAAATTTGATGAGAGTAATAAAGAAAAAAAAACGATTTTATTAACAACAAAATTCATCATTTTTTCATCAATTTGTTAGGTGACGTCACTGATTCTGTTTTACAAGTTTGAGAAAGCTGCTAAGCTGCTATAGGGTATCTCATTTTACATCCTGGAAATTTTTTGCTAGCTTGATGAAAGCGCCCGCTTACACCAACACTTCTGCCAGCTATGTATGTAACCATTACCTCAAAATCAAAAAATACCCCAAGTTTGCATTGTGAATAGGTAAATCATTTGGTTTAAAAAATAAAACCTTTTTGGGAATTTTTTTGCAAAAAAACGACAATTTTCACATAGTAATTCAATGGCCAAAAAAAAGAAACGAGTTTTAAACAATTTTTAGTAAAAAAAAGTGACACTTTTCAGCATTTATTTTTGGCATTTTGAGGTAACAAAAAAAGTTTAGGAGGCGAGATTTTCCACAGAATATGGTAAAAAGCAAAAACTTTTGTTATGTTTTTGCAGAAATCGAATCTTTTTGGAAATTTGTGGCGAAAAATGTTATGCTTTTTTGCAATTTTTGTCGAGAAAAAGGGGCCTTGAATTCTAAATAGCAATAATGGTCTAAGTCTAAGCAGAATCTCAAATACTATCTTTTGGAATTGCAAACCTACCATTTTTACTAAAACAAATAAGGTAGGGCTAGAGCGAGAAAACAGAAATTTTTTCAAAAATACCCTCTCTTTAAAGACTAAAATGTCTCTCTTCACACTTCACAGACAACTCTGGAGCTAAGTTTTAAACTGACAACAAGAAAAAATGCAAAAATAAAACTGAAGACGAAAAAATGAAAATAAAAAATAAAAACAAGAAAAAATGATGATGAAAGTGAATTTAAACAAAGAAAATTGAACGACGTCTAAACAAAGAAAAACTAAAATTGAATCGAAAACTGAAAACAAAAAATGGAAAACTTGAGATAAAAGATTTTTTACATTGGAGAAAATTGTTGCTAATTCATCAACAATTTTGAGCTTTTTCGGAGGGGAGGAGGGAAGGCGAGCAGCCCGAGCGAAGCGAGGGCGCGAGCCGGGGTTGGGGCTGCGGAGCAGCCCAGGGGGCGGAGCCCCCTAGTACTTATTATAAAACAAATTCAAAAAAAAGTCTACAATTTAAGTTGCCTATAATATTAATTAAAAAACAACTTACTGATATTTTCATTTGTTAGTACTGTGGGACGGATTAGGGAGAAGAAATTTGAATATAGTTCATATTTAATTCAATTTTTCGATTTACTAACCTAGGTATTTGAGGAAATGAAAATCATCAAGTAGGTACTTACAGGTATTAAAATTGCTTCTGTATGTTTCAAGTTTGCCTTTAAATAAATACACGATCAACGATCGATATTTCTTAAGACGCACACATAGTCATCATATGGGTAAGTAATTTTTAAAAAAAACGATGATGTAAAATTATAAAATGAAGTAGAAAAAATTGTATTTTTCATGCGAAAAATCCCCATTAACCACCTGTTGAGCAAAAATTTTGAAGTTTCTGTTGTGTAAAGAGGAACTGGGGGCAAATCTATGGATTTTTTCCCCTATTTTTTCGCTCTGCATTCTAGCCAAATAATTTTAGCAATTGATGGAGCCTTCAAAAAGTTGGTTTTTTAATTTTTGAAAATAGAAAAAATTCCATCAACTGGTCCCCAGTATTTTTGGTCAGCGTGTGGTGACGAATAGGATTTTTTCGTGTCTAAAATTCTTTTTTGGTGCCCCAAAAAATAGACCGTGTGAATATTTAAAAAAATCAGAGCTAAGCTAGGGCAGATTCACCTATCTTTACTTTGGCCTTTATTCCCAAAGGGATTTCTATTCAAACAAAAAAAGTACTTGAAAGGATTCAATGAAGGGTAAATACTTACTTTTAAGATCATTACGATTCGAAATTCCCATACGTTTCAAGGTACCAATCTGATCTGAGTCCAAAATTCCGTTCGCAGTGCTAATCAGATCTGAAAATATTGATCAAGTAGTCTATATTAAAATCGTGTCGAATACTGATTAATTGATCGCAGTTCTTTTGAAAAAATTTTATCTTACCATCGACGTTTTCAACATCTTTTATACCTGAAAAAAAATACATTGTCATTTGATACTTTGCTAAGTTTGCAAATTGAAGAATTTTCAGTATGTTTTTGGTCAGGAAGTAACTTCGATGAAGAATTTTTTCCAAATTTTTCTCCAGAGTTTCGAGGTTTCGAGACCCAAGTGTGAAAACTTTACTTGAAAAATACCTACGAGTGAGTACTTGGCTACTTACGTGATTTGTAGCTTATGCCACCACCGAACAATCTGTCAATATCTTTGAAAATGTTATTTGTGAGACTCTTTCCCTTTTTTAGATCGAAATCTGCAATACGCAATAAGTGTAAAAATTAGTTAAGAAAATCGTACGAGTATCTAGTTTTAGAGCTTTAAATATACCCAACGTTGAATGTACCTAAGCCTAACCTATAAGAGATGAAAATTATTGTAAATAACCTACATGTAAGTACATATTTAATTCATATTACTCACCTCCTTTTACAGTTACGATGAAATATAAACCTGTGAACATGAAATTTTGTGCCAATTAAAATATTTTTCAGTACAACACCTTAAGATCAAAAGCAAAATTCTACAATAACCTCCTGAAAATTTACCACGTTAGTGGAATCTACTCACTTAAAATCAAGATAGAGAAATACATCGTTTTAACGTTCAACATATTGTAATGAATTTCGATAGAACTTGAAAAATTTTCTAGATAGGTATACCCTAATTTTTGATAATGATATTGAATTCACTTTCAGTGAGAATTTTTTTTTCTGAAATCTCCTTTTTTTACGTACGTTTTAATTATATAGTTGCTTCGTGATTGGCGAAAGTCACCATCGGTAGGTCTGGGTACGTAAGATGGTAACCTGTGTAAATTATTTCTCATTGAATAAATGAAACCTTGACGATGGCTTCACAATTCAGTTGTTTTTTTGTGCAGAACGTTTGAAAAATTACGAACCGCTGAATACGCAAAAGCTGTGTTGTACATAGTTTGACTTGGAAATGTTTTTTGGTGTTGTACCCAATATCTACCTTCTACCTAGAACGTGTCTCCTGCATGTATTGGTAAGTAGGTATACTTACAATAATTCCACTTGGAAAAATTTTATCCTAATATCATGTGATTGAAGATCGAAAAAAATCTGTTCACTGCGAATGTTTTGAGATTTTTTAGAATACCTAACTGAATTTTCGTATTTCTTTCTTTCAGAACTTACAATTCAGATGCGGTGCCTATCTATCACAGATGTGCCGAACGAAAGAGGGTGTCCTCACTCTCCGCCTCGACAGAAAAATTTTGGAAAAAGCTGGGAAACTTGGATATAGTTGAAAAGAAATTGTGTAAGCTGAGAAAATTGAATAATTTTACCAAAACCTACAGGTTTTTACTTATTGAATTATAATTTTTTAAAAGCTTTCGCCCTCGTTGATCATTTTTCCTTCTTTCTCTGATCGAAGTTTGAGAGTAGAAAAATTGACTTATTCTCACATCAATAATAATGTCGTTTTACTTGGAAATTTTCCAAAAAAAATCCAATACATTCTAATAAAAACTGCCAGAAAGTTCCAATTTTGACTAAAATATCAAAAAAATATCCTCTTTTTCGCAGAAAATTCCGATACAATTATTTCTGATTTTTACCAAAATTGGTTGTTTTTGAAAAAGTAAAAATCATTTCGTGAAAAATGAAGAATTTCGAGTTTTCTGGAGCTTTTGCCCTCGCGAGACTCACGTATTATTCATATTTTTTAATATTTTAATTTCTTGAAAACTAAAAATGTTTTGCGTCATTAAGAATGGATCTTAGAAGTAGGTGTGATGATTGCATGATTCAGCATACGAATGAGGTAAAAATATAAATTACATAGGTACCTATCTAAGTAAAGTTGCTAAAAGATTTATATTTATTTTATACACTGCCAATTATTACACAAAAATTAACGATTCGTATTTTATCTTATCTTAATATTATATCTAATTTAAATTGAAAAAGTTTGTAAAATTCACTGCAGCCTGCAGAATAATGAACTTCATCTACGAATATAGTGAACTTACGATAAATGTTTTTATGTTTTTTAAGCATCTATGATCAAAATCAATCTTCTTTCTTATTGATCATATCCATCAAATCTGAAAAACAAAATGATAAAACATTGCGATTATATCATGTAAAATTTTTCGATTCGTAAATTTAAGTATAAAAAAGTAAATTGAATTAAAATTTTACATTGTAATGGAGGCTCCTCAGATTCCTCAGATTCCTCAGGTTCCTCAGATTTCTGATCCGCTGTAAAGTTTGAAAATTTGTAAAAAAAAATATCAGTGTGAAGTTTTCATGAGAGATAAAGAACTACGAAATAATAAAATTATTGAAAAAAAACTAGGTAACTTACTTGCGCTCGCTTCTTTCGCTTGTGCAAATACTATACGAGGTACGAGACAAAAATATGTGCAAATATGAATATTTAGGGCACATTTAATTAATTTTTTCGAGTTGATGAAAATCAATTATCTATAGGTACTTACAGGCATTAAACTCGTTTATGAATGTTTTTAGTGTTTCTGTAAAAATTAGTTCACGATTATAGGCACATACATGATGTCCAAATAAATTTATAGTTTAAAGATTTAAAGTGCAAATAAAATTATCAGGCATGGGAAAAAAAACTATTGTACGAAAATTGACAAAAAAGTGTGTTTTGAGTAGGGGATCATGTACAGAAATATTTTTACAAAACTAGACGTCTCGACGATAAAACGGTAACTTTTTTTAAAAAAATTGAGATTTTCAAATTCTAAAATAGGTGCACTTTTCAACCCATCACCTCAGATTAGTGATTCACCTACCTACTCTGATCGATTCAGAACGTCGAATTCTTATGACAAAATTAAATTTTCAGCGGCCAAAGTTGAATAAAAACAGCTTCCGGAGTGATTTGAAATTACCGGAGTGCAGTCATTCTAAAGACTCCAGATCGGCTAAAAAATCCCACCATTTTGAAAAAAAGTCAAAAATCAACTGTGGCAGTTCGAAATTGGGATCTGAGGTGCGGGTGACATGCTCTTCCAATGAGTTAAATTTTAGCATGGAAAAATCTACATATATAATACGAGTATGCTTGTTTTATGAAAATTGCGTTAACCCAATTAAGTAGATACTTCTACATACGTTGAAAATCTTTGCGATTGCCGCGTGCCATTTCTACGATTGAATCGTCTTGAAAGGGAGTCAAAATACCGTCTGCTTTTGAAAGCAATTCTGAAAATATTAAAATAATGTACTTTAGTTCTGAATTATGTTTTACGTTTAAATTTAGGTAAAAATCTTACGATTGACATTCTCGGCTCCATCTATAGCTAGAAAAAAAAACATGGCAAGTTATAGAGATTGAGGTGATAGTAATTTTCATGTGAATTATGCATTTTTGAAGTTTGTTTATAAATTCTGATTCTCTTTCAAACAATCATTTGTACTTAGATAAAATTCATCTATTTAATTGGTACCTCTGACTGTGATAAATTCTTGATTTAAAGAATATCAAGAGAGAAACAAAAACAGGTGGGAAAAGGTTGAAAAATTTAAACTTCCAAAAGGCACATATGGTAGGTTGAGGTAAGGTACACTCCAAATGCATATTAGCCCATTTCTTTATTTATTTCTTTTTTTTTTCATCAAAAATGTAAGTAAGTACCTATGCGCTTTTAAAAATTCAAAAAAATTGATGAGTGAATGAATTTTATTAGCCAGTTTATGCTGATTGAGAATTTTGTGGTTCTCTTTCGGTTCTCATTTGTTCGAGTCAAATGTGTTTGTGCCGGTTGGAATACTTCTCTTGCAAAGCCATGAAGATCCTTGCAATTTTCAACTTCGAGATATTTTATAACTATACACGACACGAGTCGTGAAATAATTAAAATTAATTCCTGAAATGGGCACTTACTGCTTTTATAATCTATGGAATTACCAAACAAGCGACTGATTTTTTCAAAAATTCCTTTTGTGAGCCTTTTTCCTTCTTCGAGATTGAAATCTACAACACGTAGTAGGTATTCAAATTAATTATTTGTGAGCATACATACAGGGTGTTCCAGAATAACCTTTCACATTTGTTTTTTTTATTACTCTGAGAGAAAAATGTTTACAAAAATTCTTTTACAACCAAAATGAAGTAGAAATATGCCGTTTTTAGACCGTATATTTGAGTTTTCATTAAAAATGAAGTTTTAAAAATTTTTCCATCGAGATATTTTCCTTCATTTTTGACACATTCAACCGAACATTTTTTCAAATTATTGAACACTTCTCTTCCAATCAGTTGCGACTCATGAACCTAGAAGCTGTTTCAGAGTCCTAGATTTATCTCGATACACTTTTGACTTGGAATAACTCCATAAAAAAAATCGCAGGCTGAAAAGTCAGGGGATCAAGGTGGCCATTAAATTTCTGGTTCAACACGTCGACCATAACAAAATTATTTGATGACTGAAGTGCTCACGCGCTAAACATATGTGTACATCCCTGGTAGTTCCAACATGTTGGAAGGAAGTAAGTAACTCTATTACGTCGCGTCTGTCTTTTAGTTCGGAACAAGAAACTCGTTTAACATTTTGCCTTACCCCTCACTGTTACTGTTTCATTAAACACACATGGTCCCACTATACCGAATTTAGCCACGCCCAACCAAACAGTCAACTTGGCGGAGGTTTAGATGTTTCTCAAGTATTATCAACTGATTCTTTGTACACTAGAAGCGCACATTCCAATTATTCACTTCACCATTTAGATAAAAATGAGCTTCGTTACTGATGAATAAGGAGTAAAGAGTTACAGGAACCTTTATTTTTAAAAAAGGCCTTCACAGTAAAAGCACACTGTACAGCCATCTACTTCTCCAGGGCAAAAAATAACTATTGAAACATAATTCGGCATGCTTTGGCTACCTAGAACCGCCTTTACCATTCCCCTAGCTCCACTTGAACACAGATCAGTGGTTACCAAAATGTGAAAGGTTATTCTGGAACACCCTGTACCTATCTAGAAATTTTAAAGCTTTAAATACTCGTACAATAACGATAATTTAAAATAATGTAACCATAGGTATATAATAATGAATACATTTTTAATTGCTTAACTTACTCTCTTTCACAGCTGTGATCGAATGCAAACCTATTAAAATATAAAATAGGTATTAAAAAAAAGTAATTCCAAGTCCTAAACTAAAGAATAAGTAAGTACATAACGATCTATCCACGATTACTTACTCAAAATCAAGAACAAGAAGTAGATTACTCTGATTTTCAACATATTGAAATAAGGTTCAGTTCGATTTCAACTCGTACCTAGACCTACTGCTTGGAATTGTGTTCGGAATATAATGTTCGATCCTTGATCGTAATGAGAACCGTACCGGAAATTTTCTCACTACAGTTACTGTGTAGCGGTTTTGTATTTTTACTTCGTGTCATGAACATCATACGTCAAATGATGGATTATTACTCATTAAATAAAAATGAAATCATTGAAATCTCGACGATGACTTCGGAATTCCGACAGTTTTCGTGCAGAATGTTTGAAAAGCAAAAAAAAAACAACAACTGAATATACAACAGCTGCTTTGTAATATGAAACGATCGTAGAGTTCTCGTTTATTGATTTTAAGATTTTTACGCCATAAAATCGGTGATTGTACAAGTTGATGAATAAATTACAACTTGAGACAGTTTCATTTTATGAAGTGCGCAGTTGAAAATGATTTTTGAATAATTTCGAGGATTTCCAACTTATTAACCAAAGACTCGAAGGCAAAAAAGACATTCCTTCATCCCTGAATATTTCGAATTGTATCGTAAGATGACTGGAGAATTTGCGATAAATGAATAAAACAAAATTAAAGAAATTCCATGTAGGTAATCTTTGTAACCCAGATTTTGTTCAAGTTTGAAATTTTTCGTCCAAGTACCTACAATCAATAATAATCGTAAGAAATCGGCTTAAAAATGAATAGGTACCTACAATCAAATTGAAGAAGAAATAGAGAGAATTACAAATTTTTAATCACGATACGCAGATACTTGATGATTATGCGTTGAAATTCGTCTATCGAAATTTCAATATATCGACTATACTTAACAGGCACAATAATGCTTCGATTATATAGCTTCTTTTAAAATTATTATCCAAAATGAGTCAAGATGATTAGGTATTAATTCTTCGATGAAATAGAGGTTTCCTCTCGATGATGACCATCTTCTTGATATTTTTAAATCGAAACAGGAGGTTTCTTTTTCGTCATCTGGCAAAAATCGAAATCAAAATGAGAAAAACTTAGAAATAACTCGTATCTGGCGAAGGCCCGAAAATTTCGATACGGTTTCGTATTCAAAAATTGTCGAATATGCTGAAAAACAGTTTTATGGAAATTTTCGATCGGCCGAAATTTCAACTAATTTTGATAGATCGCATAACACCTTTTTCAAAACCCTGAACGTCATAGCCAATTTTGGGTCTCAAAGTTTTCAAAAGTTTGCTCAAAAAAGTTGTGATAGCAATTTTGATTCTTGAAATTTTTGAGTGTTTTGAATAATTCCGACGACTAATCTTTCTCGTCCTGTTTTTTTTCAAGTCGGGAGGGCTCCTCCCCCGCCGATCCTCCGGGACAACTTCTTCCTTAAAGGAGGAGAGCTAAGGAACATTTCTAACCCTTGTCCTAAAAACAAAAGTGGCCCTACTTACAAAATGGCGGCCATTTTGATTGACAGGTCAGCCGAAATCGCAGATTTTGCGTTCCAGCAAAGAACTATGCACGAAATTTTTTTAACCGTACGAAGGTAGATAGAGAGAGCAGGCAAAAATTCATCACTTGCCAATATTTCAAGTGCTAAGGTGCCTTTTCCGATTTTTGGTGAATTTTCAAAAATCAAATTTTGGCCAAAAATGTGGGTAAAAAATCGAAATTTTACCAAATTGACCTAGAAAGCAGAGATTTTGGGTATAGCCTATTTTCAACATGCCAAATCGATTGAAAAATGTTTCAACCTGTTTTGAGCAGTTTTGGAGCCTCCAGCACATTTTTGGAACTCGAAATCTCCACAAAATTTCATCAAATGAAGTCGGAAAGCCGAAATTCATTCTGGAGAATAATTTCAATACACTACGAAGTCGACTGCAGGTAAATTTCAAGTCGTTTTGGAGCCTCCAGCAACTTTTTAAAATTTTCTGGAGCCTCCAGTAGATTTTGAAACTTGAAATTTTCCCAAAATTTCATCAAATATGGAGATGGAAAGCCAAAATTTACTCAGCACTCCAATTTTAACATTCTCATGAAGACTGAAGACGAATTCAGATGGGTTCAAGTCACTTAGGAGCCTCCAGCTACTTTTTGAAAATAACTACGAAAACGAGATTCGCACAGTTGCACATAAAACGTAGAGATAATTAAAAATTTTCAATCACGATACGCAGATACTTGATGATTATGCGTTGAAATTCGTCTATTGAAATTTCAATATAACGACTAGAACAGGCACAATAATGCTTCGGGTTTATAGCTTCTTTTAAAATTATTATCCAAAATGAGTCGAGATGATTAGGTATTAATTCTTTGATGAAATAGGTTTCCTCTTGATGACGACCATCTTCTTGTTATTTTTAAATCTTAACAGGAGGTTTCTTGTTTGTCAGCTGACAATTGTCAATCTACTTTCGCCCCAAAATTGGAGGATGAGGTGCCTATGGCCCAAAAATCGGAGCTTCAAGGAGTCGGTTGGTTTTTTATTGTTTTTGGCAATACAAAATTGCAGATCTCTTTTTTTGGTGCTGCCGTGACACAAACAACACAATTTTGAGTGGTTTTTGAGTTTTTGAAGATGGCCTACCTGGAGAGAAAATTTGAAGAAAATACCAATTAGGTATAGTACTCATGCAGATATATTTTTGAAATAAAAAAAATGTTATGTGCTTGAATTAGGTTCAGAGAAACGGCGATTTCAAATTTTCTTTTGTCAATATCTCCCCCCTGAGAGGGCTAAAAATTTAGAAAAAAATTCACGTTGCTAGAATATACGTATTTGACGATGAACAATTCTGAAAAAACTCATGGAGGTATTGGAGGTACCCCCAAGTTTCCTCTAACTATATTCGTTCACAGAAAAAATTCATCTCAAATACGTGCTACGATGCAGAATTTTTCCCTAAACATACCCTGTGAGTTGTAAGAGGACAATATGCCTTCACTGGCTAGACAGGGATGCCTATCATAACTCTATCAATGATAAAATAAATCTTTCAGCAGTAAGTAAGTACTGTGGGACTCAGTCAATTTAAACGATCCTATGGTACTTTACATGCAAAAGATCTATTTGATGCATTAAGGTAAAGTGTTTTAGTACATGGGAACAACTAGGGTGGTAATATTTTCACACCAACCATTAGGGCCAGATGTGAAAAGCTTGTTAGTTCATAAAGCTCAATTCCTTCTAAACTTGAGGCTAGCAGCCAAGTCCAGAAGGAATTGAACTTCACTTGTAGATTTGCTCTCTTCTGTGTAGGTCTAGTAGTTGGAAGTAATTGGTCCTATCCACTCCTACGTAAGTTTAGGGCTTGAGTCTCAGGTCCTTTGCCATAGTAAGTGATTCGGCTTTTAGAGATAGTAAATGTGTGCGTATTAATTTATTTTAAGTCTTTTTCAATTCTACCCAATGAGGGCAATACAACTGGTTGACACGGGAGTAGGTAAAAGCGATCCTACTTACGCCACTGTACTGTGGAATATCGTTTCTTAGTTCAAATGTGTAGAGTTTTTAAATAAGTAATTAGACTTAAGTGCAACGTGTTATAATTAATTTCATCAATTAGGTATAACGAAGTGTTTGTATGTAGTTATCGTGTGTTCTTATTTTGCATTTCGTTTGAATGAACAAAATATAACGTCGATCAAAACTGTCTACTGTCTAGGTAGCCGAATATTGGAACTCAAAGGCTGAGCTGGCAGAGGGTAAGTGTGTTTTAAATTGAGACTAGAGATACTGCTTCGTGAGTATTTCTCATCATAACCAATTAGGTATTTATTCTCACCTCAACCTCCCACGTAGTCCCAGTATTATATTTATCTAACAGAGTTTTATCAAAATCCTAGGTTGAGGGCATTTTGCCTATAATAATGGGGGGGGGGGGGGGTACCCTTTTGATTTTGATACAAAAGAAAAGCAATCCATCAGAAATGAAATACTCATAATATGATGATGTCTACGGTTGGACATTCGTCAGGAATTTCCACTTTCATTTCACCATTATTAGAATCATCGCCTTCCTCTCCCTGTGTGTAGGCACAATACTCCTAAATTGAGAGAGAAAAAAATATTAAGAAAAGTAATGCCTACTTCAAGTCTTATTCGTCCATTTTTATTCAACAATGAATAAACTTATGACGATCTTATAACTATAAGGCTATGCATACACTTGTTTAATATAACGTAACTGATCCAGTACAGGACATAGAATAATACATACAAAGTACAATGTACATGTATAGGTACCTTTCTTTAATATTTATTTATATTAGGTAGGTACTACGGATAAATTACCTAAATTACACTAGGCAACGGCAAATATTTTGTGTTCGGGTTGAAAATGAGCTTAATCGATACTTTAAATCCTAAAACAAAAAACAGAGTGAGGTTTTTCAATTTGAGTTGCTTTTGTGGGTAGGAGAGACGATCAAAGTTGCAAAAATGACCGTTTTTGCCCTACTTCAAGAGTTTGTAGCGACATCAGTATATTGTTTTCCGAAAAAAACCAAGGCTATTTTCGGATTCTAAGCACTTTTTTAAGTAAACTACTTTCCCCGATTTTTGATTTTTGAAGTTTCAAGCGCATATGGAAGATTTTTATTACATACTTACTTATTTGTATAATATTTTAAACCTCAGCTTGCGACGCGACGCTGGCGTTACTCCACCACGTAATTGTGGCGCGGAACTGTGTTCACCCGAAGTTCAAATAATTGAATTTTTCGTATTTAGAAAAATTTTTGTTATGCGCTTGAAACTTTTGGAAAATCAGAAATCGGCGAAATTAGTTTACTTAAAAAAGTGGGTAGAATCTGAAAATGACCTCGGTTTTTTTTGCAAAACAATACTGAAGTCGCTACAAACTCAACTTCGACAGTCTCTACTGACCACAAAAACAACTCAAATTTTAAAAAAACATCTTGCGCAGTACGCAAGATCAACCGACTTTGCTCTAAATAACCCCCAGCAATTTACCAACATTTACATCAGTAATTTACCAGACATTACCTCAAAATTTACCAATTTACCAAAATTTACCAATTTACCAAAATTTATCAATTTACCAAAATTTACCAAATTACCAAAATTTACCAAATTACCAAAATTTACCAAATTACCAAAATTTACCAATTTACCAAAATTTATACCAATTTACCAAAATTTACTAATTAACCGAAATTTACCAATTTACCAATTTACCAAAATTTACCAAAATTAACCAATTTACCAAAATTTATACCAATTTACCAAAATTTATACCAATTTACCAAAATTCATACCAATTTACCCAAATTTACCAATTTACCAAAAATAACCACAGCAATTTACCAACATTTACCTCAGTAATTTACCAGGCATTTCCTCACTAATTTACCAATTTTTTACCAACTTTTATTTTAATCAGTGTTGGTTGTTTAAAACTCGTTCGTTTAAAACATTGTTTAAAACACCTATTTTAAATGCCAAGAAAAAAACATTGTTGTTTAAAACATAATTTCTATTTAAAACTGTTTTTATTGTTTAAAACTTGTTTTTTTTTGAGACATCGTTTTTTTTGTTTTTTTCAATTATTTCGAGATTTTTGACCATAGAACTATCAAAAAATTTTTTTAAAATGATTTATGTTTTTTTACACGGATTTTACAAGAATTCATAATTTGAATTCTGGGACTCAGCTGGATTGTCAGTTCATTTCTGATACAGTAAAATCTAAAATCCATTCCTAGTCCTACATAAGTATGTATAATCTACTACCCCAGTAGATTATGGATTTTCAATTTTAATCTGTTTACAATCCGGTAAAAAAAAAAACAGCTGGATTTTCAAAAACTTATTTTATAGGTATTATTTTTTGTGAAAAAAAAAAAAGATTTCTACAATCCATAATCTATTTATAGATTATGCAAAATCTGTGTAAAAAAAACAATCACTTATTTGATATCTGTCAAATGTATATGTCTAAAAAATAGGTATGTAGGTACCTAAAGGCAATATGCTTTTTGAATCTTATTTACATTTTTTGATTGAACAAAAACAATGAAATCAAACAAAGTTACGGAGTACCAAAAAAGTCTGAAAAAAAACAAAAAAACTGAATCTAAAACCACATTCACACATTGAAAAAAAAACGAAATTTTTTGTTTTAAACGTGTTTTAAAAACGTTTAAAACACGTTTAAAACAGGCCAAATTTTACACTTGAATTTGGGTTTAAAACAAAAAATTTGTTTTAAACATACAAAAAAAACTGTTTTTTGTTTTTTTTCAAAAAAAACGTTTTTTTTCCAACACTGATTTTAATTACCCCAGGAATTTACGGCCATAGGTTTTTACCAATTTACCAAAAAAAAATTACCCCAGCAATTTACCAACATTTACCTCGGTAATTTACCAGGCATTACCCCACTAATTTACCAATTTTTTATTATCCCAGTAATTTACTTCCAAAGGTTGATACCAATTCAACAAAATAAATACCCCACTAATTTAACAATACCAAAAATTACCACAGCAATTTAATAAAATTTACCAATTTACCAAAAATTACCCCAGTAATTTACCAAAATTCTCAACCAACTTTATTGGAAAACTGAAAATTACCCCAGCAATTTACGAAAATTTACCTATTGGAATACCAATTTACCAAAAATTACGCCATTAATTTACCAAAACAAAAATTAGGTACCCAAGCAATTTACCAACAAAGTCGGTAAAATTTTTGACCAACTTTAATTACGAGTAATTCACCAAAAATAACTAATCATTTTATTTACTGAAAATTACTATTAATTTACCAAAAAAAAAAAAAATTATCAAAAGTTACTAGCTATTTACCAAAAACTAAAAATTTTTGAAAAATTTTGATTTTTTATGGCAAAAAAATTTTGGCCGGATAAAATTAACAAAAGAATTAACGAAAAAAATCGACAAAAAATTTTCGCCTCTTGACTCGCGCGGGATTCGAACACCCGACCCCCGGCGCACCAATCTGCAACCTAGACACCCTAACCACCCCATCTGTTTGCTGGGGGTGAGCCGTTTGCGAGATATAAGGGTTTACACAAATTCCTGCTTATCCATAACGTTGAAACACACTTAAACGTTCATATCTCGTAAACGGCTGAATCAATTTTGACCAAATTAAAAATTTCTCTAGTTCAGTATCAAAGCAATATTTTGCCATCATCAGTTTCGACTTAAAGTTCGGAGCTTTTGAGTTCAGCGTGACACAAATTTATACATAAATTGATATACCTATATATAAATCTATATATATAGATTTAAACTTAGTCATTGTGGTGCCCGTTTTAAGTATACGTAGTCATTGTGGTGCCCAGTTTTGGGCTTGTGGCGCCCAAATCGGGCACCACAAGGTCTTTTTATATAAAACGATGTAGAATTTGATGAAATGCACTCTAAGGTGAAAAAAAAATTTTTGAGGCAGGCACCACAAGTACCAAGTTTATATAACGGGCACCACTATGACTAAAAACCTTAAAAAAATAAACTGCTCTAAAACACCTTTATCATACATATATATATGATCCTCTATGTACGCGGGCACCACAATTACCATAAAAGACCCGGGCACCACAAGGTACTAGGTACGTGTATTCATACTCATAATTGATGTACTTGTGGCACCATTTTATATACATTACACACGTTCAGGCACCAAAATTTACGTTGGAACGTATTTTATTTAAAATCATGTGGAATGACATCAGGGCACTGCCAGGGGTCGTTAGGCAAATTTTTGTAATGGTGCCACAACGACATTTAAAAGTCCCTTTTAATATACTGGTAAAATTATATAGTCAACAGACGTTGTGGCACCATTTTCAGGTCTCATTGGTTTTCGATGTATTCTTTTGTAAAAATTCGTTGTAAAATGTTTCGATTAGATGGCGCTGTTGCTTATACCCTTAATCATCACTCTATACTCATATAATATAGAGGCACCAGTTGGTTTTTATTAATGAATAAACCGTTGCCAGAAAAACGCTCGCGTAAATGACCTAAGTTTTCTTCACTTGCTACGGGTGCCACAACGACGTTCAACTAAATGGTGCCATAACGTTACAAAAGTAGATATTGATATATAAACTTATCTCGTTTTGCGCCATACGTCTTATCGTGATCAGCACACTCCAAAACGTCAAGAAAACCCACCCCCACCCAATTCCTCAACCATCATGACAAATACAATACCTTGACTTTCCGTTTCACGGCAAAGTCGGTAAAAAACTCACTCTGTTTTTGTTTTAGGGTCTAAACTATTGATTAAGCCCATTTTCAACCCAAACACTGAAGAAAAATTCAAAATAAGGATGTAAGGTTAGTTGATGCCTAGTGTTATTTGAAAATATATCTGACTAGGTACTAATAAATTTACTATGAATCTTATTTAATTTTTATTCAATTTAAATCTACATTAGAATAACTATGTACATTTACTCGTATGCGAGTCTTATCTTTTTCAATTGAACGATTCTTTCCTTCAAACTTCTGCCCAAATCTGGAAGATGAACCATGTCATACTTTTATCTAGCCAACTGGTTTTTTTTTATTTGCATACCTACCTAAGTATCGTACATAATAAAATAATAATGAAACATAGATTCTTACCCACAAACGGAGCAGTAAGGCCGCTCGTCGCTGAGGTATCTGTAAGAATTCAAAAAGGAAGCCATTACCATACCAAATAAGGATAGCTTCAGAAATGTCACGCGCTAATTCGCTCATGAATTCACCTTCAAAGTCAACAAAATTTCAAGTTTCAAACATTTTCAAGTGCTTACCTCACTTTTTCCAGCAAAAATTGCTTATAGGTAATTCTATCAATTTTAGAAGTAGACACATCATTAGAGAATTTTTTTGCGTTCCAAAAAGTTGCACGTTGCACCACAAACTGAGGCTAGAAATTTCAAAATTTGTGAATTCCTATACCTGCCCTTTCAGTTTTTTGAATAGACACGTTTCAGAAAAATTGAGTTGGTATCAGGATGCGCAGTAAAATCAAAAATATCATTCGGATAAGCGGGGGACACTTGAACGTTCCCTTGTTAGAACAAGGTTAACACTTCCAAAATGTCTAATGAGTAATGAATAACTCACCAATTCCGGCTTGTCTTGCTACTGCATCGTTGAAAAATGAAATACATTTAGAATTCTATTCATGTAAATTCGGTAGGAGAAAAAAATTGTTCTATACTTACGTAAATAAAAATCGCTTACATATGTGGAGATACTCTCTGTATGAAAACGAGAAGGTACATAAAATACTCGTATTATTAATTGAAAAATCGTACGTACATACATTGCAAAAATTTATTGTAAAAGGAGCTCAGCAATGACCACATTTCGTTATGCCTGACCTAATCATCGGCGGGGGTGAGGGGAGGCCGGGGGGGGGGGGGTTAGCATCGCAATTTTTAAACATTCACCATTTCTTACAAAAGGACTCACACTTTGAAGGCTATTGCATTAGAACTAGATGCACTTGAATCGCGACAAAAAAAATTCAACCAACAATAAGTGATTTACAGAATGTAAACTCAACACCTTCGACGACTCTTAAGGTTTCCTTTGATCAAAATTCAATTTTTTTTTTTTTGAAAGTGCCACAACAAAAGCCACATTTTTCTGAACTATGCGTTTTGGTATGTTTTTCAGTCTCTTATATAGAGATTTTTTTTGTCCGTTATCTTATTCTTGGATGAATTCATTCATAAGTACATACATACTTTCTAGCAGAACGCAATTTTCTTCCGGTAATTGTTTCAATTCTTCAAGTTGCGCTTCACTTAACAATCCGTTTGCTGCGTTCGCAAATTCTGCAAAGTATCTGTTGGAAAACTGTACGAAGTTTTTCAATTTAATTTGAAAAAAAAATGAATTTTATTTATCGAGTACGAATTTTGTAAATATAAAAATAGCTGGTTGCGCCAAAACATCGTGTTGGTGAAATTAGAATTAATCGGCTGTTTAAAAATTGTTCTACTGTTAAAGTATATAGTTTTGTGAAGAGCTTTCGGCTCGTCATTCGATTTTTGGTATTCTTTAAGTAAAGTACGTTCTACGTTATTTCGAGCATTTCAGCTCGTTGTTATTGTCCGAGTTCATTGAACTCGAGTATACGTATTTTTGCATTAATAAATAAATAATTTCAACGTAAATGTTAAACATCTTTTTCGTGTTGATGTTTTTATAATTCGTTTTGACGAATTCAACGACGACGTTTCCAGTAAGAAATATTCAATTTTGTTGAGTTTTTCGTTCATGGTAGCAGAGCGAGGTTTTTCGATTCCGACGACGACGCCTGTTCTTTTGGTACGACGACGACGACATTTGTAATTTGGTTTTGGCTTGTGTAGCAGCAACGTTTTTTGTTTTTGGTTCGACGAATTTTTGGTAGATGTCTACGGTTCTTTCATATTTACGCTCAGGGAAGACCGTGAATAACGACGATAGTAATTCCGACGACGATAGTAAAAAAGTAAGGAAAAGTAGTGGTCCATTTATTGGTTTCAGCGACGTGCCTGAAAAAAAGGGCAAACAAAGTACGACGAAAAAAACGACGACGTGTAGTACAAAAGATAAAAACTTATCTAATTCCGGTGATTCCGCTGTTAATCCAATTCCTGGTGGCTCTGGTGAGCAACGTAGTGTCGAAAATCCAGTTGGTCCAGTTTCCAGTGATTCTGTTCCTTTATCCGGCGATTCTAATCCACCGCCGAATCCGCCTAATCCTCCTCCGTCTCCTCCTAGCTCCGACGACGATTTTTCCGATTCATCCGACGACGAGTCCGTAGTTTCTGAAAATTCAGACGATTCTGTAGATTCCGACGATTCCGACGATATGTTTGGTGCAGGCGATCGTGGTGATAATTCAATGGTATTTCGCGGTGTAAATTTCGTGGCCTGGAAAAGGAGAATAAAGATCATATTAGCTTCTAAAGAACTAGAAACAAGTATTTTAGAAATTAATACTTTAACACCTCGTAAGTTGGCTAAGGCCCTTAATATACTCGTGCGTAATGTAGATAATTCGGTTCTGCGCTTAATTCCGGAGTGTAATACGCCGTTTAGATTTTGGACGGAACTTAACGATCGTTATAAATCCGAAAATCAGGCAGCTATTATTGCTGCACGTACAAAAATTAGTAAGCTTGTCATCGATAATTTCAAGAGTGGTAAGGAATACATTGACGAAATGTATTCCACCATTAACGATTTGGAAAACGCTGGTGTTGTTTTGAGTAAAGCTGAAATTTACGCGTACCTGCTCAATGGTTTGGGCACGTCCACGAAATTTGAGTCGATTCGAAATACAGCCTCCGGTCTGGTACACGTTCATGATGATGAACCAAACCCCCGCGTAATTGTAAATTTGGTTTTAAATTACGATGCGAACTCTAAATCTTCGGTTTCGTCCAAAAGTTCTAGTGGCGCTGGTGCAGCTATGGCTGCGACAGAAAAACCGAAAGGTAATAATAAGAATCGAAATAAAAATCGTAATCGTAATAATAATTCGAATAATAACGGGAATGTTGTAAACGGTAATCGCTCGAACGGTAAATCGTATGTACCTCAAAACGAGAGGAAGTGCTACAAATGTAATCGTGTCGGACATATGGCAGCTAGTTGTCGTAGTGCTAGCGGTGCGTATAGGGAAAATTCAAACCCGCGTGGACCAGTGATTTGCTACCGTTGCAACCGCCAAGGTCATATAGGGAAGTTTTGTCCCACTGAAGGTGACGCTGTTAATGCCCAGAGAAACCAGGGTGCTAATGGTGGTGGCTCTAACGGTGGTAATGGTGGCGGTTCGTCTGGTCCTCGTCCTTCGTTGGCTCTTGGTGCGTCGGTTCCCTTTAAAAAGAAAAATTTTTGTAATTTTTTACCCGAAGACTCATTTAATTCAAACAAATTAGTTGATCGATATTGTATGTCAAACGGTATGTTGAATGGTACGCGTGCGTTGGTATGCGATTCAATCGCTCTAGGAAATTTTAGTGGTACTCGTAATGTCAACGTAGGTCAGAATGTTTTTATAAATTCGTCGGCTGCTTTAAACACAAACGACAGCGGATACGTAGAAACGAACGACGATGACGGTGAGGACTTCGTTCTTTTCGTCGTAGATTCAGGCCCGACGTCTCACTTCATCAGGCACCAAGGTATCTTGTTCGATGAAGTTGAAATCAACGAATCGATCATTTTAGCTCGGCGAGATGTAATGTTGACCAAGCGTAGTGTCGGACGTCTACGTATCCTAGCAGAAAACAATGAAGAGTATGTAATGGACGACGTGTACTATGTACCTGATCTAAGTTACAACCTGCTGTCGGTAAGCCAAATTCAGAAAAACTGGTACACTTTCATCTTCGATGAAAACCCCCGCATTCTGGATTCGGAAAATAAAATTGTAACGCGTATGGATAAACAAGATAACGGTTTATATACGGTACAATTTGTAATTAATATACCTTTATTCCATTATTCGTCTAGTAATTATTCTGTTGCATTGGTCAGTAATGAAAGTCAAAATAGTACTAGTGTACGTAACATTGTAGGTATCGATTCGAACGTAGGTAATGGAAATAATGTTGTAAATCAAAGCAGTGATGCCGGACCTGAAAATAAAAACGTGAAAGAGTTGAAAGATAGTAATTGTAACAACGAAATATGGCATCGACGATTAGCTCACGCTAGTGGTAGTGTTCTGCATAAAATACCAGAACTACGTACTTGTAAATGCCCACCGATGAGTGAATGTGAGATTTGCTGCAAAGCAAAACAATCGAGACACCCGTACGATTCTGTTAGAAATAGGCATGTTAAGCCACTCGATCTTGTCCATGTTGATGTTTTTGGTCCAGTTAGTGAGAGTTTGGAAGGGCATAGGTACTTAATCGCATTCGTAGATGACGCTACAAGATGGGCGGTAACGTTCGGTATGAGGTCGAAAAGCGAAGTTGGAGCGTACCTAGAAAAATACGTAAAAGTGTCTGAAAATTTATGGAATTGTAAAGTTAAAAGAATACGTTGTGATAATGCTCAAGAGTTCGTTGGTGGTAATTTTAAAGACTTTCTCGATAAAAATGGAATAGTTCAGCAAACCTCAGAACCGTACGAAAAGGAACATAACGGCACTGTTGAACGTTTCTTTCGTACGTTACAAGAGAAGATGCGTGCTCTCTTATTTGAAGGAGGTTTGACTTATAGGTTTTGGCTACATGCAGCATATACGGCAAATTATATCTATAACCGTTTGCCGCATGCAGGTTTAGGTTTTAAATCACCGTATGAACTATGGAATAACAGAAAACCTGATTTTTCCAACGTTAGATTGTTCGGTTCAGTAGCACGTAAGTACGTACCTAAAGAAAAACGCAGTAAAACTGACGAAAAATCTGTCGATATGATTCTAGTTGGGTTCACTGACACAGGGTACGTACTGTACGATGTTTTGAATAACAGGTTCTGTAATTCAAGCAACGTATTAGTAGACGAAACGAGAAAAATAAACGATTTGATAAACGCTCACCTTTTAAAAACTTCAGTAAAGGTAAGAGTAGATGATGTAGAAATCAATCGTACTGCTGTAACCGAAGATTCAACGCCGGGTTGTTCTCATTGGGTTGATATTTCAATTGATGCGAATAATCCTGACGGTGTACGTAACGTAGAAGTTGACCGTGACGTGATAGATAGTTCTTTAAACGAAGATACAAGCGATTTTGGTTTGTTCGCTTTGGCCGCTGAAGACGAGATTACGTATGAGCAAGCAGTTAACGGTCCAGAAGCTCGTTTCTGGAAAGCTGCAATAGCGGATGAATTGAATTCGATGAGTATAAAGGATGTATGGTTTGAGTGCGACGTGTCTGAAATAAAAAATGAAAACGTTAGTGAGGTTGATAGTAAGTGGGTACTTCGTAAAAAAATTAATACGAATGGGGGGGTGAAGTATAAAGCGCGTTTAGTGTTGAGAGGGTTTAAGGACAAACACCATTACGAGCTAGACGAAGTATATGCGCCAACACCGAATCAATCAGTAATTAGGTCGTTAATTAATATTGGTACGGTTAATAAATGGCAGCTACGTCAACTCGACGTCAGCACTGCCTTCTTAAACGGGGACATAAATCGTACCATATATTTTAAACCCCCTAAAGGTACTGAAGGAAGTAAAAATACACGTTTCGTTCTAAAAAAGTCTCTTTACGGTTTAAAAACGAGTCCAAAATCTTGGAATAAGAAGTTAAACGATTTTCTTCTTACGTTAGGTTTCACTCGCAGCAAAGTAGATCCTTGTGTCTACTACGATTCGGAAAATCCTCTACGGTGTATCTTTACGGTATACGTAGATGATTTTCTGATAACAGGCTGTGATGACAGGCTCATTGAATGGCTCGTAGCAGAATTACATCGTCGCTTCGGCATTCGTGACCTGAAACAGTGCGAGAAATTTGTAGGCATCGAAATTAAACGTAATGAGAAATGTGTAATTTTACATCAAAAAAGTTATATTGACGTACTAGTAAAAGAATTCGGTTTAGCTAACGCTAATAACGTTGCTACACCTATGGAACCTGGTCTAAAGATAAATAATCTAGTAAAGGATAAATCATATGAAAAGCGAGTGAGAAGTATTTTAGGTAGTCTTGGTTATATTGCACGAGGTACGCGACCGGACATAGCTTACGCTGTTAATTTCTTATCCCGCTATCAGCATCTTGCTAATGGCGAGATATTTGAATACGCGAAGCGAGTGCTACGGTATTTAAAAGCAACAAAAGATCAATGTTTAGTATACATCGTACCTGCACAGGTTGACAAGCATTCCGTAAGAATTTTCGTCGACGCAGATTTCGCAGGGGATCTGCTCGATAGAAAATCCACGACAGGCATAATGATTTATCATTATGATAACCTGATCGACTGGACAGTAAAAAAACAAGGATGCGTATCGACTTCGTCGTGCGAATCTGAGTATGTTGCGTTAAGTACTGCTGCGAAGGAAGCTGTAGCCTGGAGGAATCTTTTTGTTGAGGTAGGAGTTAGAGTTGAGACCATACCGATGTATTCAGATTCTAACGCTGCAATTGCTGTAGCTAACACTGTTGAATCGAAACGAACACGACACATCGATGTAGCGTACCATCATATACGCGACTTGATAAATAAAAAGTTGATTTATCTTCAGAAAATTGGATCGATAGATCAACTAGCCGATATCCTCACGAAGTCTACGACAAAAGTTGTGTTCGAACGTTTAAAAGCGGCGATTTTCCGTTTGTAGTAAAGAGCTTTATACCGTATTATTCGTAGTAATTTTTTTCAGTTTTATGTCAAAAATTATTTTTCATGTAACACCGAAAGTTGTTTATGTTTACACTTTCACTTGTTGATATTCTTTATCACTAAAAATTAGTTTGTTAATTGTTTGTACCTGGTATTCGTGTATAGAAAAATATTTTTTGTGGGGGGGTGTTGGAAAACTGTACGAAGTTTTTCAATTTAATTTGAAAAAAAAAATGAATTTTATTTATCGAGTACGAATTTTGTAAATATAAAAATAGCTGGTTGCGCCAAAACATCGTGTTGGTGAAATTAGAATTAATCGGCTGTTTAAAAATTGTTCTACTGTTAAAGTATATAGTATTGTGAAGAGCTTTCGGCTCGTCATTCGATTTTTGGTATTCTTTAAGTAAAGTACGTTCTACGTTATTTCGAGCATTTCAGCTCGTTGTTATTGTCCAAGTTCATTGAACTCGAGTATACGTATTTTTGCGTTAATAAATAAATAATTTCAACGTAAATGTTAAACATCTTTTTCGTGTTGATGTTTTTATAATTCGTTTTGACGAATTCAACGACGACGTTTCCAGTAAGAAATATTCAATTTTGTTGAGTTTTTCGTTCAGTATCGCCGAAAGGGCGAACGATTAATGAAAAATTTTCCTCTAAATTTCGTTAATTGTGTGCGTAAGAAATGCTCCCTTACCTATGACATTTTGTGCATTTACTACATCTGTGAATTCATGTTTACATAAGTACATATATTATTATTGCTGTAGCAGGAGTATGTTTAATTTAAAATTATAAATTTATGGTTGAATTATCGCGCACTCGCCAAATTTCACGAATGTCGCCCACCCTAATCCGAGTAATATGGTAGAATGTCTATGTAAGTATGTACCTACCCAAAATTAAATATATTCCCTCTCTGGAGGGAGTAATCCAAAAATTTCAAATTTCACAGAAAGAAGTCTCTATGTATAGGTTGGCAGGTATACTTACATTTTTTCAAAAAAGATTCAGTAATTTTTCCCTGGGGGAGGGGAGGGGGGTTAAAAATGAAAAGAAGGCGCAGACAGGAAATTAGAGAGGAATCGTGGCTACAATTTTTTTCAACTTTAGTACGTACTGGGGAACAAAAGTTTTATGAAAAAGTTCAACTGTCCGCACGGAAAGAAGTCAGAGAGACCCAAAATTAACACCCTCTTCATAAAATTCAACGAAAAACGAATTTTGTTGACGTGCTCGATGATCGTATCAGTGCTGTAAAGTTGGACTGAAAAGAAAATCGTGCACAACTTGCAACATTTGAAATTTATGAGGAAACAGAGGAATATATCTGTGATATGTATACTTAGTTGATGGGGGAGCGTTTTAAAAATGAATTTTTTCAGAGAATGCTGTGCTGTGCAGAACATAAGGTATCGTACATACAGGAGAAGTATCCCAACTGGCACGAAACTTGTTGAATTACAAGAAGAAAACTTTGAAAGAGGATCCATAATAAAAAAAACCACCATGAAAATTCAAATTTGTGGTCTATTTCTCAAGGGGAATAAAATCAAAATTTGATCAAATTGCTGGAAGCTTCAAAACAGCCGGTTCAAAACCATCACCAATCGACTCGGAATGTCGAAAATAGGTTACAAACTGAATTTCAGCCATTCGTGTCAATTTTTTCTTTAAGAAATGATCCGAATCTAAATTTTCAAAAATTCACCAAAAATTGAAAAATGAATTTCAGCATCTGAAATTTTTGTTGATGGTGTTTTTGGTGAAGAGGGGGGGGGGTGTCCTCTTTCGAATTCCTTTTTTTTCGGCTCATAAATTTTTGTGTTGGTTGGGATACTATTACACTTGTAAGGTAGATATCCTTCTGAGAAAAGGCACAGAAATTGAGAATTTTCACACAGATAGGTATTGATTTAAAAAAAATTTTCTCCACTTCTGAAAAAATCAAAGACGATAATATTTTTGGAATTTTCACCCCACCTGGAGACTATTTTCTGTGAAAGTTTCAAAACGAATCTTCCACTCGATCCAGAAATGAAAAAAAAAACGAATTCGGGGCATGTAATGGCCCCCTCGAGAGGTAGGTAGTACGTCACGATGGTGGAATGGCCATATTACTCAGGTAAGAGTGGAGAAATCGACTCAAAAACTTTTTGGAAATGGTTTTATATCAAAATTAACATTTATGGGTACGTATCGTACTCTTGTTTTTAGATTTGTTACTTTATCTTTTTAATGTGCATTTACATCTATAGTCAAGTATGACATTGCCGGCCAATTGTAACTTAATCTTGCCCATTAGAGTTTCCAGTTGCTTTATGGCCGTATTATAATCGAATGATGCTGTGAATTCAAGAAAAACAAAACAAAACGCGTTGGTGAGTAGACTGAGTAACATTGTAAATCATAACTCAAGACGCATAAACAACAAAAATGGAATTTCTAAGCATTTAAAATATAAGTAGGTAGGTATAAATTTTTCATATCGCTTACCTTTCACTGGTCCAATGAAATATGAACCTATAAAACAAGCATAAAACTAGTATATTTTTCTTTTTTTCAATCAATTTTAAGGTTACCTACGTAGATATGTAGAATATTATTAAAAAATTAAGTCAACCAATGTACCTAACCTAAATTTGCTCACTTTAAATACCTAAAAAACGAGACGTTCATTATTACTCGAATGTTCATGAATCTTGAGAGAAAGACAAATTCATTCTCTGAAAACCCTCTTTTCAAAAAAACAAAAAAAAACCTAAGTAAATAGGTAACTTAGTTCTAGTTATTTGGTTACTGTCCTTCCATGGAAAAATGCTGGCACCGGCACTGCCTAAACTTGAGAATCTAACACTCTATCCAATTAATCATAATATTATAATAGGTACTCAAAAATTGGCTTACTCAAAATCAAGAACGAGAAGTAGATTAATTTGATTTCCAACATCTTGAAATATGAAATTCGATTTCAACTCGTACTGCTTGGAAGTGTGTCTGGGATATAATGTTCAATCGAAATGAGAATCTTACCTGAAATTTCGTTTCTCTGTAGCGATTCTGTATTTATTTAGTGGCTCGAGTATCATATGTACGAGGTACGATTTCTCATTAAATAAACAAAATCTCGACTATGACTTCAGAATCCCGAGGGTTTTTGGGCAGAATGTTTGAAAAATAAAGGGCAATTGAATACACAACAGCTGCTTCACAGTATGAACGATATGGAAGATTTCGTGTACCGAATTTTATGTTCAATTTAATAGGTATCTACCCATTATGTTTTACGTCATAAAATCTGTGCATGTTCAAGTTCATGAAATTATAACTTGAGATGGTTTTATTTTTTGAAGGTGCACATTGGAAAATGATTTTTGAAGAATTTCGAGGATTTCCAATTTATCAAGAGACCAAAGACAATGTGATTCTCTGCCAAAATTTTAACCCATTTTGATTTTCAGGACTTTGTTTTGAATAATTTCGACAATTTTGTCTTATTTTCTACGGGTACAAGACGTCTCTAAAATATTAAAATATTTAGACCATAATCCATGCACGAAAAAGTCAAAAGTGCTGTAGAAGTTGATTTTGTATTTTTTTTTTTCGGGAACCAAAAAAACACGCTGCCAAAATGAAGATACTACCTGCCCCATTCAAAATGTGCAATTTTGAAAATTTTCCCTGTCACAAAGGGGGGAGGGGATCGACCCTCAAAAAGGTGATTTTGAGGACATGGTCGGAACGACAAAAACTCGACGAGGTTGTGTTAGCGGACATCTCCCGATGCCAAATATGTGTTTTTTTTTTCGTGACACCCTGCACAACTGCATACTATTATGGCTTTTTGAATGCGATTTTTATGCATTTTTGCCCAATTTTGATGATGAAACGGCTCTAATGACCAGAGTATGGCCTGGAACCAACAGATTCGTGGACGTTTGTTAAAAAGGGATATTTGAAGCCCAACTACGCAAAAACGGTGAGAAAATACTTGCACATCGCGATTTTATGTGCACTAATAGGTTCGTCAAGTACCCCCCACCACCGGAATTTACCACTGCGTTGTCTATCGGAGAATATCGATGCGACCTATCAAAGTAGTATAAAATTTCGCGCTGAGCTCGAAAATTGCAATCATTTTTCATTTGGACCCCCTCGGTGGAGTTTTGTCCCCCCGCCCCGCCATAAAGCTAACTACGAAATTGAGCTCTTTGCGCACTACACGTCAATATACAGGGTCATTCATAAAAGACATTACTATCTACTTTAAACACTCGATCGCGATGTAAGATAACAGTAGGTACACTTTTGCGCCGATCTCTTGGCAGCACTGAATTCCTCGACGAATTTCATTTTTAAAATACTCCCCACAAAGTCAGTTTGGTGCATATTAAACGTTCGGCTGCCAGAACGATTTTTGTAAAAAAGTACATTTTTGAAAGCTTTACGCAAAAGCTCATTTTTATCATGTTACAAGTTACAACTTTTGAAAATCAAAACTTTGAGTACTGGGCAACAAAAGTTTTATGAAAAAGTTCAACTGTCCGCACGGGTAGAAACCAGAGAGACCCAAAATTAACACCATCTTCATAAAATTCAACGAAAAACGAATTTTGATGACGTGCTCGATCAGCTCGATGATCGATTCAGTGCAGTAAAGTTGAACTGAAAAAAAAATCGTGCACAACTTGCAACATTTGAAATTTGTGAGAAAACAGAGGAATATCTGTGATATGTAGTTGATGGGAGAGTGTTTTGAAAATGAATTTCTTCAGAGAATGCTGTGCTGTGCAGAACATATACGTATCACAGATATTCCTCTGTTTCCATACAGATTTCAAATGTTACAAGTTGTGCACGATTTTTTTCCAGTCCAACTTCGGGGAGGGGGGGGGGTGAAAATGAAAAATGACTGCGATTGCAGAGCTCAGGATGAAATTAAAATTTTAAAATTGTTTTTTTCTAAATGGGGCAGGTATATTACCATCATTTTGGCAGCGCGTTTTTTTGGTTCCCGAAAAAAAAAAATACAAAATCTACTTCTAGAGCACCCACATTTTCATGTAGCCTATAATGGATTGTGGCCTAAGTGTAATTCGGATGATTTCCAAAAAATATAATCTTTAGAAAACTTTGAGCATGTGAGTTGTGCACTGAGAGAAGTTTTTATTTGAAGTACTACCTAAATGAGATTTTGGATGTAGGTACCTATAGCTAACTACTCTGAAAATTTAATGATTTTTACAACAAATAATAAATCTTCTTCGAATCTTATTTACTTAATTTTTATTCAATTAAAATCTACATTAGAATAAATTAGGTATACTTAAATATTTACGTGAATCTTATTTTTAAATTCTACTAGGTACTCTTCATCGACTGTCTTCTTAATGCTATTACTTATCCATCTCTCAAGCTTCTGCTCAAACCTGGAACATGAATCATAGTTTTATCGAACTGTTTTTTCGATTTACATACATACTTACCTAAGTACTACCATGTAGTAAGTGCATTATAAAATACATTAATTATAATGAAACATGAATGCTTACCCGCAAAGGGAGCATCTTGGTAACGCGTATCTGTAAAAATTCAAAAAAAAAAAGCTTTAACATTGGTCCTACCTAGAGCCCTGCGCCGCCGCGCCGCGCCGCCGCCGCCACCAAATTTTCACACATTTTTTGAGCCGCCGCCGCCGCTTTAAAAATTTTTGAAGCCGCCTTGCTCGGCTGAGCCGATTTAAATCACTCAAATGGCAAATTTCAGGGAAATTTTCCCCATATTTTGGATTTTTTCAAGTGGCTAAATTTTTCAATTTTGCCACGCACTACCTAGAATGATTTCTCATGCTAAATGCTTATTTGAGAAGCTGAATAATTTTCGCAAAAAATTTGTATTCTGAGGTAATTTTATGATTTACGGAAAATTACCTCAAAATTTCAACCTTTGCAGCCGGCTGAGCCGCAGCCGAGTAAAATTTTTGCCGCCGCCGAAAACGTCGGCTGAAATCGGCTACGCCGCCAGCCACAACGCTGCACTCACCATAGCCGCCGCCGATCATTTCGTCGTCGGCGCAGGGCTCTAGTCCTACCTATCAAATAAAGATAGGTTCAGAAATGCCACGCGCCAATATTCTTGTGAATTCACTTTCATAGTCCCATAAAAATTTGAATTTCAACTTTCAAACGTTTTGAAGGGCTTACCAAAAATATAATTACCTATATCATTTTTTCCAGTAAATTCAATATTGCTTCTATAATAATTCTTTTAATTTCAGAAGTAGACATTGCGTTAGAGAATTTTATTTTTCGTTCCAAGAAGTTGCACGTCGTACCAGAAACTGCGGCCAGAAGTTTCAAATTTTGTAAATTTCGATACCCTCGCCTTTTTAGTTTTCTGAATAGGCATATTTAGGAAAATTTTGTTAGCATAGGGATGCGTTTGCGTTAGTAAAAATATGTAAGTATCATTAATTCATTATCATTCGGATGGGCGCTGGACAATCTGAACATTCCCTTGTTAATTCAAAGTTGATACTTCATGTATATTTGATGAGTATGTTGGGTAGGTATAGGTAACTTATTGAAATAAATAACTCACCAATTCCGGCATCTCTTGCTACTGCATCGTTGAAAAACGAAATAGGTACATTCAAATTTTAGAATTCTATTCATTTAAATTTAGTAGGAGAAATGGAAAAAAAAAGTGTGCGATACTCACGTGAATAAAAATCACTTAAATACTGGGTGATATGCTCTGTATGAATACGACCAGGGTAAAATATTAATTGAATGATCGTGCATTGTGAAAATTTGTACACAGTAAGAGTTGCTCAACAATGACCACATTAACATTTACGATTTTTTACACGAAATAGGCTCACACTTTGAAGGCTGATAGGCTAAATCAGAACAGGTTGCACTCGAAGCGCAACAAAAAAATTTTCAACTAACGATAAAAGTGATTTACAGAATGTAGGTACGTAATATCAACACCTTCGGCGACTCTATTGAGGTTGCAACTTTTGGAACTAAAAATACTGATAAGAGTGATAACAACTGAAATAGGGGTCTAATGCATTGGATTATATGGGAAAATGTCGAATTATTGCATTTTTTTATAACTGAAAGAAGTAAAGACTTTTTTAAATGTAAGTATCTTTAGTAGAATTTCACGCTCTTTCATAAAATGTCAACAGAAAAATTCTACGTGCAATAATTTCGGAGATATTGAATTTCAAAGTTTGTGATACAGTGATTACTGAGTAATCACATGACGAAGAAATAGAATTTCAACACTCTTTGAAATTAAATATCTCCGAAATTATTGCACGTAGAATTTTTCTGTTGACATTTTATGAAAGAGCGTGAAATTCTACTAAAGATGCTTACATTTAAATAAGTCTTTACTTCTTTCAGTTATAAAATAATGCAATAATTCGAAATTTTCCCATATAATCCAATACATCAGACCCCTATTTCAACTGTTATCACTAATAGCGACACTAGCGCTGCACCATGGGTTGCAGCCTCAATAAGGTTTAATTCCTTTGATCAAAATTCAATTTTTATTTTTTTGAAAGTGCCATAACAAAAGCCTCATATTTCTGAATTATGCGTTTTGATAACAATTTTTTTAGGGGAAATATTTTTTGCACGACAAAAAAGGGCGTCATCACGACATAGTATATTACACATCAAGGGAGGTAAAATGAAGAATGTCTCGGAGCGGATGTAATTTTTAACTCAGTAGTAGAGAACCAAATTGGTCTAAGCGAAGCGAGGGCAAAACTTGGGGAAAAAATGAGAATTTTGAGGATAGATCGGCGATTTTGTCGGCAAATGAACGATACATGATTGTAAAAAATTTGAATTTTTGAAAACTAAAACTAAAATATTGTTGGAATTTTTGTATTTTCCTAACTTTCTTGAATTTCTCACAATTTCCCAAGTTTTTCGGAACCGGAGGGGGGGGCAAACCGTCGCTCCTTAGCCCCCTTTCGCTTCGTCCCTGAGGTGAAAAGAGGAGGAAAGGAAGGGTTGCCCATCAAAGTCCACAAAACATTACTTCTATAAACAGCAATTTTTTACATACCTTTTTCGTTTTTTTGGTATCATTTTAATATTTTTTTAAATATTTATTTCTGTCGCTGAAATGCCAGTTTTTTAATAGAAAAATTTTGTCGCGCATTGCCTTATATATAGCAGTTGAAAGTAATAAAATGTCGTGAATTTCTTAATTCGTCGTTTGATACATTATTTTGTCGTTAGAGTACCTTTTATGTCGGGGTAAGTTCTTTATTGTCGGGAATTTCCAACTTAGTCGTGGTAATGATTTTTCTGGCGTGAAAGTGCCCATGCTTGTTGTGCTGACGCCCTTTTTTGTCGTGGTATTAAATCACACCCTTTTTTTTATCTATCTCTTACAGAGCCTTTTTTTGTCCGTTGCTGTTATTTTAAGAGTACCTATAGATATGTTATTTCTTTATTCTTGGATTAATTCATAGGTTCTACGTACCTCTTAGCGCTTTGCGATCTGATTTTCGTAAATTCTTCAATTCATTTAGTTGCGTTTCACTTAACAATCCGTTTGCTGCGTTCACAAAATCTGCAAATTATCACCGAAAGAGCGAACGATTAATGAACATTTTTTCTCTAAATTTCATCAATTGTGCATGTACAAATGCTCCCTTACCTGAGACAGTTGTTGCATTATTCACATCTGTGAATTCAGGTTTAAATATATTATTGCTGTAGCAGGCGTATGTTTAATTTAAAAGTATACATATAATGTATGTATGGTTGATTATCCCAATCTCACCAAATTGCACGAATTTCACTCACCCTAACTCCTCGAGTAGCCTAATTTATAGTGGCATGTCCATGTACCTACTACCTACCCAAAATTAAGTATTTTCCATTCCTGGAGAACGTAATTACAAAAATTTAAAATTTCACAGAAAATAGTCCTTAGGTTGACAGGTCACACCTCCTAGATTTTTTTTAAATGCCAAAAACCAAGTGAGAGTGGGGAAATCGACTCAAAAAATTATTTGGAAATGGTTTTACATTAACGTTAACCTTTATGGGTATGTTTCGTACTCGTGTTTTTATAGATTTATGTTTTTAGGGATCTTTTTGCTGTGAATTTACTTGTATAGTCAAATGTGACATCGCCGGCCAATTTTGACTTAATCTTGCCCATTAGAGTTTGCAGTCGCGTACTGGCCGCAGCGTAGTCAAATGCTGTTAGTGTCACAGGTTCAATGAAATATAAACCTATAAAACGAGCATAACTGTAGATATATTTTTCAATAAATTTTTAGGTTACCTATTTACTTATGTAGAATTATTAAAAAGTAAAGTCAACCAATGTAACTTGAAAGTTGAATTTGCTATACCTTGAATGTTCAGAATCTTGAGAGGGAAAGGGTTTTTTCCACCTCAAGCCTGCATATATATAGATATATTCGTACACGATTTACTCGAAATACTACCTTCCACTAGATAAATTTCAGTCGGTGAAGTCCCTCTTCTTGAAAAAAGAAATAAAATATGTATAAATGACTCGGTTATTTGATTTCTACTTTCCTCGGAGAAATCTGATTTTACCCACTGCACCTCGCTCGAAAAAGGTACCTACATAGTTTGTATCTTACGTATCTCCCTATCCAAGGAAAAATCCTGGCACCGGCACTGCCCAAAATTGAGAATCTAACAATCTATCCAATTATTCATAATACTCAAAAATTGACTTACTCAAAATCAAGAACGAGAAGTAAAATAATTTGATTTTCAACATCTTGAAAAAAGGTTCGATTTCAACGCGTACCTACTACTCGGAAGTGTGTTTGGAATATGATGTTCAATCGTAATGAGAATTATACCTGAAATTTCCTTATTTTGTAGCGATTCTGTATTTACTTCGTAGCTCGAGTATGGTAGGTAGGTACTATAGGTAGGTAGCTATGGTAGGTTCGTACGACATGAGATGATGAATTACCAACGTATGTCAGTATTTCTCATTAATAAATATGGGTAATATCGACAATGCCTTCAGAATCCCGACGGTTTTTGGGCGGAAGGTTTGAAAAAAATAAATAAAGAACAACTGAGTAGTGAATAGGTTGGTTCTCGTACTTCCACAACAGGTGCTTCGCTGTATGAACGAATAGACTAAATTTTATATTTAATTTAGGTACCTACCTAATATCCATTATTTTTTACGTCATAAAATCTGTGCATGTTCATGTTGATGAAATCTCAGTAGGTACCTACTTACATAACAATCCGTGAAATAAAATACCTACTTTATAAAATCATTGTTTCGGGTTCGACACGAAAACAAAAAGGTTTTACATTATTCGAAGGGAAATTTCAGGGATGCGAACCGAAAAAAAAATGTGGGTTAAAGGTTGAAGGTTCCTGAAGGTTACTGGGAAAAGGTTACGGTTAACGGTTACAGAGGTTAATTACCCAAAATTAAACATTTGGGTTCCTGGTTGTAGGTTTCAAAAAAATTACTGTAATTTTTTTCGTAGGTCAAGGTAATTTTAAAAAAAATTTTTTGCCTACAATTTTCGAAAAACGTGTTCTTGTGTATGTACATATATTGCTAGATATCATTTTTTCAATTGTGTAACAGTAACAAATCTGCGGATGAACCATTTTGGGACCATTTCTTTGAAATTTCAAAAAATACTGCCCATTTTTTCAAAAATGAATGTATAATCAGTTGTGGTTGTGGCCTTCAAAGATTTTTCAAATGCAGACTAAGCTCACAATGTTTGTCTCGTTGTCTCAATCTCCCAAAAATTTCAAGAACCTTTTATGTACCTTATATAGGTAATCTTAATTAACCAAAATTTTTTTGAAGTTACAGGAAATAAAAATTAAAAATTTTCAAATTCGGCTTCCGGTTCCAATTTTTTTGATTCTGATTAAAGGTTATTGGATGAAAATTAATTCCCCCAAAATTTTCGGGTTAATTCATCAATTCAATTCTGGTTACGGTTCGGTTAAAAATTCCGGTTTGCAATTTTGCATCCCTGGGCCCTGACTCCGTCCTGAGGAATTTCATTATTTTTTTAAGAAAAAACCAATCCTTATCAAAATTTACGTAAATTTAGTTACTTCACTCATTTATTTAATTTATACATTTTCTACTAATTAATATTTAATACTTGATAGGGGTGTTCGAGCGCTCTACAGAACGCTGCACTCACGCTGCAGAATTTTCAGAAAACGTAAAAAATTAGGGGTTTTGATTTTGAGCGCTCATGAAAGACTCAAAATGGACAATAGACTGCTGCAATGCAATTTTACAAAAAACTGTAAACAATTTTCAACGTTTTCTGTAATTGCTGCAAGTTTCTGTAACTTGCTGGAGAGCGCTCGAACACCCTATTTTCTATTTTTCTCCCAAGTCCCCTAGATGTTTACTGATTTTTCGATTTTTGATTTTGTTTGAGGATTGAGGCCCCCTCCGGCCTCCCAGGAGCCCAGGACTCTCAAAGTCAAACTCCCAGGACTACCAGGACCAGGGACTAGGACTAGGAGGCCCTTGTCACGCGATGGTAGCGAACCTGGTGAGCGCTAAAGGGGTTTGTTATCCAGTTTTTAACAAAAATCTATACATTGTAGACAAAAACAAAAACATATTTATCCATTTTGTTTGTAGGTCCTTGAAAATACATTAGATTATTTTTTTTGAAGATTTTCAGTCGGATTTGGAATTTTAGTTGAATTATCGAGCAATTGTATTGTAATTTAATGGTTCTTTCGTGTTAAAAAATAATTGTGGAACGTTCATCTCCGTAGATCGCATAATCCTCATTCATCATGTCGAAAAGAAGTGTAAGTCCAGAAGTTTCAGAAGAAAATCAAGAATCTAAACGTCTTTGTCAGGTAGTCATTTCAATGTTATCATTTCTTTTTCTCCGAACGCTTGTCCTATAAATAGCTGAAATTTTGCACAGGATGAACAACCTAAAGGCGAAACTTCGAAAGGCGATGAAAGTATAACTTCAGTGGTCGAAGCTCATTATAACGATTTGAAAGAGAAAGGACTCGACGATCGTAACAAAAGCCGCATCGTTTACTTGAGGAATTTCAATAACTGGATTAAAAGCATGTTAATAAGTAAGTATTACATAAAATGTTCCACGTCTTATGCTCGTCAAATGTATTCAAATGGTTTTCGTTCATTTACAGACGAATACGTGAAAAAATTCCGATCTGAGAAGGACGATAATAGTGAAATCAGTGTCCTAGATATGTGTTGCGGCAAAGGCGGCGATCTTCTCAAATGGAAAAATAACAACGTGCAGCATTTAGTTTGCGCCGATTTAGCTCAATTATCCGTGGAAGAATGTCAGAGAAGATTTGAAGAAATGAAACATCGAAATTCGTACTCGAATAATAATAAATCGTACACCGCCGAATTCATCACAGCTGACTGTACTCAGGTGATGACCGGAATATGATATTTTCCACTATAATGCGTTCGAGATGTAACGTTATAAATTATTTTTAGGTGTAATGTGTTTCTCATTTGAGCAAGTATGTGTTAAAGGTTCGTCTGAAAGAGAAATTCCAAAATCCCGATCTGCTTTTGGATATGGTCAGCTGTCAGTTCGCGTTTCATTACAGCTTTGAAAGCTTACCGCAGGCTGAGTGTATGATAAGGAATGCTGCCGAAAGCCTCAGACCTGGTGGTTTTTTCATCGGGACCATTCCAGATGCTAATGATATTGTGTTAGTGTAAAATTACACCATTGTGCTAATTGAGACTTCGTAATTTTAATAGTTTACTGTTTTTATAGAGCAAGGCTCAAGAAATCAGATAGCTCGTCTTTTGGTAATGAAGTATTTAGCATAAAATTCGATTCCGAAGATAAAGAATCGTTCGCTTTATTTGGAGCCAAATACGAATTTTTCTTGGAAGGAGTTGTCAATTGTCCTGAATTTTTAGTTCATTTTCCTACGTTAATCAAGTACGTACGGTACTCAACTTGGTTCAAGTGTTGAATTTCCAGTAATTTGGGTTTTGTTTCAGGTTAGCTAGTAATTTCGGTTTGAAACTCGTTGCCAAAGAAAGATTTCAAGATTATTTCGAAAGAATGAAAGAAGAAGGTCGTGGTTTGATGGGACGTATGCAGACTCTTGAAGTAAATGTCTCCAATTTTTATCTACTTCGATGACTACGCAGGCTTTAATTCTTAATTGTTTTTTTCTCCAGACTTATCCTCCTTTTGAAAAAACCGACCTGCTTGGTAAACAAGAAGAATACCAACATGCTGATAAATATTTACAAGAACATACTACTACAGCTCGTGTCGGTACTTTAACACAATCTGAATGGGAAGCTCTCAGTAAGGAGAATTTTTAATTCAATGTTTTCTCTTCTTACGTATCGAAAACTAATTACTCATTATTTCAGCTTTATATTTGGTTTTTGCGTTCCAAAAAGAAGCTTCTTGAAGGCGAACTGATTGAACGAGCGATGGTCGCGGTTACTTTTCTTAGAAAATTCAATGGATTCGTATCGAAGGCTGTGTATTCAGTATGACGAAGAATGTGTTTAAGTTATTTAAAAGTTATTTATATGGAATTATTTTGCGAATAAAGAAATTATGAAAATTTCTTTTCTTTTAACTCCCCTCCACGATACTCGATCGAAAAAAGAGCGAAAACTTGAAAGTTCAACGGCCTTGATGGCAGCAATACATGGCTGCTAAACTCTGAAGAACAATCTTTCGTAAAATTTCTTCTCGAGATCGTTTCCATTCGTTAGTGAACCTTTTCGTCGTGTACTTCGTATTTGATTTTTATTCTAGATTTTTTTTTAAGTGGTTAAAAGTATGGAAAGTCCGATTGTGAGTCGTTTACCACATCAGAATACTATGAAGAGAACTTTATGTAATAGTAAACAGTATAAGAAAAATTATATTAAGAATATTAACGATTTCGAGGATAGTCATTTTAGGAAATGTTATCATGGTTATATTAATGATTTCGATGACGGCCATTTTGGATATCAGGTATTAATTTTGAATATTTTGTGAAAGATTTTCACCCTTATTATTTATATTAATTCTTACTATCGTTATTAGTATTGTCCGCAAAGCATACGAGTGCCAATCAAAGCCGATATACCAGATCGGGTTATGATTAGTTCGCGAATTAATGCTAAAACTCCGAGCCCTGGGTTGTCGCCTAATCGAGCTTATGATCCGTTGGATTATTGTCAAATGTCCAGATATTATTTAAATTCTCCATTGCCATCGTACCCTAGTAGGACGAGTCCAGCGAGATCAATTCCGGTACACAATTATTTCAATAAATCTTCATTCGATGAGTATAATTTTGACGATTCGTTTATCCAGTCGTATGATCGATGGACGTTGGATTCGATGGATGAAAATTCTACTACTGCGGTAGTCACATCAGCTGGTATTATAAGTTTAATGATTAGTAAGGGTATTCAAGTAGATTTGACCGTCGATGGAGCTATTCGAATTCTAAACAGTCCAGTAAGTAAATCGCAAAAAAAAACACGTTAGCTTTACCTATTTTTTAAAAATTTACCTATTTATTCTATTTTTCAGGGAAGAATGGCGATTGCTGTGAACGTAAGTGGAAAAGAATGCGCATTTTTACATCCTGTCGGCAGAATGAGACAATACGATAATAAAATCGAAATCGTTGGTATTTCAGCTACTCATAATCACAAGTAAACTATTAAAAATTTCAAGCTTTTCAATCGATTTAAAGTAAATTTCAGTATTCTAATTAATTAATTTTCGTAGATTCGCCAAAATGTGGAGCGGAGGAATCTCATTCACGACAGATAAATCCTCAATAGTATTTTTAATCGATCCAGCCGGTACAAGAAGTACTAAAGATACATTCTCCGATCTGCTAGCTTCGGATTTCTCCGAAAACGTTTTCTTTTCCGGCTCACAACACGGAGCTCAGTACTTGGACGAATGTGTAGCTCTTCTTAACACAGCGTATTATAAAATGAAAGCCGATGGAAGCGAAGTATGGATTATAAACAACATCTTGATACAAAAGACCGTCGATAACTTAGTCAGGTACACGAGAGTTCATTGACCTTTTACGAGTACATTACCATACGAGCGTTCTAATTGGTTGCATATTTCAGCGTAAACCGGGGTAAAAATGAGATTCAAATCAAGACGAATGTATTCGGTAAAGGACGTTTAACCACCTCGAGTTTCCACTGCACAGCTTCCAGCGGCGAACAGAAGCATTTATTTGTTAAAAGTGATGATAAACGAATGCATTACGATGGTTCAAAATTTGTCGTACGGAATGCCGCTCAGTCTGCAGGGTTCAATAAGGATGGCCAATTTACTGTTTATTGAATAAATGTTATTATGTTAAGTTTAGTTTCTTGTTGTATTTATTTATTTATTGGTGAAATTATTTTCAAAATTATTATTTATTCGAGTAGGTAGATAATTCTATTTAAGGTATTTAGAAATTTTGTTTCCTTTTGCTGTTACCGATGAGTTAAATTAAGTATTAATTTATAGTGTAAATTTATTTCTTAAGATTTCGATAGTACTATTGATTAGCTCGATTAGGTAATGGTAATAATTAATATGATGAAAAGTTATTAATGGAACTTAAAATCTCAATGTACAAGTTCCTTTCTAATATAAGACGTAGGTATACGTAGTAAAAGTAAAGGTTTATTCATGTGGTCTTCTATCGTGTAAAACTAAGGTACCTTAAGGAAATTTTTTTTCATGTTAAATTTTCATTTACGTAGAAAATATAGTACGGAGTTGATATTCATTTTGTGAAAAATATAATAATTTTTTTGAATGTGTCAGTTCATCAGTTCTTGGTTCTTTGGGTGTTCTGATTTCTGAATATTTGAACTTTTGATTCTGAATTTCTAATCAGTGATCTGAAAGAAAATTATTCGAGTAGGAAATAGTCAATAGTCTGGTGTATGACAGAAGGGGTAACTGCACTCGATCTTCTCACTTCTGGCTGACATTTTTATTTTTTCATGAAATGGATATCCTGAAGGACCTTCAAACCTTTTATAGTTTTATAGCAAAGTTGCCTAAGGAAGTTTATGATAAATTTTGAACCGGAAAATTTCATTTTCAACTTGAAATTTAATTTCTGCAACAAAACAATATGAATACTGAATAGTACAAAAATGAATGCCATTGTCAATCAAAACTTTGCCAAATTAACGTAGAAAGCTGAAATTCGATTCGAGGTTACCCTATTTTTGACTCACCAAACCAAACCAACCAAATTGATTGAAATTTTACAATTTCAATTTGTATTATTTTGTATTTTGAAACCGGTTGCAAACATGGCTGAGGCTTTTTATAGTTTTTATTCATTTTGTCATTTTGTAAAACAAAAACTATATAAATTAAACTGATGAATGAAATTTCAAATTTCAAATTTGAAAACACGAAGATCACCGTAATTAATTAATTACATTATTTACATACCTACCTACTGCATAATATTTAATTTTCTTTCCAAAATGTGATCGAACTTGAAGATTGATGATTGACAAAGAAAAATTGGAAAAAGGAAAAAAATCTCATTTTACCTCGTTAATAACCGGTAATTACTTCAATTTACCGTTCTTACTCGATCAATTGATAAAATCACAGATAAAATCGCGCAGAATAATTGGCGAAAATAGCGCAAGGGGTGAAGGGAAACAAAGGGCATTGTCATCTTCAGTATGCGCAATGCGCGTATTGTTAACAGTGTTTCTCTAGTTTCTAACTGCTCTTGAATTGAATAAGTTTAACTTGTGCTCCCTAAATTAATTCGTGTAGTTAATACGTTGAAATTTGCTACGTATGACAATTTAGTGTGAAATTTAAATCGTCTCGAAATTCAATGGAATCTCCAGCCGTCGAATTCAATGACGAAGTAAGTACCGCATGTCATTACTTTGATACTTTTCATCGACACTTACGTTATGCTAGATAGTCGAGTTGTGAAAATTTTTCTAAGTCCAAAATGGCGACTATTGCGTTAAATTCAACTTTAATTACACGTTTGTCGAATAATTTAAGCATTTTCCTCTTATAAAATTCGTACAAATGACGTATTTATTTTCTACTCGATATTTTACAACACTTCGGCTTATGTTGACCTGCTTGCAAATTCTATCATTTTATGATAATTTAACCTAATTAACTCGTGGTATTTGTTATATTTCCTCGTAAATTATTCTAAACAGTTGGCTAATTGCTTTTCGATGCCTGAATCGTGTTTTTTGTATGTTTCTGATAACGTTGATAATGGTATTATCTATGAAAATGTCCTCTACGTTGAAATTTTTCATGCCTAAGTCTCACGGTTATTCATTCAACTCCAATATTAGTGTAATTTTTTGTAAAATTCTGTAATTTTTGATCATTTTTTGATACTTCATTCTTAATATGTATTTACTTCTGTTTTCAGGCTAAATTTGCTGTTAAAGATGGCGAAGTTAAAACAGGTTGGTGTACTCTTTTTATCACATCATTCATTTACTCGTGTTGTTAATCTAACGCTGAATGTATCCTTATTCTAGACCACGTAATGAACGGACTATCTAACGGTATTAACAATAAATCTGACAGTCATCACAAGCATAAGCATAAGGACAAAGATAAAGATAAAGATAAGCATCATGACAGACATAAGCATAAAGATAAGGACAAAGACAGGGATAGGGAGAAGCACTCAAGTAGTAAAGTAAGTTATATTTTAATTCATACACCTGTTATTTCACCTTTCGATGACCTAATTCTAACTTCGTTCGTTTTACAGGACAAGAGCAGTAAAGAAAGCTCAGAGAGGAAGCATAAGGATGAAAGAAGAGATAAGGATCGAGACCGTGAAAAAGAAAAAAGCAAAGAGCATCGTGACAGAGATCACCACAGCAGTAGCAAACATCGCGAATCCGGAGATAAAGTAAAAGACAAGGATAACGCCGAGAAGAATAAGGAGAACCGTGACAAAGAACACAAGGATAAAAGTAAAAATCATTCGGATAAGCACAGAAGCCACGATAGTAGTAAATCTAAAGAACATCGCAGCTCTACTTCAGGGTATACATCTTTTGTACCATATTGACTGTCACGTGGCATGAGTAATTCGTGATTTTAATACCTGTGATTTTCATTTTGTTTTTTTGCAGAAGTAGTTCTAGCAAAAGTCATTCGTCGTCCTCCTCGTCGAAGGATAAACATCATAGTAGCAGCAGCAGTAGCAAAGATAAACACTCTTCCGATAAACATAAAGATCGTCATTCTACTTCATCGTCCGACAAGCATAGTAGTAAGCATAGCTCGGATAAAAAAAGCTCTAGCGATAAAGACCGGTCGGCCGATAAATCAGATAAACATAAAGATAGGCACGAATCTGATAAGAAACCAAAAGAAAACGAAGAAAAGAAAATTAAAACCGAGCCGGAAGTCGGTATGTATTCTTCATCAATTGTGACCGTTTTTACGTTGTTAACATGCGACCTAACTTATGCTCGTTTTACACGCGCAGAAATCAAAAAAGAAATCCAAAATGATAGTTGGAACGAAGAAATTTTCGTCAAGCAAAAGGTACCTAATTTATTTTAATCTAAGCTTCGTATTCATCGACGTTTTCTAATCTAGGTCATTTATATTTTCATTTCTAGCAGTCCATGAGCAACAACCAAGTTAAACAAGAAGTGAAATCCGAACCCGAAGAAGATGAAGAGGAATTCGAAGAAAGCCAAGGAGAAGATACCGAAGATCAATCTGACAGAAATTACGAATCTTCCCTGAAAAGCGAAGCAGATTCCGAAGACGATGTTCCTCTGGTATGTTATTCATCTCATACAACTCGAATTCGCTCGTTTTATCGCCTTTTAATTAAATATTTACTCGTTTTCGTAGGCGCAAAGATCATCGATTCCATCTAAACGTAAAAGTTACGTAAGTGATGATGACGAAGACGATGTACCTCTCAGCGCTCGTAAGAAAGTTAAGAAAGAAGCTAAGCCTGAAAAACCCAAGAAACGCAAGAAAGACGTGTACAGCGACGACGAATCCGAAGATGACCGTAAAAAGGTAGATTCGATGATCGATTTATGATTTCGTGTTACCTACTCTTATCTTCTATTTTAGAAATTATTACATCGGTTGAATTGCTTACTTCGCACGTGTGAATTAATGTGACCGAAAGTAGCGGAGGTTTTTTGAGTGTAATTAGCTGAAATTTTCAAATTTGTTCTATCTTATGAATTTTCATTGAACTTGGTTTTGTTTTTCGCAGAAAAAATCGCAAGCGTCGAAGAGTAAAGTGAAAAAAGAACCGAAATCAGAACCGAAACAAACCACGTCTCCGACTAAAAAGAAAAAGAAGGACGAAGAGGAGGAAACAGTCTGGAAATGGTAATGAAATGTTCGCAATCTGTGCCAGAGCATCGAAGCAGCTCTAACGTCAAGAGCTCAAAGTCGTCAGAACTTGTAATTTTTGAATTCCAAATCTCGACTCGTAGTCTCATGTTTTGAATTCCAAACCAAACCTCAACTTGAGGCCTAAACCTTCTTAGGCAAGATTTTAGGTTTTTAGGCGAAGTGATTTACTATTACAAGAGAAGCACTCCGATTTGAACACTAATGCGGTTTTTGGTCAGAGCGTGGTCTGAACCGATTTTTGGACCCTGGAAATCACTTTTAATTCGAAATAAAGTTAAACAGATCGAGTATGAGGCAGAATTGGATCATTTTATGCTCAAATTAAGTTTCGTCTGTATTCAAAAATCCTGGAAAATTTGAAAATTGTGTTGACGCTCTTGAATGGTGGAAAGCGCTGAAATTCTTTTTTTTTGGGGGGGGACGTCTTTGAAAAAATTCAAAATCCTGAAAAATTTGAAAATTGTGCTAGGGACTTCAGAATTTTTTGAAATATTTCAATTCGGTTTGGGGAAGTGATTATTTAGCTTCAGGATTTATTTTCATCAAAAAAAAAAAAAAAAAGGAATTTCAAAACATTACCTTTTTTGGAATTTTTAAAAAATGCCCTGAAAATCGAAAAATCAATTTGAATAGCTGAAGATTTGGTTTCAGAGATGTAATTACAATCACGTTCAAATTAAAGACGAACATCTCCAGGGGTTCCCTCTTTTAGCTCTGGAACCTAAAACTTATAAAAATTACAATTGCTTCGATGTTCTAGCTGTATACTTCAGATATAAATTTCTGTCTAATTTGAGACTGTTTTAAATTTCAGGTGGGAAGAAGAAAAGAAAGAAGATGGCGTGAAATGGCGTTACCTCGAACACAAAGGACCGTTATTCGCTCCAGCTTACGAACGTTTGCCGAGAAAAGTGAAATTCTATTACGATGGTACGTGAATTAATTTTTATCACCTGCAGACTACTGCGAACAAATTAATTGAATTCGAGTTCTGTTCTAGGTAAAGCGATGGAATTGTCTCAAGACGCCGAGGAAATTGCCACCTTCTATGCGCCTCTGATCGATCACGATTACTCGACCAAGGAACAATTTAACAAGAATTTCTTCAAAGATTGGCGTAAATCTATGACCAAGGAGGAGAAAGAAATTATCACCGATTTGAAGAAATGTAATTTCCGCGAAATACAAGAACATTTCAAACAAAAATCGGAAGAACGTAAAGCGATGAGTAAAGAAGAGAAGCTGGTAATTTGAAATAATCCATTTTTTGGAATTTCCGAAAAAATTATGAATTACGAAATAATAACGATTATTCTGTTTGATTTTCTCGTAGAAACGTAAAGAAGAAAACGAAGCTATTACGCTAGAATACGGTTTCTGCACCATCGACGGTCATAAGGAGAAAATTGGTAACTTTAAAATCGAACCTCCTGGTTTGTTCCGTGGTCGTGGAGAGCATCCTAAGATGGGCATGTTGAAAAAACGAGTCCAACCCGAAGATGTTATCATCAATTGCAGCAAGGATGCCAAAGTACCCAAACCCCCAGAGGGGCGTAAGTGGAAGGAAGTCAGACACGACAATAGCGTAAGTTGGGTTTACAAGAAGAATGTACTCGAATCATTCACGACGATATTTTAATATTTTATTTTTGTGTTTTTAGGTTACTTGGTTAGCCAGTTGGATTGAAAACGTACAAGGTCAGGTCAAATACGTCATGTTGAATCCGTCTTCGAAACTGAAAGGAGAAAAGGATTGGCAGAAGTACGAAACCGCTCGTAAATTAGCCAAGTGTGTGGATAAAATCCGGCAAGATTATCGCGAAGATTGGAAATCCAAAGAAATGAGGATAAGACAACGAGCGGTAGCCATGTATTTTATTGACAAGGTATTTATCCGTTGTGATTTTGATTTCTCCGGCTTGTTTTTAAATTTGTCGATGTATTTTTTACATTCTGTGTGTTTTTTCAGCTTGCCTTGAGAGCTGGTAACGAAAAAGACGAAGATCAAGCTGACACTGTAGGTTGTTGTTCGTTACGTGTCGAACATATCCAACTGCACGATGAACTTAACGGTAATTTGGATTAATTTCCTCGTTTTACGGTACTGATTCGATTTCTGGAATCGTAATTTTGAATGCTTGACTTGTCCACAGATAAAGAGAACGTGGTAGTGTTCGACTTCTTGGGTAAAGATTCAATTCGTTACTATAACGAAGTTCCCGTCGATAAGAGAGTCTTTAAGAATTTAAAATTATTCTGCGAAAACAAGAAAGAAGGCGACGAATTGTTCGATAGGTTAAATGTAAATGTCCTTCGATGTAAAAATATATCGACAGATGTGCGGTGAAATTTTCATGTATTGATGATAAATTATTCTATCGTTGCAGACTGGCATATTAAACAAACATTTGAACGAATTAATGGAAGGCCTGACTGCCAAAGTATTCAGGACATATAACGCCTCGATTACGTTACAAAATCAATTACGTGAGCTCACCGATCCTAATGCCAGCGTTGCCGAAAAAGTACGTCTACGGTGTAATCTTCTACATATTTTTAATTTATACTTTCAATTATTTTTCTAATTCGTATTTTCTGTACTCAGCTTCTACAATACAATCGAGCCAACCGAGCTGTGGCCATCTTATGTAACCATCAACGTGCTATACCGAAATCGCACGAAAAATCGATGGGTAACTTGAAACAGAAAATCGAGACCAAGAAAGAACAGGTGGCCGAAGCGCAGAAACAGTATAAAGAAGCGAAACGCGATGCTAAAGATGGATCTGCTCATAGTAAAATGTACGTGCCATTTTTTCACTTTATTGGTTTGAATTTCTGACCAACAAAATTGACCGGATTTTTAATTTGTTTTGTTTTCTTCGCAGGGCTTTGGAGAAGAAGAAGAAAGCGTTGGAAAGATTGAAAGAGCAGCTGATGAAATTAGAAGTGCAAGAGACAGACAGAGAAGAAAATAAAACAATCGCGTTGGGTACTTCGAAGTTGAACTATTTAGATCCCAGGATATCGGTGGCCTGGTGTAAGAAATACGACGTACCCATTGAAAAAGTTTACAATAAGACCCAACGATCAAAATTCCGATGGGCTATAGATATGGCTGGGCCAGATTTCGTGTTTTAATTTCGTCCAACTTATTATCACACTGATCTAAATTATTCCATTGAGCGACACTACCATCGCTCTCTTCGTTATCGTTCATTTCCTTCCGTTTTGAATTCTTCGAACATTTATTTATTCTTTTTTTTTATGTTGAAAATTTTTAATTTCCTCGTATTTCTTTATTTCTCATCATTTTCTCGTATTTTTATTTCGGAAATGAAAAAAAAAAAAAAAAAAGGAAACTGATTTTATGATCATTATATCGATGCATACGTATCTCGTATATTTATACATACTTTTTTGTGAATTATTTAAAGAAAAAATGTAGTTGCGAATATGGTGACAGTCGCTATTTCATTGTAATTTTTCCTTTTTTCTCTTTTTATTATTAGATAGGTATTTTTTTTATAAGGCTTTCGAAGTCTTTCGAAAACAACAAAAAAAAACATAGCACTTTGTTCTTCTTGGGCGAAGGTTGCTTTTTATTTGTAAAATTTGTTTGTAAATTGTCGCTTTACATTATTACGTGTTATTGTTTATCTTTCTTAGTTTTTTTTTGAAACGCGCGCACCAAACGATTCGAGGTGTTTTTTTTTTTTTCAAAAGCGAAGTCCGAACAAGAAGGTATTTTATCGACTAGACAGCCTAGTAAAATAATTAACGGAAGCCCAGTTGTGAGCAATCAGACGAGTATTTTAGGATTTTGTATATATACTTAAGGTTTAAGTTTTAGCTTGTTTTTTTCTGCGCTATATTTTGTAGGTCGAGATCGCAAGGTTTAATTTATTATTTTCCCCTCTCTCTTTTCATTACTCTTTACTTATATATACTTTCTCTTTTTTTTTGTATCTGTATTTTTAATTTAATTTTAACGATTGCAAATTTAAGTGAAAAATTTTCCGGCGTGTAGGGAGATCCTATCACCCACTGACGACTTATTGTTGTGTTATTAAAACTTATGTAGTATTATTAACTGTGTGATATATCGAATTTTCTAAACGAAAACAGATTTTGTGAAAGAGCGATTTTTATTTGTATGTATGTATGAATGTATGTACTATCTACTCGTACATTTGAATATTACTCAAGTTGTGTGTGTATGTGTGTTTGATTGAATTGTAAGCTGGTGATCTTCGAGATATATAGGAGATTCAAGCAAGTATTGTAAGAATGGATTATTCGTTTTCCTTTTTTTTTCTTTTTTTTCTAAGATTCATCGTTCGAGTGTGTATAATAATAGCTCGAAAATGTATCATTGTGGAGGTAGTAACGTTTTTTTTTAGGTAATTTGCAAAACCATCTGGAAGGTTTTGTGATACGAAATCGACGTGTGATGTTGATTTGTGTTACACGACGCGTAGTTTCTACAGAGGTAAATAAATCGTTAGGTTTACGAGTAATTTAAACCATTTTTGATCGTGTTTGTATATTTTTTTAGTTAAATTTGCTACACACCACGTATTTAAATATATGTATTTATAAATTATGTTGGTTTTATTTGCGGTTTGGGAGGCAGGAATGAAAGGTTCAATGAGGGTTGAATGAAGATGATCTAGTAATGTATTAAAAGGTACGAATTTATCATCTTGATTTTCTGGAGGACAAAGTTGACTGGTTAATTACTAGTTTTGGCTCACACAAGACTTGTTGGGATTTTCTAAATTGGCAACAAGTAATAATTTCATTTAAAACATACGAATTAAATGTAACCAACCTACAAAATTACAACTAAAAAGTGTTAGGTTGGGTGGCCTGAAGATTATAAGTAATAAATAGGTAATTAACTAATTATTCTCTCAATTAGGGAGGCCGAAAATACCCGAGTTTACCCGGAATAAGAATTCTTTTGAGATCAGATGGTTGGTTGGTTTTAAAGCACGTTATTTGAATTCCATCGGTCTTATTGGTTCGCTCCATTCAATTCTAATTATTTCATTAGTTAAAATAAAGTTCAACGTAAAAAGAGGGGATGATAAAAAACTGTTTGAACATTTTTTTCAAGAAAGAAAAAGAAGTCAGATGTCAGTTCGCGTTTGTTGTTCGTGGTGTTCGGTGTTCGACGTTCGTGTGACTCCGACTAACGTTATGTAGAGAGCGGTGGTTACCGGTGCCGCCAAGCGGCCGCCATTGCATTGCATGGTTTATTTTGGGCCAAATTCTTGTGATAATTCGGTTTTGGTCTGATATTGCGGAGGTCTTGTGCATAATTGTTTTACAAATTCAATTCTTTTACGCCGTTAGTATGTTTTTAAACGTATCGATATCTTCTTCGCGTTTTGCTGTCATTTCATCGAACAGCAATCCTGCTTGGAAAAGATGCATCAGCATCGATGTCTCAAGATGGCGACGGTATGTACAAAGAAGTCGTACGGATTCTATCTATTTTCTGCTAGTTTTATCGTAGTATATCTTGTTTTCAGTCATTCGAAGAAAGAAAGTATTGCCGAAGTCAAACAATCGAATGTCAAATGGCGTTTCCTTCAACACAAAGGACCATTATTCGCGCCATCCTACGAACGATTGCCTAGCTCAGTGAAACTGTATTATAATGGTAAGTTGCAAGGTTTACGATGCTTGTATGTTTGCGATTAGCTAATCCATTTACTAATTCGATCCATGTTTTCACCAGGTGAACCGGTAGAACTCTCTAAGGATACCGAAGAAATCGCCACCTTCTACGCTCCTCTCATCGATCACGATTACACTACGAAAGAGCAATTCAACAAGAACTTTATGACAGATTGGCGAGAAACCATGACCCAAGAAGAACGCCAGATGATAACCGATCTGAACAAATGCGATTTCCACCAAATCTACGAGTATTTCAAGAACAAAGCCGAGCAACGCAAAGCGATGAGCAAAGAAGAGAAACAGGTAATCCAGTCGTTCTACTTCAATCACCTCCAAGACCGTTACACTAATCTCTTTATCTCTGTATTCTCTTCCAACTTCGACCACCCTGAGATAAGACCGTTGAACTAATCTCTTTATCTCTTTATTCTATTCAGAAACTCGAGGAACAAAAAGAAGCGTTGGCGGAAGAATACGGTCATTGTATTATCGACGGAAATCGTGAGAAAATCGCCAACTTCAAGATCGAACCACCTGGTTTATTTCGTGGCCGAGGAGATCATCCGAAAATGGGAAAAGTTAAGAAACGTATTCATCCAGAAGACGTTATTATCAATTGTAGCGCCGATTCCGATATTCCCAAGCCGCCGGAAGGTCATAATTGGAAAGAAATCAAACACGATAACACCGTAAGTTTCACGAACTGTGCTGGGACGTTTATCGTTGGTTTTTCCTTCCCGTTAATCTAATTTATTTACGTTTTCTTATCTTAGGTTACTTGGCTGGCTAGTTGGGTGGAAAATGTGCAAGATAAATTTAAATACATCATGTTGAACCAGTCGTCTAAATTAAGAAGTGAAAGAGATAGGCAGAAGTATGAACTAGCTCGTAAACTAGCCAAATACATCGAGAAGATAAGACGTGATTACCGGCGAGATTGGAAGTCCAGAGATATGAGAATTAGGCAGCGAGGAGTAGCTATGTATTTCATCGATAAAGTAAGTATCGAATTTATCGCCCTAATGTAATGTTACCTTATCTCTAGTAATTATTTTTGGTACTTAATTTGTATGATCTAATGTATTCATTTTATCATGCATTTTTTTAGCTGGCGTTGAGAGCTGGTAACGAAAAAGACGATGATGAAGTCGATACTGTTGGTTGTTGCTCATTACGTGTAGAACATATTCGATTGCTCGATGAACTCGAAGGTAATTAAGATAAAGTTATGTAATTATAGTACGTACGTTTGATTAGATTGAGTTTATTCGGAATGTTTTTGTGAGTTTATTTGTATGTAATTTGAGTGTTTGGCTTGTTCATAGATAACGAGAACGTAGTAGTGTTCGATTTCAGAGGTAAAGATTCAATTCGCTACTTCAACGAAGTTCCAGTTGATGAGAAAGTCTTCAAGAATTTGAAATCATTCTGCGTAAACAAGAAGGAAGGAGACGAATTGTTCGACAAGCTAAATGTAAGTATTCTTCGATGTTAAAATATCCTAAGATGTGCGGTGTAATTTTCGTATTTTGATGATAAATTATTGTATCGTTGCAGACTAGTATGTTGAATAAACATCTCAACGAATTAGCCGAAGGACTAACTACCAAAGTATTTCGAACTTACAACGCCTCGATTACGTTACAGAATCAATTGTGCGAACTCACCGATCCGAATGGAAGCGTTGCCGAAAAAGTACGTCTTCGGTGTTTTATTGTTCTATTCATTTTATTTTTGTTTTTTCACTCGTATCTGTTGTTAATACTCTGTTTTCATTTTCTCATCACGTTTTGTTTTTTTGTTTTGTCGAACAGCTGTTGCAATACAATCGAGCCAATCGAGCTGTGGCTGTCTTGTGTAATCATCAACGTTCTATACCGAAAACTCACGAAAAATCAATGGATAACTTGAAACAGAAAATCGAGGCTAAACAGCAACAGGTGGCCGAAGCGCAGAAAGCGTATAAAGTGGCGAAACGCAACGCTGAAGATGGAACGATTCGTAGTGAAAAGTACGAAATCTAAATTCTGGAAGAATTTTCTTATTTTATTTAATTTTTTATATTTATTAATGGTTTCTATTTTTGATTTTTCAGAGCTGTGGAAAGGAAAAAAAAGACGTTGGATAGATTGAAAGAGCAGCTCATTAAGTTAGAAATGAAAGGAATCGATAAAGAAGAAAATAAAACCATCGCGTTGGGAACATCAAAATTGAATTATCTCGATCCGAGGATATCCGTTGCGTGGTGTAAAAAGTACGACGTTCCTGTGGATAAAGTATTTAATAATACTCAATTATCGAAGTTCAAATGGGCCATAGAAGAGGCTTCAACGGATTTCAAGTTTTAGTTGCGGTACCGGTAGGATTGATTTTTAACGATATTTTTACGTCGCGTTTTTTCTCTGCTGCGATCATTTTTAATATTTGTCCCATGTTCATTGTTCATGTTACCCTTACTGCCATTCCCTTGTAATTAAAAGGGAAAGAAAGACTCTTTACGACGAAATAATCAAGCTATAAGTGATCGAAAGATAACATTGGGTATAATTTCCGGATACGTGTTTTTGAGAAAATCTTTTTTATAGTTGCATCGTGCATGCTCAACATTTTTAGTCCGGATTTTTCGTATATATTGTAATCTTGAAGATTCAGCTACACCAAAGACCATTGCTTATCAATTTTTTTTTCGTCGTCTTGCAGCAAATTCGAAACCTTGTTGTAGATATAAATATAAGTTTCAAATACAAGTATATATAAATGTTAACAATTTACTATAACCACCCCCTCCCCCTTGAAAGGTATTTTTTTTATCTTACATTGGAGATAACCAGTCGATTTTCTTCTCTCTGAAAAGTTCAAAAAAATTCGCACTATTTCTTTGAGAAGATGACAAATTTTGTGAAATTTCTCGAACAAACTAATAATCGAGAAAAACAATTTAATTTAGACGTGTAAAATACCTTACTACGTTTAATCAAATATTCGACGAATCATCTGGATCTTCGGTACCTATCTCGTAAATAAGCTTCAAGCTTCGTCATTATTTTTCCCAGTTGTCCCTCTGTACACCAACGAATCTAAAATGGACCCTAATCTGATAGCTTATGTTTTTTCAATTGTTGTGGATGATTGAATATGAACTTCAGTCTTTTCAATTGGAATAATTTTCAGGCATTTTTTGGCGAAATGATATTGAATTTTAAGCTATATTTTTCCAAGTTTTATTATATTTTAAATTATTTACGCGAAATTTTACACACTTTTAACCATTTTTAAAACACTTTTAGTTATGTACAATTTCAGCAAAAAGAGCCCTTTTCTATCTTCAGTGTAACTTTGTTCGAAATATTGGTGTGCAATAGTAACATCAGTGAATTCAATTTTACGTACAAAAAAGTTGAATTTCGAGTAAGGTATTAAAAAAGATGGGAAACTTCTAATCATCAAATTCGGGGGTTTCTGCGTATAGTTGAGTGATTTGATTATACGAGTCATGAGTCAATGTCAAAAGTAATTTCGTTCGATTGATTATTTTCTTACACTTGTTTCATGAAGTATATATTTTTGTAAAATTGGTTTTCACGAATGTTTTTGTGGTACCTATTTAATTCATTAAACACGTATTTCTTATCGCCGGAATAGCGTCCTATTTCAACTTCATACACTGGCATCGGCCCTCAAGGAACTTGGGAGCTGTTCCAAAAAAAATTTTATTTTGAATTACTACTTTAATTCATTTCGAATGTTCTTCACTTTTGCAGGATTTCCAATATTAGTTTTGATACTTTTGATGAATTGGTAACATTAAGTAATTTATAATTTTTAATTAAAATTTAAAATAATCTACTTGATGTTCACAAATGAACCCATCAGTTTTAACCAATATTGAAACTTTTTTTTAAAAGTCAAAAGTATGTACATACTGGAAATACTGGGAATTGAACAGTACTTTTAAAAAATTTCCGCTATTTCTTGGCCTCAGACTCTGCTTTTGACAGGAGCCACTGGTGTGCTACTTCACGGGCACTAGAAAGTTTCATCAATTTTTCATGAAATTGAAATCAAAGTTACGTAATTCCTCTTGAATATTATAATCTTCCATGAATAATTGGACCTATACCAGCTGATTATTTTTCATGATATGTAATTTTTCATATCACGCATGGTTTGGGAGATGGATGCATGAAACAAAATTTAGGCAGCTGGGGGTCCAAAAAACGAGGAAAGCACACAGCAAATTCATAGGGGATACTTGAATCTTGAAGTTTGTGTTCAGTGTATCAAAAAGTCCCTTGAGATAGAAGCGCTCGTGAAGAAGAAAATAAAAGTGCTTTTTGATTTTGTAGGAATGAGTTCACTTTTATATGCAAAAAAGTAAAATTTCTAGTACATAAGTAATTAAGTAGATATTTATAAAACACAAAATTGATAAATATTTTTCGAATTTGAACAAATTTATCGATTATTTCAAAAATTTGAAGAATCAATTTCCAATTTATTAAAATAATCAAACAGTATTGGTACTTTACTGTAGAATAACGCATCTGTTGGCATACGTTATTATTGTTCCCAAGGAAATCACAGTCCTTCCGGATTCCACATGTCTTCTTTAGCGTGTGCTGTGATGGATTTGGCTAATTCATTGAATTGTTTTACCGACATTTCGGTTTCTTGGAGATCACACACTCTTGTATAAAATAATGATGTCTCCTGTCAGTAGGCTCAACTTCCTAGTTACCTATGATTCAAAATAAATTATATTTATAACTGCTATCAATAAAGTTTACATAGCACAATATGTATGTAGGTAATATGTGATAATAACAATAATGAAAAACAAATCACATTAGTTCAAGTGGGTATAGTAAGGATAAGTGATGCATAAACATGCTTACTGTGTTCATATATATTTCATGTGTAGGTGTACTTTGACTGTCACAGGTAGATATATTTAAATGGTCTGTAAAAGGAGACGAAGTTGTAGAATTCAGATAAAGATTTAAAAAGTATGAGATTATATAAATACATGAGTAAATATGTACAAGGGGTTAATATAAGGTGATGGAGCGTGATAAAGGGCACTTTTAACCCTAAAGCAGTGAAGAAAAATAAACAATACGTAAAGCATGAATATGGCTATCATATGGCTATCATATGGCGTGTGTATAACACCTCCACCCTTGAAAAATACGATTTGAAATCGCATTAGAAAGCATTTTATTCAACTTCGGCTGCAGAAAATTTATTATGTCATAAGATCGATACTGTAAGAATTGATTGAGTCTATAGTTAATTGAAAAACTGAGGCGACAGGTTGAAAGCGTTTTTTTTCATGAGATGAAAAAATTGATTTTTCCAAGTCCAAAGATATCTATTTTGTATTTTTGCGACGGATCGCTTGAAAGCCCATAAAGATGTCTTATTTTGTATTTTTGCTACAGATCCCTCGAAATTTCTTTCCCCCTCTCCCTTAAAGTGGACTCCGTCTCAATCGATTGTCAACATTTTTGAACTGATCTGTAAGCAATTTGACAATATTTTGAAGATTACAGATAATGGGGAATGGATGTTCAAAGGCATATTATGTATGTATGTATGTATGTATGTATTATGCACTTTTTTACCTAAATATTTCACGATGACTTCGAACAGTTCTGCAATATACCGGGCACTCTGGTTTATTCTTCTTTCAGATTTAGCAACCCATACAACGATAATAAAATTTAATTTTGCCACAATCTTCTATACTCGTAAAAAGCACATTGATCTGTCTGTTGTGGCACATAATGCTCATGAGGTGTATGAGACTTCTTAGTCATCATTAATGTCTTCAGTTGCAGGGGTGAAATTTACTACAGAATCTTATGAAGTGTCCCCTCCCCCTCCCCGGATTTATATTTGTGATTGTGTGCAATAGTAACATATTTTTCTCCGAAGCTCGTAAATTTAATCTTATGAAGAAAAAGATGGGAGTGTTTTTTGATTTTGTAGAAATGAGCGAATTCAATTTTACCAATAAAAAAGTAAAATGTCTTCTTTATTAAAAATAATGGATATTTTCTTATCAAATCCGGAGCATGTCAAAAGTAATTTCGATTGGTTATTTTCGTACACTTGTTTTATAAAATACAAATTTTTGGTGATCTTTGTTCCCTTTGGTTAAAATGCTATAAAATGTTCTAATGGCATGCAATTTAAATTTATAAAACAGGAAACAAATGAAAGATGGCTTACTCTATCAAATTAAGAGTTGTTAATATCCTTTGGAATGGTGAACGGAAATTGAGAATTTCCTTAGAAAAAGTAGGTACCTACTACCTGTACCTACCCATGTAGAAATGAGTACTATCTAAAGTTTGTAACGATAGTGCTGTGGTCTGTTCTTAGAACCACAATGGATGAAAATCAAAATATAAAAACGAGAGAACGAAAATAACCAACGAATTAAACTTCTAACAAGTATAATGTTCACAAATATTCAACAAACAAAAAAAGTAAATAAAAGGAAATACTTCTAAAATCTATAAGGTGTATAAATCAAACAGAACGGGAAAATATAATTTCAAAACCTGTTTTTTTTTTTTTTTTTTTTTTTTTTGATATTTAATTGAGCTACGAATCTTCCATAAAAGTCTTCTGTACGTATAGTTAACTGGCTTCCTAAAAGACTTTAGCTGCGAGATGAGACAATTATAAGTTGTGGATTTCAAATTCGGGGATATATTCTAAAAAGTTGCCTGCTAAAATAAAATAATTTTCATTTTAAATATGGGAAACAAAATGAAAGATAGCTTACTCCACCGCGAATATTACACATTCACTCGCAAAAACGCAGCACAACATTAACGCGAAAAACTTCATTTTGGCGAACCAGAAAAAAACCACCACACTGTCAAAATGAGTATAGGTGATTGAGTAAAATGAAAAAAACAACGTAGTACAAACAGAACAGTAATCGCAAAAGGTGAACCGTCTGAAGATGGTAAACTAATGAAGATGTACCCAGATCGTACGTTTATTGGAATAACATTCAAATCAGCCATATAAGTGTAGACCGCGAGTGCTTTGATATAACCATATGTAGTATATTAATAATCGCTATAAAAAAGCAGAAAATTTATTCGACCAACATTTTCGACGATATTGTTATTGGAAAGAAAAGTGGCGCGTTCAAAGGGTCGCATAAATTTCAACCTTATATGTATGATAAAACGCCACACATTGTTCAATCAACATTCATAAATATCTGGCAACTGGTTAACGCTCAGGGTACCTTACCTTTACCTACAAATTACAATACATGGTTGAAAAAAGTGACTCAGAAAGTAAATCCTCTGAAATGTCGAATTTTCGTTGGTGGATTAACGAATTACGAGTATGATGACTTACCAAAAAATTAATTTCTCATATTTGATTAAAAATGGGAAATGTTTCAGTATTACTATGGGGGCTCCTGTGTATAGTTGTATGATTTGCTCACAAGTCATTTTAAAAATAATTTTAATTGATCATGAAAATATTTTTGAAATTTCAAAAATGTTTTATTATGTTTTGTTCCCAGGAAATGTTTCAATTTTACATAAATTAAGGTTCAGCCATTGAGTTTCAATAGAGTTTTATCCCTCATTGCCTAAAGTTTTATCTTTGTTTTGAATGATGTTTTACTGCTTTTGCATCTTCAATCAGCTCGAACTAAGCTGTAATTTTCTGAGTTTTTGACTTGAATTTCTCTGAAATTTTCACTTCCAAAAATGAAGAGAATTTTGTACCCAAGTAGGTACATATTTAAATTTCACTTGGGTACTTCTGCATGGAAATCACAGTTCTTCCATTTTTCTTCATTAGCATTCGTAGTAATACAAGTTGCTCCGACCTTGAGTTTTCAATGCTCAATGGATTAGTAAAACAATAAACATACTTACTGTGTTCAATAATGTTCATATTATATCTGTATTCATTAATTTTCAATCTGTTCCTGAAAATTTCATCTTTTTGATTACCAACTTTTCCTCATCGGAATGTACTTAATTTTTGTGGGATTTCCAGTTTTAGTTTTTACTTACTTATCACCAATTTTTTTTTTTAATTCTTTCATTTCCATGAAATGTTGTAGGTAAGGTTGTAGAGTTGAATTCGTATCATAAATTTCTGTTCCATGAATGGTGCCCATGCAAATATGAAACAATTGTGTGCCCATTATTATGAAACATCGTCAAATGTATCAACTACAGTTCAACTGCATAATATTAAAAATGATAACACTAGAATCAGTAATTTCAGAAACATTTAGTTAAGCTACTTATTAAACTACAATCTTACTGAATAATTGTTTTTTTTTACGATAATTTTCTTATTGCCTGCTTCCTAAAATTTTAGAATCAGCAATTGAGATTTTTCTTCTTGAAAAAACATGTTTTTATGGGTATTTTTTTGTAATTTCAGTTTAAAAACTTGAGAGTCAGAATGTGTGGAATGGTTTCATTCTTGATGAAATCCCTCATGACCTGCCTCTGGGATCAGCTTGTAAGCAGATATACGTGGCTTGACCCATACTCCACATACCTACTTGTTTCAAATAAAGTAATTTGAAAATAATTTTTCCATACTTTTAAAATTTATTAAGAAGAAAGCAGTAAAGAAAAAATTTTATGAAAAGAGTTGTTCAAAACAAAACTGGGTCAGTACTTTGATCTCACACCTCATTTCAGTATGAGCAAATTACGAAAGTATGTACTTTAGTAATTGAGTAGACCGTACAATGCTGATCTCTGTCTTTTCAGAACAGATCGTACCTTCAGTTTACAATTTCAGCTGAAAGATACATTTTCTATCTTCAGTGTGACTTGGTTCATAATATTTGTGTGCGGTAGTACGATTTTTCTCAGTCGCTCTTGAATTTAATCTTGTGAGTAAGATATGAGTGCTTCTTGATTTCGTAAAAACCAGTGAATTCAATTTTACCTTCAAAAAAGTTGAATTTCAAGTACATACCTTAAAAAGGATGGGAAATTTCTAATCGTCAAATCCGGGGATTTCTGCGTATAGTTGAGTGATTATGAGTGATTTGATTACGATCGTCGAGTCATGAGTCAATGTCAAAAGTAATTTCAATTTGATTTCATGAAGTACACATTTTTAGCGATCGAATTGTCTGTTCTCTTTCGTCAAAATGCTTTAAAATGTTCTAATGGCATGCAATTTAAATTTAGAAAATAGGAAACAAATGAAAGATGGCTTACTCTATCAGATTTCTTGATGCTAACGTAATGGCTTTTTCTTCTTGCCTTCATTCTAGGACTTAGAAGCTGTCCCAGTAAATTTCACATCCTGAATTACCACTTTTTTTCATCTGAATGTTCTTCACTTTTGTAGATTTTCAGTTTAGATTTTTAGTTATTCGTCTCCTGATTTGATTGCTTGGATACCTTCTGATAAGTATCTGGTTCCACTTATGTAATATTCCAGATGACGATCCAATTTTGATAATTCAATAAATTGGCACATGTATCATTTTTAATTGAAATTTATACAATCTACATACGTGATGTTCATGATAGACCGGGCAAATAGCAGTTTTAAAAAGGAAAAAATTGGCACATCAATTTTTTCTTCGGGAATGTGTTCAGATGGACCCCCTGAACTACCAAAAAAAAACCCGACACTCCTACCCCTGGAGCTAATTTTTTTAGGGGGCTAAAACCGGTTCCGATTCACGTTTTTTGCGTTTTACTCCGTAAATATTAGGTTTACGATAAAAACTACCATGACAAAAAATGTTCCCCTTCAAATTCTTGATAATTTGATACTACTCTCGATACCCATCCCTCAAGGGGGGTGCCTAAAAAAAGGGGTAGAAAGAGTAGGTGTTTCAAAAAAATGTAAGTCCAGTAAATTAATCAAAATTACCACCTAATATTATTCGTTTTCGCTCAATTTTTTTTTACAAAGTCTACACACCCAACTACTAATCAAACCACCATTGATTGGTCTTCAACCCTCCCCGAGGGTTGGTGGGGGGTGCTTGATTTTTCAAGTAACACACAACTGAATCATGTATTCGAAAAACGAATCTGGACGTGCGATATATCGAAGAGTATGTTTTCGAAGTCACTGAATACGAATATGAACTTATTTTCTGGGACTAACCCCTCAAAGCCCCTCTGTGCCCCAAAAAGGGGGTCAAAATTTTGAAAAATCGCGAAAAGTCGAGTGATATATCGAATGGTATGTTTTCGAGATCGCTGAGTACGAATATGAACTTATTTTTTGGGTCCAATCCCTCGAGGCCCCCCTGTGCCCCAAAAAGATGGTCAAAAGTTTGAAAAATCGCGATAAGTCGAGTGATATATCGAATTTGTAGCCTACTCACTAGTTCTATTTTTAAATCATGAAACAAAACTCTTGAGACTTCCTTCTGAAAAAATTGAAGTATTTTTGGGAGAAAATGGCTTGTCTTTTCATATTATACTTAAGTAAAATTTTTTGCTATTTTCATTTATTATTTCTTCGTCATCTTCTTCTTCTTCTTCTTTTTTTTTTGTTGAAAATATGAATGTCTAAAAATTTTCTACCAAGTGATGATAAATTTCAGGGGGAGGGGGGGAGACATCAAAGCATCTGAAAATTTTGATTTGAAAAAAAAATCGAATGCTTTTTGAAGTAGTGAAAAAACAATATTGAACCCCTTCCCCTTCCATTCAAATAAAATTCGAGAAATTGTCTTGCTTTGTCTTTTTTACTATTTTTTAATCATAAAACAAAAATTTGGGGCCCCCCTTTCTGAAAAATATTCAGGTAGTTTTGAAAAAATGGCTCGTACTTTCATATTTTGAATCAAAAATTTTTCAATTTCCCACTTATTCGTCCCTTATTTTGGAAATTTCAATTTCTAAAAATTTTTACTCTCATAGTTATAAATTGGGGAGGAAAAATCTGAACATTTTGAAATTTTGAATTGAAAAAAAAATCAAAATGTTTTTAAAAGTAAGTAGTGAAAAAAATCGATTGTAATAATATTGAACATCTCCCCTTCCTTTAAAATAAAATATGAGAAATTGTCCTGCTTTTATTACCCTATTTTTCATGTTTTTTCGTTTTTTGGACAACTTTTCATGTTGAAAATCACAAATAGAAGCAAATAACACCGATTTGTGGAATTTGAGCGCAAATGCTCAGGCAAATCAATATGCGCGCATTTCAACATCACTAATTGGTGGGAAGTGTAAAGAGTAAAATGAGTGATATATTGAAAATGAGTCCATGGTCTTGTTATCAACGATCTTGAAAATATAATATTCGACATAATATTACACGACTTCTGGCAACTTTTCAAAGTTTTATCCTATTTAGGGGAGCGTAAGGGGGTTTTAAGGAATCGTTAGCAGAAAAACAATTCATATTCGTACTGAGCAACTTTGAAAACATACAATTCGATATATCACTCAACTTTTCAGAAATTTTCAACATTTTGGACTTTTTTGGGGCAGTCAGCAGCTTTGCGGGGTTGGGGGCAAAAAATAATACCATATTCGTACTCAGGGACTTTGAAAACATATCATTCGATATATCACTCGACTTATCGCGATTTTTCAAACTTTTGACCCTCTTTTTGGGGCACAGGGGGGCCTCGAGGGATTGGACCCAAAAAATAAGTTCATATTCGTACTCAGCGATCTCGAAAACATACCATTCGATATATCACTCGACTTTTCGCGATTTTTCAAAATTTTGACCCCCTTTTTGGGGCACAGAGGGGCTTTGAGGGGTTAGATCCAGAAAAATAAGTTCATATTCGTATTCAGTGACTTCGAAAACATACTCATCGATATATCGCACGTCCAGATTCGTTTTTCGAATACATGATTCAGTTGTGTGTTACTTGAAAAATCAAGCACCCCCCCCAACCCTTGGGGAGGGTTGAAGACCAATCAATGGTGGTTTGATTAGTAGTTGGGTGTGTAGACTTTGTAAAAAAAAATTGAGCGAAAACGAATAATATTAGGTGGTAATTTTGATTAATTTACTGGACTTACATTTTTTTGAAACACCTACTCTTTCTACCCCTTTTTTTAGGCACCCCCCTTGAGGGATGGGTATCGAGAGTAGTATCAAATTATCAAGAATTTGAAGGGGAACATTTTTTGTCATGGTAGTTTTTATCGTAAACCTAATATTTACGGAGTAAAACGCAAAAAACGTGAATCGGAACCGGTTTTAGCCCCCTAAAAAAATTAGCTCCAGGGGTAGGAGTGTCGGGTTTTTTTTTGGTAGTTCAGGGGGTCCATCTGAACACATTCCCGAAGAAAAAATTGATGTGCCAATTTTTTCCTTTTCGCCCTCGCTTTTTTACGTTATTTTCCCCCTCTATAAATGAGCCCATCAGTTTTAACTTTAACCAATATTGAAATTTTTTTTCAAAGTCAAAAGTATGTTTACATACTGGAAATACGATACTAGGAATTGAACAGTACTTGAAAAAAATTTCCGCCATTTCTTGGCCTCAGCCTCTGCTTCTGACAGGATCCACTAGTGTGCTACTTCTTTAATCTTGATGGACTTATACTCCACTTTTTCCATTTCTCATTATTTATTTCAGGAAAGATATACCCATTTCTCCGGTTGGATGCGACGTCTGAAAGCTGATCATTTTTAATGATATGTTATTTTTCATATCACGCATGGTTTGGGAGATAGGTGCATGAAAAAAAATTTAAGGGGCTGGGGGTCCACAAAAAAAGAAGGAAGCACGTGGCAAATTCATACAGGATACTTGAAATTTCTGTTTAGCGAATCAAAAAGCCCCTGTGCGATATTAGAAGCGCTCGTGAAGAAGAAGATAAAAGTGCTTTTTGATTTTGTAGGAATAAGTTAATTCACTTTTATATAATATACAAAAGGGTAAAATTTCTAGTACATAAGTACTTAATTAAGTACGTATTTATAAAACACAAAATCGATATTTATTTTTACAAAGTTGAACGAATTTATCGATTATTTCAAAAATTCAACTCAAGCAAAAATTCGATGAATTAATTTCCAATTTATTAAAACTATCAAACAGTATTGGTACTTTACCGTAGAATAACGCATCTTTTTTGACAAATTCCTCCTAGAATTGTCTTTAGCGTGATGATTCGCGCATTATTTTTTAACACGATTCTTTCTTTTGGACTTCGAATCTAAAAAAATAAAATAAAATGGAATAGAAAGAAAACTATAACAAAGCTACAGACGAAAAAATAAGGATACGAAATATAAAATTGAATTTTCTAAATTGATTATTTTTGGATTTATTTTTGCCATGTTGCGACTATTTTTCCAAATTTGCTTTTGAATTTAAAAAATGGAGAAAAAAAGGAAAATAAAAGAATAAATTAAAAATCGAAGAATATGTCAGGAAAAAATTATTCTCAAATTTCTGAAATAGTTCGCGCATAATTTACCTTTACCACGATATATGTAAGGTATTATGTTTAGTTACAACTTTTATGCAATACATAAAATTAAAACATACCTATTATACATCATGACAAGTGAAAAAATCAAATACGAATGAATTGAACTTTTAGAGTTCATAAATGGTCATAAGCACAACAAAGAACTCAATATGTTTTCCACTCATGTGGAAAAGATGAAGAAAATTTAAGATCTAACTTAGCCAATAAACTATTCAACAAAATTACGCGATGAAATATAACGATTAAGCACTATTTTTTACGCAATACAAATTTTTTATTCAAAAATGAAAAAATAAAAATAATCACCAGTGCAACGATTATGATGAGGTACCAAAAAATCAATTTCTCACATTTTATAAAAATAAAGAACAATTTTTCATCATTATTATGGGACTTCTGCGTATAGTTGAGTGATTTACTCAACTCACGAGTTATTTCAAAAGTGATTTCAATTGATAAATGAAACTGTGTGAAGAAATTTTAAAAATGTTTTATGTTTATCATTTATTTTTATGAAGTTAAAAATCGATTATTTCAAAAATTCAACTCAAGCAAAAATTCGAAGAATTGATTTCCAATTTATTAAAATAATCAAACAGTATTGGTACTTTACCGTAGAATAACGCATCTTTTGACAAATACGTAATTCTAAGGTGTTTTTATGGTCTGTTGAATTAGAAAGACCATCGCTTATCAGTTTTTTTTTGTCGTCTTACAGCAAATTCGAAATCTTGTTAATAAGTTTCAAATATGTACAAGACGTAGATATGTTAACAATTTATGATAATATGTAGAACTGACTTTTCATCAGTGTAATATCTTCTTTTTGGCTTTGTAAACTCATTCCCCCTACTCCGTTGAAAGTCAAATTTTTAAATCATTAGGTACATTGGAGGTAACGAATCAATTTTCTTCTCTCTGAAAAGTTGAAATTTGAGAAGATGGCAAATTTTGACAAATATCTCGAACAAACAATCGAGGAAAACAATTGATTTGAGCATGTAAAATAATGTCAGGAAAAAATATTATTGCAGTTGAATTACCGTAATGTGTCAGATCTAAAGTAAATCGTCGTTCGTCGACCAAGTAAATTGATAAATTTCACGGATTTTGGATTAAAACCTACAACAGAAACCAATGATTACCTTCAACATTGCCTTTTCGTAGTCGTTTTACAAAATAGGTAAAAATTACTCATATAATTGTTTCCTTTATGATCATGGCTCTTGCTCCTTTCTTTTCTTGTTTTGTGAATGTGACGTTCTTGTTAAAAAGCGATATAAGTACGTTTAAAAGGCATTTCGAGGGTCAATGAAGACCAATGACCGCTCGTGAATCCTATTATTGCTAAAATAATAATGTTAGACAACGTTGTCAATAGCTGAAAACAAAAAAAAAAAAATTCTTCATGGAAATCACTGTCCTTCCACGTGTCTTCCATAGCGTTTGCCATAATGCAACCTGCTCTGACCTAGAAAGTTTTCAATGCGCAATGACTGATTTGGTGCAACATTTTCTTGGACCGATGTGATAAGAAAAATAATTTTAAAAAATCACATTAGGTACATTAGTTCAAGTGGGTAGTAGGATGGTAGTAGGCACCTAGTACTTACTTAGCTAAGTGGATAAGTAATGCATAAACATACTTACTGTGTTCATATGCATTTCATGTGGGTAAGTTCAGGTCCCTAATTCATAATGATAATGTAGTTTTCCGAAGAAAATATACACATACGTGACTTGAATGGTCTGTAAAAGGAGACAAAGCTAAAGAATTAAGATGAAGATTATGAACACTTGTTATAGATACGAATTGATTGAGGCTGGTTAATTGCAAATTTGAAATGACAGGTTGAAATTTGTTTTTGTTTATGAGATGAAAAACTTGATTTTTCCGAGTCCAAAAATATCTATTTTATGTTTTTGCTACAGATTGCTCGAAAAGCTCAAAAACGGTTTATTTTGTATTTTTGCGACAAATTCCTAGAAATGTCTTCCCCTCCACCCTCTTGAGTGGACTCTCTACTAATCAATTGTCAACATTTTCGAACTGATCTGTGAGCAATTTGACAATATTTTAAGGTTATGGAGAATTGGAGAACGGGGATGTTTAAAGGCATATTATGTATTATGTACTTTTTTACCTAAATATTTCACGATGACTTCGAACAGTTCTGCAATATACCGGGCACTCTGGTTTATTTTCCTTTCAGATTTAGCAACCCAAACAACGATATTAAAATTTAATTTTGCCACAATCTTCTATACTCTTGAACGCACATTGATCTGTCTGTTGTGACACATAGTGCTCATGAAGTGTATGAGACTTCTTAGTCATCATTAATGTCTCCAGTTGTGGTGAAATTTTCTACAGAAACTTATGAAGTGTCTCCCCCCCCACTGGAATTTATATTTGTGATTGTGTTCAATAGTAACATATTTTTCTCCGCGGCTCGTAAATTTAATCTTGTGAAGAAAAAGATAGGAGTGTATTTTGATTTCGTAGAAATGAGCGAATTCAATTTTACCAACAAAAAAGTAAAATGTTTACGTACCTTCTTGAAAAATAATGGGTAATTTCTTATGTATCATCAAATCCGGGAACTTCTGCGTGTAGTTGAGTGATTTGATTACGAGTCAATGTCGAAAGTAACTTCGATTGATTATTTTCGTACACTTGTTTGATAAAGTACATATTTTCGGGTATGATTGTCTGTTCTCTTTTGTCAAAATGCTATAAATTTTCTAATGGCACGCAATTTAAATTTAGAAAATTGGAAACAAATTAAAGATAGCTTACTCTTTCAAAGGGGTGAGTTTAGATCTTGATAACCGCAGTGAAACAAAGGTGATGTCGGAAGCACAATGAATGAAAATCAAAATATAAAAACGAAAGAAACAAAATAACCAACGAATTGAACTTCTACTCGTAACAAGTATACTAATGTCCACAAATATTCAACAAACACAAAAAAATAAATGAAAGCAAATATGTAGGTGGTCACCTATGTACTTCTAAAATCCACAAGCCGCATAAATCAAACAAAACGGAAAAATATAATTTCAAACCCTGTTTTTTTTCGATATTTATTTTTGTTTCCTGAAATAATTTAGCTGCGAGATGAGACAATTATAAGTTGTGGATTTCAAATTCGGGGATATGTTCTAAAAAGTTGCCTGCTAAAATAAAATTTGTTTCATTTTAGATTTATGTACTTGTTTCAAAACTTTGAAATATTTAATAAGTAAGTAGAAAAAATCGTGTTGTGACTTTGTCTCATCTATTCGTCAACTCAGAATGAGTAAACATTTTTCCATCCTCATAAAAGAAAAATTTTATCGTGAAATTCACACGTTTTTCTATTATTTTATTATATTTTTTTTCGTAAAAAAGACCTGTGTCATTTAAAAATCAATGGTGAAATATGTAGGTACTTACTTGTAATTTTCTAGGTTTTTTGGCGAACGTTACCGATGAAATTGACTAGAAATTTATCCGATTTTTCAATTTTTTTTCTGTTGAATTTTAATTTTAAAAAATTAAAAAAGAAAACAAAGCTTAAAAAAGGAAAAAAACTATAAAGTATAAATTTAAGATGTAATTAATTGTGATTTTTTTAAAAAACCAAGCTGCGTCCTGTTTTCTAAACTTTTCTTTGAGACTTTAAATTGAAAAAAATATTAAAATATAATTTAAAAAAAACCATAAAAAAGCTATAAACGAGAAAATGGCTTTCTGGAAACTTGAGGCTGTCCCAAAAAATTTCATATTTTGAATTACATACTACTTTTCTTCATCTGAATGTACTTATGTATTTCACTTTTGTGGGATTTCCAGTTTTAGTTTTTACTTACTCATCACCTAAGTTTTTTCAATTCCTTCGTTGTCCTGCAAATGTAGAGTTATGTAAATCGTATCATCTATTCTGTGAAGTGATACATGCTACAACTTGATGTTGTAGGGGAATTTTCAACGTCTGCAGAAATCAAAAATTTTGCTAGATATGCTCCGGAATGTCTAATTGGCAATTTAATAAATAAATAAATTATGTAACTATGAATAAATACGAAGATAGAATGAAGAACAGAAATGAATTTTTGGATAAAACTCTTAATTGAGCAACTGTGGTGTATACGCGTAATTTTTTGTAAGTGGGTATTGAAATTCTGATCTCCGTTATGAAAAATTCCTGTTTCATGAATGGTGTCCATGCAAATGTGAAACAATGCTATAAAATGTTTTAATGGCACGCAATTTATATTTAGGAAACAAATGAAAGATAGCTTACTCTATCAAATTAGGGGTGAGTCTAGATTAACAGATCATTGTGAAAGCTTAAGAACCTTATACATCAACTTAGAATCGAGTATCATAATACAAGAAATTAATGCATATTATGTACCTAAAATAATGAATTTTCGAGACCCGATAAAATATACCTACCTATGTAATCTAATTCATCTTATCCCCTATTGGAGGATACCTACTAAATTTTGTACATTTTCTTGTCGTTTTTCTAATGTTTCCATATTCTGTAACTCGTAGCAATTCGGCGTAACTAACTTTGTGATCACAAATGGACCGGCATTGATCATTTCTAACTTTTTTGTCCTCTTATTTTATTTATCTGATAAATGATGCGTTTGGACATCATGCAGTATCACCGAGGTTGAAATTTACGAATCTGTCTCCATATCTCCGTTCGAACTTGGATTTTCTGGATTGGACAGCAAGTTGTAAGTTTTCAGCAGCAGTACATTATGTACTTAAGTCATTTTCATAATCTTGTTCACCCTTTACTACCTTTTCAACATAATCATCAATTTCGTGTTGTAAATCTTTGCCAAAAGTAAGATAATGAAGCGAGAATTTTGTAGAATCACGATCGAGGGAATTTAGGATATTTTCTATTTCAGGAATTTTTTAAATATTGCAAAAGATAGCTCCTCCTGCAAATTTGGGAGAAATAATTTTGAACGAATTTATCGATTATTTCAAAAATTCGAAGAATTAATTTCCAGTTTATTAAAATAATCAAACAGTAGGCCTATTGGTACTTTACCGTAGAATAACGCATCTTTTGACAAATTAACCTCCGAAATAGATGGTTACGGACAGAAAGAACTCTTAATGTTTTCCAATATGTGGAAAAGATGACGAAAATTTAAGATCTAACTTAGCCAATAAATATTCAACAAAATTACGCGATGAAATATAACGATTAAACACAATTTTTTACACAATACATATAAATTTTTTTATTTAAAAATGAATAAAATAAAAATAATCACCGGTGCAACTACTACACCAAAAAATCAATTTCTCATATTTTTTATAAAAATAAAGGGCAATTTTTCATCATTATTATGGAACTTCTGTGTATATAGTTGAGTAATTAACTCAAGTCACGAGTCATTTCAAAAGTGATTTCAATTGATAATGAAACTGTGTGAAGAAATTTCAAAAATGTTTTTATGTTTTGCTCCCAGGAAATGTTTTTACTTAAACATATTCAGGCTCAGCGATTAAGTTACAACTAAAGCTCTTTAGTTACAACTTTCAATGCAGTTTCATCACTTATTTCCAAAGATTTTATCTTTGTTTCGAATGACGTTTTAACTGTTTCTGTATCCTCGGTTACTTCGAACTGAGCAGTAATTTGTCGAGTTTCTGACTTGAATTCCCGTTTTTTTCGCTTCCAAAAATTAGGAGAATTTGGTATCTGAGTACAAATTTTAATTTCACGTAATAAGTACTTCTACGCGGAAATCATAGTCCTTCCACATGTCTTCCTTAGCGTCCGCCGTAATGCAAGTTACTCTGACCTCAAGTTCGTAATGTACAATGACTGATTTGGTGCAACATTTTCTTGGACCAATATGATGATAACAATCATGGAAAAAAATCACAAATCACGTTAGTTCAAGTGGGTAGTAGGCACCTTTTAAGCTAAGTGGATAAGTAATGCATAAACATACTTACTGTGTTCATAAATGTATTTCATGTCAGTCAAGGTTTCCTACTGGTATTGATTTTATTATGAGGGTACCCCAGGCAGATATATGTAAATGGTCTGTAAAAGGAGACAAAGCTAAAGAATTAAGATGAAGATTTAAAAAATATAATGTAAGAGTAAATAGTAAATACAAGGGGTTATGAATATGGCTATATGGCGTGTGTATGACGCGCCCCCCCCCCCACCCTTGAAAAGTGCGATTTCAAATCGCATTAGAGAGCGTTTTAATCAACTTCGGCTACAAACAATTTACTTTTGTCGTGAGATCGATACCATTTCAAATCTGAGGTGACAGGTTGAAAATGTTTGTGTTCTATGAAGTGAAAAACATGATTTTTCCAAGTCCAAAATCATATATCAGGCCGGGCGGTAGCACGGCGAGGGGGTTGGGAAAAAGAACGTCGCCGCTACCGCAAACGCCTATTCTTCCGAGACCAACAAACGCGAAAATTAGTACCTTCAGATTTCAAAAACAACTGCTCCAATTTCAAAGATTAATATGTCATTTTGAAGATCTCGACGAGCTTATCAACATACTAAAATTTGAAAGTTGTAGGTTTAATACCAAAAGTGAACGAGATCTTCAAACATGTCGTTTTTTCACTGTTTTTTTTTCTTCATTTTCTTCAATAGACTTTTCAGAAAATCTGCTCGGCCAAATTCAACGAAATTTTGCATGATGGTGTATTTAATCACAATTCAGGTCGCTACGAAGGGATTTTTCAAAAAACGAATTTTAACCACTTTTTTTCCAAATTTGAAAATTTTAAACGATTCCCAGTAAGCATGCTGTGGCATTAATATCACAGTGATGTAATTTTGTGATGTGTATAGGACATTACAAAGTAATATTTCTGTGACATTTTTGCGACATTGCTTTGGAATGGAAAAAGAAATATTTGGCTGCAATGTCTCAAAAATATAACTTTGATGATATCACATAGACATCACTAAAAGATATTACAGTGACATTTCTGCATCAAACTATACCATTTTTACTTCTCGCAGATAAAATATGTTGACAATTAGTATATAAGGAAGATACTTCCTCATGCCAATTCGCCCTCATTAATGATGGGCGCTGGAGACTTTGCCGAATGTGGCGGAGTCAACAGCCTCAAATCTCAACTCCAAACTTCAGGAGTTGAGAGAAGAGAATATTTGTGCAGAAAATACATCTTATTATTTTCACAATTCAAATGAACCCCAATAATTGGTATTTCAATGACATTCAATGGGAATATTTTAGAAATATTTACATCAATATTGCATAGACATTTCCTGGTGACATATCTGTGACATTCTGTGACATTAAAAAATGTCAGAATGTCACTGGGCCCTTCTGAGTGATGTCTGTGAGACCATTTTGATGGGTACATTTTATATCACCAGTTAATCTCAGAGACATCACAAAGTGATATTACACATCTCCGCAGTGATATTATGTCTTAAGAGTTTGCAAAATAATGAACAAAAATTTCCCAACTTCCGCCCACTTCTTTACACAAGTAGGTACACAATACACATCCATTTCCAGCATTCATGAAGTATTCCATGATCGAATTTGATTAGTCTTCATTAGAAAGCGAGCGGAAGTTGGGAAATTTTTGTTCATTATTTTGCAAACTCTTAAGTAGGAACGTAGGCAGGTATGTAGGTACCAACCAATCATTCTCCAACTCCCTGCAAAGTAGATATCAGTAATTTTTTGTTTTGGGTCATTTTTTTTTGGATATTTTTCAGTTATATTATGGAGATTTTTTTGAAGTTTTTTTGTAATGGTGACGAGCCTTTCTAGCGCGTTCTTTTTCAAACTCCCTTTTTTTTACCGTGAGGTACTTTTTTGGGGGTTTTATATTTTTGGGACAAATTGCTTGAAAAACGCAAAAGTCTTGTTTTGTATTTTTGCAACAAATCCCTCAAAACTTCTTCCCTCCTCTCCCTTAAAGTGGACTCCCTCTCAATAAATTCAACATTTTCGAACTTTGAACTGTTCTGTGAGCAATTTGACAATATTTGAAGGTTAATTAGAGGATGAGGATTTTCAAAGGCATACATTGCTTTTTTACCCAAATATTTCACGATGACCTCGGAACAGTTCTGCAAAATACCGGGTACTCTGGTGTCTTTTCTTTCAGATTTATCAACCCATACAACGACGATAAAATTTTACTTTGCTATAATCTTCTAAAAGCACATTGGTATGTCTGTTGTGGCACATAACACTCATGAAGTTATGAAACCATCACTGAGATGTATGAGACTTCCTCTTAGTCATCATCAATGTCTCCAATTGAGGTGAAATTTGTTATGGAACCTCATGAAGTGTCCCCTGGGGATTTATATTTGTCTGCAATTTTGTGAAGAAAAAAATAGGAGTGTTTTTTTATTTCGTAGAAATGAGTGAATTCAATCTTACAAACAAAAAAGTAAAATTTCTATTTTATGATCAGTACCATAGGCATTGTCTTATCATCGAATCCGGAGATTTCTGGGTATAGTTGAGTGATTTGATCACGAATCAACGTTAAAAGTGATTTCGATTTATTATTTTCGTACACATGTTTCGTAAAGTAAATATTTTTGGCGATCGTTGTCTGTTCTCTTTTGACAAAATGCTATGAAATGTTCTGATGGCATGCAATTTAAATTTAGAAAACAGGAAACAAATAAATTTTTACTCATCGGTGAGTTGAGATTATGAGACCGTTGTGAAAGCTTGAGTACTGAAGTTTGTAATGATGGTGTTGTGATGTGATCTCAGAACCACAATGAATGAAAATCAATTTCGCAACTTTATGACAGTGTCTTTTGACCACAAAAATAAATTCAAATTTAAAAAACTCTCTCTGTTTTTTGTTTTAGGGTCTAAACTATTGATTAAGCCCATTCTCAACCCAAACCCAAAAAAAAGTTGCCTAGTATTATATTTATAACTACTATCAACAAAGTTTATGTAGCAATACACATTTGATAATAACAATCATGAAACACAAATCACATTAGTTCAAGTGGCTAAGTATAGTAGGATGAACGATGGTAGTGGTCGCATTAAAAAGCGTTTTAATCAACTTCTGCCACAGAAAATTTACTTCTTTCATAAGATCAATACCACAAGAATTGATTGAGGCTGGTTAATTAAATCTGGGGTGACAGGTTGAAATGATTTTTCCCAGTCGAAAAACATCTATTTTGTATTTTTGCAACGGATCGCCTCGATTGATGACTAAAAGTTTTTTTGCCCAAAAAATGCATGAAACCAACCCCTTTGCATTTTTTGGATTTTTTCTATTATCAGTAAAGTTGGTTGCATAACATATTTTCATTGTTAACCTCCTGATTCCAATAATTTCTACTGTTTTGCTACATGACTTTAAAATTTTTTACACGTGTTAACAGCCAGTTCTTTTAGACATGCAAGATGTTTTTTTGTATTTTTTCTAATTAACTAGGTATGGTTGGAATAATAGGTAATGAAGACAAATAGATAACTTACTGTGTAGTCTGTATGTATTTTTTACACAATATACAATTTTTTTAATTAAAAATGAAAAAAATAAAAATAATCATAGGTGCAACAATTATGATGACGTACCACAAAATTAATTTCTCATATTTTATAAAAATAATGTGCAATCTTTCATGACTCGTATTATGGCACTTCTGCGCATAATTGGGTGTTTTACTCACGAATCCTTTCAAAAGTGATTTCAATTGATAATGAAACTGTGAAGAAATTTCAAAAATGTTTCGAGGTTTGTTCCCAGAAAATGTTTTAATTTTGCATATTCAGGTACAGCGATAAGGATTCAACTTTCAATGGAGTTTTATCGCTCATTTCCAAAGATTTTTTTCTTTATTTCGAATGACGTTCTTAATACTTCAGTATCTATCCTCGATAACTTTGAACTGAGCAGTAATTTCACGAGTTTCTGACTTGAATTTAGGTAATTTTCGCTTCCAAAAATTAGGAGAATTTGGTACTTATAAATTTGAATTTCACTTAAGTACTTCTATACAAAGAAATCACAGCCCTTCCACATGTCTTCTTTAGCGTTCGCCGTAATGCAAGTTGCTCTGACCTAAAGTTCGCAATGCACAATGACTGATTTGGTGCAACATTTTCTTGGACCAATGTGATAATAACAACCATGAAAAACAAATCATATTAGTTCAAGTGGGTATGGTAGGATGGACGATGGTTATAGTAGGCACCTTCTATAAGCAAAGTGGATAAGTAATGCATAAACATACTTACTATGTTCATAATTATGTATTTCATAATAGTAACTCTAAATCTATTATTTTTTGTATAAATGTCTTCAAACAAATTAAAATTTGTTGCACTTTTCTAGAAAATTTTCAGTCCTTGGTAATTTTGAAAAACACGAATTGAAAAAAAAAATTACATTTGAATCCCCCTCCCCTCGCCTTCTCATCAGTAAATGGTCTATGAAAGGAGACGGAAGTTATTCATAGAATTAATATAAAGATTTAAAAAGTATAAGATTAGATAAATACATGAGTAAATAAAAGGGGTTAATATAAGGTGAAGGAGTGTGATATAGGGCGCTTTTAACCCTAAAGCAGCGAAGAAAAACAAACAATAAAGCGTTTTATTCAACTTCGGTGGCAGAAGATTTACTCAGTCATAACATCGATACCGTAAGAATTGATTGAGGCTGGTTAATTGCAAATCTGAGGTGACAGGTTGAAAGTGTTTTTGTTTATGAGATGAAAAAATTGATTTTTCCCTGTCCAAAAATATCTATTTTGTATTTTTGCGACGGATCGCTCTAAAAGTCAAAAAAACCGTCTTATTTTGTATTTTTGTAACCAGTTCCTCGAAGTTTCATTACTTACCCTCTGCTCTAAAGTGGACTCCCTCGCAATCGATAGTCAACATTTTCGAACTGATCTGTGAGCAATTTGACAATATTATTTGAAGGTTACGGATAATGGGGAATGGATGTTCAAAGGCATTATTATGTATGTATTATGCACTTTTTTAACCTAAATATTTCACGATGACTTCGAACAGTTCTACAATATTATACCGGGCACTCTGGTTTATTTTTCTTTCAGATTTAGCAACCCATACAACGATAATAGAATCTAATTTTGCCACAATCTTCTATACAGGTAAAAGCACATTGACTTGTCTGTTGTGGCACATAATGCTCATGAGGTGTATGAGACAGTCATCATTAATGTCTCCAGTTGCAGGGGTGAAATTTACTACAGAACCTTATGAAGTGCCCCCCCCCCCGGATTTATATTTGTGATTGTGTGCAATAGTAACATATTTTTCTCCGAAGCTCGTAAATGTAATCTTGTGAAGAAAAAGATGGGAGCGTTTTTTGATTTTGTAGAAATGAGCGAATTCAATTTTACCAATAAAAAAGTAAAATGTCTTCCTTATTAAAAATAATGGGTAATTTCTTATCAAATCCGGAGCATGTCAAAAGTAATTTCGATTGATTAATTTCGTACACTTGTTTTATAAAATACAAATTTTTGGTGATCTTTGTTCCCTTTCGTCAAAATGCTATAAAATGTTCTAATGGCATGCAATTTAAATTTAGAAAACAGGAAACAAATGAAAGATGGCTTACTCTTTTCCTCGCCTTCATTATTGTTTTTATTCTCCTTGAAAGATATGTGTTTTTAAAGATTGCAATAGATAGCTCCTTCGCGAATTCTGGAGGAATAATTTTTTTCATTATTAAATGGACGTTTTCACAGGCATTGGAAATTTGCATCAATTATTTCTGTAATTGAAATCAAAGTTATTCCTCTTCAATTGTATAAATAATTGGACCTACCAGCTGATTATTTTTAATGATACTCGTATGCTATTTTGCATATCACGCATTCACTTTTATATACAAAAAAGTAAAATTTCTAGTGCATAATTGAGTATTTATAATACACAAAATTGATCATTTATTTTTACATTTATAAAGTTGTCTATTTCTTTGAGAAGATGGTAAATTTTGACAAATATCTCGAACAAACTAATAATCGAGGAAAACAGTTAATTTGAGCGTGTAAAATAATGTCAGGAAAAAATATTATTGCAGTTGAATTACCGTAATGTGTCTAATCTAATGTAAATCGTCGTTCATCGACCAAGTAAATTGATAAATTTCACGAATTTTGGGCCAATGTATGCTGATCTCTGTCTTCTCACAGAGATCGTACCTTCTGTTCGATGGTGAAATGAGCTGAAAATAGGTAAAACAATTGCGGCAAAAAGAGCCTTTTTTCTATCTTCAGTGTGACTTAGGTCGTAATATTTGTGTGCAATAGAAACATTTTTCTCCGTAGTTCTTGAATTAAATCTTGTGAATAAGATATGAGTGCTTTTTGATTTCAAAAAAATCTGTGAATTCAATTTTACCTACAGAAAAGTTGAATATTCGAGTATTAAAAATGATGGGAAATTTCTAATCATCAAATCCGGTGATTTCTGTGTAATGTACGTAGTTGAGTGATTTGATTGCGAGTATGAGTCAATGTCAAAAGTACGTAATTTTTATTAAATATTTTCGTGCACTTGTTTTTCATAAAGTATGTACATATTTTTGGTCATCTTTGTCTGTTCCATTCGTCAAAATGCTATAAAATGTTCTAATGGCATGCAATTTAAATTTAGAAAATAGGAAACAAAATGAAAGATTGCTTACTCTATCAAGTTGTAGGTATTTAACTCGTCAAATATGTGTTTTTCCCCTCGGAATACTCCGAAAACTTAAATGTCATGATTGGGATTACTACTTTTCTTCATCTGAATTTTCTCCCCTTTTGTAACTTGTATTTTTTTGTTTTAGTTTTTACTTACTTATCTCGTAATTAGAATTTTTTGAATTGCTTACTTTTCTCTTGCTCTGACTGTTTCTCAGTTTTGAAGAATTTTCAGTTCAAGTTTTTAGTTACTTATTATCTCCTGATTTTATTGCTTGGATACCTTCTGATAAGTAACTAATCTGGTTCCAATTATTTACGTAATATTCCAGATAACTATCAAATTTTGTTAGTTCAACTGTTACATGTAGTATCATCATTGACTCATGACTGACACTCCAGTTGGTACTTGCAGATGAATTGGTATCATTTATGATTTTTAATTGAAATTTAAACTAACCTACACGATGTTCACAAATGAACCCATCAGTTTTAACCAATATTGAAATTTTTTTCATATTTGAAATACTGGGAATCGAACAGTACCTAAAAAAAATTACGCTATTTCGTGACCTCAGCCTATGCTTTGGCTATATCGAATGAAATAAGCTTTAAAATTCCACTGCGAATCTAATTCTACACGTATCAAAAGCAAAAGCGAAGCGTATAAAAATACTGAATAAAATAGAAAGTTTGAAAATGATCGAAGACTTAACAAATTGAATTATTTACCACCAACGTCGCCTTCACTCGATCTTCGCGAACCGAAGGACATATTCACGATTAGGAAGATTGAAATGTAAAATTATTTCGCGATTAATTATTCGCAATTCGCGTAATACATTTTTTTACCTAAATATTTCACGATGACTTTGAACAGTTCTGCAATATACCGAGCACTCCGGTTTATTTTTCTTACATTAATTTAATTTCCAAACAAAAACCCTCGAGTATATTAAGTTAGGTAGTTCAATTTAACTTAAATCAAAAATCACTCGATTTGTTAAAAACAATTGAAGAGTGATATTCCAAAACTCGCTTTGTCCATTTTCACAACTTTTCAGGAGAGAGGAAAAACAGTTTCCCTTTAAACGGGTAAATTGGCTTTTTAGGCGAGTTTAGCACTTTATTTGGGTGGGTTTATGATGTAGAAGTGTAGGTATACATTTCATCCACTAAATACTGCTGAAAAAAATTTCAATAAAAATGGACAAAGCGCGTTTTGGAACATTATTTTTTAAAAAATTTTCAGTGAATTGGCTATTCAGGTGAGTTTAACACCTCATTTTGGTAGGTTGATGATGTAGGAATGTGAGTTAATACTTCATCTACCAGGTACCACTGAAAACCCAACTTTGATAAAAATGGACAAAGCGAGTTTTGGAATATCACTCTTCAATTATCTACCTAGTACCTACCTACTTAAAAAATACATAATAATGCTTATTAGCATTATGAAAAGAATCATGTTAAAAAGAAATGATGTATTTTGTTACCTCTGCAGTCTGCACTTATGCATCAAAAATAATAGGCAATTTCTTATCATCGAATCCGGAGATTTCTGGGTACAGTTGAGTGATTTGATCACGAATCAATGTCAAGTAATCGCGATTAATGATTTTCGTAAGGGAACTTGTTTCAAAAAGTACATTTTTTTGGCGATCATTGTCTGTTCTCTTTTGTCAAAGTACTATAAAATGTTCTAGTGGCAAGCAATTTAAATTTAGAAAACAGGAAACAAATGAAAGATAGCTTACTTGATAAAATTAGAGGTGAGTTTAGATAGGAGATCATTGTGAAAGCTTCTAAACACGGGGTAGCTGGTACTGCGGAAATCACTTGAAATAACATCTGTAGAAGAGGAAATTTCGATTTTATTTCTTTTATTGTTCCATGTTAATTGTCTTAATTATCTACAGGCGTAGCAAACGGCAGTCGTCAACCCAACAAGCAACAGCCAACAACCCCATTCGTTAGGTTAATTAAATTCCTCGATTTCCCTCGATTTCGAGTCTCGAAAGTCTAAAAAATCCCAAAAAAATAAATGGTAAAAAAATGTAATAAAAAACTGAAAAAAAACGTAACAAAAATAAATTATATCGGTTTACGATTTTGTGTGTTTGTGTTTCTAGTTTGCATAAGATATTTTCATTGTTAACCTCGTGATTGCAATGATTTGTACTGTTTTGCTATGACTTCAAATTTTTTACGCAAGTTACTGCAACCAGCTCTTTTAGATACCTATGTTGGATATTTTTAAAAAATGTTTTTTCTAATCAACTATATAGTTGGAATAATAATGAAGACAAATAGATATTTATCACCAAGTAAGGAAGGCAAGAAAAAATAAAAGATAATTTACTTTGTGTGCTAATTAAAATTTCCGATATATCCCTTGTTTGATAATATTAATCGTATTTAATTATCTCGATTAGACAATTTATTGAGCGCGAGAGTAAACATAAAGGTTAATGGTAAGAGGGTTAGACTTACAAATGCCTGACAGATTTATTTCCAACGTAGTAGGTGCTGTTCATGTTAGTGGTGAAGAAATGATGACGTTGATTATTAGTACTTCTTGGAATTTGCCTGGCTAGGTTTTGAGTACTAGATGCCTCATATATACACTTAACACATCAACCAATAAACACAGAGTGAATAATAATACAAGTACAATGTACATACTTATTAAAACTGTATTCAAAAGGGGAATAATGACAATATACACAGACACACATGAGTAATATGTAAATTGACACACATATGTTTAATTAACTGGGTTGAACAAACCACACTTCAGAGGTAAAAGTCCTCCGGATGGGTGTAATAATGAATTGACGTATTCTCCATAGAGACACAAATTTACCAAGATCTTTTCAAGGAGGAGCAAATTATATAGTTCACATTGACTGATTTATGTAAATATTAATACTACTGCAATATGAACAAAAAGGCCTCAAGAAGAACAGCTGAATGAGGCAGATGTACTAAATATGAAACAGACGAACTTCAAATTAAGTATAATTGTGTTTAATTTGATCAAAATTATGCTTCAACTTCATTTTTTGATTTTTTAAAAACTTTTCTATATTAATTTTTGCGAAAAAAAATGATCTAGTCCTTATCATGTTTTTTGCTCTCATTAATTGAAATAAATTGAACTACGAATCTTCCGTAAAAGTTCTCTCTAGGTACAACAGGCTTCCTGAAAAAGTGTAGTTGCGAGATGAGACTTACAAAAATGGGGGTCCTCTTTTATTTTGCACATAGAAATGAGTGAATTCAATTTTACCAATAATACAGTGAAATTTCTAGTATTAAAAATAATGGGAAATTTCTTACCATCAAATCCGGGGATTTCTGGGGGTACTCGTAGTTGAGTGATTTGATTACGAATCAATGTCAAAAGTAATTTCGATTGATTATTTTCGTACACTTGTTCCATAAAGTACACATTATTGGCGATCGTTGTCTGAATTCTCTTTTGTCAAAATGCTATAAAATGTTCTATTGGCATGCATTTAAATTTAAAAAACAGGAAACAAATGAAAGATAGCTTACTCTATCAAATTAAGAGTTGTTAATATTTTTGGGAAAATTACCGAAAAAATGTAGAATTACCTTAGAAAAAGTAGGTACCTACTACCTACCTACGTAGAAATGAGTACTAAAGTTTGTAGCGATAGTGCTGTGGTCTAATCTCAGAACCACAATGAATGAAAATCAAATAAAAACGAAAGAAAGAAATTAACGAACAAATTGAACTTCTAACAAGTATCATGTCCATAAATATTCAACAAAACGCAATAAAATAAATAAAAACAAATTAAAATCCAAGATGCATAAATCAAACAGAACGCGAAAATATAATTTCAAAACTTGTTTTTTTTTGGTAGGTATTTAATTCAGCTACAAATCTTCCATAAAATTTCTCTCGAAGTATAACTGGCTTCCTGAAAAAATTTTGTTACAAGATGTGACTATACATTTAAGTCATGGACTTCAAATTCGGGGATATGTTCTAAAAAGTTGCCTGCTAAAATTCGTTTTATTATAGATGCGGTCGACATAGTTTCAAAACTTTGAAATATTCAATATTTTATGGTCGATGCAACATGCCTTCTCGCCCCTTGGTGGCTGTACCATCGCAAAAAGAAACAACATTCTATTCTAGTTGCTTGAAATTGCATCCACTCTGTAATATTTCAAGAGGCAAACATTTTGTTAGGGCAAATTAGTAGTATAGAAAAGATCGTGTTCTGGATCAATGTCTCAGCAATTTGTCAACTAGTTTGTTAATATGGGTAAAAAAATTTATATCCACGTGAAAGAAAAATTTCATCTCGAAATTTACACGTTTTTCTATCTTTTTAACAAAAAAGATTTATATTATTTTTAAAAAGTCAAATACGTACTTGGAATTTTCTAGGGTTTTTAGCGAATGCTTTACTGATGAAATTTACTAAAAATTCATCTAATGTTTCATTTTTTCTGTGGAATTTCAACTTCAAAAAATCAAAAAAGAAAACAAAGCTGAAAATAGAAAAAAAACTTACGAAGTGTAAATTTAAGCTGTAATAAAGTAAATTCGGATTTTTTTTAAAAAAAGCTATGTTGCGTCTGTTTTTTAAACTATTCTTTTGGACTTTTAATCGAAAAAAAATTGAAATTGAATTAAAAGAAAACCATAACAAAGCTAAAAACGAAAAAATAAGGATAGGAAATGTAAATTGAATTTGCTAAATTGATTACTTTTGGATTTATTTTTACCCTGTTGTGACTATTTTTCCCATTTTGCTCTTGAATTTAAAAAATGAAAAAAAATGAAAGAAAATAAAGAAATGGAAAAAAATGAAAATAAAAAAATAGATAGAAAACTGAAGAAATGAAACAGAAGAATATTGCTTGAAAAAATAATTCTCGAAGCTGATATTATGCACTCCTCTCGTCATCGTCGTCATCCAAACGATAAATACATACCTATTTCGATTAATTGCAACAGCCAGATACCTGTCAATTATCCAAGAATATCGTTCTCGAATTTGCATTTGAATTTAATCATCGATAAATTGAAAAAAAAACTGAAGAAGAAGCTCAAGAAGACAAAGCAAGTGTATAAAATTCGAATATAGAAAACATCGAGGAATATTTATTTTTCTCAACTTTGCATGCAAATTTGAAATTCAGTTAATGGAAATGAACTGAAGGAAAAAAAAGTTGAAAGTGCAACACGCGATGAAATTGAAAAAGATGAGTAAAGAAGTATTGAGACAATATCGTCAATAAGTTGATATTGAATTGTCGTTGATGCCTATTCAATTCACGTTTTGAAGAAAATCCAACTGCCAGTCCAGTTATTTGTACATCCAATATGTTTTTCATCATCTTATATGTACCTAAATATCGCACTATAATCGTCGCTTTTAACATAACACAATCGCTTGTTATTCGAATTTGGCTGTTGGGAAGAAACATTATTCGAATGAAATAAACAGTACTGTGAATTATGCATGAATTAATGTAAAGCTGGGATATCGCTTGCTTGGGTGTTCCTGACAATTGATTGGATTTCCTAACTTTGCAGATGAAGAAAGAAAATTTCAATGGATTGGGCATCGAGAGTTTGAATAACAGAAGCTTATGAAGAAAAAAAAAATGAAAATAATGAATACGAAAATCAGAAAAATCATTCAGTAAAAAAGAAAAAAATATATTGAAAAAAATATAAAAGAAAGAAAAAAAACATAAGAAAAATAAAAATTCAAGCTGGCATTGACGGAGAAATAATATCACATCAGGGAGTAAAAGTAATCCGTAAACGAAATATTCATTACTTACCTACCTAATTCTTAAAATTTTAAAATAAGGTACTGAGCCCTAAATACGCCAGGTGCCCAACAACGCCAACAGCTGATATCTCGAGAACTAAACGTCCTACTGGGCTATAACATACATTCAGGTACTCTATAAATAAAAACAACATGACCAGTGAAATGTTGTTGTGATTTTCGAAGTGGAAGTTTAAAAATTTTCCTTTTGAATTTTTTTATCAGGAGTGCTATGCAACTTAGAAAAACTTCAGTTTGAAAATACACCAAGAAAAAAATATTTTTGGTAAGTTGATAAGCTTGGTAATGAATATTTGTACCTTTTTCTACATGTTGAGCTCATAGACGATCCATTTTACGCATTTTTTCATGCTAAAATTTTTCTTCAAAGTTGAACATAGGGGTGTCCTAACAACGCCAACGTAATTTTTTTCAAATTTTTTTCAGAAATGTCGAAAAGACGTAGAGGTGATTAATAAGTAATATTACCTATTTCAATATTATTGATTTTCAATACATTTTTTTATATTTCTTACAATTTATTTTTTTGTTTTTGAAATTTGAAAATGCATTTTTATTGAGGTTAAAATTTACTTTTGCGGATAATTTTGGTGGTAGGGTATACATTTTTCATCTTAGATTTCAATAATTGCGTTAAAAATTGGTTTTATCTCAAAATTTTAGATTTAAAATTGAAATCACTTTTTTAAAATTTGAAAATGCATTTTGATTGGTGTTAAAATTCACTTTTGCGGATAATTTTGGTGGTAGGGTATACATTTTTCATCATAGAATTCAATAACTTCATTCCAAATTGTTTTTACCGCAAAATTTCATATTTAAAATTTAAAAAAAAATTTTGCATTTTTTTCACTTTTTCGAAATTTGAAAATGCATTTTGATTGGGGTTAGAATTTACTTTTGCGGATAATTTTGGTGGTAGGGTACGTATTTTTTATCGTAGATTTCATTAATTGCATTATAAATTGATTTCATCGTGAAATTTTAGGTGAAAAATTAAAAAAAAAATTGTTGGCGTTATTGGGTACCCGGTTCCAAACAACGCCAGAATGGTGACCTCACTTTGAACCGTTATTACTCGGTGGGAAAAAATTGTAAAAATTCAAACATTCGCTCAAAAGATACCTTCATGTATCCTTTATCACCTACACGAATCAGAATGGAAATAAGTTTAATTGTGACTGAGTAATTCCAATTTTTCGAGTGCATGGCGTTAATAGGGCACAGTACCTTATGAGGTAGCAAAAATAAACAAGGACAAAAGTTGATCATTTTTTACTTAGGTACTAACATTTTCTTTCACTTTTCTGGGTTTCTATGTCGGTTGACAAAATGAAAAGTTGAACCATATTGAAAGTTCTCGAGACAGTTGAAACATTTCTTTAATGAAATGAAATTGATTATTTTTGTCCGTTACAACGAGTTGATGAATTCTGAACATTTTAATGATCGAAATCGCTAATAAATTGAAGTCTTGAAAATTTCCATTTGTGGCTGTTTCCTATCGAGTTATTCATGGTAATTTTTGGATATGGCGTAGAGAATAACGATAAAAAATGTAGTATAGATTGTGCTTTTCTAATCAAAATTTCAATTTTCAAGGGAAGTGAGATGGAAAGCTATTTTTTAAATCGCTGTAAAAACTAAAAAGGGGCTAAAAAAATTATCCTCGCAAATTAAGCAAAATAATAATCAATACCTGCGTATATCGAACTTCACCAGAATTTCTATAAATTCAGTATTTTTCATCGTACAGCTTTTGTTGACAGCTCAAATTGGGTAGTTGTCTACAGAATTCAAGTCGTAGTGGCCAGCCTGTTTCATCTACATCCTATTCATTTTGTTATGTTAATATTTTCTCAACCCTGTCGTGCATGTTTGACGGTTTGACCGAACTGTTTCAATACATATGATTAACAAAAATGCAAATTAAAAAAAACATCTTGCGCAGTAGGCAAGATTAACCGACTTTGCTCTGTTATACAGGAAAATAAACAAATTTACCGAAATTTACGGATTTACCAAAATTTACGGATTTACCAAAATTTACCAATTTACCAAAATTTATCAATTTACCGAAATTTACCAATTTACCAAAATTTACCAATTTACCAAAATTTACCAATTTACCAAAATTTACCAATTTACCAAAATTTACCAATTTACCCAAATTTACCAATTTACCCAAATTTACCAATTTACCCAAATTTACCAATTTACCCACATTTACCAATTTACCCAAATTTACCAAAATTTACCGATTTACCAAAATTTACCAATTTACCAAAATTTACCAATTTACCAAAAATTACCCCAGCAATTTACTAACATTTACCTCAGTAATTATTACCAGACATTACCCACTAATTTACCAATTTTACATTTCACCAAGAATTACCCCAGCAATTTACCTACATTCACCTCAGTAATTTACCAGACATTTCCTCACTAATTTACCAATTTTTTTGCCGAATTTTAATTACCCCAGTAATTTACTGCCAAAGGTTTTTACCAATTTACCAAACTTTACCAATTTACCAAACTTTACCAATTTACCAAAAATTACCCAAGCAATTTACCAAAATTTTCCAGCAACTTTAATTACGAGTAATTTACCAAAAATAACTAATCATTTTATTTGCTAAAAATTACTATTAATTCACCAAAAAAAAAAAATATCAAAATTTACTGGCTATTTACCAAAAACTTAATGTTTTTTGTTGAAACAAAAATTACTTACACTAGAAATTTTTGAAAAATTTTGATTTTTCATGGCAAAAAAATTTTGGACGCATAAAATTAACAAAAAATTTTTTAAAAAAATCAACAAAAAATTTTCTCTTCTTGACTCGCGCGGGATTCGAACACCCGACCTCCGGCGCACAAATCTGCAACCTACACACCCTAACCACCCCATCTGTTTGTTGGGGGTGAGCCGTTTGCGAGATATAAGGGTTTACACAAATTTCTGCTTATCCATAACGTTGAAACACACTTAAACGTTCATATCTCGTAAACGGCTGAATCGATTTCGACCAAATTAAAAATTTCTCTAGTTCAGTATCAAAGCAATATTTTGCCATCATCAGTTTCGACTTAAAGTTCGGAGCTTTTGAGTTCAGCGTGACACAAATTTATACATAAATTGATATATAAATAAATAAATATATAAATAAATATATAAATATTCTAGGGGGTAAACTCGTAACTTTTTTATAGATTAACCAGCAAACTCATAACGTTTTGACAAACTCGTAACCTTTTTAGGACGTGACTTTTCGATGAGGTGCCATATGAATCTACAAGGTGTGGGGAGTCTACTGGCAAAGTTTGAGCAGGGACGTGAGATTGCCGTTTATACACTTTCTCTTTTGACTCAATTTTCAAATGAGTGCATAGCCTAAGTATTATGTACAAGGACATGAGGAAAAGGTGTTTATTGCCAAGAATCATTTTTTACGTTTTTTACGTTCTTTTTGGGGATTTTGGTGGTTAAAGATGTCCTCTTTCACATGGCGTGGTCAAAAATCGTCTAAAATAAATTTTTGACTGCTCAATTTTAATTTAAAGTTGATTATACAGGTCCGAATTTTCGTGTTTTTCAGTCTAAACAGTGATTTTATGGGAAAAGTATGCATCCTAGGAAAAAAATGCAATGAAGGAAATTGTAGAGAATAAAATTTTCTTTCTGCTCAGAGCTGGTTATTTTTCTGTGGGATGCTTTGTTAAAAAGCTATTTGCGAAAAACAGAGACGTATGGGACTTTTAAAAAAAAGCTTTTCTGAAAAATTGATGTTTCGGCAATGAGATACCTCTCCACAGGTCACCCAAAAATCAAGTTAACGAATATAACGCGGCCTAACATCGAGTACTATCAGGCCTATGGGGTGACGCGTCGAGCGCATGCACAGCAACGAAGTTATAGGTGGGACGTGAGTTTGTATTTTATACAAAACGTTATGAGTTTACCTGTATGCGGCTATATATAAATATATATGTAAACTTATCTCGTTTTGCGCCATATGTCTTATCGTGATCAGCACACTCCAAAACGTCAAGAAAACCCACCCCCACCCAAATCCTCAACCATCATGACAAATACAATACCTTACTTTTCCGTTTCACGGCAAAGTCGGTAATAGAATAATGCCTTACATAAATATTTCCGCGCCCAATTTTTTTCGTTCTTGTTTGTCAGATTAATTATTATTGATTAACCTCAACACTAAATAGACAAGAGAGTTGAAAATCATTTACTTGAAGGCAAAAGGTTCCTCATGCAAAAATGAAAATTGAACTGGAGGGTGAAAAGAGAATTATACTACTTTTGTTCGAGTACCAGTTTTAGTATAGGATGGTGTAGAAATATTTTATCAAAGCTTATGGTGCTCAAGAGTTATACATATTATGTATTAGTATTATTAATTCCTTTCTATATTTCATTGTCTTTGGTAGGGAGAATTTATGTAAGTAATGTAATAAAGTCCAAGTTACATATTCAATGTTCCAAATTCGGAAATAGAAAACTACTTACACTTGCGCAGTCCTATGTTCTTGTGTTACAATAGTCGCAAACCTCTCTTTGGTTGTGACTCATACGTGAAGAAACCCCAATATTAAAATAAACACGTTCCTATAATTAAAACAATTATCAACAATAGTCTTCGGCTTTTGATAAATAATTCAGCAATTATAATTAGATATTCACACTCACCTGGTAATATAGTCCCACCCCATGTAATTATTTCATGATCATTATTTGAATTTGTTGGTTTGCGACCATATCCTACAATTTGAAAAAAAATTAAATGATTGTAAGTGTTTTAAAATCATCTTACTGGCTGAGTAGACTTAGGTGGTCATCTATATGTATGCTACTGTAATGAAGTTTGCACTTTCTCTGTTAGAGGCTATAAGTTATAAAAAGTAACATCTCACCAAGAAAAACGAATCATTAAAGGTCAAAAATAACAATCGACAATAAAATATCAAATTTTATTTACATGAAAATACTTACGACAAAATATTGTAAGCAAAATAGCTTGGAGTTCAATGAATTCAAAAAATAAATATTGGTGATGGGAAAATTCATCCTGTGAAAATTAAAAGTGGGAAATTGATAACACAAAATTTAGCATTTATTACAAATAACACAATTAATCAATTGAGATCATAGTCTTTGCCAGAGTAAAAATTTTAGGCGCATGGATACCTTAGTAAGCAATATTATGCGCTACATTGCGATTGTTCTCTGATGAGAACACAATGCACAAAAATCACAAATGAATTGAAATGAGATACCTATCAACTACAAAAAAACTGCGTGTAAGCGTGGATATTCACTTCATTTACATGTAGAATATAAATGCTACGAATTTTTTCTGCCACCTACCTATGTAGGTTAGGTATTTATTAATTAAAAGCTGTGAGGAATGCAAGCGTAAAAAAATCGAAAAGAAAGTTATATACTTACTCGATGCTATCTACATTATATTTTTGTGGTGCTGTTTTTAAAATTGAAGGGATTCGAATTCGAAGATTTTTAATTTACCAATAGGATGTCCTCAAAGTTCTGTTCCATTGACTGGGTTTGGGTTCATTCATCTTTTATCATTTCGTCCCAATTTTTTCGTCTAGGTTTTCTCAATAATTGAAAACTATAATCTGGTCGAATACTGTTGAATTGAATTTTCCAAAATTCATCTTCGAAGTTTCTTTTGATATTTTGCTCAGTTAGCTTGTTTCGCAGTGTTTTTTCTTCTAGACCTTTTCTGATGTTTAGGGCCAGTTTTGATGAAGGCGATTTATGAACTCTTCACTTTCCTGGTCGATTACCATCGAATTCAATCAAAATTTCATGCTAAATTTTTTTTGTGATTTTTCGATCAGTTGGCCACGTCTAAGGTGATTCCGTTTGTTTTGATAGTGGTGATGATTAAAAAACGATTTAATCGATCATTGATAAAATCGGCCTTTGCAAATAAATGTAAAATAGATTTTCAAATCATTTTCCATTTTTTAAAGCCGTTAGATGGATTAGGAAGTGTAGGAAAAAAGAAAAAAATTAAGCAATATGCAATATTATGAAAGATTTTTGCCTAAATGAACGTAAATGGATTAAAAAATTGTTTTAAATTTTTATTTCAAGTATTGATGCACCCTAAGTTGGCAAAATAAATATGGAATTATTTGGCTACAAAACAAAAAGTTTTCAGTTAGAGCGTTATGCTTCTTACGTGGGACAGACTATCTCAACTTTATCAATAGTTACCGACATTTTATGGCTGTTACTAACAACTTCGATTTTTGTGTTAGGAATATTCCTTCTCCGGGAAAAAACATGAAAAGATGTCAGTTGCACCCCTCTAGAAATACTTTGGAATGCAGTTGTGCTAATTTTCCAATCATCAGTGCCACTTTCAGAAATTTGGTGATATTTGACAAGTTTTCAACCGTTTTTTTTATGGATTCTTTAAATAAAATTTTGGACTCAAAAAGTCTAGAACCACAACCGCTTGAGACATTTGTGTACATTTTTTTTTACTGAAGATCCAATTTGCAGTGCAATGTTGTAATTAGCTGTAGTACTGAATTCTGTGCACTCTGGCCCTACTCCTTGGTGTTCATGTTAGAAGGTCGACCTAACCTAACAAAACTCAGTTGAGGTAAGGTAATCTACCTAACAATGTTGAATAGTAACTAACCCATTAAGAAAATATGCAGCAACAATGTAGGAAGTTGCATTCTTCTAATTGGACTATGTTTATTTCAAAATTGAAATTCGTTTGAAAGTACATACTACAAGAAAATGTCGAGTGAATTTATTGTACAGCAATATAAACTTACAGTCAACAAATACATATATAGGCCTAGTTAACATGTGCTTCGTTAATGGAACAAATTCATCAATTCTTAACAAAATAAGTTCATAATCGTAGCCCTGATCTTCCATTATTCTCTCTAAATTTGAAACAGTGAAATTTCACTGCTTAGCAGTCACAACATTTTGCCTTTTTACAAGTAAAAGCAGTAGTTTTTGACTGCTAAACAGTAGAAAATCTACTGAATTGGTCGGTCAAAATCAAAAATAGACAACTACAGTAAAAAATACATTTAAAAAAATGAAAAATAATACTTCTCAATATTATCAATAGGTAGTTCAAGTTGTCAAATTTTTATGGCTGTTACTAACGACTTTGATTTTTTTTGTTGGGAATATTCCTTTCTGAATTTTTGCCTTTGGTAGGGGGAATTTATAAGTTGCATATTCAATGTTCTAAATGCGGATATAGAGTACAACGTACAATTACACAGTCCTCCTAAGTTTTCTAATTTCTATAAATGGGGATACAAATTTATGGTTTTTCTCGATGTCTTGTTGAAATCAATGTTCAAATTTTTTCACCAAACATGGCAATTATTATTTACAACTTTTATCAAACAAAAACAAAATTTAACAATTAAATTACTGCATGGTCGTCTTCTCTTCTCTTCTCTTCTCTTCTCTTTGGTTGTGACTCATATGTGAAGAAAAACCAATAAGTATTACAATAAATTTCACATTCCTATAATTAAAACAATAATCAACAATGGTCTGGGACTTTTGATAACTAATTTCACAATCATATCCAACAAATTTAAAAAAAAAATTAATGATTGTAAAAGTTTTGAATCATCTTACTGGCTGACTGGGCCTTTTTTTTTTTTATGTTTTACGCTTTAAAATTCCTCTTACAGAAATGGTATTTTCTGTCTGTAAACATAAATCCACTGCCGCTATCACTCAATAAAACTGTAGAATATTTGAAAAGTGAAAAGTAGAAGCATCTGTGGGGGGGGGATGTTAATAGTTTACCTTTTGCATAAGTAATCAGAAATGAACAACTAAAAAATACATTTAAAAAAAAAGGAAAAATGATACTTCTCAATATTACCAATAGTTGCCAACTTTTTACAGATGTTACTAATGACTTCGATTTTTGTGTTGGAAATAAGTATTTCTTCCCTCAATTTTTGTCTTTGGTGGGGGGGGAATTTAAGTATAAGTTGCAAATTCAATATTCCAAATGCGGAAATAGAATACAAGTTACACTTTGCACAGTTCTAAGGTCTTCCTATGGGGATAGAAATTTATGGTTTTTCTCGATTATTTGTGAAAATCAATGGTCAAATTATTTCACCAAATATGGCAATTATTATTTACAACTTTTATCAAATGAAAACAAAATTTAACAATTAATTTACCACTCGGCCGTCTTCTCTTCTCTTTGGTTTCGACTCATATGTGAGGAAAAACCAATATTGAAATAATTAAAGTTCACGCTCCTATAATTAAAACAATAATCAATAATGGTCTGCGACTTTTGAATCATATCCTACAAATTTAAAAAAAATTAATGATTGTAAAAGTTTTAAAATCATCTTACTGTTTTTTTTGTCTTACACTGACAAGTGACGATAAATGACAGTGATTTCCGTCTTTGAACATCCATCCTTTGCCATTTGCCACTATCACTCAATAAGACTGTAGGATATTTGAAAAGTGAAAAGTAGAAGCATCAAGGGGGGAGCCTGTTAATAGTTTACCTTTCGCATAAGTAATCAGCTATAAATAACAGTAAAAAATACATTAAAAAAAAATAATACTTCTTAACCTTATCAATAGTTGCGAACTTTTTATGGTTGTTACTAACAACTTCAATTTTTGTGTTAAGAATATTCCTTATCTCAAATATCTCACATTAACTAATTAAGAAAAAAACATGAAAAGATGTCTGCAGTTTTGCACATCTAGAAATACTTTGGAATGCGATTGAGCTAATTTTCCAATCAACAATGCCAGAGCGTCGCAAAGGGAACAAAAAAAACTTCAATATGGAAGGGGCTATCTTCATCAATCAAATGTCTTATTTTTAAGAAGAAATTTCATGTGCCTCTCTTGTGTAGGACACAGTGAAGTAACTAATTACACAAGGCACACATTTTGCATATCTTAAGTGTTGCAATGCAGCTCATTTACTTCATATTCGTCCATCTAAACAGGCTACAGAATAAAATCATCGAAAAAATTATTCTTTGAATTCACACATTTGCTCAGAGGTACTCGGTGTACTTTGTACAACTCTTTTGAATCCCTTTTTTCCTTCAAACATGTGTATTTACTTACATGAAGTAGATTTTTATATGAGAGATGAAGCACAAAGATTAGGTACTCTTTCTTGAACATTTTTAACATAAGGAAGTGCACAGTTGGTTTTTTCTTCTTATTGTGAAAGATTATGGTAATGCTTTTCACTATGTACAAAAAAAAAAAACAACACAATTTATGCAGAGAATTTGATCGTAGCATACGCATTAAATAAATGAAACTAACGTACTTACGACGTTGACATTTCGTTTCCGAGAAATTAAATGACATTTCTTCTTCGTCAAGGCTCCTGGATACCACTCTGACTTGAACAATTTGTTAAATTTTTGCGATTGAAATTGATCTACTTAATATGAGATTGTTCATGTTGATAATATTACATATTACCTTAGTGCAAATCAAAGTTTAAATTATACATAATCACTTGTTGAGAGAACCGTTAGCTTACCTTTTTATTGAATACATAGGTAGGTATCACTAGGCACTATATTTTTGAAGTGCATTAAGGCTTCATTATTGTTTTCAAAACACCATGAAAAAAATTCGTCCATTCTTAATACATTGGAAAAATTAAAACTTTGATGACGTCTACTAAGACAGAGTTGTAATCACAATGGGCACCAAAGGTTTTGGTCGTTATGATGAAGTACCCCTGCCAACTACGTACAATGTCAGGCTACTTTCTATTCAAATCTGCATGAGGCAGCTCTTCAGAGCTAAAATTAAAACTGATATTTTTTCTGCAGGAGACATTATTGATCAATTTTAAAATTTTTATGCCGCAATTGAGTAAAACATTCAAAACTAATATTTATTTTTGTAGTGGAAATCGATAATCGATTTTGAACTACTCTAATACCACAATTTACTAGTGTAATTTTAATTATCATCAAGTGCCGGACACAATAACACGTCCTTATTATCAATGATAAAACTTTCATGCCTCTGATCAAGTTTTTATTCTTTTTCAAAATTAACATCCTTGAAAAAAATCTTTCAAATCTTAATCCAACACTTTAAAAAAAAACAAAAAATGAACTCCTTGCATATATGTAAGTACTTAGTACATCAAACTGAGTTCCTCTTTTCAATGAAATTAACTAATTAATCTTTAATGAATTCCCCCGGAATCGAACCAATTTTTTCAATCCCGAAACCAAAATTAAAATTATACTTACTAGGTATTAGAAGCTTCAAAATAATGAGCATCGCGAATGCCCCTAAAATTAGAGCGCCGTATACAATGCTAAGAAAGGTATCCATACTTAATTTTGGCCATCAGTAACAGTGGCACCTCCAGCGAGAACAATGATTTTATATGAAGATAATAGGTTGACAGACATCCTTTCTCTCCCTCCAGTTGCTGTTGTGCTCTTTATTTAATTCAGCAGAGATTCCCTTAACTTTGCTCTTTCATGTCTTGCCAAGCCTAAGAAAACAAAATGTGAGTAAGGAGTAAGAAATGTAGTGACGGGAATCTCAAGTACATATACATATGACCCATTGTAGTAAACTAAGTACTCAAATTCTGTCATTCTTTGGCAGCTCCCTCTTGAAAGCCATTCAACTTTTCGGCTATTTCTTCCCACTTTTTCTTTTGATTAATTGCTGTTTAGGAATTAGTCAGTTGGCCAGTGGCCAAGATGGGACAATTCTCCAATTCGGACACTAGCGTTTCCTTCTGTACTCGTGAGGTCTGGCTGATCTCGGTTTTTTTTCAGAAGGTTTCGAAGAATCACTAAAACAAAAGACAAATACTTCATCATTAATTTTGGTATCGTGTCACAATAATTTCATATTGTTCAAGTGTGAGTGAAAGTTTTAGTAAGAAATAACTTTTTTTTCGGGATTGTGATTTCACTTGAAACTGGATCACAATTAAATACAGATTTTTCTTTGATGAAATTGAAAACTAACGACGAATCAACGAATAAAAGCGAAAGGAAATTGAAAATTCACTTTTCACTGATATCAAAAATTCGAATTAGCGGAATATTAATTTATTATCAATAATTTTATTATATTCGTTCCGCCTTTACATTTATGATTAGAAGAGAGCGAATTCTTTTCAGGGAAGGAAGTATGTCATTCAGTTTGGCAAGTAACAAAGTTTAATTTAGAAATTGGTGAGAATTAAATCCAAAGAGGTACGTTTTTTAGTTCTAATCAATTGCATTACGACGATTTTGTGAAAGAAGAAATGTACGAAACAAATTGAAAAAAAAATAGTTCCTTACCAATTTAATTATTCATAAAAAATGTTCATCTTGCGGTACTACCTACTGAAAACTGAATGAAAACACGTAATCGCGAGAAACACTCGAAATAATTTCCCATCATAGCGGAATTCCGTTGTTTATTGGTTACCATGGCGTTTCTCATATGGCGAGAATTCCTCCGCTATAAACAACGTAGGTAATCGACTTCAGTTCAGATTATTCCTCCTACGAGATGAATTCTAAAACTAAAAGAATTAAATTAGAGAACTCAAACGTGGATTTTATCAAACCAGAATGGTTCCATTTACCAGCCCATCTACAGGTCGATTCACCATTACAGAAACTGAAACGCAGAATGGCCAATCGAGATAATATTGTTGATCAGGTGACTATTGTTGTACTTCACCTTAGCGGTGGAGTGGATTAGAGTTTGATTTTTATGAGGTCGTTGACCTTTGTTTGTTTATATTTCAAATTGAATCTGGCTCGAGTGTTTTCCATTCTTCCGATCGGTTTATTTCACTTATCACGTTTTGTATGTGAATTTTTATAGACCAAGAAATCATATACCGAGTCGAGAAAAGAAGCCGCGGATTTAAGAAAACATATTTTAAACCTCGTGAAATGCGACGAACTCGTGAAAGATGACTCGATCACACCCAATGATACAGAATGCAATCTAATCCGATACTATTATTATATTCACCAAGGTGTAGATATCAGTAATATCGCTCCATTGGATAAATACTGCTTGGAGAACATCCTTCGTAGAGCTCCTGGTCGAGCAATGTGTCGCAAAGAAATCATCAATGGGTTAATTAACGAGATAAACGTGGGTAGTTGACGAAAAAATATTAGCTAGGTATGTTTGACCATATTTCATGTTACGATGCTTTTTCCTCAGGACGATTTTTATTTCGCTATCAAGAAATCTGTCATTGATTTCACTTTGCAAGATTATAATTGTAAAAATGCCCCTGTGTTGCCGGAGCCTAAATATTCGCTGGATGAGATCAATATTAGGAAAGAGTATTTTAATAAGATCAAATGTAAAATTCGCAAGAATTTGTTCATTATTCATCCTACTATCGTTAAAATTGGCCATTTATGGTATTTACAGTACAGGTTAGGTGTTATATTACCTTCTCGAGTAGATTGATTATCTCGCACGAGAATTTTATTCGATGGTGTGTGTTTTTTTGGTAGAAATTTGAGAATTATTAACGTAGCTGAATTATACGAATCGGATGCTCTAGACTTGAACCAATTCAAAGACTGGTTATCGTCTCAGTGTAAACTTTGCAGAGGCATTATTGATGAGAAATGGATACCTTCGGTTTTCAAAATCATCGTTAATGTGAGTTTTTGACTGAGATATTTTTTGACCTGGCAACAGTGTTTGAGAGCTGATCAATTCATTTTTTTATTTGTATGTAGGCCACGAAGAGAAAAATACTGACGAACATACCTCAGAAAAAATTATCCAAGTTTTACGAAACTTTATCCACTCTGATGACTCTGCAGTTTCAGACCCTGTGTTTGAAAACTATCTACGAGTATACAGAGTTTATTTACGATGTCAAGGTATTCTTTCGGTTTTCACTTCAGCCATTTTCTGGTTCTTTATTTTTCATGATCGTCTCTGTCGACAGAAATCGCCAGGATTCCAGGTCCATGTTTTGTATAAAAATAATAAAATCATATTTAATCCTCCCTATGGCGAATTTCGAGACGCCATGTTGAACGTTTACTCTGATTTGATCAGAGCAGTAGGCGATATTCCTCGAATCGAGACGAAACTTTTTGAGAAGAATATCGATAAATTCGATTCGTTGTTTTTGAAAGTGAGTCCCTCTTTGATTATTTTATGCTTTTCGAGAGCTTTGTGCCTAATTTTTCATCTTGGCATTTTTTTGTTCCGGTGACCTAGCTTTCTATTCTACCAGCAGTTGTAGAACAATGTCGTGACAAAGTAGAGGAAACATTGCAAAATGAGTGGATTTGTCCCGAATTAAAAATACAGGATTTCGACGAATACGTGTGTTTGATTAATGGACAGGTTAGACTACTCGAATCTTCGTTCGTGGATTTTTTCCCCTGTTTAAATTCAAGCTGAAGTGTATTCTTTTGTCTTATAGTCGAGAATCGAAGTGAATAAATTCCTCTCCGACGAGCAACCCTTCGAGTTATTCAAACTAAAGGTCGCTTATTACCACAACCTCAGCGATGAAATTGCCCTATCTTCGAGTCGAGTAGTCACCATTGGTTCATTCGAAATACATCGAGAACACTTCATATCGATCTTGATGAATAAATCACAAGTGACCAAAGATCGATTCTTGACCAAAATCAACGATACGTATCAAAACGCTTGTCGTTGGTAAGCTGATGTAATTTTATCATACCTTGACCTTGAATAATACTGGAATATTTTTCAGTTTGAACGAAGAGTTCCAAATTATCAAAGATACTTTGCTCAAGCCGCCTGCAAACACAGCGGAATTGGTGAAAATGAAAGAATACTGCCTGAATCTAGGAACCAAAGTCTTTTTCCAGATGGAAGACCGGTTAAGAGAGACTATGGATTATATATTATTCTGTTCCGATTACGTTGCCCTGACTAGTGCTCAAATTAAACAAAATTCCGTCACTTTTTTATGGTATAGAAGGATTAACTCGATTTTGGAAGAGAATCGTGGGATAATAAAAGAAAAAACTAAAGAATTTCAGGATTTGCTGGTGGTAAGAGCAGGTTTTTTGGGAGGTTTCCTTTCTTTTCGTTTAGTGAATTGATCTTGTTGTGGTATTTCTTTGGGGGTTTTCTAGAATCGTATTGAAAATTTCAAACATAGTCTCGAGAAGTATGAGAAAGAGGTGGCTGAATTTCAGCATTATCGAGATGCTGCGGATCTGTCCAAGTATTTGAAAAAATCGCAGAATTTGCATAAAAAGTTATGTATGGCTAACGATCGTATTGGCGAATTTAACGAAGAAGAGGTAGCTTTCGGATGGATTCGTACGGTTTATCCGAAGCGAGATGAGGTAATCTGAATTCACTTTGGTCTCTTAGTCATTTTGAATTTTTTTTGAGCTGGCTCGATTGTGAACCTTTTGTGCCCAGATCGTTGACAAATTAGCTCCGTATAAGAAATTATACGAGAATTGCGCCGATTACAAGAATAAATATCAGATTTGGACCGAGGCAAAAGTCGGCACATTCCAACCAATCGATATTGAAAAAGATGTAGAAACTTTCCACGACAATATCATCGAATTAAGCAAACAGTTTTCATCGGTGCCAGCCCCATATGCCTTGACCAATAGCGTAATGCTCCTTCTATCTTGACTCATCCCAGTGATTTCTCCCAGTCTCACAACTGATCCTTTTGAAAAATTCGCAGATACGTCAAGATGTAGAACAATTCCAAGGCTATATGCCAATTGTCAATACCTTGGGAAACCCTTGCCTTAAAGAAAGACATTGGGAGAAAATCTCCGAAATTGTAGGTTTCCCTATTCGAGTCGAAGATGATCTGACTCTGGCTAAAATTCTAGATTACGGTTTGGACGAATACGTGCCAAAGTTTCAAGTTATCAGCGATTCGGCTACTAAAGAAAATAATTTGGAGATGAGGCTTAACCAGATGATCACCGAATGGAAAGATATGAAGTTTAAAATTATACCTTACAGGTATTCTATTCACCTTGGAGACCCCTTAATGAAAATAAAATAATGTGAAGGGTTTTTATGGAATGATCTAGGGACAGTGGGACGTATATTTTGACCACAGCCGATGAAATCCAAGTTCTACTCGACGATCATATTGTGAAAACTCAGACTATGAAGAATTCTCCGTACATTAAACCTTTTGAAAGCACCATTCAGTATGTCGAAATTTTCTCAGTTAGGATGTGGATTTTCTAAATTTTGAATCGAGTCATCTCTTTTTTTTACGTAGTTCTTGGGAGCAGAAATTAATCCTTTTGCAAGAAATCATCGACGCTTGGTTTTCGGTCCAAAAAATGTGGCTCTATTTAGAGCCCATTTTCACCTTCTCTGATATCCAGCAACAGATGCCTGAGGAATCTAAACGTTTTGGTGCCATTGATAAGGTCAGTTTAGAGATTTAATTCGACATGTTGAGCTTGAAGGATGTTTGAACATATGTCACATTTTTTCATAGATATGGAAAGATATAATGAAATCTGCCTCTTCTAACACAACAGTCTTGGTAGTCATAGGAATCGATAAAATGCTCGAACGACTCGCCAAATGCAACACCTTACTGAATTTGATCCAAAAAGGATTAGGTAGTTATCTGGATACGAAACGTCTCAATTTCCCTAGATTCTTTTTCTTATCGAATGAAGAAATTCTCGATATCATTTCAAATACCAGAGATCCTGCTGGGTAAGTGAAGATGGCCTCGATCTGCTGCCACTTCCCAGAAATGAACTCACATTTATGAATTTTTTGAGCAGGGTACAACCGTATTTGAAAAAATGTTTCCAAGGTATTCACAAGTTTCGATTCAACGACGATTGCGATATTTTGAGCATTATTTCGGATTTTGGAGAAGAACTGGTGTTTCGTGAAATGGTAAACACGAGTTCGCGAAGAGGGAATGTTGAAAAATGGTTGGCAGATGTGGAAGTCGTCATGAAACAGAGTGTTAGAGAAGTTGGTATTTGTCTATGGGTATTTAAGTGGAATCTAAAGCTAGCATTTTTTAATTTCTGAGATGTTTTGTAATTTGTAGGAGGTTTTGAAAAGTATCGAATCTTACGATAAAATGAATTTCGACGAGTGGATCAAATCTTCGATTCAGCAGGTCATTTGCCTCGTTATCAATATCATCAGTACTCGGAAACTAGTGAGTATTCTGGATAATACGAAGGGTCTGGAAGCTTACTTCGCAGAATGTCTGAATATGGTTGGCAATGTTACTGAAAAATTGAAAATGAAGACTGATAAGAAGTATAGGATTTTACTAGGTAAGGGCTTAATTTTTTCGAAGAATTGTTCCCAGTTTCATTAACCACCTCTTTCCTCTTGGCTCCTCTTTTTTTTTTAGAATGCCTATTCGTATATTGTGTTCAAATTCGTGACTCTGTCAAATATTTGATTGATGAGACCAACATCGATGAAAGAATTGCCAAGTTCAACATGCAAATGCATCATTATTTCGAGGTATCGAACCATTATCTTCTTGCACTGCTTGCTTAGATCAAGATTGTAGCAATTTAATAGTTCCATTTTTTTAATGTAGGTATAGAGTCTTCAATATCTGATTTAATCGCATATTTTTATTTTTACCACAAAATTGATCTCTGGTAACGATATTTTAGAATGATCAAGTCACCCTGAGAATGGTCAATTCGAGTATCGAATATGGCAACGAATACATCGGCGATTTTAGCCCCATGATCAGAACTCCTGCGACAGATCGATGCCTCAGATCATTCTTTATTGCTTTCAAGTATAATTTAGGTGCGAAACGTCTTTGTTTTTCATCATCTACTCTCTTTTTTTTGGCAAATCCAACCGGTTTATTTGTTCCAGGTGCATATTTAGAATCACCTGTTGGATTAGGTAAATCAACGATGATCAAAGATTTCGCCAAACTAGCTGCTAAACATTTTGTCATCTTTGGCTGCTTCAAACAACTCGATTATTCCGTAGTAGAGAAATTTTTCAAGGTCTGTCCCTGTGTTTTTTTTTCAAGTTGATTGGCAAAATGTGCAATTATTGAATCGTTTCATTTTATCAGGGTGTAGTGGCCTCCGATTCGTGGTTCTGTTTCGATAATTTACACGTAGTCAACGAAGAAGGTCTGCAAATTATCGATCATTTCGTCATATCGATTCAGAGACGTATTTTCTTCAACGAAGAATGCGTAAGGTTCAACGGTACTACTTTTGAACGATGTAATGGTATGATTTATGCCACAGTGTGTTCAGAAAATCCGTCTAAAAAGGTGGAATTACCAGCTAGTGTCAGAGTAAGTGAGATGATAGAGTTGGTGAACCATAATATTGGGTAATTTTAGTACTTTTTCCCCCTTTTTAGACGTATTTTCGTCGAATTTGTTTCAAAGATATCCAATTCAAAGAGATTATTGAGATGGAACTCGTCGTGCTGGGTTTTCGAGACTGCGCTGGTTTGGCTAAAAGGGTTTCTGACGTTTTAGCCATGTGCGGTGATTTATTCAAAGATCAGGATTGTTTTCAAAATGGTATATAATTTTTATCAAAGGGGGGGGGGAGGCGGAGTCGTAAGTATTAATTATGATGCTTTGCATAGATCTGAGGTTAGTGAAGAATATTTTGAAAAGTGCCAAAACTCTGAAACTCAAACATCCACGAGACGATGAGAAAGTAATCTTAGGTCAAGCTATCAGGTTCACAACCCAATCTCTTCTGAGACCTGAAGATGAAACTTCGCTAGAAGTGAGTTTCTGGTTTCATCCTTGATTTTCCTCTGAGGTGTGTATAAAATTTGAAAAAAAAACTTACTCGTGTACTTTTGTAGACGATCTTGAAGAACGTTTGTCAATGTGAAATTCCAGTTCTTGCTGCGAACGGGATAGTGAATTTGGCTGAAAAAGTCTGCAAATCGAATAACATAGTTTTTAATCCGGATATGAGACAAAAAATTGAATTATTTTACACAGCTATGTACTACACCTCTGGTTTGATGCTGGTGGGAGACGAGTTTACTGGTAAAACAACACTGCTGAGTGTTTTATCGCAGATTTACTCGCTAAAAGAAGTAATTTAATGAATAATTTACATAGAAATACTTATTAAATAGGGTTTATGATGACCAATGTGGGGTTTTAAAGGGTGGAAACGGTCAAGAAATAGAAATGGTTGTCATCAATCCGCAATCGGTTACGTTACAGCAGTTGTACGGCCATCAGGATGAATTAACTAGTGAATGGGTGGATGGTATTTTATCAGCTCATTACAGGAAGTTCGCCAGATCCGAAAATACAAACAGGTTGATTTATTTTTTAAATTATAAATGATATTTTTTGCTGGTTCGGTGCTGAGAAACTGTGTGGCCGGTTTGAGAGCCCACAAAGGGGACTAATCGCAGAACTTTGCAACGTAATATATTTTGTAGATTTCACTGAGGAAAAAAGCCACTTCCGTTGATATGCGTCAACCCATTATTACATTCATTACGTGCTGTACTGACTTACTTACTAAATAGGAGAAAGATATCATAACTTAACAGAACCTGAAATATAAACCACTGACGCTTAACTTACATAAAAATCATTATCATACAATTTACAAGAATCTGTATTTTGTACAGTTTCAACAATATTACACTTCCATCATATTTTAAAAGTATACTTGTGCTGGTTACAAATTTGATCCATTTGCAGGAAATGGTTAATTTTCGACGGACCTTGTGATCCATCATGGATGGAGCAATTACACAGTGTTTTAGACGAAATGAAAAAACTATGTTTGAAATCAGGAGAAACGTTGGAATTACGCGATAACACTAATTTAATATTTGAAACCAATAATTTACATCACGTGTCTCCTTCTGTGGTACGTGGTTATTTATTAACAAAGGGGTAAAGGGGTTCGTGGTTCCACCTGAGGACTTGTCGAGTTCTCATCTACTGAAAAAAAACACGTTCGGATGATAGATGATTATTTTATAGGTATCTAGATGTTGCCTAATTTTCACGAATGAAAGTACAGCCAAGTGGGAGTATCTGATTTCTTCGTGGGTGAAAAAGTTGCCACCATTTTTGAACAATCTGCTAGAGCACGTGGAGAAATTAGCGTTGAGATTTTGCCCAGTGCTGTTCTCGTTCATAGATTCTGTTCGGGATAATGTGAGTATAGTATAGGGTGTCGTAGAAATCCTGCTTTATTTACTTCAACTCTTCCTGTAAATGTAAAAGGTCCTATTTATTGGACTCTTTGAAGTAGTTAGGCATCGAGTGAGAACCTAATGATTCATCTATATGGTTCTAATGCACCCCTTCCCCTGCACTGCTCCATTCCAGCTCATATACCAAGTAAAGAAAAACGTAATGATTAAATCCTTATGCGATATATTCGATTGCTTCATGGATGATTTCAACGATGAAAATTATAATCAGAATATTTCCGAAATTGATACCAGATCGCAACTGGAGGTAAGAAGTCAACATCCACCCCCCTCCCTCGCCCGGTAAATTATCAAAATAGTCTTAGTCCATTGATTTTAGATGTGTAATTCTAGGGAGTATTTTTCTTCTCTTGCATCTGGTCTTTGGGCGCACTACTGAATAAAGTTGATAAGGAAAAATTCGACGCATTGTTTCGAGCCTTACAGCAAAAAGAGTTTCCTAAAGAGATCCAAGAAAGGTTTAATTTACCAGATCATCTCTGTGGTCCGGCTGCCAAACAGTATGTGTACATTATTCCCGATTATGGCACTGTATTCGATTATCAGTATATTAAAGAGGCAAGTGTACCTAGTCTAGGAAGAGAGGTAGAATTTATCCCAAATCCGGGTTGTTTTTGATGAAAATGTGTGGTTTTTTTCACGAATTAGGGTAAAGGTAAATGGAAACTGTGGTCAGAAAGTGTAACGTTGACTTCAGCTATTCCTCGAGATGTGCAGTTCCATCAGATTATTGTGCCGACTAAAGCAACCATTCGTAATCATAATCTGATTTCGATGCTTGTAAGGCATGGAAAACCAGTCATGTTTGTGGGCGATGCTGCTACTGGGAAAACGGTCGATATTAAAGTAAGTGGGTGTTTGGTTTTGATAATATATTCGCACCATTACTTTGGAGTTTTGCATTTGTTTTTTAACGTGTGGAATTGAAGAATGCGAAATTTGTCTTTTTATGTTACGTTTGCTTTGTCTTTTTTTTATCGGTTAGTCTTACGATGGTCAGTTGACCGCCCTCATTGGATGATATATCCCGTGTATACATTGAATAGATTCCTTTGATTGGAGTTTTCGATCAAGTTCCCCGGATTTCGAATAATTTCGCTTACTTACTCAATTTTATTTTGACGTTTATAATTCATTGTACTGAATGTACTCTGTGGGTGTTTATGAAATTCTGATCTTTTCTAAAGTTGAGAAAAAATTTTGATGATCTTACCCATTTCGATTAGGTACTTAGAGCCATCAAAATAAAAAAAAATCGGTGAGTAAGATCATCATGATACTTAATTCAATGTCACGATTTGACAAAAAAATTTTCAACAAAGAACGAATAAAAAATAGAGAGAAATTAAAATTTAGAAAAAACCATATAAACGAAGAGGAGCACAAAGTATGGGAAGATAAATTGGTAGAGCGAATGAAATTAATATCTAAGTACATTTTGAAAAAAATTATCAGCTCTAAGATTCGCCAACGTTTTACCGACGAGTTTTCGAATAATTATAACGAATTAAGAATTACTTACTCCTTTACACGAATGTTGAGTCTGATTTTGAATTTCAAGTCAATTTTGAAGATCGCTAATACAAATTAAATAGGTACCTACATTAATAGAAATGATCCCGACCTCTTTTTTGTTACTATACCTGTATTGTGGTTGCATTTCCATTTCTTAAATAATTATCAATCTTATAACAATAAGAAAACAAAAAGTAGACTTAACAGCATCTTTTCGAAGATGTTTCGCGTTTGTTCTCAGAGAACACAGGAACTGAAAAACAAAAATAATGATGCAAACTCCTCAAGGGTGTACTTACACTTTTTTTTATTAATCTTCTTGATACTATTAATCAAGTATTCCTTTAAAAGTTATGATGTGGCTGCGACGAAAAAAAATGAACGAGTACGCAATTCCAATATCTAAACCAGTATAATTATCCCAATTACATTTCATGGAATCGAGACTAGCTCGATGCATTTTTACATACCTACCTAGCTATCGATTAACGTACCTATCACCGAAAGGCACATCGTGAACACCTTCCGTATTATGCTTGTCAAATCTCGGCCTCTCAAGTCCGTTAATTGAAGGAATAAAGGCAAAACACAAGGTTTTTCAAGATCAAAAAAACACGAAAAAAATCGTGCAGAAGAGTGATTTGTAGATACTCGTATGTTTTATTCGTACAACTTGTGATCATTTGTCGATATATTTTTAGTTCCACCTTTTTAAACATTTTCCACCTCATCCACCCTCTCCTGAAAATATAGACATCTGCGAATTCTGAGTCAATGTCATCCTAGCTCAAATCTCTTCAATCCAACTCTTAGTCAAGCACAAAATACTAAATTTGAGCGAATTTCGTTTGCCTACTTCCTGTTATTCCAGCCGAATTCGAGCTATTTGAAGAAGAAACCGAGGCGATTTTTCTGGTCTTGGCATACATAACGTTGCAACGAATCAATAGTTTATCTCTTCGTATGAATTTCTCGATTTGATCACTATCAATTTGAGGCAGTGTCCGACAAAACTCCAGTTCTTCATCGTTAAATGTAAAGATGAAAGAACTATCGACATCTAGAGAAGTACACGTATCGGGTTCCAGAACTCGAATTTCCACGTTTCCAAAAACACATCCATGTTTTCTAAGATCCGCGACAAAATCAGGACACAGCTTGAATACAACGAACGAACGACCCGATCCGATTCTGAAATAAAACACATGGATAAGTATCATGTCAATAGCCGAAAAATAAGCTGAAAGGAGCATGCTTGAATTTTTCAATAAATGAAATACATAATATATCTGAATAGCAACATGTATGTAGTAGTAGGTATAGGTAAGTGTAGGTCAAGATGAGTAGTAGTAATTTAGAAATGTGTACTCACTTGAAGACCGTGTGTTCCAAACACCAATTGAAATCATCGTTTGCAGCGCAAAACTTTTCGGATCTCAGTTTTTTGTTCGTTTTTTTGAGCAGTGACGAATAATTGGCGATCGTCCATAGATAAGTACAGGCTTTTACTTTATAGTTCGGTTGAAAAAAAAAAATATGTACCTACATGTAAAAATTATAAGTAAGCACCTATTCCATTGAAAAAATCATGAAGGTCTATAAACTACATTCATAACAAAATCACAAAATGAAAATTGACAGATCTACTTACTTGTTTTTTTTTTCTTTTTTGCGAACTGGTTGAGAAACACAATTCCAAACATTTTTTGTTTCTAACATTAACTGCATGTAAGTCCGCTGGACATCATTTGGCCGAATGCTAAGATAAAATTCCTTTGAACATATGTACTCATATGTAAATGGTGTTGATTCGATCTTCGGTCATTTTTTGTTTTTTTGTACAAAAGCAAAGGGTAGGTACCTAAATGAAATACTTAGGTATATCTACATTATGTATATAAGATTTATAATGGTAAGATACAAGTATAGGTAGATAAATGAAAATAATCATTCAGAATGAAAATATTAGCAAGCATTTACAGTGGGATTTCGATCCGATACTCTAAAACAATATTTTATCGTTTTCATTTACATCCGAGTGTTGTACGAGTACCTAAGCTTAAGTTTAAAATCAATTCGTCGCTGTTATTCAAGTGTAATTTGTCCTTTACTGAAGCTAGGACACATTAAATTTTGTTCAATTTCAACTTGAATTTCGGAAGAATTTTCCACGTGTTCTGTAAATTTTATGTTCGAACATGCTTCTAATTTCCCATACTCTTCCATAAAGAATAACAATATTCATGGACAGATACACTATGGTCGTTGAGACTATGTCGTATTTTACACCCTCGGGGATTCTGTTCTCCGCTGAGCTGATTAATTCTCCTCATAGTCAATTTCCTAACATTTTCAATTTTATCTCTGGATGTTGTAATATTGCGTCGAAGACAGCGGTCAGTTTCTACATACTTAAATTTACTTACATAAAAAAATCAAGAAACTCGTAGCATGTGTGGTAAATACAAATATGTCCCCGCATAATATTTTCATGTTTTGATACATCCGCCCTAGAAGATGGCTGGTGCAGGAGCAACTGTAAAGCTCCTGTAACAATAACACTAGGCAACATCGACCTTGTAAATAATTTTGATGTCTCCTCTAAGTGAACATAAAGCGAACTGAATAAGCTGCAAGGTCGATGCTAGGCAACTGCAAATTTGTGTTTGGGTTGAAAATGGGCTTAATCGCACTTTTGGTGTCTCAAAGAGCAATTTTTTTCCGTTATAAAAAGTGATATAGTTCTTGAATAACGCAAAATTTAAATTACTGAACAAAATTAAAAGAAATTTTTGCCAGAATAACTGAGCCTCTTCCAAGTAAAATTTGGGCAAAAAGGTTTGAGTTTACACTAGAATGTATGCGGAATTAAAAGTAATGTTGCTTACTTACTTACTTACTTATTATGCCGCGCTGTTTCCAGTATCGAGTTTAATGAAAAGTCAATCGTTCGATATCAAGGGCTCGAACCAGAAAAAGTTTCACATATCACAATTTCACTCATACACCCAGTACACAACAAGAAATCACTTTTTTTTCTGAGTAAACATTTCATTTCCCATTTCCCAATACAAAAATTGAAACTTGAATGAAAAAATCTTTAAAATCATTTGAAAAAAAAAAACAATACAATAACAAAAGAGAAATAATAGAAAAAATTTGTAATACCTAAAATTGAAAACTTCGAATTTAAGCAGCCTTATTCGAATTCAATGCATCCAGTTCGACAATGAGTAGGTAGATTCAACATACAGGGTGCCCAGAAATATCGAGTACCCCTAAAAAAGTTTTCTACTAAAATACTTTAGTTGGTCACAGTGAATGATAATAATGATAGCACATGATTGGTTGTTGGACTGGAGAGATAATATTCCACCAATCATATGCATCTATTTCACGTTGCCAACCTATATTTTTAATGAAAAACTTTCGTTGGGGTACTCGATATTTCTGGGCACCCTGTAAATTTCAATGTAGGTAGTGTAAAAAAAGCGCAGTTGTTGTAATACGTAAATAAGATCCGTTTAAATAAGTATAAATAAATATTTAGCATGACACATATATTAAAACTGTTTGTTCAGTTTTATTAATCTGAAAAATAATACATACCTATATTTTAGAAAGTTTTTGACGTTTTTAAGAGAAATGGTAGAAAAGATCAATGTTTGAAACGTATTTTCAAATATTTTGTTATGTAAGTTTATAGCTCCTCCTGATAACCTACTACCATAATCATCCACATGAAAAAATGCTAAACAAAATGATCTATTTGGTGTCTCAAAGAGCAATTTTTACCCATCATAAAAGGCAATATTTATATGTATGTATAGCTTTTGAATAACACAAAATTCAAATTACTGAACTAAATTAAAATTAATTTTTACCAGCATAATTGAGCCTCTTCAAAGCAAAATTTGTGTAAACGCACCTACTTAGGCACCACATGAGTTGCTTACTTACCAGTTAGAAGTGGGCCAGTCACATTCTAAACACCCTGTGTTTGCAACATAAAAGGAAATTTCAATTAAGGAAACGTAAACAAGATCTTCTGTAGGTATGTTACGTACAAACATATTTCAGATTTGAGTTCACACTAGAATTCCTGCGGAATTAAAAGTAATGTTGCTTACTTACTTACGCTGTTTCCAGTCTGAAAAAAGAAATTAAGGATTACTATGACATGCATGAGACAGCCATAGGATCTAATTTAGTGTTTTGTTTTTAAAAAGTAAACATTTTATTTCCCATTTCCCAATACCTACAAAAATTGACGTGAATGAAAAAAAATCTTCAAGAAATAATTTTAAGAAATACTGATGCGATAAAGACATGAAAATTACCTGCTATAAATCGTTGGTAGCATCAATAAGGTAACCCATTTAGGTTTGTTTTTAAAAAGTAAACTTTGAATTTTATACAAAATTTAACCGACTATCAATCACTACAACTACACGCAATCAGCTAAAATCTTGAAAAACGGTTCATCTGTTTTTTAAAGAAAATAAATGACAGCCTAATCTGCTATTAATAGCCAAGTCTTCTCTACCTTTGTAAGTAGGCAAGAGTTATATTTATGTATCCATATTATTCTGGAGAAATGTATAATATGTTGCCACAAAGTATTACGGGTACTGGGAAATTCGAAAAAAAGAGTACTTAGGGTCTAATTTATTATTTTAAAATGGATATTTTAGTTACAAAATAATATCATTGTTTAAAGCCACACTTGCACTGAAGTACAAAATCATTCTTATCAGCTGTTTTTTCATGCTGAGAATTGTGTAATACTTACCTACATCATACGGAAAGAAAGGCATTTGTGTAGTTTATATAGGTATATATGTACGTACATTGATTTTTTTTCTTATCATACAGAAAGCTACTAACGAGTGCAAAAATTTCGCAAAAATGAACGTTTTATTGATGTGGTCCATGATCCTCATCGCTGATGACTCATTTACCCCTGTTCATGTTTTTTTCCTTCATCAAAATAGGGTACTTAATTAAACACATCTCTCATTATAGAATTACGAACAATTTTACAATGGGTGTTTTGGGGATATGCTCTACTAGTACACCTTGTAATCACCTGTCGACTAGAATTTGAAAATTTTTTGTTTTAGGGTCTAAACTATCAATTAAGACAATTTTCAATCCAAACACGAAAAAAGTCGCCTAGTGTAATTATAACTTATCAGAAATGACCCCTTTACAAGGTTATTAAGGGCCTATCTGTTGAGCCTGATTTCGAATTATCAAGTCAATTATTAGATCGCTAAAACAAAATAAATACATTAATAGAAACTATCCCGACCTCTTCTGTGTTACTAGTACCTGCAGTATTGTGGTTGCTTTTCAATTTCTTAAATAATTCTCAATCTTATAATGATAAGAACACGAAAAGTAGACTTGACAGCATCTTTTCGAAGATGTTTCGCGCTTGTTTTCAGAGAGCGCTGGAACTGAATAACAAAAAAATGATGCAAACTCCTCAAGGGTCTACTTACATATTTTTATTAAAATGAAGATGCGGTATGGATAAGAGCAAAAAACAACTTCATATCTATGGACGTTGTGATATTACATACTTACGTCAAGGACAGCGGTTAGTTTTAAAATTTACGTAAAAACCAAAAATTGTTTAAAATTTATAGAACACAAAAAACCGCATGGTTTTAATCAATTTTAAGAGAAAGGTTTTCCGGAACTGAATTTTTAGGTTCCAAACACTCATAACTTTTCAAAGTCTAAACCATTTGAAATCCAAATTTTTTTCTTCGAGAAACGTTCTAGTGCATATAAAAATGATAATAGGTACACATTTGAAAAGAAACTCTTTGAAGTTTTTAAGAAAAATGCTACAAAGTACATATCAATTTTTTGAATACATTTCTTCAAATATTTTGTTTTGTATAGCTTTTCCTGATCACCTACCATGTACCATAATCATCCACACGAAAAAATACTAATCAAAATGATCTATTCTGTGTTTCAAAGAGCAATTTTTACCCATTATAAAAGGTTTAGTTCTTTAATAATCCAAAATTTCAATTACTGAATAAAATGAAAAGAAATTTTCGCTAGCATAATTGAGCCTCTTCCAAGTAAAATTTGAGCAAGTACCTACTTGGGCACAACATGAGTTGCCTACTTACCAGTTACGAGAAGGTGGTCAATCACATTCTAAACACCCTGTGTGTGCAACAGAAAAGGAAGTTTTAATCAAGGAAATGTAAACAACGTCTTCTGTAGGTGTGTACAAACATGCTTTAGACTTGAGTTTACTCTAAAATTTACACGGAATTTAAAGTAATGTTGCTTACTTACTTACTCACTCCGCGCGGTTTCCAGGATACAATTGACTGCGTATTTTGATGGTTCAGGAAAAAAAATCAAGGGTTATTGTGATATTCAAAAGTACCTAGGGTTTATTATTATTTTTAAATAAACAGTTTACTTACCAATAATATCACCATTTATAGCCACAGCCACACTTGTACTGAGAAGAAAATCACTCCTATCAGCCGTTTCTTCATAAATGTATTAGAAATTTTAAAGTAGGTACTGTTTATTGTGATAAAAAATTGAAACTTAAACGAAAAATTTTTTTAAAAGTGCTCGAAAAAACAATTTAAATAACAAAAGAGAAAGGGTGTGATTTAATACCACGACAAAAAAAGGGCGTCAGCACGACAAGCATAGGCACTTTCACGCCAGAAAAATAATTACCACGACTAAATTGTAAATTCCCGACAATAAAAAGCTTATCTCGACATAAAAGATACTCCAACGACAAAATAATGTATCAAACGACGAATTAAAAAATTCACGACATTTTATTGCTTTCAACTGCTATATAAGGCAATGCACGACAACATTTTTCTATCAAAAACAGGCATTTCACCGACAGAAATACATGTTTGAAAAATATAAAAATTACATGAAAAAATATATAAAGAAACGAAGCGCGAAGTGTCTATTTAAAAGATTTCTGTTTAGAGTTTATAAAAGTAAAGCTTTCGTTGACTTCGTTGGGCGACCCTCTTCCTCTTTTGACCTAAGGGGATATATTTCGTAACTGCCATACAAGGACATGCACAATAAAGTTTTTCTGTCAAAAAGAGATGTCTTATCGACAAAAATAAACTTTAAAAAATATTAAAATGATACCAAAAAAACGAAGTAGGTATATGTAAAAAATTGCTGTTTATAGAAGTAATGTTTTGTGGACATTGATGGGCGACCCCTCTTCCTCTTTTGACGTCAGGGACGAAGCGAAACGTGGCTAAGGGGTGACAGTTTGCCCCTCTAGAAATTCAAGAAAGTTGGGAAAATACAAAAATTTCAACAATAGTTTAGTTTCAGTTTTCAAAAATTCAAAATTTTTTACAATCATGTATTTAATTATCCTTCATTTGCCAACAAAATCGCCGATTTATCCTCAAAATTCTTATTTTTTTCCTAAGCTTTTGCCCTCGCTTCGCTTAGGCCAAAATTTAATTATTTTGTCGTGAATACTGCTTATCTCGTAATTAAATTGTAGTCGTTCATAAATACTTTATTGTCGGGCGTCATCTGGCGTGAAACTTCATCATTTTTCGTCGTTCATTCATCTTTTCTGAACGAAAAAATGCTTGTCGTGATGACGCCCTTTTTCGTCGTGCAAAAAATATTTCCCCGTTATTTTATATCTAAGTGCATAATGTAGGTAATGTAATAATAATTGTACTAATTGATTTAAAATTGGCAACCATGATCTTCCAAAGTAGGTAATTACTTAATTGATTCCATCCCAGTTTTGTTTTAATTTGAAAATCCTTTTTTGATAGGCACAAAGAAACTTTTTTATTTGAACAAGATCCAGCTAGATTGAAAGAGTATTTCCTAAAACTCTCATAAATAGAATTTCTTGATCCAAAAGTTTGTTTTTGGATTTTTGGTCAATTTTTGAAAATTTGAAAATTTAAAAAATACCCACTATTTCGAGGAAGATTTATTTAAGCTTTTCAACAAAATTATAATTTTTTTTGAGCAAATTAAACCAATGTAGATAATTCTTTCAATTCAACTTCCATGCATCAACCACTGTTAGTTTTAGGTCATTGTGTAGCTCTTACTAATTTTTCAATTTTTTTTGAAAATTTCAAATTGCTCTGGAAGATGCCAGAATCTACAAATTTATTCGTCACAAGACTCGTACTCAACTTTTTTGAAAAAAAAGTAAGTTTAGCAATAAAACAAGGTCTTTTGTAGGTACATTATCTACAAGCATACTTCAGAATTGAGTTAGCACTAAAATTTCTGCGGAATTAAAAGTAATGTTGCTAACTTACGTATGCTGTTTCCAGGCTCTACTCTTTATAATTCCTGAAAATCTGAAAGAATTGAGGGTAATTGTGACATTCCGGAGTTTCTAGGTTCTAATTTAGTGTGTTTAAAAAATAAACATTTCATTTCCTAATACAAAAATTGAAACTTGTATGAAAAAAAAATCGTTAAAATCGCTCGAAAAAACAATAAAATAACAAAAGAGAAATACCTAATAAAAAAATTGAAATATCTAAAATTGAATGTAATAAATAAATAAACAGATAGACAGATGAATAAATAAATCAATAAACTGTAGAAATTTCCCAAATGTCACAGGTGAGCGTGGGTATGCCCTCATTTGCATAATTTTATCACATATTACTCGAACAGGAATAGGCACTATGCTTTTGTTGTTGGCATTTGATGTCTCATTGTTGGGGTGTTTTATCAGGGATGAAAATTCTTTGGCTGAAATAAATTTTGCTGGCATAGTAATTACAACATTCTTCATCTATGTCAAAGAAATGAAGAAATAGTTTTAAGGAATACCTACCAATTACCATGAAGTGGTTTCAATACATAGGTTGCATTCAGTGTCAATGATCTTGCAGTGTTCATTTCACCTACCAGCCTACCTACACTCTATAAGTAGAAGCAACCGATTGTTTCTGAATTTTTGTAATTTTTTTGCATGTTCTTCTTTGTTTTACTTGAGAGTGACCAACATCTTCCAAGCCAGTGAGAGCGGGTTACCAGTTTCTCTCCAAGTTTTTAAAATTAAAAAAGGAAACTTATCCACGAAGATGAAAGCATTTCAAAATCCATTCATTTTAACGTGATTACAATTTAAAGAATAAATCTACAACATGAAACAATTTTCTTACCATCATGTAGCTTATAAAGCTTTAAATTTAAGCTAAGTATCTTATTCGAATTCAATGCGTTCAGTTTGGCAATGAGTAGGTAGACTCAATGTGAATTTCAATGTAGTGTAAAAAAAACTGCAGTTATTATTAAAGTAAGACCCATTTGAAAATAAATAAATACTTACATTGCGCATTTACTGTGAGAATAGTGTTCCACTCCATTTTCCATTATCACCGCATGATTGGCAGGAATACTCCCTGATAAATCAGTAAAACTAATCGCACAGCGACTTGACTTTGAAATTTTTCAGGTTTTTGTCTTGCAAAAAAGTAATGTATTAAACTTTTTGTCTTTCTCTTTTATCTCAGCTATTGTGGAAATACATTTAATTTTCAGTGAAATAAAAACCAAATCTTGCACTATTAATTCCTTAAGTACAACTAAGTGTACCCTAATATTTAACAATAAATTAATTTTATAAGAAGCAGTTTAGCACACTATATGCCAATGCCTACCTGGTACATACTATATATCCGCCTGACATGTGTATTGTACATAGATACACAACAACTTGAGGGGTTGTCCGATTTTAGATCTAATTATGCGTCTATTCATGCTTGTTTTGGAGTGCTTTGCATTGGTACATTATGCATCTAAAAAAAAAATATGTAATCAATTAACCCCTAAAAAAATTCTTAAATGATTTCTGGGACATTTATGTAGGACTCGAAAAAGAGCGCGCACCATATGGTTCGGTCATGCGATAAGATATGAAAATTATTACGTATAAAATAATTTCCGCTGATTCCAGCGAGCTAAACAAAAGGATTTATAAACCAACAAGATAGCCATGGCAATTTTCTACATGTTCTAAAAAAATAAATTCTGAATTTTATAAATTTTAACTGACTGGCGATCACTACAACTTCACACAATCAGCTAAAACCTTGAAAAACAAATCGTCTGTTTTAAAGAAAATGAACGACAGGCTAATAATCGTTGATACCTTCCTCCCTGAGCCGTTGAATCGCTGCTTGAGGTTTCCCTGGCATTGAGCCAATTGGTTTTTCAGGGTTTTGGCGATGCCAGGAGTAAGGAACTTTTTGATTTGGTTGGGTGAAGTGAGCGTGAGGTGGTTCTCGGTGTGGAGCGAGATTGGCATGGAGGAGATTTGACTGAAAGCAGTGTTCAAGTTTTCTACAACAAAAAAAAACAAATAAACAAAGGCTATACCTCTCCCTTGAAAACCTTACAGTTTTGTATGTGTATTAATTTATTGTACTTCTGAAAATGATGTTTCCATGATGATCTTTATTGGTTGAATAGCACATGATTACGTACGTATCTTCGTCAAACTGTGATTAGATTATTTTCAACACTCCCCCCAATGAAATATTTATTCTAAGAAATTGCACTTATCAATTTGAAAAACAAAAATACATTTATTATGCTAAAATTTAAACTTTAAGACCAATTGATTTCCAAAAAAACAAGAACTTTTCTTTTGGCAGAGATTTTGTCAAGATTTTAACTAGGTTATCATTAGAATTTACTAGGGGGCCTACGGCCCCCTGGCCGCTTCGCGGCCCAACCCCCGTTACTCGTTCCTCGGGCTTCGCCCTCGGAACTCGCTCTTGGGGGCTGCGCCCCCAAACCCCCCTTTATTGTACACTCCCTCATTCAAAGAGTATAAAACACAGGAAAATTTGCCTTGCATACATTACCCATTTTAGCAATGTTAGTTTTCGAGATCAATTTAATTCAAAATTTTGTAACCGAAATTCAAAATTTGGATTCAAAATAGCTCAAGGACTAAGAACCCTAGAGGATAACTTAATGTAAGTGAAATGTTCGAAAATGTAATACTCTCTAAAAAGAGACATTTACCACCTTTATTGCTTTTTTGGATTTTGATAGGTCTATACGTTGGAGCATGATCAAAAAAATAGCAAGAACCGCTCATTTTTGAACTCAAGATTTGAACCGGTCCTACAATTTCAAAAATTGTTGACCTGTATATTTTTTCTATATCCCAAGATATGTCAACGTGTCAAATAAAAAAAATTAGCTCTCTAGGTTTCATTTTTTTCGGGTATTTTTCCATGTATTTTTCGAGTATTTTTTGGGAGAGGCACTGTAATTTTAATAGAGATAGATATGTACAATTGTACATAGATGAGGTTATTCATAGATTTTTTTAAGAAAAAAGAAAAAATACTTTAAACACTGTAGGTATTTACATGACATGTACTTGTTTAGGTGAAATGGGTTTCTTTTAAAATGACTAATTCCTTAAAGTCTTTAGGATGTTGATTGTTGTGTAAAACCTACGATCCCTCAACAAAAGACGTTTTTTCTGTGTTTGGTGATACCTGAGTTATGGAATGAATAGGAAGAACTGGTTTAAGGGTGAGTTCGTGCGGGGTAACGTTGACAAAACACTGGCTCGATGTCGCCTCTATGTTAGCTACCTCCTCTCACCGCACGTGGTTATCACCATCAAACAACCCATGCATCTAATTCAAGCGCTGAATAGACCCGTTTCAACTCTAAATTTGAGCCCTTCAACTTCAAAATTTGTTGGTCTGATAATTTTTTTCATATTGTAGAGACGTTAAGGTTTCGATTAAAAAAAAAATTAGCTTTCTAGGTGCCATAGGATGGGCTAAATAATTTTTTTTCATTTTTCACGTATTTTTTCGTCTATTTTTCGGGTATTTTTGAACTAAACAGTAAATTTGACGCAGATGATTAATTTTGATCTGATAACAGGTTACACCATTTCAAAGAGCATAAAATTTTGAACATTTCCCTCGTTTACATTACCCATCTAGCGGTTTTAGTTTTCGAGATAATTTAATTCAAAATTGTGTAACTGAAATTCGAAATTTGAATTCAAAATAGCTCAAAAACTAAGCACCCTAGAGGGGTAATGTCAGTGAGGGAAATGTTCAACATTTAATGCTCTTTAAAATGAGACATTAACCACCTTCATCGTTTTTTTCGTTTTCGATATATTGGAGAATAATCAAAAAAACGGCAAAAACAGCCCATTTCAACTCAAAATTTGGGCCCTTTAACTTCAAAATTTGTTGGTCTGATAATTTTTTTCATATTGTACAGACGTTAAGCTTTCGATTAAAAAAAAAATTAGCTTTCTAGGTGCCATAGAACGGGCTAAATAATTTTTTTTGATTTTTCACGTATTTTTTCGTCTATTTTTCGGAGACTTTTTGAGAAGGCGCTTTATAATATAGAAATGTATTCCAACTCAATATTTTTATTTAATTCGTTTCTGATAAAAAAACATTTTGGTATTCATAAATGTCTTGTTCCCTTATGGTTGATAGGATCTATTAGCAACAGCTGTACAATTTTTGTTATTGTTGTCTTCGAACACAACAGTAGGTATGGTTTTCTTATTTTTCGAGTCCAATCAAAAGTTTTACTTACTCTTAATATAAGTATCTACCTATCTATTTCCTTATGCATCTTCTTTCCATTGTACTCATCTTATAGGTACTCAGACCACCTACACCTTTAATTTTTTATTGTCCTCATCAATGATTTCTACATAATGGGATAATTAACGACCATAAATCGATTACCTTCCATCACTCTAGTGCACGTGCTCAAGCAGTCCACTTGTTTCTACTGTTCTCTTTGTGGCAGAAAGTTCCAAACTGAGAACTGCTAGACTAAATTTTGTTGTTGTGAGCAGAAAGTTTAATTTTCATTCGAGTTGAATGATAGGATTTTTCATCATGGCAGTGGTTTTTTAATATGTACCTATTATTAATCACGTTATCTATCACAATGATTAATTAGTAATTACAAATAAGTACTACTTAGTTGAATAGGCGCAGAAGCCCCAAATTGTTGTCATAAAAGCTATAAATAATGACAATCTTCGGTTGTTGAAATTTTACATTTGGTAATATCTGCTGCTTTTCAAGACATACAATACCTGCAAAATATAATCATTGTTTTTGTTCAAGGAATGCAGAAAAAAATTGTCTGGAACTTAATTTTGAATAAAAAAAGTTCACGTTAATTCCGTTATTTTTTAACTGAATATTTTCAATAAAAATTTGTGGACACGGACACTCCTTCCCCTGTACCCAATTCAACAATTCAAGAAAAAAAATATTAAGGTTTAGGACTTGATGATTTCTATCCAGAAATATTTTAACAGAGAGGCGATTTCAATTACTTACTAAACATTTTTGAAAATAAAGTTTTTTCATTATTTTTTACTTGAATATTTTCAATAAAAATTTGTGGACACGGACACTCCCTCCCCTGTACCCAATTCAATAATTCAAGAAAAAAAATATCAAGGTATTCGGACTTGATGATTTCTATCCAGAAATGTTTCAACAGAGAGGTGATTTCAATTACTAAACATTTTTGAAAATAAAGTTTTTTCATTTTCAAGATGGACCATGGACAGGTTTAGTACACAACTTTTGATTTCATTTAATAATATTGAGAACAAACTTTTTAAAAATTGTACTTAATTTTATTCAATACGTAGGCTAATAAGTGATAAATAATGTTTAGGTAGATTATTGGATTTTAGACTGTGCCTATAATCATGTTGAAGTGTTGATTGGCGATCTAAAATCATGAATGAGATGTACTTATCACTCAAAGAGCGACTGAAAAAGATTACCTACCCACTTTATTCAAAACAGATGATAAAAGTCCATTATAACTTCTGCATTTTGATAATTTTTTCAAAGAGTGATCTATGAGTAATCATAAGGTGAGATAAAGAAATTGAGTCAATGATAACAGTAGGTCAATTAGAAAATCACATTAAACGATGTTATAAATTCATTAATGAGGAATGAGACTTTGAGTATTTCTCACAAATAGCTCAGATCGCCAATTCTCTTTTTTTGTTACCACAAATATCATAAAATTCCAAATAAGTATACTCTCATTTTCACCTAAATAACAAGATTGAGATCTTTCATAACACCAACTGGTACCAAAAAAATGCACACAGAAAACATCCATTTTCCACAAATGTAATCTCAATAGAATGTGTCTGATTTAGGATTTTATGTGCCTATTTACCATGTACCTAATACCTATCAGGCTATCACCAATACTCAGAATCGACATTAGAAAGCATATCTGAAGAAAATTTAACGGATTTGTTCAAGTCTTAAAAGTTCAAATCTCATCTTTTGAATGTTTCAAATAAAAAACAAAAGTTCACAAAACTTGCAACAAAAAATTGAATAAAAATGCAATTTGTGCGTTAGGTACCTATTTCACGAGCATTCATGACCTTCAATTTTGACCTTGAGATCATTGGAGAAGAATCAGCCATGATAAAAAAACAAATGTTTCGAAGTGAAAAGAATGAAAATTGTTTCAAGGTTGAATTTAGAAGAATATTCGATTGAAAAAAAATTAATTAAAATACATTACAAAAAGAGAATACTTCGACATAGACAAGATGTGGAAACAAAACAGCAATTTTCATTATGTCCTTTAGTCAAAATTAATTTATGTTGAACAGTTGAACAATTTTGATGGTCACCATTTTATTATAAAATCGTATTTTGGGCGCTCATCAGTTGCTTTGCGTAGATCAACGGTACATTTTTGTGAAGAAATTTTTTTTATTCTTCTGGATCTGAAACATCCGTTGTTCTGAAGTTTTTGGGTATTTCTGAAAATGTAGATATAATTTCAATAATTGTCTGATTTGAAGTAGCCGTGTTCGAGTTGTTGAGTTTCATCAAAATATAGAAGTTTGAGTTTGGAACGCTGAAAATTCGGCATAAATTTCATGTTTTGGAGAATGAGCGTGTTAGTTCTAATTATTCAGTAAGGAACGTTTCGAGCTTATTTTTTTTCTACCTGATACATACCTAATCACATCACAAACTTGCATACAATACATCTCTTATTACTTATTCCATTCAGCGCTGTAGACGTGTAGAGTCACATTCTACACACATCACACAATATGTACTTCAAACTTTTGAATCTTCAACCGTGATAATTACATTATCCATTGAAAAAGATTAAGCACTTCCAACCACAAACTTTTTTGTAGTTTTTTTTCAAACGTTTGTCTTTTCTTCCCAACAGTCTCCAAGCCAATGAGGGTGATACCTGTTTCCCACTGAGTTTTAAAAATTGAAATAGGAAATTTCCCCATGATAATGAAAAAATGTCAAAATCCATTCATTAATATTGCAAATTGAATCATATTGCATGCGTTCATATGTAGAATTAGAATTTATGCGCGGATTTAAATTTTGATATCGAAGGCTCGTACCAAAAGAAGTTTTTACAAAACAAATAGCAGTTTCACAAATCGAGATTTCACGCATACCTACACACAGTACACAACAGGAAGCCATTTTTTCCTGCGGAATTAAAAGTAATGTTGCTTGCTTACTTACTTACGCTGTTTCCAGGCTCTACTTTGTGGTAGATCTTTGGGAGGGTTAATGTAACATACAAGAGTTTCTAGGGTCCAATGTAGTGTTTTTAAAAAATGAACATTTTACTTCCCACTTGAACGAACAAATCTTTAAAATCGCTCGAAAAAACCATAAAATAACAAAAGAGAAGTATGTAATAGAAAAAATTTGAAATATTTAAAATTGAAAACTTTGAATTTAAACAGCCTTATTCGAATTTAATGCGTCCAGTTCGGCAATGAGTAGGTAGATTCAACATAAATTTCAATGTAGGTAGTGTAAAAAAAAACGCAGTTGTAGTATGTATGTACAGTAGAACCGCGATAAGTGCAACCTCAATAAGTGAAAATTCACGTTAAGTGCAACCAAAATTAATCCCCGGTCCCTACAGTTGATTTACCATGAAAATTCACCTCCATAACTGCAACATTACCTCGATAAGTGCAATGAATTTGGCGAATTTTTAGTGAAAATCATTGAAACCAAAGTAAAAATTTGAAAAATACTGTAAAAAATGTAGAAAATATCCAAAAAATCCTCCAATATTTACACTATAGTAGTAGAATGTCCAAAACAAATCGTGTAAAATTGAAAACCCGGTAAAGTTGGCATAAAATGGATGTAGTTAACGTAAAATCAAATGAAAAATCATCAAAATTGAGTAAAAAATGATCCATAATTTATTCACCTTGATAAGTGAAAATTGTGAAAAAATAACCTTGCTTAGTGCAAACCCTTTTAAGTGAAAAACTCAATAAGTGCACTAATTTTTCCGGTCCCTTAAGTTTGCACTTATCGCGGTTCCACTGTAGTAAGATCCATTTAAATAAGTAAGTATATAATATAGTCGTTCGATGGTATTCTGGCATCCAGAGTATATACAGGAGACTGGCATCTTCACATTCAAAAATATTTTTCAGCATGTAATAATACAGCTGCACTACTCCGCACGTGCTTATGATGTAGGAGCACAAAAGCGCTTCGCGTATACTTGGGTAGCGTGAGGAGAGCACTACAACGTAGCGCGCTCTGCGCGCTACGTTGTGAAACATGCTAGATGCCACTTTACCACATATACATATTGAACCTGAGGGGTGTGGGCGGTTGTATATCCGGTAAAGTGGCATCACCAAACTAACCCTATTTTTGGAATGTACAGACCTGTAGGATATCAAATAACAGCAATGTTAACGTGGCATCCGCAAAATGATGCCACTTTGTAAAAAAGATGCCAGTTTACCATTCAACAACAAAAAAAGATGCCACTTGGGCCCTTAACAAATGTAAATAAATACTTAACTTGACACATAATACACATTAAAACTGTTTGATCAGTTTTATTAATTAATCTGAAAAATAATACCTACATACTTGGAAAATATTTGAAAAGAAACTTTTTGACGTTTCTAAGAGAAATGGTATAAGATATCAATGTTTGAAATGTATTTTCAAATATTTTGTTATGTAAGCATAGCAGCTCTGCTCCTGATAACCTACTACCATAATATTAATCATCCACATGAAAAAATGCTAAACAAAATGATCTATTTGGTGTCTCAAAGAGTAATTTTTACCCATTATAAATGGTAATATAGTTCTTGAATAACGCAAAATTTTAATTACTGAACGAAATTAAAAATAATTTTTTTCCAGCATAATTGAGCCTCTTCAAAGCAAAATTTGGGCAAACGCACCTACTTGGGCACAACATGAGTTGCCTACTTACCAGTTAGAAGGGGGTCAGTCACATAATAAACACCCTAAGTATGCAACTGAAAAAGAAATTTGAATTAAGGAAATGTAAACAAGATCTTCTGTAGGTATGTTACAAATGTATTTCAGATTTGAGTTACACTAAAATTTCTACGGAATCAAAAGTAATGTTACTTACTTACTTAAACTAAGCAGAGTGAGAGTGTGTATGTGTAAGAGTTCTATTTATATACTTCCCTCATTTTCAAAAACAACGAGGACTTGACTGAAGTGAGTGGGTAAGAGTAGAGGAAGTGTGTATGGGCATCACATATGTAGGTACCTACTGTACGTATACGCTTTTTCTAGGCTCTACTTTTCGCCGAGAGCACTTATATTTAAATCTGAACAAAGAAATTAAGGATTAATATTACATACAAAAGTACCTAGGATCTAATTTAGTATTTTTAAAAAATAAACATTTCATATCCCATTTCTCAATACAGAAATTGAAACCTAAATGAAAACAAATCTGTAAAATTTCTCGAAAAAACAATAAAATAACAAAAGAGAAATGATAAAAAAAAATTGGAATATCTCAAATTGAACGTAATACCTAAAATAAATAAATAGATAGAAAAATGAATAAATCAATAAGCGATGGAAATTTCCAAAATCTCACATGTGTGCAAATGTGAGTATGCCCACATTTGCATAATTTCATCACATGTTACTCAAACAGGAATAGGCACTATGCTTTTGTTATTAGCATTTGATGTTTCAATGTCAGAGTATTTTAACAGGGATTAAAATTCTTTGGCTGAAATGAATTTTTGCTGGCATAGTAATTGTAACATTCCTAATCTTCATCTACATCAAAGAAATGCCAAAATAATCATTAAGTTTAGTACCATGAAGAATATTGCGAATTGAATCAGATTGCATCTATAGAACAAACCATGGGTTTAAATTTTGATATCGAGGTTCGAACAAAAAGAAGTTTCATAAAACAAATAGCAGTTTCATAGATCATGATTTCACATACACAATGTACACAACAATTCACTCATGAGTTTTTATCGAGATCACTTATGTTAACGTGATTACAATTTAAAGAAAAAATCTACAACATGAAGCAATTTTCTTACCGTCATGTAGCTTATAAAACTTTGAATTTAAGCTGCCTTATTCGAATTCACCACGTTCAGTTCGGCAATGAATAGGTAGACTCGGCGTGAATTTCAATGTAGGGTAAAAAAATCGCAGTTATTGTAAAAGTAAGACCCATTTGAATATAAGTAAATACTTACATGACACACAATTATGTATGGTCGAGATAACGATCCCTTTTTTAACCAATTGTTCTTTCTTAGGAGTCTAATTGTAATTGACAGAATTCGAGTAATTTCAAAATGGGTGAAAGTCCCAAATGTGCTTTTGGTTTTCGATAGGCTCTGCCTATCTATTGTAAATACTCCCAACACGTTTGAATATAATTTGAATACTATGCAACTTGATTAGGTTAAAATTATGTAGATAGGCAGGTGTCCTCATTTCATTTCCTGTAAACCTATTCCCTTAATCTTTTTCCATGTCTCAGTCAATCCTTACCTATTTCCTTTCATACGCCAAGTCTCATTTAAAATCCCCATTCAAATGTTTTCCTTAAAACTTACTCTACACTATTAATCGTTGGTAGCACCAATGGTTGACAAATTACGATTCTATCCATTTTTTAAAAAGTCAACTTTTAATTTTATAATTATAATTCCGACTATAGATCACTAAGTACAACTTCACACAATCAGCTAAAATTTTGAAAAACAGTTCGTCTGTTTTAAATAAAATGAGCGACAGCCTAATCTGCTAATAATAGCCAGGTCTTCACCTCTGTAAGTAGGTAAGAGTGGGTAAGAGTTATATGTACTCATAATATTATTCATGAGAAATGCATAATATGCTGCTACAAATAATATTATGGGTACTGGGAACTTTGAAAAAAAGTACCTATGGGGTCTAATTTATTATTTTAAAATAAAAATTATTTTATAGTTACAAATATTATGTACATATCATTGTTTAAAGCCACTTAAGCACTGAAATAAAAAATCACTGTTATCAACTGTTGAGAATTTTGATGTACAACATAGCTTACCAAAAAAAATGGCATTCGTGTAGTTTTTGATTTTTACGAATACATAGGTTTCATTGGCGTGGTCCATGACCTTCATCCCTGAATGAGATCATTCACCCCTATTTATGTTTTTTTCCTTCATCAAAATAAGATACTTAATTAAACACCTTTATCGTAATAGAATTATGAACAATTTTATAATCAAACAATAAAAATTGAATAAAAATCAATGTAGGTACGAGAAAAACTTACCTACTTACTTTTTTTAAAGCCATAAATTTCATTTGCGTTCATCACTGAAGGCCAGAAAATTCTTTTGTGACAGTAAACTTCCATTAAACTTTTTTTTGATGATCTTTTCCAGTTGAATCATCATTAATATTATAGCGGAAATCATGCGAATAATGTTTATTAGCATCAAGTACTACAAGTACATACGAGTGTAAAACCTTTGTAAAACTATTTACAGTGTCACCACAGGCTAAAATATAGGCTAAATTTTAAGACCAATAATTGATTTACAAAAAACAAACAACTTTTCTTCTGGCAGAAATTTTGTCAAGATATCTGCCAGGTTATTATTAGAATTTAAGTATTCTAACGCTCGCGATCACTTTTCAAGCGAATGATCTGATCGCCGATCACCAGAGTTTGAAATTTGGTGATCTGACTGTGAACGCAAATGAACTTGACAATGTAAATTTGGAATTTTTGACGAAAAAGGAATTCACAATAATTTATTGGCGAAATGTGCTCAAAGTTCATCCGTTCACTATCACGATCTCGAACTGAAATGAATGTGATCTGAATGCGTTCACTTTGAATTGAACGTGAATGCTGATCTCACTACACCTTGAATACACCAAACGTACGCAAAAGCCCTTATACCTATGTCCATCACAATCTCACATACCACTTATTAAAAAAAAAAAAAAAATACTTACTTCCAAATTCAACATCGTTGAGAAACTGTCAGTGTTTAGGCCCAAATTGTGTGCTTTGGCGGATTTGTTCGTTCTGGTTAAATTGGTGATACGTATAATCATCTAAAATGAAATAAATGTCTTTGGCATAGACATGATTCGGTATACTGATGGTACCTTGGGCCTGAAAATTTGAAGCAAATATATCGATTTGAACAATAAAAACCAGTCTTACTATAATGTATCTTATAAAACTTTAAATTTAAGTAACTTTATGCAAATTCAATGCGTTCAGTTCGGCAATGAATAGCTATAGGTAGACTCAACGTGAATTTCAATGTAGTGCATATGTAAAAAAATTGCAATTTATTGTAAAAGTAAGATCCGAATATAAATAAATAGCCTACTTACATGACACATATCGAAACTCTGTGGAAATTCAACATTTTTTTCAGTTTCTCAACAAATTTCATGAAATACTCCACATACTTAAATGGTAAATTTTACTACGTAGTTTCAAGTAGTGGATGATGATTTAATCATACAATTTAATGTTGTAAAATGTAACCAACTTAATCATAGAAATTACTTTGAGGAATAGGACTTTTTACCTTTATTGATAGCGAATGAAAATACATATACGTACATTTATTTCTTTTTTTATCACACAGAAAGCAAGTGACAAGTGCAAAAATTTTTGCGAAAACGAAAGGTAATGCAACAGAAAATGATTTGAATCAAGGTTTAAACAAGAGCTTGGTAATTTTTTACTCCTTTTTTTGCTCTTTTTACACTACGTATCTAAAAAGGAAGTGTTAAAGGGGTAACTTTGTTGTTCCCTGATAAAAAAAATCACAATTAAAAAACGAGATAATTATATAAAGTCAAATTTCTGCTCGGAGTTCAGGAGTTGCTCCGAGCAGCGAAAAGAACGAAGCTAAGGTCTTCTGTTGGCACATACAAACATGCTTCAGATTGAATTTACAGTAAGTATACGAGTAATTTCTGTGGAATTCAAAGTACCTACCTAATGTTGCATGATTCATTAAATAAAAAGTTAATACAAAGAAAACCAACTTCAGCTGTGGGTCGAGCACTTCATTATAGTGAAGAATCAATTTATGTACATATTCTATGTACTTGTATTTGAATTGTGCAGGATATCGAGATTAATTATTGCTTTGAAAACAAACTTGTTTAGATTCTTTTCTCGACGCAACGTCTTTTCTTCGATATAATTATTATGTTTTTTCGTTGTACAAACGGCTGAAAAATTTTACTTACTTGTACTTCAATTCAGTGTCTTCAAAAATCAACTTGAAGTTTTTATTTTTCGTTTGTTTGGACGTGTTTTCTTCAATGTTTGTTTTCTCGTTAAATCATGGCTGAAAAAGTTTACTTAATATATTTTCTCTTCTGACCATACAGAATTTAAGTGATGAAATGCTAAAGCGAAAGACTTATTGACCTGGCCCATCCATGATCTTCATCGCTGATAGATCATTTAACCATTAATTCATGTTTTTCCCCGGAAAGTGTAATTCAACACTGTTTCAATAGTGTTTACTGTTTACCAATTATCCATAACTTTTTCGCGCCTTCAAAGTATCATGTTGGGAGAGCATGAAAAAAAATGCAGGGTTTATCCAAGTTGTTGGAAATTGGCGATCTTGTAGTTGGAATTTTAAATACATATATGTCGCCCCTCCCCAGTAAAATTGGTTTGCTGCACCACTGTACCTAAGTTTTATATGGGATTTCACGTTTAGGTAGCTTTCTTCCATACATGGAAAAACCGCAACGAAAATCCAAACTTTAAATTTAAGCAGCCTTATTTGAATTCAATGCGTTCAGTTTGGCAATGAGTAGGTAGATTCAACGTGAATGTAGTGTAAAAAATCGCAGTTATTGTAAAAATAAGATCCATTCGAATATAAATAAATGCTTACATGACACATACCTCTGTGAGAATAGAGTGGTCATTCTGTTGTTTTTCCATTTTTTTTTGTCAAGATATCCAATGATCTTACAGCCTTAATTTCATCTACTACTAAGTACATATTTATTTACATATAAGTAAGTAGACACACAACTGATTGTGATTGAATTTTTGTTTTTTTTTAACGTTCTTCTTTGTTTTTACTTGAGGTTAATCAACAATTTCCAAACCGGTGAGGGTGGATTACCTGTTTCCCACTGAGTTTATATTGCAAATTGAATCAGATTGCATGCGTCCATAGAATTAGAATTTATGCACGGGTTTAAATTTTGCTATCGAGGGCTCGAACCAAAAGAAGTTTCGCAAATCGCTATTTCACGCATACACACAGTACATTACAAGAAACACTTTTTTTCTGCGGAATTAAAAGTAATGTTACTTACTTACTTGCGTTGTTTCTAGGCTTGAACATGTAATAACATGGAAAATTTGAAAAAAAAAACGTCTTAGATTATCAGAGCGTTTACATGATCTAATACATATATTTGACTTTCCATGCAACCAAATATATTTTGATAAATTTTATCAATTTGACAAACCTGGTTTGTCAAATATATTGGATCATGTGTACGCTCCTTAATGAAATACAACTTCACAAATTAGCAGTCTATTTGAAAAAATGATCTAGACTAACGTTGAAACAATACCAATTTAATCTTATGAATGACCCTTTTTTTTTGATACTTCAGTGACAAAAATTAAATACGAATAAAATAGTTCTTTGATAATTCACTTTTTTAACTTGAATATACTAGGTATATCTTATAAGTATAAATTTTTGCTTTTTGCTTCTTTTTTTTAAATACAAAACTCCAAATTTTTGAAAAAATTTTCATAATAAATAATTTTTCATGTTTTTTTGTTATTTTATATTCAAGTGCATAGTGTAGGTGATGTAATAATGATTGTACTTATCAATTTAAAATTGGCAACCATGATCTTCCGGATTAGGTACTTACTTAATTGATTCCATCCCAGTTTTATTTTAATTTGAAAATATTTTTTTGATACAAAGAAACTTTTTTATTTGAACGAGATCTAGCTAGATTGAAAGAGTATTTCCTAAAACTCTCGTAAATAGAATTTCTTACTTAATCCAAAAGTTTGTTTTTGGATTTTTTTCCTAAAAAATGCTATTATTTCAAAGGAGATTTTTAAGCTTTTCAACTTGAAACAGAATGAAGAGACAAGAGACGGACATCTTGATAGGTAATTAATAGACAGATGTTGAAATTGCCCTCCCCTCTTGTGAGCCTGATTGAGATTGAGTTATGCTTAGCTAAATGAGGAGTCAAAAGGTCGAAGAATAAAAAATTGCAGAATTAGGTTAGTAATCTTAAAAATATAGAAGATGATTTTTGTTGACCTTTGTTGACTGGCGAAAGTGGCGAAACGAGGGAGGATGAAAGAATTTCAAAATCCATTTATTTTAACGTTGAAGAATAAATCTACAACATGAAACAATTGAAACTTTTAATTTAAGCTGTCTTATTCGAATTCAATGCGTTCAGTTCGGCAATGAGTAGGTAGACTCAATGTGAATTTCAATGTAAGTAGTGTAAAAAAAAATCGCAGTTATTTTAAAAGTAAGACCCATTTGAATATAAATAAATATGTACTTACATGACACATACCTGTGGTTTCCAACTTTTCTGCTTGCGCATTGTACTGTGAGAAGAATAGATGAACTTGACAATGTAAATTTGGAATTTTTGGCGAAAGAGGAATTTTCAATAATTTATTGGCTAAAGGTGCTCAAAGTTCATCCGTTCACTATCACGATCTCGAACTGAAATGAATGTGATCTGAACGCGTTCACTTTAAATTGAACGTGATCGCTGATCTCAGATCAAATTTTTGTGATTTTTCACAACACTTGAATACACCAAATGTACACAAAAGCCCTTATAACTATGTCCATCCAGGGTGTCTACTGGCAAGGAAATCAAGGAAAACAAGGAAATAGCAGGGATTTCACTCGAGGTAGCAAGGAAGCAGGGAAATAGCAGGGATTTTGACAATTTCTGTGTAATAGCAAGGATTTTTCAAAAAATTTCCTCTTGAATTTTCAATTTCATTAAACATGTACTTTCCATTTTTTTCTTGTAATTTTTCCCATTAGAAATTGTTGCTTTCTACTTTTTGAATTATGAATTTTCAAAAGCTTTCGCCCTCGCTTCGCTCGGGCTGATTATTTTTCCTAAATTGTTTTGTTAGACAAATCTTCAATTTAACAGTTGAAAGTGAAGGTGAAAATTGAAAAAATGATTTTAATAGAAAATAATAGTCATACTTCTTACTTCTTGAATTATTACCAATTTTTTAAAAAAATTTCCCTCGCTTCGCTTTCTAATCAAAAGTTATAAAATTACAGGGTTATGAGGGTACGAAAAACTCAAAATTGTACTGTATTATGAAGCACAAAGTAGCGAAAAGAGGTGGGAAATTTCTTTAAAAACATCAAAAAGCACTCAAATTTATCAGTGAAATTTCTTATTAAGATGATTTTACTGTCCTAAATTGTTGATACCATCGTCCTCGTCGGGCAAAAAATATTCCCTTCTCGTCTTAGATTCAATTTTCAAAAATCACAAAAAAACGAAAAAATGTACAATTTCTGTCCGTTTTTCCTTTCGGCTAGTGGGAAAAGTAAAAAATAGTGAAAGGGAGGGGATGTGGTGGTGGGTATCAGAGTTGCACGTTTCGCCCCACCTTTTTTCAGTTTACTGAACGCCACTTGCTATTATTATTATATTTCATGATTTTTTTTCCATGTCGAATTTTTGTGAAGCTCAACTGTAGTTGTATTTGTGTTATTAGTACACTTTTCATTCTTAATCATGCCAATTTTTTTCTTCGTGATGCTTCATCAGAATGAAATTGATTGAGAAAAACTTTAAGAAATTCCCTACAAAACGAGTACACACAATGGGGGGGGGGGTTGTCTTTTTAAACTCAAATTTTAAGCAAGGAAAATGGCATGGAAAAACAAGGAAATAGCAAGGAATTTGATTTTTTAAATCCAGTAGACACCCTGTCCATCACGATCTCTCATACCACCTATTGAAAAAAAAAAAATACTTACTTCCAAATCCAACATCGTTGACGGACTTCCCGGTCTCCAATTTGCGGTTTACGTTGATGGATACACTTGTTCTGGTTAAACTGGTGATATAATCATCTAAAATGAAATGAATGTCTTTGGCGTATTAGACATGATTCAGTATACTGATGGTACCTTACTTAGGCCTGAAAATTTGAAGCAAATTTATCGATTTGAAGTATAAAAATAAGTTTTGAGGCGCTAAGAAGGGGGCAGAGGGGTCATCGTTACTTTTTTGATTGCGTTTTAGTTACTTTTTTCAATTTTTGTGGTTACCAAAGTTACTTTTTTTGGGAAAAAATTGTGCACAATAGAGAGGCGTCAAAAGAAAATTGGGCCATAAATATGATAAAAAAATGAAAATTTTTCCAATTACAATTGCAATTTTTCAAAGTTGAATACCTAAGTGATAATAATTAGGTTAATTTTACCGATTGATATAACATTTATACCTACTTATGACCTTCGATGCTTGTATTAAGGCATGGAAAACCAGTCATGTTAGTGGGCGATGCTGCTACTGGGAAAACAGTCGATATTAATAAGTGAGTGGGTATTGGGTTTTGATGATTTTCGCACCATTAGTTTCGAGTTTTGCTGGTTTTTTTACCGCTGGTAATTGAAGAATGCGAAAATAGCGTTTATATGTACACATATGTCACGTTTGTGTTGTCTATTTTTATCGGTTAGTCTTATGATGGTCAGTTGACCGCCCTCATTGGATGAAATCTCCTGTGTATACATTGAATAGATTTCTCTGATTGGAGTTTTTGATCAAGTTCCCCATTTCGCTTACTTACTATACTTCATTTTGACGTTTGTGATTAATACAGAATATTCTGACCTTGTCCAAAGTTGAGAAAAAATAATACATATGATGACCTTACCTACCCATTTCGATTTCCTAAAGTCATTATGAAGCAGACAAATCCTTCAGAGCAAGATCATCATGATTCTTAATTCAATGACACGATTTGACAAACAATTTTTCAAAGAACAAATAAAAAATAGAAAGAAATTAAAATTCAGAAAAGACGATATACTTAGGCCTAAATGAAGAGGCACACGAAGTATGGGGAGATGAATAATTGGTATAGAGCAAATGAGCTTAATATCTACATTTTGAAAAAAATTATCAGCTCCAAGATTCACCAACGTTTTACCGACGAATTCGCAAATAATAATTATAACTTATCAGACATGATTCCTTTACAATGGTTATTAAAGGCATATCTATTGAGCCTGATTTCGAATTATCAAGTCGATTATTAGATCGCTCAAACAAAATAATTACATTAATAGGAATGATCCCGACCTCTTCTGTGTTACTACCTGTATTGTGGTTGCTTCTTGATTTCTTAAAATAATTCTCAATCTCATGATAAGAAAATGAAAAGTAGACTAGACGGCATCTTTGCAAAGATGTTTCACTCTTGTTCTCAGAGAACACAGAAACTGAATAACAAAATAATGATGTGATCTCCTCAAGGGTCTACTTACACATTTTTACTTTTTAAGATGAAGATATGGTATGGACATGGTTATCATTCACTATTTTGTAAGTTGTAATCTAATACATCCGTCAGTTTTTATATCTACGTAAAAATCAAGAAACTCGCAGCAAGTGTGATAATTTTACCTGCTTATCAAGTTGTTGCCGTGAGTCTGCAATTTTTACTCTTATAGGTGATAGTTTTTCGCCAAAATCTGGGTTTATTGAAATCATTTCATCGAATACTTCTTGCGATGTTTTGTTCATTCCAATCATTTGATCATACTCTGGTAAAACTGAAAATATAAGTAATTGCCGTTCTTAGACAATGGTGCGCCATTATTCAAAAACTCGCGACACGTGAGGTTCGCTATTTCAAATGTTAAAATTGTTTACTTTGATAAAATTAATTAAAAATGCAACTTATATTTCGCTTCAAGTACGCCATCCCCAGACATTTCAAATGTTGAAATTATTCACTTTATAAAATTAATTGAAAATACAGCTTTTATATTTCGTTAGTTTCCCCGTAATTTTCGATCTTTCTAATGGTGCAACGCCAGTTTCTCTATAATCTTCATTACTATAGAGTTGAAAAAGTTACTATACGTGTTTGGAGTTTTAAAAAAATCAAGAAAAAAAATTCAAAAAAAAATCTGTTTTTAAAACTGTTTAAAATTTATAGAACAGAAAAAAACGCATACCTAGCATCAATTTTGAAAAGAATTTTTTTCTGAACTGAATTTTCAGGTTCGAAACACTCATAACTTTTTAACTAGTCTAGTCATGTATAGAGAATTGGAATCTAAACCATTTGGGAAACTAAACTTTTTCTTCAAGAATTGTACTAAAAATTATACTAAATGTACGTACATAAGTATTTGAAAAGAAACTCTTTGAGATTTTCTAGAAAAATCCTAAAAAGTATCAATTTTTTGAGTACATTTTATCAAACGTTTTGTTTTCTATAACTGTTCCTGATCACCTGTGTACCGTGTACCTACCATAATCATCCACATGAAAAAATCCTAAACAAAATGATCTATTCGGTGTCTCAAAGAGCAATTTTTGCCCATTATAAAAGGTAATATTTGTAGTTCTCGAATAACGCAAAATTTCAATTACTGAATAAAATTAAAAGTAATTTTTGCCAGCATAATATGATCCTTTTCAAACCAAAATTTGGGCAAAAGCACCTGCTTGAGCACCACCCACTTGAGCACAACATGAGTTGCCTACTTACCAGTTAGAAGGCGGTCAGTCACATTCTAAACACCCTGTGTGTGCAACAGAAAAGGAAGTTTTAATCAAGGAAATGTAAACAAGGTCTTCTGTAGGTTTGAGTTTACACTGAAATTTATGCGGAATTGAAAGTAAGTTGCTTACTTACTTACTTACGCTGTTTCCAGGATGCTTATCAAAATGATTAAGATATCATTTGTTGTTAGTTTGAAAAAAAAATCAAGTGTTATTGTGACATTCAAGAGTACCTAGGGTCTAATTCATTATTTTAAGATAACAATTTACTTACCAATAATATCACCGTTTATAGCCACACTTGTGGATTGTAAAAGTAAGCACAAGTAAAAAAAGAACTAGTAGTAAAATTCTGCGAGGGTTTCAATGTACTTATAGTGTAAAAAATCACAGTTATTGTAAAAAGATCCATTTGAGTATTAATAAGTAGAAATACATACTTACATATGACACTTAGCTAGTCTGTGTATAACGATGAAAATCGCTAGGTACTTATAAAATGAACGGCAGGAATACCCCCTGATAAATGAGTAAAATTAATTTTTGAATATATTAGGACCATGGTGTTGTCACTAGGATCGCATAGCAGCTTTACTTCGGAATTTTTCAGGTTTTCATCTAGCAAAACAAGTGATCTATTAAACTTCGTGTCTTTTAACTCATCTCGTATGTGGAAATACGTTTAAATTTCACGAAATTAAAACCAAAACTTTCACTTTTAATTCTTTAAGTAGGTAGTTTAGCACACTATACTCGTATTGTGCTCAAAAAAAAAAATGCGCGGACCACATGCTCCGGTCATGCGATAAGGCATAAAAATTACTTACTATAGTAATCGTTGTTGGTAGCAGTGTATGAATGTAACTAATACTTATAGGAGCCATTTTTTTTTTTGTCTCAAATTAGACTTTTAGTAGTCCTATTTATATACTCGTAGGTACCTTAAATTTGTTTTTCGGTACACTTTTAAAAATCAAAACCATTTGAAAATTTAAAATGGTTTTTGATATAAAAACCACCAAAACCATTTGAAAATTTGAAATGGTTTTTGATGATGCGAAAACCCACCACTACCGCAAAAAAAAATAAAATTACAAAACCAAAACCACGTCCATGTTGAAAAAAAATTGAAACCATTTCACACCCAGAACAAAGAAAAATTTTGAAACTTAAAACTTGAAACCAATTGGAACCATTATGGCTTGTGATTGCAAATCCAATTCAGGAACCACAACCAAAAACCATAATTTTTGAGTCATTTAAAAACCACCTACCACAACAATCAATAAAATCCTAATGAGTTTAAACCCTGGGTAGCACCAATACCGTAGGTAGGACAGTGTTATTTATGTTTTAAATGTTTTTATAAAAAAAAAACTTTGAAATTTATAAATTTTAACTGACTGTCGATCACTACAACTTCACACAATCAACTAAAATCTTGAAAAACGAATCGTCTGTTTTAAAGAAAATGAACGACATCTGCTAATAATAGCTACTTCTCTATCTCTATAAGTAGGTAAGTAAGAGTTATACATACAGGGTGCCCAGAAATATCGGGTACCTACTCCAAAGAAAGTTTTTCATTAAAAATATAAGTTGGCAGCGTGAAATAGATGCATATGATTGGTGGAATGTTATCTCTCCAGTCCAACAACCAATCATGTGCTATCATTACTATCATCCATTGTGACCAACCGAAGTATTTAGCAGAAAACTTTTTTAGGGGTACCCGATATTTCTGGGCACCCTGTATGTAGGTACCTCTACCTACCCATATTATTCGTGAGAAATGCATAATACGAGTATGTAGCTACAAAATACATATTATGGGTACTGGAAAATTTGAAAAAAAAAATTTACCAGGGTCTAATTTATTATTTTTAAATGAATAATATTTTCGTTTAGTATAATTGTTTAAAGCCACACTTATACCCTAACATGAAAAATCACTCATATTGGCTGTTTCTTCATGCTGAGAATTTATTGAAATGTGTTAAACTTCACCGCTATGAAAGGAAAAAAATGGAATTATTGTATAGTTTTTAATTTAATATCTACATTTATTTCTTTTCTTATCGTACAGAAAGCAACTGTCGAGTGCAAAAATGATCTTCATCGCTGATGAGATCATTTACCCCTATTTGTGTTTTTCCCCCAACAAAATAAGGTACCTACCTAATTAATCACCTTTATCATTATAGACTCATGAGCAATTTTATAATCAAACAATAGCAATTAAATAAAAATCAACGTAAATGTATGGAATAAAAAGGACGCAACAGTTTTTTATTAGAACAGTAAAACAATACGGCGAGAGGTAGAAAAAACTTACAAACCTTACATTTTTGAAGCCATAAAAATGTTTTCTGGGAAATTACACTTTAATTGAACAATATATTTTCTTGTTACACTAGTGTTTGTTGGTTAAATGGTTACATGATTAGGTATTTTTGTCAAGCTTCAATTAGACTATTTTCAACAATATCCCTGATGAAATCTTTATTCTAAGAAACGTACTGTTCAATCTAAAAAACAAAAACACATTTATTAGGCTGGAATCTTGACTTATGCAGAGATTTTGTCAAGATATCCGCTAGGTTATCATTGGAATTTATTTATTCCAACACAATATTTTTATTTAATTAGTTTCCATGAAAAACATTTTAGTATTCCTATTTCTTGTTCTCTTATGGTTGATAGGATCTTAAGCAACAGCTATACAACTTCTGTTATTGTTGTCTTCGTACACAACATTAGGTATCTACCGATAAACAATAGTTCAATTTAGACAAAAGTGAACGTTTGAAGGTGGAAAACCTTGGGAAAATAGAGAGAAACTGCTTACTGACGAATACATTCACATCTGCCTTAATTAAATGTTTAAAATATCTCTCTAAAAAATATGTTTATAACTGTAAATGAGATTTTCTGAATGAAATGAACTAACTTTCGTGTGCTGCAAAATTACACATGACACTTCATGAGGTGTCCTATAGTAAATCAATATTTGAATTGTGCAAGATATTGAAATTGATCGATCATACTCAGTATTAGGTACCTACTTTGAATACAAATATGTTTCAATTCTTTTTTCGTTGCGGTGTCTTCGATGTATGTTTTTTTGTTGAATCATGACTGAAAAAGTTTGCTTACTTTATTTTCATTTTTAAACTCAATTTTTTCAATTCCATATGTACAGTAGGGCGGGTCGAAAAAAAACGTAGGTCTCAGAATTTTCTGAAATTCAAATATGTGGTTCCTTTTGAGTTGAAACCACCCCAAAAAATTTTTTAGCCCCCCACGGCACCATGGGGCTGAGCCACGTGGCCTCAAAGTGGGGCCATTTTAGCTAAAAATTCACTTTTTTCAGGTTAAAAGCTCCAAAATCGACTTTAAAAATTTAGCCTTAGCACTCAATCGGTAGAGTTTGAGATGCTGAATCTCCCTGTGGAGTTCATTTTTTCTTTTGGTGGTCCCTTACGTCGGCACAAATTCGTTGAAAGTATGAAAATTGCTGATTTTAAGGTGTCAGGAAAACGTTTCCGCGAATTTATGCCCAAATGGTGTTTTGTAGGGGGACATATCGATGTAGTAAGTTGTATATGTAGTCGAGGGGTTAAATTTAGAATCATCAATATGGCCTCAGATCGCTGATAGGGTACATGATTCAACTTTTGTACAACATTTTAGGATTTCATCAATTTGAAAATTTCATCAGATTGCTTCTACCTACTTTTTTCATGTTTTCAAAAAAATTTTCATTTCATTTTTTATAAATTCAATTTTGAATGACATATGTATCTTGGAAGTACACAAAACCTTTTTTGAAAAATGTGAAAATCATTCAAAAATATGAAAAAAATGATAAGACAATCAATAAACTACAAAAATTTGAGAAAATGTCTCATTTGCGTAAAATTTTGCACAGACTGCTTGGTTTATTGAAAAGTACGTACCTACCAAGAATTAATCTCTGAAATTCTCAAAATTGAATGATGATTTGTCAAAACTGCAGAAAGTGTCATAAAAATTGTCAAAATTGAGCCAAAAAAAAAACAGTTTTTATTTTCAAAATTCAAAGTACAAATTATCCTAAAAAAGTTGAAAAAAAAACAAAAAAAAACTTGAAGACCACAAAAACATTTTTTCGATTCCACTTTAGGCATCACGTTGATGCTTCTCAATTTATTTTCGATTTTTGTCGTTTTTTGATGGTCTATCAATTTTTTATATTTTTTTGAATTAAGTAGGTATTTTCACATTTTTCAAAAAAGGTTTTGTGTACTTCCAAGTCGTCTTTGACAATTTGACGAAGCCTGAAAAAAAATCAAAGTGCATATATTCATACATTTGGAAAAAAAGAGTACCCAGGGTCTAATTTATTAGATATTTTTTAATAAACAGTTTATACGAGTACATACCAATAATATCGTCTTTTTTAGCCACACGTGCACTGAAATAAAAAACCTCTCCTATTAGATGTTTCTTCATAATATTGAGAATTTTGAAGTACTGAAATGTGTTTTGACTTGACTGTTACATAAGGAAAGAATAGCATTTGTGTAGTTTTTGATTTAGCTATATATATGAAGAGTGATATTCCAAAACTCGCTTTGTCCATTTTTATCAAAGTTGGGTTTTCAGTGGTACCTGGTAGATGAAGTATTAACTCACATTCCTACATCATCAACCTACCAAAAAGAGGTGTTAAACTCACCTAAATAGCCAATTCACTAAAAATTAAAAAAAAAATAATGTCCCAAAACGCGCTTTGTCCCTTTTTATTGAAATTTTTTTCAGCAGTATTTAGTGGATGAAATGTATACCTACACTCCTACATCATAAATCCACCCAAATAAAGTGCTAAACTCGCCTAAATAAAACGCCAATTTACTCGTTTAAAGGGGAACTGTTTTTCCTCTCTCCTGAAAAGTTGTGAAAATGGACAAAGCGAGTTTTGGAATATCACTCTTCATAATTATACTGTCTTATAGTACATTGCGAGATCCGACATATACACAGGCATTGCGAGATCCGACCCAAAAAATTTCGAAAAATGCTAAAAACTCAAATAATAACCCTACAACTTCGTTCGAACGAACGTTCCAGTGTGTAAACAGTGCCTTTCAATGCATTGCCGCCATCAATTTCGCGATCCGCATAAACCGAGATCCACCAACGGCCTAAACCTGATTTGGGGGTGGATCTCGCAAGATGCGTCGTTTATCTATTTTCAAAAATTGTATATAAGTATATAAATAGTAGGTAAAACGAGATCCGGCTGAAAATGTGTGTACAGGGTCCCCCGGATCTCACGAGTACCATGGCATATGAGAGAACTTGCGAGATCCGGCAAAAGGATCTCAGGATCTCGCAATGCCCGATTTTATATAAAACGGATCTCGTAATGTATGGTTTTTACATGTAGGTATATATACAAAACAAAAAGCAACCTATTGAATTCAACACTACGAGCGCAAGGCAATTGGTAGTACATACCTACCTACCTACACCTACATACATATTGGGTTGTTTCTTGAAAAACGACCGTTACAGCACAATTTAGCCTATGATATAGGCATGCAGTAAATTAGCCTGCGATTGCCAAAGGAACCATTTTTCGCGGATATTTACAATTTATAATATTAGATACAAATACATGCTTAAATAATTTAATTTTGAAACCAATTTATAGCTCGAGTTGAACAAAAGTGAACGTTTGAAGGTGAAAAACCTTCAGAAAATAAAGAAAAATTGATTCCTGACGAGCGCATTTCTCCCATCTGTCCTAATAAAAAATGCTACACAAAATGATCTATTTGGTGTCTCAAAGAGCAATTTTTAGCCCATTATAAAAGGTAATATGTAGTTCTTGTATGTATAACCTAAAATTTCCATTACTGAACAAAATTAAAAGAAAATTTTGCCGGCATAATTGAGCCTCTTCAAAGTATAATTTGGGCAAAAGCACCTATGTACTTGGGCACAACATGAGTTGCCTACTTACCAGTTAGAAGGGGGTCAGTCACATTACAAACACCCTGTGTAATGTGTAAAAGTTAGATCCAATTGAATATAAATAAATGCTTTCATGGTACATGTTTTTGGTATCGTCGTCTTTCTCTGAATTCTATTGGCATCTGCATAATTTTTCATTGAACAATCTTTTTTTTTACCAAGCTGAAATCATATTTTGTGTTTTTCATGCAAAATATGCTAAATTAAGGGAAATTTTTTTCAAATTTTCAATTTTTGGCCATTTTTTGGACCTGGAACCGTTTGGAACAGTTTTTTGATTGGTGGAACCACCAGCACCACCAGCAAAACATCAAAGGAGAAATAAAAGGAACCACCAGAACCATTTTGAGTTTGAAAAAAATTGAGAACTGTTTTGGAAGAACAATGTGAAAGGTACTTTTTGGAACCAAAACAAAACCATTTCAAAGCCACGTCTGAGATCCTTTTGGGAACTGAAAATGGGGACCATCTTATTTTTAAAGATTCTAAGAACCACTACCATCGCAAAACCAATTCAAATTCAAACGCTTTTCAACCCTGGCTAAAATTTTGAAAAACAGTTTGTCTGTTTTAAAGAAAATGAACGACAGCCTAAGTGCTAATAATAGCTAGATCTTCTCTACCTCTATAAGTAGGTAAGAGTTATATGTGGGTACAAATATTATTCGTGAGAAATGCATAAGATGTCGTTATAATTTTTTGAAGAAAAAAAAATGTAAAATAAGACAAAAAACCGTAACATGGAAGACGTTTTTGGCAGTTCCAGACTGCCACATTTATAGGTAACTTTTTTTTAGTATTTCTAATTGTTTATAATTATTGAAAAACACAATGCCTACCAAAATTACAAAATTCGACGCAAAATGAAAAAAAAGAACAATTGCTTACTGACTTGAACGTTTGAAGTGAAGATTTTAATCTGCAATCATGAAAACCTAAGTACGCTTTTCTTATTAGCATTTGATGCCTCAATGTTGGTGTGTTTTATCAGGTACCTTACCTATTGAAAGGCTTCCACAAACGGCACATCCCCCTGTGAAAAAACAACTGAAACCAAAGTCTATACGCAATTGCAAACCCATCGGAGGGTATTTGTGTCCAAAATCTGAATACACAATTATAGAAGATTTCCAATGAAGGAATACTTTGATTTATTCTAATGATCTTGAGGTCTTCATCTCACTCACCTACAATCTACATATAAACATATAAGTAGAAGCAACCGATGAACCGATTGTGTTTAAATTTTTGTGGCTTTTTTCCATGTTCTTCTTTGTTGTTACTTTTGAGTGATCAACAGTTTCTTAGCCATTTCCCACTGAGTTTTAAAAATTGAAAAAGGAAATTTCTCTATGAGGATGAAAGAATTTCAAAATCCATTCAAAAATTGTGAATCAGATTGGGTCGATAGAACAAACCGCGGGTTTAAATTTTGATATCGAGGACTCGAACCAAAAGAAGTTTTTACAAAACAAATAGTAGTTTCACAAATCGACTCACAGTTTTCATCGAAATCACTTATGTTATTGTGATTTTAATTTAAAGAATATTAGATCTACAACTAAAAACCATTTTCTTACCATCATGTAGCTTATAAAACTTTAAATTTAAGTAACTTTATTCAAATTCAATGCGTTCAGTTCGGCAATGAGTAGCTAGGTAGACTCAACGTGAATGATTTCAATGTAGTGTAAAAAAAATTGCAATCTATTGTAAAAGTAAGTTCCATTTGAATATAAATAAATAGCCTACTTACATGACACATATCGAAACAAAGTTATTTGAGAGGAACCTCTTTGAGATTTTTAAGAAAAATCCTAAAAAGTATTAATTTTTTGAACACATTTCATCAAACGTTTTGTTTTGTATAGGTAGCTGTTTCTGATCACCTATGTACCTACCATAATCATCTGCATGAAAAAATGCTAAACAAAATGATCTATTTGGTGTCTCAAAGAGCAATTTTTACTCATTGTAAAAGGTTGTTACTTATAGTTCCTAAATAACCCAAAATTTCAATTACTGAATAATATTAAAAGAAATTTTTTCCAGCATAATTGAGCCTCTTCCAAGTAAAATTTGGGCAAAAGCACCTACTTGGGCACACCATGAGTTGCCTACTTATCAGTTGGAAGGGGGTCAGTCACATTATAACCACCCTGTGTGTGCAACACAAAAGGAAATTTGAATCATGGAAATGTAAACAAGGCCTTCTGTAGGTGTGTACAAACATGCTTCAGATTTGAGTTTACACTAAAATTTCTGCGGAATTAAAAGTAATGTTGCTTACTTACTTATGCTGTTTCCATAAAAAAAGAAAGCATATTAATTTTATGAAAATCACGAAACCCCGTAACATGGTAGACGTTTTTGGCCATTCTAGACAGCCACATTCATAATTTTTTTTAGTTCATAACTATTTTAATTTTTTATATTAAAAAACAATATCGAAATTGCAAAATTCGGCTCAAAATAAAAAAAAAACAATTTGTTTTCCGACTTGGAACGTTCGAAGTGAAGATTGTAATTTGTAACTTTCAAGGTAGTTGAGCAACAGCTATACAACTTTTGTTATTTTTGTCTTTGTACTCAACATGAACAGTAGGTACGGATAAACAATAGTTCAATTCAGACAAAAATTGCCTAGTCCATAAAACTTCTATAAGTAACTATGTACTTCAGAACGAGCTATTAATTCTGCGTTCATAGTACTAAGTGCCATATCCTTTTGTTCTTTAGATGACCACATTACAGTATTATTGAATAATTTAAGAAGACAACCACTCGTTGATCATGCATCTAAAGAATTGGTTGCATAGCTGGCATCAGCATTTATGCTAAAATAGCCGAATTTAACATGCTTTGTTCCCTATCATTAAACGTTTTAAATTCTAACTTGTAATCAAGAGTAGATGTTGTTCATTAGCCATGATACACAAAATCCAATAAAACACTGGTCAAGTTTTTAAAATACACTTATTCGCAATTTTAAAACAATTACAAGCTCGCTGGGCCCATAACCTATATAGAATTATGAGCATATTTTATAATCAAACAATGAAAATTAAATAAAAATCAACTTACAACTATAATAAAAAGGACGCAACAGTTTTTTAATGGAACGGTAAAACAGTATGGCGAGGGGTAGAAAAAACTTGAAAGGTGAGCACATACCCACATTTGCGTAATTTTATCACATTTTACTCGAACAGGAATGGGCACTGTGCTTTTGTTATTAGCATTTGATGTCTCAATGTTGACGTGTTTCATCAGCTACCTATTGAAAGACTTCCAGCTTCCACAAACGACACCCCCCCCCTGTGAAAAAACAACCTAAATCAAAATCTATACGCAATTGCAAACCCATCGGAGGACATTTTAGATCCAAAATCCGAATACACAAAATTAGAGAACATTTCCAATAAAGAAATACCTTGATTTATGCTGGATTCTTAAATTTTATTTCATCGCCACAAATATTGTAGGTACATATTGCTTCGATTCTGTTTTCAATGTAGTGTCTTCGATGTATGTACATATTTTTTTTTTTTTTTTTTTGTTAAATCATGGCTGAAAAAGTTTGCTTACTTTATTTTCATTTTGCTTACTTTATTTTCATGTTTAAACTGGGCAATGTTTGAACTCAATGTCCAAGTGAATCGGATATGTGTTTGCCTTGAAAATCAAGTTCTATCGCGGATTCGTCTATATACTTAGGTACCTAAGTAGAAATGTTCAATGATACGCTGTTTCCAGGCTTCACTTTTCGTCTTTGGCAATTGACGAAGCTTGAAAAAAAAAGTCAAAGTAGTACATACTCGTATATTTGGACATTTGGAAAAAAAGAGTGCCTATAAATGGTCTAATTTATTAGGTACATACATAACATAAGTATATTTAAATAAACAGTTTACTTATCAATAATGGCATCATTTATAGCCACACTGCCACACTTGCACTGAAATAAAAAATCACTCCTATCAGCTGTTTCTTCATATTGAGAATTTTGAAGTACTGAAATGTGTTTCAACTTGATCGTTACAAAAGGACTATATGTTTCGTTTAAATCGAAGAGTCCGCATTGTTGGCTCAAAACTGATTCCATCGTTTGTTTACATTAAAAAAAAACTAATTTCTTATTTTTTACAGCATTATTTGAACAATAAACTAGACAAATCGATCTACAAACCGATCTTCCTCAATTTCTCATGCGGTACAACTGGTAATGTGATCCAACGTTGCATTAACCATCATCTCGACAAGAGGAAAAAAGGTAAACCAATCATGAGAGTGACTCGAATGAGGAATTCATCTCAAGATTTTCGTCTACTGATACCGAGTGCAGTAAATTCCTTTTCTTCGGGTGTGTGTCGTATAAATCATCGTTCAACATCAACTTACAAAAAAGTCGTAGCAGTATGCCGCTACATGAAACATTGAAAATTGTATGGTGACATGATAAGTGTTTTTAACATGTATTTACAGCTTGTTCGCTGCAATGCTGTCTTCCTCTTTGTGTTTTTCTTCACAAGACGTAACGTGTTCTTTTGGCATGTTCGTGGGAAAACTGCCCAAGAGGATTCGTCCCTCCGCGCAAAAATTTTCCACCTTATATTGGGTGGGGATGACCTAGGAATCTGAAATTTGGATATGTTGTTCACAATGGCGATACTCACCAATGGTTATGAATTTGGACCATTTTCATTGATTTGAGGCCAAATTATGCTTCTCCAAAAAAATGACCTTTCTGTAATTTTCAACTTTGACCCTCCAAACTGCAGGGGTCAATTCTAGCTCCCAAGAGAACCTCACTCCCCAAGTTTGACTTTATTTGATCAATTAGAACAGGCTCCAGGTCATAAAACGTAAAAATCACCATTGTGCTGAAACTTATAAATCAAAAACTGCTGGCCGGCCTATCGCAAATAGTCCATTTTTTACAAAAATTTGGCTAAAAAATATTCTTGTAAATTGATCAAAATAAAATCGTTTCAAATTGAGTGAAAAAAATAAATACTTACATATAATAATGACAACATCCAAAGTGCAGCTGGTATCAATAGACAGTAGACACCATTTCATCTGATGGAGCTAATTGGGTATTCTGATCCTTTAGGAGTTTATGGACCTCCTTTGGGAATGCGTTACGTTCTCTTCATCGACGACGTGAATACCTCAACTCGAAATAAATACGGAGTATTTTCATCCATTGAATTACTACGCCATTGCATAGAATATAATCAATGGTATAATACAGAAACAGCAACTCCGGTTCAATTAGTCGATTTACAAGTATGAGACATCGATTTGCATTTTTTTTTCTTTTTCTAAAGTGAACATTTTTGCTCGGTGCTTTTGCCCAGCTTAGTTAAACGATAGACATTTTTACTTTGCAGTTGATTTGTTCATTTACTACGAAACATGATGTGGATAGTTATCCATCGTATGCCAGATTCTGTCGTCATTTTAATTTCATTTCGAATGATTTATTCGACGATGAAACATTGAAGTCTATTTTTAGTAAAATAATGCTGTGGCATTTGGATACGAGGTAACTAAATGCGATAGATACTTATATTATACCTAGTTATTTATGGTGATTTTAAATAGGTACCAACTTACTCAAGTGTACAGAATTTACTAGGTAGTGAATTGTATAAGTGCTATCTTTCACATTAGAATGGTATTTTTTTACAGAGGATTCAGCAAAGAATTTGATCCATGCATTGATCAAATTGTCGATGCGACTTTAGCCATTCATCGTCTAGTTCAGAATAATCTGTTGCCTTTGCCTGATAAATCTCACTATATATTTAATTTGAGGGACTTCTCCAGAATTGTTCAAGTAATCTGATTTGATTTTTTCAGTCGCACGTAGCTTTAAGTTATAATCTTTGTATGGGTTACACGTATTATTCGTAGAATCGCTATCTTCTGTATAACTGCTTACCTTAGTTATTTGCTTGATCCGGGCTATTATCAGGAATTTCCAGAGTTCTTTTTTTGCAAATGTATTGTGGTTCATCGGCAATTTTTCAAAAGAACCATTAAAATTAATCAGCTAGGTGATAATTTGGCTTTAAAGATATATTACATAAATAATTTACTACATACTTACATCGGTGTTGAAAATTCCCCCATAAGTACTCCGTACGACCACACGTCAGATTCCAAAGTGAACATTTGACTTATTAATATTTTAGTACGTAAACCTAGAGCATTTGCCCTATATAAATATTATAAACGCTAATTTAGGATAAGGGACACATTTTGCATAATAACAATCAAGTCAAAAGTGACTGTTTTACAATACTTTTTATTTCCTAAACAAATTAATACTTATTTTATAATGTTTTCCATAATTTAACCAATTGGTCGGATCCTTGTGTTCAACGAATTAGTCTCATTCGAGATGAAGAGGTGCGATTTTTGAGTTTTTTGAAATACCTTTCATCGTATGAGAAGTGCATACTTACTTGAGCCATGCAAATTCTTGATTTTGAAAATTTTGCATCATTAACAGTTTTTTTTAACTGGTTAAAAAGTAGGTTTTGTGTAATTTGCATTCAAATGCGTATCTAATTAACGAGAGCATTCACTTGCCGTTCTAGGAAAAGGGCTAGAGTAAGGGCTAGGCCATTTCTGAATCATCGTTGTGAATTTTTTCAAATTTGAGAAAAAAATATTGCTAAATTTAATTCAAAATGTGAAAAGTTATGGGTTTGCTTACATTGTCTTTTATTAATTCTTTTATAATTTTTAACATTCAACATTTATTTTTCATCAATTTTCAGTGATTTTCTGACCAATTTTTATCAGCTATGTCGCTCATTTTGTTGGTAATTTTTTTTCATCAGGAAGTTTAGCAACATTTACAAATACCTACATCAACTTTTTGTGATTTTTTTCATCAACTTTTAACAATTTTTTGTGTTTTTCACCAAATTTTGCTGCTGTTTTTAACAATTTTTCCATCAAATGTTTTTACAATTTTATTTGCTATTAGTGTTTTTTTTTTCATCAATCGTTATAGCGATGTTTTTATTTTTCGTCTGGGTGCTGTATTTAATAATGTTTTCTTCTATTTGTTGTGATTTTTGTCCGGGTTTGAACGCTTTTATCATAAGCTTTTTAAGATTTTTCTGCAATTTCTTGATCAGTTGGTTTTTTCACCAATTATTTTTAGCGACTGTTTCATCAATCTTGTAGTGTCTCTTTACCATTAAAAGAAATTTGGAAAAATTTAGTGATGTTTTCATCAATTGCTTGTAGGGTATTTTATATTTTTATCAGTTTTTTGTTGGTGGGAAGGGGAGGTGAGCAAGAGGAATCAACAATTCTTGATTTGATTTTTTTTCAGAAATTTTTTAGTGATTAGTGATATTTTTATCGATTTATTTTTTTTTTTAGTGATTTTCGCCAATTGTTTTGCAATTTTTTCCTCGCCAATTTCAAGTGATGTTTTCATCGATTTTTAATTAAATTTTTATCAATTTTCAATGATTTGTTCAATAATTCTGAACGAGTTTTCTTAAATTTTGTGGTGCTTTTTTATCAATTTTTAGTGACGTTTTTTCAATTTTAACGACTTTTTAAGGTGCTGAAGACTATAATTTTTTTGTCAATTTTTAAATATTTTTACTCGTGGATTTTTTTGTAGTTATTCGTCAATTTTTTAGTATTTTCCCATCAATTTACGATGGTATTTTCATCAATTTTTAGTATTTTAATTAATTTTTTTTGGAGGGAAAATAGGATGTATCACTATTTCTTGGTGATTTATTTTCAATAACTTTTACTAATTTTTCGCCAATTTTCTTGTTTTTTAAAATTTTTTTAAAAATTGATTTTTAGTAATTTTTCTTAATAATTTTTGTGATTATAGCATCAATGTTGTAGCGATGTTTTTTTCTTAAATCAATTTTTAGCGATGTTTTCATTTCATCCGTTTTTAATGAAGTTTTCACCTACCTATATTTTCAGAGATTTTTCGTTAATTTTTTTTACAAATTTTTTAGTAATGTTTTCATTAATTTTAGCGATGTTCTTACTTATCAATGTTTACTCAATGTTTTTTGGACAATTTCTGAGTATTTTATTCATAAATTTTTGACGTTATTCGCCAATGTTTTACTGGTTTTCCCAATAATTTTTGTGATGTTGGCACCAACTTGTAGCAAGTTTTCATTTATTTTCAGCGATTTTTCGTCAACTTTTTCATCAATTTTTAAGCAGATTTTTAACGGTGCTTTCATCAATGCTTATAGTGAATAAAGATGTTTCGACAATTTCTGAGTAGGCATTTTTTCTCTCCAATTTTCAGTAATTTTGATTACTTACTTTGCAATTTTTTGTCAATCTTTTGTTATCATCAGGGAAGGCATTCGTTTTAGTATAGTGTTGGCACCAACTTGTGGCAATGCTTTCATCAACTTTTAGTGATTTAGATATCTCTAATTTTTAATTAATTTCTTCATCAGATTTTTGTGTAATGTTTTCATCAGTTTTTAGTAATATTTCCTTAATACATACCTACTTATTTTAATAAATGTTTTTCATCAATTTTTAGTGATTTTCCGCCAAAATCAAATTTAGGTGATTTTCAGAAATTTTTAGTGATTTTTCGAGAAACCGATTGGCCTCCCAATACGGCTGCTGCGAGCTTTCGAGTTCAGCAGATGCAAATTGTAGATGAGTAGAATAAATTTGCACCTTAGGTTCTGTAGTTGAATAGTAGATTCATCCATCATGGAATTTACCTCTCATTTTATCGGTCATGTTCTTTCATCTAGGGAGTCGTGTTATCCGTTCCGGAAGCTATAGAAGATCTATCAGCCATGAAAAGACTCTGGGTACACGAGGTGATGCGAATCTATCACGATAAAGTAGTCGACTTACGAGATTCAAATTGGTTCATGAGTAATTTGAAATCAGTCATCGATGAACAATTAAAAGAAAACATGAACGATTTACTCAGTCATCTGTTACAAGAAGACGAATCCGAAGTATGGTTTAATTTATAGTTAAGACTCGTAAATTTGTGTTTTTTTGCCTCATACGTACGAAAAGTAAGATCTAATTGGGATCGCCTCATTCAGGTGAACCAACTAGTGCTGAGGAGATTGATATTTTGCGACTTTATCAACCCCAAAGCTGACGTTAGGAATTACGCCGAAGTCCAAGATATGGAAGGGTTGCAATCTATCGTCGAGGGGTATCTGGTCGAGCATAACAATGTGAATAAAAAACCGATGAATTTGATTCTGTTTCCGTACGCTATCGAGCATATTTCCAGAATATGTCGTATATTGAAGCAGCCTCAAGGGCATGCTTTATTACTGGGTAATTGTGGACTAGGCAAGCAGTCTTTGGCTAGGTTGGCTATTCATATGTGCGAATATGAGTTTTTTGAGGTTGGTATTTTGGCTGATTTACCTATTGTTTTGTTAGTGATGTTTTTGAAATATTTTGATTGAGGAGGTTTCAGGTTGAACTTACATCTCGTTATAACGAACTGGATTGGCGTAAAGATATGAAGAGTTTGCTCTGTAGTGTTTATACCGATCAGCATTCTGCTTTTTTACTCAATAATATTCAAGTACGCCTTAATTTGATGCTAGATCTTGGTTCTAAAAGTCGTTCGTATATGTTTAGTTTTACATATGTGAACTTCTGTATGTGAAGATGATGCCAGAGTCGATGCTGGAAGATGTCAATAACCTGCTTCAAACAGGCGAAATACCTGAAATATTCACAGCAGAAGATATGAAAGAAATTTACGAGAAAATGGAGATCATCGATAATCAACGAGATAAATCTTTACAAGTAGAAACCGCAAAAGTCGTTTTTTCTCCCTAATACTTCGATTCCAATGATCTAAACTTACTCGTATTTCGAATTCCCTTCCAAATAGACCGATGGCAGCCACGAAGCTCTTTATAATCTATTCCATCAAAGAGTTCGTAAACAAATCCACATAGTGTTGGTTTTCAACGCATCCATTTACGAGCTGCGAAAATACATCCATCAATTCCCCTCATTCAACAACTGTTGCACTATTGACTGGTTCCAGGTATGGATATTTCTTTGGCTGATGTGCCCTGCCCCTTTTACCGCAATACCGTAGGAAATATTGAATTTCATGGGTTTTCTAGCCTTGGCCTGAAAGCGCGTTGAAAATCGTATCGCAGAAATTACTCAGCGACGTGAAACTAGACACGACGGATTTCAAAACGATTACGAATTTGTGTGAAAAGTTGCACAATGATGCGAAACACGTGGCTCAAGAAGCCGATGATCGACTGAATATCAAATTGTATTTTACTCAGAAATCGTACATCAAACTTGTGTCTACGTTTAAGCATTTAGTGACGACGAAACAAATGTAAGTACTGGGTTATTCCCTTTTAATTGGTTATTTCTGCTCAATTGACCAGGTTATTTTTACTCGTTTGGCCATAAAAGAAAGGATGACAGATGGATGGGAGTTTACTTACTCGTATTACATATCTCTCATCGCTCTTAATTAACAGGGATCGATCGTCAATTGAATTCAGCTTTCAACTGAAAATTCTCATGTAAAAGCACGATTGTGGGGTTTTTGACACCGTCAGGTTATAAAAGAAGTTTTTAAAAACAAAAATGAAGCAAAAAATAATTTTTTTAATATATGAAGAGTGATATTCCAAAACTCGCTTTGTCCATTTTTATCAAAGTTGGGTTTTCAGTGGTAATACCTGGTAGATGAAGTATTAACTCACATTCCTACATCATCAACCTACCAAAATGAGGTGTTAAACTCACCTAAATAGCCAATTCACTAAAAATTAAAAAAAAATAATGTTCCAAAACGCGTTTTGTCCATTTTTATTGAAATTTTTTTCAGCAGTATTTAGTGGATGAAATGTATACCTACACTCCTACATCATAAATCCACCCAAATAAAGTGCTAAACTCGCCTAAAAAGCCAATTTACCCGTTTGAAGGGAAACTGTTTTTCCTCTCTCCTGAAAAGTTGTGAAAATGGACAAAGCGAGTTTTGGAATATCACTCTTCATATGTACGTACATACTACGTACCTACCAATAGTAAAACAATGAATCAAATGAACGACGCAACGCTCAAGATACGAATCAATTTACCCATCCTTAAGTTATATTATTCCATCGATTATTAAAATTGGGATGTGACAACCAAATTTTATTTACTTTAGAATCGGTAATTCAAAAAAAAATCCTTACTCGCGATTGTGGCGTTTTGACACTGTGAAGTAATTAACAGTGAACGACGTTTTGAATTATTCAATAAATAATGTTCTTTAAAATTGAAAATGAATTGAAAATGTACGATTTACATATCCCCACGTGAACGTGAACACCCATTCTAGCATCATTATCTCAGTTTTTGAGAACTGAAGGCTGGAGCCACTCGAGCTCATATCCCTCCTTCTTTACGTTCGAGTGCGAGTGCTTCGTGAGATATCGTTCTGTTGCTAATGGAAAGAAATAAAAATTGATACAAGATCGGTTGATGCTGCTCACATGTGAGAAAGGTATCTTAAACCAGGTAAAATTTCAAAGACTTGGTGAAATACTTGTATTGCTTGGTCATGTTCTAAAAATAGACGAAAAATTCGAAATTCTAAGGAATAAGGTAACGAATCAAAATTAATATGTGAGTATTAATTTCCTTAAATTTCAGCCAATTTTGTACCCATTTCGGTTTTGAATTCTTCATTTTTTTTGTGAACGTGGTTGTCCATATTTAGCTTTTTTACATCTTATACATAAATATTAGGTATTAAATTGGGATATGACAACCAAATTCACTTTTTGATCTGTAATTTGAAAAAAAAATACTTACTTACTTACTCTGTGGGAGCCCCTGTGTAATGCTAATATTAAAATTTCCTCAAATTCAATTTAATAAAATCCCCCCCCCCCCAAAAAAGTCCTGACTGGACTGCATATTTTTCGACTTTTTGAAATTTTTAATAATGGCTAAGAAATTGGCATCATTAAAATTATAACAAAATATCGGCGCAGTTCCCCTAAAATTTGGGCAAAAGCAGTCTGCAAAATTCAAACATATTCCATTACTTATTATCCATCATTTATTATGGTAAATAGGAAAACGCATTACGCAATTTCATATTTTTATTACAGATTAATTGTTCAAACGTTTTTCTTTATTCGCCTAGTGCATTGTCTTATTATTTTCGTTTCATGCAGAGTCTGGTTTCTAATATCTCTGAAAACGATCGACAGTCGGTCTTCCTGTAATTACTTTTTCTTTCTTCGTTTTTTTAGAACCAAAATAACGTAAATGTTCGGCAAAAACGAATAACGAGTTAATAGTAACGAATAACTTATTTTAGGGCTCGTAATTACAAAAAAAAAAAAAAAAAAAAACTACTTCCTACTATCGCCGAAAGTGCAGTTTGATACCCCCCAGGCTGTGTGGTATTTTGAACTTAGTTTTATTGTTTTTAACGTTAAAGTTCAGTATTGCTTATTATATATTTCTAACACTAAAAGTATGCATCTGTTTATCAGACGTAAATACATACGTAATTATCCGAAAGATACACAGGTATTAAAATCAGAAAGCTAAAAAAAAAAAAAAATGAATAATCATTTGCGAGCAGTCGATAACTCGACAGAAAAGTAAACGGAAAATTAAGATTGAGCATTTTGAATTTTTAACGACTACCTATAGTTATGATCTGGATAATCAGATTGTGAAGAAATACTACCTATTATGAACGTCTGATGTTGTAACCGTTAAAAATCAGAAATAAAATTCTTGATTTTTATCAAGTAACATTCTCGTTTTATTATTTTAATTTCAAAGATTTCGAGAATTCTTGCTGTTTAAAGCACCAATGGATTCCGTCTTTTGTGTAATAGATACACGAGCTTCGTGCGTAATATGTGAAACAATTAAACGGACAAAAAACAAAATAAAATATGAAGTAGCTATAACGATATGAATCAAGTTTTCGACAGGGATGATAACTGAAAACAATAACCATTAAAGAATAACTATCAATAATCAAGTAGGTAGATATTTTACGAAAATTTGTAACCAAGAATGATTTTTCAAATAAGTAAGAACCATAAATGATCCATAACTTGTTTCTCACTTTTCAATATAAACATTACTGAATTCACTCTGTGGACAAAAAAAACATGGATTAGAATGATATTTTTTTCGAAAAAAAGTTATACCTACTGTCATAAAAAAAACACTGAAGTGCCTTACCTGGTAGAGCTGTTCGACTGCATTCTTCGCAATAGTCCAGGAGAATTGGGGTTCTATAAGGAATTTTGAGGGAGCAAGCTGAAAATTGGTATACTGGTCCTTTTTGATGCCCTGAGTAAGGATCTGAGGTGTCCGGGTGCGTCCGGTGTGAGCTTCCCCTTTTATTGTGGATCTTAGCCCCCCAATTTCGGTTTTTGAAGATTATTTCCTCAAATATTGCCCGGAGCTTAAAAATAGTTTAGTAATAAAAGAATCTGCATGAAATTTCCTTTCAGATGATCTATCGATCATTTTCGTAACCCCAAAAGGGGGGTGGACCTACAGCTATCCGAATAACGTGTTCTCTTGAAAAATGCTATAAATGCGAAGGGAGTTGGTTTTTAAACCAATTTTTGAGTCCGATGTAAGTATGAAAACCATGTTACACCCTTTACGGTGACATTCTGAGTAACCATGACCTCCCCTCCCTCCTCTCCCCCACATTGAGGTGATGCCCATGTCGAATGCGAGTGTTAGGGAAAGGGGTTAAAGATATTGAGATTTCTATAAGCATCCATTGTAATGTGCACACATCCCTACTACATTGTACAGCGTAGTTTTCGAGCGCTTCCCCACATGTGGACCCCCTGACCCCCTCCAATTCAATTTTTACCGTTTTCACCACAAATACCATATTTTTTTGGGAATTTTTTTCTCTGCAACTTTGAACAACGAAGAATTTTTTACATAATGAACATGACAGCTACCTCTCGCCCCTAGGACTGGAGGGGAGTGAACTTTTTTGGTAGGTATACCAAAAGTATATGTGAGAATGGCATTTTCGTAATCTTGAAGGTAGTTATATGATTTTTCTCGATTCTTATGAATGAATGGAATGCAGATATTTGGCAACAGATGCAAGGAAGTTAGAAGTGAACCATTCGCGACCCCTATTGTGTGCATATCCATCCCTTACGAGCGAAAAAATTGTCTTTATTCCTTCATTTGTTTTGTTAAAGGAAAAATTTCATCTATCAAAAAACTTCTAAAAATACCATACCTCAAAGAAGAGATAGATAAATTTTATGACAGAAATGCAAAATTGGATGAAATTGTACAAGCTGGCGAAATCATCACTGTTGCATTGTATGGCGGAAAACAGAATGAAGACTTGAATGATTACAGATTCAAATGCTTTGCAAAATCCCTGAAAAAGCATGCAACTGTTTTGTCATCAATTCCTCCAACAAAAGCTGCGCTAGAACAACACAGTAAGCGTGTCTACTTTGAGGTTCAAAACGCAATAGGTAACTCTTTAGATCCGACAAAATTTGGATGGTATACTGCAGTAAATGGGAGAATGCCTATTTTGACAACCCTTCCTGCTGCACCTGACGGCATTCTCCGAAATATATTCTGTTCTTGCTTTTATAAATTTTGTCTCTGTGTATGAGCCTTTCAGCATTTGTCTCTTATTGTTATTGTGTTGTGGTTTGTGGTACTTCTCTAACTCCTCACCTCTAAAAATATGTACGTAACATAATTATGTATTTCAATTGAATTTTCAATTATCTTCACTTTTAAAAATGAAATAAAATTCAATACTGAAACAAAAATATAAAAATTAATGTTGGCTCCATATCCTACAAAAGTAGGGTAAAAAAGTAACGAAAAATATTTTTTTGGTACCACTTATTTATACCTACAAAACAAAGGGTAAAAAAGTAAAAAAAATATATACGTTTTTAGCACCATCGCCAATGTAAAAAAGTAAAAAGAAATATGAAAGTGAAAAAATAGGTTTTTGGCACCATGTATAAAAGTAAGGGTAAAAAAATACTTAAAAAATACGAAAACTGAAATAAATTGATTTTTGGTTTTTGGTTTATAGTTTTTTGGTACTTTTATTTGGTTTTTTGAGTTTTTGGTTTCAGTTTTCAGTTTTTTTTCTGCCAATTAGGTACCTAGTATTAGTATTATTAATTATTGTATTCACTTCTACTAATCAATTGATGCAGAAAAGTCAAAACATTATACATATTTTGATGATACAAATTTTAATTTTTTTATATTTGGTTTTTGGTTAGTTGGTTTTGACTTTTGATCAAATATTTTTTATTTTTGAGTTTTGCACACCGCCGACAATAAGAGACAAATGCTGAAATGCTCATACACAGAGACGAAATTTATAAAAAAAAAATAAAAACAAAAAACGTAATGTAAAACACACGACAACACATCCACACACGCACCACACTCGAAAAACTCCAAGTCCAGAAAAAAAATTCCGCTCCAACCGGCCATCTGTAACAAAACAGACGCTCGTGAATTACGCCTTTATACCTCCCTCCTTGTAACATTGGTGATTGTGAACTTGTGAAGATGTTACCCTAATCCTTAACTTGTCTGGTCAAGTTACTTGGCAATCGGTTGATGTTGATTGTCCTTGCTACAAATTAAAAAATTATTCATCAACAGTGTATTAAAAAAAAAAAAAATGCCTTACTCTGTTTGAAGGATCTTGCTCTAAAATCCGATGCTGAGAAGTATTGCTGAGTAACCTGCACGTGTTCTGAAAGTAATAAAAATGTGGTTAGTAGACGCCTAGTAGTGTGGCGTGCTAGAATTTGGGAAAAAGCAGTCTGCAGAATTCAAACATAATATTCCATTACAGTTACAAAAGCTTACGCATCATTTCTTATGGTAAAAATAGGAAAACGCATTACGCATACCTAATGCTACTCATATTTATTACAGACTGTTTTCACACGTTTTTCTTTTTTCGCCTTGCTGTAAACAGTACATTGTCTCCTTATTTTCGTTTCATGCAGAGTGTGGGTTCTAATACCTTTGAAAACGGTAGCCAGTCTTCCTACAGTTATTTTTTTCTTTCTTCGTTTTTTTGGAACCGAAATAACCTAAATGTTAGGTAAAAACGAATAATGACTTGATAAATACTTAATGAATGACTTATTTCAGAGCTCGTAATTACAAAAAAAAAAAACAAAAACAAAAAACTATTCTTACTATGTATGTACAATCTACTATATTGCCGAAAGTGCACTTCGCCTTCCATATTGTGTAATTGGTCGATTTGAGTGTTATTGTTTTTGACGTTAAAGCTCAGTAAGTAATAAGTTAAGTATTGCTTATTACATTTCTAACACTAAAAGTACCTGCCTACTTATGCATCTGTTCATCTTACGTAAATGATTATCCGAATGATGAGTACATAGTTAAGTAATAAGTACCTACCTAGTTAAAATCAAAAGGCTAAAAAAATGAATAATCATTTGTGAGCAGTCGATAATTCGACAGAAAAGTAATCGGAAAATTAGGATTGAGCATTTTGAATCTTTAACGACTAGTTATGATCTGGATAACCAGATTGTGAAGAAATACTTCAAAGTCTGATGTTGTATTCGTTAAAAATCAAAAATAAAATTCTCGATTTTTATCAAGTAGGTAACATTCTCGTTTTATTATTTTAATTTCAAAGATTTCGAGAATTCTTGCTGTTCTAAGCACCAGGCGATGATAATATTTTTTCGTGTAATGCCTTGTGAATGTTCGAAACTTAGGTACGGATTCGGTCATTTGTGTGATAGATACACAAGCTTCGTTCGTAATATTTGAAACAATTAAACGAACAAAAAACAAAATAAAAGATGATAAAACTATACCTCCTTGTAACTTTGATGATTGTGAATGGTTGTTCTTGTTGTCCTACATATGTGTAATGCTTGTAAATGGTAGATAGTTCGGACCCAAATCCTCAACTTGTCTGGTCAAGTTGACTTGGCAGTCGGTTGATGTTGATTGTCCTTGCTGCAAATTAAAACATAATTCATCAACAGTAGGGTATATTTTTTAAAAAATATGCTCTAGAGTAAACTACAAAGTCAATAAATTTGAAACATTATAGTGAACCGGTTTTTCAAAAACTGAAGAAATTCGAATTGTTAAGGTGAACAATTTTTTTTTTTGAAAAAAAGTGAGTAAATTCGAAATTCTATTCTAAGGTGTAATAAAAACTGAATAAATTCAAAAATATTGAGATGAACCTTTTTTTGAAAGAAAACAGTAAATTTGAAATATATTAAGGTGAACCAGTTTTGAAAAAATGATTAAATTCAAAAATATCGAGGTGAACCCTTTTTTTTAAAAAAAAAAAAACTAAATTTAAAATATTAAGGTGAACCAGATATTTTACGAAAATTTGTAACCAAAACTAATTTTTTCAAATAAAAATCATAAATGATCCATAACTCTTGAAAAATGTTTTTCGGATCAACCTAAAACCAATAATAATTTAATTCAATTACCTATTGGTTAATGTTTTCAATTTTTCGTCGATTTCATGTTTTTCTCCCTTCACTTTTTCACTTCGAAAATTTAAATAATTCAACTCTGATCTGAATTTCGAAATGAGTTGTATAATTTTTTCACATTTAATTTAAAGTACAAAGTAGGTATAAAAGTTGAAAGTTGAACATTCAAATTGAACAATTTTCAAAAAAAAATAATTACTTCGGTAACTAAAACAATAACTGTAACCAAAAAAATTACAGATTTCAAAATGGCACTATAACAGCGAATTGCAATTTAAAATTACGCAAAAAATGATCATTGATGAAACTTTTTATGCCGTTGTACCGCCCCCTACCCATTTTTCGTCTTAATTGAGGAAAATTTCAATTCGTGGGTACTGGGTTAAGTGGTGACACCGGGTGTGTTTGTAATTTGTATTTGAAGTGCTCCTCTCGAATTTTTTAAACGTAAATTGAGGAAATAGTACAATAGGTATAACCTGACATCCTCACTTCGTTGTAATTTGGTAGTTAGATTAGTTCAAGCACCATGATGCGCATTCCCAACTAACCCAGGCAATTCTTGATAAAAAAATATACATTCCTTCGAATAAATAGAAAAAATTCTACTCAAGTATATTTTTATAGTTTCGCTTGCAGCTATCAGTCTCTTTGATTTCAAGATGTAGGTACATATTGGTAAATACATGTGATGGATTACTTACTGTTTAAAAAGAGTTCTTGTGTTCCTTTATTTACTTCGAAGGACGATCGGCTTTTCGGCTAGTCGGCTACCCTACCCGTGTTGAAAATCATTGAGTTATTTGAAGCTTCAGTGCTGTAAATAAGACAATGGGAATTTTAAAGATGTTCGAAATTTTTACACTGAAAGAAATGATTTTCAAAACGCTTTATTCAGTCCTGAAATTGATGCAATGGTTACTGCACAGTACAGTAATTTTCAAATTACTTCATTTTGATGTAATGATTACATAGGTTAAATCAGAGAATGCATCAAGTGATGGAATGAGTACATCGCCAGGATGGATTTATTGCATCACTTTTCAAAATTCATGTCTATGTTCTCATTACATTTCTTTAAGAACTCAGTCCTGCAGACATGGTATTCAAAACATCATTTGGTGGGTAATAATTAAATCGTACAGTAAGCAAAGATTACATTCCTTAAACATGACTGAGAACCATGTAGTGATTTACTGAATACAGTAAACGATGTACTGAGTACATCGCCATACTGCAATGAAATCATTTTTTTCAAACAGTGAAAAACCTATAAATACTTCGAGGGCCTGAATCAAATATTCTACTCGCGGCCATGTCGTTAAGTGTAGGTAGTTAGGAACGAGAGGTCGCAGGTTCGAATCCCAGTCAGGTAGGAAAATTTTCTTAGGGAAATTAGGTCTAGAAAAATTCGTTGCAGTAAGAATTATTTAGATGTGCGGAGAAACGTGAAATTGATATCACCTATCCCCACTTTTTAAATATTGTTGAATAAAAACGATGGAATGGTTACTACACTTCTGTGTAATAGTTACTTCTCAAAATATGTACTGATTAATGCGTTTCATTCCTATACCAAAATTACCGCGTTTTAATGCACTGACTTTGAGTGCATCGTTTCAATGTAACTATTACTGTTTATTTCTTTCAGTGATTCATCTCATTGTCAGATAAATTTCACCAATTAGTTCTTAGTTATACTTGAATGTATTTACTTTCATATGTACATTTAAAGTTATGGAGCACAGAGATCGTTCCGACCTCCAAGCGGTCGTCAGTTAGGCCTATAATAATTCGAACCCAAAATAAGAATCATACATAAATGATCCATAACTTGTTCCTCACGTTTCAATGTAGCATTACTGATTCGTTCTGTGGACAAAAAAAAACTATGGATTGGAATACTACTTTTTCGAAAAAAAAGTAACTGTGATGAAAACCCACTCAAGTAACTACCTGGTAAAACTGTTCGAAGTTGACAATCAAGTCCTAACTGGACTGCATTGTAGAGTGCTCCTTCTATGCCTTTATACCTCCTTGTAACTTTGGTGATTGAGAAGATTTTACCTTTTTCCAGCTTTGTAAGGCTACTAAATAGTAAATAGTTTGGAAAAGTTTTTTCTTACCTTCACTTGTCTGGCCAAGCTGACTTGGTAATCGGTTGATGTTGATTGTTCTTGCTACAAATTGAAAGATTATTCATCAACGGTGCATTTAAAAAAATAAATAAATAAAAAAATACCTTACTCTGTTGGAAGGATCCGCGTGATTCTAGTAAATTAGTAAATGATTATCTTTTCTCAGAGATAACAAATCGGCAATTAGGTACCTACCTTTGAAGTTTTTCCAGATGGTGTTCGTTATGTTTCTTTCCAAAATTGCTGAAAAAACTTTTTTCTGTCAATATTTCCAACAAGTCTCTTATTTTTAGTCGAAAAAATATCAGTTTTCTTTCGTGAAAATTGCAAAAAAAAAGTTTTCCAGCAAAATTATCAAAAACTCTCACTTATTTGCCAAAATTGCAAAAAAAACTATAAAAAACCTATTTTTTATGAAAATTTATAAAATAGTCTGTTTATTGTTAAAATTTCCTGCCAGAAAGTAAGTATAATTTTTTTTTACCAAAATCTCAAAATAACCCATTTTTTTTAATGATTTGCCCAGAAATTTTATTTTTTATTTGCCAAAATCGCAAAAAATCCAACTTCTTCATGAAGATTGCAGGAAAAACTCGTTTTGTAACTAAAATCGCTAGAAAATTTGTCATCTCAAAACCAAGTTTTGAAAAAAAATTTATTCGTGAGAATAATTATTGTTCGACAGTTCTTTTTTCTTTCTTCGTTTTTGTTAGAACCAAAATAACGTAAATGTTCGGCAAAAACGAATACCTAATGAGTTAATAAGTAATAATGAATAACTTATTACAGCGCTCGTACGTAATTACAAAAAAAAAAAAACAAAAAAAAACTTAGGTAGGTAGGTATTCTTACTATTGTCGCTAGTGCAGTTTGACTCCTTAAGGTCTTCGCAGCGATGCAACGTCGTCAGATCTGTTGTAAGGAAACGTATGTAAAACGTGAGAACTTCGGCACTCTGTAGAGGTACATGTCAAGAATATACTGGAAGCTGAATTAAAATTAAAACCACGAATACTTACTGCAAATGAATAACCAGCATATATTATTAAGCTGGTTGTGTTGATAAGAAAATTGTCGTCGATGGCGTCTCTATATAAGTTGTAGTTCAATCGAGTATAAAAGAAAACAGCGAATATTGGATTATTGGTAAAGTAAGAAGAGGAAAATGTACTTGTATCTGTGTTAATGGAATAAAATACATTGATTTTGTATCACGATCGAAACATTACCATATTTTGTTGGGTCTTCTTCCGGTGTTGCTTTTGTCTTCGGCTCAGGTTCTCCTATGCATGGGGTGTTCTCGTAACTAGAAATTTATTAGAACAGGCGTACGACGTAGGTACCTCGAATAAACATGAAACACCATAGTTACAGCTGTCTTCGTCCACAGCAAATTCGTAGTATATTTCGGAACTCATAAAGTCCAAATACTTCTTCGAAATTGTTTTCTTTGGAAAATATATGGGAAAGTTCTACATGTAAACCAAAATCTGTCAAAATTGAACGAACAAAAAACAAAATAAACTATGAAATAACTATACCTACATGTAACTTTGGTGATTGTGAAGACAAGTTTACGTTTCACTAGCTTTGTAATAAGGCTGGTAAATGGTAGATAGTTTGGAAAAGTTTTTTTTACCAAAATCCTCAACTTGTCCGGTCAAGCTGACTGGGTAATCGGTTAATGTTGATTGTCCTTGCTGCAAATTAAAAAATTATTCATCAACGGTGTATTTTAAAAAAATATTATGCTAACACTGTAAATTTGAAATATTAAGATAAAACAGTTTTGAAAAAATAAATAAATTCGAATTATTGAAGTGAACCCGTTCTAAAAGTTCTACCTATGCTTAGGTGTAAAAAACAACCGAATAAGTATGAAATATTGAAGTGAACCAGTTTTGAATAAATTAGATAATTATTAAAATTAATTTGAAAGCACTTTTCGAAATAAGTATTGAGATAAACCAAAAAAACTGAATTAACTTGAAATATTATTAAAATGAATAAATTCGATATCACTTTTCAAAATATCGAGGGAACCAGTTTTGAAAATTCTATGCTTACTGTCAGTTCTAAATAAATTAAATATGCCATGAAATTGGGTTGGAAGCACTTTTCGAAACATCTAGAAGAACCAAAAAAAAAAAAACTGAATTAATTTGAAATATTAAGGTGAATAAATTCGATATCACTTTTCAAAGTATAGAGATGAATCAATTTTGGAAAAATTTGAAATCACTTTTTCGAAATATTGAGGGAACCAGTTTTGAAAAATTCTATGCTTACTGTTAGGTGTAAAAAAAACTTTAATAAGGGATTTTGTCAATTTTTACGTTTAAAATCAATCACGACTCATTATGTATTCTTCCATGTAAATATTTTTCAATGAAAAAGTATGTAAGCAATATGGGGTCAAAATTTTCTCCTGATTCTTCCCGAAAAATACTACATTTTTGTTGAGTGTCAAATACCTATAAACGTAAAGTTTTCAACAGAAATTATAGACAATCCGGAATTGTCTAAATAACAGGTCACGATGAAAGAATTCGCAAAAAATGTCAATTTGTGCGTTAATAAATCGAACATTATAAAAACAACTGATGAAATATGTAATTTTTCCCATTCTTTTATATATGTATGGAAATATGTGACTTTGGGTATGATATTATCATTATAAAATAATTATTAAATTTATTTACATTCGTTGCTGAATCTCATCAGTTTCACAAAGGAGACAGTCAGTAGCAGACTCTTCAATTTATCTCCCAATGCTGATTGAAAAAATACACGAATGCATTCGTCATTAAATTTATTTCACTACGTCGGCATGTAGAAGAAAAATAATAATATAAACAACAAATGAACTACTAATTATTTTGTCGTGATTATCTGAAAAAAATGCATTTATAGCTGATAGAAAAATTGTCAAATAGGTACTTGAAAAAAAAGAGAGAGATAGAAGCTCGTAATTGCTCGCGAAATTAATTGAATCGACAGATCAGTAATGGATTACTTACTTTTTCAAAAGGGCGTTTGTTTTAATTCTTTTCGTTTATATATTAGGCTATTTGATTTGTATGTAACTACTTCTTGAAAAATTATTGAGTTGTTTTGAAACTGTTGAGGGCTGTAAAGAAGACAACGAGAATTTTAAAGACGTTAATAATATCTATTCATCTCATTGTCAGATAAATTTCACCAATCAGTCATTAGTTATTTACGTACATATAAAATTACGAAGCACCGAGATCGTTTCGACCTCGAGGTGGTCGTCGTTATAATAATTCAAACCATAAAACTTGAAATTTTGAAATAAAAGATGTCGAGTGCTCATTTCATTTTAAAATGTTTTCATGACTGTAAAAAAAGTTTTCAATTTGAAAATTTAAACGAACCATCGCCAATTTATGATTGCAAATTGAGTCGCTTGGATCGTATTTTAAATTTATCATAAATACCTACTTAACCAGATAAAGAATTACTCACTTACTCAAGAGAAAATAAATGAAAGAATACTTAAGTGTATAGAAATCGTCATCACAATCAGTGCACAACATGGAAAACTGATTATTCCACGTGGGTCTGAATTTTGTAATATTTGAATTAAATATGAATTTATATCGATTAGTTTGTGTGAAATCCGACAAATTTTCGACTATAGGTATTTTTTTATTTTCCAATTCATTACATTTCATCGCGGAAATTATTTTACTTTGTCGAACTGGGTACTGCTTTGAATATTACCCTTAATAAAGTAACATTCTTGTTTTATCATTTAATTTTTAATTTCAAAGATTTCGATAATTCTTGCTGTTTAAAGCACCAGGCGATGAAGTAGATTGTCACTTTCGCCTGGATCTAATCACAGATCCGAAAATATACATATACACTTTTTACTTACTATCACCAATCCTTGATTATCATGATTAATTTCCACCTTTGTTTTATTTCATTGTTAGGTAAATTTCTTCACCCCCCCTCTTCTTTCTACAAAACATTCGGTTTTCGAATAATAAAGCAAAGTAGCCTAAAAAAAAAACTTTCAAAAAATTGTTTCAATATAACATATTTTTTGAAGTGAGAAACCGATGTCTTCAGCTTGTGAATTTTTCGCATTTTGAACAATAGGTTAATTTTAAATTCTGCAAACAAAAAACATAGAAACCCGAGCTAAGCAAGGACAAATTTGAGTCGTAATTCCAAGATCAAAACGACTTCATTCAAGAAACGAGAATTTCGTTTTTGATTTATTGGAATTTTTGCAAAAAGGTCAGGAAAATGTATAATTTAAAAAGTATTTTCTCTATTATACAATTACTATAGTAGGCAATGAAAGTTAGCTCGAGATATCCTTCCAAAACAATCTGCAGTTTTCTGCAAGATTCTTCGTTTTAATTTGTATTGAGCTTATCTGTTTCAGAATCAGACGATGTTTCATTAAAAAACATTTCACTTTATTATTTTAAATCCCTAAGTTTATACGAAAAAAAAAAAAACAATAACAAAGAAGAAAATATACTTTTAGAAAAAAGAATAATAAAAAACTGATTCTAAAAATATACTAGGCAGAAAAATTTAAAATAAAAAATACTAATGAACTTGAAGAAGCAGTCTCTTGTGACATCTGTGAAGTTCATTCATGTTTTTTTTTCATTTTTCTGTCTAATGGGTCCTGTTTTAATAATCTCGCTGAAGTGAATTTTTCCCAATAATACCAAGATGTGGCGTCCTAATGTTTGTAGACTTATCTGAAGATACCACTTCCTACAGTTCAGATGTCATATTGCTTTCTTTTGAGCAGCACCCACATCAATAATTCAACATACTCGTATTTACTTAAAGTTATAATTTGAATGTGTCACATATAAAGCCATCAAAATGACACTAAAAAAACAAAGTGTGTTACGATTGTTACGATGAATGAAACTCGGAGCTGGAAAATTCTGTATTTACGACGAGGCAATGTCGTCCAACCCTATTCCAATGCACTGAGGATAGTTTCAGCGTTCCCTCAGCTGCATTGGGTGTGTGAATGTAGCCCTCTCCCTCAAGGAAGTCCAAAAGAGTCATCACTCATCAGTAAGTCCGCAAGATACAGATCTGAGTTGATGCCAAATTGATAGCGAAGAAAATAGACTGAACTCAAATTTAATGTGGAGTTGAGATAGGGGGGAAAAACAAAATTATGCTTTACCTTTCCGTTATTGATGAAATTGTTTCTAGTCATTAACATTTACGTCGCTCGTGTATCCAATATTTGTTCATATTCGTACGCTTCTAATTATTATCCACAGGATTCATTGAGCTCCGGGTTAAATTCCTGCACTCACAAATAATATCTTTTTTAAACCGTGTTTTAATCATTTATATCTCTACTAGGGATTTACAAAACAAACGAAAATTACCTCCCCGATAACATACCATTTCATGTATCACGTTACCCAAACAAGTTTTTTGTTGGAATTTGACCCTTTTGAGGGTGGCAAGATTTTGGATGAAACTCAATCGAAAAACTGAGGTCGTATACCTAGTTACCTACATATTCAGCACTTCGGAAAACACACCAGTTGATATATCACACGTCCATCCTTTTTTTTTTTGAAATCTCGGCCCAAATTTGAGGGGGCACAGCTCCCTAAGATCGAGAGTGTCGATTTTGAAAATGGTCAATGTAAAATCAGTTTTTAGCCAAGTTTCATTGCAGCCAAAATGAGAAACTTCCAATATGGAGTACTTCGAGAAATCGCACATACAAAAATAGCCCCCCATCCACCACTGGAGGGGGCTGCAGGCAAACTAATGGCGTTTTAGTGAGTTGTTGGGTGCGTAGATTATGTGGAAATCGAAAGAATTGAGGTCGAAAGTCGCATTTTTTCGGTAGAATTATGAAATGGCCCTATAATTAAATAATTTCGTCTCTCGATTGAGCAACATTTTTAAGGCGTAGGTACTAGGTTAAGTTGTCTGACCTGGTGTGTTTGTAATTTGTATATGAAGTAGGCTCCTCTCGAATTTTTTTATTGTAAATTAAAGGTAACCTGACATCCTCACTTCGTTGTAATTTGGTAGTTAGTTCAAGCACCATGATGCGCATTCCTTCCCAACTAACCCAGACAATTCTTGATGAAAAAAAATTATACGACTTACATTCCTCCGAATAAATAAAAAATGATAATACTATTTTGAAACTTGAAATTATTGATTGCAATATTTATACTGAGAATAACTGCACTAATGAAAAATTCTACACAAGTATATTTTTATAATTTCGTTTGCGGATATCGGTATTTTTCATTTCAAGATGCTGGTATTGGTAAATGCATGTAATGGATTACTTACTGTTTAAAAATGGTTAAAGTTTCTCTTTCGCACAGCTGGCATACTGTTTTTTTTTTAAAAATTATTGACAAAATTATTGAATTATCTGAAACTTGAGGGTTGTAAAGAAGACAACGGGAATTAATTTCTATTCATCTCATTGTCAGATAAATTTCACCAATCAGTTATTAGTTATTTACCCTTACATATAAAATTATGAAGCACCGAGATCGTTTCGACCTCGAGGTGGTCGTCAATTACTTATAGGTACCTAATGATATTCAAGCCATAAAACTTGAAATTTTGAAATAAAAGATGTCGCGTGCTCAATTCATTTTAAAATTTGTCACTGTAAAAAAAAGTTTTCAATTTGAAAATTTAAACGAACCATCACTAACTTATGATTGCAATTTGAGCAGCTTTATTTGTCCTTGAATATTGAGTTTGTGCAATATTGACGAAGATAATGATGACCTCTTGCATGCTACGAAAGCTGAAGAAATTCACTCTTATAATAATGATTGGTATCGAAGTGATCATTGGATGATCGTTCTTTTTCGTTGTGCACAAAACCCAGTTTTCGGCGTTTCTTGTCTCGTATTTTAAACCTATCATAAATACCTACTTGACCAGATAAGGAATTACTCACTTACCTACTTCGAGAAATCAATTACTTTTTGTGAAATCCGACAAATTTTTCATCCTTATTAAGTAGCATTCTCGTTTTATTATTTAAATTTCAAAGATTTCGATTATTCTTGTTGTTCAAAGCACCAGGCGATGAAGTAGATTGTCACTTTCGCTTGGATCAAGTCACGGATCCGAAATAGATACATTTTTTACTTACTAAGTACTTCAATCCTTGCGATTATCATGATCAATTTATTCTCGGTATCATTAAACTTTTGAACGTTTTAAAGTGAAAGAATGAACTTCGGCTTGCATCTAAAAAGCGCAAAGATGAATTAGAACGTAAACCAGAAGAAAAATTCGTGGTTGAAATGACTATAAAAAGAACTCGTTTTATTATTTTAATTTCAAAGATTTCGATAATTATTGTTGCTGTTCAACGCACCAGGCGATGATAGTTTTTTTGTGTAATTGCTTTGTGAATATATTTGAAACTTTTGTATTAGGTCTTTAGTATGATAGATAGGTACACGAGCTTCGTGCATAATATGTGAGACAATTGAACGAGCAAGAATCAAAACAAAATATGAAATAACTATAGTATAGGTATTACGATAAATCAAGTTTTCGACAGGGATGATAACTGAAAACAATAACCCAGTGGTGTAGCCAAGGGGGGGGGGCGAAGGGGGCCATGCCCCCCCCCTTGAGAGCGAAAATTTGAAAGAAAACATGCAAAAATGGACGTTTTTTTGTTGTTTGGACCCATTTTTTCCAAAAAATTTCGCTCTCGCTTCGCTCGAGCAGTAATTTTGCTTTCATTTTCATGAAATCACCACACATTACAATAGATTTCCAGAAAATTACCCCTCATTTCGATTTTTCATGCCTAAAAATCTGGTTTTGCCCCCTCCTTGAGAAAATCCTGGCTACGCCACTGCAATAACCATTAACTAATAACCACTTGAATGTAGGTATTTTATGAAAATTTGTAACCAAAAATGATTTTTTCTAATAAGAACCTTAAATGATCCGCCATAACTTGTTCATCATTTTTCAATAAAGCCAAAACAGTCATTACTCATCAGTAAGTCGGCAAGATAGATCTGAGTTGATGCCAAATAGACTGAACTCAAATTTAATGTGGAGTTGAAAAATAGAGGAAAACAAAATTATGCTTTACCTTTCCGTTATTGATGAAATTGTTTTTAGATATACATAAATTATATCCCATATTTGTTCATGTTTGTATAGGCTTCCAATTACTATCCATGGGGCATTGAGTTCCGGGTTAAATTCTTGCAGTCACAAATAATATCGTTTTTAAACCGTGTTTTAATCATTTATAGGTACCTATCTATTTTTTTTTTTTTTTTTTTTTTTTTAGATATGATCTGGATAATTAGATTGTGAAGAAATACATAGCCTACTATGAACGTCTGATGTTGTAACCATTAAAAATCAAAAATAAAATAATTAGGTATTTATTTTTATCAAGCTACATTCTCGTTTTATTTTGTATTTTAGAAAAAAAAAAGTAATTCCTTACCCTTTGTATTATTTTAATTACGATCATTGGTGAGTGGTGAAACAATTTCTAGAAATAATTTCACTTTATTATTATACTTAAACCATAAGTTTACACAAAACAAAACAATAACAAAGAAGACAATTTATACTTATAGAAAAATGAATAATAAAAAACTGATTCTAAAAATATACGAGGCAGAAAATTAAAAAAACACACGAATGAACTTGAAGAAGCGGTCTCTTGTGACATCTGTCAAGTTCATTCATGTAGGGGTGGCAAGATAGATAGGAATTGATGTCAAATAGGTAGTGAAGAAAAGTAGACTGAACTCAAATTTAAAGTGGAATTGAAAAAAGGAAAAAACAAAACAAAATAATGCTTTACTTTTTTCATTGATGAAATTGGTTTCCAATTCGTTTTTATTTGGTATTTCTCTAGGTACCTACTTAACTATGCATTCTTGTTAGGTTCCAATTATTTACAAGATTCATCGAGTTCAGGGTTAAATTCTTGCACTTAATGCCTTCTTTAAACCTTGTTTTAATCATTTATATCTCTACCAGGGATTTACAAAACAAACGAAAATTGCTGGAAAAATCATTACAACGACTTTCAGTCATTAAAGAACAAATTCCATTCCTGGAAAGAGAATGTGAAACATTACAGCCAACAATACACGATAAAAAAATCCAAGTTGAACGGCTAGAGAACGAAGTAGAAGCTGAAAAGGAAGTTGAAACAGAGGTATCTTTTCCCTGGAATTGTGAATGTGTTCATTAGTCTATAAATATTAATATTAAACGAGTTTTTTTGATAGGCCGAAATAACCACAAACGGAGCTAAAACCACGTTGAAAAATTGTGAAAAGAAATTGAACTCTAGAAAACAAGAATTCGAACAACAGGTTGCTCAAATCCAGGTCGTGTGGGAAAACGTTTGTGAAAATCTACAGTCACTTTCGTCAACTGATATAACTTTATTAAAAACAATGAAAAATCCACCTAAACCTCTGAAAGCTGTAGTAGAAGCTTTGGCTATCATCAAGGTCGTTTTTTTCAACAACGTCGCCCTCTTTTTATTTCTCATAGACTATTTTTAAATAATTTTTTGAATCTTTTATAAATAGGAAATCAAACCAGAAAAAGTACAAGAATCGGGTAAAGTAGTCGAAGATTCTTGGAGACCTACGGTCAAGTTTATCGGTGATCCGAAGTTTATCGATATTTTAGTGAATTTCGATAAATCAGAAGTATCCACTCGTAACGTTCGTATTTTTGAAGAGAAAATCGCATCGAATGAGGATTTCGACGGTGATAAAATACGCAGCTGTTCGGTGGCTGCTGAAGGTATTTTTATTAGTCACATTTTTACACGTCTTGATGACATCAGGCTCATCGCAAACCCCTTAATTTGCTCTTTAGCCATTTACAAATGGATCATGGTGATCTACGAGTACACCCAAGTCACTAAAATGGACTCTGATGTGAAACTAAATCTGAACGAGGCCGAAGAAGAGTACGCAATTGCCGAATCTAATTTCAAATCTAAAGAAAAGAATCTCGAAGATGTACGTACAAAGAGAGCCAGTTTAATCGAGACATTAGAAAAAGAAAAAACTGAACTGGATTGTTTGGAGAAAAAAGAGAACTTATTTTTCAAGAAGAAACTTCGAGCCGAAGAGTATGTGAAAATATTACAGCGTAAGAAGTCTCAGTGGATTGAGAAGAAAGCCATTATTGATGAAACTTTTGATACTTTGATAGGTACGAGTATGGTGTGCATTTTCCTATTCTGAATTTTAGGATGTCTTCAAAAAATGGGGTTTGCTTTCTGTGTTAGTAAATGTGAAATTTTATGTCTGGTTTTAGGAGATGTATTACTCTGTGCCACTTCATTAACGTATTTAACTGCTTTACCATGTCAGTTCAGAGAATCCAAAGTTAAAGCTTGGTATTCTACCATTACAAATGCAGGAATCAGGTGTAGAGGTGACTTCAAACTTGGAAATATCCTCATGGATGAGATAGATGTACAAAAAGAACACATCATTGGACTACCCGAGGGTGACTTTTATCGTGAAAATTTAGCCATGATCAGGTTATTGCTGAAACATCTTCTGGCTCGATTCTTCCTCTGAGGTATTTTCCAACCATGTGAGTTGATTTTACAGATGTTCTGGTCGGTATCCAATTTTAATCGATCCTCATCATGTGATGACTAAATGGATCAAGAACTCGAATAAGAATCTAGTCGTAATCCAGCCCGAATGTGTTGACTATCTGCAACGTCTAGAGACAGCTATTGCCTCAGATCATCCTGTGCTTTTGGAGAACATTGGGCAATATTTAGATACAATTCTGTACCCTTTATTGGAGAAGAGGTATTTTAGGGCACCTTCTGGTTTATTCGTCAAGTTGGGTGAAGCTTCGATCGAGTACAAGCCTGAATTAGAGTCAGTTAAAGTCACTTTTCCACTCTTTTTCTTCTTTCTGAGGTATTGGGTTATTATTGTAAAAGATTTTAAACGTTGATAGATTATATTTAACCACATTCATGGAGAATCCTCATTTTACCGCGGAAATATACGATAAAGTGACCATTGTTAATTGCACGATGCCCAAATGTGCCTCGGAAATGATGCTTTTGAAACAAATCATGATGAGAGATCGAGCCGATCTGTACCTCGAATATAATCAAATCGCTGTACAGTTATTGGATTTGAAAAAGTTGGTATTTTTCAGGGGGGGGGGCAGTAGCTTCATCTGAGCAGGGCTTATTAAATTGTGAGTTTACAGAGCTGCTAACGAAGCTGAGATTAAGATCTTATCAGTCCTGTCGACTGATCAAGATATTCTGGAAGGTGATGACGAGCTAAACGTGGTCACCATGAGCTCGATGGTCATAGATGAGAATTCGAAAAAAGTATCCGAAATTGAGTCTCGTATCGAGACCATTCAAAGCACTCAGAGTGAATATTCCTCCAACACCAAATATTTCTCGAATCTGTTTCAAATTTCAAGTAAGCTCTTTTATGCAGGAGTATTTTTTTAATGACGAGGAATTCCAAATTATTTGTGGGTGTTTTCAGCGAGTTTGCGAAATTTATGCGATATTTATCAGTTTTCTTTGGATTGGTTCGGTAATTTGATCGGTTCAACGGTGGAAAGGATTGAAAAAACGGGTAAACCTGAACAAAGATGCGAGACTATTACGGAATTGGTGTTGAAAAATTATTTCTCTATCAGTATTTTCGCTCTTGAAGAGATGGTATGGATAATATGCTAAAATTTTGACATATTGTTCGAGTGATTGAAGGACTTTCAAGATGAAAAAAATCTGTTTCAGGATAAGTTAATTTTTGCATTTTTAATCGCTGTTAATTCCATGCTTATGAAAGGTACTTTGGATGAAATCCAACTGCAGATGTTTTACGAGATTTTAAAAAGTTCAAAGCCTGACGAATGCATCAAAAATATGGATTTTTTGAAGGTGAATTGTGTTTTGAAAATGCTTGAGGTTTTGGAAGTGGAAAAATTGTGTTATTCTTGGGGAATTTGCAGACTATTCCAGAGGACGTTGAACAAAACAAGTGTCAGTGGGTTGAAACAATTGGGAAAAAAGGGTTTCCTGATTCTTGGGTCCAGCTGAACAGTTTCCAAAAAGTATTACTCGCTCAGAGTCTATGCCCTGAGAATGGTGTTCAAATTATACTCAGATTTGTGGAAGGTATGATGGCGATGAATCTGCAAACGTAGGTATTGCGATCATTTCATAATTTGAGTGATTTATTTGCAGATGAATTGGGTAAAGAGTATTGTGACTTTGGCTCATTCGATTTAAGTACTGTGTTCAAAGATTCAAACTGTGATATTCCCATTGCCATTGTGTTATTTGACGATTCGGAACCGTTGAAATGTATTTTCAATTTTGCCCTTCACATGGTACGAGTATTTCAAATGAAATGAGTCAATTCTGACTTGAAACCGTGAGACTTCTCATTATGATGATTTATTTTTAGGGCATTAGTCCGGAAAAATGTCTTGTTGTGACTTTAACCAAGGCTGTAAGTTCCATCCAGACACATCTAGAGCAATCAATGTCTTCAGGAAATTGGCTAATAATCAGGAATTTGCAAAATTGCCAGAATCTGTTACACGAAGTTGGAAAAGTATGAACTTAATATGCTTTTCTGTGCTTCCATACGATCAAATTGAGTCTTTTTTTTTCGTCTTCAATGTATTTTATTTTTCATTCCGAAGATTTGCGAAGATCTAGCTTCGAGTTCACCTCATCCAGATTTCAGGTTTTGGATTATTCTCGAGCATGATTCATTTTGCCCCTCGAAGATTCTCAAAAAAAGCCAGCTAATTGCCTACGGTGCTTCTAAATACGTTAATGTTGAATCATTCAAGTGTGTAGGACTTGGTTATTTTTAATTTATTCGAACGAATCCGATTATGGTAAATTTCCACTCTTATTGGGTGTCTTATAGGAAGGAACTCTTGATACGTTTGAAAATCCTCGACAACGAAGATACAGTTTTAAATACAGACCTGATTCCAAATTTAATTACTTTTCACGAAACGCTTCGAGAAAAACCCATTGTTTCGCCCTGGACTTCATTCCACGAGTTTACTGATACTGATCTACTGATCGCTGGTCGAGAAATGAGTGTCTTTATCAACAAGCACGAGGTGAATTTGGAAACCCATTGTTGATTTGTTGTTTTAAAAATTAGTGGTTGGAGGATTCCTCAAGTTATTTCTACCTGGATTTCAATGTTTCTAGAATGTTCCAGCCTTTGGCTTGGTGGCATTTATGCTGGAGTGTTGTTACGGGAATCAAATCGATGATCGAGGTGATTCTGAATATGTCGTTGGCTTGATGAAAAGCTTCTACAATGATGAAGTTATTACAGCGGTGAAAAGTGAGTGATGATTTGTATTTCGATGTGTTGACACTGGAGACGAATGTGCTCCTTGCTTTTGCTGGCACGTTTATCTGCTTGTAGAACAACGATAATTAGCGAAAGTATATTTAGATGAGCATTAATTGAATTAGCGTAGTTGTTTTAAATGACAAAATTCGCCATTTGTCTAGGTACATTACTCGTGCACCGCATCAGACGGAGAGGTTTAAAAAACTTACCCTAAACAAATGCTATAAAGTATGCCGATTTGAAGTCTTAAATTACAGAAATTGAAATTAGAAATATTGTTGGCTAGTAAAAACGAAATTAAAATTTAGTAATTGATCTGTTAAAGCTGGCCGAAATTTGAGTGCCAAAATTTGATGCTGGCCAATGTACTTTTTCAAGATGAGTCCTCCCATTGATTTCGAAAAACTCATTTCATTATGTAATGTATCTGCTCCAAGATTTTTCTAGATCCTAGCCTAGTACGCTGAAAGTCTTTGGGTTGTTTTCATCTACATACAATATACATATTAACTGAAAGAATAAAAACTGAAAATTATGAAGTAGTGCTCTTCAGTTTTTCCTCAATATTTCTCTCACGTCCTTTTTACTTTTGAAAAGTTGTTCAAAAAGTTTCTTTTTTTTTGGTAAAGCAAAGAAATGTACTAATATTTCGAGAAAATAAAATGGTAAGACATTTCAAAAATTTTCGGACAACTGTATAATCACATTCTCAGCAAACAAAATTACTGAATTGTTTGTATTTGTATTTTATAACTAAGTACGAGTATAACGTCTGAAAGAGAATTTCACATTTATCTTTCACACGGTGGAAGATCTTTGCTTTAATAAACAAAACTTATTTAAATATTTCAAACGTAACAGAGGTTTGGTCATGGGATTCAGAAGAATCAGACTCACCTAAGTACGTTTTCTTACGATTAGATAGCTAGGTATTAAAATAAAGAAACGGTAGAGTGCTGATGCACCTCAACTTAACAACAGATTTCGCCATTAGTGTAGGTATACCTTACCCACGTAGGCACGTACCAACGTACCACATCGAAAGAAGAGGTTTAAAAAAAATTTACCTGTACGAGTAATGATGTTGAATCCGATAAATGAAAATAAGATTTTTTTTGTGAAAAAAGAACCCAAAGGATTAGTCTCCAAAGTAAGGGATTCTTAAAAGTTTTGAAAAGTTGGTTGAGATTTTTCAGGAATTCTGTAATTTTCTAGAATTTTGCTTCATTTTTAAGAATAATTTTTGAATTTTGGCCTCGTTTTGCCTACTAACATAAAAATCTGAAGAAATCATCATAAAATTCATATGTAGTTTATCGAATTCAACACCTGTTTTATGGTTGCGCACTCTAGCACTCCTTGCCCACTTTTACCGAGTGTGATGAATAAAATCATGAAATAAAACCGCGAAAAAAATACATTTCACGATTTTTCATTTCAATTTTAATGAAATTTTAGAAATCCGGCAGAAATGGATTTTCACTTACATTTTTCAACATTTTTAATGGAGAAATTTTTTGGATCAACTTCATACTGGACTGACGAAAAAATAAAATAACGATGAACTTAAATAAAATATTAAAAAATGAATAATATTGAATTTCTTGTTCTTGTGCATTAATTTAATTTTAAAATACATAGCTAGATTTAAAAGCTTGAAAAAAAAATGATTTTTTCATGCACCAAACCATTCATAGAACTTTGAAACGTGAAAAAAATCTGGGATTAGTTTTTCATCAAAATTGAAGTAGGTAAGTAAGGGATTTTGACATGGAATTATACATCCATGATTTTTGAAAATTAAAGTAACTACGGTTAATAAGGTTATATTATATCCTACAAGGTTTTTTCGCGACTGTGGTTGCTTTTTCATCATGCAATTGTAGTTGTTTTTGTCAATGATGATTTGAAATTTTGGGACGGGGTTCATGAAAAATTGTCAAGCAATTTTTAATTTGCACGATAAATTATTTTTTTGAATTCAATTTTATAAAAATCAGATATATTTTTATCGACAAGAAGTATTACGTAAGAATGAAAAATCAGAAAAATAGAATTTTTAAACTGATGTTGATTCTGCCATCACATTCAACTTTATAAATTATAAAAAAGATCAAGAAATGAGAAATCAGCTTCAAGTTGATATTTAAAAGCGAACTTAGCAACCAATGCAACTATTAACCAATTTATGGTGAAAGCAAAATATGCAAAAACTATATTGCAATCAGCGAATAGCTGATGGCTTGTTTCGACTGATTTCTATTTTTTTTTCTTCTGATGAAAAAATTGTTAGGTGGACTAGTTTTCAATCAATTTTGATCGAATAAGTATTCATGTGTCATCATTTCCACTCCAACTTTACAACAAGATGTCTAAATTCAAATTTAATCCCATCCGAGTAGTTAAAGAATTGCAGAAATGGCTACAATTTCGGACACTAAAAACGAACGTTTGAATTTTTAAAATTATACCTACTCGTTATTTTGGAAGAAATAATGGGGATGACAAATTCAAGATTGCTTACATGGACAACGGCGATTAAAAATTTATTAACTCCTTTATTACTATGATGTAACGGGATAAGTGGTGCCTATTGCATTAGTGTAAAGTTAGGTATATGGTGGATCAAAAGCTGTCAAGAAACAACCAGACCACAGCTTGTATAGAGACCAGAAAAGACGATTTCCAAGGTTAAAAACTGTCTCTACGTACATTAATTTAGTACATAGTTCTGCACAAACCTATATGTAGCTTTCAAGTACCTGGTACTTACCTACGCATTTGCGCCGCTTGCTTTGGAAATACCGTCCTTAATCTCGAGTATTTCGAAGTTTTGATTATTTGTACTTTAGTCTTCAAACGAATAATTATTTCTTGCAGCTGGAAAATTTGTGGAATCTGGGCTAATTCATTCGAAGAATGCATTACTTCACAATACTTCGAAGCTGTACAATTTCATTGAAGAAATGCTCACCTTGAAACGCAAATCAGATGGCAGGAAACTTGTTTTTAAATTACTAAAAGTTCAGATGAATATGAGAGGATTCACTCTAGAACAGACACCATTTACATAGCGATTCTGAATTCTTGGAACTCATTTGTATTTGAGAAAACAATTTTGTTGAAGAGTTTTATTGTATTGAAAAAATTCATAAATTTGTCGCATGTAGTTTGTATTATTATTCGATTTTATTGTATCTGCCATGAGTTTAGATATCATTGTATGCAACTGTGGTTATTTTTGAAAATCAGGCTGCTTCTGTTTCAATTGCAATCATGGCCCCAATTTTCTAAAATGTGTTAGGGTTCATCTGGATCAAAACACATTTCCTTTAATTTTTCAAAAATCAAGTGTGGAAATCCAATATCAATGGGAACAAACCTTGGGAAATAGTTCCTAAATTGAAGGAAAGGATAGAAAAATGCGATCGTCAATAAGCGATTTGTTTCAATTTTATATATATAGGTATTAGTATCCAGACATGTCAACTATTGAATGGGTTAATTTTACTATACAAGTGGACTGACCAACTTCTCAACTATAGTTGACAAGTTGGTCAGTCCACTTGTATAGTAAAATTAACCCATTCATTAGTTGACAAGTCTGGATACTAATACCTATATATATATTGTGAGGCTGACCTTATTGAGTACGAGTACGAGTACGCCGCGGCCGAGAGTAGTACCTCTACCTAGACCTACTTGTAATTGCGTTTGATTCACATAAACACATGATGTAAGCGAATAAATAAGTTAAAAATTTACTTACTAACGAAGGGTTCTGATTTATTTCAGTTGTTGGGAATGTGCATGGAAAGAAAATACTAGTCTCAATTTTCTTATTAACAATTTTTTTTCAATAAGATTAAAATTTACAGAAATTAATATTTCGCTACGTTGGTACTTGTAGAAGTCTGAGTTTGTAAATGATTAGGTAGGAAAAAAAAAAAAATGAATAATTTGAAAATTAGAAAAATCATTCGTGTTGTAAAAAAAGGCATGTTGAAGCAAGAACATTCAGCTGGAATTGGTCATTAATTGACCTGTACAAAATGATTATTGATCAGATTTATTCGGATCTGTCCTAGAAGTCAGTTCTGAACAGATGTAGGTGCAATCACAAGTTTGATCTGGCCAAAGGTTTGTTCAGATGAATATGAGAGGATTCACTCTAGAACTGACACCATTTACACAGAAATTCTGAATTATTTTTGAAACTTGTGATCACGTACCTTACATAACAACAGTTGTAGGTACTGTCCCAATTTTGTTAAGGGTTTTATTGTAATGAAAATCCATAAATTTGTCGTAGTTATTAAACGCAGTATTTCGACTCTATTGTACATATGTATGTACCATGAGTTTTGGTATCATTGTAAATTTTGTAAATCAGGTTGCTTCTGTTTCAATCGCAATTACAGCCACAAGTTTCTATTGGGTTCATTTGGATCAAAACACACTTTCCTATTATTTTTCATGCCTAGATTCAAATTTAATGTCATTCGAGTAGTTGAATAATTGCAGAAATGGCTGCAATTTCGAACACCGAAAACGAATGTTAGAATTTCTAAAATTATACTGCGTTAATTTGGAAGAAATAATGGGAATTACAAATTCAAGATTGCTTATACTTCTTCTGATCTACGTTATACGCCAAACGTTGCATCATCTTGCATGTTAGGTTTCCTCATCTGTCAATGTCATCTACGAAGTGCTCAATTGTCTTGGGAGATTGAACCTTTCTATAATGGTCCAACAGAGTGGTGGTATATGCAAAGTATTAAATACGTCAAGAGGGCACTGGAACAACAACAACCCAAAAAAATGATAAAATGTTGAAAAAAAGTTGGAAAATTGAAAGTTTTTTGAAAGTTTGAGCTGGATACAGATGTGGGGAAGTACACATTGGTCAAAAGTTTTGAAACTGCTCCCACTTCTTATTGTGTTCATTTGGCAATGACTTGTTGCCCAGCTTAATTGAAAACGGAAAACAACCCTTTCCAGTGACCATTATGGTTTTTTTTTAAATTTTAAAAAATCAGGTACCTATACATTTCATTCTTTTATAATTTATCAGTGTAATGGTGGAGCCGATGAGAAAATTCATGAGAACAAAAAATGTCCCAGTTGATATTTTGCAACTCGTCTGAATATTTTATTTCTAAGGAATGAAAATAAAAATTCTGGGTTTGAGAAATACCATTTTAAGTGCAGTGCACGTACGTATCAGTAATTGTACTAAAACACTCCAAAAATGAAATTATTATGACCAGAAAAGACGATATTCAAAGTTGAAAACCGCATTCTATAGTACGTAGTTCTGCACAAACCTGTAGTTAGTTTTCATGTCTAGTATATTCAGTTCTTTACTTACCTACACATTTGCGCTGCTTGCTCTAGATATATTTCCTTAGTCTCGAGTCTTTTATTATATGTACTTTAGTTTTCAAACAAATGATACAATTATTCCTTGCAGCTGGAAAATTTGTGGAATCTGGGCTAATTCATTCGAAGAACGTATTACTTCACAATGCTTCGAAGCTGTATGATTTCATTGAAGAAATGCTCACCTTGAAATGCAAATCAGATAGCAGGAAACTTGTTTTTAAATTACTTAAAGTTCAGATGAATATGAGAGGATTCACTCTAGAACTGACACCATTTACACAGCGATTCTGAATTTTTGAAAATTTATATTATGAAGGTTTCGATTTGTCCAATTTTAAGGGTTTTATTGTAGTGAAAATCCATAAATTTGTCGTAGTTATTAAACGCAGTATTACCTATTATTCGGCTTTATTGTATCTGCTGTGAGTTTCGGTATCATTTCATGCAACTGTGGATAATTTAGTAGGTAAATCAGGTTGTTTCTGTTTCAATTACAATAATTATGGCCCCAATTTTCTAAAGCTTGTTTCTGTTCGTTTGGATCAAGACATAGTTTCCTTTAATTTGTCAAAAATCAACTATGCAAGTAGATAATTTATATGAATTTGATCCAATATCAATGGGAACAAACTTTGGGAAATGGTTCATAAATTGATGGAAAGGATCATGAAAACAATTGTAATTTGATTGGAAAATGCGTTCGTCAATAAGCGAATTGATTCAATTTTAAAATTACTCGATGCTCTGGAATGGTTTTGCTCTTGACCTATCTAAAAAAATATTCTTCGAAAGCTGAATTTTACTTTCATATAAATTACTTGGGCGTTCTATTCATGTTCTCAAAAATTAAATTGCTAGTAAAATTACTAATCTAAAAATAAAGCTTAATATTCACAAATAAAAACTGTTGACAAAAATGACTTAGTATTTCAGAATTTCACAAGAACAAGTATGTACTTATTTTTTAAACTGCACTTTTCAGATAGACATGATTAAAGACATAAATCGCTAAAAGAAAAAAATAACTTACCAATAATTGTGAATCTTCCATGTTGATATAGTAACTTACGGCATAATTCGCAGGGAAGTGATCTCAAAAATATTGAAATTATCCTTTCTCCGCTTTGCTGCGTTGGCACTTGTAGAAGTCTGATTTTGTAAATTATTCAAAATATGATTTAAGTGGGTAGGTAAAAATAAATAATTTGAAAATTAGAAAAATCATTTGTGTTGAAAAAAAAGGCATGCTAAAGTTTGAACGTTCAGCTTGAATTGATCGTGAATTGACTTGTATAAAATTATTACCCTAAAACCATGTTTGATCAGATTTATTCAGATCTCTCCTACAGGAAATCCAATCATGTTCTGAACAGATGTAATGCAATCAAAAGTTTGATCTGGCCAAAGATTGGATCTGGTCTAAGTAGTAATCTGATCTGATAAAAACAATTTGTTTTCTCCTGATTGAAAAACAATTACTTACTTTTCCTCCACTTTTACCCTTCAACAATGCAGTGTAAGTCTTCATGTGAGATATTGAATTCTGGTAGGTAAGTTTAATCTCTATGGAGGAATTTCATTATATTTGGAACATTGGAAGTGATTTCTTAGAGAACTTTGGAGAATACAGGTACAGGTGCAACTATCGGAATAGTTTGAAATATTTTGAAGTTGTTTTTCAACTACAGTTCTGACTGGATTTGTTAAATTTGTTGTTGCTGACAAAATGAATTTATTAGTACCTAATGTATAGATAAGTATATTATTCCTGAAGTTTGGAGTGATTTACTAGCTTCACAGTAGATTCTGCCATCCTTGTTGAATACTGTCGCATTTGCATCATTTTGGATTGTAATATTAATTGACTTCCCACTTGCACCATCCTGTTCTCGTCCTCCGTTACCTCCTCTGACTGAAACTGTGAGCCCTTGCAGATTCTCAAACGTTTTGCCTATTCCCAAGAAATTTCCTCCTGGACCTCCTGGGTATCCCTCTTGACCATCTGCTCCACTTGGTATCCTTTCAGGTGGTGGTTTTGATGGTGGTGTAGAGATTTCAATATTATTATGGAAAAATAATTTAGGTACCTACATATAGGTTGAATTCCGCGCAATTTTCATAACATTTGATGTTAAAATGGTTTCGAAATGACTTGTTTTCAAATTTAGTAGGTACCTACCTATATAAAAATTGAATTCAAAAAACATTAATTTCTTTATTTAGATGCTCTTGTGGCACTTTTTTCATGATGTCGTATCCATCTAGGTAGTTTTAAAAAAAAATTAAAAGAAAACGAAACAGCAGTGATGAAACATTTATTTTGATGAATTGAAATTATTTCAGTCTATTTTAGGGAGACACACACGTTGATGTCATTCTCTGATGGCTGATCTTAATATATTATATACCTACGTATGAAATGTGTGAGCATGAGGTTTGCCTACAAAAAGTAAATGTCTGGTTAAGTAGATGATTATCAAGAAACAAAATTATATTCATACAAAAACATGATGTAAGCAAATAAATAAGTTTTAAATTTACTCAAGTACTAACGAAGGGTTCTGATTTATTTCAGTCGGTATTGCGACTTCTGGTATAATACATTCAAAAAAGAAAGTACCAGACCTATCTCAATTTTCTTATTAGAATTTTTTTTTCAATAGGTAAGATTAAAATTTACAAATAATAATTATTCTTCAAAATATGATTCCGTAGGTAAAAATAAATAATTTGAAAATTAGAAAAATCATTCGTGTTGGAAAAAAAGGCATGCTGAAGTTTGAACGTTCAGCTTGTATTGATTGTGAATTGACTTGTCCAAAATCATTACCCTAAATCCATATTTGATCAGATTTATTCAGATCTCTCCTACAGGAGATCTAATCTGATAAAAACAATTTTTTTTCTCCTGATTGATAAATGATTATACTTACTTCCTCCACTTTTACGAGAGTATCTGATTCTATTGAAGAACCATTAACTAGGTTACTATAGGACATGGTGACTATGGTGGGTGTGAGGCGGAAGGGAATGTATGTATGCCAGTGTGGCCCATTGCGTGGTTTACTTGCAAGTGCGGTTAGGTTATTTTGCTATACAGGGTGTCTGGTGAGTGGATGTCAAAACTTCAGATTTGGATATAACCGGGTACGACTTAAAAAAACGTTTCAGGACAAGTTGCCTATCTTGAAAATTGAAGGGGCAAAATTACATTTTAATAATAAACAAATAAAATGAAAATTTTGTTGGTGGGAACTGGTAGTACTTTGAAAACTGAGCAAATTTTGTCCCTACAAATTTTTGCCTAACTTGAAAATTGAAGGGGCTATGACCACATTTAGAATAAAAAAAGACTCGGAAGAAAAAATCAATAGCGAAATTTCAAAAAAATTGAGCAACCCTTGAAATTTCTCATACTTTGAATGTCGCGTAGCTCCTCCAATTTTGATCTGGGCCAAAAATTGAAGAGAACAAAATTTGATCAATTTTGAATTTAGAATCCATTTTCGCTATTGATTTTTTCTTCGAATCTTTTTTTATTCTAAATGTGGTCATAGCCCCTTCAATTTTCAAGTTAGCAAAAATTTGTATGGACAAAATTTGCTCAGTTTTCAAAGTACTACCAGTTCCCATCATCAAAATTTTCATTTTATTTGCTTATTATTAAAATGTAATTTTGCCCCTTCAATTTTCAAGATAGGCAACCTGTTCATATAACGTTTTTTCTTAGTCGTACCCGGTTATATCCAAATCTGAAGTTTGTACCACCACTCCCCGGACACCCATTTACCGTGGTTACAAATTGGTAAGAATGGTTGCCTAATTCATATTAACTGAGGCGGATGGTGCGCTTAACGCCTATTATTTTTCTGAATGTCCCACAGAGGACATCAGACGAGCGGACCTTTTAGACTGTTCATAATTGATTTTTCACTTTTTTTTGTTCTGAAAATGAGATTTTAGGCCCCAAATTTTTTGGAAGTGGTCAAAAAATTGAATCACGAACATTTATTCGTTTTTATCGCTAAATTTTAACCCACATTCACAGGATTCTTGTTGATTGTTCAATTTTTTTTTTTTTAATTAGATGACATTTCGATCCCTGATTTTTTGGTAACTGGCAAAGAAAGAAAAATCACTGGCAATTTTGTTTTTCTCGGGGAATTTTATAATCGTTTATTTATGTATTTGTGCATCTTGGGGTTCAGCGGTTTACGCTTTTTTTCCTTGACAACACCGTGGGAAAAACCTAAGCATCAGGGTAGCGAATTTTGACAATTTTTAAATTCAAAATTTTACTGTGGGACCCAAACTCAAAACTGGCAGTTAAATTTTTGATAGTGTGATACTTGGGTCAAGGGCAACCCCTGAGACCACTGTCCATGCAAATCTCGGGAAGGCAGACTTCATGAGGTTATCTGGTTAGCTTCATTGGTTAGTCGTTCCTTCTTATCGTTAGATTGAATGGAAATTAACGTGTCAAGATAATATTGATTTGTAACTGCGCTTAAAACGTCGCCATTTTTCTTTTACATTACCCTCGAGCGAAAGCTCTTGGGGTTTGTTAATTAACGAAGACATTATTAAACTTGATTTTAAAAAACAATCGCATTTTCTGATCTACAAATTACTTATTATTAATTATTAAATGAGCTAGAATTTTTAAGCACGACTGCGGATGACAAATTCAGGATTGCTTACTTCTGATTAATATGTTAAATTCCATAATTTAATAAAGTAAATATATATCTGATTAGATTATTGAGAAATTTGATTCTTACAAAAACACGATGTAAGCAAATAAATATGTAAGTTTAAAATGATTATGACGAAGGGTTCTGATTTATTTCAGGCGGTACACGCTGGTACGGCTACTCTTTTGGCTTCTCGTTCCACTTCTGCTTCTTGGTGTTTTGCGATTCCCAACGAAATTTGTGCTAGCAGCAGGTACCCGATGATGATATTTCGTTGATTAATCATTTTAAACCAATTACACGTAAACACGATTTCTATAAAATGACAGTACACCTAATTGGTTCTTTACAACGCGTTCGTACACCAATTTAAGTACTTGATGAGGTTGGTTACAAAGTTAGACAAACGCCACTTTTACAAAAATCGAGATAGATAAATTGATTCTTATAGGATTTTTAACGCTCTTTTCATTGCCGAAGTCTGTTATTTTCAAGATAGTACGTAAAAGGGTAAAAAACGCGCTCAAAGTTGCGCCTTAGTTTCAAACACAGACCATATCCAGGATATGTCTGTTTTTGAAACTAAGATGAAGGGATTTGCAATAAATTATGATCAGATGACATCAACAGGACGTAGGAATAATTTTAAAAATGTTTACGTCAATGGCTAACCTCCCCTCCAACCAGCGAGAGTTCGAAAGATTGAAGAATTAGAAAATTTCGATGCCCACTGTCGTATAATACATATTATAATTCTACATTGAGTGTTCAATTATACCATTTTTAGGAGAAAATTACAAAATTATCATGTTTTTGAAGGATTCATCATTTTGAGAGCTCTTCAATTTGACAAAAATGAACTGTGAATTTATGAATAAGTAAATAGTAAGTACACATACTTACAATAATTTAACTAAGTGCTGAAAATGACAATATAGATCTACTTCACTGTGCTTCATACTTACTGCTAATAATGTTTCGAGAAATAAAAAACTCGTTTTTTCAAAATTTAGATTTACATAGATTTTAAGAAAAAGGAAGGAGGGAAGGAGGAGGAAGCTTTGGGGTCAAACTTTGTAGACCAAGGATAGTGATCATTATTTCATAGCTACGAGTACCTAATCTTACTATGAAAAATTTCAGCATACAGAAGAAAGTTGAAACCATTGAAAATACAACCAAAAATGGGTACCAAATTTTGAAGTGATGGAGGGGAGGTGATGAAACAGGGATACAAAGGATGCGGTAAGTAGTTTTTTTTACATTGCAAGTTCAACTTGAAGGTTAGCTGTGAAAACCGCGTAAAAATAACTGAATTACAGCCAAAGTTGTGTGTTCCTAATTATGTGAGTAAAGAGTTGAGACGTGAGTGTGAGGCGAGGGTGAGTGGAAAAAATGTTTCTTGAATTCCAGGCATTAATTGCTACCTAACAAAAAAAATTGCACTCAAATAAGTGCAGGACGTTAGGAAATATACGTATTTCAAATTTTGAGGGGGGTGGACCCTCTTCAAGGGTGGGGGAGGGAGGGAGTATTGATTGTTTTTCAACTATCCCGTATGAAAAAAAAACTAGTCATCACCACTGGTAAAAAGTACCAGTGGAAAATCTTTATAATGGTAATGAAATTTCAATTCAATATTAGATCTGCAGAGACTGCATGAAGTACTTGTTACATTCTTCCCATTCACCTCCAAAGTACTAATATTTTTAGTAAAATCAGGCACAGATAGAGCCATAACCAATTTTATTAACAGGGAAACTGTTAGTTGTAAAATAAGAAATCACTTTTTTATTAGTTAACCTTATTATTTAATTGCAAAACACTATAACTAATAAAAAAAAAAAGTACTTACTAATGAAGGAATAATTTTGGGTGATGAACATTTGATTTACTGATATGAATGATGGATAGGGTAAGAGTAGAGTGAAGAGACGAGAGTCCAAATTTTTCCAACATCTCGAAGTTGATTCAAAGTATTTACAGATTATCGAGTTTTTTGTCTGAAAAACGTGACTTGAAGTGCAATGGGTAAAAAATCAAAGATTGATAGAAGGCAGAATGGAGAACGAGATATTTCATTTTTAATAATTTTGAAAATAATTTGCAAAAAAATAGAAGTGAAGGGATATATTTGAAGTTTTACACTCCAGCAGACTTCCAACTCAGTGTTCAGTCTGACTCTCCTTGATAAGAATTAAAAAAAAAAAGTGACTTACCTACCTTCCTATTTTTCAATCCTTATATGTGTAATAACTTAATAAGTAAGTAACTAAGTATGTAGAATAAAATCAATAATTTAAAATGGTTTGGAATCTTCGTAAATTTATTGAAACATTTTCATAATATCGAGACAAGAAAAACTCTTAAAATCACAGGTAGGTATCCATACAAATTCGATAAACGTGTAATTTATACAAATGCACGCGTCTCTACTATCGAACTCAAATCAGCCTTTGACGGTTTTTTTTTCAACAAAACTGGGCTGAAAAGGTCGACCATGATGAGAAAAACTTCAAAACTCGACGTAAATTACTTTGGGAGTCGATACCAAAATGTGGCTTTTAGAGTTAATTTTTCAATTTTTTACCATATTGAGATGAAAAGTTCACGTTTTCTAAAATGTGTTCCTAACGATACATAGAAGAATCTGCAGTTTTTTTTCTGCGTTTTTATTTGATTATTTTTCAATAAATTAAGACATGTTGAAGTTTTCAAGCGGCCATTTTGTAATGAAGCTTCAATAAAATGAGTCGTCATTTCTTCACACGAAGTCACTTTTTTTCAAAAATCAGTTTAGGGTTGAATTAAATTCACACTGAGGAGTAGAAAAATGTAGCCCATGTAGATTTTGAAAAAAAATTGATTTTTTGTAGTTAAAATGGCCTTTAAAAAAAAGAGGAGGGGAGAGAAATGAGCCGAGACCAAATGTGAGGCGATAAGAAGAAAATTTCAACATCGTTAACTATTTAGAATGCGAAAATTGTTCATTATGTTATCATAATAATCGATTTTTATCGAATTCAAGTCGTTGCAAAACACTAATTTTTCGATTTTTTGCTTGATTTTTTCACGAAAAGAGTGACTTTTCACCTCATAACTGGCGTATCTTTTCATTTTTTTCCCACTATGCCTCAATGTGATGTATTTCCAGTCATTACTTTGATGAAATTCAAATTCACTACAAAATTGGAGCATTCTGATAGCTCAAAACGCCGTACGTTGCACGAAAGTTTGAAAAAATGACTTACCTGGTTCTTTCCGTGGTGGGATCGGATTAATACAAATAGGTTATTCTTATTTATTAATGCGCTAGATCGCGCTTCATTTATTACTGGCTCAACCGTCAGTTTATTCTTTTTACTTTATTATTATTATTATTATTATTCGTTATTAAATGGTTGAAAATGACGTTGAATTTTTCCTTCTATACTTCTTCAACAAAAAAAAACACAAAACCTGAAAAATTATAAAATAACATCGAAATTGCCTAAGACTGTATTAAAGTAGTCCCGTAAATAAAAAATCACGTTCAGAACTATATCATATGTTGCAAAAATCACTAAAATAGTCTAAATGCTGGGACAGTTCTGTAAGATGTGATTGAAATATTTCGAGATGCCAAAAAAAAAAAAGGATCAAATCGGTTGGTAAATTATGTGATCGTGAAATGTCTGCTCTTGAACAGCAATAATCAGTAATTAGCATTGGTGGGTAAAAATTGAATTACTTATAGCTTACTTTTCCTAGATCAGGATTTCTCCAGATAATTTGCATTCTTGGCGATTGATATATTCTGGTCTTGAAAAAAAAAAAAATTGACAGTATAAATTTAACCCTTACACTGATACTGTAGTTATTGGTTGTCTAATAAGTTCGGAAAAAATCAGAAGCTTTCATGCACTACCTCATAGTACCTACTTAACTTACCTATACACATTTGCGCTGCTTGCTCTGGCAATACTGCCTTACTTTCGAGTCTTTTGACTAAACATTGTTTTCAAACAAATAATTATTCCTTGCAGCTGGAAAATTCGTGGAGTCTGGGCTAATTTATTCGAAGAATGTATTACTTGACGATGCTTCGAAGCTGTACAGTTTCATTGAAGAAATTACTCATCTTGAAACGCAAATCAGATGCCAAGAAATTAGTTTTTAAATTACTGAAAGTTAAGATGAATGTGAGAGAATTCACTCTAGAACTGACACCATTTACACAGCGCGCGATTCTGAATTTTTGGAACTTATAAGTAATATGTAGGTACCGAATTATTGATTTTTCCGAATTTATCTATTATGGCTATGAGGCATTATTTACTGGATACCTCGTATTAACCAGCCAACTTCAATTATCGTGAACAGTGGGTTAATTGGGGTAGTTTCACAATATTATGAGCACGAATTTAGCATTGTTTTTCTTTCAAAATCGAATTTTTAATTGTAAAAAAGTACTTACAATCTACGAAAAATGATTGTGTCAAGATCGATCATAATTATTTTGTAAGAATATCTTTGTAACGTGTGTATTTTTTTTTCTAACGTAGATTTATCCTTATTCAGCTTTAGTACATAATTTCAAATGCGAGAGGAAAAAATAATATTCACATATTTTGCAAGATGGTTCTTTGTTTTGTTCATTGACGATTTTATAATGAACTTCCTGCAACAACATAATTTTTTACCCTGTTGAAAAATGCGCAAAACTGATAACAACAGGACAAATTATAATCAGTCGTATTCTCGATTATGAGTATGTAACTCTTCGCTTTGAAATTTGAATACCCTCATCAATGAATGGAAACAAATCTTGGAAAATGGTTTCTAAATATCACGAGTACAATTAGGTAATTCAAATTTTCAAGCATTATTTACTGGATTGCTGGATACCTTATATTAACCAGCCAACTCCAATTATCGTGAACTGTGCGTTAATTGGAGTAGTTTCACAATATGGACATTTGAACTATTGGATCTGCAGTGGCTGCATGAAGTGTTACACTTTTCCCATTTTGTAGTGCATGCAGCATTGTAGACAATATTTTCACTACCAAAAGACTAATATTTTTGGTAAAATCAGGCACAAATGGAACCATGACCAATTTTATTAACAGAGAAACTATTAGCTGTAAAGTAAGAAATCACTTTTTTATTGGTTAATATTTACTTGCAAAAAAACAAATACAAAAAAAAAGCACTCATCATTGCAATAATTTCTGACGTACTTATTAAGGAAGTAATATATGTATTTTAGGTATTATTTATTTTTTTTTCGTATTTCGCTTTTCAGATTTTTTTTTCAATTTTTTTATTTGACCATGGCAAAAGAGTCAAAAAATTATGAATAATTTATTATCGATTGCGTTCTCTAAAATAGAAAACTGCTCGATTATTTATGTACTTTAATTTTTTTCATCTCTTCTATATTTTTAAGATTTTATCTAGTTTAGGTAGTGTTTTGAATTATGATATCAATATTGTATTTCTTTTTTGGGTGGAATTATTTGAATGTATGATCCTAAACTATTGTAGGAAAATGGGTACCTAACTTAGATAATATTTCCAGAAATCACTTCGTTCAGTTGATATATTATTATGTACTAGAATTGTTTGAAATGGATTTAAAATCCCTGCAATTTCTGTATTAAAAAATGTGTTTAAATGTTTAAAGTTGAAAAATTATTGCAAAAAATTAAAAAAAAAAGAGAAAGATAGGTACTGCAAAAATTGCGTCAGCTATAATTGTGGAGCATCATAAATGAAAATAAGAGTTTCAACCTATTCCAATTATAAGTATATGTAAACAAAACCTGAAAATTTCAACAAAAAAGAATACCTCTAGTCGAAATTTTCATTTGTATAGGTAACTGCATACTTGAATGGCTATAATTTAGATAATTATTTAATTTGTGAAGTGACCGATGATAAATTATGTGAAATGGGAGGTATTTTTGAACTTACAAAACAAAACATACACAAAAACTGAATGATGAAATAGCTTAGATTGTACTAATAGTTACATTATAGCTCACTTTTCCTAGATCAGGATTTTATGTTGTTCCATTCACATATTTGTGCTCAGCGGTCCTTGCAGCTGGAAAATTTATGGAATCTGGGTTAATTCATTCGAAGAATGTATTACTTCACGATGCTTCGGAGCTGTACGATTTCATTGAAGAAATAATACTTATCTTGAAACGTAAATTAGATGCCAAGAAACTCGTTTTTAAATTACGGAAAGTTCAGATGAATGTGAGAGAATTCACTGAAGAACTGACACCGCTTACATAGAGATTCTGAATTTTTGGGAGGTAATTTCGTTGATAATTATTTTTTCCGCGTTGTCCTTAGAATTGCCCATTTTTGAATTCTCGGGACTTGAAAACAACTTTTTTCATATTCCAGTGCTCTGTATAAATCTTAATCAAAATAATTTTGTTAAGGGTCTTTTTGTAGTGAAAATTTATAAATTTGTCATATACCTAGTTAACGCAGTAGGTATTATTATTCGACTCTATTGTACCACAAGTTTTGGTATCATTGTATGCAACTGTGGATAATTTAGTAAATCAGGCTGCGCTTTTGTTTCAATTGCAATAATGTCCCCAATTTTCTAAAATGTGTTTCGGTTCGTTTGGATCAAGACACACTTATTTTTATTTTTCAAGAATCAACTATGGAAGTAGGTAATTTATGCCCATGAATTAAATCCAATATCAATGGGAACAAACCTTGGGAAGTGGTTCATTCATCTACTTTTCATCCGCCTTTCTCCTCGCTCGCGCATTTGCGCATTGAAGGGAATACCGAAGTATCTTATTATTTTTGCAAACTTGTAGGTATGTTGATTGTAAATAAATTTGTTCGTTCGTTCATTCGTTCCTTCGGTCTTATCCAGGCGATGGGTGTTTTTTTATGCTTATGAAACAACGCTGTTCGAAAAAAAAAATCGTTGGAAAATTTACTTACTCATTTCAGAATTTTTATCAGGTAAGTAGCTACCAAATCAAAATAAGTCTCTCATTGATTGGTTGATCTCAATGCAATGTATAAATTGGGTAGGCAAGCAGTTCACTCCTTCAACAGATTCATTGCGAGTGGAATTATCTAAGAATTGAATGAATTACATTCTAACGACAAACAATGTTGAAAGAAATTAGTGGAAAATTCACGCTCTAAGAGTATTCCAGGATTTTTATCAATTTTCTATCAAGGTGATCACTGTAGCATATTTTGAGGTCCAATTTTCAGGCAATACGTCATGAAAACATTTTGTTGTTTTTGATATTCTTCATTTCCGATTTGTAAAATTAAAAGTTTTCCAGAAAGTTGAAGAATTTTCTGATTTAAAATTTTTCCAATAAGATTGATGTAGAAAGTGATGACTGAATTTTAATGTGTATTTATCCTTGAGGGACAGAAGTTTTCTTTATGTGGGTTCAAATTTACCTTCATACTCGAACTTGAGTTGATCAAGAAATTGCCCTGAAAGGGGCTACATTTTTCTTTCCAGCAGTCTTGGCTGCTTTTTTGGAAAAGGTGTTACCTACTCTTCTTGATAAGAATAAAATAAAAAAATTACTTACTTACTTTTCTATTTTGCGATCCTATTTTCGTTCGGTTTTTTGAAAAAAAACTTGAATGTATTTTCTCCAAACTGTCCTTTTCCTATTTTTCCCCCTTTTCTATTTTGTTTTCCTTTACCTATTTTCCTTTACACTCTACCTACCTCGAAGCCCTAACAATCAATCTTTTCCCTTGGAGCTACACCATACAGATTTTTACAGTGAAGATTTGAAACTGGTTTGTTTATTACTTTTAGTCACGTTTGTATTATTACTTGGAAGCTTCTTCTGACTAAAAATTACGTGAGAAAGGTGTATCTCAGAAACAACTCAAGATTTTGACTTCTGAGGAAAAACCTCAAAAATTTGGTGGAAAGGGGGTTTTTAAGATTAAATTACTACACTTTATTACTAAAATTTATGAATTACATAATTATTTGTTTCGTTATACGTTCAATTTCGAATCTAATTATAAGGTAAGGTAACTGACCTAGTCACAGCACCTGTACTTTCTTCCGCCTAATGAGAACGAGATGTATGATTCTTTTTTGGAGAATTTTTGGTGGATGTGTAATTTTCTGATTGATTCGTCTCTTTTGTGAAACATAATATATGCATTACTTATACGTGAACATGCTGGTATACAAATGGGAAAATAACGTTGAATCCAAATGAATAGTTGGATGAATTCTTGACATATCCGGTTTCCACTTTGCTGCATTGGCACTTGTACATAAAAGTCTGAATTTGTAAACTGTTCAAAATATGATTAGGTAAAAGGTAAGTAAAAATAAATCGTTTAAAAAAAGGGCACGCTGAAGTTTGAACGTTCAGCTTGAATTGATCGTGAATTGACTTACCAAAAATTATTACCCTCAAACCATGTTTGATATACTTATTTTCTAAAAAAAAAATGAAAAATGGTTCAAAAATGTTGAACACGATGACCCACACGATCTGCTGGATATTTGCTCGGAATGGGTTGTACACGATGTGGAAAATCGTATCGCTTTGTACCCCCTACCTCGAATTGCATTTACAATCAGTCTAAACCGCCTTACAAGTTGTTTTATCGTCAACTTCGATACTTAGTACGGGCACCGAACGCTATATCGTTTCAAAATCGCAAAAGAGTGCAACCGGAAAGGTACTTTGTTTCGCATTGTTTTTTGAAAACTGATCTTCCGGTATTCGTGACATCGCTCAAGGGAAGATCATTCAGGATGTACAACGCCGATTGGAATGAAATCGTTTCATTTCGCCTTTTCAAAGCTATCTACATATGAAAATGTCCCTACTATTTTCTTTGAAGTTACCACGTCTTGATTAAAATAAAACTGTACACGACATCATTATTCGTTCAATTTTCCATCTAATAAAAAATAATGTAAAAATAATCACTCGGGCAATGTTTAAAGTTAATTTAATTACAAATTAGCATCACGTAAAAGGAAATCTGTCTGTCGTACCTACATTGAATTAAAAATAATAACCATACAAAATTTGAATAACTTATTATATTATTCCCACGATGTTGCAAAAATTAATAATTTTTACAATTTTTCCCAATGGTTCAAGCTCAAAAATTTTATTCAAGTATGCTAAAAAGTATGCCAAATTTCGTAGACTCCTCATGATGAAATCAACGGAATTGAAACTGAAAGATGTGAACTGTATTTATCATAAATACTGTGATACCAAACTGAAATTTCATAATTTCTTATTATTCTCACGTTATTATGAAATAAGTAATGGAGGAAAATGAAGAAAAACAACAATTAGTTGGAATTTAGAATTACCTATGCTAAAATTTCGTCAAATATGCTATAGGTAAGGTAATGCTAAATAAAAGCTAAATGCTAGATACATTTTTCTGTATGCTAAAACCAGCTAAAACTCCTCACGCGATGTTAGATCTGGTATTAATTATGCCTAATTGGCAACACTGCCTAATGGAACAGTACTTTACTCTTTTCTCTGTGAATCTTTAAAAGCTTTTTGTATAGCTGATCACCGCTCAACACCAACTTACGATATGCAATATACCACAGGCAGAATTGTAATATGTACTTACGAAAATTTATATGAGCAGTAGATCCAGGTTGAATATACGTACGTATTAGTAGCTTAATCAATCACCAAAAAAAGCTTTTGGGGTTTGTTGATTAATTAATGAACACATTATCAAACTTGAATTTAAGAACAATCGCATTTTCTTATCTATCAAGATTTCTAAAATACATCTAGGTAGTCACTTGACAGGCAGAAAATTACTGCGCCATTTTGTTATTTTTCATAAAAATTTACATTACGCTCGCTTATCTACTCATTTTTGGTAAAAGTAAAAGTATTGGTTTGAAGTTGAAAATATGAAAATATTGCATCTTGAATTATCGTAAACAAAGTACTTACTTATTTTTCAAATGTTTTTGAAGAGGCTTAATTCCTTTTCGTTTTCTCTTACCTAAGCAAATAAGCATCTATTGGTTTTCAAATCCAGATGTGTTGAATTGACGATTCAAAACTACCTATCACAACTCGAGTAATTGTTCTACTGAGAATGAGTAATGGAAACAGGAAATTGAATTCCACAAACTCACAAAAAATACCTTCTGTTATATATGAATATGAGTAACATTAAAATGATTTGATTCCGGAGAGGAAAACAAAAGAAAATAGGTGTGTGGAAATTAAAAGATAGGAATACGAATCAGGTGGGTACATTTAGGTAGGATATAAGAATAAAAGGAAACCTTGAATTAATTATACACATTCACATATTTAACACAACGAGCTCACATGAAGTCATATAAATTCCATTTTCTAACAGACAAATGAAAAACAAAAATAAAAATCCTCTAAACCTTTCACTGAGACTATTAAAATTTTTAACACATTTTTAAATACCTACCTACTTAAGTACTTAGCTATTACTTACTAGTCACGTTTTGTATCAAAAACATTTTTATTTAGAGAAAACATTATCTGTGATTCTTTCCTATAAATTGGTCCATAAACATTGATGAGTCAACGAGATTTTCTCGACAGTTCAACGTACGTTTGGCTCCAACTCCGCTTGTCGTTGTGAATGGAAACCCCTTTTTTCGTCGATGAGGTACATTTACAAACAGTTGTTGTAACCTGAATTTTATGAGATTTTCACTTCTTTTTATATGTACAAATGGAAGAAATCATCTTGGTAGATAACCTCACATATTTTTAACAAATCGTTAGGGAAACGAATAACGATCCATGCGGATGTTTTGTTTTAAATCGCTGAAAAAAAAGAAAAGAAATGACTTACCTACCGTAATTTTAGCATCTTTCCAGGAAATTATTTTCCGGGCGTGATTTGTAATTTCAATGATGAAACAGAAAAAAATCCAAATAACGTAACTCATTGGTCGTCTACTCGTATTACGCCAGTTCTTTTGTTCCTTATTAGCTTTTTTGTAACGTGAATATTTTTCTTTCTTTTGATTGGTTGTAATTTGAGTATTCTAGTATAAAGTTTCTGTCTTTTCTCTCTCTCTCCTGATACGAACAAAGATGATTTCTGCACGGTGGCTGTAGCTTCTGGTTGCACCGCGAGGACACTAGATGTATTAAGCTGCTTTGCAAAGGGTGCAACAAGCCTTTAATTAATTTTTGGAAAAATTATATGTTATGTTTTCAACAAATTTGTTGGATGAATGGTTATAAGGATTCGAGCGAAAAATTTGTGAAATCGCTTTCAATTTTTTTTCCAAATTGATGCCCATTTGATAAATTATCAAATTAAGCTGCTTTTCTTCTGCATCTCGATCTACCTTATTCAGGTAATGCATGGTATTTTTATTGTTCTCGTTAGAGGTGAATAGTATGTTATTTCTTGATGATTGATTTCAATAGGTACCTACTTATAAAATGAGTAGGCAAGAAGTTCATTACTTGGAATTATCAAGAAGTGGAAATTTTAATTTTTTTACAATCAAAAGAAATTAGGGGACTGATGAAAAAAAATTATGGTATTTTGAGTATGATAGATTCATGTTTTCATTCGCTGTACGCAGCATAATTCAAGTTTGAACTGATCTGCCAATTGACGATGTCTGAATTAACCCTCCCTCCCACCAAGAACACATTTCTAATATTTTTAAGGACATCTGTTCTGGCCAAGGTGCCATTCGCGCATAATCTTATTTGCATCGTAAATTTTAAAGAATACATCAAATGTTTCCAATTTAAATTGTATAAATAGTTTCACAAATTTGTGAGATGTAATCAAATTTTTGATAGATTTCTCAAACCGAGAGGGTCCTTCCACAAGCCTCCCACACGACTGTGGATCATAACCTTCTCTGGCAACAATAAATTAACTAAAATAACACTTTACCTTCTGCTATATTTGTTCCTTCTTTTTTGAATTAACAATAAGTATTGTCTATGGGTGCGAAGGCAACATGGTGACGAATGGCGTGATCAATATCCATAACAATATGTGAGACCATTTTATTTAAAAAGAAAAAAATTAATAAAATGATAAAAAAAAACACGAAAGAACTTAAAAATAAATGAAATTTGAAAAAAAAGTAGTGATAGACGTGTCTGATGTTTATTGAACATTTTTGATGAATTTTGAACCCAAATTTGAATTTATATTTTTGGAATTTTCGAAAAGTATGATTCGATCAATCAAAATAGTTGGATTAAAATTTCGCGAAAAAATCAGACATTTCCACAAAAACGTTTTTCGAGCCTTTTTGAAGAATTTTGAGCCCCTATTTAGAGTAAGTTAGTACATACCTAATTATGACTCAAATTTGGGCTCAAAATTCTTCCAAAATGCTCGAAGTACTTTTTCGTGGAAATATTTGATTTTCTTACGAAATTTCAACCTATTTTGATGAGTCGACTTTCACTTTTTTTTAAAATCCCAAAAATCATAACTCAAAGTATGCCTTGAATTCCCCCCACCCCCACCCCAAAAAAACACGCAATGAAATTTCTCAAAAAAAAAAATGTCAAAAAAGCATTTTAAAAAATTGGAATTTTAGTGCCTAAGAGGCATGCAAAAGTATCTAAAACCGTTCGAAATGTCATAAAAATACCTACAAAAGCAAAGATCACTAAAAATGTAAAATTTTGGTTGAATTTTTCAAAATAGGTACACAATGCGTTAAAATTACCTAAGTATGTAAAAAAAAAGTCAAGTCTTGAAACCATAAGTGAAATAAATGCAGAATTACTTACTGATACTTGTTACCATGAATTTCAAATGTTTTTATTTATCATAGTTGGGTTGTATCATTTAAAAATTTTGAAAAAATTAATGTAGGCATTTTCTTATTATAACATTTTTTTTCGCTAAAATTAAAATTTACAGAAAGTAATAAGTATCGAAAATCAAAAGTGAAGTTTTATGCGTAGATATGTTTTCACAACTAAAAAAATATTCTTCATAGTTAAGCCGAATTTACTTTCACACTCCAATGTGAGTTGAATAAGATAATTACCTTACGAGGTGTTGAATATGAGCAATTTTCAATAATTAAAATGAGAAAAATCAACTTTATATTTCGACTTTATTTCAAAATAAAGTTGTTTTTTGGAAAAGGAACGTAATGTAGGTATTTTTCAAAGAAAAAAATCATTGAAAAAAAAGTTAAGTTACCTACTTATTTGTAAAAATAATTTTCGTTTATTTCTTTTAGATGTTCATTATTTGTCTGAAGGGAGGGAGCAAGATTTTAAAAAACAGAGTCAGATGAAACGAAAAGTTGCTGTGAAAATTTATGGAAATATACCTAATAGCAAGTGAAAAGTGCGCTTACATTTTACAATTTTCTTCAGGAAATCACATTTATGCTTGCAAATACAAACTTACCTACTGAAAATTTTAGTCTAAGCAAAATCCAGCTTACAACACTCCTAATATTTATATTTACCATCTCTAATGCAACGATTTCCCTACCTATAACTAAATAAAATCGTTGTGGTATTAAATTACTTGAATCCTTTCTAGCAGTCTCTGATGATTAGAAGAAACAGACGAACGAGTTGCGTTCCTTTGTGTGAGGCGGGTATCTATGAGTGTAATCTAAAGTATAAGTGTGCTGATAAGGTAGCTCTGATGTACGAGATGAATCGAATAAAAATTATTATCATTATTATTATTACTTGAGGACAAGTCGCATTTAATGAGGTGTACGTAGGTACTCTATGTTAAAGCGCTGGGAATCTACAAGAGTACTTACTGAAAGATAAACAGGCGAATTACGGAAAAATACACTGCCAACCGCCATCGTCAATTTCATGAAAACATAATCGCCGAAAAAAAAGGAATAGTCTGATCTTAAAACAAAGTACACATTATACAATGTATAAAAATTGTTTGAAAATTTTTCATTTAAAAATTAGTAATTCCTTTTTCAAGAAGAAATCTCCCTCAGCCCCTAAACAATATTGGTCCCCAAACGTTGGAAAAATCAAAAATGAAAAAATTCAAGTTCGCAAAAAAAAACTTTGCAATTTTTCATTTCTTGCTGAAACTTTTCTAAAGGGATCCCTTTTTCAAAAAACAAAAAAAAACTCCCTTGATCTACAACGTTTTAAGAATGGAACTCAGGAGAAAAATGGCACAGGAGACTGCATTTTTTTGAGCTGTAGGTCATTGAAAAAATTGGAATTGAAGTACCAAATTATTTTTTAAAAAAATGATTTTTTTTAGCTGTCGATACTGATGACGTTGCCGAGATAGTCTCTGTGTCCTTTCTGGATCTTTGGTAACTGCGAAGGTTAAGACGATTAAACCATTGCAAGAGATCTTCATGAAATAACTTGTTCATTTTGAATAAGTATAAATGTACCTACATTCGTGTACATTGACACTCCGCAGAGACGGACGATACGATGAATCGAACTTTTCGCTAAAAATGCTTTCAAAGATATCTTTGAGAGGCGCAATACTCAGATCAAGAAAAAAAACTTACTTTTTGAGTTCTCTCATGCACCTGAATGGTAATTGATGAATTTGTTATGTTTTCCCCTGAATTCTGACCTCCTTATACGTATGTACAATACTAAATAATTTTCGGTAACACTTTGATATAAATAAATAGGTATATATTTTTTCGCTAGTTAACTTCGATGGCTTGCCAAAGCTCTCATCATCATGTTCAAAGGGGTAGAGAGTGGGTCTCGTGATTTTCCCCCTGAATGATTATCTCTGCTGAATTGAAATTCATCTCATATCAGTACAATTTTGTACCGGGGATTTTTCATTTTTGTCATCTAAACGATTGATTTTATTGTGGAAAATTTTGAGAATAGAAAATGAAAGACAAAATTGAAATAATTTATGTAATAGCATATGAATCACCATTGATCAAATCACTTACCAGCTCAACAGTTCAATAAGATTTAAGTTCGAAAGTTGACGAACCATAAGAAATGAAAACCAAAGGAACACTGAAATTTGAAAAACTAGAGAGGAATGAACTTCATTCCAACGCAAAATAGACTTGTTGGGTTTTATTGTATTTAAAACTTACTCAAGATAGTAGAATTTCTATTTTGATTAGATATGAATATTAATATCATCGACTAGCTACGTTTCCGAACCTAAATCCATGTTCTAATAAATCGTAAACTTGTGAATAAAACAAAGTTACCTAAGTTTATGAAAAATTAAAATTGTCTTACCTTCATCAAACAATCGGTCCAAGGAAAAGAAGAGAAGTCCCACTGGCCTCAACGACAGTTTACTTCAGTCTCAATAATACATTATAAATTCTATAAAAACATTTTTAAAATATTTGAAAGAATAGTTAGAGGGAAAGGCTTTCTACTTACACAGTGCTGGAATTTCTAAACACTTGAACTTTGTTAAGTAAGTGGTTATAAATGCAAATCTCACCCATTTAGAATTAACAGAATGTAAACTGTCAATGGATCGCACAGTATTACAGCTCAGAGCTTGACGTTGCGGAAACCTCGGGCAACTGATGAGGAAGGGTACAACATTCTCATCAATCTCGTGGTAGAAGAAATGTCCATATGTCAGCAGAAATTTTTAAAAGATGGAAAGACATGGAAAAGTGGATCTGGGTGCTCAAAAGTACCCAGATAATAATACCAATGTGATTTGGTCGCTTCATCGGGGTTTTCAACTGATGAATCATTTAGGAGAAGAAGCATTATTACGTACGAATTGAGCACCTATACACCTAATCTTATACCTTTAGGATCCTTTTTCTTTTAGTTTGAAAAGTCTATAGGATGAGATGAATTGAGGCGAAGAATGTGTGTATATTATTAGGTTTGGTATCTCACACTCGTCACCGTCCGTATTCAAACTAAATTCCTCGTATTTATTCAATCAATCTCATTATCTCTAATTACCATACCAATATTTCTATCCCAGCTTTTAGTTGAAATCTGTTCCCACAAATAATGTTTTTAAATGTAATGCACCACATTAACCTCTCCATTAATCAGTTTTAACCTTAAAAGGCGGCCAAGAATGACGCTATCCTAATGATAATTGTAAAATAAATAACACGATTTGTAAAAAAAAAACTAATAATGAAGATTACTTGACTCGATGAATTTTTTGATGGCACAATTATTTTTTCCAACTTGTTATTTTACTAGGCAGTTTTTAAAATGTATGAGGTTACTCTACCAGCATCAAGTTGGTCAGTAGGAAAAAAAAAAGATTATTTACTCAAGAGCGCTCGAACTTACCAAGGAATTACTGAACTGTGAACATAATTTTTCGTTAATTTGTGTCGAATGAGATCGCCGATCTTACTTATTCTGGAGCACACAAACCAAAGAATTATAAGGAGCGAGACTCCAGGCTGAAAATGCAAACCTACGAGGTTCGAGTCATAACAAGGGAAGAACAACGAATGTTCATGGGACTCCCTTTTTTTTTTTTTTTGGCGGAAGAGTGTGTGATTTGAATTGAAAATTGATGATCAAAGAGTCATACCTATCTATCTTATTCTTAAAAATCGTAAGATGATCACAAGTAAATACTTACTGCAATTCCTTTGAAGCACTTGCCGTTTATTTTAAACACAACTCTTATCGAACAAACTTTGAGTCACTAATTGAAACACGGGCAATAAAAAGTTGAAAAAAATATTTTATTTCTTAATTAAATTAATATAAAGAACACGAATTCAACGAAAAGAAGAAGAAGAAGAAGAGGAAAATCAAAAAAGTTAAACTAGATGAACCAGAGCCAATTTCAATTAATCAACTATTAGAGTCAATAGAAGATAACTTTGATAAAAAAAAGATGCACTACCCTCTCTCTTTTACCAACTTCAGATTACTTATGGAAATGGTTAAAGGACAGCAAGACCCTTATCCAAGTGTCACACATTTAGGAACTTGATTGTAAATAATTTTTGAATCTTTTAAGCCAGTCAAAAAACAAAAAACAAAGAAAAAACAAAAGAAAAATCAAATCAAATTACCTACTTTTGGACTATTAAATCAAAACAAAATTTTAAAATTTTCTACAAACATGAAATTTGTAAAAAAAAAAAAAAAAAAAAAAAAAAAAATTGCTGGAAAATTTCAATCTTTTCTCACCCCCCCCCCCCCCGAAAAAAAAAAATTTTTTTTTTTTTTTTTTTTTTTTTTTTTTAAATAGTCTGGTATGAATTTTCTCATTCAATGGAATATAAATGGTGTTTATAGCCACTCTGGTGAACTCAAGACTCTCATAAGCAAATTTAACCCTGAAATTATTGCCTTACAAGAGACACATCTCCGCAATCATCACTCTTTTAACCTCCGAAATTACAGCTCTTATCGTTTCAACTTTCAAGGAGGAAATAAAGCTTGTGGAGGCACAGCAATTTTTGTAAAAAAAACTACCTCATCATCTACCTTAAATATTTCTATAGGCAATATCCAAGCAAATGCAATAACTATTGAGGCTCCAAATTTCTATAAGTCAAAAATATCTGTCTGTAATGTTTACATCCCCCCTCACCAGGTCATAACAGAATATGAATTAGATCAACTTTTTGCCCAAATACCAAAACCTTATATTGTTGTAGGGGATTTTAATGCCCACTCCAAAACTTGGGGATCAAGTATCACAAATAATAGAGGTAATGTAATTGACAAATTTCTCCTGAAAAATGATACTTTCCTTCTAAATGAGTCAAAACACACTCACTTTAACATTTCTAATGGTACCTATTCAAACATTGATTTAGCTTTTTGTTCCCCAAACATTTCCCATCTTTTGAACTGGAACCCCCATGATGACCTTTATTATAGTGACCACTTTCCAATTAGCATCAACATCCCTCTTCAAACTCAGAAACCCACACATGAAAAATGTCCCAAGTGGATTCTAAACAAGGTAAACTGGTCACATTTCAACAAAAAAGTTCTCCCAATTGACTTTACACCAGATGATCTGGACACTATAGTTTCATATTTCACAACTTCTATTATCCAAGCAGCTGAAGAAACCATTCCAAAAACTTCTACCAAAGTTCCCAAAAAATCTGTCCCATGGTGGTGTCATGAACTAAAAACTGCAATCCAAGATAGAAAAAGATCATTAAAAAAGTACCAAAAAAATCGCACTCTTGACAACCTCATTGATTTCAAGAAAAAAAGAGCTATTGCTCGCCAAATCAACTTATCTAAACAAAGAGAAAGTTGGAATAATTTCATGTTGAGCATCACCCAAAGCACATCTACAAAAGAAATGTGGAAAAAAGTTCAAATCCTTAAAGGAAGTTATATACCTACTGAAATACCCTACTTAGTAGATGACAACACTGAAATAAACTCAATAGATGACATTGCAAACACCTTAGCTAGATCCTTTGCAAAAGCTTCTGCAACTGCCTCTTATAACTCTGCTTTCCAAACACTAAAAACACAAATAGAATCCACCCCCTTAGACTTTTCATCTCAAAATCTAGAACCATACAACTCTCTTTTCTCTCTTGAAGAGCTAAATCATTGTCTAAACTACAACATTAAAGATTCATCCCCTGGACCTGATGAAATACACCCTCACATGTTAAAGTACCTTTCAGACACTGGAAAAGAAGATTTACTTCAGTTATATAACAAAATTTGGACTTCGGATTCCTTCCCAAAATTATGGAAAACTGCAACAATCATTCCAATATTAAAACCAGATAAAAGCCCAAATCTGGCATCTAGTTATCGCCCCATCTCCTTAACTTCAGTTCCTTGCAAAGTACTTGAAAAAATGGTTATTAAACGTCTTAATTGGTATATTAATTCCTCAAACTCTCTTAGCATTTATCAAAGTGGTTTCAGAAAGAAAAGATCTACCCTAGACCACCTCTTCAGTCTCCAAAAAGAAATTAGTTCGGCCTTCCAGAATAAAGAAAGTGTTCTTTCAGTCTTTTTTGATCTTGAAAAGGCATTTGATAAAGCCTGGCGTTATAAAATTCTCCAAAAATTACATTCCATTGGAATTAGAGGACATTTGGCTTACTTTATTCAGAATTTCTTAACAAACCGTACTTTTAGAGTGAGAGTTGACAATACATACTCGGAGTTTTTTGAAATTGAAAATGGAGTCCCCCAAGGTTCAGTTCTTAGCACAGTCTTATTTATACTTTTGATTGATGACATTTCCAATGTTGTTTCTAGACCCATTTCTCTGAGAATCTTTGCTGATGATATAAACATTTCCTTTCGTTCAAATAATATTCAACTAGCTCTTCAAGTAATCCAAGAAACCCTTGGAAAAATTGAATCATGGGCAGATTCAAATGGTCTAACCTTCTCTGAGTCAAAAACCCACTGTATACTTTTCACCAAAAAAAATAAGATTCCTCCAGATCTCATCCTCAACTTCAAAGGACACTCTTTAGAATTCAAAACCACAACTAAATTTCTTGGCTTAACTTTTGATAGAAAACTAAATTGGACTCCTCATTTTCTAAAAGTAAAATCAGATATCATGAAACGCCTAAATCTGTTGAAAATAATCAAAAACACCAAGTATAAACCATCTCGCAAACTCCTACTTCACTTGTATAAATCTCTAATTCGCAGTAAAATTGAGTATGGAAGCCCATGTTTTGCAAATATCTCAAATAAAACTTCAAATATCCTAAAAACAATTCAAAATTCAGCCCTAAGGATCTGTTTAGGAGCCCTCTATTCCTCTCCAATAGATAGCCTATATTGTGAAGCAGCAGAATTACCCCCAGATTTCAGAAGAACTCTTATAACAAACAAATTCATCTCAAATGCATCCACCAACCCTTTCCATCCACTCCAAAACTCAATTAACCCACCCAACCCCCAACATTTTGATCATATAGAAGGACCCATTTCTAATTTCATCACAATGTTGAATGATCTTCAAATCAATCCCAAAACTCTCATCCAAAAACCAATATTATACCCCCCTTGGCTTCTAAAACCTCCTGAAGTCAACCTACAGCTTATTAACTACCCAAAAAATAGCCACTCTCCATTAGTAATAAAACAGAACTATCTTGAACTTTTATCAGAATACAAAAAATTCAATCTTTGCTTTACAGATGGATCAAAAATACCAACACTTCACACAGGATATGCATACTCTATAAATGATAGAATTTCAAATTTTAAAATCCATAACTGTTCTTCAATCTACACTGCCGAACTCACAGCTATTTTCCACTGTCTCTGTGACATACTCACTTATGAATCAGAAAATAAGTCCTTCTTAATTCAAAGTGATTCCCTCAGCTCACTAACTGCTATCCAAAATCTTTTTTCCGATCACCTTCTAATTCAAAATATTCATAAAACTCTATTTGACTTACAAAATTCAAACTTCTTCATACAGTTTATGTATGTACCCAGCCACGTTGGAATCTTGGGAAATGAAATTGTAGACATTAATGCAAAATCTGCCACCATCCTTTCTCCCCTTATATTTATCACAGCTGACGACCTCAAATCTATCTTCACCCAAAGCACACTTAAGAAATGGCAAAACTTTTGGTCCCTCCAAACCACAAACAAGCTCTTTCAACATAAAAAATTAGTCCATCCTTGGAAAAACCTCTCCCACTTAAACAGACTTGAAGAAATCATTATAACCAGACTGAGAATTGGCCACACAAAAATCACACATAATCACCTCTATGAAAAGGCCCCAAAACCCACATGTCAATTCTGCCTCTCAGAACTTATATCTGTCCAACACTTACTATTTCAATGTCCCTCCTTACATCAGCACAGACTATCCCTACAAATAGATGAAAGATCCCTATTCATACCAGACGACCCTTCCGAAATTAAAAAATTCTTAGACCTAATTAAAAAACTTGACCTTACCAACTCGATTTAAATCTTATACGACGGGTGTAATAATCAAGTAATTACAAACACCCAAAAAAAAAAAAAAAAAATAAAACTCGAATAATACGTGTTAGGTAGGTAATTTAAAAATTATAATAATAATAGATTTGGGGCTACTATCCCAAAATATTCACTGTAAAAAGTTATTTAAAAAAAAAAAAAAATCACTGAATAAGAAAGCGACATCAATATTGACTTACCAAAATCACAGTTTGTTGTTCTTATCTGGAATTGTAATACTGTAACTGGATATTGTTTTGTCAAGAAAAGGAAATGCATAACCCCTTCCTTCATGTGAATGAGTTAAACTTTTACCCAGAAAAAGAATTTTATCTACTCTTCCTTCATGAAATTCACGGCGTCGAGGGATGGATAAGCTTCTGTTGTTATAAAATGTCTGTTGCTCTGGTTTATATCTGTATTAAACAAAAAAAGTACGGGTGCCATTTATCGGCAAGACAGATTAAATCATTCGAACGACAGAAAAAAAGTGTATTGCACGACAGATGCTAACGTCCCAAAACCACTTTTTTAATGACGGAAACAGTTTTCAACAATCGCACGACAACAAAAATTGAAGTGCACGCCAAAAAAATCAAATGAACGCCAGTGTATGCCCGACAAATAAAATGAAAGGGAAAACTTTAATTGAACGACAGAAAAAGTGAATTGCACGACAGAAAAATCCCACGACGAAATCGTGTTTTTGAACGACAGGGATTCAACGACAGTTTTGGTCATTAAAACGACAGCATTAAACGACAGACCTTGAACGACTAGCATAGAAAATTCACGCCACGAAAAAGGGAATGCACGACGAACATGGGAAAGCCCGACGAAATTATTTCAATTGCCCAATACCCCAAATTTTTGTCCTCTCGTTTGAATTAGTGTACATGAATGGAGCAGTATTTGTGAATAATGAATGGTACGCTTGTTTCAATAAGTGATATCTTCTACTTGCGTGAATTGTGTCCCTTTTTCGAGTGAGGTGGCCATCTCACTACCAATTTGGACGAAGTCATATCAATGGGCTGTTAACAATGTCCCCATTGTAGAAGATACCTGCACTTCCGAAGGTCAACTTTTCTTTGCTGCTTCCTTCTCAGCGAAAAAACCGATTTCAGACCGCATAGTAGAGAGGTATACACGAAAGTAGGTATGAATCATGGAAAGCATTCGACGAAATGAAAAATGAGATGTTCAGTGTCTGGGCTATTTCTGTAAAGGATGATGTACGACAATCAAACTGCACTTGCCCGTTTTTCGCCAAGAACACGTTGTGCAAACATACGTTGGGGATGCAAATACGACTTGATAAAGTATCTGTGGCAATAGAAGCCAAAAATGTGCCTCTAGGGCAGAAAAGAAAGAGGGGTAGGCCAAGAAAGGCTAAAAAGGCACTCCTCATCTAATCATTCATACCTACTTACTGTTCTTATGTTATGTACGTTGATATCTTTAATTCTTTAATAATTAATCGTTTTTAGAAATTTGATTTTGTGAATAAATTCGTCGCTATTATCATTATGTGGTCGTTCATTTCCTAAAGTCGTCGATGCATTTCATTTTGAGTGCCATTTATCGGCACGACAGATTAAATCATTCGAACGACAGAAAAAAAGTGTTTTGCACGACAGATGCTAACGACCCAAAACCACTTTTTTAACGACGGAAACAGTTTTCAACAATCGCACGACAACAAAAATTGAAGGGCACGCCAAAAAAATCAAATGAACGCCAGTGTATGCCCGACAAATAGAATGAAATGCATCGACGACTTTAGGAAATGAACGACCACATAATGATAATAGCGACGAATTTATTCACAAAATCAAATTTCTAAAAACGATTAATTATTGAAGAATTAAAGATATTATCAATGTACATAACATAAGAACAGTAAGTAGGTATGAATGATTAGATGAGGAGTGCCTTTTTAGCCTTGCTTGGCCTACCCCACTTTCTTTTCTGCCCTAGAGGCACATTTTTGGCTTCTATTGGCACAGATACTTTATCAAGTCGTATTTGCATCCCCAAAGTATGTTTGCACAACGTGTTCTTGGCGAAAAACGGGCAAGTGCAGTTTGATTGTCGTACATCATCCTTTACAGAAATAGCCCAGACACTGAACATCTCATTTTTCATTTCGTCGAATGCTTTCCATGATTCATACCTACTTTCGTGTATACCTCTCTACTATGCGGTCTGAAATCGGTTTTTTCGCTGAGAAGGAAGCAGCAAAGAAAAGTTGACCTTCGGAAGTGCAGGTATCTTCTACAATGGGGACATTGTTAACAGCCCATTGATATGACTTCGTCCAAATTGGTAGTGAGATGGCCACCTCACTCGAAAAAGGGACACAATTCACGCAAGTAGAAGATATCACTTATTGAAACAAGCGTACCATTCATTATTCACAAATACTGCTCCATTCATGTACACTAATTCAAACGAGAGGACAAAAATTTGGGGTATTGGGCAATTGAAATAATTTCGTCGGGCTTTCCCATGTTCGTCGTGCATTCCCTTTTTCGTGGCGTGAATTTTCTATGCTAGTCGTTCAAGGTCTGTCGTTCAATGCTGTCGTTTTAAGGGCCGATTCCGCATACTTTATTGCATAAGCAGCAGGCAGAATCCTTGACTAAGATTCACACGTTGCAAGTTTACTTAATTCATATACATTCACTTTTAAGTACTTGATCATCTCTGATCAAATAAATTTACTTGTACTTATTATTTTTCATCGTGAAATAGAATGGATAATCCGTCAATTAATTAAAAAATCAAGTTACTTGCGGTAGTTTGAATTGAATAAACTAGCAGCGTGTAAACCTTGCTTATCAGCATGCATCTTCAGATCTGGAGATCTACTGAACAGAATTAGATGAAATTTGAAATATATATACTTTGAAACAATTAAAAGAAAATGTCGGAAGCGATTTTCATTTGATTGAGTATTTTTCGCAGAATTTGAAATTGAAAATGAACGAAATTTGAACACTTTTCAATCATTGATAATTCCAAAACTATTCAAGTAATTAAAAATCCCATCCGACATTTTTTTCTAATTGCTTCATAGTATCTATATTTCAAATTTCATCGATTTTCGTCGGATAGATCTCAAGATCTCAACACTCGAAAATCAGGCGGACCGGGTATGCAATCGTGTATGCGGAATCGGCCCTTAATGACCAAAACTGTCGTTAAATCCCTGTTGTTCAAAAACACAATTTCGTCGTGGGATTTTTCTGTCGTGCAATTAAAGTTTTCCCAAATGTTTTTAACACGTGTAAAATCGGTGGAATTTCTACTTGACAAATATTTTTTGATTTTTCTCTATTGTTAATGTTATTGAATGTAAAACTAAAGAGATTACTTACTCCACTTCTTGTTTTGAACGTTACGATAAAAACACAGGACAAAACAATTTTGTACATTTATATTGTCTCATCATTCGTCCAGTACGAATCAGAATACGTAATAAGGTAAGTGAAAACGAAATCATAATAAAATGAAATAAAAATTGAATTTAAAGAATACAACAGGACAGAAAGTATAAGTATGATAAAATCATAATGAATTTTAAACTATATGATGGAATAAGTAGGTATTTAATCAAATGTAGATCAAAACAAAAAGTAAGTAAAGTATGTACAATGAGAGTACCAAAATTTGAATAAATAAAATAAAATAAAACATAAATAAATTAAATACCGAATAAAACAAAATTAGCCTATGATAGAACAAAAAAAATGGCTGCAATTGAAAATAAAACTGATTGCAGTGAAACTAAATTAAAATGAAGCTAAAAAATTAGGTAATCAAAATGAAGTTACAATATCTTTACCTAAAACGAACAATACTTTCCAGCTTATTTTTGCCATCTTCAATGATATAAATATTGACAGCATTACAAAACTCGTCAGTATCTTCTCTGGTGTAATTTATCAATTGTTCAATTGTGTATAATGCTTTTTCTCACCCACATTTTAATGACATGACATAGTTATAATGAAAATTAAGTGTAAAGTAGTCATTTTGTAATTATGAGTAGAAGTGTGGGGGGGGGTGTAAGCATTGTAGGCCTATGGAACACCAGAGCGTTTTCTGTCATAGATTGGTTAGCGATTGAAGAGGAAGGAAAGGCTTACCTTTTCGCAATCTTTTCAATGAATGATTAATTCCTGCTTCATAAATTGTTAGGTTTGATGTGGCTTTGGCTGAAGATGACGTTGATGCCATATTGGATATATTAAAAAACACGAACACAAAACTTTTGAAAAAAAACACTTGATTTTCTCAAGAGAAGAGTTGCGATCTTCACTGATATAAATACTCGTATTGACAGCATTCCAAAACTCGTCAGTGTTTTCTCTGGTGTAATTTATCAGTTTTTTGATTGCATATAATGCTGTTTCTTGTCCACATTTTAATGATAAGACATGGTTATAATGAAAATTAGTGTAAGGTGGTCTCTGGTCTACTTATGTGTCACCACAATCATTTTTTTTTCTTGAAAAGCATTTTATTTTGTACCTACTTATGAATCCCTGCAAGTTTTAAAACATTCAGAATTCGGTTATCTATTTCACGAGGTAATGTCGTGTAATATATATGGTCATGACATAAGACATTCTTTTAAAAAATACATTTTTTACGCCTTTTAACTTGACCAATGGTTTACAAACATGGCGATTTTTGATATTCACTGGTTTACAAACATGGCGATTTTTGATATTCACATTTTTTGTTTCAATTTTTCGAGCACTCTCTAAGAATGAGTGAAAATCGAGATTTTTGAAAATTTGATAGAAATGATTGCAAAAAAGTAGGTTTTGTTAGCCTTTTGTCTGAATATTTACTACACATCACTATGCGGGATTGCTGTCTTGATTCTATTAATTTACAATCAACTTACTTACTGAGTAACAATTGTTTTTAAATGAAATAAATTGGACTTTAATTTTGATGTTGATAACATGAAGGTCAAAAAGCAAATAACACGCAACAACAAAAACGATCATTCAATCGATCAACAATTTCTTGACACTGGAGGTGGTGCAGAGCTTCTACCTTTATTAGTACGTAACTGAATTAAATATAAAAAACTAAAAAATATCACGATATTCTTACAGTTTTTAGTTTCAGTTTTGATTCCCCCCCTGTTTTCCCCATCAAATTCGTAATATTTGGGAAATTTATTGGAAAAATTTAACTGCTATAAATCAGTTTCGCATTTTTCAGTTTTCAGTTTCCTGTTTTAGTTTTGGTTTTCCATCACTGCGTCTAGGTTAAACTTATTATTCACATAGAATGTCTATTTAGAGACATAAATATCCTGTTCAAAAAAAAAAAAAAAAAAAATGAAAATGATTGAAAATTGATCAAATTTATCTAACAAGTTGTCTACATTATAATCTAGTGTTGAAAAATCCTCATGTACAACAAAAATATCAATACTACCAAAAGTCTTCATCTTCACAATGGCATAATGGGCATAAGTTACATTATACAAATGTCATGAATCATTAAAATGGAATCTAGTAGATGTACTGGGTAGTATTGAGGCCCGGTATTCCAAAACGACTTCTGTCTATTTTTCAAACTTTTTCAGGAGAATGAAAAAATCTGTTATCTAAATGCTATTACTAGGTACAATAAATAATACCAGTAAGATAGCCCATCACTGAAATACATCTGGTGCCTGTAATGTTTTGGCTGTGGCTCAATTTATACTTAAGTATACTTAAGCTATACTAAAAAAATTACGATTTAATTTAATGAGAAATTCTCGAGTAAAAAATTACCTTACCTATTTAAAAGAATTCATCGAGTATTAGTATCTAGTTTTTTGGTTTTCTTTTCTTTAACACAGTGGAAACAATAACGTCAATGCGTGGAAAAGAATAGAAAAATAAGAGAAAAAAAGTCATTGTAATCGTGAATATTTGAAATTATTTTTCAAATTTTTGGTGTCCGCAATTTTGCAGCTTTTTCATAAAATGTTCAGGTATAAAAATATTGACGAAACAAATATTCGCAAATCGCAGTAGGTTTTCAAATTATTTGACCTCAAACAAACGTTCAAAACAATAATAAAAAATAAAAAATACTCGTTCTCTAATCTCTTCTCTTTGATTTTAATTGGGAGAACCATAGAAATTGTTGGATGATAAAACCGAAGTTGAAAATGCTTAGCAAAGAGCTTTGTTGAAGAAACTGAAAGTGACTTGGCAAGTACAAAGGTGTCTTATGTGTAACGTAATACGCAACACTTAAGACACTTTTCTAAATAATGTGGTGCGTCAAAGAATTCTTCATAGCGATTCTAATAGGGTTCCACTTGGTGGGCGAATCCTAAAAATCTTGTTTTCCCTGTTCAATGTTTGAAATATCCAAACATGGTATTTTTTATTGGATAGGTAGGCGAAAACACAATACTTTTGACGTTAAGAGTTTGATTTTTGAATGATGATTTTTTCTGAATAGAAAAAAGCGAGTTCTATTTTTAACATGTGTAAAATTGGTGAAATTTTTACTTACCAAATAAGTATATCTTGATTTTTCTCTATTGTTAATGTTATCGAGTGTAAAATTAAACAGATTACTTACTCCACTTTTCGTTTTGAACATATATACCTATACATCTCTGCTCAGAGTAAAATGAAGGATAGGTAGTTTGAGTATTCTGAACATTTTTTTGTGGTTGGGTTGAAAATGGGCTTCTAGTTTTTAGAGTTCAGACCCTAAAGCAAAAAACAGAGTGAGTTTTTTAAAATTTAAGTTGTTTTTGTGGTCAGGAGAGACTGTCGAAGTTGCTAAAATTGCCGTTTCTAAGCACTTTTTTACGTAAACTGATTTCCTCGATTTTTGATTTTCGAAGTTTCAAGTGCATAGTTAACACTAATTTTTCTAAATACAAAAAATTCAATTTGAGCTTCGGGTGAACACACTTCCGTGCCACGATTACGTGGTGGAGTAACGGCAGCGTCGCACGCTCTGACTTTTAAAATATTATTTAAATATAAAAATCTTCCATATGCGCTTGAAACTTTAAAAATCAAAAATCAGGGAAAGTAGTTTACTTTAAAAAGTACTAGAATCCTAAAATGATCTTGGTTTTTTTCGCAAAACAATACTGATGTCGCCATAAACTCTTAAAGTAGGGCAAAAACGGTCATTTTTGCAACTTTGATCATCTCTCCTGACCACAAAAACGACTCAAATTGAAAACCCCCACTCTGTTCTTTGTTTTAGGGTCTAAAGTACCGATTAATCCAATTTTCAACCTGAACACGGTTGCCAAGTATAATTTAAATTAAATTACATAATCGCATGAAGTGGGTACCTACCACTTGATACCTATAGAAACTCCAATTGAAATAAAAATATCAAAATCATACCAAGTTCGAATCAGAATATGTAAATGAAAATGAAATAAAAATTGAATTAAAAAAATGCAACAAGACGAAAAGTATAAGTACGATAAAATCATTATAAATTCAAAACGACAATGAAATAAATAGATTACTAATCAAAATTGACATGAATTAAAATAAGACTGCAACTGCATGTAAAACAACACTCATATAAAAATCAAAACAAAAAGTAGATAAAGTATAATATGAAACCTAAATTTGAAAAAAAAAGTAAACATGAATAAATTAAGTATAGGTGCCGAATAAAATGAAATTAGTCCATAATGGAACAAAAAAAAAATGATTGCATTTAAAAATAAAACTGATTGTAATGAAACTAAATTAAAACGAAGCTGAAAATTAATCAAAAAATGAAGTTACTTACATTATCTATACCTAACACGAAATAGGTATTGGTACTTCAAGTTTTATCTTTGCTGTCTGCATGTGATACAAATATTGACAGCATTCCAAAACTCGTCAGTGTTTTTTCTGGTGTAATTTATAATTTACCAGTTGTTCGATTGCATATAATACAGTTTCTTGTCCACATTTTAATGACATTACTTACATAACGTAGTTATAAGATAAATTAAGTGTAGAGTGGTATATTCTTATGTGTCACCACCATGATTTTTGTTTTTTTTATCTTCTTGAAAAGGATTTTATTCCGTACTTATGAGTTATGAATCCCTGCAAGTTTTAAAACGTTCAGAATTCGGTCACCTGTTTCACCAGGTAATGCCATGTAATCTGGTCATGGCATACTTATAACATTTTTTCAAAAAAATTGATTTTTTTAAACTTTTTAACTTGATATTCATCACAATTCGTCACCTTCTACGAACACGGTTTGCAAAAATGATAATTTCTAATATTCACTACTTTTGTTTCAATTTTTTTGTAAGCACTCTCTAACAATGAGTGAAAATTAGGATTTTTGAGAATTTGATAGAAATGATTGCAAAAAAGTACCTATGTCTTGTTAGCTGTTTTATATGAATATTTATATCTACCTATTACATAAGTACCTATGTGGGATTGTTGTCTTGATTCTAATTTACAATCAACTTGCTTACTAAGTAACAATTTTTAAATGAAAATTAATTGCAGCTTTTGAATCCAATCGCCTCATCTTAAAAATATTTATGGTACGAAAACCAACAAATAAAGTTCAATGAACTTTTAACGTAGGTATAATTATTAATATTTTGATGTTTATAACATTATAACATAAAGGTCCAAAACCGAATCACTATGTAACAACAACAGTGATAACGATCATTCGATCGATCAACAATTTCTTGACAGCGGAGGTGGTGCAGAACTTCTAACTTTATTACGTAACTAAATCAAAATATAAAAAATGAAAAAACATCACAATAACCGTAACACAGTTTACAGTTTTTAGTCTCAGTTTTGATTTTCCCATTTTTCCCATCAAATTCGTAATATTTGGGAAATTTATTGGAAAAACCGAACTACCATAAATCAGTTTTGCATTTTTCAGTTTCAGTTTTCCATCACTGCGTCTGGGTTAAACTTGGTATTCGCAAAGAATGCCTATTTAGAGACATAAATATCCTGTTCAAAAAAAAAAAAAGAATGAAAAATGAAAAAGAATTGAAAAAATATATGATTGAAAATTGATCGAATTTATCCCACAAGTTGTCTACATCAATCTAGTGTTGAAAAATCCTCATGTACAACAAACATATCAATACTGCCAAACTTCACAATGGCATAAATACAAATGCTGTGAATCATTAAAATGGAATCAAGCAGATGTACCTACTGGGTAGTATTAACGCCCGGTATTCCAAAACGACCTCTGTCCATTTTTCAAACTTTTTCGGGAGAATGAACAAATCTGGTACCTATCTACTCGTAAATACGATTATTAAATAAATAGGTACCAATAAAGTAGCCCATCACTGAAATACATCTGGTGCCTGTAATGTTTTGGCTGTGGCTCAATTTATACTTACCTAAGCTACATTAAAAAAATTACGATTTAATTTAACAAGAAATTCTCGAGTATAAAAAATTACCTTACCTACTTAAAAGAATTCATCCAGTAATACTTGTAATTTGGTTGTTTTTTTGACGGAGGACGCAGGGGGACGCCGTCCCTCCAAAGAAAAGTTCGAAAGTATTGAAAAATTTTCATAACGATTAAACAAATGAACGAATTTTTAAAAAACGACAAAATGAAAATTCGGAAATTGTTCTAAATCTAAAATTTAGCATTCAAGTTTTTACCTCAGTAGTGAGTGTCTACTAGCAAGAAAATAGCAAGAAACCAAGAAAAAGGCGAGAAATTGACATGAGTGGCAAGAAAGCAAAAAAATAGTATAGAAAATTCCTTTAAAAAACAAGAAAATTTCCAAAGAATCCAAAAAATCTCTGAAAAATTGAAGTTATCCCACCAATTTTGAAAGGTGTTCAGATCAGAAAAATCGAATCCTTTCATTAAAATTGATGTTGTTCTACATTTCAAATTACAAATTTTCTAAAGCTTTTGCCCTCGCTTCGCTCGGGCTATTCAAAATGCTACTTTCACCTATTTTAAGAATTCAAAAATCGAGTAGGAAAATTCCAAAAATACTCGTAATACCCAGGTAATACCCAAACTGTTTGAAAAGTGCGAATTTTTCATTTTTTCTGAACAGGGGGGGGGGGGGGTATGAAAATTAGGGACTTGCAACTTCAATTTAGCGTCCCCCTCAGAAAAGAAATACAAAAAAAATGCCTGCTTGTAATCCATCTTTTATTTATTTATTTTTTTTGTTGAAAGCAAAAAAAGGTTAATTCGCCAAAAAAAAAAAGGATATGCTTATTAAAATATCTAAAAATTGTTTGAAAATTTTACATTTTTAATCTAGGTAAATCTTTCCTAATGACCTATTAATATTGATGCCCCAAAGTCGGAAAAACAACAATGCCAAAATTGAAGTCCGCAAAAACTGAAGCCTGCAAAAATCTGTGCAGGTTTTTCGTCTCTGGTCAAAACTTTTGTCAGAAACCCTTTTTTCAAGAGAAATCCTCCGTTGGTCTGCATCGTTTTGAGAAATAACCCAGTCAAATAGCGGGAAAAAATGGGTGAACCCAAACATAACTCCAGCCAAAGGCTTTTTTTGTGAATATTGTCTGGGGTGGTATGATGAACTACATACTAAAATCTTCCGGCCCTACCCCTGGAGCTCAATCCCCCCCTCTTCCATAGTGGAATCAAAGATCCCCAAAATCAATTTTTTGTCAAAAACTTTCAAAATACCATTGACTTTTTAGTTGAAAGAGCTTAGTGATCATTTCATCTCCTCTCAAATACTTATCAAATGAGCTATCGACCTACTCCCTAACCCCAAGGGGGATGGAGCTACCACCCCTCAAAATGACGTGATTTTAATAATTTTACATTTTATGACTGGGGACTTGGAACCTGTTCTAATTAACAAAATAAAGTCAAAGTTGGGGAATGGGATTTTTTAGAGCTAGAGTTGACCCCTGGAACGAGGAGAGTGAAAATTGGAAATTACAGATAAGTCATTTTTTTGGAGGGGCATAATATGGCTCCTAATGGATGAAAAGGGTCCAAAATCATACCATTGGTCAGGGTCAGTACCCCCGTCTTGATAAACATATCCAAGTTTCAGCTTCCTAGGTCATCCCCACTCCTTTTAAAGTGGAGAAAACTGAATTGAATTAGCGAGAATGTGAACGAAAAATAAATAAGTTGCATGGTTTTTGGTGTGAAACTTACCAATAAAGGAGGTTGAATAGTTTATAAATTAACTTCCTGTTGCAGGTTCTTTTCGTTCATTTTAATCATCTACACCCAAATCAGTTATTTTTAAATTAGATATTGACGAGAAAAATAAAATTTTCTCACCTTGCATAAAAACTTGTCTGGATCATTCGTGAATGAACATATTTTCATTTCGACCCTTCTTCCTTCATTACAGACTTCCGCAGTGATATCCTATTCCTATTCGACAATTTACCTTCACTCTTGGTCAATCTGTAGGAAAAACACTCGACAAACGAGTGACCTCGATGCTAATTAATCCCTCGCCGCTACACCTCGTACTCGAATAATGTCAACATATCGCCACATACTCGTATCATTGCACTCGACGATGCTATAGAGCTATATAGATTTACGAAAAAGCAACGTCGCGTCGTCATCGATACACGCAGCAAAGCATCGCGACACAACATCCGAGTGATGGGTAAAATGGGAAAAATGACATCTGCAGACAGCGTTTTAAATGGCAAAGTAATAGCTGTTCTGTGTAAGCCGCACAATTCAGGCGCTAACATTCTTTAAAAACTTGTTTATTTTTATCAATCGTTCCACTCAACTTCACTTACATTTTAGAGGCAGTTTTGAAAAACTTTCAACTTGTACAGATATACTTACGAGTACGTCTGCGGAATACATACAAGTGAGAAGGCTTTTTCGTGGCGAAAAAAATATGCTTTGTTAAGTTAGAAAATAGAAAGGAAAAAACACCAGAGGGAAGGGACGATTAGCGAGTCACACTTATTTGATACTTACCTACTTGCTATTTGCTGCTGAGTTTTTTTTTATCGATTAGGAGTTGATGTGGCATCATTTTGAGGACTGTTTTTTCTTTTGAATTGGTTTGAAAGATAGAATTTTTTAATAACACGAGTAAAAAGTTGGATTAATTTGAAACAATTTTTTTAAATATTGTGAAAAGACCATTGTTTAAATTGGTTTGTAATGGTTCACAATATTGCGGTTTTGATCTTGTTAGGTATAATAACTGAAATGATAGATTTATCATTCAACTATTCCTTATCCGCTCGTTGCATTTAACGAGCAAACTGCTGTGTGCTGCGATATCTTTACTTTTCCTTACATTGAAACTTTTCAATAATGACTTACCATGATCCACTATTCGGTTTTTTTTTTGCATTGGTGTTTGTAATCTTCACAAATTAAAAATGATGATATTTCACTTGGCTTTTGACCATCGTCATCATTTTTATCTGTGTAAAATTTCACGGCGTCATCCACGGCTGTTATCTTCAACACCTAATTTCTGAGAGCCCCTTAACTGGCAGAGCATCTGTTCAGAAAATGATAATTTAAATATTTCTCATGCAGAAATATGATAATAATAAAATATACCTAAGTATTGCCAAAATATTGCTTATTTTCCTTTGAAGTCAGCCTCCTCCAGTCTGACATACCCATTGCCTAATTTTATAATCAAAGGCTGAGGGGGGGGGGGTATTATACCTGAAGGTTAGGTAATTTTCGTTTGTGACAAAAAGTATTTAGTATAGTTTGAGTCTCACCAACCGTGACGATTTAGTCACCTATTTTTACAGTGACAAACGAATAAATGTTAAGTATACACACGTCAAGTTGAGTTTAAAAGATTTGCGCTATCTAGTTATAACTTTCTTTTATCACTTATCGCCTGATTTTTAAAGTATAAATAGGCTCTAGCATAAAAATCACTGAAATTTGCAACAAAATCTGTGAAAAACAGCAAAATTGAGAAAAAATAATAGGCTATTTAAAAATTACTTACTTTAGCAAGTTGTTTTCCTATGTAACTTCTCTCATGATATGGTTTGATTTGAGGAATTTCTATCACATCATTAAGCAGGTATTTTGTGTCGTTATTTCGGATGCTTTTTACGCTATCATTGACCCGGCCTGGCCCTTGCAGACAGTGAAAACAGTATTGTTGTACGTTTAAAAAGTTGAGATGGCGATCCTGGAATTTCATCTGAATGGCACTTAACCACGAAGAGCCAGTTTTACTGTTGCTCTCAAAGTTCAAGAATTATAGGCTACGCACAAAATAGGTGCACTAAACTTTTCCCAAAATTTATCAACAATAAGTTTTTCCGCATGCATTTTTGTAGCAAAAATTGTCACTGCCTCATAACACACACACCAAGATATCGATGAAATTTTCAGATAAATTCGCAAAAAGGTGTTCAAAAATGATTAAAAACACGTTAAAATGATGTATGTACTACATAAAAACACTCAAAAAAAAAACATTGAAATTCTAAAAAAAAAAACATTAAAATTCTAAAAAAAAACACTTTAAAAAGCAACGAAAATTTAATAATTTGCAAAAAGAGCACGAATAAGTGTTAGAAAAAAAACTCAAAATACATTATTGAAAATTACTTACTAAAAAGTATGTACATAAACAAGTTTCAATAAAATTTCGTAAAAAATATGGCGTAGAATAATTGAAATTGAGTTGACAATAGCCCACGATTTTAAAAAAAGTATCGAAATGAGCGAAAATTAGTAAAAATTAGACCTGAAATTTGCCATAAAGTGACGTAAAATAAAATCCAGAAAAAAAAATCATTGAAAGCCGATGTTCTCTATCTCTATTCATGATTTTAAAGTATACAATTGATGTACATAGATTGGTCAATAACAGAAAAGGATAATGATAAATGTAACAACTACAAGTAAGAGGATTATTGCTTCTATTGGTAAAGGGTCCTCTTTCGAAATTTTTCTGATGAGAGCCATTATTTTTCTTTCATGCCCCTCATCAATGGCAAGATTAGAAAATGATGATGTTGAAGTAGATGAGACAGGAGATGCCATATTTCAAAAAAACAAACAAAGGTAACTTTTGAAGGGAAAAAACAGAAAAACGTGATTTTTAAGAAAAATAAGTACTTACAAAAAAATTCAAATTTTTGAAAAAACTCAATTTTTGTCAATTTTAGAAAAAAGGAATGAGTGCACCTACAAGTACAATCTAACTCTGAGGAAAGAGATTCAACTGTGAAAAATGAGGATTTTACTGTTAGAAAAATTCCATAAAATATCGTCAAAATGACCTATGAACATGAACAAAGCATTAAAATTAGTAATACAAATCAATAAAATGATAAAAGTTGAGCGAAATCACTACAAAATGCATGAGAAGCTGTTGAAAGCGTGTTAACATGATATCAAAACTCAAATAAAAGTTTTATCAATGTGTACATACCTACTTATTCGATAAAAAAAAAAAAAAAAATAGTCAAATCACCCTAAAATTTGTTGGAAATTAACAAAAGAATGCACAAAACTTTGTTGAAATCACTTCTAAACAGAAGTAAAAGTATTGAAAACTTAATAATTTACCTTACCCAACATTGATGGAATTTCAACTCCGCGGATCTTCATATACCATCTTGGCATGCTGTCCGTCTGTTTGTTTAATGACTTATCAGACTGCTGTCCGAGAAACATTTGAAAAAAGTGCATTCTTATCTGGATGACACGGAAAAAAATTAATTTGTTTTGTGACGGTAGGGGATGCGCCCACAGCTTCCACCTAAAGGGAAGATGTGTTCCCTCGGAGTGGCAGCACTGACTAAGTAGTGCACTCTGTCGGATTAGTTCGAGTATAGCCACTCCGCCATTAGAGACGTTACAAAACGTTAAGTATTTTTTCACTGGTGTTCCGGTTCGGATGCATTTCAGAGCTTCCACTTGCAATCGATATTGCAAGTGCTTTTTTTATAAATGTTTGTGCTTTTTATTTGTAACTTTCATCGCCGGGTTTATATCAGAGATGTTTACAATAAAATTGTCACATCATTTTGCGGTCTATGATCATTTAGCGGTGTCTCGTCACCTTTGCTGTTCGATACTCTTTCGTAAGGATATCAGTCAAGTTTAGGTTCCCTGGGCTTAATATATCGTGGTCTTGACTAGCCTATCCCTCTGAATACCAAGGATAGTCCCAGTCACCACAGTTTATTTCCTAAAAAATGATAAGACTCCTTGTTAGTTAAGAGAATTAGACATTGACCTCTGAAAAATTCTGATGAAAGGAGACTTTTTTAATGTGTGGAATACCACCCTAAACAGCATACTAAAAGTCCTCATTGCTAGGGGGTGTGCTAACCTCAGTAGAGGACAGCACCACCCCAAATATCAGTTTTTCAGAGGTTTTCTTCAAGTATTCAAAAATCACAATTTCAGAGAGAAAAAAAAGAAAAAATTCTCCAACAAGTAAAATCAAACTGTAAGGAGAAGAAATTCAACTGTGAAAAATGAGTATTTCACAGTTGGAAAAATTCCATAAGAAATCGTCAAAATGACCTATGAGCATGAACAAAGGATTAAAATTGTTCAAAAAATCATGAAAGTTGAGCAAAATCACGACAAAATGCATGAGAAGGTGAAGGTGTTGAAAGCATGTTAAAATGATATCAAAACTCAAATAAAAGTTTTATACCTATTACGTAAAAAAATTACCAAAATAAATCAAATTGCACTAAAATTAGATGACAACCCAACAATTGATTAAATTTTAATAGAATTTTATGATAAAACAACGCATGAAAAGGTCAATGAAAACTTCCCGAGAATTTTCATTTTGAATACAAAAAATTTTGAGTTTGGATCCATAGTCTTCTGTTGTGAGATATTTATTGTTGTTTTTTTTTTAATAGAAATTAAAAAAAAAAACATTTACATATTATATAGGTCTGGTATCCAAAGGTGCATAAACGTACCTATACCTATACTTAAGATGTTAACTCTATTGAATAACTGTACCAGGTTTCTTGAAACTATGTATGTACTTGCGCTTTTTTAACCTCTTCGTGTAGTGTTTTCATCTGCAATTCAATTTCTGTAATATTTTGCAAAGTAACATTGAAATAAAAGTGTAATATGTACCTATTTCAAGTTTTTCTTCTGAAATCGGCTTCTTTCTTTTGAGTAATAGTATCAGCCACTTAAACTGGGCCAACTGGGACAACCCCTTATAATAGAGAAGTACAAAACACAAGATATTTCACATTTTTTGGAATTTAATAAGTATTTAGACCTGATAAAATCGCTATAAGTATTGCTGGTGTTGGTTTCATTTAGATTTCTATCAGAAGTTATCTTGCCCTAAAAAAATTGATAAATAAACAGAGAATAATATGAGCTAATTTTAAAAATTTTGGCTGGTTGAAATCAATTTCAATTTGGATATCGTCTTCTTCAGAAAAATTATCTTTTTTTAATGTAATAAAAATATCGACTCCAAGTTTTCTTCAACTTCTTCATGAAAAATATTGAATTTTTCTTGACAGTCAAAGTTGAAAGTAAACTTTTTGAGAGAAATTATTGTCAATTCCGGATTATCCAAATAACACTTCACAATAAAAGAATTGTTGAGAAATTTCAATTTATAAGTTATCAAATTTGTACATTGCAAAACAACTGATGAAATAGGTGCATAATTTAGGGAAGTTCCTTTAAAAAAAAAATGAAATTATTTCCATTTAAAGGTTGATGCATTAGCCAATACAGAAAAAGAGTATCTTGAATAATATACATTGAAAATTCTCAATATGTATAGGTACCTACAATTTAAAAAAAAAATCAAATTCAAGAGTATAAACTACTTATAGAATGATAATTTTTATACGTATTTGTATTTAGCCTTTTGTTAAATTTGGAACAAAAACTCATCACAATTGAATACTGATATTATTTTATTGTAAATTCAATTACTCATCAATAGGTACCTAAGAAGCTTTTGGCATCCAATGTCTTTCATTATTAATTATTTTCGTGCTTATTTTCGTGCTAGGCAATAAACTTTCTTTTACTGCTTATAGCCTGATTTTAAAGTACATATAAATAGGCTCTAGCATAAAACTCACTGAAATTTGCCACAGAATCAGTGATGAAACAGCAAAATTGAGCAACATTTTAAAAAAATTACTTTCTTGAAAATTTTTTGTACCTCATGAAATTTTTTCGTTTTTTCAACCTCAAAATCACACCTAATCCTAATGATGAATTTTCTGCATATTTTTTGTGTTTTCAATGGTTTTAATGTTGTTTTTTTCCTCAAATTTCTTTTAAAATCACTGAAATTAGCCAATTTTGAGGAGAATAATGAATAATGAAAAAAACCATTAAACAAAATGAGAACGTTATTTTCAGTAATATAACCAAACTAAACATTGGTAACTTAACAAAAACTCAACTTTTCACAAAACGAAAACGAAAAATTACTGCTTTACCTATGCATATGTAGTACTTTTTCAACTATACCTGTAATATTGGAGCAAGAATCGCGTCAACTGGAGGTAACTACTTTGAGAGTCAAATAAGGGCTGTAGGAAATCTGTTTCCTTTTACTTGTACGTAGGTTGTTAGCGTTTTAGCAAGGCCTACGCATAAATGCATTTGTAAAATATCACGTTAACATAATTTAGGACATGTTATGATGTCATGTTTTTATCAATTAGATTACTAAAAAGAGGAGTATTGAAAGAAAATGGTACACATGACCGAATTATTCACGCATTTATTTTGATATAACATTAACCAGCACACTATAGTTGCCTTCTTCAGCGACAGTAACATGAATGAATGCATTTTTCACAATTACACAAAGTACAGAGATGAACACTTCGATATCTGAACCTAATTTCATTTCAATTTCGTATTGATATGAGAAGTCATTGTACCGAAATGTTGGAATTTTTCAACAAAAAAAAAATGGAAGGAATGAAATGTTCTGGTCAAATTTTTTCTGTCTAGATCTTGAAAATGGGAGAAAGGAATGCGGTTTCAATTAGGTTTTGGAAATCAATTTTGAGGAAATTGAGGGAATCTGTATTTTCCGGTGTGAATGTTGACTTCAATTGAAGTTTTTTATTTCAAATATGACACCGACCGCAATTCTTCAGCTCAAGTTCTCCCTGGATACCTAATTGTCAAAATCTAGAGGTTGAAGAGTTTATAAAAAATACAGGTACTTACCCTACATACCTACCTATGTATGTATTATTCTGAAAATTGTGGTGTTTTTTATTCTCAAAAATATTTATGTACATCAACAACATTGATTTATTGTTCTTGATGGATTTTTTCCCAATTAAGTACACACATGAAAAAATATGTGCTTTATTGAAAATCGTCGATATTGAATTATGAATAACCACTTACAGTATCAAGCGGCATTACAATTTTTGAATGTCTATTATTGTGTGAGAGTATGTCATTTCATGCTCTATGTGTATAAATATGTACCTATTGAATTATTTGATAATTGCCGAATTCTTTAATTTTATATTCATGATACCTAGATTCCACCGTGTTGATAGACGACTCAAACAGTTGGTAGGCCTCATGCCAGCAAGCAGGGGGATACATAATCCAAACTTACAAAGATGCAGATGTTCCCTCTTTTATGCTCCTGAGCTCTTCATTTTATTCATCATTCTTGCTTGCTTCAGCATGATTAAATTCATTGATATCCTGATCGAATACACGAGTGAAATTCAATTTTTCCCAATTGTACATGTACTCTTTGAGGTTGGCTTGAAGATTTGGCAAGTACTCGAGGTCACTATCCTAGTTTCCTAACCACAAAGGCTTGTAGGTATGAGGGAATTTAGTTAAAAGAAAAGTTTCATACCTATTAAGGTATTTACTATGTTATACTTTGGCACCACCAAATGGTGTCTTTCCTCTTTCCATTTCAAATGGTGATACAAATTGAAGATTCTCATAAAGATTTAAAAAACTCAATAAAATGAGAAAAAAAAATGTATCATGTTTTTTATTCTCAAAAATGTACTGTACATTCAATAGTTGAAATATATCAAATTAAAAAAACATAACTTTGGGCCTAGCCTTTGCAATTATTACTTTGAACAAAATTCTTCTTAATAAGAATAACTACCATAGACAAATATAGTAAAATGTCAAGAAGATTTCACTATTGTATAAGTAAGTGAAAAACAAATGTACAAAAATACCAGTACTCCTTATTATACATATGTGACATGTGTGTATCTGTATTATATTGTATTGTGAAAAATCTTCTTGTGTAATGCTGGAGAATTTTGATGCTAGAAGTATAACATTAAAAATAAAAGCAATACCAAATTAACACTTTTTGACATCTCAACTCCTCATGAAAATTAAATTCATAACATGGTTTAGAGCATGCAGTTGACATTTCCTACCTTTCTGGTTGCTCAAGGAACTCATTTATACACATAAGTTTTGGAATTGGTCCACTGGGGTTTAACTTATCCTCACCTGGTCATTAGGTAATTGGATGGGTATAACACAGTCACTATACTGTTTCTCATGGCTAAGTGGGAAAACCAGTGCGCGTGTAAAGTCCTTGTTGTACTTCACAACCAAACCTGGGTGATTACCTTGGAATTGGTGTCCAAATTTCCTGTACAGTAATCCAGGGCAGATTACCTGTTCACCATCATAGATATGATCAAATACAAACTTACAAGAGCACCAGAAAACAAAAAAATTAGTGATTTGTACTAGATGAAATTATTTGTAACCTATGTGTATTTCTTACTGGGGAAGGAGAGAAATCTCGCAGATGTCTGTCTCTATGGCAATGACCTTCAATTCAAAGTATCCAAAATGGAAATTTGTTCAATTCAACTTCATATCAGAAAAAGTGAAATTTTGTTGATTGATGGCAATTTTTTTTTTTTAATTCAGTTCTCGAGCAAATGTTTTCGGAAATTCAATATCCCGAAATCACCCCCCCCCCCCCCGATATCTAAACCTTGTTTTATTCCAATTTCATATTGATATGAGAAGTCATCATATGTACTAAAATGGAATTTTTCCACAAAAAAAAGGGGGGAGGAATAGAATGTTGTGTTCGAATTTCTCCTATCTGGATCATGGAAATGGTAAGGAGAAAGGAATCGGAAAAATTCCCAAATTATGGAATTTTATACCAGACTTCTGCATCCCAATGCGGTTCTCTGTTTCCATGTGAGTCTCTCTTTGGAAGTCAATTTTCAAGAAATTGAGAAAATCCCTATTTTCCAATGTGAATGGTGAATTGAATTGAAGACGTTTTTTATTTTAAATGTGACAACCTAATTTTTTGCCCTAGTTCTTTCTGAATAATTTTTAATATAGGGGTTGAAGAGTTTAAAAAAAATATACTCATCCCTACGTAGGTACTTATATAGTACTTGTACCTACCTATTATTCTGAAAATACATGTGATGACTGGAAAGATGATGTAAAATATGGTGTAAAAATATAAAAAAATATGATGTCATCTTACCATATCTTACTGTTTCAAATCCGTATTCTGATGTGAGTTTGATTCCGAAATTATGGTGATTGAACATTCATGTTTTGCTGGAAGAAAAATACTCACTTGGTAAGTTTGTTTTGTACAAATTTAGGTAATCATCAAAATAATGTAGATGAATTGTTGAATTCCCAATTGGGGGCGGGGCAATATTTAATCCTTCAAATTTTTGATGTAGATTGGTCATTGACAGAAAGGGTAAAAAAGGTTCCCCTTTCAAGATTTTTCATTTTTCTTTTGGGCTCCTCATCAAAGGCAAGGTTGGAAACTGGTAATTCCAGAAATGATATTGAAGTGGAGGAGACAGGAGAGGCCATACTCCAAACATGTTTGTGTTCATAGAAAAAAGTTACAAAGGAAAAACTGAAAAACACAATTCAGAAAAAAATAAAAGACAATTTAACTCTGAAGAAAATGGATTCAAGTGTGAAAACTGAGAATTTCGCAGCTAGAAAAATTTCATAAAAAATCGTCAAAATGACCTATGAACTGGAACAAAACATTAAAATTTGTACAAATCAACAAAAAATGATGAAGGTTGAGCAAAATCATGACACAATGCATGAAAAGGTGTTTCAAGCATCTTAAAATGATATCAAAACTCTAATAAAAGTTTTATATTCTGTAAAAAAAAAATCCAAAAATTAATCAATCAGCAGTGAAATTTGATGGAATTCATCGAAAGAGAATGTGCAAAACATTGTTAAAATCATTTCTAAACATATGTAAAAGCATTAAAAACATTGTAATTTACCTAACATTGATTTAAGAGCTCTTTTCCAAAGTGAGTTAAGTCATTTATTTTTCCACATTGAGAAAGCAGACCATCCAGGGAATTTACTGAAATTTTCACTTTACTTCTCTTGAGCAGAAACTTTTTTTTGTTTTTCTGAGTGTGGAAAAAAGTGAATTAGCCTCTCTTTGGAAAAGAGCTCTTTGATTGAAGTTTAATATAATTTTATGATAATTGCATATAATTTATTAGAAACCTGTAAACGTGATATGGAAGTACGAAAACATAGTTAGCTTGAAAATGAAAACTTGCCGAGAATTTTTATTTATTGAAATAAGTATAAAAATCGGACGCTATTGATAAAGGTTATAGAAAAACTCGATAAAATAAGAAGAAAAAAGAAAATTTTTGTTGTTTTTTATCCTCAAAACTGTACATAATGACATTGATTTATTGTTCTTGATGGGATTTTTTCCAATTACATGAAAAAAATTGTGCCTTGTTGAAAATCGTCATAACATTTTGTATCCCGTAACAATTCATCCTGAATACGTATAGGTACTGTAAAAGAGATTCAGATTATTTTTTAAATGTTGATTGAAAAAATGAAAAAATTTCCAAGTGGATGTATTTACTAAGGAATATATTTTGGACTACTACTCCTGACTAGCTCAAGTTGAGTTAAGTTACAGTACTACAGCTATTACCTATACATATCTTGAAGAAAATACGTGAATGAAGAGCCACAAAGATTACTTACTCTTACGACATTTATTCATTTGGTGTACACTACTTCGTCCAGATTTAGCTGTGTTGTTGTTCTACAATCAACAAAAATTACCAAGAATAAAGACGTCTTCCTTTTTCCAGTTCAAATGGTGATAAAAATTGGAGGTTCTCATAAAAATTAAAAAAACTCGATAAAGAAAAATAAAAGAAAATTTGTGGTTTTTTATCCTCAAAAATGTACATCAACGATATATTATTGATTTATTGTTCTTGATGGAATTTTCCCCCAATTATAGGTACATGATAAAATATGTGCCTTGTTGAAAATCGTCGTGTTGTGTATCCAAGTCAGTAACAATTCATTCTGAATACGTACTGTAAGGGAGATTTGGATCATTTTTTAAATGTTCATTGAAAAGATGAAAAATTTCCCACGTGGATATATTCACTAAGCAATACATTTTGGACTACCAGTCCTGACTAGCTCAAGTGGAGTTATATAAGATAGTACATTAGACATTACATACTAAAGCTAATATTACCTACATCTTACAGAAAATGAGGGAATGAATGTCGACAAAGATTACTTACTCTTACACAACTTTCACTCGTGATAATTCATTTTAATGAATGCCATGTCCTTTTCCTTAAGTTTATTCTGATGTCTTTGAACAAGCACTAGGTATAAAAAACCTAGATGATGTCAACGTAATTCTGATATTTTAAGATGTCACTTTTTTCATCAATCAAAGAAACATTCACATACCTACAAGTATTACGTATGATGAAAAAATACACTCAAGGCATGAATATGGCATCTTTTGGAAAAAAATTACATGGAACTCTGACATACATACCTAATAAACCTGAAATTAAGTGAAATTATTCGTAATATTACAAGCTAAAAAATTTTGGACAACCTCAATAATATAGGTATCTACAACGTAGAAAATGTCCTAAATATTTTAATAAAAATAAAAACCCATTAAAAACTTGAAAATGCATTCTAAATTACCTACGTATTCATAACTGAAGAAAATAATCGAGCATATTATCAATATTAAGTAATACTTTTTTGTTTGCCAGAGAAAATATTTCTAAAAACGTTGAATGGCTTTCTGTTGACAGTTATCTGAAATTGTTCAATGTACTTCATAGCTGCTTGAAGAGTATAATTGTTGATTTGCGTGGTTTAAATACATCACTAGATGAAGTCTGTAAAAAAAAATATATTATGAAAGATTGAGAATTGGAAACGCTTTTCACTATTAGGTAAAGCATAGTAATCACACAAATCAAAAATTGTAATTTTATTGCAAACCTCTTTCATGAGAATGTGCACTGTTGAATTAGCTTTAAAAAACTGAATGCATATCTACGTATAGGTATAAATATTCTAGGGGGTAAACTCGTAACTTTTTTATAGATTAACCAGCAAACTCATAACGTTTTGACAAACTCATAACCTTTTTAGGACGTGACTTTTCGATGAGGTGCCATATGAATCTACAAGGTGTGGGGAGTCTACTGGCAAAGTTTGAGCAGGGACGTGAGATTGCCGTTTATACACTTTCTCTTTTGACTCAATTTTCAAATGAGTGCATAGCCTAAGTATTATGTACAAGGACATGAGGAAAAGGTGTTTATTGCCAAGAATCATTTTTTACGTTTTTTACGTTCTTTTTGGTGATTTTGGTGGTTGAAGATGTCCTCTTTCACATGGCGTGGTCAAAAATCGTCTAAAATAAATTTTTGACTGCTCAATTTTAATTTAGAGTTGATTATACAGGTCCGAATTTTCGTGTTTTTCAGTCTAAACAGTGATTTTATGGGAAAAGTATGCATCCTAGGAAAAAAATGCAATGAAGGAAATTGTAGAGAATAAAATTTTCTTTCTGCTCAGAGCTGGTTATTTTTCTGTGGGATGCTTTGTTAAAAAGCTATTTGCGAAAAACAGAGACGTATGGGACTTTTAAAAAAAAGCTTTTCTGAAAAATTGATGTTTCGGCAATGAGATACCTCTCCACAGGTCACCCAAAAATCAAGTTAACGAATATAACGCGGCCTAACATCGAGTACTATCAGGCCTATGGGGTGACGCGTCGAGCGCATGCACAGCAACGAAGTTATAGGTGGGACGTGAGTTTGTATTTTATACAAAACGTTATGAGTTTACCTGTATGCGGCTATATATATACATAGATATGCAAACGGTACCTCTACGTCACCTTTTATATACTCACGCGTTCTCTTCGTCACCGAAATCGGTGACGGAGGCGTTTTGCCGGTGACGAAAACGTTGCCCTGTGTATACCAAGTCCAAACGGTTTGTTTTTCCCTGAAACGTAAAAGGGGAAAAGTTTGTCCGGTGACGAAAAGGTCATGTATACACCTACTGTATACAGATTTTAAAATTTTTGTTCCATCAACACTGACATACCCTCGACGTCACCGCATATAAACAGTACCTTTTGGTCACCGCCTTTTTAAATGCTCCCAGTTGTGTTATATTTTCGTATTCGTAGCCAGCGTAGTTGTAATCTATTAGGCAAGGCAGCAGGTGACAATTTGGTATAGTCAATATCTTTTTAAATACACAAGGTCACGGAAGAGATCAGTTTATAATCGGAGGCAAATTGGTACCATTCTCGTAAATTTTTTTTGTATAAACTTAAAGCATGTAAATCAAGTGGGGAAAAGAGTATAAGCACTATTATAACTGTGCTGGTTACGAATATGAAGTAAATACACCTCCGGAGGCATTTAAAAGCCTGGTGACCAAAAGGTACTGTTTATGTACGGTGACGTCGAGGATACTTAGGTCCATATATATATATAGGTATAAGTACCATTCAACTGTGATTCACAGTTGAAAAAATTCCATAAAATATTGTCAAAATGACCTATGAGCATGAACACAGCATTAAATTTAGAACAAATCAACAAAAACTGATGAAAGTTTAGCAAAATCACTATAGGTATTTGAAATGAATAAGAAGCTGCTGAAAGCATGTTAACATGATATCAAAACTTCAATAAAAATTTTATATCTGTAAAAAAAATTCCCAAAATTGATCAAATTGCACTATAATTTTATGGAATTTAGCAAAAGAAAGCACAAAGCGTTGTTGAAATCACTTCTAAATAGAAGTAAAAGCATTAAAAACATTGTAATTTACTCAACATTGATGGAATTTTAATCGGATTTTATGATAATTTCAGGTAACTTCTTATTCTTGCAAATTAATTCTAAATGTTTGCCGTCTATTGCTTTGACTACAATCGGGTTGCTGTCAGAAAAATCTTCGAATGAAGCGCATTCATATCTGTTGACACAAAAAAAAAATCAATTTGATTAGTTCCAAAAAAACGTTTGGTAGTAAAAGAGGGCAGATTACTAGTTCACCACATACAAGTAGATGTAAAATGCCGATTCTGGCACATTTTGACACTTTTGGCACACTAACTGTGCTAGAATCAACCTACCTGTCCCAGAATCCAGCTACCTGTGCCAGAATCTAGCTACCTGTGCCAGAATCTAGCTACCTGTGCCAGAATCTAGCTACCTGTGCCAGAATCCAACTACCTGTCCCAGAATTCAGAGTGTATATTTGAACCATTGTGAAGTGTATAATATAGATTTGTGTTGAATGAGTTGTCTAATGTGGAGCATACAAAGGCAGAGGCGTTGAAGTGTGCTGAACCAGGTACCTAGCTGCTTTCTTTCTCTCATTCCTGCACAGTCTCTCTCTGTCTGTCTCTCTCATACCCAATGCAGCCTCTCTCTTATTGTTACCTGCTGCTTTGCACTCAAACACATTAAAGAGATTAAAGAGCAACCTTGTTCATGATCCAGAGATTGCTTGAAGTTAAGAAAGGAATAGAATTTTTCAACTCATCTGTATTTTTAATGATCAATGAACCACTGAAGAAGAAAATGAACCAATTAACTTGACAAACATTTTGATTTTTTTGCTACCTAATATTGTATGATTGAAAAAAAAAACAAGGCTCTTTTTTCACCTAACCAGTTGCTTGCATACATTGTAACGCATTTGATTATTAATATGGAACCAGATTGCTTACCTTGATCGTGACTAAATGTAAGATGTGTTTTTATTTACGTTGGATGTTACGAGTATACGAAGAATAGATTTTATCATTTTTCAACTCGTCTGGTTATATGTAGGTATGTATGTAAGTGTATATTCAATGATCTGTGTACCATTGAAGAAAAAATGACATCGTGAATAGTATACAGAGATTGATGTGGATCAAGTTGACTAATGAGAGTACAAAGCATAGGTAGAGGAGCAGACTTGTGTTGAATTTATTTTATTTCTCACACCTACACTCTCTATTTCTTTCTATAACCTATTGATTTACATTTGAACACATTATACAGCAATTAGTATGGAGTATATTACATAACTACCACCATAGTCAGAGACTTGCAACTTTGTTAAACTTACAAGTTACATTCTAACATATTTTTACATGAGCACAAGTGTATAGTACCTTGGTTCTCATCTCATTTTTATACATCAATTGTTGGGTTGAGTCAAGTACATAGTGATAATTTTTTGTTAGATAGAATTGTTTAGCTGTCTGCTTGTTTAACCCAGATTTAGTTGGTTAAAGAGTTAAGGAATTAGTTGATTGGTTGGTAAAATTATATTTCTCAAGCTAAAATTTTCAAAAAATGATTCAATAGCCTATCAACCAAAAACAAGTATGTAATCAGAGATTGTAAACATTGAAAATTCTCATTTTTAGCTTTACCTACCTTCTTTCACAGTGCCCCACAGAACAGATCAAAAATCAACCCTGCATGTTGAAATCAAAATGAAGTGTGAATTTTGACTTTTCAGCTTCTTTTGTTAGAATTTTATGGTAATTTAAATTTGTTTGAAATGGTTCAAACTATTTTGGAATCTATTTGAATTTTGATTTTTTTATGTTGGATAGATTTTAACACTTTTTTCAGAAATTAAAACATCTAGGTAACAATTTTCTGGAACCTTCAAAACAGCTTAAACCCATTGTCAATCGAATCAATTAGGTGAAGTTATGATATAAATTAAATTTGGACTTTGTAAAATTGTGTGGGAATTTCAATTTTTAAAATCTACCTACTGGTTGAGGCTCCAAAACTGCTTAAAATGCTTGAAATGGTTTGAAACTGTTTTCAATCAACTTATAAGATCAAAAATAGGAATCCATTCCTCATACTTGAGCTGGATTGACTAAACATACTTAATACAAGTAAAACAGACATTGTTAACGTAAAATATTGAGAAGTGAACATACGTTTCAAAAGCCAAGAACGTGTTCAATCAACTTGTAAGATATTGTACATCTTCACCAAGCAAAACTCCATCACCATAACCATCACCTGATTTCACAATTTTGAACAATTCATTGCTATTTTGAGAGATTTTAAAAACATTTGGGGTATTATGTATTTTGATGCACTACACAATACACAAAATTATAGACAGTGATCAGTGAAAAAACAATTCACTCTGTCTTTGATCACAGTTGTTACATTAATTGGGATTATTCAAGTTGTGATGAGACAAACTGGACAATATTGTTGGCATAACATCAAATGAATGAAAAAAAGTTGAACATTTTTTTATACATTTCACAACAAACAGTTCGTTGAGATTATTTTTTCCTTGCTTCTGTTCTGTTGCTTATCATCCTAGAGTAATCATAGATGGGTTACTATTTCACCATCACAATATGTACCTACTAATTTCATTCATTTGAGGAGTTTAGAATAAAAATTCACTTTTGACATCGGATAAAGTTTTGAGAAAATCGGTAGTAAAAATGATTTTGCTCAGTGTGTTGATGATAAAAAATGTTGAAAAGTGTATTGTGCTCTTGAGTAAGACTACTGGATAGGATTCAGTGAGAATTTTTTTTTACAAGTTGACATAAGTACATAGATAGTTGAAAATTATACTTATCTACCTTATTATTATGACATGTGATTTTCATTTATCTACTATTCTGCATCGTGATTTGTGAGTGGTTACAAAAATCTTAAATTTATGTAAATTGAAAAAAAAATTGTTTGAATAGATAGGTAACTTTTGATTTTTTTGAATGGTTTTTCCTTGATAAGTATATTTATTCGTTTTGCTTCATTTTTCTAAATAGTCTCACTTGCTAAGCTCTCTGAGGTCCAAAATGTGGATAAACTCATCAAAAACAACTCGATTTTTAACTGAACAACTTAGTTTTCCTCACCTTTTGAGGCAATTTTGAAATGCTGGAGAACTCAAAATCGTGATGAAGGTTCAAGAGTGATATCAAATGATGAAATTTGGTTCCAATCATATGTGATCAAGTGGAACAGATGGGTGGGTCAAGTAGTACAAAGAGTTATTCATAAGAAAACATTAGAAAATCTACGTATGATTCTGAATGTTTAATACCTTCTTTGTCTCAACAAGAGCTCTAATTTTATATTTTTACTAGCTTTCTACAGTAAAAAATAATGTAGACACAGGAAAAATCTGAAAACAGTGAATGTAAATTAACGTGTTATTTCAAATGATACCATTTTTTTTTGAAAAAAAATCATGTTTAACCTCTTTTTTTCTTAGTTTGAAAATTTCTTTCCCTTCAAAATAAATAATTTGTCACTATACCATAGAAAAGGGTCATTTGCCACGTAATTTCTATTAGGTACTCTACAAAATCTCATGTAAATCAGTTCATTTGAAGAGTCTGTAGCCTTTTCAACAGAAATCTCAGTATGTAATTAATTCATTGTCAATTTGTTGATAAATTAGGTACAAGGGAGAGAATTTTTTCAAATATTCATCTACAAATACTTGTATCTCAATAAATACAAAAATTTTCATTTTGTAAGTTTCTGATGGTATTTTTTGGAATTAGTATCAAGCTTGTAATTTTTCTTCTCGAAAATGAAAAATGTCAGTCCAATTTTTGATATGTTATTCTACATGAAAAGAACTAAAACTGAGAATTTCTCAAAATTTTTGTTCTCGGATTCATTGTACCACAGAAAAGGACCATTGGTTTCATAATTTTTATTACATACTATACAAAAGTGTATGCAAATCATTTCATTTGGAGAAGTGTATGCAACTATGTACAAGAACAAAAAGGAAAGGAACATGCGCTGCTGAAGGGCTTGGTGTCTGCTCTATGTGTATTGTGTACCTATGTGCTATATAAATTTGTTCATTCATGACGACTGCTGCTACAACAAGTATGAGCAAGACCTGGTCAAACAATTTACCCAATGGCAACAACAAGGAAGCAGTAGCATCAGTACAGAGAGACAAAGAGAGAAGTGTGAGTCGTGATTACTAGTACACAAGCGGTCATTGCAATCAGTTTTTCATGTTGTGCTCATATTGTAGGTGGTACACTCGATGATGTGCATTGACATCAACACACTTACTACAGACCTAAGTTCATCTTTGAAAAACTCAACAAACATGTTTTGCACTTGAAGTTAATACCTTATAACAGAAAGAGAAATGTAGGTACCTGAAAAAAATTCTATATTAAGAGATTATTGTTATGAAAATGTGTACACAATAAGTAGGGAAAGCAATCATATCCCTCCCTAAATGTCATGTTGCACTAGACAAACACTCCTAATTTTACATTTTTGCTTCAGTTTTGGAATGAGTTAGTGGCTTGATATTACATAGTGCATGGTACAGTAGGTATCACTTTTATATCTGCTGAGATGGTGATAAATAAAACAATACGTGAATTCATTTTCATCTTCATTTATTTAAAAATTCCATCATTTCAACCTTAAATAAAAAATTACTTGTTGGAGGCTTTGGAAAAATACCTTGAGAAAAATTAGTAACACACTACGGAGATGTGTAGAAATGGTCATAAGTGGTTGTTTTCATGTTGAGAGGGATTGGAATGAAATAATCATTCTCACCATTTCATTTGTTGAAAAAAAAGTGAAAATATTGAAAATTTAAATAAAAAAATATCGTACAATATGAAATGAACTAGTCTTTTTCAAAATTTTTGAGTCTGATTTTCAAAGTAGATTCAAGGATTAGGTACTTATCATTGTGGTGAAAAAGAAACCTCCTAGATTGAAATAATTTCACTCTCACTGAATGTAAATTTGTAAAATATTGAATTTTTGAGATGAAAATTTTTCATTTCTTTACTTTGAGACAAAAAATGTTCATAATTGTTGCAATAACTTGCTGCTTTACAATGCATTTCATGAGACAAATTGTTTTTTCTTATACATTGCTTACGTTACCTGTGTTTAGAATAAATGTGTATTAGATAAAATCTCAGACTGATAAATCAATTCATTTGGTGAGCTTGTAATCCTATCAATGGAAATTTTCAGCAAGTGATAGTGAATACATAGTCAATTCATTGACAAATTGTGAGGGAGTGAAATTTTTTTTAAATGTTTGTCTTCAAATTTCCAACCAATTTCAATTTCTAGATCACTTTTTTGTCATTTGAACTGTAAGATTGAAAGTGAAAATGTGAAATGATTGAATAAAAGAGAATAAGTATGTACTTCATATTTGTTGTCTGAAGCATTACTCCAATGATGGTAGCTATTTGATATTATTTCATATTGAAAAGAGATTTCCAAAGGAATCTGTGTTGTAAATGCAATGGAGCTTTAAATTCTTCAATTTTTGAAAATATTTCAATATTCAAACAGGATGTTAACCTTTTTTGTTGACTTGATTCCCTCAATTTTTAACATAAACATTGGTTCCTTGTTGCTTAATGGGGAGTTGTATACAATCATAGAATTCACACACCTAATTATTCCATTAAAAAAATTCTCCAATGTGAACATACACGAAAAAAACACTGTTTTTTTGAAAACTTACTGGTACTTTTACAACGTGTCCAACTTGTAATTTTTTTCTCCAAATATGAAGCGGATATAACTGTGAGAATGAAGGAAAAGGAAGGTGCGCTGCTGAAGGTTTCAGTGTCAAGTCAGTTGAAAAAAAGTAGACACTATCTGCTCTGGATGTACCTAGTGCAGTATAAATTCATTCATTTCATAACAACGACAACTACTGCATTGAGTAGCAACAACAACTGCTGCATTGAGTAGCAACAACAACTGCTGCATTGAGTAGCAACGACAACTGCTGCATTGAGTAGCAACGACAACTGCTGCATTGAGTAGCAACGACAACTGCTGCATTGAGTAGCAATGACAACTGCTGCATTGAGTAGCAACGACAACTGCTGCATTGAGTAGCAACAACAACTGCTGCATTGAGTAGCAACAACAACTGCTGCATTGAGTAGCAACGACAACTGCTGCATTGAGTAGCAACGACAACTGCTGCATTGAGTAGCAACGACAACTGCTGCATTGAGTAGCAACGACAACTGCTGCATTGAGTAGCAACAACAACTGCTGCATTGAGTAGCAACAACAACTGCTGCATTGAGTAGCAATGACAACTGCTGCATTGAGTAGCAACGACAACTGCTGCATTGAGTAGCAGCAAGACCACAAGGAAGCAGTAGCTGTGCTACAGAGAGTCAAAGAGAGAAGTTCAAGTCGAGATTACTCCTACACACTTTGGATACAACCAGTTTTTTTCTGTGGTGTTGTAGGTGGCTTACTTGACAATGTAGGTACAGACATCGACATACTCACCATAGATACAAGCTCATCTTCAAAAAACTCAACATAATTGATTATATCAGTCATTTTGTTTTTAAAAAAAATTTCTTCTTAGTCACGATCAAGGTAAGCAATCTGCTCTCATAATAATAATTTAATGTGTTACAATGTATGCAAGCAACTGGTTACATGAAGAAGGAGCCTTGTTTTTTTTTCAATCATGCAATATTAGGTGATCAAACAAAAAAATTGTCAAGTTTAAGATACATTTTCTTCTTCAGTGGTTCATTGATCATTAAAAATACAGATGAGTTGAAAAATTCTATTCCTTTCTTAACTTCAAGCAATCTCTGGATCATGAACAAGGTTGCTCTTTAATCTCTTTAATGTGTTTGAGTGCAAAGCAGCAGGTAACAATAAGAGAGAGGCTGCATTGGGTATGAGAGAGACAGACAGAGAGAGACTGTGCAGGAATGAGAGAAAGAAAGCAGCTAGGTACCTGGTTCAGCACACTTCAACGCCTCTGCCTTTGTATGCTCCACATTAGACAACTCATTCAACACAAATCTATATTATACACTTCACAATGGTTCAAATATACACTCTGAATTCTGGGACAGGTAGTTGGATTCTGGCACAGGTAGCTAGATTCTGGCACAGGTAGCTAGATTCTGGCACAGGTAGCTGGATTCTGGGACAGGTAGGTTGATTCTAGCACAGTTAGTGTGCCAAAAGTGTCAAAATGTGCCAGAATCGGCATTTTACATCTACTCATACATACCTAGATATGATCATGTACAAACTTACAAGTGTCAGATTATGTGCTCAATTGGGAGTTGAATTAGTTTTTATTAAATCAAATTCGTTCGAATATTTTAGTTCTATTTTAGTATCTATTCTCATAGTTTTGACTCTGTGAAGTACCTAATTATAAGTTTTTCGTTATGTAATTTTAATAAATTGAACGTTTTTATAAAATGTAATTTCGTGAACGTTTTTAAAATGAAAATACGAGTCGACAATCTAACAACAAGGTGGTTTTTATAAATCTGAACCAATAGAACGAACAGACGGTAAAAATGTTTGACTTGACAAATCAACACTTCTTGACATCTCAGCTCATCATAAAAATTAAATTCAAAAATTAATTACAAATGCATACATAACTATGGTTAGTGCATGGAGTTAGCATTTCTTGTCTTTCTGGTTGCTGAAGAAACTCATTTACAGTACCCAAAAGAGGACAGATTATATTTAAAATAATGTGAAAAAAGAGGAAAATGTCCCTATTTGAGTTTAAATTAAACTTATAAAATATTAAGATTTTGATGTTGAGTAGTGTTAGGCTGTTTCTGTCTCCTCCACTTCATAAAAAATGTTGCGGAAACCCCCGATTATTTTCAAAGAGGTTTCATGATTGTCATAGAAAGTGAAAAACAAAATATTATTTTTATAACCACTAACAGTGTACTGAAAATGCCCTCATCGCGATTAATGCTGCATTTTCTTTCAGATATGTAGATTAGTGAAGGAGTCAGAGAGATAGTTGCGAACTTTCTTCTGCTTTTTTATCTTGTTTTTTAAGTCCTATCATCTTGGTTTGATATTTTCTCTCCAAGTTGTACTCTTCATTACGATTCAAATAACATTTTAACAGTTGACTAGATCATCATGATCATGAATTAAGATCATATCACTCATCAACTTACAAACATTATTTTTTTTTATTAGGTACATTTGCGTATTTCAATTCGCAGACATTGATTTATTGTTTTTGATGGGACTTTTTCCCAAGTATCCTAGTTAGAAAAATATGTGCTTTGCTGAAAATTGTCAGTTGTGTATCCAGGAACAATTAATCCTGAATACTCGTACATTCTGTGAGGGAGGGGAGAAAATGGATAATTTTTCAAATATTGATTTAAAAAATGACAAATTTCCTTCTTGGTAGGTTGGTTCACATCTGAGTATCTAATGTTCAATAATGCACCCGTGTATAGGGGGAATTCTTGTAGAAACACCGTGTATATTCTTCATTCTGGTAAAGTCGTAAATGGCGGAATTGATAGATTTCTTAATTTTTTTTACCGGTTACAACTTCACTCGATTCTAATGAGATTGATGGTTGTGGCTCTATTGATGAGGGTATACTGAAAAGTGCTAGGTTTTGTTGACATATTCCGGAAATATAGAAATAAATACCACGTCCAGACTACGTACTATTCACTTTTTATAAAATAATCACACAATTCTAATAAAGTGGACGTGTCTCAATTAGGGCAAAAATCGCGTCAACTGGAAGTAACTTTTTTGAGAGTCAAATATTGGCTGTTGGAAATCTGTTTCCTTTTATGTAGGTTGTTAGCGTTTTAAGAAGTCCTATCTACGCATAAACGCATTTGTAAAATATCACGTTAACGTAATTTTGGACATGTTATGATGCCATTTTTTTTTATCAATTAGAGAAATTTTCAAGTATGTAAGTTGAAAATGTTGAAAAAAATGCATTGATGCATAACTGTTGCATAAACCTGAAGTTAAGTGTAATTACTTGTAACATTAAGAGCTGAAAAATTTTGCCTGACCTCAACGTAAAAAAATGCACCAATTACTTTTATGAAGGTAACAACCCATTAAAAAATTTTAAATGCATTTTAAATTACTTACTACGAAGCCTACATGGAGGCACGTCAATAAATGTCATTCTTGAATGTTTTTCATTATGCCGAATAGCACACATCTTTCCAATTAGCAATTACTCTGGAACGTTAGAAAATAATACTTGTAAGTTACTCAGAAAAATTTTATCCCGTTTGAGTCACTGGAGGCCTGATATGAGTTCTTGAAGAGAGGACATTCAAAAAAAAATCGCTGTTTTCCTCTAGCCCATAAGCAACCTGTTTTGCAAAAAATTGTCCAGTTCCAAAAAAAAATATCATACAAAATGTTTTGGAATACTGTTGTGCCAATTTTGTAGTCATTTTTACCAATTTCAAGAATTCGAGAAAAATATCTAAAAATTCATTGTCATTGTCATTAGTTTTTGCTGTCTTGAAAGTGGCAATAATACCGACTAAAAAAAAAATTGGCACTACTGTAATCCAAAATATTTTCGCAGTTTCAGAAACGATATCTTTCGATGTTGTAGCATTATTAATGCAAATAATATACTTAGAAGATAGCATTTTCAAAACACAAATGAATCCTTAATGAAATTTTGTGTTCGAATTTTTTCTGCGAGGATGTATGATAGAATTTTATAGCAGACTTCTGTATCTAAACGTCGCCCTTTGTTTCCATGTGTGTCTCTAAAGTTTCAATTAGGTTTTGGTAATCAATTCTGAGGAAATGCTTATTTTCCATTGTGAATGGTGACCTCAATCGAAAATTTTTTATTTCAAATATGACAACCTAGTCTTTCAGCCCAAGTTCTTCCTTGATAATTTTCAAAATCTGGGGTTGAAGTGTTTATAAAAAAATATACTTGCCCTACATACCTACCTACCTACCTATTGTTTTGAAAATACATGTATGTTGGTAATGATTTGAAAGATGACAAAAAATATGGTATAAAATATGAAAAATACATATGATGTTATCTTACCATTTCAAATTTGTATTCTGACCATATACTGTGAAGTTCTGACCAAATAGAAAAGGGATTCAACTGTGAAAAATGAGGATCTCACAATTGGAAAAATTCCATAAGATATCGCCAAAATGACCTGTGAACAGGAACAAACATTAAAATTAGTTCAATTTAACAGGAAATGGTGAAGGTTGAGCATTTGAAAGCATGTTAAAAACTCAAATAAAAGTTTTATATTCAGTAAAAAAAATCCCCTAATTAAGCAAACTTTAATGGAATTCAGCAAACAAAATGCGCAAAACATTGTTGAAATCATTTCTAAACAGATGTAAAAGCATTAAAAACATTGTAATTTGCCCAAAATTGATTTATAAGCTCTTTTCCAAAGTGAGTTGTTCATTTATTATTTCACGTTGAGAAAGGAGACAGCCCCGGGAATTTACCAACATTTAACATTACCTCTCTTGAGCGGAAACTTTTTTTTTCGTTTTTCTCAATGTGGAAGAAAATAACTTTTGGCTCTACTTTTGAAAATAGCTCTTCGATTAAAGTTTAATAAGCATAATTTTCTGATAATCGCATATGATTTATTAGAACCCTGTAAACATGATATGGAATTAAGAAAACAAAGCTTGAAAAGGTCAATGAAAACTTACCGAGAATTTTCATTCAAGTATTGAAATTGCAGGTGAAGTTTACAGTCTCACCTACTTCATAATTACCTACGTACCTCATGACCAGTTGAATTTTTCACCTATCATGATGCGAAATAAATTGCATTCGATTAGATGGCAAACATGACAATTTTAATAAACTTATCTTTCAAGTCCAATTTTTTCACCTATCATGATGAATTTATTTCACGTTGCATTCGATTTTACGATGGGAAATTAATTTATTTAAAATAGGTACATTACGATTTTTGCTAAGATATCTGGTTCACAATGATACTAAATGAATTTTTTCATTAGGTACCTACTTGAGATAACGAGTAACAACCATGATATGACGCAATCGTGCCTTTGTGGTTGCTCAAGTAACTCATTTACAGTAAAAGATATGATCATGTACATACAAACTTACATGATGGTTTTTATAACTCTGAACCAATATTTGCAATTCACGTATGACACTAAAATAACACTGAAAACAATCAATTACTTTAAGTGAGTATGTACGAGTATTTCCTAACAAATTGTTAGACTTACCAAATCAAAACTTCTTGACATCTCACATGATCTCACCTCATAAAAATTAAATTCAAAAACTAATAACAAACGCATACATAATTGAGGAGGTGGATAGCAAAACGCAATAACTCCAAAATTACGAAAATTGAGTTTGATATCTATCCTTATGTAAAATTCAACGAGGAATCCATTCCCGGTGTCAGATTTTGTCCATTAGTTGAATATCATAGCGCAATCGAGGAAAACAAGTCTGATTTTAGAGCTAAATGCATTAAAAAATGAGATTTTGTTTGCAAAACGCAATAACTCCACTACTTTTTATACATTTCAGTTGCGCAGATGTGGTAACACTGTTTTTTTTCATCGGATGGGTACTGAAAATCGTTGGGTAGGAGTTAGGTACTTAAAAAAATTGTGCTTTCGTTGCCACTCTCTGAATGCCATATCACACACAGGAATTGTTTGAATTTCACATTCCAGTTTTTTAATTGTTTTTTATTGGAAATTCTCGATTAAACATAAGTTTTTTTCTATAATTTTTCAATTTTTTCAAATAAAAAGTACGTTTTTTTGCTGAAAAACACCAAAAAAAAATTTTGCGTTCAAAACGCAATAACTTTTTTTTCTTTTCCTCACTGTGCTTACCCAGGTGACCGAAATTTTGAAATTAAGTGGAAATTTCATTTGTGGCACCTTCCCCTTTCATTTGACACCAATTTCGGAACTCGACCCCCCACCCTTCCCCTCCTGACAATTTTTCCTAATTTCCCAAAAAAACCAAAAATGGAGTTATTGCGTTTTGCTATCCACCTCCTCAATTATATGGTTAGAGCATGCAGTAGCATTTCCTAATTTTCTGGTTGCTCAAGGAACTCATTTGCAGTAAAAGAGGGCAGATTACATAAATATACGAGAAAAAAGAGGAAAATGTCCTTATTTGAGAATTTTAAATTAGGTAAACTTATAATACGACAATAATGTGATATTAAGTATATTACGAGTTTTTCGTTTGTTGTTCATTTTGGTTGGTGTTAGGCTGTTTCTCTCTCCTCCACTTTATACTTTATGTTGCAAAAACTCACGATAAGCTTTCAAGAGGTTTCGTGGTTGCCGTAGAAAGTGAAGAGAAACTATCACTCATTTGAGTGAGGTGTGTGTGTGTGTGTGTGCTGTAAAGAATTCACAAAATTTGATTTTGGTTTAGAAAAACATACAAGTAGGTATATACCTAGTAATAATCTCAAAATCATATTTCAATTCAAGAATATGTACCACATAAAGTGATATTTAGTACCACAAAAACAGAAAAATTGAGTAGACTACGTACATAGGGTAGGGAAATTAGAGCAGGTGGAATGTTTGCCTCACTTAATGAAAACAACTTACTATTTTATTTATTTTGGTCTCGGAAAAATTCACACTCATCAGCAAAACCGAGCAATATTCCGTTTGAACTATTAAAAACTAAACGCAATCATGCTAAAACATTCGAGTACATATTCCTTGATTTTTTTTTTTAATCACTCATTTTCACCGTAATAGCATACTTTTACTTTAGGAAACGACTGGAGATGGTGCAATTTTTATGTTTTAATCAAAGCGGAACTTTTGAACGGTGAAAGATACCTACAGCTTTCGGTAAACAACCATTTTAAAGATGATAAAGTTCTGAACATTTTGCTATTTATTAAAAAACCTATGTGTTCAATGAAAATTCAACATTACCACTCTTGAGCGGAAACTTTTTTTTTCATTTTTCTCAATGTGAAAAAAATGACTTGGCCCCTTTTGAGAAAAGAGCTCTTCGATTGAAGTTTAATATAATTTTATGATAATTGAATATAATTTATTAGAAACCTGTAAACATGATATGGAATTACTAAAACAGAACTTGAAAAGGGCAATGAAAACTTACCGAGAATTTTCATTTAAGTATTGAAATTGCAGGTGAAGTTTACAGTCTCACCTACTTTATAATTACCTACTTGCGCAAAAATGCATTGGTGGGTACAAGTACAAATAGAAACTTCCAAAAAAAAAGTACAAAAATCATCATAAAGGATGAGGTCTTCCTCTTTCCTATTCAAATGATGATAAAAATCGCAGGTTTTGATAAAGATTAGAAAAACTCGATAAAATAAGAAGAAAAAAAAATAAAATTTGTGATGTTTTTTATCCTCAGAAATGTACTTACATAATGACATTTCCCAATTACATGAAAAAAAAAATGTGCCTTGTTGCTAGTACTCCTGACTTGCTCAATTGGAGTTAAGGTAGTACTAAATCTATTCCCTGTACATATCTTGGAAAGGAAAAAAAACGTGAATGAAGGGCGACAAAGATTACTTACTCTTACTACATATTCATAGAAGGTTTCAAAGTATTTGGAATGGAAACTGGTTTACAATGAAAAAAAGTAAAATTTTGGGGATTGTTGACAATTTAAAAAAAATCAGTTTTTGAATAAATTGTTTCGGAAACTCAAAATTCCAAAATCGGACCTCTTCATCCCTTTCCCCTCTGCTCAACATCGCTGAACCTCGTTTCATTCAATGAAACGTTGTGTTTGAATTTCTCCTGTGTGGATCCTAAAAATGATTAGGAGAAAGAAATCGAAAAATTCTCTGCATTCCCCGCCCCCCCCCCCCCATTTTTTAGTCCAATTTCTCAGTGGATAATTTTCGAAATCTATTCGCTGAATTACTCTAGGGGTTGAAGGGTTTATAAAAAATGTAAAATGTGAAAAATATACTCACCTCACATACTTACCTATTATTCTGAAAATACATATGCGATTATTGGAAACATGATGAAAATTATGGTGTAAAAATATGAAAAATATTATGATATCTTACCCCATAAAAACAGACAAAGAGGTATATTGTAATTTCCTGCGTATCTGCATATTTTCTCTGAACACCCCCCTTCATTCTCATTACCATTTTCAATATGAAGGGATCAATGGCTTATAGAGTTTAAATAACCTTAAGTCTAAGGGATTCTATCTACTCAACTACATCCATAAATGTTTTTTTAAAATGGAATTTCTCTTGTTACTAACATCCAAATATTCCTCCTCATCCCCTTACTAGATTTCGTCCTCTTGTTGGAGTGGATAACGAAATTTTGGGAATAGCGCTCCAGGATTATTAGGCAGCAATCCTTTAACTTTCTTCCTGAATACCTTAACTAATCGTTGATGTTATTTTGGACTCTAAAAAAGCATTGGATTTTAAATTATAGTCAATAAATTTATAAACAGAGCTCATGGCATGGTAAACAATCCAAAATTGCTCGATGGGTTTCGATTTTCAATGATTGGAGTTTTAAATATATACCTAGCTACTTGTTGTGAACGTTTTAATCAACGTGATAATTGGGAAATATGTTGTAAGTCATTCAATGACAAAACTTTTGGCTTTGGCTTTCGATGAAGTAATAATATTTATTTCACAAAAGAAGCGTTTACGCAGTACAGTTGAGTATGAACAAAATTTTAAAACTTGAAATTGAAATAAAAAAAAATGTGACGTCTGCGAGACGAAGTGAAATACGATTACCAACTTGAAAAATACCTACATAGATACAGGATAAAAGTAAAAATATTTACTCAGATGCAAAATAATCAATTATACCTAATGAATAAAAAACACCAGAAAACCATAAATAGGTGGAGGAACTTACTCTTAGGTATCATGCTATAAATATTCGATTATTGGAAATATTACAAAAATTGAGATGTAAAAATAATTATGAAAAATATGATTTTGTCTTACCGTGCGTTGACTTCTATATTTAGAGTACGTATAGGAAGTTTATTTAAAAAAGTAAAACTTCGCTGATTGTTGACATTTAATTTAAAAAAAAAAAAAAAAAACATTCAGTTTTTGAATGAATTTTTCAGAAACTTAATATTCCAAAATTGAATTCCCCCCCCCCCCTGCTCAACATCACTGAACCTCGTTTCATTCCAATTTCGTGTCGCGATATGAGAATTCATCGTATTGAAATGCTGGAATTTTTCAGAAACAAAAAGAAAGGAATTAAATGTTGTGTTCGAATTTCTCCTGTCTGGATCCTAAAAACGGTTAGGAGAAAAGGAATCGAAAAAATCTCAAATTGTGGAATTTTATGGCAGATTTCTGTATAACTAAACGTGACTCTTTATTTCCATGTGCATCACTGAAGTTTCAATTGGGTTTGGGAAATTAACGTACTTTTGAGGAAATTGAAGGAATCCCTATTTTCCAATGTGAATTCAGAATTGTGACTTGAATTGAATCTTTTTATTTCAAATGTGACAACCTAATTTTTCAGTGCTAGTTCTCCCGGGATAATTTTCGAAATCTATTTGCTGAATTATTCTATAGGGGCTGACGTTTTCATAAAAAATATAAAATATGAAAAATATACTCTTCTTACATACTTACCTACTCGTACTTATTCTGAAAATATATACTTATGCGATGATCGGAAAGATAATGAAAATTGGGGTGTGAAAATATGAAAAATATGAAGTCATCTTACTATGTAGGTATATTTATTTCATCTGATACAAGGAAGTAATTTTTTGTTATTTATTTAATTTTTCTATCATTACAAAGTGCATCATGATAATCTTTTAATTACTGGAAAATGGTCTAATCAACATTAAAAATGTAATTTATGCTGAATATATGAAGTAATCTGATGAATTTCATCAAAAAAATGCAAAAAAATTGAAAATATTTAAAAATTTTGATTTTTTTCAGTAAGATTTGAACTTACAACCACTCACATAGAAAATATTTGCAATCATGAGTCATCGTCTATGATTGATTGAAGAGAGATTTGGGCTCTAAAAAAAAACATATGATTTATCGACCAAGATCATACTATGCTGAATAATCCAATATTGCTCGATGGGTTTCGATTTTCAATGTTTTTACTTCTCGTGAGCGTTTTAATCAACGTGATTATTTCGTTTTACATGGGTGGGTAATTTTTTGTACACCATACAATGATAAAACGTTTGGCTTTTGCTTTTGATGAATATTTGTGGTATATTTCACTAAAGAAGCGTTTTCGCAGCACAGTTATGAACAAAATTTTGAAACTTTTAATTGAAATAACAATGTGAAGTCTGCGAGCTGATGAAGTGAAATTAGTACTTGAAAAATACTTAGATATATGATAAAAGTTATAATATCTTTTACTCAGATGTGAAACTGATGGTTGATTGGAATAATTGTTGAATAATCTATTACTTATAATGAATAAAAAACACAAGAAAAACATAAGTAGGTACTTACTTATGGCATAAGTACTAAAAATATTCAATTATTGGAAGTATAATATTACGAAAATTCAAATATTCAACCTATAAGTATTTTAAAAATATTAGAAAATATTCTTGGATATTTAAAAAAAAATTAATTATTTTTGAAAAATAGCTATAGATTTTCCCACGAAAAAATAATTTACTCATTTTTAAAAAATTATTCTTGAAAAAATAGATCTAAATGTGACTTTTTCTTGCCATGTGCATCTCTGAAGTTTCAATTAGGTTTTGGAAATCGACGTACTTTTGAGGAAATTGAGGGAATTTCTATAAATTGTACATAGGTACATAAATGAAATCATCATTGCAAAAATCACTTAAAATGAACAAACTACATAATTACAAGTTTCAGTGAAATTAAACATAAACTATTCAAACTTGAATAAAGAGTGCCATTTAGGTACTAACCTCTTTATATGTGTATGAAAACAAAGAATGAAGATTCGAACGTAGGTATCTTAGCTAAGACCTAAGTTAGATTTTGTATGAGCCTTTAGTGTGGAAAATATGACACCCCATTTGATGACCAAGTGGATATATGTATAATTGGATCAGATCCGGACATTTTCTGAATCCAATTTGATTTAATCAGATCTGCTCAGATCAAAATTTTGATCGAATGCGATCAGTTATTTAGATTTATACCTGATCTAACTCAATAAAGAAGACCTGAACCAGATCTGAAGTTCAATTATTTTCCCTTGGGGAGTGAAAATTTTGAAGGTGTATCAGGAGTCCATCTTGACAAGATCCGAGCACCTTATTGATGACATCATAGCACCATTTCTCCCTGTTTTTTGCGTAGTTTTCATTTCAAAGTTTTTGATTATATTGGAGAAATTTTGTTTTTTGAATTTTTGTTTGGAGAAATGAGTGAATTTATGTAAATTTTGATGAGGATTTTTCTTACATAAAATGAAATTTCCCTTCGAGGACTACTCGTGTATTCTGTCAACATCAGCAGTGTTGCACAGATGCTCTCCAAGAAATCTTTTTAAAAGAAATCCCTTTTGAGGTGTCTTACTGAAAAAAAAAAAAAAAATACAGACAATGACAGAAAAAAGTGAACTACTTCCTATACAATGTGCGCATCGTATTTTATTAGTGTTCAGGTGTTATTATTTCCCTATACACCTGATCTGACTCAAATAGCCGCCCATGTATCGCATTTAATATCATCCACCTTATACAAAATTGTGTTGAAACAATAAATGATATCATAATTATTGTAATCTGTGGGTTCAAAAACGTGTACCTCGAGATTTTTTTAGTTTTTTGTAATGGATTTGTTGATATTGAATTATGAATAACCACTTACAATACGATGTTATCTTACCTACCGTCTGTGTTGACATGACCTGTTGACTTCGATGGGGTAGAATTTGCAGATACCTGGTATATTTATGGCGAAATTTAGATATTGAGCAAATCCTTCTAATCGCCCGAAAGGTGTTGTAAGAAAAATTCAATTGCATAGGTAGTCAATTTTTTCTTCATTTCAACTGGACAGGTAAACGCATTAAAAAACACTATAATTCACTAAAACTTGACGAAATTTTAGTAAAATTCGCATAAACAGTACTAAAATAATTGAAAACGCGTTGAAATGATTGAAAAGCACTCATAAAAGCATTGCAGAAAGAGCCATCAAGCAGTGTTGAAAACTCGTTGATGTACCTACCAAGCATCAGCCAATTGCTTCCCTCTTATTATAATAATAGGGAAGTACAAATAGTTTGATTTATGACCTGTTGATCATTTAATGCGTCTTGACCATAGCATCCCTTTTTCGAGAAGTCAAACTTTGTGACTTGTAAGATCTCTTTACTGAGCATGGGTGGGTATGATTCATATCTACTATCTCTTTTAAAATAGATATTTCTTTCTCTAGTCAATGACATCCGAATATTCCCCCACATCCCCTTGTTTGATTTCATGCTCTTGCTGGATTTCCTTTTCTTGTTTAATTTCTTGTTTTACAAAAAATTCCTCTGGAGTATTAAGCAGAAATCCTCCAACTTTACTTTCTTCTTGGATAATGACTTAATGACGAATTGTTGATGTTATGTATTTTCAGGGTAGCTACACAGATACAGGATAAAACTAAAAAATTATTTACTCAAATAAGAAACTAATGGTTGATTGGAATATTCATTCAAATTGATTAAGTATAGGCAATGAACACAAGTACTTAGGTACGTACCTATATCATGCTAAAAATATTCGATTACCTATTGGAAATATGACAAAAATTAAGGTGTAAAAATATGAAAATACGAAGTCGTCTTACGAATTCCTTGCGTTTAATTTCAAAAATGACCACGGTTTACGTAAGTTGTTGATTTTTGACAATTTTTCAAAAAGTTCAGTTTTTGAATAAATTTTTTCGGAAACTCAGTATTCCTATATCGAACCCTCCCCCGGCTCCCCCTCTGCTCAACATAACTGAACCTCGTTCCAATTCCAATTTCGTTGATTCAAACTCGACAAGTAGGTATCAGAGAAATGGCTACACTGTATTGTTATGCGTATTATTAACATATATTTTCAAATTCAATCGAGCCTCATCGAAGAATTCGTTTTGAAAAAATGAAAATTAGTAATGTCATAAAATCAAATTTTCCTCCAAATAGGTAAATGAAACACGATTTACCAGTGTACATACTTCATTCATTTACTAATTACCATACTATTCGTAGTAAAATGCACAATGCTGTACATTCTATAGATAGCAAGCTGCATCCATCGGCGCGGCTGAGCTGTGCAGTGACCAAAACCAACACGAATTTTGGATTTAGTTTTGGTCCAGAAACAATTTTGGCTTTGGTTATGAATTTTTTATTTCTTTTCTTTCAACATCAGTAAACCTCGTTTCTTTCGAATTTCGTGTTGTTATGAGAATTCGTCGTATTGAAATGCTGGAATTTTTCATTAACAAAAAGGGAGGAATGAAATGTTGTGTTCGAATTTCTCCTGTCTGGATCCTAAAAATGGTTAGGAGAAGGAATCGAAAAATCCTCAAATTGTGGAATTTTATAACATACTCGTATTATTTCTGTACATCTAAATGTGACCATTTGTTTCTATGTGCATCTCTGAAGTTTCAATTAGGTTTGGGAAATCAACGTACTTTTGAGGAGATTGAGCAAATCCCTATTTTCCAATGTGAATTGTGACTTGAACTAAAATTTGTTATTTCAAGTGTGACTACTTAATTTTTTAGTCTAGGTTCTGGATATGTTCGAAATCTACTCGCTGAATTACTCTAGGGGTTGAAGAGTATAAAAAATGAAAAATATGTAAAATATACTCACCTTACATACATAGGTACCTACCTATTATTCTGAGAATACATATGCGATGATTGGAAAGATGATGAAAATTATGATGTAAAAATATGAAAAAGAAAAATATGATGTCATCTTACCATCTGTGTTGATATGACTGGCGATTTGATTCCATCTACTAATTGTTCCACGTATTCTACTTCCTCACTGCACTCTGTGGATAAATTGCTGTAGATGTTACGACATTAGTATTTACATCCAGTCAAAAAATCAGGGAGCTTATTTGTTTGTTTCTCTGTGAGTACCTAGTATTCAAAGTAGATACATATCCGAAATGGAAATTTGACAATTTTTTAAAAATTCAGTTTTTGAATACATTTTTTTGGAAACTCAATATTCCAAAATCGTCCCCCTTCCTCTCTTTGCTCAACATCACTGAACCTCGTTTCATTAGAATTTCGTGTTGATATGGAAATTCGTCGTAGTGATATGCTGGAATTTTTCAACGACAAAAAAAGAAGGAATGAAATGTTGTGTTCGATGTTGTGTTCGAATTTCTCCTATCTGAATCCTAAAAATGGTTACGAGAAAGGAATTGAAAAATTCTCAAGTTATGGAATTTCATTGCAGATATTATTAACAACGTGTTAAAATGATGTAAAAACACTCAAAAAAGCATTAAAATTCTTAAAACTTATAAAAAAAGTACTGAAAATTCAATAATTTGCCAAAAGAGCATGAAGCAGTGTTGAAAACTCATTGATGCAATCAAAATACTCTCAAAAATGCATTAAAATCACTAAAAATAACCAAAAAGTAAGTACATAAATTTTAATAAAAAGTTGCCAAAAATGCATGAATTGTCATTAAACATTTTTATGTACCTACATTACCGTTTTCATTTGCAATTCAATTTCTGTAATATTTTGGCAAGTAGGTAACTATCTAATGTTGAAATAAAGACCTAATATTTCAAGTCTATCTTAAAAATTGGTTTCTTTCCTATGAGTAATAGCATCAGCCAGTTTAATTGGAACAACTCCAATGAATAAAAAAGCACGTTAAAAACATAAGTAAGTAGATACTTACTTAAAACATACTAAAAATAATCAATTATTGGAAATATTACGAAAATTATGGTGTAAAAATATTAAAAATATGATGTCCTCTTACCATATGCAATTTCCTCCCAGTTGTCTTAGGATACCCTGTTTTTCAAATCGGTATAGGTATATTATATTACTGCAACTTCTTTGGCCACCACATACCTTCAATGGTTTGGTTTATGATCTGTTGATCATTTAATGCTTTTTGACCATAACAGCCCTTTTTTGAGAAGTCAAACATTGTGGCTTGTGTGATCTCCTTACTGAGCATGGGTATTGGGATTGTATGGTGCAGAATCCCATCTAGTTCTGAAAGCTCATATCAGACTACTTGATTTATTTCTAAAATCCTCACAAACAAAAATATTGACTAAAATGAAAAAACATACCTTGAGATTTTTCAACATTTTTTGGAATGGATTTGACGATATTGAATTATAAATAACCACTTACAGCACAAGATGATACGGAATTGGTATTCACATTTTCAAAAATCAGTTAGTTATGCTTCTTTGTTTTTTTCTCTGTGAGTAATATTCAATGTACTTACATATCCGAAGTGGAAATTTGTTCAAATTCAGAAAAAGTAAAATTTTGTCAATTGTTGACAATTTTCTTAAAAATTCAGGTTTTGGATAAATTTTTTCAGAAACTTCATATTCCAAAATCGACCCCTCCCTCTCTTTGCTCAACATCACTGAACCTCGTTTCATTCGAATTTCGTGTTGATATGAGAATTCGCCGTATTGAAATGCTGGAATTTTCCAACTACCTACAAAAAAAGAAGGAATGAAATGTTGTGTTCGAATTTCTCCTGTCTGGATTCTAAAAATAGTTACGAGAAAGGAATCGAAAAATTCTCTAATTATGGAATTTTATAGCAGATATTATTAAAAGCGTGTTAAAATGGTATAAAAACACTCAAAAAAGCAATAAAATTCTGAAAACTTATCAAAAAATGATGAAAATTCAATAATTTGCAGAAAGAGCCATCAAGCAGTGTTGAAAACTCGTTGATGTACCTAATAGAAATACACTCTTTTATGAGTAAAAGCATCAGCCAGTTCAATTGGGACAACTCCTAATAATAGGGAAGTACAAATATGACCTGTTGATCATTTAATGCTTCTTGACCATAGCATCCCTTTTTCGAGAACTCAAACGTTGTGACTTGTATTTTGTAAGATCTCTTTACCGAGAATGGGTCCTCCGTATGGCTACAGTCGCTACAGAACCACCTCTGGTTCTGAAGCTCATTTATAAGAGACTACCTACTTGATTTATTTCTAAGATCCTCACAAACAAAAATATTGACTAAAAAGAAAAAACTATGTTCTAGGTGTTATTATTTACACCTGATCTGACTTGAATAGCGCCCAAGTAAATAATATCATAAGTATTTGTAATCTAATCTATGGCTTCAAAAACAAATACCAGGAGATTTTTAATTTCTTGAAATGGATTTGACGATTATTGAATTATGAATAACCACTTACAGTATACTGAAAATGCACTTATTGCATTTACACGACGCTGATTATTTTTTCAGAATTAATAAAGGAGTGAGAGAGATAGTTGCAAAATTTCTTCTACTTTTTTATCGTTTTTTAAAGTTTTTTCATCTTGGTTTGATATTTCCCTTAAAGTTATACTCTTCATTACGATTCAATTAACATTGTTTTAAAAAGAATTGTCAAGATCATGAATTAAGATCATATCGCATATCAACTTACAAAATTTTGGGTTACATCTCAATTTTTTCGATAAAATTAAATGCTCGCGTCTCATTTTCTCCCTCAAATTTCAAATTAAAATTTCAAAAATTTCTTTCTACAAAGACTTCTACCTATTCAAAGTATCCGAAATGGAAATTTGTTCAAATTCAAAAAAAGTAAAACTTCGCTGATTGTTGACATTTAATTTAAAAAATTCAGTGTTTGAATAAATTTTTTGAAACAGTTTTGGCTTTGGTTACAAATGCTTTATTTTTTGAATAAAAATTGTGTTTTTTCTTTTCTCCCTCTCGCAAAATCTCATGAGAATATCAAATTGAAATTTTTACGTAGATTCTGATCTTCGAAAATTTCATTCTCACAGTCACATTCACCAAACAATACAAATAGAATGGAAGGGCAAAATTCATTGTTCCATTTTTTTTTTTTTGGTTCTTTTATGTGTGTGACAAGAAGTTTTACTCGTATTTTACCTGAAGGTCAGTGATGAAGTTAAGTAAGCTGTGAAAGCTTTGAGAAGTATTGATTAAACAAGAACTAATATACTCGTATCAGCAATAATCAATCAGCTAAAGTCAACAGCTATGAACAAAATGTTGAAACATTTAATTGAAATAAAAATATGACATCTAGGTACTTACAAGAGGTACTTACTTATATCACACTAAAAATTATTTGATTACTTATTGGAAATATTTCAAAAATTATGGTGTAAGTATGAGAAATATGATATCGTCTTACCAATGCGTTAAATTTCAAATAAAAAAAAAACTGTGTCATCACACAAGGTACGATTTAATCTCTCGCATTTACCGTTACTTTCAGGTGAATAGGCCGTTGTAAATTCATGAAAGATACCTTTCTCTTTACAGAAATTCTTGAACTCTTCCGAAATATACTCACCACCATTATCACTCCTTAACCTCTTGACTCTCGTATTCAAAGTATTCTCAGCTAATGCAACATATTCTTTGAACTTTGACAACGTTTCGGACTTATTCTTCATCGTGTACACATAAACAAAATTGCTAAATTCGTCAATAAAGGTTACGAAGTATTTTTCCGCAATAGGAGAACCAGTTATTTCACAAACATCCGAATGAATTCTAAACAAAAGGCTATTCGCACGAGTGTACGATGTATCTGATTTTGGTAAAGATGAACGTGGTCTTCGGGACTGTTTTGAAACTTGACATTCGTCACACGTTGATAATGATTGTAAGAGCTCTTCACTAAAGACACCCTGTTTAGAAACTAATTTCATCTCAGATTGACCTGGATGACCTAAACGAAGATGCCATAAGTCCGCACTAGGCGGAACAGTTAACAAAGCACCGCTAGGGTTATCAATAAGCTCAAAATCCATAATATGCAAATCATTTATCAATATACCAGTAGCTAACACTGTGGTATTTTTCGAAATCGTAGGTGTATCATTCTTAAAAGTGACAGTAAATCCAGACTTTTCAATACATCGAACAGAGAATAACGTATGAACTAATTTCGGCACATAATAAACATTTTTAAAAACACAAACAAAACCCTTATCTGTCTTAACACGTAAAGTACCTACTTTAGTCGCTTTTAAACTTCTACCAGCCTCTGCTATTGTGACATTCATCGGAACACGAAGAGTAATAGAATTTTGCAAAATATCACGATTTATCATATGGCGCGTCGCACCACTATCAAGAGCGCCTGATATTTTTCCATTACAAGAGCCAAAATCAGAATTACTACTAACAGACAAAAAGGTGAATTCGTTGAAATTATCGGTATCAGCGTGGCTTAGGTTTGCACTACCCTTTTTATTCTTAAGCTTAAAGCAATCATTTTTAATATGACCATATTTCTTGCAATAATTACACCTAACGTTACGACGATTATTACCAGAGCTACCGTTACTACCATTATTATTACCATTAGCATTAGCATTATAAGTATTCGAATTTGAATTTCTAAAATTACCTCTACCACGTCCACGACCTCGGAAATTACCTCGAGACGAATTTGAAGCGTATAATGCGCTGGAAACAGGAGTCTCATCTTTTAATTTTTCAACGTTATCAGTCGTTGATGCGGTGGCTTCGGAAACTTGAGAAGCAGAAAGTTGATAATCGGAAATCGTAGACGTTGCTTTATCCCAATCATAGTCGGCGATATGGCTTTCAATATTAGCTCGAATTGGGAGGAATAGTATCTGTAGCGATCGAAGTAACTGCAAGATAAACTGTCTGTCTGGGGTTGAATCGTTGAGTTCGCGTAATCGATTTGCCGTTGATCTGAATTGTACAATATAGGAACGCAGATCTTCACAAGTTTTACCTTTGTAACAATACGCATATAATTCGTCACGAAGAGCAGACATACGGGCATCCGATTTGCTTTGGTAATTTGTTTCCAAAGCATCCCATAACAATTTCGCGTGATTCTTTCCATGAATTATATGGGTCATATTTTGGGCAAGATGAGCGACGATCAATTGTAAACACGAATCGTCACTATTGATCCAAGCTTCGGTACGAATGGCAACACTTGGAATAGGTTGGAGAACAATATCAAGTACCTTTTCTTTCTTCAATAGAATTAACATTCGAGTTTTCCATGTGTCGTAATTTGTTCCATCAAATGGTCTAATGCCAGTATATGTGACGTTGGCAGGATCAAACATGATGACAAAAGGTAACTTGATCGCGACATGAAAAAATTAATTAAGACAGTATACAAAACGGAAACAAAATAGAAACAAAATTGGGCTTGACATAAAAAATTAAAACTTTGACTAGAACACACAAAATAAACGTTACTCTGGGCCCATAACCATTGTTGTGCAAAAGTAACCATGAGATATGTACACGAGAAATAAAAGAGTAAAAGTACCGTATACGAGAACGTTGTATTACATATTGAACGTACAGATACATTGTATGAGAAAACTACATAGAGGTATGAACAGTGTTGCCATTTGGTACAACATTTTTCTGATGAGAGTCGTCATTTTTCTTTCATACCCGATTTTGATCTTCGGAAATTTCTCTCTTACACTCACATCCGCCAAACACTGCAAATAGAATGGAAGGGCAAAATTTATTTTTCCCCTTTTTTTTGTTTTGTTTTTGTTTTCATGTGTGTGACAACTGACAAGAAGTGTTACTCGTATTTTTTACCTTGAGGAAGCTAAGAAAACTTTGAGAAGTATTGATTAAACGAGAACTAATAAATGAAAAATCAATCAGTTGAAGTCAAATTATGAGAAAAAAAAATGAAACTGACTCTTTTCTACGGTATATAACAAAAAATTTTCATTTTAGGGAGTTCTATGAGAGAAAACACATTTTCAAAATGGGAAAGAAGAAGTCAAAAATCTTTTTTTTTAAATTTTTTTTTCTTAAAACTGACGTTACCAGTGTACGAAATTGAACTCATATTGGTTCAGTAATTTTCTTTTGACACAAATCGTTTATTGCCCCAAAATACTAACTTCGCGTGGGAATTCACGTACACGAGCCTTCACAGAACAAAGCTGATAAAAATATCAAATTAAAGCTTTCGTTGAGGCTAACAATGAAAATATATTAAAAATTCAGAATAATATACTTACGTTGATACATGTTCAATTACAAAAAATTTCCACATGAATATAAACGTTTGGTACAAAGTGAAAAAACGAGAAGTTGCTAGTTGTCAAAAAAGGGAATATTGTTAGTTGTCAATAAGACAATTTATTGCATTATTGAATAATTTTCTATCTGCTTTTCATTCTATAAAACGAATAAAAAAGTTGAATTGGTCGATTTACCTACCCAAAAAAAATTCAAAGAATGACCAGTCAAACAAAAAAGTTTTTTTGAAGATTTTGAAGTCGTTTATGGATATTTTTTCAAGTTTTTGGTCTTATCTGAAAGTTTAGTCCTTCTCACATGTTTTCTTTTTAGAAAATTTTCGAAAATTGAATTGTAAGTTTTTTTTTAATCAATAGTGAATGCGTGTTTGACAACTTACAACAGGGGTGGTTGTTAGTTGTCACAAAAAAATACCTCACTAAATCCACCATTAACTATTCATCACATGAACCAAAATTCAATTTTAAAAAAAGAAAACACACGCAAAGAATCAAGCTTTCAAATGAGCCCAAAACCGCAAAGAAATATTCATAAATGGCTTCAGAAACTTCAAAAAACTTTTTTTTTGACAACTAACCACCCGTGACCCTACCTAATGTTGAAATAAAGACCTAATATTTCAAGTTTATCTTTGAAATCGGTTTCTTTCCCATGAGTAATACGTACATAGCATCAGCCAGTTTAATTGGAACAACTCCAATGAATAAAAAAGCACGTTAAAAAAAAAGTAAGTAGCCTAAGTAGGTACTTACAACATACTAAAAATATTCAGTTATTGGAAATATTACGAAAATTATGGTGTAAAAATATGAAAAATATGATGTCCTCTTACCATATGCAATTTCCTCCCAGTTATCTTGAGATAAGCCGTTTTTTTTATATGCACAGCCTTGACAACTACGCCATCATATCCCCAATAAAAACAGACAAATAGGTGTAGGTATATTATATTACTGCAACTTCTTTGGCCACCACATACCTTCAATGGTTTGTTTTATGATCTGTTGATCATTTAATGCTTCTTGACCATAACAGCCCTTTTTTGAGAAGTCGAACATTGTGGCTTGTAAGATCTCCTTACTGAGCCTGGGTATTCCCATCTAGTTCTGAAAGCTCATATCAGACTACTTGGTTTATTTCTAAAATCCTCACAAACAAAAATATTGACTAAAATACAAAAAAAACAGTGTTCAGGTGTTATTATTTACCTATACACCTGATTTGACTCAAATATCACCTATGCATAGCATCTAATATCATCCACCCTACAAAATTGTATCGAAACAAAAAATGATGTCATAATTACATACTTGTAATCTATGGGTTCAATAACATGTACATTGTACCCTGAGATTTTTTTTAATTTTTTGAAATGGATTTGACAACATTGAATAATGAATAACCACTTACAGTACCTGTACTGAAATATAAACTGCTAGGGCTCGGGTCTGTTTTTACTGCGATCCAAAGTATCAGTAATTAATCCATCAACTAAATTTTCCACATATTGTACTTCCTCGCTGCACTTTGTGGATAAATTGCTGTACATTTATAGATGTTATAGAATTGGTATTTACATTCAGCCAAAAAATCAGCGAGCTTCTTTGTTTGTTTCTCCGTGAGTAATATTAAAAGCACATATCCGAAATAGAAATTGGTTCAAATTCAGAAAAAGTAAAATTTTGTCAATTGTTGACAATTTTTTGAAAATTTAGTTATTGAATAAATTTTTCGGAAACGCCATATTCCAAAATCGACCCCTCCCTCTCTTTGCTCTACAACATCACTGAACCTCGTTTCATTCGAATTTCGTGTTGATATGAGAATTCATCGTATTGAAATGGAATTTTTCAACAACAAAAAGGAGGAATGAAATTTTGTGTTCGAATTTCTCCTGTCTGGATCCTAAAAATGGTTACGAGAAAGAAATTGAAAAATGCTCAAAATTAATTGAGTTTTATTGCAGATGTTATTAAAAACGAGTTAAAATGATGCAAAACACTCAGAAAAGCATTAAAATTCTTAAATCTTATAAAAAAGTACTGAAAATTCAACAATTTGCAAAAAGAGCATGAAGCAGTGTTGAAAGCTTATTGTTGTACATATTAGAAATACTCTCAAAAATGCATTAAAATCACTGAAAATGACCAAAAAGTAAGTAAATTTTAATAAAAAGTTGCCAAAAATGCATGAATTCTCATTTTAAAACATTTTTATGTACGTACAATCCAGAATAAGCGAAATAAATAATGAATAATTGAAAATTAAATAAATTTGAATACTTGGGATTTTACATTATTGTTTTAGGAATACTTACACCTATAATATTACTTTTACTGATAATTTCTATTTTTTCTTCTGAGGTAAAAAGCAGTTTGAAAAATACTAGTTACAATTTGAAATCAAAATCAAAACAGCAACTAAAAAAGAACCAATTAAAAGCCTGTAAAATGAAACTAGATCGCGAAAATTTTTATGCTGTGATGAAGTAGGGGTAGTACCCTCAAGTTACCCCTGGGTAGCGCTTCGGCAGATATAAACCTCTAAGAGCTAGAGCAGCTTTTCTGACTTACCCCGAATTCTGACTTCCCTCAGTGCACCTTACCTATCTTCCTTGATGAATGAGATTTCAGCTCAATTAAAGTTTATGGGGTTGTGAAGGTTTGCTGGTCAGGAGAAAAATGGCAGAATCTATACCTTTTATTACTTTATTGAAATTTGCTTCATCAAAATTACTACCTACCCGGTATACAAAATATATTTAGGTACATGAAAGATTAGATAATTACTTTTGAGGCTAATTCTAGTACAAATCTTAAGGTAAATTATTAATAACAAGTAAGTAGTACATATCTTCCTAAAATCTAAAAAGTTGTCCCCTTGTGAATAAGACAATGCAAGTCATTAAGGAAGAATGTGAATGTGATTCAAACTTTGAGCATACAAAATGTGAAAACTTTGTAAAATGTTTACAAGTGTTTATTTATGCTGGTGATTTGCAACTGAAGGTAACAAATTCGACTCCCCTTCTTTTTTCACCACAAATACATCGCCGACTTTTTGGGCAACATGCTCACAAAATTCAGCATTGTCCAAATTATGGAAACTCTCCATTACAGTTTGGAATATAATTTCTTCTGATTTTACGTGATTACCACTGATCAGCTCCTGTTCCAATCTGGACATCAGATCAATGGGATCAAATTCTTGAGATCTTATTGGTAAATTGTACTGAATGGATAGATCATTCAGTAATTTTTCAAATTCTGCAATAATATTGACTATAGAAGCTGTAACTTTGGCAGAATTTACTGATTCATCGATAGTATTGTCATAGGGTCTAACCTTTGTAACCAATCTTACAAAAAAAGTCCATCAATGTGAGTGATTCGAAGGCATTGAATGTGGCGGCACTTCTAAAATGATTGTCAAAATCCTTAGTTGTGTGAACTTCGAATGGGGCCAGTCCTCCTAACCAAGATTGAACACCTTCCTTGATCGAATGGTAATTTATTATGTTTGGTGAGTAGATTGATTTCCAAGTACCCAAAATTTCACCAGTGAAGCCGAATATGGTGTTTATCGGAGATTTGATGGCGTTCGCAGAGCTATTCATTGGTTAACTGGCGTTCACAACTTGGCATTTATTTGCGAAATTCAATTTCTGCAATATTTTGCCAATACCTAACGTTGAAATGAAGACCTTATATTTCAAGTTTATCTTTGAAATCGGCTTCTTTCCTATGAGTAATAGCATTAGCCAGTTTAATTGGAACACTCCCTAATAATAGTGGGGTACAAAATCCAAAAGAACCCCTAAAAACATACAAATAGGTGTAGGTACATATGTATATTATATTACACTGCGACCTCTTCGGATACTACATACCTTCGATGGTTTGATTTAAGTATGATCTGTTGATCATTTAATGCTTCTTGACCATCATAACAGCCCTTTTTTGAGAAGTCAAACGTTGTAACTTGTAAGATCTCTTTACTGAGCATGGGTCTGTATGGCTACAGAACCCCCTCTGGTTCTGAAGCTCATATCAGACTACTTGGTTTAGTTCTAAAATCCTCACAAACAAAAATATTTACTAAAAAGAAAAAACTACATGATAGGTGTTATTATTTACTCTTATACCTGATCTAACTCAAATAGCGAATTGTCTAGATCATGATGAATTAAGAACATGTCACACATCAACTAACAAACATTTATTTTTTTTTACAAGTAGGTCATGAACGTCCGAGCGTACAAAGCGATCAGCCCGAGTGAAGCGAGGACGAAACCCGAGGGTTGGGGCTGCGGAGCAGTCTCTCTGATATTTTAATAATGATTGGGGCTTAGGTACCCTTTTATACAAATATCATTACCTTTTTCAATATGAAGTGTTGAATGGTTTATAGAAATTAAATAACCTTAAGCCTAAGTAGATTCATATCTATTTTACATTCAGCCAAAAAATCAGGAAGCTTCTTTGTTTATTTCTCCGTGAGTAATACATATTCAAAGTAGGTAGGTACATATCACAAATGGAAAATTTGTTTAAATTTAGAAAAAATAAAATTTTGTCAATTGTTGACATTTTTTTAAAAAATTCAGTTTTTGAATAAATTTTTTCGGAAACTCAATATTCCGAAATCGACCCTCCCACCCTCGATTTGCTCAACATCAATGAACCTCGTTTCATTCGAATTTCGTGTTGATATGAGAATTCTTCTTATTGAAATGCTGGAATTTTTCAACGACAAAAAAGGATAGTGAAAAGTTTTGTTCGAATTTCTCCTGTCTGGATCCTAAAAATGGTTATGGAGAAAGGAATCGGAAAATTCTCAAATTGTGGAATTTTATAGCAGATATTATTGAAAACGTGTTAAAATGTTGTAAAAACACTCAAAAATGCATTAAAATTATTCTAATAACTTATCAAAAAATAATGAAAATTTAATAATTTGCAAACAGAGCATGAAGCAGTGTTGAAAACTCATCGATGTAATAGAAATACACTCAAAAATGCGTTATAATCACTAAAAAATACCAAAAAGTAAGTAAATTCAAATAGAAATTTGCCAAAAATTCATGAATTGTCATTTTTAAACATTTTTATGCACCTATAATTAGATACTGTTTTCATTTGCAATTCAATTTTTGTAATATATATTTAAGCAAGTACCTCACGTTGAAATGAAGACCTTATATTTCAAGTTTTTCTTTGAAATCGGCTTCTTTCTTATGAGTAATAGCATCAGCCAGTTTAATTGGCACAACTCCGTAATAATAGTGAAATACAAACCCCAAAAGAACCCGTAAGAGCAGACAAAGAGGTGTATATTACTGCAACCTCTTCGGCTACTACACATCTTTGATTGTCTATGATGGTTTGATTTATGACTTGTTGATCATTTAATGCTTCTTGACTATAATAGCCCTTTTTTGAGAAGTCGAACATTGTAACTAGTAAGATCTCTTTACTGAGCATGGGTCTGTATTGCTACAGAACATCCTCTGGTTCTGAACCTCATATCAGACTACTTGGTTTATTTTTAAAATCCTCACAAACAAAAATATTTACTAAAAAGAAAAACCTACCTATATTGTAGGTGTTATTATTTACACCTGATCTGACTCAAATAGCGAATTGTCTAGATCATGAATTAAGATCATGTCGCACATCAACTTACAAACCTTTTTTTTTTTATGTAATTAGGTAATGAAATACATCGTTGGTGTAAAAGGTGATCAGCCCGAGCGAAGCGAGGGCGCGATCCGAGGGTTGGGGCTGCCATATATTAGGGTTGAAGTACCCTTTTATACAAATGTCATTACCTTTATAAAAATGTTCTTTTAAAATAGATATTTATTTCTCAAGTCACTGACATCTGAGTATTCTCCCTCATCCCCTTGTTCGATTTCATGCTCTTGCTGGATTTCCTTTTCTTGTTTTATTTATTGTTTTACAAAAAATTACTCAGGAATGTTGGGCAGCAATCCTCCAACTTTACTTTCTTGTACATTTCTAAAAAAAATGATTATTTCTTTTTTTATTTACCTACAAAAATAAACAATAATGATACTTACACAGCAGATCCTTCAGTAGAAGAAAGGCACTTAGAACAATCGGAGGAGCAGATACACTCATTTTCAGCTTGAATTGAAAGGAAGTCAATTAGCGCCATGAATTTACCATTTTTGATACTTATCTTCTCCGAGAAGATGAAAAAATTTGGCATTTTTCTCAAACGATTTAAATAATTTCAGGTTTTTGTAAAGTTCCTGGTCAAGAGGTTCTGAAATGATTGAAAATTATCTATGAAATTGCATCTAATTTTGTCAATTACTACTAGATTTTTTCTAGTTTATACAAATTTAATCATCTAATTTTAATAAATGTGAGATGAATTGTTGAATTCCCGCATTGAGGGAGTTCTTTAGTTCTTCATATTTTTTATGTAGATTGGTCATTGACAGAAAGGGAAAAAAAGGGTTCGTTTTTTGAGATTTTTCTGATGAGAGTCATCATTTTTCTTTTAATGCTCGATTTTGATCTTCGAAAATTTACTCTCACAGACATAATTATTCACTAAACACTACAAATTGAATGGGAGGGCAAAATTTATTTTCCCCTTTTTTTTTGGTTTCTTATTATTGTGTGTGACAAGAAGTGTTACTCGTATTTTATCTTGCGGAAGCTATGAAAGCTTTGAGAAGTGTTGATTAAACAAGAACTATATAGGTAAATGAAAAATCAATCAGTTTTGAAGTCAAATTATGAGAAAAAAATAAAACTGATTCTTTTCTATACGGTATAGCAAAAATGTTTCATTTTAGGGGTTCTATGGGGGAAAACACATTTTAGAAATAGGAAAGAAGAGGTCAAAAATCTTTTTTTTTGTTTTTTTTTCTAAAAACTGACGTTACCAGTGTAGGTATGAAATTGAACTCATATTGGTTCAGTAGTTTTCTTTTGACACAAACGTTTATTGCCCCAAAATACTAACTTCGCGCAGGAATTCACGTACTTGTGCCTTCACAGAACAAACAAATTAAAGATTTCGTTGAGGCTAACAATGAAAATGTATTACAAATTCAGAATCATATACTTACTTTGATTCAATATTGAACCTTTTGATTTTAATAGAAATGGATGCGGTCTGCGAGATAGAATGCAGAAAAAAGAACTAATTGAAGTAATTATAGGTATAGGTACTTGAAAAATACCTAGATACAGGATAAAAGTAAAAATATTATTTACTCTGATATGAAGCTGATGGTTGATCGCAATGATCGTTAAATAATGATGAATAAAAAATGTGAAAAAAACATAAAGTACTTACTTAATTTTGAATGGGTAGTTTTCAAATTGCATTAAACGGAGCTTAATGATGTTTTGGATCTATATAAAATATAATTCAAAAACAAATATAAGTATATAAATTTTGGAGACATTTTTTTCTCCATACTAACGCGATAACAATTTACTTGTGTTGAAGTTTGAACAAGTTACTCATTTTATAAGCGATCATTATTATAGAGAGAGGATTTAATACCTTGATTGAAGTAGGGAAAACTTGCAAAAAACTAATATCTTCTGTAAAATTTTTGCAATACGTTGCAGAATAGAAAATGCAACATTACTGGAATTTTTGTCTGCAACTATTACCTCGAAAAAAACACTAGTATCATATTATGTAAGATGTAGAATAACCTTGAAATAACGCAATGTTTCAGTAAAACTCCTACTGAATTTATTGCCGCATAAAGACAGAAAAAGTTATGAACAATTCTGATTTTTGTAATTGTTACCTATTGTGATTGATATGGCGATGCTGGACAATTTTCACAACAACTAGTACATAGTTATACCTGAAATACTGAGTTACTGTTTCTTTAAATTATGCTGCAACAGTTGTTTTTCCCTACCTTATAATTGTTACTTTAGAATTCACAGTTTAACATTGCTATGAAATTCGGTGTAAATTACTTGAAATTGCTCTGAAATTCGGTGTAAATTACTTGAAATTTTAGGTAATCATTCCACAATTTATCTCACTGGTTACACAAAACTTCTTCTTGAATACAGAAAATTTTGAAATAAATAGGTAGGTACCCCAAAAAACTGTGTTTTACGATTTTTTCTGTGCTTTTTCGTAATATTTACTGTAAAAAGGCAACACTTACCAAAAATATTGTGAATGATGCTAAATTTACAGTATGTAACTTTAACGAAAAATTTCTATCAATGCATGACAAACGTTACCTAGGGTAAAAATATGAAAAATATGATGTCGTCTTACCATGCATTGAATACTATTAATGGTGTTATCTGAGAATATGTGAGATTCTATGATGTTTTCTCTAATAGCAAATTTTTCTAACGTCATTTTCTCTGAAACTTTGTTCCCTAATAATGAATTTTTTAACGTCACTTTATCTAACGCATTTTCTCTAAAACAATGTTATCAAAAAGACAGAATTTGCAACGTAATTCTGCATTGCCCAGCAAAGAGAAGTTGAAGTTTAACACCTACTTCTGTGTTTTCCTGAAGACTTCATAGTCATACAATAAAAATGACTGCTGAGATATCTTGAAAGCAAATGTACCTGAATGGGTACGCCTATCAAAGCTCGCGCGTAATAAACGGCCGTGCATACTGGGCTTGCAAAAAGTCGTATCGTAAAGAATGTGCCAGAAGGGCGATTACTAGCGACCCTGCAAATGGTCACCCAGTTCAGGTGTTTAAAAAATCTGAGCACACCCATCCGCCAACTGTTGACCAAAACACCGCTGAGAAACTTGCAGAGTCAATGAAACGAAAAGCAGAACGACACCCCGAGCAACGGCCAGCTCAATTGCTCCGAACAGAACTACAAGGCGTTCCAGACGAAGTGCTGAGTCAGCTACCATCACAACCAGCAGATCGTTGCAGGGAGTACGTCGGAAAGAGTTACCTGCTGCTCCAAAAAAACTGAAGGACAATGGGGTAATTCCAGAGACTTTGATGTTTTAGAGAAAGTGATGTCTTAGAGAATTTAATGTTTTAGAGAAGTTGATGGTTTAGAGAAATAGCTGTTTTAGAGAAAAAATAACATTAGAAAAATTTTCATTAGAAAATATGTGTCTTAGAAAAATTGACTTTAGATAAATTTTGTGTTAGAGAAAATCGTTTTAGAGAAAATGTATTAGAGAAACCGTCGCAGTACCATATGTGAAAGTGAAAGATTCGAGTCCTTTTGAATTTTTAGTCGTGCTTATTTTTTTGACGACTTGAAATAAAATATTTTTCAAACTGTTTTTCGTTTCCTCTGATATTTCCCAACAATGGCGTCATTTCCCTCTATAATCGTTGTTGTTTGGGAAAGACCGATTTTAATAACAAACAATTATAATATTCTATCATTTGACAATGATAAATTATGTATACTTACTATAGAAATACACAACACAGCACATATTTTGAACTTTTATTTTGGTAAAATAACTTATCATCAGTCATCACAATCATTGCATAATGTCCTTTTCAGTGTCATTTTCTATTCAAATGTCAATCTTTCTTAATTTACACATTTTTAAATGTTTTACATAAAACCACAATAATTTCAACCCCCATCCCCATTTAATATTTTAAACAAACAAACCAAAATCTTCCGTTGCCATTTTACTCTTACTACTGCTTCATCATTAAATTCATCGTGTTTTTTTGTTTTTACCTGTTAGGTATTTTTTTTAAACTGGGAGGAACAGTCTGACCGGATTTATTGGTTTCACAAAAGACGCATTTGAAGTAGTTATAGGTACCTTCTTGAAAAATACGGTTGATCGGAATGATCGTCGAAGAATAATGAATAAGAAATGTGAGAAAAACATAAAGTACTTATGTATCATGCTAAAAATATGCGATTATTGGAAATATGACAAACATAATGGTGTAAAAATATGAAAAATATGATATCGTCTTACCATGTATTGAATTGCTAAAATCAGGTACCTGAAATGAAAGGAGGAGCTTCATTTCTTTTGGTAGGCATATTTATTGTTGGATTTATTTGACTTGAAACAAGCTTTAACGATGTGACCTACGTTTTTGTAGAACTTTCGTATTTTTTTTCTGTGATGAACATTTATCTAGTGAACAGCAAACTTTAAAGCAGCTGTAAAATCTATATTTTTCAATATTTCTAATAGACTTATCATACTTATATGTATAACTAAATAAATTGAAAAAATAATTAATTAATAATTTTTAAAAAACACGAGACCCAACTTTTGGAATAAGTGTCAAGTGTGTCACAATAAGGTCTTAGTTAAACTACAATATAATATACAATATACGTACCAGTATAACCCAAATATCACAACAAAATCGAGAAGTGTGATTGTCACTTGGTCAGTTTCGTATACTTAAGCCTACTGCGTACTGTACCATATATCTTGGGAAACAAGTACACAATACGCGTATAAACGTTTTGCTGAGAGAAATCATGCTTTGTTGCGTTTTAAAAGTAGTAAAAAAATGTCAATGGAGTTTTTTCCATCAGGCTAAAGACGTGTGTTTACACAATGAATAAACTTTTCAAAGAAAGAAAAAAAAATATTTGTACTCATCATTTAAACTATTTTAGCCAATGGTCGTAAAATTAGAGACTTTCTTTCCCTCCCTTTCCCTCGCCATGTATCAAAGATGTTGAATTATAAGATGTACTTATTTGCACCTGATATTACAAGTTTTATAAAGTATCAAGTACTTGATTGAATTTTTATTATAATGGGTATACCTATCTGTTATACGTGAATTGCTTGTTTAATTTGATATTTGTAATTTTTGAATAATAAAAGTATTAGAATGATCATCACTGTATTCACATTATTTGATTATTTGCTGAAACGCATAAAGTACCATCTAACGTTATACTCGTATTTAATGGAGAAGGGTGGAGGGGCCTGCTGCGCGCCTGCGTCGTTGTAAAAAAAACCTAAATGAAATGGTGTTAATAGAATTGCATACTCTGTTCGCCGTAAATAATTTGCTGATCCTACCTTATTCTACATATTACCTATTTGAAAAGCTTGAAATTTAACTTTCAAGATGAAAGCTTAACTTTCCATGGTGAACGTTGAAATTGGAAGCTACCGTTTGAGAATTTTGAAAAAATTACAATGTGGGCATTTTTTGATCTCAAGAGTAAACCAATATTTTTCTATCAATTCTAAAAAAAAAAAAAAAGGAGAAATGAAAGACTGCAAGTTGATTTTTATGAATTTGAGTCATTTATTTTTTTACCTTCTCACTTTCTGAGTAATTTGAATTTCCTGGAGAAAGTTGATAAAAACTTACTGGAGGCTGCGAAGGCCCCCTTCCCCAAAATGTTGTTTTCAAGTCAAGTGGCTCTACTGACCTGACTTACAAAATTTTGAAGAAATGAGTTGCTCGTTACAATTACACATTGTTTCAAAAATTGTCATTTTTCGAAATTTTTGGTAGAAATTATTTAGCTCTATTGATAGAATTTTTTTTGAATTGGCACACCCTGAATTTTGTAATAACAAAGTAAAAAGGTAAAAAAATAAATGGCTATTTATAACTTCGGTTGATGCTGATTGAAGACCTTCTCAGCCATTTTGGATGTTTATTGGAGAATTTTCGGCGTGCAAGTTTTTTAAAGTGAATTTTCTCCATAATAATTCAAACAACAACATGATTCGTTACCGAAAAATTACCATTTGGACCGATACCTCGCCTCCTTCTTCTGAGAATTTTGTGATAACGAATTAAAACAATAATGAGAACTATGAGAAGGTCTCCGATGTTCATTTTTGACATTGATGTTCATTCTTGGCTCTTCGAGAGTAATTCAAAATTTCTGAAGAAACTTGAAAACTTGCGGGAGCTCTGAAAATGCTCAAAAATTGGTCTTATAGAATCTAAGTGTGCTAATTTTATTGGCTCAATTGACGAAAATGATCTAAATAAACTCGTTTCAAAATGCATAGGTACCTAAGTATATTTTTTCCTGAACTAAAAAATTTATTAATTCACGAAACTTAAAATTATAATTTCATGTATTTTTCACATTCGTGATAAAATATTCCAATCAATCCTAAACCTAAATTTAAAAATACCTCCCAAAAAAAAAAAAATAATAATAAACTAAGGGGAAAAATAGGTTACGTTAATTGGCTAAACCTTTGAACACGCGTGCAATCGTATCCTACGATCAGCGAATTTGTTAACGTTCAAGTCTACTCGCCAAGTTAATGATAGGGCAGTTAAAAGCCAACCCTTTTGCGGTTTCTATCCAATGGAAATTTCACAGGGTGTTCTCGGTGAATGTAGCTTCACCCTTACTGAATATCATTTGTAGTTCGAGTTATGCGTCGTGCTGTGCGAATTTCCATCTCGCGTATTAATATTTCAGGTAAGTGAAAATTTATCGTATTATTTTTATTCCTAAGCCGATTTATTATTATTTTTAACGCTTCGGAAATGAAGAGTGGAATTTTTTTAATTCTGGTTTTGTGTTGGTATAGGTATTTAAAAGTGGAAAATTGATAAGGATTTTTGGTCGGAAGTTGTGTGAAATTTATATGAATTTTGTGGTAAAATTTTGCTGATGAAATATGTTAAAGATGGGCTAAATTTCGTTTTGTGGTTATTTAAATTTTTATTTAAAGACTTTATTTGCCTATTACGTACATCTACGAGTATATTGAGTGATATCTAGTTCAGTTCCTGAAACGTCAACGTTCTTTCGGGTTGTGGTGTGAATATCTCCTGATCCTCTATACTTTTTTTTTATCGACTCATCTCGAACATCATTATTTCTATAATTTACATACAACTGGTGAAGAAAGGGTTACAATAGGCAGGCTGTCGATAAATAATTAATGTGCATCCCATCGATTCATCTCAATAGCTCTATCATTTTTTATACCAAGAGCTTGCAAATTTTTTCGATCATTTTCAACGCTTAATTATTGTATAATGATGGGAATTACAAGGATAACTGATTTTCAAATATTTCGGTGACTTGCGAATTCGTATATTGAGTTTAGGTTTACGAAAGGGTAGATATAGGTATGGTTCGAGATTCTTTTGTTACTTTTGTTGGGTGTTTCAAGAAGTGTTGCATAAATTTTGCGATAGGAGTGGAATTTATTTGTAGAAGGTTCGACTTCTTCAAATGTTTCTTTTTTTATAGTCAATTTGGCAATATTTCGATTTTTGTCCCATTTTGGCCCAGAATTTAATTCTCAAAAATTGACCGAGAATTTAAAAAAACATTTCAGCTCCTGAAACTTTAGAATGTCTGCTAATTGAAAATGTTTCTCCGAAGTGTTTTTTTTTGGAAAATCTTTGGCCGAACGGTTGTTGTTTGGTGAATTTTGAGGAATTTTTCTCTGAAATTTCCCTGAAAAACTATTCTTTGAAAATTATTGTCAAGCAAATTACTTTTCAAGATACTTATTTTTTGGACACATCTGTCTCAAAGTAATTTTTGCTGCGTGAATTTTTCTCTAAAATTACTCCGAAAAACTCATTTTTGGAAAAATTTGCCCAGAGAATTTCCCTGGAACGTTTTTTTCTGTAGAATTTTTTTAACGCTTCTTTTTGAGGAAAATATTTTTGTAGTATGTAATTCTTTAGAAATTCTTTTTTTCAAGAGTTCATTTAAAGAAAAATTTTCTTCACGCACGAAAGTTTTCCTTGGGATTTCCCAGAAATCTAAAACAATTTCTTCCGAGAGATTATTGGCCAAAAAAATTATTTTTCTTGAGAGAATTTTCTTCCAAGTTTACCTCCAGGAATTATATTCTCTGGATATGTAATTCTTTTTGCAATAGTTTTTTTGAGAAACGTTTTTTCTGGATTTACTCTGAAAAATTCATGGCCGGAGAAAAATTTCCGAGAAGCATTGGGAAAATTCAAGTTTTTCTCAACAGTTCTCTTTTGAAGGAAATTTTCCTCCATGACATCAAAATTTTTCCTCAAGGCACTTTTTTCAAAGAATTTTTTTTCATGATTTATTTTTTTCAACGAATTTTTTCCGAAGAATTTCTTCTACATATGTACAATCGCCTTGAAAATGTAACTTTTGGAATACTCTTTGTAGAAATGATTATTTACCTTGCTAACTTTTATCAATAAGGATTTTCTCGAGAGAATTCTCTGGAATGTTTCTCTCCGAACAAACTTTTTTAAAGAAATTTTTCTCTAAAAAAATTGTTTTGGTAAATTTTTTATTGGAACTTTCCTGAAAAACTCATCGTGATAAAACTTTTATGGAAATGGTTCCTTAAGAAAAGTATCCTTTTTCCAACGTTTTTTTTTTCAGTAGGTACAGTTTTTCTTACAATAATTTTTCCTTGGTTAATTTTGCTCTATTGCTCATTGCTCTGTAATATTGAATTGACTTTGGGAAGGTGATTCTTTGATTTTTTTTCTCAAGAAAAAGCTTCTTTTTTTTAGATTCAGATTAATTCAATTCAATCATTTATGAATAATATTTTAAGGAAAATATCAATTTCTGAAATTTGTTCTGAATTTACTGTTTCCTTATTCATCAAATATCTAAATGCTGTCTGCGCCAAAGGGGGCATAAAATATTTGAAATCAGTTTAAGGAGGAGGTTTAGATGTTTCCTTGGAATGTTTTGTAGTCGATGATCTGCAAACATCTCTGCCTTTTCCCCATCTTTACATATCCACTGGTTGAACTCATTTTTCAAGGGAGAGTTTTGGACCTCAGGATGTTTCAAACTCTTTGTAGCCTTTCACAATGTGTATTCTTTTTTTTCATTTGGACTCAATTCTTTCCAATACCACCTAAAGTTGTTTTGATTAAATTTTCTTATCTTCAAATTCAACTTACTGCTGATCCAAATTGAATATATTTTCATTTTTAGGTGTGCAATCGGTATGCCAAACACACCTAGCATTTCTTCTCTGTTATATGTACCTATGAGTTCCCTTATTTCAAATGGATAACTGTTTTCTTGAACATTTTCACATTCAACTTCCTCAGTTGTGATTTTTTCTGCTTTGCTTATAACATCTACGAAGTTTTGTGTTTTGTGTACCTATCAACTTCTTGTTTACAATAAGAGGTATTCAAATAAAAAAACAAGAATTCCAATTCAAGCTGCTTAAAGGTCACCTCCCCTGCTTTTACAACAGTGAGATTTTTTCTCTAATTCAGGTGAGTAGGGAGGGTGAGGCATGTCTGGAATCGCAAACTTTTCTAAGAACTCTCTCACAACACAAGCTGTATGTGGTCTTGCTTTTTGCATTGTTGAGGTGCAGTATCCAAGTGTCACCATGTCACCAATCTCAGGTCGCTTTCTTCTGATGTGAATGTGATATTGCAGCTATTACAGTACTTTGAGGTAGTAATTAGCATTCCCAGTAGTTTTATCAGGTATACCTGCCACTACTTAGTACTAGTAGACAAGGCCATGACAATCAAAGAATGAAACAATCATCAATTTTCCTGTCAATTTGACTGATGAACTCTATTGTGGTCTGAGAATCAACATGCTTCAGCTGAGATATTTCACATTTTGTTTTCAAATTCCAATATGATATGATATGCCCATGTTTTATCACAAGTGATTACTCTCTCTATAAAATTTGGGTCTTTTCTGAGCATTTCTTTCCATTTCAGACACTTTTGAACACATCCATCCATTTGTTCTTTTGTGAGATAATGGGGTACTTACCCATTTTGCACACATAATTATGAGCTTCAATTTGTTTTTTTGAGATGTTGTGTGCGGGTCCTACCAAGATGTTCATGATTTAGGCTGGCAACTAACAATTTGTTAGAAACATACAAATTCATTACTTAGGTACGACCTTAAAACATTATTGTAGGTAATAATTCGTTTATCATTGTCTATTGTTGCCTTTTATATTAGGTACTATAGGTTATGAGGCCAGCATGCTTCCATTGTACCATTCTGCTTTGATAGGAATTATTAGGATTAGAATTATTTTTACATTTCACATAGGTATCTACATTACAGAGTTCTTTGAAATTATCATCGTTGTCATTTTTGTTGTTTTCTGATAACTTCTAGTAAAAATCTAACAATATCTTTTTGTTGGTTATGAATAGGTTGAAATGGTCTAAATTTTTTTCAGTATCTTTAGAGCTTTCACTCCACTGTGGTATTAATACATACTAAGAGAAGCTTGTTTTCTGGTACAATAGGCTCCTCACATGACCAAATGGCTACCATTTCTGGTTATTTAAGTATCAAGTTGTAGTAGATGAAAAACAGTTTTATTAACAAAAATATCTTATTGCAAAATTGCAAACTAAATATAAACCAAATTAATTATACATAATGAAAAACAATAATGATAACAATTTCCATCCAAGGGAAGTAGGTACCTTATACTCTCTAAATTTGAAACAGTCAATTTCATTGCTTAGCAGTCACGACATTTTGCCTTTTTAAAGCAGTAGTTTTTTTTTTACTGCAAAACAGTGAAAAATTACTGAATTGGTCAGTAAAAAATCATTTTGACTGACCAATTCAGTAATTTTTCACTGTTTTGCAGTAAAAAAAAACTACTGCTTTAAAAAGGCAAAATGTCGTGACTGCTAAGCAGTGAAATTGACTGTTTCAAATTTAGAGAGTAGATTGTGTCTGTAAGAAAAGAACACCAGAAAGGAATCATCTTATGATATTCGGTGTTGCTAATTAATTCAGATAAGTACAAATTATTCATCTTTCAACAAGTTGAAGTCTGCATTAAACTGATTGGTGAGCTCAGTATCATCTTCTTGTACTGACTTGTTGCCATCTGAGAGAATGGCATTTTCCTCAACTGGTTCTCCTAAGTCGACATCATCAAAGATGTTACTTTTCATGTGATATAGGCCTTTCATCTAATATACTTACCTATCAACGTTGATTTGATCACTTATTTTGTTATTGTCAGCCATTTTGTTTTTATGATGATTAACAACTATGGGTGTCCAGCTGTCCACAGTCCAGTGAGTGGTTAGCAAAACTTCAGATTTAAATTATAACTGGGTACCTACTACTGGAAAAAAAATGTTCTGTGAAGGTGTTGCTGTTGCTTGTCTTTAAATTTGAAAGAGCAAATTGCTTTGTTTGGAATTAATGGTCAACATTTACTTTTGACAGTTTTGACCTTGGGAGTTGATAGAACATCAAACACTAAACAAAGTCACAAATTATGACTTTTTGCCTAACTTGCAAATTGAATAGCATGAATGAATTTCAATTTCAAAAACTTGTGATGAAAGAAATGATTATGGAGATGGATAGTACGAGAGGCGTTTCAAAATAAAGGGGACAAACCTGTATGGGAGGGGAACGGGGATAGTTAGGGTAATGGGGGCAACTGCATTTGAAAGCCCTTGGGATAGACTATCAGTATACTTACCAATTTTGAAGTATATTCGTCAAATGGGTGCCATGTAATACACTTTTAAAGATGAGCACTTGGAGCGAGATTGCCGCCAAGTGCAAGAAATATCGTGTTATACGTTTTTTTTTCAAATGTTAATAAATTGACCTAGAAAGCTGAAATTTTGGATACACCTTATTTTCGACCTGCCATATCAATTGGAAATGGTTTTGACCTGTTTTGAGCAGTTCTCAAGCCTCCAGTAGATTTTTAAAACTTGGGATTTCCATGAAATTTTGTGAAAATTTGAATTTCAAGTATCAATGATCTGCTGCAGGCACCAGAAATGCTCAAAAGGGCTTTACACCATTTCCAATCAATTTTGCAGGTCGAAAATATGGTACCTATACCTATATCTAAAATTTCAGCTTTATAGGTCATTTTTATAAAAAAAAAAAAAAAAAAAAAACATAACAGAATGATGCTTACACTTGGAGGCAACTTTGATTCTCACACTCATCACTAAAAGTGTACCTATTACACGGCACACCTTTGACCAAAACACTTCAAAATTGGTATATGTACTGGTAGTCTATACCGAGGGCTTTCAATTGCCGTTGCCCCCACTACCCTAACTATCACCGTTGCCCTCCCAGACTGTCTTGTCCCCTTTATTTTGAAACGCCCCTCATACTTACGTCTAAAAATGAACAAATTCTGTTATGATCAATTTTTTTCTACTCTGGAATTTAAAAAGATTTGAGAGCTTGAAAATTGGTAAATTTACAAACAAAATAAATAAATGAATAAATAAATAAATAAAATAAATAATTAATTAATTTTAAACTTCCAAATATGTACTTCAAAAATTTTAGAGTTGAATGTAAATCTATATCTGGCATCACATGCTGCCAAAACATTGAGACTGAACATTTTTTTATAGTTATGGTATAGGAAGCCGCTGTTACAAGGTGCTTGAATGTGGACATGTTTTCCATCCAGAGACCCCACACAGAAGGGCATATCCCAAAGATCATAGTATTCTTTTGCAATCCCTTTCCAGTACATACTCCAGTGTCATTTCATGTAGAGGCTTAAGATAACGCGGAGACAGCTCTGATGTAATGGCTCTGCAAACTTTGTGCACAACTGAACATGCCGTAGTTATGCCCCAATGCCAATCTATAGCTGCTTTAGTTAGGGAACTGCCATGAGCCAAGTAACTGAAGAATAAATTTCCTGATTGATATTATATTGGTAACTGGTAAAAAGGTTCAAAAAATATTTAAATTTCAGTTTACGAGATTGTAAATGCCAATCTTTCTTCCGGATAAATTGGTTGCCTTATGGATTTTTTTATGAAATGGTGCTCCACCAAGCTCAATAATTTTGCAAAAAGTGGCACACTCATTCTAGTCAACGTGAAGAATATTTTTAGATCTTTTTTGCAGAGAGGAAAGTTCTGTTGAAATAGCCATCTTCTTTTCTCATACGGTTGCTTGGTCTGACAGAATATCTGCGAGCAGCTATTATAGGTATGAGTAGTGCCACACCTAATGAGCCTTTAATAACAAAATTTGTTCATTTTTAGATGTAGGTACCTAAACCTATGTACTATTTATTCCGCCAATCATTTTTTTTATTACTATTTTTTGACATTGAAATTCATCAATATAGCTCCTTCAATTTGCAAGTTAGGCAAAAAGTAATACCTAATATTATGTGATTCTGTTTAGTTTTCAATTTTCTACCCACTCCCAAGGTCAAAAATGAATCACAACTATTGGTTTCGAAGAACGTAATTTGTCTCTTCAAACCTGAAGATAGGCAACTACTTCATCCAAAATATTTTCAATGGTAACTGGTTATATCCAAATCTGAAGTTTCGCTGACCTCTCACTGGACACCCTGTATGAGCGCCCTATTCCTAAGCAATCTATGTCCACCTGAATAGTGAATTCCAAAGTCAAAAGTCTGTTTACCTAACAGACGCCACGTTTCTCATATTTAGATAATAATCGGGTACCACTTGAATTATTACACGATACACGCTCGATCATTTGCAAGACCGGAAAGTAAGGTAGATAAATCTGGCCTAAATATTTAACAACGTCGACAGCAGCCAAAAATTAGTCGATTGACTGTACGTGGTCAAATGAGACATGATATAGAAAATTACAAAAGCCAACCCTCTCCGACAAAGGTGTGTAATTGAAGGTAAACACGCTCCGTTATGTTTTTTTTTCCCACTTACCAACCATATTACACATCATGTATATAAGGGTTGAAGGTCGTTTGTATTTAGGGTGTTGCATTGTGTTTTCATACACACGACGCAATCAACTGATAAACCGGTGTTTTGGTTCGCACATGAATAATAAATATCCGACTCCCTTCGCTCATTTCTTCATCGTGTGTCTTTTTGAACGTTCCGCTATACAAACAAGGTTTGTTTTTCGAGTTTTTTTTTCCTACACTATGGTCAAGTCAAAACGCCCCTTTTGACGAATACCACGCGTATATTATTACATACTCGTATAGGAGTTTATCGTGTAGTCGGCCAAATGTGTACAAAAATCGAGTATATCGTTAACGTGAATTTTTTATTTGACACTTGGCTGCTTTTTCTACAATATAGGTGCCCTCTATCTGTAGAGTGAGTGTATTTTTTGGTAGGTGTGTGCTGTGTAAGTGTGTATCTATCTATGTTTATTGATTTTTATTTATGAGTATTTTATGTCTATTGTGCAGGTGCCTCATCATACCTATGGACAAGGACGCTGTTTGTCACGTATGTGGCGATAAAGCTTCTGGTAAACATTACGGTGTTCCAAGTTGCGATGGATGTCGAGGATTTTTCAAAAGAAGTATTCGCAGGTATTCAATCGCCCTATGTGATGTGTTCCCGATTGGCAATTGAGGTCGTCAGATTTTGGGATATGACTATCAGAATAAATCTGACGACCTCAATTGCCAATCGGGTTGAGAAGCTTTTCAATTAGGGGTGGAAAGCGATTGGTGACAACATTTCGATGAGGTGTTGACAAATTGTGGCGGGAATGAGATTAAGACAGTCCTGCATATGAAAATAGGGGTATTGTACCCCCTCCCCCCGCTGATTCTCTGGGATACATTTTTTGTTTAAAGCAAACTAGTCAATAAAAATTGGCTTCAAAAGTATTGAAAAAATGATGACAATTTTGATTGACAGATCAGCTGAAATCGTAGTGCATTATTTGATTTTTGGTAGATTCTTGAAAATCACATTTTAGACCAAACATGAGCTGTAAAAGAAATCAAAATTTCACCAAATTGACCTAGAAAGCTGAAATTTGGAATAAACCCTACTTTCGACCTTTCAAATCTGATTGAAAATGGTTCTGAACCGTTTCGAATAGTTCTGGAGGCTCCAGCAGATTTTTGAAACTTGAAATTTCCACAAAATTACACCAAATGAAGTTGAAAAGTCAAAATTCACTCTGCATTTCGATTTCGATTCGCAGATGGTGGTTTCAAGTCGTTTTGAAGCCTAATCTCAAGATTTTATGGTGTTGTTTTGGAAACCTGAAATCCCCCCCCCCCATTTGCTGGAGGGTTCGAAACGGCTTAAAACCACCTGCAGTTGACTTGATAGAATGTTGAAATCAGAGTTCAGAGTGAAAATCGACTTTCCAACTTCATTTGATAAAATTTTGTGGAAATTTCATTCAAAAATGTGCTGGAGGTTTTCGAACTACTCGAGAAATGGTTCAAAACCGTTTCCAATCGATTTGGAAGGTCAAAAATGGTATGTACTTCAAATTTCAGCTTTGTAGGTCGATTAGGTGAAATTTTTCGTTTTCTTCTCATTTTTGGCCCAAATTTGACTTTCAAGAATTTCCAAAACCAAATCCAAAGAAGTTTCATCTTTTTGCTCAAGTTGAATCCTCGAAGGAAAATTTGAATGCCCCAAAACGCAGCATTCATTTTTTTAAAATTAAGTATCTTGACAACTCATTAGAAAAAATGTTTACATCACCACAAAAAGTATAATAAAGCAGGTTCACATGTCGTGAAGGTTTTTGATTTTGAAAAAATTCCAAGACTTCGACGAAGGTTTTAGCAAAGACATTAGACGTGTTCTTTTAACGGGGATTTTGGCAGATTTTTGAGAATGTGAATTTTGCCGGATTTAGAATCCACAAGAATCTGCTCGGGTAGCAGCTTTTGAAAATGGATTTTGGATTTTACTTCGAAAAAGAAGGCTTGCGGTTTTGAAAAATTGGTGAATGTAATCTCAAAAGTGTTGAAAAAAAGAGATTTTAAAAAACGTCCATAAATCCAGATTCTTGAAAATCTGCCAAAATCCGTGTAAAAAGAACACATCTATTGACTATGGCTTTAGCTAAAACTTTGGCGAAAGCTTCTGCAAAAACTTTGGTGAAAGCTTTGTTTGGTTACTCGAAATTCTTTGGACATGGAATCTGGAAATATTATTATCAATTTTTTACAAAAAGTTTCCAAAAATGAAGTATTGCTAAGAAATTGTAATTATTTATCATTTGTCGATTTTCATCAGTGTAAATTTTCAAAAAATGCAATTTCTTTGTAGGTATGTACCTAATTGCTCAAGTTTTTTCCAACTGCACAAGAATTTTTTGGTGTTGCCCAATTTGTGTGGAGAGCATGTTACGTGCCCCTGCCCCTGTGGTCTGAAACTTCCATTACAAACATTTTCTACTGTCCAAATTGATTTTTCAATTTTTTGGCGAGATTTTGAAAATGCAAAATTGACCATTTATGCTGTTATTCTCTCTTTAAAACAAAATCAGTGAAAATGACAAAAATTAGTCCAGAAGGTAAAATGACAAGCTCCTTTAAACCAAATTTTTCCCATTTCGGGCCATTCTAGACTCATGTGGAGCCTCTTGACCGACTTTTCGATTCCCCCAGAATTTATTAATTTATTGAGAGTGGTAAAAAATTATTTTTAGCTGCTAAAAATCGAGTTGTGGTTTATTATTTTAACCGTTTCGCCGAGTTTATATCTGCATTTAAGCTAATTTCCAGATAGATACCTACCAGAGAAACATTTTAAAAAACACACACACACATGATGTATTTGCTTGGAAATTGGCCCAAATGGTTAGTCTGAGTCAAATAGAGCAAATGTTCATTTTTCAGAAAAACTGCATGAAAGATCACGTCATCGGTGAACAAAAACCATCCAAGCCACCCAAAGGTATACTTTTTTCTGAGCTCAAAATTTCAACTTTTTAGCCCTTACAATTCGTTATTTTTTCCAACAGGTTAAAAAGTAATCAGCCACAACTCAATTTTTAGCTGCTCAAACAAATTTCCATGCCTTCTGGAAAAATTTAAAAATTCGGGAAAAATCAAAAATTGCTCTAGAAGGTCCAGAATTGCTCAAAATGGAAAAATAATCGAATCCTAGTGTTTCGTCTTAGACAAAATTCGACCATTCGTACAAATTTCAAAAGCTACAAACGGAGAATTTCTGATTTTTTTCATTTTTAGTAAGTAAAAAATATGCTGGTCGAAAAAGTATCTGGAAAGTCTGGAGAAATTGAAAATCGTGCTGAAGGTTCCAGAATGAATTAGAATGATGAAATTTGTTTCGAAGAAATTGTTATTGGCTTCAGCTTCTGGACTAATCGCCAAAGACGGTCGATTATGAATTTTCAAAAATTCGCCTAAAATTGAAAAATCACTGTGGGCAGCTGAGATTTTGTTTATGTTGGCTACAGATCTCACTCTTTCCAAAAATCCATCGTTTGCGGACACTTCATGAGATTCCCTAGTAAACCTTTTTCAGAACTGCCCCAAACATTCCAAAATCGAAGTTTTTATGGTTCATCTTTTCAGGTAGGAAAGAGGGAGGAGGGGGTGAAACAAAGCACTGCACGAATTCAAATAACGTGAGGCTAGTCTCAACAAACCTACCTCCTTATTCATTCTCAATTCCACCACCCATCTTTCATTTCCACCTTTATATGTAGGTACCTACTTGCATAAAAATGGGGAAAAATCCCACAAAGAACACTCAAATGAATAATCTCAAATGAATTGATAAATCTGGAAAAAAATTCCCTCTCAGAATTAATAGTAAAAAAATATAAAATTTGAATGCATTAAAATAAAAAATCCCATTTGAATCAACATACGTAGGTACATAAATGAATAAAAATGTAAAAAAAATGGTTAAAATTAAGTGTTAGATATTTACCTATTCTATTTCCGTCAAAAAAAAAAAAATCAGTCGCCTGTTTGCTTTTTGTCTCACTGCTAAATGCTTACACTGACATTTTAAACCCCAAATTAATTTCCATTTAAAAAAAACAGGAACCTAGAATACACGTGTAAAGAAGGAGGCAATTGTTTAATAGACGTGACTCGTCGAAACCAGTGCCAAGCCTGCCGATTCGCCAAATGTTTAAGAGTTAATATGAAAAGAGATGGTAAGAATATTGCAAAATACTCGTATACGATGGATATTGTTAGCCTATTGATACGTATTCTTTATGTATAATGTTCATCGTCAGCCCAACTTGGCCAAATACCACATACTTATATTTTCTGTAAACATATTGTTCGTGTACTTGAAAAGGGTACTCTACAATGTAGCACATACTCGATACACATCATGTGTCAAAACCACAAGCGTTCTTCCCATCAATTAATACGTTTTAGTCGTAAATAAACATTGTATTTACTTGGATCGTGTTTCCTATACTTTTACTCAAGTATATAAGATCGCTACCGAAGAGTACCTATATGCTTTTTTGCTTGATTTTTTTTTAGCTGTACAACACGAGAGAGCTCCTAGAACGAGTAATTCAACTATTGAAGAATATAGTACCCATTTGCCTTCATCTTCGGTTACCTGGGATCTAACTGTAATACCTCAATCGCAAAGTGTTTATCAGAATTTTATACCGTATCATCCTCCGTATATTGTGCCTCAAAATGTAGCAGGTGAGTAAATTAGGAAACATAATAGATCATTATTATTTATTGATTGATGATTGATGGTGAGATATTAAAATAATGTAGGTACCTACACATATGATTATTTCATTTTTTTTTTTTTTTTTACAGCTTTACAAACTACCATTGGTTCCAGTAATTTTTTAAAAAGTCGTCATTATGGTAATGAAAACGAAGTAACGAGTTCAGAAGAAATTCGCAATCAAAATAATGGTAAACGTAAAGGAGTGTTCAATTCAGTACCTACAATAATGTTAAACATGTTAAATTCTTTTTTTTAACCTATTTGTTTTATTATTTTTTTTTAAATACAGAAGGAACCTCCTCAGTTTATGCTCCATTTTCTGTGAATTATATTTTATCCAAAGATATAAACGAATGTGCTTTAAAAATATTGACCTTTACCATCAAATGGACTAAAAGTATACCATCATTTTTACAGGTTGGTAATTGAGAATCAGTTTCGTTTACTCATCACTTTTATCAGCTATTATCTGAGTCAGCACATTTTTGTCTTATGTTACAGTTGAACGAAAGAGATAGAAGAACATTGTTAATTGAAACGTGGAATGAATTATTCATTCTGAACTCTATTCAGTGGTCGTTTTCTATTTACGATGGTAGGTAATTGATTAGTTTTCTTCGTTGAACATTTTTCGAAAAAAAGATTCATGTCTGAACAGTTGTGAAAGTTGTTCCTCTTTATCCAAAAATTAGCTGTAATATCTTTGAAATTCTCGTTTGTGTTCTTTGTTTCCGTTCTCATCTGATGAAATCCTGATCTCAAGAGAATAGGTAGAAAAGTACCTGATTGAAAATTCCAAGATTCTCTTTTCCCCTCTGTTCGCGACCTCGTAATTTATTTGATTGATTTACCATACCGAACATTGTTATATGATTCAAGTAAGTTTATGTGAACTTTTACAGGCCTGTTGAGCTGCGCAAATTACGCCCAGAATTCTAAACTGCACGAATTCCAAAAAAAGCTCAAAGATATTACAATTCGTTTCCACTCGTTACAAATAGACTACACCGAATTCGCCTGCCTGAAAGCTCTAACATTATTCAAACCAGGTAAGTTCGCGGTTAATTAATCGCAAAAAAGATAAGATACGAAACACTGCGCACTGACAATAAGACTCGTTCTGACGTAAAACGTGATTTACAGATGCTCAAAATTTACACGATAGATTTCACGTTGAAGTGTTACAAGACCAAACTCAAATGATGCTTCACGAGTATTGCGCCATCAGACAAAATACCCGATTTGGTAAATTATTATTATTGTTAAAATCATTGGGTTCTTTCGACAGTCGTACTACCGAAAAGCTGTTCTTCGATGATGAAAAAACTGGAGGTATTTGTGTAAAAAACATCATATTAGAAACATGTCGACCTTAGGACAATATACGCTGACTCAGAACTATAATAAACTCGAGATAACTACGTTATGTACATTTTTTTTATTAACAGAATAAAACTAATCAACGTTTCTTTTTTTTTCAACTTACAAAAAAATCAACCCAAGTGAATCAAGTTTACAAGTACTGAAGGATGAAAAAAAAATCCCGTTTAAAATAAACTTTTAAATACACGAGAAAGTTTAACAAACTTATAAAATAGTAATTCCCGGTGTACGTACACACAATACATAAGTTTTCCTTAATAAATAAGAGAAAAATTTAAAAATAAATTAAAAATGGACATAAGTAAAACCACTAAGGCGACGATTATAGACACGGTGTAACATTGTTACTTGAATTGTTATAAAAAACATATAAGCGTACGAGGTAATAATGTTTCTAATTCTAATTATTCATCCAGGCACCGTGATCAGCGAATTTATCATTCTGCGAAGCAAACAAAATAAAAATATGACGATCACGATTAAATTCAAGGCTAAGTGACAAAAGTGTGATGTGTGATGGTTATTATAAGATTAAATTAATTGTCTTACCCGTATAAGTAGTAGAAGAAGGTAATCAAATAGAAGCCTAATTTAACCCAACCTTCCATTTGACATTTTGAAAGAGTATCGGCGTTCATAATACATGTTGGGTCGTATAAACCGAAGCCGGACATCGTTGGACGGGTTCTATACCTGCGAATGAGAGTAATTTTTTAGAAATACTTCATCTTGAAATGAATTCGATCAGTTGAGAACAATATTATTCACCTGTTAATGTGGTAAGCGATTAACGGAATGTTTATAAATAACGCCACCCATTGACCGGAGAACAAAAACAAGAAATTGAAAAATATATGCAGAATGTACTCCGGAAGAACGAGCTGTGAAACACACGAGAAGTGAATTAATGCGATGATATTTTAAAATAGAGATCTTCGAATAGAGTCACTTACAGGATTTAAGCTGTTACACTGATCTATAGGGTTCTTGTAGTCGGTTTTTAGTTCATCGAAAGCGACCACCTGGAAAACAAACGACATATTTCAATACACTGAAGCGAATTCCACATTTGTGAGGTAATTTCTACGAATACTTACGTGAAATATAGCGAAAAATATAAGAAATGCGTCCACTATCAATGCAACAATGTACGAAAATACAGGAAAACTGAAAGCCATTTTTGGATTACTCTGGCACCGGAAACATTACATTGAAATGAAAAAAGGTTACGTTGATGTTCGGCTAGATAATTAGGCAATTTGGAAAAGATAATAGTCGCGAAATTGAATAATTATCCTTCAAATTAGATGTAAATTTTGAAGAGGATTGAGTTCGAAATTCATTGTATCATTGTTGAAAAATTCTCGAAAATAAATCCGAACAACGACACATACTCGAAAATCAACAAGGTTGGTTTTGAGAAAATCTTGTTTCTTAAAATACTAAAAATAGAATTTCGAATTTTTTGGGAAATTTTCAGTTTTTTGAAATTTATTCTGATAAAATATGGTTCTCAGTATTCATTTTGAGGATTTTTATTTCAAATTATTTGAAAAATTCAGTATATTCGTCAAAAATTGCCAAAAAAAACACCCGGAATTTTTATTCGTGCTGCAGAAATTTGTTTCTTCAAAAAGCCAAAAAGTTGAACAAAGTTGCATACCTGTGTGTTTATTGTGTTTGAAAGTTGTCAAAACATTTTTGCCGCCGGAATCTTTTCATCCTCATTATTTTCTTTCTTTTATCTTGTGAATTAATTGATATTTTTAATGATAATTAACGACTGTATTGCATTCCGTTTTAGTAATTTTTATGTGTTGTGCCATTGTTAATTTCTCGTGTTCACGTTTTAAGTTATAAGAGTCCGAAAAGTACCTGAAGTAAGTACCATAACACTCACTTTGAGAAACACATCAGATATCTCACCTTATCCGGCTTCATAATAACTTGGATTTTTGTGAATTCAACAGAATATGAGCAGTCCTCGCAGTCAACCACCTCGTACTCCGGAACGTAGATCGGAAAATGACGGTTCTCTGACTCCCAGAAGAAACACACCTCGTAGTCAAAGACGACAAAATGGTCATGTCAACGGTGACGCGAATATACGAACACCTTCGAGTAGAAATACTACACCGTCTCGTCGACGAGTACCGGGTACTTCTGAACGAGATCATGTATCAGCTTCTGAAGCTGATCCAACATCACAGCCTCAGAACGCTCCTTTCAGTAGCCCATTCCATCAAGGTATGAATTTTGGATCATGAACGTATTTCTAGTCTTTGTGAACTTGGTGTAAATCTTGTGTTTTATGGCTTAGGTATGAGCGAAATAGATCTTAGTTCGCCGATGAATTATGGTACCCCGAGTTCTGTCGGATCGACTAGATCGACTCGGTCTGGTTTGAGAGGAACGCCAATGCGTCAGCGTCCTGATATACGAACCGACCGCAGAGTTCGACAAGTCAACTTGGCTTTTGATCAAATTAACGTAAGTTGTTTCGATTCGTTTGTGTTTGTTTTGAAATCGATTTATTGAATGTGTTTGGTTGCAGGAAGAAGAAGAAGGCGTCATTAGCCAAAGCTCTGAGTCGGATGCTGCTCCTAACTTCGTTATTCTAGGAACCAATGTAGTTATTAGTAAATGTAAACTGAAATTCAAACGGTTTATCGTGGAGTTTGTCGAAGAATCTCCGGCTGAAGATGAAATATCCGAAGAAATCGATAGAACTTTACCTCTGTACATGCAGAAACTCGAGGAGGTGAGTGTAATTTTGAATTTTTCTCGAAAAATGATCTGGAGTTGATAATAATACGTTCGTTGAATTAGATTCGTGTCCTGGAAGAGCCATTCTTGAACGTAAATTGCGCCCATTTGGAATCATTCGACGCCGATTTATATCAACAGTTGATATGCTATCCTCAAGAAGTAATCCCCGCTTTCGATATGGCTGCCAACGAAATGTTTTTCGAGAAACACCCTGCTGCTGTGTTAGAACATCAGATCCAAGTTCGTCCTTACAATTCTCGTAAAACGAAGAATATGAGAGCTTTGAATCCCGAAGGTAATATTTTTAATTGATTTCTCTTACGTGGTGTGATACTAAAGATCAATTTTTCCCCAGATATCGATCATTTGATTACGATCAGTGGCATGGTTATAAGAACCAGCAACCTTATCCCAGAAATTCGCGAGGCATTTTTCAAATGCATTGTGTGTTCATTCGTGACATCTGTTACAATCGAAAGAGGATACATAAATGAACCTACGTTGTGTTCAAGTTGCTCGACCAATCATTGTTTTCAATTGGTCCATAATCGATCCCAGTTCACTGATAAACAAGTGGTTAAATTACAAGAATCTCCTGGTAAGCTTGAAATGGAAATTTTACTGTCATTTGTACGAGTATTCTGAAACTAATTAGGTTGTGGGAATTACAGACGACATTCCGGCTGGTCAGACTCCTCATACTGTAATGTTGATGTGCTATAATGATATGGTGGACGCTGTACAACCCGGTGAACGTGTCACTATTACTGGTATTTATCGAGCTGTTCCGATCCAAGTTAATCCTCGAGTCAGTAACGTGAGATCCATTTACAAAACTTACATCGACGTGGTACATTTCAGAAAATTAGACGAGAAAAGATTATACGTTAATGAAGAAGGGTGAGTTTCTGCTTTAGAAGAAACACATTAGACGTCTATTTATAAAATATTAATCTGTCATTTTGATCTGTTCGTAGAAAACTGCATCAATTCCCTCCTGAAAAAATCGAACAAATACAAGAATTGTCGAAAAAAGACGACATCTACGAACGTCTTGCTCGAGCACTGGCTCCGTCGATTTACGAAAACGATGATATCAAGAAAGGTATCTTGTTGCAATTATTCGGTGGCACTAGAAAATCATCTGAGCATACCGGTCGTGGAACTTTCAGGTAATTATTCGTTCACCGGAATATTTCCCATGTAAAAATCTTACCAACGAAGGTGCTAATTGCTCGAATATTTTACAGGGCTGAGATCAATATTTTATTATGCGGTGATCCTGGTACGAGTAAATCGCAATTATTGACCTACGTTTACAATTTGGTGCCTCGTAGTCAGTATACGAGTGGTAAAGGATCATCTGCTGTGGGTTTGACAGCGTATGTAACCAAAGATCCTGAAACCAGACAACTTGTTTTGCAAACGTAAGAATACTGGAATATTTTTAGTCGTATTTTTCAACAGTCTGTGTGTAAAAAAATTTTTTAATTTCAGGGGAGCTTTGGTTTTGGCTGATAATGGTGTTTGTTGTATCGACGAGTTTGATAAAATGAACGATTCTACGAGAAGTATTTTGCACGAGGTAAATATCGATTCCGAAAATGATTTCAGCCCTCTCTTCCGTTTTCAAAAATCAAAAAAGTAATTTTGAATTTGCCCCGTTACAGGTTATGGAACAACAAACGCTAAGTATTGCGAAAGCCGGTATTATTTGTCAATTGAACGCTCGTACATCGATTTTAGCTGCAGCTAATCCATGCGAATCGCAATGGAACAAGAATAAGACAATTATTGACAATATCATGTTACCTCATACTTTATTGTCGAGATTCGATCTTATATTCTTGATGCTCGATCCACAAAGCGATCAATTCGATCGTAGATTAGCCTGGCATTTAGTCTCCCTGTACCACAGACGTAACGAAGAAGACGAGGAAGAATTAATGGTAAAGAATGCACCATTCGAAATGACTCATTTATTGAAGCGTTTCTAATCGTGTTATTTCTCTTTTTGAAGGATATGAGCATTTTAAAAGATTACATCGCCTACGCTAAAGAAAACATTCATCCTCGTTTGAACGAAGCAGCATCTCAAAGACTGGTGACTTTTTACGTAGAAATGAGAAAATTGGGTAGTGGTCGTGGTCAAGTATCTGCGTATCCTAGACAGCTCGAATCATTGATTCGATTAGCAGAAGCGCATGCTAAAATGAGGTTATCTTCTATAGTCGACGTTCCCGATGTCGAAGAAGCTTTCAGGTATGAACTTATAACTTTCTAGATTAATTTTCATACATTCGGGGTTTAAATTCGTGTATTTTTGCCACAGATTACATCGCGAAGCTTTGAAACAATCAGCCACAGATCCACTTACCGGTAGAGTAGACGTTAGTATTTTAACAAGCGGTGTCAGCACAGCTGCCAAAGAAAAACAACGCTTGGTCACCGTCGAGTTGAATAAAGTTGTCGTTCAGTTGAAAAAGAAATATAAAAACGATACCGATGCGGTCACCGTCGAAAGGCAAGAATTACTCGCCGGATTAAAAGAAAGAAGTCACGAGGTAAGTTGATTAGATAAATCTACGAACGATTTCGAAAATATTCATGATTGATATTTCATTCTGTTTCAGCCAATCACCGATGAATTATTTGCCAAGTGTATGAAAGATTTAGAAGACGATAACATCATCAAGATTTTAACAAGAACTAGAATCAAACTTATCTAAGCTTCAGGATTTAGCAGGTATGGAAGAAAAAGGAGAATAATGTTGAGATTTTAACCGGAGGAATGAGCATCGAGTGAAGTTACTTAAGCGTACAAAATAAACTAAAAAGCTCAACGAATAAGACAGATAATATCGATAGTATTTATTTTTTTTATATACATACTTTTTAATAAAAATATTTAACGATTACACGATTAATTCTTTTTGGGATATGGGTTATGTCGAACAACACCTCCGGTCGTTTTGCCTCGTCCTCCCAAAGATCCTGCGAAACATACCCAAAAATTATTATTATCTACGCAGGAAGTATTCAATAACGAGGATATCAGCGAACAAATACCTCTAGGTGCGTTTCTTCCACGTTGTCCGGGAGCTCCACGTCCAGGTCGGCCATCTCCGCGAGCTTTTTGTTTAGTTACCATGTCTTCTTTCATCATATCGATTACTTCGTCCGGTATTCTAATATATTTTATAGTTATTCCTCGAATGTAACATTCCGGCATTCTCCAAAATTTATCTCCATCCTATAAAGACAAAGTTGTAGGTTGAATCACTGCAGAAACTAACACAATCTTCGAGTACTGAGTATTCGAAACTTACTCGAGATGTGCAGATTACTTCACGTAAATTTATGTTCATCCAACTATCACAGCATACTAAATGTCCGTTATATGTTTCTCCATTCTTTAATTCGACCAACTATAGAATAATTATTAATTAGAAACATAGTTAATCGAGTATTACTTGTTTTTATTGCAGGAATATACTCACCATGGGATGGTTTTGAGCAGTTTTCAACAACGATAGCGGCAACTGAAACACAACGTCTTGGTCAAATTCAAGCTTCGGGAAGGTAAAATATGGATAAAGTTACTCACCATTTTGACGTAAATGAAGTTTTAATCATTAAATATATTATAAATCTACGATAATTAATTAAAAATCTCAATTCCACATTATTTTTTGCATTATCAATCAAAATTTTTCCGGTAAACAAGTAAACAACAATGAATAAATGTTGCCAACTCACTTTGTATAATTGGCTAAAAAATCATTTTTATGCAGAAAAATTTGTTTTTGCTCGAAATTTGGGTGTTTTTGTCGTCGAATTTTACTTTTAAATCAAATTAAGTAATTTTTCAAAAAAATATACGTTTTTAATTCGAGTTAATGTTAAACGTAGCAAGTTGAAGAATGAAGATTATCCGTGAGAAATTTACGTTCTAGTTTTTGGTAGCTATGAATAAATGCGATTGGCTGAAAAATTTCCGGAACGAAACGAATCAACACGAAGTACCCGATTCAACGTTCGGTTTCTTGGAAAAACCGGTAAGGTTGAAGTTGAACCGGATAGAGCTTTAGCTCGATATTTAATATTTTCCATTGTTTTAATGAATTAATTGACGAATTTGTTCAGTTTCAGTGTATTTATTTCGACAATTCAATCAATGTAGGTGGATTTATAAGAAGGTAATATTCATAATTCGTAGGGCTAGGATTTTTATGCAAATGCTTGTCTGAATGCGCTGCAGCAGATACCGCATAACAATGTTTCTTTTGCGATTCATGCATTTTTAAGCCGAATAGCAAAATTTTTTAGCGCATAATTTTGCTTTTTTAGACCATAAACGCTTAAAACTGCTTATTTTCAGCAAAAAATGGCCGATAACCGCTTTTTTAGCGCTTTTTCAAGTACTTTAGCGCATATTTCGAAGAAAAACGACAAAAAATCGTTCTAAAAACTCAAATTTTCGTTGTTTTGTCAAAAAAAATCACTTTCAAACTATTTTAGTTGGGAAAAAAAATAAAAACATTTTGATCTCTGATTTTGCAAACGAACATTTGAATTTTTAATCAGTTAGTTTTTATTTACCTAAATCTTGTAATCTGTCACTTGTAGGTACATTATGTTTTTGTTCAAAAATTAAATCTAAAATAAATGATTTTTTATATTTTTTTGATTTAAATAATTCAGTTTAAACTTGATAGGAAATTCAATAGGATTTTTGCAATCAGCTTAAAAATACCTGCATTCTGATATGCCACATGATGCACTTACAAACCGCTTATTTTCGCTTTTTTAGATTTTTTGGCGCATAATTTTGCTTTTTTTGGCCATTTTAACTGCTTTTTATAAGCGCTTAAAACTGTTTTTTTAGCGCATAAAAATCCTAGCCCTAATAATTCGTATTAAAATGTATAAAACGTGACGATAATTCGCTGCAGTGAACCGGTACCGGTCCAACCTAGCTTCCAGCATCTCCAATGGATTGCTCTGTAAGTGAATCTGTAAAAATGAGTATTCAAATTACACCAAGCAAGACGGTTTATGAAAATGTAATTAACAATTCGTCGAACTCGTTCATCCGCTGTGTTTTATTAGCATTCCAGCAAAAGATGAGCGAACGAGCGTAAACTAATAAATATGTAAATACTACGAAGGAAAAAGGAGGTATTAACGCAGACTACGTAACGTTACGCGTTCAATGACATAAAAGCAACATTTGCAAAAGATCGAAATACCCTTTGAAGATGAAAAACGCTCGTTACTATAGAAACAGATGATATTTTGTCAGACTGCGTGGCCTCGTTTGATTGGCCATCTGTGTTTGTAAATGTAAATTAATAACTCATCTCGGATAATATTATGTAAAAAGGAATCGATAATTTGATGCTGTTTTTTTCTCTTTTCAGATATTTTAAAACCGACGACGGAAGATGTAATTAAAAATGACGTTATGCTAATACAATTCAGATTAACCTGTATGATTTTAGTTTACGATATAAGCTACGATTGAGAAAATTCGCGACGAATAGGTAGTTTACTTTCGACGTAAATCTTCATCGTCGGTTCCTTTGGGAAATCCGCAGAGTAATCACAGGTAGGTACGTCAGTTCGTGTATTCGTTATCTATAGCTATAGGTAAAGATACGATGAAAATTAATAACCGTCAAATATTAATTTTTATTTCCCTGCTAATCTCGATCGAGTAAATATTTATTCGCTGTAGATTGAAATTCGACTACCTATATAGGTTCCCTATAAACGAACGGCTAGGCTATTTGCCGGCATGAGCAGCCATTCCATCGTCGCTGCGAGAAGCTGTTTACAAATCCTAAACCTAAACGATCATATTTACACGTAACGTATCGTCGAAAACGACAAGATAAACTACAATGGGAAAATATTTATCTTGACGATGTTTTGTTTGGGAAAAATGAATCGTTGGCGAGTTTATTATAGTGAGTATGTGTTGAAAAGGGTGTATTGTGTGCATACGAGTATACGAAGAAGAAAAAACGATCGCAGGGCGATGAACGAGTGTACGCGACGAACGACGAATACGCGGATAAAGTGAAATTCAAAGAAAATTTCATTCGCGTAAGAGGACAATGTTCGGAATGTGTAGTGAGTGCGAGATAGGGTGAAATGAAAAGGGATGCTTTTTGGTGATGTGGTTGCCATGCCAACAGATCGATATGTTTAGATGATGATGGACGAAATTACATTGTATGAACTATCGTACAACTTGCTTAAAAACTGTAAAAGTTACTCAAAGGTGGAAAATGGAATATTTACACATGAGCTTCTGACGATAATGCCACCGACGCCGAAACCGAATGCTGCGAAAAATATTCGCCGATTATTACGCTTTCTTTTATCGGCCAATAAATTTATATACGGTTAAACTCGCATCTATTTTATGGTACAGCACAGAATCGATTAAAATTACCTGTGAAAAAGTATACCAAATTTATACCGCTTGTTTATACATATACTTGCCTGCGAGGTGCTCTTCGTCGATTATTTTTATCGCAGATGCTGTAGGTAGGTATATTGGAAAATAATGGCGTAGGTATTTGACTCAGTTTTCTTTCAATTTTCTTCTCGAATGTTGAATTTGTTTAGTTAAAGGAACGATGTATGTAGATCATCTGCAGAAGTTGATGAGAGAATTCGATATTTTATTTATGTATCTACCTATTTGAATGATCATCTTGCAAATGTTTTTCGTATGGAATGTCATGTTTAATTAACATTGTCATTTCAAGAATATTTAATACAAGTCTTATGATATATTGAAAATTTTTGTTCACAGGTAAATAAAGATTAGCAATTAATTCATTACAAACGTTGAACCTTCTGTCATCTTTCGAACGAGATTTCCATATTCGTATAGCAGAACAGAAATGGAAACCTACCAAGATATCGTAGCTAGACTGAAATAAAACCGTACAAACTTTCTTTTTTAAAAATATATAGGTAACTAGATCGTAAAATGTAATTGTACGTACGTATACGCCTCAAGTGGTACTTTTCGTAGATATTTTATCAAATTATATTTCGCTACGATGAAAAATGTTCCATCTGACGTGGCGAATTTACAGAACGAGGACCATACATTGAGTAAATATATTAACAAAAGTTATAATAATTACAAAATGATCTAATTTAAATGTTACAGGTGAATTGATGATAAATATGGCCAGTCTAAGGCTTCATCTCGTGCCTTATGATATGTGTATCAAACTTTACATAAGAATCCACAAGTGAAACCCGAGACTTGAGCCAGTCTTTTCTTCGCTGGCTGGAATTTGCTATTACAAGTTATAATATCCCCGAGGATTAACTTTCATCTTCGAGTAAGTTTAAGAACAAAAAGTTGAACCTCCGTCAATCGTTAAAAAGTTCCCGAACTAAGATAAGTAGGAAGATATATAAATATAATGAAATCATAAAAATGCAAAAATGTCTCGCTTGAAGATGATGAAGATACGAAATACGTAGGTAGATGAGTTTACTTCAAATCCTACCTAGGTGAACGTCAGTCGTCAACTACCATATTGGATAGGTAAATGTTTAATCTTGTCTGGTAAAGTAATTCCAACTCGCTAACTCACATTGTTAGGTATCAGTTCATTATTCATCTGCAGGATATAAGAGAAGATTCAACGTAGAAACAAAAGAAGAGTAATTCGTATTTTGGAATGAAACTTGAGTTCTTATCATATTCTCTCTGTATCTAATATGTTCACAGAGCATTTATTGTGATTCCATCGTGAAGATGTATTATTCAAAACTATACACGTTATAAATAAAATCCAAATCAGTTATAGTGATACCTTTCAAAGGATTAATCGATCGAGTTATAGAAAGCCGAATTAATTCTCTGGCGGAAAACACATTTAATTATGCAGAACCCTATGCTTTTACATCAACGATGACGTAAGTAATTCCTCCCCATTTGAACAACGTTCTCGTTTTAATCTTCTCAGTAAACACATATTACAGCTAAAAGTGTAGATTACCAAGATGCCAATTCCAAGTATACACCAAGTGTGTTATTCAATCCACTGTGTAGAAATTGGAATTCATTTCATCGATCTTTTTATTTTTGCTTAGGTTAACAATAACGTTCGTTGTCGTTCCTGCTTCGATTATATTTTTGGAAAATTTTCAAACGAGTATCTGCAGCTTTTTCCAACGATGGAGTTATTTCAAAGGCCAAGATAATGATCTTATATACGCGACCCTATTTTTACTTTATCAAAATTGCGATCTGTTTATGCGGCGATATCATTTTCACAGCGCTGATTCCTTTATTTTGCTCGTGGTGACTTATTTTTCTGTCTAAATCGATACGAATGCGTAAGTATATTGTTACAAGAGCTCGAATTTCCCAATTTTTTGAAGGGTTTTTGCATTGTTTCGAGGCAGTTATTCTGTAAGTAAGTTTATTAAATTTTGCAGATTTTCAGGTTTTGAATATTTTACGACGTTTAAACGCGAAGAAGATATTATAATAATGATAATGGAATGTGAAATTTATACGATTCGAAGATTATCCAAGTACGAAAAATGATTATTACGAGATTGACAATATTCTATTCTAAGTTATTTAAATTTAGCCAGATTTGACGAAGAATCGGAAGTAATATTTCAAGGAGTAAGATATGCAATGCAAATGACAGCTTATTAAAATCCCCTACCTACACAACTTTCTATTTCATCGCTTCCCAGTTTCCACGTTCCTCATTCAAACGGACCGGGTACCTACTCAGTTTCCATCGATTAGCTGCTTAATCAATTCAACTTGAAATTAGGTTCGCTGATTTTTTTTATTCAATATTGTGTTGGAAATATTAATGATCATCATTGTATTTTAATGTACGCGGATGAAAGTTGCAGGTTTTTGTGAATCGAGATGTGTCGAAATTGGGATTTAATTCATAGCTGCGTTGTTCGTATCTAAATCTAGGTAATTTTATTGAATGAAAAAGCAGGAAAAATGATGAAAATTGCAAGGTGATGTATTTTTTTCTGAATTAATTCAGCATCGACGTATTCATAATGAATGATCATCATGTTATTTCAATGTTACCCGCTGAAAGTTGTGGTTTTTTGACCAGGGGTTTGATTTTATCGTTTATATTGGAATTTTATGATTTGATTTAACACTGTATCGTTCCTATCTGAATCTAGGTAATTTTATTCAATGGAGAGTTGGTGAGAATTGCTGGAAAATAAGTTTTATGGCCGAAATAATTCAACGTCGATTTTTTCAAGAATGATTTTGAAGCAATGAAGAAAAATTCATCATTTTCGAAAGTCTATAAATTGATGTCTTCCATTTCACGATATTTTGCCTTCTCTAGCGAATTATTCAGAAGAATTAATTTTTTGAATTAAAAATCCAGAAATGAGATAAAAGTGGGAAAACGATCAATCAAGCTGCGTTGTATTAGAAGTTCCAAGGGCTGAATAGTTTGCACTTTGAGATCAAATGATACAGATTTGACGGATTTTCATATCTGAAGAAGAGATTTTTGGTTCGTAACCTTTCCTCTGGATTTTTACGTTATTTTTTCGACCCCCCTCTCTTCCTCCCACTCTGAACGAATTCCTTAGACTTTTTCAGTTATAATTAATAATTTTGTATTTTTCTTTTTTTTTCAGAAGTGAAAAAATGCGAAATAAATTATTCAATCTATTTCAACTCGATTTCTGAACTAGCAATTTTGAAATAAAATCGAAAATCTGAATCACCGAATCGTTAAATTGCTCGAAACCAAACGCACAAAGGTTGAGATTTGCTGAGATAAAGAGAAGATCGTGACTGCCACTCGAAAATTGGACAAGAACCCTTCTGCGGCCAAAACAATACGTGGGCAGAACGAAGTTCTATTAAGCAATCTACAAAAAAAAAAGGTAACGTCTCGTTCCTCGAGTTTAAAGTGGCGTTTTACGTAATTTTTTTGACGTTTTTTTTCCTTTCTTGAGATTTTGCAGCCACTTTTCTTCGCGACGTCTTCGGTATCCCTCTTCCATCTCGAATTTATTTCAAGTACACTCTCGAAATGAGAATTTTGTATCAATTTACACGTCTCTGATTATTTTTTATCGCATTTTTACAGATTGAAAAAAAGAATTCATCCGAAAATAGAGGACGTCGCAAAATATGCCCACTCAGCGCCCACGTTACTCGCATTTTCAAAGCTGCCAGTCTCGCTGCGGTTGCAGAAAGCGTTGCATTAATTTTAAAAAGCCAGCCGAGTACTTTAATCGAGATAAATTCATCTCATTTCAGGTATATTAAAAATAGCTCATCGAGTTCTTTAATCGCTATCCAGCATCCGGAATCAGATTGCTGGACCTCGTCTTAAATATCTAACTATAACAACGTGAAAAAAAACTACGATAAAGAGTAATGAAAACTTGACATACCCGAGATCGGCGAAACTGGTGCACACTTTTATTCGGCTGTAAAGAAGATAGACAGTTACGGCAACATCCCATAAAACAGTAAGCGCCGGGAGACGATCGTTTGCAAGAACGTATCTGAAAATGAGGAAACAGTAGTACATCTTTGAAAATTCGACCGCCTCCGCTTCTTCGGCCGACCTTTTGCAGCGATGGGAAAAAACGCATGCGCTCCGAAGGTTTTTTTCCTCTATCGTTGCTCCCTCATCATCGTTGTTGCAGGGCGGCTCCTATTTACAGCATCCAAACTACATCACGGTTCCGCCTCTGTGAAAGTTTTTTCTTTTTTTTTTTTCAGCGTTTTACATATGGAAACGCGTACACGATGTACCTGTTCTAGGGACACGTTTTTTTTTCTCTTAAACAAATTTCAAATCGGTGACATTTCGAAGGAATTTTACCCTACGTGCCCCCCAATGAAGATGGAAATACCTCGTTGGCCGGGTAATGGCAATTCTGCAAATTCGCCATCGACGAAGCTGTGGCTGTGTGTTTATATACTTACTAGCGTATTTTCGGCATAGGTACTTAAACGACGAGGTAGAAACCTGCCTACCTTCGAGAGTGCCAACAAAAGGTAAAACCAGCGAGCAGCCGGCAGCGTTAATGAATTTTGCGTCTCATTAGCGCAGTCTGCCGTTACCATAGATACTACGAAAGCTCCTAAAATAATTTACGATTCCTTTGAACTCGCTTAAAAGGTATCCCCTGATACTCCTCACTATCCCCAAGTTCTATGTACACTCTATATAGACTCACGCTACTGTGTTATCGCTTCCTATGGCTATATACGTACTCGTATATCTCGTCGTAGCGTTTTTCGTATTTGTATCAGGTGATGAGGGATTATATTTTTTGATTGTTTTCGCTTTGATGCCGCATTAGGTGTCTGTGTGTATTAACGTCGGACATTTTATATTATATTATATTACTTTATAGTATACCTACCACGATAGACAGCTAATCGAGTACAGTTTTTTCCACACAGGTCCTGTGTCGATCTGTACCTACACACACGAATACGACGAGCACACGAGCGTGTATATTTCAAGCGGTTTTTCAACCAATAAAACGAGGAATATTCGTGGAAAAAACTTTCTCGTTGTGTACTCAAAGGACTTGTGGAAATTCGCATCGTGCTACTACTATGCCTACTCGTGTAAGTTTCGTTAAATAGATACCCCGCACCGGCTTCACCTTGCTGTCGAATTCAACCATAGAAGATGGTAAAAATGCAAACAATGCGAGACGCTCGGTTTAATTTCCCATCATCTCGCGCAAACTTTTCTCTCTCGCCGTTTTATACTCTGATTTTCGACGTGTTTTCCATTCCAGTATTATTATTTCAAGTGGTAAGATTTCCTTTCCTCGTTCACCAACGACGAAGCGGTCCGACTGTCGTTCCTCGACTTAATAGTACATTTTCCATACTATTATACCTGTTACCTAACGACCTAGATTTTTGCCAAGACGAATATAAGCTAAGCTGCTAGGGTTAGATATGCGAGAGTTTGGTTCTTCGTGTTTTAACCCATTTTGAATAAGTATTAAATAAATATACGAGAGTCGTACGGTATACCTATATCGAATAAATCCACTCGGTTGTATGCCCTTTACCCTACACTTTGTGTTCGTAATATTATGAGAACTACAACAACGTCCAAAATACCCTATAAACTTGTTTGCTTTTCTGTCTCATCAGGTGCCCAGGGACGAGAACTCACAGTTCACGAGATCGCGCAAACTTACAATCAATGGCAGTACATACAACACAAGTGTACCTAAATAAGAAGACACCTACGACGTAATTTCCATAATATCCCAAGACGATATAATGTTGTCGTCGCTGGTGAACTTCTCACTGCGCCTTTTGCTTGCTAAGTAGGCTATTTTTTTGCGACATGTTTTTCTGCCTCATCGCTCGGCTCGTCGTCGCAGATTTCCATAAGACCAGATTGGAAAGCTAATGAGAAAAGCCGCGCAGCTTCGACGACTACGTGAAGTATTTTTAGACCAAGACCGAGACCAAAGCCAACGTAAGACGTTTTCCAAGATGAACCGAGTGGGATTTCGTTTCACTACCTATAAAGGTGTGTACATTTGCTTCTGCGTAGTGGTATAAATTTTTAATTATTTCGTCGAATCAGGTGTAAGCTTTTTGCGCGAGCTGAAAGCTCGACCGTTTTTCAATTTTTCAACTCGTACGTGAAAAAATACTGATGAAAAAAGAAGGGTACTTAGACTTAACTAACCTACTACAGATTTTAAATAAGAGGATTTAATCGTCGGAAAGTAATGAGAAATGGAGCGGAAAGGTAAATTTAGGGAGATGGAATTCAGTGAGTGTGACGAAAATGCCCGGGTCTCTTTTGAATTTAGTGTAAAGTCGGTAAAACCAGTGAAGTTTGGCGTTTTTTTTTCTCGAATATTTGGGTGATTTACCGTCGTCTCCTCATCTCAAGTTCTTTTAATGTCTGAGGGAAAATCTTTCGTGATTTCATTTCAATATTTCTTGACCTTTCGTAAAATTCCAACTCGAAATGAAAATATAACAATTTCGTGTAGAAAATTGAAATTATTATTTTCATTTTAAATGCCTATCCGCACATTTTTTCCTTTGAAAAGTTGATCTAATTTGATACATCAATATTAAAAATAGTGAAGAATTTAAATTGCTTCTGAACCTATTCATTTAAAAATATTTTGATCGATGTGAATCTTGATTTTTTTCTGCTCAATTTCAAAAGAATGATCTATGTTTTTGATGTTTTGTTGATTGATACACTCCAAAATCTTATGTGGAGGGTATTATTACTTACTTGAAACGATTCATAATTCTCCCCTCCTAACTCCAAAAAAAAAACATTTTTAGCTCCGCCAGGTTCTCTTTTAATTTTTAAAACTTTTTTGAAATTTCAAAATGTTCAATACTTTGGATTTTAAAAAGACAATAATGTCTCCCCTTCTTCCCCGTAAGCCTTTCACGCAAAAAAGGAGAATAACAATTTTCATTTTCCCAGGAAAATCTTTCGATTTTTGGCGATTTTTTGAAACATCAAAGTACTTACTCAAAATGTGCAAAATTAAGAATTTTCAGCAAGATGCTACCCTTCGGATTTTTTGAAATTTAAAAACTGACACAATTTTTGATTCTCCGAAAGAACGTAGATCCCATCACCCCTCCACCCTCGGAAAATGAAAACCAAAATTTCAGCCGCCAAAACTAATTTCATGGACCTTGAGTGATTTTTTTTATACTTTGAAGCATACGAAATTTTGATAAGATTTCTCCCCCTTTTGATGATTTTTGCTTGTTGAACTTTCGACATTTATGAAAAGCTAAGATTCTTGAAAGAAGCATACAATCCCCCCCCCCCCATATATATATTGAAAACACAAACTTCAGCTGCCCCAAAGTAATTTTTTTGAAAATTCAAAATGCACGATAGTTTGATTTTTGGGAAATTCGCATAGCTTTTCTCCACTACCTTCGTCCTCTTCCCTCCACCCCCTTCTCTTCCCCAAAAAGCCAGCTACTCAATGTGATTCCTTTTTTTTTTGGTGATTTCCTGAAGCTTCAACATTTTCAATATTTTAGATTTTTGCTATTTGAAAAGATTTTTGTGAATTTTCTTTTTGAAATCGCGTCAGCGTCATTGGCGTATCCAAATGCCCCCCTTGCGAGCGAAAATTTGAAAGGAAACATGCAAAAATGGACGTTTTTTTGTTGTTCGGACCCATTTTTTCTAAAAATTTTCGCTCGAGCAGTAGGTAATTTTGCATTTATTTTCATGACATCACCACACATCACGATAGCTTTCCAGAAAATTACCCCTCATTTCGATTTTTCATGCCTAAAAATCTGGTTTTGCCCCCTCCTTCAAAAAATCCTGGCTACGCCACTGGTCAGCGTCAGGAAGAATTTTTCAATTACAATGTCCCAAGATAAATTCAATTGACGAATTTTTGAAAATCTTGTCAAAATGGATGAAATATCGAAAAATTTGTTAAAAATAAGCCCAGCACGGATACTTATAATTTTCTAAAAAAAATTGTGCTTATTGAAAATTTTCCGAAATATTGACAGAATTTTGAATTCACTGGAAAATTGGCAAAATGGCAAAATTTATCACAAATCAAAACAAAGTTGGAAACGTTTTTTTTTTCAATGTAAAATATTGGAAACATTTCTAAAATTTCGCAAAACTCAATTAAAATGAACAAAAATCCGTCAATTGTTAAAAATCGATGTAGCACTACAGGAGTATGAGCAGAACTCGAAGTTATTCTTTTTCAACTGGTTACACTTTCTTTTTAGAGTTACGATTACGAAGCCCTGCCTGTGTGGCTAAAATCGTCGAAGTCTCGATCGCTTTCTGCCAAAAATTGCAAAAAGGCTCGACTTTTTTTGAAATTTGCCCGAAGAGTTTGTCACTTCCTTGCCAAAAATTTCAGGTGTTTCACTTTTTCCTCAAAAAATCGTCTAAAAGTCTCGCCTTATTGATAAAAATTGTCTAAAAGAATTGATTTTTCTGTCAAATTTTCAACGTTTATCTCGCTTTTTGTCTTATCAACAATGTCCAAAAAAGTCATGTTGTTTTTACCAAAAAATGCAAAAAAAAGTCGATTTTTTTCGACAAAAATTGCATAAAAGAAGGCATCACGTTCTGTAAATAATTTCTAAAACGTCTTTTTGTTTGCCAAAAATTGACAAAAATTCTCAGTTTTTACTAAATTGCAAAAAAATCTGTCTTTATCCTCTTGAAAAAAAAAATTGCCAAAAAGTACCTCTTTTTTGCTGAAAATAGCTGATAGACTACACTTTTGACAAAAGTTACTAAAAATAATTGCTTTTTCGCAAATAATTCTCAATTTTCTTCCAATAGGTACCTACCAAAAATTACTTGGCAGTCTCGATGTTTTGCCAAAAATTACCGAAAAGTAGCTCTACCTTATGCTTAAATTATCAAAATCTCGTCTTTTTCTAGAAATTGCCATAAATTCTCCCTTCTTTATTTCAAAAATTGCCAGAAATTTGGAAAAAGTTTCATATTTTTGCTAGGAATTGCCAAAAAGTATATTTTTCAATGAAATTTTCTAGCTTTTTTGTGTGTTTTTTTTAAATATTCAAATGTTTTGCTCATATTTTGTAATTTTTGTGGTTACTTTTGGATTACCTTTTAAAATTTTTGTTACTTTTTTTTGGAAAAATTGAATATGAGCTTTGACAATTTGAAATAACGAATAAGATTGGTTAAAAATTCAAAATACCTAACTGTCAAAATTTTAGAGAAAAGCTAGGTATGGAATTGGCGAGGCATTCATTATAAAAATGGTGGAAAAAAATCGATGAACAAGCTAGGTATAAAATTGACGAATAATCCATTAAAAATGATGAAAAAATATAATTATGTAATATTTCCAAACTTTTGTAAAATATTGAAAAATTGCCCAAAATATTCACCAAATTTCTTGAAAACATGAAAAAATTAGCTGAAATTTCCAAGTATCAACCAAACTGAAACGTAAATTGCAAAATTATCAACAAAAAAAAATGAGTAAAGAATAAAGATGGTCCGAAAATTCCTGAAAATGCATAAAAAACTGGCGTAACTTTCATATGCCGCTCGCCCCTTTTTTTCCTCTTCAGAAATTCATGGTTTATGGAATTTTCCAATTGTTGACGAATTTTTTGAAGTTTTGATCATGATTTTTATTTAAAGTACCGGTAGTTGTAGTTTTTAGCGAAATTATGATGAATACTTCGGATGGAATAAATTTCAACCAAAATTGATGAATAATTGAATATTCGTTGTAATTTCGTCAAAACAAAAGCAACTGTAGAATATAAAAATAAGAGGAGGAGAAGTGTAAGTTAAGTACGTATATTTGAAAAATTTGATAGATTTTTTCTCAAATTGGATTTTCTCAGAATGTCTGCAAATTTGCCAAATTTTGCACTACCTGTTTAATTTTTTAAAAATAAATTCACAAGCTTTTAAAAAAAAATCTCGTTAATTAGTAGTTATCCCATCCACTTGGGGAAAAAAATCATAAAACTTCAATTATTTTTACGAGAAATTTTGCCTTATTTTTTCATATTTTTCGAACAACTTGTCGCAGGCTTAATTTTCGCGTAGGTGCTTAACTTATTTATTATTTAGATTTTTTTTCGCAATTCGTCTTCTTTTTCACTCTGCTCTATTTATAAGTTTTCGACTTTTTTCCTCTACCTACTCTTCAATTCCGTATCGATTTTTCAAATCTCATGGGAAAATTTCCCCATTTCGCTGTGCACAGTTTGAAGTAGGTAGCTAAATCAACTCGTAATTCATCGTATCTCTACCTCGCACTCTCTATTCTCCATACTTTTATGCCTAAATAAAACATCGCAGGCCGGAACCTCTGAACTCATTTTTGTACATAAAAAAAACCAACACGAGACAAAAATATTGCAAAACGAATTAAAATCTTGTATAAAAAAGTACTCTCTCGGATAAGATTACGAGGTCGTTTTCAGGTTCGTTGAAATAATTCTTTGTAAGTACCAAGAGCAAGAGAAGATAAGACAGTAATGAAAATTTTCGCTAAAGTGATTCGTCCTAAGTATATATTTAAAATCCCGCCAATCCCGCGGCAACAGCCACCAATTGCACGCGAGTATAATTTAAATAACAACAACAACACCGCTGCGAGATGGAATTATCTTCGACTTGTTTCAACCCCTCGTCCTCTATGGTGAAAAAAATCCTCTGAAATGAGTCATTGACCTAAACCGAGCTATAAAAAAAACACAAGTAATTTAAAAAGTTTAGCAGAGCTCGTCGAAAGTATATCGTAAGCAGGGGAGCGAAGCGAATTACGATTAAATTACTCTTTTTTTTCGAAACTCGGTTACTTTTGCTGCTTTTTACGTTTAATGTTTGTAAATTCTTTTGATTAATGAAATTGTTTGGAAATGTTGCAGGAAGCGGACGATGAATAAGAGCAAGAGATATACGAAGCTTTTGGAGGAATTAACGTTAAAATATGATATAGGTATGCTTTTTTTTTCAAAAGGTATCCTATTAATGAGCTTCTACTGTAGCAAAGGTACCTCTGTCGATAATTACCGGACCAGGCTTTAAATTAGCTTCGGATATTGTACCTAAAGTTTGTTGCGAATCGAGAAACGCGAGAACATATCACGATGGTGAATGCTGTTAACGAGTCTGCTCTTACGGAAAGTTCAATAAACCTCGGTCCAGCGGTACGGAAAAAAATGACCTGCTAATCAGTTATGGAAATGGTGACGGAGCGGAAGAGCGCGCCGCAGGGAGCCGGATGCGAGAAAAATCGATAGCCGAAAAGATTCAAAGTACGCAAGGTGCGGGGGATGCGTTTAAATAAACGCTGACAAGCTCGCAGTCGTCGCCATGGTAACGCACCCTCGATCTAAGCTCGCCAGCATCTGAGCTGTGTGAGGGTTGCGGGCCGGGTTGTCGCCGCTGCCCTGCCACCGACAGTTGCGAACGCAAGCACGCCATCTGGACCGAAATTCGCATTTTCATTTATTGACAAAAATGAAAACTCGTCGTCGTAATTATAAATGTGTATAAACGGTTTATAGGTCATTAAATTAGTCTTGGGTATTTACCCGAGGGATAAAAATAGTAAACAAGTAGAAGGTTTATGGATATTTTGTATACCTACCTAAACAACTAGCGTTGACCTTTTTTTTTCTTTTTCTCGCTCTTTCAAGTTGCTGAGATTTTGTGATAATAAATCCAAATCGTCGCTCGCGTATTTATCAGTGAACTTGCTTCGGTGGTGGTTGCAATCGAGCCCAGCGAGTTTTCATGAGAAGCCCGCCGAACCCTATGCTGTGGCATTGTGATACTACCCAAAATACGAGTATGGAAAATTGCAATAGCGGTACGTATTACTCAAACGAAACCAGTCCGGTGCCTGGAAGAAGAACTCCGTTGGGAACTGTTGGACTAGGTGGATATTACTACCCTTCGTCCGGATCAGGTGTACCGTCCAATGAAAACAGACCTTCGCCTCCGCTGCCGGCCACGCATCATCATCATTCGGAAAATAGGTGAATATTTGCAGATCATTGTGGATCTGTTGATTATTATTAAGCTACCTATTGATACTTTTATGCATTAGAAGTGTAGGTACATATAAGGTGAAGAAAAAGCTCCTTTGTGGAATTCTGGTGCTCAGATTTAGTTGTGTTGTATTGAGAACAGGCTGTGAAGGCCATTCAATGTGCGGTGGATTAGTTCTTACGACGATTTCATCTGATTTTTGAGTCAATTTCTGAACTGATAATGAGAAATGGTCTTGATTTGGCTGAAAAATGTCGCAGCTGCGATGCTACTTTGATTGAGATTGAGAAATTGTTACTCTATTTCAAGCTTCGACTTGTTGACAAACTTTTGAAGCTTTTTTCTCAATGTTAATCAATTAATGTTCCTATTCGTGAGTTTACTATTCTTTTGGTATTTTATGTCATTGAAAATGTCAAAGCATTTCGATATTTTCCTGAAATTTGCCAGTTGCTTCATGAACTATGCTGCAGTTTGGTTTCAAGATCTTCTTCTTGATAAGCTCAGTTTCAAAATGATGGAGATTGACAATGATGTGTTGACTTTTTGATTGAATTTTATCCAAATAAATTTTTTTTGTGCTAATTCCTGTTGAATGGATGGAAATCGATGAGAAGTACTCGTAACACTATTAGTGTGGTTTGTGCAGTAAATTTTCTTTTTCAGATTTTCTGGCTCCATCCCCTCTTAGAAAATGTCTGTATAGGTATATGTACGTAGCATGAAATCCATTTATTTTGACAAAACCTCCTCTGACTGGGTGTCTTCTTTTTTCAACCATTATTGTAAAATACCATTCTTTTGTAGATTCATTCAATGAATAGGTAAGAGCTTTCGTTCGGATTTCAAGATTTTTTTGAGGTAGGGGAAAGGAGAGAAATTACTTAGAAGTCACTTTGTTGGCTTATTCTACAAAAACGAAGTTGGGATTTAGTTTAGGGTAGGTAATTCAGTTGGACTCAATTTTTTTTTAGGAGTTCCCTTCCATTATCCATGATACCATAAAAGGAGCCTCACGCTGTCAAAAGTATGGAGGAGGGGGGAGGAGACTCGTAATCTTTACACATCTGCGATTTTTTGCTAACCTATCAAACCTGGCTAGCTCTCCATCAGAAAATATGTTGATGAGCTTCAAAGAAAGTAGATAATAATTTCAAAAATTTCAAAATCGACAATTAGAGTTTGAAAAGCTGAAAAGAACTTTCTGAGTGAAAGCTCAAGGTTTCCCAATGAGAACAAAAGTTGAGAAATGTGTTCTGAAATTTTTGAAAAATTACACTCTGGGCTTTTTTTGATGCTCTTTTACCAGAAAATTTTTTAAAATGGAATCACAACATCTCTAGAATCATGGATAATTTTCTCGATCTAATATTTTTAAACCCCCCCCCCCCCCCCCCATCAGTACCTTTAAACATGGTTAAAATACCTAACTTTTTTTTAAAATTTTGGTTAGGTACTAAAGTTTTTTTTTCAAAAATTTTCAAAAATTCAATTTTTTTAAATCTTGGCTCTACTTTTTGAAACAAAAATTGCCAAAAAGTGAATAAGTTACGAAAGTAGTTTCATTTTTTTCCACTGGTCACACTTCGTTTTTAGCGTCACGGTTACAAAGTCCTACCTCAAATTAAGATTGTCGAAATCTCGCTTTCTTCCAAAAATATCAAAAAACAAAGTCATGGCTTTTGTCAAAATTGTAAAAAAAGTTCTTTCTTGCCAGAATTTATGAAAAGTGTCGCTTGTTTACAAAAAATTCTTACTTCTTTTCCAAAAATTGTCCAAAAGCCTCGCTTTTTGTTGTCAAAAATGGCCAAAAAAACTTTGCTCTTTTACTCAGGATCGCTTTTTATCAACATTTTCCCAAAAAAGGCTCACTTTTGCAACAAAAATTGCAAAACCGTATAATTTGTTTTAAAAAATCTCGTTTTTTTCTTCCAAAAAATGTTAAAAATTGCCAAAAAATCTTACTTTTTTTTATCAAAAATTACCTACTTACCTACCTACTAAAAACTGCGTTTTTTTTTGCAAAAAAATTCCAAAACGTATTTTTTTCCCCAAAAATTGCTTTAAAGTCTCTCTTTTTTGCCAGAAATTGCCAAAAATGCTCATTGTCATGTCCAAAATTGCCAACTTTTTTTTTTCATTTTTAAATGAAATATTTAAGACTTTTTATGAGGTTTTAGGAGTGCTGTGTTCAAATATCTGCTCATTTTTCAAATTCAAACTCTCATTGGTCCCTGACGTCATCATTTTTTTCAAAATTGGAAGAAAGAAATAGGGTACTGATGGTTTAAATTGAAAACATGAGCAGGTAAATTACATTTGAACTCGGGGCCTCTGAATTAATGTACACGTCGTGTCATATTTTCATTATTTTTGAAGATTTTTTTCTCCCTCAAAATTGGTAGACTTCAACTCATTGTTATCAAATTATATTTATTACTCAATCAATGTGTCACTCTACTTGAAAACTTTTTCTGAATTTTGATCAAAATTGGTACTATTTTCCTCCCCTCTCCCTCCCAAATCAAAATGGTCCTTATCTTGATGTTTCACTTTTTAAGCTCACGTCTTGTGAAGTTCTCGGATTTTATGTCAAAATTGTTTCTCATTTTTATTTTATTGAGCTCTAGGTCTAAGTAAAAGTAGTGCCAGGAGGCCCCTTCTTCAAATTGCAAAAAAATTAAAAAAAGAAGCAGATGAAAAATTTTTCAAGAAAATAAGCAATTTTCCAACATTTTTCGTTTGTGACAACCCCGTTTTCAAGACCCTTTCTCCGCTTTCCCCAAACAATGTCGACCTACCCTCAGTTTAAAAAATGAAGAAACAAAACCTAAAAACAAGTGCCCATTTTTCAATACCTAAATTTTTTGATAAGAAAATTATTCATGTTGTATTTTTTCAGCTTTTAAAGGCAGGTTTTTTCAAGAATAGGTTATTGAGAGACTTTTTAATAACAATTTTTTGATTTTTTTCAACCAATTGGAAGAGGTGCTACCAGCGCGACTTCATTTTCAGCGGAAGAAGAGAGGGGGCGTTGAAATTTTCAGTGAATTTTTTCCCATAAAAACTAACAGCTGTATGTAGAGTATGAAAGCATGAAAAAACTTCGAGAAAAAATTTGCACAATCACCTTAGGTCCCCTTCACTGAATGTTTTTAGTATTTTTTGGAAATTCGTTTTTTGAAAACAAGGGGGAAAGGGCCCTCCAATGGTGTTTCTTCAAATCTTTGAATGGTGGAGTCTCACTTTTTACATTACATATTCATGAAAAATTAGACTTTTGTAAAATCTCAATCTTGAGCTTTTCAAATTTTTTATTTTTGTATCGTATATATTTACCTATTGATTTTGAATCTTCGATTTTATTTTCTACTGCTTCTCACTGACAGTTTTGCTCAAAGTTGCATCAGTTTCAAAATATGAGCCATCAAAATTTGGCTTTTTTGTAAAAAAAAATCCCATTCGTAGAATCAGGAGCTCGAATCCCTCCCTTTTCCTTCAAACTTTAGGGTTGGGATTGTCATGGAAATTCGTGAAAAAAATAAAGCAAAATCGGAACACAACATCAGATTTAACTATTGGTCCAAGTTGGTGAAGAATTCCCATTTTATGTCCTATTAGTGGAAAATTCAACTTATTAAATGACGAGAATTTGTGGTTCAGGGTGTTCTCCTTTGTTTTTTCTTTCATAGTCCAGATATTTTTCACATTTGGAACAAAAGTCACTTGAATTTTAGGTTGAATCGTTGAGATCTGTAGCCTAATTGAAACTCCTACTCCGCCAGAGTGTGGGGCAAAAAACAATTTGTTTCTTCTGCAATCTCTTGAGTTCAGTTAATATCTACCTATTTACTTTATTAGGTATTCATTAGTTTTATTTATTTATTTTCCTCAGAATTCCGGAGCCATCTCAATCATGTAACACGATAAACGCGCCGAATACCGGAACCGGAGGCAAGTCGAAATCACGCCAAGGCAAAATGGTCCGATTAAATATAAATGCTCGAGAACGTCGACGTATGCACGATTTGAACGACGCTTTGGATGAACTTCGAGGTGTCATACCCTACGCTCATTCGCCTTCCGTCCGAAAACTGTCCAAGATTGCTACTTTACTATTGGCTAAAAACTACATACTTATGCAGGCCAACGCGTTGGAAGAATTACGCAGGCTCATTACCTATTTGCAAGTGAGTATTCAGAATTCAGATACCTATCGTTTTAATTATCAATGCTACAAAATCATATTTACCAATGATCAAACGATCGTCAATATGATTAAATCATTCATTTAATCGATCCATGTTTCTAATTCCAGGCTCAAGGAACGATGACAATGCCACCCGGATTCGATTTACAAGCAGCTATGTACCCGATCAAAATGCAACCTCAGATGACACCTCCGTCGCCGACTCGTTCTCCGTCTCCTATACCTTAAGTTTAATAAACGCGTAGTTTTTACGTAAATATTATTGTAATTCCTGCCCCGGTCTCATTATTTCGAGCGCATTTCTGCAAATCGAGGCTCGAGTTCGTCCAAAAATGCTTTCATTTCGATGATTTAAGATTTCTCGAGCTACACGAGTAAGTTCTATATTTTTTGTCACTGATGTACCATTCCGGTGGTGGGAATTTAAAAGCAATATGGTTGTTTTTTTTTCCTATTTAAGGCGCGTATTTTCGCGTCGATGCAGTCATTAAATTATTTATTATATAGTCGAACTTTTATATGTGTAATTGAAATTTATAGAAATTCGTATTGGTTATACGTATTTTTAAAATATATGCATGTTTATTGGCCATTTATATGAGGCTAGTTCACTTGATTAGTAGGTTTTAGAATTTTGTAGGACCCGAGTGCGCCGGAAATGATTTCGAAATGAAGAAACAAAATTGCCACACTTGAACGCGAGTGATTTTAGAATTTTTCATCAGAATTCTAGCGAGGTATTTTTTTAAGGAACGAACGTAGCATGTTCATTTTTCATCTGTGCATTGTTTTTCAGAAATTCATCAATTATTTGCTGGTTTCAGGAAATACGACTTTCTTCAAGATTCTAGAATCTAATTCTTCCTGTAGATGTTTAGGTATGCAACCATATTAACATTTTCTTGTAACTGCTGGAAGTTTTCGAAACCGAAGAAAACACGTAAAAAAAATCAATTTACATAATTTTATATTTTGTACTAAATAAAACAGGAATAAGTGAGAAAGAGAAAAGGTAATCGAGAAACGAACATCACTGATAAAAGGAATAATAACACACTAATCGGAGAAATCTGACTGATAACGAGCATCCCACTGCTTCTTGAAATTCGACAATTCGTCTGAAATGACAAATTAATCATATTTTAATTCTTCGAAGATCTCGTATGGCAGAAAAAAATAAATAAAAGACTCACTTTCGGAAAAGTTCAGCTTCCTTTGCCTATCTATCTGTTGACCAGACGGAGTGGTAACTGTAATCAACGTGTAAACCTTGTTTCCAGCTTCGTAGGTAATTGATTTCTCAAAATTACCGTTTTTATCCTTTTTCACCGTTTCTGTCCTTAGATTCTGGAATGTAGTAAATCGAGATTAAAACACGATCCAAAGTGAAAAACAAGAATCGTCGAAGAAAACTTACACCGTTGGGGAACTTCATTTTCGATTTGGTGGTTATATTGAAATTTATACCACTAAACGGGCCGAATTGTTTGGCAAGCATTTGACTAAAATCATTCAAATTGGGCGTTGGATTCGGTTGCGGTTGTGGAACGAATAAAGCGATTTCATCGTCGTTTACAGGTTCAATATCGGAATATACGTCTTGTTTTCTGTAAATAAATACGTCATTGAGCATATTTCGAAGAAATGACAGCGGAAAGTGGAATTTGGAAGTGAATAATTATGATTACCCGTCGTCGATGGTTAGTTTTCTATCGAAGTAACTATTTAGTCTTTTCATAACTTCGTTTCTTTCTTGTAATATAGATAATCGTTTTTTTTGCGTTTCTTCGTCGAGTTCTATGAATTTATCTAACGGTGTTTTCTCGTCTGGAACTTCTACGATGGCTCGATCAGCAACTGGAATATCGGGAGGAAGAATTGATTAGCTACAGATTAAGGTATTTTTTTCACATTTTACTCAGTGATTGGTGGTGGTGGTGGTGGTGGTTTTAATGATGGTGATGGGAATATAGTAATATAAAACTTGAATTCTTATTTATTACACGTACATTGTTCGAATAAACCTGCAGTCTTGGGAGAAAGAAAATTCTTCATAATGCTATCAACCTGCGATTGCAAGTCTCTATCTCCTTTTTTAGTTCTACCGTGTGTTCTGAAATCAGAAACAAATCGCCGTTGAAGAAGTCGACAAAGGAATATTTCTCACGAGAAGAACTCGTACTCACTTTCCATTCTTGGGAGCTGGTTTCTGAGTCTCGTTTTCAAACTGTTCGAAAAATTTCGGCGCATCGTCGGTTTTTGGCGAAAAATCTTCGGCGAACGATTGACTTTTAAAGGAACTAGGAACTGGAAGGAAAAAAGTAGACGATGAAAAATGTTGATAACTGTATTCCAAGATGTAAAAATTGAGATACTTACAGTCATTTTCGAACATTTTCAACAATTTGCTAATATTATCTTCGACATTATTGAAATCGAATGGCATCGCTTCTTGCATCACTTTATCAGTTACATCGAAATCTTGCATCGTTGAATCTTTCTTATCACCGTTCTCTCTCGTAAAGAATTCTGGTGCAGGTTTCGGTTTTCTGTAAAAATCATATCGGATGTAATTCGAGACGAAAACTTCGATTACGAAGTTGTGATAATCAACTTACCCGAAAAATTTATTGAACCAGAAATCATAATCGTCATCGGAATTTGACTTCGGTACAAATTGATCTATCACTGGAACCAACGAATCGTTTGAATTTTCATCAGGATGGCCTTCTCGTTTGACATTATGTTTGACTTGTGTACGACCAGATGGATCAGTTTTTGTGACAGTTGTGTACACTGTGTCTCCATCTTGATATGAGATAGTTTTTTCTATGTTCCCTTCGCTATCTTTTATCGTCGTTTCGGTTTCGATTTTCTAAACGAAGTGTCATTTTTTATTACGTGGTGGAATAATTTGGGCGTAGGATTTTGTTCAGTAATACGTACCCCATCCGGTCTTCTGGTTACTTTGACGGTTTTACTCGTTTGGATTTTCTTGCAATTGACACATGTGTCTTTTTGTGGTTTGGGTTTTCTGTAAAGAAACACAATACGATCGTAGTTATGAGAAAGGTGAGAAGGAGGAAGGTGTTTGAGGTGGTGTTTTACTTACTTTTCTAATGTGTTTGAGAAATATTTACTATTCGATGATTCCGAAGAGGAAGAGCTGGTATCTGAAATGAATCATGAAAGTTTCAATGTAGAATATGTCATTATGAATGATTGAAAGGTATAGCAAACTCAGTACGACGTTATCACAGGTAAAAATTACAACATCTTCAGCATAGTTTGCCAAAATCTCTGATAAACCTACATCAAAAACGATTACTTACTTTCTCCTTCTTTACTGAAGTACAGCACATCACGACCGAAATTTGAAAACCTGTAAATCAATCAAAAATTGCCAGAGTTAGTAAAGCAAACGAATCCTTCCCGATTGTAAAATATCTTCATCTACTCATGAAATGAAGTTGAGATTCATTCGGGAGTGTTTCTGGTTATCAGAATAAGTTGCATAGATTACCCTTACGTTACAATGATACGAATTAGTGGAGAAATGCTAAAGATATACGGTACCTGGCTTTTTCTTCGCAAACTTTGCGTCGCTCTTCCAAGTACTTGCGAACGAAATCAGCCAATGTCATTACTTTTCAACGCTTGTCTCTTGTACTTTAGACGTAAATCAAATGAAATTCTTCATGAAATAAGCAACGAGTATCGAAATTCGAGCCAAATTTACTCAATTTTCACGATATTGCCCAAGTTCTAGAATAAATTTTCATCAAATTCGTTGATCTCGATTGATAAGCGACACGTTGATAAGAAATGTGTGAAAAGTGGCGTCACAAAATGGCGGATATAGTTTGCGTCTGAAATTTTCAACTTGTTTATTTCAGCCATTTCGTTATATTGGAACTTATTTTATCGTTTTTTATCTTTAAAAATGTGCAAATTTATTAAAAATGCTTCGTTGCACATTTTTAAAAATGTTTATCCACTAAAAATATCATTTTTCGAACATTTTTCAAAAACTGACACGTTTCAAACGGATTCGTCGAAGCATCGTTTTTATCACGGCGGCCATTTTGATAAAAAAAACTTTGTTTTTATTTTGATAAAATGCAGTAAATAGAGATTAAAGAGTGGGAGTTGGGACAAAATGGCTAACTATGCATCAATAACACTTGTTGGTGTTGTTTATTAATAGAACGGAAGTGCGGGGTGATTTTTTTTATAAAATAAGTAAAGCAATAAGAAAGTGCCTTAAAATAAGTCAAATTATTAAAAGTGTAAAATAAAGTTCATTTTATCGTAATGTGATTTTTTACTACCGAGTATCGCTTTAACCGTATAGTTTTAATGGGTTTTTATTATTTACGCTTTGCTCATTGGATCCGATACGATGAAATAATTTCGCTCAATTATGGTGTTTTAATTGTGATATGAAAACGTTGAAGAGCTTTCGCGGTTCGCTTTTTCGTACGTTACAAATGTTTCGAGGTTTTACGTATTTATGACAAAGTAGATTTACTACAATCTTACGTCAATCTCGTCATCATTGTTTGGAATGATGGAAGAAAGACCTACTTCTCCGCTAACGAGGGAAAGGTAATAGTAATAAGCATTTTGATTCTCTTTACTCAAAACCAAACACTCGAAGGAGTTTACGATTAGCTTTACTAACACATCACCTAGCTAATGATCTAATAACGGATTAAATTACCCGAGTAATATATTAATAATATTGTGACAATGGTGAATGGTGATTATTTACTCGATAACGTAAACAATAAAACAGATACAGGAGTGTAATCATTCATCATTGTCAATGATACGTTTACTACGTTAGAATATAGTGACTAATTCGTCGGATTGGAATTGTTTCTATTTCATTTATTATTGTGATGTTTTTACAGTAGTGTAAATACAACGTTACACTTATCGAATGGGCCATCGTTACGTCGAACTCCAAGTTCCAGACCACGTTCGGCTACATCACCGGAAGGAAATCTACTCGGCTCGAATCACTATAATCTTCATCCGATCTCGAAACTGACCATCGTTAAAGATAACAGAGGATACGGTATGAAAATATCCGGAGATAATCCAGTCTACGTTCAATCTGTCAAAGAAGGTAAGGGCGTATTCATCGAAATCAATCATCTAAAATACTCGTACGTATACCACTAAGAGATGACCGTGTATCGATATGACTCAGTAATTACGCAAGGGTACCGGGTACCTGGTACCTGCCATCCACGATATGACAACAAATACCTCATATTTCTCTTTTTTGTATATTTTTCATTCTTTGTTTGTCCATTTTTCATACTCCAATGATTCGTTTATTATTTCATTATCAGCTTATCACGGTAACCTAATTTCGAAAAGACGATTTTTCATTCCTTCGTACTGGTACTCTCTCATTACGTAACAACGTTTTCGCATCAATTCGAATCTCTTCTTTGTATAAAATCAGAAAAAGAAAAATCGTCGAAAACATTTCTTACTCCGCTGACCGATGACAGCTACACAGTACGAGTTGATTAAAGATTACCGAGCGTGATAAAGAATGAAAAGTACCAACTACCAACGAAATTAATATGATAATTTTCAACTTTGAAATCATACAAGTCGACTGAGCCAACCTTGAAATAAGTGATCGTAAACGAAGAAACGGAATTTTAATCTATTCGTAGAATTCGCTAGTAATTTTTCGCTAGCTTTTTTCCTAACAGAGAATGTTTTCGCTTTGGCGAAAAATTATCTGGTATGAAATTTCAATTTCATTCTTGTCTGGTAATCAAGTCGTCACCTGTAACGAAACACTGGTGATACCCGGTTGATTGTTACTCGTGAGATACATACGTTGCTGAGGTTTGGCCGAATTTCAATCTGTTGTCAATTTCTCGACTGCTGGGGTTGCTGAATCATTTGGTTTCTGTGAATTTTATGACGGTGTAATGATCTTTGAATGGATCTTGTTTGATTAGGAAGGCTCGAGTTCATCTAAATCTTAGACCCTATTACATTTTCCCATAAAAAATGTTATCAACTGGGTTGATACGAGGATTTTGTGGATGAATTTTGATGTCGTGACTGCGACGAGGTATCTTATCAGAATAAAAATTGGTTATCACGAAAAGGAATTTTGAAAATATTTGATTCTGATGAAAACACGTTCTTTAGAGAAGATATTCGACTGCTGCAGAATTTTGGCTTCGATTAAAATATAAAAAAGAAAAGAATTAATTTTCCAGATTTTCTGAATCGAGTTGTTTGGGGAGGGAAGATCAGTTGGCTGTGATTGATTAAATGGTTGAAATCATCCACGTACTACTACTTTGATGTGGTTTTACTTAAACTAGTCAACTCTAGAGTTTATCTGCCCCTTCCCTCTTCCTCTCTTTTTGAACAAAATGGGATTTTGACCCCTGTGAGTGGGAGATATTTGAAGCACTTCTATCTTTAAAATGTCCTCTGCGAAAAATTCCTCGAGATGGAGGGTTATTGTTAGGTCCGAAAATGCTCATGATCGGTTCATTTATACACACTGATGATTTTAACTGGAAAAATTAGCACTTTTTCAATTTAATAATGTTACGTCCCTCGAGTTTTTTCAATGAAAGATGAATCAGTGGTTTTCAAAAGTGAATGAACTTGATAATTTCATCATCATCCCTCATACGTACTAACGAACTTTGGTAACCTGTCTAATCCTATCTGGATGTAATTTGGCTCACTGAAATAGTGAAAGGGCACGTTACCCTCACTTTAGGAACCAGTTTGAAGCTGCTGAAGATACTTTTTCGATTTTTGGCCAATTTTTGAAAATTGCTGAAATTAGGTTTCTGAATAAATCTCGAGATGAAACCCCTGAAAATCGGTTACCTCCTCCTCTTTCTATAGTTTTTGGTCACTTTTAAGCTGATTTGGAGCCACCAGAAAAAATCGACCTTTTCCGCAGCATTCATATAGAATTGCTCCAGAAGACATCGTATTCAATTTGGCTTTTGTGAGGAAAGGTACCTAAGGATAAATTGAGTGATTTGCTCCTGAAATAGAAAATTTTGGAAGATCTTCAATACAAAATTTTCCAATTTGCCTGTGTAAATTTTACCATTCATGTGTCCTGATCGACTCACCTCCTCAAACTTGTCATGACAGGATTAAATTTTTTGGTATCGGAGTTGATCACAGCGTCCCCCCCGGGGGGGGGAGATTTCACTCAAGGTGTCTGACAGGTCATCGAAGTCATCCTTTTGGCCAAAAATTTAATGCAATAACCAAAAATTAATCATTCTCTCAAAATTGAATGAAACGTTGTCAAAATTGCAGAAATTACTATAAAAATTATTGTTGAATAGGCCGCCCAATTACTGAAAATAAATTACCATAAATTGGTGAAGAATTTAACATGATTGATCAAAATTTTGCGGAAATCGTTAGCAAATTTGTTGAAATTCTAGGTGGGGGGGGGGGTCACTTCAGCATAATTATGAACTAATTTTTGAATTCTCATCTTAAAATATGTCATTTATGCAGGAAATTGATGTGAGGGTGGTGCTAATGAAAAATTTTGGCCTTTTTCAAAAAATCTCCAAAATTAATGAAATTTTGATCGGTGGAAAGACCATGATCTAAAATCCCATACCCAAAATTGCAGCTGCCTAAAATGAACTAATTTTTCGATTTTTAGTGAATTTCGACTCCCTTGAACCGAACCCCTCCATTTCCAGCCGTTTTCAAACCTTCGGGACAGTCGTCGATTTTTTTCAGAATTTTTGAATTTCTCTATAAAGACGTGATAATTGATTTGGGAAGCTGAAAATCAAATTCCAGCTCATTCTGGACTTGTTCAATAAGTTAATTCACATCGAGGCAATTTCCAGACAAATATTTGCGGCTTTTTGGTCAACATTTTGAAATTTCGTTGAACAGATCAACAAACCAAATCTTGAGATTCAGCTAACCAAATTTATATCCACGCTTTTTGGAAAAATTCAAAAATACTGGAAAAATTGAAAATCTTGCTAAAGAATTCCAAATAGTTGAAAAAAGTGATTAAGAATTTATTGATGATTCGTGTGGATTTGAAAAATTCCTCTGTAAACAAAACGTTTTTGATTTCTAGAAATTAATTTTCATCTCACAAGTATGCTCGTCAAAGAAATATTCCCGCTATTTGCCTGGAAATCGCCTCAGTTGTAAATGAAGTCATTCAACTCGCTGAGAATAAGCCAGAAGTCGAATTTTATTTGCCTAAATTGATTTTTCGTACCTTCTGGAGAAATTCAAAAATTAGGAAATCGTCGAACAGCTGAAATTGGTGGAATGGTTTGAAGAAGTCTGAAAATTGTAATATTTTTTTCATTTTCAAAAATTTACCAAAAATATGAAAACCAATTTGGGCAGCTAAAATTTCTCTTATGAAGATCTTTAACCAGACTCTTTCCAAAAATAGTATTATTGTGCAGATCAAAGTTCTGCATTTTGGTACCACTTGCTGAAAAAATTTTTCAATTTGAATAATTTCACTGTTTATTTATCATGATTTTGTTTTTGACTTCGTTCACTTCGTTAAAAAGTATGTGTATTGTGTACCTATACTTGAAGAAATCAATTGATCATTTTTGAAAAGCATTTTAGGGTACCCTGCTGTGACTCCTTTTTACTATTCATAACCCTTTGCCTGTCTGTTTGGAACTTGAGTTGAAAAATGAATCCAGAGTAATTAATCACTTTCCTAAGAGACATTTTGCGAACCCTTGTCCAAAACTAGTCGCTCTGAATATAACAAATCAATCCTTTATGTGTTACTTTCTCAGTTTTATGATTCGGTGAGGAGAACTGAGAAACAGGGTGATTCCTCGAGTGACCCATTCCGTACACTATTTTCTCAGAAATAGAAAGAACAAGGAGTCGAGAACGGGGAAGGGGAGTCTGCGCTGCAAATTTTATTTGATTTACGAGAATTACATTTTATGTAAGAGTGAAAAAGTTACAGTACTTTGTTGTTTTGAAACCCCCTGCACTGTCGATTCGATCTGTGTAAATCAATCTGCTCTATTTTTCAAACCATTCGAATTCGAAGGCAAGGCTGTCGTGCCGAACGAGATGGCTGTCATTTGTGCAAATTATTAGGTCCCTGGACGTATAGAACCAATGCTCTAGAGAAAACCATCCATCCCATCCGCTGATCCGCGATACATATTCGGAAGTTGAAAGGAGCCAAGAGGGTGAAGAGTCGAGGGTAGGGTACATCTGTCCCTGTCGCGTGCGTATCGATCCATATAGATTGCACCGCAGCAGAAGACAATGCACTACAATGTATAGGTAGAGACTTCCATATACCTGGTTGATTGCTGCTGCAACAGCAGGATGGTGGAGCTGGAGGGGTTACCCGATTCCAGCTCCAGCTGACGAAAACGATCACTATACTACCGGCCCATCGCAAATAATATTACATAATCGAATAGTGATAATAATATTGCTGAGTCGATTAACAAACTGTGTCCGTTTGTATGTTTCAGGTGGTCCAGCTGAAAGAGCGGGATTACATAGCGGTGATAAGATTATCAAGGTTTGTATGTTTACGTACTATTTTATCTATTCGTTCGGTTGTATGAGTGTATATTTTACTATTGGCTGTCAGAGTGAGAGGGTTGCATATTACGGCTGTTCTGTAGTGATAAAGTACACATTAACGGACGGACGCGACGGTGACGCGTGTGTGACTGTGTATCCATGTAGTATAGGTAAAAAAGCATGGGTGCTAGTGCTAGACGTACTGTATGATATGCTCATTGCTCATACACAGTTTATTGTACGTATGCGAAATACATACTGTACGTACGAATACGATAATATTCTATCTCTATCTCCCTCTCTCTCGTTATACATATACATACATTTTTTATCTAATTGTTACTCATTTACTAATTTATTCGTGTATGTGTATGTGCAGGTGAATGGAACCGACGTGACGCATTCAACTCATGTTCAAGTTGTAGACCTGATTAAATGTACGTGCTCGATCGTATAGTTATTATTATGTAGTTATCTAGTCTAATTGTACATAATGTAGTCGTGGTTCCACCTATTTCGAATAGGTATAACGTTATCATATAGGCGTATAGGACACATGCGGAAGAGTCAAAACTAGATAAACGAAAGTCTTTACAGTAGGGTGGGATTTTTTGGCGGAGTCGATAGACTAGATATATGATAAAAATTTCCAAACTATGAGTAATTCGATCGAAGCTAAAATATCAGTGTATTGCCAAGGGGTACAGGGTGTTCCGTAATATTAAAAAGAATACTGCGATGCAATTTTTGACTAGTTGAAGTTTGAAATTGATGTTTTCTAAAACCAGATCATGTGTATTTGTGTATTCTCTAAATTTGAAACGGTGAAATTTCACTGCTTAGCAGTCACGACATTTTGGCTTCTTAAAAGCAGTAGTTTTTTACTGCAAAACAGTAAAAAATTTACTGAATTGATCTTCACTGTTTTGCAGTAAAAAACTACTGCTTTTAAGAAGCCAAAATGTCGTGACTGCTAAGCAGTGAAATTTCACTATTTCAAATTTAGAGAGTAATGTAAGAGGCAGAGTCTGATTTAGGTCGAGGGGGGGCTGCAATTTTTCCAATTTTTTACCCCAGATCCTCCTCCTCACCTCCTCGAGGATTTTCTCAGCTCATTCGGCAGATGTGGTTCGAACGAATTTTGGAAGTGAGAGTTGGAAACATAAATGTTGAATAATTTCAAATTTTCAAAAACGATGTTTCTGGAATTTTTTTAATTTAATTTTTCATTCTCAAAATGAGTCAAAACTTTTGAAAAATTGTGCAGTCGAATTAAAAAAAAAATTGATAATTTGAAAAGTAAAATAACTAATGCAAAAAGTTGATTTTCGTGGTTTCAACATTTTAAAATTTTTACAATATTTTCACTGTTTTCAGGAAATTATAATATTTTTAAAAATACAAATTAAAGCTTCGCTCTGGAAAAAGCTCTAAAAAAGTTCACAATTCTTCGTTTCTTTCTGGACAGAATTTTTGTATTTTCAAAACGAATCAATTTTGGCAAAAATTAGAAATTGTTTCCAAATTCTTAGCAAAAAAAAGGACTTTTTTGATATTTTAGTAAAAGTTTGGACTTCTGACAGTTTTGACTGGAATGAAGAAATATTTTTTGGGGGGGAAGGGAAATTTCAAGTAAAACAACATTATTTTTGGTATGAAAAGTCAACTTTTCTACTCTCGAACTTGAGTCAGAGAAAGAAAATGGAAAATCGAAAGATTTTGAAAATTTATGGTTCAAGAAGTAAAAATCCTTGTTTTTTGGAATTCTTTAATTATTGCAACTTTTCCCCTAATCTTCCAATTTTTTTCAACTCACCAAACTTTTCCCAAAAATCACAAATTTTTGTCTAAAATTTTCTGTCGAGGAAGAGGCTGAGACACCTCCTCCGCACCCCCTCCCCTCTTTCGGCACGCCTCTGCTTGGAGTGAAAGAGAGTGGCATGAAGCTAGAATCTCAGATTATAGATCATGGGTTGTAGAAATTACATATGTAAGTAGTAACTTTACTCATTTTTTTCGAGACCAAATTCGAAATGTATTGAGAAATTGACACTTATTTTTCATTATTTGTGAATGATTTGATTGGGGTGAAAAGTGGAAAAAGTGCAAGCAACGTTAAGTCAAATTTTAAATTATTTCAGAAATTTGTATCAATAATTGTTTTGAGTCTGGAAGAGGAGGGCAGTGCTCCAAAAATATCCCGCCGCCGCTGATGAACTATGATAAGAATTTACGCTAAAATTAAATTTGGAAAACGTGAAGGGAGAGAGGGAGGGGGGTTATATCGAAAAGGAGAAAGTCGAATACCAAAAATATAATGAAAATAATCAAACTCAATTTTTTCAAAATTAGTAAAATTTCATTTTTTTACATTTTTTTTCGAAATTGAAGACGAGGAAGAGGGGTTGGAGAAGCACTGAATAAATGAGTGAATATTCGAGTTCAGAACATTAAAGCTTGAAATCGAGGTTTTTTGGTATCTTGATCCGTGTTGAGCTTAGATGGGCGAGAAAAGAGGGCTCAGAGAAGTCGAATCCAACAAATAAGTTGATATTCTAACCCAGCGTCATCAAATCAGTAGCAATGAATTAGAGGACCCTTAGCCTCCTTGGAGATGTTAAGATCTTATTTCGAAAATTAGTTTGTTGAAAAGAGAACGAAAAAAGATCTAGCTCTGATTTTTTACAAATTTTCAAAGGATACCTTTCAAATTTTGTACTTGTTGTGAAAACTGATGAGTTGAGCTTCATCTGCAAAAGTTCAGTTTTGGAATTTCCAAGTTTTATTAGAGTTGGGGGGGGGGAGAATGGAAATTCACTAAAACAATAAAACCAAAATTTTAAAAAAATCATCCAAGAAAATTCCTTCAAAAAGAAAAACCAAGACTGAGTTCAGAGAAAAACGAAGGTACATAGTTCTCCCATCCCTTCCCTTCCTCCTTCCCTCCTTTTTGTTAGAAAAATGGGTTTTAAGGTTTAGAGTTTTTTTCAATAAAGAAATTATCAAATTTTCTGTAAGATCAAGACGGATTTCCGTTCGACTTGAAGAAATGTGTTGTGAAATCTGTATTCAAATTGTGAAAAATTCAAGATCACAGTTCTCAGTTCTCAGTTTCTCCTTTTTTAAATCCATTTCATGATTTTTTCCCCCTCTCTCGGGAAAAAAGATTCATTCTGACTTATGAAATCCATCTCAGATTAATTTTGACGCGCATACATTTATTTCATTTCAAAATTTTGTTTTTTGTGGGGTGGAGGCGGTGGGGGGGGGCTATCTCATTGTCACATAATGAAGTGCATTTCTGATGTTAAGCATAATCCTGATTTTATTCAAATTTTTTAAAGATATTTTCCTGATAGAAAATTAAAGTAGAACATCTGCAAATTTCTGTAGTTTTAAAGGATTTTTCAATCTGTATTTTCTCATTTTTTTTCCCTCTAGAACATCAGAATATTATTTTGAAAAAATATTTATAATTTTTAAAAATTGATGTCGTTATATGTATACAAATTCAAAATAAGTAAGCATCAATTTGTCCGGGTTCTTGAGAAAATTTTCATTCTGTATGTACATATTTGTTTAATCTTTCACATTTAATTGGCAAGTGGATTTTGGACTGTAAATATTTTTTGAAACGTTTCTTATTTTTCAGAATAATTCTGAAATTTTGATATTTGAGCGAAACAGCTGAATTGAAAATCCGTTTAGAAAATTAAAAACAAAACGTATCGCGTAGGTATTTGAATTTAGCTGTTTGAAAAAAAAACGTGTTCGTGTATTCATGTTAAAATTTGACACATTTTTAGGGGAACTGTTTCATGACATTTTTCCTTTTTGTTCCCAAAACGAAAGGAACACGTTTGAAAAATAATGTACAATACTTATCTTCATTTTTGTCTCGCTTTGTTTAAAATTATAGCCCTTTGTCTAGACACATACGTACTCTACTCATCAACGAGGTAATTAATCGTTATCTCAACAAGTCGCCATTTTTGGCGCAATTTAGTACGTGTTGCTGACAGTGAGAATTTGAAAAACTCTTGTCTATGTAGTGAAAATTTTATTACGTAACGTTTAGTTTTCTGCGCACCCTGTTGTAGAAAAACTTTATCAAGACGTATTGTCGCTTCGTCATCGAGTTACGGAATTTTTCTCTTTTGTTATACTCGTATACTATATTATATTTGTTGTGATTTGTGATAATGTGCACAAAAGTGAGTAGGGGTACGACGTATCTCTCTAGATAGGTTAGGTGTAGCAAGTGCAAGTGTGTATTGTGTATGTGTATTTCTTGCGACAAGTTTATACTCAACCTTTTGCGATTTTATTCGATTTACGTTGTTCTTCTCGTTACGTCACCTGTTCATTTTTCATCCCCGAAATGACCTAAGTGTCGAGAGACCGTAGTAGACGTTCGTTCTGGTCGTTGTGTGTACATTTCAACGACCCGACTCGACTCGACGTGCGAAATTAAAATCAAATTAACAATTTCCTTCGGGTATTCCCCTTTTTTAGTGTTTACATATTTGTATTTGCCATTTGTATGTACATTTGTACATTACGTATTGTATCGTATTAATTCACGCGTTTTTTTTTTTTCGTGATTTAGCTTGCGTCGACGAAGTAGAGCTTACAGTACAGAAACGAACGGTATCGAATTCTCGTCCTCCGGCGCCGACCTCGTTGAGCAGTACGAATTGTAGTCCGAATAATCGCAGTCCTTCGCCGATGCCGCCGACTACCACGACCTGCAGTACGCCGACCCGGACGACGATGCCGAATCTGCAGAGACCGCTGCATCATCATCATTCGGCTCCGGCTCGTGATCGTATCACCGGACCTCAACCTGTCGATGTAAGTTACACGTTGATTGATGTGAAAATTGTGTAAAAGTGAATTTTTCTGGTTAGAATATCGATTGCGAGGATCTCTTTTGGTGAACATTTTCTGGAACTTGTTTTTAAAATCATTCTAAGAAGAGGACGAGTGTCGAAAATTGTGTTTCCATCTCTGTATGACTAGAAATTACTGTATTTGATACATTTCTCGTGGTTTTAGATTGTCAGATTGGTCGTAACGTAGATTATTTCTCAAATGTAAGACCGAGTTGGACTCTGAAATTTTAAATAAACTCAATGTCGCGATCGAAATGACGTCATATCGGATTTTATGAATTTCAAATTTTTTCAACGTGTTTTAAGTAGTGAATTTAAAATTGAGGAAAAATTGAACCCGTGACAAATTTGACCATATTTCTGAAATTTTGTTCTTGAAAAGGTCGGATTTAAGATGAAATTGACGAAATTCTATGATTTGTGGTATGTATTAGGTACATATATGTTTTCTGGGAGGGGGGCGTAATTTTCTTTTGTATTTTTTGTCACCAATTTGAGATACTTTCTCCTTGGAAAGGTTTTGCTGTGAGAAAGCAAATCCTTCCCCTCTACTATGGGCAGATGGAGGATTACTTGAAATCGAGCTCATTGGAAATTTTGTCTAAGAATATATTGTTTTAGAGATGTCATCTCCCTCGTCTCCTTCCCCCTCAAGGCTTTTCCTGACCAAGGGAAGGTCGAGATAAAATTCGTTATGATTTACCTATGTACTAATCCATTTTTATTCTGGAAAATATTTTGCGAATTCAAAGCAAAATATTTTGATTTCTTAAGAGCTCCGAATCTCGAAAGTCTGGTGAAAAAAATATTTCATCCCTCTCAGTGAAAAAATGTGATCTTGGTGAATTGCATTTTGTGGTCGATCGTGGTCTAACTATTCATAAAATGTTGTAAAATCAAAGAAACTATTTTCTGGTAAAATTTTATCGTTTTTTTTTTTGCTAGAATGAGTCATGCGAGGTATTTATTAAGTTTGTGAAGATGTAGTTCATTAATATTTAAAAATTACTTAGATGTGAAAGAGGTTAGAAAGTAGTGAACTTAAGAATGGTAACTTTACTACATTTTTATCAATAATTTTGGTATGTTTTTTTGAAGGAGTTGTGGAGGGGTGGAGAGAAAGGAGGGTAATGGATTTAGAAATTTTAGAAATTTTCAAAAAGACTTTTTGTCATTTTTGTGAGCGAAGTGGAAGTTTTTGAAAATATCCGTCAGGTGATATGAGATTTTTTGATCTGAAAATTTGTATTATTGACTGCGATTTTTCATTCTCACCTACTTTGAGATGAGGGTGGAGAATAATTTTATAAGGATATGTTTTTTGCTGTGGAGGGTTAGTATGTTCTTCAAGTTTCGACTTCCTACGTTAGTTAGAGAAAATGAATTGTTCTTTCTTGTGGTCAGAAACCGATTTTTTTCAAACCCTGGAGATGAACGAAATTGGATTTAAAGGTCTGAAACCTCCAAAAGACACATTTATGACACCTATAGGTACATATTTATTCCACCTGCTAAGTTGTGGCCCCTTTGATCAAATTAAGGAGGATGCAGGCAGATCTAAAAGTGAAAAAAATGCAAAAAATAGCTCGAAAATTAATTTTTTCGATCCTGAAAATGGGGTTTATATATGGGATTGAAAGGTAAAAACTTGCTAAAGAGATATCTAAGGTATATTTTTATTTTCCCATTAAGCTTGCCAAGTCCTTATTATGAGTCCATGGTATCTGTCAGGTCATCAAAGTCATCAAAAAGTCATCCCTTTGGTCAAAAATTGAACACAATTACAAAAAGTTGATCAAATTCTTGAAATTGAACTGCCATTTGTCGAAAATACAGAAATTATTATGAAAATTATTGTTGAATTGACCTCTCAGTTATTAAGAATTACCATAAATTGATGAAAAAATTAGCACAATTGATCAAAATTTTGCGAAAATTGCTTGCAAATTTACTGAACTGTCATAAAAATTGTTTGAATTGGTTGAAAATTGATGAAACATTGTAAAAAATTGAGAAAAATACCACAAAAATGTTCAGTTATGAAAAAATACGTGCATCCTTTTTCGTTTTTTTGATTTAGTTGATACCTTGCTGATCCTCTCGAAAAATGGCCTTCATTTTCTAATTTTACCCTCCTCAATCCAAGGGTCAAGTTCAATTTTCAAAAGGAACCCAATTTCACAAGTTTTAAAACTTTAATACCTGATCTAAAAAAAAAAAAAAAAAAAAAAAAAAAAATTGAGGGGTTCCAAAACATTGTAATGCGCAAAATTCAATCAGAAAGATTTTGGATCATTTTCGATAATTTCTAAATTATTCGCGTATGGTGTGATTTTGACATCATATGTGGAATGTAAAGAGAAGATAGAACCAGAAATGTTTAATTTTCATCAAGTCATTCTAGGTCTGGATTTATCTTCTCTGCTCCCTCCGTCCCTTCCCCTTTTTCGACTCGCGAAATGGTCATCCCCACCCAAACTAGTATTTTCATTGTTAACGATACTTTGTGTTATCGAAAGAATAACTGCAAATTTCTCATTTTAAAGTTATGTATGTACAATAGAAAAAACCTAGTTCATTGTATGGTATTGATCAAACACTTCTCGTCGTAGTCTTATCTCTCTTCTTTCTCGTTTTTTTGCAGCACGAAAAACGACGTCAATTAGAATGCCAAAGGCTGGAAACATTTCGCCTAATGGTGGAGAAAGAACAACGTTACATCGAAGCTTTACGTAGCGAATTGGTGAAATGTACAGATCCGCAGAGTGAGAAACAAATATCGCGCGATTTGATCGGAGCCGAACGAAGACTGAAAACATTGCAAGATCAATTACAAGGCAACACCTCGAATTCGAATTGCAGCACATTGCCATCGTCTCCGAATAACGGCCTTATCGACGTACAAGTAAGATTTTCGAAGCATCGATTCCTTACCTTATTTTATTAGAGCTTTTTTTCTTTAATTTTTTTTTTTTTACACAAAAACATCGCCATCGAATCGAAATATCGTAGCTGTAATTATTAATTAATTATTATTACCCAATAACTACCTGTTGCTGCGTGCGATGATAGAGTAGCGTTGTTTGATTTGTGTGTGCGTGTGCGCGTTAATGCGAGTTGATTTATTGTATTCGCATAATACAAGAGTTAATGACGCATGCGCTTTACGAGTTCGTTTCGCGGCGCAGACGCGCGCGCATGCGCAATGCGTACGTAGTGTAGAGCATGCGCTATGCACCGTTATTATGTATGTATTTTTCTTTTTTAAACCTTTTTTTTTTTACCTAATGTTTTGCAAATTTTTTGGAAATGGGTTTCCCCTGACATTTTCCTCTCTCTTATGTGAGAGAATGTATTATACACACGCGCACCCACTATACGTACACTCAACCACTAAAAATTAAAAAAACGAAATTATAAAATATATCCTACCTTACATTTTACTTACCTTAGAACTAACTTGTCAACGCGTCAGCGTCTTTTTTCGATTGACCATTGATACTGAGGCCGGCGGCGCTTGCACCACACAACGAGGTATCAAGGGTTACATTTACATTAATAAGTTATTGTAACGCTGTAGCTTCACGCGTCATATACTGTACACATCGCGGCCGCCGTTTTCTTTTTCCTCGAAAAAAATCATTTTCATTCGGATTGTGAGTGGGACTTGTCACCATTCAGACCTTTGGACTGTCGAGTGATAATGCAAAAATCATACGTAGGAAATACCAACCTCTGAAAGATAGCTCATCGATTTATGAAGAAAAAAAAACTCTTATCGAAACAATATTCAAAAATGAATAGAATTTAAAACTAAAACAAAGCCAACTTGCGATTATGCGGCTTTGTTTTTTGTCTTCTCTGCCCCCTCCCCTTCACCCCTCCCGACCATTCACTCCCCGGAGACTAATGTACAGTGTATGCTTATTTTGCTTTCAGCTTCCCACGACTCCTCCACCTCCTCCTCCCTTATCGACCCTTCCATCGCGTATGGGGGCGCATTCGACACCATTGTCGTCGAACGTGTCTTCTGCCAACGTTAGCGACTCAAACTTGGAGTCGCCTCCTCCATTGCCATCACGTAATCCGCGCACTGTAACCTCTCCGGTGTTGGGTCTGTCCCCTACAACAACGTCTCCTCCGCCTTTACCTCCTAGACAATATCTGCACAGTAATAGTAATAACGTCGATGGATGTCAAGATTCAGTCGTCTGTACAGATCTGAGCGTAAGTATGATATGTTAGTATTAAGAAACCGAAAAGAAAGGCCAACGCGGGGGCCTAAGTGGGCGAATGCATGATGCATGGTGATCGGGGTGCTGGATATGGGTGAATTCGTGCTGTTTGAGGGCGCCTCGCCTCCTGCTGCTGGATGGAAATGATGAGGATCGCGATGGAGTTGTGATGTGATGTTATTGGGCGTGTTGTCTTTTTGTACAAAAATTGCATGTTCGTTTTTCATATGGTGATGGTGTATTGTGTGCAATGGTGTTTGTATGTGTTCCTTATCAGTAAGGCTCTGATATTCTTTCAACAAAAGCCCCAAGTATACGCTTAAAAATTCCCTTAAAAATGTCAGAAATTCTCTAAAACGTAGCAATCTTCCTTAACGATGGTAGTTTAAAAAGTAAGGTAACCAAGGCAATAACTCAAAAACTACAAATCACAGAAAGTTTATTTATGAAAAATATATATATAAAAGCTACATTCTATTTCACGACATAATTACATCCGCGGTCGAGGCACTTATTCCACGTGTTGATTAGCTCGATGATACCCTTTTTAAACATAGAAAGAAAGTTGCCGCCATGTTATTCTTAAGATGTCTTCTTCGGTTGCTTCATCGTCCAACGATCGCAGATTTTATTACAGTGTACCTCTCGACACATCCGGATGTTTTTCACACAGTTCAGAAATGGGCAATTTGTCATGATTTAGGTACGTACTTTCCTCCTACCAATTCAACGAGTTCGTCGGAGATAACTGAAGCTGATGGGCGGCCACTCCTGTCTTCATTGTGAATATTAGTTCTACCAGCGTCAAATTTTTTACACCATTTTAAAACGTGAGTTTTGGACATGGCATTTTCGCCATATACATTCTTCAGACGACGCGCAATATTAGCTGGAGATTGCTTTTCAGCGTGCAGAAAGCGTATAACAGCGCGCTGTTCACATTTGGCGGCAACTGTAATGGACGCGCACATTATAACCACTGGCCAAACACGTTTAACGAACACTGAAGTAAAGGTAGAACTAGAAAGTGTAGAAGGATTCATCTTTTTAGTCATGTCATGTAAGAAGAAGAATGAATAGGAATTGGTTGCCATAGCAACCGTCTGCCGACTGGTTTAGTTGAAGGTTTAGTCGCAAGAAGCAGTGTTACCTTACTTTTTGAACTACCCTCGATCGACTCATCAATTCATCATGTTGTAAAGAGGAGTGTGTAAAGACCGACGAGAGGGAACGCTAGTACACCTACGTACGTACGCGTATACGTGCGCGCGCGTGGGGGGGTAGTTTTCGTCCATGTTTCACAACTTGTAAACGGTTAAAAAACGCAAACCGGCAAGCTGCCTCCGTGGCGGCTTGGCTATGGTAACGGATTGCTGTGCAAGAGGTCTTGGGTTCGATTCCCGCGTACGGCACAAATTTTTTCAAAATTTTTTTTCGCGATTTTTATTTTTACGAGTTGAATTTTTACAGACAAAGTAATGAAATTATTTTTTTTTGTTTTCAAACAATGATTAAATTTATTAATATTATTTATCGAATGGCATGCCAAATTAGGCGAGGCGAAGCCGAGCCGTTTAAAATTTATATTTCACTCGATGAGCATTACTCCCCTTGGTGAGTTCAGACGGAGGCTGGACATTTACCGTGTATGTAGCACTTGCGGTTGTTTATAAAAAAACTGTACTCACCGAGGCCGAAGGCCGAGGGAAGTTAACAGACATAGTATGAACAACAAAGCGACCCGCGCAACCGAGGCGAAGCCGAGGTGAGCGGACACAACGCCCCCCAACACTAAAAACAGCAATACATTCGGTGACAACTAGACACCCTCTCGTCGCTCTTTACACGTTCCTGTTGTAAAGTAATGTGGAGAATTCACACACAAAAATGCCAAACGAAGTGTTTTGCTTTTGTTTTTACTCTGCTTTTCTTTGGAAAATTTTGTGGAAAAAATTGAAAAATTAGCCAAATAAAATAGATATGTACAAAAATTTGGAATTGAATGAAATATGTATCTCCTAAAAACGTGAAAAATTCCCTCAAAAATGCATATAAATATGTTTCCTTTTCCTTCTTCTCCCCTCCCCACCCACCAAAAAATTTCAACTTTACACGAACAAAAAAATGATAAAATTGCGGTCTTTCTGAAACGAATTTTTCGATTCATTTGCATTATTGAGTTAATTTGAGATTGTGGCAAAGAGGAGTGGGGGAGGGACATTTAACCTAATTTTTTCTAAAGATTTGGAACTGACCCGAAGGTTTTTTTTGAAAAAATTGGTCATTGGTGTGACACGCCCTTTTTTATTTATCATCATTGCTTTACGATTGGTTGACGTAATCATTTCGGAAACTGGGGAACCGAGAAAATCATCTCCCAAAAATAATGAGCACCCAGACTTTTTTCGCTGAAAATTCTTGAAAGCGAGTTGAATGTAAGTAATTTTTTGTACTTGAATGTTTTTTTCTGTTTTTTTGATGTCTTAAGAGCTTCCCATCATTCTGTTTCTTTGGTTCATTCATATGTACTTCGCTTGTTTTGATTTGATGGCATTCCATCGTTAGACTGTCTATGTAGCGTTACTATTGTGTTATTTTTATGTTATGGGATTGTTTCAGTCATAAAATTGTAACATTAATGCGAGATTTTCAACTTCAAACGATATGGCGAAGATTTTATTTCGTTACCGAAACATTTCCATTTATTTATCGCGCTATTATAACAGTATGATTACGTTATAAGATCGTTTTCAATTTGATGTAACGTTACTCTAACGTTTTTTAATGTTCCATTATGGGTCCCCGTAGCGTTATAGTTACGTTTCTATGATTGCATTACTAAGATCTCATTGAAATGATTCCGTTTATCATTATTAATTTGTTTAGTGACGCTTCCATCGAAAAACTGTAGCGTCATTTTGTTTGTTTGTTTGTTTCCAGTATCCATAACGATATTGTAACGTTTCTATTTCGTTACCTGAACGTTTTATGCTTTTGTCAACTTTCCATTCTTGCACCTATTTAGTTTTATGTTCAATGCTGCATCGTAACGTTTCTGTTGCATTATTTTCTTGTTTATGTTGATTCGATTGTTACGTTATTATAATGTATCTGTACGGTTTCAATTGCGTTATTTCATCAATTCAACGTTTTCATGAGGCTACTACTGGTCACCTCCCTGACTTTTTTTCATGTTTCTATTATTGCATTAGAATGGTCTCACTGAATTGGTTTTTCAACTCCTTAGTGATATTGGTACGTTCCGTTCTTGTTTTGTTTCCTTGACGGTTTCATTTCTTTTTTGCACTAATTTCTGTTCTTATACATGTTCAGGATCATACATTACCTTGATGCAACAGTTTTGTTTCTATTGCGTTATTTTTACGTTTCAGCTCATTTGTTATGTTATTTTAACGGTTTTGAATGGTTTCCATTGCGTTATTTTATCAATTTTGTAGAATATTACACTTTTATTGTACTGTAACGTTTCCATTGAGTTTCTATTATAGTTCCTAATGGTTTCTGTTACGTTACTGTAACATTTCAGCCTTGGTATTTTCGCGAGAGTTATGAGATTTGAGGTTGAAAACTATTCTGCTGTAATTTCAATTACGTTATATTTATTTTTCTGACGTTTTTGTGATTCATCTTAACGTTTTTGTAGCGTTTCCTTAACGTTATCTCGTTGATTTTGGTGATTTTAATGGTTCCCATTGCGTTACTGTTTCGTTTTTGTCCCAAGAATGTGGATTTTTATTCGATATTTTATGATTTCCATGAAAACGTTTTTGTGAGGTTTTCATCTCGTTATTGGTTATTGCATCAATTCTGCTGAAAGATATATTTTTTAAATTCTCGAGTAACGTTTTCATTTGGTTGCTGAGATCTTTTTCGATCGTTTTCATTGGTTATCGTTACGTTTTTGTTACGTTTCCGTAGTGTTATTTTTTGGAAATCGTGAAAAATTGAAATTGAAATTGAAAATTATTCTGCCACTACCTACTTACTTTTCTCCCATTTTCTATCTGTACATTCTGTTGACATGTTTCATTAAAACGTTTTTGTAGGGTTTCTAGTATCATAATAAGTAAAGGAGTTTTCACTTTCAGTGCTTGACATAGTAATTGAATAAAAAATCACGCCTTATTTTGTTGCTGCATGCTCTTTTATTGTGCTGCAACTCTTAAATCAAGTTTCTATTATCATGTTTATCGTTTCCATTGCGTTACGGTTACGTTTTTGTTACGTTCCGATTGTGTTATTTCGTGAATATCGCGAAAATTATGAATGGATACTAATTCTGTTGCGATTTTTATCTCATTTCTTGTGCATTCTGTTAATTTCCGGTATAATCATTTCGTTTTTGTAGGGTTTCCATTTCGTTATTGTAGCGTTTTTGTTGTAATAGTTTCTTTTTTGGGGATGTTACGTTTTTGTAATGTTTCGGATTCAGTTTATGTAACTAGCCATTGTATTTTTTTTTTTGAAAAATTTTAATGCAATACGTGTCAAAGGGTTTGAAATCGTGTCAACAAATTGAACATTACCTAGTCCTTCTGTTTGTGAAATATCAGTGAAATTCACCGATTGTTTCGCATGTTTTCCGGTAAATTTTACCCATATTTCTTGTGCTGCAATTTTACCATTGAATTTCAATGGGGTTTTAGTTTTACCCCCCTCCTCGCCTCACCCCCATGGTGTTATTTTCTCGTCATCTCTTCTGATATGTCACTTTTCACAATTGTGTATTATTCGATTCACCTACTTTCAAAATACGTTCCCTGTCCAATCTGCCAACACAGACTTGCGATAATTTCTCGCTGAAAAACATCTTTATCTCGAGACGATCTATGTACAGACAGCATCACGTCATCGCTCGATAAATTGGCGATTTTTCGTATTTTTTCACACGGTTCGATGCAGTTTCTCGTATGTACGACGATGATCAATATTTATCGAAAAATTTAATTGTTGCCCGAGTTAAAATTACCGAATGAGTATACGGTTTATTTGTAAACGTTCGGACGAATTTAAATCCGAATGACGACAACGTCGCGTCGTCGTACGTGAGGATCAACAATTCGCCGGATTGTACTCGCGAGGTAAATCGGCCAATGATCGAGTGCAAATTTTCCAAATTGGCCGATCCAATTTTGAACGAGTGACTAAGTAAATTAAATTTGGGATATTTAGTAATGGTAAAATTTTTATTACGAGAATCGTTTGCGATCGAGGCTCCTCTCTCTGCTGATCCGTCTACCGAATTTCTCAATGTTTACGATTACTATACGTATATTGGCGGAAAGTTGAAAAAGAATTGAAAAAAACACCATGTTTTACTCGTTTTTTTTCTTGAATGGATATGGCGATTGGTGTTCTTCTTTTATGATGGTTTATTGGGAAGTTTATACGTCTACGTGTGTATGTACGAGTAAGTAATATGTACGTGTATGTACTCTTCGTTTGCGATGATGTTGCGTATATAATATATATATGAGAAATGAACGTACTATGTGGACGAAGGAGTGTATAGGTTATTTTTGCTAGTTTAAATAAACAGTCGTTTACTTTTTGTTTACGTAACATTAAAATGGAATGTGTGCTTTGTATTTGTGTATAAATCGATCGAGTACGATTGGACGGCGTGTAGTATGTTCGGTTTGGTCAGTGCGCGAATTTCGTTTGTGTACCTAAGACAGTCGAACGATATTCTACCTGCTGTTGTGTCTTACGATTGAGGTAGACTTTCGCGTACAGTACGGTTTTTCGAGCTTTTCTCGGTGGTGTTATCGTCCTTATCGTTGCGAAAAAGGTGCTTTCTTCGATTGGGGCTGGGGTTGCAGATGCGGACAAATGAGGGTGTTCTCGTTGAAGGTAATTTGAGTGTTCGCTTTGCATGATGCTATACGTATCCCCGAGCTCTAGCTGGAGATTTGCTTAGGGTGCTGAAAATAGTACATTACGTGTCGTATGTTGAGTGTTTCTGTTTACTATAATGTATGTGCCATATAACGTGTATTTACCAAAAAAAAATTTGTACGTACGTATATTAACGCTTCGTTATCGAATCGATTAACAACCGAACTAATCGCATGTACCTGTCGAACGGTGTGAACCTGATAAGAGAGAATTTCCCCTTGGATTAGTCACGTGCGACGTGATCTACTATTGGAAACTGTATGCGTAATTAATAGATAATCGACTAACTCGTTATGGTTTTCTTGTTACAGTCACCCACTTCGCCGGTACCGGTACATCACCAACGAACGAAATCCAATCCGGATAGGGTCAATAGTATGGGTAAGCGATGCTGTCCCTATACAAATACGAGATATTATGCTAATTTGTGGCGTGATTTGTTTTTTTACCTGCGAATTGAATCATTTCATAGCGAATGCCGCTAAACGCCTGCTGAACGCCGAATCTCTGGGCGATCTGAGTTCGATGAAGAGGAGCAAAGGAGGCGTATCATGGAGTGTGGAATCGCCTCTGACGAGTACGCCGCCTGGTACACCGCCACCTCCTTATCACGGTACGCCGCAGCATCGTCAAGACAGTAATAATTCGTCGTCTGTGCCATCACCTCCGATACCTCCGCCACCTCCGGATGAATTCGATGAAAGCAACAGGAGAGATGTAAGTGCGAAATTTATCCGTCGTCGACGATGTACTCGTACTGGAATAAGCGGCGAACGAAATGACCCGACCCGACCCTACGATGAGTATTTTTAACGTGTGGTATTCTCTTTTGTTTTTTCTCTATAGAGTTCTTCCTTTCGACTCGATTCGTCTTCTCCGAACGGTTCGAGTTTGCTGCAAAATACAATCATATCGATGGAGGATGACGATATGTCTGATCAAGAAACGGTACGTCGACCACCCTTCCCTCCCCTCCCCCCACCACCCTTTGAACTCCGCCGAGATCGAAATAATAACGATTTTTTTTTTATATTCGCAGAGTCAATTAGAAGAACAAGGCCCTTTCAAAAGCATATCGAAGTTATTGGATCATAATGCTCATTTGGCAGTCTTCCTTAATTATGTGATATCTAATAGTGATCCTTCTAGTATAGTGAGTATCAATAGTATAATCTTTAGAGAGCCGAACACAGGATTTTATTTACGTTTTTTGAACGTGCTAATTTGAACTTTTTTATTGTTTTTTTCGCAGTTATTTTATTTAGTTACTGAATTATATAAAGAGGGCAATGGCAAAGAGATGCGCAAATGGGCGTACGAAATTCAATCGAGCTTTCTCGGTCCCGGAGCGGTAAGTTGAATTGTTGATTAGGCAAATATATAGTAGAAAAATCTTATTTCTGTGAGGTTTTCATCCCCTGAGTTGAATTTTCCCTATAGAGAAAGGATTGGGTCGAAAAATTGGGTGAAATCACGTTTCAAGTTATTTAAACTATATACCTACTTATTTGTGATGCATATTTCAAAAATTTGACGTCCCCTTCAATTTTGACACATTGAAGAGCTGTGCTGTGTTTGAAGGGGGGGGGGAGCTGAAGAATCTGCGTGAAATTTTCATGGAAAAAATACAGTCAAATCATTGTGTAGTATAGCTTCTTTTGGTTAATTTTAGTGCATGTTTCTCGAAATCTTTGGCACTCTTTTCCGGATTCTGACTCAGATTGGGAGGGGGGAGGGGAGGAGGGTCAGAGGAGTGTCCTAATCGCTGTGGGTGAAATCAGATTCTAAAAATTGCCACTAAATTCGTGTCAAATATTTTCTCAAAAGTTTTGGGATTTTTTCCTCTTATGTTTTTACAGTGATGTAGAAGGAGAAAGGTGAGGGGGAGTGAATGCACCGAAAGACTTGAGTGAAATCAAATCAAAAAATCGTTTAGGTTAAGTTTTTGATCAAATTTTTACATGATTTCGAAACTTTTGACAATTTTTTTCCAAATTTCGAACAGAAAGAAGATTACAAAGGTCGGTTTTGTCGGAATAAAATTAGATGAAATTGGCTTAAAATCACTTAATAAGTTAGGATGAATCATATTTTATAAGGATTTTTCGCGATTTTAGCACCTTTTTTTCCTAGTATTTTGATTCGAATCAAATAAGAGAGATGGATGAGAGGGGGGGGGGGTTGTCCCAAAAACAAGAATTTTAATCGTGCGTATTTTTATTTTTTTGTATTCGTTTCTCGAAAGCTTTGACAATTTTTCTCAGATTTTTATCAATTAAGGAGAGGGGATGCTCTGATCGACTCGAGTGAAATCAAATTTTCAAAAAAATGATTCAAAATTGTATCAAGTATTTTTTTAAAAGCAAATTTTTACCTTTGTTTCGAAAATTTTCGATTTTTTTCATTTATATAGTATTTCGACAAAAATGAAGCAGAGGAACGCTGTAGTGAAGTCAAATCGAAAAAATGTAGACAAAATCGTGTGCATCGTCATCAAAACAATGTCTTATGTTTTAAAAATTTTCTGTGATTTTTTTTTCAAATTTTTAATTAAATTGGAAAGCAGGGTATTGCAAATGGTTCAGAAAAATTAGATTTTAAAAATGTAGACAAAATCATGTCTGAAATTCCCTATTTTGATTTATATTTGTATAGTTTTTTCAGATTTTGACTCAAAATTCGATGTTTAGAGGTGAGGGGAGGGTGCCTTAATCGAATTTGATGAAATCGAAATTTTTAGATGAGATCCAAGTTGTGTTTTGTATTTTTACAGTATTTTACTACAAAACATTGTCGATTTTTTTGACATTTTTGCCTAAATCATGAGAGAAGGAAGAGGAGATGGGTTCTAATAAAGTCATTTTTGTGTTTTAAATTTTAAAATCTATTTTTTACTCTTTCCTGTTTCTTCTTCTTTTTTTTTTTGAAATTTTCAACTGCCAAGTTTATGTAATGAGAAAGAATTTTTCAAGTGGGAATTCGACAATTCCTCAAACCGTGGAATCTGTTTTTTGAAGTAATCGTCCTTTGGAAGCTGTGCTCTTTGTTGTTGTTGTTTTTTTTTTTGGAATTCTGCAGCTCATGATATTCAGTCATCATTTTATAGTCGTGTTTCTTCGAAATCTGCAACGTATTGATATTTCTCTCCGGAGTATTCGAATTTTTATTCACTTTTGCAATTTTCTCATTTAGAGGGAGGTTCAGTTGAGCTACAACTACCCCATAAAATATCGTCTCAATTTGAATGAGAAAAATATTGGAAATATTTCAACTAAAATGTACAAATAGCCACTAATTTTTTTCGTTTTTATTTTTACAGCCTCTGAAGTTGAAGAACGTCGACGATAATATTGCTCGCGATATCGATAATATTCTTGTTCACGAAAGCGATAAAGAAGAAATGCTTAAAAAGGTACGCTAATTTGAATCGTATTATCGCTCGAAATCGTTACATCGTTGGTTGAATTGAATTCTAATGGAACCTTTTACTATAAAATTTTCGCAGATATTTTGGAAAGCTCGTGCCAAAGCCAAAGACGAATTAAACGAGCAACTAGCCGACTTTCAGCAAAAAAGAATAGCCGGACTGGCCACATTATACGGTCCAAACGACGAGGGCCTCAAAGAATGCTACCAGGATAAAAGTAAAGAGCTTAAAGTGATCGCCGATTACCTCGTGCCTAAATTGGAACCTTATGTGTGAGTGCTGCGTTGAAATTATTTTACATATTATTAGGAAGATACTTGCACGTGGTGCCGAACGATGCGACGACGAATTAACTAACATTTCGGCGTGTTTTTTTTCTAATTACAGCGAAGAATTGGATAAAGAAAAGGTAGATGATGAAAAATTCACCATCGCCGCAGCCTTGAGTACAATAATATCGAAATTTTTCGGCTTCCGAGGACAGCACTTTAATACGATGCTGGATCGATGTCCGACGTTCGTATCGAAAGATAAGTCACTTTTCAAGGCTCGCTTCATCGGGAAGGGTAGAAAAGTACGTTGAATTTGTTTTTTTATATTTTTTTATTCGCTCTTATCCCACACGTATTCATGTTCGATGTGATGGAGAAACAGCCGCTGAGGCAATTTTTACTCCTGCAATAACTGTTCTTTTACGCGTGTCTTGTCTATCTCTATAAGTTATTCTGTATGCATGCGTGCGTGTTTTTTCGCTTTCGTTGTCGGTAACTGTATGCACATGATAATTTAGAAGGTCAACGTGGCACGTGTTCGTAGTACGAGTGCGAAGCGTAAGCGAAAAACGCAAACTAGTGAAAATACGACCGCTGCTAAGTTGAAAGATGGATCGAAATTCTTTGGGAATACGGCTATATCGAGAAAAAATTGCGTTATGTCTAGAAAATATCGTATCTTCGGTGTTGATAGAATGAGAAAAATGAAGGTAATTTTCGTACAATAAGAACACAACCAGCAAAAAGAACCGAGAAATCGGCCAACTCATGAACTGATAGAGAAAGTCAGGTTTCTTTTTTACGAAACTGAATTTCACGTGTAGGTATAATGATGATGAATTTTAACCCCGTTGTTTTTTTTTCTGGTTGCTGTGTAGGTGACCGTTCGAGGACATCAATTTATTGCTCATCAGTATTTTACCGTTACGTACTGCAATCATTGCCAGAATATTATTCGTGGTATCGGACCGCAAGGATACCAGTGTTCAAGTGAGTGTGAGTTTAATTTACGTTACGTTAGCGTTATTGATATTGGTTTTGTTATTGTTAAGTTATTGTCACGTATTTGTTAAGAATTTACCATTGTATCGTTATTTTCGGTTGTAGGAAATCAGTCGTTGTCCTTTTCTAGTATGGTTTCGTTTACGTTACGATTCCGTTACATAACGTTAACGTTATGTTTCTGTTGCGGTTCGGTAAACGTTTCGATTCTATTACAGTTTTGTTAAAGTTATGTTTCTGTTGCCATTTCGTTTCGTTATCGTTACTTTTCTGTTTCGTTAACGTTACGGTTTTATTACAGCTTCCTTAACATAAGTCATAATGGTTCTGTCGCCGTTTCGTTAGAGTTATTGTCATTTCTCTATCGTAACGTTTCTGTTGTAGTTTCATTAACGTTACAATTCTGTTACAGTTTCGTTTCCGTTATGGTTACGTTACGGTTATGTTTCTGTTATGGTTAGGTTATCGTTATGATTTCGTTACGTTTCTGTTTTCATTGCGTTTCAGTTCCGATTTTATAAACTGCAATATTATTTTGCTGTAGTTATTTGGTAAAATTTTCAAAAATCGGAAGCGTTACTAATTTATTAAACTGAACAAAAATTTCCATCACGAATGATTCGAAAAAATTCCGTTCATCATTTAAATTTACTTGTGCAACTGTTTCATTTCAACGCATTATCTCTTTATGTCTTCCTGTTGTTTGTTTGTTTGTTGATGGTAAAATTTTAGTTCAAGTATGCACAGCTATTTTAAATCGAGCCCTCGAAATAGCCATCACACCCTATACTATAATTCACTTTTCTCTATATTCGAATAACCCTTCGGCTGATTCGCCTACGCCATCGAAGAATCTTTATTTATTTGTGTTAAAAAGAGCTAAAATTGTCGCCGCAGGATACTCGACGGTCGACGGCGCGTAAAACGATATGGATGATACTATATTCGAATAGTTTTCGCTCTTATTTACGTTCATTCACGTGTTTTTTTGTTGTTTATTGTTTTTTTTTATTTATTAATCGTGTGTACGGTTTTTTTTTCATGTCTTTCTCGACAGATTGTAATTTAAATATCCATCGACCTTGTGCCAAAGTGCTCGAAGAAACATGCCCGGGACCAGCGATGAAAAAAGATCGCGGCAATGATAAATTAAGAAATTTCATGGATAAAATTCGACCCGAACGAAACGATCCGCGGAGGAAACCTAGTACGTTGAATTTTCCTCAAAGTGAGTATCCTTTCTAGAAGAGAGGTGCCGCTAGAAATTCTACTTTATCATAATTTTAACCTGCTATTTTAGTTGTACTTTTACTTAATCGATGGCAAGTACACGATTTATCATTTGTGTATTTTGCCATCCGAAAGTTTAATTTCAATTCTAATTCCATTTTTTTTTCTTTGTCATTTTTAATGCTGGGACACGATAGATAGAGATTCTATTTACGATTACGGTATGTACTCCTGTGCTTTTCTCAGATGTGTGTAAGCTTGTGATGATGTGCGAATGTAGATAGAGATGTAGTCGTTTTGGAATATAGTAGGAGCGATTGCGGGTTTAATTTTGAGTATTTAGTTGCTATGTAATGTGCTAGTGAACTCATGATCCAGCGTATGAAATTTTAACGATAGATCGATGGAGCTCTTTTTTTGCTGAGAAAAAATTGCGATGGTGTGAGGTTTCAAAAAGAGAAAAAATTGGTTGAATCTTTCACGTAGAAACAAGTGAACGTAGATTTCAGTCAATTTTTCTAGATTAATTTTGTTTCACTTGCTATTTGGGCTATTCATAGTTTCGCTGAATTTAGAAACAGTAGAGTTTAGAAGTATACACTTTTTTATTCTTTTCCAACTGGTTACACCCTGCATTTTTACCTTCATGGTCAAGAAGCCTTACCTTTTTCGGAAATTGTCGAAGTATTGCTTTTTGCAAAAAATAATGACAAATCATGCCCTTTCGAAGTTGCTAAAAAGTCTCATTACTTGTTAAAAATCCTTGAAAATCGTGGTTTTTCACAAAAATTTAAAAAAAAATCATTTTTCCAAAAAGTGCTCAAAAGTTTTGTTTTTTTTTTGGCAGGAATCATACAAAATTGCAAAAAAATAGAGAAAAGTGTCGCTTTTTTGACAAAAATTGTGAAGAGCGTTTTGCCAATAATTACCTGAAAGTCTTGCTTATCAAGTACAAAAAAATTGATGATAAAATCGGTAAAAAATTTAATCCTCAAAAATTGAGCATCCCAAAGTTTTGCTTTTTTGTAAAAAAAATTACCAAAATGTCTTGCTGTTCATCAGAAAATTTCAAAATAATCCAACTTTTTTTTACAAAAATTACGAAAAAGTATCACTTTTGTATCAATAATTGCCAAACAGTCTTCTTTTTGCTGAAATTATCACAGTCTTTTTTTTTCAACAAAAATTGTAGCTTTTCAGAAAATTACTGTTAGTACTTAAGGCTCACTTTTTCTCTGAAAAGTTTCTCCCTTTTTTACCAAAAATTTCTGAAGGTCTCATTTTTTGTTTAAATTGTCAAGAAATCTTGTTTTTTGTGTAAATTGCTAAAAAGTTTCGTTTTTTTGCCAAAAGTTGTTGAAAATCATGTTTCATTTTTTTTTCATAAAATTCCAAAAAGTCTCCCTTTTTCAAAAATTGTCCTAATGTGTCGCTTTTTCGCCAGAAATTGCGAAAATTCTTACTTTGTTGCTCAAAATTGTCAAAAAAATCTCGCTCTTTTTAATCAAAAAGTTGCTAAGTAGTTCTATTTTTTTGGAAATAATTGCCGAAAAGTCCTACTTTTTGCTGAAATTGTGCTAGTTTCTATCGAGTTCTATTTTTGGATTTTCAATAAATATGAAAAGTTTTAGTTTTTTTGAATGATTATTTTCTTCACTAGAATAGTTATTTTTTTTTAGCCATTTTATGGTTACTTTTTCGAGCTTTTTTGGTTACTGGGGTTACTTAATCGATTTGTCCATCTAAGACGATTTTTCGCCATTACAAAGCCTCCCAGTAATGTTGAAAAAAATCATTTTTTCCCAAGAATTTTAGTTTTATGTCATGATTAGTAAAAATTGTTATAGTGTGAAGTCCTCTCTCTAAATTTGAATTTTTGTTCTTTGAAAACTTGATGGAAAAAAAGTAAATTTTAGCTCTTCTCGCTCCCAATAGAAAAGCTATGTGGAAACTTCCTTGTGTGCCAATCGATGTGGAAAATTCCACTGTGCAGATAATCTAATTAGGAAGTTGAAAACGTAGATATTTAAAGCCATCCCTTGTAAATTGGATTCGTCAACTTCTACCGAAGCGAAGGTTGCTTCGCTTAGAGAGTGCACTGTGCACTGAGCAAATTTGTTAATTTGTTAATGCATTTTAATTAAGAAATTCGCATTGAAAATCTCGCCAGTTTTTTCAAAAGTGGTAATATGTAGTTTCATATTAGTAATAGATTTGCTATCATTACCATATTTGTTTATGTAGATTTGGGATTCAGAAATTTGATATTTTTAGATTTATTTAGAATTGGCTGATGTATCATATTATAAATAATGTATTAGCACGTATCACTGAATGTTCAATATGTAATTCGTTTTGTTTTTCTTCTTTCTGCAGTCGAAAGGATTCGTAGACAAGGAGAAGATCGCGAGGAAGGCTCGTCAACGGATAACGACTTAGGTGAGTGAAGTTCTGTAGCTGTATTTATTTCGTCGAGTTGCTCGTGGTTTGGCATTATTGAGTTTATTTCACTCCTTGTGCCTGTATTTTTTTTATGTGTAAAAACTCTTCGGGGTTATTTCATTTTGTTTCGAGTAGGTCACGAGGTTCTTCGCGTTTGACGCGGCGTATTTTTTCGATACCTTTTTACCCGAGTACCTCTTCGCCTATTTCTTATATTGCTCGTACATCTGTTTACGTAGCATATGTCGAATAGGTCGGTCTGTTTATGCGGTGCGTGTACTTTTCGAGGTACATATTGCGTCGCTGTGCCGAGCCGATCACGCCCCGTACTACATAAGCTAAGGTATAAATATCATTCGGTGAAAAATGTCGGCTTTATTTTGATATTTAACGGTTGAACGGGCTTCGAACGTACGTCGAACGAGTAAGGTACTTTGTTGTGTGCTGCTCGCGGTAAAGTTGTGCTTTTTTTCCTCTCCCCTGCTCCCCGTCGCCTGCTGCACGGTTCCATTCTCTGTTTATGTTTTCTTTTTGCGGCGACGACGACGACGACGTTTACCTACATCGTGAAATTGATATTGGTTTTACTTTGATTGAAAGATTTTTATAGTCTGGTGTGATTTTTCCTTTTTCTTCTTCTTCTTCTTCTTCTTCGGTGTATTGCGTGTTGTGTTCCAAATGCAGATATCGCAGTCATCGTCGTTGTGGTTTGTTCGAGTTTTGATGTCGTGTCATGTCATATACATAAACAGATGGCATAATCGTGTACGAGAAACGAAAAACGAAACTGGAAGAAGGCGTTTTTCAATTTATCCGATTAACAATATTATACTTATATATCCGGCGATGAGGAAAATGGAAAAAAATGAGCGACGATTGAGGGAAAATGTCGATTATACGAATTGAATCGAGACGATCGAAGAGTGCAGAGGGACGTCTTAACCTTGGCGCGGCCCGGCGTCGACTTCGACATTGGCATTGATATAATCGTAGAGTGTATTTTTCATTCGTATATATCCGAAGAAGAATTCATATTGAAAAATGAGTTTTGTTTTCGAGAGCGCGCGTGAGAAAATTACGTGAAAGAGAAAACGCCACGCCATGCCAGCCAGAGCTATTGTAGGGACTGCAGGGAGGGAAAAACCCCCATTGAAAGATGATTATGTAAACGATGCGACGAAGACGACGACGATGGGCACAAAGAAGAAGTGATGCAGGAGGTGGCAACGCACAGCGAGAAACGTCGAGCTGCTGAAATTGTTATCCTCGGTGCGACGATAATAAGCAGCTTTTTATTTGGCAGAAGAAAAAAAATGAAGAAACAGGACAAGGTTGTAGGTTATTTGGCGAAAAATACCGGCCATACAAGGTGTCCCAGATGCAGGAGATGAGTTTCTTGCGACTGTTGTGTTGTAAATGCATGCAATGTGTGTGTTTAGTTGCCTGGTTTTTGTGTTTCAGGAGGTGTTTGATTTTTTTGCGTAGTCTTTGTACTGACGAATTTGTTAAGATTTAGTTCAATCCCCTCCCCGCCCCGTCTCCTCTCCTTGGTACGTCGTTTTTATTTGGAGCCAAAGGGAACACCAGGAAGCTAAATTTCATAAAGCAAATGTGTTCGAGCTCAAAAACTTTGAACATTGATGAGAATTCGAGTTACTTCATATTTTCAAAATTTTCTCAAGATTTGTCCTCCTAGAGATTTTTTTGTCCCAAAAGTTTTTCATCGGACGATTTCTTGGTGTCCAGATTATTTTATATTGATCTGGCTCTTTATCTGTAAGTACTTAGTTTTTTCAGTTGTACGTTTTTTTTCAAAATTTTTCGAGTTCCAGATTTTTTAGCCTTTGGGAGTAGTCTCAATAATTTTTGTCTAAATTTTTTTCCCATGTGATTTTTTGTTTTATAATTTTTTTGGTCTCTCTTAGTTTGAAAAATTGTATGATCTCACTACCACATTTTTTGGTCTCAATATTTTTTTCATCAAAATCGTTTGAATTTTGAGACTTAGTTTTCAAGTTTCTTAGTCCCAAGAATTTTTTTCTCGAATTTTTTCAGGCGGTTTTTTGTTTTCCAGATTCTATGTCTAGTGAATTTTCATGGTGATTTTTTGATTTCGAGACTTTTTTGGTCTCCAAGTTCTTCAGTAACAAGATTTTTGGTCTTGATTTTTTTCCTGGTGATTTTTTGGTCTCCAGATTTCTCACTTTCAAGATGTTTTTCTTGTCCTGAAATTTTTTAGTCTCAAGATTTTTTAGTCCTTAGGTTTTTCCAGTCACAAGATTTTTTGCCTTGAATTTTTTATCTGATGATTTTTTTGGTCGCCAGATTTCTTAGTTAGGAGTTGTTTTTCATGTTCTAAAATTTTTGGTTGAAACATTTTCTTCTTTCTTGTCCCGAATTTTTTTCTGGTGATTTTTTGATTTTTTACTCCCCAGGTTTTTTCAGTCTAAAGATTTTTTCCCTAATTTTTTTGTCTGAGGATTTTTTGGTTTCTAGATTTCTCAGTTTCAAGATGTTTTTTATTTCCTGAAATTTTTTGGTCAAAATTTTCAGATTTCAAGATTTTTTAATCCCCGGGTTATTTCAATCTCAAGCTTTTTTCCTCAACTTTTTTGTCTGAGGATTTTTTGGTCTCCAGATTTTTCAGTTACGAGTTGTTTTTCATGTTCTAAAATTTTTGTTTGAAACATTTTTTCTTGCCTGGAATTATTTTCTGGTAATTTTTTGGTCTCCAGGTTTCTCAGTTTCTTTCTTGTTCTGAGATTTTTTGGTCTCAAGATTTTCAGATTACAAGATTTTTTGCCTCTAATTTTTTGTCTGAGGATTTTTTGGTCTCCAGGTTTCTTAGTTTCTTTCTTGTTCTGAGATTTTTTGATCTCGACATTTTCTATTTGGTGATTTCTTGTCTCAAAATATTTTGATTTTGAGGTTTTTTAGTTTTCGGATTTTTCAGTGCTCAGATTTTTTCGTACGCGATTTCATTTTGGTCAATTTTTTAGTCTCCGGATATTTTTTTGCCTGGTAATTTATTTGGTTACCAGATTTTTCAGTTTCAAGATTTTCGTTTTCTGAAATTTTTTGCCCCAAAATTTTCAAATTTTGTGATTTCTTTAGTCACCAGGCTTTTTAGTGCCAACGTTTTTTGCCTTAAATTCTGTTTTCAGATAATCTTTTGGTCTTCAAAAGTTTTTAGTTTCAAAAATTTTTATGCTCTGAAATTTTTTGTCTCAACGTTTTTTAATTGTAGGAAGTCTCCAAGTTTTTCAATATCAAGATTTTTGTGTCTCGATTTTTTTTTCATTCGGTTTTTCTATCAAATGACTGTTTTATCTTGAGATTTTTCAGTTTCAAAATTTTTATGCATTGAGATTTCTCTTGCGTGATAATTTTCATGGTCTTTACTCTTTAGATTTTTTGACTGGAAGTGTTTAATGTGGTGATGTTATGATCTTCAGACGTTTTGTACGGAGAGTTTTCAAAGAAGTTGCGGAAAATAATTTCTGTGGAATATTATCTATCGTGCTTTTTTATACTTTGTATCCAATTAATGAAATGCCAATTACTATTTTTCGAATGAAAAAAATAATTCAATCATAGAAAATTAAGTGGGATGGAATGATGGAAAAATAGTCGGATTTTCGAACTCGAGACGAAAATCTTGTGGGTGCTGTTGTGACGTGCATTCTTCTATGTACCATGTACACATCAATACATTATACAAGAAGGTGTAAGAAGATGACCGTAGGAGTAAAACAAAAAAAAATGACCATAAAAATAAATACCCGAAACGAAAAGTTGCAGAACAGTAATCAAAATAGGTAAACTTTTGTTTAAACATACACGATTGGAAACTCGTGCGAAAAACAAAGAGATGAAGTATCGGATTTCAAATTAATTCGCCCCTGCATTTCGAAAGATATAGACAAACAAACACAACCCAACTTTGTTCGGCATTACACCTTCGCAGTTCACAGTATCCTATCGATGTAAAAAAAAAATGGTCTTCTTTCGAGACACCCTGTATGTAGGTACATTTAACGTGCCGGCAGACTCGTCAAATAGCGTCGAGAATTACTGTACGAAAAGGGTGAAAAAAAAAGTTTTGAAAAAAGGCTAAAAGATACGCGGTCGTTATCAGCTGATTAAATCGTCGTCTTCGTCGTCGTTTTCGAACATTAGAAATATAGTAAACGTAGATTGGAATCGAAATGATAATAAAATGCCGTAAAAAGAGAAGAAGAAGAAAAGGCTTTAGCAATAACAACGCTCGCGAAAGCGAAAAAAGATGGACGAGGGGGAGGGCGGGAGTGAAAAGGTAAAGAGAAAAGGTTAGGTGAGCGAAGAATACAGGGTAATATGTATTTGTATCTCTGGGGATCGGGCAAATACGTACGATACAATGTGTAGCTGACTCTCTGCATTGCTATTCTCTTCGTGTTTTGCTGTGTTGTCTCTAAGGATGAGGTGTGCGAAGTCCTAGGATATGGTGTGAAGTGGTCCAGTGGATGTTAGATGAAGAGCAGGGTGTAGAGACAAGTGTTAGAGATGGCAGGGTACCCTGAAAATAAAAATATTGTGTTCGTTTATTATGGCAAGGGGGTGGTATGTACCCTTTTACCCAGTACTCGCCATCTTCCTGGACAAACCTGGTTAGACCTGCTGTAGCAATAAGGTTGTGAAAAGGACCTGGTCTAAAGGAGCAATACGACTAAGAAGATGAAGAATCGTTATAGTACATGTCGCAGACGCCTCGTCGAATTTACTCGAAATGCGTCGGTCAGGCATGGCGCCTGACGTCGCAGCTTTCGCGCCGTTTTCTCACCCGCCGATGACTAAATCTTGTACCGAAAGAAACAGAGAATTGCACAGCACAGTATCGTACAGATGAATGCGAAAATGAAGAGCTTAGCATAAATCATATTGTATACCTGAAATAGAGAAATCGATGTATTCGATGTGTTTTTCGTGTCCAAGTTCATCGCCATTGTCTTGAGAGATTTAGAGATAGTTGTTTTTTCTAGCGTCGTGTTTCAAATCGCATCCTTAACGATAAAAAAGAGAAAACGTTGCAATGATGGTGTAAAAATACCCTCTCCTCCTTTCCTCTCTCGTATACCATCTGATTCCAGCGTCCAATTCGATATGGAGGTTTTTTATTAAGGTTTTTGACGCGATTTATTGATATACCTATTACCTACTGTACCTGCGTACGAGTCTTGTAGATTGATCGTAAAACTTCGACGATGTCGTTGTGCCGCGCTTCGTAAGAAGTAAAAAGAAGCTAAATTTAACGAAAACTAGAGAGAATTTGATAAAGAAGATATACAGCGTCGTCGTCGCTCGTTTGAATTGTCCTAAGTTTATATTATTTTTTCCTTCTATGTTTCTTATACTCGTATTCTCGTTTTATCGACTCGAATCGAGTTATTTTTTCATCATACGCGAATGGAAAACTTCTCGTCGAACCTGTCGTGCGATTTTAGGTAACTTTTATTGCGAAGGGAGTTCTGCGCCAGGAGGCGAGATATCGCAGGTCATCTCGCGGAAGAGCCCTTTTTTCCCGTTGAGATTGGAGACAGAGATTCGTATCGGTGAAAAATGTTCATTCTAAAGGTGCTCGAAAGACCTGGGAAATGAAATTCTGGAACCCCCCCGACCCCCTCCTCCACCTCTTTGATATATGTAGCTATTATTTCTTTTTAATCTGAGATACGAGTATTAATCGGCCGAAATCTCTGAAAAGTCTAAAAAAACTGAAAATTGAAAACAATGAATTCAGGGCATAACAGGCAGTTAAATTAGTGGAAAAGTGGTCAAAAAGGTAGTGAAAAAATTCGGACGCGCAACAACAACCATCAAATCATTGAAAAAAAACGTTAATTTTTGTTGGAGCTGGCAACTTGTTCTTTAATTATTTTGATTGAAATTAAGAAATACTTTGTACTGATACAAATGTTCTTCCAATTTCAATTTTTTTCAAAAAATTTCTGTGAAAAATGAGGCTATGTTAATTTTTTTGAGGGGGAGGGGGTGGGAGGGGAGGGTCGAGTGAACAGATTTCTGAAAATGGGGTTGAAAAAAGGTGGTGACAAATAGTAGTTATTTTTTCAAAAAAAATTCCTTAAGATTAGTGCACTCGGTGAAGGGGGTAAAAACATAATAATATTATTATTTCGAAATTTTTCCATCTTTTCACCCTTTCTTTCTCTCCTTCTCCTTCCCCTTTTCTTGAAATTTTCGATGAAGGAGGCAGAAAAAATTACTCGAGAAGAAAATTATATTGAATACATGATGCAAAGGATGAAAATTTTAGATTTGAATTTTTTTTTTCAATTTTTTTGAAAGTTCAAAATTTTTAACAAGGGGACCTCTTGAGGTGTCCCACTCCGATTTGAACGGGACCGCGATTTTTGAAAAAAGCATACTCTAAAACCCTTAAAACCAAATTTTCAGCTGCCCAAGTTCATTTTTCGATTTTTGGCGAATTTTTGAAAATTCAAAATTTACTGTTTTTGGCGATTTATGCTTTTTTTTAAAAAGTACGTACTTGATCAGTAAAAATGGTCAAAACAAGTCCCAAAACTAATATTAATAACCCTAATCTAAATTTCACAATTTCCAGGCATTCTGGAGCCTCCAGCACGATTTTTCAATTTCTCCAGAATTTTGAATTTGCTCCAGAAGGCGTGAATATGCAGTTGGGCAGCTAAAAATCGAGTTGTATATTATACCCGACCTGTTTAACGAGTTTATCCACATTTGAGCCGATTTTGAAAGTGACACCTCAAAAGTGGCTTTTTGACCAGCTTTTTTCAAAATTAAAAAATCCAAAAAATCAAAAGCTTGTGTGGAAATTTTTGAAATTCACGCGAATCGCTGTATTTTGTCCAAAACTAACTCTCCACATCCAAATTTCACAATTTCCAGCCATTCTGGAGCCTCCGGTGCTATTTTTCAATTTCTCCAGAATTTTGAATTTGCTCCAGAAGGCGTGAATATGCGGTTGGGCAGCTAAAAATCGAGTTGTGTATTATACTCGATCTGTTTAACGAGTTTATCTACATTTGAGCCGATTTTGGGAGTGACACTTCAAGAGTGGTTTTTTGACCAGCTTTGACATTGAACTTTTTAGGAAAGTTCAAAATTGGCCTTTTTGCGAGAGTGCAAAGTTGAACTTTTTGTGAACATTTAAATTTGAATTATTTTTCAAAGCTTTGAGTTGAACTTTTACAAATGCTCGAAGTTTAATTTCTTGGGAACCCTCAAAGTTGATTTTCTTAAAAGTTCAAAGTTCAACATTTTTCAAAAGCTCAATTTTAAAATATATGTATTTTTCGAAATCTACAGCTCATCGCTTGAAAATGGAAAAAGAATCCAGAGTGTGTATTATATTTTACTGAGTACATCCAAGCATGTTTTGTTTCTAGGATTTTGACACCTTGAAAGAGCCCCCCCCCCCTCAATTTTGATCAAATTTTGAAATAAAATAAAAATGATGTGGCATATCGTTTGTTAGGTTTCCCGTAGTGCTGATTTCGAATTTGAATTTAATTTTTTGATACGAGCCTACCTAAACCCTTGTATACGCCCCAAATTTTCAAAAAATTGAAAACTCGTGTGACCTATAGTTTGTTGGATTGTTAGAGGTGCTGATTTCGAATTTGAGTTCACTTTTTTGATACGAGCCTCCCTAAGCCTTTCTACAAGCCCCAAAAATTTCAAAAAATTGAAAATTCGTGTGTCCTATGGTTTGTTGGGTTTTCAGAGGTGCTGATTTCGAATTTGAGAATACTTTGTTGATGAAAGGCTCCTGAACTTGATGTTGTATTTGGTTGTTAGGGTCATAAAAATTAGTGTTCGAGTCTTATTTCAAATTAGTGCCATTATAGGTATCCAATTACGTGACGTCATTCCAGTTTATTTGATTTTAGGAAGAGAAAAAGGGGTTCTAAAATTTTCGAAATTGTATTCAAGTAATTTTCGTAGCTGGTTGAGGGGATGTCTAAAAATTGAGTGAATTTTTAGAAAAAAATCAATGAACATGAATGGATTTTTTCCTCTAAAAAATGTATAGATCCCTCTTCTGCAAATTGAACTTTGTGTGCGAAAAATGGGTGCCATTGGGGTGGGGGGGGGGGTAGGTTTCTTTACGAGTTGATGTGTTTCCAAATTCCAAAATTTTTTGCTATCTCTCGAGCAGGCTCGGTAGTAAGATTTCGTAGTCGCGTGTACCTGCAGGAAACCCGAAGTGTTACCATACTAACTACATAGTTTAATCTGAAGTCTCTTTAAGACGCGGTTAGCGTTAAGCGTTAAAGCAGTAAGAAAGCGAGCTCGAGGTGGTATAAGTTGGTGAAATTAAGGTACCTACGCGTAATTTCGCGACGACCAAGGCGGAAAATCATATCGTGTATTGCCGAAAGCTATAATAATACGAGCCAGCTAGAGCACGAGCAGAAGGTTTACAAACGTGCGAAATAATAAAGCCGACCGACGACTGACTCGAGGGTTACATAATGAAAATTCCATCGAAAAGCCAGTAAATCGGGTTATTAATCTGGCCCGAGACGACGACCACCACCACCCCCATCATCCCACCTCGATGCTGATGACGATGAATGCTGTTTTTGGGAACTTGTACATACGAGAGAGGCGGACGACGCAGGGATCACCTCTGCCGATATACAATTTAACGATTTTGATGAGACATATCTGTGCGTAAAATCTCGGCAACTAAAAGCCAACGCAACGTGTGCAGGGTGAAAGAGGCAGTCGATATCTTTTCGATGAGTAGGCGATCGCTTATGCGTAGACGATACGTACGTAGACGTACTTTAGGCACCTAATTTAATCGTTTTAAACGAAGCTTACGATAATATGAACGACCGCCGAATGCGAACCGAACCCGAACGTGGAACCAGAGACGAGCCCCAGATATGATAGACCGATGTACTAATATTAATCCGAGCTTAAATTAAATTCTCGCCGAAAAATACGTTTACGTCACCCTTCTTCCTTCCATCCCTTCACTTTTGCCTCATCGTCCTAAGTACAGCTAACGTAAATTAATTTTACGAGGAAGAGGATTGATTTGACGGACACTGGTATAGCAGACTCCTGCCTCCCCCTCCTCTCCGCCACACAAAACCATAGGCTGCGTGTTTATCAGCTCGTGATTCTGATTTACCGCTCTGAAGTAGGTAGAGGTACCTCGTCATTGGTTTACGTGATGGAATTTTTTCGAAGCGATTAGCACGTTTTTTGTCGAGATTTTTTTCGCCAGAATTTTGGTCGTAGATTTAAAGGTCCCTCTAGGAGGGTATTTGGTAAAAATTACGGTGGATTGAGCCAATAATGTATCACGTACCTGTCGTCATCGGGATTATTCGTACGATCGCGTCGCTCGTCGTCGTCATCGTGTTCAAATTTCGACGAAAATGATTTACGAGTACATATCAAGGGTGGCGTATTGTTTACACTGCTGGCGAGTCGCAGACTTGAGAGTATGCCTGTCTAGTGTCTACGTATTACACGATAATGAAATTTTTCGAAAGCTTTTTTTCGTCATAATGAGAATATTTTGTTGGTTGTACGACGACGACGCCGCCGCCGACGATGACGCGAATATTTATACGGTTTATTAGTGTGTCTGTGTATGTATTCGATAGTAGGTAGCTGATAAGCTGCCAAATCAACGCAGCGGTAATTAGCGTAACGCGCTTATTGGGCGGGTAATGGGCGAATTTAACGCGACCGAAACCCTCGTATTAGTATACGTGCTGTTGATCAAAGCTCAAAATTAACGTGAAATGCGCGAATTTCGCTGACCTTGAGAAATTTTTACGTGATAAATTTTTATCAAACGATTAATTTTTATGCGGTTTAAATGGAGTGGAACGAGTGGTCCATTTGTTTAATATAAAAGTGTACGAACGAAGTTGGAGCGGAGAATCGATCGGTGCTCGTTTATATTAACGTGTGATTGAAAGCTGGTCTAGGGTTTGCGCCTGTTGAGGGGGGGGGGGGGGGGTGCGAGGTTAAGAAATCATACGTTCGATAAAGGTTTCGGTTTTGAAAATTTTGAGTTGAGAAGAGTAAAAGTCAAAACAATGTCCTAAAATATGTACATAAACTACTCAAAATTGAAAATTCAACTTTCCCGCCTTTTTTGGAGTATAGAGGTTTGTCAAGAATTCACTTTTAAACTGATACTCCTGATAAGGGAATCTCTTGAGGTGCCCGTCCCAAAATTTTTGCTACCCAAATTGAATTTTCGATTTTGGGCTTGGTGAATTTTTAAAAATTGAAAATTGACCATTTTCGACGATTAGTGTACGCCTCTTGTAAAAATATGTCCTATTTTTTCAAAAAAATCATAAAAATTGATTCTCAAACTGCTCCTGCGAACCGAATTTGACCATTTGCAGCCATTCTGGAGCCTCCACCGCGATTTCAGATCCTTCCAGAATTTTAAAATTTCTCCAGAAGACGTGGAGATGTTAATTTGGGCAACTAAAAATAGAATTGTGATTTATTCTCGACCTGTCCAACGAGTTTATTCGGACTTGAGCCGATTCCCAGCTTCCTGGAAGGTGTTCCATAAACAGAATTCTCCGTCATCATTGAAAATGTGTTGGTCAAAAAAACCCACCTGGGGTTTCTACCTGGAAACCTGCCTAAATGTGGGTAAACACGTTGAATAGGACGAGAATAAGCCACAACTCGATTTTTAGCTGCAGATAAAATTGAGTTTTACTCCTCCTGGAAAAATTTTGACATTCTCGAGGAGTCGAAAATAGCGATGGAGGCGCCAGAATTGCTCAAAACTGTGGAATTCGAATTCGGGGGTTGGTTTTAGACAAAATTCAGCCATTCGTGCGAATTTCACAAATTTCTCGTGGAACAGGAAGCTTTTGATTTTTTTTTGTGAAAAAAAGTGTTGATCAGAAAAACTATAACCGTAGTTTCCACTTGGAAATCGGTTCAAATGTGAATAAACTCGTTGAATAGGTCTTCAGTACGTTGTAACTCGCTTTTAACCCTTTCTGGAGAAATTTAGTGTTCTAGAGAAGTCGAAAAGTCGCGCTGGAGGCTTCAGAATTGCTCGAAATTGCGAGATTCGAATTTACGGAGGTAGCTTTTATATAACGTGCAGTCATTCGCCCTATGAACAGAAAATTTTTACTTAATTTTTTGAACCTTTCTATTTAATATCTACTTGTCAAAAAAAAAACACTCGAGATGTCCGTCTGAAAATCGGATCATTTTATGAACGAACTCATTAAATAGGTTAAAATTCTGGAGAAATCGAAAATCACGCTGTAGGCTTCAGAATGACCGTATTTGGTGAAATTAAGTTCAGGGAAATTGGTTTAAAAGAGTGTCTAACGCCTCTAACGGTCATGAAAGTCATGAAAAGTCATGAATTTTGCTCGAAACACCCTTGAATTTTTTTAAAAGCCTATAAAATGAAAAAAAAATTGAAAAATTGAAAATTTGTTCAAAAAATCAGAAAAATGAAAAAAATGAAACGCTTATTTGCTTAAGTAGAAATTGAAAAAAATTCCTCGCAGTTTCAAGTTATTTAATTTTTTATTGGGGGGGGGGGGGGGGTTCATGCGGTAAAAATGTGAAAAACAGGCCATGAAAAGGTCATGATTTTTTGTCTGGAAGGTTTGTTTGACACCCTGTTTCTGAATCAATTTTCATCATTTTCCCAAAGAAATGGATTTTTTTTTTTTTTAAAGAAGCGTATCAAAAATTTTCAATTTTCAAAAATTCGCCAAAAATTGAAAACTCAGTTTCGGTGACTAAAATTTTGGTTATGAAGGTTTGAGTAATTATTCACTTAGAAATATTAAAAAATCGTGATAACGACGATTTTTTTTGAATTTTTCAAGTTTCCAAAAATTGGGTTAACATCCAAAAATGAACTTCCAGTCACGAGGGTTCTACGAACATGGTTTTTCGATTTCGATTTACGAGTAACTTAGTTTCATTCAAATCTGAGCGCAAGATTCCGTTGTAAATTGTTTTTGAATTTTATCTACCACATATTTATGTTGTACCCTTTGCTGGAGGACGCTGAGAGAGCTTATACAAACGAGGTCAACTGACAGTACTTTGGGGATGGCCTTAATTTCTTCACCGTAAAGGATTTAATCGTATTTTAATCGTCGGCATTTGTCGTATCTTGGTCTGCGTATTACGTCTGTGTCTACACCAGCCATCGCCACCGTCTTCGAAACTCTGGTTGACAGAGTATATGAGGGGAAAGGGATGAGGGGGGGAAGAGAACACTCGCCTTGAGAAAGTTTTCCGGCACAGTTGCCGCCTCGGCGTAGTGGATGGCGTCGCGTCGTAAGGCTGAAAAATTGAATCGTATTCCGAAGCCTATGATAGAACAGAAAGAGACAAGGTAGGCAGGGTCAGAAACCATAATGATGGCACGGAAATCGAACCGAACAGAACATCGCAGCCCGTGCCCCTGCCCCTGCCTACCGCCGCCTAGCCCTAGACATAAGGGTGATTTTCAGCCGAATACTTTACCGCATAAAGTACGTACTTTCGTCGAAATACTACAACAATACGTATACCATACCAAACCATACCATATCGCTCTGGCATCGTAAACCATACATCAACATGTAAAACGTCGTGTTTATGGAGAATGAAAATTTTCGCACGGTCCTTTAACGACGTACTTTATAAAAGGCAAAAGGCAGCCGACAGGGAGGCAAGGCAAGCATTTACAACACTCTGGTAGCGAAAGGAAAGCTGTACACACACACAGCACTCTATGGTCTCGTATTCTCCATCTCCATGGCCCGTATATCGTATCGTATCATCGTCGTCGTGTATGTACTCGAAATGTACCGTATTTAGGTAGGTACCTAGTAGGTTACAAGAGTATTGAAAAATGGATATTGAGCACGGATATAACAGCACTGCTGAAGCAAAGGCACCAAGCATCATGAAGGGAGGTGAGGTGTGAAGGGAGGGTTTATTGGAGGACGATAACAGTACGATGTACTCTCGCACAATGTACTTTTACGATATTATAGCCGCGTGCTCGACGAGCGACGACGCCGCGAACGCGAACGAGAGTGAGTTGGTCGGCTGGAAAAAACTACAAGTTTTATCTGCGTCGAGAGGTTAATTTAAATGACGCGAATGATGTTTGTTCGGGTTATAATTTTACGTTTATGGATATTTAAAGGGCGGGATATTCCCAATGTCGGGCTATTTTTCGCCACACCGCCGCATGTACGAGTACCGAGCCACCAAAGGGAGGTGTTTATTTTGAAATACGATACCGTAGCGTGCGCTTAACCTTTTCTTTTTTTATGCGATCTCTTTATCGTACTCTGTCTTTGGTATTTTCTTTTTCAGTTTTATCTAGGTACTTATAAGAGAAGAAGATGAAAGTTGGTTCGCGTTTACTGAGATTTTGTGTATACTTTTACAACGTATTGCGATACCTATCGATAAGATTTGATTGAGGATGAAATAAGGGGTGAACTTTTTTTTTCAAAGGGGGAGTCAAAGATGCTCGTAGAGTGACGATGAACTTGAAAAGTTTTTTTTTTTTGATGAATGGATGAGACCGTACGTGACTTTGACCCCTACCAATTCGACTAAAGTTATTTTTTTCTTTAAGTAGGTATGAACAAATCAATGGTTTTTTGTTTTTTTTGTTTTTTCAAAATCAAAACGAACACGTGACGAATGTTATACTAAATATTTTTAGAATATACTCGTATTTCTAAACAGTACATACTGCAACTCAAAACTATACCCACTTGATGACGTGATCACTGATCATTAAATTTTTTTAGAATTTTTCTGTAGCCAAATATTTTCGCTGGTGAAATATGATTTAGAAGCTGACCACGTTGCGAAGGGTGAGAGAGAGGGCAACCTAAAAAAATTGAGATTTTCACTTTTTGTAGCGTTCATCTTGGGCATTTCTTGGTCAAATGGTATGAAATATTTGTAATTTGAAAGAAAACAGTAGTTCAAATGACCCCATGTTTTTCAGTTTTTTCAACTTTTAAAATGTGTGTATACTGTATGTTTTTTTTTTCAAGGCAAAAATTGTGAAAAACCCGACCAAAAGGTACTGTTATTAGTAATTTAACCAATTTTAGTGAAATAACAAGGGAAGAAACTCTGGTTTTAAAGCACTTGGGGTAGACCTCCCCCCCCCCTCGATGCAAATTTTGAAAAAGTCTTTCGCCTTCGCTTCGCTCGATCTAAAAATGTAAATAGGTAGTTTTTCTGTTTCTGAATTTCTACTTATGGAAAATGTCTGTTTAATGTACCTAGGTGTTTGCTTACTCAACTTTCAAAAATGCCAAATGTGGAAAAATTGACTTCCTGTAAAGAAATACCCAATAATTGACTTCTTGAATTACCTATAAATTTTTGAAAACTTCGGCCCTTGCTTCGCTCAGGCCTGTTATTGGTTTTTCTTTTTCGAAATCAAACTTTCTAAAAATCGCTTATTCACACTCAAAAAATGTTTAAATCAAGAAATGAACTCCTCACAATTAAAAAATAAACGTTTTTTTACTTCTCGAAATTCAAATTTTTGGTAGATTTTTCCCTCGCTTCATACGACCCTGTTTGTCCAGGGTATTTAATAGGTAGGTAGTGAATGTAGTGAAAAAGTAGTGAATTGAGTCAAAAAGGTAGTAAAAAAATTGAAAAATTAAAACGCGTAACAAAACTCTTCAAATTATTGAAAAAACAGTTTATTTTTTATGAAGTTGAAAGATACTTCGTGTGCAAATTTTCTTTTAATTTAAATTTTTTGAAAAATTTCCTGTGAAAAATTTGATTTTTAAATTTTTTTGTGTGTGGGAGAAGGGGGATAGTTGAGTGAAGAGCTTTTTGAAAATTTGGTTGAAAAATAGTGAAAAAATGGTGATCTTTTTCTAAAAAAAATTCCGTTAGATACCATGTTGTTTTTATTTTTTAAAGTTGGAATTTCTAAAAAAGAAACCATTAAGTATTCAAATCCTAAAATTTTGAAACCAGAAAAAATAAATTTCTTGCATGAAAAAAAAACATTGCTTTTTCATCTATCAAAATACGATTTTTGTTTTCAAAAGCTTTTGCCCTCAGTTTGTTCGGGCCTGTTTTTGCTTTTATTTTTTAAAGTTTGAATTTCTAAGTCCTAAAATTTTGAAACTAAAAAAATTAAATTTCTTACATAAAAAAACACTGCTTTTTCACTTATCAAAATACGAATTTTCAAAAGCTTGGCCTGTTTGCTTTTTTTTCAAACTTAGAATTTCCAAACAATCATCATTCAAATTCTAAAATTGTGAAACCGAAAAAATTAAACTCTTCGCATAAAATACATTGTTTTTTCACCTATCAAAATACGAACTTATGAAAACTTTTGACCTCGCAACGCTCAGGCTAATTTGTCTCTTTTACAAAATAAAGAATTCCGTGTTTGAGGCTTCTAAAAATTGAACTGGGAAAACGAAAATTTTTTATAAGTCATCATAAGCTATAAGAAGACCTACTTGTAATGTCGACTGGCAATATTGTTTTCTCATCTTTCGTTTTATTCGGAAAAATTTGCAGTTTTTTTCTCGTATCAGTCGACAAATTTTCGGTTGCACATCACCCCCCCCCCTCCTCCCAACAAAACTTTAGGTTTCGTTCCAGGTTGCTGGAGGCTCCAAAAAACACAGGGTGTCTAACAGGTCCTACTGGTCCTATTAGTCCTACTAAAGTCCTACTTTTTTTCAAAAGTCCTTTTGGTCCTACTAAAGTCCTACTTTTCAACAATTTTATGCAGAAGTCCTACTTTTTTTCAATTAGGTCTTTTAAAACTTTCAATTTTTCCCCTTTTTTCCAGAATTTTGAGGGCTCATATGTTGACTTTTTTAGATTTTGAATTACACATTTTTGAGAGCTTTCGCCCTCGCTTCGCTCGGGCTATTTTCTCTTCTTTTCCCGCATAAAAAACTTATTGTTCTAATTCAAGAAATGTTCAAAGTTTGAATCAGAAAAATAAACTCTTCCCTCCATAAAGAAACTTTTTGTTTTCACTTCTCTAAAACATGATTGAATTTTTGCATTCAAATACCATCGTTTTTATGCCTCTCGGAATACTGATTTCTGAGAGCTTTTGCCCTCACTTCGCTCAAGCCCGTTCGCTTTACTTTGTCAATCTTGGATTTTTCAAAAAAAAAAAAATCATTATTCGAATTTCAATATTTTGAAACAAAGTGACGAACTTTTTATAAGTAACTCATCATTACTCAAACATCATCGTTTTTTATACCTATCTCTCGAAAATATACTGATTTTCGAGATTTTTTGACCTTGCTTCTTTCGAGGCTGTTTGCTTTTTTTTTATTTTGGATTTTCCAAAAAAATAATATCATTCGAATTCTATCGTTTTTATGCCTCGTAGAAAACTAATTTTCGAAAGTTTTTGCCCTTGCTTCGCTCGGGTCCATTTGATTTTCTTTTTACATTTTCCATTTTTCAACAAAAAATAACATTCGAATTTTAAAATTTTGAAGCAAATAGTACTTAATATGAAATATTTACAATCAAAATTAAAGAATTCTGGTTAAATTTGATTTTAAGCGAACATGATGTGATGTTCATGAATTTTTAAAATTGATAAGGAGAAAATCAAACGAAAAATTCAATTGAAACATTATATTTTATGGCGTTTGCCTACTTGTTTAAATAAAATCATAAGGTGTTAGAAGACAAGAAAAGCAAACATTTTTTTACAAAAATTTGGCCAAAAACTTGAATGTGAATTTTTATCCCCCCTCCCCCTTAAAAAATTCCATAAGTGTCCGAAAAATGACATGCTGAAAGTCCTGCTAAAAGTCCTACTTAAGTCCTACTTTTTTATTTTGAAATTTTGTTAGACACCCTGAAACAGCTCAAACACAGTTTTCATTGATCCAGGTGGGGGTGGGGGAAGGTTAAAAATAGTGCGCATACCAAATTTTAGCCTTTTCAACACTTTAGAAGCAAAATTTTGATTTTTTTTCGCCACTTTTGGGTCTAAGATTTTTATTAATTCTTCAAAGCTCCAAAGTGTTTTTTGTTCATGCTCTTTCGATCTAGCTTTGTCCAGTCCTAAAACTTTTCTGTGTATTGGGATACCAGCTTTGTGAAACGCGAAAGTCTCCTTGTTTTGTTTTCTTTTTCTGGAAAATTCTATTGTTTCAAAAAATATCCAAATCGTTGTTTATCCTTCTACCGTCAGTTTAGCTGTTTTAATCCCTTTGCGAGAGAATCTAAATCGCGTGCACGCTCGCTCGTTTCATCTTTCTGTGTTTTTGTTGACACGTTGTCGTGTATTCGACAAATTTCCTTTCGCTCGTACCACATGTATGTATATAGTTGTAGGTCTAAGTACTCGTACATGTGGAACGAGAGTGGAAAAATACATAAAAATATGTCGAGACGAGTAAAAAACACGCGATGAAAACACTGGCTTTTTTCTTCCATCCATGCGGTCACACAAACCTCGAATATGGTCGAAAGAAAAAGATGTTTACTCGCACTACTACGTATGTATTTTGAAAGGCTGTGGTCGCATGTCGATCACCACATCTCTCCTCCTTTCCACTAGAAACCATAACAACCCCATTTAAGGCAGATGATGTTTATACTACGAAATTATTCGATATTGAATAATTTTTTTTACAACCATTAAAGCGTACATGACTCCTGTCTACTCGTATATGTTTCGCAGATAGACGAAATTTGTGCACGCGAATGCGAAACATGATTGTAATAAATGTAGACGAGCGAAATGTGATGTACGACTTTTGTACGACCTTTTCGGAAAAAAATTACGCGACCTTTTACTTCTTGAGGAGAATTTTCCGACACTATTTATATGTATGATGGTATGCTTGCCACGTCCATCGAGAAACTTGTATACGACGTGAAAGCCTTCTTTTTTCTGTTATTTGTGGCAAATACATAGGTAGAGAGAGGTACGTAGCGTAGATATACTTTTCTTTTATGGAACAACCAACGAAATTAAATCATTCTAGAATCTAGTTACTTTTTTTTTTTTTCATTACGATTCGAACAACTGCATAGAATGCAAATTACACGACAGAACTAACATACTTTTAGCATATACCTCTAGGACAATGGGTAATATCGTATACGTATGCCATCTCTGTAGCGATTTTTCGATCGACCAATTTGCAGAGATGAGAAAAATTCAAACGACTAAAAAGGTACATCTACAAAAATGAACCGTAAAAATTCTCTATCTCTGTGGGAAAAAAGTACATAAAAATATGTAGCGTTCGCTAATAATTTAATCTCGTATTAAAGAGTCGACGTCGCGCTTCGAGGACCGAGCCGCTTCATAAATCACCCAACCATTCTAGACGAATTCAATTTTCTACTAAATAACCATATACTCGTAGAGACCCTGCTCTGCAGCCTCTCTCGATGCAAAATTCTCAGCGCGGAAGGTAGGTAGAGATAGAGAAGCAGAGATACATACTATGCTTATTACTGTATGCGAGCGAGCACTCGGAAACGAAATCTAATAATCGATATGCGACGTGACTAGGGCCACCGTCTTTATTTTATTGAGGTCTCTTCTTCATATATTTTGTACCTACTATTCTATATTGATATTTTTTCGCCAACTCGTCTGTAATAAATTTCGCGAACTCATTTGGCATGGTATGGTACTCAGATTAGGAAATGTTTCTAGATAATGTTTTTAGACTAAAGTTTAGGTTTTGTTCGATGCCATAAATCGCACAATCACAAAGGGTACTCTCTAGTAAAAGTGGTGAAATGCCCTTGACCTCGGATTTTTGAAATTTTGATTAAACATTACCGGGTACCTCTGAAAAAAAATGTCTGCCCCAAAAATTTTCTCACAAACAAACTGATAAAAAAAACCAAACAGATAAAAATTCAAAATCGTGGGTCAAAATTTGAAAATTGTGGAACTGGACTTTCGAGATCAAAGCTAAACTTTTAATGATGATGCGAGGGTTGAAAGCTTACATTAAAAAGTTGAAAAAAATTACTCCGCTTCAATATTTTTTTGTGACATATGTATGTACTTGGGACCTCAACATTTCCTCTCTGCGAAGTATTTTGATGTGATGCGCGGTAAAAAAAAAAACAACTTTCAAGAATAATGGAGTGAGAAAATATTTTTTTTTTCGAATTTATCCCTGAAATTAAGTCTAAAAATAATGAAAACATTAGAAATGATCATTAAACACCACGTTCCGTCATCAAACACATCATTCAAGAATCAACATGATGAAAAGCATACAAAAATTCGCCCAAAAAAATATTAATTCTACCGTGAATACTCAATGATGCCATTTAATCCCTCTTCTATCGGCCGGGGGTGGTGGCGCACTCCTGTAAATTAAGCTAAATGGTGGCCTGATCGTGACCATTGATCTAGATCAATGGCCGCCGTTGATCATTTTGGGTAGTTGATATTTGATGATCGATTAATCGATATAAAAATCATCGATTTCTCGATAGCGAAATAATCGATTTCTCGATAAGAAAATAATCGATTAATCGATACAAAATAATCGATTTCTTGATAGCAAAATGATCAATCGATAATTTCAACATTGATAATCGATTGATCGATTATTTCAACATTGATAATCGATTGATCGATTATTTCAACATTGATAATCGATTGATCGATTATTTCGACATCGATTAATCGATTATTTCGATGTCGATTGATCGATTATTTCGATATCGATTAATTGATTATTTCGACATCGATCAATCAATTATTTCGACATCGATTATTTCGCTGTGGATTATTCGATTATTTTGATATCGATTAATCGATCATCAAATATTGTGATAATAAATTATTGTAAAATCAATTACTCAAAATGATCGAATCACGGCCAATGCCTATATCACTTGGTCGATCATCACGGCGGCCATTGCCTCGATCAATGGTCACGATCAGGCCACCATTTAGCTTAATTTACAGGAGTGCGCCACCACCCCCGGCCGATAGAAGAGGGATTAAATGACATCATTGAGTATTCACGGTAGAATTAATATTTTTTGGGTGAATTTTTATATGTTTTTCATCATGTTGATTCTTGAATGATGTGTTTGAATGATGGTACGTGGTGTTTAATGATCATTTCTAATGTTTTCATCATTTTTAGACTTAATTTCAGGGATAAATTCGAAAAAAAAATATATCTATATGTATTTTCTCACTCCAGTAAAGTATTCTGTAAATGTAGGTAATAAATTGAATTTTTTTACCGCCCATCACATCAAAACTAATGGACGAAATCTGACTATAGTGTGGATGGATGTTGTAACATCAGTTTATTGATTGGTAATTAGTTTCATATGACCGCAATCAAAGGTCAAAAATCAAAAGTCAAAATATTAATGATTTTCATAAAATCTAGCCTCTTGCTGGTATTGTCAAAGTCTTGCTTTTTGTAAAAATAAATCAACAAAAGCTCGCATTTTAACGAAATTGCTGAAAAATTACACGTTTGCCCCCAAAAATTCTTCCCCTTTTTTGAACAATTTTGTTAAGATTGTCAAAATCTTGCATTTTTCTAGAATAACCGCAGATTATTGTCGTTTTTTGCAAAAAAAATTTCAAAATAACTCATTTTTTATTTAGATTTTTTCTAAAATCCTTGCTTTTCCAATCAGAATTGAAAACGATCAAAATTGCAAAAAAACATCTTTTTTCCAATAATTGCCATAAAATCTAGCCTGTTGTCAAAATTGTCGAAGTCTTGGTTTTCGAAAAAATCAACAAATCTCGCTTTCTAGCGAAATTACTGAAAAATTGCCTTTTTTCCCCCAAATAGGTATTCCTCCATGTTTTTAATCAATTGTCCGAAATTCTACATAGCTTTTTTACCGGAATTGATAAAAAGCTTTTCCTATCGCTAGAATTGTCAAAATCTTGCATTTTGACAAGAATTCTCAAAAATTCTCGCTTTTTCAAAAATGACAAAAATTTTTGTTTTTTAGAAAAAGCGCCAATTTTTTTAGAAAAAATGCCAAAAGTTTCATATTTCTTAAAGAACGGTCCTAGTCCTGATTTTTTGACAGAACTTGTGAAAAAAAAAATCGGTAAGTATCATTTTTGGCCCATAATTGCCAAACAGAAAATTCTATTTTTTTATAAAATTGTCATGGACTCTCAATTTTTAAAAAAAAATCTTTCTTCTTTGTAGAATTGCTAAAAATTACTTTTCTAAGTCAGAAGAACCACCCTATAGTGTCTTTAGTTTTTTTCCTAAAAATGTCTAAAAAGTATCACTTTTTTGCCAGTAATTCCCAAAAGGTTCTGTTTTTTGGTATAGGGCCACGAATGCAAAAGTCTTTCTTTTTGCCAAAAATTGACCTTTTAGCCACAAATTGCAAAAATTGTCGCTTCGTTGGCTGCCAAAAATTGCCAAAAAGTTCCTGCAAAAGAAGCATGGCTCGATAACCTTGAAAGCACACTACGCCGACGCCTAGTCTACGGTAATTTTGTCGTACCTCTCTCGCAGAAAATTTCTCTATACACGTATATGTAGTGCAGTCTTATAACGAACCCGAAGGCGACCCCGACCCCGACCCCGGCCACAACATCTACGACGACGCCGCTCTGGCCTCCTGGCTCGTGGCGATGGTATTTCTATAGAGTATCTGTATCTGTATTACATAATATAGAACTATACTCGTATACACACTATTGCAGCTATAGCGTGCAAAAGGATATCGAGCAGAGTGAGCAGGAGGAAAGGATGAAAATCTTCTTCGATGCGTAAAAATAAAAACGAAAATACTCGTATATCACTGCTAAAGTACCCAACTTGGACGTATTCGGTTCTCGTTAAATCCGTAGTAAAGCTCGTATTCCATACACTTGGCCTGCTTCATTTTCGCCTTTCGCATCTCGATTCGAGGATTCGAGGATTCGCAGCTGAAGCGAATCGTCGTCTCCTCTTGAAACACGCCGAAAATATTCGGTTTTTCGGACCTCGGTCGGTTGGTCGCTATAGGTCGACACCGACACATACTAAATTTCAATCCTCTGTGGGATCCCTTCCCAGCGTTTATCTCGCATAATTATACCGGACCGACGACGATGATGTGTCGCGTTCGCGTTCTTGGAATTCTGCGGCTGGATGATGGAATTTTTCTGCTCGTGGAGGACTGGAGGTGGTTGTGGTTTTTTTTTCGTTTGAAATGAGATTTTCGCGATGTGCTGTGTGAGATGCGAAAGTGCTAGGAATTGGAGACAGGTACGAGTGAGGGATGTACTTGTGCATGTTTAGAAGAATCTTGAAAGATAACATGGTCATTTAGTGAATTGAGGTGGGAATTTTTTCAAATTATACTCTGAATATTTATTTTAAACCTTTATGGCGTTTCAACTCCTATAAATTGAAAATATCTGGTAGGTCGTTGGCTAAAAATTTGAGCCAAATTTTACCTCGATATGGCCATTTTGTCTACTTCGTTTACTTCGCAACTACACTACGATGCTTTAACTGTACTTATCGTAAATTATACGATAAAAATAACCTAAACGTGTTAATATGGGCGTGCATTTCGCGATTTTCAATGTATATAAGTTGGTATCCTGCGACATGAAGGGGCAAGGTGATTTCTCGCAATGTACATAACACGTCGTTCTGTCGTATATATACGCTTTATACACGGAATGTGTACACACGAGGACACGATAATGAGCTCGTTAACGAGAAGACGACGACGATGACATCGACTAAAGGAATACGTAGCATATAATCGAGGAAAAAGGAAAACGTGCTATAGTCGTAGGTAAAAGAAGGACTGGGAAAGCTAAAGAGGGTGCAGGGTCGAAGGTGATTGTACACACGATGATGTTTATATTTTGAAAAGAATTTTACATCGATTGATTTCGGTTTCTTTAAATTGCTCTGTGTACTTTTATTGGTCGTGTACATACGATGTAAAAATACTCGTTTATATTACGGGCGATCTGAAAATGAAGACTGAAAGTAAAATACACGAGGGTTTTTGTCACCTTTACCCAATTACTGCCTATATTTTGTGAAAAACACGTGTCAATGTACCTCGTATCGTGTTGATTTGATCGATAGGTGCGAGAAAATTGGCAAATAGGTATGCTTTTACGTACGTTTCGTATAATAGGTTGTAAAATTTCGTCTCTTACGGTGTAAACAAATTTATAGGAGAAAAATGTGTGTAAACGACGATCGACGATGCAGGGAGGCGTCACGTCGAGCTCGTTGAACATCGCGGCGGGAAAATTTCGTCATTTTTGCGCCAAGCCCAAGCTAGGGTCTGGTTGTATCTACGAGTATATACGAGAGAACCTTGAAAAGAAAAAACAGATGTTTAGCAGAATGTTCTCGTATTTTTTTCCCTTCATTCCTTCAGTTTGTAAGTTACTCGTATTATGTTTTCTTTCAGTTCTGTTCCTCATCTTGTTCGTTTTTCTTCTGGCTGTTTTATTCGGCGGCGTGTTTACGCTTTTTATTATTATTATTTTTTTAAACGCGTTCACGTTGTCGAAGAAGAAGCGAGAGTGAAAAAATTTTCTTCCACTTTGCGTCTGCTGTGGTGGTTTATGATTTGGAGCTCTGTTTTTTCGCTAATATGGTTCACAGAGATCGAGGTGTGAGTGATATTGCGTATGAAATTATGTATGCGAGGCGTCGAGATGACTACGAGAGGCGAAAAGAATTACGAAACGAGGTAATGAACAGAAAAGAAGAGGGAAGCAGGAGGAGGAAGAGTGATTAAAAAGACTCTCGTAGATGACACCTGTTGGTAGAGAATATTAAAAGGATGGTTGTCTACGCCATGTCGGCTTTATTAATAAGCAAGGGTTGCCGAAAATTTCGTTGGGGTTGCGAGTGTATGTAATTTGATTCGTATAGGTACAAGTTGCACCGTAGAACATCTTAACCATCTCAACTCGCTGCGGGTTTGGAAATATCCGAGATTTTGGAATTTCGTATCGATTTGCAGCTTGTTTTGGAGCATTAGAATTTTTGGTTTTTAAAATTCCCCCTCCCCTCCCCTCCCCTCCAAACGAAGAAGTAGAATATGCGAATTTCAAGAATTCTCGTATGGAAAATTGAACTGAAAAGTCTGTTTAATTGTAGGTATGTAATATTTGACATGGAATTTGAGTCATCGCTGATTTTGACAATTAAGCAATGTGGATTTCTAAAGCCAATTTTAAAGAGACAGATTGAAATGAAAGACCAAATTGATGAAAATTTGCGATAAAAATGTCATCGGTTGGAAATTTTTCGAGTTGTTTTCCTCAATTGTTTTTTGGGGCTCGCAAGACGAAAATTCAACCTCCCAAAACACCGAATTTCGTAATTTTGGCAGCTCCGAAGGAAAACTTTTCCCATCTCGACAAAATTTGAATGAAATCGGGTCAAATGACAAGATTTTGGAATTTCGTATCAATTTGAAGCTCGTTTTGAAGCATTAGATGTGTTCTTTGAAATTTTCAAAATCGTTTAACGCCTCCCCCCCTTCGCACTGAAGAAGTTGAATGGACGAATTTCAAAAATTCTCGTCTGAAAAAATGAACTGATACTTCAGTCAGTTTGATTGTAATATTTGAAGGAAAAATATGGAATGTGAGTCATCGCTGATTTTAAAAATCGGGCAGTATGTAGATTTCTGAAGCCAATTTTAAAGATGCAGATTAAAATGAAGGGCCAAATAATGAAAATCTGCGATAAAAATTTCATCAGTTGGAAATTTTTTCGAGTCCTTTTTCCCTCGATTGTTTTGTGGGGTCCTCAATGTCCTGAAACACCGAATTTCGTTACTTTTTTGGTGATTTCTGCAGCTCTGAAGGAAACTTCTCACATTTCGACTAAATTGGGATGAAATCGGGTCGAATGTCGCAAATTTTTGTGGAATTTCGTTTTGAAATTTCTGAAAGAAAACTTAGACGTGTATTTCTAATTTCTATGCAGTATCAAAATTTCCTAGTAGAAAAAATGTCAATTTTAAAATACTTAATACTGCACTTGTATGAAAAATATATTTTGTACATTTGGATTTTTGATCGCTTTTACCTATAGTTACTTTTGGAATTTGAAATTGAAAATTTGCTAATTTCTCAATTTTTGCGTCTTCTCCTTCAAATTCCAGTATGAAATTTCAACAAATATTCAAAACCTTGGCTTATTTTTCTGATATTTATTACACAATTTTACATTTTATCCAAAATGAAAATTTTTTCAAATTTGGAAACATTCAGTATTTGTTGATTGTCAAAAAAATTTTCAAAATTCAGTTTTTATTTGTAACCAATATTTTTTTGAATTCTAGAATTTGTTAAACGGAATTTTTTTGTAATTGGTCCTTCCCCCTCTCTCTTCGTAACATTTGGCCCCGTTTCAATTCAATTTTATAGCGGTGTGAACATTTTTTTCTTGTGAGCTGTCAAAAGTCGTCAAAAACGTCAAAAATAAGGATTTTTTTCTTTGTGGGTGCAAAAAAATTGAGGAGGGAGTTTGTGGCTTTGAAAATCATTATCATCGTTTTGATGAAATTGAGGGAATCTTTTATCTTCAAAGTGAGCAATTTTTTGAATTCAATTTTTTTTTCACAATCCAACTTTTTGCAGGAACATTTTTAAAATCTGTCTGCCTCTGCTAAATTACTCTGTGGTGTATTATATAAACTAATTATTTTATTAAATCACGAGATCGTTTGGTGATTGAAATCAACTAATCATAATTGTACTTTTTTTTTGTTGCAGGTGAGTACAAATTTTTGCTCTGAGAGTTGCTATAGAATTTGGTGGACATATTTAAGATCGAGTAAGTCATTTTATAATTTATGCAAAAATCTTACATCATTTTGATGGCGTGAAGTAATAATTACTCTCCATGAGTCACTCTGTGAGAACAAATCCTAATCATCATTGTGACCATGTCCAAGATGAACGATGCTCTTTTCTTGGGTATTTTAATGAATCTCATTTCACCAGCAACCCATTCGAGAGTCTGGAATCGATTTTTGGAAAAAGCATTGTAGCCAAAATTTCAGCTGTGTGAATCAATTTTTCGATTTTTAGAGATTTTTTGAAAAGCTGTAGAAATAATGGGTAAAAGATTGGATACGTTTTTTTCTCCAGCAAGAATAATTTGATTTGTGAAAATTTCAAAAACGAATTTCGTCTTTTGCAGCCAATCTGAAGCCTTCAGCAAAATTCTGGTTCTTTGAATAAATTTTACAAATCTCACTAAAAAAAATGTAAATTTATTTGAGAAAGAAAAAATTTGATTTTCACATATTTTTGAGGGATCTCTGCGTGAAAATTTGAAGTTTTAATCAATTCCAGCCTCGCACCTCAAGTGTTTTTTTTTTTTTTTCATTATTTATGCTTAAATTAACTAGTTTTTCATCAGTTCGTAAACAGAAGGTGTAAAGTTGTTTTTGCCTTATATCGACCTCCTCAAATTTTTATACTTTGATTTTACCCAATTTGAATCATTGCACGCTGATGGTTCTCACCCGGACACCCTGTATAATGTACTCGTATACTATTAATGTTTCAATTGTACTTATGCAGTCGGGTGTACTGCACGTAATGTGGGTACATTACTCGCGGATTATGATGGGTATTCGTGGATAATTCGTCGTTAATTTGTCGCACGAATGGAGCTCTGATGTGGAAGAGGAGGAGGACGAGGAGGAGGAGGAGGAGGCTATTAGTACAATGCGGAGAGGTCGATTGTAACTATGTATGTTATGTATATGCACATGTATTGTATGAGTCGAGTATTACGAACGAAGCTACGAGAAAAGTGCTCAAGTTGATAGCTACATTAGTATAAAACGAGTCGTGTATAATACCTTGTTCATTTCGTAGTATTCGCCTGCGTACGAGTATGCATCAGCTACCATTATACACGTAATTGCGAATAATTATGTACACGAGGCGCTAGGTCGACCGCTACAGGTGTTACAGGGTGCTTGGAAAATGAAAAGAATGTAATATGTGGACAGTTTTTTTTTGCCAACATGTGACGTTCAGTTATTGGCCTTGAGGTGGGCGGTGGCTGAAATACGGTGCCTAATCTATATACTCGTATAATAAAGGTTTCTGCACACTGTATTGGCTTAGAATTTGGGTCACTCTACCCGTATAAATAATTAGGCGACTAGTGTGATAATTTTAGATCAAATATTCGATCCCCTGAGAGGCTGAGACACCATATTCGGTTCACTGATTCATAGAGGGTTTTTGGTTTCTCCTATTACTGTCTTTGAATTCTCTTTGTTGTTCAAACTGGTCATCCATTAGTGTGTTAATTAACTCGGTCTGGCCTCGAAAATGCGATTTAAGTTTTCCCGAGGAAGCGGGAGGCGTGAAGGAGTGAGAATCTGCAGTGCGTACAGTACGTAGGGAACAGCTCGACTGCTTTGAAAATGATACTCGATTTCAAGGTTCAATTGTTTCATTCATTTCTGTTTAGAAATGTCCGATTTGCAACTTGAGAACATGGTTTCATAATATTTAAACATTTTCTCAATGTTTGTGTTATTTTTTCTCATAATACACAATACACATATTAGCTATGTTTATGTCAACTCAAAAGTATAATATCAACGAATTGAAGTCTTGCAGAATACTCGTTGAAAATTTTAATTTGGTCGTTTCTTACAAATCAGAATTTTTGAAAATGATTGTGTAGCCTTTAAAGGATGTTTTGTATCTTCTTTTTTTTTTAACCAGATTTCGTGATTTTTGAGGATCTGGGATTCAAAATTCAAAATCTCAAATTCCTCGCAGAAAAGAATTTTAATCTCGTTTTTCATTGTGAATTTTTGTTCAGAAAAAAATTGATCAAAATTATTCGCTCTTCTGAGATTGTGAGTTGAACTCGAAATTTTCAGAACTCGTAAAGAATACAAATCTAAGAAAGATTCAAAATAATGATAAAAATTTGGTCTTGGTAGATTTCACGTTAATTTTTCTTATGAGTGTTTTTTTTTTTTTTTTTTTCAAATCGTAATACATAGTTCCCTGAAATACTGGTCTAGTCTGTTTAGTTGTTGTTGTTTTTATCAGTAGTGTAATTTCTGGAACACCGAGTATTTTGTGTAAAAGTTATACTTTGAAAAGGTTAATTCGTGTGTCGCGTCGTCGCGAAACTTTGGTGACCTGAAGTTCGACCTGTTGCCATTGCATGACTAGAAACTAGAAAGCTGGTTTATTTTAGAAGGAATTAATCATTTCTAGAAAATTATCAGCTTTGAAAATACTAGGGTGATTTTTTTTCGAAAAATTGTTGTCTAGAATTTGTCACGTTGTTTTGTAGAAGTTTAGGAATTTTAACGAAGCAAATTTTTCTGTTTAAAAAATATTCGCGACTTCTAGTTTTTTTTTTTTTTTTTTTAATCTAAAAAATTGGTATTTTTTTGTTTACTTTCTTGTTTCTTGTGAGATGATGAAAATGTTTTAAAATTCATAACATGGAAAAACAGGGTGTCAACTGGTTATGAAAGTCATGAAAATCTTGAAGAAGTCATGAATTTTAGTAGGTGTCCATGAAAAGTCATGAAAAATTCACGAATTTTGCTCGAAACATACCTACTTTAAAAATTTTTTTAAAGCCCATGTAAAAAAAAATCAAAATTTGAAAAATTTGTTCAAAAAATCTGAAATACTTAATTTTTACGTCCTTTTTTCCGAATATTCAAATAATTCTGCCATTTAACTGAAATCGAGCGAAAAATTAAAACGCAATTTTTCAGGATTTTTCTTTTTTTTACCCAAGTATGCGTCAAAAAAATTTAATGTTTTGTTGATGAAAACCGATTGATTATTTTCATTGTTTGATGTTATTTTCTTGATTATTTTTTAGTTTTTTTTAAATTATAAATTTTTGATGTTTTTTTTGCAATTTTGTAAAAATAAATGGGGAGGGGGGTATCAATACATTTTCAATTTTGAAAATGTCCTTCCAGAAGGCCCTTCCAAAGTCCTCGGGTTTGAGAGACGCGACAGTTAAACGAAAAATAGACAGTTTGCGTCTATGAATGGAAATGTTCTGGTATTTCAAGTTATTTAATTTTTTTTGGGGGGGGGGTGGATTTTCATGTGGTATCATGAAAAAGTCATGATTATTTGTCTGGGAGTTTTGTTAGACACCCTGAAAAATGTATGCCTTGTCTTTTTTGTTGCAAAGTTTTCAAATCACAGATTAAAAATTTTGATGAGAAATTTCGATTTTTAGTAAAGAAATTCTGATCAAGGTTTTATGTTTTGATGTAAATTTTCAATTAATAATAGAAAAAAAGAAAAAAATTTCAAATTTTGAATTTAAAAACGTCAAGCATCTGTTTAAAAAGTTTCAAATTTCAACCTAAAAATTTTGATTTTAAAAATGTCCAAGTTTAGTTTCACAAGTTCCGAATTTTCTGTAAAAAAATGTTGAAAAATGGAAGCTTTGATGGAAAAGAATGTCAAATTTTGGTTTAAATTGTCAATTTACATGATAAGAAAATAATTACAAGCTTTGATGAAAAGATTGAAATTTTGTTTGAAAAATGTCAAACATGAATCTGAACTGACGATGAAGAAATGGATTTGAAAATGTGAAAACTTTGGTAAAAAAGTTTCAAATGCGTCAACTTTAGGAAACTGAAAGCTTCAACCTTCGATTTTAAAAAGTCTAATTTTAATAGGAGAAAAAATATTGTTAATTTGAGTATTCTGATGAGAAAATTTCAATTTTGCGATTCATAAAAATATCAAACTTCGGTATTAACAAACCTTCAAAATGTTTTAATTTTTCTTTGTCAAGATTTCGAAATTTTTCATCAAAGTGTTTGACATTTTATGATCAAAGTTTGAAGTTTTTTCATCAATTTTTTCAATTTTTCAATTTCGTGTGTCAAAATTTGAAACTTTGTTGTCAAATGTGACACTTTTTAATCAAAATTTGAAATTTGAAATTGAAATTTTGTAACTCGAAATCAAAAATTATGAAATTTTAAATCTTGATGGAATATTAGAATAAATTGAGAGTGAAGTGTATTCCCCCTCTCTCTCCCCTATTTCTGCACTGATTCTGGGATCGGTGTAAATTTGAGTGAAAAATTGGAATTATAGTGTCTTCAAAAACATGGATTTCCAGACATATTTTTTCTCTTACCCCAAAAAAATTTTCTCTGAGAAGCTCAATACCTTACTGCTTAGTTGCCTGCCTGTATAGTGTATGTATACATAGAGTATATTTTCCGAAAATTTTCATTCCCACATGGGTGAAAACTAAGGTGAATGATCGAGGTTTCGATCTCGACAACAAATTGCTCGTTATTATTCGTGACAATAACTCTGGTTGAAAAAAAAGGAGGGGGCATGGGGTAAGATGTAGAAAGCTTTCAAGTGTGTGGATAAGAAGCTTATAACCGGCGCGCGCGAAAAAACAAATACAATTTTCTCTTCTGTATACTTACTCGGCGGCGATGGCGGCGGCTTCGACGACTCGAAATTGCCAACTTTGGGGTAGTGAGAGAGAAAGAGCGAAAAAGAATCAGCGAAAATAAGCCGCGCACAAAGAGAGAGAGAGAGGAAAAGGCTGAGTGCGTGCGGAGAGACGAAGAGCTCAGATGTAAAGTAAATTATACCGAAGTAGGTAGTGCCTGTAAGTGGTATACTATACATAGCAATGTAATTAAAGATACGTTTGTTTAACCAGACGTTGTATACATAGGGAAAATGAGAGGGAAAAAAAGAAGAAGCAAAGAGGCAGACTGAGCGAGAAAGGGGATGAAGAAAAAGGTACCGCGAGGAGGAAAAGCGAGAAATGACGAGAAGAGCAATGCGGAGGGAGTTGTTTTTGAAAGTCGCGTACTCGTGTATTTATTAATTTGGACGGCGCGAGTATAAGAAAAATTTGCAAAGAAGGAAAGGCGCAGACGGGGCACCTCGTTTGCGTTTACTTTATTTGTCTACGATAATTATTTATGCATAAATTTAAAATTTCACGACGAATTAAGTTTATTAAAAAGGAAAGAGAGAAGAGCGAAAGACGTAAGAGAAAGAATACAGTACTATGATTCGCCTTGTGCTATGCTGATGCTCTCTCGTGTAGTATACGACTGAGTGCTGTATACGAATATTACGTTGGGGGTGGCGGCGGCTCGACTAAGGCATTTTTTCTTCGCTCATTTTTGCGTTTTGTAAAAGTCTCGTGTACTATACGAAAGCCCTGCGATACCTTAGGGGTGCGTTAGGGTACGTCTACCGGCTGCGAAGGGACGCAATACTCGTACGATGTACGCTGGCGCGACTTCACATCGCATCGCGCGTATCTTTCTCTATCGTACTATACACACGGTAGGGTACACCAAAAATACCTACGTATTATTCGCGGCGGCGGCGTTTTATCAGTAAGTACGTACGTACGTAGTACGTGTGTCTGTCTGTCTGCTTGCGCTTAAACATAACGATGAAAAAGCCAACTATGCCGGTAAGCTCGTCATCATCGTCGTCGTCGTCGTCCTCGTATTCGTCGTGCTCGCAGTGTTACGAATCTCGTATATAATCGTAAATTGTGCATTCGTCAGTATCGATGTAGTCGAGTAAAATTATTTCGTATAATTTGTGAAATTTTTTCCCCCCAAAAAATATGTCGTCTGTGTCGTGTAATTTTTTCGAGTTTCGTGTAATAATGCTATCGCTGTGCTCGAAGGGGTAAAAGGGAGTACGAGAATTATTTTAATATGTGATGTAATTTTTTCCCCAATTTTTTTTTTTTTAATGGCGAATGTAGTAATGTACCTAATAATTGAGATGTATTTATTCGCGTCGCGAGGTGATCGGGTGTGATCGACGTCTCAATTGCCTATCCCTTGTGTCTTCCTCGTCGTATGTGTAGTATCTTGGGTCTTTCGAGATCGTCACGTTGATCCGATCGCGTTGTCGATAGATCATTCTCATTTATGGAAGAGGATGGGTCCGAAAATACAAGTAGCAGCGGCACTGGCACTGGCACGACTAGGGCTACATCGTTGAAGCGAAGTAGCAGCTTGAAGTTGCGATTTATTAAGTTACCATTATGGAATACGTCGTCTTCGTCGGCGAACACGTTACCAGGTAATTCGTGGCGAATAAATTACTCATCCATTGTATTTCGAGCACGTGATTGCGAAATAATTTCTTGAAGGGGGGAGAAGGGGAATTTTGTGGCTGAAGGAATGGAACTTTTGAGGTGATTCATATTATTAATAGAGAAACTACGACTATTAATCGTTGAAAAAAAATTATTCGGCGGTTTTATTTTGAAAAAGTGATGCATTTGGTTGAAATTTTTGCAAAAAAAAAAAAAAAATTGGAACCGGTTTAGTCTTACGTTTGTTTTAGAAATTTCGAGTTTTCTCACCGAGGATCATTTGATGCCCATTGAGACAAAATTAATTTTTTTTTTTTTTGAAAATCGTTGAAATTTTTCGAAAGAAACGTCACATGGTGAAACTTGACAGAATTCTTGCAGATGTGAAAAAAACCACAAAAATTGTTTTAAAAATCAACCATAAGAACCTATACTCCAAAAATTAAAATTTTCAGAGGAATGATGGTTGAAGTGAACGAGAGGAAGAATGATTTAAAGAGCTCGTACTCGGTTACTTTCTACGTAACCAAGTAACTAAAATTACTAAAAGTTATTTTTGGTTACTTTTTTGGGAATTTTTGAAAATCCAATTTCTTCAAATCTCGTATTTTGGCGAAAACTGCGAAAAATTACTTTTTTTTACAAATTAATTGCCAAAAAAATTCGCTTTCTGCTAAAACCGTTGATGACTTTCTTTCTGACGTAAAATTTTGTTTTTTCAATTGCAAAAAAATCTCACTCTTTTACCCCAAATATCTCGCTATTTTACCAAAAATTGTCAAAAAATTTCATTTTATTAATAATTCCTTGAAAGTTGTGCATTTTGCAAAAATAGTCAACATCTTGCATTTTGCAAATTTATTGTAAAAAATTCCTGGTTTCTTTCAAAATTGCCAAAAAATTATGCTTTTTTACCAAAAAATGATGAGATCTGATGCTTTGCCATTTGCTAAAATATTATCGATGTCTCGTTCTCTGCCAAAAGTAGCAAAAAGTCTCGCCTTTTGTATAAATGACCAGACAGTCACGTTTCTTGTCAAAAACAAGGTCATTAATTGTGTGTTTTTTTGCAAAAAATTCCGAAAAATTTCACTCATTTTCGAACGTGTCTTTTTAAATTTTTTTTTGTACCAGAAATTATTGAAAAGTCCTTTCTTTGGCTAAAATTGTCTAAAATCTCAAAATTCTCACTGATTGCTCAAAATTGCCAAAAATTCTAGTTGAAACTTGCAAAATTTACCTCTTCGACAGAAATAATATTAATTTTTTATTTTAACCATTACAAATAAATTTAAATAATTATAAATTAGGTGCCAGCAATAGTGGTTATACTTTAATTATAAACTAAACTTATATAAGTTTCTATCTACGAGTAGTTCCATTTTTATTTAGATTTTAATTAAAAATGAAAAATTCTAGTTTTTTTCTGTGATTTTTTTTTTTGCATTATAATAATTTTTGTCTCGATTTTGGTTACTTTTTCGAACTTTTTTGGTTATTTACTTAACCCTGAGGAGTTGTTATATATATATTCTATAAAAAGTTCTGTGGAATTTTTTTTGAATTTTAAATTGAAATGAAAAATTTTTATTTTCTGGGTGTTTAACAGTTCTGCTCAAGTATCTTGGTTTTGTTCTGTTTTTTGGCCACAATTGTCAAAAAGCTCTGCTTTTCGTCAAAAATTGCAAAAATAATGCTCTTTTTTTGCAGGAATTGTAAGAAATTCCTGTTTTTTGACCAAAGCTATACAAAAAAGTTACGACTTTTTTCATTATTTAAAAATCAAAATGGATAAAAATTTTCTATCCATTCTATTCTTCTTTCAAAATGGATTTGAAAAAAAAAATCTAGTTCTCTTTGAAAATAGAAAAATTTTGACTTTAATGAATATTGATGCCCTTTCCTCCTTCACTCGCTCGCTCCCTTCTTTTTCCTCCATCCATCCATCTCTTTGAAAAATTTGAAAATATTTCCTCCTGATAGTCTTGCTTTTTTGCCAAAATTATTTTCAAAAAGTTCTGTTTTTTTTTCAATTTTCTCTATCAGACTTTGAAATTTTCAAATCATTTTCTCCTGCTTTCAAAATTCTAAAATTTTCCAATTTTTCTAATATTTTTAGAAAATGTAAAAATCATGGCCTGAATAAATTGCGTTTTTAATAAATTTTGATCTAACACCCATTTCCACACCAACAAATTGAAAAAAGTACAAAAATGTAAGAGTAATACACTTCCTGAATTTCGAAGAAATGCGGAGGGGAAAGGGAGTACAAATTTTTCAAATAATTATTTCAAAATTGGAATAAGCTCAACTTTTATTGAGACTGAAATGTTTTCAAATTTGTCTAATTTAAATAAGTTCAACCCAATTTTATGGATTTTCTGTCGTCGTCAGCCTTGAATTCTATGTAGAATGAAATTGTTTCGAAGTCAGAAATTGAAACGAATTACAAAGTAGGTATAGGTACCTAGAGTAGGTACCTACTTGGGACTTGGATTTTTCTCAACATGAATTATTTCAACAGTGGGTCTAATTTAATATACTGCATTTGAGAAAGCCTTGTTAAAAATTTAAAATGTCTCCAGAAAGCTCTGTATACGGCTGAAAAGTTACGCGTATTTCATCGAAAATTGGTTAGAAATTCACCCCCTTTACCACAATATAGTTTGAAGTAAAAAAAGGTCAGATTTATGCTCAGAAAGGTAAAAAATGAGCCTAGTTTGGCAAATTGATTACGATTTTACGCTTATATTTCGCTGGATTGTCGTGTTTTTCAGAGCACAAAAGTGTTGGTATGGGGAGAAAGGGAAGGGGAAGAGGGCTTGAAAAATGTCGAAAATTTTCAAATCTTCAAGCTGATAGAATCACTAGAGTTCGATTCCTGTTCTTCACCTATCGAATTTAATGTACCTAGGACCTGCGTTATTCTGCATCCAATTTTCCTATCCCCTTCCCTTTCCTTCAGTTCACCCACGTTTTCGTTAAGTTTCTCCCAGCGCGACTTGGCGTTAAATCAAACGACATGATGTGACATAAAAAGTAGGTACCTACTACCTACCCTTCGAAAAATTTTGGAAATTCGTTGCTCGTTTATAGCTTTCTTCTATTCTAATAAACGAATCAGATAATAATAAGAATCGAAAATTTTCCCTTAACGTCGTCGTCGTCGGCACGAGAATTTTCGGCTATAAATAACTTTACCCATCATTCTTTTCTGTTTTTTCTTCTTCTTTCATGCTCGAATTATATTATAATATCGCGAGTAATAAAATAATGATAAACAATTCGCTATTTTGCGATAGGTTATAAATGGCCTTTTTTTCTATAAAAGTCTACATTTTCGGTATTTTTCCTTTCGCCTGCTGTGACCGGAACAAAGGAGGAAAAAAATGTTTCTAGAATTTGTATCGTATATATTTGCGAAAAAGATCGAGATAAATATATTTCTGCAGAAAATTTCGTAAAATTGGCCAAGTTTACGTTTAAAAGAGCGCTAAAAGAAGACGAAAATTTTATTCAAAATGCGCAAAGTTTTCGTAAATTGTTGGAAATTGTTCTCGAACGTGATGAAAATTTAGATGAAATTTCAACCCATTTCATTGTGTTTTACGATGATAAACGATGTATGATGTTATTGTTAATTTCGCAGTTGGATTTATACTACGCTACGTGTAATTTACGTAACTTTTTACGACCGTTTTTCACATGCTGCGGTTGATTTCTCTAACGAGGAAGAAAAACATGGGGAATTTTTTTTTCAGTTTTACAGAAATACTTTGACCGTTTGTATTTTGGAAAAAATGGGGGTCGTGTTTTTATAATTTGTAGATCGGAGGGGGGGAGCTGCAGCATTTTATCTTTTTTGGTTAAGTTACACAGTATTTGATTGTTTTCATTTTTTTTTTTTTTTTTTTTTGAAAATTTGTAGAGTGTGGATTTGGGAACTGTGTGAAAATATAATTTTGATGCAAACTGTGGTCATGTATTTATGTAGCAGAGGGGAAAAAAGGTTTTCTTCAAAAAAAAAATATGGAAAGTGCTAATTTTTTTTTAATTTTAAAAAGCAAGATCACGAAAATTTGTTTTTCGAATCGTGAAGAAACGATGAAGGCCAGATATGTACAGAATCAAAGCAAAACATTGTTAGGCTAGATTTCAACGATGGATAAATTTAAATATCATGATCGAAAACTGTTCTAGTGATAATCTGATGAAGGTTGTGTGTTGTACTCGTATTTTGTTTATCTTTCATTACGAGAAGGAATGAGGAACCATCTACGAGGACCTTAGTTTACATACGTGATCATTTTCAACCCATCCTGTTACGTATTCCTTCTTCTTACCTTCCATTTGTTGTGTTTTGTTCGATGACACGAAGATTACCACGTTTATCAATGAAAAAAAAGGCGAAATTGTTTTATTCATTCGAGGAAAAAAAATAAACGCTTTAAAAAAAACATAATTACGTAATTGGCGTCAAAATATTCATTTTTCGGAAGATCGATCGTCGTAGCGTCTTCGTCACATATTTTTTTTCCTGGCTCTGTTATGATAGATTTTAACCGCCCCTCTTCGCCCCGCATCCAAACGTGACACGCCTTCGCGCGCGTATTCTCGTTCGACGTTAATCAAGTTGCCTATTCGTTCGCCGTAAATTTCAATTCACCAAGATCAGGCATCGAAGATATGCAACTCATTCAGTTCATATTTGTTCGTTTTGCGGATGAAAAAAGTGAACGACGAAAAGGTCGAGAGTCGAGATGTTGACAACATTTTCGCAGAAGGGTGATTTGGTGCCGGGGAGGGGGTGTAGGTACTTTTTATGACCGTGACGTAATTCTTGAGTCACCGAGTTACTTACTCGTACATTAGTGTTCGATTCGATGGGATAAATTCGAAAAGAAATTCTCGAGGAAGAGAATACTCACGTATATTATAGAAGAAGTTCGAATAGCCAAACAAAAGTGAATGGGAGGGGTGAGGGGAGGGAGAAAGAGTACTCGCGTATAGTATATGTGTTTATTTAACTGTAAACTTTTTAACGCGCGATATAATGTATTGCGATGAGGATCGCGTTGGTGGTGGAAATACGATATAGGTGCTCGTATAGTAGACGTGGGAGAAGTTAGAATGCATTCTGCAGAATCAGAATGATTTTCTTGGAGAAATTCACACTCATTAGCAAAACCGAGCAGCTTTATATCTAAACAAATAAAAACGATGCCTAGTCCTTCTAAAACATCTCTAAAACACTACACAACCGTTTTTCGAGTATTTCTTAAAGTTAAAGTACTCGAGTAAGGCTTTTTACATCAAAAAGCACCTATAACTTTTTTTTCCAAAATATTAAAAATTTCATATTCCTTTTTTTCTTACTCAAAGGCTATGACATGTGACGAAATGAGGCATACGCAATATTGTAGCCCAACTCAAAGAGGACCTTTGACAAAATTTTCCAATGAATCGTATGTTAAATATTGGAGTAAAAAAATTTAAATCAAAGGAAACTTGTGATTTTTTTTCAGAAATATCCAAAACTTCCATATTATTATTTTTTTTACTCAAAGGCTATGACATGTGACGAAATGAGGCATACGCCATATTGTAGCCCATCTCAAAGAGGACCTTTGACAAAATTTTCAAATGAATCGTACGTTAAATATTGGTGTAAAAAAATTTTAATCCAAGGAAACTTGTGATATTTTTTTTCAAAAATATTCAGACTTCTGTATTCTTTTTTTTCTTACTCAACGGCTATGACATGTGACGGAATGAGGCATACGCCATATGTAGCCCATCTCAAAGAGGACCTTTGATACAATTTTCAAATGAATCATATGTTAAATATTTGGGTAAAAAAATTTTATTCAAGTTGTGAATTTTTTTCAAAAATATCAAAATTTCCATGTTGTTATTTTCCTCACTCAAAGGCTATAACATGTGACGGAATGAGGCATACGCCATATTGTAGCCCATCTCAAAGAGGACCTTTGACGAAATTTTCAAATGAATCGTATGTTAAATATTGGAGTAAAAAAATTATATTCAACTTACGATTTATTTCAAAAATATTCAAAATGTTATATTATTTTTTTTCTCGGTCAAAGGCTATGTTATGTGACGGGATGAGGATAACGCCATCATGTAGCCCAACTCAAAGAGGACCTTTGACAAAATTTTCCAATGAATCGTATGTTAAATATTGGAGTAAAAAAATTTAAATCAAAGGAAACTTGTGATTTTTTTTCAGAAATATTCAAAACTTCCATATTATTATTTTTTTTACTCGAAGGCTATGGCATGTGACGGAATGAGGCATACGCCATATTGTAGCCCATCTCAAAGGGGACCTTTGATGAAATTTTCAAAGAATTCGTATGTTAAATATTGGGTTAAAAAATGTTTAATCAACTTGTGAATTTTTTTACGAAAGTTTTCAAATTTCCACATTCATTTTTTTTTTTACTCAAAGGCTATGACATGTGACGGAATGAGGCCAACCCCATCATTTAGCCCATCTCGAAGGGGACATTAGATGAAATTTTTAAAGAGTTCGTATGTTAAATATTGCAGAAAAAACTTTTTATGTACTTGTGATTGTTTTCAAAAATATCCAAACTTCTATATTCTTTTTTTAATCACTCAAAGGCCAAGACTTGTGACATGATGACGCATATGCCAACTGGTAGCCCATTTCAAAGGGGACCTTTGATGAAATTTTCAAAGAGTTCGTATGTTAAACATTGGGTTAAAAAAATTTTCAATCAAATGTAATTTATTTCAAAAATATTCAAACTTCAACAGTTTTTTTTTTGTTTTACTCAAAGGCTATGACTTGTGACGGAATGAGGCAAACACCATCGTGTGGCCCATCTTGAAGGGGACCTTTGATGAAATTTTCAAAGAGTTTGTATGTTAAATATTGGGTTAAAAAAATTTTCAATCAACTTGTAATTTATTTCAAAAATATTCAAACTTCAACAGTTTTTTTTTACTCAAAGGCTATGACTTGTGACGGAATGAGGCAAACGCCATCGTGTAGCCCATCTCGAAGGGGACCTTTGATGAAATTTTCAAAGAGTTCGTATGTTAAATATTGCAGAAAAAACTTTTTATGTACCTACTTGTGATTTTTTTCAAAAATATCCAAACTTCTATATTCTTTTTTTAATCACTCAAAGGCCAAGACTTGTGACCTCATCCCGTCACATGTCATAGCCTTTGAGTAAGAAAAATAATAATATGGAACTTTGAATATTTTTGAAAAAAATTCACAACTTGAATAAAATTTTTTTACACAAATATTTAACATACGATTCATTTGAAAATTGTGTCAAAGGTCCTCTCTGAGATGTGCTACAATATGGCGTATGCCTCATTCCGTCACATGCCATAGCCTTTGAGTAAGAAAAATAATAATATGGAAGTTTGAATACTTTTGAAAAAAATTCACAAGTTTCCTTTGATTTAAATTTTTTTACTCCAATATTTAACATACCATTCATTTGAAAATTTCGTCAAAGGCCCTCTTTGAGTTGGGCTACACGATGGCGTTATCCTCATCCCGTCACATGACATAGCCTTTGACTGAGAAAAAAAATAATCTAACAGTTTGAATATTTTTGAAATAAATCACAAGTTGAATAAAATTTTTTTACTCCAATATTTAACATACGATCTAATTGAAAATTTCGACAAAGGTCCCCTTTGAGTTGGGCTACACGATGGCGTTTTCCTCAACCCGTCACATGACATAGCCTTTGACTGAGAAAAAAATAATATAACAGTTTGAATATTTTTGAAATAAATCACAAGTTGATTAAACATTTTTTAATGCAATGTTTAACATACGATCCATTTGAAAATTTCATCAAATGTCCTTTTCGAGATGGGCTACAATATGGCGTTTGCCTCATTCCGTCACATGTCTTGGCCTTTGAGTGGGGAAAAAAAGAATGTAGAAGATTGAATATTTTTGAAAAAAAAAATACAATTACCCTCAGCTGGAATAGTCAGAAATACTTGAAAAGTGCTTATATACTGTTAGAACAATGTTTCAGAATGATTGTGTACTGTTTTTATGAGTTCGGACAGAATGTTGCTCGGTTTGGCTGATGAGTGTGAATTTTTTCGAAAAATTCATTCCAATGCTACAGAATGCATTCTAACTTCTCCGACGTGTATAGTAGATGTGTAGAAAAAGTAGGTACTTGGATATTAAAGAAGAAGAAATTGTAGGTACTGCGAACGAGTAGTAAAGAAAAGTTTTCAACTCGATCTAGAGAGGGAGGGAAAAAAGAAGTATAGGTAGTACTTATACTTACCTTGGGACGAGTCAGCAGCAGCAGCGAGCGCTCAGAGTACACATAGAAAATTATAAAAGTTTTTTTTCTTTCTTCTTCCCAATTGCGAGCACAGTTTCTCGGTATCGTTGCTGTTGTTGTTGTTGCCCGTGCCTGTGCCTGTGCCTGTTCCCGTTGTCTATCCATCTATAATAATAATACCGACTCTTGTGCACCCTCGTGGCATGGCCCAGCACTGCTGCCGGCAGCAACGCCTTGAAAATAAATTAAAGTGCGAGACAGGGGTGCACCTAGAGAGGCGATATTATGAGGGCGACCAAGCTAGGGGGTGTAAAGTAAGGTGTGGCGAGGTATGCCGCGTAAAAAACCGAACATTTGTTACTGTCAATTATGATTTATGAAGATAATGATTTATGTCATTTTAACCTTGGCTGATGCGCCTTTTCTTTTATTTCTTCTCTGTGTTATTTTTTTTTTCTTTTTACTCGGGTTTATTATTTGATATTCATTTCCTTTTATTATTTTAAACGCCGTTGGGTGGAAGAAGAAAGTTTTGTCGGACGAGTCAGCTTTGTACGTACCTTATTGTGAGGTGGATTTTTTCACTCGTGTAGAATGGTGAGGCACGGGCACGATATAATGTACCTTTAGTAGCTACGATGCTTGTGTGAAAGACTAAAGAGGAATGCAATTTAGGAGATGAAAGTTAACAAAGTTTTCGACTAAGTGGTTTGTGTACGGATTTTGATACTATGATGAACGGTGTGTGGACTGTGGAGCGACGAGGATGAATAATATCGTGTAAAAGAGATTTTAATTGAAGGATTTGGCCGGAAAAGTTGTCTATGTAGATAAAGATGTACGTAGTACTAGGTACTGAGTACGCGTTGTTGTTGGCGAAATGGTTTCGAATATTTTAAGTGGATTTGCGAACGACGACGATGGGGATCGATTGTGAGATGAGGGAGATGCGTAAATTAAAGTGGAGGGAGAAGGGTGGTAAATTACTCGTATGCTGTCTGGTAAAGTAACAAAGGTATTGCTCGAATTTTGCTGCCAAAATGTGGAAGTTGGGTCTTGTGTGATTTGGGTACTCGATGATGAAATAATAGCCTCCTCTCTGGTTCTTTTAGAGGGGTCTAAAGTAATTTTACGTTCAATTTTTGCATGTTGGACTGTTTTCAAGCGGATTTTTTCGAATTTGAATGCAGCAGAAGCTAGCCAAGAGTCATTTCTGTATGATTTTCTATACCGTACCTCCTTCCTCTCTCCCATTTCTTGTATTTAAATGGTGTTTTCAAATTTTGATCAGTTATTGTCATTTTTTGTATCTGATTTCGATGTCTGATGTAAAATTAGTAGATTTAATGTAGTGATTAAGTCAACTAATCAATGATTGTTTTTTTTTTGTTACAGGTGAGTGCTAATTTTGACTTTGAGAGTTTGCTAATGAATTTCGTAGCCGTGTATGGTACTAAGTGAGTAATTTTATTTGTAATTTATCTAAAAAGACCATGGGTCAGCGGTCAACCTTGATCAAGGAACTTACAAATCGTAAATAGCGCTATATTGTCGCATTTTTCTCAAAAAACTTAATTTTAGGATACCCCCAGTCCCCACCTTCCAAATGTGGTCCTGATGGGACCCAACTATAAATCTAATTTAATATTCGTGTTCAGGTGGTTCGATTCATATGATAAGGACGCCCATATTGCTAATCTTTTTCTGACCCAAATTTGGGGGGGGGTGCACGAGGGCCCAAAATGAGGTTTTCAAGAAGTTGTTTCGTGTTGTACTGTTTTTAAAGGTCTGCATGTAAAATTTCAACTCGGGCAATAGTGCTTTTTTGAAGATTCCATGACCCAAAAAACATATTTTTAAGTTTTTTGTATTTTTAAACATGGCCCATCTGAAGAAAAAATTTGAAAAAATTTCCAAGAATACTGAGTAAGGTTTGCTAAACGTATTTTTAGAAAAAAAAAAGATTTGTGTACCGGAATCTCCTCCTAGAGGGGTCAAAAAAGTTTGAAAAAAAATTCACATGGCTAGATTCATGTCTCTTCTGTATAAATTTTGGATGAAATAAAGATTTCTTATCCAAGAATCGTTGAAGTAGGATTTTTTCCTCGAAAAAAGCGTTTTTTCGTCAATGTGTGGCAAGGAAGGGGGAGCGAAGGGAATTTTTTTTGGATTCGACATTTTTTTTAGAAGTATATGGATACCCAATGGGGAATTTCAACCATTTTACCCGGGTTTACCATTTCGTACTTTTCAACCAATCTACAGCCCGTGGCAAAATTTTGATTCTATCTACAAATTTTCCAAATATGTAGTAATAAGAAGGCGTGAATTTATTTGAGATGCAGAAATTATGAGGCCCCAGAAAATTTCAGTCTATTACACCTCAAAAGTGATCTTGTTTCATCCGATCTATTTTTTTTTCTTAGTTTTTTATTTAGTTCGTGAAAAAATGATAATGATAAATAATATTCTAGTCTTATGTCGGTCTTCTTGTCTTCGCAGAACTCGATTTTCATCGTTTTCAGCCAAGCTGGAGCCTCCAGCAGGACTTGAATTCTTGAATTCCGGAATGATAGATTTTCGTTTGCCATGTGAGAATTGACTGAAGCTAACATTTTCAGGGTGTTCACCCTTCTGGAAAATCCGGAAAACCTGGAAAAGTCAGGGAAAATCATTTAGTTAATTTTAATGCTTTCATACGACTTCAAAAATTTTTGCTGGAAAATGGGATCTTGGGAGCTCCAGATAGGCCAGAAATTATGAAGATTGGTTTTTGAGGCATTATGTAGTGCTCTCCTCTCGTCCTCGACCTCCAAAAAAATCGAATAATTTCGCTGATTGGAAAGGAATGAAACTAAAACTGACTGAATTTACAATCAAACAGTGGAATCTGCCTTTTTTTCTGAAACTCATTCAAAAAAACGTAGTTTTATTATAAAGTTTTTGAAAATTCGTCGAAAATTGAGAAATCAGTTTGGCCTGCTGAAATTTTGGTCATGGCTTTTGGAAGTCTTTTTTCTTCCAAAATTCAACTCTAGCTGGTAAAAAAAATTGAACTGAAGATCCCACATTTTTTGATTTTTAAAAGATGACGAGTTTTTAAAACTGAAAATTTACAGTGGAAAATTTTGATCGTTGAATTTTTTTCAAAATTATTTTTTCAACTCTCTGTAGACGAAATAATTTTAGCGATAGTCTGAAGGAAAGTGCATTATCAAATTTACCTATACGAGTAGAACTGTAGATTGAAGAAACGAGTCTCTCAAGAAGCAAACTCGTGAAACGAATAATTTCCTTATTCTCATTTTCTCGTTTTATTTTTTCTTTTTCGTCAAAAAAATCGGTTTGTTTTTTTCGGTCTACGAATTCCCTCCCTCCCTCCCTCTCTCCCAGAGTGTTGAGAAAAAAAATCGAGAAATCGCGTCATGAATGCTTTATTCGATCTTGAGAGTTTCTCCCACAGGTATTTTAATCCGTTTGCTGGTAAAGAGCGCGTAGGCAGTAGGCACGTAATTCGAGGCAAAAAAAAACCTAGAGCACAGAGAGGGAGGAAATTTCTGCAAATCCTGCTAAAACTCGATAGCGGTATTGAATAGCTCTCGAACTTGATGTCTTTGCCTATATAGCTCGACTCGATAGTCGTAGATTTTCATTTCGTAAGCTGGGCAAGAGAGGGTCATTCATCGAGAAGTATACTATACTAGGTGTATACTTTGTAAAAATAAATGAAAGTGTAATTGAATCGGTCAGTGCAGAAAGGGCATAAGTCCATTTTTGCGTTTTTCAGGAATAACAAAAAACTGATTCATTCAAAAATCAAAAAATTTCAGTAAACATGCTTAAGGTCATTGAAAGAGGACCCCAAGACACAACTTTTAGCGCAGTTTCCAAAAAAAAATATTCACGTGCGCCAGTGCTGTTGCTGCCTAAACAAATGGGACTTAGACCCTTTCTGCACTGAATTGACAAAATTTCTTTCGAAATTTCTCGGGCACGAATGGGGCTTGATTCTACATCTAAGTACATCATTTAGACTGCTATCCCGTTTAAATTGACCAAAAACCCCTTGAGTTCTAAGACTTTTTGTCGAAGTTGTTAATTTTTTCATCCTTTTTCAGTTCAGAGATTAACTTAAATTTCAAAAAATGGTCTTCTCAAAAATGTTAGTTATTTTTCAAGGAATTTAAAAATTTTTACAAAAAAGTCATAAATGCGGATCCGCCCTTTTTCTGCGCCCAAATACCACTTTCCCGGCAGTTTTGCGGAAATCTGACATCACCAGTCGATCCGCCATACTTTGAAACCCCCATTTCCGCAAAAAAAATTTTTTTCAAAAATGTGACTTGTTACCTTTCTGCACTGACCGATTCAATTACGTATTCTCTTCGTCGTTCTCGGAAACGCATTTATTCGCAGCCGTCGAGAGAGAAAAAAAACTCCGATTCGATTACCTACTGTTCGACGTTGCAAAGCTGCCTACCTACCTCGTGAAAAACACTTCATCAAGGTGTCCGCTGAGTACGCCGCCGAGTACAAAAGTACGAACACGAATATTGATGGGTGACTGGAAAGTTGGAAAGAAGTGCGAAATTTTCAGCCGAAACTTCTAGAATGCGAGTTGTAAAATTTCGCACGAAACCGGAACGTCTTCGTAGATGAAAATTTTTTACAAACGTGAATTTTTTTCTCGAAATTGAAGTTTTGGGATGTACATTTTCCAATATTGTATGCAAATTTAGGTGTTTTTTGCGACTTTACGGTGTCACGTTGTCCATTTCCAATTTTTTTTTACTGAAAATTTTACGTAATTGGATGTCTCATTTTCTATCTTTGTTCTCAAATTGGCAAAAAATTTGAAAATAAATAAATGACGCTTCATCTCGGTAAACATCTTGAAAATCTAGACGAATAAATACGTGTACCAAACAAAAGATTGAAGGAAACGAATTTTTCATTTCGTATTTTATCTATTGCCCTGTTTATTCTCCCCCGAAGTCCCGACTACTCTATATCCACCCACTCTCACCTCGAATAAGATGTATTTTTTTTCCCCTTAGCGTGTTAAATTCGTCCTTTTTCTTCGCAGTATTTACCTGTTTCAAAAAGTAAAAGAACGAAAAGTACTACAGAAAAAAGAAATGAAATAGCAATCTCTGTCGTTTTAATTATCGTGGGCTCTTGCTGGGTACACGTGGGTAAAGGACATGGTCTCGATACGCAAATTTCACGATTCGATCGACTCGTCTTCCAGGAAATATGATAGAAGAAGATATGAAAGAGGAAGATGAAGGGAGCAGCGGAGGTAATGAAAATAGGACACGATGATGGGAGAGGCGGTGGTGGAATCGATAAAGGTCGAGGATTTTCATTCCTTTCAATTAAAATGACAACTGATAACGAATAAAAATCACTATCGTCGTCGTCATAGTCTATAACATCGTCTTCATCGTCGTCGCAATGAGAACTAGTAAACTGCCATTCTATGTACGTGCTCAATTCGAAACAGCTGGAGGATGAATTGGATGGTATTGTCATCACGTCGCGTCGACAGCACCACTTATCGTGTTTTATGTATTGCTCAATTTAGTGTTGGAAAATGACGAAGTATAAAGGCGTATTTCAGGCTCATTATAAAGGAAGGTGGAAATTCTTACCAAGTACAAATCATGCTCCTGGGCCTCCAGACCCCTAAAATTGTTCAATGTTGAAAAAAATTGGAAAATTTCTCGCTGAAATATCAAAAAGGTTGAGGGGATGGAGTGATACAATCACATTAATATACCTCAAGTGCCATTTGCTTGCTTAATGGTGTATTTGCGTTTTTAATTCGTCGATGGAAAGGCCATATAACACACTCCCCGAGCCCCCTCCTCATCCTCCTCCTCCTCCTTCTAAAAAACCTACGAAGGTATAGAGAGAAATAGAGAGTGCTGCCTCAACAAAAAAAAAAAAAAAATCCGCATACAGTACAATCGTTTTACGTCAATAACCGAAGAACGAAAATCGTTGACAAAACGATTTTACTCAATATACATTACATCTACATTGTGCACAGCAGCGCTGTTTTCATATGAATTGTATGCCACTTGAATGGCCGATCAGCCGGTATATAGAAAATTGTAAGGAAAACCTACGACGACGAAGACGACGATTGTCTAGTCGCTTTTTTCCTTTTCACTACTCGTCCCCCCTCCCCTCCTATTCTCCTTTAACCCAGCCACGCGACGTTTTTCTTACCGCAGCGAACAACGCTCATAGCTCAGATATGAAAGAGTCAACCAACCGAACGAAGATCAAAAAATTAAAGAGCCTTTGAAAAGCATTCCTATTCCGCAAACGCAAAGAAATAGCAGGAAAAAAGGCGTTCGAAAAAGAGGAATTTTTATAGCCTATACCGAAATCCGCATGAATTGAATTCGACGATTTGGCGAGAATAATTTCAATGGAATCGAGGTTTTTTTTTCGACTCGCGTTGCGGCCTTTTTTCGTCGATTTGAATAAAATCATGGAGGGTTCGTCTACTTTAGGTAATCGTACTTTCTGGAACCGAGAATGTGGGTAACTGGTTTTTATTTTCGATTTATTTTTTCTTCGTGGGAGGTTTTTTTTCTGTTTTTAGATGTTTGAGGTTTGATTTTCTTTATTAAAAGCGTGGAAAAAATGATTGAGGAAGAAAATGGCGTGATGTGGCGAGGCAGTGAAGAGAATGATTTCATTTGTGGAACTTTGTAATTTAATGATTAACGATTAATGCTCACCTCTTCTAGAAGTGGAAGTTAAGAAAGAGAGAGAGAGAGGAAGACGGAGGGGGAGCAGAATTCAGGGTGTTTTTTCCCCTAAATCCTTCCTTTTTTCGAATTTTCAAATTGTAATTTTGAATAGAAATGGAGCAATGAAAAATCTCCATTTTTTTGTGAACATTGAAATAGCGAAAATTGAAAATAAAAAATAACTTCCTACCAAACACTTATTTTAAAAATTGTTAGAATCCATTTTGCATTTAGTGCTAAAAGAGCTTGAGTAATTCTTTATCATCTTAGATGTGTTTTTTTTGATAATTACGATGTTTTGCAATATTTGTTGAGGTGATTTTGTAAACATGAAATGGTGGGGGAGGGGGGTGTTTAGCCCATTTTCCAGTTTGAAAATGACCACACCTTTCAAAGTCTTTCTTTTTGGTTTTGAGATTTTGTTAGACAACCAGTTGATAAAGGAGGGGGAAAATGAGGGGGCGAGGGGGCCTGCCCATTTTTCATTTTGAAAATGACCTTCTAAAGTCCTTCTTTTTGATTTTGAGATTTCGTTAGTCAACCAGTTGATGAAGGAAGGGGTAGAGGAGGAGGTAAGAAGAGGAGGAATAAGAGAAGAGAAAAAAAGGAGGGAGAGACATCCTCATTATTTATTTATGAAAGAGGATAAAGGGTACAAAATGGAGAGGAAGTTGGGAGGAGGAAAGAGAAGAAAAGTCTGGGAGGAAGAGGGAGGAGGTAAAACACAAAGAGATGATCAGAAAAAATGAGGAGCATTGAAATGCGAAAAAAATGTGCAAAGTGTAGAAAATCCTTGAAAAATCAATCAAAGTTCCTCCAAGTTTGAAAATTTTCCAAAAAATCTGGCTTTAAACTTTTCTAGAATTTCGTAAAATTATTCGATAAAAAATATTATGCATGCAAAAAGTTATTCAAAATACCGTAGAAAATTGTTTAAATTGGAAAAGTTGTCGTAAAATTGACTAAAACGGTTAGTCAATTATGAATGTGATTTGTTGAAATGTTTCTGAAAATTTGGTGAACTTTCCCGGAGGGGGGGGGGGGGGGTGATTTTGCATAATTTTTAAACGAGTTTTTACAATTTTTCAGTTATATTTATTATGTTTTTTAAGCAAATTTTATCAACATTTTGGAAACTTTGATGACATTTTGAGTGATTTTCACGATATTTTGAACATTTTTGTAGCCCAGGTACCTATGTACTTACTTAGTTTTTATTATTTTATCAACAGTTTTCCAACATTCGAAACAGTTTTCCCGACTTGAAATATTTTCAAAATTTATTCATTTAAAGCAATAATTTTGAGTATCTCCATCTCCAATCATTTTCCTGAAATTTTCTCTTCTTCGCGTTCAAGGAATGTTGTATTAGGGGAACACTTAATTTTGTGATTGCCAACAGGTCTCTTATATTTTTCTGGAATTTTTATGGTGTTCTTGAGTCGTTTAAACAAACACCATTGATTCAAAGGCAAAAAGGTCGAGTAGAATTTTGAAAAAAAAATGCAATCAGTTATTAAAGATTTCATTTTATCGCCCCCGAAAACCGTTTTGGAGGATTTGAGGAGGAAGGAGGAGACAAAGAATCCAAATAATCAAAATTTTTGACGTCATATAAGATAATTGTATCAAACTGTATGTATTTTTTTGGTCTCTTTGATCTGCTTCTGAGAACGATATTTGGAAGCGGCAGGAAGGGAGAGGTGTATACGCTGATATTAATACATTTTCCCGAGGTATTGAATGAGGTACCCCACTCTTCGGCAGGGACTTACTTTTTTCTGAGTTTCATTCAGGAAATAACCTCGGAAAAAATCGTCGGATCATCGAATTGATTGAAAAATTCTGGGGAAAAATCTGAATCCAGATAATACGTCCGCCGCAATCAATAAAATATTATTAATCAAAAATAACCCTCGGTACAAAAACAAACCAATGTACCTTGAAAAAAAAATATAGGTATATTTATGGCCTCATCGACTATAATTTGAAAAAAATAATACCATACAAAATAACACGAAATTCTACTCGTACCTCGACTATCTCGCTCCGTTACTTTACTCAACGTTGGGTTGGGTTGGATTGGAAGAAAAAACCGACGCAATAAATTCCGTTTTAAAGCCTTTAAAAAACAATGCTGCTCTCGAGCCGATAATCTTTGCCAATCTCGATCTTCTCATCGAAGGTAAAAAAAAAAAAAATACTTACTTAAAACCACACACGGTTCGTCGAAACACTTCGTTAAACTTACCTATACCTACACGTAGGTTAGAGAGGTTCATATACGTCTACGTTGAGCTATAGCTGCTACTCGAACAACAAGAATGAGGAAAAAGAAATTTACCTCAACCCCTGCCCCCTCCTCCCCCTCGTATCCGGTATTCGTATCGTTTTTCTTTCATCGTTGTTGTGCAGAATGTTGTGTTGTTCTCTGTTGTTTTGAAGCTCGGCTCGCTCTCGCTCGATGGGTTTGTTTTCACGAGCGGAATGACGAGAGGAATGAAAAGTCAGCCTTATAATCGTGCACGGGTGTAATTGTGTATAGGTAATTCCGCCTCGTTCGTAACTAAAGCCAAGTAACAAAACTTCACCTACCTATCCGTCGCATACATCTGCCTTTTATTCTGCTGCGGATCCCTTCTTCAGACGACGATGAAGGTACACAATTAACGATAAACCGCTTAAAATCATATTACTTGTTCATTAGTCATAATCAAAGAGACTGGAAGCTTTTAAGATGGCGGTGCGGTGTGCCTATATGTACTATGTTGTAAGCTATGAAAGAACCAAGCAGGGATAGCTGAGTGTTGGATTGATGCAAAAGGGTGTACTCCCACGCTCGTGTATTTACATATGTTGTACTGTATGGGTAATATAGGTACTCGTATATCGTAATGTAGGTCATGAAATTTGGTCGTATAAAAGGTTACCGCTGCTGCCGCGATGCTATTACCGGAAAAAATTCTCGTTCCGTTGACAAACTCGTTTGCCAATAATTTAACTTCGTTACACGCTAATTTCATGTTTGGAAAACTCAGCAGTCGATCGCGATAGAATTGAGATAGAAAAAAGGCAAAATTGAGTAACTAATGAATATACCTAGTAATAGTATAGGATTAGGAATTATACCGTGTGTACCTTTTATAGTGTTTGTGTGTTGGTTTTATTACGTCACATTTTTAGAATAGGTCCGTATGTACTGCTTGGATTGGACATTCTATTCTATGCATATTTATTTATGTACATTTTGTATTTGGTACACAAGCTGAAATGTTTTCGAATATTAAAATACGACGACGACGATGGCGACATTGGCAAATGTAAAACTACCGTCGAGTACACGACATTACGACTATAGTGACTGTATCAAAAAAGGTCGGAAATTGACCGCACGATGAAAAATTCACGAGGTACGACTGCACCTTCCCTCTCTCGGTCCTCTTATGACTAAATTATGGATAATTACGCGATATTCGAATGTGTACGCTTCGACGTGTTGATAAACAATTAAGATATCTGTGTTTTATGGGATCCATCCGACTCCTCTCCACCCCCCCTCCCCTTTCTCATCAAGTTTTTGAGGTATCTGGTCATTCTGGTTTTTCAAAAATTCCTATTCGTCTGAAACAAAAAATTTGAACCCAGTTTTAGGGTCTTCAGCGGATTTTTAATGAGTAGAAATTTCCATGAATTTTACCAAAAAATGAAGTTGTTGTATCCTTGTAATTGAAATCGGAGGTTTTAATTCGGAAACATCATTTTTCTGCCAACGATTTCTTAGTTAGAAATTTTGAAAAAATTCACTGTTCTCCTGCTTTTCGAAGTGAAAATCTGAAATTCAGATCACATTCTATTCTTCACATTTTGACTTGATTTCAGTCTACTCAGCACTTTCAACTTCATTTGGAAAAATTTATAGTGGAAATTCTCATATTTTAGAAATCTGCTGAAAGCTTCGGGAGTGCTGAAAACGGCTCGAAATTGTTTTCAATCAGTTTGACGTGTCCAAAATAGAGCATTCAATCGTCAAATTTTAGTTTTTCAAGTCAATTAGGTGAAATTGTGATTTTTTTCTCATTTTTGACCCAAATATTTTGAAAAGTTGTTAAAAAAATCAAATGCACTCGTGACTTGAGCACTTGAAGTTTTGGCTGGTGATATATTTTCGCATAATCTTTCGATCCATAGCTTCATCCATTCCAAAAATTTTTGCCCTAGCTGGATTACCTCCTTCGTGAGGATGTCGAATTTCAATTTTAAAAATCTTGAAAATTGTCGACATTTTCTGAAAGTGACATCTTGACGAGTGAAAGAAAGCCGGAGAATATGGCTCGTGGCACTTATTTTTATTTTTCCAAAATTGAAATCAAGTTAGGTCTCGAAAAAAAAAAATTGACTCAGAAGTACGAATACTCGACAGTTTTTCAAGATCACTCTTTTCTTCCTTCTGAACCTCATTTTGGAAGGTCAATTTCAGGATTGGGACGAATCACGAAAAAAATAATACGAATCAGAATCACGAATTCCGAATCACTGCTCAAAAAAAAAGGGATTCAAATCAGTGATTCGTGATTCGTTGAGTTAAGAATCACGAATCATGATTCGTTAAAAAGTTATTCAATTCACGCAATTTTTGTATCATTTTGATTCTATTGCTTCTTTATCTTTGTGTTTGTGAATTAAAATTTCCAAGATATGCCCATTTTCCCCTTCCTCTGTAATTTTTCGTCGGATTGCATTATTTCAAAATTTTTTGAAAATTACCAAAAAAATGATTTTACGAAAATTGCGTAAAACAATAGGAGTAAAAATTAATGACATGACATGCGTATCTTGGATTTTGAGAAAAAAAATCATAAAAATTGCGTAGATTTTTGAAAATTTTTGATAAAATTTATCAAATATGAAATATTATTAAATTGGAATGAAATTTGGTAAGAATTTCATGAAATTTCACGCAAAAAAACCTTGTATAATGAGTATAAAAGTGACTGAAAATTGTCAAGAATTGCTTGAAATATCACTTCAAAAGAATGCCTAAGCTATCTCAAAATTTTATATGTAATAAATTTTGCCAAATTTGAAAAAAACAAGAATTTTTGACATTTTTTACAAAAGCAGGACTTTTCTGAAAATGTTGACTGAAACTAGTCTTTTTTCCCACCTTGCAAAAAAAAAAAAGATTTTTGACTCAAATTAGGACTTTTTGAGAATTTTGGAAAAGGGACAATTTTGGAAACAACTGAATTTTTTTTGACAATTTTTCAAAAATGAGGTTTTTTTTAGCAATTTTAGCAGAAATGAAACTTTTTTGGAAATTTTGACGAACTAAGACTTTTTTGACAAATTTGCAAAAGTAGAACTTTTTTCCAATAATGTAGAGAACAAGGAGCAAAAAAATTATTCGTGAGCATGATTCATGGCTCATAAGTTATATTATAAGAATAAGTAATTATGAATCATGAATGACGTCTAAAAAAAATGATATAAATCAAATCACTACATCTTCGAATTACTCCCAATCTTTTGGTCGTAATAAAGCCATTTTTGATTTTTTTTTAAATGCAGAAATATAAGTACATAGAAATTGTCGAAGAATCGTGAAATAATTTATTCTTTTTTTTTTTACAAAATCCCTTTAGGGAATTTGGAGATCTTAAAAATTATAAAAGATGAAAAAATATTTAAAAAGCCATAATAATTGTTCAAAATTTGGAAAATTTTTGATATACTTAGGTAATCATAAAAATACTATAAATAAAAATAGCCGGCGCATCACAAAAATCATTCAAAATATCATTCAAGATTTCACAAAAATGTTAAAATTTGCTCAAAAATCAAAATTCAATAAAAATAAGTAGGTAGCTGAAAATTTGGTAAAACTTGTTCAAAAATATTGTAAAATCAATAAATTTTTCGATAAATAATCAAATGTCCTGGATAGTTTAACATAATTCTGTTACATTCATTTGTAAAATAATTATTTTTATGGACTCCACAACATTTTTTTCTGTTAAGAAAAAATTCGTTAAAATGTTGAACAGCTTTTATGTCCAATATTTTGCGTGATATTAATTTTCATTACTATATTTCAAACGACGACTCCTCAATTACGTTCTAAAATCATATCAAAAGTTAATTTTAGCCCATCATATTCTTGAATAAGCCACTTTTGACGTTCTGTCCATCCCATTAAATACTAGAGTTAGTCAAACGCTCGTTTGAGATCAGTTTTCGTTGCAATTTCGATTTGCTCCTTCAAGATGCCGTAATAGGCAACATGTTTATCTCGTGTTTTCTCCTGACGGCTGACAGTCGTTTGATGTATTCAAATTTTGCTGTGTGACATTCGCGTATGATTTTTTGATAGGTTTCTAAACGCCTTGTCGAGTTCTTTTTTCATGCTTTCGTCAATTCAATCTTCAACCTTTGTAAAAAAAAAAAAAAAAAAAAAAAAAGTAAAAGCTGTTTTTCATTTAACTTGTAATCAAGAAAATGAAATAAGAAACATTAAATGAAATGAAAAAAATGCATTCCCAGGTATATCTCTGTAAGATTCCCTGGTTTTCTGCCTAATCCTTCTTACTTAAGATGTAGAATTCAATTTCGAACTTGATAAAAATTTCTCATCAGGAGATGGACGAGGTAGGGGTAAGGAAAGATTTTCGCTCCTCTATCGCGGATTATTTTTCAAACTGCGGAAAATCTCGTCGACTTTTCAAAACTACAGCACATCGCTGAGACGTCGCGATAAGTGCACTTTTATTGTATTTGGAAAAATAAACTCGAAACGATTTCAAATGAAGTACGTACTACGTACAATAAGTTCGAGCTTTGCCACCTCAGTGCATTCTTAATACTCCGTTTATCCCTTTCTTGGATTTTACTTTGTCTTTTGCGAATGAATTAAAGTTGAGTGAAAAAAAAGAGCATCTCTACCTTGTTGTACCGATGATGCAGTGTGCTGCAGAAGATGAGTACAAACTAAGTATTACGCTTCGTGAATTTATATAAGGATGTATTTTGAAAGAAACGACGAAAGAATAACATTGAATTTATTATTATGAGGGTTCAGGTGCCGGTGGAGGTGAAACTTTATTCTTATTGTACAATCGAAAGATTATAAGGGCGAGAATCAACTCAGACGTGTCGATTACTCTGACGTTATTATCTCGCGACGACGACGTTTCGACGTTCACTTCTCATTGTCGAAATGTACGAATACTGTTGTGAGGTGTGAGGGTAACTGATGTGTATTGATTGATATCATCTTAGTCTAGGACTGAGGAGAGCAGATAATGATGATGACGTTGATGAAGAACGGCTGCAGCAGGATGGCAAAATGGCAGGAAAATGTTGACTGTGGGATGAGACGACGAAAATGACGTTATTGTGACGTTTTTATGGCGTATACGAAGCTCTAGAGTTACTGGGATAGGTAAATTGTACTCGAAGGTGAAATTTTCATCGCTTTGTACGTCTTGTACTACACGAATTTATACGACATTTAGTGACAAGATGACTGTGGCTTTTTTTACCGCCGCATTGGCAGCTCGATAGGTTAAATATTATGAAGATGTGCATAATACGAGTACACGAGTAGTATACATTGTATATTATGATAGACGTGTGTCGGCGGCCTTTATCTGCTCGATACACGATGAAGATGGTGGCGAGAATTTCCTAAATGTAATAATAGAGAAAATTGATCCGAAGCATCTCTCATCGACACGAGAGCACTAGAACAGGGCAAGGCAGAAGAAAGAAGAGCAGACACGTCGAGTGTGTATTACGTTACCTATTCGTGAAACGTCAAATTTTATCCAAATCATAAGAGTTACGAGACTCGTTTTTTTTTTCACCATCACCATCACCTATAATATTGCGAAAATACGTACCTACTCATTGTAGGAAACGTTATTCGACGTGAATCGAACACGTGATGAAAGCAAAGCTCTAGCAGATGGGAGATGTGCAGAGAAGAGCAGTATGAAACGAACATTACGCTATCAACGCCCAGAAAATGATGGCTGATTTAATGAAAAGGGCTTGTAAGGGGATCTATACGAGTATGTATAGAGATCGACGTTGTGTTGTGTGGGTTTTTTTAAATAAACGAGCCCAGGAAGAAGAGTAGAGTATAACGTAAAAAGCATCCAAAAAAATAATACGACCTTTGTGGATTTTGTCGACGAGTTTCGTTATACGTACGTGACGCAATGTGATCAGAGTAAAGATATAGGAGTTCATCTAGAGTGTGTAAAAATGCCAAGTGGAAAGTATACGCTATGTTTTTATGTATGGTAAGGTACGGGTATATAGTATTTGGTGTTGTGGACGAGCGACGTGGGATATTGCTTTGTTTTACTCATACCGGTAGGTATTTGGTGGCAGAATGGACTTTATTGAAATTTACCCTCGAAATTAGGGGTACCCAACTGGCTGTATTGTATCCACCTACACCTACACGTATAAATTTATTTCGGATCGAATTTTCTTCGATGTGGGAATTTTTTTTCCTCTTTGCTACCTTCTTCGATGATTCGTTCGACGAGGGTGGGTTTTGTTTTCAGTGTGCAGATTTACGTAAAATGTGAGGGAGGCGATTAGACGCGGATTATTGGAAATTCAATTCGAATTTTCGCTTATCTCTGTTCATATCCGGATATTATAAACGGTGCTTAAGGATTTGAGATTTTTGAAAGTGCTCGTGTATTTTTATGCATCAGATAAGGTGAATTCTGAATGAAAAAATTGGCTTCATTCTTGTTAAAATGTCCGTGAGACGATGTAATTTTTTTTTAGTCTTGGTTTTTGAAAAGGGTGGGGTGGGGAAAGGGTAAAGATTTTGGGCAAATTTCGTTCAGTTTGTCATCCATGACATAGAGTCCATTGGGTCATTTCACCTGAATTCGACCAACGTTTCTGAATCATATTGTGCTTCGATTTCAGTCAAATTTTTTTTACAATGTCTACCCACTCAATGAGAGTAAGAAACCCGCAATCAGTTTGGCCCCTGCCCTCTCATGGGGTGGGTGAGGACTGAGGAGGCTTCAATTATTTTCACATTGTCTCGAGATACTCAACTTCAGTAGCGCATACCACCAAAACTATGATACTTTGATCTAAACTGATTTCACAGTTCGAAAAGGTATTGCATTTTGAACTTTTTAAGTATTTTGAAATTTTCAAAAGTTGAAAGTTGAAGTTTCAAATTGAAAGTTCATATTTCAAAATGACGCTGTAAGTGGGAGATGCCATTTAAAATTCTGAAAAAATTTCCATTGATGTACCTTTTGATGTTTTTTCGAAATATTCAATTTTCGAGATTGGATATTTTAATGGAGGGGGAGCGCCCCTCCCCCAAATTTGGGCAAAACTTTCGAAAAAAAATCTGGGGCATGTGATACATCGAATTCTATGTTTTTGGTGACGCTGAACACGAATATAACGTCAGATTTTTGAGTGGGCCCCATCCATGGCCCCCAGCACCTCCCTAAAGGGGGTAAAAGTAAAAAAAAAATGGTTGCATTCGTATGACACATGAAATATGTAGTATGTATGTTTTTGATATCGCTGAACTCGAATTTGGGCCTTAGTTTTTCAAATTTTAATCAAGTCTAACTGTTTGTCAAGAGTAGGAAAATGTTGAATGAATTAGATTTAAAACATCGCATCGATGGATTTTTTTTATGCCTTGATTTTTTAGGTATAGGCAAACCATGTATCAGAATATATTTTGCGAATTCTGAGAAAAAAATTTGAAAGAAGGTGTATCGAGAAGTAGATTTTTCTAGTTCACAGTAAATCCTCCTCTTCTTCGCGAAATTTTCCTAAAAAATGACCAAATCTCGAATATTTTTGGAACCAGTGTAGAGAAGGAGGTAAATCGGAATTCCGTTTCGTAATAGGATACCCAGTTGATCATGTGATTAATTTTTTCATCAATATCTATCAGTCTTATTCGGGCGAATTAAAATTACGTTCATCGTATCAGGAATACTTAGAAATGTTATCGCGAAAAGATAAATATGTGTCAGAAGTTATAGGTAATTTATTTGATTTAGCGTTAGCTTATAATTAAAAACCGATTAGTTAAAACATGCTCGTAAAATAGATTTATTTATTCAAGTTCTTTTTTTTTCAAAGAATCGCAGTAAAATTACACGTACTCGTACATTTGTGGATATTTTCCAAGTTTTTTTTTTCGCTGAGAAATTTTTTACCCTGCGTCGAGGTTTTTTTTTCAAGTTTTCAATTTTGATCAGCGTCAGCGAGCGACTGAATGAATTATACGCTGTTTTCGCTTCACTTTTAGAACGCGTCTGAATTTTCAGATGATGTTTATATTGATTTCTCGAATTTTGGTAAATTTCCAAAATTTCATTAATAACCAAATTACCAACGAAGTCGGTTCGGGCTTATTTGACCATGACCTCTGCATCGGTGTTCGTGTGTTTCCGATGCGAAAGTTTCCTAGAGACAAGGGATTGGGGGGAGGTTAAGGGGATGTCGATATCGACGACTTGGTAATTTGAGAACCGAAATTTCGTCCGAATTTCAGGAAATTAATAGAAGAAGACTCGAGATTCATGTCTGCGTCCTTCGTTTTAATTTTCAAAGGTTCGTCTTACTTACTGGGGTACTTGAAATTCTGACAATATCCGCCATAGGTACCGGGTACGCCATCCGCCGAAAGGGATATTTTATATCTTGTGATGTGTTTTTTTTTCTTAGAAATTAGATTATTGAAATGAGAATGGTCAAGTTTCGGGCTTTCGACCACGTTCACTTCTAAATCTGAAGCGTGCGAATAATTTTGATAAATTGAGAACGTTTTACTGAAGATGTGGTAATTTATTTATTTGATCAGTGAAAAGATCATTCATTTGGAGTGATTTTTCTTTCTGAAAAGTTCCAATTTTATTCATGCGTATTTGTAAAAATCCCCCCGGCCCCTCAAACACCGATTGATCTCCATTTACAGAGCTTCCAATCAAATATTATGAGGGGAAAAAATCAAAAAATGAAAGTCAACTAAGATTTTTAAAAAAAAAAATTTAAAATTTATCACGTATAAAAAATTGAGAGTTTTCAATTTCTGCGTCGGAATTACTTTTAACATCCGCCTTTTCCAAGATTCCACCCTCTCTTCGACACTGAAAGATCTTTTTTTTGTAAGTGGCCAAATGTAGACGTGAATAAGATTGAAATTTTATTCATCTACACTTCAATTTCATTTTGCAGATAATTTTTGAAAAAATGTTCACCCTCCCCTTTCATTTTTGGTAGGTAGGTAGGTACCTATTTATATGTTTTTTTCTTCATTTTTTCAAATTTGAGGTCGCTATGAACGGAAACCAATAGTACGATGAAGACAGCCGGGGGGGGGGTCTTTTTTTGAAAATGGGCTTATTTAGAGTAATTCTGACTCAAAAATGATCAAATTTTGGAAAAATGTATCTTTTTTGTTCAAATTTGTAGAACTGTATATGGAAAAAGACTAGCATTATTGAGCCACCTCATACGTAACGTATAAATTGAAATTTTTTAAAGAAAATTTGACCGATTTTTGTATTATATTATGAGAAGGAGACATTGCTTGGTAAGAGGGGAGGGAGGGAGGGAGGGAGGGAGGGAGGGAGAGAGGGATGGGGTAGAATACGAAGTGCGCATTTAAAAGAATTTTGACGTCAAAATTGGAGATTTTTAAAAAAAGTTCTCGAGACATTTTTTTGATTTTTTCGAACTTCTGTGAGGTTTTGAGAGGCACTTGACATCCCTGTTTTGGAACGGGGGGGGGGGGAATCAGAAAATGTATAATTTTCTCATAATTATAAAATTTAATAACTTTGGGAACCGATCTATAAAAGAGCAAAATGAAGATTATCCTCATTTTTGAATCGCAAAAAACACTGTCGAAATCGCGCATTTTGAATACTTTCTCCTCAAAACGGAGAGAGGCAGTGAAAAAATACTGCCAGTTATGTTTTTGATGTCAAATAATTAATATTTCGTAAATTTTTCGAGCTAATTAAGGTTATAACATGAATGTCAAATTTTGATCAGGGGTGCCAAACGTTGATCAGCCTTTATTATTGATCTTGATCTCTGACGTTAAACGGTTGATAAGGTGACCCAAAGTTTGGCACCTTGTCTTGCACATAAAATCTTTTTTCAGTGACGTTTTCACCCCCCCCCCCCCTCCCTCCCCCATACGTCCATCAAAAAAATAAATAAGAGTTGATAGTTTTTAAAACGTCTATTTCAATTTTTAATGATTTTTCAAATTAATTTCAGAATATAGTCGAATCAGAGGGAAGGGTGAAATTTTCATCTGATACTTGAACCAATTTTTTAAGTCCTACAATAATACGACTTTCTCCCCCCCCCCCATCTGACCCCTCGTATGGATCAACGATCGGGAAAAAGGGACAAACAATGAAAAAAATTGAAAATCTGCGAAGCTCTTTCCTCCCAATTGAAATATTATATGTTGTTTGCTTGGTACATACTCGTATAATACTGTTTGTCACGTCACTCATTCGACGAACGACGATTCTGTGAAGTTGTATCAAATCTCCATAAATTTGGCGTGCCTAAGTAGAAATACCTACGTCTTGGAACATTGGCAGCATCTTTGAAGATTTTTTAGACGGTTTTTCCAAGTACGAGTGTTCCAGTTTTGTCGAAATCGCAGAATGAAAGCGAAAAAAGAAGTTGACCTTTAGTTCTATTCTCTTATCATTCCATTAAATCGTTTATAAAATTTACACGGCGATGAAGAAATTAGTATTCAAAAATTTCATACTTTTCTTCTGATTCATTTTCGCAGGAATACTCGTATGCTTCATTATTTATTTATCATCTACTGTTGTAAGTTCTCATTTTGCTGCGAAGAAAGTTTCTGCACCTTTTCTGTATCTGGCATTTTTCAAATTCATCAAATTTTCGAGTACCTACTTGCTAATTGATTGATATCCGTGTTTTTCTGCTAAAGTTTCTTATCGTCTTGTTTGAAGGGTGGGAGCATTCTACGCATGAATCACTCCGATTGTGTATCAACAAACTGTATTACGATTCATGGAAAGTACATTTTAAATTCATCATCCTGTTATAAATGTACAATGCACATGGACCCACGCTTCCTTATGTCGTATTTCTGCGGAGATATTTTGTAACGAATTCCGACATTAGTATGAATAGGACGACTAATGCGAGTTGCATTTCATTATTGAAAATCGCTTAAACGACCTTAAATCTTCGCTCGCTTAATCTCATACATATACAACGTCGTCGTATGTACTTACCTACGTATGCAGAATATAAAATTCCAATCTTGTAATACTCGTAATTAGTTGATATGTCGACGACGACGACGAGGAGGCAATTCCTCGTAAATCTACTCCAACGTAATCCTGGTTGAGAAACTAGACGACGTAGCATCAAAGCAAAGGGAATAAAAAAAGCAGGATGAGTAGACGAAGCGAAGGGGTAAAGATAAAAGGAGCTTAATATACAGACTAGTCTGACGTACGACTGCTCTAAAACCACACACACACATCGCACATTTTGGCTTGGCATCCAAACTAGAGATCGTAAATTTCGAAATTTTTTTCCCATTCATTTATTTACGAGCTACGTTAGGTTAGACTTTCATTCACAATTTCGTTTTTTCTTTCTTTAATACTCGTATACGTCCTTCTTTCAAGATGTACGTATTTCTTTGAATCGCCCATGTAATGACGAATTCACGTATCCGAAGTCTGGTACTCGTACAACATGTGACCGAAAGTACTGTATTGTAGTGTACGTGACAATTAAACGTAAGCTAGGACCTTTTTTTCTTCGATACAGGAGCCCTCCTCCCCTCCTCCTCTTTCCCTACTCAGTTAATGGAATACCGAAAGAAATAAAAAATCCCGCAATGTAATTTTTTTTTCGTCGAAATACTCGTACGTAGGTTCTATTGAAGTGTATATTCGGATATACTTGAAGAAAAAAACCAAGCTCTAAATATGGCTTTAGCGTCGCGTCTCAGGCATTTTCTCCCCCTTCTCGCCTTCTTCGTCTATATTTTCGCAACTCGTAAAATAATCCGACGCAACGCAGAAGCTGCAACCTAACGAAGGAGAAAAATTTTTTCACCGTCGTCGTAGTAGTCGTCAAACAGAGCCAAAAAATATAGCTTCGAAAACGCTGGAAATTGCTAAACTTTACAGCCATATTTCTGTAGGTATTTTTTTTTCACCCTGCATGGCTGTTGTTTAGTAGCGTGAAATAAAATGTGGCAAAAGAGCGAAAAAAAATATATCCAGACCAGAAGCAAAAGCTAACCGAAAGTTGGTCGGCGCGAATAGAAATCCGTAGCTAAAGCTGTTCATTCGCTTCACCCCCCTCCCCCTTCCAGATGCTACCTGACGCGGTCGTTTACTTTACTAGGCTATTAGTCAGGGCTGTTTGTGTCGGGGATCTGGGTACACCACATGTAGTAAGAGGGGGAGGGGGGATATATACGCGATTTAAATAGTAATAGAAAAATTTTTCATTACGGTAAAAACATTTTTTTTTCGCTCTCCTCGATGTACTTTATCAAGGTTTTTTCCTGCTTTTTTGCTCGTAACTTTTGCACGAAGAGTTTGTGTTTGTGTGTTGAACTTTTGAAAAAGATGAAATAACGGTACCATTCGCTCGACTTTGAACGTGTAGTGGTAGTATATACGAGTACAATTTGGTAGGTATATCCTCGGTGTGTTTTTTTAAGTTGGAACCCCACTCAACTTGCCGTTTGTTGTCGGGGTTGGTGGAAAAATTACGTAAATTGCACGAGGGGGTTTTCATTTAATGGCGCTGAAATGTTGCTGGTGTTTGTTATTAGATAAAGAGAAGAGTTCTGTATCAGCAATGTCGATTCCGCCGAACGCTGCGAATTGTTTATTCCTCGAGGTTATTTTTAAGTAGATGTGGATGGGAGGCTGAGCAGGTGCAGGTGGTACGAGAGACGTTGCAGTGCTTTTTTTTTTGCTTTGCTGTAAGGGTGGAAATTGGAGAATTTTTCGTTGCGTTGTAGGTATTTTGTAGGGGTGTGTTTTTTTTTTCAACGTCGAGGAGTTTGGATGGATTTTTTTGAGTATTATTTGCGAGTTTGTGTGTGGGATTTAAATAGAAACGAAGGTATAATTATGGTTATGTTGAGATGATTAAATTATGGTTTTAGAATATTGCATCGGTATACGCTGGTTATAATTTTAATCGATATAAGTACCTTATGTATTTGCAGCATATGTGACTAATAAAGAATTTCTTTTTTTTTCTGTTCTAGGTGAGTGTTTCCTGATCATAATGATTTAATTTTATGAAGAAAATGGAAGGGTAAGTTGATAAAAAAAATTTTCTGAGAACAAAAATATGAAGGATGAGGATTGAGGAACATGTGGTAAATCAAACTGGAAATTTTCAATTCAACAGAAGGTCAAAAGAATGCTCAAAAAAAGTAATATTTTTGAGTATCTGACACGAGCAAAGACTATTTTTTAGAGTTACGTAGTACCTACATTGATGTCTTGTGACTTTTTTAAAAATTTTCTGAGAATTTTTATTAGAATTTGGTCCCCTTGAAATGCGTGCTCGTGCAGGACTGGAGGGTGTTCTTTTTTAAAGGACGAGGAAGGTTTCAAAATGCAAGGGTACAGTTCTTAAACATCTGGATCGATGTTTTGAAAAATGTCAAATCTTTAAAGCGAAGATACTCGAGAAATGAGCAGTTGAAATGGAAGAGGAAAGCAAGTTATTGATTAGATAGTTCGAGATTTTCAGGATTTAAAGCTAGAAAATTTTAAAATAGACAATTTTATAAATCTTACGATTTGAAGATAAAACTGAACTGGTCCATTTCCATCCAATTTTTGTCTCTCCTTTTTCCTACCATCCTTTCACTCCGAAAATTCGCATTGAAAAATGGCTAAAGAGAAGTTACTGTTGTTTAAAATACTTAGTGCAGATCTTTTGATAATCGTTTTGTAAAAACAAATATGTATTTATCCAAATTTTTAATGAATTTTATTGAATTTTTTTCATCAAGTTACCTGGAAAATTACTGGAAATTTCATAAAAGTTACGTATTGAAAATTTCAGAAAAATTGTTGAAAATTTCGAAAAAGTTGTGTTAAAATAATTATTGGAAAACTTTCATAAATATTGGTGAAATTTGGCTGGAGAGGGTCAAAAATTTTATTGAAATCATGAAAAATATGTCGAAAATTAGTACTTTGTTGATCAAAAAATGATTGAAAATGCTTTAAAACCTCAAGTAAGGTTTCAGGAAATTATATTAAAATAATGTAAAAATGATTCGAAATCAGAAAAAATTGTTCAAATGTTGGCAAAAACTTTTCAAAAACTGTCGACAAAAATATTTTCAAGCTGAATATATTTGCCTATTTTATCGTAATATTGTAAAAATAACTGAATTCGTCTGAAAATTGAATCATTTGAAAATTTTGTTTCAATTTTTATGCCAATTTGAAATATTCTGCGAATTTTTTGCCAACTTCATTTCACGCTTCTTTCAGTATTTTTTTTTTTGGTTGATGTTTTGAAAGATGCTGTCTCGGCACTTATATTTTTTCCAAAGTCGATTTTTAAAGATCGATAATGTAATTTTATTCTATTTTTTCTTCTTTTGAAAGATAAAATTATGAATTTTTGTGCTGTAATTGAATTTTTTTGTAAACTGGTCTATTATTCAAAAAATTCATTTTATTTTTTTCAATTTCTTTTCAATTAAAAAATGAATTTGAAAATGCTGTCGATCGGTACGAGTTTTTGGTTTTTAACTTTCCACTTTTCGTTTTCATTATTCATTTTTTTGGGGGGTTTTTGGGTTTTTCTGTTTTCATTTTCAGATTTTTTTCTGCTTTGGTTGGTTTGTGTTTTTTTTTGTATCTAATTTTTGTTGAGTTTCGAGTTTTATTCATGTTTTTTGTGAACAGTTTCTGTTTTTTAGAGGTTTTTGGTGTTTTTGGTTTTCGTCATTAATTTTTTTTTTGATTTTTCAGTTTTCATGTTATTTTTATTATTTTTTTGGTTTTTAGTTTTCGTTTTTAAATTTTTTTGGGGCTCTCAGTTTTTATGTTTATATTTTTTGAGGTTTTCAGTTTTGTTTCTATGTATTTTTTGTTCTTGTTTTTCATTTTTTTTAGTGTCCACTTTTTGTATTTTTTTGTATGTTTGATTTCCTGTGGTTTTCTTTTTATAGCTTTTGGTTTTCTAGTTTAATTTTTATGTCAAGGTTTTTGCTTTGGTTTTATTGTCAAGGTTTTGCTTTGGTTTTTATTTTTAGTTTGTTCAAGTTTTCAGTTTTCGTCATCTTTTTTGTTTTTCTGAACTCGATTTAGCTGGTGTTTATACCATCAATAAATCCTGTTTTCCCCTATCTTTTTTTCGAAAGGCTTGACCCAACTGAAGGCATTTTCCCTCAATTTAGGGGGGGGGGGGGTGTAGATTTGGTCAAGGTAAGTGTAAGTGAAACCAAAAATCATGAGGTTGAAAATCGTGGTTTTCTCTAGAGTTGACATGGAACGATTCTTGTACCAAAATATGTATTTGATGGATTCGCAATGTCAGAAGAAAAATCATCTTTCTTCGGGCCAAAGTCTGAGCGAAACCTCAATAGTTTTATTAATTTTAGCTTTAGGAAATTTGAAAAAATCTCAACATTTATTATAAAAGTCGCTCATTTTGCATTCTGGAGAGAATGTTGAGCTACCTAGTACCTATATTGAAAACAATAACACTTTTTAAATCCTCATTTTAGAAATATCTCATTTTCAGAAAGTTTTGTGCCCAATTCAGGAACAAAATTGAAACAATATCAGGATTTTTGCTCAGGCACTATGAAAAGCTGCTGATATTTTTGCTGAATCATCTACGTGGTCAAAAGACAGAGCAACAATTTTCTTAATCTCTTAGACAAAAATTCATCCCAAAAATTTTTGAATTTGAAAAAAGAGCTCTGCTGCTCGTTCTGCTCGTCTCTGTGCTTGTAGATAGGCTTTGAATGATTACGAATGGTGAGATTTCAGCTTCGAGATCTCTGGTTTCTGAAAATAGCTCAATATCATTTCACACGAAAAACGTGTTGCAATTTGCATAATGCAGTCCATTCGCGGAACGGAATGAGGCGGTGGAATTTAGTCTATCTGTCTCTTTCTGTTTTGAACCCCCCTCACCTTCCCCCAGGTTCTAATAGAAAAAAAACTGATCACTTCTGTTGAATTCGTTCGTTCATTAGTCATCTTGTTATAAATTATATTGCTCGAGTTAGTTGGTATACTGCGGGTAGACAGGTTCGTATAATAAATGAATTAATTTTCGATGTAAAATTCGGGGAATACCTTCCTCTTCTTCGTCGTCGTCGTCGTCATCGTCGTCATTGCTAAATCATATTCAAGTATTCCAAGGTCGTCGTAGACTAAATTGAGCAAATTCTCATAGCGTACCCTTACCCCGCTCAGCTCACAACTCTGCAGGTCTTGTGGCATGGCACGGCGATGATGGTGGTGGGCTTGGGCATCATCGATGACAAAACCCCATACTCCTTTGCCACACGTCCGCGATTCCGTATCCATCCATGTCCGCAGCCTCTCTGGTTCTTTCTTTCATCTGTCACGCCGCATTGCCGCTTCGGTTTCGGTTTCGTAAACTATATTACAAAGTATTTGCGTATGTATAGATTTAGTACCTACTATACGTACAATGTTGAGAGGTATACACGATATACGGTATCCGTATAGACGAGTATACCGCACACATGGACCGCATTGTTTTACATCTCTGTCGTATATTTGCTGACACCGACACCGAGTGGAACGTGCGGTTGGGGAGATGGAGAATGAGGAGAGAGGTTTTGTATCGCGGTTTCATTGTCGTATTAATTATTCGTATTATTTCGAGGTTACTAATACTATAGTACAACACTCGAGAGCAGTGTGTACGTTGGTGTTAGAATGGTTGTCGTCTTTGTCGTCGTGTTGTGATGCTGATAGCTTACTTATTTACATGTCGTTGGCATATCTGCACTATACAATACAGAAATCATCGAAGCGCGAGCGTTCTTTTACACATTTTGTCTTCGTAGTACGATTCAAAACGGTCGTGCGGTTTTGAATTATTGTACCCGATGAATGAATGAATAGTCAGGTAGCACATACGAGTACGTAAAGGTACCGCGAGAATGATATTGGCTGTTGCTAAGTATGCAGTGTGTACTGTGTAGAGTGTGTATTTTATTGCGTAGGTAATCGAAGCACATTGAAAATTGAATGAATCTTTACCTCGCGAATATGTTTGCTCTAAAAGCTCAACAAACACAGATACTGTATGGTATGGTACATCCCCAACCAAAGGTACACGATACACGCACATCGCACGTTCGAAAGTACCTAGGAATATTTTCTGAGCCATTCCTTCGAGATTTCTCGTTCTCGTCGTCGTCTTCGTTGTCATCATCGTGCAATCAATTTAATATTACGAAAGTATATAAACTACGTATACATATAGGTAGGCAAAGAGGTAGAATACGTACGATTACGTACCCACGTACATCGCGATAAAGCTCGCGCCTCGTGCTCGCGTCTTACGTTTAAAAAACCTCATCTTGTGTGGAAAAGTTTTGCCGCGTCAAATAATCCTTCTTTCTGCCTAATGCCTGCCTTGCTGCGTCGTCCCAACTTCGATTTCTTCTTACGTATTCTATGTATTTCTCTCTCTCTCGGCGTTGTATGGGAATTTGATTTTATAGTTTATGTTCTGCCTCTCGAGAAAATATATTTAAAACTCGGAAATTTTCATCGCTTAGTTCGACGACTATGGATAGGTGAAGATGTATACTCGTATATACGATGTAGACGAGGAGGGAAATAAAATAAAGTTTATCGATGATGCTACCGATGGATATGGATCCGTGCGAGCTTGTCACTCGGTCTCTCTATGAACGTACGTAAGATATTGAGGCTTCTGCTTGGCTAAATCTTCTCGGTAATAGAATTTTTCATTATACGTATACGATTACGATACGCGATGTTAGGGGCGGAAAAGCGTGTTTTGTTGGTGTTTGTTTGGTTGTTGGTAATCGTTAATGTAGAAAACTTTGATGAGTAGAATTTTAGAATGTGCAGGAAAAGTTTCTCGATGAAGCATTATACTTATACGTATCCATCTAGTAGGTAGTCTATACTCGACTCTGTGGTGTGTGTATTACTGTAGTACTCGTATGTTTAAATTGGAACACGGTTCATTTTATTTTCTTTCCGTATGACGATGTGATGGCCATGCTTGCACAGGTGTGAGTATAGCTTTGGTTTGCCTATCGAGAGGTTTGTAATGGGCGAAGTTTTACTCGCTCATTACAGCAACGTGTATCCGGAAAAATTTCGTGTTGGTTAAGTATTTTTTTTTTTCATTTCTTGGATTGAAAATTTTAAACTTTGTCCCCCCCCCCAAGTAATCTAAAAAATCTGGAGAAGACTTTCTTTTAAGAAATGTTCGGAGAGTAATTAAAAATACACGTATGTAAGTTGATAAAAGTCGTCTAAAAAGAATTTGTTTTAAAAATTTTTTCTTTCGAAAAATGTTCGAAGCATGCTCAAATTATGATTTTGTTGATTAGTTTAAAAATTTAAATCTATGTATTCTAATGTATATAACTACTGCAGACGCTAAAAGCCTAGATGTTGGGCGTCTTTAAATAAACATTTTTTCATTCATTCATTATTGTGAAAAATGATCTAAAAAATTGTCTAAAATCAAGGTTCTAGCAGATCATCAAAGTCATCATTTTGGACTGTAGGTTATGGAAGTCGTCAAAAAGTCGTCCTTTCGGCCAAAAATTGAACATAATTACCAAAAAGTAATCAAATACACACTCTCAAAATTAAATGATAATTTGTCAGAGATGCGGAAATCGTTATAAAAATTATTGGTGAATTGACACCCCCCCCCTCCTAGCAAATTTATTGTTTTTAGTTTGAATTGTTTGAAAATTGATGAAACATTGTAATAAAATTGAGAAAAATATCCTAAAAATGCTTAGTTAAGTATGAAAAAAAATGGTGCAAAATTACAAAAAATTGATGAAATTTGAAATGAGGGTAAATCGTGAAAAAATCGCATAGAGATAGAGAGTAACAAAAACCGTAAAATTATCACAAAACCAAAAAATTGATAAAATTTCAGTGGTAATAGTGACATCAATGCTAAAAATGTTGATGACGCGATGGAATTTTTTCATAAATTTTTTCTGCGATCAGTGCGAAAAATTCTACTCACAAAAATCACCCATCAGAGTTGAATTCAAATCTGCGTAATTTTTCAGAAAAGGTCGTTCAAAAATGGAAATTTGATCATCCAAAAGTCATCAAAAGGTCATCTTTTTTCATTTTTAGATTTAGTGGACACCTTGAAAATATAGAGAAAATGTCTCAAAATAGGTACCTATTCAAGAAAATAATAATTTGAAAATTCATTTCAAAAAATACCCTCAAGAACATTTATCAAGAAAATGAAAAAATTATGGAGTGAATTATGACTCATGAGTTATTATTCGAAAAAATACTCTTCGAAGCTTTGCAGGATGTTTCAATATTATTTTCAAGAGATTCATTTTTAAAGGCCAAATTTTCTTCTCTGAAAGATATTTAATGGTTTAGGTGAAAATGAAAAAGGAGCAAGGGAAAGCGGGTGACGATGTACATTTTTTAGAATCATTTTAAGAATCTTTTTCTGAAGAGAAGGTTACGAGACACATTCTAAATTTTTTTTTTTCTAAAAAATGAAAATTAAACTGTCGATGAAGTCAGTTCAAAATTGATTTACTCGTTTTCAAAATTCCAAAACTACCTATTCAAAATTATACCTATAGAGGCAAACACATTTTGGAAATTTAGAGCAACCAACCCAAATTTGGAAATTTCAAATCAACTTCACCTCTTCAGTTTTAAAGAAAGGCAGTACATTACTGATTAATTTTTTCAAACGGAGCGTTATAGAGATAAAAAGCTTAAAGTTGGAGGTTACCCGAATTTTTTCCAATTTTATGAAATTTTTAGGCTTATTGCGAGAGCTCTACAAGAAAGCTCATATCAAAAAACCCAATTTAAAATTTGAAATAAGCACCTTTGAAACTCCAAAAAACCACAGGTCACGCAAATTTTTCGAATATTTTTTAAGGGCTTATTGTGAGGTACACAGGGGCTTGTATCGTTCAAAAATGTAAGCTGAAATTTGAAATAATCACCTTTGAAAACTTGGAAAACCCGCAGGTCTGGCAAATTTTTCAATTATTGTGACATTTGAGGGCTTATTGTGAGTATTGTGAGTTCTAGGTGGCTTGTAAGTATCGAAAAAGTTTGTTGAAATTTGAAATCAGTGCATTCGAAGACACGACAAACGATGTGTCAAATGATATTTATATATTCTTTCAAAATATGGATTAAACGGGGCGGGGGGGTTGCGTTATCACTAGAAAAAGCCAAGTGCTGGGTAAAAAAGTGCGTGGTAGAATGTTGCGTCTCCATGTATTCACTTTTTAGGTCACATTTCTTCTTTTTTTTTTTTTTTAGGATTTTCGAAAAATTCATCTCATTTTTATTTGGGGGGGGGGGGTTCAAACAATCCAAAAAAGTGATGTGGGTTTCATAGTGCGATTGTTTTGAAAGCTTTGATTCCAAAAACCATTTGATTTGAAGTCAAAAATCAACCCTCACCCTCTCATTGGAATAGTCTGCAAGGAAGGCATTTAGAGTCCAAAATTTTGAAAAATGCAATACAGGTGTCAAAGTGTAAGTTTTTAAATTTTGATTTTGGCAGCAAACGTTTTTCAGAATCAGAATCAGCGTTTTCGAAAACCAACACCTCGAGTATCATTTTTTTTCATGGTTTGAGATAAATTCATTTGATGATTTGTAAATTATTACCTAAACCTTTTCAAAAAAAGTTCAAATTTGAATTTTTCCAATTTTTTGAAAAATTGATCTCGAATTTCTTTTTAATACTCTCCTCTTCTTAAATTCTGAGATAGAGGGCAAGGGGAGGGGTAAGATGTTCATGGTTTTTCTAATTTTGAGTCATTTGAAGCTTTGACCTGTGAGTTTTCCAGATTTACTGACTGTCTATGTACTTCCTCAATCAAAGGTGTTAGGTGAGTGTGTTCTCTTGACTTTTTTTTTCAATTTGCAGAGAAAACTCTGATCCATCCAGCTGGAAAACAAATCCATTGAAAAAGTGTTTAACAAAATTTGATGATCTCAGGTAGGTAGGTACAAGTGGAAATCTATTTGAGTTCATCATGCAGGCAAAATTTGTAATCTCCATCACTATCGAACACTGCTTGTTGTCGTTTCCTCGTCAAGTGTGCACCCCTCCCTCTCACCCGCACCGGAAATGTATCTCGATCACTTGAAAATTCCAAAGAAAACGTAGTATTGCCCAGTATATTTCTTCCTTTACCTTCTTAGAATTACATGGGTGCTGATAGCCACTTCCTCTGCCAGTGTAAATTGAACCATGTTTGTCTGTCAGAAGGGAAGTTAACTGTAAAGGGACGAACGAAGACGAGAGTACTTTGCACCGCACTGCACCGTACCATACCGTACTAAAGTCCATTGTCCAGTCGAGATGTCCAAAAATTACGTCATCCAGTACTGGAGTCCGGAAACACTCGTACCCTTCGCGTCGCTCGACTCGTGCTCGTGGCTCAAAGTCCAACTACCATACGTTTCGAAAGTGGAGAGAGAAAAATCTGAATCGTAACCCTTGAAATAGGTGCTCCGAGAGATGTGAGAACCGGTTGCTATCAGAGATGACTGGCGGAGATCCTGTGGCCTTAGCCTTCTCGTTGATTTGAATTTGAGTCAGTACCATATGCTGTATTAGTGTACAGCATACAAGTGGCGCTAATCGTTTTTACAAATCGTATGTAGTACATACATTTTAGGATACCCTGTGGTAGCTATATCAATGACGATGACGGCAGCGTGTATATACACTCCCCCACTACGCGAGGTTTTTTTCTCTTCCTTTCCTCGTCCGTGCTTCTTCTTTTTACCGCGGCACGGCATGGTTGTCGCAACAACCATTGTGGCGCTGTGTAATGTTTATTAACGTATTATTATAGTAGTACTTCTTGTATGTGTGTTGCGTATTGTGTATAGGGTTTGTTCGGCGGCGTGTATTAGTATAATTGTCTCAATGAGTTTGGAAGTACACGCCGGGGTTATCGCGACGGCGGCCTCCTGAATCGTCTCGTATCGCGATCGTCTATAGTGCAGTGAGAGTAGTGTTGATCGTCGTAAAAATCGCGTAATTTATCGTATACAAATCGTCGTAAGTGAACGCGAATGATAAAAAAGTGATAGTGCAGTGATGATTATGATCATTAATAGTGGTGAATGTGATAGTGATCTGAAATAGTGATAGTGAGGTGATAGTGCTCGGGTCAGTGGTGCGATTTCGCTGCGAGGAACCCAACACTGTTAGAAAAAATTCTCCAACTGGAGACCTCGAAAAAGCGGCATCCAGGTGCCGGTAAAACGAGCGCGAGCGCGGGCGCTGGCCGACCGCGTCTCATGCTGGATCGATTGACCAACCTATCGGCAATGATGTGGTTCTCGACGGAGCATGGATTTCGCATGTCCAGCTTCAAGAGTAAAATACGCGGCAAGAAGTACGCGCTCAAGCACGCGACCAGCGTCGAAGAGCTGCACAGACCGGCGCCCATCAAAGAAGATCAGAATCCGCGTAAACAGAACGGATTCTCGGATGAGGCAGCCGACTGGGAGTTTGTGAATTTCAATCCGGGTATATTCAGCTCGAATAAACGTAACTCGATGATCGCTCAGTCTACGTATCAGAATGATTTGGATATGACGGATGGACCGGATAGGATCGTTGTGGATGGTGCTGGTGGGACGACGGAAGATAAGGAAGATGAGAAAAACTCGAATTCGAATTGCAGTAATTCCAATTCGTCGAATACGTGCTGCGAGCTGACTGTGCCTACCGTCAGCGCCGGCGGAGGAGGCGGCGGTGTTACTAGAAGATCCAAGGAGAATGCTAGTCATCGATCTAGACCACCGTCGTGGCTGATCGCTCTACCTCGATATTTCATCTCGGAGGAGTCGTTGAATTTAGTCGATCAAGAGAGTAAGTCTCCAGTATGTGGTATTAAGTTAAGGTTGGGTAGATGAATGGTCGCGTGAAATTGTTTTCGAGGTTCAAGATCCCCGTTGATCTGGTCATTTTTGAATGCAAGATTTGCTATGATTTCGAAATCGGAGCTGTTATCTCACCCGAGATGGTATATAGACCAAAAGTCCGGCCATTTTCGGTCATTTTTGAGCAAACAGGTCGAAATTAGCAAATTCAACTTTCCATATCGGTGTTTTCTCAAGTAGTTATCATCGATGGTTTTTGATATCCTTGTAGATATCAGTTGTTTTTTGTTTGATTTGTGTCGATGTTTACCTTTCAAACAGTGTTGCCATTTTTGTAATATCAGCTGAATTTATGATTCATGGAAAGTGGTGGGGTTTTTCGATAGTAATTGAATTGAACGCAACCACTTGATCAGTCTGAGACTCTTGAATGAGTGAAATTTGAAGAAATTATTGCTCATTGGTTTGGGAAGTCCATAAAAAAATTGAGAAAAATCATTGTTTTCAAGCATGTTTTACTCGCACAAAAAAATCGAAAAAAAAGAGAAGTCGGTGAATTCAAAATTCATTTGAGGCCACTAGAATCAAAAGTGTACTTCTCCATTTTTGAACTTTTTGAGAAAAACGCAAAAAACCTCCCTAGCATTCATCGTAACATAAAATACCGAGGTAACAGGTCTAATATTTTCGTACCAACATGCCGATAGTGACCCGCATGTTTGTTTTACCCTACACGTTGCCATAAGAGTTCCTGAGCCGCTTCAAGTTTGGAGAAGTGCAGTTTTGTCTCCAACCTTACACTTAATACATCTTTGTAGCGCATTTCATCAACATTTTTTTAGCAATACAGTGCTAAACGTTCAGGAAATCTTGTAAAGTTTAAGAAATTGAAATAATACTGCATTTTTAGACCATTCATTTGGAAATTGAAATAATTTTCCTTATTTTTCATAGTAAAAAAAATTAATTTTTATTAATGAAAATGAAAGGTGTTTTTTGTAGGAAGGGTCCTCACTTGATGAATTTATTCAATTTCAAGCCTAATTTCAAGGCATAACACTAGTCCTTCATTAAATTTCCGCCAGGTTGGTTTCAAAACTGCACTTCTCCATTAAAAAAGTGCAGTTTTGATTCCAACACCTAACTTTACACGCTGTTTTACCATACTTCCTGGCACAAAATTCAAATTTTGACATTTTCATCGGATGCGGCACATGTTGTAGTATACCAAACCATACTTAACTCATTTTCGAAAAAAAGTGGAGAAGTACACTTTTGATTCTAGTGGCCTCAATTTCTTCTCCAATACCTGTTGAATCGTGCTGAAAATGAAATAATAGGTCGTGGAAAAATCTTATTGCAATTTTCAATTCAATTTGGAATTTTTTTGGACACTCCTGTAAGTAATTTAATTAAATTTGAGTACAATTTTTGAAAAATTGTTTGAAACTAGTGTAAGAAGCACTTTTTTGTCTGCCTTTGATTCTATGCTTGCCTTCTTCTACTCTCGTGAAGTTGTAATTGGTATGAAAACGATGAAAAGTTGTGACTGTAAAAATTTCTGACGAATTTAATGAGAAAAATACACAATTCAATACTGAATTGTAGCCATTCTTGTTGGGTGAAAGTAAATTTTTCTACAATTTTCATAATTGTGGTCTTATAGAATTTCCCTGTTCTTATTCCTCTTTCAAAAATATGGCAAAATTTAGTGCTTGCTGAGAAATTTCCATTTGTGATGATGATGACCATTTCATTTTTTGGTGTTGGAAAAATTGTGGAAATTCAAATTTTAAATGAAGTAAATGTAGGAGAAATAGTAAAAAAGTGAGTGTTTTTTTTTCAGGGTCTCCAATTCAAAAAATTAAAAAAAGAAGCAATTTTTCTTTCTGATGATTTTTTTTATGAGGAAATTTGAATCATTGTTTTTTTTAGGACCTCCAATTCAAAAAATTGAAAAAAAACAATATTGCTTTCTGATCATTTTTCTATGATGAAATTTGGATCATTGCTTTTTTTCAGGGTCTCCAATTCAAAAACTTAGGTAGAAAAAAAAATTTTCTTTCTTATTTTTCTATGATGAAATTCAAATCATTTCTTTTTCAGGGATTCCAATTCAAAAAATTAAAAAAAAAATTTCTTTCTGATTATTTTTCTATGCTGAAATTCGAATTATTATTAATTTTTAGGGTCAGTTCTTCAATTCAAAAAATTGAAAAAAAAAACAATGTTGCTTTCTGATCATTTTTTTATGATGAAATTTGAATCATTTTTTTTCAGTGTCTCCAATTCAAAAAATTAGAAAAAAAAATTTTTCTTATTTTTCTTTGATGAAATTCGAATCATTATTTTTTTTCAGGGTCTCCAATTCTAGAAATTGAAACAACAATTTTTCTTTCCGATCATTTTTTCATGGTGAAATTCGAATCATTATTTTTTCAGGGTCTCCAATCCAAAAAATTGAAAAAAAAAACAATTTTTCTTTCTGATCATTTTTTTATGATGAAGTTTGAACCATTGTTTTTTAGTTCAGGATCTCCAATTCAAAAAATTGAAAAAAAAACAATATTGCTTTCTGATAATTTTTCTATGATGAAATTTGGATCATTGTTTTTTTTTCAAGGTCTCCAATTCAAAAAAAAAAAATCTGTCTGATTATTTTTCTATGATGAAAGATGAAATTTGAATAATTGTTTTTTTTTCAAAGTCTCCAATTCAAAAAAAAATCTGTCTGATTATTTTTCTATGATGAAAAATGAAATTTGATTCATTGTTTTTTTTTCAAGATCTCAAACTCAAAATCATGAAAAAAATTTTTAAAAAACAAAATTTTTTTCTGATCATTTTTTTATGATGAAAGAATCATTGTTTTTTTAGGGTTTTCAATTCCATAAATTAAAAAAATAATAATTTTGCTTTCTGATCATTTTTTTATGATGAAATTTGAATCATTGTTTTTTTTCTCAAGGTCTCTAATTCAAAAAATGAAGAAAATTTTTAAAAAACAACAATTTTTCTTTCTGATTATTTTTTTATGATGAAAGAATCATTGTTGTTTTAGGGTTTCCAATTCCAAAAATAAAAATTTTGCTTTCTGATCATTTTTTTATGATGAAATTTGAATCATTTTTAAAAATAATTTTGGAAATAAGGACGAACTAATTCCTTGCCTCTTTCCCTCTCTAAATGATTTGTAAAATTAGTGGAAAATTCAAATTTTTAATAGGTACAATAAGTGGTATACTTAGTTGAGTAAAAGTAGGAAAAGTAGTTCTAAAGTGAATGTGTTTTTAAAAAGCTATTCAAGAAATAAACAAGTTGTAAATCTTGTCAAAATTTCAATCAAAGTGGCAAAAAAATGATAAAATTTCAATTTTTTATTCCTGACCAGTTCTGTGGTGAAGTTTAAATCATTTTTGTGACTTCTTTTGAAAGAATGAACAAGTTTCCTTCAGCACTGTGAAACACATTGAACAGTGAACGACTCTAAATTTTGAATACCTAATTTACAAAGCATAGAATCAATTTTAAAAACACACTATACGAATGTGTTCCACATTTATTCGAGGCAAGGAAAGTAAAAAGATTAGAAAAGAGGGTGATAATTTCCAAAAAATGATTAAATTTTATCACATTCGTCGATTTTAAGATATTCAAACGTGATTTGCGTCAAATTCTGCTTAATTTTTCCAGTTTCAAAGTTAGGCTACCCTTTTAAATAAGCCCAATCCTATTCTGCAAAAAATGTCTGTGTAAGGATCCTGCATCCATTCGAAAATCTCGCATTTCATAATGAAAAACTGCCTCGCTCTCCTACGTACGATGTGAATTGATCGCGAAAGTTTTCGACTACGCTGAAATTGAATCCGATATTGTTACTCGTATTTACGCGTTTATGGCCATCGTTATTTCCGAATCAGAGTTGTTAATTTACAATCAGCGGGAAACCAAGAGCTTATCGAACTCTTCCGGATATCTACATACCAGCGCTATGGAGATAAAATTTGCGATAAAGTACATACAATGTGTACTATAATATCTAGCCATGCCATATTCCGACTAGTTTCACGATTCTAAAGGTCATGCCAATCAAGCAGTCGAATTATAATAGTTTTTGTTTAAAATTAAGGTGGAAAGGGGAGGCGTTGTATATTTACCATTACTTTCATTGAACGCGATTAGATTTTCGCATAAATAAATCTAATTCCGATGAAAAATTTTTCGCTCGTTTCCCCTTCAGAAAATACTGCACTTATATGCGCGCAACATTTACTCGTATTTGTACTAATTCCAAAACACGTGCTGCGTAGTTTGGCTATAGCCTATAGGTAACTGATCGATCGCGCAGATGTTGTTGAAATTTTCAAACGATGAATTTTAAATTTAACGATCTGGTTGTTGTACATTAAAGCATTATTGAAGCTCTCATGGAACATAGAGGATAAATTTTGACACAAAATTACCGACTCGACCGATGCGCAATGATACATACAAACGCTAGCTGTCCAAGTGTCTATGTCTTTGTAAACACCTACGCTTTCGTTTCAATCGGAAATGTAAGGTATTATTATTGTATGTACGAGAAAGAGAGGGAAAAAAGAGGACAGTGGAATAGCCAGACGAAGAGGTCGCGAGTAATAGGCAGAAAAAGACGACGAAAACGTACGAGTATCTAGTAATAAAATTCATTAAAAGCGAACGATTTAAAGCTAAAGCGTGCTCTTTGAAACATACAGAGATATAGACAAAAGACCCGTATAATGAATCGTACGACGATGTATGTACGTATACGAAGTATACAAATCATGGAGCGCGAGCTCGAGCTCACACATTTAGTCAGAGCTCTACGGGGGTAGTAGCTCTCGCTCTGTATTCATTTACACTCATCGCTGTTCAAATCTGTAGGCAGTATGTAAACATTATAAACATAGAGTGAGAAAGAGATTCAATTTCAAACACATACACACGTACAATCGAAGCGTCATAGTGTTAAATTCGACTTGAATTACAAATAATCGTCTTTTCGCGAATTGTCGAAACAATACAGGCGAATGTGCCGTTTTTCCGAAACAATCGCGTCAGCATTCATCATCGTCGTCGACAAATGGCTTCGCTAATCTCACAATTACGAAATGTATCGTTGTTGCGTAATAGTATAAGGTTTCTCTCGTATTAGAAAATTAAAAATTAGCCATAGATTAGGTACTTACTTGATATAGAAAGATCGGTAACGTGGCAGAAGGAGATCTGGCTGGGACGTTTTGGACGACTTCTGGATTGGAAAATCTACGAAATTCGAGCATGGATTTTATAAATCATGGGTCAGAATGTTTCGTTCATGTTTTGTCACTTTTTTGGTTACTCAGGGTGTCTAACGAGCGATCAAAGTCTTGAAAAAATCATGAATTTTGCTCGAAAGTCACTTAAAAATTTTTTTAAAAAGTCCAAAAAATGAAAAAAAATGAAAAATGAAAAATTTGTTCAAAAAGCCAAAAAAAATGAAAAAACTGAAATACCTACTTGCTTACAAATCAAAAAAATCCTCGCCATGTCAAGTTATTTAATTTAATTTGGGGGGGGGAGGTATTTTCATGCGGTAAAAATGTGAAAAATAGGCCATGAAAAAGTCATTAAAAAGTCATGATTTTTTGTTTGGTAGTTTTGTTAGACAAAAGACACCCTGTTACTAAAATTACTTTTTTTTGAAAAAAATGAGTTGATATTTCAAAGGTCTTGAAAACTAGGAAAAGTCCGAGAAAATCATTTTTTTGAATGAATGAATGAATGAATGAATAATGAATAAATGAATAACCTACCTCGGAAACGCTATGAAAATGAAAAATCTCTATTGATGATAATTTTTTTAAGTAGAGGTGCGAATATTCTTATAGAAATTCCTCTCCTCCATTTTTCACCCTTCCTTGTCCTGGGCGATGTGTTACCCCTTTGAGACCCGAAAAGAATTTGACGGATGAAAATTGAAAAACTTCATTATATGGGAAGGAGTAAAACTTTTTTAGGCAGATTCTTCAAAAAAATTGAGGTTTGCTCAAAATTTGATTTTGGAATTTGTGGAAATGCTCAAAATTGGTATTTTTCCTATCCAGATTTCCAAAATAAATTTTCGATATGAGGATACGAAAATTTTCGGAAAAGTTTCTCCAGGTAATACCAACATACCTAAAACTCAAAAAATTTTGAATAATATATCATTTCAAAAATTTTTGATGCCAAAATCCAAAATTTTGAAATAATGAAAAATTATTTTCCGCAGTGGTTATGACATTAATTTACAATAATGTTGGAGTGACATAATTCTCAAATTGAAAAAAAATGGTCAAAAATAAAGAGATTGACAGTAGGGATTTTTATTTGAAAAAAAAAAATTTTGGAAATTGAATTTCAAGGTCGTTTCATGAAAAATTTTCACAGAAAACTGAGATATGAAAGTTCAAAGAATCTACTCGTATAATTGTGAAAGCTTATCCTGGCTCCTGAACTTCGAATCGATCTTACGAACTATTCGTCTTTGTTGATTACTCAATTGCTGACCAAGATGAACCCGAATTCAGTGCTGTTTTCTGGCACTGGTGACGCATTCGCGAACTCTATCCAGCATCTACCCTCAGGCTGCGAATTTCCCTTACCTTATCTGAACAGGTAATCGGCGGAGGTGCTCACCATACTGCTTGTTGGATAGACTTGCCAATTACCACGAACGACTTCTCAACTCGTATTCCGATTCCGAAACATTAAAAAAAAATATTCGCCAGTCATTTAATGCGGTAAACGCGTCTTCGTGTTATGAATGGGAAATTTCATGGCGAAGTTTAAGTACGCTCACAGCAGGCAAAACGTGGCTCTGGCTCAGCTGCAAATGTGACTAGTATGTAAATGACTCGCGAACGAGCAGAATATCGGACAGGAGGAGGCGGTGAGACGAGGCGATAATTATACGAGATTTTTAGTATACCTTTTCTACTTCTCATAATAATGCTTGTACATATAGCTAGCTTATAATAAGTGGTGTACTGCATTCAAGGTGCGGTTTCCCTCTGCCAGTCGCCATCGGCAACGTGAACGCGAGTATGAGTCATTCAGATTCGGACGTAGGGATTCCGGGGTCTGGGTGTTATCGCGCCATCAAAGTCAATATTTTCGATAGACTCGAGACGTGGAGCAGGGAGCAGGTCTTCCTGCTTATTTCTCTATACATATTATCCAAAGCACTACAGCCCTCTATCGTTTCTGCCCTGGCTATGAATGACGACGAGCAACGACGTGACGAAGTGAGAAAAAAATTTCAATCGAACATAGCGAATGCGAAATTGAAATTCAACGTGATAGTCGAACACTCTAATACCTTTCGCGAACCCTAATGCACGAACGAAAGATTTAAAAATAGTACCGATATAACCGCGTAATGTACATATAAATGGTGAAAAAATAAAAAAACCGAATCTAATTAAATAAAACGCCAATACCGATCCTTCATCATCCCCCATTCTGATCTTCTATAACGCCCTGAGTATTAGTTATATGATGATTTACCTCGTCTACTCTAACGATAGCAGGGTAGAAGTTGAAAACCAACGGGGTGAAGAGAGAGGAGTGTAGGAAATAAAAAATTCGATTGCTCGGTTCGTTTGTAAGCCCACGATATGAGAATATAAATATGTAACGCGGTGCCGGACTAAGCTTTTTTTGCCATTCTAGCCACATTTATATGCTGCTTTTTTATACTTTCTCGATTTTTTAAATATGAATTCCCCCTCCTCTCCGCTCCCTCTCTCTGGAATTTTCAAGTGAACAAATAAATGTGCAATAGTGGCTTTGAAATTTCTGTTGCAATTTTTCAAGGTTGATATACTGAAATGAAAAATCGGTAATTTGCACCTTTTTCGTGTTTTTTCGGGTTTTGATTTTTGAAAATTGAATTCAAAAATGGAAGATAACAATTTTTGCCCGAGCGAAGCGACGACGAGAGCTTTTGAAAATTTACAATTTTTGAGGTACAAAGAAATAATTTTTCATAAGAAGTTTCGACGTCAAAATTTCGTGCCTTTTGAAGTTTTTGAATGAAATTTTGGACCTATTTTCGCTCTATCGTCTTTTTTTTGACCCGATACTCTTTTAAACGGAGCGGATGAAAAAAGGGGATTTTTTGACAAATTCAATTTGTTTTTTTTTTGGGGGGGGGAGAAAATAGAAAAAAATTTCAAAAAATCAGCTAAAAATAATAAAAACTCGATTTTAATCCTGAATTTTCAAAAATAGTGATTTTTTTCTGATGAGTGAGCCCAAAAAATTCAGGATTGAAATCGAGTTTCTATATTTTAAGCTGATATTTTGCAACTTTATTGTATTCTCTCCCCTCCTGCACCCCAAAAAAAAATCAATCTGTCAAAAAATTTCCATTTTTCTATCTAATTCGCCACTTTTAAAAGAAAACGCTTCCCTTGGACATCCATTCAATGTTGGTGCCCTTGTATGAAGGCGAAGTCCCCCCCCCCCCCTCTGATGAAAGGGAAAATATGGAAATTGCAGTCCATGAAAATGTTGAAAAATGTTCATTTCTGGAACGAATCCTAATTTACCTACTGTTCAAGAAAGTACCTCCATTGCCCGTAAACAATATTGGGCGCTTTTTATGGAGCCCCCTGCCCCCTGGACCCAATCGACGCGACGCTGCTTTGTAAACCGAGAGAAGTTTTTTCTTAAAAAGAGAATTAGGTATTTTAGAAAGGTTTTCACCAAAAATGTTGCTCGGATTGACCTGGAGAAAAATTCGAAAATGTTTCAGAACATTCTCATAGAATGCAATTTTTATTTTTCCCTTTTTTTTAGGGGAGGTGGGAGGGCTTCAGCTTCATACTAGGGCACCAACATTGTTTGGAAGCCCGAGGCAAGCTTTTTCCTTTAAACGGAGCGGATGAAAAAAGGGGGATTTTTTGACAAATTCAACTCTTTTTTTGGGGGGGGGGAGAAAATGAAAAAAAATGCAAAAAATCAGCTGAAAATATAAAAACTCGACTTCAAGTCTGAATTTTCAAAAATTGTGATTTTTTCTGATGAGTGAGCCCAAAAAATGCAGGATTGAAATCGAGTCGCTCCATACAATGGGATCAAAACAGTTAAGGAAATGTAGTAGGTATTTTTTTTCTTGAAAACAGGCGTCGTTTTGAGGGATTGAAAGTGCAGAATTGAGCAAATTTTGGCCAATTTTGAATATGTACATTATCTACTGACCCATGAGCTAAAATGGAATCGTTTGTGGTTTTCGTCCGAGTATCGCTTATTTGACATGGTTTTTCTATCGCACCAGTCACCAGTAGGTGAGGGATATTGTATACGAGTAGATAAGATACTGCGTCGCGACGTACAATGTCACCGGAAGATGATACCTTTTTTGGATACGTAGATAGATACGTAAATTATTATCAATTCGCTGGCCGAAGTAGAGATGATACGATGATTTTTTTTTGGTCAGCTTACTCGTATTTTGGTACGTGCGACCGTATCGTTAATCAGTTAAACCGACATCTACACACAAATACACACGTAAATAAGGAAGCAACAGTTGGCCTTGCTTGATACGAATCAACGATACGTACATAAACCTATGTAGTATTTGTTCGCTTATAATATATTGTGTACATATATCGTGGTGTTTTGTATTTATTTAACCTACGATAGGGTATTGCGTTGATGATAATTATGACGATGATAATGCGAGAATAAAAGAATATCTGGCTAAAATAATAATACTTGGTATCAAAGAGAGAAAATAATAATGAAGAAACGTAGAGAGCCAATAACAGGAGAAACAAAATCGCGTAAAATTTTAGCGAGGAACTTGAAAAGAATAATGAAAACCAGTGCGTCGCGAACGCAGAGTTAAGGAAAAAAATATCGAATTTTTTTATCGTCTGCAGTGTAAGTACTTCTGTTTTTCCTCTTTCTCTCGCACTCGCTGGAAAACTGTCACGTAGAATTTTTCGGCTCTTGTGTTTATCTTGTCTCGTTGCGAGTGGTTTTTATTGGCAGGGTAGTAACGAGAGAACGAAATCCACTAGCGCGAGCGAAATAAAACGTTTGAAATGCGAAAGCGAAATTGCCCGACGAATATTTCTGCTGACGAGAAGATGGCTCGCTTGCAAATGATACGAAGTAATGTCGATGGTCGAGGGTGTGCTGTGTTGTTTTTTTACTTCTTTTTTTTTGGCCCGGTCGTAAAACCGTGTCGAATTTGGCTCCTTGATAATGAGAGATTTCTCGCTGATGTATCTTGTATAGTTTCATCGAGCACAACGACGATGCGATGCTGGTAGGGTACTTTAGTTTATGTAGACCCCGGGTTACTTTTCGACCCTGTGGATTGTTCGGTAGCTCGAGTTGATAATTCAAAATTTACTCTCGGGTTTTTTGTATTCGCGTCTTGTATGAAGAGGTAAGAGTATTATGTAAAGTGGTGGTGTTCGAGTTGAAGGCTATAGACAATGTTGGGTTGAGATGATCGCGTGATTTCAGATGGTGATTGGCTGGGAGAATAAAAAAAAAATTTCTCGATTGTTTCACAAGTCGCATTGTTGTGTTTTGCGATAGTGTCGATAAAAAAGTTTTACAAATTTTACTGATTTAAGTTAAATGTGTTCAAATTTAAATCTATTTTGATAAGTCACAGCGATTTGTTTTATAAAATCATAAAAATCCTATTTTGGGGACCAAAAAAAAAAAAAAAAATGCACCTGTTTAGTCCAGTATGAAAATCAACGCTATTTCCGAGTTGGGCGTAAAATTTTAATTCATTTCGAATAGGTACTCGTTAGTCTCAATTTTATAACGTATCGTGACATTTTTTCTCAAAAATCCCATATTTGGAGCAAAAAAATGTCAACTTTGAGCTCAATATGTGAATAAAAATTATTTTGAGAATTGAGAGTGAAAAAGACATATTTCAATTGATTGTAAAAATGTCACTTGAAAATTCCATTTTGGGCCAAAAAAAGGTCAGTTTTGAGGCCAAAAGAGAAAATCATCGCTGTTTTCGAGGTCTGGGCTAAATTCTAACTCATTTTGATAGGTCGCAAAAGTATTTTATTTGAAACAGTTGGAATGCACTTCGAACCAATTTTCAAGAAGGAGGTTTCGTTGAAATTCTAATACATGAAATGAAACATATTGATGAGTTTTTTTTAATTTTTTGGGCTCAGTTGATTTATGATGTGGTAAGGCAGAAAAATGGCCCCGATTGTCCAAAAAGTGCATCGAAAGTGCAGTAAAATGCAGTTCGGCGAATGACTCAATACAATTTAAGGGAATATTTTGAAGTCGAGGACTTCCCTCCGTTCAGTTTTCTCACCCAGTGAAGAAATTGAGAGTTTTTAGTCCCCCCTCCCCCTCCACAAGCCATCCTGGTATAAAAATTATAATTCTATGTATTTTTCCTTTTTTGCGACTCACGTCAGATGTATTGAAGTATAGCACAAAAAATAATAATATGATGTGCAATTTTTGATAACTAATCCTTATTGTATTTTTTTTTGTTTCAGGTGAGTTGGAATTTTCGTCATAAGAATAATAGATTATTAAGTATATGGTGAAAATAAGTAAGTTATTTTACAAATTTTATGATTTATGGAAAAATCTCACCAATTGATGCAAAAAAAGTACGAAAATTTTTGATAATTCGTTATTTATATTTATCCTGTTTTGTGTTGACATTTTTTGAAAAAATTGTGCTGTGAGGCCCAGTTTTAATTTGAGTGTCAAATTCATAACGTTCAACTTCATTTTTTCACAAGAATCAAGAACGTGAGCATTAAGGAGGGGAAAGATATTGACCAATGTAAAATTTTTCAAAATTTCATAAATCTATATTTTTTCGAATTTTAAATATTCGAGATATCGATTATTTTCAGTTTGTTTTTAGCGAATTTGATATTTCTCAATAATTTTACAACTCTTAACATAGATATTATATTTTTCAAATTTTAAATTTTTATCACATTTTAAACATTTTTATCATTTATGAATATTTTTATGGCAATTTTTAGAACATTTGAACATTTTTTTCATAATTTTGACGGTGTTTTCACGTTTTCTAAATAATTTTTTAAGTGTTTTAAATTTTTATTTCAAATAATTTTCCGCCCAATTTTGCTCGAACGATTTTCATTTTCAACAAATTTTTCTATTTTATGAAAACCAGGGGTGAAAAAATAAGACCACTCTGATTAAATTTTATTTGAATAAATACGAATTCCTTTTTTCTTTTTTCATTTTTTTTTAAGTTAACGTTGATCCAATTTGTATGAAAACAGTACTGCTCCTTTAATTTGTTCACTCGATGTAGTTTTTTGGTTCAGTGCACGCTGATTTAAAGTTCAAGTAACTTTTTTTTCTATATAAGGAAGATTACACCGGAGTACGCGTATATCTGCTCGTATCTATTGTATGTACTAAAGCTCTATTGCGATAAAACGAAACTAAACGAAAGATAGCGATGTGGTTTTTTTTTTGTCTTGAGGATGTTTTATTTTTTTAAAAGAGAGATTTTTCTCTTGGCTATTTCGACTTCGACGCGAAGCGAAGCCAACGAAGGTCTTGTTTGGTTGTAAGCGGAATGAAATTGACTTTACAATGTATTCGAGCGATTTGCTAGATTGATTGAATGTGTGCCTGCATCTGTCTGTAGCGAGATGTATGCTATATAAAATGCTGTAACAGATACGCGTACGTACGGAGAAAGACATATGCATGCTGAGATAGGTAAGATTGCGGTATTGAGGAGTCGATTTCGGCAAGGTTGAATATTTTATTATGAGGTAAAACGATTTGAAATTTCGTTCGTGGTTTATACTGTTATGTATTTGTAGAGAGAGATTTTTTGATTCGAGCTTTTAAGGGTTAAATTGGGTTCGGTTTTCCGTATATTGTTCGATTCGAATTGAATTAAGGTGAAGATTACGTTAGTATGCTTTTGCTTTTATTCTTGGGTAAAAATTGAGTGGTTGTAATGAATGCAATTGCACGTGAGATGATGAGAATACGATGGAAAAAGATTTACTCTTTACTTACTGTTCATGATGAGATTAGTTACTCTAGTTTTTCTTTGTAGATACGTAGTACGTACTTACCTACCTAAGTAATACCTATATTCTAATGAGTTTAAGTTTTGAAAGTAGTATTTTTATGAAGTTATTGGTAAATTGACTCAGTCGGTCGTGAACGAACGAATCATTTTTGAGATGGATTGCGATATTTTCCGAAAGTAAGAAAAAGGAAATGTTTCGATATTAATAATTTATTTGTGAAAGAAGGAGAAACAACGATGAAAGGTTCGTTTGGAAATGGTCGAATCAATCGCGAACGTTTTCGTTTTTTACTGATTCTTTTTTTTAGGAAAATCATTTTCCATGATTGAATCGTTCGCAAACGATGATTGATGTGAAAGGTCAGAAAATCATGAAAATGTTTCTCCAAAAGTTTTAGTATTCGACTCTTTTCAGTTGTTTTAGAATGATTTGATGATCTATAAGTTCGCGAACGATTCTGTAACTGGATGTATTCTCTGGCTGGTCAAATCATACTCGAACTTGCTGAATTCTTTTTTTGTAGATGTCCTCTCAACTCTATTCCTCTGTTCAGTTTATAGTTTCTTTATGAGGTAGTCGTTCGCGAACGATTCGTTTGAATGAACGATCAAATCATTGATACGTTTTGTAGAATTGATGTATGTTTCAGAGAGTTTTTCTCGCTCTTACATCTTTGTTGAAATTTTCATTTTCTAGATGAGGTAATTGTTCGCGAACGATTCGTTTGAGTAAACGAACGTATCGTCCGTGAACGATGATGTGCCTAATAATTGATGGATTTTTCAAGAGAGTTTTCTTTCTACTCGCAACATGTTCATTAATATGGGATTTTTTCGGTGAGCAGGTCGTTCGAGAACGATTCATTTGATCGAATGAACGAATCGTTCGCGAACGATGACTGAGACGTATTCAGATTGAATCAATTTTATGGCGAGAAGATATCACACCTTTCTCAAGTAACATGGAGTCTCCACGAGAAAGTCGTTTGCGAACGATTCGTTCGAATGAACGATCAAATCGTTCAAGAACGATAAAACGTTTTGCAGAATTGATGGATGTTTCAGAGAGATTTTCTCACCACTGCATCTTTGTGGAAATTGTTATTTTCAAGGTGGGGTAGTCGTTCGCGATCGATTCGTTTGACTAATCGTGCGTATCGTTCACGAACGATAATGTGCCTAATAATTGATGTATTGTATTTCTCAAGGCAGTTTTCTTCCTACTCGCAACTTCTTCATTGGTATGGACTTCTCCGGTGAGCAAGTCGTTCGCGAACGATTCATTTGATGAAATGAACGAATCGTTCGCGAACGATGCCTGAGGTACTTTTGAATTGAATCAACATTGTGGAGAGAAGATATAGCACCTTTCTCAAGTAACATGGAGTCTCCACAAGAGAGTCGTTCGCGAACGATTTGTTCCAATGAATGATCGTATCATTCCCAAATGCTGATCTTTTCGGAATTGATGGATTTATTAAGAAGGTTTTCTCACCACAACAAGCTTTTATAAGGATGGGAGTTTCTGGATGAGCGCTGAGCATATCGTTCGCGAACGATTCATTCGTTCAAAAAGAATCATTCTCAAAAGAAGTAAGATTAAATTATTAAGCATGGTAGTTTCCTTCGATAAACGTTTTTTTCTCTCACAGGGATAATTCGCTACGTACGCAAATTACCTGTACGTATTCATTCGTTAAAACTTCGGTTTAGAAATCTCCTTCGTTCATTCGGGAATTCTTTGTGCTGAAATTTGATTGGAAACGAACCAGTACGTGTATCCTTTGGTAAAAGAAAAAGACGACGACGATGTCTTCAATTTGCTCGCAGGCGAAATCAACGTTCTTACCAATTTACCCGACAAAGCAAATTTCTCAGCCAGTCATGTCGGGAACCAAAAGAAACACGTACCTAATATGGCCTTTATAGCTGTTTACTCGTAGTACGTAATACGTATAAAGCAAAAGACCGCCTATTATTCCTTTTATCGCGTTTAATATTCGGTACCTAGTAGATCTTTTTATTTTATTTTTTCATCTCAAAGGCTATACAAAAGCCTAGATATTACGTCGTCATCAACATCATCAACATCAACAGCATCATCATCATCGTCATCGTCATCACGGTCGTCATCGTAGTGAAAAAACACATTTTCTGGTAAAGGATGACCGTGCTCGTCGCGTCGCATCGATGCCACGGCGGCTCGGCGTGGCCTGGCTCGGCCCGGCACCGCTGCGAGCGACGTACATAAGGCTTTAATTACGTTTTTCGCAGTCAGAGCGAGGTTTTAATTTCCTGGCAGCGAAATATCTCGTTTCACGCGTCAGCGTGTCGCGGCAAGGGTAGTGAAAATTATCGCGGAGAAAATGAACGAGCATTTTTAGGCGCAAACGATGACGACGACGACGAGGGAGGAGGTCGTTAAAAAAAATTTTAAATATGAAAAAATTACTTAGTTATTATATTAGCTCGGTGGAGAACTGGAATTTTACTCGGTGCTCGATTGCTCGTTGTCGTCGTCGTCGTCGTCGTGGCGTAGATGTTGATGAGCTTTTTGTCGTCTCTTCGTCTGCTATGTGCTTTCTCTCTCTCTCACACATCTGTATCATTGTCGTTGTCCTTTTCTTTTTTTTAACGAGAAGAACGAAAGTACTTACCCGGTGGCGATAGCGAATACGAATGTTTTCCAGGAAATGAGTACCGTACGGTTGGGCGAGGAGAAAGGGCAAGGGGGTTGCGTGTGCAGGTTTGGGGTAAGATGGAGACGAAGGGGTGGCAATTTTCTGCGTACGCTGTGTAATGTGTATGTTCGCTATTCGTATTCTCGCCTGTGTTTTACCTTTTAATGGGGCTGCAAGTCTCGAGTCGGCTCGTTCACAAACGATGTAAATTACCAGAAATGATTTTACGATTGTGATACGGTACCGAGAATACCAAGTAGATTACACTTTGTTATGGAGGCTTTTTACACATTTTCTCGTTATTCGGAAGTGAGAAATTAAACCTCGAAGGGGTAGCAAATTTGTGTACGTAGAGAATTCAAAAGAAAGATGCAGGGATGTGGATTGTGGAAGGGGGGAGAGAATTTTGAAACGTGACTCGAAACGAGCTTTTAAATTGATAGAATACGTTAGTTACGTTTACCTAGACCTACGTATGAGGAAGTTATGTAATTTGGGAAATTTCTTTCTTACGTGTGGGTACATAATGGAAGGTCTCCTTGAAACGTGACAGTGGACAAATAAAATTGAAAAAAATTTTCCCCCTTTTCAATATCGTGGACGAGTCGAGTACCTATACGGTTGTTGTCATTCTAGGAATCATGTAAACAGTATGATGAATCAAGTTAAATAAATTATTCGAGCGTGCTGTATGTGTGAAGTGAATCAACCGCGTATACCAGCTAACGAGCTTATATGTATTTTAACCGGATTTTCCTATACGTTGCGAATGATACGAAATCCCCAGGCTATTGTGCTCGATTTTCAAGCGAGGGAGAGGAAAGGTCGTATGTATTTTGTTACGTTGTGTGTGTTTCGATGAATATTATATATGTAGTTTGAGATGGAAACTTTGATGGTACCAGATTATGTACAGTGACCCTTCTCTTGAACAGACCAAATTTCTGGTTATTTTCCCTCGAAGCCGTGTACAATAATAAATGTAGGTATTTCTTCTTCGCAGCTGAAAAGTTGAAATACAAATATTTAGGTCATGTATTTCTTTATTCAAAAAAAAATAATAATAATAACAGAACATACTCGTAGATTTTTGGATAGAAGTGGTCCCTATCCGTTTTCCCTGCCCTACTTTTCAATGCTGTTGATACAGATTTTGAGCACTATGTGAGTGCATATTCAGGGTGTTCACAAGCCTGGAAAATCTGGAAAAGTCAGGGAAAAGTAAGGGAATTTTGTAATTTTCACGCAAAATCCCTGGAGTTTTGGGGAAAAAACGATCAATTGTAAATTTTGGATAAGGACCTGTGGTGAAAGAAAAACATTATTTTTTACTTCTCAAAACACAAATTTTCAAAAGCTTTTGCCCTCGCTTTGCTCGGGCTTGTTTTCTTTTCTAATACAAATCAAGTTTTATAGCTAAAAAATGAACTTCTCACGAAAAAACATCGTTTTTATGCATCTCGAAATACAAATACAAGAACTTTCGTCCTCCCTTGGGTCTGTTCTGTTTTCTTTTTGAAAATCGAATTCCTTCAAAAATATTATTCAAATTCTAAAATTTCAAAAGCCAAAAAAAACTACTCGTCCTCACATAAAAAAAACGTCGTTTTTATTCCTTTCAAAATGCAAATTAATGTAAAAAGCATTATTATAAAAGTGTTGACAATTTTTTTCTAAAACATTGACACGTTTTGCATTTTTTGAAAGGATGTAATATTTTTTAAAAATGGTAATATTTTTTAAAAATGGAGAAGAGCATTTCTTGTCAAAAATTTGTCAAAAATCCAAAACTACGATTGAAATTTTTTTACAACTCTAGGATGGGTAATTTTCGTATATTTTTTTCAAATTTTTGGAAAAATGGGGGGGGGTTAAATATTGGCAGTAAGTAAAAATTAGCTCAAACGAATGTTTCAAAAATTTCGGAAATTCAATCTACAGTCCTACAGTCATAAAATTCTGAAAAAGAAGTCATTTCGGTATTTTTTAGATATTTTTTTCTTGAGCGATATAAAAAAATTAAGAGGAAGAAATTGGCAAAATTTCGACCTATCCTCCCCCCCCCCCCAAAAAAAAAGTCTCAGTTCCAGATTTCTTGATCAAACTTTTAAATTTTCCATTTAGTTATTCTGCATTTTTTCTAGAAAATTGAAAAATTGTGGGCTCAACACCCCTCCTATTCAAAATTGATATTTTGAAGAAAAAAAAATGCCTTTTGGAAGCCCTGCTTTGGTCTTGCGTTTTCGTGGTGTTCTGTTAGTTATACCATTTGTGCCTTTTTTCCCATTTTTAGAAATTTTTTTATTTTCTTCTTCCAAAATTTCGATGTTTGAAAAATTTTTCTGCGATGTAGAATATTGAAAATTTTTTCACCCTTTCTCCGTTTTCTCCTTTTCAAAGTTGAAATATCTGAAAAAAGTCTTCTTTTTCCATTTTGAAATCAAACATTGACATTTTTGGTTCATTTTCTTTCTTTTTTGGAAAAAAAAAATTGCAAAAATTTTTGAACCCCTTCCCTCCTCAATTCCAAAAATGAAATACATTATTTCAAAGAAAAGAGCCTTTTTTTATTTTTTAAATCAAACTTTGAAAAGATTTCTTTCATTTTATCCTTCTTTCGAAAATTCGAATGCATTAGAATTTGTCCTCAAGCGATACGCTAATAGATTTGAGAAATTTGAAAAATATTTGATGGTGACTTCATCCAATATTCGATCCCATCTGCCTTCAATCAATATTATGTATTAGGATTAAGCCTATGTGTGATTTTTCAAAACCAACTCTTGGGTGAAGTGACTTTTTTCACTGGGAAATTCGGCTATTAAGGGAGGATCCGCTGCGATGATTTTCCTGTCAACTTGTGCATGTTTTTCCGACAAACGAAACCTATTATCTAATTGTTAAAGAGATAAGAAAACAATTCTGTTATACTATATCGCTTGTATCCGGTCGGTGAAATATCGCTGCGCGGTGACGTTGTAATTATTTAAATGCATATTATCTAATCTAATAACAGTTTTTTAAAATATTATCGCACCTACCGTAAATAACTCGTGTGATGTGTTGTAATAAAAAATTATATCGCTGAAACCCCGAATTCAGAAATCTGATTCATTTTAGAGTAACTATAGAACTCTCCGTATCATCTCGAGTTCGCGAGGTGGAAGGAGGGGGAGGGGAGAGAAGAGAGGAAACCCCTTGAATTTCAGTGTATCTGCATATTGGACGAAGAACCGCAAATAAGAGCTTGGCTCCGCACGGGGTGGCATGGCAGTGGTGTAAAAAGGCGAAGGAAGGTTTTTCATTATACGAAAGCAAAGCGTAATTAAAAAACCAAAACGTAGCTGACACAATAAGGCGCGATATTTGGGACGGTTTTGCGGTTGTCGTCGTCTTCTTCGTCGTTGTCGAGACCAAAGTTTTGAGAGTTTGAAAATTTTATAGTAGGTAGGTAGGTGTAGCTAAGGTATAGGTAGCATGGCTAGGTGCCCGAAAAACAAGCACCTGTTAGCCCGGGTGTTCGGGTCGAGCCTCACTTCTTTTATATCGTACTCACCACTTACCTGCAGTAGCGAACCTGCGTAAATTTCCATATCTTTTCTCGGAGTATTTTCCTCAATGTTGTTGTCTCGTAGGCATGAATGACGTTCTCATCCTCGACGACAACGACGAAAACACAGAAGGAAAGTAAGGGAAAAAACGAGGAAGAAAAGAATCGAGGAGGAATGGAAAATATAAAACGAGAAAAATACCTACTTCTTAGGCTTTCTCGAAAAGAGAACCGAACTTTTAATACTCGAGAAAAAACGAAACACGTTTATCCGATTTCTACGTAGGTATTTTTCTTCTGCTTTTTTTTTTCTGTACGCAACTTTGTCGACGTTATAAGTAGTCGGTAACAAAAACGACCAACTTTAACGTGTCGAAGAAGTTTGTATTATTTGTTGAGAAAAAACAGAATGTGAGAAGATGGGGTTGGAAGCTGAGCTCTGCAGAGTGCTGACATTTACATACGCGTATAGCTTTTGAAACGACGACGACAACGACGACGAGCGATGTCTTGATTTCGAAAGAAGAGATTTAGGGTTGAAAAGAATAAGTCACAGATGAGAATTAAACGTATAATTTTTAAACGTCACCTCTTCGCTCGTCGTCCTCATCGTTGTTGGGAAAATCTCTAACGTAAGACGACGACGAAGACGAAGACGATGCTGTATCCGCCATCCATCGCGACGAGCGACGAATCCTACCGTATTATAAAAGTTAATTAATTTAATTCTTTAGAAATGAAGAAGACGAAGACGACGACGACGACAACGTCGAGAGGATTGAAAAGTATAAAACGAGAAAACGAACAAGGAAAAAAGTGTTTCAACTGCAGGATTATCCGCGTCGCGTTACGTTGTGGTACTTGAGGATTGCCCAAGGATGATTTTTATACTGGAAACTAAGCTACTTTCATACTACGTACTGTGCACGATTTCTCAACGATGCTCAAAATATATACCTTACGTATATTCGAGTACTCGAATTAGTATCCATTACGGTCGCTTATTTTAAAAGTGGAAAATTAGGGGCTATTTTTACCTAACTATGGTTAAGAATCGCGGTCGACTTGACCGTAGCTTGTTAAAAAAAGAAAAAGACGGGTTGAAAATGCTCGCTTGTGTTTTCTCTTTTATTCGTCTTTTTGACGAAATAAAATGGTATGCGTTTTATTTGCGAAAGAATAAGCAGAAGTAGTGGAACGAGCTTGGAAATTTTGCTCATCATTGTACGAAAAATGAAAATGATGTGCAATTTTGAGATAAGTATTAGGGTTTTCTAAAATTCTTAATTTTGGTTCATCTGCTCAATTTTTTCTTCTGTCTGGTTCTAAAAATAATTATCAGTTGAAAATGAGAAAAAATTGTAGAAAATAAGCACACTGAAGCGATTTTAACAATGTATTTTACATACAACATATTTACAACAAATTAAATATGTATGAAAAGAAATGGTGAAATCGTATGTTACATGAAACGAATTTGAAAATTCCAAAGTCAATGTAGAAATATTATTGATTTCTTAGAAAACATTTCAACCAGTTCATTTTGAGAATTACATAGGTATTACGAGGTAATTACAAAGTAAATAAATACCTCCGATAATGCAATTTTTATTTATTTTTAATACTTTTCCTAATTCGATGAATTGGATCAACAATTAAATCTATAAAGTCCAGATTTTTCACGTAAAATGGACAGTTGAAAACGTGTATGAAGAGCTTTTGTCAAGATGTCCACTAACTGCTGCTCTGAGCTTGCATGCTATACCACAATCATATGTATCTTCTTTGATTTGGTCTCAAATTCCACATTTTCTGCTATTCTAATAGCATTTTCATTATCTATTAGTAAAATAGAAATTTCAAATAGATTGATTAGTTCATGAAACAACCTTGAGATCTAAATAACTCCTTTTGTCACTTCATTTGCATTTTGCAGCTATAAGCTCAGATTTGCAACTATAATCAACCACAAGTTGCTACCGTTTGCTAATCCAGGATAAATGATTGACCAATTAATAATCATAGTAGGACTTGAATAAGGGATGACCATAAATACAGGCAAAACAAAAGTCATGAAAGACACAAAGAATGTCGATAAAAAAAGCACAATTAAGATGAGTTCATAAGGAAAAGAAAATGTGAAGGAATTCCAGCAATTATGAGCTGTAATAATCAATGCTGGAGGAGATCTTGAAGAAATCAAGACTTGATCATAATTGCAAACCTTTCTGTGTTTGGAGAGTTGAGATCTCATTTCAAAAAGTGTTATGTTGAAAGGACAATGGAAAAGACGTGCTCTGAAGTAATTTTTTCATTCAAATGGTAGCCTTCAATGTTTGTATTCATCATGAAAAGTGAAGCTTTTACAATGAAAGTTGAATTTTAAGCTTTTCTAAATTTTTATGGCTGATTTTGAATGTTCAGTCTACTGTTTTTAAAAACTCAACTAATAGGTAGATTTGCTCTAAGCTTAATCAGTTTTGAGATAAGAGAAATTTCACATTGAGTGAAAATTATGAGACTCCTTCTAAGAAAAAATAAGTTTAATTCAACTTACAAGAAACCAAATACATATAACTAGTGAAATCATATTTTCATTTTTATTTAAATTGATACATTCCTGACAAGAGACAAAATTTACTTTAAAGTTTACATTAATTAAGTTCTAAGGGGTACAACTTTTAAATCGGTCTAGTTATAATACTCATTTTGATTTTAACATTTTGCTGAATGAATATTGCCATCTCTCCTAACACAAAGCTGATCGACAACACCAAATCTCCATTTTCCACTCGAGTCATCCTCTTCTATTAATACTGCTTCTCTGACACTTGGTACGCGACAAACAGCATTTCTTTGTTCTATGTAGAGTTGTCATTTTTACATAAATTGGATAAGTAATCTTTATACCAAACCAAATACTATCAACTGACAATACTGGCAACTCCATTTAAAATACATTGAGCGTTTTTGTCGCAACAATAGTGCGATCTGAATGGTCTGGGTTGAAACTAACTCTTATCAAAACTGCTCTGATTTGTTAGTTTATAACTGGTTTGAATCTCAGGTGTCCACGAGATTTAAATCAGCAAATCAGATGGTTGTGGTAAAATTTAGTTTCACCCCATTCCTCTAGGAGGATAAAACACCATTTTTCGATGGAATTGCCAGTATTGTCAGTTGATAGTATTTGTACCAAACAGACCAAAACGATTGTAAAACCTTTTTACATGAATTCCAAATGTTGGTTAATTTGTATATTGTATTAACAACACCCAATTCATTATCGACTGAAATGTGACTTTGATTACAAAATGAAATGAGCTGGAGTAATGACATCTTTGAGATCACCAAACACATATGTGACCCACGTTGACAAAACCGACCATTTCAATGAAAGAAAGTTTCCAAAATAATGACTTTTAAAATGTATTTTAAGGGTTCAAAGATCAGATTTTTGAGAAAAAAAACATTTATTGAAATTTTGTCGAAATGGTCGGTTTTGTTGGAGCGGGTCACATATGTGAGCAGCCTTGAGTTTAATACATTTTTTATTTCTTTTAGCGCTGTTTTCGAATTTTTAAAATTGAGCATGCCAGAGACTGACTTTTTGGTACATTTCTTCACTGACAAAATCAAACATTTGTAGACACCTCCCATCCAGGGAGCATTTTCAGAAATAAACTTGCATTCGATATTATTTTGGAGCAGGAAAGAAACGAATTTGTTGTTTCTTCTTAGATTTTCTCTCCAAACGTGATCAATGAACGATTTAAATTTCCTTCCTCTAAAAAGTGAGGACAGGAATCATAATGGCTGAATTCTTCTGTACTATCCAGATATACGTGTGAAAAAAATTGAACGAATTCGGACGATTCGACTTCATTTTTGGGTTGAGTCCCCCTCTGAGCTTTGAAATTTTCCAACAAACGCCACAAAAATTGCTTTCTTATGAATATTTTTGCTCAAAGAAAGTGTTTCAATTGAGATACGTATTATTTTGAAATGAAGCCATCTGATATTATTTTCACTGAATTGTGGGTCCATCGTTTTCATCCAGTAACTTTCACTTTCCATCCTTTTTTTTTCAAGAAGAGAGCCCAAAATATCAAAATCCATGAACGTTGGGAAAAGGGGTTGAATTTTCAACTTTACCAAATGGGTCACCACATCGCAAAAACTTGACTATACGATTCCATCACCCCGCACCTTGCTACCTCTCCTGCAAGCAGATGCTCATCGTCGTCATAAATGATTTTAATTATAATTAAGTTCGTCGATTCCTCTGCGGGCGGTTCTCGCGTACCGTATGAATTATGGGACTAGGATAATACGTACGTAATAGAGTGTATTTCGTCAGGTTCTCTCGGCGAAGGAATCCCCCTCACATGCACATTGCACATGTTGTTGATGGCAATTGAACCACCAATGTGATGGCCGTACATATAACCTCTCCAACTCCTCCGCCACGCCACCATGCGTCATACCAAATTCATACCGGAAGCTTTGGAGCATATATTAAGGTTCAGGAAGGGTTCGCCGACACCGAAAAGGGGTTACACATCGCACGCTATTCATATATAAGGTAGGACGCGGACGTAGGTAAATAGGCAATGGTATGGTGTAAGATAACCGTTTCTGGTTGGTTCTTATACTCGTATGTACCTACACGTGCGTATGCAACCTTATTGCACGTAATAAGTAGGTACATTGCTCGGTTACTAAACTACAATAACTTTTGACAGAACGATACAGATGCTCGTACGATGTAGGTAGGTATATCACACAACGTAACGTATAAATGTATTCCTGGTCTCTGGACTGAATTAAAAAAATGAATACTCGGCGTTGTTTTATTTTTAAAATAAACTAGAGTGGTACATAAGAGAGCCGGAAACGTCGTGTTACAGACTCGTTTACTATAGAGTCTCAATTCGACGGCACTAGCTTCGTAATAAGGGCGAATTGGTCGACAAAAAGTCTGCTTGGAAACGACGACGCAATGTGTTTCTTTTTTTTTTTTCAATTTCAATTTTTTCAGTCCAGGCATGCCATCGTGTTAATGAAACGAGAAATAATTAGAGTGAGGAGGCAGAGAGCCGAGAGAGAAATTCACTTTTATGGCGTTCGCGACTCGCGTACAATCCGCGATCAATTAATCAGACATCAAAATAATGAGGTAATTTTTCACGGAATTTTAATGATGACGAAATTCATCAACGTATTGTACCTTGTTGAGGTACTCATCTGAGAGGAAAATACAAGTACGAGTTACAGGGGATCTCATACCTATATGTACTCGTGAATACGTATTCCATGTACCAAAATGTACTTACACGTTTATTTGGGGCGAAATCGATAATTGATCCAATCGCAGCCAGGGCCCGATGAAATATTCATCATGGGGTCGTGGCTGTCCGCGGGTCCCCGAGACTTTTACTTTTGTCACGCGAACTGATTATTAATTATTTTACTTTCTATGCGAGGCAGACACGAATATGACAGGAGTGAGGGTGGCGGTGTTGTTGATGGATATTCATTCCATATCGTACTTCATAAATTCATACTGTATATTATACAAAGAGAACAGAGAGACTTCCCAGCGGTAAAGTGTCGAAAATTGGACACATATGCTGTGTGACGTGTGTCGTGTGTCTTTGGAAATATAAACGACGAGTATTTCCTGCCCGAAAACGTATAGTTAGCCGAGTCTGGTATCGAAAATTTAATGCGAACGGACTAATTCTTATTCCGGATAGGCTAGACCATGTGTTAATGCGAGCAGGTTTCCTGTTTCTGCAATGCATTGATAAAACATATAAACGCGGTGCATTTATGTTAAAAGGATCGTAAAAGGATCAGTTTTTGGACCCTTTCTGAACTTCTTAGGTCTATGAAAATGTAAGACTTTGGCGAGAAAATTGAAATATTTGGGGTTTAGTTAGCGAGCCCGCATAAAAAAGTTACTGGCAGTATTTTTGCCACGCAGTTCTTGCTTATAAACTGCCATTAACTGGATGCAAACTGCCAGTTACTAATTGGGAACTGTCAGTAAATGGAAGGGCAACTGCAACGCGGCAAAAATACTTCCGTACTGCCAGTTATCACACACAGTTACTGGCAGTTTACTGGCAGTTTTACTGGCAACTGCCAGTAACTGGCAGTATTTTTGCCGCAATTGCAGTTATACTGCCAGTTACTGCCAGTACTTTTTTATGCGGGAGAGGTACATATCTCGAATTTCAACTAAATTCTTCGATAAAAGGAATACTCGAGGGGGGGGGGGGTAAAGTTGTTGGTTTTTCGATAGCGATTTTTAAAAAATAATTTGGGTCTAGAATGTGAAAAAAAATCAAAATTTTACTCGATTGACTTGAAACGTTGAAATGTGGCACATACCCTATTTTTGTGACATCTCAAATCGATTGAAAGCAGTTTCGAGCAGCTTTGAGCGATTCTGGAGCCTCCAGCAAATTTCTGAAAATGATAAATTTTACAAAATTGCATCCGATTGATTTGTAAAGCTGAAATTTGGTGCATATATCACATTTTCAACCTCACAGGCCAACTGGAGGCTAGTTCAAGTACTCCATGGAGTCTTCATCGATATTTTGAAAACTCCAGTTTTTCGAAAAGTGCCCTAAAAGTTGTACATATACCAGATTTCCGACCTCACACGTCATCTGGAGGCGGTTTCGAGTCGTCCAAGAGCCTCCAGTAATATTTTGAAAGTTCCAGGTTTCTCAAAAAGACGTGTCTTGAAAGCTGTGCAAATCGACTTCAAAACTTTTAGAAAGCCAGGTATTGTTGAAATTAGGAAACTGTTAAAACTAAAAAATTCCATTTTTTTCAGCAAGAGTGTAATTTTCTTCAGCTCTCGCCCTTGCTTCATTTGGGCTGTTTTGGGTTCTATTAATGTTCCCATTTTCGAAGATTTTTGAAGATTAAAAAAAATTAACCAATTTCAGTAATATTTCCTTTATAATTTTTAAACTTCTTTAAAAAAAAATGAAAATTATTCGACATGTATTTGCGAAGTTATATGTAAGTAATATGTATTTTGGTTCCTGACTCTTCCTCTTCCTCCTTCTCCCTCCCAAAAAAAGTTATTTTCAGACATTTACCAAAATTGAAAACTAAAATTTAGCGTCATCTTTCGATGGTTTTTCATTCTGATCTCAAGTTTTTGAAGCACTTTTTGCGAAAAAAAATTGTCGACAATTATGTTCAGATGCTGAAAAATGCTCTCTAGGTGATTTTCCAAAGATTTTATCACTCTGGTTATAATTTTGTTTCAAGTTAGGATGGCCGTATCATTTCGAAAATTTATTTTAGATTTTTTTTCGCATTCCCCCCTCCCCCCTCAGCCCCAAAAATGTACAAAAAAAATGCGAAAGAATTCGATAATTAATTTTTTTTTGCAAAAGTTCTTACATTAGAGTACATTCTAAATTGAAAATGAAAAAGAGGTAAGGGAATCCTTTGGAAAAAAACAGAGAGAGGCGGAAATTTTCATTCTGTTTAGGGGCGCGAAAATGCTACACGTACGTAGATTATCGTTGTAAGTGCTCAAGTTGAATTTTGGAACATTTTTGGAAAACTGGAATTTCCATAATGTCTCATATGGAGGCTCCAAAGCAACTCGAAACCGCTTCCAGTCGATTTTGGAGGCTGAAAATGTGACATTAACCAAATTTCAGCGTTCCAATTAATCATACGCATGATTTTGTAAAAATTGTTTTTTTCAAAAAATTTCTGAAGGCTTCGGAACTGTCTATACTCAGAATGGCCCAAAAGCCGAAACTTTTTCCAATCGATTTGAAAAGTAAAAATTTAGGCACATCCAGCTGTAGATTTTCAAAAGGTCCCCAAAAATCTGAAAATGTATGTGAAATTTTTGATTGCTAGGGGGAGGGCATTTGTTAAGCTTTTTTAATTGAACTCTTCGTGGACTCGGAATTTTTTTCTTTTATTGCTGTTACGAATATCTACTTGGATGACGTCAATACTGATTCAGAATTTTCAACAATTCTGTTGACGATTCAAAGTGACTCATGATCAAGTATCAAAAATTCGCAATAAATCAAAATTCACGCAGCTACTTGGTTGACCTTTCAATAAAGAAACGAAAATAAAGGGAGAGGTGGAGTGGAGTAGATGGCATGCTGAAATGTTTTGAAAATTTTCTCTCAACAATCGTACATTTTTCGGGACGCAGAAATGGATGAGATCTTGAAAAAAAGTGCATAAGGTATTCGTCTTCCCCCTTCCTCGAATAGAAAAACACATTTTTCAATCTTCACGATTTTTTCAACCCCTCAAACAAACACAATTCCAAAATACTCGTAATTGAAATCGAATCGAAAAGACAAAAGACAACCCATCGTTGAAGAAAATTCTTCCTGTATCGTGCGATGACATAACGTGACATTGCAGCGCAGAATCATCCTCTCAAACATCACCCCTCCGTCTCTCTGCCTGTTCCATTAAACTCGAGTTTTTATTCATACTGTTTTTTCCCCTCTCCGTCGTTCTCTTTCTTTTCGAACAATTAAAACCGAATGTCGGGAGACACTGCGATACACTTGGAAATGGCCAACTATAACGAGTTTTAATTACTGGTAATTTTTCATCGCGCGTTCGTTCCCTATAAGAAGACGAAGAGAAGAGACAAACGATCGTTAACAAGATGCTGTGTCCGGGACCTGGCTCTCGTCAGGGGTCGAGCGAGAAGAGCAGAACTGCGGGTGCTGCGTAATCTGTTCGCTGTATTTGTTCTTGTTGCTCCTCTCCGTGCACGTCTTTCTTGGCATCAGGGCCCGGGGGCGGGGTGGTACCGCTCGGATAATTTTTTTCAAAGGGGAAGGCGGTAGGTGGAAGGGCTGTTTTTATATTTAACGTCGAGATACCGCAATTAACTCTCGACCATGATTTTCACAAGCTCGGAAAAATCGCCTCTGCTCGGATAAGTAAGTATAAAGTACTATAACGACGACGAGTCGACGAGCAGAAAAAAAATGAAATAAAAAACGCTCGTCTGTCACTGCGACAACGTCTCATCTCGTCGTCCTGTGTGATGTCGTCGTATCGTCAGTTTGAGCTGCTGTTTATTGTAGCTCTCTGAAAGTGATCTTTGCTGGGCGATATTTCATACGCGCGGGTGCCACGACGATGATGATGATGAGTAATTAATTCTTAGACGACGACGACGATGGCATGCTGAGCTTTATTGTCCATCTTTGTCCGTATAGCCGGTCTTAGACATTGTTTGTTAAGCGAGCGAGGGAAAAAAAATCCTCGATTAGATATAGTTATTCATGTTTGCTGCCTCGTTGGTTGGTTGGATTTAATTACATCAACGTAATATGGATTAATCGTGTTGTATCCCTCGATAAAAGATTTGAGTGATTAGCTCGATGTTTTTTCGCTCAATTTCCCACGTAATTTCTTCCTTTCCTTTCCTTTTCGTTCTTTTCACATTTTTTTTTCAATTCATTAAAAAATAAGCTTATTTATTCGAATGGGTGAAAAATCTATTCACCTATTAAAGAAATTTTCCAGACTTTTTTTTCTGTAACTTGCAAAGAAATGGAGCTTTTTGGAAATTTCGTCAAAAAGCAGGACTTTTAAGAGGGAATTTTCCCAAATGTTTCGATTTCGGAGGTGAGGAGGAAGAAGACGAAGGGTATGGGTCAAAATTTACTGTCGACATTTCTCCGTATTCAAAGAGACTCACTAGGAAGATAACGAAATGAACAAAAATTCAGAATTCCGAAAGTAAAAAAAAAACGAATATGCAAATGACATTTTTTTTTCAATTTGAATGAAAAAAAAAATGAAAAAAATGAGGATTCTTTTGAAATATCCGCCTGAATTGGAAAACTTTGAGTACTCGGCTAAAAGTACTGTGGCTAGAAAGTACGAGTGATGCAGGAAGGTAATGTTGACATTACGAGGTCAACTAAGAACACACAAAAAAAGGGTACGTAACTACGTAATGTTGCCGAGAAAAGCATTGACGAGTGCAGAACCGTCGTCGAGTGTATGCGATTGATTTTTACGTAGCTGAAAAAAGGAGACGAAGAAGGAGGAGAAGAAGAAAATGAATTAATTTAGATAATTTAGTCGTATAGTCGCAAGAGCATTCGGTATACTTATTTAAGCAGCCGTTCGGTTCGATTCAGCGATGGTGGTGGCGACGATAGGACAGGAAAATCCCCCGGATGCTTACAGCGTCGTTAATGTTGACTGACGAGAGGATTTAAAAAAATACTTTTCGCCAGAGTTGACCTTTTTCGTCGAAGCCCAGAAGGCGTAGGTTAGGCGAAGAAAGAAGAGTGAGGCTTTACGTACGTATATATATACGAGAGAGTTTTGCACGCTCAAAGAACAATAAACCTAGTCTCGGTCGCTGTGAGTACACTTTGCGGATTTGGATTTCACTGGTACTATGGTAGCATCGCGTGGGAGATGAGAGATTTTGCTGCAGAAGCGAGAGTAGAGTTTGCAAAGTTGGGTTTGCTTGCTGTACATGTGGTAGTGCTCGTATATGTCATGATCTGACTATACGTAGACGTACATCGTACATATGTGGTGTTTGTTGAGTAATATTTTAGGTGACGACGAACTGCAGAATGAGCGAATACGAAACCACGAACAGAAGGTTGGATGTGATGTGAGTGGAGATGTGTGATATGTGTGAGGGTGTTTGTGTACTGTTTTTAATCCGAGAAAATTTCGTATTTGCACCGACAACGAATAGCGAAATGGCGAAATTTTAGACGAGAAATTTTACACGTGTGGTGTAGTGTCATGTCACGTTGTTGTCGTTGTCGCTGTCGTGTGTGCTTGCGTCATCTTTGCCTCATCGTCGTCGTCGGTCGTTGGACCAACGCGGAGAATTTCGTTTATTTCGGAAACGATTCGCGTTCAATTTGTCATGTGGGGCTTGGAGTACAACGAGCAGATAGTGCAAGTGTACTTGGAGAGTGTAGAAATGAGGTTCGGAGCTTCTCTGTCCCTCAGACGAAGCATGAAGGAATTATGCATGGCGTTCAGTTTTTGGAAAACTGGCAAAAGTCAGAGAATTTTGATAGTTTCTCCCAAAAATTAAAGAATCTTGTGAGTTCAATTAACCACAATTGTTTTTCGTGTAGAAAACATTGTCCTCATCAGCCACCCCCTCCCCCCACGACCTCGTCATCTGATGCTAAGGGTTTCAATTTTGTACTTATTTCAACAAAAAAAAATGTTTAATTTGATTTCAGAATGGGTTTATTTTGATTTAGAAAATTGATCATACCCTTTGAGACATCGTGTAAAGTGATCGTCGAGAAGTAAACCTCCATTCTGATAAACACCATTTTGAAGAGAGGATCTTGTACTCCAAAAATTTTTGAAAAAAGTGAACATAACATATTTTGAAAACTGCGAAAATTTGTATAATTTGACTCTTTAATTCGTGATTCGACCTCTTATCAACCGGTTGGAACAGTTCAGATCAAATTTAAAAACTCCAACTGAATCAAGTTCATTTATTGGAGTTTTTTTTTTTTTTGTAAAACTACGTTTGAAACATGAAAAACTTGTTTCAAAAACTTCTCATTTAAACCAATTTTGAACATTTCAACCGGAATTCAGCTTCTTTTGGTACCTCTGATGTTTATAAACGCTCTAAGAAACAAGAACCAGTTTTGAAAATTTGTCTTTTGAACGAAGTCTCTTTATTGGAAATTGTTTTTGGAATTCTGCTGAAATATAAAAAACCGGTTTTTAAAACTTATCGTTTGAACCAGTTCTGAGAATTTAATCGAAATTCAAGTCTCTCTGTCAGGAATTTTTAGAAAATGCATCAGAACCATGATCAACCGGTTTTGAAAACTTCTCGTTTACACCGGTTTTGAGAATTCAATCTAAATTCAGTATCTCTGTCAGAAATCTTTAGAAAGTGCATCAGAAACATGAGGAACCGGTTTTGAAAATTTCTCGTTTGAATCAGTTCTGAGAATTCAACCTGAATCCAATTTTTGAATGAAATTTCTAGAAATTGTACCTGAAATGTGTAAAACTGGTTTGAAGAACTTCTTGTTTGAACCAGTTCCGCCATTCAACCTGAACCAAGTCCCATTATTGGAAATTTTCAGTAAGTTCGACTAAAACGTGAAAAACCGGTTTAAAAAATGTCTCGTTCGAACCGGTTCCGATCATTCAACTCAAGTTTAGTTTCTTTACTAGGATTTTTTAAAAATTTTATCTGAAACAAGAAGAACCGAATTGATTATTGATCGAAATCTCCCATAAGCTTCCTCAAAACCGGTTTCAATCGAATACGAAATTGAAATTTTCGAATTTGTGTCCGGTTTAAAACTATTTTTAGCCATTTATCCCCGCCAACAAACTTGAAAACAATATTTCAAGCATTGAAACCACTTGTAACGATAAAGACCAGTCACAAAAAAGAATCTTTAAACCGGTTTCAACCAATTGGCTTGAATTAAGTACATATATGTATCTTCATGAAATGAAACAAAAATCAGGGTGTCTACAGGACGAAAAAAGTACGAATTTACGAAAAAAGCACGAAATTTGAAAATGACCCAAAAAAGTACGAAAAAACGTCTAAAATGTACGAAATCGAAATTTGTACGAAATTTTGAAAGGATTGTTTGCCGACAAAATCACCAATATATCCTCAAAATTCTTATTTTTTCGAAAATTTTTGCCCTCGCTTCGCTCGGGCTAAATTATTGTTTTCTATTTCTCAAATTATTCATAATTATGTTTGGAAAGTAGGTAGGTGAGGTACATAGTTAGTTTTTAACAAACTTTTTAAAATGTCATTGGTGGAAGAACTGGTTTTTTCACATCAAAATTACTACTGTTTTGCTTCTTGAAACTACAAATTTAGAAAAGCTTTTGCCCGATGCCTTTTCCCCCAAAAAACCATTGATAAAATTTTAAAAAATTGAGAAAAGAAAAACAAATTTTCTTACATTAAAATTGATATTGTTCTACTTTTCGAACTACAATTTTCTAAAGCTTTTGCCCTCGCTTCGAAAATTGAAATTCTTGAAAAAAATATATCAACTTAGTATTCAATTTTTATAGTTTCAAAGTGAAAAAGTAAAATTCTCGCATACTTCTCTACAATTTTTCAATAGTTTTCACTTTCACTGGCGCCTGTTCTCTGACTTTTTTCACTGGGGCCTGTCTCTGACTTTAAAAAAAATCAAAATTCACATCCTAAAAAAATCTTTCCAATTCGAAAATTTTAAAAACCAAAAAACGAACTCTTTGCATTAAAAACATTGTTTTTTTTTATAGTTTTCTCGAATTACGAATTTTCCAAAGTTTTTGCCCTAGCTTCGCTCGGGCCTTTACTCTTTTTTTTCGAAGTCTCGTTCTCAAGTTTTTTGAAATCAAATTTTTTCTTCTTTTAAAATTGGAAAAACATCGCATTTGAACTCCCAAAAATTCAAAACAGAAAGTGAAAATTTTTGTAAGTCTTATGATTATTACTTCAATCTGCAAAATGGGTGTTTTTTCCCTATTTCTGTTGACCAATTTTCAATCAAACCCCCTCCCCCTCTCAAAAGACCTTTATGGGCAAATTATATACGTTCCGGTCTCGCATTGGCTCTTGACGGCCCAGACCACACTGCTCAGCACGTTCAAACTTTGATTTTTGTGTCCGAAATGACATGATACACCCCCTCTCCTTCATGTAGATTCAAAGTATGACTATTAAAAATATATTGTACGAAAAAAATACGATAAAAGTACGAAAAAGGTACGAAATTTTGTTTTTTGGATTTAGTAGACACCCTGAAAATGCGAGAAAATATTATTTTTTTCAAAGAATATTTGAAATTCTACCCCTTTTTTCTCCCCCTTCTAACAGTTATTTTCTCACATATTCGAACCAGTTCAATATGAAACATGAAGAACTGGTTTCAGTACTTCATCTCAAACTGGTTCAAACTAATTTTGAAATTGGTAACTTTCTCGCAAAGAGTACCTGAACCAATTCCAATATCGATATCGTGACTTTCAAAAGCAGAACCGATTTCAAAATCCAATTTGAAAATTTCTCAAAACCGGTTCAAAGTAGCAACAATAAAGAAAAGGAAAGAATACTCGATACAAACTTCTGAAAACTAATTGTTTCGATGAAATGTTCAGAAAGAACTGAAGCTTTATGCTAATGGGAGAGAGTATCCAAAATTGTTCGAAACTGGTTCATCTGAATTGCCAAAACCGGTTTACAGAATCTCAGAATTTTTCTCAGTAGTGTTCATATGGACGGAAAAAAATCGTCTTATCTACTTAGTTCATTTCCTCGAAATTACGATTTTCGTCGATAAAACCAGTTCGAACCAATTCATCCGAAAGAACCAAAAACGTTCACAACATCAATACTCGTAAGTAATTATTGACGAGACACCCTCATGAAACAGTACGAGCTTTACCCCTCCTCTGCTCCTTTGTTGCCCATCTATTTTCAACACAATCAACGCATATCGTTCAAATTTTCGCAACAATTACATCGAAGCTACAGCGGAGCAGCTACCCGAGTACATTCTCACCTTAGGTAAAATTAATTTGCAAACTTTTGCCAGCACGTTTTCGTTCGCGTGGCCTCGCGTACTTCAAAATGAACCGAGTCTAGGGAGAGGTAAATTTTCAAACCTGAGCACCGATGATAGTAAACACTAAACAATTTACAATGACGTCAAGTATAATATACGTACGTAATACGTATAGTACATACCTGTGCTCTCCTCCTTATCCTCCTCATCTCTCTCTTATCTGCTCCGCGAAAACTCTTCTCATTACCTAAATCACCATATCGAGAGAGTATAAGCGCGTGTTTCGAAAACTGAAAACCTCAAAATGAAAAATTACAACTTTACCAAATAAACTGCGAAATTTACCTGCCCTTCTCCCCGGTTTACCTACCTACGTGTACCTGCGTCGCCATATTCCAACTATATTGTGCCTGTCTCTGCATTTATACACTACGTACCTCTACACGTCGAGTACGTATATACGTACGTATAATATACGCTGTGCTTATTCGCTTATTACCTTCTCGTACATCCGCAACACGTCGCGAAAATTTACATTCCGAACGTAACGCCGAAAATACATCGTCGTAATTTGATAATTTCCATTTGTATCGGGGATTTTAGAGCTACACACTCACCTGAGCGGCGCGGCGAGACGAGGCAGACACTCGCGAGCATTAAAATTAATGAATATAAATTCCAGCTTCCACGCTTCGCAGGGAATATTAAAACGAAATTTATGGAGGCGTGAGCTTGTTTTCTTATCGCAGGAAAGGCAAGGAAAGGAGAACGACGAGCCTTACAGTCTCTCTCTTTTCCTTTCTGTCTCCGAACCAAGGTAGCTTAATTAAAGGTTTATGAAATCCACATCTCGGTAAGGCGAAATCCGCCAAAAAAACGGCTAATAAAGTCTCAATGATCCGTAGAAGGGAGCGTAAGTCGACAAATTACGACCAATTTTTCCCCCTTCCCTCTTTGAAATATCAACGTGGAGACGACACACATTGTCGATACAACGATTACCCCCTCCCCCCTCATGTAGATAGGTATAAATAAACTCTTACACAACATATTAAATATTTTCTACGCAGCGTAGTCAGCTAGAGCCATCCAAAGACACGTGCAATTTTCTCCAAACATAGAAGAACCCCCTTTATCCACTTCCATCAGTCTTGGGATCACGATACGTCGCAATTTTGTATCAAATTTCTGAGTCATCGACCCACCTCCCTCTTCGATTCGTCTTCTCTGATCGTAGCTTTTATTTTTCTATCTTCCAGCACCGAAAATAGCGATACACCTGCCTACGTGCTCGTAACGTAAACACCAACAAAAGGCCACTCTTATTAGAAGACCTTCTCTCTCTTTTCGACGTCTTTCTAACGGCACAGAGCGACCGAATCGACGGTTTATCGAGGTGTAAAGCAAAAAAACATCGAAAGGGACAAAGTACTGTACGAACCACATCACACCAAAGCCATTACAGACTCCTGTTCCTCTACCTACCTCGCCAGCGTTGTTCTTTGAACGAATTTTCATCTCACTTATATTATGCAGATGCAAAGTTAGATAGAGAGACCGAAGCTTCCTTCACATATTCTCGTTTAACTGCCCCATATAACGTACACCTACACACTACACGGACAGGACACGCAGACCACTAGGGTGGAACTGCTCGCACAACAGGTCGCTTTAGGCGTAATACAAAATTCGCCATTTAGTAATTCTCTCTATTCCTATAATACTAATACAACAACACTACACAATAAAACGATCTCGATCAATGTACATAAACGAGCTGCCTTATGCGTTACTACACAAAAGGTATTAAAACAAATACGCGAACAAAAAAACCGCCAGCATCACAGAGCCACCTGCTACTTGGAAAAAGAAAAAAATACACACACCTTCTGCGCACCATAAGCCCAGACTGTACGTCTCTCTCATTTTGTATTATAATTACGCATAGTCGTATTAGTCGTCGTGTAGTACATATACTCGACTCGCGTATCCCTAAAGCATTTATCAACCTTTTGGCTTCCTTTTAAACGGCCACACCGATCCTAATCTTGGCTCAAACTGAGAGAGTGCGAGAGACTATACAGAGACTTAACAAGCAGGGCACAGTCGAGCCGAACCCAACCCTGGGCGGGGGAGGGAGGGGAGAAAAAAGCCAAGAAAGAAAGCTTTTTGATTAACGAGTTCGGTTATTTGTTTCGCGTTGCCGACTACCCTCCCTTCCCTCGGCTGCTGTCAAACCCCAAAGTACGAGTATATATACTTTTCGACGTTGTGTATTACCTGACGCATATCCTCATGCCAAATACCACCGGTATGGAAGTTCGCTTCGTTGAAATCATCTCTGGCTATGATCCAATATAAGTCCAAGTCTCATAGAACATAGATCGATCCGTACAACCCCCCAACCCCCGGTCTCTCATCACGAACATCTCTTTCTAACCGCACGTTACCGTGAAATGTTTACATCGCGAATATAGCAGCAAGGCTAATGCTAACCTGCGTTGAAAGCTGCTGCACTAATATTAATTAGACCATCTTTTAAGTAGCTGCAATCCTTCGTCGCTTCACCTTTTCAATGCACTGTACATTTCTCTCTATCTCTTTGCTCACCTATGTATATGTAATGTACGAGCATAACCCAATTCTGTGAAATCAATTACTCTATACGTGCTTTGGTTTTCAACTTTGGTGCGGTGTGTGGTTTGTCGTGTCGTCTCTCTGCTGTATCGTCTACTCTACATAAAGAACCCCATCGAGACAAATTTAGTACGTATTAAGTAATGTGTGAGGGGATTTGTCGAACAGACGTCAAGGGTAATGATCTCATTTGTTTAAAAGCTGTCTTTTTTTATTCTTCTGTAAGTAATTCTTTACTAGGACGTTTCGTATTTTTTAAAAAGGGTAAAAAATATTGAAACTAAACTAAAATCTACCTACTTACTGAGAATACTCCTCATTTTTTCTCATTTGATGCAGTTTTCCAAAACAGATTCATAGCTGAATCTTATACTCGTAGGTTCACAAGCGTTGCGAGCTGAATAATGCTTAATGCATTTGCATTAGGGGAACCCTACACAGGTGTTATACTTCTGATAGCCAAGAGGAAAACCAAGGGAGATTCCCTCCCTCTCTCTCTATATAGTCAGGCAGACACCCTCTATTTTTTTCTCAGGCTGGAAGAAGGTGAAGTAGAGCGAAGCATTGAGAAATTTGCGACACGACTTTGTGACATTTCCCACACTTTTCATTCGTAGGTATCAGAAAAATTGAAACATTTTTAAAATGCTCGCTATCAGTTGAAATTTCACAGAAATTGTGAGTTATTTTTGATTTCTATACAAGTCAGACATTAGTTGGTTATTTTTCTACGTTTTTTTGAAAGCTCAATAATTTTGGTGACTCGAATTTTAGTTCAACTTCAGTTCAAAATAAAAGATGATTAAAAAATCACCAATCAGGCAAAAAAGGTTCCACGAGTCGTAAAAAATAGAATTATTTTGAGTAAAGAACTGAAAGGCACTCCAATTTGCTACTTTGAATTTTTTTTAAACTGGAAGGGGAATTTGAAAAAAGTTGTCAGGTGACCTCAAAACACCGAGGGAAAAATTTTGGGTCTCCAGCTCTTACCATCACTTTATTACAGGGGTTTCAAATTTCTATTAAAATCAAAAAAAAAAAAATGAAAATTTTTTTGGTGATAGCTGATTATGTTTTTCATAATTATTTCAGATAGAATTTCTGAGGAAAAATTCGGCATAGAGTTTTGATTAAGGTAAAACTCGTCTTGGAAACGGTTCAAACGAGAAGTTTTATAAACCGGTTCTTCGTGTTTCAGATAAAATTTTCAAAGAAATTGAATTTAGGTTGAATGACCGGAACCGGTTTGAACGAGAAAATTTCAAAACCTGTTTTTAATGTTTTAATTGAACTTACTGAAAATCTCCAATAATGGGACTTGATTCGGGTTGAATCGCGGAACCGGTTCAAACCAGTTTTTCATGTTTCAGATTCATACAATTCCTAAAAATTTCCTTCAAAAACTGGATTCAGAACGCGTGTCAAACGAGAAGTTTTTATAACCAGTTCTTCATGTTTCTGATGCACTTTCTAAAAATTTCCGACAGAGAGACTAAATTTAGATTAAATTCTCAGAACCGGTTCAAACGAGAAGAATTTCTATAAAAATTCCAATAAAGAGACTTGATTCAGGTTGAATGTTTGGAACTGGTTCAAATGAAAAAAAATTCAAAACTGATTCTTCTTGTTTCTGAGAGCATTTATAAAATTCCCCTTTGAAGAAGCTGATTTCAGGTAGAATAGTTGAAACCGGTTTAAACTAGAAGTTTTTGAAACAGCTTTTCGTATTTTAGGTAAATTTTTACAAAAAATCTTTAATAAAATGTGGACTTGATTCAGTTGGATTTTTTCAATTTGACCTGAACTGTTCCAACCAGTTTATAAGAGGTCGAAACCAGTTTCAAACCGGTTCACATCATTTAAATTAACGCATTTATCGTGTTCCAATAAATTGGTTTAAATGTAGGAAAGCTAATTGATTCCAACCATCTTGACTGTGTGTAAAAAATCCATAATTCACTTATGGTATGTGAAAATTTAGTTAGAGCTGAAGTGAATGATTGAACTGGTTTAAAAAATCCTCTTTAAGTACTCTTTTTTTAAACATTGCTCTGAGATGTTTTTTTACTGGTCTTCATTTTTTTCGCTCAAAATATTGCTCGAAAGTACATTCTATGTTGTTCGATTCAAAATTTACAAATTAAGTAAACTCAATTGAAATCAGTTCTAATTTCCAACTGCTCTTTTATCTTTTAAAAATGATTCATCGTTCGATTCTCGTGATATTTCCCTTCCCACCTACATGTTTGAGTATTTTTATGATTTTTTTCGAAAATTCATACGATAAAAAAGTTGTGAAAAATTTTCAAATAATTTGATGATGATGAAAAGGAAACCGATAATTTTCAAACTACGTATTTTGACTCGTTTATAATGAATCAGTTTCAGCGAATTGATTTTACGTGGGTACGTAGATTTTTCAGAATACATTCGCGTAAATTTGTCAATCAATTTTCACGTTCGAATTTCACGAAACGAATCGCTATTTTGATCTTGTGTTATATTATGCAGTGGAATTGTAGATGCTCGAATAAGGCATTGATGAATTTACGAGCTGTGTTTCGAACTACGAATGTGAAAAAAACCATATACTCGTAGAATCGACGATGGATACATTTTTCGAAAAAATTCACTCGTCATCGACAAACGCATAGTAAATAGGTACTCGAACGTACAGTGAGAGAGAAATACCCGACTCGTGAGTCATAAATAGCCTAGCCTGGCTTGGTCGTTGTTGTCTCGGATGTAGCCGAGCATATTATCATAGGGGTAATGATATAGTGTGGGAAAATAAATTGCATCGTGAGCGTTTTTCTTTTCCTTCGTATGTAAATGTAAATGTTTACGTACATATGCCAACGTGTTTATTGTGTATTACGTTACGTTACAATGTATGTACGAGTACGAGTAGTAATTGGCATATGTGGCATGGCAAAGTGTGGCTGGCTGTTTTCCTGGTACATCAACATTTACACATTAAGTTACCTAATACGTCTTGCTCTACCCTTCATCTTACTTTCATTAGCTTACTAGTCGCGTATGTTATCTTTTTTTTTTTTTTTTTTTTTGATATTTTTCCCAAATTTATTTCGCTGCTCGGTTGAGATTCATTTAGGTGATAATATGTTTACCCGAGCACGTGCAAAGGTGAGGTTGGAGTATGTAGGATTATGTGTGTGGTTTTCTTGGCAGCATCCGAATATTCGTACATTACGTACAAAACGTACGTTTATTTAACTAAATTGTCGTTCTTGGATACACAGACACACTCGGATGCGAAGCTATGTAGCCTGCTGGTCGTCTTGTTCAGTACGTGTGTTGGTGTGTGATGTGTAGAAAGAGGAACAGGTGCAAAAAAATACCGAAATCTTGGGACTATTTATGGTGGCTACATCATCATCATCTTCATCACCCATATAGCAGCATCATCGTAAATAGAGTATAGGATTAGATACACCTATGCTGCAGATATTACGAGATGGTGTCATTCATATGCACATTCATATCCGTATGGTGAACTACCTACCTACCTATTAATAGTTCGTCATCGTTAGTTTAGTGTACTCTACGTATACGTAATTTTGCGATAGCTTACGTGTAAATATACCTACGACATACGTGTGTATTAGTCAGAATAAACAGTTCGTCTATATACCGAAAGATGAGAATTACCTACGTCGAATAATATTCTAATTATTTTCTCTATGATTGGTTTTGTTTCAGGCGAGAAATCGTCATCGAGTAGTAAAAGCAATAAATCCAACAATGCTGGCAGTAATCTGGTCGATTCGTTTAAAGAAACCGATGAAAAACAGACGAGTAAACAATTCATCGATTCGGAAAATACGAATTTTTTACGTGATATGTAAGTGAATACTGTTTTTTTTAACGTAGTTGTCGATATGAAAAATTATTATAAGTAGAAGTATTATGGTCGCGTGTAATAGGAAGACAGAGGACGACAGAGGTGATGAGAAAGAAGGCAGTAAAATAAAAAGAAGAGAATTCCGAACGAGTTAGCAAATTATATTGTGACGATGAGAAGGAGGTGTAGGGAGGGCTGTAAATATGTATGTAATGTGTACTGCGAATGTATTTTTATTATAGTATGACGAGAGACAAAGCGTTTGAGAAATAGATTTTACATCATTGTAAAACGATTACCAAGTAGCGTTATAGACTACCTATTTATTATGAAGTAATACAACATGCCTTGTACCTTCCTACGACTTACGAGTATCTCTACATACCTAGAAAATATGTACGAGTGTGTCGATTGTCAAATTCAAAATTGCTGCCGAAGCTGTAAGACGAAATGACGAACGATTGTTCGTAGGTACATATTTATGTAGTGGGAATATAACATCTACATTTATATGTATGTACGTGTACTTGGATTTCTACGTACATTTCCTCACGTCGAGACACGCAATTGGTTAATGAAAACGTGAGGTTGCATGATGAGAACTTGGTTTAAGTGCTGCACGTTGTTCGCTATACCTACGTTCAGTCTTCTTTACCTACTAAATTAATATTAAATAGGCGTAGTGTAAATGAAATTAGTCCATGTTTGGGGATTTGAAATTCCCACTAGTGGATGGTGGTGGTTTTGAGATAAATTCAACGTGTTTTACTGCTGGTCGTAGATTTGGTGGAAATCAATGTAATAGCTGGGAGGGGGAGGGTGGGAGGAAAGTAGTTTACTGGGTCTTTGGGTATGTTTGATGGGTAGTTCGGTATTGGCAAACATTGAATGTAAATTTTGAGATGTTTTGCTCTCGTGTTCGATGCTGAGACGCTGAAATGCAGAAAGCATTGTAAAATTTACTGGCTGTTTTTTTCAGAAATTGGCAATTATCATCCACAAAATATCAGTTTTCCTTGAAGATGAAATATTTTTGATTTAGGAATAAAAAAAATTTCAAGCAGAGAATAGCTGTTTTCAAATTAAAAATAGCAGATTTTGATGAAAACAATACGTACTCTTCAAAAACTGTAACGGTATTTTTTGAAAAAAATACGAAAATTGATGGTAAAAATGGCGTGTTTTTAATTTTCAAATGTACTTCAGTTTTGTGAATAAAACTGAAATTTTGAATTAAAAAAATTAAAAAGGATTTTTTGACAAAAAAAATGGTGAGTTTTGACGAAAAAAAAAATGACAATTTGTGATGAGAATTATCACAACTTTTGATGAACGTGTTTTCGTTTTCAGCAAAAAAAGCAATTTTTTGCCAGAAATTACAGCTTTTGAGCAAAACTGATAAGTATAGCTTATCATAAAAATGGTGATTTGCGATTAAAAAAAAAATCACAGTTGTTTTTTAATCTGAAAATGGCGAGTTTTGATTAAAAAGCGATAAGATTTGACTTGAAATTGACAGTTTTTGAAATAAGACAGTTTCAGTTGAAAAGTGATGGGTCGATTCGATCGTGGATCAAAAAATGAAAATCTTGAAAAACAACTTGAGTCATTAAATGACAGTGCAAGTTTTAACTGAAATTACAATTTTTGAAGGATAAAATGAAGACTCTTTCTTCAAAAGGTTTATTTTTGCCCAAAAATGTCAATTTTGAATTGAAAAATTGAAATTTTGATTATACGAGTAAATGACAATTTGTGTTGAAGAATGAAAATTTGTAATTGAAAATTACAATCTTTGGCGACCAACTGTTGCAATTTTTGACCAAAATGACAACTTTTGGCAGAGAATGGCGTATTTTTAGCAAAAAAAGAAAAATGCACAATTTTGGACTTGAAAAATAAAATTGAGAAATGTTTGGCTAAAAATAGCAGCAACGACAAGTTGAAGTGTTTTGGCCAAAAATTAAGTTTTTTCCCATAGAAGACTGTTTTGGACCAAAGAGTGACTATTTTTGAGGAACAATTCAAATTTTCGACAAAAATGACGTTTTTGACAAAAATGTTACAGTTTTTGACCTAAAAAAGAGAAGTTTTGACCCAAAGTCGTGGTTATTGGCAAAATTGACAATTTTTGGTAGAAAAAATCTCTGGTTTTAATCTGAAATTGATGGGTTTTCTGAACAAATGAGAAGTCTTATTTGACCGGAGAACGACGGTTTTTAGAAAGAAAGACGAGTTTTGACGAAAAACGTTGTTTTTGCACCCAAAAATGGGTATTTTAGACAAGAATGACAATTTTTGACCAACAAATCCAGTTTCTGATCAAAAAAGACCACTTTGTATGACATTAAAATCACAGTTTTCGATTTGAAGCGATTAGTTCTCATGATCGAAGAATGAGAAGATTTATTTGACGTAAAATTGACAGTTTTGGTGAATGAGGCACATTCTGATGAAAATCGGTGAATTTGTACCAAAAAAAGATAATTTGTCCAGAGGTGACAATTTTTCCATTTCTGACAACAGTTGAAATTTTTTACAAAAAGTGTCAACTTTTGACTAAAAATTCCAATTTTTATTAAAAATGACAATTTTGGCAAAATCTATCTCAAAAAATTTTAATTTTTGACAGAACATGATGACTTTGGCAAAGATTACCATTTTTGATAACAGTTGAAATTAATCTTTCATGGTAAATGTCAATTTTTGATTAAAAATGGTGATTTTGGTAAAAATTACCATTTTTGTCAATAGTCGAATATTTTTACAGAAAATGCCAATTTTTGACAAAAAATGGCTACTTCAGATACCTAAGTAGGTGAGAAATTTCAAATTTTTGACGGAAAATTATAATAATCTTGACAAACAGTTATAATTTTTTTAACCAGAAATCACAACATTAGACAAAACTGACAATTTTGCCAAAAATGTACTATTTTTGACAACAGTTGAAATTTTTTACCGGAGATGCCAATTTTTGACAAAAAATGGCTACTCTAGATAAGAGGCAAGAAATTTCAATTTTTGGCGGAAAATGATAACCTTGATAACCTTTGACATGCAGTTGTAATTTTTTACCAGAAATCACAACTTTAGACAAAAATGTCAATTCGCCAAAAATTTACCATTTTTGACAACAGTTGAATGGGAATATTAGACAAGAAACTTCAACTTTTGACGAAAAATGATAACCTTGACATGCAATTTGCAATTTTTTTTTATCAGAAATAACAACTTTGAACAAAAACGACAATTTTGCCAAAAATTCTCCATTTTTGACAACAATTGAAATTTTTTATAGAAAATGCCAATTTTTGACAAAAAGTGGCAACATAGGACAAATATGACAATTTTAGACAAGGAATGCCAATTTTTAGACAGAAAATTACAATTTTTAACAAAAATGGCAACGTTTTTTCAGATAACAAATTTTTGGAGAAAAAAATGATTTGTGACTAAAAATGTAAATTTTGTTACAAAAATGAAAAATTACCCACCCTTTTAAGTGAAAATTTTGACAGAAAGGCTTATTTGTGGATTCGAAACTGCTCCTTTGGCTCCATTACGTGCCTGTGGCTAAAAATATGTATTATATTGAAAATCAAATTCGTGGATCCAGCAAATATCGTTGCAATTTTCAATGAATTCTGGAAACAGTGGACATGTGTGAAGTAACGCATCAGATTTGCCTCGCCAGTCGCCTTCCTCTTCCTGCCCCCATCCAGCTATACATATAGCTAGCTACCAGCTACGCCTTGAAAAGTCGATAAAGAAAAATTGCCATCGCGTGTAACTTATCGAAAATGATGGGTAAAATTTTTCAAACTCGTAGAAATTAAAACGGATAATAATGTTTTCTTTGGCGTCTTTTCTCGTACCGCGTACGTTTCTGTTGCTCGCTTCTCCTCCTGTCGTTCTTCAGTTTTTGTCTTTCCAGTCTCCAGCCTGCGAAGGTCATTGTCTGCGATTATTTTTTACGACCGAGGTGGTTTACGAGCTTATACACTTACTTAAGCTACACTTGGAAAAACGTACATCAGGCTTGAATTTTTTTTCCTCTTTTTTTGGCGGCAAAATTTGATCACTTGACCATAGGCAGGCGCAGTGTTGGCGATATTTTGAGCGTGATTTTTTTATATTTCGTGATCGTTAATAATAGAGACATGTTCGCGCATTTGTTATATGTATGAGTCGAGTTCTCCATAATGTATTATGATGTTTAACCTTGGTACTTTTTTTTTCGTTTAGTTTTGTTTTGTTTCGTGGAATATATTATATTGTTTTGTCGCGCGATGATGTCGATGTACGTATAAAAAAGGCGCAGCGAAGCTGGGGCAAAGGGATATAGTTGATGGTGGCGGCGCGGCGGCGACGACGTTTGAAGTATAAATAGCGAAGTTAATTTCACAGTAGGCTAAGTTCAAAACGCGGCTAAAATGTCTCCCTTTGTCATTGTTTTTAAAACCGTGTATCTATAGGTAGACGAGGTACAATGGAGTTGTTTTTATTAGGCGGCTAGCGACGAAGCTTTTATCTGCTGCTGGCCTAGCGCAAGCACATTCAAAGCAAAGCGCGCGCTGCTGCGGAATATTGTTTCAAAGTAATTGCGTACACAAGCACATTATTAATTGTAGTGTACACAGACGTGTAGGTATAGTACACCTCTACCTATACTAGTCGCATTTTGAAAACTGAAAAGCCTCGAAGAGAATTTTTCATTATTCATAATGTACCTAGTCGGTGTGTTGTTGTGCTGCTCTGCTACCAGCTACCATATATTTTATACTCGTAACTACGTTGTACGTTACGTTACCTACCTTAATATACAAAGTACCGCGACCGCGAGCTGTTTCCGTTTCATTTTACTGTACGAAAGTGAAATGCAAACAGGTTAACGGAGTGAAGACGAGTTTTTCAAATGTTAATAAAACACGTACTTATTCGTACCTATCTCTGCATAAAAGCAGATATTGTTTCGACGACGACGAGCGATGATGAAATCGAATCGTATAGACGTAAAGCACACGAGGCTGGAGATGGAGGACGAGCTAAAAAAAATTGTATTGTTCGAATGGAAGCGGTTTTTATTTCTTTGAAAAATATACATACGTATGTTCTGTGATTTAGGTTTAGCTCTTTGTTGTACGATTTGCAAATGAAGCGAGTGTATGTCTATGTATAATCCTTGGGTGTTTTTCAGGGATTTTTTTTCTCTCAAGTTCGAATTGTTTTGAATTTAATAATAGATTCGTGTCCGTCCGAAAGAAATGGAAATTTGACCGGATTTTGTTATATAGATTTGAAAAGGATGGTCTCGCTTGTTTTTGTGTGTAGACGAAAATGTCAAACGTCTCCGCCTCCATGCTCGTTGCTTGATGTCTCGTGTCTTATTTTTAATTTTAAATTGAGATACAAAATTCAAAGGGTGGTTTGAAAATCCGCGGAAGGGTTTCGGAAAAAGCTGATGTTGAATTTTTGCTCATTTCGACTTCCGGAAGACAACTTTGTCAATAAGGAAAAAACGAAACGTCGTGAAGAAGCCTAAATTGAATCACAAAGAAAATTCGTTTGAAATTTTGTCTTTAAATTTTTTTCTGCGACAAAAGGACCTTGAAAGAAGTGCGTTTTTCGAGAATTTTACAGGAAAGGAATATCGTGGGACGAGCGATGGGGGAGGGGTACACTGAGGGGCTGAATTCGAAAAATGAATAGATATTTGAATTCAGCGACTTCGAATTAGTAGGAATCGATATGTCACACGACACATCGCCAAATTTCGTATTTTCAAAATAGGGGAGGGGGTAGCTGGAGGGGAACTGAAGGCTGAATACAAAAATGAGTGAATATGCGCTGGAAAACCTGTCAAATGATGTATCACAAGGCATTATTAATTTTCTGGTGTTTTGATTACGTTCGAAGGCATCGTGAGAGGGGAGGGTAAATGGTAAATGTCACAATGTGTGTGTAAGAGAGAGAAAATGAGTTGATATATTCGAACTTGTCACCCCTCAAATTAACAACTATCAATGTGTCTTTTAACTTCTGATTTTTTTTTCAAATTTTGATCAAAATTGTTAGCTTTTAGGTCTCTCAGGGGTGTGTTGAAATCCCAAAGGCATAAGTAGGTATAGAAAAGTGATTTTCGCTGTAATTTTTCGGAATTTTTAAATGCAATCTTTCAATTGTTATGCTCATTGTGAAAATTTAAGCTTTCATTTTGAAAATTCAGTTTTGAAATTTTCAATTTATTTGCTCTCTTTGAAACGCGAATAAATTAGTTGAAAGTTAAATCAGTCTCGACTCTCGAGTTATAACTTACGAGCTTTCAAAGTTTGCTCATCTTGCAAGAAATCGAAAGTTAATTCATTTTTGATGAAGCGAAATCGATTGATTTTTTCATTGCAGTCATTTCGATGATCGATAAATTGAATTCGTAGCTTTTTGCTCTTCATCAGATTACATAATTTTTACACAAAAATGTATAAGTCATACAAAAGTCATACTTTGAGATTTGCAGTCCTACAAGTCATACTTTTAGTCAAAAATCACCATGAAAAAATTTCAATTTCAATTTAATAATTATGTAAATTTTTAAAAATTTTGTTTTTTATGGTATTAAAAATAATCAAATTTAAATTTTTTTTAGTCTGAATATGCTTTTACGTTTAAATTGAATTGTTGAAGATGAAAATTGAAAAAAAAATTTTTACAATAAAAATAATCGATTTTTTGGCTGAAAATGTATCTTTTTTCCGCAACAGTTATTTAAAAAGAGTACTTACAAAAATGCAAACTTAGCCATACAAAAGTCATAAGTATATTATGTACTTTTTGCTGAGTGGTTCTGATTGCCATCCTGATTTTATTCTTATATATCTCTTTTGAGAAGGTGGGAGTGAGGGATTTCGAAGAATTTTTTTCATCCAGGTCTTTTTCTGGCCCACGTTAAAAATGCACCCCCTCCATTCAATGAAAATCGTTGATAAAAAAAATTGTAAAAATATTCATATCAAATTGACTTACTCGCATTTTAGGAATTTTTTGAATACTTTTTTCGGATTTTTGGAAAGAATATTAAAATGGTTGAATATAAGTATATTTTGTGAGGTGAGGTGGGGGGAGGGGTGAGCTAGACTCTGATTTGGGATTCTCAAATTTTTGAATTCATTTCACAAAAAAATTCGTATTGTCGGATTCCATCCATTTTGGAAAAAAAAACGAACGTAAGTCGGCCTCCCCCTTCCTTACCTGTTGCTGACATGAGCTCAAAAAGAGAAGTGTTTGTTGAACTGTTTTCACTTAGTTTTTAGTCTGTATTCTTGAATTTTTTGAACTCTTGACGAGAAAATCAGCTAAAATGGAAAGTTCCCTCCCCACCTAAATTACAGTATGCGTTTTTAAAATGAAATAACGTATTTTTTTCTGATATTTTCGATTGTAATTTTGTTTGTATTTTGGTGATAATTCGACGAAAAATGTTTCAATTGATCAAAACACTTTTCTTTTCGGGTAGCTTTTGATGAATCGTTATTCACTCAAGTTTGAAGAACCAATTGAGAATTGTCTGAGAACTTTGATTCGAGGACGTCGTCTTGAAATTTTCCATGACACTCGATTTTCTACCATCTTGAAAAATTTCAAACAGTAACGAAGGCAGTGATTTTAAAAATAAGATGAAAACTATTGTATTAAATTCAGTCAAAATTTCAATAAAAATTTGTAAAAAAAAAAATGAAAAAACCCCGAAACGCGAAATAATAAGTAGGTAATGAAACTATTTGCAACATTAACTCATTTTTGAAAATATACATGGAATTTTTAATAAATTGGCAACACTGTTCGAATGAATTTATTTTTTTCATAATTTTGATTTATATTGAAAAATTTTCCTCTAATTTTAAATTTCCTCTTGTCATAAATTTGACCTCGCTTGTTGATTTGTTGAAGTGGGATGAGAGGATGAGTCGACTAACACCTTGCCTTGATACTAATTGTATTCCAAAGAGATTGAAAAAGAACGAATGAAAACTGAAAAGGAAAGGAGATTGCATGAAAATATAAATTTACATATTCAAATGTAGGTTTACTTTCGATATCGTAGGTACTAATGTATGATTTTTCGAGAGTTTTTGAATCGCTACCTTGCCCTATAGTTCATTTGGCGTCCTTGGCTCGCGTAATATTCATAATACGCTAAAAACCTGCACCTTCCTTTCGCGCATTCGCTCGTATGTATATCGCGAAATTTGCAAAACGGATGAGTAAAGGAGACGGAAAGAGGGAAGTAAAGAAAAGATTACGCGATTGTCGATAAAAAAAAGATGACATAATCTATTCGAGATGCGCGAATGCGAATCGAGAATCGGGGGAATCGCGAACTTGTTCGTATATAGTCTTCGTGTTCGTCATAGTCGGTACCTAATATACGTACGAGGAACGAGTACATAATACACACGTTAAATATTTACAAACAATTCTCGAAATTTCACGCTAGTCGAATATTACGAATGTATTCGAAGATTACGACGATACGCAACGCTTCGTCGCTTATTTACGAAGAGCTCTCTGAGCCAGCCATTTATACAAATACTTACTTACCTATTCGTACGTCTACGTATAATGTATGCAAATTCAAGTTCGAGTTCACCTACGTACCTACTCGTCGTCATCGTCGTCGCACTCCAACTCGTACCTTTAACTACCTCTTATATTATGTACCTACTCGTACGAATGGTAATAGTTTACGTCGTTCATCGTTCGTCGCCCGTCGATATCGTAATTCAACTCGAACTACGGCAATTTTGAATAAGAGTCGAGTATAGGTATTGAGAAGAATTGAACGGATTACTCGTCGTCGTAACACATTCTGTGTATGTGAAAAACAGGACTCATCTGCGAATTGCAAATCCTTCTGTAAACCATTGCTTAGCCAAACAAAATCTCGTCAGCCTTTTAAAATGCTACATAAAAATCATTTTAAACCTTCGACCAAGGTGGAATGGATAAAAAGGAGGGCACGATGTACGTGTACATTCGATACGACAGTCTTTTTTCATGTCTCTTTTGAAATGGTAAGAGCCCGTTCTAGCTCCTTTCATCCTCAGATGGCTCGTGTTCCGGCGACTTGAACTAGTAAATGCTCTTCTTGAATTACCGTGTGTCTGTCTACGTATAGGTACTTGGGCATTTTATGTAGAAGCAGCTGACACAGCTGCACTTACTCTACCATATCGTATACTCCTATATCGTATACTCCTATATCGTGTGTGCATTACTACGTACACTATACTTACGCGTACGTCTCGTGTCTCGTCTCGTGAAAAACCATTCGCTGAAAATCGTGTAGGTACCCCCTCCACCTTCCTCACATCGTACCATCTTACTGTTCTTGGATTGTAAAAAAAAAGGGAGTAGAAGAGAACGGCGAGTGAGAGTTGTACTCGTAGAAAAGGAGCCACCTTTTACAGGAAACCAAAAATGCTTATACGTTTCCCCGAAGTATTACACCCATTCAAAACGTTTCCGCTGCTATCGAATTGGAAAGTCGTACGCATTATGAACCTTTGTACGGTGCTACGTTCTTTTGGTCTTTCTTTTTCTTCGTTTTTTTTATTTTTTATTTTTAGCATTGTCTGAGTTTTTGGTTTTTTTTTCTTCAAGTGAAGCTTTTCGTTGCTTTCTTCTTTGTAGTCTGATTTCTTGAGGTGGCGGTGGATCTTATTGGTGCAATGTGTGATGGCACTGATGATCAAGCAGGGTCGAGACTAACTGAAGAAGCCGCAGAGGAGACAAATTGTCTCTCTGATGCTGAAAAAATTGGTTTCCATGATGGAAAAATTGAATATTTTTTTCTGGGAAATTTATAAAAATTGGTAAAAAAAATTCATTTCCAGTGAAAAAGTTGATGCTCACGAGGGAACCTTTCGAACTCACGCTCTCCGATCTGAACGAAACCAAACTAGATCGAAAGAGCATATTTCAAAACCCACTTGGTCAAAATTTTCAGATTCAAAAGTTCATTTTTGGACCTCTGGTGAATTTTTGAAAATTGAAAAAAACTCAAAACACTTTTATTAATGGGCGATTTTTAATTTTTTTCATGAGAGATACATTTTTTGACCAGAGTGAACCAATGTGAATAATTCTTTCAATTTTATCCTCACATACCAACAACTAGTTGTTTTGGACCATTCTGGAGCCTCCAGCGAGTTTTCAAATTTCTCCAGAAATTAACAACAAATCGCTCTGGATGGGCCAAAGATCAACTTTAGAATGTATAACTTTGGTTGACGCTTATTGGGTAGATACTCACTAGGGCGTTTTAGGTGGGTACCCCGAAATTCCAGGAGTGTGAGTTCTAAAGTGAATTTTTGACCGATTTGTAAATTCCAAAAAAAAGTGGGAAAAATCAATTTTTTCAAAGAAGGCGTATCACGAGTGACTTTTTGGGCAAGATTTCGTCCGACGTGTCTATACGATCACAGGACTCGGAAACAATAGCAATTTCACCTTTTTGATTCTTCCAGAGCGATTTGAAATTTCTGGAGAAATTTAAAAACTCGCTGGAGGCACCAAAGTGGGCCAAAACTACCAGTTGTTGGTGTGTGAGAGTGAAATTTAAGGAATTATTCACATTTGTTCACTCTGGTAAAAAAAAATCATCTCTCATGAAGAAAATTGAAAGTCGCCCATAAAACAGGGTTTTTAGTTTGTTTTTTTTTTACATTTTTCAAAAATTTGCCGTAGAGGTTCAAAAATGAACTTTGGCTCTTTCGATCTAGCTTTATTTCGTGTTCAAATTGGAGAGTGTGAGTTGGAAAGGTTCCCTTGTCAGCTCTTATCTGGGAACTTCAGCTTTTATGCTCTCCCCCGTCTCCTCCGAATTGTTCTCCAAGGTCTATTCCTCTGTGATGAAATTCCTGGAAAAATTGTGGACTCTATCTAATACATATTTGAAAATTGACCTTCAACTTCTAGAAAAAATTGAATTAGTATTTTTCGAATGTTTAATCTATCAAAAAATGAAAAATGTTGATGCTTTTTATTTTCCAGTCAGATTTACTAGAAGTAGTGAATGATGACTGGATGTTCGTGCAGGATCGAGAAGAGAAGAGCAACAGCAGCATGATGAGTAAATTGTTCATTTGATATCGACAAAATCAGTCGTCAAGCTGAGAAAATTGAGGTCTGATTAGAAATGGTCGAAATTACCTGTAATTTTTTTAACGAAAAGGTGGGAAATCGGGGGAAAATAAAAACATTTTTAGCTGGATTCAGTGTTTTTTTCTTTTGTGTCCCCCTTCCCTAATGGTATTTCTCAATCTATCCATCTGTGGTTGTTTGAAAATCAGATTATTTCACAAATATTAGCCATATTGAATATTCATCTTCAAGTTTGGGAAAATTAAGTTTTAATCAGGAAATGTAATTTTTTTCGAAGTTGAATGAAATATCGTACAACAGAAGGCATTTTAAAATTTACAATTCGATAATTATTTTTTTAATCCCTCTGAGCTGGAGGTTACTTGATGTTTGTGTTGAAAAAATTGGTTTTCGAATTGAAAGAATTCAAAAATGATATTTTTAAAAAGGAAAGTGTAAGTTCCCCTGTCCCTCTTTTTAAAAAAAAGTTCAAATTTTCAACAAAAAATTGTATTTTTTTAATCGAGTGACATTGGAAAAATTCGGCTTCGACGTTTACAGCAGGTTTTTATTTTTTTTACGAAATCTCTGACGGATGATTTCTGTTCGTTTTCGTATCGATCGATGAAATTTTAAAGACAATTTTGTAATTCGAGCAGTCCGCAGATGCCAGAGAAGATGGTGGTGTTCGCGTTCACATTGAATAAAAATTCAAAAATTTATCTATACCCTACGAATAATCTAATAGGAGTACGTATATCGTACCACGAATGGTATTGTTGCCAATGCCGATTACCATTTTTTTTAACTATCGTAATTTTTTACTCATTTGCCATGTAATTTATAATAGCAGCACGAGCAGAGAACGCGTAATCGAAACAAGCCACAATTTTTTTATGGAGTGGTTCTCGACTTATCAGTTTCGCGAACTGATAAGCGAATAATAACTGTTTGGTTTGCGGAGTGTGTGATTTACGAAGTGTGAGATTTGAAATTTATATTTTACAGCGTTATTGCTGTGCCTGCGTTATCTGCAGCTCTCAACACGGGAGCTTATGTGTTTGTGTACACGAGCGAGGCGAGCTAACGTGACATATACGTAAACGTATCTGTTCTATGATTTCGATTATCGCGATAAAAAAAAAGTTCTAATACCTACATTTTTTTTTCAAAAACATGGTTTTTAAATACAGGTTTCGAAGAAAAAAGCAGTTCTGTCGAGGAGAGAGACACGAATTGGATGAAATTTGGCGAACAATTTAGAAAAAAATTTGCTAGTGAGCAGCGATGAGGTGAATAGAGGTGTATTTTTGATTACCATGCGAATATTGTGAGAAGCTTTAATGAAAGTAATCAGGTGTATTTACCTGAATACGAGATGTTTACTTACCTGCGCCAGAAATATAGAGGCCTCCATTTAGGAGCCATAATTTGCCTTATTTTCGCTATAAAATTTAATAAAATAGAATCTACCTGTTAGATGAAATTTTTGAAGGGAAAAGAAAATTGATGGACGAAAAATTTAGTAATACGAGAAGAAAAGACAAAATCGACGGAGGATATTTTTGGCCTAACGAAATGTCTAACGGGCGTATAAAGCTTGAAAAAGGTCACGAATCGAGCGAAAATTTCACGTGTGTATGTGTGCTGTGTAAAATTGGCGTTTTTCTTCGTACAATAAGTATTACCGTTTAAAAATAACGTTTCGCAAGGTAGAATTTTTTCCAATCGAAGATGTAGGTGTAGGAAAACTCGCTCAGACGAGTATGATGTGTGATAGGAGAAGGGGGGGGGGGAGGTAAGTGGAAAATTTAATATTTTTTCAGCTTGTGAAATGGGAGGAAGGAGGGGGCAAAAATTGAGTTGGGACTTTTTACTTCGTTCAGTGATCCTTATATTAATAGGTAGCTTAGTAAAATGATCTCTTAAAAAAACTTTAAAATGAGCTTTTTTCGTTTACTAATCATTTGTTAGCTGTAAATTTTTCGTTTTTTTTTCAAAAATTTCTGATCGCTGGGAATTTTTTTTGGATCTTAACCACCACTAACGGATCTTGAAAATAAATGTATGTATGTGTATCAAAGTCGAGCCAAAAGTCTCAAAAATGGAAAATCTGAGCTTACAGGTGCTGAATTTAATTTTACCCCTTTCTGTAGACATTTTTTCGGAAACTGGAGAATCCGAAAAATCAGCTGGAGGCTCCAATTCACCAATAGAATCCGGAGGTCGAAGATAGGGTAGGAAGAGGAACCGAATTTCAGCATGTTAATAAATGTTAATTAGGACAATTTTTTTTTGATTGGAAATAGACCAAATTGACATTTTAAAAATTCATCAAAAATGAAGAAACGAGTTTCAGCTGCTAAAATTGGCTCCAGGGGTATATTTTGGGGCCCTCTTTCAATTTTCCTGAGTCTGATTCGAAAAAAAAATTGTGACAGATTGGGTACCCGCCTTTTCAGTGACCCCTTCCCAGCTCCTATTCTAAAAAAGTCGAAAAATTATGAAAATGTGAAGGAATGCGATTTTTAGTTAAAACATGGTCTGAAGCTCTTATAATCAAACTTTAGCAGCTCAAATTGATTTTTCGATTTATGGCCATTTTTTGAACATTCAAAAAATGTGGTGTTCTAGAACTTTTTTTTCCATGTGTACTTTTTCAGTAAAAATTATGAAAATGAATTTTGAAAACAATACCAACTCCTCCCCCCTCCAACTCTTTCATTTCCAGTCATTTTGGAGGCTCCAGTGTGATTTTTGATTTTTTTAAGGCTTGTTGAATTTCTCCAGAAGGCGTGTAAATTAATTTTGGCAGCCAAAAATCCAGTTCTTGCTATAAATTTGGGTACCAGGGTAGTTTTTTCAACTTCGAAATCAATTTTTGGCTCGATTTGAAGTCGTCAGGGTCTGAAGAAGTTCGTTTTCGTGAGTTATCTTAATTTACTCGATAAACGTTCACCTTTCTTTCGCTCATAATAGAAAAGAAAACACTTACCATTGATATCGCAATTTAAAAAAAATTTATTCGATGATTTATAGCTGAATTTTTATGGAAATGAGAATAGATAAATTTACAGTTCGCTTATCACGTCTCAGAATTTTGAGCTCGAATAGAAGAATAATCTCTGACAATGAAAATTTCCAGTTGGCCTGCAAAACGTTTGCAGGTCAGCGAGAAGGGTTCGGTGTTCGGTTGGGATGACCTTTCGCAACCTTTCATCTTTGGATTGGAAAAATGATCTTGCAAAAATGTCATTATTTTAACTACACACGATTTTGGTTTTGTTACATTATATTCGTATGAGTAGGTCTTATATACCATACCTACCTTTATGTACTCGTATTTGATCGAATTCGTTTGTACCTACCTACCTACCTATGTACTGCTCTAGTACAAATTTGTAACTGAACGTGATAGGAGAAGGGGCATGGGAAGGGAAGAACATAACGACGACGTGTAGTATTTTTGACGTACATAAATTTTTCTTTCGCTTGGTCGCCTTCGGGTAGTATATTGTATATGTAACACAAGTGTATATAAAGTATTTGTACTACGAAGTCTGACAGCAGCTCGGCAGCATTAAACGATATTTCGATACCTATGAAAAATGAATCGACGACGATCCCGTGCCATTGAATAATATCCAAAGCTGCGAGTTCATATAGAAAGAAAGAAAGAAAAAAATGAATAAAAATAAAAAAAAAGATGCAAATGATGGGTGAATGTTTAGTCGCGAGATCTTCGAAGGTTGTGCGGATGAAAGAATAGTACGATGCTGAAAGTTTCGAAGATGTGGAATCAGCGAGAGAAGACACGACAACGATTAATGAATGATTTTGTCGTATGTACGAGTATTATTGATAGGTTAGGTGAGTAGAAGGTCTGTCTGTACTTACCTAGCTTTATATTAAGTTATGCATTTTCTTGGTATTTTTTGTGTCAGAACAGCTATGTCCTTACGCCGATTGCGACGTGCCAATAAAACACACACAGTACGTATATTTATACGAGATGACGTAAACGAAGAGTATTATATAGAATTACTGTCGATTTAAGCGTTTTTTTTTCTTCGATATTTTTCTCCCTCTTATTGTGTGTTTTTCTTTTGTTTATGTAGTACGTAGATTTTTTTTACGATCGTACGTAAATTAATTTTCGTCTCGTCGTTTGTTTTTCTCTTCTTGCAGAACACCTCCTTCTCATCATTTATCGCAACGATGCAAAGCTGGCACTTCGATCAACAGGTCCGAAAGTTATAAGGAGAGGATACATCCGAAGGTGAGATCATCGATACGTGATGCTAGTGTATAAATTGGTACATCTCCTCATCCTTATCTGTCCGAGACGATGATCTGCAGTCTTCAAATACCTGCCGAACGATGGTCTACGGTGATTGGTGGCAATATACATACGTTACGTGAACAGCTCGCATTCGGAATGGAATCTCGTAGAGCGATGAATGGATTTTTATTAATGAAATACCTCATCGCCGTAAACGATACGTAGGGTATATGGATGTTTGTTACATCCCTCGAGGTTATGTTTGTTTTACGATATGTGGGCAGGGTATACGATTACGAGCATATGGAGAGATACATCTATGTAAGCCCCTTCACCCCCTCTGCCTCAGTCTGTGTTGACCAGACTTTGACGGAATATGGTTCCAGGGAGCGAGCGGTGTGTTTTGCCTCCGTAAAAGGGAAATCTGCACGAATGCGAGGGAAATGCGATTAAAATCGAAACGTATAATATTTTATTTTTTCATCGATACATAAACGCCTTCGCGTTGGTTTTTAATTAATTGAAAATGGTACCGCGATGAGATCTCGATGGTGTGGGTTTATCCTCACAGAGTGCCTGGACGGTGGCCAGGGTGATACGTCGAGATTTTGTATATTAAACGTACGAGTGGATTTAGTTGGGTTGATACAGGTTTCGGATGACTAAATTTGTGATTTTTCTCCTTTGATGTTGCGAATAGGCAAAACTTCTGTTTTTTTTTCGTTTTTTGGCCGGATTTTCAATCGTGAATTGGTGAAATTTTCATCGAAAATCGATATCTGATAGTTCAAGTGTTCCTAGTGATCACTTTAGTAGTTTGGATTGGGGTTATTTGACTCTTTGAATACGAATCAGGAAGCTATAGATTGGATTTGTCGAGTTGAAAAGACTATTTTTTTTTTCATTTTTTTGAACTAGGAAAATCTTGATTTTCGCAATTTTCAAGTTTTCAGCCAAGTGATCTAGGATTTGAATCTCTTTGCAGTGAGCATGTTCAGGAACTAAAAACGCATCTTTTTAAGGTGGTGTGCCATTTGGGGGGGAGGAGGTCCGGAGAATTGGAAAAAACACATTCTTTTAAGAAAAATACTCAAGTTTGGGGTCCCATAGCTCTACTTTTGCCTTGACCTAAGAGTCTCAAAATCGCCTCAGTGAATTAGGTTAAAAATCAAGACATATTTTTTATGTCTCCCCCCAGTAGACAACCCTTTTTTGTATGTTTACTTGAGTGAACATGCCTTGTTCTCAAGTCTTTGAATTTGGTTCTTTTTTTTTTTTTTTTTTTTTGGAAAAAGACTTCACCCAAAAATGGTTATTTGTTCCAAGCAGGAGAGAGGGAGGAGAAGGATCGAAGATTTTGAAGAATTGAAAATAGACCTAGTTTTGGGTGTGAAAATAAAAATTCAAATTCAGCTGGATTCTCTTTTATGGCTAAATTTCAATTTTTGGAGTGGTGGGGTTTTCTCATCTTTGTATTTGACATTTTTTAAGTATCCATTTTTTGAAAAATTGACCCCTAAATGATAAAAGAGAGGGTAAAGGGGTGAAAAAATTTCAAGCTATCAAAAAAAGTAATATGCATGGTATTGAATTGAATTATTTACCTTTGAAGGTGCTGATTCCAAGTCTGAAAAATATTTGTTCATCTTAGAATCAAAAATGAAACCTCCCCCTCCCCTCCATAGTGAATTAGGAGATGGGAAGAGGAGTCCAAAATATTGAAAAATCCAATATGAGTGTCTGAATCCACAGAATCGAAGAGGGGGGGAGGGTTAACTCAAAAAATATAAAAAAATGCTAATGAGTGCAAAAAATGTAGCTCTCTGCGGAGATCTTGAATTTAGAGTTTGGGGTTGAATGATTCATTTCGAAAGCGGAATTATCGCCTGAGAAAACATTGCAAAATTCATGTCGCTTTTTTCGATGATTTTGAAATTTTTAAAATTGTTTTTTTTCGTCCTTTGAGGGCCAGTCTTTCGAAAACACTCCGAAAAAATGCAATACATAGTGAACGACCTTTACTTGGCTGATTCTTTTATTGTGAAGAAGGATGAGAAGAAGTGAACTGAAGATCGTCCCTTAAGAAAAATTAATTTCCTGTATCTTTTTAGAAACTTCATGAAGTTTTATGTAGAAAAATTCAAAATACGTAATTGAAATTGAACTATAGAAATTTTTTCAAGGAATTTGAATCAATGTAACTCTTTCTCAGAAAATATTCCGGTGATGAAAAAAGGTAAAAAAGCAACGAAAGTACGTAGTAAAAAATAAATAAAATCCTAAAACTGTTGAATATTTTGGAAAAAAATCATTTTTTTTTCAAAAAAAAAAACCAAAACTTGAGATATGCAGTTCGAAAAAACTCGCTATTCCGATTTCTTTTTGTGAGTGGGGAGGGGTTAATCACCTCGAGGACTCGAAAATTCAAATGGAGATGAAAAGTCCACATCGTGCTATTTTTAAATCTCGAGATTTGGAAAATGTTTGTTTTTAATTACCTTCAATTTTTCCCGCTACATTTACCTCGGCAAAAGCGACGAATAGGGCGAAAAACTGCCTTGTAATTTGGATTTTTTTCATTCTGATGGAGAAAAATTCCAACAGTTGGCAATAATTTTTTCTTTCGTACTTTGTATTTTTTTTTTCACTAATTTCATTTACGAATTTTATTTTTGGAAAACTTTGTTGTTCAGTTTTAATTTTTTTCTTTTTTCGCGAGGGAGGATGTAATTTAAATTTCCTCCGAGAATTACGTTCACGTATACTCGATTCGATCCAAAAATAGAAATTTTATAGCCAGGCTCTGTGTGCAAGGTAGGCAGGCATCGGAAATAGCTCAAAATTAATCTTATCCCCTTTACCCCTCATCGCGTCCTTTTCTGCTTTGAGCTTACTAACACATCGAATCGAATAATTTGTTGCTAAATTTGTAAATATGTATCCAGGGTGTCTACTGGCAAGAAAAAGGCAAGAAAGTTAGAAAAAGGCGAGAAATTCACATGGGTGGCAAGAAAGTTAGAAAATAGTGTAGAAATTCCTTCGAAAAGCAAGAAAATTTCCAAGAATTCACATCCAAAATCTCTGAAAAATTGAAGTTATCCCACCAAAATTTTAAGTTTTTATTTTGTTAAAATTGATGATGTTCTACTTTTCGAATTGAAAATTTTCCAAAAATTTTGCCCTCGCTTCGCTCAGGCCATTCAAGATGCTATTTTCAAAATTTTCAAGAATTCAAAAATTAAATAGGAAATTTTTCATTTCCAGGTAATACCCAAACCATTTGAAAAGTGCAAATTTTTCATTTTCTGAACAGAACGACTAACTTTTCAAAATTGTTGATATTATTGAGCTTCGCTGAAAATGTAAAATAAAGCATACAAAATGGTCGTTTTTTCGTTTTTTACACCAATTTTTTCAACAAATTTTCGCTCTCGCTTCGCTCGAGCTGTAATTTTACCCTCATTTCAATACAATGATCATTCATTGTGAAGAGTTTTCTGAAAACTACCTGAAATGTCCATTTTTCGTGTCTAAATTTCTGATTTTGCTCTCCCCTCAATCACAAATAAGAATATAAGCTCTTTTATGGTTTGATCCTGTAATTGTTGTATATGTCACTGGTATTTAGCACGTTGAAATTTTGATTTTTGTCGGAAAAATAACAATTTTTTGATGGAAAAATGACATCATACAGCATACACCCCCTCCCCCAAATAACCTGACTTCGATCCGCATTCGAGTTAACTTTTTATTTTGTTACTGTTTTCATCATAGAATTGAATTCACTTCAGTAGACATGCCTCAACGTCTGTTTTTATCACTTTTTTTATTACTATTTTTTCATTTGAGAAATTAATTCACTTCTCTGCTTTGAAGAATAAATTTTTGAGAAATTTTGTTTGGGAGGGAGGGGGGTTAGAGGGGTTAGCGAAGATTATCTAGATGCGTAAATTTGAAGGGGGGTAAGAAAATTCATTTTTGGAAGCAAGAAAAAAGCAAGAAAAAGGCGAGAAATTCGCTTTTTTGATTTTAGTAGACACTCTGGTATCGCACAGTATCGCTAATTTTGTTCTGTGACGTGGTGGGGTAGGTATTTGCTTTGCAAAAGACGTGGCACGGCACGTCACGTCACGTCGAAGAGATGAGGTTTATTAAAACGGATTATTGAACTTTACGGAATGTTATACTGAAATTAAATTCGGTCACGTTCGTTGATGCGACTGTGTGATGTCTTCTCCTCGGCTGCTATGTCTATGTCTATGGTACCATTATGTTTTATAGGATACACGAAGAAAAGAGCAGACGAAAGCTATGTATAAAATTTGCCTAAATTTAATATATCGAAGGCGAACCCTCCCTCATCCTTTTTCTCCATCAGATCGCGCTACGTGGTAGACTGTATTGAACATAGGGTATGGCAGAGGCAGGGGTAGAGGTAAAATCTTCTTTGTACACGAGTATTTTCTTACGATATGTACGTGACGTATTTTGCCTCAGATAGGTTCATTTTGGCGGTGATTTTTTTCCCCCCACTAGTTATCCCCCTTCTGTGGGGGATTTTTTTCTTTTCTGGTTCATTGATGAAGATGTGGTGGTTTTCGGCGCGTGAACTGGGATCGATTCGTGTATCACGTGTGTTACTAATGGAGTCGTTTTTTGAAATGGTTTAGGGTAGAAGAAGTGAAGAAGAGAGGGGTCGAGAATTTGGTCGATGTGTGGTTGTTTTTTTGTATATTTTATCTGCCTATGTCTTGGCAAATATTTCTGTTTTTGGTTCGATGGTCGAGGTTTTTAGGAGTCAAGAGAGGGGTAGAGGCATTTTATAGGGGTGTAAGTGCTCATTTGGATTGAAAAAAAGAGTGAGGTGTGAAGATAGAGGTCAATAATATGATGTGATTAGTGGAGTTTTTTGTGCATTTTTTTTTCAATTTTTGGTTCTTGCGTTTTTGTAAATTTTATAAAATAATTCATCATTTTTTTTTTTTTTTTTTTTTTTAAATGAAAAATAAGAAATGCTAAACATTAGACAATGAACATTGTTAGATATATTTTCAGTCATTCGTCTTGGAAATAATTTTTGAAAGATTCATTGATGTGATGTGAGGATGTGGTAGGATAAAAAAAGAGGTCTCTGAATTCTAAAGATTTCATGCTTTTAATATTATCCATTCATTTTTTTTGTTTTGTTTTGTTTTTTGTAGCAAACACCCGAAAATTTAAATTTAAAATTTTCAAAATAAGGAAAGGGAGCTGAAATTATTTTTTAAAAAATATGTACAATCCTAATTTTTATTTTTATCATTTTTTTATTTATTGCGAATAATTTCAAACATTTTATCTATTTTTTGTCTGTTGTTTGCAGTTCAATTTTAGTCCAAATTACTTATTGTTGATGAATAAATAGGATGATGATCATATTGAGCAATGATGAGGGAGAAAAAACGATACTTGATTGTATTTTCATCACGAAATTCAATTTTTTTTCTTAAAAATGTATTTCCAATCGCTGCTCAAAACATTTTACCCTCAAATATCGCGCGTTAGCTTAAAAAAAAGAGAAGAAAAAATGAAAAAATTGATTTGATTTCTGTTTCTTCAGCTTTCAGGGAATACAGAGGGAGTGAAAAATAAAAACAACGCTAACGATGGCCATTCCAAAGAAATGCGTTGCTTTTTTCGTCGAAAATATCGTAACAAGGTTGTTTTTTTTTCGTCAACTGTAATTAGCTGTGATTTTATTGGTCGAACGTGCACCTTATCGTATTATTCGTGACCTATTTTTCGTCGTGGTGATTTTTCCACCAAAAAAAGAGAACTAAACTCTCGGTGAGAATTTCGCTTTTACCGCCAAACTCTACGGGAATTAAATTCTTCTAAACGATATTAAAAGTAAATGACCAATTTTGGTATTATTATTATTATTTCTATACTCTGGAAGCTTAAAAAACATAAAGATAAGGCGAGATAAATATTAGCAATATCGTTGAATTTATTTTTACCGATCTTGAAGTCGAGCTTGGTGGTGTTGAGCCCCGAGTAAAATCTGTCGTATAATTAAAGTACGTACGAGTAGGTACTCTTGGTTGTGTGCGGTTTTGGTAAAGTTTTTCAATGATGAAAAATTTTTCCTCGGTTTATCTAGGTTTTGTTATCTTTATTATGTTGGTTTTTCTTTTTTTTTTCGGTCTCATGTTGCGAAAGAAATTGAAAGTTGCTCGAAGAAGAAGAAAAAATTACAACGCCCTATTTTTCGAAGCTTCAACGACATCTGCTGTTATATCGTACTTAATCGATATAGATGATTTATGATTGATTTCCCGTCCTCTTTCCCCCTCACTCCTCGTTTGTGTGTAAATGTATTTGTATTTTTCTACCTGTATAATTATTTGTGTGTGGAAAATATTTTCCAAAGTTTTGATTCGTTGGATAGGTTGTTTTCGTAAGGTTGTTGTTGTTTTTTCTTTTTTTTTCAGATTTGTTTTGACAATTTCTCGGTGTGTTTTTGTTTCAAAAGAATATTGTTTCTCTTTGTGATCTGCGTTTGGAAATTAATGATTTTTCTTCGTCTCATTATCTCGTCGTATTCTAAGTAATCCTGTTCGACAGCTATCGCGATATAATAAATAATTAGTTTGATTTATTCGACGATAAAAGGAAAAAATAGGGTAGGGTTTGTAAGAATAGTCTTAGAAGATGCAATTTATTTTATTCGGATGGAAAATACGAGATATTTGTGTAATTTTGCGTTTTATTTTATGGATAAAATTTAAGGTAGGTATCCTTGTTTGCGAGGAGTACGGTTATCCGATGGTCAACTTCGCTATTGATAAATTAACGGTCATTTGTTATCATTCGCGATATAAATAACAAATGTATAAGGCAGAGTATTTGTGTGGGAGCGGAGTGATTAATTTTCGCGTAATTCTACCATCTATGCTAATTTTGTATCGAAGATACGTCTATTTAGAGTACCTGCGGAATACGACGATGTGTTAATTTTGCATAACTAGAGGAAGGGCTAGAACGAGCTTCTAATTACCTAATATTAAGTAATTTCGAAGCTCGTGTACTTGCTGCGATGGGTTATTAAATACGATAATATGTTGCTTACGAATCGTAACAGCGACGAGGACGTAGACGATTACTTACGAGAAATGGGTAATGAGTCGTGAAATTTCACCAACGTATAGCCATTCATTGCCATCGATTAGTTCGCCAAGGTATTTGAAGAAGACGAGGAGAGGTATCGCGAGTTATTATACAAGCAGGAAATTATGTTAAGATTATTCGAAGAATATAATTTAATAATTTTTTTCGCTTTTTTCCCCTCTATAGAGACAAGTTCGAGAACGGAGGAAGACCAGCGATCCAAATCTATCTAAAACTAATACGTAAGTACCCTTCTATGGGCAAATGTATGATTTTTGGTGTCGGATACTTACTGGCGGCGATGGCGTATACGAAGGGCGAATCCATGCACAGAGCTACGGGTATCGGAATTTGTCGTCTGCAGAGTCGCCATCGTGATGGATGACGAACTCTTTAGTCTTTAGCAGAGTCGAAAATGACCAGCTCACGCGATGTACTCGTTAAACGTATAGCGGACGACATTCGAATATTATTTTCATCGGATTAATGCGATAGTGGTGTTATCGAGCGGGTTTTTTCTGCTTCTTGCGATGTTCGCGTATTCGGCCGACTATTAATTACCCGTTTAAATAGCTCGCCACCGAATACGTACCTTACTACGATACGCATTTTGCAAATTAGATTAGTACGGTTACTATAGTATAGTACGTTGTTGTAAATTACCTATAGCCGTATATACCTGGGCATGGGATCAGAGTGCGGTATTTCGTTCTATTCGTCGACGATCGGTATTAAATTACGGGCTCGCGATGCGATGGTAATGTTTTCAACGTACTAGTAGCTGTACGAGTACTCTTTCTGTATCTACAGGTTACGAGAGCGAAAGGGAAAGAGAGACAGGGAGGAAAATGCCTGCGTTTGCCTGTGTATAGTTTAATTATCTATTAATACATCAAGTAACGTGAAGTTATAAGTGGATTGGTGTAAAATTTAGTATGACGAGTATGAACGACAGCAGAGACAGGAGATCAGGCGATGCAACGCGATGATGCGACCTGATGCGAAGCTCGTGCAGTATACTTCTGCGAGTAGGTAAATGTAGCGTGCTTTAGTGTTTTAATATCGCCGAGTGATACGTTAATCTGTATTAAGATGATAAGTGTCTCGATCCGAGATAAAAATCTAATTAATATGCGATGCAAGTGCATAAATATAGAAGTGTGTATGTACTTGAATTACCTACTCGTATTTGCTGAAATAAGGATAAGGTTCGGGCGACTAATTTAGCTAAAATGAAAGACAAGATTATTGTAAATTCAAATTTGTAAAATGCTGGTACGATTTGCTGTCATTTTCGAGTCAAGAGGGTATAGATTGTGATTTGATTACAGTGATGAAAATTCAAATATTTGTATTTGACATTGATCTATGAGAATATAGAAGTTGAAGTTATTGCCGAATGTGGGAAAATTGATGTTGAATGTTGTGTGGAGACCTGGTCTCGACGACGATATTTTTGAAGATTTCTGTACAGTGTGGCTGTGGCAACTGGCAAGAAGGAATAGGAGAGAAAAGGAAGATGTAAAGTTGAACGATTTGTTATAAAAAATTCTAGTTTAAATTTTTACTATTCATTTTTTTAAAAAAATTTTCTGGTATTTTTCAGTTTTTTTCGAAATATTTTTATTTTTATAATCGAAGTACATTTTTGGATATTTTAACATAGGTAATTGTAACAGTTAACTAGCTTCACTTTGAAACATTTCATTGTTCAATTTCTCTGGGTCTAGTTTCGTTGATTTTAGTGTGTCTTTAATAGAATTTTGATTTATTTCGAACCAAAAATGAATAAATATGGGGATAGTTTTTGATTTATAATTTTTTCTTTTTAACGGGAAACACTTGCGAATATTCAGTTCGAGAGTGCATTTTTTTTGTGGTATTCAACAGGTAGCGAAAGTTGTAAAAAAAAAATGGAATGAATTTGGTGGTTGAAAATTTTAATAAAAAGTTGTAAAAAAGTAAAAAAATACCAATTTTTTTTCAAAATAATATTTTTTTCAAGAGTTTAGATTTTTTTTGAAGGCATGGAAATGGTCATAAAATTGTATGAAATTTTGCAAGTTTAGAGTTGTTTTTTTTGTACACTGGTAGGTAATAAAGGTGATTAAAAGTGTGGTGAATTTGGTGAAATTTTCAATGAAAAGTTGTACAAAAAATACGATGTTTTTCTATTGACTTTTTCCCAACATTTTTCTGAATTTTTGTGAGAAAATGAGATTAAAGTGGAGGTAGGGGCTTGAAAATTTCCAAATTTAAGATGTGAGCAAGTTTTTGAGAGTTGAGTAGAAGCCTTTAAAGATTATAGGTCTTGATTCAAGAAAAAAAAACATGTTTTTAATTGGTTTATTTTTTTGAAAATTATGAAAATGAGAATTTGAAATTTTTCAGTGGAACAAGCAGTGAAAATAAATTTGTATTGTGGCCAATAATTTTGCCATCATCCAACTTTCTCTATAAACCATTTTGAACAACCGGAAATTTTTTTGCTTTGTAGGTAGGTATATTTTTTTCCCCGTATTTTCATCAGCCAATGTTTTCTTATTCGGACTGAGCGATCCTGAATACGGATAAGTGTGTTAATTTAATTTTAATAATAGCCTGTTTTGTATTTTTTTATCAGAAATACCAACGTAATTTATTCAAATTTATCAATCATTCAAGTTTGAAATGTTTTTTTTTTTTTTTTTTTTACAAATTTTGATTTTAAGTATTTCAAAGTTCTGAATATTTGATTTTCAAATTCTGATTTCAATCAAATTCAAACTAATATAGAAGCATTGACTATTTTTTCAAAATTTTGAAAATTCAATTTGGATCTGATCAGGTCTGGTCAGATCCGGACATTCCTCGAATCCAATTAGATCTGTAGTTTTTGTTTTCTATTTTTTTTAAATTATGAAAATCTGGCTTTGAAATTTACAATTTGAAAATCTGTTTTAAGAAATAAGAAAACATTTCAAATTTTTCATAATTTCAAAGTTTTGAAGTTAATTCTCTTTTTTTACCTACCTGCTTATTGAAATTGGACTTTCAAAATGTCAATTTTAAATCCGTATTTTCATGAATTTGAAAGAATAAGCGATGAAAAATAGATTCCTCGCAGAAACTTGGGAAATCAAAATGTCCAAAATCTTGAAAATTTTGAATTCAGTTTCCAAATTTGTTTCTTACATTTTTTAACGAAATTTTTTGAAATCTTGTTTTTAAAATTTCAATTAATGTCTTGGAATATTTTGAAATTTAAAACACGTTTTTCAAAATTTTGATAGAAAGGTAGATACGAAACAGATTTGGAAATTAATTCTAAAATTTTAGAAATTCTGAAAATTCGATGATGAAATTTTTAAACATTTTTTTTTGAAAGTGCGCGGGAGGGAAAGGGAAGGCAGGTGGTGAAAAAATCTAAGAATTGTTTTCAAATTGGCTTAAAAAAAGTAATATGTACATAGCCTATTCTTGGTTAATTTTGATAAAAATTGATTTTGACAAACAATGGATCGTACAATGTCTGAAAAACAATGTATATCTATGAAAAGTTGCAGTGAAAAAACAATACCTTGGAAAAAAATATGAAATTTTTTCTTTTTGATTTCTTTTTGAGATTTTTTCTGTGAGTTGATGTCTGAATTTTTGTGAAGAAGAAATTAGAGATGAGGAGGAGGAGGAGGAGGAAGGCCTGAAAATTTCTAAATTCAAATAATTTATGTACGTTGAGACTTGAGAGGATGTTTTTGAAAATTGAAAAATTATTTATTAATTTTTCTTTGATTTTTTTTTGTATTTGTTTTGATTGATGGTTTTGGTTCTAAAAACACTGTCCTCTTTGTCGAGTTTTTTTTTTTTTTTTTTTGAAACAATATTTTATACTCAGTGACCTCTCAATAAATTCTTTGATACTTTTTCATCAAAGCAGACATTTCTGTTAGTTCCAAGTTTTTCTGTTTTCGTTTCTTTCTCTCTCTTTTTTTCAAATTAGTTTTCATTTTTTTTCAAGTTTAATGTGATGTTCTGCTATAGTTTTTTTTTTATTCAACATTTTTGTAATTTTGTTGCTAGAAAACTAATAGAAAACAAAATGTTTGATACAGAAAAATTGCGGTTCCAAAATTGAAAGATGGGGAAATATGCAGACACCTATTTCAAGTGTTTTCGTGTGTATTTTATTCGAAATGCACAGTTTTTTCGCCTGGTTCTTAGGGCCTGTGAGGCGGCTGTGACCTATGATGCATTTTCATCATTCTGATATCCGTGAAGATGCCGAATATGTTTCAGAAGCATTTCCAGCGTCAGTACTGAGTTGTTGGTTGCATATTCGTCTGTGTTTTGGCACAATGCATTATCCAATAAAGGCAAGATTTACGGGGTGACAATCCTGAACTGAGGCACTGAAAAATATGCAATCAATTCATCAAAGCAGGTGCATTAAAAAATATGCAATCAAACGCAGTGTTGCCAGTTCGACGATCGCGACTTTTACGACTTAAATTTTCCAATTCATTGAGACATGTGCTGCAGGTATACGAGTATAGCAGTACTTCGAGTAAATTTACCTACGCTCGTGATTCGAACCAAAATAACACATTAATCAATACGATTTTTAAAACTTTCGACGAAATAACACGTTTTTTCCCTTCTTTTTATAGATCTTACTCTTAGGTATAGGTCTAGGTAACGATATATCGAGCATAATTCGATAACGCGTCGAGCATAAAATATACTTATCATTAATAACTCTCGTATGTTTTTTTCTTCTGTCACCCAGATTATTATTTAATGGTTAATTTTATACGATGAATAAAAACTCACACCTGCTGTTGCCATTGTCTCGACGAATGCTTGACAAAAAAAACCACCGTTTTAAACTCGTTTTATTCTCAATTTTTTTTCCTTTATTAATCGAAATTCGATCTAATTTTTTCTAGAGCGTAATGCAGCTTTCAAGCGCGATCTTTTATAAGGTGCTGATAACGTTGTATATTTTTTTATTCGTTCTCGAGTAATATACATTTTTTTTTACGGTAAATATTACCACTTAATATCAAGGACGGTTTGTGTTGTGGTTTTCTACGTGTGTTTATACACGAGTTAAAATAGTGGTGTTGGTCGTCGTCGTTGTCGTTGTATTCTTTCTCGACGTTTTAGTATTTTTTAATTAGCGAATTAAACTTCGTCGTCGTCGTCGTCGAAAAATTGGAACAGGGAAACGCCAGGCCAGATCTATTCTGGTCGGCGTTTATAATGTTTATATTTTGACGAATGAATGGGTGCGCGGTCCCGGTCCCTGTCGCGGTCGTGGTCGCCTCGACGTGTTTTCAAAATACCCCTCGTCTACCGAAGTCGAGCTCTCGGTCAGTGTGAATACGCGAAAGTGCCCTGAACTGGAAAGAGAGTGCTAGAGGTGTAATGATCGAATGCGATAGTTCCTGGGAGATGTGATTATCGATATCCATTATTATCAATGGGCAGTAGAAAGAAACGATTACGAGTGAAAATACGCCGAAATATGGTGTGGCGTAAAAGCAGACGTCTTTGCAAGAATATGCGTCCTTTTAAGATATTACACGTAGAAATGATATTGTTGGCAAACGGACAAAATATTTGGAATTGCGCTAATAGGTGAGTGACACAATTTTCTACATTATCGGGTAGTCCGGCTGTGGCTGATTTTCTCTCGAGGGCGCGGTGTCTAGCCTTGGTGCGCACAACAGAGAGCAGGGGCGACCAAATTTTATAAATATTTTCAATCGTCTCTTAGTATATTATTTTTGCGGCGCATTTATATAATATTCGCGTACTCGTATGTGTCGTCTCGTCTTCGTCGTCGTCGTCGTCGTTTCATTGTGAAATTTCTTTCTCTTTCATTCTCAATTTTACACGATGAGGAAGCATACTGGCAGCAATGGCGGCGAAAAGGGGGGTAAAATTGTGTAGGAAGATACACGTCGTATTACACGAAGAGATACTGTCTTTTGACTCTCGTCGTCGTTCACTCCGGTGATTGATAAAGTTTATACAATATTGTGTGTTATGGACCAGCATCGGCATGAGAATGAGTGAAAGTGATGAGATTTTACTCAAAAGATCGTCGAATAGAGCTGCCTACCTCAATTTTTTCCATATTCGAATTCGAAATGGGTGTAAGAAAAAAAAATGAAAGAAGAATACCTCAACATCTCGTATTCTCGTCTACGTATATGTAGTCGTCTTTTACGTAAAAGCAGACGCGTTAATGTCGCGTGTGATGTAGTTTATGACTATGACGTCATTACTTGAGCTGAATTTTTTTCTATCGTGTACTCCTTTTTCTTGCCTTCCGTTTGGTTACATTTTTTTTGAGGTACGAAAAGAGCCGAAGGGCGCCGGTAATCTTTCGTCGAAGTGTATTTTTAGGATTTTGAGAGATAGCTCGATTATACATTTTCGAGGTACTAGATAAGGCAGGCATCGCGAGAGGTACTTGGGTTTTCACTTTTCATCCATCCATCTATACGATATCCTGGCCAAAGGAAATTATAAAGTGCCGAAGAGAAGGGATACCCGACACCCATCAATTCATTTATTTTTTATCGATTAATTGTACGTACGATGCGTTGTGTTATCTGTGGAAGAAGATGAAGCGTGTGGGAGCAGTTTTCGTGACTGGAATTTTTAATTGAGATACACAGGATAGCTAAGTAAGGGATTTGATGTGCTGCGTAAGCTGTATATAGTTTGAGTGACCCGTGTAGATTTAATGTTTTTTCGGCTATCGAGATGAGTTTTGGTAGTATTTGTAAAAGTAGTAAAAATACGAACATGAGCCCGAAATTTGAAAATATTTGAAAAAATTGTTTGTTTGGTTTTTTGTCAAAGTTGAAATTTTTTTATTAATTGGCAGGATACGTTTTTTTCCTCTTAATTTTGATTTAAAAACAGATTTTTCTGTGATAAGAATTTTTTTTTATGGTGAATTTCAACTTGCTAGTTTTTTGGGAGTGAGGGGGGATAGAAAAAAAACGAGGTCAACTCAAGACGTTTCTAAAAATTTTGTAGAGAGACGATTAAACCAGGTTGTGAAAAAGTAGTGATTTTTCAAGCTAATCTGGACCCGTGTTGCCAAAAATCCTACCTTTTCCGGTAAAATCCGACGATAATTCTTTTGAAAAGCCTCCCCCTTCACCTTTGTTGAAAACTTTTGGCTTTGTGATGGAAAATGCTTCATTATGGACTAGAAATTTTCACTTTTGGGCCCAGAACATTCAATTATTAAGGGTCCACAATATTCTCAATTTTGGACTAAAACTTTTCAATTTGAGAATTTTTGGAATCAAAATTTTGGAATCTAAAATTAAACATTTTAATTTTGGAACCAAAAATACTCAATTTTGGAATCAAAAGTTCTCGATCATGGAGTCCAAAATTCTCAATTTTGTAAATCGAAAATTTGAAAAATTTGAAATCAAAGGTTCTCAATTTTGGAACTCCTGAATAACACTCTACGAACAGTATCGTTGCCTGTCCATGAAAACGAGAACTCATTTTACAAAAATAGGGAATGAATGTCGAGTAAAAATGCATTAATCGAGTTGGAGAGTTATAAGCTTAGTTTCCTCTCAAAATTCAAGCAATCTGAGTGAGCAGAGTTCCGAAAAACATTGAGATTCTCTCTCCTCTCCCCCCCCATTCCTTCATAGTTTATTCAAATCTTGAAAATTTTTTGAAAGGGATTTCTGTTCGTTTACTCAAGTTTTCGAAACAACAACAACAACACCACCATCAACATGTTTCGATTTATTTTCTGCGGCCAAATTGCAAAATTTTTAGCAATAAATGTTTCCGTCGCAACCACGGTGATGCCACTTTTTCCTGAAAACGAGCTGGCCCTACCTATACAGTATATTATCGAACTGGTTTAAAATTTTTCCAACATTAATTGACAACTCGTTTCCTCGATGGGAGAATTCCCCTCACTAAATAAAGCAATGATTGTGTCATGCGGAGGGAAAATTTTCCGATACTTTTCCATCCACGCTTTCTATCTAATTTTAGTCGAATAATACAACAAGCAAATGGTTTCGAACCGGTTGCGACAGAAAATCAGTACTCATTTTCTAGAAAATCAACGCCAGTCCATCCATATACGAGTCATTTCAGTTGACAAATCTTATGTAGAATATTGTACAAGAGCATTTTCTTGAAATTACCTCGAAAGGTACTTTGTGATGATTTTGGAAACCGGTTGCAACCGGTTTCTAAATTGGAAAATTTGCAAGATAGTTCACTTCTGACGCGAGAAAAATCACCAATTCCTCATTCAAAAGTCATGGCTTTAAACCGGTTGCTATATACCTATGTACACGTTTCTCAATTTTCGACATTTACATTGGGAACATGCTTTTTATGGTCAATCAAAAGATGCGCAGACTGTTTTCGCTGAATGAGCAAATATCCGATCAAATTTCAAACCAGTTTTATGCCAATGACGAATTCAAGAACCGGTTGCAACCGGTTTCCCATCATAGAAAATCGTATTTAAATATGCCTCGGTCACTGCAGTTTCATCAATAAATTCAAATCAGCGTTCAATTTCCAACTGAAATTTCACCGAACCGGTTCCATTCAACAGGTTCTTTCTCGATTGACTATGAAATTTGATGCTTGTACGATGTATTCGTTGGATTTTTTGAACTAATTTTTCATATTAGGTAACCTCAAATCCTCAGAATTGCAGAAATTTGTGCAAATCAGAACAACATACTTAGCCTTGAAAAAGTTGCTGTGCTGTGTTTCTAACTTTTCAGCATTGTAATACTCGTACTAATGAGGTCCTCAAGTCGTAAAATCGAATACATTTTTTCAGTCTATCAAACCGGTTCGATCGAAATTACCAACTGCGTAAAATGCATCATCAATATTGTGAGAATATTTTCCAATACTGGGTACGCTGCACATAATTTCGTCATTTATCGCTTCTAATAAGCATATGAAAATGCGAGGTAGGTAGTCGAATAGGTAGTTAGGTACCTACTGCTGCATCCATGCAAGATCATATTATTTCACGAGGAAAAATAGCTGTAACGAATCGCTCTTCGTCTGTGTATATCTATTTCGCCAATATATTTTATCCCGAGGAAATAATCAGATTGCGGATTAACTTCTCCGTTTCGCGCCAGCTCGCTACTCGTATCTACTCCTGTATCGTATAAATTCTCGACATCGATGTCATAAAACAGGAAGACTGAGTTCCCTTACATACTCGATGTATACTCGTATACTCGTATCCGAACTTCAGCCCTGGCTCGAACCAACGACGCGAGTCTAATTCGCGAATAATTTCCAACCTATCCATATCGACGTTACGCTAAATACACCTTTGTTTTGGCTGTCGCTTTGGCATTTCTCGTACCTATTCATGTACAATCGTACATAGTACCATACGCTATCATACACTAAACCTGTCATATACTCGTACGAGTGGTACCTGTTCGTCCTGCGATTATATTCGTCGCTGTCGCAAACAAACACGTGTCAAAGACACACCAGTGCCGCGTAAATCCTCTCCGTAGCTCCATCCATCGGCCCATAGTTATACTCGTATGTAGTATATCGCAGCAAAGAGAGAGAGAGACAGATTGGAGAAGATAAGAAGCTTTTTGCGTCGAGTCGGCTTAAACCAGCCACAGATACAGGACTCTGCATCGATATCACGTTGCGGCTTAGCGAAGATTTAGTATACTCGTAGAAGCTAGAGCGACTTTCGAAAAGAAAGGGGGCTATTAGGTTGTATGTAGTTGGAGTACACACGAATGAGTTGTGCTTTGTTTATGTACATATACCTATGGTGTACTTATATAAGTCGGTGAGATAATGCTGAGGTATTTTCTTTGGCAAGTTGCTAGAGAGATGCTTTTTCAACGTTACGAATTTTATTTTTATCAAATTTGATGATTTTTTTTTTGAAATGTTCTTAGGGGTTTCCTTATTTTGACAGGTATTATTATTTTTTAATTTCTCGATAGATTTTAGTGGATTTCCTCCAGTTTTGATTGATTTTTACATCTTGAATTTTGGTGGTGATTTTTTCAAAATAATTTTGTTCTGAATTTTGAGAATTTTTTTCGCCTGAATTTTCGCGGAATTTCATCGCCTTGCATTGTCGAGATTTTTTCGTAAAAATGTTTCCTCGAGTTTATTAATTAAATTCTACTTGGAATTTCTCCTTATTTCTGTTCGATAACTTTTTTTTTGATTTTTGTGAATTTTTTCTTACTCGATTTGGTGAGTTTTCTTTTGAATTTTTGTAGATTTTTATCAATTGTGACGGGTATAATTTTTTTGAATTTTTGCAAGTTCTTTTTTTCAAGTTTTCCGATGAATTTTCCGGAATTTTCATGTTTTTTCTCTTTGAATTTTGGCGAAGTTTCTCCAGGTTTGACAGATTTTTTAACTCGTATTTTCACGATTTTAGTTTTGATCTGAATTATGGTCATTTTTTTCCTAAATTTTGACTGCATTTTTTTTATTTCAACAGTTTTTTTTTTGAGTTTTGTGCTTTGAAAAAACGAGTGTTATTTTTGCTTACATTTGTGGAATTGTGATTTTTCTTCTTCCAAAAATTATGATTTTCTTTACATATTTTGAATATTTTTTTTAGGAGGGGAGGCTTTCTCAAGATTTGATGACTTCGTTTTTTCATTTTCACCTTTACTGACGGTTTTTTTGCATCTTGATATCTTTCATTCGTTGATCCATCTCGATTTTTCCCTTCCCTTCCGGTTATGGGGGAGGGAGGTCCTCCGGATTTCCCCTCTCATTTGAACTTTTTTTTTCAAGTTCAAATTATTTTTCTCTCGTGAATCCTCTCAAGTTTTGCTAAAAATTTTTTGATGACTTTTATCAAAAATTTTTGGTTCATTTCCGAATTTATATCTACTTTTAGTAGTTTTAATTCTCGTGAGTTCTCTGTTCTGAATTCCCAATGTTTTTTTCTGAACTGAATTTTTGAGTTTTCCATTTTCATCATTTCTATGACTTTTTTGTTGAATTTTATTGATTCGTTTTTCTGCCTGAATTTTTGTTCTTAATTTCGGCAAAACTTTTCTTAGTTGTTGAATTTTCGAGTTTTTTATAAAATTTTCTCTTAATTTTCTCCTGCAGATTTTGATTATTTTTTCTGCTTAAATTTTTGTGAAATTCGCCTTTTCACAGATTTTTTTTTGAGTTTTTTTAGACTATAAGACTTGTGGTTTTGTTTCGATGTTTTTACGTTATATTTTTTTGAGTTCTCGAGTTCTCATAGATTTTATTTACCAATTTTTCGACGATTTTCTCCAAATTTTCATGTTTTCTTTTGTGCCTAATTTTTTTTAAAGTTTTCGTAATTTTTATCGTGAATTTTCGTGAGTTTTTTTTTCAATTCGGGCGATGTGTTTTCGTAAATTTGAGTGCTTTTCAGCACGATTTTTTTCAGTGGAGTTTTTCTACTTCTAGTCGAATTTTTGTTCTGGAATTCTCGTGTTTTTTTTTCAACTTTTTGAATTTTTCTGATTTTTGGGTTTATTTTGAATTTTGCTCTTGAGTTTTATTCTTAGGGACTTATGATTTTGATTTTAAAATAAGACCGCAAAGAGGGTTTTCAACATTATTCTTGGACTTGGACTAATTTTTTCTCTCCAGATCTTGATCTTTCCTCTGCTTCCTGTTTTTGATCATTTTCTCTCAACTTCAATCATTTCGTCGCATTTTTTCCTTTTTTTTTTTTGGAACGTGTCAATTTTTGTCAGGTTTTGATGGACGATTTTTTTTCTTTTTAAAGCACAGTATATTTTTTTGTATTCGAATTTTAAAAGTGATTTTCACAAATCACTATTTTCCCAAATTTGGATTGCAATCCCCCCTCGCCCTTTGCTTTTGATTTTTAATAAGTTTCTCGTTCTTAAATAATTCTTCTTATTTTTATTGAATTTTTTACAATTATTATTGTTTATTGTTTCTCAACATTTGAATATATATTTTTTTTCATCAAATCCTCGCTGATGTCAACATTTCTGCAATTTTACAATATTGGTATTTTTGTGTTTAATTTTTTGAAGTGATTTTGGGTTAAAGATTGAATTTTGTTCCTTCTTGTATCAGTAGACTAAAGACTTCCCCTTCTTCATTTACGAGTATTTAAATTTCGCAATTTTTTCATCAGTTCAACACATTTTTCGATCATGTTTCCGGTATCCAATATTTTTTTCATGCTTTCTTTTTGCATTTTGATCTAGTTTACTTTCGAAGTGTTGATAATTATGTGTTTTGAGCATTCGCTAGTTTTTTAAAAAATGGTTTTTATTCGAATTTTTATGTTTTTTCTGTGTTTTTTGAAAAAACTGCTATCATGTTTTGTATGAATATGGATTATAGTTTTTTGGTTACCATACCACTTTTTTTTTACATTAAAAATTTTTTTGATTACTTTTTGGCTACTTAATCTTTCAGTTTTTTTGGTTACCAGAGTTACTTTTTTTTTTGAGAAAAATTTGAGTACAATACCTGAACTCTGGAAGGTACAATATTTTTGGTAGTGAGGAGGGATGATTATACTTCCACTGACTTGAATCCTCATTTCTCCACTCAGGACTTTTGAAATCTTCTGTTGGTTTGGAACTAAATATTGGCATTTCTTCCCCTCATAATGAAAACAAAATCCAACCTGTGTTTCACCCCATCATTAGTAAGCCAGCAACGTTCGATCAAATTCGTAAACCAGCAATAATGAATTGATCGTGTCCCGAAACATTTCACTAAAAACGAATTAGAAACGATGAAAAAACGTCAGAATTTGTTTCTCTTGCCGACGCAGAAGGGGCGAAAAAAAAAGGCAATCATCATCGAATACCTAATTGAACACTTTTCTGTACTCGTCCTGGGGAATGGATGGCGGTGTTTGATTAATTATCGTCTATAGGATGAGTCTCCGGTGACCACGCAAGGCTCGCGGGGGTGGCTTAGCGTTTCGGAAGTTATTTATTTTAATTATTTAATTATTCGTGTCATTAGCTGTCGAGAGGTTATTAACGATGTACCAAGTAGGTACCTCTGAGAACCCTGCCCACGGTTGCTTGTCCCTATCTACTCGTATCTGTCTATGGTTGCGGATACCACCGCAAAAAAACGCTTATTGCTACGTGCTGCAGATGAGGCAAAGGAACAGATGCCAGGTGTAGTGCGGGGGTGTATGAAGATCTACCTTAGGGTAAGGTGTCGGAGGAGAGCGTATAGTAGTCGAGTTGGCAGAACGAATTTGTTGAATGGCGTTAACGATACGACCGACGGTGGCCGCGGTGGTGTCGGTGGTGGCTGCGACGAAGACGACGGCGACGCGACGCGGCCGTGGCCCCTAGAGCGCTTGCGTCGGTGGTCGCGCGAGGTTCGCGCTATTCTCAACATCTGTGTGGATGTGTTTTGGGTAAAGTCTGTCGCTGTGTAGCTGTGGCTAACGACGTCGCCTTCGAGCATTTTTGTGTGTGTTTTTTCCCTCATCGGCATCATCTTCTGCATTTGCATCCTGCATCCTGCCATCGTTCTCTCTCGTTGATTCGGGTCTTCCGTCTGTACGAATTTTTTCACACCCTATCGCAACCGTATCGCGTCTTCTTCGCGTGTGTGTAGAGAAATTTTCGCAATTTGCGGTACATATAGTGAGAAGCGAAGGGGTGGGATGTCGGTGGTCGTGGCGCTTAGCGGAGTTATTTTCGATACAGTGGTCGGTCGCGGATGAATATTTGCATATTACGGCCACAAAACGAAGGATTATTTCACCGGGGGACTCGTGACGATGACGTTGTAAATCGCGTGCTGGTTTACCTCGCATATCCAATAGCGACCTACGTACGTAATTTGTCGAGTTCGAGTTCGCAGAAGTCGTCGTCATCGTGTTGCACTTTTCATCGTACGAATAGGTAAATTAAAGGGTTGTGCGATGGTTTGTTGGCCGAACGAGCCGCAATAAACACGCGAATCGATGATCAAACCGGAGTGTTGAGATCACCTCGTCGTCGTCTGGTGGTGCTGGTGTATTGTGTATCGTGCGATCTATCCATCTCCCCTTTCCTTTCCACCCAAATTGGTCGTCGATCGCGACCATCTATCGGTTTGGTGTTCACGTGCGCGCGTCTCGTGCGAAACCGGTGTCGCTGACATGACAAATGTCATACCCATAGGCAAGAGTAGAAGCAATGGCGGAAGTCCCGAGGTAGCCAGTACCGATATCTACATCGATTCCAGACGCTGTCATTCGGAAAGGTAAATTCCCCTCTCATGTATAATCACTTACGAATACAGTCGTCGTCGTCGGACTTTGAACCTCGACGACGACGATGCAGTTTCCTCCAAAAAAAAAAGAAGGAAGCAAACTCTGGTTTCTGCAGAATTATGCTAATGAACCGCGAACGACCCCCCCCCCCCCCCCCCCTCCCCACTCTCAGGATATCTTCCTACCCCTAAACGAAAGCGAGAGAATAATATAAAGCTAGCCTGAAAATATGTTCTCGAAGGGTATATAAGGGTGAGAGAAAGCAAGCTGTCAGTATGCTTTCTCCTTATGCAACGACGACCACGACCAGGACGACGACCACGACGAAGATACCGCATTAGCATCCTCGCTCGTTCGTTCGTCAGTGTTCAGAATTTTGTACGATGAACTTTCATGCCCACCCTCTGCCTGTCAGGGCCACTCGTAGCGATGCTTAAAAGCTTGTAAACATTTGCCACGCCAAAATATACCGCAATACGCGGCTCGGGTGTGTTCGACTGTTCGTTTATCGTATTTCGCACGGACGCGGAAACTGCGCCAGGAGGAGGTGAAAGGTGCCGGTAGGAAGTAGCATGTGGTTTTTACTCGGTATACGAGTATGTGTGGAACTGTGTATTATCGTATAGTACTCTCTGTGTCTGTCTGTCTCTCTCTCGCTGTCTCTCTCTCTAGCATACGACCAATGCCAGCACCGTGTAATACCCATTGATACGTCTGTGTTGTGTGTATAGGTAGTACCTTGTACGTAGAATAACGATGCCGAAACGAGCTGCGTTTTCAGTAGGTACCTAACTATAAGATGTATAAATATAAAAACGCAGCGCATTATCACTCTGCGGATTCTAGATACATTACGAGCTTTTTCGCCATCGTATATATCCGAAAAAGTTTTTCGGGCGAGGAATTACAAGCTTATGGAATGGTAATAAGTATACGAGGAATGGATGGGGGGAGCGTGAGGGTGGCGCTATGGGTGGATTATTTAACAACTCTGCGTGAACGAGGTCGTTATTCGCTTTATACCTAATTTAACGGGCTTTTTTTTTTATACTACGAGTATATTGGCCGCCTTAAATCATCGTTTTAAAAGTTTGCAAACTTTTATACGGGTTTTGAGATTTTTACGCGGACTCGGGTAGTTTTTGGGAAATTGTTTTTTGGACCGTTTAATGAAATAAAGGCGCGGCGCGGCGGCGTTTATTAGCGGTGCCTGTTTTCTGTGCTTTGGAGGGGGTTTTAGTGCGAGAGATCGCAAAGGGAAAGGTCGCCAGTTTGATGTATACTTTTTGATGTTTTATTTTTGATGTTTGGAGCCCTGGGAGAAGGAGGAGGAGACGAGAAAGTGGCTCTGAAATAATCTGGAGATATCTTGTCCTGTTTCGTTGTGAGAATTGCAAAAAAAATCTTGTTTGTTTTCGACATAATACTCGAAAAGTCTCAGTTTTTTGCCTTTCATTTTTTCAAAATTGCGACAAAGGCTCATTTTTTGGTCAAAAATGCAAAAAAAAACTTTTTGCTCAATTAGCGAGCTTTTGAAAAAAAATCACCAAAAATCCTACGCTTATGATTTTGTCAAATTTGTAAAAAAAAAAGTCTTATTTTTTTAGCCATAATTGCCAAAAAGTTGCTTGGTTTTTGGGCATAGTTTATTGTTGAAAAATCGTGAAAAAACTCCACTTTTTGTCAAAATTTCCAAAAAGAAGTCTCGCTTTTTTCAAAAACCGAGAAAAAGTCTTCCCTTCGCCAGTATAGTAGAATTATGAAGTATTTTATTTTTGTCAAAGTTGTAGAAGCATTTTGTGCCATTGTTTTCTGCCAAAAGCAACAAAAAAGTTCAACTTCTTGTGTCAAAGTTATCAAAAAGGTCGTACTTTTTTGTGAAAATTTTCAAAAGTCCTACATTTGTTGCTGAAATTTCAAAAAAGTCCCACTTTTGTTACTAAAATTGCAAAACAACCCTATAATTCCTTGTAAAAGTTTTCAAAAAGTTCAGATTCCTCGTCACAGTTACCAATATAAGTACAATTTGTGTAGCGAAAAATAGAATAAAGTCCTAATTTTTTGTCAAAAGTTCTAAGAAAAAATCTCGTTTTTAGGCCAAAATTAACAAAAGGTTCACATTTTTATCAAAATTACCAAAACATGTTGGTTTTTTGAAAAATTTCCAAGAAAGTCTCAATTTTTTTCAATAATGTCCAAAAAATCCTGCTTGCGTTGCTAAAATTACAAAAAAAATCAGATTTCTTGTCAAAATGTAAAAAGTTGGGTTTTTTGTCAAAATCTCTAAAAAGTCATTCTCATATTTTTGCCAAAATCGTTAAAAGATACCAAAAAGTCCAAATTTTCAAAAAGATCCACTTTTGGTTAAAAATTACCAATAACCTTAAGTCAACTTTATCCTTTAAAAAAACACAAAAAAGTCCTCCTTTTGGCCCCGAAAATTTCAAAAAATAGGGCCGATATTTTTGTCAAAGTTATACAGAGAAATCTTGTGGTTTTTGTTAAAATTAGCAAAAAGTTCCACATTTTTATCAAAATTACCAAAAAGTGATGATTTTTTCTTTTAGTTAAAAATTACCGGTAAGTAAGTCAACTTTTTCCTAAAAAAAAAAGGCAAAAAAGTCCTCCTTTAGGGGTTCCTAAAATTTCAAAAAAAATATTGCTGAATTTTTTGTCAATGTTGTAAAAATGTTTTTTTATGCCAAAATTAACAATAAGTCCCATTTTTTTGCTAAAATTACCAAAAAGTCCTACTTTTGTTGCTGAAATTGCTAAAGTGTCGATTTTTTGTCAAAGTTACGTAAAAATGCTACTTTTTTCAATCAAAATTTCCAACAAGTCATGAGTTGTACTTTTTTCCAAATTCACAAGAAAGTCTTTATTTATTTTTACCAATTCCTACATCTTTACTAAAATTGCGAAGAAGTGTCCAAAATGTTTTTACGTGATTGCAAAAAAGTACTGATTTTTTAAAATCAAAATAAGCATTAAAAAAATTCTGCTTTTGTACATGTTTAAAATCAAACGTTTGAATTTGAAAAAAAGACTCAATCACACTCGAAGAGTAAAAAATTTTCTGCTCTGAATTTTTTTCCTTTAATTTTTTTTTTTCGTTTGAATTTTATTTGTTCCCAAAAAACAATTTTTTGTGATAGAACGATTACAAAAAGTTGAAAATTTCTTCGCATAAAATTGATTTATGAAAAAAATGAGGGTCCTGCGATAAAATTCCGGGAGAGGGGGAGAAAATGAAAAAACGTAACTAAGAAAATCTTTTCAAATTTCTATTAAGATGGTAAAATAGATCTTTGACTTCCAATGAAGTCAGAAGTGGCTAAAAGTGTTAATTCCGATTAAGAAACATTAAGAAACTTTTTTGACTCCTTTTCTATTCTTCTCTTACCCACATGTTATTTTGGGAGGGGGGAGAGGAAGCAGTCTGAGAATTTTGTCCCCATTTCAGAGTAGGTTAAAAAGTTGGGAGTGGAGCTTTGTTTTTCGATCGACGGCGGAATATATGGTCTGATGGCGATACATTACAACTACCGAAGGAGTTCAATATTTCATTTCCACCCCCTCACTCCGCGCACTGCCCTTTCCTCGAACCAATTGTTATGTAATTGCGAAAGTTGAATAGGTCTCCTTTGAATTAGGCGCGTTATCCACATCATCGAGAAACTCCCAAAGCGGCACGACATCGACACTTTATGGTACCGCAGCAGTAACCAGTAACCGAAATAACTTTTATATTAAATCCCCGCACCGCTGGCGTATCCTTCGTCCTGTCCATCGTGTTTTCATCCCTTTTGGCGAAAGGGAAAACAACACTATATAATACGAGTATACTCACCGTGCATACCTAACCTACTCGTACTACTACGTACGTAGCGTAACGTATCGTATATAGGACCAAACGTGACCGGAACTTTGGCAAACATACCGGACAACATCGTCGTCCCCGTCCAATAAAACACCAATAAGAAACAGTCGAGGTAATATGTAGTAGGTATACTTACGTACCGTATAAATATAAGAAGAAAGAGAAGACGCGTAAAAGCAAAAACAAGAAACAAACTACGCAGTATAAGGCGTCGTTGGGAGTGGTGAGGGGTAGGGTGACGCGCATTTGTCAATTCATTAGTCGACCTTTTTCGACTTCACGGGCTAGTCTTTTGGATTGTGACTGTGAGATGAGTCGGGTAGAGATGGAAATGGATGGATGGGATCTGTGTGACGAGTTTCATTAGGTGATCCAATTTACGCTATCGGCGTTCACATCAAAGAGATTTACTCGTTTAGATGTATAGGTGGGTATGGCTTGTAGATGGATGCGAAAATCTACGAAACATTTTCACGCTACGAGAATACTCAATCATTCAGAATACGCGTTTTCGCGCACATCTGCTTTTCATCGCACACCTGTAATTTATTTCTCTTGTAGGATAAGGCGTCTGTTTAAATCCGCGTATTTCTGCGCGCGTGTGTTCTTGAAATATTATTTTTCTGGTATGATAGGGAGAGGGGGAGGGGAGAGGGAGGGGAGTGTGTATGAGGAATATATTTTTCGAGTTTGATGGTATAGGAATGGTTGGTAATAAGAAATCACTTGCGGAGGATCGATTTATCAAGTATGGTTGAATAGGGAAATTTTGAGTGGAAAAGGGGGAGGAGTAGGAGGTTCAAATGATTTGGGACTCATCGTGTGTGATTAATGATTATATCGTGCTCAGTGTTGCCAGCCTCCGAGATTCATTTTGGGATTGCAAGATTTCAAGACTGCCTCAAGACCTAAAGAAACCCCCAAAAAAACATGAATTGTCCTCTGTTTTTCAAAAATTTGAAAAATTTATCAGGTCGCGGAAGTTGCGTAAAAAATTGCGGAAGTTGCGGAAAAGGTCGCGAAAATTGCGGAAAAGGTCGCGAAAGTTGCGGAAAAGATCGCGAAAGTCGCGGAAAAAGTCGCGAAAGTCATAAAAAAGGTCGCGATTTTTACATAAATATACCAAAAAGTTGCTAAAAATTGACCCAACTTTAAATTTTAAAAACGTCTCTCAAGTAGTATGCCAAAAATTCGCAAAAGAAAAGTGTAAACTTTATTGGAAGTCCATTTTTTTTCGTTGAAAAATTGTGGATGGAGGGTACGATTTTATGGGATTTTCATTCAACTTTTTTTGCACTTTTCGAGATCAAAGAATCACTCAAACTTGACCGGGTTTTCATCTAAATACTTCTATTCTATTCTTCAATTTTTAACGAGCTCAAAGCTCATGTTTGTTGTCTGATCATCTACGTTTACTTGATTTCCTCGTCGTCATCTGATTACGTTTTCCAATTCTTTTTTTATAGGTCAATTTCAATGTCCCATTGTTTTCATGTCCTTATACGTAGAAATACCCGGGCAGTCTAAACTTCTATCTGTGTTTTGCTCATTTTATATTTTTTAAAGTCGGTATATTTAGACTATTTTATTTTCATTGTTGAACGTTCATTATGGTAAATTGATCCCGCTTTGTTTAAATTTTCCTATGGCAAGAGCTGCCTCTCCGCCCTCCTATCCTCGGTTCGTTGAAAATATCCATTTTTCGCTACTTTTTAATTTTCTTCTGGGCGATGATAATTAGCAGCGAAGATGAAATTGAAAGGCTTCGGTGTCCGTTATACGAGAACGAAAGCTCTTTGATAGTGAGCTTGATGGCATCGATGATGAGGAGGGCATCCCTATCGACTACGACGACTATTAATGAAAGAATAAAGCAAAAAATAGCAACCAGGGAGCACGACGACGACGTATCGTGTGTGGCTGGGTTTTTTTCTCGTACCATGTCCTCCCCTAATACCCTTACCTCGGTGATGAAAAAATTATATAAGAATGAAAATGAAAAGGGAAACCTGGTAGGGGTAAGATGAGACGAGGAGCTGCGAGGGAAATTATGCTGCTATCTGCGCCATACTGGGAGAAAATGTGTATAAAAAGGTGAAAATTTTCGTAACGGTTGGTCGACTTTGACATTTATGCGAAAATAACCATCACCATCGTATCGAGTATTTTTAGTAGGTTAGTCGACACGAAAAATAATATAACGTGTAATAAGATATTTTAGTAGGTGTTTGGTGCTCGAAGAGGTGTTCATTTTTTTACCATTGTCTGTATCGTACTGTCGTTCGTTTCTCGTTATTATGCGTTTGTAGTGTAGTAATTCACACGTCATTTTTCGCCTCCGTTTCGGTGTCGATAATTTCTCAGCAGTTTTTGTGTGTGGCCTTTTTTTTTTCACCTCGCGATCGACTGGCGAGTTCGCGTGTCCGAAAGGTATAATATTCGATGACGCTGGCGGATATTTCCACTTAATAGAGTCGCGGTAATTGTCGCAAAAAAAAGTGGTTGAAGTATTACTTCGGTGTCGCGCACGGGCGTAGTTGAATGGGTTTATTTTGAAGAAAAAAAAAGAGGAAAATATTACGATTACGTAGAACTCGTGGTTAACGTTTAAAGAAAGACGAGAAAACAAAAGTAAAATGCATTGTGTTCGTATGGAAGAACAACGGTGTAGTGGTGGCGTTGTTTTCAGCTAAATCAAATCTTACGGAATCAGCGTTTTAGCACGGTCGATTAGCTCACTGTGCAGTATACGAGGAGCCGGTTCGTCATTTGTCGCGTGTGAATTAGTGTAAACTGTAAAATCATACCTGCGGTGGATTATTACGCAGCCTCGTGTCGCGAATATTGTATTCTTTGTCAGTGTATAAGTCACAAATCTGTATGGTTTGATTGGAGAGAAGACGACGTACGTTGTACGTATCTTTGTGCTTTTTCGAAGATGATATGTGGCGGTAAGTGGATTTTCAAAAGTTACCACTCGAGATCTCAAGCTTGACCCTTTTAATACGTTATGTTTATAAGTGACCTGTGTATGTATCGAAGTTTGAGGTTTAGACTCTCTGTGATTGGATGGTGGTCGTGTCTTTGTATTTTGTTTTGTGGAAACGTTCAAAAGCCTAATCCTGTCTATTTTTCTTTGATATGATCATCAGGAAAATGCTTTGTGTGGTAAAAAAATGCTTTCAAAATATTGTGATCTTCTATAATAATCATCTTCATTCAAGTTTCAAAGTGTCTGAGTAAAATTTTGGGAACGTTTTTGAAAAAAAAAACACGTGCTCTGCTACCATATGGCATTTTTAGCCACTTATTTTGTTCCCAGTGGGGTTTTTCTCGTATCCGGTTGACATGCCAACTTAACATGAAAAAAATCTAAATACCCTTCTCCTGCCAGTACTTGAAGAATCTAACTGTGTAATCGTCAAGTGTCCCATTTAATTTTCCAGGATTGATTTTTCCTGATAATTCACACTCAAATAAGTGCTTGTCAGTCTGAACATCACTGCATTCACACAGATCATCATCAGCCAACTGCCATCTATGGAGGTTGTACTTGGATCATGTGACTCCGCTCATCAATCTGTTAAGTGTTTTCCACAGTCCATATTTCAGATATTCTCCACTTGGTAGGGCTTCCTGCCTGGTTCTTCCCTCAGCACCTGCATTCCATATGGGACATCTATCTTATTACCTTAATGCCAAGTCTGTGTATGTCCATAAAAAAAGTATGATTTTATGCATCACTGATAAGGTTCCGATATGCTCAGAAGGGTTTGTTGAGTTCTAATTGAACATCGGTCAGCTTCATGCATCTTCCGTGGTGCACTTTTACTGCACTCAGATGCAAATTTTTCAATTCAGGGCATCCCAGAGTCTTATCAGTGACACAAACAGACAATTTTTTTAAAGGACATTCATGGATTGGGCATTGAGGTAACGATCTGTGCTGGAGTATCTCTTAGTTCTTCAACTGCTTTCATGAAACTGTGTCTTGATTTGAGGCGGGTTTCTGCCACTTCTTCATATCCATACATACTTAGGATGCAGCGGATTTTTTTAGCATCTTCGTCTTCTCTGTCATGGATGCAACTTCACGTCTGACTGCTGGTGGGGCGATCCCACTCAACTCATACAGATTATTAGATGGTGTTGGGTGTAAGCATCCTGTCACCAATCTACATGCTTCATTTAAGGGTATATCAACTTTACTCGCATGTGCTGAATGACTCCAAATATGGTAGGCATACTCCCCCACTGAATAGCACAGTGCCAGCTCAGATGTTCTCATAACTGTGTTGATCTTCTATGATAGCAAACTTGATTTTTCTGAATGAAATTTGTGCATAGCTAGTTGGCTTCTTTTTACTTGGTTTTATTATTACTTGAAAATCTTGTGAAATTTCTTTTGGGTAACCCCTAAGATCTTGAAAGTTATTGGAGTGTTCTTTTTTTGTAGCAGAGATGAGTACTAGTGTTTTCCAATCACTGTTGAACTGCAAATGCATTTATTGAAAAACCATCGGCTCTGCTACCATGTGCAATTTTCATAATTTTTTTTCTTCTTTTTGAATAGAATTTGGAATTTGCTGCTTTTTATGTCTATTTGCACTGTTTTGCAAAGGTATATGAAGAAAACCACCATGCTCTGCTACCATGAAACGTTTCTAGCCCTGTGATCTTCTATACCTAGTGTACTGTAATGGTACATTTGGAATTAGAAATTAGAAGAGCTGATGAGTCGTTGAGTTGTAATGTATATTTCATAACAAAGAATAACAACAGAAAATGAAATAATAACAAACATTTCTGGTAACTTCAGAATGGGTGGCCGCATATTTCTTATAGAGAGCTGCTACTTACACATCATAGTAATCATCTTGAATTTTTTAAGTCTGTGAGTAAAAGTTTGAGAACACTTTTGTGAAAAAAAAAACACATACTCTGCTACCATATGGAATTTTTAATTTTTTACCCACTTAGTTCGTTCCCAATGTTGATCTTCTATGATAGACATTGTTGAAATTTTCCGAATAGAATTCGTACGTAACTCGTTAGCTACTTTTTATTCTCTTTGAAAATCTTGTAAAATTTCAATTGCTATAGTCCCCAAAATCTTAGTTGCAAGTTATTGCAGTGTTTTACACATCTCTTTTTTTGTAGCAAAGACAAATACTAGTGTTTCCCAATCACTGTTGAGCTGCCACCGCATTTATTGAAAAACCACATGCTCTGCTACCATGTGAAATTTTTATCATCTTGGTTGTTTCCAACTTGGTCTTCTTTGTTCGAGTAGAATTTGGACTTGGGATTTTTCATGTCTATTTACATTTTGCAAACGTATTTGAAAAAAAAAACACATGCTCTGCTACCATGTGACATTTCTAGCCCCATAAATCGTTTCAATTAACAGATAACAACCATATGTACAGCAGAGCCCCCCCTTTTTTTTGGGTTCTCTGGACTACTGGACTCATTCTATCGACTAAAGACCCTATAAACTAAAGTCACCACGATCATTTTGCACCTAGAAGAAGTACGCGGGGAACACGCAATGATTCGACGTGTCCGAGATATTCTCATTAGCCATTTGAAGAATTTCTCCGCACTTTGTTATCCTCCGACAACTGTCGACCGGCGATTAATAATTAATATTTTGCTTCATTCTTGAATCACCTGCAGCAGGAGCGGCATTGTCGGAAATCTACAATCGTCTCCCAAGGTGAACCGATCGCGCACGTTTTAAGTAGATCGCGTGGCCATCGTACGTATAGAGCTAGTTTTATCGGTCAACCATTTGGCCGCGCCGCCGTCTTCACCATCACATTGTTTTCGATGCTGTGTGTTTTTTTTTCTTCTTTTTCGAGCATTACCGCGACATGGCATCTCACACAACTCGGTATAAATAAAACGTGCGAACGACGAGTACGATATTATTATTGTTTATTCGTTGGCGCGAGGTGAATTTACACTCGGTTTGGTTCATTATGGCCATTATCCGTGTGATGGTGCATAAATATTGGTCGCCTGCGCTGATAATGCAGCGTGTTTGCGTGCAATTATTCACGTACGCGTCTCGTTTCTTCTTATTCCATAGTTGCACTGGCTCATTTAACTCGTTTTGATGGGAAATCGTCGATGTGGGTGGATTTGCAATCGATCAATTTTGATGTTTTTCCAGTGTAGATGACCTTTTTTAAATCGATTTTTGAATTTTTCAATTTTAATACACTTGAGGAACCCATGAGCTGGGATTTCCAAAACTCGAAATATAAGGGAAGATAATTCTACGCTCGCTTTCACTGTCTCCTCTCTTCTGTTCTCTCCTCCATCGGTGGAAAATTAAATTCCACAAAAAAAGGGTTCTGCTTTCATATCCGAAATTAATTATCCACGTATCCATTTTTCCGCAGCAACACCTCGTTCGTAGGGTATAGGTAGAGGTACCAAAGCTGCAACGAGGAAAACTCCACCACCAGCTATACCTCCCTCTTCAGTCCACATCTAGTTCGGAAGCATATCTCGATGCGTGAACCTTAACCTATATTCGACGTAATTAATTCGAACCCTTTTAAAATTTTCAATTTACTAGATCAAGACTCGCTCGTATCTTTATCACGTGTTCGCGCCGCGCCGCTCTGAAATATATATTATTTTCTCTTCTACTCGTGTACTCTGGCGAAAAAGCTTATTTCGCGTCTTGTAGAGCTCGAGATCGCCCCCCCTCCTCCCCTACTGCCTTGTTCATCTTGACGGCTGCTTCGCGTCTGCTACAGCTTCAGCCAGTCAGCCAACCAGCCGCTCTTATAAACGTAACTAATTTTTCCCATTATACGCTTTTAATTTGTCGACTACTCGTTCCTTCGCCCTGTTGGGTTGTATCGGGCGAAAAATGCTTTAAAACAACGTTTGAACGTCTTCCAAACGCGTTATTTCGCGAATATTATTACGTATTTTACAATATAATAGTACACCGAGAATACCTCACTTAATATTTATCTTTTTCTCTTCGGATTGCTCTTCGCTTGGAATTTTTTTTTCGTTTTTTTTCTGTTTTCATTTGCGTCTTGCTCGAAAAATTCGTCGAACGATGTATGATTGTGTATTGTGTACAATAGGTAGTGTTTGATGGCCGATTCAAACCTTTCCTCACTCCCCCTCCTCTTTCTCACCCTTTCGAAAAAATGACAGAAAAATGAAAATTTTGGGGTCGTCTTACAAAAAAATCGAGTCATTGGTTTCATGAATTAGAAAATTTGAATTTTTTATTTTACTAACCAATTTCAAGCTATCAAGCTTGTCAACTAGCAGAGGTTTGAAAGAAGATGCTTCTGATACGGATTTAAAATTTCAGGTATGAATATTTCGAATATCAATTCTCCAGATCCAAAATTTCAAGTTCGAACATTTTAAGCATCAATTATCTAGATTCAAATTTTCAAAGTTTGCAATTTGCATATTTCAAGTTGGTAGCAATTTCTCGACTCGAGGTTTCAAGTTTAAATATTTCAAGCATCAATTGATCAATTTTCTAGATTCAAAATTTCAAGTATGAAATTTTAGATTAAAAAATTGGAGTTCAAATGTTCCAAGTATAAATTCGAGATTCAAAATTTCAAGTTTGATTGTTTCAAGTATGAGTATTCGAGATTCAGGATTTCAAATTTGAATATTTCAAGCATAAATTCCTTAGATTCAAAATTTCAAGCTTGACTGTTTCAAGTTAGAATTTCAGATTCAAAAATTAGAGTTTGAATGTTTTGAGTATGAATTCGAGATTTAAATTTAAAGATTTCAAGTTTAAATTTTCCAAATATGAGTTCAAGATTTGAAATTTCAAGGTTGAATATTTCAAGCATGAATTCTTTAGATTCAAAATTTCAAGCTTGACTGTTTCAAGTTTGAATTTGAAGTTCAAAAATTAGAGTTTAATGTTTCAAGTATGAATTCGAGATTCTATGTAATTTGAAGATTTCATGTTTGAATTTTTCAAGTATGAGTTCGAGATTTGAAATTTCAAGATTGGATATTTCAAGCATCTGCCCTCTGGATTCAAAATTTCTAGTTTGATTGTTTCAAGCAAAATTTCAAGTAGACATATGATTTTTAGATTTTAGAGTTCAAGTTTGGTGTTTTGATGTATAGCTGTTGATAACATTTATTGGAAATTATTTCAGGCATTTCCCCTCCCCCCCAGTATTTTCCAAAATATATCTGCCATAACGTTATGCTCGAATCAAGTTTGAATTTTGGATACAAACCCAAATCTGACCTGATTTCCACCTAAATATTCCTCTCCTCTCTCAACTCGTCTTCCCTATAAAAAGAACTAGGTACTTTTTTTTCATGTATCGTGAAAGACCACTTTAGCTAATGGATACTCTCGGCTACGAGGTACATATGTTTTATAATGGTCAATGTTGACATTCGAGTAGGTACATTCTCATCTCGTATGCATTAGAAATGAATCAAAGCTCAACTTTACGAAAACAAACTTTCGAGTAACTATCTCGATACCCTTCGTAAACATATCTTTATCTTACATAACAATACGTCGTAGTTGCATCAAATGTACAAACAAAAAAGGTGAAGGAAACGGTATGTATTAATACGAGACCACGTCGAAAGGAAACATTTTTGTGAAGAACTACGCCAAGTATTCGGATATTTTCAAGTACCGTGTCGTGTTGAAAAAACGCATAATACGAGTACCTATATACATACAAGGAATCAAAAAAGGTACGAGTGTGAAAAAATGCCAAGGATTTTCTAATTTCAACTTGCGTTTGCGAAGAGTGATATGCAATGATATCCTTTCAATCACATTGTATCGTGTATTGTGTTACCCCAGCTAAAGAAAGACTCGAAACACGTAATTCGCGTATTATTTGAAGAAAATGATACCCTTGCTCATATACGAGGTATTTTTTGTCGTAGATATATTTCAAATGAACTATTTGTACAAAAAATCAAATAAGTACACATGTGAAACGAGATATAAGTATACGGGTGTGCTTCTTATAGTTATTTATCTACCTTTTCGTTACTGGGATTTATGTAAATGATGCTTTTTGTATTTTGTATCAGCGAGAAATTACGTTTATTTTCTAAAGACTGACCTTCTCCTTGAATAGAAGTTCTGATTCGAAGTGGAACGAGTAAATTTCTAAGTTTTTGTACGAGAGCCCACGAGTGAGTGGAAAATGTGTGATTTTTAGGGTAAGTTTCATTGGACTTGAGTGCTCGAAGGGGAGATAAGATTGAAAATTACGTAATAGGTAGATATTAGGTAAGGTGCTTGCATAAAGGAGCAGTAGAAGGAGGTGGGTGGATGTTGTGAAAGTATTTCATTTTCCAACAAATTAACTTTCGGATGGCCACGTGCTCGTACTCGACTCGAATACTTAAAATATCAAGTTTAACCGACGAACGAATTAGCAAAGAAAGTATAGTCCAGGTGTTGGAGCTTCGAAGGGACAGACGAGCAGGGATGTTTGGAAATAACGCAACTTGCGTCCGATGGGCGAAAAAAAAGAAAAAAACTTGGGTAATTTTCAATATTGTTTACTGTAGTACGGACATGGGGCAGGGGCAGCGTACAGCAGATGTTGTGGGAGAAGGCGTAGCGTAGTGGGACAAACTCTGGTAAAAAGATAAATTCGCTTTCATTTGTTTAAACAGGGAAAAGCGCAACGCTCAGCACGAGAAATGACGTCTAGTGCGGGAAAAGTACTACCAGGTGCAGGGGGGAGGGAAAGGGTTGAAGGTGAGGCGAAACGGGCGGGAAAAAATACATACCTACGCGTATATCCATCGTCGTATAGTTGTTGTTGTTGTTGTCGTCGTGGCTGTAATTTCGATCATCGCATATAGGGGATGAAACGAAGTAGGGGTGGAAGTTGGCAAGAGAGAGAGAAAAAAACACGACGAGCACGAAACGAATTCATTTTTTTAATGAAACCCGCTGAGCCGCGTAGGTACAATATGCTGCGCTGCGAATTGTAAATGTACTGCGAAAGAAAAGTGTTTAATTTTGGGAAAAATTTAACGAAGGAAAGGCGAAGAGGGCGACGACCAAGGCGCTGGTTAATTTGTATCACACTTTGTTTACGTGTGAGAGCTTGAGGAGTTCAAGAGGGTGTCAAGAAAAGGCAGCAGAATGATCGAAGAGATGAGGTGCGGCTTGCAGCCTTCTGTGTTTTGAAAATGGAAACTACTCGCGGCCACGACATCGTTGTCGGCGAAAAACTTGGTAGAGCAAATATTTATCGTTGTCGATGGTAGGGAAGGGTTGAGAAGGGTAGGATTAGCGAAAATGCTCGTACCGTTCGAACTTTAATCAAAATTATATTATCGTTTGATAATTTAATATCTCGCGTCGAATACGTCCGATGAATTTTTATTGGGATGAAATTTTTTTCTCCTTAGAAAATACGAGTAAAAATGGTCGCCGTCGTCGTCCTAGTAAAATAAAAATGTCGCCTCGCGACGCCAACTTGGAAAATATTAAGAATCCGACCGAATACGATGAATGAGTGAAAAGCGAAGACCTTCGATACATACCTATAGCTATCGTTTAATACATAGGTACCTATAATTCAGCGGAAAGTAAAAGCTTCCTTGTTTTTTTTTTCATGGCAGCTTCGCAGCTCTTCCCTCTATAGTTTTACAAACTTTTGACGGGCAATAACAGTGTGATTTTTAAAGGTCAGTTGACGAGTATAGGTAGGTAGGTGTTTTTTTTCTCGCTATTGTGTTGTCGTTACTCGTCCACACCGAGTAACCCCATCGAGTAAACTATTTCCTTTGTTTTGTAGTTTCAACCCCCTTCTTTCTGCTCCTCTTCTTCGTTTACCCATTTCAATTCGGCGTAAACACGTCGCAAGGCGACGAAATGAAAAAATACCTCGGAGTGGAATTTTTTCGGAATTTTTATTCGACGAAGTATCCGGGTGAATGACGACGAGATGGCGGAAATGTTACCGAGATAGGGTATCAGACTGGACTCATCCTGTAGTGGATGATTTTGTGTACCAAAATGGCGAAAGAGGAGATTCCAGAAGTGAAAGGTGTTGTTGTTTCGTTGCATATTCTATTGGATGGCCCCATATAATGCAAACCCATTGTGGGTGTTGTGTTGAAGAATGGTTTCAGATAGTTGGGTATTCGATCTTTTTGGATCGTACAGTGTCGTTTTATAAGATAATGATCGTTGTCATGAAGGTCTCGAAAGTCGTCTTTCAATTCTGTCAAGTTCTTGCAACTAATCTCATCTAGCTTCTGAAGCTCAGACAAAATTCATTCATCACAAGCGTCTTTAGACAACGTGTGTTCTCGTTGTGCGCATGCGTGTGAGGTCAGGTTTTCTAGTGCGCATGCGCGTGGATTAAGGTTTTATAATTCGCTTGCGCGTGGATTGAGGTTTTCTAGTGCGTAGGATTGTGTATTTAGTGGTGGTGTATTTGAATGGGTTTCCCATCCAAAAGTGAAGAAAGTCTGGATTTTTTTATGAAATTGCGAGTAACATCTCCAATTCCTACATTTCTTTGCCAAAGTTCAAAAACAATACCTACCTACTTATTTCTACGAAAGTTTCGAAAATGCCCAGTTTTTTATCTAAATCAAATAAAATTCTGTTTTTCTGATAAATATTCCAAATAAGTTTAAAAAGTGCTGATTTTCAGAAATGCTTTAAAAAAGTTCTGCATAAGCACGACTTCTTTTAATTCAAGTAGAAAGAACTGAAAAAAGTAGGACATTTTGGAAATTTTATAGAAATCAACGCATTACATAGGTAATTTTTTGAATTTTGCCGAATTCGGAAGAAAAATAGGAACCTTTTTATATGTATGCAAAATTTCTTGAAAAAATTCTAAAAAATGCTGAGAAGTTTCAAAATGTTTTTTTTATGTGCCTGCCTACAAAGCAGCCCAATATCTCAAAAAAAAAATTATGAAAAACTTTGTTCAACATTTTTGAAAAGCACAAAATTTACCTAATATTTGTATGGTCTTGAATCAGAAAATAATTGCTTTTTTCTTCACAAATTAAATTTTTCAACGCTTTTGCCTTCATTTTTCTTGAAAATAATTGCTTTGTTTTTCACAAATGAAAATTTTTCAAAAGCTTTTGCATTCACTTTTTTTTTTTTGGCTATAAAATATTTCCACTTCTTTTTTTCCTGAAATTAGGTGAAATGCAGAATTTAGAATCCGTGGATTTGAGTCTTGTTTGTGCCAGTTCACAGTATCCATACATTGGATGCAGACAGAGGGTTTTTTGTTGGTTTTATTTTTTCTACCTCAGATGCAATCTCATGCTGAATCAGTGGTGGTTTGTTCTGAGACAGTCTGTCTGTCACTCGTCTGCATGCCTCATTTAAATGCGCATTCACTTCATCAACATGGGCTGAGCGTCTACAGAGTGGACACTGGACAGGCATACTCCTCAAGTGAATAGTGCAAGGCTAGTGCCAATGTGCGCAGAACTTCCCAACTGCTTCCTGGCAACCTGCGAATTGAATTTGAAGCCAAAAACATGTCCATGATTTTGAGCTTCTGCAGATTGAAGGTGTCATTGAACCAAGTTGAGCCCATAACCTATATCTTCAGATTGTAAATGTTGCTTCCACTTTCATCTTTAACCACTGAATTACCTTACAGCTTTCTTTGTGTTATTTTCTTGGAATAATCTTGAATCAATCTAATTCCTTTGGCAAAGGTGCACATGAAGGCCCATAACCATAATTTTTAGATTAGAGGTGGCATTAAAATGTTGACCTCATAATCGTTGTCCTCAGATTGTACCTACATAATATGTAGAATAGGCTATAGATGTGACTTGCAATTTTGCTTCTATCATCATTGATTTTGGATTTGGAGGTCTTTTGGTGAGGAACTACATGATTGGGCCCATAACCAGTGGCTGCTGAATTAAAAATTCTATTCATATTGTTTTGCTGAGGTGCACATGAAGGCCCATAACCATCATCTTCAGATTAAAGATGTCAGTAAATCAAGTTGGCACCATGATCTTTGTTCTCAGATTGTAGAATGGAGATATTACTTCCAATTTTGCCTCTATTATCATTGATTTGGACTTGAGTTCTTTACGTGAGGAACTAGGTGATCGGGCCCATAACCACTGGTTGCTGAATTAGAAATTCTGTTCATATTGTTTTGATGAGGAACCATATGATTGGGCCCATAACTATTAACTGTTGGATTAGAAATTCTATTCACATTCTTTTGGTGAGGAATTAGAGGATTTGGCCCATAACCATATGACTGCTGGATTAGAAAGTCTGTTTACATTTTTTTCTTCTTTGACCTTGAACTAACTGGATTCTTTTAGCTGAAACAGATATGAGGGCCCACAACCAACTCGAATACGTTTGGTTGGAGATTGAATGTTGGGCCCATAACCATTTATTATTATTTGTAAATTCAGAATCGCGCTCGTGTTTTGATCTGTATGAAGTAGATCGACCCAAAAACATTGTAACTTGAGATACGATTATCCAAAATATCAGAGATTCTCAGTTCAGGTTTTATGTTCTGCAGGCAGGAAAAAGTTGTTTAGAAGCTCGAGAATGAGTGGAAATTGCGTTCACGCTGGAAGCAAATAACGATAAAATGGAACAGTTGCAGGATTGCGAAAATCTAATATAATATTTTACGCTCGCTTATATAAATGCAGGTGTATTTGTCACATTATATGTACGTACGATGGAGATGTTATACGCAGAACTACTGCGGGAAGCACAATATGTAGCGCAGGGATGCGTGCAACTTGCGAAATGCTTCAGGGTGTGTTCCAAAGTATTGTACACGTATATGTGCTGCGTACAGGAAAAAAAAAATTACATGTCAAAACTGTCTCTTCTTCCTGCCCTCTCCGTACCTCTCACCTATAGGATTTGCGGTTGAATATAGGTAAAGGAGTAAATGCGCAGCTATTGGTGTTGAGAAATAATATCGTACGATGGTGGAAAATGAAACATGTACCTATGATTAGCGAACTGTAGCCTGGGAAAGAGTACATTTATAACGATGAAGGAGAGAGTACGAGTACATATCCGAGAAAATGAGAAGGTTTATTGGCGAAGCTCGATGATGTGGTTGTCAAGGTGACGCAACGTTCGTGATGAGCGATTAAAATGTAATAATATTGCGATCTTTTGACACAGCCATACAGCAAATGAACGAAAGACAACGACGCGCGAATGACGAAGCGAGGTGCAGAGAGGAATACATTATACACCTCGAAGGAAAGCAAAGAAGAACACATATGAGAACAGACAAGTGTGGCGAGATGGTTATTGCGACGAAATTGAGAAATATAGGTACCAGTACGCGGTCAGGGATGGGAAATGGCAGGATGGGTGATAAAGCTGACGACCACGCACAGGTATACCTTTACCTACCTAGTCGAGGTACAACCGCACATAATGTACGAGTAGGTTTGTTTTTATACGTACCTACTTGGAAAAGGGGTATTAAACGATGCGACGAGCTCGTCGACGAGAAATTTTCTCCTTACGTGGAATAGGTGGCGAGTTATCATGTTTACAAGCGTTTTGATTTTTCTATCCCTCCTCTCACCTCACCTCCTATCGCTTCGCGAAATATACGGCGCTGCGGTAATATTCTATTTATGTGTTTATTTCACCTTAAAATGCTAGTTTACGTCGAGAGAAGGTTTATTTTTACATTACATTGATGAGAGGATCGGACGAGGGATGGTGTGAGAATCTATGAATTGAAGCCAGAGACCAACGACGAGCGAGTAAATAAGATGGATGAACGAGCAAGAGGCAGAACAGGGGTGTGTAATGTCCAGAGAAATAAATACATTCGTTGAATGGCAGACCAGAAGAAGGCCGGTTACGTGTTCATCTTAGTATGTACTCGTACGAGTATATTATGTATATAAGTATAAAATTAATCATTTATTAGTTCGCGGTTCGACCAGGGGAGCTGGCGAACTCTCTGACACAGATAATTACGATTTTAGCCACATTGTTTGATAATCTGTCATCCGATTTGAAATCTGGCTCGTTCCATACACTTGGCCTTGTTTCAAATTTAGAAGACCGATAAGTATGCGTGCGGATTCGGAATTTTGGCGATTTTTAACGCTATTAGCGCCCAGACGCGACGTGTGTTGCGTACAGTACAGTACAGTCGAAGATTTTTATAACCCTTCCTCATACCCGCTCCTATCGTCATCTTCGGTACTGCTGTTGATGCTGCTGCTGCTCCTCCTCATTCGCGAATTTGACGAGTGTTTTGACGAATGTCAGAAGTAGAAGTGAGGAAGGAAAGGAGGAGGAGTCGGCTTTTAGCTGATTGAGAATCATGTTAGGCGAAGTTTTCATTAGTTGGTGGTACGTTTGATGAAATTTCATTAGGGGGCGAAGTTTGGTAGAATGTGAACGTTTGAGTAGTTTCGATTTTGGTATGGTGTTTTTTCATCATGCGAATCCTCGAATATTGTAAAAATTATTGAAAGATTTTTGGTCGACGATTTTCTTGTGTTAGGGATTTATTTGTTCCTTGAACAATCTTCGGATATAGAGGGTGTAAAGGTATCATTTGATGAAATGATATTCATGTGGAACTGCGTTTAAAAATTGAGATACTTTCAGCCTTCAGAAACTTGCTAAGTACAATAAAAACTTGAAGAAAATGTCCAAAGAAAATGCTGAAAAGTCGAAAATAGGTAGCTTTAAAATTGAAAAAATTGAGAAGTATAAAAAATATTCTCAATTTTCACTATTCTTCTCCCCCCCCCCCTCATCCGTTGAATATTTACCATGATTTTAAATTTGTTGAAATGCCAAACAATTGAGGAACTTTTTTTTTGTAAACTGAAGATGATATGAAATATCAAAAAATTTAATATTCCAATTTTTTTGATTGTCAGTAAATTCTGAAAAAATTAATATGGAAAGATGTTGAAATGAAAAAAAAAAAATTTTTTCAACTTGAAAAAGTTGGAAAAATGGAGGGAAAAATGAAAAAAAAATGTTTATTACTTTGAAGTGTCAGAAAATGGATAACAAACGTTTGACATCGAAAAAGGGATCAAAACATATGGGGTGGGGAGGAAGAGGGGGTCGAAAAAGATCCTAACAAATCCGAATATTTCCCCGGTGTTTTTTCAGGAGTGGGAGGGGGGTGGAGGCTTGTTGAAGGAAGTTGAAATTACTATGCAAAAAATTTCAAGATGTAATAATTTCTATTTGTTATACTCGAATGTATCTTGATATGCATGCATTTTTAGGCAGGGAAAAGAGAAAAACTTGGGAAAAAATGTCGAATATTAGATATTTTATAGAATAACAATCTTGAGAAGGAATGGACTTTTTTTCATTTAATACAAATTCTGAATTGGTTTCCAGCTGGAAACTCGAACGTATTTTTGTAGGCAAGTTGGAAAATCAAATGGTATGGATCAAAAAATGAAAATTTTGAATTGTTTTCAAGTTGTGAGCGAGAATGTGTAATTTGTAAAAAAGTCATGTTTTTTGTTTTTTTGTTGTTTTTTTTTTGTTAAAATTGCTTAGAAGACTCGCTTTTTTGTCTAAAATGAGAAAAAAATACGATTTTTGCTGAAATTGAGGAAAATGCTTTTTTTTAAAAATTTTTTCAATGTTGAGTGCATTTTTGATCTGTGGAAAGTGATTGAAAAAGTAAAAGGAAGAACCCTCAAAAATCCTGAAAAATGATCCATCTATTTTTTTTTATTTTTTGTAAAATTGGCAGAAAAATCGAACGTTTCAAAATTATGATGCATTTTCGTTTCAACTATCACTTTTTGTCCTATGCATTTAATTTAAATCATAAAAATGTACCCATGGTTCGAAAGTTTTCATCTTCAAGATTTTTATTTCGAGCAAAAAATGCCTTATCAAAGGAAATGTAAGCTTTTGAACTTGAATTTCCTCATCTCTAATTGCTCTGTATTGTGTGTCAGAAAAAGAAAAATGTGAAACGATCTGCTTTCAATAATTTGCAATAATTTTTGTCCGCTATAAATTGTTTTTTTTTCTTCTCGAAAATGGAAGAAGGATGGGAGAACTGAAATGAATCCTTAAGACTTCTTTATATGTAGTTTCTTCATAAAAAGGGCATGATCTGACCTAGATCAACTTCCCAACTTATTTACCTACGTAATTCAACGTGTAATGGAACTATTTTTGTATCGTCGATGTAAGTAAATGGATATTGTGAGCACAGATATTGAGTATATAGCATTTTAAAACGACGAAGGAACTTTTCGGAGTATCCTGTATTACGCGATATTGGCGCCCGATCGAGGACCCATTAAACGATTATGGTATTTATTCGACGTAACTTATGTTTGTTTTACGTTGTAAAGAAGAAAGACGCCATGCAAAAGGAAAAGAGCCGGGTGCAGAGAAAGTGCTCACGAGCGAGGTATCGTTTATATCGTACACAAATGCAGCATAATACTCTATACGCGATCCTACTCTTCGTAGACTATTCGACGATGGAACTTACTACCGCACAATGATACCTACAAATTAGATAGTAAAAATTAAGTTCGATTTTTTTTTACGATTGAAATGAAAATTTATTGCGAATTTCTCCTCCTCGCCGCGCCGCCCTACCCCTCCCTCACTCGTGGATAATGTTTTAGTACCCAGAGAAGACCTTCCTATCCTCGAGTATCTCTTTGTTTTAAATGCTGGCGGGGCACATTTGTCGAGGTCGAGCAAAATCGAATTCAAAGGTGTCTTAAGGTGGGTCTGGATAAAGGTGATTCTCTGTTTTGCCTACAGATAGGGGAGAAATCGCAACAAAGACGCTCTTTAACTGTACGTCTACGTATACTTGATTAGTCGATGCGAGCCTTTAAGGAGGAAAATTTATGTATCGATGCAGGAGGAATGGCGGTAAGCGAGATAATGTTTACTGATTGACGGCTATTAAGTGAAATTAAAGTCGATTTTTCTCGTTTTCTTATACTCGCTCATCGCTGCTATGCACAATGTACGAAAAGGCTAGGTTCAGGCAGCTTACCGTTAGCTCTGGTTATGTATTATTCGACCTCTTGACGTTATATGTATTTTCATTCTTTGCTCGAGTCCACATGTAAGAAAAGGGTATGCATGGCTTTTTTTCTCTTACTTCGAGGACGACGACGCCGCGTATCGAATTTCCTTATTTTATAGCTCGCAACCCGGCGGTATTCCCCCTCCCCTCTGGCCATTCGAAAGGGTGAAAAAGTTTTTGGGAAAGTTGCAATGAAGGCTTAAGGATTAGATGTGTGCTGCGGACACGACGACACGACACGAAGGAAAGTGCGTAGCCCAGGTTTTTTATGTACCATGGGGACATTATGTGGTACCTCTACCTACTCGTACATTGTGTGCGAGCAAAGTTGGCAGGATTTGATTTTGCGTTGACCTACATAATATAGTACATATAATGGCGAAGCAGGCGAGATTGGTGGCTATACTGCGTATAATATGCTTACTCGCATTCCCTATGTACCATTTGGAAAATAATTTGAAACGAATTTGTCAGGCGTACACTATTGGGATGGAAAAACAGCCAGATGAAGCCGGCAGGCAGCATAGGGAAGGGCAACGCGTTTAATTTATCGTGTACTGCAGTGTTAAGGGAACTCGAGATTGAATTGTGAAAGATCGACTCTTCGCTGGTCGCGATTCCTTCTTGGCAATTTGATGAAATTTTCAGGATAGTGGATTTGTTGGAGGGGAAAAAGAGGTACTATGAAAAGGTTGACCGAGGCGAATCGGCGATTACCTTATTTATTTCCTTTTTTGCCTAGACTGTCGTGTTGGGTCTTTTATTCTCGTATCTGGTGCCTTTTTCTTTCTTTTTTAGGTCACTCGATTAATAGGTACGTAAATTGACTTAAGGTGTCCCTGAAGGTAAGCTAAGGTATAAGCAGATTTGACGTACTGGTTCACTATCTGGGTCATTATTTGTAAAGCGACCATTTTACACGTGTTATTTGTACTACGAGTAGTTGGAAGTTGGAAGTGGTCGTTAAGGCACGTGGTGGCGCTTGATAGAAAGGTAAAGAATATTGAGAAGTACCGAGTGAGAGGGTATGTAGGTTGAGTTTATTTAATTGAAATGGCTAGTTTTGAGATTTATTGTACGTTTGAGTGGAGTTTCGAGTCGTAACGGTGGTGGAAGTATTCTTTTTTTGGAAGGGGGAGGGAGTGAATTTTTGAAGAGAAAACAATGTATTTTGGAAAGATTGAAAAAAGAAAATAATTGAGAAAGCCATCAGTGATTGGCTTAGTTGGCTGACTTCATCGTCATTTTGAGTGCCGTTGGGGGGGGGGGAGAGGAGGTTAGATTTGAGACCACCGATTTTTGCTTCTTTTAATAATATTTTGGATATTACTTTTGTACTGTAACATTCTTATTCGAATGGAGAGATCATGTGAATAACAAAGTGAATTGTTTTTACATTTTCCCCCTCAAATTTTGAAAAAGCAAAGGGGGTCCCAGTAGTGGTCAAATGGGCTTGAATAAGCGTGCTGAAAATGTCAGGTATCCAACCTTCAAAGGCTTAGTATCATGAACTTCGAAATTTTTTAAAAATACGTCTTCATGTTGTTTTGATTCCCCTCCCCCTTTTTAAAGTCATATTAAAACGTACTAGAAGAGAACGAACAGAACAAACCACATCTGAAATGTTTTATTAAGCAAGCATAGTACAAGACTGATACAAATATTTTAAAACTATGATACACCAAGCAATACTAACTAAAGATAAGAATATGCTGACGACATAACAACTCTTCCCCTCTAAGAAGGCTGAAACCACTGGGGCTGTCGACGAATACGTGATGATCGATGAACTGCAGGCTGAAGCTGGATGGGAAATTCGGGCTGAGCTTGATCAGGTACAATTGGTGCAGAGACAGGCGCAGGATCATCAATCAAAATTGCAGAATTGAATTCATTCAAATTTGTTTGGCAAAGATGATTAATATGACAGCGATGAGTTCTACCGCCAGATTTAACTAGGTAAACTACATTCCCCAGTTTACCAGAAATGGATCCAACTTCCCATTTTTTAGGACCACAAAATAGGTGAAATTTAACTTTTTCACCTTCCTAAAATTCTCTTTTTTGGCAGTTGAGAATTTTGCTCAATTTTGGAAATTGGTTTGACAGCAGACTTTACAGTTTGCATTTTTTGCCCAAACATCAATTTGAAAAATGATTTTCCATTGGACAAAGGTGCACAGTGATATGAACGTAGGACCACTTGTAGACATTTGAAAAAGGGACCATTTTTGGTGCATTTTAATCCTTTTTTAACAATTTGCACAAATTGTTCAGCTTGCCCATTTGACTGAGGATGATAACTGGGAGAAGTCAGATGATGTATGCAATTTTGGTGAAAATATTCCCTCAATTCTTCTGAAACAAACTGAGGCCCATTATCACTGACAGCAACCTCAGGCAAACCAAAATGTGAGAAACATTTCTCGAAACATTCGATGACTTGAGCAGAATTTGTAGACTTGACAACAAAAACTTCAGGCCATTTTGCATAGGCATCAATGATTATAAGAAGATTGGTATTTTCAATTTCTCCAAAATCAAAATGAATACCATGAAGGTATTTAGTATGTCACCGGTTCAAAATCGTGCAACCAAGGAGGAATTCTAGATACCTAACTATAATACAAATTTCACTGGCACAGAAAAAAAAATCAAAATTTTCCCCCAAAAAACCACGCTCTGCTACCATATTGAACTTGTGTCCCCAAATGAGGCAGTTGAAATGTCAAAAAATGACATTATGAAACCATAGAGGAATTCTAGGCAACCATCATATCGACTCCTTAAGCATATAAAAGAACTAAAATTGTCACCGGAAAACCATGCTCTGCTACCATATTGAACTTTTGGATGTAAGCCTCCAATAAGGTAGGTCACAATCGTGAAACCAGTGAAACCGAGGAGGAATTCTAGATATCCATAATACAAATTTCCCTAGCGCAGAAAGAAAATCAAAATTTACCCTAAAAAAACCATGCTCTGCTACCATATTGAACTTGGAGGTAATCATGAACAATTTTTGGCAGTTTTGGCGATGGAGTAGGATTTTCAGCAGTTTCTTGGCCAAAAACTAATAGAATTTTTGGCCGTTTTGGCAAAAAAAAGTTAGTTGGACAAAAACAGAACCAAAAAATGAATAATAGTCACCCTGTTAAATACCTACTTTTGTTAATTTTGAACGAACAGTGTAATTTATATAGTTTGATGAAATCGACATTTTGTCGTAATTTGCCGATACTTCTGTACTTGGAAAATTTTCAGTAAACTTCCTTCCTTTTTCCAACTTCTTGCATTTTATTCAAGGGTCGTGCTTTCAACTTTTTAAACGATTATAAAATAGCTCGCTCGTTTCGTTCACGTTAAGTAGGTAGGTATTTATATCTGCATATTCTTTTACATACGAGCCAGCTTCCATTTTCCTTCGCATTCGCTCTGTTCTGCAGTATAATCGCGAAATTCACTTAGCAAAATTACCGTGTAATTGGACTAGAAATGGGGAACTACCAGACGAGCTTTTGGTCGTCCAACGATACGTTAACGAGCAAAGACGCTTGCTTACTACAGCAAACACTTGGGAAAACGTTTTAACTCTCTCGGTGCGGTTCTCCATTCTGGATGTCGTATGTAGAACACGCGAGGAGACGAGTCGAGGTAAAGGAAAAGTGCTAGAATTTTTTCAGGGAACCTGGCATCATTGTCGTCGTCGCCGAATAGCGCGTTTCTCCGGGAGAGTTTTTCGTTTACTTTTTTTTTTCTTATCATGCCGGCTTCTGTGTATCTGTGCTCGACGCTCTAGAGCTTGTGGAATGGTGAAATTTATATTACGAGCTTTTGGCGATATCTCGTATGAATGAAGCCGAATGGTACTGGTTACCATGGTAACCGGGGCGCGAATATTAAACGTGATAGTGCTGCCGAAGCCGGAGCCGGGGCCGGGGCCGAAACCGGGATACGATGTGAATGTGTGTATGTGCCTGACTGCTTGCCTGCTCGAGCTGCGGATGCCGCAGCTGTTTCGAAAAGGTTAATGTGTTTTAGGTGGGCGATTTTTGAGCCTATACGATGGCCGCCGGGTATTGAGGGAAGACGGGGGCAGCTGCGATGGTGGTCGTGTATGTGAAGTGTGCGTATTTGTGCGAGATACGATACGATACGTGGTAGGCCGACTAATTAAATTACGACTCTTTGGTGGTGCGAATGCTACGTACTGTAGCGTCGAGTGTGTGTGTATAGCGCCATCCCCAGTCGAAAGTACTGTAACGGCCACAACAAGGGCTAATTATTTCCTTTCCTCTCTCTTTTTTTTTTCAACGCTTTTTCGTCGACGACGACGACGACGTTGTCGACACCCTCGTAAGCGTTGAAAATGGATCGAGACACAGGAAGGCGAACGATAGATGGATGAAGGTATCTGCGATACTTGAAACGAGATGAAAACTGCGAAGAGAAATACCAACAACTCGGCCTTAATGAAGTGCTACCGTGTGTAACATCTTGTACAGATATGTTTAAAAGCATCACTGTGTAGATACGAGTGTGTTATTCAGCTCCTCTCTCTCTCTCGATAATAATCGTTTAACTCGGTAAACTTTTCACGAGTGTACGGTTCCCTATTATTTTTCGGACGTCGTCGTTTTCGTCGAAGAATCGACGTTCGAAAACACTGAAAACTACTACCTGACGTGAAGCTCGTTTGAAAACGATAAAAAAAAATCGATTTTAAAGCTCGTGTTTTTTCTTCTCACTTTCCCGAAGAATTATTGGAACACAGTACGTCGTCGTCTGTAGTATGGTATATTATGTACTTGGATTCTCTATAGTCATTCCCCCCGTCATTCATTTTCTCACTTTGTGTCTTCGCAGAAGGAAAAGAAAGACGAGAGAATAAATTAAAGTCGACTCGAATTGCGGGTTATTATTTCGCTATATTACAAATTACCCTACGAAGGCAGCACAACATAAAGACGAAACGCCTCGGCTAAATGGTGCAGGGAGATCGTAACGAATTGCTAAGGTTTTTTTGTGTTTTCCTTTTCCTTTTTTTTTTTTTTCGGGTACTCGAGTATCGTCTGTTTGCAATAAATTTCTACGTATATAGGTTTTCCATTACCGAGGCGACTGTTTTTTTATTGGTCTCGATGACTTTGGACGAATTTAATTCGCATTTAGACTCGACTATGTGTATTCTCTCATTACCGGTGTTGATGAGAAAACTCGACGAGCCGACGAATACGTCGAGTCTGCTGTTGATTGCCAGACAGATGATACGAGTGTCTGATGGTGGTCGTGCTGCGCGGTTGGGTATTATAGTAAAGGTCTTATACGTTTATTGGCTTCGAGTTCTTTGAAAAGTTAAGCACGATGAAAGTGACGAAACGAGTTCTGTACTTGATATGCAAAAAAAAAGAAAAGAAAAAACCTACAATTTTTTTAGCTTTATAAAATAATAGTAGGATAGTTGGTTGGAGGGAGGGGGGGGTGAAATTTTGGCACAAGTAGCCTCGTCGAATAGAAGTATCCCTGCTTCGGATTCATTCACGCTTTTTCACTATATTTCCCTCCACTATGAATTCTGAATCATACCCCCCCCCCCGCGCTCCACCCATAAACTCTCGAGATAATTACTATTATACACCGCCGCAAACATATTATTAAGGCGAGCGTGAAACAATCTCGCGCTGCTTTAGCGCAATTAGTGTCCAATTTCGAATGAAAAACGACCATTTCCCAACCAAAGATTCATTTACAAGACGACAAAAACCCTTTACCGGACGCCATCTGTTCGGCAAAGTTCGATTAAATGGATGTAATAATTTTCAAAATACTCTTATAAAACACTGAATTTTGGGAAATTAATCGATATTAATTATCGTTATTTTGAAATCTGTACGAAAACACGAAACGAACGAATGGTGCTTTTTTTTGGTTGAATATCAGCGTCATATTTTTCAACGGAATAAGCTATTTTTCAGGTATTAAAAATCATAAAAAATTTTAAAGTTTCTCGACCTTTCTCACTGTTTGGAAGGCTGAAGAGTGGTTCTTATTCATTTTCAACCGAAATTAAATTCGAAAATTTTTAAATTTACAGCACGTTTTTTTGAGTCATCCGAATTCCTTTGAGTATACAAAGTATAGTCTGGGGGTGGGTTGCTTCTATTTTACTGTTTTTTTTTTTTTTTAATGTCAAAAATACCGTTATTTTGTCTATATATAATTTTCAAATTTCGATTATCTTGCTCGTTTCATTTTCCAATGAAACGTAGAAATTTTTCATTGATGCTTTCTCAAAGTTTTTTCTCGTTTTTTTTTCCTAAGATCATACTTTTTTGTTAAAACTGCTAAACAACCCCATATTTTTGCCAAAAATGTTGCTTTTTTCAATTTTAAAATCTAACTTTAAAATCTTATCTTCATTTACTCGTTTTTGTGATTTTTTCTCGCCATTTTTTTAAGCAAAAAATCTGCTTTTTTGTCAAAACGACTAAAAATCTCAAATTTTGGCTTTTTGATCAGATTATTAAAAATTCTAATTTTATTTAAGCCGAAGTTGCCAAAAAATCCTATTTTTTTAAATATTGTTGAAAATCCTGCTAATAAAAGATGAAACATTTTATTAATTTTTCATAACTTTTTAATACATTTTTTTTTTTTTTGGTCGTAACTGCAAAAATGGTTTCATGTTTTCTGACAAAAATGATAAAAATCCTGCTTTTTTTCCATTTTAAAATCGTTATTTTTCCGGGCTTTCTCACCATTTTGTCGAATTTCTTTTAAAAACAAAAATATGAAACTCTTTTTCCTCCCTGCCCCACCCCTTCCAAATTGAAATCAAAAATGCGTTACTTTTTCATGTTTTAGTTTTATTCCTGCTTGTTGAGAAATTATGAGCTTATGCGACGAAATTACAGGGTGTCCACAAGCCTGGAAAACCTGAAAAAGTCAGAGAATTTGGTCAGTCTGGAAAAATCAGGGAATTTTGTAATTTTCAGGCAAAATCCATGGAATTTTGAAAAAACGATCAATTGCAAATTTTGGATAAAGATCTGCGATGAAAAGAAAACAAATTCATTTTTTACTTCTCGAAACACAAATTTTCAAAAGCTTTTGCCCTCACTTCGCTCGGACTTGTTTTCTTTTCTTTTTCGAAGGAAAGATGAAAATTTCTAGATAATAAAAATCAAGTTTTAAAGCCAAAAAATGAACTTCTCACTAAAAAAAAAAAAAACATAATTTTTATGCATCTCGAAATACAAATTTACAAGAGCTTTCGCCCTCGCTTGGGCCTGTTCTGTTTTCTTTTTCAGAATCAGCTTCCTTCAAAAAAAAAAAAAAAAAAAAAACATTCAAATTCCAAAATTTTAAAAGCCAAAAAAGAATTACTCGTCCTCACATTGGAAAGAAAAACTTGTTTTTATGCCTCTCGAAATGCAAATTTTCGTAAGCTTTTCGCTCGAGCCTGTTTTTTTTTCAAAAGTAACTTCCTTCAAAAAAACATCATTCCAAATTATAAAATTTAAAAAACCAAAAAATAAACTCTCGCATTAAAAAAGCCCTTGTTTTCGGGCGTCTGTCTCGAAATAGAAATTTTCAAAAGCTCTCGAGCCAATTTGTTTCTCGTTTTAAAATAAACAAATTTCACATTTTGAGGCTTCCAAAAATCCAAAAAATAAAAGAAAAATTTTCATAAGTCATACGAATACTGTATCGAAGAAAAACTTATGAAAAAAAAATACGCTCCCTCCCCCCTCCTCCCAAAAAAAACTTCTTCTTCAATTAAAGTATGGGGTAAGTATAGAAATTCGGAAAAAATGGTCTGGAAAACCTGAAAAAGTCAGGGAAAATGACTTGCCAAAAACTGTGGACACCCAGGAAAAGTGGGAGAGAGGGTAGTTGGTGGAAAAAAGGCCCACTAATCTTGTTGAAATTTGAACAACCTGAAATTGTAAATCGCATCAGAGACCCTCTTCTGTTCCTTTTTTTAGTAAACCAATTTTCAAAATGGTACTTAAACATTCCTGGTAAGACGGGGGGATGGGGGGGGGGGGTTAGAAGCTCTCAATTTCGGTCAAAGTACGAAAAAATGTCAATTAAGCGAGTGGTATATCGTTTGTTACTAACTCGAAGGTGCCGAATTCAAATATAGGCGTATTTTTTCAATTCACGCACTCTGAACCCCTCACCCTCGCTTTTAATTTCGGTCAAAATTGAAAAAAAATTGAAAAATCGAGCGACCCGTCGTTTGTTTGGTTTTCGAGTACGTCGAGTACGAATATCGGTCTATTTTTTGGATTCAACCCCTCAGCAGTGACCTTTCAGTGCACCAATTGCGAAAAAAATGACATGCGACATGTCAATTGCCATTAATTTCGGGTCATCGAGTTCGAAAATTGATTAATTTTTTAGATTTCATTGCTCAGAGCCTCCTTCACCCAATAGTTGATTTTTTTTCTCAAAACGGAGTCGCTGAGGAGACTTCCGAGTAAAAGACGTGACGACAACGATATCATAGAATAGTAGGAATTCCGATCCATCGGTTAAAAAACAAATAAACCAACGAACGGGAGGGGGTGAGGGGCTGGGAATTCAGCATTAATCGCTCGAGGAAGTCGAATCAAATACGTGAATTTTTTCGGGCACGTTGTTGCGAAATTACCGGACGTGTACGCGGAGCCAAAGCAGTAAAAAATTTGTACGGTTGGTTTCGCGAATACAGAATACATACGACACAGTACACAATACACATATACAAATACAAGTCGTCGTTGTACGTAATTTTACGAGCTCGTAATTTTTGTTGCGTTTTTATCGAGACTCGTGTAATTTTTTATTATTCCGAGAGAGAGAACATCTTCGTTTCGCCCCTTGCCCCTTCGTTTTATACATAGTGAAATACTCGTATACGTACATCGCCGTGTAATTTACGTAAAATTCGTATTATTATCGTTATTATGTATTATTTTCTTTGTGAAAGCATGTTACTGTGTTGTTTTATATACTATACGAATAATTAATTAATTCACGTTTGCGTTTGTTTTCTTGATGTTACAGCGATGTAGAAGTAGATAATAATTCTCAGTTTCCATATCCTAGTACCAATTCTGGAAGTTCCTCAAATTCAAATCTATCTTCGAGGTTCGTATGCGTACATATTTTACGTATCTAGAGATATTTTGGGTACCTACTACCTACATAAATTATTATTATTATTATGTATTGCGAATTACTTTATATTTAGGTAAATGTTTATTTAAATATTGTAAGATTAGTCGAAGACAACTGCTGCGGGGGATGTCGATGCCGGCGCCAGCGCCAGTGTCGCGAAAATTCTGACAACATTGACGATGTTGTCGAGAGATGGTTTTTATAGCTCGTAGTTTAGAATTTTTGCCATAATTTGATACGACGCGATTGATGCGAGAAATGTTATCATTTTAATTCGTTTTCATAGATGTTTTTTTCATCATTTGAAAAGGAAAAATTTGAAATTACAAATGTGTAATTTGGAAAATGTTTCAATGTCACCTGCATTTAATCAAATATCAAAAATGAGTTTTCCAATTCACATTCTCTCTCTCTAGTTTCGTATTAGAGCCCGACGACAGCGATCCCATGGGATATTTTGAAACCTTGTACTTGAAGATGAATGTTGATTGGTTGAATAATTCATTTTTTAAATTATTTTTTTTACAAAGTTGGAATAAAATGACATAACTTATTTACCTGCTCGTGAATTTAAGTACGTTATTATTCATTCCCCAGACTCTCATACCTTCTTGTATACGTACGTATCACTGATATTATTCATCAATATACCATCAACTCACAGTGGAGAGCCATGGGGATTGGGGGTACAAACGTGCTGGAGCGTCATAAAAATGATACATGTTTTCGAATTACAATTTCATTTACGAATACTAAAGAGTGACCTTGAGGTAGGGTTGCTTTTCAGATACGAATACCTAATTCGTGGGAGTTTTTCGCGGATGCATTTTTGAAGGTTTCGAGTACGATATTCGTATTACCTAACCTACTGGTCAATTTCTACGAGTATGTACGAATATTGTTGCAATTCCGGCAAAAGTACGATTTTTCAAATTTTATTACTATTTGAAATACCAAAGTACCTTCGTACGTAAAAGTTGCAAATTCGATAGCGAAATATCTCCTTTTTCTGGTTCCATTCGAGCTTTCAGTTTATCATACTCCAGAGTCGTCGAGACTCGATTATTTATTAATTTTTTTATTCGCATTTTAACCGAAGTTAAAACAAACGCCTTTATCGAATTAGAAAGAAAAGAGACGATAGAAGAGAACACTAAGGAAACGAGGCTGTGAGTGTTAAAATCGATGGGGCGTATGAGGGTAACAATTTTCAATGGCGCGGGAATTTTTTACAAAACATTTGGCCCGCGGAAACTTTTGTGTTTTTGTACAATTTTTTATTCATTTATTCCGTTTCTCGCGTATTTATTTTATTACACAAAAAAAACAACGAAGTTTTATAGCAATTGGTGCGTTTGTTTCCACGTTATTTCGTCTCATTTCGTTGTATTATTCTGGATTATCGAATAAGAAGCTAGGCAACTCTTGCGAAAGAAATTTCGAACCTCGTGATGTGATTTTCTTATTTAGATTCAGGTTTTTTTTTCAAAAAATGCTCCGTCGAGTAAAGATCATCGAATTGCGAATTTGTATCGATCAGTTGTCCTTCAAACGGGGGGAGGGGGGAGGGGCGATTCCAAGGAACGTTTTCTCGATGACTACACAGTATACTTTATTTTCCAAAAACCGCTGGGTTGGTGTTTTGAATTTGCATTTTGGTCTCCATCATCCAAACGCATTCGTGCTTGAAAGGCTGAAATCGATTGAAAAAAATACTTACAATTTGAACGGAATGTTGCGTAAATTGACTGAAAAAATCAAAACACAATCATCGTGGGCGTTACTCCAATTTCCAAGTAACAGAGAATTTTTCGAACCGGGCCAACCGAAATCGGAAAAGCATGCGAAAATATTACATCATCGTCCAATATCTCAGCTGATTGAATACATTTTCTGATTTTTGAAAATCTTTGAGCCAAAAATGAAAAAAAAAAAACATGTCTTAGAAAGCTAAAATTTGGCATGTACTCGTAGCCTATTCGAGCACCCGAATCGATTATAAACAGATTCAAATCGTTCTGAGCAGTTCTGATTTTTAGGATGTTAATTTTGAAAAAGAAAAGAGAATGGGCTCAAGTGAGAGCGAAAGCTGTTGAAAATTTGTATTTCGAGAGGCGTGAAAACGATATTTTTCACGCGAGAAGTTTATTTTTTCGCTTTGAAACTTTAAATGTTAAATTATATTTTTTTTTAGAAATTTCAATTCTCGAAAATTTGTGTTTTGAGAAGTAAAAAAAAAGAAAAATGGGGTTTCTTCATCACATACCCATCTTTTGCCGGGAATTACAGAAAGCTGGGGTTCGGGTCGAACTGCACCGTTTCCCCCTTCTCCTTCTCGACGTCCCTGATTGTTACTTGAATACCTGTAGAAATTTTGAGCGTTTATTTGTAGAAAATTTATTGGAAGTTCTTGTACGAATTTTTTGAAGTAAAAATAATATTTTGCCAACGTCTATTTTTATTTTCAAAATTCGGAACAAAATTTAAACAAATTTTTGAAAGTTTTTGAACTTTAGGTCACTGCGAAAATTTATGTTTTATCCAAAACGAAATTCTCTAAAAATTCATCAGCATGAAAGTCTGAACTGTACTGTCTTAATCAACGGATATTTTATTCGCTCGGAGGGGGGGGGGGGGGGGTGGGATTAATAATTCGAATGAAAAATTGTAAATGTTCAAAAATTTGGTTGTCGATCAATTTTTTTTTTGAATTGGAAACTTCTGCTACGTTTTACACCTCGGTTTTTTTCCTTCAATTTTGTGAGAATGTAGAAAAAAGCACCTAATGAAATGCTCTATTTGAAGCATTGATTTTTTTTGTGGGAAAGTCATTCGGGCATCATTCACAGAAAAAGGTGGGAAAAATTCTGAGGGGGGGGGTAAAAAATTGCCTGTAAAATGTTTTTTTAAAAGTTGCGAAAAGGTATAGTGAAAAATTAGTGATTTTCGCTTGAAAAATTCCAGAAGCTCTCCCCCCCCAAAAAAAAATAAATGGGTGCGTTTTGGAATGGACTCGAGGAGGGTTTAGGGTTGTAAATTTACTGCCCAATTGTGTCGTAAAATTTCCTTTATTAATATTAAGCATTGTCCCTAGACACATTTCGTTATGTATGATGGAAATATACAGACTGGTTACTCATGCCCAGTAGGTGTATGTTGTAATTTTTTCTGTTGATTTACGTAAATAAGCTTGCCCATTGTTCTTTGATATTATTAACAAAATTTGATCCCTGTGCTATGTAGTAGGCAAGAATGGTGAGAAGGGCTTGAATTTTTATTGGCTGAAATGTCTCGCCTCTTTTTGAGGATTGGGAGGAGGAGTGGAGGAGCGAGGGGTTGAAATTTGAAATTATAATTTGGATTGAGATTTCGTCTAGGGTGTTGAAATTCATATTAGTTTTGATATTTGTGTAGAGTGGTCATCACATTGAGAATTTTTCAGATTTATTCGGTTTTCAAATTCATCACCTATGTTACATGGTTTAATTTTTTTCAAGTTGATCTTATAAATTTCGTGTGCATTTTCTGGTCAATTTTTTCGAATCCTAGCGCTATTAATCGACTATAGCAATAACATACGTTTTCGAATGCATTTTTAAAATTTTTTTTTTCGATTCGCGTTGATGATCTTATTATAATGTCGTTCAAGTTGAGTCAACATAAACCATCACTTGTGATAACGAAACCACTGGTGAAACTACTTCAAAGCTGCGGTGGGTCTGGGTAGGTAAGTTACACAATTCAAAACTTTGAACATCTTATATGCAATATAAATGCGCTGCGGAGTGTCTCGTCGCAAAATAACTCCTTTCTCATTAGCAACATTGCAACATAGGTAACCCATTCTTGAGTACAAGTATGCACGTTTGCCTATCCTGGTACTTGAAGGAGCTCGGTGATGCTCTCGTGACAAATTTTCGTTTTCGATTTTGAGAGGCGATTTCGACTTTGGATAATTCTGTACTCCGCCGGAACAAAAAGGATGGAAGTCCATTTTTTTTGGGGATTTTGAGATTTTTAGATCATTGGAAAGCTTATGCAAACCTCTTTCGAATGATGTGAAAATTGCAAAATCGAAAAAAAATTGACTTTCATCGTTCTTGCTCTGGAGTGCGGAATTCAAGAATATGATTTTCCAAAATTCAATTTTCCCCCTTGGCCCTATAACTATGTATTCACTTTTTTCGTTTTTCAATTGAATACACTGTTCTGCGGTTGCTTAAAATTATCCAAGTCTCGCTTTCTGCCAAAGATAGCGAAAACGATCCGGCTGTTGTCGAAATTGCTAAAAAGTGTTGTTTGTAAAAAATTCCAAATATACGACATTTCTTTTTCAAAAAAATTGCCAAAGACGTTGCCTTTCTACTAAAATTGTCCGAGTTTCGCTTTTTGTCTACATTTTAAAAGATGGTCACTTTTTTTTACCAAAAATTTGCTGATTTTACTTTTTGCTAAAAATTGATGAAAATTCTCTCTTTTTCTTTATTTTTTTTCATTATTGAAGTCCCGCTTTTTGCTAAAATTGCCAGTCTCCATCGAGTTTCATTATTTACAGATTTATAATTAATTGGAATGTTTATAGTTTAGTTATTGATTTTTGAAAAAAAAAATTGTTTTTTTTGTGATTTTTTTTTGTTTATTTTTTAAAACTTTTTTGGTAAGTATCTCAAGTTTTTTTTTTTTTGGTTGAAAAAATTGAATATGTGCTTGGTTTAATCTACCTGTGTATATGTATCATATCGCGGTCCTGTAATCAATTTTCCGGAAAAAAACGTTCGAAATTAGAATTTTTAGCGACGAGGAGGCTGGAAATAAATGGGTAAACTATTCGTATCGAAACATCACTATTCACATTTCCCAATCTTTGTAGCCTTAAAATATAAGGTGAGCGCAGAGGGCAAAGAACAGGTAGAACGCCAGGTATTTTTTTCTCCATCGAGCTGCTCCCAAAATGAGAATGCGAAAAAAATAAATAATACAGAGTAGCGTCGTCGTCGTCGAAGTCGAAGGCAAATTTTTCTCGTAAAATTTGCACGCCCGAGTAAACCAACTTTTTTCTGCTTCGTGTTTTTTTTTCTCTCGTTTGCTAAAAATATTACCTCTTTGATTGACAACTCTCACTTTCGGTGTATTCGCTCGTTTGTTCTTCGCGGTTGGAAAAATCGGTACAAAGGTATATACGAGTAGATATGGGAACGGGCTGGGAAATTTCAAAAACCCAAACGATTCGGCGATGTGAGCTAAAAATAGCATCTGCATGGTTGCTTCGTCAGTGGGGCGTATTTGCCATCACAAAATCCCCTTTTTCAGGGAAATTCGGAGGGAAATTTCCCTCCCCGCTCTCACTTTGACACCAACCAGTTTCGCACTCTGTTGGGTGGTGGTCTGCTGCGAACCAGAAGAAAACCCCGTGATTTCAAAAGTTGGTATGAAAATTATGTTTTCAAAAATTCGCTACTAGTTTTTAAGGAACTGGATAAATCATTGAAATGGAAATTCCTTCCCCGCCCCCGGCCTTCCCGCACCTTACTTTGAAATGTGTGATATTTAGTCTACTACATATATGAAGAGAACCTCACAAGATAATCTTTCAAGATTTTCGGATTTAAAAAGCAGATTAAAATGATATCATGAATATGTACATATTTTCAATCTTTGGGTATCCTTTGTTCTTTCAAGATTTTATTAAAGAATTTGGTCAACACTTTTGTAACGATTTCCTCTCCTATTTTAATAAAGCATTCATTAGTAATTTTGTCTGGGCGCGGGATGAAGGGGTTAGGGGTCTGAAAATTTCCACGTGGAAGTTTCTTGATGATACCCATTATTCCTGTAAATATCGACCATAAAGCTCTTGGGGACCATTTCACCTATCTTAAACATTAATATAGCCGTTTACGAAAGAAGGGGAGGGGCGTATCTCGCGTTGGGAGGGTCGTACAAAAAATTTAATAGAATCAATTTTGTGTAAAATTTTACGCTCTCTAAAATTGTTTAGAGCTAATTTTTCGAAATAAATGATAGGAAACAAGAAAAACGCGAAAAACTGTGTTTGGGGGCACAAATGTGGATCTGGGGGGAAAGCTCCGCCATCCTGAGCGTTTCGGTGCAAAAAAAAATTTCCCCCAATTTATTCCAAGTGAAAAAAAACGAATACATATGAAGTAGGACATTTTTAAACAGGTCGATACATTTCGTTCGATTCGTCGGGAAAAACTCCAAGCTCTCGAAATTTTTCATCATCGAAACAAATATCGTTCGACTGTCGTGCTTTTTATCCCAGATATTGTGAGGTTGAGGGGGCAAGAGATAAAAACGAAGTGCGAATTATCGATACCTAAAGGAATACCACGTCGACCGTAGCCTCTCCTATAATATAGACCTGGGACAAGACGTCAGCATCAGTGCGAAAATGTCCCCTCCCTCCTCTCTCTATATTTTCTGCAGTTTTTAATCGTTTGTTATTATTTCCACGGCGGATAGCGAGAGAGGCTGGCTCGGCAGGCGACCGCAAATAGCGTTCGGCTTTTTCCAGCTCGTTAAAAAGAGGCATTCCCGCTGCGATGAGTTTTCCCACGAGCCAAACTATACCGGAGAAAAGTTTGCTGTATCGATATGAGAAAAGCGGGGCTTTCCTCCCATCTCCTCCACCGCTCCTCCCTGCTGTTAATCGTTTATCTCTTTTTCGATGCTGCGAAATTACGAGTGCGAGGACGACGACGACGTGCGATGAGTAGAAGACGAAGAGGAACACTGAGACTGAAAGATTTTTCAAACAGATAGGTTTATACGAGAAAGAAATCCGCCATAAAGGGAAACTGCTGGACTTGAAAACAAAGGGGTAGAAGGTGGTGACCCGAATATCCGAACGATAAAGTCGCCGAACTGAGCCAGGCGTTTGGTGCGAATTGATTTAAATTTCTTCGGTGCGAAAAAGAGTATTCTTTCAATTTGGACATTGTTGTATACTGCCTTATATTGTGAAAAAATCGAGCAAACTCTCGTGACCCGAAGACATTTTACGCCGCGTGTGAAACGATAAAAGGGCAACACTGCAGGCTGCCACATTCGAAATGTTGAGAAAAGAATCACTCTGTATGGTTATGTGTGCGACAATCTTACTCTTACGACGACGACGTGGTGAAAGTGTAACAATGGCCAACTATTTTGACTTTTCCACAATTTCCGAACCCGAGAATGCCGCAAAAAAGAGCAAATGTTCGCGAAATTATTTATTGTATGAGCTCTTCGGTGCCTTTTGTCACCACACAGCCACCGCAAACCGCAACTCGTAGTCGTAGCATTTACGATTTTGAGGCTCGACGATGTCCTCCCCCCATCACCCTCTGCTCTTCTCGTTTATTCGTCGAGAGTACTGGTGACGTAACAATGCAAAATGGTGGAAAGGACTGGTACCACTGGATTTATATAATTCTGTATTATAGAGCTTTTGTGTTTAATATCAACATCCCCCTGTTGAATGAGTTTTGTCACAGGAGGGTTGAGAGAGAAGAGGGAGGGGCGATTGGTGGTGGTTTCGTTAATGAGAATGTTTCGTTTTTCTTTCACTTACGTTAGTGTACGAAGAAATTGAAAGAGAAAAAAAAAAGGAAAGTAAAATGTAGTTGTGAAAGTTTTGCGAACACGTGGTAGTACGAGTATAACCGCCATTGTTGGATAAATGCTGGTTTGCTCGGTGTCACGAGGAAGGAGCAAGGAGGAGCAGGGTGAATGGTGATTTGAATACGTAAGTCGTAAGGTACGTACGGTTGAATGATGGTATTGAAATTTTTCCTTCAAAGAAGTTTGTCGACTTTGGTTTTGATTTTCTATGGGTATATAAGAAAGAGTGAGTTTTGAAAAGGACGTTGACTTTGAGATGAATAGAAGTACGAACGAGTAGGTACATGAAAAAGGTTGGTAAATTGGTGAAAATTGAGATGGAGGGTGGTGTAGTACCTACTTATGAGTGGGTAGCTTTTGAGTTTTGAGCAGTGAGCATTAAACGAAGGATTACTTGCAGCGTTGGCGTGGTGAAGGGGAGGGGATGCGAAGGTGTTTAGTTTGTATTATTGTTGTGAAGGATTAAAAATTTCGACAATGATAAAATTTGGTAAAAAATTGATTCGAAAAACGGATCGAGTCGTAAATAGTCGTCGATTAAAAAAAATATGTAAAATGATAGTGCTTTTTATCTATTCTTGTGTGAAATTCCCCGGAAATTTTGCTCTTCAAGTGAAAATTAGACCGTGCTAGGAAACCCCCAAATTAAAAAAATGCAAATTTTTCATTTTTTGCGGTCTTTTTACCAATATTGGCCTCGCCGAAAATCCAAGTTATCTAAAAATTCATCATCTCTGCATTCAGAATTCTTTTAAATACTCCCCGTTTCAATAAAAAAACCTCCCCTGGTCCCCAAATTTATTTTGATCCCCTTTTTTGAGCCCTTCTCAGCAAGTTGAAAAAAAAACTTTTAGAAATGAAATGTAAATAATGTAGGTACATAGATAAAAATTAGTGAACATTTTTTGATATTTTTTCATTTCTGTTCAAAACTCTGCTGAATACAAAGTCTTTTTTTTTAGGAAAAAATCTTCCTCGCCCCCTTCCCCTTCAATATTAGTTCCATTATATGAAGTACCTCAAAATTTAAAAAAAAATGAAGTCCCCGTAACAATTTTATAAAAAATTTCCATTTAAAGTCAGAATTACAAAAACCATCATTCCTCTAAAACGAAATTTTTTTTAAAAATTTGTATGGAACTTTAATTTTTGATTTTTTTCAACGTTGAGGGGCTTCGCAGTAGTAAACTAGGTAATATTTTTTTGAGAGGAGTGGAATTTTTTATCAAAAAAGACATTATTTAGAAGGATTTTGATCTGCAATCATGAAAATTTTCCATTAAATTTTTCGTTGACTTATTATTTCATTTTTTCAAAAATAATTGCAAACTTGAGGAGGACTTGAAACAGGGAAATCAAAAAAGCTTGGGGGAGCAGGAGTGGTTTTTTTTTAGAACAATGATTTTTCAGCAGAATTCAACACAGAGATGGTAAATTTTTGGATAACTTGGGATTTTTTGAATTTTTTAAGGCGAGGGCTACTCCTTGGCACAATTCTTTTTGTACTTGAAGGAAAATCAGGAAATAGGGAATCGTTTTTACTTGAAATGCATAATGTAACTAAATTTTCATGTATCATTTTTTCCTCCAAAAAATTATGATTGTATTTTATTAGAGAAAAAAAAATAATTTTGGCAAGAATTGTTTCTAAATTGATGGTAAGCTGGGGCACGATCACGTTGGGGTGGCTAAAATTGCAGTATTTGGGTCATTTTAAAGGTATTTTTCCGAAACTGTGAATTCGCTGAAATCTGTTGAAGACTTAAGCGCTGTTCAAACCTGCCTAATTCAGGCATCAGCTTTCTACCTCGATTGGATATTGCTTTGATATGTAATTACTCGTAAGCTTAATTGGAATTTTCAAAATTGAAGAAAATGAAAGTCCTGATTCAGCCTCTAAAAAACATCATGATTTTAATTTAGGTGTTAAAATCGACACTAGTTCTGATTTTAGGGTCAAACTGGTTCCAAATTAGTACATAAAAATCCCATTATTTGATATTACGCCATTTCAGGATGTCTATCAGTCATAAAAGTCATGAAAAAGTCATGAATTTTTCTCGAAATACACTTGAAAATTTTTTTAAAAGCCCATGAAATGAAAAAAAATTATTCAAAAAATCAGAAAAATGAAAAAACTGAAATACCTAACCTATGTACTTACAATTTTAAAAAAGTCCTCGCAGTTTCAAGTTATTCAACTTTTTTCTGGGGGGGGGGGGGGTATTTTCATGCGGTCAAAATGTGAAAAATATGTCATGAACAGAAAAAGTAATGAAAGAGTCATGTTTTTTTTTGTCTGGGAGTTTTGTTAGACACCCTGCATTTTTTATGGTTTAAAATTTTTTATTCGCCCCACCCCTCCTTCGAAGACAGATTTTTCGAAATTATTGAAGCTATCCCTAGCGCTCCTGCTTTCATTAGTACGCTTGTGACCTATCAAATTGTGATAAATTTTTTCGCTCAGCTTGAAAATAGGAGTGATTTTTACTTTGGCTTCAAAATTGAAATTTTTCAACTCGAAAGATGAGAATTTTTTTTGTAAATTTTCGTGATTTCAGTTTGAATTTTTCTTGCATTTCATCAAAATGGATTACATATACTACTTACTCAAAATGACGACGATTCTCTCTGTCGCTTCAAAACTGACCTTTCTGACATTTTTTCAGAAGTTTTTTCGCACGTTTTTCGAGAGTTTGAATTTTTTGGAATTTTACGACGTCAAAATTTTTTAATCAGAATATCAACGATGGCGAAAATTACCATTTTAATTTTTGTTGGATTTGAATGTCCTTTGAGCATTTCAGCATAATATCATCACATCTGGAGTTGAAGAAATCTCCTTAATCTTTCAAGATGGAGGGGAGGGGGAGGGTAAACCACAATATTGATTCTCGAATCTCAATCTGGCGCTGGCATCCAGTTAGTACGTTGTCTTCTTCCATCGACGAGATTTTCATAATCATTTTTTGTAACTTTTTATGTACTAACTCTCGAATATTATGTTTTGGCACCTTGCAGAAGTTTAGATAGTCCTAGTAATTCGTTAGAAGTAGTCGGCAGCAGTAACAAAGGAAGCTGCGAGAATACCAGCGTCACAGTTCCAAATACCTGCAGTTCCTCTACCGGTAGTCTAATCTCGTGTCCAGTCAGCAGGATAACGGCATGGGATAGCGATACAGAAGCCGAACCCGATCCGCCAGATTGGACTAAATGCGTGCCGCCGGATGTGTTGAGAAATCTAACGTCGTCCGAGAAAAAAAGACAAGAAGTTATTAATGGTTAGTTACATAATCGTCAAGACAGTGTATCTTTTACACATATTTACCTCTAGTGCATACCTTACCTACCTCTATATCTACAAATAAATAATATTATAAACGATGACGACGACGATGACAGCCGCTGCTTACCGCTACCGCTGCTACTGCTGCTGCTGTCGTCGAGTTGTGGCGACAAATGGAAATTTTTTTATGCTTTGGCCTTAGCCCAAGAGTGTTCTGATTGATGTGGCGAGGAGAGCGCAGGGTGAGTGTAAAGGCACGGCAGAGGCAGCGTCGTCGTCGTCGTCACGTTATGAAAAGGAAATTTTTTTTCACGCTTGACCGCACATCGCAGTCTCCTGTATAGGCATCGTATATGTGTTATTTTGTTTATCACATATGTACGTTGGCATTGAAACAACTATAATCCCAATAACCGATTATTAGCAGCGAGATTTTGCAAAAAAAAATTCTACGTTTGTTAATTTTTGGGAAGGGTGAGGAATTTTTTTGGATTTTGAATTTTGTTTTCTTTAAATTTCAGCTCTTGGGTTGATAATTGAGGATATTGGAGAAATTTGAAACAAAAATACGATATTGAAAAAAAAATTGATGAAAAAACAGTTTGTGGTTTCAATTAAATTTCAAAATCTATTTTGTGAATTTTTTTACTATAAAATATCACGAATTTTGGAAGTAAAAAATTTCTGCATCCTCCAGTTACAGTTTTGAATCAATTTCGAATGCTTTGAATTGTTCAGTGTGCGGTTAGAAGGAGAAGGGGAGAAGGGGACGTCAAGCTATGCACTCCTACGTAGTTTAAATTACGTAACATGTCGAATTGTCGATTAATTTTTTTTCCTCTTATCCCTTGCAGAATTATTTCATACAGAAAGATCTCACGTTAGAGCGTTGAAAATACTAGATCAGTTGTTTTATCAGCCAATGAGAGAGCTGCAGATAATACCTCCTGAACAGCTACAGTTACTATTCGCTAATTTAGACGAAATGCTCGAAATACATTCGCAATTTAATAATAATATGAAGCTGAAGAAAAAAGAAAATTCCATCGTTGGCGATATCGGCGATATTTTATTAAAAATGGTAAGTTTGCGAAGATCAGATGATCGAAAGCTACCTTAAATCAAAATCAAACTGATACGGATGGTTGTTTTCACGATGAATAAGGCAGAAAAAGGGTGCAATGGCTGCAAAGTGTTGTAACGTTTTCAAGTTTAGTTGTAGGAAAATTTGGAAATCTAAGTTTGAAATTCTCAACGAAGAGGAGACTAAATTCAAAAAAATAAAAATGTTTGACTTGGAATTCAAAGTATAATTTTTAGCTCTTATTGTTTACATAAATTGACGAAAAATTTGGGAAAAAAGTTCATATTTTAAATGTTGAGATGTCAATGAATCTTCTTTAGGGTGGGAGGGAAGAGGGCAAAACGAAAAAAATGCCGAACCGCCCCTTTTTCTGCAGCTATAGAATTTAATTATTCTGATTTACCTACTGCTCTGTATAATTTGATGTTACCTCGACGATATTTAATCGTGATTAATATTTGATTGCAGTTCGACGGCGCCGAAGGCGAAATATTCGAAGATGCTGCCGCTACCTTTTGTTCGAGGCAGCAGATCGCCTTGGAAGCGTTGAAAGAACGCAGAAGAAAAGATCCAAATCTGCAGAAATTTTTAAACGACGCCGAATGTAATCCGATTTGCAGACGGCTTCAATTAAAAGATATTATACCGACCGGAATGCTTAGGTGAGTTGTCAAGAGTGCCACACTGGAGAGATTAAGGCTGCGAAAAAAAATGCATTATTTTTTGAAATTTTTCTCCGGCTGTTGCAAAATTATCGAACTTATTTTGTACAGGATGTTTCAAATTTTTTGGGGGGTTAGGTATTAGCTTATGTGTTTATTTTGCATTCTGCGTGGAAAAATTTATTCGAATATGCTGCCAATAATGCGAGAATCTGTGTGTTCAATGCTTATGTACGACACGAATATTAATGCGATTTGTTTGTGTTTTTTTTTGTTTTTGCTCAACGCAGGCTAACCAAATATCCGTTATTATTTGAGAACCTAGCCAAGCATACGAAGAATAATCCGGAAGAAGAGAAATGCGTTCAGCGTGCTTTAGAACGCAGCAAAGAGATACTGAATCGAGTCAACGAGGCTGTGAAAGACGCCGAAGATCAACATAAATTAGCCGAAATACAACGTAAACTAATCGTCGATAAGACTAACTTCGATAAGGATATTCCCGTAGCCAATGAATTTAGAGTACGTTTCATTATTTTGTCTTTTCTTTATGCGGTGATGGGTAATATTTTATGTGTAATTTGTACATGTGTATGTATTTTGCGATGTATGTGTTGCGGCGATCCTTGCATATTTTTATCGCGGTGAAGATTTTTGGGTGGATGGGTGGCTCAGTAGCTTGTTAGGTTCGATTTTTCTGTTTCTTTCTCTGTAGAAAATGACAAAATAAGGTTTATGAAGGTGAAAAAAATGATCAATTTTAGGTTAGAAATGATAGAATTAAACTATTCACTTTATGAGCTCCCTACGCAGAAATTTTCCGTGAAAATGATTTTGATTTTTGATGAAAATTAAATAAAATTGAAAAAAATTGTCTATCGAAATTCGAATTGATCAAAATACTTATGTGATATTTTTTTAATTGTTGAAAAAGAAAAAAAAATGATGAATCATATTATTATCTTTTTTTCGATAATCGAAACTGTAGAGAATTGCTGAGATTTCAAAGCTCTGATAGGTTTTTTGGCCTCATTTCAATTTGGCACTAGAAAGTCACCGAGAAAGGAATAAACATTGATTAGGTAAAACAAAATCTAATTTTTTTTCAAATATTAAAATATCTGTGTCCAAAAATTTACAATTTTTTGTTTTCATTTAGTTTTGCGATTCGGAGCAGAGCATTATTTTCTGATTTCTTAATTTTTCACTATTTTTTGAGTCGAAATTGAAAAAAAAACTGTCTCTCTTTCGTTATCTACCTTCGGATTTTTGAAAAATATCTATCTATCTTTTTGTTCCACTCTCCTTTCCTCTTCAATTAGATACTGCACAATCAAAAATGAAGAAATGTGTAATTTTGAATGAAAAATTTCGATTTTTTTTGTCTTGAATATTACATTCACACAAAAGTGTTGAAGAAAATTTAGTGTGTACATATTTTGTGATAGAGACGGGGGAGGGGAATAATATGATCATATTTTTTTATAATTCACCACAGTCGTTTCTACAAAAAAAAAAAAAAAAAAAAAGTGATGAATGAATGAAAAGAATAAAAATTTAGTTTGGGATAAATTGTGTTCGATTGACGAAATTTCGAACAAAATTTCGAAATCGTGATTTTTGATTAGATAATTGAGAAAATTGAAATATTCCCCATACATTTTGAAAATTATTTTTGATTTTCATCTAATAATGAAATGATGTCCATTTTCTGTTGCACAAATGAATCAATTGTTTTTAGTAAAACATCATTAATTTCGTCATGAAAAATGATCTGCTTTTATTTAATATTCGAAATGATAAAAATTCTTATCAAAGATCATGGCTCCAGAATTTTGGATGAAAACCATAGGAATGAATTTTTTAAAAAGCTAATAATTTCAATTTTTCATAAAAAAAAGATTGCAAAATCAAATTATAAAACTGTTTCCTTTTCTCATGAGAAATTTTTCGATTTTGAAAACATTATTTTTATTTCATTAGCGCAGAAGAAAGGTGAGGGAGGTCTTCTCGCCAGCCTCGTGAATTTGAAGCACTTGTTTTTCAAATTTAGATTTCAATAGAAATTTGTTCATCAAAATTGGATTTCTGATTTTTTTTCTCGAAATATTTCAATATTATGGTTTTTGGATTTGTTTCCTTTTATTTTTTTTCCTGCGATAAGTATTAGTTTTTCTCAAAAATAGACTTTTTACGATCGAAAAACTAAAAAAAAAACTCAAATTCAGCTCAGTTACTTTTAATTGATTTAAATTGAACTTTTCAACTTTTGATCAAAAAGTCTCAGAAACGAAAAAATATTTGGCTGTGAAAAATTTGATGTTCAGCAATTTTTGTTCTCTCAATTGTAAAATTGAATTTTTGTCGATTTCTTGTGATGAAAAATTAATTTTTTGCATAATTTTCTAGTATGTGCATTTCATGAAGAAACACCTTTGAAAAAAAAATGATGAAAGGAGAATTTTTGTTGCTAGTTATCTGGAAACCACTTTTTAAAAATTGCAGAACTTTGATAAAAAAAATTTTCAAAAAATTTTCTTTGCTGAAAAGGTCGAAAATTAGAATGAAAATCTCGAAAGCTGCATTAAAAATGATTTTTGAAATGTATTTTCAAAGTCGTATTTGAAAGTTGAGGAAAATTTATTTTTTTGAAAATGAAATGAATTATGATTTTCGATGGATCGTTAACTAGGTTTTGGTGGTTAAAACCATTGTTCTGGAAGTTTTTTCCACAAAATTCCTTTTTGGTGTTACAAATTTATGTGAAAAAAGGTGAAATAGAGGTAAAGTTTTCAATTTAAGGACTGAAAATATTTTGATAGAGCATTCAGATTTTTTTGTTGATAAATTAGCTGTTTTAAATCGTTATTTCTGATTTCAAGTCCAAATTAAGCCCAATAAAATAGAATAGGTGCTGAAAACATGTTGAAATTTGATTGTTATCTTGACGAAAACTTCAAACTTATCTCATTGAACGATCTTGTAATGGGCCAAGTCCCCTCTCCCCCTTATTACTCCTATTTTCACGTTCGTTTAAGAACAATATAAAATAAATCGTAATTTCGAAAAAATGTGATCGTACATTTTCAATGTTATTTTGAAGAATTCGATCTAAATTCGTTATAAACCTATATCCTTTGAATTTATGTATATTTTTCTGCTTTTATTTTTGGTTATATCGAAGTTAAAATCACACAGTAAAATATTGTGGAGTTCTAAAAATAAAACGAAAAAAGTCGTAAAAAACCATTATCAATAACATTGACCCGTATTTTTGGAAAACCCAAAATAAAGCTAGAAAAAAATCCATCGTCGTTAAAGCTCACTCTTGCCCAATAACTCTTACGTGAGAAGGGTAATTAATAATTGCATCGCGTGTCGCTTATTTTGACATTTTCTCGATGAAGGAAGTCGATTTGCTGCGACCGTGTTCTGCACTTGAAATGTGCTGACCATAGTTATGGCTTTTGTAATGTCGAGTGTGTTGCATAAACGATTCTCCCTGTTGCGTTTATTTGAGGCAGGCGTAAAGTTATGCAATTTAATTAACATATTTTTTCTCTTATCGATTCGAACGATCGTGTAGCGTAGCCAGAAGTACCCCCCCCCCCCCATACCTCAGCCTGACCGGCGTTCTCGTAATCGTTGGCAGGCGAAATCGCGTGCAGTTCTCCAATGACGTGTTAGGTGAGAAGAAGGCAGGAGTAGTAAAAGAGGAAGTCGAAATGACGAATTTATTAACGAATTTCGCATCGAAGAGTAGTTTTTTTTCTCGAGATGGTGGCTCGTGTGGTCATTAAATTATCAATTTTATTTTATTTTCAATTTGAAATTATTTAATCGAATAGCTGGTGTATTTTAAAATATCGAAATATTCGAACGAACGGGATTATAAACTTGGCGTTTTCCATCATCTTTGATAGTATTCTTCGCTGCCTCCCTCTTCCCTCCTCCTTACACTCTGAACAGTCTACATTCGTTTTATTCCAATTATGTACCTACTTTCAAATTATAGGTTTGTATTTTCGTCGAATTCGTTTTAATTTTCAGTTTACTCGGTTTCTCGTCACTACAGTCCCATCATCGTCGTTGCCGTCGTCGTCGTAGGAAAATTCCACCTCTTTTATATTCCACTTTACGAGAGTATTTTGCAGCAGATACTACGATGCGCGCGATACCCTTAAGCGTGCGGATTAATTTTATTGTTAAATTAATGGAAAAAATGAGTAATGAATTTGCCAGAGTGTAATTTGAAATGTAGCAATAGCGGAATCAGGGTTGCCAGTTGTTTGCAAACGTTTTATAAACTTGGGGGATTATTTCGTCGTTTACTATACCACAATATAATACAAGTATACGCAGGGTACCATCGTGACCTAATTTGGTACACGAAATTCCATCGCGAGCGCCCCCAAAAATACACAAATGGGTTTTTGCGAAATTGAAAGATGCTTTCAGCGGTGTTTTCGCAGAGATTATGCGAGCAGGCGAGCAGGTCAGTCTCAGTCTGCGTAGAATTGGATCAAAACACGAGAGAATTCAAGATCGATAGTGTCTCATCTAATAGGTGTTTTGGGAAATTGTCTTTTGTCGAGTATCGAAGTGTCGATGTCGGCTGCGATTAATGTCACGATACGGAGTAAAAATGATGTCTTTGAAAGGAGAAAAACGAGGATACCGTCGCTGTTGCGATATGATGGTCGGATTTCTGTTTCGAGTGTAATGGGGTGCCGGATCGAGAGAGATCTTTTGTTCGAATTCGCTTTTTGAGGGAATGATCGAATGAGGGAGGAGGGATGGTGGATGAGAAATTCAAGTTCTAGGTGTGTATTTATTCTGAAAAAGGGAAGTGAGTGGTATAATCCTTGTATTTGAAGAAATATGGATATGGGAATTTTGGAGTTGGAATTTTTTATTAATAACAATAGAATTTTTCCCCTCATTTTTTGCTTCAAAAAAAAAAAAAAATTAGTGAAATAACTTTCTTAAATTATTTTTATACTTCAACTAGAACGTCGAGAAGTCTACAACACTATTTTGATTTTCTGACCGAAAAAAAAGAAGATTAAAAATCACTGAATTTCAACTCCGAAAATTTTCTGTAATTTTGAAAATTAGCTCCCAGGTCGAAGATTGCAGTAATTTACTGGGTAATTACTCTGATTTAAAGTGTAATTTAATTATAGTAACTCACAGAATAATTTACTGTATTTTAATTCAATTACGGTAATTTTCAAAGCAATTGTGGCAATTTACAGGGTAATTACCGTAATTTACAGGCAAATACGAAAATTTACATATAATTACGTAATTTATTGGGTAATTGTGGTAATATGTGTACATTTACTGGGTAATTACGGTATTTTACCTGATAGTGGGGTAATCTGTTGGATGATAATGGTAATTTACAGATTTGCTAGGCAAAAATCTGAACGATCATGAATTTTTTTCTTTTTTCTCTGTTTTCAAGTTTTTATAGATTTTTCTTTCGTAGCCTAAAATTTGTTTTCAAGATTTGCTTTATTGTTAAACGTTATGAAATGGATTTTTATTTCTACGTTCTAAAACACTCTGTTTTCTAGAACAATGGAACTCCATGAAAAAGGGAGAAAAGGGGGGGGCGTTTTCTTGTTCCATTAAAAGTGTAATCATCTGATTGGTCTAATATTTTGAATTCCATAAAGTGAGTAATTTGATTTGTACGAATTGAAGATCCAATTCCTTTTCTTTTTTTGAAAGACTTCAAGATTCGTTCAAAATTAAAATTATTTTATCATCGAGAATTAGGTATTTGTATTTCAAATTACTATTTCACATTGAAGAAGAATTGAAAAAAAAATTATGCAGAGGGACGTAATATTGCCTATTTAAACTCATTACCTACGCGATCTTCAAAAACGTTTTTTTTACCTTCCGTTTTTTGTTGGAAGGATGTAAAAATATGACGATTTTGGGAATCCCTTGAAAACGGTAGGCAATAATAGAAATTGTTTTCGCGATGGATTTGCTGGGTTACAAACAAAGACCATAAAGCACTTCTTTAATGAAAATGTTTCGATGAATTGCCATTTTTTCCATATTTCCAACTCCTCTTCCTTCCCCCTCCCCTCACAAATGAATTTCAGATTGAAAGTATGCTCGATTTTTTGACATTTTTGTAATTTTTGATCATAGTGAACTTACCTTGAGGTGAATTACGAGTATTTCGAGATTGAAAAAAATTACCTGCGATATTCTTCGGATTATCCGAAAGTAAAATTTATGCTTTGCTTTTTCTCTATTCTGTAGCTAAATGTTTACATCCAAGACACGTTTTGCATTCAGATTATGACATCTTTTCCTTCTTTACTGTGTCTCCCTCCGTTCTTGGGGGCAATTGCCAGGGGCCCCGAAACACCAAGGGGGCTCCTGAGCCATGTTGAAACCAAAAAAATATGCATATGTACTATTTTCACTCTCTCCAAACGTAAATTTTTTCAAGCTTATGCCCTCGCTTCGCTCGAGCCAGTTTGCTTTTCTTTTAGGATTTCAAAATCGAAAATTTTTAATCAATGAAATATGTACATTCAAATTCTAAAGTTGTGTTGTCAAAAAAATAAACTCATCGTAAAAAACATCGTTTTTTACCTCTCAAAATACGAATTGTTGACATTTTTTTTAGCCCTTGTTTCGCTTGGACCTCTGTGTCCCCCTCTCCAATTGAGATTAAACACTAATAAAAATCTTTTGTGAGGACCCTATTCGATGCATCCGCCAGGGGCCCCCCCAAGTGACCCAGTCTGCGCCTGCTCCCTTCCCACATATCCCCCCCTAAAAAAATATGAATCCTGTCGTATTTGAAAATTTATCTTGAAAAATATTTCGTAATCGCGTAATTTCTTCTCCTAATTTCTAAATGTTCAAGTGAGCGATTATTTAAATACTGCAAGATTCGTTAAGATTGCTTTTTGAAAACATACGAAATTCACCCCCCCCCCTCTCCAACCCAATCTCATTGCTTTTCAAAATCGAATTTCGATTCGAACACAATAGCCAAATCTCGCTTACCTACTTTTATCCAATTTGGAGAAATTCGTCAAAAAAAAAAAAAAAAAAAAAAGGATAAAAACTGATCAGAGAGAAAGAGAGATATTGAGTTATAGTAAAAAGGGGATCAAACGAGCGACGAAATTTTCTCGTAATGTAATTTTAAACGTCGCCGTCGCCACAAAACGACGCTTTTAAACTTTCATATTCAATTTGTCTAATGTGTCGTTTATAGCATTTCTATAGCGAGTACACGTCTATAGTGTTTTTCACGATTAGATCTCCTGTATCTTCTTGTGTGTGTATCGTCTTGTATCTCTGTATTTTGTACCTCCCTCCATCAGTTCCTGCTTTTATTTTTTTCGCGTTGTTGTTTCGATGTGTTAATTTTTCATTTTTTTCCCCCTTGACGCGGCGATAATGCGATTGGAAGTTAATTCCTTGGGAATAGTCGACTGACAGCTGTGATGAGGAGAAGACTTGAACTTTATTTTTGAAATGTGTAGATGTATTGTGTAAGCTTTTTAAATGTGATTCTTGTTCCCTTGGCTGAGTAGTTGTAGAGCTTTCGAAATATTAGCTCGTCATTGGATGAAATACCATACCTTTGCCTACCTATCTACCTACTTTTCGTACGCAGTAGGTAGTAGGTACTTGTGCCTTTAAATAGAGATCGGTTTTCACGTATGTGGTTTGGTTTTAGCTTTTGTTGGTGGTGCTTTTGAAGCTTTAGTCGTTTCAAAAAACCACTAGCACCACCGTGTGTGTGTGTGTACCTATTTGGAGCAGGGTATGACCTATAAATATGTGCTCTTGTTATACGTGTAGGTAGTATAGGTACGCGAATATTAAATAGTATTTCGAAAGGATCGCCGCAACAGTGTTGCCAATATTAAATTTTGATGTATTTTTGTGTGCCTATATTTGTTATTAATTTTGTTGTTTTTTCTCTCTCTCTCTGTTTGAACAGAATTTAGACTTAACTAAACATAAATTAATACACGAAGGCGTACTGAAATGGATGATAGATAATACGAGGCCGGACAAGAAACCGAAATTGGTGGATTTGTACGTGCTGCTGTTACAAGACATAATTGTGCTGCTGCAAAAATCGGACGAAAAATACATATTGAAATTTTTCAACATGAATAGTAAAATTAAAGAAAGTAGTCCGGCTTTTTGGTGTCCAGTCATCAAAGTCTCCGAAGTGCTAGTCAAAACTCAAGCCAGAGGTAAGCCAAGTTTTATACTCGTATTTACCTACCTACTATTCTATATCATCAAGGTGTTATTTAAACGCGTACATATTTTACGATGAAAAATAACTTCATAATGTTGGAAGGGTGAAAACACAATATTACTCGTATACGAGTATATTGAAAGGAAGCTTTGGTAAAATGTATATGGTACCTGTGTACGTATAATGTAATGTAGGTATTGTGTACGAGAGCGCGGTATGTTTCTTTGTGTACATTAATTCACACCTGAATGAATTTCTCGATGGACGAGGTCAATACGGAAGGATGATTTTGATGCGTATATTCGTACCATAATTTATAAACAAACGTGTTGAACATATACGGGACGCGTAAGGTAACTTTGATGAAAAATAAACTCCCGGTTGAGGTTTCCCTGTAGCTGTTTCTCGCTCACAATTTTTCTCTTTCGTTTTTCATTCATCAATGATTCCAGATATTGAGTTTTTCGCGCTTTTGTGGGGGAAAAAAAACAAAATAAAATAAAAATGAAAATGAAGTAAATAATATTTCACGAATGCTACTTCGTACGAAACTTTGTGTATGATGGTTTGGACGGATGGCAGGCGAGGAGGGTACATGTTTTTGTATTAGAGTAGCTGAAAAAGCTGCGTAATTTCTATTCCAGTTGTTTACTGTTGTCGAAGTGCATGTTTGAATATTTCAATTACATCGACGCGAAAAAGAAGGGAAGAAAAATTGATTCATTTCAGATGAAATATAGCGTAGAATTCGTAATTGATATACTATTAAAATTTGAAAAATTGATCAAAGCAAAAGTGGTGAGGGTAAAATAGACCTTGAAAATTGATGATTTTTTTTTTACAGATGTTCTATATCACGGGTGTTGACTGTTGGGCTAGTAAATTTCCAACTTTTTTTTTTCAATTGCGGTCTAAAAATGTAACTTTTTCCGGTTGGATCAGATCACATTTTCAATGAAATCTAGTCGGATCTAATCACATCCTGTCTCATCCAAAAAATGAAAAGATCCAAAAAGGGGATAATTATTTCCAGCAAAAAACGAAACATTCTGACAATTTCTGAAAAAATAAGGCTTTGAAACTTTTTTTTGTAAAAAACGAGTGTTTTTGTAATGTTTGCAAGAAAACAACATTTTTTTACAATTTTACGGGAAAAAGCAAAACTTTGACAATTTCAGAAAAAAGCGAGATTTTTTGGGGATGACTGGCAAAAAAGAGAGATACTTTTTAGTGATTTCTTATTTATTTATTTCATATAATGAGCCATATACAGCAACTTATCGGCTAGAGGCTCGTATGTATTTACGAGTGAAAAGCTTAAAATTAGGTTATACAGGAAAAAAAGATAAGTATGTACATACAATTTTAAATTTTTTTATATAATTTTGTTGAGATTAGAAATTTAATTACTTCGTCTGTGCGAGAAGGGTTGTCAGAGAGGAGGACCTGTAGTTGGTTAGAACTTAGGTGTCTGGAGCGTTCATTCTGGTAGGAAGGGCAGTCTATTAGTAAATGAGCAATGTTTAGGGGGATGTTGTTGCATTCTGGGCATAACGGAGGAGGCTGTTTGAGGAATATGAATTGGTGAGTGAGAAGGGAGTGGCCAGTCCTGAGTCGAGTGAGAAGAACCTCAGATTTACGTTGATGTTGCTCAGAAGTTTTCCATAAAGATGTGGTGTTTTTAATGCTTTTGAGTTTATTTGAACTTGGGACTTGAGACCATGAAGATTGAAATACTTCGTGCATTAGTCTTTTGGAATGGAGTTTCAAATCAGATAGAGGGATTGGTATGTTGGCAAGGGGGAGGTGGAGGTGTGCCTGTTTGGCTGTTTTGTCTGCTAGCTCATTTCCTTGAATCTGGGAGTGTGAAGGTATCCAACATAGTATGGGTGTGTTATTTTGGAAGAGTTGAAGGAGTTCAATGATCTCAAGTGATATAGGGTGTGAATATTTTGACCTATAGTTTTTTATTGATAAAAGAGCAGATAAAGAGTCAGTAAAAATTATGACATTATTTAAAGAAAAATCAAGGGAATATGAAATTGCAGATTTAATTGCATATAGTTCAGCAGTAAGGATAGTGCAAAGGGAGGGGAGAGCAATGGGGATAGATACATCGCCATGAATGATTGCACATCCAGTGAATTGTTGAGTTTTTGAACCATCAGTATATATATGACTGAATTCTTCGTACTTGTCAAGAAGGAGAAGAAAATGTCTTAAGTATGATGGAGTTGGTGTGATTTTTGTTAAATTCTGTCAAGGATAGGTCAATAATAGGGTTAAAAGATTGCCAAGGTGGGATAGGGTTTACTAACAAGTGGTGTATTTTAATGATATTTTCTTCAATTTGTTGGAGAAAAGATTGGAATTTTACAGATAGTGAATGTATAGGAATTATATACTCCAACTTTAAGTTGAAGTCAGGGTTTGATTTTATGCCCAAGTATGTTGATGTGGAAATATATTGTCTACGTATGTCAAGTGGACATTCAGAAGCATCATTAAGAAGGCTTACAGTGGGGGTAGTTCTAAAGGCTCCAGTGGAAATTCGGACAGCTGTATTTTGAATAGTGTTTAGCCTGTGTAGGCGACTATCAGGGGCATAAGTATAGACAGAACATCCATAATCTAAAATTGGTCTGATGAGTGTGCGGAATAGTTTGAGTAAGGTATGATGATCAGAACCATAAGAAGTGTGTGAAAGTTTCTTGAGCAGATTCATTTTTTTGAAGCATTTGGATCTAATTTCTTCTATATGAGAGGACCAGGAGAGGTTATTGTCAAAGATGATACCCAAGTATTTAACAGAGGGAAGGGTTGGAATTGGAGTATTATTGAAGTGTATGTTTATTTCATGGGCACATTTATTTCGTTTGCAAATATGCAGGGCAGCAGATTTAGACTGAGAAAATTTCAAACCATTTTGTTGTGACCATGATAGCAGCTGGTCTGTGGCTTGTTGTAGTAGAGATTCACCAAGTTCTATGTCATTACAAGATAAAGAAATGTTGAGGTCATCAGCAAATAAAGCTTTTTTGATTGGAGAGGGAATAGCTTCAGTGAGGTCATTAATTCCTACAATGAACAGAGTTGGGCTCAAAACAGCACCCTGAGGAACTCCATTGACAAGAGAATATTCATCAGAGATTTCACTTGAAATTTTAACTCTGAAGTGTCTATCTTTTAAAAAGTTGGCTATAAAGTGCAGTAGGTTACCTTGGATGTTCCATGAGTGTAATGTTTTAATAATTTTAAACTTCCAAATAGTATCGAAGGCATGACTAATGTCATAGAAAACTGATAGGAAATGGGTTTTATTCTTTCTAGATTTGTTGATTTCAGAGTTAATGAAGGCTAATTGATGAAAAGTTGATCTAGAGGAGCGGAAACCACATTGAGATGGGGATAGTTTTTTGGTTGATTCAAGGATCCATAAGAGGCACCTGTTTATAATTCTTTCAAATAGTTTGCAGAGGTTGGAAGTCAAAGAGATTGGGCGATAGCTGTTGATATCAAATGGGTTTTTACCTGGTTTCAAGAGAGGTAGAACTATTGCAGTTTTCCAGCAATTAGGAAAAGAATGAGATGTCCAGATTTGGTTGAAAATTTCCAATAGTAAGAGGGTCACATTTTCTGGTGCATTTTTAATAAATTGTAAATGAATTAAATCAGCACCTGGGGCTGAGTTTCTAGCTGAAGAGAGAGCTGTGTTAAATTCATCAATGCTAATGGGGGAATTATAAGGTTCATGTGTAGCATCATCAATATGAAGGGTAGGTTCATTGTTTAGTTTATAATTGAGGAAGTTCTGATCAAGAGCTTCATCACTAGAGGTTTTAGCAAACATCTGGGCAAAAGCATTTGAAATAGTGGTGGGGTCATAAATTGAGCAATTGTCCAATTTGATACATGTTGGAGAGGGGTTGAAATTTTTGGAGCCAAGTTTCTGGCAAATAAGTAAGTAAGGCTTTTGGATAATTTTTGAAAAAAAAAAATATAGTGGAAAATAGTTGACAATTTTAGCAAAAATCAGCGGTTTTTGAAAATTATTGCCAAAGAAATTACATTTTTTTGAAAAGTACGTATTACTTTTTTCTGTAACTTTTGGAAATTTTGAATAAAAAAGCTAGACTTTCCAATTGCTAAAAATTTAGAATTTTTGACAATAAGCAAGACCTTAGGACAATTTTTGGAAAAAAGTAGGCGAAGCTTTTTGGAACTTTTTGCAAAAAACGAGAATTTTTGATAATTTTTGGCAAAAAGCAAGACTGCCAACTTCAGAAAAAGTGACATTTTTTGGAAATTATTGGGAAAAAATGATACTTTGGCTGCGATTTCTATTTAAAATGGGTGACTTTATTGGTCAATTTTTTGGTCAAGAAGTAAGACCTTTTTGACATTTCTTTTGGCAGAAAAGCGAAACTTTTGGGTAATTTTTATAGGAAAATACTTGAACGAATATTTTTTGGGATTTTTTTTGCGAAAAAAGTTGCAATTTTTAGCAAGAAATGAGATAATTTAGAAAATGTTAAAAAAATGAGATTTTTTTCCATTTTGGGCAGAAAGATAAGTTTTAACAATTTTAGCAGAAGTGAAGGAAATGCTCTGTAAACGTAACGCTGAAAATGCATTATAGCCAGTTGGAAAATAATAAAAAAGAGTTTTACTTCGGGGACACGTCAGGAGTTCAGAACCTCGATTTTCTCGAGAGCTCGCTTTTTTGCCAGAAATTGCCGGAAAACCATTCCTTTTGTTGAAATTGTCAGTCTCTCGTTTGATTTTGCCAAAAATTGCAAAGTCTTTATTTTGCTGTCGAAAATTTTCAAAAAAAAGTCTCGCTTATTCATCAAAAAGTTTCAAAATAGTGCAACTTTTAAAATGAAAAATCAGAACATTTCAATTCGTAATGATCTATTTTTTTTTTTTGGTAATTTGATTACTTTATGGTTATTTTTTCGAGCTTTTTTGGTTACTAAAGTTACTTTGTTTTGGAAAAAATTTAGTACGAGCCTCGATGTTGGCGTATTATCCGCATGCAGGATACGAGAAGTCGACGACTTTCACGTGTAGTAGGTAATTTAAATTCCACAAAATCGTAACTCGATACCTTTGTGAGAAAAGAGTTTGAAAACGTAACGAAAAAAAGCGTAAAAGTCCTCGAGCGATTCGAGAAAACTTGACCACGCGTAAATTTATTCGAAAAACTGCGCGTTTAACAAATTCCACACGTAGGTAGGTATGAGGACATAGCTCGAATCCAAAACCTAGCCTGGTTCGTTGAGATTCACAATTCTAGTATCTCCCGAGGGTATTGAAAAAAAAAGGAAAAAGGAGAAAAACGGTCGTTGGCAAATGGTGATAAAGACGAATGGTGCGAAAATCAATCAAAACTTATTCTCAACAAGGTAGATGATAGGTAAAAAGGTATTAGGTAGGTAGCTAGTACTTCACCTAGACAACAGTAGTACTCGTAACAGAACACCTACAACTGAACGTACTGTAGCACTGAGGTGTATAAGATTCGAATGATCAATACTCCCTGTTTACTTTGTTTGTTTTTATTTTCAACTGGAACAGAAATCAAACTGTACTGCGAACCCCTTCATCATCCAGTGATTCTATTTGCCATTTGAAAATATAAAATGGTTGAGTTTTTTTCCCCTTTCTCTCTCTCTTTGTTTCTCTATTTTTCATGTCTCTCTTAGGTTTCAAAATGAAATAAATGCCAATGCTGCTGCGGTGTATAGTCTTGTACGTAGGTAAACGTATAGCGGGGTACATCTCTTTAGAGAATTGTTCGCTGTAATCGTGGTCGATGGTCGAGGCAGAGAAATTAGATATACAATAAGATATTGAATATGACGTGCGAATGACGTAGGTACTCTAGGTAGGTATATACGTACCATTGAGAGTACAAAAAAAAAAAAAAGAGAGAGAATTTATACTCTGGATACAGGCTACAGCACGTACTTACCGTTCTACGAATGTACCTCTATTTACGCGATAAAAACTTGGTTCGTAGACGTAATATTACGTATTTAGCCAATGGCGACAGCCCGAATATACGAAAAAGGTTAACCACCCAAAGCCACAGAGATTAGAATTTAGTAGCTGAGTTGAGGTTTTTTTTCTCGAATTTTCTTTTCTTTCGCCATTTGTAATGGAGTTGGTTTCAGTGTTTCTGTTTACGTTCGGAGATCGTACCATGTACCGAATTCAGAGGTAGAGGTACCCTACGTGTGAGACTGGTACGTGAAGTACTGTACATGTAAAAAAAAAAAAGCGCCAATGAGAAATCGAGGACCCGTAAATGAGCCAACGAAAAGCTTTTGAAAGAGACAAAAGTAGGTACCAGATGCTGTAGGTAAACAAACGCGAGAAAATTTTGTTTATTTTTACTGCTTCTATAGGCGCATATTACCGAGCTCGAGCTCGAATTTGATGTACGCAATTTAACTTTAGACCATCGTCGTCGTCGTCGTGTCGTCAGCGAAGGCGTCGTCGATTGCGTCGTTCATTGGTCGTTGCAAAACTCACGTATACGTAAATACCTACTCGTCTCGTCGTCGCGTTTTTATCAAAATCTAATCGCAGATTCGTGTATGTGAAGGTGGACGCGCATTAATGTACATTAAACGATAGCGATTATTTTCAATTTTTTTGAAATGTTTTACTTCCTACTTACTACCTAAGTACTCCCAGTCGGCAAAGTTGTTGTTTTTTCACGAGAAAATTTCCTGTTTTTTTTTTCGATCCTAAATTCAGCAGTAATTTACACTGGGTGTCACCCTAGCCCCCTTCAGATTGTTTATCGACACAAAAAAGGCTCGAAATCGCGAAGAAAGCAAGAATATGACCTAGGCAACTCGAAAGTACGAAAATTTTCTTTAGAAAGCACGGAAATTTCCAAGAAAATTGGCATCATTATCAAAACTGTCGTTCCCAAATTTTTATTCAATTATAAAACAGAGAATTTTTGGCGAAAAGAAAGATCGAATAAGTATTTTGAGCAAAAAGATGATACGTTTTCGTAATCTTTGTTGAAAAAGGGATAATTTTTTTACTCGGTATTTTGGTTAAAAAGTGAGACTTTTTGCCTATTTTTCATAGTAAAAAAATAGGTAGCACTTTTAGGTTATTTTTAGAAAAAAAATATTACCAAATAATTTTTGGAATTTTTTTGTGAAAAAGTGACTATTTTCAGCAAGCAAAACTGATTGAGCTGGATGTCCTGTCTTTTGTTAAAACTGCCAAATAGTCTCACGTCTAGCTCAAAATTGTCGTTTTTTCCTAAGAAATTCCAAAAAGTCTTAGTTTTTCTTTCTTTCTTTCTTTTTTAAAAAATTACCATAACTCTTGCTGTTATGTCAAAAAGTGCTAAAGTCTGTAATTTATAGTTAAAAATTGAAAAAAGACTTTTTTGCTTTGTTTTTTAATAAAAAAAAAATCAAAAAGTTATCGCTTTTTTGATAAAAATTGTGGAAAACCAATTTTTTGCCAATAATTTCCAAAGACGCATCATTTTTGTAGAAATTCCTTTTTTTCCAAAAATTGTCAGAAATTCTTGTTTTTCCAAAATTGTCAACAACGCTTTTTTGAACGAAATTGCTTATAATTGTTTTTATTTTTTGGCAAAAAAATCTCAATTTTTCAAAGTTTATTCAGGAGTCATTTTTTTCTCTTTTTTTGCTAAAATTCTTATTAGTAGATATCTTTTTTTTTTTTTTTTTTTTTTTTTTTTTTTTTTAAATCAAAACGTTACGAAATACTTCAATTTTTCAAAATTAAAAACCAGAATGTTTCATTTTGTAATGTTATATTTTTTTGTGATTTTTTTCTACGTACATTAAAATGTTTTACTCGTGTTTTTTCACTTTTTAAGTCATTTTTAGCCAAATTTTTGTAAAAAATGGGCTATTTGCGGTAGGCCAGTCATTTTATATTTATAAAATAGAAGTTTCACCGAAACTTGAATTTTTACATTTTATGACCTGGAACCGGTTCTAATCGATCAAATAAAGTCAAACTTGGGGAATGGGGTTCTTTCGGGGGCTAAAATTGACCCCTGCAGTTTGGAGGGTCAAAGTTGAAAATTACAGAAAGGTCATTTTTTTGGACAAGCATAACTTGGCCCCAAATTGATGAAAATAGTCCAAATTCATACCATTGGTGAGTAATGCCATTGTGAACGGGGGCGGGGGGGTGTTGACTGTAGGGCATAGGCGAAGTTTTGAGCAATTTGTGGCAAGTTTTGCTGCAGGATTCATTTTTCTACAATTTTGTAAATGGAGAGGGAGGGGCAGAGACTCCTAATTATTTTTCTCTTATTGAGCTGACATTTTTTTGGTGGACGCTTTCTTCTAGAATGGAAGTTATTGTGAAGAATTGAGCATAAACAATTTATTTAAGTGGTGCTTTTTTTTGAAATGATCCGTATTTTTGAATATGGAATCAAGCTGAGTAAGTTCATATTTTGTTCATGAAATGACTTCCAAATGTCCTCGAATATCTTGAAATCGATTAAAATTTGAATTCCAAAGCAATGAATTCTCTTACACAAACTGAGATCTGCCGTAAAAATTGAATAAACTTTCAACAAAATTACATTAATCAAACCCACGATGCTTTTTCGAATATTTCTAGTTGCCAGTACTGATCAACCATACTCTCAATAAAAATCATTAATTTATTGATATCTTCTGAAAAAAAAAACATACGTAGCCCTACTAGAAAAATCTCTAAATATCAAACTATCAAACGCTGGGCAAAATTCTAATTCACCTTCACCCCGAAATCGACCATAACATTATTACAACCGCTGGCAGCTCTCAAAAAACCGAAACACCTTCAGAGATGAAATGAAAAGGTAATTACAACACGGTCGTCGGTCGATCTCGGTACCGACGATGGTATAATTTTAGGCCTCTACGGTCTAAGGTCTTCTTAACAGCATCGGTGGCGCAGGGCGGCGGCAAGGTATCGCGTTAATTATAATTGTAAATGAACTCGCACTCGGCACCAAAGCAACGAAAAAGGTGCGAAGAAGAGAAGACGGTTTGTTCGGCGTAATTAGAGAAACGTTCGAGATTAACGTAATTTATTTAAAGCATCTTCGCAGTCGTAGTCGTCGAAACCTCGACATCGTCGACATCGCCAACACTTCATCCCCCATAAGCAGGTGAAAGAGGGTTGCAGGGATATGGTAAAAGTATACCTTATACAGCATCTTTGGTTGGGCAAAGGGTACGTGGGAGATACCTAACTATAGAAGATCGTAAAGTGTACCTTCGTAATATACTCGGCATCGTCGTCGTCGTCATCGGTCGACCAGGTAGAGGTATATGGTAGACTCCTCATCGTAACGAGTTAGCTCGCTCGAGGCGCAGCAGGCAGCTTTTAAACTTTACCTACTATACGTCTGGCTTCTTCGTATACCTAGTTCGTCGTATACTTTTGCACAAGTTGTTAAAAAGTTTCTTGCTCTGGTAAATATTTTACGCTGTATTTTAAAAAGTAAATACATTCTGGTCTGACTTACTGGCTTGCGAACGATGATGCTGTGTCGTCATATCGTCGTCTCGTATACTCGAGACGACCGCGACTCGACGCTCCTCAGCTCCATTACCTATGCCTTCCAAAGCTGTATTTTTATACGCGCCCCTGTTTTGTTAGCTAGTTTTTTTCGCCTCGGTTTCACTTTCTCTCTCTCTCCACTCTTTGCATCTTTTTCACCGGTAGGTACTGGCAGGTAGATAGGTAAAGTACTTACAAAGCCTGGCCGACAGCAAAGAGAGACGAGAAAATAGGAGGTGTAATCGATTTTCTAATTGCGAGCAGCGGAGCCTAAGTCGTCGAGAGATGGATACCGCAGCGGTGTGTTAAATTAATCGAGTAACCGCCGCAAAAGCTTCATCCTCTCTCTTCGATAAGCTGTGTGGCCACTATGTACTACGGTGGCTCTGGTTATACCATTAAACGATGGGGTGGCAAAGCAGGCGTCCGCGTACGTCCCTCCGTAATAGACGCGATAATTCGGCCGCAAAAACTCCTCCGCGCTGGATAAAATAACGAAAACAAAAACTAGCTGAGATGGAATGAGGGTGGAGGAGTGAGGGGAGGGAAGGAGGGCCGACAGAACGGATGCCTGCTAAAAACGAACGTATATCTACCATAATATATTTTTCTCTCTTATCAAATTGTTCTCGCGTACGTATATAGTCGTGTACAATTTACTACCGTACAGGGTGTTTCGTAAGTGAGATAACCTACCTTTGAATTGGTGAATAGGCAGTTTATCTTGCGACGAGGTATAGTTTGGGTGGATTTGAAACGATAGGGGCAAATTTAAAGTATTTTTTTGAGATTTGCTCATTATTTTCGATGTTGACATGAAGTTTGACGTTTTCAGTGTTGGAGGGGCCCTTTTTTGGGCACTTGAGGGGCGTAATGATATCCTCATTCAATTTTTTTTAGAATTCCTACTGAAATAATTTTAGAATGAAATCTAAGCAAAATTCGAAATTCTCACTTTTTTGTGGCTTCGATTACTTTTTAGGGCTTTTGAGGTCTGGATACAGGTTCTCCAGTTTTTTTTTGAATTTGGGAAACATTTCAGACTAGAATCGAAATCAAGTAAAAAATTGAAATTTTCCAAATTTTCGAAGCCAAAAGCCATTTTTTAAAACATTTCCAGAATTCGAGTCCAATTTAAAATTTTTTTGCAAAATTTTGAGCTAGAATTAAAATTGAGAAAGAATTTGGAAATTTTGAAAATTGTAAAGAGTTTAAAGCCCTTTTTGATGCATCGAGTAATTTTTTTGAATTTTTTGAAAGATCTTAACTGAAATTATAATTGAGAGAAGAATGAAATTTTTGAATTTTTTGTTACTTTAAGCCTCATTTTTGAGCCCTCTTATTGAAGTCTGAATATCTTCCTGATTCTTTTTTTGAATTTTTGGCATGATTTCTAACTAAAATCTACAAAAATTGGTACATAAAATGAAATTTTTACGTTTCTGAATTTTGTTCTTTTTTTGAGCTATTTGAGAGCTTGATCCTTTGCTAATTTTTTCGAATTTAATCGGGTCAAATTTCAGAAGTTTTAAAATCAAAATCTAGGGAAAAAATCAGAATTTTCACATTTTTTGAGCACGAAGCCTTTGTTGGGGTATTTGAGAGCTGTTGACGATGATCAAACCAATTTTTTGGAGTGTCTTGAAAAAATGTCCCATATTTTTCCATTTCGAAGGGTTTATCTTAGCTCATTTTCGAAACGCCCTGTATACAATACTTACATACGTACGTAAACGTATATACGATACTGCGAAAAACACGCGAATGTAGCATTTTCGTTCGTTGAGCTTTTGTTATATACGCGAACCCACCGACGACGACGACGAGATATATACGAATTTCTTTCTTCTATTCGTATACTATTTTGTTCTTCTATCTGTGTTATCGTTTATACAGCGAGTGTTTTTTTCCCTTTCTCTGGGCTGGTTAAGTGCCTTGGAAACTCGCTGAACGCTGATGGAAGGTACGAGCGCGAAGAGGAGCCGGTACAGTACACGTACGCTATGTGTTTTTAGGAAAACAAAAAAAAAATAACATGAAACTAGGAGGGAAAAAAGCCACGATAAAGGAAACTTTTAGCGGCGCGAATCGAAGAGGTGTGGTTTTTGGTGCAAATGTGCCGGGGTGGTTGAGAAAAGGGTAGATTTTAGATTGTTTTTTGTTATGTGTGGACGGACGACTGGGCTGGACTACGAGTATGTGGCTTCTGAGTTAGATGGCTGAGTTGGCAATGAAATTCACGAAGCTGGATAAACGTTGATATGAAATCGTTTGTTTCCCTAATTCGGTTAAGATGGATTGAAATGTGAAAAATTGAACGAAAAACTGAGATTTTTTAAATGTGAATGTGTAATTTTAATCGTTCATGAACGATTTAATTTCACTCTGGAAAATATCGTTCCAATGTAGAACTCTGAAAACGACACGTTACTGGCCAAACGATCGAAAAAATGATAAGTATTTTTTTAACTGAATGTTTCGAAAATTTGTCGAATCGTTCGCGAACGACTGAATTTATGGAAAATTTTCTACGTCAATTTGCGATTTTAATCGTTCACGAACGATTCGATTAACTCTCGAGGAAATATTTTCTCAAGTACATGGATAACCGAAGGTTTATATTTTATTAAGTTAAATACTGATTCATTCGAAAATTGATCGAATCACCGTTTGCGAACGACTGAATCATAGAAAAGGAATCGTTTTTGAATAGCGAAGTCATAGGAAAGATGTTATCGATGTTTTGTCACTTGATTTCTCTCATTTTTTTAAAAGGATGTGATCGTTCACGCGAACGATTCGCTCGAATGCGTGATGTAATTGTTCACGAACGACTGAATCAGTGGAGAAAATTCGTTCCTGAATGGTGATGTCGTGAAGTGCGCTTTTCTCGCAATTTCATGATTTGTTTCAATTTCTAAAAAAAAAAAAATTGTTCGTCTCTGAGAACGGTTTGCTCAAATACGCGATATTTCGTTCGCGAACGATCAAATCAGTGAAGAAAAATCGTTCCTGAATTCCTCATGTGGTGTTTGGTGTCACGATTTTATTTTTATCTCGTTTTTGAGGAAGAGTCGTTCGTGTGCGAGAATATGGGATATTTCGTTCGCGAACGACCGAATCACTTTGGTAAAATCGTTTTCAAGTTGTGTAATTGTGAAATGAACGTGGTTTAGGATTTCAGAATTTTTCTTCTTTCTCATTTCAGGGAGAAATCGATCGTTCGTTCGAACGATTCGCTCAAATACGCGATATTTCGTTCGCGAACGACTGAATCGGTAGGGAAAAATCGTTTCAAACCAACGAGGTTGTGAAATGTGGTTTACGATGCCGCAATTAAATCTTATTTTTTGAAGAGAGTTTATCGTTCGCGCGAACGATTCGTTCAAATGCGCGATATTTCGTTTGCGAACGACTGAATCACTTTGAAAAAATCGTTTTCGCGTTGTGAAGTTGTGAAATGAACGTGGTTTACGATTTTAGAATATTTTTTCTCTATCTCATTTTTAAAGAGAAATTGATCGTTCGCGCGAACGATTCGTTCGAATACGTGATATTTCGTTCGCGAACGACTGAATCGATAGGGGAAAATCCATTATTCAGGTTGCGAAGTCGTGAAATGTGGTTTGCTATGCCGCAATTATATTTTCTTTTCTGAAGAGAGTTTATCGTTCGCGCGAAAGATTCACTCAACTATGCGATAATTCGTTCGCGAACGACTTAATTGATTGGAGATAAAATGAATTTGAGAAATTTACCGCACTGCATTAATTTTTCTCCTTTTGAAATTCGAGTATACGTGAAATGAAGTTTCGTTCGCGAACGAGTCACTTTATGGTTCTTCTGAATTCTGCCGAGTCGTTCACGAACGATCATTATTTTTGCATTAATATCAAGAAATGGCGATGGTGTTCGATTCGGTTCTTGATTATACTGAACGGATCGCCCATTTCTGAAACGAATCACCGACGAACGACTTGAACCAGTTTTAAAATAAATTGAAATTACATCATGACTTGAAAGTATGAGTTAAAACGTTACTTTTTCATCAAATTTCTTCACAAATGATTCATTTCGTTCATTTATCGCTGTATTTTCGGGAAATACGAATCATTTGCAACGAGTGTGCCTCAACTTGGGACAAAAATATCGAAAAATGATGCTCTTAGTTTTCCATTAAATACCTCTACGACGAAAACAATTCGTACATTCAACTCACGTCAACAAATGCCCTCCTTCCCCCACCCCTTTCGCTTCGGCCTCGGCCTCGGCTGTCCAAAAACTTCGCAACTTTTACTTTGTGTCAATGATTCATACTCGTACAGCTACTGTGCGAGAAACCCTACACAAATGAGAAACACACGACTTCCGAATGAATCACCCAATACTGAAGAAAGTTTTTCCACGCGATAGAAACTACAACAACACCAACAACAACAATAATAACAAAAACAGAAACAACAAATTCTGCGTAAGTATAAAATTCTCCATCGTCATCTGTTACGATTTTACGACATCTCATATCCGCCGCATCGCGCGGCCACAAACCTCTCTAAAAATAATCCAAAATATCATTTCATCGTCCTAATAATCTCATAAATACGTAATACTTTCTCGTACATGTTGTATTATTATAGTTTTTTTTTTGCATGAGAATGCATCAGTATTGTAAGCTTAGTCAGTTGCCGACGACGTCGTATGCGTCTGTTGTAACCGCAGCCTCTTTACCACAGATGCCGAAAAACAAATACAAATAATTTCGCTATAAAGCGAAAATTTTCTCTTTGTGGATTCTTCGAATATCGCTCTGTTACGTTAGGTTTCTTTTTCAAGATCTCGTGTACGCACAGTGCGTTAATATCTGGTCTGCTTGGTCCCTTTTTGCCCTTCTTCTGCTCCAAATATACGTATACGTTTTTGTACAGACATACTCGTATGTATTATTATTATTACTTTAGATCTGCCAGAATAGGTCACCTTATTATAAACTATACGGTAATTATTTACGAATTTTTTTTTCGGTCGAATTTTAATGAAAAGTTGTTTGAACTGGCTGGTGAAAAAACTCGAGAGAAATTTGACTGCGAAAGTTTCAAAAAATTTCCAGCAATTTGAAAATTGAAGTTTGAGATGATAATTCCTATTAAAATGGGCTTAGTATGGGAGTTCTCACTTCCAAAAATGAAAAAGGTCCCTCAGATAATTTAATTGAATTTGAATGTCAATGCAATGTTAATTTTGGCGGGAATAAAATGATCAAACGATCAATTTGAATGACGTTGAACAACAGAAAACCTACATAATATATTAAATTTTAGGTCAATTTTTTCACCAAAAAAAATTTTAAAAAAATAAAATGAACGTAATATTTGCATGGCTTTTCTTACTGTAAAAGAAAAGGGTTAATTTCAAACTTCTTTGAATTTTTTCAACGAATCGAAAATGTTTACAGGTTTAGAAATTATTACGTCTGTTCTTTGAAAGGCTCCGTCAACTCATATTCCTTTGACCTGAATTTCTCTATACTTCTTTTGTGTACCTACGTAGGTAGGTATGCAAAGTTTTTGTTTTATGGCGAACCACCCTGTGTTAAATTTTATCGAAATTCGGAGTGATTTTTTTTCCACTCTTCTCCACCCCTTCCTCTCTGCCCTTTTCACTTTGTAACACGGGTTAACGTACTTTGATTGTTAACAAATGGAATCTGAGGGTAGGTGTTCGGTTTACTTTTGAATTTCACGAGAATTTTTCTGTCGATCTCGCTGAAAAATTCGACAAAAAAAATTTTCGTCGAGATATTTGTCTTGGAAGATTTTGACGTTCTTGGTTATGTTATGGAAGATTTGATTCACTTCGTCTTGCTGCGAATCATATTATTTTGAGCAGAATTATTATTCTTAAAACGACGAAATTGATTTTTGGTTGATTTGAGGGGTGAAGGGGGAAGGGGGTCGGCGTTGTTTCGAAACGGCTGCGGCTGCGAAAAAAAAATAAAAACAGAATAAATCATAAGCTTTTATAATTTTCGCGCCGCGCCGTTTGTTGATACTGTATATTTTTCGTCATCGGGCAAATTAATGAAATGGTACGAAAAAGCTCATTAGGAATGGAAATTTATTTATCGCGCTTTTAACAAACATGGCGAGGAAAATGTGTTGCGGAGTAAATTTTCATCCATTATCAGCTGGCGCGAATCTCATTTAAAAATTACTCTCGTTTGAACGTAGTAAACAGGCTTTAGGTGGGCCAAACTGAAATTTTTCGTACCTACTACGAGTATAATGTATTCTCAAACGTAATTGTATTTTTTTTTTTTTGTTTTTCGGCTGGAAAAGGAATATAAAGAAATCGATAAAAATTGTCGTAAAAATTTAACGTTTTTACAATTTTGGCGCGAATTAAAAGATGTCACGTTTCGAGTAACTTACATAGGAAAACGAATACGACGATGGTGGTATAAGCAACGCGAACGAGCTTATTGTAAATTCATCTCATCATCTGGCAGATGAGTTTAAAAAAATGTAAAAGAAGTCAAAAAATTACCCATAGCGTTGGAGAGTAAAGTAAAACGTATCTTCCAAACGCTAGGAAAATTTCATTTTCGAGTACCGACGTCTTTTTTTTTTGGAAAAAATTTACTATTCATTGGTGTAGAAAATTCTTCGTTTACTCTCTCTATTTCTCTGCCTGTTACTCTTCTTCGGAGTTGGGATCGCTATTTGTGTACTTTGCTATCTAAACGCCGCCGCCGCGTTCGTCGCGTGTTTCGTTTCGTTTTTTTTCGCTGCTTTTGCCTTTTACGAAGAAGAAATTCGTTTCGATTTTCTATCTCTTTTTCTGGCTTTTATCATGTATATATTCGGAAAAGACGACTCGAAGATTCGCTATGTGAGACGAATAAGGAGGACGCGAAGGCGAAGGGTACTATTTCACTCGTTAGTAAATAATATTTTGTTAGGGCGTCGCCGCCGCTCGTCTTGGCGTGTCGAGAGAGCTCTCTATACCTAAGAGAGTTTTTATTTACACAAACAAATAATCCTTTCTGCAGGTTCCTCCTCGATATCTGCGAGTTGAATTTTCGTCATTTTAAAGGTTTTTTTCTTCTTCTCATCTAGCTCGTGTTGTCCCCCCCTCCCCGCCGACTAGCGTTCTGTTACTCTGGCGAGATGCAGGTGGATTTAATTTCTATAACTTTGATTGAGTCGGAATGCCCCTCACTACGTGGCTTTGTGTGTGTTGTGTGTGATGTGTTTTTATAATGTTTTTGGGTGCATGTGTATGGTAGTGTTTGTGTACATATTGTACATTCATTTATGTGTATAAGAGTACAATCCGGTAGTCTTGGTGTTTGTTTTACTCTCGTCGTCGACGGTACACAAGGTTTTTCGTTTATTTGCGACTTCGTGAGATTGATTTACCTACCTAAACTTTATACTATGTACTTACCTTATAAACAACATGTAAAGTCGAGATGTTTCGAAACATGTACGAGTAGGTACTTGCAAAAGGCGTACCGCACGCTCGTCTCGTCATCGTGAGCCAGTGCGAGTTTTTCTTTCTTTCCTTATAGTATTTCTAAAATAATGTTTTGAAATTGTCGTAATTTTACGTTGGTACCGGTTTTTTCACGGTTATAACGGCTCGTTCCGTACCCTGGTAGAACCAGTTGTTTGTCGATTTTATTGCCATTTAAATGTTAATTTTATTATAATGAAAAATAAACTGAAAATAAACTCGTGATTAAAATATACACAGGATCGTGTATAGCAAATAGTCGAGTGCTTTGAAATTGAACGGTATTTACCTTGCTTAGTGGAAGGAATTTTGATGAAGAAATTTCCGTGGAGATGTGATTGCTGAGTAATTGATTCTTTGGTTCGAATTATCGAATAGGTGAATCGTTCGTTGATGAACGAGTTGATTCCGTTTTAACGACTGAACTTGATACTCGAATTGAATCGTTCGCGGATAGCTCGGTTCTTTTTCGAAGAATTCATTCGCGATCGCGAACGACTCGATTGTCAACTCCTGGTTGTTCTATTCAGATTGCATTTTAATCGAGTCGTTCGCGAACGACTGAATTTTTTTTGTTGATTTGAGTTTCATGTGAACAAACAATATGTGACTTTGTTCTTGTTTTAAAGAATCGTTGATGGACAATCCAATTCCAAATTTTGACCGAGTCGTTCACGAAATACTTCAATTGAAATTTAGATTAGACTAAATAATTTTTCAATCATCATCATCAATTTTTCTATTAATCGATTCTGATCCAATCGAATCTCTTGTGAACGAATCGTTCGCGAACGATTAGATTATCGATGGTACAACTCTTGCTTGAACGACACAATTTTTACTCAAACGAATCGTTTGCAACTGACTGAAATGAGAGTCCGGAATGATCTGTTTTCAAGTGATTCGATGCTCATAATATCGAATTTTGTGTGAACGATTCGTTCGCGCCCGACCAAGTGAATCGATTGTTCATTGAACGATTTATTCACGAGTGACTCAATTTTAACTTGAACGAATCGTTCATGAACGACTGAGTGGCTGACATTGGTACTAGGAATTAACCATTATCAAGTGATTTGATTCTCATGGGAACAAATATTTTGTGAACGACCTCATTCTCATACGAACGAATCTTTCGCGAACGACTAAACTTGAGAATTTGAATGTATTTGGCATTTTTGTGCCAGAGGTTCAAATTTATTAGTTGAGCAATTCTTCGGTGAACAACTGATTGTTTACTGAAACGAATCGTTTGCGAACGACTGAAATTGAAACTCGAAAGTTGAAATGAACTGATTTCCAGCGATTCAATTCTCGTGTGAATAAATATTCTGTGAACGACTTTGATTTTATTTGAACGAATCGTTCACGAACGACTGAATCTGAAAATTGGAACGAATTTTGCATTTTGTACCAGTGATTCGATTTTCAATGTTGTTGAAATTCGTTCCTGAACGATTGAATTTTCACTCGAACAAATCGTTCGCGAACGACTGAAATTGAAATTTGAAGCAAACTGTTTTAAAGTGATTCGATTCTCGTGTGAACAAATCTTTCGCGAACGACTTCATTTTCTCTCGAATGAATCGTTTGCGAACGATCGATGTTGAAAATTGGAACGAATTTTGCATTTTTGCGCCAACGACTCTCAATGGTCAGTTGAACAATCCGTTCGCGAACGACTTGATTTTCGCTCGAACGAATTGTTCACAATCAAACTTGAGAATTGAAATCTCAGCTGAGTCGTTCGAGAACGATTTGGTTCTTATTTAATCGAATTGTTCGTGAATTACCAAAGTTGAAAATCGATGTGAATTTTGGCATTTTTGAATCAACGACTCGATTGTCAATTGATCAATTCTTTCGTGAACGACCCAACTTCTGACCGAACGAATCATTCACATTCGAACTTTGAAATTTTGGCCGAGTCGTTCGTGAACGATTTGACTCTTATTCAAACAATTGGGTTCAGAACGACCGAACTTGACGATTTGAAGGAACTGCTTGCTAGTATTTTGATTTTTTATCAAACGAATTTTCTCGAACGACTCGATTCGGATTCTTATCCGAACGAATCGTTTGTGAACACCTGAACTTGAAATGAGTTGGCGAACTTCTTGGGTTTTGATTTTGGAGCAAATCGACCAAACCATATATCGAGATCTATAATTTCAAAATTTATTCTGAAAATGAAAATGATTCATTCGTTCGAGAACGATGAAATTGACCTTGGTGAACGAAAATTCGTGATTCGCGAACATTTCGACTCATTTGTCCCAATTTTTAATAAATTTGATGTCATGCAAGATTCTGCCTCGCCCCTCTCGTTTTTAAAGCGGGTATTAGGGTCAAGTTGAATTTATTTTCAGCAAAAGTTTAGTTACTTGTCAAGCTCCGGTTCGTTCTTCATCGATTCAGTGATTCACAAACAACTCATATGAAGCAATTCTGTGGCTTCGATTCGACTAGCAAATTTTTTTTCAGAATTTCATAAATTCGATCGTTTAAATACGGAACCTGCATTAATTTTTTCAAGCTTTTGGGAACGAAATGATTCATTTTGAAGTAACGAGTCGTTCGCCAACGTCTATAATTTTTTTTGAGAAATGAACAACTCCAAATTGCCCCACTGATGGTCATTCAAGATTTCGTTTTTTTAATGGATTTTTATTATTCGCCCATCTTCATTGACTGAAGTCGTTCGCGAACGATTCACTTTCTGATAATCAAATTACTGAGAAGATTTTCTTCTAAATTTCTTGAGTGATCTATCGAAAAAAACTTTTTTGAATACCAAAAAAAAAAAAAATGAATGTCATCGGTGGTTCATTTGTTCGCGAACGATTCTTCTAAATCAAAGGAAATCGTCGTTCTTGAACGATCCTCTCGGAATTTTCTTTCACACGTTTTTCGAACAAGTTGGGTGAAAATTTCGCGAATGATTGTTCGATTCGATTTAAAATTGAGTAAAATGTTACTCCATTACCTACTTTTATGTTTACTGGACTGCTGATTCAATAGTTCGCGAACGATTCTTCCCTTCTTGTTGTTAGAAAAATCTTCTGTTGTGAACGGTTTCATTCATTTGAATTAGAAATGATCCTTTTATAGTTTATAAAAATCAATCGTTTCAATTTGAAATTTCATTCAATCTCGAACGAGTATGTTGATTCGTTCGTGAACGATTCAATTACTCATTGAAGCATCCATTTTCCGAAAGATTCCGCGTAGGTTTTCTTTTTCTACGACAAATAAGTATAAAATATGCAACGTAACGTTTTTCTTCTCCATCTCCTCTATCATCCTCTTTTTTTTCCCTCCGCCTTATTTTGCGAATTGATTCGAACGCTCGAGAAAACACCTAATAAAATTTTATTCGACGCTGGCGAACGAAATTTTCTTCGGAATCGATTCGCGTCAATTTTTCCGGCTTTTTATTCTCGTACGATTATTAAAACTCGGAACTTTATTCCATTCGGAGAAGTAAATACCTTTTTACTTCGCAGACGAGACTTGTTGTTTTTTTTTTGCGGCGTAAATGGAACACTCGAATGCGAATACTTATTTATAATGAAAGCATTTGTAGTACCTACGTTGTTATCGGTCGCGAGGAATTTTTTTTTATTTCGCCACGATGAAGCAAATTTTTTGCAATTTTCATTTTCTTAACCTGTTTTTTTTACCTACGTGTACGCGGTGCGTTGTCAAAAGCTCGACAAATCAACGTTATTTCGCGATGTTGCTCGTATATCTCTCTCTCTTCGCCCTGCTGTACTTTCTTCATCTTATACGGACCTTTACGTTTTTCTGTCGTTGTTGTCGTAGTTGTTGTTGTTGTTGTTGTTGTTGTTGTTAAGCCATGTTCTACAACACGAATCAATCTGTCGTAATATTTGGAATAAAATTGAAAAAATACGAGTCTTTTATTTGGTAAAACAGCGGGCGAATAAAAAGTTGCAATTTGTTGCTCGAGTCCCCTTTCCTTGCTTATTCTTGTCTCTGAGTCGACTCAACCATTTGATATCTGTCGTGTGTTCCTTATTTACCGTTGCGCAATTTACTACATAGATAGAATTTTACGCGTTTTTTCTTTCTCTTTTCGTATTTTTTGCCTTATTAAATTTCTGCCTGCTGTACTTACTTCTTCTTCCTGTGTTTTTCTTTTTCGTGTGGAGCCTTAATAAGCATTCAGTTTTACTTTTATTTTAGTGGGTAGTATTTTGATGTATGGTGTAGTTTGTGTATTTTTACTATTTTTATACTTTGTAATTTTATCCATGTTTCGTTTATGTACAACCAAGATGCTCGCCCTAGCTGATGGGTGAACATAAAACCGAGGAATTTCAACGTTATAAAATGATGATGATGTATTGCTTGTTTATCAATTTGAAGGGGGGAAATTATGGAAAGGGGCTGGTTCAATTAGCTTGTTTATTTTTTCTTTTCGCAGAGCCTGATTCAAAAATAGAAAAACTAGTTTTTTTGGGGGGGGGGGCTTAAGGAAGGAGTTGTGGTTTTGATGGTAATTTCATGGGAAAAATTCTCGATTGATATCATCGACTCGAGAGTGTTTTTTGGCCATTTTATTATAATAATACCGATGTTAATCTCGACACTGGTCGACTCGCAGAGCTAATTAAGCCTACAGATTACGCACCTGTACCTGCGTGGCCATAGATATTAATCGCATTGCGGTGTAAATACCGGAAAAATCTGCTCGATTGTCGGCTGATTAGTAAAATCGATGGCGATTGGTGGCCGTGGTGTTGAAACGTAAATTAACGAAGGAATCAAAATAACACGAAACGACGACGACGACGATGGAAAGGGAAAGGATAAATATTGCATTATCGTGTATCCGTACGTAATATTGGCTTCGTATACGTACATGTCATTTGCTTTCCCCGCACCCTGCACCCTGCCTCCCTTGTACCTTGTACTTTTATACGTGTGTGTACTATTATTCTTCCATCTAATAATGATACATATCCGACAGGGGAGACCACCACGCTCCGGTATTCGAAAGGGTTTGACATTTGTTTCTTTGGGAGAATTTAATTTTTTAACGCGCCCGACAACGTGACGAAACGCTTTACACGATACAACGACGACGATGTCGGTAAAAGCTCTCGGTAATGGGTTTTCCCATCTATCAAACCCATATGCCGGTGTCTTTTTCTCTTCACCTGTCCCTCCCCCCACCCTCGTTTGCTGCTGCCAGGTAAGGCAGGCAGGTAGCTATAGGTAGAAGAGAGATGTACTCGTACCTACGAAAGAGAGTGAGTATAGTATATCGAACGTTGAACGTCGACGACAATATTTCATAGTATACATACGTAGAAAGGTATGTATGTAGTAGGTAAAGGTATATACCGCGAAAGCATTGTGTTGAAGTAAAATACTACATACGAGTACAAAAACGAGCAAGGTGTCGGAGAAACGAGCGAAAAAAAAAAAACGCGCATCCTTTTATAGGTAAAAAAATTGAAATATCGTCAGACACGTGCGATATACTCTCTTCTTCTCTCGGTCTATCTGTTCTGTTGTTTCGCGGTTTTCATTCTTCTGCCACATACCGTGTCTGTGTGTGCTTTCCAGTTTCCACATATGCCAAGTGAAAATATAGTATGTACTTGTGCCGCTGCTGCTAGGTATATGAAGTTGAAAATAAAGCTGTTTGACAGACCTAGATGGGGATGATGGAGGGAGGGGGCTGAGCTCTCTATTTTTTCGCTTTTGTGTGGCTTGTATATTCGAAGGGTTGGATTAAAGGTGCGAATTTCGGCGAAAATTTTTCTCTGTTGGAATGGAAATGAAGTATGGTTTTTTTTTGACGGTGCTATTGTTTTATTTGGACCCTTCTGCCCACTTCATAAGGTTTTATCTTCGAGTTGTTTGGAGTAGTGGGCTGTGAATATGGGCATTAGGAAATAAGTTGTTGTAAAAAAAACGACTTTTGTGGTCACATGTTTCACATGCAATCATATTTGAAGGTCCATTTTCAACATTGATGAAGAAGAAGAAGATGATGTATTTTCAGGAGGGAGAGAGAGGTGCGATTTTTTAGAAAAAATGCCTCAAAATTCAAACTCTGAAGGTTTTTCAACGCGTTTTGAGGGTCACTTTCAACGTAAATTTAGAAAAAACTGCCATCTTCAAGTACAATTTTTAAAAAAAATTCTTCCAAAAGATCTCGAAATGTGTGATAAGACAGGTAAAAATCTCGAACTCTTTTATCTACTCGTATGGAGGCTGTATTATTTTTTACCAATTGGGTGAACTTTTTGATGGTGGTTCATTCATAATTTTTCCAAATTTTTGACATTTAAATCCTTGGAAGCATTATTTTTTGTTGAGAAAATGATAGTAACTTGTGAATTTGGTACCATTACGTAACGGTTTGGAAAAGTTATGAATTTGTTAATATGAACTAATAATAACGTTCGAGAAACATTCTGACAACGTTACAGAAACATTCTTGTCACTTTGTAGAAATTTTCTGTAATTTATTTGGCATCGTTACAAAATTGAAAACGTCCTAGAAATTTTTCAAAACATTCTGAAAAAAAGAAGTGTTTTCCAAGCATAATTCAATTTTTGTACACTCTGATATCTTTGTGGGAGGCATCTGAAATCGTTTCCAAAAATTCTAAAAACGTTTTGGAAACATTCTGGAAACGTTTTAGAAACGTTCTGGAAACGTTTTAGAAATTCTGGAAACGTTTTAGAAACGTTCTGGAAACGTTTTAGAAACGTTCTGGAAACGTTTTAGAAACGTTCTGGAAACGTTTTAGAAACGTTCTGGAAACGTTTTAGAAACGTTCTGGAAACGTTTTAGAAACGTTCTGGAAACGTTTTAGAAACGTTCTGGAAACGTTTTAGAAACGTTCTGGAAACGTTTTAGAAACGTTCTGGAAACGTTTTAGAAACGTTTTGGAAACGCTTTAGAAACGTTTTGGAAACGCTTTAGAAACGTTTTGGAAACGCTTTAGAAACGTTTTGGAAACGCTTTAGAAACGTTTTGGAAACGCTTTAGAAACGTTTTGGAAACGCTTCAGAAACGTTTTGGAAACGCTTCAGAAACGTTTTGGAAACGCTTCAGAAACGCTGTGGAAACGTTTTCAAAATGTCATAAATTTATAAGAATTTTTTTGCAGACATGAAACATTTTTGATACATTTTGAACATTATGAAGACATTCTGATAACTTTGTGGAAATGTTCTAAAACTACGATTGAAAAGCTCTGAAAACATTATAGAAACATTCAGAAAACGTTGTAGAAACGCTTCGAAAGCGTTATAGAAAGATTATGAAACGTTGTGAAGAAATTCTAGAATGGTTTCGGAAACATTTTTTAAATATTCTGATAAATTTCTATGAATATTTCTGCAAACATGTTAACTTTCTAGAATTCTAGAAGTATTATGGAGGCGTTCTGAATGTGATCTGGTAACTTTGTGGAAAAGTTTTGAAAACCGGTATCAAAACGTTCTGAAAACGTCCCCTATTATCCCTCACTTATATCCCTATCATTATAGGTGTATTCCTAGGTATATTTGGTTGACACTTAATCAATTATTCATACGACTGGATTTGTCTAGGTACAATATTTAACATTATTGTTTTTTCTTGTGTTTCAGAAAAAGTCCTTTATCTAGTGAATCAACCAGAGGGCGAACCTCAGTGGTACACTCTACTCGCTTCATCGTTGTCAGAACGAGATACGTAAGTGTTTAAAGCTTTTCTCTTTTTTTTTCGTTTAATCGCGCGCTCGTTCTATTTCATCGTATGTACGTATTTTGATCCTCGATGTACCTGCTGTACTTACATCTATAGAAAAAAATACCTCTTATTAGTTTACGTACACCATACACGTATGTACAAGTTGATTAGCGCCCGTTGTCTTGTCATATCTATTCATCATAACCATACCGTAGCTTCATCGTGTCGTGCAATATCTATCGTCGAAACGTCAACGTGTAGGCTATGTAATGTATAATGTAATGCGTCCAGTGCTACAAATAGGCGAACAGAAAAAACAGACAGAGATAGACGACGAATTGACATGGGAAAAATCATGTCAACGTGTCAAGTACGAGCTACGTGAACGAATGACGACGACGACAACTACAACGAAACGTACAAGAAGAAGAATAAGAATATAAGCATTAAAAAAAAATACCCTAAACGACGAATTTTTCGCATACTTCTCACTCCATATATAGATATACACCATATAGTACACAATGCATAGCGAGAAAAACGACTGTAGGGGGGAAGGGGAGCGAAGAGAGACGATACCTGTGCCCTGGCGATCGCTCGTATGTATTTGTACCTACGTATGCATGTGTATTGTGTAGTGTAGGTACAAGACAGAACTAAGTATCGATGTACGTGCTTTAATGTCATATTTATAAAAAATTATTGTTAGTTCGCGATCGTATACGTACTCGTATTAGCAGCGTGTACTTCTCAAACACACACGCACACGCGAAACGAATCGCGACCAGAAGATATAGAGAAAAAAATCGCTTAACTCGTTTAATTGTGTATAATCCATCTACGAGCCGCGAACCGGTTCGATCGAACAGTAAATGAAATGACGAAGCGTAGTATATTTTTGAATTAGGTAGCATAGTGCTTAAAGTACGACGAGTATTGGTTGTGTACGCTCGAATTGTTTGTGGACCGTGATGTTACTGAGTGTGAGAGATTCAGGAGAGTAGATGATGAGGATTGAGGGAGAATGAAGGAGAGGAGGGGAGAAGAATCGGGATAAGATTATTTTGAAAGAAAGAATTAGGTATATACAGGGTGTCACGTTAAACGTCTCATAATCTCATATGTATAGCTTAGATTTAGATTTAATCACTAATCAACCTTAGAAAATGAAAATTTAGAAGCTGGAACATTTTCATTTTGATTTTTTCCATCTTTTGGTCCAATATTTGATTGAAAAAGGCTTCAATTTTTGGAAATTTTAGCAAAATACCATCGAGCACTTTGCTAGAAAATGTTTTTTCGTGATTTTTCAATTTTTAAGGCTCGTCCTTTAAGGGAGGAAGTTTGGAATTTTATTTTCAGTTTTCGTCATATTTTTGTATTTTTTTTTTCAATGTTGAAAAAGTTCTCCATTGACAAAGTATCCTCGTTACATTCAAATTTGAAGCATGGCAGACTTTTAATAAAAACGCCCTGATAATTTATGGTACAATATCGACAAATTTCATCGCACATTTTTTCGTACATCCTTCGTACGTTACGTGTACGTAGCTCTGTAGTTGAATTCACGACCGACGACGACGATGACGATGACGATAGGATACGATGAGGATGATGATTTGCTCTGCGTTGGTATATACCTATACTTACGGAGAAGAGAATACGTACGTACCGTACATAGGCGACCAGGGTCTGCGAACGCAGGCAAAGGCGCGGCGCGCCGAACAAAGGAAGGCTTTGAAATTGGAAAATTATTTTATTGACGTCATAGTTATTGGCTGGTTCAATGTCGTCCCACCGCCGCTGCCCCCTCGGCCCTCGCCCCGGCTCTCGGCTTTTCTTACGCTATTACGCAACTGTCAAAATCCTCTCTCGGCGTGTACTGTACTCGTCGTATATACGTAAACGTAGAGATACGCACTATGTACCTTTATAATAACATCCGCCGGCGGCTACATCGCGCCGCGGTCGAGTCGTGTCCGACCTGCGAACAAGAAGGATTTTCTATATACCGAAGACTGAGGGCTGACGACGCCGACGACGGTCGGCTATAGGATAACATTTTTCCAGACTTTTGAACGCGCGAAGATGACGACGAAGAAGAGGATGGATAGGGATTTGAGATACTTGTACGAGGAGGCTGACTGGGGGTATGGGTTTTCGTTTTCACGATAAGAAGACTATTGAAATTACGAGGAAATTTGGACGGATTGGTAAATTGTTTTTCTTACTGGATTATACCTATGTACTTTTTGGTCGTGGGGTGAAGGGTAGGTAGGATTGAAATTGGATGGGCTTTTTTTCCCCTTTTAGAAATAGTGTTTGAAAGGGATGATGGTATCTTGGACGTTTAATAAGGGAGAAGAGTCGAAGTTGAGTTTTGTTTATCTATATAGCATGGCAGGGAATTTGCAAACTTGTGTGTTTTACGTAAATTTGAAAGAAACCCTGAAATTTGATATCGATACCTGTTTATATTTTTTTAAAATTTAATTTCAAAAAACATGGGTTTCAAAATAAATTATTCGAAATAGGGTATCTAATCTACGTGTCAAAATTCTACTAAAGGGGCTGAAAAAAAAATCTCGAAAAGTAGTTCTCGAATAATATTGATGAAATTTCAACCAAAAAAAAAAAAAAAAAAATGTGTAATCTACGTGTCAAAATTCTACTAAAGGGGCTGAAAAAAAATCACGAAAAGTAGTTCTCAAATAATATTGATAAAATTTCAACCAAAAAAAAAAAAAAAAATGTGTAAAATATTTTGAAAATTTTGTGCCAAAAAATGATTTCCCAAGAAATGAATAAATAGTAAAATTTTTCACGAAATATCATAAAAAAACCTATTAGTAAAGTTTTCAATTAAAAACCTACCTAGTTTTGAAGCCTTTGATTTTGATGAATTAATGATAGATAAAATTTCTTGGATTTTGATTTAGGAAACTTTGATTAAATACCTACCCAAGTACACCTACAAAGTAGCCCCAAGTAATATTATCTTGCTGCATTTTTTCGTCAATTTTCAAATTAAAAAAATATATTTTTGGAAATTTTGAATTTTTCTGTTCATTTTTTATTTATTAATATGAAAATTTTTTGGAATCATTTTTCTCATTTTATTTAAGTTTTTGTTTTCACTGTAAAATTGCTTCAATTTTTTCACATTTTGTGGATTTTTTTTTTTTTGAAAACAAGTCAATTTTGAAAATTGATTGTACATATATTCAAGTAGGTACATACATATAATATTTTGAATTACATAATTGCTTTAAATAATTTTGAGCTGCGTTCATTTCAACTGAGTTTTTTTTATTTGGTGGGGGCTGTGATATTAAGGGTGTTTGAATAGAACTAGAGGGAGAGGGGTATCGTCTCTAGATTTTTATCCTATCTTGAAGAGTGAGAGAGAAGAGGGAGAGTTTCGAAAAATCTTTGACCAGGCATCGAAAGAACGTGATAATATTCAGTCCCCAATAACCTGAACCCCCCTCGCCCTTTCCCTTTTCTTTTCCGCTTGAAATTATAAAATTTTAATGTAGATTATTATTTTATGTAATTTTTTTTGGGGGGGGGGGGGAATAATTGGCCATTTATTTGTGTAGAGCGATTTAAAAAAAGCGGAAACGTTTTTCTATCTTTGAAATGTTTTCGTTTTTCAGAAGCTCATAAAATACTTTTGTTTAGAAGTGTGGCAATTTTTCGTTCTAAAAATGAAAAAATTGATGTAAATGTAAATTTTCATCTTTGAATGATCGTTATACGAATAATTATATGTATTTATAAAAAGTAGAAATGAAACAAAAATTTACCTACATTTTTTTTTTTTAGAAATTTGAAAATATAGAACTGCAGATTGGTGATGCAGGGTTCATTATTTTGATATGCAATTTCATAATTTTTTTTCGTCTTCAACCCCTATCATCCAGCAAAATAAAACAAACCTCGTGTACGATCAACTTGAATATCACTACGAAGTATTTAATGGGAAAAAGTGTGAGGAGGAGGAGGAAAAGGAGGAGGAGGGGGTAGATAGTGATGAAATAGACTCAAATGAACGTGCCAGCAATTTCAAACTTGTACCACTTTTTGAAGTTGAGATCCGCAGTCATAAAATTTCAAAAAACAGACAACTTCTGATATTTCAACTTTTAAAAAATAAAGTTTCGGTCATCTCCCTCCTCCCCCCCCCCCAACAAAAAAGACATCCTTAGATGAGTCGAATACTTACTCTAGAAAAAAAAAAACTGTATTTTTGCTGAAAATTTGAGCTGGCCATTGTTGTATTTTTAGGACCACTAAGTGCAGTATTTTGGAATTTTTCAGAAATTTTTGCTCTTCTGAAAGCTGCAGGGAAATGGGGTTCAATTTATTTTTAAATCAAATGTAGTTTTTGAAATTAAAAAAATTTCAAAATTTTCTTACAGTCTTCATTGGGATTAAAGATCACACCCTCCTCTTCCTCCTTATCACCCTCTTGTATGCATCCATCATCGTTAAAACAGCTGACAAGGGTACCACTTGATGTTTTTTCGTTCAATGTTACATTATTTTTTGAAAAGACTATTCGAAACTCCCTGTATTAGAAAATTTCTGCTATCAAACTCGATTTTTGGCTTTTTGACGAATTTTTGAAAATTTACAAAAACTCCGACAATGAAAACGATAAAATTTCGTACATGTTCGAAAACAAAATTTTCATCATTTTTCTCTGCAGATCTGGAGCTTTTCGTAGCGAGATTCTTACGTTTTTCCCAAAAAAAAAAATCAATGTTATCAAAATCCTAACGTGAGTTGATTTGATTTTGAAGGCTTGAAAATTTAGTTTTCGCTTTTCTCTTGAGATTCATAACACGAATATTATTCAGTAGTTAATAAATTCCAGCTGGACACTTCTAATGTCGTATTCAAAATTTTTAAAATTTTTTTTTTTTTTTAAATAACAAGAACAACAACGAAAAATTGTCGAATTGATTGCGGGTTTTCTTCTTCGTACTTGATAAAATCCATTCTCATCACTGATATTCGCTCATTAATCGAGGAAATTTGAGAATTTATTTTTTGAAAAAATGTAGCTACGAGTATCGTGCTTTGGCTAAAGGGGCTCAAAATTTGTCAAAATTGATCAAATCTCGGTCTTAAAAGGGAGTGTAAGGGAGGGGAGGGTCGATTTTACAAGCTGAGTTGGTCTTCCTTGAGCTATGCAAAGCGATTTGGTGGCGGGGGGTGGGGGGGGGGGTTAGACTGGGTCCTGTCAACCATACCTGTAACTCATTCATTTCATTTCATTTTTTTGGATCTGACGAATTTGTAATTTGCTAGTGAGGTGCATTGAGGTCAATATCTAACTATTTGGCACTTTTATTTTTCATAAAAATTTTTTTTCTTAATTTTGTGTTTTAAGGTCTCCTACAAATGCTATTTTTTGAGAAAAATTTCTCGACCAATCATACGTACCTACTGTTCTCTTAGCAGTCCAAATATAAAAATATACGAATACGAATTTAGTCCTATTTTGCTGAGGAAATAGACAATTCGACCTTTAATAAAAAGAGAGAGAAAATGCACGTCTCGTGCCCGTTGGCCCATCTAATCGACACGTTCGTTTACGTTTTTTCGCGCCAACGAGCGAGTAAATTAATCGTCGTCGACGACCAAGATGAGGACCAGCAGCGACGATGCTGAGTATCTTATAGTATACCTATAGTAGCAGCGATGATGATGATGGGGCAATGGCGCAAGCACAACTTCGCAATGTATAGAGTAAAAAGACGCGCGACGGTGGCGCCACGCCGCGAAATTCGTTCGTAGCCGGTGTTGTTGGGGAAATTCTGTCGACTCGGTGTATGTACTCGTAGTTTACGGTGCTCGTGTGGCTCGAATCGTCGTCCTACTCTTCGGTAAGCCCAACCGACAAACCGACCGGTGAGAATTTCCCTCCGACGTGCGAACGAACGTCGTCTTCGAGAGCGACAACGTCGGTGAAAAATCGTCGTGGTTCGTGGTCGATTTTGGCCGCCGTGTGTGAAAAATGCGGATGTGGTGTTTTTTTTCGGTATAATTTAAAAAAAAAAAAAAAACCAAAACCTCACCGATTCTTGGTTGCCTTCGAGTGTGATTTGATTCGATTCGATTCGCGCCAAAATATACGAGTAAAAGGTGTTGCTTCTCTCGCGTGTTGTAACGTGTGCCTGTTGTGCTGTGTGGTTGTTTTCATTTCGCGAAAATACGTATACTACGGGTACATATAAACGTGAGTAATTTATAAGCAGGGTGAATAATGTCGCGTGATTTTCTCGTATTTATTTATTAGCTGTTGTATCGTTTGTTTTTCTATTTTCGTTTTTTCTCCTTCGCCCGGTTCTGTTCTGTTTATTTATTTATTAGAGTTTTTTTTTTTCACTCTCGATGAGGAGGGGAAATGAAATTACTACGCGGAGTAACGCTGTAGCAGCAGCAGCAGCAGGTTGCAGTGAGTGAAAAAAAGGACGTCAGGATATGGGGACGGGGGAGGAGGGTTAAACGGTGTAAAATGCTTACCAGGCCTTGGCTAAAGGGTCGAGTGTGTGACTATGTATTTATATGAGGCACGAAAGTCAAGATCAACGAGCACCTCGTCGTCGTACTCCTCCTCTCTTTAAAAATTACGGCTAATCTGACCGACTGTGTTTATGTAGAGGACGCACGTGATCGTATACGTACCTATTTCTAGGTACTTATTCGATTCGTGTAACAGGTACATGTTCCTAACTGGTGCTTTGTTTTTTTTTGCTCTTTTCTTTTCATTTAGTGCATTTTTAATGAGTTTTCACGCTGCGACTGTTAGAATTTTCCTCGTCTGCATCTGCGCCCCCTGCTTGTACTCTTTTGTACCCTTGAAAGTAGTTTTCGAAGGTGGAGAATTTCTTCTACAAATTATTTTTCTCATTTTTTGGCCAAAAAAACGTCGAGTCGAAATGTTTACCTATATATATTCTCTACGTGGTAGGTAATTTTAATTACGCATTGGTCAGCGAAAAAAAAATAATAATTGGAAGATGTTCCGCTTTGAAGAAACTGTACGTACATAGAGAAGATGCGACGTTTTTTCAAAAATACGAGTAATATGATTTTGATTTGTTGCGAGGTCGTCGTTGTTGTTGTTGTGATTTATCTAGTATACGTGTGTTTTTTTGTTTGTTTTCATTTTTTGTACATAAATTGCGTTTCGCATTATGTGGGTGAAGAAATATACATTGCATACATAAAAAGAAAGAGAGAGATAGGAAGGAAGAGAAAAAAAAATGAAAATAAACAAAAATCTGAACTCGATTACCTACACATATCGATTGAAATAAAAAACGAGTGTGAATTTTTTCTCAATTTTTATTCGAGCCAATTACGAGGTTGGGAAATCGATTACCGATTACTGAAATTACCTGCCTGGTTTATAGGGGACAAGTTTTTTTTTTAAACCGTGGATATATTTAAAATGACGTGTCGGTAGGTTTTTTTTTGGCTTTTCGAATCAACAAAGAAGCTGGAAATGCAAGTTTAACGAACGTGGTTCGACTAGGTACATACATACATACTAGAAGTAATAAAAAATTTTAATCGGTGGTAATTTTTACAATTCACGAGTTTTTAGTTTATTCGAAATTCGCGATGTTGATTTTGCTGGTTTTGAGGTGTTTCGAATGTGTTGAAGTGATGAAGTGAGGCAGGTGAGGGAGGTTGTCGATTTTTAAGGATTGGAAATGAAAATCACATTTCCGGATTATTTGTATTTTTGGTATTTTTTTCTCGCCGATAATTTTTGGCAACATTGGCATTGTTTTGATTTGAAATATGTGAGAATTTTTTTATAATTTCAAGAGTTTTTTTTTTTTTTTGAAAAATTTAAATGTTATTTGTAGTTTACGTTGTAAAAATCGAAATATTTTGAAACTTTGAGGGCGGGGAGGAAGGAAGAGAGAAGTAGATAGAATAATTTGAAAAAAGGAGCTTTCTTGGCTGGCAGTGTTCGAATTTTTTGTTTTGTTTTTTGAAATCTATTTTAAATTAATTGAGTGATTTGATTCCCTTGCCCCTCCTTCCCTCTTCCATCCTCCTCTCGCTTCAATTTCATTGGTTTTGAAGGCTTTTAATGAATAGCGCTTGGCTTGAAAATTCCATCAAAACTTGGTCTTTTTTTTGAACAAATTTTTTTAAAGAAATTTGTCAGCAAAATTTCTAGTTTTTTTTTCAATTTTGTCTATTTTTTTGGAATATTTACTTATTGAATTGTTTGCGATAAATGAGGCAGGTTCCAAAAATTATCGAATCAAGATGGCGTATAAAATAATGTCTATTCATTCTGTTTTTTGAAAAATAGTTGTTATTAATTTTCGTAGTTTGAGCTGCATTTTAATTTGATTTTTCAAGATGAGGATATGTTGAGCATATTTTTAATTTTTGATATTATCATAGCAAAGAAGAGTGAAGGGGGAGGGGGTGCAAGTTCACAAATAACTAAATTCTTTCCAAAAACTGTGACAAAAAAAATCACGTTCTTTATTTTGATTTTGGAAACCCTTCTCCTCTCTCCTCTTCCTCATTTTCATTTCTTTCTCCTAACTCCTTCGTTCTCTCTTGTCAATCATCTATATTTGTCTCTTGAAAAAGTTTTTTTTTTTTTTTCAAAAAAGGGTCTCGTTTTTGTCAAAATTTCTAGAAATTCTTGCATTGTGTTTTTGCCATAATCTTTAAAAAAAAACAGTTTTTTGGAATAATTTTTCGAAAAAAATCTTGTTTCGTCATAATTTTCAAAAATCTTGTTCTGGCTCAAATTTTCGAAGAGGAGACCTTTTTTTTGCAAAAAGTACGAAAAAAGTCCTTTTTCCACAATTTTTAGAAAGTCCTGTATCTGTCGCAATTTTCAAGGAAAGATCTTGTTTTTCGCTATAATTACCAGTATACGTTCAGTTTTCTGCGAATATGGTCAAAAAGTTCTGCTTTTTTTCAAAATTGCCTCGAAGGGTTTTTTCTGTTTACCAAAATTTTCCAAAAAGTGTCCTAGGTATTTTCAATCCAGAAAGACTCAAATTTGTTGCCAAATGAGTTCTATTTCGTGTCAAAAATTCAAGAAAGGTGTTGATTTTTTAATTTTTTTCCATCAAACTTGAAAAATTTTCATTAATTTTTTTCATTCCAGTGTTCTTGTTCGGACTAAAAAACCTTCAACTTGCAAAAATTATGTTTTTGAATCTCCCCCCTCTCGTTTTGAATGAATTATGAATTGGAAAAATACTACGATCCCAATGGCGAATATAAAGAAATGAGAAAATTTTGGAATTTTCGAAGCATCCAGTATTTTGTTAAAAGACCCCATCCCACTTATTTTTAAAATCTCTCCTGTCTCTATTTTCTCGTAATATTTACTCAGTTTTTCATATTTTAATAAAATTTTCCACGATTTCTTTTTACATTATTTTTGAAGTGTAAGTATTTTTTCGATTAAAAAAATTCGTATCTAAATTCACGAGTAGCGATAAGCCCAGTTCCCCCTCCCCCTTTTCTCTTCTCCATACAAATGTTAAATATTTCTAGGCAGGTATGTTATTGAAATCTGAATCTGACAATCTGGAGCCAAAATCTGTGCAGTAAAAAATATGGAAACTTCCTGCTTCAATATAGAGACTCGAAACAACCGCTATTTTTCCCTCTCGCCTTTTCTTTTCTTTCAATACAAAAAAAAAAAAAAGGAAAAAATCTGCCAGCTTTAAGAACTTGCTCTCCTCCAAGAATTTCCGACTAGATTTACCCCTGTATACTCTTGCCTCTTCGGAAGATGCGAGATTTTACCTGGAACGTTTTCGTTGGGAAAATAAAGACTCGGTAAGGTTGGTAAAAAAATTTCCATAAGGACGAAGATGAAAATAATTATCGAATACGCGAACTTCATCTTTTCAATGCACACTCGCAACCTTCATAATCGATAAATACGACCGCTGTTTTTTTTTCTTTCAACTTTCATCCACGTTGCCGTCTTCGACACCTCCTCTTATACCATCATCTTCGTCCAATTGTTCTTGGCGAAGTTCTTTCGTGTTGTACCTACCTATATACTTCGACTACCTATTAATTTTCTTCTTCTCGTGCATTAGACGATTAAAGGAGGGCGAAAGAAATTGAAAAAAGGGCACCGTTCATTTTTTTGTCGACGATCCCTGCCCTTGTCACTTTGCCTTTGTTGTTTGTTACCGTTTGGCGATAATTGTTTCATTTTTTTCTGATTGTTGCAACGTCGTTTTACGACTGTACGTCGACTGCGATGTCAACAAATTGGACGAAACAGAATAATCTACTCGTAATACTCGACGAATGGAAACTGGAAAGGTGCTTTGATCCTAGAGTATGAAGAGTAAACGAGCAGGCGTCGAAGCGAGAGAAATACTCGAGCGTGCCAATTTAACGTCTTAATCTGCTACAGGTAGGTATTTTAGGCAGGTAAGCTCGAGTCTGCGTTTGTTGAGTACCTATAAGATGTGTGTGTAGCACGAAGTTGACTTTTCGCAGGGTATAAGGTTAGGGGTAAGGTACACGCAAAATACACACCAGTCGTCGTCGGTCGACTAAACGCAGGCAAAGAGTATTAAGGGTATTAAGGCAGTCGTTCGTTCGACGAGTGATTTGGGACGAGGGAGGGGGAGGGGAGTTCAAAGTACAGGTTCATATAGCGAATAGGTGAAAGGAGGTAGAGAGATGTTGAAATCGGCTAATAGTTAAAAGCAGCTTATATCTTACTATACGCTGGAGAAAGGTATCCTTTGGGCGCCTTTTGTGCGACAACGAAGACAATAGAGGGATTGAGTATAGGGAACTTGGCAAAGCACGGTGTCCCCTGTCTATACCTTTACCTACTGTGTACGTTTGAGTAGAGCTAAAGCAGAGAGAGAAAGAGGGAGCAGGGTGGCAGATGAGATATCTATGCAGAGAGAAGAGTGAGAGAGCAAACCCAAGTCACACTAGCTCGTAAATAGAAGCGATTTAATTAAAACCAGCTCGCGAACAACTTTCGGTAACGTTGTTGTATAGATAAGTACACAGGTGGCGAATGAAATTTTCAAATTCGACGAGAGAGAAAGATGATCGTAGGTGTGAGGTGAGATGGTCCCGAATGACAGAGAAAGAGAGAGGAGTGAAGGTGCAGGAGTAGCGTAGAGAATAGACTTATAGTGTTTCTGTGTACGCGTAATTTCGTTATAATTCGAACTCGTTACTTCGGCGTGTTTCTATCTCGCTTTCTGGAGTTCTTTTGCGAAGTGTATAGGGTGAAGAGAGAAGGGAGAAGTAGGGGTGCATTTTTCGATCTTTTATAGTTTTCATGGCAGATTTACTCGTGGTTAGTACCTCTACCTACGTTTATGTACATATATCAACGTGTAGTTTGGAACGTGACGAGTAGAAATATTTTTTGCGTGATTTTTCTTTCTGTCTGCTCAACGAATGACGTTATGTGTGAAAGTAAAGGTTTTCGAGTTTTGACTTTTGGTTCGATTTGTGGAGGTGGAATTTCGTTCAACTTTGAAAATCGAATGGATGTGTACGAGAAAGGAAAGAATACATATTAGATTAGTGGGTTGAGTTTTTTAAATTTTGCTTAAAGTATCTGAGAAAAAACAAATCACGTTTCAACCGTATGAAAATTTCATGCTTTGCAATTTTTTTCTGTTTTTTTGGTGCAACCCTTGATTTTCTAATGAAAATATATTTCTTGTGATAAAGAAACTGAAGGAAAAAAAATTATGATTTTCATGTTAGTCGTCGATTTAAGAAATTTTATTTTATTTTTTTTCTTGCTGAAAATATCTCAGAAATAAAATTTTATTTAAAAAATTGTTTTTCTCCTAGGACTCTCCATTTTCCCAAAAAATTGTCTATTTAGGTTGAAAAAGTCGAGATTTTTCTTCATTACGTTTTCTCAAAAAATCAACTTTTCAGCAAAACCAGAAATTTTGCAAAAAATAAAATTGAAAAAAAAAAATAATGAACAAAATTGTGAAAATTGCAGGGAACGAAAAATTTAAATTTGTAAAAGAGATGGGTGTGAGGGGGGGGTTCAAATTTTAAAAAAGTCAATATTTTCAACTCATTAAAAAAAAAAAAATTCTCATCTCGCATCATTTTGGATTTTGTTTTTCAAAATGGGCGTGTACACCTAGTTTGTCAGGGTAGGAGAGCGAAATTTGAAAAATGAGGAGATTTGAATTCATTACTCTTGTGTAAAATTGTATTTTTGTGGTTTTTTTTCGACCAAAAATTAAGGGACTCGCAGAAAAGGAGGAGGTAGAAGAAGTCGAAGCAAAAAATCGGATCGTGTGTTTCAACGTTTAAAAAAAGAACTTTTGTCTCGTCTCATTTTCAATTTTTTTTTTCAAAATTGGTAGTGTTGGGGTTGGAAAGTGGAACTTGAAAAATAATTATGGGAGGTTGAAATCGAAATTCTTGCGAAGTTTTGAATTATTTGGGTTTTTTTCACATTTGAGATAAGGAGGATTCAGAGTGATGGGGTTCCTAAAATGTGACAGAAATATGTATGTACGAGTATTTTTTTTTGGCCAAGTTTAGGGATCACTTGAGAAGAGGAAGAGGGGAAGTTGACTTGAAAAAATGAAACAATTCTTTCAGCTTATACAAAAAAAGAAACTGTCTCGTGTCATTTGGAATTTTTTTTAAATCAAAATTTTTAAAAATTAGGTACACGTGAAAAAATCATTTTTGATTTTTTCGAATTTGAGAAAAAGAGCCATGCAAAAGTAAGGAAAGATGAAATTTTAAAAATTACTCAGAATTTGAATTTAGATGCCCCTAAAATAAGATAAAAGATAGGTCTGCCACACAAAGTGTCTCGGAACCCACGAAGGAGGAGAGGAGGAGGGAGTCAAATTGATAAAATGAGTCAATGTTATACAGCTTACGAAGAATATGACTTTTTAGGGCGCCATTTTTGATTTTTTTTTAAATTGGTAGCTCGCAGAAAATATTTAATTATGGCAGAATTTGAAAATTTGAGTATTTTTTTCTTGTTGTTGGTTGGGGCTGAGTTTTGAAACTCGGATGGGGGAGGGGTAGAATTGGAAAAATTTCAACCGAGTTATTTTCATCCTCTTGAATTTTTATGAAAATGGCAAACCCCCCTGACTCTTTACCCCTCTCTGCTTGTTTATAAAAAATATCAAAAAATTGTGTTTTTTACGTGTTTTAGGTTCGAAAACATTTTTGCTAATTTAAAAGTGGAATTTCTCATTGAAGAGCCCCAAATTTGAAATTGAAAAATTTCATGAAAATGAATGAAAAATCAGGGTGTCTAACGGTCTTGAAAGTCATGAAAAAGTCACGAGTTTTGCTCGAAACACACTTGAAAATTTTTAAAAATCCGATAAAATGAAAACAAAATCAAAAAATGAAAAATTTGTTTAAAAAATTAGAAAAATGATAATACAGAAATACCTGCTTGCCTGCGAATTAAAAAAAAATTCCTCGTAGCTTCTAGTTATTTAAATTTTAATTTTTTTGGTGGTTGTGGAGGGGGTGGGGGATATTTTATGCGGTAAAAATGTGGAAAATAAGTCATGAAAAAGTAATGGTTTTTTTTTGTCTGGGAGTTTTGTTAAGACACTCTGAAAATGAAATTTTGATGAAGTGAAAATTTTTTTTTGCAAGGTCAAGATTCCAAATTTGGGCACTTTTGATGAAACCTCTAAAAGTGGATACAAAATTGGCCCCCTTTTTCTCCTTCCTGAAAATGCTGGACTAAGCAGAGGATTACGATTATTCCCCGAGAACTCTAAAGACACCAAATTTTGGAAAATGTTGTTGAGCTTGAACTGGATTGAAAATTCCTGAGTTGGAAGTTGACGAGCTGAGATGAAATGACCCTAAAGGAGGTATCTTTCTAAAGCTTTTTTCGCAGATTTTTCAATATTTCGACTTTGATATTGGAGATGGGCAAAAAATGTGTTGGAGCTAGGAACTTTGCTATCCTTCTACTTCTCTGTATTATGCACAGCCTGATTTCCAAATTTGAACGACTTTTCCCCGCCTTTATACAGCATATCGAATCGATACAAAAACGTTTTTAAAATCCACCCAACCTGCTTCAACGAGGCCCACGTGAGAATTTTTTCATTCGTTGCATTCCAAACTTCACGTGTCGTTCATCGCCTCGTGTCAATCTTCAAATAACACCTAGGGCAGCATATTAAGCGAGTAGTAGGTGTACCTGACCGCGTGAATATTCGCACAAGAGAAAATCTGCATGACTCTGTTGCTACTACTGCTGCTGCTGCTATTCGTGGTTTTCACGTTGCGGGTAGATTTTCGCGTGCTTGTTGAAAAACCACCTCCCTGCATCGTCTCCCTCTCGTATGGTACATGGCACGTATTATGGATATTTTTTACGCGAAAAAAAAATAACAAATGTGACAGAGAAGGGGGTGAACAGAGGGTTAAAGATTGATTCTTTCACCTGCACATGGCAAATTCGTTCGTGTATTCGTTGTTTCGTCGTTCGTCGGTTTTTCGACGGAAGGCAAGGCACAGCCTGAAGAAAATTCACGCGTCTATTAAATTAATCAAGTCGGCAAGGCGAGGTGAGGCCGAGGCAACGTAAGACGCTTCCCACCCCCAAGCCCAACGAACGCACCGACTCGAAATTGGGGCAATGGAGCAACCGCGAGAGAAAAAAATGCTTCGTATGTGTATCGTATGTATACTTACTGACTGTGCAGCGAAGAGAACATGGTAAACTTGATGAGAAGCACCTTTTTCAATTTTCGACGGATGAGGAAGATGCTGAACGGCAAAGAGAAGTGAGGCCAAAGAGGAGGGGGGGAGGGAAATATGTCGTCTTATATTAACGTATTTTTACGTCCAAGGTCATACGTCGTCGTCGTTGAGATGCCGCGTGGAATGAGATTTTGCGAAATAAATACGTCGGTAATTACGTTTAAAGTAGCGTTTTCGTAACAACGTAAGGTAAGCTAACAGAACAGTAAGGTAACGCCGAAGAGATACCTCGGAAAGGGGGTAGCGATGAAGCAGGGCGGAGGGAGGGGGAGGGAGAGAGAGTTAACGGCGGGCAAAATACGATATAGAGTTTGAAAATATGATTAGCGACGACGACGCCAGGTGATCGGGGGTGGGATAATTTATCGTTAATTTTCTTGCTTCGGTTAAGAAGCAAACGAAGGAGAAAAAGTATCAGAGAGCAAGAGAAGAAGGGCTCAAGAACGAGAGCTGCAGAGTGAGTGAGTGAGAGAGAGAGACAGAAAGATTATTAAATAACGAATTAAATTTTCTAGAAGACGTAAAAATGGGCCCGTAGAGAAACCTTAGAGCACAACGAGGCGACGCGACGCGGTTACCCGTTCGTTTTTTCCTTTAAAGAGAATAGAATGGAGAAGCAAAGGAGGGACAGGGGGATGGTGGAGGGTATGGCCACAGTTGCGTTGGCCGAGTAGCTGGCTGGAAATGTACCTACGTAAGTAATCGTATCGCGTAAGGATAAGGATTCGTTGGCAAAAAAGAAGCACGAGCCATGGTGGCGGGTAAATCGCGTAAGATTTATCGAAGAAGAGAAAAATTAATAATTTTTTTCTCGTGTAAGATTTTTTTTCCTCCACCGCATTGTTCCGTGCATAAAACACGACCGACTACGCGATGCCGAAGAAATATTACTCGGCGCGTAGGAGGAGGCGTCTCGAGATGTCCGTGAAGGGTTGTTTGCCTGTGCTACGATGTTGTTACGCTGAAGCCGAGCCGCCGTTGAATGAAAAAAAAATATGAACCTGTCTGTCTCGCGTTTTTTCTCTTCTTTTTCGTGTATTTTAATTCGCTCGGCCGCGAAATAATATCGCAATTTGGATGCGAATAACCTAGTCGCGGGGCAGCGAAGAGAGAGGCGAAAGAAGCGTGAAAAATTGACACTGACACGGTACCAGGAAATATACCTCGTACGTATACGTATGAGGCGAGGAGTTGTTTGTGTGTGTAATTTAAATGCGTATTCGTCTCTGTTGTCGATGACGATGGCGTCGACGCGGATTTGAAAATTAACTGTGAAATGAGTGCTGGAGAAATGTAGATGGGAAGTTATATGAGGGGAGAGGGGGTTGGAGGGATTGTGCAGGGTTATTTCAGTTCATTTTTTCTGTATTTCGAGTCGTAAAATGAGCGAAGTATCGAGTTTTTGACCCCATGTTCATTTTTCCCCCTTCCATGATGAGACTAAATGAATCTAAAATTCGAATTTAGTTGCTTTGTAAGTCATTTAATCAACATGATGATCTATTTTTACTCCCTCCTTTCAACTCACCAAAACTCGAATTAGACTTCAAATTCGGATAAGCCAAAAGGCCACAAACTTGATTTAGGTGGGGGTGATTTTTTTCATCATAAACCCACGTTCATCTGATTCCCATCATAATGAGCCAAAATCGACCTTTGACTCAAATTCAACCATTTTCAGAACCAAAACGATTGAATAGAAGTCGATTTATTCTTAATGATTTCACCCCCTCTCCCATTTCTGTATTCACTGGAATATGAAATTAACGTAGTAGTCAAATTTCACACCCTTAGGAACCGTTGAATCGATGCTCAAGATGACTTTTTTCCATCGTCAATTTTTTTTCATCCCATTCATTTAAACGCTTTCAACAGCCATGAAATTGACACTCATGTTGATTATTCATCACAGATTCATTTTCACCCCTCCCTCTGCTCTTTCAGCGCACAAAATTACCATCGAACACTTCCGAAGAGGCGTAGAATTTCTTTATTTGATTTCTCATCAACTCGCCAAAACATAAAATGGACCTCAAATTTGAATTTACCCTTCTTAAAATCCATTAAATCGACCTTCATGTCGATATTTAACGTGGATTCGTTTTACCCCTCTCCCTTCCGGGCCTCCTTCTCTTCTGCAGCTGATCAGAATACGAAATTGGCATTGAATTTGATTTGACTTTTACCCCATTCCCCTCTCCCTCTTGGAAACTCCCCAAATATTTACTTTTTTCCCTTCATAAAAAAGTGAAATTGATCTCTGATTCAAATCCATTCTCCTTTTAAATGAAAAACTTGATATATTAGTCGATTTTGTATTTACAGTACTCCTGTTTTACTTCTTCTTCCTTTGCTCGTTGAAATTCTAAATGAACTTGGAATTCGAATTTGACTTCACAGAATCATAAATTCGACCTGTATGACGATTTTTTCCCATCATTAACCTATTTTCACCCCTTTCTCCTCACAATTGATCGAAATGAACCTCGAATTCGAATTCTGCGTCTTGGAAAACCATGAAATCGATATGCATATCGATTTTTTATCATAGATCAATTTTACTCCCCCTTCTCCCCCCTCCTCCATTTTTTTATCAGTTGAGAATAATTTTTCGGTTCAAAGTTGGCTTTTGGCTCAATATTCCAAATATGTATTTTCACGTCATTATGTATTAAGATTGTACGCGTTTTATATTATGATTTCTTGTATGGTTACATTTTAACCCCTCCACTTGACCCCTCAACCCCCTCAATCGGTTTTTTGTATGTCACTTTTTTTCTTATTGAAGCAAGCACAAATGAAAATTGATATTATTCTTGTTGTCAGTTGTTGCGAGTTCATTTTGATCAATTCCATATTGCGTACATCCTCCCACCCCTTATCACCCCTCGTCAACCCCCTCCCTACTTCAAAACTCTCACATTCTCAGCCATGATGTGAATCTTGCCCATATTCTGCATAGATACAGATGATTCAATTATTATATTTCGTTCACCTCACCCTATTCTTCATTTAACCTTGACCCAACTAACACCCCCCCCCCCCCCCTCCATTCACCCTGGACCCTCCTTACCAATGAAACGTGTCTGAAATGTCTAAAAATGGGGGGAAGAGGCTGATTAGGGAGTGAATGAGAAAAAACGCCAGGTTCTATGCTATCCCTGAAGTCGGCTGTGAATATGGTGGGGGGAGGGGGTGAATTTCGAAAAATTGATAAAAAGTCGTCATGCATATCGATTTCATGATTTTCGACGATGCCGAATTCGAATCCGGTGGTGTTTTTTCGATATAAGACGCAGAAATGTGGATTTTCATCTGGTGTAGATTAAAATGGTGAGAAAATTCGACACCTTTCTCTGAAAATGAATACAATCGACGGTTATCTAGGTTACGTAATTAAACATTATCGAATAAATGAAACCTTCTCGCGTATCATTCTCTAAATCACTCGTAAATCTTCTCTTCGAAGTACCAAAATAAGGAAAAAGGCGATGGGAGGGTGGAGGGGAGATTTAGTTTCGAAAATGTCAAAAAGACTCGGCAGCATGTGGCGTCGTCGTTCGCCGTTGCTTTTCGTGTCGAGTATCGAGGTCGACTATAGGGTTAGTGTGGTATGGTAGATAATTTTGGGAAAGCTCAGCAAGCACTCGTACAGCATCCGACTTGAGAGAAGATATACGATATTATATAAGATGGCGATGGCGCCACACGCAGCACCGCACAGTGAGACGCGCCAGAACGGATAGGTCGAAGATTAACACACAGAAAGATCAGGGTGGAAGAAGAAGAAGAAGAGGAGGAGAAGAGAACGAACGGAAAGACAAAAGGAGAAAATGCCAAAAAGAGGTATATAAAGGTGTCGAGCGACGACGTGAAAGACGATTATTTAAACCAGCCGAAGAACCAAAGACCTTTACTCCCATTACGTTGCGTCAAAAGTGGTAGCGGTAGCGAAGATTAACGGTCTTGTGAAAGGTAAATCGCACTGTAGGTGCTTTTCAAAAGGCATTCGCCTTTTCCCGACAACGGCTCGACGACGCAATGAGAAAGATGTACATACATAGATGTGTGCGAGAAGCTACGAAGCTACTACGAGGTGGACTAATAAATAATTGTAGCAGCGTGCTGCTGGAGTATACGATTTCAGCTGACGACGGTTCGTTGGGATGAAATTTTTTCAAGGTCAGGATGGTGTCTGGCGAAATACGAAAATTATTATCGCTGTGTATATGAATGAGCGAGCGAGATGGAGAGAAAGATCGAACGAACGTATGTAGATAGTAATTTTAATTACAACTTGGAAGAAGATGGCGACTACGACGACTACGAGTGCGACTTGTGTTCGCGTATCCTAAACGGGCGAAGAAGTAAGAAGAGAGTGGACGTGTTTGTTTATTTATGGATAAAAACACGACTCGGCAAAAACGTTGTTTCGCGAGCTGAACCGCATGCATACGACGAGCGAGCGATGTACATATTACTTCACCTCGCCGTGTATTATTATTACTACGATATGGAAAACTTAAACTGTCCAGAATATGCCAAAACTCGATGAATTTATTATGGTAATTAGTTCGCGTCGTACGTATACCTTTTTCGCCTACTACCTACGTTGGTTGATGTGCGTATATCGTATGCTTCTTGACCCGGGCACGTCGAGTCGCGCGACCGAATAAGGTGTAATTAAATAATTTAAATTCTTGGTCGAAGAATCGACGAAATTTTTTGCCCGCTTGTTCGGAGAGTTGTCGAAATAATTCATCGTCGCCGTCGCGTTGTTTATACTTTCACATCGTGTGTGTATATTTTTGTTTGCGTAAAGTCTGCCTCCGTCTGCCTGCCTGTGTGTGCGTACGAAATACGAATGAAAACATTCCCCATTGGAGTTCTCAAGCAGACGAGGAGGAGGGGGGGGGTCGATGGGTTTATGAATTTTATAGGCATCGCAGACAGACGGCAGCTTTTTCGCGTCGAATTGGGATGGCCTTCTTCGAGGAGAACATAACGTGAATAACTTAGTATGTAGTATGCCGACCTATATACGATCTATCGAAAATTAAGCCCACAGATGGAACCGAAGCTGAGCCAGCGGAAAAAAGCTCTCAACCAAATTGGTAAAATTTGGGCATATATTTACCCTACTTCTCTCCGATGGGTATAGTAGTACTGCAAAAGCTACGGTCGGGTCGGTCGGTCCGGATAATAAAATTATAAACTTTCGATCAAACTGAGCCGACGACGAAGTGAAGGGAGTAAATGCGGACGCGGACGCGGGCGAAAGAAAAACAATAAAAAGGATTATTTGAAAAACCGTAGTATAGCGTATAATAAAGTACATATAGCCGGTTATTTGCTTTTGTGCGTAATAATGTGTTTGCCCCGTGTAAATACACATACGAAATGAAGAGAAAGAGTGGCACTGGGGGGAGTCTGTATAGTACGGTAAAACGACCATGACGTCCAGCGTAGGAAGCGGGAGCAGTGAGTGGGAAAATTAGCCAAGTATCGTCCAACTAGCTGAGCCGATGGAAAGCTCACACCTGTGTGAGTATTTATTTGTGTTGGTGTCTGTTCGTAAAATTTTGTATCGAAGTTTCATCGGTTTAATTTAGCTCTTCTCGTGCAGCGGGGAAAAAAGTTATACTCTGGGTGTACGTGTACGTGCATTGTGAGGGAGACGACGAGCGGGGTGTTTTTCGATTTTTAGGACTTTACGGTATACAAGGTGTCCCATATTTTGGATTTGTGCATGGCCGGAACTGAGTATGGGAAGAAATACCTGTTTTGAAGAGACTACTGTGAGGTTTAGGGAGCTCGTATCGAAAAATGAAGTTGAAATTCGAAATCAGCGCATCTAAAAACCTAACAAACCATAGGTCACTCGACTTTTTGAATTTTCTGAAATTTTTTGGAGCTTATTGAGGGGCTTGTGGAGCTCGTATCGAAAAATGAGGTCGAAATTCGAAATCAGCACTTCTGAAAACCCAACAAACCATAGGTCACTCGAATTTTTCAATTTTTTTGAAAGTTGGGGGCTTGGGGGCTCATTGAGTGGCCTAGGGAGCTTGTATCGAAAAATGAGTGTGAAATTTGGAATCAGCACCTTTGAAACCCTAACAAACCATATGTCACATGGATTTTTCAATTTTTTTCAAAATTGGGGCGCTTATGGTGGCTATGGTGAGGTTAGGGGGGTCCGTACCTAAAAATGAAGTCAAAATTCAAAATCAGTACTATCGAAAACATTACAAACGATAGGTCACATGATTTCCAATGTTTTTTCAAAATTTGACCATGTGACAAGAGGGGGGGGGGGTCATAAATTTCCCCGAAATTCAAAGTAACGAAATATGCCATGTGACATATCGTTTGTTTGGGTTTTCAGGACGTTGAGTCCGAATTTCAACTGCACTTTCTGATTGGACCCTTCCTATCCATTCCACGGACACTCTAATATTGAAATTTTCGGAGGGAAAGAGACATTCTGTGTGAAAATGTTTTTTCCGGTCTTTGGCGACCCTAAGTTCAAATTTCACGTAATTTTATCACACTTTTTTTCATAATTTGACCAAAATTAAGAAGGGGCACTCATGTGTCAGATTGAAATTTGAAACCCAAAATGCAATATGAGGGTAAGAAATCCGGTCTCTGTAAAGTTCTCAGGTTTTCTCTGTGGTTATACTCAAATCCAAAATACTCGATCGACGACTGGCATTTCGTGGGACATCCTGTATAATAAACAATGTATACGGTTTTTCATCTAGATAAGTGTAGTAGAGGATACAGTGGCGGTGGTTTAACGAAGGACGTCCAGATTTTTCTCGGTGCTACAGGACGTAGGTGGCCGACTATTCGGTTATACATACTACATACTCGTACGAGTAGATAAACTATTCGCATTCGCGTACATACATATATCGTTGTTGTGCTGGTTTTTCGTGCTATACTCTCATGTGCGAGTTGACGCTGGCGGCGACGGCGGCTATGGCTGCGGCGTCGGCGTCCGAGAATTCGAGATGATTTACGAGACTTTATACTGCCAATACACGACGACCAGTGAGCATCCACCGCATTAAGTTTCGATTCGATTATCGATATGCTTCGCGATAAACATAAAAACGTGGCGGTTGTCGAGCCGGCGCCCGATAATACGAAGAAAAGCGATAAGAAATCGCACCATCATCATCATCATCATCATCACAATTACGACAGCATATTCGCACACTGCACCGGCAGCGTCAAGTTCACCAGAGAGTGCGCTGTCTCGGTCACGTCTCCGGCCAAAGAGAAAGATTCGCATCATAAGAAATCGTCGAAAAATGGCGGAGTCGGATCGAATATATTTAAGAAATGCGACAAAAATCAACTACTGAAACCGAACTCGGTATTCGACGCCGATCGCCGGAGTAGTTTTTCCGATTACACGACCGAGCAACGTAGAGCCAGCTACGATCGATCCAGTTGTAATTGCTCGATGACGTCGTTAGGTGGGCCCGAAAGAAGGGCTAGTTACGATGTGTCGTACGGGGCCTCTTCGGGTAACGTGAAGACAGCCTCGAATTGTAATCTGCATCCGAACGAGGAGTACAAGCCGGAGAGACGAGGAAGTCTGGTGCAGAGGTAATGTTTTTTTTGAATGATTTTTGTGGTTGCTAGATTAGGTAGATAGAAATATCTACGTGTATATTTGGGTGGATCGTGAAAAAATTTTTTAGAGAGTTTGTGACCAAATTCCGCGGAAACTTTCGCTTTGAGTTGAATATTTTGAAACCGGGTGGTGCCAATTTTTTGGCAATTGTTGCAAATTTCAAAATTTTGAGAAAAACAGCCGACTTTCGGTGGATTTGTTCGAAACTGCCAAGTGTTGTTGTTGTTGTTGTTGTTATTATTGGGGAATTTTGTGAATTTGATTATAGTGATGGTTGCGTTGCGTCTCGTATTTTTTCCATGCTGAGAATCACTTTTGCTTCAAAGTTGATCATTTTACGTCGAAATTAAATTTCTTATGCCTTCACTATTTTATACCAAAATTATTCATTTTGCATCGAAATTCACAACTGTATGTCAAAATTGCTTCTGTATATGCTTGAAATGTTGTTTCTGTGAAAGTTGTTGATTATTCTGTGCTAAAAATTCAACCATGTTGTGCCAAAGTTGAGTATTTCGTGCCTGAACTGACAACAGACTAATTTTATCTCAATAAATTGATCATTTATTAGGTCAAAAAATTTAATCTTTCAATGTCTATTTACGCCTACACTGATTGTTCTAAGGAAAAAATTGACCATTTTATGCAAAAATTGTACATTTGATGCCAGAATCAAAGATTTTACTTCTAAGATTTTATGCCAAGAATGAATTATTTATACCTAAAGTCAACATTTTTTGCCAAAATTGATTACTCTTTTATAAGGTCAAAACTTGATTGTTTTTTTTTTTTTTTTTTGCAAAATTGATTAAGTACTTTTAGCCAAAATTGATCAAGTATTTTCTATGCCAAAAATTGATTGTATTTTTTTCAAAATTGATTTTTTTCGCCGAAATTTATTATTTTTTGCAAAAAAAATTGCTTTTTTTGTGCCAAAGCCAAAATTTATTACTTTTGTTAAAATTGATTTCCCATGCCCAAACTGATCAAGTAATTTCTCGTATGTCAAAAATTTATTGTTTTTTTTTCAAAATTAATTTTTGCGCCAAAATGATTACACTAGGCAACGGCATATTTGTTTTCGGGTTGAAAATGGGCTTAATCGATAGTTTGGACCCTAAAACAAAAAACAGAGTGAGGTTTTTCAATTTGAGTTGTTTTTGTAGTCAGGAGAGATGATCAAAGTTGCGAAAATGGCCGTTCTTGCCCTATTTCACGAGTTTGTGGCGACATCAGTATTATGTTTCAAAAAAAACCAAGGTCATATTCGGATTCTACGCACTTTTTTAAGTAAACATCTTTACCGGATTTTCGATTTTCGAACATTCAAGCGTATACGGAAGATTTTTGTTTGAAACATATTTTAAAACTCGGAGCGCGCAACGCTGGCGTTACTCCACGACGTAATCGTGGCGCGGAACCGTGTTCACGCGGGCGATGCTCTCATGTAGTAAAAATCTCGTGTTTTAAACAAAAATCTTCCGTATGCGCTTGAATGTTCGAAAATCGAAAATCCGGTAAAGATGTTTACTTAAAAAAGTGCGTAGAATCCGAATATGACCTTGGTTTTTTTTGAAACATAATACTGATGTCGCCACAAACTCGTGAAATAGGGCAAAAACGGCCATTTTTGCAACTTTGATCATCTCTCCTGACCACAAAAACAACTCAAATTGAAAAATCCCACTCTGTTTTTTGTTTTAGGGTCTAAACTATCGATTAAGCCCATTTTCAACCCGAAAACAAAAAAAAAGTCAAAAATTGTTGCCTAGTGTTATTTTTTGTGCCAAAGTTAAAATTTGCCTTTCCTAAAATCAATTTTTTCAGCCAAAATTGATTATGTTGCTTGTCAAAAATTGATATTTGTCCAAAATTGATCATTTTTGCTAAAATTGATTTTTACATCCAAAATTGATCAAATATTTTCTACGTCAAAAATTGATTGGTTTTTTTTTGTGTCAAAGCCAAAATTGATTACTTTTGCTAAAATTGATTTTTTGCGCCAAAATTTATCATTTTTTGCAAAAAATTGATTTTTTTTGTGCCAAAGTCAAAAATGTACTTCTGCTAAAATTGATTTTCCAGCGAGAACTGATCAAGTACATATTTTATGTCAAAAATTTATTGTTTTTTTTTTCAAAATTGATTTTTTGCTCCAAAATTGATTATTCTTTGTGCCCCAGCTAAAATTTACTGCTTTTCCTAAATTCAATTTCTTCAGCCAAAATTGATTAACTATGTTTCATGTCAAAAATTGATTTTTGTGCCAAAATTGATTTTTTTTTGTCCCAAAGCAAAATCCAAAATTTATTGCTTTTCCTAAAATCAATTTTTTCAGCCAAAATGATTAAGTATGTTTTATGTAAAAAATTGATTTTTGTGCCAAAATTAATCAAATATTTTCTACGCAAAAAAGTGATTGTTTTTTTTTTCAAAATTGATTTTTTGTGCCAAAGCCAAAATTGATTACTTTTGTTAAAATAGATTTTCCAGTCCAGCCAAAAATTAATCAAGTATTTTCTGTCAAAAATTGATTGTTTTTTTTCAAAATTGTTTTTTTTGTGCCTAAGCCAAAATTTATTGCTTTTTCTAAAATTAATTTTTTTCAGCCAAAATTTGATTGCTCAAGGTATACTTATTTTTTATGTCAAAAATTACATGTTTTTTTTTTTAAATTGATTATTTTCCTAAAATTGATTTTTTCATCCAAAATTGATCAAGCATGTATGTCAAAAATTGATTTTTTCAGCGAAAAGTAATTAAATTTTTTAAAACTTATGTCAAAAATTGATGTTTTTATTTCAAAATTGATTACTTTTGCTACAATTGATTTTATTAAACCATCCACAAATGATGCTATTTCATTTCTGGTCGCTCTGATATGAGAATATTCACGCGTGAGTAATCTATGGATAGGTTCTAGGTAGTTCCGTTCGATTTATTTCAGCAGTACCTATGGCAGCTGTCAATAGCAGATTTTGTGATACTAATTTCATTCGATTCGGTTCGATTTTTTTCTACGTATATTTGCATTTATCCGTCTCACTCTCAGTCTACGTATACTCGTATATTTAGAATCTTCCTAAAATAGTATACCTTTTCGTAGTAACACGACAGATTCCTAAAATGGAGCAAATCGTTCGTTTCTAAATATTCGAAATGAGCAATTGTTCAAGTGTTGAGGAAATTGATCTTTGTAGCAATTTCCCGTTGGAATATTTTGGAAAAATTCTCTTCCTGCTAGTCGCTATCCTATCGTCTTGATTCTAAATTTGGGAAAGAACACACTTGTAAAGTGAAAATTGTCATCCAATCCGCGCGAAATCCACTCCTCTGTGGAATGTAATTCTCAATGAAGAGAAACGTAGTAGAAGGAGGGAAGACCATCTCGAAGCAGTAAAGAAGAGGTGGTAACGGTGCAACGTGGCTTTAAGAGTCACTTTTTCAAACTCCCATTAAGTAGGATTTGAATCTAATTTAGTGAAATACTCCGAATTGATTCTGCTCTCCTGCTGTACTAAAGTACCTACTACCTAAGACCGCAGCAGTCGCATCGAGCGAAGCTAAGTTGTTTTTAAAATCAGTTCACCGCGTCGCCGAGTTTCAAAAGTCACTCGATTCGAATCTCTTATGATAATAAAATGCAAAACGATGAAACCACCAGAAATGGATTAGAAACTTGGCTCGTTTCGTTCAACCGTTCGTTCCTTGCTCTGTGTGTGTGTTTGGAAAGCTGGCGAGCTTATCGTGACGTTGAAATTGCCTAACTCGTAATTTCCGGCACCGCGTTGGGTGCTGTTTTTACGGCGAACTGAGTATGCAACTTGTTCGACTTCTCTGCTCTGCGTAAGATGTTCACTTTGTACTGCAGAAATTTCGTTTTGCTCGATAAGGTTTCATTTCATTTTTGATTTATTGTTCTACGCATTGATACGTATACGAGTAAATCGAGCGTGTGTGTCTATCACCACCTCCCCTCCCCCCAGTTTTCTGAGAATCCATCCGTTATGTGGAAAACTCGTCTATTTCTCAAACTGTTGACTTTACGAATAAAATACTCGAACGAAAGTTATCCCCATTTACAGTTCCTGTACAACTTACCTAAAAGTTTCGTGAAAAAACTTTCAAATTCGAAATACTATACGAGCTACAAGCTACAAAATCGAGCTGATGTTTCGAAATAGTTACGAGTAGTACATTCGCTATTAGCCTATTTTTGTATGAAATGACTTAAGGTACTCGTACTTCGAGCTACACAAATCGAATCGATGCGAGAGTCGAACAAGTGTGTGAATTTTTTCACTGTCGATGAAGTGAATGGACGCGGTGACTCGGAGTTCAAGTAATATGCGTTATTGACACGTACCATAGAGCCCCAGATATGGTCAACGTTTAGTTATAGATACTTTCTTGTTAAAAGCTTATATATCTGAATGATTGATAGATAAGCAAAGAAGACAGGTTGAACTTATAAAACTGAAACTTGTCGTCGCGTATATATGAAGGATATGGATGTGAGAGATATGATTATGAGATATGTATCTGTCTGTACTTACTGTTTTTCTCTACCTGGATATATTACAAATGAGAAAACTGCCGATGACGTGTTATGTTGTAGGTAGAGATTCGTGATACACATATTTTCGATTCATATTCATGATCTAGAAAAGGTGAAAAAAAAAGAAAGGAGCGTGAATAGGAATTTGCGTGGTATTACGTTACGTCGTCGTCGGGTTGAAGATGACGTTGAAACATCCACTCTTACCTCTACGTGTACTGTAGGTATGTACAATATGAAGTCTCCTGTTGGAGCATACAATATACGTGTTATACGAGTCGAGGAAAGCTTACGAAAAAGGAAAAAAATTATAAGAGGAGGCGAAAAGACGCAGGCAAATTGTATTTAATTTCGATTCGACTTAGGAAGAGGGTAGTAGAGCAGCGAAGAAATGTCAAGAATTTAGTTATATAATATGTAGTATAGTATAGTATACAAGAAGTAAACGATATACTATACCGAGAGAAAGAGAGAGACGATTCGAGCGAAAAGCAATGAAAATCGGCCGGAAAAAAGTTTCATCGTATAAATACCCGAACGACGTGCATATTCGTATAGTGTATCGGCCGCCATCCCCATGGAAGGGTTTTTATTTTTTTTTATTTTTCGGTGGGCGCCATCCAGCGCCAACGTAGATGCTATACAGGGTTGTAAAGTAAAAGCTGGACGCGCATTTTGTCAGGCTGGTGGAAAAATATGTATTCGCGTAGGAAGGTAATTTTTTTTCGCCCGAGGGTACGGTTACGAGTATAAATGGGCTGAAAAAAGGGAATGTGTTTTTATCGGATGAGATGGTAATTTTGAGTTGAGAGATGGAGGGATGGGGGTGGTAGTGCATATTGGTAATAGTGGCTAGTCGTGTTGACTTTGTTTTTGTCATCGATGCGAATGAATATCGATTCTGCTTGGATAGTGGGAGAAGGATCAGTGTGTTGTGACATGCAAAAATTTTTGTTGACAGTGTTGTCTAAAAGTGGTTTCAAAAAATTCAAGAATACGTGTTTTTGAATTTTTAATTCTCAATTTTTTGAAGAAATGTTTCGTTCATTTCATACGTTTCTCTACCGTCTAAGGCTGTTTACCCAACGGCCAACAACCGAACCTGACATTCGCTCTGGGTTCATTTTGGCTCTTGACGAACCAGATTAAAAAAAAAAAAAAAAAACATTTTGAACCATGATGGTTTCATTTCGAATTATTATCACAGGGCCCCTTATGAAATATGAAGGTCTATGACGATAGGGTTCCAGGGAACTCGTTTCAAAAAATCAAGCCAAAATTAGGAATCTGCATCTCTGAACCCCCCTCCCCTCCCCCTAAGCACTAGTCACGCGAAATATTCAATTTTTCTCAACTGGAGAGGGGGCATTGTGAGATCCAGAGAGCTCGTATCAAAAAAGTAAGTTGAAATTTGAAACCAGCACCTCTGAAAACCTAACAAACCATAGGTCGCTCGGATTTTACAATTTTTTGACATTTTTGGGCTTATTGTACGATCTAGATAGCTCTTATCAAAAAATTAAGCTGAATTTCGAAATCAGCACCTCTGAAAACATAACAAACCATATGTCACACGGATTTTTCATTTTTTTTAAATGTGGGGTTTTATGTGGGGTTTAGGGGAGAGGGGGGCTCGTAACGAAAAAAATGAGTTGAAATTCGAAATCAGCACCTTTGAAAACCTAGCAAATCATATGTCACATGAATTTTTCATTTTTTTTTTTTTGAAATGCGAGGCTTCTTGTGGGGTTCAGGGGAGAGGGGGGATTCGTATCAAAAAAATGAGTTGAAATTCGATATCAGCACCTTTGAAAACCTAGCAAACCATAGGTCACATGAATTTTTCATTTTTTGCCTAAATGTAGGGTTTCTTGTGGTGTTTAGGGGGAGGGGGGGTCGTATCCAAAAATTGAGTTGAAATTCGAAATCAGCGCTATCGAAAACGTAACAAACGATATGTCACATGATTTTCATCGCCCCCACCAAACTTGACCAAATTTCGGGGGGAAATTTGATTTGACACACTATGGGACCAGGGGAGCAAAGTATACAATTTTGATGAAGATTCAAAATAATAAAATATGTCATGTGACATATTATTTGTTTGAGTTCTTAGTGTTCTGATTTCGAATTTGGACTTCGTTTTTCGATTAGACCCTTCCTACCCCTTCCACAGGCACCTTAATATCAACATTTTGAAGAAAAAAAATGAAAAGTCGTGTGACATATGATTTTCTTAGGTTTCGGGTGTGCTGAGTTTAAATTTGGAGTTATTTTTTCGATTACTTCCTTCTGTGTCTCAAAATCGCCTAATTTGACTGAAAGGAGTGCACGGTGTGTTGAATTTGAATTTCTCGAACATTGCAGCCCTGCTTGTCGACGATATTACACCTTGTGCTGATGTTTCTGTTCTCATAGCGATATGAAAATGATAATGGGTGATGATACTGATGATGATGTGAGGTACATAACACCATAAACGAGCCAACGTTATAGGTATCTATTTTGCTAAATTAGGTACTCTATATGTACGCGTAAGCGTAATAAAGACGCCATATTTACCGAAATAGCCAACAAGGTGGCACCGGTGATGTCCTCGCGCCGCATAATATTGTACATTTATACACATAAGTACGTACCTATACTGAACAGGCTCTCGAAAACCGTTTCTAGTGTGTACTTTACTATAGTATACAAAGTAACACTTATATAATTCGATGATTGATGAATGCTGCGTGTTTACAGCATAATATACGCGTACGATGTTTAATCTACCGATTATAACGGTAATTGACGTCTACGTTCGAGTGACAACGATGACAATGAATGATGCTACATTAATTCGCTAGGTAGCATCTCTCTACATATACGTTCATAAAATATGTCTATTGTCGACGAAAGGGTTCGCGAACTGAAAGGGATGGTGTTTGGTGTTCGTTTTCATTTTCATTGACGATTCGAATATATTATTTAGCACGTGTGTGGAGATGATGATGAAAAAGAGAGCTGCTGCGGTATCGTCTCATCATTGACAGTGTGAAAGTGCACAGTTGTATGAAGATTTTGTGGCATGCGGTGCCACGAATGAATGCCGCAGCTCACAAGATGAATATCTGCGGTTTTTCAGATCCTTCGAAAGCTGCTTGAAAAGCAACAAGTATCCTTGTTTGATGGATGGTTTCGTCGAAGATAAACGATATTTAATGAGACATTGACGAAGATAGACGCATCAAACTCGTATGGTCGAGCTTTTGGAGTGAGTTAGGTTGGGCAAAGGCTGAAGTATTGAAGCTTTGTAGTTTTACAAGATGGTGTAGGTGTGGATGAGACTGAGAGAAATACGGATAGGATTTTATTGTCACAGTAACGGTCAACTCGGTGGTGATGGTGAGAAAGTTTCGATAAGTTGGATGTGGAGATGAATTTTTCATCGGGTAGGCATAATAAGGGTAAGTGAATGACAATAAGTGGGATTGAATTGAATGAAAATTGATTGGAAATGCCGAGGCGTTGTAGTTAATGTTATTACGAAGGCATGATCGCCTCCGCAGTGATCAATGCCATAACATTTTTGGAAAATTTATGAACTTTTTTTTTTTAAATTGTGCAATCTTTGACGAAGGGCTTGCAGCAAGGGTAAGAAAAATGAAATGGAAAACGGTCGTAAATCCAAAATTAAATCGCCTACAACGTGTTTTATAGAGCATCTTGCATACCTACCTACCCGTTTTCCTCATCTTCTTGCAGTTCTTGCACGATTCCTTCTTCTAGCTTGAAATAGTAACCATTCATCTTGACTCATTCGGTCCTTCCTCCTATCCTTTCTTATATCTCCGAATTTATCGGAATTTTCGAGCTAGGGACACACGATATATCAGAAGAAACGATAAAATGACCAAAGTTTCGGCCCAATCCTACATAGTCGTAGTCAAACGTGCAGCAATAATAACTTTTTTAGCCTTAATGCATATTTACTATCATTGTTGGCTCGTGTCCTTTACAATACGAGTATGTACTACGAACAGTAGCTACAAACGAGAGAATCGCGTGTAGAATTAAATAACGACGACGATATAAATAAATTAATCGACCTTTTTTTAATTTTTTCGGAGTACTGCGACCATATTGCTGCGTGTAACGACGTTTATGACGTGTGCGGATTTTTTTTTCGGTCGTTTTTTTTTTTCGCAGAGGAAGTGGAAAAACACGCGGTCGTATGTCGTCGCGTTTACATTGTACATACATACGTACTCGTATGTATGAACATGAACACGAAGACGTGAGAAAGACTGGACGAGAGATGGCGACTGGCACATTGGTCGTGACATTTGTGGTCTTTATAGCAACGAAATAAGCGCGATGTTTATTTTAGACTCCGCGACTCGACTACTATTCCATTATAGAAATCTGTATTGTAGGTTAAGGTCGTCGTCATCATCATCGCTTTGCCGAATCTGACGATGAGATTTATCCATTTTGTCTCAAAATAAGGAGGCACCAGCAGTTGCAAAGTGTTGTCGTTGAGATTTTGGTCGATTTGATTGTGTATGGTGTACGATTCATGAATCATGATGACGATTTCAATCGCAAACGAGTCAGTAACCCTTTTACTTACTGGCTCAGTACGCAGGAATGGATCGCGATTGTGATTTATTGTTGGTACTTTTGTATTTACAATTCGATGTACCGGATCGATGACGGTGATGACGACGATGTTTTATTTGTAAACATGACTACGATCAAATTATTGGATTGAATTCGTCGTGTTGTTCGAAGTTCGATACGAGCAGGATATTCGATCGCAAGATTCGGTCGACTGAACAAATAATTGTGTTAGATACGCGGACGTATTTTACTGTTGGTTAATTTGTAATGTGTATAGAGTCGTATGATTTGGTTGGATGGTCAGAGGGAGGAGGAGAGTAGAGGTTGGTATAAGCAGGTATTCGTACTTATTGCTGTAACGGTCATGTTAGGTACTATAAGAGGTCATAGAGTTGAGCAAAAATCATGTTTTCAGCCAACAAGAGGGTTGGAAAAATTGTGAGAAAGTTCGAGAGACTGACGACGATATGAGAATAATTTTGGTTTCCATTTTTCACGCGATGATCACTCCCATCGAGTTCGAGTTTGGGCTTAAAATCCCCAATACTCTTTCCTAACACAGAAAATGTCAAGTTTTCAATTGAGAGATTTGGAATATCTTTTTGACTACTCTACTGCTGTGTTATCTCGTGTACCTAGTTTTGAAATGTATTTTAAATTTGAATGATCCAATAATTATTACGCAAATTGTGATTCGATGCTACAATGTTATAGAAATCATGTTTCTGGGTCATGGAAATGTGATAATTTAGAGTCAAAATTCTTGAAGGAACGCTAAAAAGTCAGAATATGATCAAAAAAATGTTAACGTAGAAAAAGATCACGATCTTATGGAATATTAGGTGTAAAAAAGGTCAGAATTCCGATTCAATATACATTAACTAATGATCTTGGTGAGGTAAAAAAAAAGCTAAAATTATGTCAAAATTGTGTCGTCTCTTTCTATCAAACCGTGACTTTTTGGGTATTACTCGTATTAAAAATTGTGACTTTTTGAGTTCTGAATCAGAATTGTGACTTTTTGACGACCATCAGTTCCTTTAGTATCTAAATTACTTTTTTTTTCCAAAAAATATCAAGAATGTACCTAGGTATTTTTCATTTTTTGATATTGATTTTATTGCTTTGAAAAATTTGTGACTTTTTTAAAAAAAAAATTGAGTATTTTAAAGTTGCCAATTTCTACGAATTTTGTTGTACTGCTCTTTTTCTGATCAAAGCAATAAGTTTTTGTGACTTTGAGATGAAGAGTCACAATATGGATTTTTCAATTAGAATATTCAAGTTGATGAATTATGAAATGAAATTACGATATTTTGGGACTTTTTTTGTAAATACCTGAAGAAAGTGATTATTTTGCTGTTGTTTTTTTTTTCATTTTTGGCGAATTTTTGTGAATTTTTTGAAGCAGAAAATCAAAATGATGATAAATGTGATGATCATTATGAAATTTTGGGACCCATTTTTTGGTCAGAAGATTTTCCAAAACTTTTCTATTAAAACCAGGAATTTCATATGTTGAACTAAAATTTTGACTTTCTAGAAATTTAGAATTCAAATTATCAAACAAAAAATTGGGATATTTTATGGTCATTATAAAAAAATATTTCACATTTTTTGGCCATAATCATAATGATTCAAAATGAAAGGGGCTCGTGACTTTTTGATCGAAATCAGGAATTGAGTCAAAATGATGACTTTTCTCTTACTAATAATTGAGATGTTTGGTGTTGATGATCATTGGTCATCATAAAACTTGGACTTTTTTTTTAGTGAAGGTAATGATTTTTTATTTCATTTCAATTTTGGCTTTGATTAGAACCTTACGTGACTTTTGATCCAAAGTGAAGAATGTTTCATGTCTTTTTGGTCAAAACCAGACATTTTATAATGTACCTACTTATTCTAATTGTATTTGAAGTGCAAAAAATGTCACGACTTTTCGATCGAAACTCTAACTTTGTGATGTTTTACAAATAATTGTGAATTTTTAAGATAGAAATTGATGGTCATATTGGGACTTTTTTTTGGTCATAAAAATTATGATAAATGACTTTTTGATCAAAGCCAAAAATTTCATTATAAATTTTATGATGTTGGACTGAAATTGTGACCTTTTCAAGATAAAAATCATAATCATGTTATTTTGACGTCATCTGAAGTCGTTAGGACCTTTTTTCGGTCAAAATCAGAATGATTCCAAATAAAGGATTTTTCGTGATTTTTTTCTGAATCGAAACAAGAAGTTTTCTGATGTTGAACAACCTTACTATACTTAGGGGCTTTGGAAATGGGAATCATCGGAATCGTTATGTTTCTCTCATTGTAAAACAATGGGACTTTTTTTGGTCCATAATCAGGGCTATTCAAGGTACGTTTTTTTGGTCAAAAACGTGATGATTGAAGTGAAAGATTTTTCGTGATTTTTTTAAAATCTAGACCAGAAGTTTTCTGATATTAAATCAAGCTTATGACCTTTGGCTTTTGAAATGGGAATCCAAATGCTTATGCTTTAAGGTGATTATGAAACGTCGGTACTTTTTTTGGTCAAAATCAGGAATCAGAATTATGATATTTGATGGTCATCGTAAGACAGCTGACAGTGAGACTTTTTTTTGGTCAAAATCATGATGATGAATTAAATTGAGATTGACTTTTCCATGACTTTTTTCACGAAACTAGAACTACGACTTGACGATTAAAAAATTCAACAGACAATAATTTTTCAAAGGAATTAAAACCATGTGATCCAATTGGTTAAAATCAAGGTTTAACTCGTGATGTGTACCTGTTGATTCTTCTGAACTTTCTCCTCACCACCCCTTCCCAAATTCGAACCAGGAACGTTGTGATTGTTGAATCAGTAATGTTACTTCCCAAATTCGGCTTCTCAAAGGTGATACCTACTTGATTGACGTTTGCAATATTGAAATTTCTTTGATCAAAATCATTGTTTTTTCCAAGATTCAAGCTCTTTATGGCTTGTGATTTTGAATTATGAGTTTCGTGTGAGTTCCACGTATCCAGATCCAGATTACGAGTATCCGAGCATGCAAATGAAATTTTTCAATGTCGTCTCGCGAGCGAATTTGTTTGTAGTATTTCATAAAGACAGACACCTTATTGTGCAACGCTGCTGATCAAATGAATGATGCAGATTTCTAATGGTTTGTTTACCATGGCATCGGTCTACTGCCAGAGCCCGCCGCACTACTCCGCCATCCCTGGAAATGGCGATGAAGATAGAATGAGCGATGAAAGAGTAGTTACAGAACAGCATCACATCACATCGCATTCATAGTCAGTCAGTAGGTATGCCTATCCACGATGTGTATGTGTTGATGAAGAAGGCCTACTGTTGTCGTTCATTAGTCATCCCTGCGAGTGTATAGTACTGTACGCGAGCTGTTCTCTATGTTTGTGATTTTCTTTCTCTTTCTGTTGCGGGTTTTCTGGGCGATGGCTGGCGTTACACGCTGCTGCCCACATCAATCGGCGAGTTGGCAAGCTTAATGAAAGGAGGTGGCGATGTTTGCACGTTCCATTCGGCCGCGATGCGATATAATTACAGTCGTCGTAAATTACTCGTATGTGTACGCGACGCGGGACGCGCGTATTATTGGGCTCGGGCACGACGAAGCGTGTAAAAGTCAGCTTCTACTAATAGATTTTAATGTTTTAACACGGCAGCATGGGCATGGGCCGGCTGCGTCGAGTCTACCAGCACGAGAGAGGAAAAGAGAGAAAAACGAGCGCCAATATTGCGTTTGTTCCTACATATTATTATATCGGTGTTTGTGTGGCGCAAAAAAGAAAAAAAGTTAAATTGCCACTACCTCAGAAGCTTTCGTTCGTATCGAGACGTTTTTTTTTCTCTCTCTCTGGTGCTTTCACGGAGGTGGCTACGATCGAACGAGTATATACGCTTTTTATTGGCAATACTATCGATCGTTGCGATTATATACGAGTATTCGTGTGTTGAAATATTATTGTCGCTGCGATTACGTATAGTTTATCGTACGTTAGTCGAGTCGAGTCGAGTCGTCATCTAGTCTCGCGAGTTCTCGTTGAGTATTCTTGACTGTGGTTAAGTTCAAAGTGGAGCTAGGGTATCGCTGGTGGTACAAGACGCGGTTACATTATCGTGCCTCGACCGGAACGTACGATTTGTGCGATGGATCCGGAGGACGTCGCGTACGAGGCGGAAGCGTCGGCGGCGGTGGCAGCAGTGGCGACCACGATGACCACCAGTCGCCTCAGCAAGTGTTGTGTGTCGGATTGAACTCGATGGTCGGTACGGGCGAAAGTTTAGATGAAGAGGTGCCCGAAGAAACCGTATCGTCGTCGCCGGCGTCAGGCAGGTCAACGTCGCCGCCGGCTTTGCAGGTCGCATCGTTTAAGAATTATTTGTTCAATGTGCCGTCGCAAGCGTTCAGGTATGATTGATGTGAGAATTGGAGAACCATTTTGTGCAATCTGACCCTGATGATTCGAGAAAATGTTTCAAATGTAGGTGGATTCCTCCTCCTTGTCCCTCAAAAAATTAAGTCATAATTCGAAGTCAGCACCGCTGAAAACCAAACAAACCATAGGTCGTCGCATGAATGTCTCAATTTTTTCGAAATTTGAGGGCTCATTGTGGGGTTTAGGGTGCCTGACTGTCTGTACCTAAAAATGAGTAAAAATTCGAAATCAGCGTTATCGAAAACATAACAATCGATATGTCACGCGATTTTCATTTTTTTCAAAATTTGGCCAAAATTCTGGGGGAGGTGCCCATCCCATCAGTCTCAAAGAAAATTCCAAATAACAAAACGTGTTTTGTGACACATCGTTTATTTGTATTTTTGGGGTGCTGAATTTGACCTCTTCCTTCTCTTCCTCCTCCCCCTCCGCTCTCTAGTGCAAATCATGAACAAAACATAGATAACTCTGATTTTTTAATATTTTTCCAGTTTAAGGGCTTATTATGGGGTCCAGGAAGCTCGTATCGAAATATTGAGCCAAAATTCGAAGTCAGCACCGCTGAAAACCAAGCAAACCATAGGTCACATTAAATTTTCAATTTTTTCAAAATTTGAGGGCTCATTGTGGGGTTTCGGGGGTCTGTACCTAAAAACCGAGTCAAAATTCGAAATCAGCGTTATTGAAAACATAACAATCGATATGTCACACAATTTTCAATTTTTTCCAAAATTTGACCAAAATTCTGGGGGAGGTGCCCCCACCCTCATTTCAAAAAGAAAATTCAAAATAACAAAACGTGTTGCGTGACGTATCGTTTGCTTGGGTTTTTGGAGTGCTGAGTTCGAATTTCCAGGTAGTTTTTCGATCAAACCCTTCCTCACCCCCCCCCCCCCACCAATAGATACTTGAATATCTAAATAGTAAAGAAAAAAGGCGCTGAGTTCAAATTTTGAGTTATTTTACCACTCAGTCCCTCCAGGAAGCTCTTACCTAAAAATTAAGTCAAAATTCGAAGTCAGCATCACTGAAAACCAAGCAAACCATAGGTCACATGAAATTTTCAATTTTTTCAAAATTTGAGGGCTCATTGTAAGGTTTTGGGGGTCCGTACGTAAAAACTGAGTCAAAATTTGAAATCAGCGTTATCGACAACATATCAATCGATATGTCACACGATTTTCATTTTTTTTTTCAAAATTTGACCAAAATCCTTGAGGGAGGTGCCCTCGCCCCCAATCTCTAAGAAAATTCAAAATAACAAAACGTCTTGTGTGACATATCGTTTTCTTGGGTTTTTGGGGTGCTGAGTTCGAATTTCTAGTTAGTTTTTCGATTAGACCCCACCTACTCCTTCCATAGGCACTTGGATGTCTAAATTTTGAAAAAAGTATATGTGATGTATAGTTTTGTATGTTTTCGAAGACGCTGAATTTGAAATTTTGAGTTATTTTTTCACTCAGTCCTTCCCCTGGCGTCTAAGCCTCCGTTTCGAGAAAAATATAGAACCACGTGTGACATGTACTTAGTTTTTCACTCTTTTAAATGTGCTTCAGAGTTGAAATTTGTGATTATTTCAAACACGTGACTCGAGTTTCGGGTAAAAATTGAAAACTCTGCGAAGTAAATGTCACCGTGACTTTTCTAATGGTTTCAGGTGATATGTTGCTAAGATGTCATGTGTCCTACGTATCTACAAAGTAATATTTGCACGAATGCTGGAGGTTGCACTGCATCGTCGTCGTATATATTGGGAAAACCGTCTCTACATTCGTTTCCCCCTCCTTCCTCTCACCTCTTATTCAGCACATTTTCTAAACGTCGTCGTCGTCGTAGTCGTAGTCGCGGTATAACGATACTTACGTTCGTAAAAACACATCCGAGCAAGTTTTGCGGAACTTTTGTCGTCGTTGGGTTTGATATTTTGTAGCATTAATGTCGGACGGAATTTCCTTTCGTAGGAAAGATTTAATGAAAAAAGTTTTTTATTCGTTGCGTATACATATAGCTGTTGGCTGAAGCGGTAGCGGGTTGCGCACGTTTTCCGAGAAATTTTCACAATTCTGCTGGTTGGGCGGAATTAGCGAGGTATCAAGTGTTTTGTTTCTTCTACCAGTGCTCTTCTTCTTCGCGTTACTTTTTTGAAGACTGTCTCGGTTGCTTTTTAGTTTGTATTGTTTCAGCTGTTTTTGATACGTAAACGAGAATAATCGAGTGTGCTTTTGTGCATCGAATCGAAATCGTGGTACCGAATTAGGATGAGCATTGTGTGTGTATTTGAAACGAGGTTTGGAAATTTTTTTATCGAGTAGGTGAAGCGAGGACAGGAGAGATGAGCCATTTTATAATGACTTTTCCGAAAGGTTGAAACTGATTTTTCAGATTGGTTGTGTAAAGAACAAGTTGGTGAATGTGGAATTTGATTCAATTCCTTATACATATACGTATAGAGATGGCATTATCACGTAGGTATAGCTGTGTAATCGTCGAGCATTGACACGTGTAAATAAGAGCTATAGAGGATTGCTTGTTGTATACGTATTAGATGCAGAGTGTCGATGATACACGTTTTGTACGTGTTTATTTACGCGTTTAATATGCGCGTATTTCGACTCGACGTCGTAGTAGGTATTATTTTCACGCTCCAGTGATTATTTCCGGCTCATTTATAATGATCGTAGTGTTTAGGTAAACCTTTGAAAGCGTGTTGACGAGTCCTGGCAAGGTGGTGTTGAATTGTGCAGAAAAACACCTGAAAGAGACCTTTTTCGGGGCCGAATCTCGACGATTTATCTACACTATATTACGTGGTACTGATACCTATTCTCCAACTGTATACCTACTCGTACCTATAACCGAGTTTAATTAAGAATTTATTCAAAAAAGGCAACAATAAAGGCGTTAATCAAACTTGTGCGTACAATATTTTACTCGACTCATGTCGTCATCAGCTCCCAGCTCGAGCCTCGGATATTCTTCTGTGGCGTTTTCGCTTTCAAGATGAGGCAGATGAAAAGAGGCCGCAGCTTTACCGCTATAGTACTACATGCTATATGTTTGTACGACGATGTTGTTTTTCCTCCATTAATTTCGGCCAACTTTTGTTTGTGTTTACAGATGGTTTAACCGAATTTCGGAAGCTGCCGACGCTTATAGCAAAGCTAAGGAAAATAAACATAAGAGCAGATCGTCCGACGTATCAAATGTTCCTCTGCATGATCTAGATAGTGAGATCGATCAAGTTAACCAGTTCGCTAAAACCAAAGAGTAAGTTGGATTTTAATATTTTTTATGGTTATTATGAGTGCTGTAAATTGTACCTAGTCTTGTTTTAGTGGATATTTAATTGCGAGATTTGAATATTACCGAGTTGGGTTCACTTTGTCGAAGTATTTGGTGCGGTGGGGATAAATTATTCATAGATGAAATTGGAAAAATGAGTGATTTCCCCCCCCCCCCCCAATTCTCCAAAAATGTCACAAGTTTTTGACTTGAAAATATTGATGGTACATACATTGGAAAGTGAATTAATCTGTCTGTATTTGGTTTAAAAGTTCCGAATTTCTAAAATTCAGTTTCTCCTGATTTACTGTTGAAAATAAAATTTTGTTTCGAACCTTCTGATTGATCTTTTCAGATTGAAAGTCGCAAATTAATCGATTTTTGATCCGGCGATTTGGGCTGAAATTGGTTTTTCTTTTCTCGAACATTTGATCATAATGGCATCAAAAGCCGCTAATAAATCGATTTTTTATCGCGATGGTCTGTTCCTGAGGCTAAAACTTGTTTTTCATTTCGATCATGATTGATCATGTGAGACTAAGAATCGTAAGTACATAACTCGATTTTTGAGTTTGAAAGATCGATTTTTGATCCAAAAGTTTGGGATGAATTGTCAAATCATAGGTGATGAATCAAAAATCACATATAAATCGATTTTCGACCATGATCGATTTTTCAATCCAGAAGTCTATATTCAAGGGGAAAATTTATTTTTCATTTTGAACGTGATTAATCATGATGGGATCCGAAAATCGCAAATAAATCGATTTTTGAAGTTCGATTAATCGATTATTTTTGAGGTTCAGTTTGATCGATTTTTGATCATGAACGATTTTTTGATCCAGAAGTCTATTTTCAAGGGAGAAATTCATTTTTCATTTTGATCAAGATTGATCATTAACATATGAGATGGAAAATCGCAAATGAATTGATTTTTGAGGTTCGATTAATCGATTTTCGATTATGTTCGATTTTTGAACCAGAAGTCAATTTTAAGGATAAAATTTATTTTCAATTTTGAGTATGGATTGATTACTATGGGGATCGAAAATCGCTAATAAATCGATTTTTGGGTTTGATTAATCGATTTTTTTATCTGACAGTTTGGGCTGAATTGATTAATTTTTCATTTACGAACATAATCTACGTATCCTATATTGGATCAAAAATTTCAAATAAATCGATTTTTGAGATTCGATTAATCGATTTTTGATCATGTTTGATTTTTAATTTAGAAGTCCGTTTTTAAAGGTGAAATTAATTTTTCATTTTCAGCATGAATAATCATCAAGTATCGGGGTCGAAAATCGCAAATAAATCGATTTTTTGGTTTGATTAATCGATTTTTTTATTTAAAAGTTTAGGCTGAATTGATTACGAACATGATCAATAATCTGGCATTTATTGGATAAAAAATGGTAAATAAATCAATTTTTGAAGAACCTGACGATTAATCGATTTTTGATTATGATTGATTTTTGATCCAGAAGATTAATTTTTAGGGTAAAATTTGTTTTTCATTTTGAGCATGATTAATTATTATGGGATCAAAAAACGCCAATATATCGATTTTCGAGGTTCGATTAATCGATTTTTGATCATGTTCGATTTTTAATCCGGAAATGTATTTTCACAGCTAAGACTGATTTTTCTTTTCGATCATGATTCGTGATATGGGATCAAAAATCACTAATGAATTGATTTTTTGGGTTCGATCAATCAATTTTCGACCATGACCGATTTTTGATCCGGAATGCCAATTTTTAAAGTAAAATTTAATTTTTAATTTTGAGCATCATTAATCATTATGGGATTAAAAATCGCAAATAAATCGATTTTCGAGGTTCGATTAATCGATTTTCGATCATGTTCGATTGTCGGTCCTGAAGCGCATTTTCACAGCTAAGATTGATTTTTCTTTTCGAACATGATTAGTGATACGGGATCGAAAATCGCTAATGAATCGATTTTTGGGTTCAATTAATCAATTTTCAATCATGATCGATTTTTGCTGGGAAGATTTAGCCGAAGAAGTTGAATTAAAAAGTTGATGCTCGAATTCAGCTTCTTTTTGACCTTGTAACAATTTGATATTTGGAAATTGGAATATTTTATTTTTTGAATTCGACTCCTCAATGCATTCTCCAGTCGATCACTGAGAAGCCTTAGAGTGATGGATAAAAGAAATGAAGAAATATTCTCGTTGAAGGGGGAGAGGGAAATTTTAAAATGGCACGCATTTTTCTTTCATTACGAAATGTTAAACTTTTACCTTGAAGGTTTAGTTTTGAGATTAAATTTTAAAAATATGTACTGATTTTAATCTCTAATCTATTTTTTTCAAAAATTCAACCAACAGATTTGATTTAAGTTGAACTAGTCTAGAGACTCAAAGTTGGGCCATTTCGTTAAAAAAAAAAGTTGAATTCGTTGAAATTATGGGTCCCTTCTCTCCTCCTCTGATTTTGTGAACTACCTCGGGAAATGATACGTGTTTCTTTATGAAAAATTATTGAAGTGAATCAATAAAAAAAATTGCTTCTATCCTCTCCCATTTTCATAAAATTCAAAAAAAAAACTATATTTTCAAAAGTGTGTGACGAATGCCAAAATATTCATGATGTAGAAAATTTCCCTCCATCCTTTGCGTTTCCAGACGTACAAATCCTCTAAAAATTCGATAATATTTGTGGTTCATTGCCCCTTCAAATTTTTGGCTAAACAATTATTGAAAAACTTATCCGAGGATTTCGAGGCAACTTGTATATGTAGTTTTAGAATAATACTCGATAGTCGATACATTCAAATCTCGCAGCTGAAGGTCCACTTATGAGACTACTCTGCACTTTCAACAATTAGTGAATTACTTAGGCAGGTACCTACTTGTAATCTACATACCTACACCAAATACCTAGAAACCAGGGCTGCTTGTGCACTTAGCTAGCTTATTCTTCTGCAAAGGGTGAAAAAGTGTACAGGTCAGGTGAGCAGGAAAGAACGATAAAAAGGCCTCAGCTGCGTAGGATGTTCTTATACTCGTAGAGCCGGGTTCTCCGAACAGTTGCAGCCGCTGTCGTAGCTGGTACCGCTTTTTAAACTGTGAAAATCGTATAAATGTTTGAAACGACTCGACTCGAGGAGGAAGCTTATAAAACTTTATCATTCGGCGAACGCCGAACGGAACGAACGCTCGGGATAACGGGGCCGTAAAATTTTTTTTGCAAACGACGTGATTTTAATCCAGCCTTGGGCACGGTGCGGTATCGACTTGGGTATGCTGAGAGTTTAGTTATTAGCTCAAGGTCCATGTCTTGTGTGTCGGCCTGCGAGAAAGAGAGCTTGGCTGGCACGCAGAGAAATGGAAAGCGCGTATAGAGGAGAGAATAGGGGGTGAAAGAGGCGAACGTCGTCGTCGTCGTTTCGCGTGGAAATCGACGACGACGACGACGACGTCCTCGTCGTCGTTATCGAAATTAATTAAAAGCTCGCAGAATGAACGCCGGCTCAGCGTGGCGGATGCTGCACGACGTTTGAGCTTTTTCTATTCGCGCGCAAATTCGAATAATTACAAATTGTAAGCATAGGTCGAGTGCCGAGTGCAGGGAAAAGGACAGTGCGAGTGGACGGCGAAGTGTCGCGTCGGGGTAAATAGACAAGATACGTTTGTGCTTTGGAACCCTTTTCAAAGAAGCGATGTCAACTTACAATGGTTGGTTGTTTTGGTCGTCGTCGTGTCACTGATTCGGGCTCGTAACTCGATTTCGATTGTACTATAACTGTATGTTCGACTATACAAAGTACAAACCCTGTGTATCTGCGGTTGTTTGTATGTAGTTGTGACAGCCAGAGTTTTTGGACGTTAGGTTGGTGTTTCTAGGTACCTATAATATGGTGTATTTTTGTGGAAAATAAATAAACGTTGGATCGTGTGTAAATTGAAAATTTTGTTCTTTTACAGGAACGAACATGGCGGCGTATCGGATACCGCAAATTTACCTCCGAGTATAAATGCTCCTAGTTCTCAAGATGATTCCGGTCATGGTAACGATGCCGCTGCTAGAAAATCAGGTAAACCATTGCGATTTTTATTGCGGTACGATGTGCTCTCACTAGAGGAGTGATTCGGATCATTGAAGGTGGAGATGAGTGGTTTTTGTGTGATTTGAGGGAATTTAGTGGCATACGGCGGAGAGTGTTCTGTTATGTTTGAAAGACGTGTTCCAAAGTTCCAACCCTGAATATGCCGTGTTCGTAGGATTTTAACCATTTTGTGAATTTTAGAGTCCTTTATACTTACATTAATTTGACCAAAAATAGGCGAAATATTTCATCTTGATGCCTCTTCAACTGTTTTCTGGGCCCAGTTTATAGATATTGAAAAAAATTATCAAAGGAGTAGGAATGCTGGACTCCTTCACCGTTCCACTCACTCTCACACGTCCTGGAATAGGAAATTTTGGGCAAAAGGTTGGATCTTTGGATAGTAAGTTGTTTGAGAAACGACACTGGATCAATTTATACGTTGCCCCAACTTGTCAAATCAACTGCAAAATTAATTGATTATCAAAGTCACTCTTCCTGAACTTCAAATTATTGATTAGCCAACAAATTCAACATTGGAGAACTTCAACATTGCATAAACAGTGATGTTGATACCGCTAATTTCTGTATTGGTATTCAGGGCACATGGATACCCAAAAGTATCAATTATCCAATATTGATATTTATTGATATCTATCTACTGCAAAATTAATACTTTTGAATCAAGCAATCAACAGAAAGTTGATCTATACAATATAAATCTATATTATATGTTGTGAATTTCCATTAACAAATATCTCATTCAGAAAGAAAGGGGAGGGGAATTCAATAAAATTGTGAGCTGAATCCAGGCTTGTTAACCAGTTTTTAACCGAAAAAAAATTGAACTTGATCAAAATTTTTTTTTTTTTTTGAAATATCACTAACCATAACCTTGACCAATTTTCTGAAATCAATATGAACCGTAACTGTAACCATAACTGAAAAATTTTCAAAAAAAAAAAACGGTTAGAAATCAAAAAAAATTGAAAAGTGCTGTTTTTTTTATTTCTTTCTATCTATGGTTTTTTCAATGTGATTTGTAGTGATTTGAAATTTTAATCAAAAAAATGATCAAAAGATGAAATAAAAAAACATGAATAGAAAGTTCAAAAAATTTGAAACCATATGCAGTTGCATCATACTCTTTAGTCATTGAACTATTAAGGCTCGACCTTGAATGATATATTAATGATCATCGTCATTGAGTCATATAACTGCTGGAGGTGGTATCACGTACAAATCAACGCATACCCTTATGCCAAATTGGGTATTTGGGCTAACATCCTTTATGTTGGCGTTGCCTCGATCGCGTTGATGATGTATCTCATGGAAATTTATTTTTGAGCTTCCACTAGTAGTTTCCCACTTGCTTACTAGTGACATCTACACAAGCACCTTGGAGCTAGCTGGGTAGTTTAGAGACCCTAAGCTCCTCAGTGTTGACCTCTATAGATGCTCAAACCAGTTTCAGCTTTTTGATTCTGCTAACAGATGGCGTGCATGATCTGTTAGCTTGGCTAATAACTGGTAGTCCCCCAGTACTTGGCGTGTAATGTTGATAATTACATGTAAGATTTTTAATTACACACACAAGCTTACCTTTGTAGGTGGGTTTGAACCCAGGTACCTCGTGAACATGAGATGATAAATAATTGTTTCTTGAAAAAATTGTTGAATTTTGAATTTAAATGTACTAGTCTACCAGTTTTTCAATTTTCAAACTTCAAAATTTCAAGCTCAGAGAAAAGTCTTGAAAATTTTCAAATTTTAACTGCTATTTTATCCATTAACCAAAATTTTAACCTCAACTGGAAAAATTACCACAAAAAACTGCCACTTTAACCTTGACCATTAACCAAAAAAAATGATCATCAATAACCATAACCTGAACCTAAACCTTAACTTTAAAAAATGAATAACCTTAGCCGTAACCTTAACCTAAATTTTGAATTTCTTGTTAAATTTTTAACCATAACCTTACCGGGAAGTATTTGTTTTTCGGTTAACAAGCCTGGCTGAATGATTGAACAAATGAGCTATTGCAATTATCAGCTTATTATTGTGTTATCGCGATACTAACAACTTGCGGTCTTTTCCACAAGAATCACTAACATGAATGCGAAAAATCAGACACTGCATTTATGTTAAAACAGTGGGTGGAGCTTACTTCCAAAAGTCTACAACCTCCCTCCAGTTTTTAACGTAAATGTCTTGTTGCACAATAGCAATCCTTGCAGAAAAGATTGCAAGTTGTTAGTATCATGATATCACGATAATCGTGAAAATTGGGGAAAATTAATCGATTAGCTATCAGTAATATTGGCAGCATCCCTGGCATGCATTGTATGCAAAGTGAATAAGAATTACAATCAATAATATCAGTGGCATCCCTGGCATGCATTGTATGCAAAGTGAATAAGAATTACGATCAGTAATATCGGCAGCATCCCTTGCATGCATTGTATGCAAAGTGAATAAGAATTACGCTATGCACAAAGTGCTTGAATATGCTCAAATAGAAGCCTACATCATAGGAGAAGTTATTTTGGTGAACATTTATGGACCTATCCCAGCCCTGAAAAATAAAATACATCCTTGTTGCAGAAGATATGTTTTCAGGTCTAGTGTGGTCTATCTTTTAGCTTAGTATTTACTGAGGAAAAAGTTTCACTACTCCAAATACCTATCAATACATACTATTACTAGATAAATATTATATATCGATAAAATATTGGAATTTTCTTTTTTGCTCTATGAGTACCCATTGAAAAAAAAATTGCAAAAATGTCGACATCACTATGCGATTATTAATGCATAAGTAATATCGACTGGACTATCATGTTTCATGTTTGACTGTGGAAATTTCACAAACTTCATCATTATTGAATTTCTGAACATAACTTCTTGATTTCAATTGAAGCACGTACAACATTAACATTAATGGACAATTCGATGATCAACATCAAAACTTCATGAAAACTTCAAAACTGGTTTTGAAATTGAGTGTATATCAATTTGCAAATTGACAGGAAGATCAACCTTTCAACTTCTTGATCTTTGAAATTGATTGAACATGAAATTCAACATTGATTTGAGATTAAGATTTAACATTAACAAACTTCAACGTTGACCAAATCTCAACTGTAACAATGAGTAGGAATTTCGATATTGATCGACTTCAGCTCCAACATTTTCCAAACTTCAGTGTTGTTCGAGCTTCGATGTTAATTCGACTTCTGAACATCAACTTCGAAATTATTGAAACTTCAAATTTGCTTGGGTATGAACTTTTATAATATTGATTGATCTTCAAAAGAATAACTTCAAAACTTCCATTGATCAACTTCAACATTGATTGCATTTTTGAGCATCAAGCATCAACCCCAACTTCACTTCGAGCTCAACAGCAACATGACATTTTAAAAGATGGTTCCTTCGAAATAGATAACTCTTGACAATTTCACCCCTTTAAGTTCTCAAAATCGACAAACCAAATTGCACTCAAGTATGTGATTCAGATAGCTGAATTTTCTGGGCACCCTATTTGCAGCTATTAACAGAACACTCGGTATGTTGAGGTGTGAAAAAAAAAACCACACAGCTGCAGAGCAAAGCTGAAACGACTACGAGATAGGAAGACCAAAATAAGTACGATAGCTAGGCAAGCAGCAAGAAGAGTGTATTTGCATTGGTGTGAGTGGGAGAGCATACCGCGAGCGCAGATTATATTCGTAAGCGAACTTGTTCGCATAATGTATCTAGTGGTTATGAAAAGCAACAGCAAAGTACACAGTATAATACCTTAAAAGAGCGAGAACGAGAGACCATCGGCGAGGTCTAGCAGCAAGAGGGAGATGGAGAGAAAAGATAATTCGATGTAAGAGAAAAGCTCCAACAAAGGGGTTCGGTATACGTAGTACGAAGGATAAAACGAGATAGAGAGCGAGAGATGTAAAGATCCGAAGACCTCGGTAGAGTAAAAGGTATATAAACGAGAGCGAGTGAGGCAGAGGTGGGAGGTGGCGCGAGCTGCGGCCACAGCCGAGGAGTCCGAATAAATGGAAATTTATGTGTACGTTTGTAATTTAGGTACGAGCGGCGGAGGCATTAGCCCGGGTCAACGGAGAAAAGGCGCTGTTAACGCTGAACGTAAACGACTTCCGGAGAATTTGTTAATCGAACCTTCGCAAGTTTCGGTATTCGAGCGAACCGTACATACAGCCGAAGCGGTACTCACTCCTTTGGGTAAGTTTTACTTTATCATTTTCTGTATATTTTTTTTGTTCGCTCTCTTTCTTGATTTTTTTTTTTACCAACGCGTCGCGTCGTCGGCAAACATGGTGGATTTCCATCCCTTTGTGCGAGTTGCTTTCTCAGTGGGGGCTTGTTGCGGCTTAAGAGATGAAGAGAAAATTATTACCGAGGTATTTGATCCGAAGACCTTATTACTTATACTCGGGGTTTGAACGAGAGAACGTGACAGCTCTATCGTTAAAATCGAATCGGACGCTGGATCAGGAGCCTGATATCGTGTGCAGGAAAGAAGCTGTTACGGATTTAGCGAGAGATGATACGAGTACGAGATGATGCCGATGCCGGGGCTGCGGTGCTACTTTTTTACTCTTCGTATTCGCGTGGAGCTTATTGAAAGAGATTTTTTTCTCATTCTGTATGTTTTTTTCTTCTTTTTTGTTCCCGTTTGCAGAAAGACTACGTAGAAAAGATGAACTGATAAGAGAAGCGCTACAAGAGAAGCAGAAATTAGTTGCCGATATATTGCACGTGCCAAAAGACGAATTCGAAACCATATCCGATCTAGCCACTGAACCAGCGTTCAACAAAGAAGCTTCCGAATTGGTTTTGGCAGCCGTCAATCAAGGTAAGTTTGAGCGAATGGCTCTCATCTTAGTTGTATTTTGTAGTGTATTTTTTTACCTGTATGGAAACGAAGAATTGACGATGGATGTGTTCGGAATTGCGTTGAAATGTAATTATTGGGCATTCGTTTTATCGAATTGGTAAATTGGCAAAAAATGATGATTCGAATTGAAAAATATCCTGCAGAATTTCGATGTTGTTTGAACAGTCAAATTGACATTGATTTGACTTGACTTGACTTCAACGTTGACAGGACAGTAACATTGCCTTATTTGGTCTTTAAATTCAGGTACTTATTGAATGTCAACGCTTTTCATAAATTTCCGCCAATTTTCATGAAAAAGTTATTTATTTTTAGTCATTTTCAAAGATTTAAATGCATTTTCACATTTTATTTTTTTTGCATATTTTCTGCTATTTTTGAATACAAATACAGTAAAAGCAGCTTAAAATGTTATAACGTTTGTCCCAGCTCAATTTAATGACATAATAGCGAATTATCTATTATATGTACACAAACCAATTGAAAAAAAGTGAATTATTTGTCAAAAATTTTTACATTGTTTATTTGGACATACGGGGTGCTCAGAAATATTGTGAACCCCTAAAAAAGTTTTCTGCTAAATATTTTGGTTGGTCGCAGTGAATGATGATAATGATAGCGCATGATTGATTGTTGGACTGGAAAGATAACATTCCACCAATCATATGCATCTATTTCACGTTGCCAACCTATATTTTTAATGAAAAACTTTCTTTGGGGTTCACAATATTTCTGGGCACCCTGTAGTTCACTTAAGGTATCTACTTCTGAGAAGTGTGTTGATATCAAAGCTGTGGATCCAAACTGATTTTGGGATTGGGTTTTGGTTTCTGTATCAAAATTTATTCATTTTAAGATTGGATTTGTTTTAGTTTTGTTTTTCTAAATTTTTATTTCAGTTTCTGTAAAAAGATAATTTTATCAAAATCAAATCTGGGAAAAAATCAAAAATTTGAAATCCTGTTCTGTATCAGGTCTATTAGGTACTTTGGTACTCTCATTTTTCCAAGGTTTCCCCATAATATCTTCCACTTAAAGTTATCAAAGGCTTTTTCATAATCGATGAAGCAGAGGTAGATGGTTTTGTTGAATTCTTGAGCCTTTTCAATTATCTGACAAATGTTGAGGATTTGTTCTGTCGTTCTTCTTCCTGGAACAGAACCTGCTTGTTCTGGAGTTATTTGAGGAAGTATAAATGACTTGATGCGTTTGTGTATGATGCTTAGGAGTACCTTGCTGGCATGAGATATCAGGGGAGATTGTTCTGTAGTTGGAACATTTGAGTTGTGACCCTTTTTTGTGTGCAGAGGTACTTGTATGTATATGGATGTGGTCCAGTTTTGTGGCTATTTACATTCTCTCCATATTTTGTTACATATGTGGTGTAATATTGTGGTACTCTCATTGGTTGCTGCTGTTATCATCTCTGCAACTACACCATCTGCTCCCACTGATTTGTTTTTCCTCAGCTTTTTTATGGCTACCTCTACTTCTGCTCTCGGTATATCCGGCTCATCATCATCAGGGGGTTCTGTGGCATATGGTTCATCTTCTAGTGTGTAATCTGACATCAGCTTTTCATAGTATTTCTGCCATCTCTGCTTTACCTCTTCTTTATTTGCCAGCACAGCTCCCTCTTCATTTTTTAAAGGGAGTGGTCATGCTTCAAACGCGAGTGTGATAATTTTGATTTTCTGGAACATATCTCTAGTTTCATTTTTGTTCTCATGTTGTTCAATTTCGGCGCATATTTTGTTGATGTATTTGTTCCTGTCTTCTCTGCCTCTTCTCCTAACCTCTCTGTTCTTCCTCTCATATTGCAACTGCTTTCCCGCCTTTCCAAGCTCTGCCTTCAGCGCTTTTCTTTCCTGTTTTACTTTCCATGTTTCATCTGTAATCCATTCCTGTTTTGTCCTGGCTGGTTTTTTGACCTTCTGAGCTGCTTCATTCAGACTTGTCTCTCATTTTGACCCATAGTGTTTCAGCGTCGTTGCGTCTTATTTCATTTGAATCAGCTAGGCTTTTCAGGTTTTTCCTAGTTGCTCTTCTAAAGGTCGCATTGTTGCCTAGGTACCATCTGTTTGTCACCTGATCTGGACCGAACAATTTTAATAACATAAAGCGATTGATAACATTAACTGTTATAATAATAATGAGCTGCTTTTACTGTATTATCAATATTTATTTTTTGTCATTTTCAGCAGTTTCAATGCTTCTTTGAGTGATTTTCCATAATTTTACAGTTACACCTTTTTTTATACATTTGCCTTCAATTTCACAAACAATTTCACTTTTACTTCATTTTGATAGATATTTTTTGTGTGTTTTCAATTATCATGCATTTCTGGTCAATTTTACTGAAATTCCATCAGTTGAAACCTTGAAACATTACCTTAAAGGCAATTCTGTGTGTGTCCAGAAAAAAAAATTGGCTTTGTGTGTCACTGATAGAGTTCTGGGTTACCCTGAAATGGAAAATATCAAATCTGCATTCAAGTGCAGCAAAAGTGAACTGCAGAAGATGCACAAAGCTAACCAATGTTCAATCAGGACTCAACAAACCTTCCCAGGTACGAGTATACTCGTATCTGAACCTTGTCAGTGACGCATAAAATCAGTTTTGTTTGTACATACACGGGATTGTCATTGAGGTAAACATTTTGGTAATTTTCAGTGATTTTGAGCAGGTTTGTAGGATCACTCAGGTTTTGCAGTCGCTCTAAAATCAAGGTATTTGTTTGAAGCTATCAAACAGTGTGGTTCAGTCATTCTGTTCAATTTTTTTGTCTTTGTAGGTTGGTCAGGTCCAGTCCTGACCAGAAATTTTTATCCTGGTCATGAGTTAGCTCTGGTCCAAAAAACAGTCTTCATTGTTCAGAAAGAAAAAAACTTCCCAACACATCAGATGAGTTGAAAAATGGGATTTTTGATTTCCAAATATTAAAACTTCAAAAGAAACTGAATCATAATGGAAATTTTATCAAAACGGGCATCCAAACTGGCATTAAAAAGTTGAAAAATTGGATGTAACTGGAGTCCAAACCACGGTCATTGGACCAATTTTTTTACATGGTCTTCAGTCTAGGTCTGTTTCTTGTTTCAAAGGGGTTAGTCAAGTCTGGTCCACTCTGTCTTGTGTGCATTTTTGGGTCCAGTCATGGTCATCAGTTCGGCTTTTTGGTCTGGTCTGACAAGCCTGATTTTGATTCTTATTTAGGTGCTTTTACCAGAGACTGGAAGCCAAAAAATAAAGCTTAGCTTTTTGCTTTTAGCTTCTGATGAAAAATTATAAAGCTTTTGACTGGCTTTGGCTTTAAAATTTATAAAATTAAGCTTTCTTTTCACTTCCAAAAATCTTGAAAATATCGACTTTTTACGGCTTTTAGCTTTTCGCTTTCTGCTGTATCTGGTCTCTGATTAGAATTTTTGATTTTTACATATTTTTTTGCAATAGATTTTCAACAATTAGATATAATATACTTAATACATACATATTTAAATATTTTAAAATTAAATACCTAATGATGATTTCAAAATATTGCGGCCTAATTTGAAATTTTGATTTTTGAACACAAAACTGAAAATTGAGCAAAATACAATAAATAAATTAAAATACAGTAAGAAAGCTGGAAAAATAAAGCTTTCAGCTGGCTTATGCTTTCAAATTTATAAAGCTTGGCTTTCTCTTGTCTTCCCAAAATCTTGAAAATATCAGCTTTTTACGGCTTTTAGCTATTTGCTTTCAGTCTCTAGTTTTCACATCATTTTACCAGATTTGTAACTCATCTTTGAAACTCTTTTCATGTCACAACTTTCATTCTTTAAATTTCAATGAAAAATCAAAAAAATTAACTATTTGAATTTTTTGCATATCTGACACCTCTTTGCTCCAATTGACTTCGTAGAATCGAGTCTACTGCACAGGTTTTTCACTGGTGACTTGATGCTATTCACTTATCCTAGAAAACTGAGAAGTTATCAGTCCCTGATGTTCTCATAATAGAATGAAATGAAAGTGCAGTAGAATTTGCTGAATAATCCGCCTGATAAAGTTACCATTCCTTGAATATTATCAAAATGCCTTGGTCCTGATTTTTTACATTTAACCTAATGCGAAAATTCATCGTTTGATGAAATTAAGACTTTGTATATTGTTATTGAAACATCAATCTGTTCTTCATTGAATAGCTAGTTGTGTATACTTTTTCATTGAATACTTTTTTTGCTGTTTAGAAAAAAACCCAAGACTTCTTTTCTCAACTTTGGCAAAAAAGGACTTTGTGGTAACTTTAGTGGAAAAAGACACTTACAATTTTGGCATAAAGTAGTACATACCTACATTTTTGAAATATTGGCAGAAAAGAAAACTTTTTTTGCAAGTTTGAAAAAAAAGAATTGTTGGCAAATTTTTACAAAAAAAATGTCACTTTTTTGTAACATTAAAAGGCAGGACTTTTTTTGGAAATTTCTAAAATGGAGTTTACAATTTCAACAGCAAGAAGGACTACTTTGACATTTTCCACAAAAAATCCTCTTTACGCAATTTTGAAAAAAAAATGTATTTTTGGCAATTTTTACAAATATCAGAACTTTTTTGACAATCTTGTCGTAAAAAAGGATCAGTAATTTGGTTCATAGGTCACGTAATCAGGGCCTATTCTAAGGAAAATTTGGAGCTGCGCAAACATAGCTCACGATGCGACCGATCAAAAATAATGATGAAGGCCCGAGCAAAGCGAGGGCAAAAGCTTTTGAAAATTGATGATTATTCTGAACTTTCAGAAGTAAAACAAAATTAAGTACCTATTTTTAATGCGAGAAGTCAATTATTCTATACTCTACACTAACTCGGGTCAGAGAAAAGAAAAGAAAGATGATCTAGCCCGAGCGAAGCGAGGGCGAAAGCTGGGAAAAATTGATAATTCGAAACGTAAAACAACAACAATTTTGATGCAGAAACTTAATTTTCATGGCTTCAACATTTTTTGTTTTCAGGAAATTAAAACATTTTCAAAAGTAGGAATGCGAGGGCAAAAGCTCTTAAAAATTCACAATTCTTCATTTTTTCATGACAAAATTAAGTAGAAGTAGGTTAGGTACCTAGTATGTTTTCAGATTGTGTACGAATTTTTGACGAAAAATTGGAATTTTTTTTGGTATTTTAGCAAAAAATTGGGACTTTCTGGTGGATAGTTATGACAGGAATGAAAAGACCAACTATTGGTGAATTTCAAGTGAAACAGCATGTATTTCTAATGTGAGAAGAAAATTTTTCTACTCTGTAACTTAGAATAAGAGAATGCAAAGGGAAAGTGATTTGGCCCGAGCGAAGCGAGGGCAAAAATTTTTGAAAATTTTGATTTCAAAGAAGTAAAAATCCATGATTTTTGGTAATTTTTTTGATTTTCCAAACCTACACAAATTCTACTTCTCATATTCATTGTCTATCTTTATGACTTTTGTGTTTGTTCAAAATTTTTTTCAAATAAGTAAATGGAAAAATTTATGTAGCTGAATTTTTGGAACTGCGCAAACTAATTCGGAACTACACACATTTTTTTTGGAACTGCGCAAAATGTGCGGAGCTGCGCCTTAGAATAGGCCCTGCTGACGTAATGGGAAATTTGACGTAGAACTACCTTCATGAACCCCTTTTTTTGGCTAGGACCGCAATATTTGGAGAGATATGGGTGAAACCCCCTCGTTGTCGGCTGGGGGGGTACAATTGGGGAAAGCTGACCACGATCAGGAGGGGACACCATACCAAGGATTTGTATTCAGTGTATAAAAATGGACCAGTATACCAAAATCCAGCTTGCCCCTGAGCGTTTCCCTGTGACCCCCCCTTTTTTTTGCAAATTGATTTCAATAAATGACAGGGAGGGGGCAATTCTGTCTACATCATCGTCTTTTCAAGAGTAAACTGTCATAGCTATACGAATGAATAATCCTAACAATCGACTCGTATTTTCTCTCATTACAGCCGACCAATTAACCAGCATCCTAAACGAATGTCTGCGAGTGACCGAAGAAGACACGGTCGCAGCCAGCGCCGAAGTTCTGGTATCAAGTAGTACCAGCAGCAGCACGGCGACTACCGCGGCCGGCGGCGGTAAATCACCTACCCGCACATTTCCCCCTCTACCGGTTCCTAAAATACAATCGATTAGCAGCGTGTTGAGCGCCAACTTGACTCAGCTCTTCGCGGTCATCACCAATCACGAAGAAGAACGCGAGAAATGGAGGCAAGAGTTGCAGAAATATCGCGAAGAGGTCCATCGTATGCACGAATTGCAGCAACTTCAACAACAACGCGTCGACGAACAAAACTCGGCCGCTTCGAGTGCCACAACTCCCGCTCCTGCCCCTGCCCCTGCTACAGTCGCTGAAGGAGATGTAAGTACGTAAAATGTATATCGCTTAAGCACGGTTTTTTCGCATGTACCAAAGGTCTAAAAAGTGCAAAAAATGACGAATTAAGAGTACGAGTTATTAATTCGCGGTGTTTTTTTTTTCTGTTTTTGCATCAACAGGTGTCATCTAGTGTGACCAGCTCAGCTGCGACGACCGAAGATCACAACAAATCACCGATCACAACAACTTCGTCAGCGACTGGTGATTCGTCTGCGGCTGCGGCCAATGGTGCTGACTCGGTACAGAACGAGAAGAAATGATGGCTGTTGCGAGGAGCTCCCCTTCCCCCCACTGATAAACTTCTATCTGGTATCGTACTACCTGTTTAATTGAAAAATGAAAATAGGCCAATCGTGTACAACTTACCTCTCTCTCTCTCTTCCTACCTACGTAATTTTTACCTACCTACCTTACGTACCCTGTTTTGTTTTTTTTTACGCCTCGTATAGACGAATTATTATTATTTTATACCATAAAAATATTCGACTATATAAGTATCCCTTTTTTCCCTCCTCTCCTCGAATATTATTTATTAATATTATTATTATTAATATTGTTGTTGTTGTTGTTAGCGTTTAAGACGACGTGTTGTTTGGACTGTCTTTTTCCTCTCCTTCTCCTTTTTTCCTTTTACGTTTTTCGTTATCCTTGTTCTTTTTATTTATTTTTTTTCCCTCGTGTTTACGTTGTATTATTTATTATTTATTGTAACGCACAAAAAAAAAAACGTGTCGATAGTGAAGAAATTTATAGAGAAGAAAAATAGCGTACAAATCATCAATATTTTTTTTTTTTAGAAACGGAATCATAATAACGTTGATTTTATTTTTTATTTTTTTTTTAGTATTGACAATAATTAACTCGATCGAAAAAGAGACGTATTTTTTTTCAATAAAGTAAAGAAAAAAATGAAATAAAAATCAAGTGATATTACCATATTTAAATTTAGTAAAAAAAAAATTACGTAAATGGTATTTTAATTTTTTTTTTAAGAACGTATTTTTTATTTTATTTAAAAAATGGAGTAATTACGTTACCGTCATTTTCATTATTTTTTTTCGAAAATTCTATTTTGTTTATTTTTTCCTTTCTTTTATTTTTGTATATTTTTAATTTTTACATTTGTATTGGATTCAGTCGGTTATTCGATTTTCAGTGTAACGTTAAGTTACTTTCAGAGATTTTTTTTTTCGTTTTTTTGACGTTCCCACAATTATTCTACGTTATTTCGGTGTCATTGTAGTACATTTTCGTGTGTGTTTGTGTGTCTGTGTGTGTGCATGTGAGTGAATCTGTTGATGGCGTAAGAGTTGTGTAGTATTCTGCTATTGCGGGTTTGTGTAATTTATTTATTAATTTTTCGAGTCGTGTGTTCTCGTCGACGATACGATACGATACGCCATTTAAAAAAAAAAAATTCAAAGGGAAAATATTATTGAAAGATACGTTTATTACCATTATTTATTATTATTTTTCTAGCTGTTTACGGTGAATTTTTTTTTCTTGTGTGTTTGTATTTTAGTGTTACTCTTTTTTTCCCTTCTTCTTCGAAACTCATTGTAGGTGAAATAATAAGGTAAAAAATAAAAATCGCGACGATTATTTAGAAATTATTATTATAAAAATTATTATACCTACGTAGATGTTTCGATAACGAAATCATATCATAATCTCTGTAAACAAATCAGACTGTATTGTTTGAAAATTTCACTTTGTACCTTTACTATTATACTCTTTAAATAATTGTATGTCGTGTGTTTGTGTGTATATATGTATTGTTTTATACCTACGTCTTTATTGTGTGCGTGTTTTATTTCCTTTTTATTTTCTTTCTTCTCTTTTTATTATTATTTTTTTTTCGATTCTGTTGTTTTTGAGTTTTGCGTACGTTTAACGACGACTACGACGACGAAGGCCTTAGGTCATTGGCATCGGTCGAGTACGCGATTCGCGTTCTGTTTCATGTATTTATATATCTCGATAGATTGTATATAATGTTATCATTTTTAAAAATATATTTATGTTTGAAAATATTCGTACTGGTTTCCTTTTTTTGGGTGTGTTTTTACGTTAAGATGATCATTCGTCGATTGAAAATGGCAATTACTTCGTAAATACTCGTTCTAGGTCGAAAATAATGGCGACATTGAATTCGCGGGGTCGGAAACCCCCCCATTTCGACCCTTCGTACGACTTATTACTCATTCGACTTTGAAAATGATGAAATTTGTTGAGGTCATCGAGAAAAAGTTTAAAGTTTCAAAATTGAAAACGCAGTATGCAGTGAAATGGATGACATATTCGTAATCAGCGACGTTTAATTGATGGTAATCGACCCCTCGAACACTGTAATCGTGCATAATTAACGCAAAAATCTCAATTTTAAAAAACGTGATAGCAGCGCTATCTATGTTACGAAAGGTGAAACAACTCTCTTAAAGAGAGAACAAATTTCGAAATTTATGCTGCAGCGCTTCAGGCGGTGAGAACGAGAAGTTCTTTTGTAATCTCAATTTTGGATATAGAAAAAGGTATTTTCTATCTCTTTTCCCCAATAACAAAAGAAGTTCCTGATTTGGCCGCCTGAAGCGCTGCATCATTTTATTTCCAAAATTTGTTCTCTTTTTAAGCAACTGGTTCGCTTTTCACATTACAGATAGCGCCACAGTTGTATCTTAAGAAATTTTTTTTTCGAGATTTAAGATGAGCTTTAGGGCGTACGAACTGTCCTAGGAGGGTTTTTTTGACACGGAGAATTCATTTCTGATGTACGTACTGATCGAAAGTTCAGATAATGATGCTTTTCGTAGAAAGTTTGAACTTTCATACTTGAAAAGTCAATACACGGTACAATGAATGCTGTATGCGTAATCAGCGATGTTTAATTAGTGGTAATTGACCCCTCATACGCTGTAATCGTGCTTAATTAACGAAAAATCCTCAATTTTTAAAAAACATGATAGCAGCGCTATCTGTATAACGAAAGGTTTCAAAATTGAGCTTTTTGGCCGAATGAAATTGAAATAGGGTGTACGAATAGTCGATTATTACTAATTCAGCATTGCTGATCACGTCAAGCTCGTTAGTTTCTTTCAGCCGATCGAGCTTTTTTCTACCTGAAAGTTCAACTTTTATGAAAAAAAGCTCCATTTCAAAGGGAACTTTGAGCTTTTTGGCAGAACCAACACCGGAAACGTATTCGCCGACCCCAAAAACCCCCCTATTCGTACACTTCGTACAGTCTAAAAAGCTCTCTAAAGCTCGGAAAATTGATTCAAAAGTTCAAGTATTAGGAGTATTGAACCTCCTAATGTCCTATATTCTCCTAATGAAATTGGTCTCTTTTAGTATCAAATCTACTTGAAAATGATCAAAATTGGAAAATTTTGGTTTTTCAAAATTGAGCTTTTTAGCTGAATGAAAGCCAAATAGCCCGTACGAATAGTCGATTACCACTAATTCAGCATCGCTGATCACGTCAAGCTCGTTAGTTTTAGTCGATCGAGCTTTTTTCTACCTGAAAGCTCAACTTTTAGGGAAAAAGCTCCATTTCAAAGGGAACTTTGAGCTTTTTGGCAGAACCAACACCGGAAACGAATTCGCCGACCCCAAAAACCCCCCTATTCGTACACTTCGTACAGTCTAAAAAGCTCTCTAAAGCTCGCAAAATTGATTCAAAAGTTCAAGTATTAGTAGTATCGAACCTCCCAATATACTATATTCTCCTAATGAAATCGGTCTTATTTAGCATCAAATATACACAAAAATGATCAAAATTGGAATATTTTGGATTTTTTAAAATTGAGCTTTTCAGCCGAATGAAAGCCAAATAGGATGTACAAATAGTCGACTATCACTAATTAAGCATCGCTGATCACGTAAAGCTCGTTTATTTTGATCAATCAAGCTTTTTTCTACCTGAAAGTTCAACTTTTTTGAGAAAAAGCTTCATTTTGCTGTGAACTTTGAGCTTTTGGGCAGAACCAACACCGGAAACGAATTCGCCGACCCCAAAAACCCTCCTATTCGTACACTTCGTACAGTCTAAAAAGCTCTCTAAAGCTCGCAAAACCGATTCAAAAGTTCAAGTATTAGGAGTATCGAACCTCCTAATATCCTACGTATATTCTCCTATTGATATTGGTCTTATTTAGCATCAAATATACACGAAAATGATCAAATTTGGAAAATTTTGGATTTTTCAAAATTGAGCTTTTCAGCCTAATGAAAGCCAAATAGGATGTACGAATAGTCGATTATCACTAATTAAGCATCGCTGATCACGTCAAGCTCGTTGGTTTCGATCGATCGAGCTTTTTTCTGCCTAAAAGCTCAACTTTTTTGAAGAAAAGCTTCATTTTGCTGGGAACTTTGATCTTTTTGGCAGAACCAACACCGGAAATGGATTCGCCGACACCAAAAACCCCCCTATTCGTACACTTCGTACAGTCTAAAAAGCTCTCTAAAGCTCGCAAAACCGATTCAAAAGTTGAAGTATTAGGAGTATCGAACCTCCTAATATCGTATATTCTCGTAATGAAATTGGTCTCATTTAGCATCAAATATGCTCGAAAATGATCAAATTTGGAAAATTTGTGCTTTTTCAAAATTGAGCTTTTTGACCGAATGAAAGCAAAATAGGGTTGTACGAATAGTCGATTATTACTAATTCAGCATCGCTGATCACGTCAAGCTCGTTTATCTTGATCGATCGAGCTTTTTTGTACCTGAAAGTTCGACTTGTACGAAAGAAGCTTCATCTTCAGGGTAACTTTGACCTTTAAGGGCAGCACCAACACCAGAAATGGATGTATTCTTCGCGTATCAAACCCCTCCCCCCACTACAACAGTTTGTATAGCCTGAAAAGCTTTCAAAAAAATACTAGTTTTCAATCATTTTTTCGCCTTGATAGTATGCAACTTCTTTAACACCTTCAAATATTCAGTACGTATATTCGCTGTACATTTTTCTTCCTAATGTCCTAAATTAAACGTTGAAAAAATGACTGTGAAAGACGGAGGAGGTATGTATAGATATAATTCATTACAAAATCGTCTAAAAATTACCTCGAATTAAACGCGTAGGTATTAATCAACGCTAATGTTTTTCTTGAAAAACTGATTAAAAACTCCCACGTTTCGAATGATTTTTTCGCCTTGAGAGTAGGCAACCTCTTTGACATTAACAAATATTTTCATATTTTTAGGCCTTTTACGAGTACAGAATGTGATTCTGGAGTAAATTTGAGTCACTGCGTTCGAATTTGCAATTATTATTGTTTTCAGCCAGGGGTGCCAAATTCCCACGACGTGACTCGAGCGAGCATGTTAGAAAGAGATAGATAGAAACATTAGGTCATTGACGTTATACGCTGAATAAAATGTAAATGAAATTATCACGTAGGTAGGTGTGTAGAGTACATCAAAAAGTAACTGAAAAGAAAAAGAGGTACAACATTGAAAATTGAAAATTGCATATGTAATGTATTTTGGAGCATAAATTAATATCCATTAATCCATATCATGTACGTATAGTTACGTAAATAGGTAAGTAAATAAAGATGTTGAAAAATAATGCGAGTTCATTTTTTTTGCTCAAATAAACTTGATAGTCAAACTCTTTCAAGAGCTGCACAACTTGCACAAGACGAAGAATGCACGAATCCATTTTTAGAATTAAATGAAATCATTGCTCGGGTAGTTTAGGGCCATATCGAGCGTAAGCATTCCAGTGCTAAGAATAGAATTCAGTGACTAAATTTCGAAGAAGGTACAAAGCATAAGAAACATACGTTGAATATAACGCAGTTAGAAATAGTAGAGCCCTCGAAATGGTACCTACTAACTACTACCTAAGTAGTGAAATGTTCTTTGTAAAATTCTGATAAGTATATGTATTAACTGTATCACAATTACATTTTCGCGAAAAAAAAATATTATTGACCATAGATAAGTTATGTGAAATTCATAATTTTTTCGGAGTAAATTCGTCCGTTGTATGTATTTGTTAAATGAAATTTCGCGTCTCAAGTATACGCCTCTCAGTAAGAATTTCACAATTCTTCTAATTTACACCTTACATTCCGTTTCGAATAAATAACAATCATCTGAAAAATTTGCTGATCGAGATCTCGGTAAGTACGTCTATACGTATTAATACCCGAAGTTATTCAAGTGTAAATACTATACCTAATTAATTACTTATGTGGATATACGCCGCGCTGTAGTAGATATTTCTGGATCCTAAAAATGTTCATCGGTGTGAGACGCAATCTCCTTTATTTTATAATGGTAATTGAAAAATTAGCAAAAATACCTAATCGAAAAGTTGAAATAAGTATTCCAACTTTTCAATGAAAAAGCACAGAAATGTCAATTATTACTGATTATAGTAAACAGTTTCATTAAAAAACTGCAGAGGCACATTTCAATTATTTAATATTTTATTTCATGTTTTTCAAGTGCCATTATATGTAAACGAGACTGTCCCACATTTGTTGAAGAACTTTGGCATTGAATAAATCGCGCTATGATCAATTTTTTGAAAGAACCATTCGCCAACGAATCGATCAATTCTTTAATTTATGAATCAATTCGTTCGCGAATGATTCACAAAAAATAATTCAATTCGTTCGTGAATGATTCACCAAAAATTGAGTAAATGAATCCATTTGTTCGCGAACGAGTCACCTAAACGAATCAATTCGTTCGCGAATGAGTCATTAATACGAATCAATTCGTTCGCGAATGATTCATAAACAATAGTCAATTCGTTCGCGAATGATTCACAAAAAATAATTCAATTCGTTCGTGAATGATTCATCAAAATTGAGTAAATGAATCCATTTGTTCGCGAATGAGTCACCTAAACGAATCGATTCGTTCGCGAATGATTCATAAAAAATAATTCAATTCGTTCGTGAATGATTCACCAAAAATTGAGTAAATGAATCCATTTGTTCGCAAACGAGTCACTTAAACGAATCAATTCGTTCGCGAACGAGTGACTTATGCGAATCCATTCATTCGCGAATGATTCACAAAAAATAAGTCAATTCGTTCGTGAATGATTCACCAAAAATTGAGTAAATGAATCCATTTGTTCGCGAACGAGTCACCTAAACGAATTGATTCGTTCGCGAATAATTCACAAAAAATGATTCAATTCGTTCGTGAATGATTCACCAAAAATTGAGTAAATGAATCCATTTGTTCGCGAACGAGTCACCTAAACAAATTGATTCGTTCGCGAATAATTCACAAAAAATGATTCAATTCGTTCGTGAATGATTCACCAAAAATTGAGTAAATGAATCCATTTGTTCGCGAACGAGTCACCTAAACGAATCAATTCATTCGCGAATGATTCACAAAAAATAATTCAATTCGTTCGTGAATGATTCACCAAAAATTGAGTAAATCAATCCATTTGTTCGCGAACGAGTCACCTAAACGAATCGATTCGTTCGCGAACGAGTCACTTATACTAATCGATTCGTTCGCGAATGATTCATAAACAAAAGTCAATTCGTTCGCGAATGATTCACAAAAAATAATTCAATTCATTCGTGAATGATTCACCAAAAATTGAGTAAATGAATCCATTTGTTCGCGAACGAGTCACCTAAACGAATTGATTCGTTCGCGAACGAGTCACTTATACGAATCAATTCGTTCGCAAACGAGTCACTTATACGAATCGATTTCTTCTCGAACGAGTCACTTATACGAATCTATTCGTTCGCGAACGAGTCACCTATACGAATCGATTCGTTCGCGAACGAGTTACTTACACGAATCGATTTCTTCGCGAACGAGTCACTCATACGAATCAATTCGTTCGCGAATGAATATTTAAAAAAAGTGGAGCAATTCGTTCGTAAAAGACCTTTTTTTTACGAAAAGTCGGTCTTCTCACGCTAAATGCGTGAGAGTTTTTTTAAAAATGATTTTATACATATGTATGAATGTAAGTATAACGTCACTCAACCTTACGATCATTTCATTGTTATTTTTTACCTATACTAGAGTAGATACCATGAAAAAGTTGAAAATTCGTCATATGCAGCTTATTTGAACTTTTTGACTTTTCGAATAGGTATTCACCAAAAGTCCATAAATGAACTGTATGGCGGCGGAACAGCAACCACCATTTGAAAATTCCTAAAAAAAAAAATTATCACCGGTACAGAATACCTCCACTGAAAAACGTCAGCATCCAAGATGTCTACCAGTCATCGAAGTCATCAAAAAGTAATGATTTTGACTAAAAATTGAACGCAATCATCAAAGCTTAATCGAATATTCTCAAAGCTGAATGATAATTTGTTAAGAATGTGGAAATTAAAAATGAAAATTATTGTTCAATTAATCTTCCAGGTACCTACTGGAAATTACCTTAAATTTGTGAAAAATTAGCATACTCAGGCATAACTTTAAGAAAATTGCTTTCAAATTTGTTGAAATGTCATAAAAATTCTTTAAATTCGCTGAAAACAGAGAAAAAAATCGCAAAAGTGATCGATTCGAAGTCTAGGAAACTACTCATTTTCTGATCATAGGAAATTTAAAAAAAATTACTTACCTACTCGTAATTATTTTTGCCAGCGTTTTGTAAATGTTGCGGCAGTCGCGAGTATCGACTTTACTCGTACAATATAAGACTATATAAGTGTTGCTTTTATTTTTTTTAAATGTAACTGTGCGAAACAGAATTATATACTGTCTATACTGATAATTTAATGAAAAAAATAGAAAAAAACATATTTTTTTATCATTTAAAAAAAAAAAAACCAGAGCTGACATTTTTTCCGGGTAACTTTCCAGGTACTCAAAATGGTCTCCATTGAATTTGATCAAAATCCAATGACGTTTTCATTTCTCATATCCACCCTAATGTACTTAGATAGGTCTTATATTATCTGTCAATGGTTTCCTGTAAACCTGATGTAAATTTGCACTAGGTATGCTCCTTTTCTTAAAGACAAGTTATGGTTTTCTCTTGTACAGTATTGTAAACGTTGTTATTGATCACATTCGATTTGATTTACTTAGTTGAAAAATGACGATGATGTTGGTTTTTTAGCAGTTTAATAATGTAAAATAAGTACTTAATACGAGCTATTATTTTCGATTATCGAGCAACATTTTGTCCAATTGTGAAACTTTTTCTTAAAATACTTACCTACTTGCATCATAGTAAGCTCAAATTTTGAAAACCCCCATGTGACAATTAGGTAGGTACCTATTTTGTTTCTTGTACCAAATTTCAAAATTTTATTTTGATCCAATTTTTTCATTTTTAAAAGAGCTAACTGCGTTAACCACTCAGAAAATTTAAATTCTAACATCCTCTCTAGCGCTCGTTGTATCCCTCTTTGCAATCCGAATTTGCTTTCATACAAAATAACGCGATATAAGTAAATAATTCCGATGTATTCTTTCCAGTGTTTATTGACCATGAAACAAGGATACGTTTTTAATTCAAAAGAAAAATATTTCTACAGTGATAACCATAAGCAAATTTGTGTCTAAGATTATAAATAGAATAGCAGATGATACATATATGTAGTATGTACATATCTAAATGTAATGTATAATAAGGAAGAAAGTTGTCGATGAGACTGCTGATGGTGATCAAAATTTTAACGATCTCAAGGAAAATTTCCGAATTAATAACGATTTTTCGGAGCAAAAATCTTGCAAAAAAATGTTTTACCACCCCCCCCCTCCCTCCCCAACACATGTACACAAATTTAATTTGATGGGGTGATTTTATGTAAGTTTTTCCAAAAAGAGGAAGGACTACACGACTACAGTTACCTACTTATAATAATACTAACCATAAGCAAATGTTTATTTAAGATTGCAAATTTTTTTTGTATTGGTTTGCAAAAGTACGTACCACAGGTAGGTATTAAATGTGGTGTAAAATAGGTTCAGGTACTTTCAGCCAGATTGTTTATGTTACTCGTATCGTATCTGTGCAGGTGCCTAGAACATTTTTTCATTTGAGTTTTGATTGATACTCGTATCTCAGCATGAATTTCAGCAATCTGAATTTTTTTATTTTTGTTTTTGCTTTTTAGACGGAAGGCCCGCATAAGGATCTATTGCACCCCCTCCCCGATCCTCCAGGACAGTTTTTTCCTTAGTGGGGGAGTCCTAAGTAACATTTTTGGCCCTTGTCCTAAAATAAACATGGCCCTACTCATAATATTATAATGACTATTTTGATTGGCAGGTGAGTCGAAATCGCAGATTTTTCGTTCCAACGTGCACAACATTTTTTGAACCATATAAAGGTAGATCGAAACAGCAGGAAAAAATTCAGCACCTGACAAAATTTCAAGTGCTAAAGTGCCTTTTTCGATTGTCGGTGAATTTTTGAAAAATCAAATTTAGGCCAAAAATGAGGGGAAAAATCAAAATCTTACCAAATTGACCTAGAAAGCTGAAATTAAGGACATGACCCATTTTCGACCTGCCAAATCGATTGGAAGCTGTTTCAGACCATCTAGAGTAGTTCTGGAGCCTCCAGTAGATTTTTGAAACTTGAAATTCCCACAAAATTTCATCAAATGGAGTTGGAAAGCCAAAATTCATTCTGCAAACTAATTTCAATGCGCTAGGAAATCGACTGCGGGTGGATTTCATGTCGTTTTGGAGTCTCCAGCGACTTATTGCAAATTCCTGGAGTCTCCAGCAGATTTTAGAAACATGAAATTTCCGCTTTTCATCTCCATTTAACGAAATTTTGTGAAAATTTTAAGTTTCAGAAATGTACTGGAGGCCCCAGTAGTTTTCAAAAAGTCGCTGGAGACTCCAAAACGACTTGAAATTACCTGCAGTCGATTTCTTAGCGCATTAAAATTAGTATTTAGTTTGCAGAATGAATTTTGGCTTTCCAACTCCATTTGATGAAATTTTGTGGGAATTTCGAGTTTCAAAAATCTGCTGGAGTCTCCAGAACTACTCTGAACGATCTGAAACAGTTTCCAATCGATTTGTCAAGTCAAAAATTGGGTATACCCCAAATTTCAGCTTTCTAGGTCAATTGGGTAAGATTTTGATTTTTTCCCCTCATTTTTGTCCTATAAATTTGATTTTTAAAAATTCACCGAAAATCGAAAAAGGCACTTTAGCTCTTGAAATTTTGACATGTGATAAATTTTTTGCTGCTCTTTCGATCCACATTAGTAAGGTTTAAAAAATTTCGTGCAAGTCCTATGTTGGAAACCAAAATCAACGATTTCGGCAGACCTGTCAATCAAAATGGCCGCCATTTTGTGAGTAAGGCCTTGGTTTTTTTTTTAGGACAAGGGCTAGAAATGTTCCTTAGCCTACCAGAGGTGACATGGGGGATTTATACGGGAGTACATAGTCTGAAATTTCATTGGCTCTATAGGTAGGTGTAGGTACATACTGTATAATTTTAAATCAATTCCCAAAATTACACATTGCTTCTAGATTGAAATTGTCAATCAATTTTCTAAATTCACAATGCCTCTAAATTATGAATTGCTTTTTAGCGTTTGTAAGTATATTTTCAAAATTACAAAATTTCAACTATTAAGTTCACATTATCCACAAAGTTACAAAACCTTTAATCAATTTTTGGAATTCACATCGTGTCTAATTGACAAACTTTCAAAATCATTTTTCGTAATTTTAGTGGTCTTTGTACTACAAAATTTCAAATCAATTCCCTGAATTTGGCATTGCTTCTAAATTATTAAATATTGAATGTGTCACTTCAAAAATGGCGATTTTGGGAAACCGAGTTCAAAGTTTTGAGTGAAATTTTTTTCATATTATTTTACGTTCGGAATTCAGCCAAAAATATTTTGTATTTTAAAAACTAGTATTTTTTTTTTTAAACTTCAATCTAAAAAAACAGTTACTTACTCGTAGGTATTAAATTAAAATAGGAGGTATTTATCTAGATGTACTTCCTGTACTTGTTGCTGAGAAAAAAAATTACTTACCTAGTTAAGTGCCTACTTTCTTATTTTGCTTTTTACTGCATACCACATCGCTATACCTTGGCCACCGCCACGATTAATGCTTAAGGCCTTCCATCAGAAGACCGAGCTTGAAACAAATTAAACAATAATCATTATAATTATTACATAGGTATTTTTTAAAATATTAGGTAATATTTAAGGCTCGAGCAAAGCAAGGGCAAAAGCTCTTCACGCTTTGGGTGAAAAACGAGTTGAAACTAAAAAGAGGATAAAATTCATGGACATTTTAATTCATTAAAATACCTACTAAGAGTTCGCTACGAGTAGGTCATGAAAACCGGATGAATATCCGCGCCAGAGAAAAAAAAATTATGAAAGCTCAAAGTTAGCTCCGTCAATTCAATATAAAAATGTAAAAAAAATAAAAAATAAAAAATGTACGAGCCTGTTAATGTCTTTTGATAAAATTTTGTGGGGCACAGTTTCTGCACCCTCTCTATACTTCTTTGAAATTCTATTGATCACTTACAAATTTGTTCAAAAAAAAATCATTCACAGAAGAGAAGATAATAGATTTTGTTTTTAAAAAAATTGCAAGGGGAAAAAATGAAGTTTACCGAGCCTTACTCCAAGAAAGAAAAAAATTCGCGAAAATGTCAAAAATCAAGAATTCAATTTTTTAAAAAAGTAAGACTACATTTATCAATTTTTTTCTTTAATCTGAAACCAAAAAAAAAAAAAAAAAAAAACGAATAAAAATGCAATTAGTGAAATACGAGATGGGAGATAGACTATAGTTTAAGGAGCGAGGCAAAGCTGGGCGACTTAAAGTCTAGGATCATACTAAGTAGTATGAAATTAAAAAATTACTTGTCTACATATTTTTCACACTTCCGATTGTGCAAGCTAAGTACAAGCGATTTACTAGTACTAGATGCCAAACAAATCAAGAATAATTTACCTGTAAACGTAACGTACTACAATATTTTAAGTTTAAATTTGTTAAATTTTTTCAACTTGAAAAAAAAACGAATAAATTATTTAGTGAAATACGAAAGGAGAGGGATTATTTAATTAAGCCTTGGGCTAATGCTGCACCCTCAAATGTTTCATAATGCTCTCCATTAATAGTTCGAATATCTTCATTATGATTTTGCTCCTTTGCAGTGTAAAAGCAGCATACGTAAATAAAATAGTTCTACTTTCTTGGGATCAACTGAGTACAGATGTGAAACAACATTAAAATGGTTTTTTCGTGATGTCCATTTTTTTGTTTTTTTATTAAACACATAATGATATTGTGGTATTTCTGCATACCTATAATTTACACTATTTGGGTCATTTTGATTCAATTTAAACCATGCTAGAAGTGTACTGTACCCCATCTGTAATCCTTCAAATACACTAAAAGTAGTTTTGAACATTTGAACTGCTCAAAGTAGGTTGATGGTTAGTTCTACATAGAGTCCTCTGTAAATGAAATGAAAATTGTCTTTTTAAGGATTTTTTGGAGCTACACAACCATGATAATTTTCAGTATCAAGATTCCTCCCTTATTTTTCCATTTTCCAACTAAAACATTTGAACATTTTTAATGGACAAATTACTTTATAAAAGGTGAAGTAACTTGAATGATTTTTAAATAGGTATGGAATATTCTTGATTATTTATCTGTTGAAAAATATGAGAAATTCCATTAAAAAAATGAAGACATGAATGAATTTTTCTGAAAAATGGGTGAAAGAGATGATTCACTGAAGTAAGAAAAAATGCCTACCTATTAAAATAAATAGCATTTCTGCTGAAATGTATTTTCACATAATATAGTATAATGTACCTCTGTAGTTCTATATTTTGTTGTCCACCTATCAAAATTTTTCATGTAAGAGATGAAACATTCTTAATTGTTACGATTTACACACGAATAGATAGATAGAATAATAACAGTTCAAGTTAGGTCAGGTATGGTACTATTGGTACTACTGAACCCATCCTTATTAAATTTGAAACTCAACACGAACCGTAGGCTCTTGAAAAATAACTAAATGGCACTTTCGAGAATCTACAAGTTGATTTCATTTTCTCGTTGACCAATTATTCATCCTATATTGATGTTGATACATATCTATTCGCGAATTTCAAATCAACACGCGATTTGTTTGAACACAATAGAAAACGTGTTTTTTTAATTTTTTTGACCCTTAATTTCAAAATTTTCGATTTTTTTTCTTGATGACATATCTACATGTCAAAAGGAACGTTTAAAAAAAAGGAGAAATCGGTTCAGTAGAAGAGGCTGGCGGACTCTATCAAAGTTCTCCAAAATTCTTTTAATTAAAAAATATTTGAAAGGATGGATTTTATGGATTTAAAAAAATTACTTACTTATCTATTTTTTTTATTGCCGTGTAATGTAAACGAATTTTTAAATAGGTATGGAATATTCTTATCTACCTATTAAAATAAATGGCATTAAAAAAATTTGAAAATTTTTTAGAAACAAAAATTAAAAAATCATTGAGAAATGAAAAATTATGAAATTATTTGAAAGGAAGGATTTAAAAAAATTACTTACGTTTCAGTAATTTTTATTATGAATGTATTTGAAAGGATGGATTTATAAAAAAATTACTTACTTTTCAGTAATTTTTGATACAATTATACGACTGTTACTGTTCAGGGTTGTACAAAAACGTGTTAAAAAAAAAAATAAACGTTTTTTTTTTGTGTTTAAAACATGTTTAAAATGTGTTTTAAACACAAATTCATTTGTTTTGGATTCACCAGACATCAATTTTTAAGATGTGACGTCATAAAATAGCTATAAAGCTCAAGAAATATTGAAAAATTGGAATCAAAACACAAAATGTCATGTCCTAGATTTTGAAAATTTTGAATTTTCAATTCACAGATAGTAAGAAAATGTTTGCATCATTGAAATGACTTCAGTAACCCATAGTGCTGAAATAGACGAACAAAAAATGTTATTAGAACAAATTGCCTATTTTCAAAATTGAAGGCGCAAACACAATTTGAAAATTTTTAATTGAAGCATCCCAAATATGGAAATTTTGAATCAAGTTTGCCCCTTCAATTTTGAAAATAGGCAATCTGTCACAAAAATACTTTTTGTTCTCTACTCGAGTACGATGGATTATGGCCTTGGGCATCATTTGAATGATTCAAACATTTCCTTATTGTTAATGAATTTTTCAAAATAGGTAAATTTCTAGTTTTGCGAAGTGGCTCCTTCAATTCACAAGATAGGCAACCAGTCCTACCTACGTAATAACGGTTTTTTGTTTGTCTACTCGAGTCCTATCTGTATCTACAGTTGAATTTTGGCAGACGAGTCCTGGAACACCCTGTATTTTCACTTGAGTATTGATTGATATCTGAGCATGAATTTCAGCAATGTGAATTTTTAAATTTTTGTTTTTGATTTCATTTCGATAATTTTGAGGGACATTGCACAATATCATAAAAGTTAGCTATATATTTTCATTATGTCTAAAGATAGACAAATTTTTATATTATTCATGTTTTGTACTATTTCGTTAAACGTTAAATTTTTTCAGGTTAATGTTACAATCAATCATATAGTTTCTCAAGTTAATGTAATGTAATGTTTAATACATATAAGGCCTATCTGGGATGTGTAGATCTCGTTTATTCTAGTCAAGTACATAGTCAATATGGCCATGAATTTTGTTTTTGTTTTGTCTAATTAAATGATCGTATGAAATTTCTTTGAGTTGTTCATTTCGCGTACCTATTGTGTTTGTGTAGTGTGTACCCACATGGTGTAGGTACTTCTGATTACAGTATTGGTTGGTCAATGGCCAATTCAACTCCTGCTACTGATCGGGCAAAGGCCAAAACTGTCTTGAAATCATCGCTGCTATCCAATCATTTGATTTTTGCTAACTTTTTCATAATTTTGGTTACCAAAGTCATCAAACAAAACACTTTTTTGAACTTTTACCCCATTTGGGGAGGTGTTGGGGACCGTAGATGGGATCCAATCAAAAATCTGACGCCATATTCGTGTTCAGCGTCACCGTGAACGTACAATTCGATACATCACATGCCCCAGATTTTCTTTGAAAGTTTTGTCCAAATTTGGAGGAGGAGGTGCTCCATCTCCATCAAAAGATCCCATCTCGAAAATTAAATATTTCAAAAAAGCATTAAAAGGTACATCCTTGGGAATTCTTTCAGAATTTTAAATGGTAGCTTCTACTTCAAGTCATTTTGAAGCCTCCAGCGACTTTTTTGAAAATTCCTGAAATCTCCAGCAGATTTTTGAAACTTGAAAATGGAGTTAAAAAACCGATATTTCAGATTTTGGATACAACTTCGTACGAACAAGAAAAACAGATTATGTGAAAGTGTGGTCTATCTTGAAAATTGAAGGGGCAAAATACTTTTTCAAAATCCAAGAACTAAAATCCAATTTTGACAGACTTTAAAAAGTTTTTGGAATTCAAAATTTTTGGATTCGCTAAAAAGTTTATAAAATTGGCAAAATTTGAGTTTCAAAAACTTTATTATAGAGTAAGAAAAAAAAATTATCGTAACAAAATTTGTTTATTTTTTGACATAGTATTTCATTTCCGCATTTATTTTTATTTTTTCATCGCGTTTTTTTGAAGTGAAAAAAAAATCATTTGTAGTCCCTTCAATTTGCAAGTTAGGCAAAAAGTCATGATAGGTAATTTTGTTCATTTTCCAAAGTAAGTACATAATTACTACCGAACCCCATGGTCAAAATTGGATTTTAGTTCTTGGATTTTGAAAAAGTATTTTGCCCCTTCAATTTTCAAGATAGACCACACCTTCACATAATCTGTTTTTCTTGTTCGTACGAAGTTGTATCCAAATCTGAAATTTCGGTTTTCCAACTCCATTTTCAAGTTTCAAAAATCTGCTGGAGATTTCAGGAATTTTCAAAAAAGTCGCTGGAGGCTTCAAAATGACTTGAACCCACCTAAACTCGTCTTCAGAGAGTGCTAAAATTGGAGTGCACAGTACATTTCGGCTCTTCATCTCCATTTGATGAGATTTTGTGAAAAGTTCAAGTTTCAGAAATCTACCGAAGGCTCCAGTAACTTTCAAAAAGTCGCTGGAGACTCCAAAACGACTTGAAATCCATCTGCAGTCGATTTCTTAGCGCATTGCAATTAGTTTGCAGAATGAATTTTGGCTTTCCAACTCCATTTGATGAAATTTTGTGGGAATTTCGAGTTTCAAAAATGTGCTGGAGGCTCCAGAACTGCTCAAAATGGTTTGAAACAGTTTCCAATCGATTTGGCAGGTCGAAAATAGGGTATATCCCAAATTTCAGCTTTCTTGGTCAATTTGGTAAAATTTTGATTTTTTCCTTAATTTTTGGCCTTTTGATTTTCAAAAATTCACCAAAAATCGAAAAAGGCACTTGAGCACTTGAAATTTTGTCAGGTGATATATTTTTGCCTGCTATTTCGATCTACTTTTGTACAGTCTTAAAAATTTCGTGCAAGTCCTATGTTGGAACGCAAAATCTGCGATTTAGTTTGACCTGTCAATCAAAACGGCCACCATTTTTAAAATTTTTTTTAAATGGGTGATCTGAAGCAGAAAGTGAAATTTTTCAACAATTTTTGGCAAAAAACGAAACTTTGAAGTTCAGCTTTTACTATCCTATTCGCACTATTTCTGCGAAAATGTATTTTCATATAATTATAGTATACTTAGGTAGGTACCTATCGAAGTTCTTAACGAAAGAGATGAAACATTCTCAATTTATTACGATTTACACTCGAGTAGAATAATAACATTCTAAGTTAAGTTAGATCGGTACTAATAAACCCATCCTTATTAAATTTGAGAACCAACATCAAAGCGTGGGCTCTTGAAAAATAACTAAATTGCACTTTCGAGAATGTACAAGTTGATTTAAAATTTTCTCGTTGACCAATTATTCATCCTACATTGATGTTGATACGTATCTATTCGCGAATTTCAAATCAACATGCGAATTTTCCTGTACTGTTATGCGTTTCTCATGTATTTGTATATTATAATGGATTTGATGGCTGCCAAACCTTTGGATGATCAAATTCACGAAGATGTGGAACAAGAGCTTGGTTCGAATAGTCATGTTAGCCAGGATGTAGCTATTATTGAAGAACAAACCGAAAGTGTGAATATTTTACGTTGTGCCATAACGACAACGTTAAAACCAGATGGAAATATCCTCGACGTGTGAATAACCGCAAGTACCTACATCCTTATAATTCACTTAATTAGGTAGGTGCGTGAATAAATAAATGGTAGCCCTACAAAATCATACTAACTACGAATATCCAAATGATTAAAATTACTTTTTAATCAAGTATTTTGAGTACCTAATGCTAAGTATATATTAAAGAATTTTCTGAATTAAAGTCATGTATTATCCTCACCTTACAATAAATAAAATATTGAAATATCACTAATATCAGTTCTAGGAAAATTGTGTTTTTCTCTGATGAAATCTTAACAAAACAACTGGTGCAAAATATATAACTCATATAAGAGATAATTATACTAAGTACACCTATTATCAGCATCAACGCTTTCGATATAAATTCCCCGCATTAAATGATGTCAAATAATAATTAAAACAAATCAAAAGTTGACCTAATAATAGACCAATTTATTATTTATGCAAGTAGGTACCTACTTAGCAGTGCAACACGGGTCGAGCTCCGAGATAAGTAATTTTATCATTCCCCAAGGCTTCTCATTCATTCGTCGTTAAACTAACATTTATAAAGTTCAAGTTACCATTCAATCTGTTCATCATGAAACTCAACGTGAATTTTTCAATGCTTACAATTATTGTATTCGTATGTTTTATTTTATTGTTAAATCCAACAAATGCTAAGCCTGCAGTTCCGGTAGATGAGACGATTCCATCAGAGAACGTTAATCAGAACCCACTATCTGAGCAGGATGGTCCAAGGGCTGCTGCGCTTCAGTCCAGAACCTATAAGCCTAAACCAATACTTAGTTGCCCAATTGGAAAAATAAAGGTGGGCAATAATTGCGTGTGCCCCAGTTATGCGACGAATATTGGAGGATCGTGTGTCTAAGTAATTTGATAATTCGTTTTCATTTCATTCTATAAATGTGTAGTTAATAGATGATATTGTTCGGATTCGAACTTTTTTACATGAAGGATAACCTGACAATCAACAGACCTATAAAGCTTTTAATTATACCTACTATTTAAAGATATAGTGAAATGCTTCGATGCAGAACCTAAAATTATCAATGTTTTAATTTAAAAAATACAATAATAAAAAGTAAAATAACTCATCGTTAGACCTATTATAAATTTGATATTATGTGCAAATAAAATAATTATAATATTTTAAAATTTCCAACTTGTTTTCTACTTCATTTTCATTTTAAAAACCACAAGTACCTAAATGCTTTTCATTCCATGTCTGAACCTTATTCGTATGTTTATTGTTTTCTCATTTTAAAAAATCATTTCTAAACTCGTGTAAAATTGTACATTTTATATTTCGTTATCGTTTTCTGGTTAATTTTTGTCATAAAAGCAGTAAAAATATGAGCAAATTGTTTCATTTTATCCCAATAAATACTCTAGGACATTTTTGGCACTCGATTCTGTAATAATTAAAAAAAAATCTTCAGTCTTTAGGAGGGCCATGGCTCGTACTCAATTCTTGCCATCATGGTAAAAAAAAAAAAAAAATACAAAACGTGACTAATTGCTACCAATTTTGGGATGTAATTTCAAAATATGTAACATGAATTTTCCAGACACTTGCCATAGTAGTCTGAAATGAGCCTCCAATTCGCCTTGCTCGGTAAAAATCCACGTCACTATGGCACCATATCATTTTGAAATTTTTCGTATATTTTTCATAATGTAATAGCAGGGCTCGTACTTAATTTTTTTTTCAAAAGTAAGCAAAATCCAATTCAAAAAAGCAACAAAACGCAAGCAAAACATTTTTAATGCAAAAAAAAATCAACGAGAAAAAACCAAAACATTACAAATTGAAATGTCCTGGTATCTAATTTTAAAAATTTGAACTATTTTGAAACTTCTTGCTAAACAAGACAGACTTTTGAAGCAGTTTTTGGCAAAAAAAGTGGGAATTTTTTCAGTTTCTGACAAAAAAACAAAATATTTTTATTTACCATTTTAACAGAAGTGAAGGCTTTTTGGAGATTTTGGCAAAAAAAAAGAGAGAAACGTTGGGAAAATTTTTGGAAAAAAGTAAGAGTTTGGAATTTTTTGCGCAAACGACGAACGCAAATTCTTGAGAATTTTTGGCAAAAAGCAAGAATTCTACGATTTCAGCAAAAAGCAGGAATTTTTAGAAATCACTGGCGAAAAAGTGATACTTTTGAGCAATTTTTGGCAGAAGAAAAGCGACTTCTGAAGCAAGAATTTCACAATTTCAACAAAACGCACGAATTTTTCGGAATTATTGGCATAAAGGTGATACTTTTAGGTATTTCTAGCAGAAGTAAAGTGACTATTGGATAATTTTTGATAAGAGGGGCAAATCTTTAGCAATGTTGTTGGATTGAAAAGCAAGAATTTGAATTTTTGTTTTAAAAAAAATCTAGCAAAAAGCAGCAACTTTTGGCAGAATTTATATTATTTTTTCGCATTTTTTAACGAGTTTTTTTAGCTAAAGAAAAAAAGAGACTTGTTGCTAGCAATTTTTGGCAGAAAGCAAGACTTTTAAATAATTTGTAGGATAAATCAGTTAATTATTTTTTTTTAATGCTAAAAACGACAGTTTTTGGCAAAACTGTTGAAATAACGAGAATTTTTGTCAATTTAAAAAAAACGAGTATTTTTGACAATTTTTTGACAAAAAGCACACTATAGCAACAATAATTTTGAATCTATTGGTCGATATCACCTAATGGCAAAAAATATGGTTTTTCGATTGAAAAGCCAGACTTTTGTATGGGTAACTTCTTCTTTTTTTTAAAATGAGACTTACTGGAATTTCTTGAGAAAAGCATGGATGGGAAGCTGAAAGATTAAACTTTTGGCTCAAACTTCCTCAGCTTTTAGCTTTTCACTTTTTTTTTTTTTTTTTTTTTTTAATGAGGTGAATAGAAAGGAAAATGGAAAATGAAAAAAAAACACGAGAAAACCGAAACTTGAGAAAAGTAAAATGTGAAAATCAAAAAAGAACTCAAACATAAACTGAACTAAATGAATAAAATTGTAAAAAAGTAGAAAGAAAACTTTAGCTTTCAAAAATCCCAAACTTCCTCAGATTTCAGCTTTTAGCTTTCAGCTAGCTTTCCATGTTTCCATCCCTGAAGAAAAGACAACAATTTTTAGCAAGAAGCGAGACTACTCTGACGATTCAGACAAAGGTGAGATTTTTTGCTATTTTTAGGGTACTTTTGTAAATTTTTTACATATTGATATTCCAAGTTTTTTTTTTTCGCTTCAAGATGCATGAAAACATTGAATTTTATAAAAAAAAAATTGATAAATAAAAGAACTTTGGTAACCAAAAAAGTTGAAACCAAACGTTCGACTATCTTATTGTTCCTTTCTGTAATGTGTTTTTAAGACTGTGAAGACAGAAGGGATAAGAGATCACTTCACTGAAGACTTTGATTTTTCAATTTGACTTGAGAAACAAAAAAATAATTGGTGAATTCGAAGGACCTTGTGGAATTAAATCAATAGAAAATTTCCAACTTTTGCTTAGCTCATTCTAAAAATTTCCAAACCTGTGTAGGTAAAAAAAACTTCAAACGTTCACCAAAAATCGGAAAATCAACTTGAGCAGCTGAAAATTGGGAAATAGGGTTTTTTGAGGTGTTCTTTGTTCCACCACTCTAAGTCATTTTAATCATATCCGAATATCTGCTGATTAATCTTCGCGCAGATAAGAGATAAGATGATCAGCTATTGCTGTAAGAATGCTCGAAAGTCTCTTTGAAACACTAGTTAATAGGTATTTGTGTAGATGTCGAAGAAAAAACTCTTTCTTGGATTATGCGAGCCACAAATATGGTATCTGTTTTTTCCCTAATACTTTTTTATCCTCATAAAGCAGCCTCATCGGTTTCAGAATCACTTGCACATTTAAATTTTAATGCCGAACAACGTAATTATATATCAAAGCTAAAATTAAAGTTCACCAATGAGATTGAGCAAAAGGATATGATGATCAAGCAAATAGATAAAATAATCCAGCTAAACGATGCTCGTATAAAGGAAATGGAACCGCATCAGGTAATTTAATTGTTTCAAATTCAACTGCTTTATATCTCTTGAGTCTTGACAATTTTGTTTCATAGGTATAATGTATCAATTCTACTCATTTTCAGCATCAATACATAAAGGATGTATGTTACACTGTATTCCGCGGTAGAGTAACACTTGTTCAAAATTATCTCCATACTTCCGATTTCCTATTAGCATGTCCTCAGATTCAACACACCATAAAAGACTTGGCCATTAATTTTAAAGGAAAAGAAAACTCGTATAACATTATATTGGAACAAATATGGAGAGTACGAAAAGAACGACCAAACACAATTCAAAAAGTTCGGTTTACAAACGTACAAACGTGGACGATATACATTCATTGGATATATTTTCGTATAACTCCGGAGGAACGTGAATGGGTCAGAAAAGATTTTAAACTTTTATTCGAAATAATCACTGAAATACAGAAATTCAATAATGTCGAAAATAAGAGAGTCGAGCTAAAATCAACTTTGAAAACGTTACATCGTGATATTTTCCCCTCCTCGTCTAACTCAAAGAATATCACGGATAATTTGGTGAAATTATTTCCAAAATTACGAAGCTACATTAACGAAGCTGAGAAAAACCATAAATCACCATTTGCAAATACTCATTATTACGTACAAAACCTCCTTCCAGATCTTAGCCATGATTATAATTTTGTCGGATTAGTACAATGGGCAACACAAATTAGTACCGAAGATAGAAAAAATCTCGAGACACGCCACAAAATATTATCAAATTTCACAAATTCAATGGATATGATATTTGGAATAGCCAAGAAGAAAGCTGTAAGCATGAACAAGGCATGGGAGGAGGTGACCCGAGTTAAAGTGAAAGAAAAAGAAAACACCATTATTTCCAAATATGAACTCGGCAAAATATATAAAATTATTTTAAATAACACATTTTATCGAAAAGAACACGAAATCGTTTGTAATAAACTCATCTTAGAAGCTAGACCTAACGTTACATTAATCGAAACACCAGAAGAGCAACTCTAGAAATGTCAAATTTATTCAAAATAAAATTTTTTCAAAATCGAACTCTGTACCTCGTACTTAAAAAGTAATTTTGATTACCAAAATTTGGAAAAAGGAACCAGATATTACCTTCAACAGCTCGAGTGACCCAGTTACTTGAAAAGTATCAGAGTACAAACCCTGAAGAACCTCTAAAAAAATAACTCCAAAATTTCTTCATTCTTCCCTCCCAGCTGATCCACGATCCACAGTTCGATATTCTCGGAACGCTGTAAAATTCAACGAAACGTTCGATTATTTCGTACAATGTTTATTAAAACAATCAAAATTACATAATTTTCAAAAAATAAATAAAACAGTTTCAAGCTGGAACTTCGATTTGTTGCATTGGCTTCAAGTCATCGCAAACTGAAAACTCGCATCCAGTCGATACGATGATATCGGGTAATTCGACACCATCGGCGATTTCAATCAACTTTAATCCGGATTCACGATTTACTTCGAAAACTCCCTGAAAAAAAAAATTAACTTCGTTAGTTCTCCGAATTTTAGAAGATAATTCAGGTTGAGCAGGATAGGAAGGAGGGTACCTTTTCAGTGATTATCATATCTACGCAGCCTTTGCCAGTTAGTGGTAAAGTACATGCGGGAATGATTTTATGTTCACCGCTTTTCGACGTGTGTTCCATAGTGACGATGACTTTAGTTCGAGGAGCTGAGACTAGATCCATAGCTCCTCCCATACCTTTAACTAATTTACCCTGAAACAGATCGAAATCAAAATTAAAAATAGAACCGAAAAAATGAAAATAAAAACGGAAGAGAAGGTTACTTACTGGTATCATCCAATTGGCCAAATCGCCATATTGAGATACCTCCATAGCCCCTAAAATAGTAATATCTACGTGTCCCCTAAAACAGAAAGAAAAATCATATTTTCATCTTCGAATGAAACAACATATGAGAGGGAGAGAGGGGGGAGGAGAGAGTAATGAACATACCCTCTAATCATAGCGAAACTTTCATCGCTACCGAAATAACTAGCTCCTGGAATAACCGTAACGGTTTCTTTGCCGGCGTTAATTAGATCAGCGTCGACTTCGGAGCGTGACTTGGGATATCCTCCAAGACCCAATACTCCATTTTCACTTTGCAAAGTGACCTTCATGTTGTTCGGCACGTAGTTACTGGTAAGAACCGGAATACCTATACCGAGATTAACTGAGAAGCGAGTTAAAGAAAAAACATCCCAAGATATACGACTTTCTAACACGATAACGCTTATCTCGCGATTAAAAATAACACTTCGAGTAAAAAAAAACAAAACAAAAAAACATATTATTCATTGGTTATGGCACGAGGCCATTTATCAAAAAGGATACCGTACATTCCGTCTTGGAATTCGATGGCAGCTCTTCGGGCTATTCTTTCTCTCATCAGAGCAGCCGGTGTCGAAGACAGTACCGAATTGGAATCTTTCTTGAGAAGTTTCACTCTCTGAAACATACAAAAAATGGTCATCTATCGAATAAATCTGCTTCAAAGAGCACGTAATTCTCGCTCGAGTATACTACTCACTTCGATTCGTTTTTCGTAATTTTGACCTAAGACGATTCTGTCTACGTAGATGCCTGGCACGTGTATAAAATCTGGATCCAAAGCTCCGGTATCGACTAGTTCTTCTACTTCGACTATCGTCGTTTTGGCAGCTTTGCACATAACCGGATTGAAATTTCTGGCTGTTTTTCTACATCGTTATAACAATTAGTTTATTAAATCACTACTCTCGAAGAGCTCAACGAAGAACAGAGGAGAGGAGAAAATACAAAATGAACCAACCTAAACACCAGATTCCCATCTGGATCAGCTTTATGCGCCTTGATGAAAGCAAAATCGCCCGTAATGGCTCTCTCTAAAACGAACTCCTTTCCGTTGAATATTTGACTCGGTTTAGATTGACTGGCATTCTCGATATGGTGAGTTTCGGGCGTGTATTTGATAGGCACACCACCTTCGTGTACCATTGTACCCAATGCAGTTGGCGTATAAAAGGCAGGAATACCGGCTCCTCCGGCTCTGATACGTTCGGCAAGTGTGCCCTAAAAAAATGAGACAATCGTTAGACGCAATTCACTTTGAAATCGCACCATTTATAATCGACGAGCCATCGAATATCGAACCAACCTGAGGAGTAAATTCGAGCTCGAGTTCGCCATTCAAGTATTGTTGTTCGAATTCGGAATTTTCTCCTACGTACGAGGATATCATTCGTTTGATTTTTTTCGCCTTCAGGAGCAAACCGAGACCGAAATCGTCCACACCGGCATTATTACTGACGGCGATTAGGTTATCGATGTCTGTAGCCAGTAATCCGGCGATTAGATTTTCCGGAATGCCGCAAAGACCGAATCCTACGAAGATAATGGCGATTGTAGAACAATTCAAGAAAAGGAACGATCAAAATTTAAGAACATACCACCGAATAGAATGGTAGATCCGCTGTTGACATCTTTGATAGCTTCAGCAACCGAACTACAAACTTTCCGGTGTTTCGTCTGGTCGGTTTGGTTACAAATGAATGTGGTGCTAAAGCACCGTCTTATTATCTGCACAGATGAGTGAATATTAATCAAACAGGAATGCATGGAGCTTCAACAACGAATCATTTATCACTTACCAGCTCATTTTTATTATAATGGTTTCTAAATATACAGTTACTGATGTGTAGTGCGGCTCTGGATAATTTCATATTATGGTAAAAATAAATCAGTCTTGAAAGCAATATTTACAATAAATCTTCAACTATTATACACTCCATATTAATCTAATAACTTCACCATTCCATACTGATCGAGTTGAGAAGAAATTTTCAAAAAATGATGCAGAAAATTCGCGTTTTTTATCATCTCAAAATTTAATCACCGATAACAATAAATAACCTCCATAAATCAACTCGTTGCCTGGCCATTATTCATGTAATTGCAAGTTTCTAGTTACGAAAATCCACTGTAGATGGCGCACATCGTGCATATCAGTGTTACCGTTCAACGAACGCTTTCAAATTCAAGTAATGCGAAAACACGTAATGAAAAAATTACGTACAAGTGAAATGAGCCGACGCTTATTTTAGTAAAAACTTTTATTCGCTAAAAATACACATTTAAGCAATAAATTCATACGGCAGAGGAGCCAAAACAATAGGTTCTTGTCCCTTAACGATGTGACCTGGTTTTGGTTCTTCGGGCTGTAAACAAGAACATCACAATCGATCATTAATCAATCACTTCCAGATTCGAATCACTTCACTAATTAGAAAATCAATCCGAAATTCTTACTTTTCGCTTTAAACTGATGGTAATTCCTGCTTTCTTGGCGGCTTTCAATCTTTTACCATTATCTCTGACACGGTTGAGAAAATCGTCTCTGCATTTCGAATGAGTTACGTGTTCAATTCTGACGTTAATTCTGTAACGAAATACAAATTGTAGTAATACACAATTAGCTCGATGAAATAAATAATTATTTATCGATACGAATGAAACGTTTAGGTTACCTTTTCGGGATGATACGATTTCTCACGCGTTTATTTACAATAACACCGAGAGCGTGTTTCGTTACGTTGAATACTCTGCCGGTTCTGCCGTGGTAAGCTTTGTATGGCATACCCTTTTGAACGGCACCATTACCCTACGAAAGAAACACAAAAATCCTATATGAAAATACTGCACTCGAAAAGCACAACTTTCTGATTAATCGTGATTTCAGTTCACTTACTTTGATATCGACGAAGTCACCGACTTTGTATACTTCGAGGTATTTCGATAATGGGATAGTTCCGTGTTTTCTGAATTTACGGGCGAACAAGTCCCGGGTACCGCGTCTGTAACCTTTGCTGTTGGTCATTTTTTAGACTATTCTGCAATCAACACACAATTTCAATACAATCGTAGATGATTAGAACGTTGGCTCGATAAGCATCTCTTGATACCAGCGAATCGTCACAACACGGCACCAAGAGACGTTGACGAACTTCGCACAACGAACAGAATGAAGTATAAATTAATTAATTACGAATTGAACTTACTTTTAAGAATTAATTTAAGGTGAAAACAGAATTTCTGTAACGAAATTATCGAAAATTTAACACGCGGATAACAAAAAGAAACTCCGACGATAAATTTTTTTTATTGGATTTCGTTTCACGCGGTGTATTTTAGGATGCACTGATCTGAATATTTTTATCTGTGGAAAACGCATCGAGTGCCTTCGTCATTTTTCAATGGCGTGAAATGAGGGAAAAACGAGTCAAAACACTTCGGGGAAAATTTTCCAGCTGATAAAAAAAATAAAAACAGATAACGGAACGAATTTTTATCTTGTTCTGTGCAGTTTTATGCCGGATTTCAACGTTCAAAATTCCTTCTAATTATAATTTGAACGCATAAATCGTCCAATTTCATCATCAAACTCGACTCCGGTTCAGGAATCCTGAATTCCATCACCACTCAGGGTAAGCATCGAACTTCCATCATGACAACACAATCCTTGCACCTTTTACACAGTCACTACTCACATTTCCCGCTATTTCAATTTCTAGCTCAACAATGAAAATCAGGTTCGATCGATGGAAATGGGAAACGACGAAAATGTTCGTCTACGTATTCTTTCCCGTCGCCATATTCACGTACTTCAGCAATCCAGCCGTTTACGAGAAAGATTTGGTACATTTATACAAAATGAACAACATACCTCAGAGCGAAGACGACATGCGAATGCTGGAAGAAGTTAAAGAACAAGCACGTAAGAAAAAACTAGACGAACTACGAGCCAGAGTACAAAAAGAAATGGGCGGCAGTGTTTGATTAAAAAAGAAAACTTGATTACACGAAAAAATTACACTGTAAAAAAAACTTAGCAAAAAACTGACACTACGAAAAACAAACTTAGTCCAATAAAACACACAACTTATAAATTCACGGTACAAATATTATCAGCCAGATCAGATCGGTTAATTTTTAAACATTGTTTTTTGATCGATTCCACGTCAATTTGATCGATAATTGGGCAAAAATAAATCAACTCGACGCTTCTTTCGATCATCTCGGTGTCTTCGGCTGATAAAAATGCCGGTGCTGAAAACAACGTAAAACAAAATCCATTAGATATCTCGTTTATGGGTTAAACTTAAGTCAAAAGGGAGGTTGGGTTTTATACCTTTTTCCAATGGTAACTTCAGCACCGTATTCCATGATTTTTCAAATACCGTCAAGTCTAACGTATGATAATTATCCGATAAATCGGGTAAAACTTGGGCGAGCTCTTTAACCTAGTTGTAGAATAGTGTATTATAATATTTGTACAGTTATTCGTCTAAATAAAATGTTCTTTATTATTCGTCTAGTTCTAATTCGCTTACCATTTCATAATCACACATTTTGCTCAGGATTAAATTCCATATCGCGCTCTGATCGATATTAAAATGTCGACATAGATGAGCCGCTAGTCTAATAGCTTTTGGATTCTTTAACGTTAGCAGAGATCTGGCGATTTCTGGTTTATCGCATGATTCAAACATCGGTACCGAATACGTCAAACCGAGAACTTCTAGCTCCATGACGAATTTCAACGTGTTTAATAGATCCCTTTATGAAGAAATTATCGATAAATTATTAAAAACTAATTCAAACTAGCATTTAATGTAATAATTCTAACTCTTCATTTACCTTAATTTATCCAACGATCGTTCGGTAATCTGTTCCAAAATATCCGGCGAACAGACGGCGTATAAGCATTGCAATGCTCGTAATCTCACACTGACTGGTTTCGAGTCGTCGGAATTTTGATCGAAAACAATTCCAACCAGGTATTTGCCGAACGAAACGATATCTCTTTCGATTACGTAACAAGCTCTGTAAAATTAACCAAAATTATCGAACGAAAATCACAAGAAATTGAAATATATGTAGTTTGATTTCAAATACGACAATAACCTTTGGAAATTCTGATACTCGACGTCGGAGAATTTAGCTTCTACAACGCTGTCGCCTTGATGCTGCTTGATCATCGTTTCGTCGCAGGATACGTTGGCTATGAAATTCTCAGGTTGAAGCCACTCTTCCAGTAATTCCATACGTACTTTCATAACGTCTATTTTGTGCATCTGACTGATTTCTTCGGCAGCTTTGTTTATATCTTTGGAAAATTTACAAATGGTTTTTAAAAATTAGCCATCGAAAGGAGGTGATTTTAAAATAGACCACTCACCTGGAAACATGATCACGTTTCCGGTATTTTTCTGTAAAATAACAGGGTCTCCGTAGATGGCAATCAACAGTTCGTAAGGTTTCAGTACAAGTTGAAGGTATTGCGGTTTTCTTAGATTATGAATGTATAATATATGAGTCGTCGAGATAGTGAGATATTTTTTGAGCACCTGTAACACCGAAAATCGAATCAATTAGTTAACGAATCAGTTCACTGAAACATTCGCCACAAAAGAATACAACCTTCTGAAATCCAGCTTCAGATTTGTCGGATTTTTCAGTTTCTCGCCATTGTTTGGCGTACCCATGGCATAACTTGGCTGCAGCCAATTGATCAGCACCTGCGAAAAAAAGTCCATTAAGCACTGCATAGGTATTTTTTCCCCTACCAAGTGATTTTCTTCCTTACCAGGAGGTAAATGATTAACAACGTGGTATAAAGAGGCACAGCTCATCTCGAGATTCGTGATGTTATCTACGCAGGCTTTCACATCGGCTAATAATTTTTGATTTTTTAAATGCGTACACCATTCTTTGGTCATCTCTTGTTCGATTAAACCGTCGGAAGTCTGGAAAAAACAATTCGAATGCGACGTCAGCAGGATTTTTTCATCGTTTGAGCCATCGACGTAGACTATTTTATAACTTACTATTTGATTGATGGCTAACGAACATAATACATTTTTATCTAGCTCTAGAGCATCCAATACAGTGAACCATTTGGTATAGGTGTTGATATTTAACTCGTGTTCTGCGCAGAAAATACGTAAAATGATTAACTGCAGAAATAAAAGAGCAAATTTGGATAATATATTACTTACGTATGATTTTCCACGGATCTCCTTTGCAGAATTTAGAATACAATAATTTAAAAGGTAGTCTGTATTCGGATATGGCTGGTAAAGATTGCTCATTCGGATACATTTGGTACCATTGTTCTTTCTCGAATTCTTGAGGTTTACTGCGTTGAAAATTTTTAAACGTAATCCATAATTAAAAACAAATCTTTCGATAGTTGAATCGCAGCAAATCCAAAACACCTACCTTATTCTTTGATACGAATTTAAAAACAAGAAAATAGTTCGGTAAATGCTGAACAGCTTAGAATCTTGTTTCATTCCCATCTCTTCCAGGAGAATAATCAATGTCATAAATACCTCGTAATAATAGTAATTCACCTGTCACAAAGAATAAAAAAAAAAGTTAGTAAAAGTTCTAAAAAGATCAACCGATTTGAAAAAATTGATCCTATACCGAATTACAAACGTTGACGGCGATTAACTGGTACATTTCATTAGTGTTTTCAATCAAGCTACAAATCTCTCGACATTTCTGCAACAACTTGGCTTGAGTAGGTTTGATGAATAAAGCTGAAAATAAAATCAACGATCGAGATGAAGCGAATTTTCAAAACAAAATAAATTCTTTAATTCAAAAAAAAAAAAAAAAAAAAAAAAATAGACATACTTTTTTCTCCGGTGACTGCGTCGACTTTCACTTCGAATTCTGGCTCCCAAGATAACAAAACGTGTTTTAGGTAAAATTTAAGACAACTTTGCAAATCGAAATTCACATCGTTGCAATATTTAGTCAACGTTGCGGTCGTCATCGAAGGTACAGACATAAGTTTACGTAAAAGCTGACAACGATCTTGAGGATTATCTCTGAACGCCTCTGTAAATACACGAAATACTCGTAAAAAAATCATTTTCTGGGCATATCGATCAATAAACGAACGAACCTTTGTAGGAAAATCCGTATTCCATGATTTGCTTTCCCCATACGCATTGTTTACGTAGCTTATAAATTATATTCCAGTGTTCGGTGCATTTATTCTTATGGAAATACACCATACCGAGCTCGGTGATCGAATATAAACGTTGGAAATCGTGCCTAAACCTGAGAAAACATGAAAAATTCATCACAGTATATTCAATCAATGCACCGATGAGTTTTTGAAAATTTAATTACTTTTTGGTCGATTCCATAATCCAATTAGAAGCTTCTTCGACAGGGAAATAGTGTAAAAGGGCTAATCCTAACTGACAATCCAAGTGTCTAGAACCAATGAGCTTTTTCAGCAATTTTGAAATGCACTGAGCAGTCAACATCTTCGTTTGCGATACCAGTGATACTTCAGCCTATAAAAATGGATACATTTAATAATGATCCAAATAAGTTGACGATGAGAGGACAGTGAGGACACAATATGTTTCGCACCATAGGCTGACTCGATAAGAAACAATGATGTAGAAGAGACCAATGAAGAGTGGTTATCGCCTGCATTGAAACTTGTTCTTGTTCGTTTTTCACCAAGTTTTGTAATAAATCTGTCATTTGGTAGATTTGATCCGGTGCCTGGAAAGTGAAATTTTTTCTCAAAATTGAGCAAATTTGAATACTTAACTCGTCATCTAATTTCTTCTTTTTTCTTACCGTTGTTTGATTTATACTTGATTCGACGCTGCTTCCGAATGCGGATTTCATATTATTTTCGGCTGAAAACCCAAAAATATTTATAAATGAAGAGAATGAGTAGAAATAATTTTGGTATCGCGTATTTGATTTGAAAAAGGGGAGAATTGGTAAAGTATTTGAAACAGAATATAATCTGGTATGCGTAGTCTGGGTAGATAACAAATCCATTGTTATTTTTTTTTCAAAACTAAACTTGTCAATAGATGAATAGAGAGATAGAAGTGAATCAGAAATTCTTGACAAAATAATGCGTTCTCATCGATGAGTCATTCAAATGATACGACGAGCCTTTTTCATTTAATTGTGGAAGGGTTTTTCCAACTAAATCGCATTTCGTTGATTTTTATACGTCTTTACGAATTCAATTTAAATAAAAAGCATAAATTAATCTTGAAGGGAGAAAAAAAATTGACACTTTCAACAAGAAGCAGCAATTTTTGGGAAACGAGACTTCGTGTATTTTTTTTATGACAATTTTTGGCAAAAAGCAACCATTTTGAACTATTTTTAAAAAATAGCAATACGAGTACTTCTGAATTTTTTCAGAAAAACCGACAATTTTTAGAAATTTTGCTGAAAAATGGGAATTTTTGAAAACTTTTGATTAAAAAAGCAAGGCTTAGAGATTTTTAGCAAAAAAGACCTTTTGGGAATTATTGGCAAAAAATAAAGTATATTTCTACACTTTTTTTTTCAATAATCGAGACATTTTTACAGCATTTTGGCAAAAAACGAGACTTTCTGATTTTTTTGGAGGGAAGGGGGATATTTTAGGTAGAAACGCAGTTTTTTGAAATTTTTTCAAAGAAACGAAATTTTTGTCAATTTTTTAAAAAGCACTTTTAAAAAAATCCAAATACTCACACAAAAACACATTATAAACCGTAAGTAGAGCTTTGGTGCTGGTAAAACTCATGCTATGAGTATAATTCAACGTATCAGGGGCCGATTCGGATGTAAATTCATTCTGCGATGGTCGAGTTAATTTACACCAATTGCTGATCTCCAATCCCTGGCTAAGCCATTCTGGTGGACAAGTATTTAGTCCGGATACGATCAACTGATGTATAACAAAGGCAACGTTATTCGAAGGTTTCTCTGTACTTTCAATACAGTGTTGTAAAATGATGGAGGCCAAGTTGATCAACTGTTTGGCGATGTTAGCGGTGAATTCGTTTTCTTTAAGTAGCCATCTAAGGTAACAGAAGATGAAAAAAAATTATTTCAGTTCAAAAAACGAAGTATTTCGAAAAAATTAAAATTATCGAGAACTTACCTCGATAGGTGCATCGCAACGCAGGTATCGTTTTGCTGAGTTGCCAGTGTAATGAACTTGATATAAATTTCTTCCTTCGTGTATTCGAAGTAGGAGCTTAACTCGGCTAATTTGAGGGCTTCTTTTTCAACTGATTTCGGTTCACGAGACATATCTGTGAACAAAATTTTTTTAAAAGAGGTGAATTCAAGGTACAAATGATTTAAGTATTTTCAAATCACTGTTACTTACTCGTTAATAAAGATTTTAAACAATATTCCAAGATATTGTTCTGCTGCGATAGCTTAAAATTATTTCCAACGTTACCCCAATCGTAATGAGTCTGCATAAAACAAAAATCACAATAAAGGTATTTTTTGTACACTTAAATTCATAGCAAAAAAATTAAAAAATAAAATAAATGGCAACTTACATTAAGATAATGAACACATTTCAATTGTTTACAAACACCAGCGGTAATGACCGATTTAATAGGTTCTCCGTTAGCTTGGAGTTTTTGAAGAGCTCTGAGTAACTTGGCATCGGCCGAATCTATGATCTCCATGTAATTTTCGTACTCGTCTCGAAAACATTTTGCTTTCGAAAGACAATGCGCCCTTAGGATGATTTTTTCACAGCATTTAACGACTATCTTCAAAGATATGCTATCGTCGTCCAAGAAAGCCTGCAGTTGGTTGAATTCTCTGCAAGAAAAAATAAAACGATAACGACCATATTGGAAACATAAATTTCATCCACAGAGATACTTTCTATACAAAAATTACCCTTTTTCGATTAAATATTGAACGAAGAGTTTATAAACTTCGGTACACATCTCAAAATCAAACGTATTCGCGATTTGTAAAGCGTCGTCCAGCATCGAATCGCGAGCTTGCGAAAATATAAACAATATGATGCGATTGACCTGAACAGAAATGAGTTAAGAATTAAAGTTCGATGTAAGAATCGCCCAAGAACTCGTATTGGAGCCAACTAACGTGTGATTTAGTGAGCACGTTGTCTTTTAGATCGTATTTCTTCAAGATTAATTTACAATTGACTAATTTTTTCTGTTCGTTGATCAATTTGGTGAGCGGGCTTTTGTATTTGAGAGCTTCGTCGCAGATATTGCTCACAATCGAACTCCAAGGCACAGGAGAGTATTTCAAAACGCACAATACACATTTTAATTTCTCCTGCGAACATTGAAAAAATATTACAAACGGTTAGTTTAAAAGTAGCTAAGATTTTATGCTTTGGATTTTAGTTTTCGGATAGTAGATCTTTGAAAATAAAAACTCCAGCTTCGTGAAATTGAATAATAATGAAATGAAACACACCTCGATACTTGAGATGCAATTTATCAACACAGCTACTCTTCCTTCCCATGGGGCTTCTTCCCAATACCACCAGTTCACCGATCCTTCAACAAGGCACTAAAATAGAAAACAGATGATTAACAATTGTGGCAAGAAAATTAAATTTGCTACTTTTTTCTGCATCTGAGTCCTGAGAACGTAGCAAAAAATAACTTACTTGAATATACTCTGAAATTATGACATCACCGTGTAAATTCTTTTCCAACATCAACTTGGCCAAAAATCCGTTCACGAAGGAATTTAGTTCTTCTAACGGAATTTTATCCAAAATCGTAAAAATTATTTCTTTATCGTTGTCCTGAAAAAATAAAAATGTCAATTTTTTGTCTTACACGTCCTCCAAATTTACAGAGGAAGTATTTTCGCAAATTGCCAATACCTGAGTATATTCGGCGATTGTGACCAATACGCAATGATTCTTCTTAATAATAGTAATTTCACTGAGTATCTTTATATACGAAAGGATTTCCTTAATAGGAGACTCGTTACCGAACTCAGACTGAATAATATTTTCCGACGAGATTTTACAAGAGAGCACATTTTGTCGAACGATTTTCAACAATTCTTTCAAAAAGGTAACGCCACTTTCAGGCCATTCTTGTCCTCCGCGTAACTCCATCATGCTGTAAAATATTAAATTCATGAAAAAAAAAATGTCGAAATTTACTCCAGCTCTTTACATTATTGTCCTACTCACTTGACTTTTTCTTTACACCAATTGACAACGTTTCGCAACATTTTTGGAAACAAGACAAAACAATCGGATAAAAATATACGTAACCAGCGAAGCACATCTTTGATATTGGTCGACGAAGGAATAGCTTTGAGGAAGTACATAGCTTGATCATAGGCCAGTTTGTCTCGTAATTGGTGAACGTGTCGACTCCAGATTAAAATCACTTGATTCAGACACTCCTGCGAATAAAAATTCAATCATTTAAAAAACATACTTTTTAAAACTCGCAGAAATATGCAACGAAAACACTCACTTGTTTGAGAAGAGACTGACATTCTTCTATTAGGTTCACTTTGTAAAAAGATAGCCACTTTTCGGCGCTGAAATTTTGATCGGAGATGGCCAAGAAGGTATTCAATCGGAGCAACACGTTACGTATTTGATTATAAAGATCTTGTAGCGTTTTGGTTGGTTTTTCTCGCTGTAAAGTGATATTTTAACGTTAGAATAATTCCATCGAAATCATAATCGTGTAAATAAACAACTCACCTTATCCCTGAGATGGATACGAATACGATTTTCAGCATAATTCAGAATTTCTTTCATCAAAGAATAATCAGATGAGATCGCATTAACAGCGCATTGTGCAACAAACTCGATATCCTGTGAAAAAAACCCTCCATTATTTCGGTTCATTAGCGCAACCGTCGCATCTTACAGTTTGGTTACCTTAACTTTCTTCAATAAATCTTTAAACTTGGCGCTGCTTTCTTCAAGCGATACTTTTCCACTAGACCATGGCTGGATATCATTGGAAAGTGTTTTTAAATGAGCCTTGTACACGATTTCAATATCTAAGTTGAAAGATCTAGCGAATTCTTCGGCTTCTTCGAATTTTCCCCGACGCAGAATTCTCTCTAGTCTAAAATAATTCATCGTTTAACGAAATACATAACCAAATAATTCTTCAAACAAATTAAATTACCTATATTCTGGCTGACTTTCGCTGACGAGTTTTAAATGAATCGAGCCAAGCGTTTCGGCATCTTTTTTCTGCCCTTCGAGGTATAATAAATCATCCAATGAAGACTGATTTCGTGCCAAAAACGATACTGGGTTTACTTCAAGCTGGAATTTAGGCTGAAACCCTGGCATGGAGAGTAACTGCAACAGGTGCGAATCATTTCTTAAAACCAGTAGACTATCATCTTCCTCGTTGACGATTTCGAAATCGGAAATTGATAAATTCTGTTGATGTAAAATTGGTTGAAAAGTTTCGGCGCAAATGATCAACAAAGAACCATTATGAGTAAGTCCATAGATCAGTCTGAAAGGAAACGGAGAATGAAGAATTTTCACTAATTTAGCATACCTACTAATTTTACAAAATAGCTTACTTTGCGTCTTTATTCATTTGGAGCTTTTTCAATTTACATTCCGGCGGTAAAAATAAAGAATGAAGAAGATCGTTGTCTTCCGACCAAACTAATAATTCTTGCCTCGTATCGTATTCGCAAATAATTAATAATCGACGTTCAGTGAACTTGTAATATTCGTACGATAGAATAATCTGCGAAAAGAAAAATCAATCAACGTACTGATAGATAATCAGAAATCTCCCATAGCCGAAATTCATCTTACTTGTATTTTTTCATACGCATCGTGTAAGGGAGTTTCCTCAACAACCAACGTATCCGTCAATTTAACAATATTCTCCGGCGTTTGAGATATAAATATTTGAACCAATTCGGCGATATTTAAATTCTTGATTCTGTCAATAAAATGACCGATTAAGTAGTGTCAAAATATCCAATATACAGGGTAAATCTACAACTTACTTATAAATATTTCTACCCGATGAAGTTAGAATTAGATCACAGCAAGTATCATTTTCTCTGATAAAAATATTGGTAAATGTTCTCTCGTTCAGTTGTCCCACGATATTTCTAAAAAAATGACGTAATTTCAGACCAACATGAACTAAAAATATCATTTCGTTTGACAAATCTACACTCACCTTAAAAAAACTGGATTTCTATTAGACGTTAATATTAAACAGTGCAAGTCGCCGTTACTCAATGCGATAAATGCCAAAGATCCGGAAGAAGTGACTACAAAACAATCTATTGTCGAGTTGAAAGTATACTTGTTTTTCATTTCATCGCCAGAGCTATTGAAAGTGGCCAGGGTTTCATTGATAGATACGATTATACCACTGTCTGAACCTGAATACCTTGTACATGTAACTTGGGGGATTTTATCGCCAGCGTTTTCTTCCTGCAACAATTAAGGAACTCATTACGAATGTTTTATGCTTTTTAAACATTAATCGGATAGACTTACTTCGTTTGAAAATATAGCCAAAGTGTTGGTTTCGTATACGGCTGAATTGCAGACAGCCATTTTCCGGCAGCCGAAATTCACCGTCTCCTCTTCGGCATCGAAGCCCAAGGTGATTTTATCCCACATGGCGACGATTTGCTAATTAACACATCCACTGAACTTAATTTTACCTTTAAATTAATTTAAAATACGTTAATTATAGCTTTCTGAGTATGATAAGCAATGAAATCGAGAAATCAAACCACAACAAGAAAAATTTTTGCTCGTTCAAAATGTTTTGGCGCGAATGCGTACAAAAATTAATTTGCGCATGAGTTGTTTCTGTTGATTTCCGATGTCACAGATGATATGTTGTAGAATCGAAAATGGAAAAAAATGCAAATCAATAAAAATATGTAACGAAAAATACTGTAAATACCGTAAATACACTGCGTGAAACGAAATCTCAATCAAAGTTGAAAGTTCAACTTCGTAATTCTTTCATTTCTTTCGATCTTTCCGCCATAATTCAATATAAATAAATTTTCAACTGGTTTCAGATAAGCATGTACAGAATGAAGACGTCAATTCTAAAGAATATAGCGCCATTCATTCCAAATGCGGCGAGTCCAGAAAGATTTACATTGTGGATTCTGAACTCCAGTAGGAATTATAGCACCGAAGGGTCGACTAATCATTCTTCAAAACCTTCGATATCAGTAAGTTCTGTTCTTTTATTTTGTTTGTTCAGCACTCAATCTTATTAATTTTCGCTTGATGCCTTGCTTTCAGAGTGAAAGAATCATCCGGCTTGAAACAAAATTGAAAAAGGCTGCAGAAAAAGTCCTAACGATGCTAGTTACGTCCAAGGTATAGAAACAGCTAGAGAAATACTTTATGAGGAAATAGCAATTGTAAGTATCAACTACCAAAACACAGTAGCGGTACGATTACTCAGATTACTGTAAATGTATAGGATACATTGTGAAATGTACATAAATAAAAAATATTTAAATGTACCTATCTAATTTGTACCATGTTTAATTTTTTTTAAAATGAATTCCAACAGATGGAAACTGAATCGGATAAATTTAAAATTAAAACTCGACGTGCATTATTGATACAGCGAAAAAAGATGAAAACGAAATCGGATTAATTGAAGACTCAACCTACATCATTGATACAGCGAGATGAGCGTGAAACGAATACGATCAAGGCAGCATTAGTCGATGCAGGTTTGTGGTATCACTACAAACATAAAACGAAAATATGGTCGTCGATCCCGTTTTCGTCTCAGATAGAGAAGTTTCTTGAGATTGAGAAGACCAACTCCGTGGCAAATCCTACGTTAAGTAATAAAGATGATCTTCACGATTAGATTGCTGTCGTTCCCTGGATCACATCTATTATAGAATGGAAGGAAGAGCAGCAGTGATCTAAAAATGTTTTTCTTCTTTTTTTTAAAAAATAAAATGTGATTCAAATTTTTGTTGTGATACCGTCCCATGATCAAAAGTTCCTTGAATTTTGATCATGGTTTTTCCAATAACTTTAATTTCTAAGCTGTGGTGTGTTGAATTAATTGTTTTTAAAGCTATTATTGTATTTACATGTATTCATAGCAAACGGTCATAAAATTTTTTAAATTATGAAAGTTTGTTATTTTAATTTGGTATACCTACCCTAGATAATGCGTTTATAGAATTTCGTTTCATTTTCGTATTTTTCCCCCTTTTTCTTGTTCTTTTTCATCACTTTTAAAATTAAAAGATTCATTTTTTTTTTAAAGAAACCTTATGAGATTTTGTTTTTATTTAAAGATTATTTTTCGACTTTCAATTTTGAATTCAATTTGATTTTTTAGAATAAGAATCAGTATTGATCGATCGAAACAAACTCGAAATATTAATTGAATAAACCTACTGATTTCCACATTTCATTCAATAAATATCGAGAATATCAATACTGTCTTTTTTTTTCTCAATCAAGTGGATTCGAAAATATTTATCAACTACACCGATGAATGAATACTTCATTAAAATGAACAATATTCGTATATTGCTAGTTTGTTACACACATAGAAAAAAACAAGTACAAATTCGAACATGCGGAGATTCCCCACAAACGATCTCATCATCATTCAACGTCAAGAGGAAGAGTATCTCAACAAGATGGACAACTAAGAAAGACACAAGACCACTGTCCTCTTTCATTTTTAGGTCTACCCTTCTACCGCAGTTCCACTCTCAAATCGACATCATTCAAAATTGAAAAGAAACTCCGCTCCGTTGATAATAGATGATAAATAAATGATCAAACCAGGCAGTTTTAATTCCTTCTTCTTCGGACTCGAGAAATTCTCCACGCATTAGGTTCTTCGTATTTGTTGTATAATGGTTCCAGGCGTTGGTTTTTCTTGAATTTACTTAATTTCGTAGGATCACTGAATCTGAAAAAGGCTGGAGCAAATTCCACAAGCCATTTGGGATCGATAGCCGTCACTTCGTGCATGTATTCCTTGGTTGTTTGGATAAGTTCGTGATAGACGACCCTTTGAAAAAAAAAAAAATCGAGTTAGTAGGTAGTACTAGGCGTATGATAATCCATTTTGTAGTAAGGTGAAATGCTTAAATGTGGCCACCTACTCAAAAGTAGTCACAATGGGTTGAGCTGGCAAAATTCAACATTACTGCACTCATCACAAAATATACAGTTCAGGGCTCGTAGTTGATTTTTGGTATAAAAAAAGTAATTTGGGTAACCAAAAGTGCTTGAAAAAGTACCAAACCAAAAAAACGAAAAAACATTTTAATGCAGAAAAATAATGACCAAAAAAAGTGTTTTTTCAATTTTAAAAAATTGGGAGTAATTTTGCAACTTTTTGGCAACGAAATGAACATTTTTACAATTTTTGTCAAAAAGCAAGACTTTGACAATTTCAGCAAAAAAAAGGTTTTTTTTTTGGCAATTTCCAGAAAAAAGCTGAACTTTTGGACAATTTTTTTTAAAAGGGAGACTTTTTTGCTTTCAAGTGATACGATTTTGAAGCCAACAAGTGTTATCTTTTGCTCGCCAGGTTGCATCTATCTGAGAAAAAAACCTTCAGGTGGCTACATTTAGGATTTTCACCTTACATTTACTAGTAAAAAAAATTGAAATACCATTCGGGTTGCCTGTTGAATAACGCCGAACTAGGATGAATATATACAACTTGACTATCGACCAAGGTCCTGTATCCTTCCTGAGGATCTTTTTTAGCCGCATTTCTGAAGAAACCCGAGCATATCGCTTTCTGTATCAGAACTGTATTCTTCTCAGCAGGAACTACATCCAATTTATGCCTGAAATCGAGTACCAAAAAAAAAAAAAAAACCGTAAGCAATCATGATCAATATCAATTGTGGTTATAAAAAAATCAAAAATCGAATTATACCTATCCATTATGCCCAGTAATTGTTTCCTGACATCTTGAGCTCTTTTCAGGGTTCTAATCTGAACGAAGTTTTCGTAACACCAGGCGTTACTGAATTTATTATTTTTCCACGAGTTGAACACAGCTAATAAGGTTAAATGGTCGCCTTCGACTTGATTGAATTTAGCTTTCTTGGCATCAGCCAAAGCTTGTTTGTCTTTCGGTCTATAGAATACATTTTGAACGGAAAGCATTGATACAATGGTCAATACTTCATCGGAACATTGCAGATTTAACGACATAATCAACATTTTCGCCAAGTTCGGTTCCAATGGGAATTCAGCCATCTGGAAAATAATCAACATTTAGCCAAATTCATCCAATAGAAAGGTTCAGTAAACAAATCGTTCACTTACTCTTCGTCCTAATCTGGTGAGTAAACCTTCGCTATCGAGAGCACTGAGCGAATGCAATTGTCCTAAAGCTTCGATTAAACTGTCCACCGGAGGAGCGTCCATGAAATCGAAATTCAACAGGTCGTTAATTCCCATAGTTTTAAGTTGCAATACCTACAAAAAAAAGTTAAACTTAGCATCATTCGTTCTAGTTTCTAAATTTTCAAAACGTGGAAAAAGCTCTAAATTACGTACAGTGGTGGCTAAATTAGTTCTTTGAATTTCAGGAACAGGTGTAGGTAACATCTCATCCCGATAGGCACGTTCTGTATACAATCTGTAGCATTTTCCTGGTCCAGTTCGACCAGCACGTCCGGCTCTTTGTTTAGCTTGAGCTTGAGAAATCGGCGTAACCACCAACGAATCCATTCCACTTTTCGAATTATACACTTTCTGCTTAACGAATCCCGGATCGACTACGTAAAATATACCGTCGATTGTTAAAGATGTTTCGGCAATATTCGTGGCTATTACGACCTGTAATTCGAACCAGATTAATAAATCAGTCGTCGGAGTACAAATATAAAAGTACGCGGGATGAACATTTTACGTACTTTTCTCGAACCGGGAGGAGCAGCTTCGAAAATACGAGTTTGCATTTCGCTAGGCAAAGCCGAATATACAGGTAAGATGATTAAATCCGGTACATCGGGTCCTAGTTTCTTCATTCTTTCGTATAGAATTTCACAAGCTGTGTCGATTTCTTCTTGACCGGTTAAAAACAGCAATACGTCGCCGGGTGGTTCTCTCAAGTGGATTTGCATCACTGTGATCAAAGCTGCGTCCAGGTAATCGGTTTCGGGTTCTTTTGTATAAAGAACGTCTACAGGGAAAGTACGACCAGGAATCGTGAATATGGGAGCTTTGAAGAAATACTGAGAGAATTTCATCGAGTCCAAAGTGGCCGAGGTTACGATTAGTTTCAGTTCTGGCCTTCTTTGAACGGCTTGCTTCAATAAACCTGCGCAGAAATAACGTAAATCAGTATCGATGCTTTCGAAACGAAACTTAGCTCTTGAATAAGTTTCAAAATCCTTACCGAACAGTACATCGGTGTGAATGGTTCTTTCGTGAGCTTCATCCAACATAATAACCGCGTAATTCGATAAATCTAAATCGACCAAGCATTCTCTCAGCAACATACCGTCCGTCATGTATCTGCAAAAAATAACACGTTGATAAAATATGTCTTTACGAATTTAATAATATCAATTGAACGAACACTCACTTTATCATGGTTTCAGAACTGGTACAATCTTCGAAACGAATAGTGTAACCGACCTCTTGGCCTAATCGACAACCGAATTCTTCGGCTACTCTTTTCGCAACCGACATGGCAGCCACTCTTCTCGGCTGAGTACAACCGATTTTACCTCTCGAGGTAAATCCAGCTTCGGCCAAGTATTGAGTAATTTGAGTAGTCTTGCCCGAACCAGTTTCACCGATAACGATCAATATTTGATTTTCAGCTACAGCCTATTTTAAAATTTAAAAAAAAACGTTGATAAAATATCACACGTAGCTTTCATTTCGATTCGAATCAGTTAAATAAAACCTACTTTGATCAAATCATCTTTCAGTTTGTAAATCGGAAGACTTTGACGTTGCTCTAAAATAGTTAAATTTGTTTTCTTTCCGAAAGAGCTCTTCTTTCCTCCTATCACATGTTTTTTCCATTCTGGAATTTCCTGAGAACTGATACCGATTCCACGAGAGGTTCCAATCATGTTCTTATTTTCAGCTGTAAATATTACAAATTATAATAATCAAACATGGCAGTTATGCTTCACCGAATGATGAAATACTTACGTTCAGGCAACGGATCGATCCAGTTTTTATTCGAATTGGTCGGAGCTGAGTCAACCTCTTGTTCTCGAGCTATCATTTTCTGCTCTCTACGCTCCTTGGCAAGGGCACTCTGCATCATGGCAGCTTGAGCCAGAGATCCATCAGGATTTTTAACGATACGAACCTACAAGCGGTTATTTTAGATTAAAAATACCAACGAGATGAAATTCACAAAACAAGATAAACACTTACAGGACTCAATTCGTGAACATTACGACCATGACCGTGTAAAAATGGCGGTTCTTCTTCGACGATTTCGATCTCGACGTCTTCTTCGTCACTATCTTCTTTAGGAAGAATTCCTGTCACTTCGTCGAAATCAGGAAGTTCACTTTTATCGATACAGTTCGCAGCCAACATCTATACAAATAGCATAAAATATGTTAATAATCAACATTTCATCAACATGTTAATTTTTACAATCAAATACTTCAGAAAATTCATACCTGTTTCAACTCCCATCTTTCAGGAGACGAAATACGTTTGACTTTCTTCACATTATTCTTATCACCAGGTAAGTCCAACTGATGTCTTTCACGAATTCGCATTTCGATATTATCAGGAGAAGGATTTCGTTTAGGACTTCTAGCCGAAGTTACTTCTATTCTATCTCTACCCCTATCTCTTCTTCTATCATTACTTCTACTTCTTCTTCTTTCGTTACTTCTGCTTCTTCTCCTTTCTTTACTTCTACTTCGGTTTCGTCTTCTTCGGTCGTAACTTCTGCTTCTACTTCTTCTATTTCTTCTTCTATCGTTGTAGCCTTTTCTTCTATCGTTACTTCTACTCCTGCTCCTTTTCCTGTCTCGACTTCTGCTTCTACGTCGTTCACGACTTCTACTTCGTTTTCTGTATTTATCCCTGGAACTTTCGGGCTCTCTGCTTCGACTTCTCTTTTTCACTTTTTCTTTTAAAGGAGGTTCTGCTAATATCTTTTTCTCATTGAGTGGACTTGGCGATCGACTTAGTTTCTGTTCTTTTTCCGCTTCTTCGGGTTTATCGTCTATTCCATTCGGTTTGGATATTTTAGGTTTCATGTGTTGGATGATACGTAGTATGTTTTGGATAAACGAGTCCTAAAATAGAAATACATTTGAGTGAGAGTTGAAATAAATGGTATTGAAAATAAATCTGAATTTACGTACCGAAAACTCGGCTCCATTTTCAACCAGTTTAGCTTTGAATTGTTCGAAACCATCGCAGTCCTTGGATAAGTGAATGATGAATTTAGCTGCGAACAGTATAAAATTACAATGAAACCGAATCACAGTAACATTTTAATATATGAAAATGATAGAAAACTTACCCAAGTCTTGGTCATTGAGATCATAATGGTTACCCAACTCGATGCTGATCTTTGAAACTAGCGAAAGATATTCCAACTTCGCGATGTCATTCATCTTCGCAAGTCAAACAGATAGTTGATGATTTTAAACGTTCATCGAGAAATATTCACGACATTTTATAAAAGTAAAGAAATATGACTAAATTAAACTTTTCTGAATGAAAATTATCGAAAATCTGCTGAAAAACGAAGGAAAACAAAAACATTCATATCAATCGGTAAGTGATTCTGTAATTTCTGATCTGTGACTTCGCATGAAATCTGTTTCTTGTAATTACCGTAAATTACCAGTATTTATTTGACTTTGACCATTTTGAACTGATTGAATTTGAATTATTCTTGATCTTAAAAATGAAGATCGATTTTTGCACATCTTCGGGTGATCATCCCCTTCTTCATGGATATTGGATCATGATCGCAACTAAAATCTTGATAGTTAATTCAACTTTGTCAATAAGAACACGATTTACAAATTATCTTTTATTTCATGGTAATACAAATCCTTACTCGAAATCAGTAGTTATAGATATAGATACATAATTATTACGTATTTGAATACACATTGATGACATGACAGCGTTTGTTTCTACAGTGATAAATAAAAAAAATCAGGAAAAAAAATAAAATCAAAAAAATGCAATCGACCACAACGAAGCTAAAAAAAGAAAAACCTCTTTCTATTATAAAAAATACGTTGTAAAGCTAGTCAATAACGTACAAGTTTTAGTTTTAAAATGACATGACATACATAGTATAAAAGCTTCACTCTTGAAAAAAATCAATCAACAAATGTCTTAATAATTGGCAGAAATGGGTTATGGTAACGTAATCCTAAATTAAGTTAACTAAAAAAAAAAGAGAAAAAGGTCGTTTAAAAAAATAAAACGAAAAAAAAAGAAAAAAAAGAAGCAAAAATTAAAAACTCTACTATCCTTAAGATGTATAAATATATAAAAAAAAACTTTGGTATAGTTTTATTCAGCAGCATCTTATAAACCTGCAATCAAAACACAAGGGAAAAATTATCGTGAAAATTACTTTACGTTGGTAAACTCGAATTTTAAAAATTATATACTCACTACATAAGTATGTTTTGTTATTCGTTTATTTGTTTCTTATTAAATTAGAAAATTCCTTCGATAAATCTCGTATCCATGTGTGTAATTAGCGTCCTCATCAACGCCATTTCTTTTCTGGCGTTATCGAATATAACTCTGGGATCTTGCGAAGTACATCGCAAACAATTAGGAGCCATCACCATGGCCAGATTACTGGCGTCCATCTTCGTAACTTGTACGATATCCGGTTTGGAAAACATCTACAAACGCAATACGAAAAATATTACACCATCAGCTCGACAAAAACACCAAGCAGATCATTTCACAGTGGTATGTAGTTGGACACGTACTTGCAAAAAGTTGACTAAATACGCTAAAACTAATTTGTTGATCTCCGGTAATTGTTCGATTAAGGCTAAAATACGCTGAGGATCGTCGTGATATGTGACACATTGATCGTACATCGAGTCAGGTATCAAAGGCTCGTAAAGCTCTCTGTACCATAATTTTAGCAGAGATGCCGGAGTGTGCGCATCAGTTATGTCGTCCGGCACTTCCCACCTGTCGAGTTGATTCTTCAACGACATTACTTCGTCCATATCAGCGGGAACTCTGCATTGAAAATTGAAAACGAACGCGGGTTACTCGAATGATCATTGATCAGATCATAATGCAAGTGGTGATACACGATCTACGAGGATAGAAAAATAATAATTTACCTAAATATTCCTTCAGTCTGCGTTCCTTGTAGGCGAAGTATTTGCTCGGAAAGCGTAGTCTGCAGCCATGGAAGTCTATAATGAGGGAAGCGTTCTTTCTGCAAGTTCATTATCTCTTCCAATGTGCTGCCGAACATGCTAGGACGAAATATTTGAATCTGCAAAAAATGACGAAAATTAGAACTCTTGGATAATTTGACAAAAGACAAAAAATACAAATTTTTTCGGGAGGGGGGAGGAGGGAGATTTTTTCAGGTAAAAACAGGGCTTTTTCACATAAACAAAAACTAGGATTTCTTGTGACAGTCTGGACAGAAAATAAAACTTTTGATTGCATTTTAGAAAAAAACAGGACTTTATAAAATTTTTAGCACAAAACGAATCTTTTAAAAAATTTTGACAAACGACAAATTTGACAAAAAAAAACAGGACTTCTTACCACAATTCGGACAGAAAACAGAACTTTTTATGGAATTTTAGTCAAAAAAGCAAGACTTCATGACATTTTTGATTTTCGGCACAAAATGGAACTTTTTGAAAACTTTGGCAAAAAACCGGACTTTTTCAGAAATGTTGGCAAACTTAGGAATTTTTTGACTTTGGCAAGTAATAGAACCTTTCCGTTGACTTTGGCGAAAAACTGACAGAACTTCTTGTAACATTTTAGCCAAAAAACAAGACTGACATTTTTTGCAGAAAGTGGAACTTTTTGGCAATTCTAGCAAGAACGGGACTTTTTCAGAAAATTGAAACTTTTGACAAAATATTCAAAATGTAAAAACGGATACTTTTTTTGGCAATTTCAAGGAAAATTTTCTGGCAATTTTGGCAAAACACTCAAAATTTTTGGAAATTGAAAAAAATTGATTTCTTGCATTTTTATTAAAAAAAAAAAAGTTTATTCCGTAATTTTGGAGAAAAAAACAGCACTTTCAGACCACTAAGGCAAAAATCGATACTTTTTAAATGCTTATAAGCAAAGAAGCCGGAATTCCTTGGCAATTTTGGAAAAACAGGAGGTCTTCTTCAGCAATAAAAATCACTATCAGCATTTTTAGGATGTATTGGCAAACAAGCAGAATAAAAGCAGGGAAAACAGGATAAGTAGGAGTGTACAGAAGGATAAAATTTCCTCACTTTCCCAGGTTTTCCAGATAATGGACACACTCTGTATCTATGAAGTCTCTATCTCCAAGTTGGATAAAATTTTTAAAAAAGTAAAATAAATTGAAGTCTGTAAAATTGAAAAAAATGTCTGTTTGTCACAATTTTTTTTTAAAAAATGCTTCTCTCAAAGAACTGAGACCCTCAAACTTGAAAAAATAAAACAAAAATTCGGTAATTTTTTTTGAAAATAATTTTTTCATTTCTAGTTAAAATTGTTCAAAATGATCCTTTTTTTTTCTGAAAAAATCCCTTTCCTTCTACCCTTGTTTCTGTTTATGCCCCCGCCCCCTCCAACTTGGAAAGAAAAAAAATGAAAAAATTGAATCACAACGATTTTTTTTTTTTTGAACATTTTTCATTTCTGATCAAAACTCTTCAACTCCTCAAGCCCCCTAAAGAATGTTCACCTCATTTAAAGTTCCCAAAAAAAATAAATGATGAAAATTTTCAATTTTTGTGTCAAAAATTTCCAAATGATCTTCTTCTCGAAACCAACAGACGTAAGCAGGGAAAGTTTTCTCTAGGAAGGGGAAGGGAGGGGGTTATTTAAAAGATTTCAACCAGCAATAAAGATTTTCACAACGTTTTATTTTTTATTTCATTTTTTAAAAAAGATTTTGGGAGCTCTAAACGAGGGGTTCAGCATTGTTCGGGAGTCTGAAGACGGTTTTTTTCTGAAGAGAGGGTTACTTAAAATGAATTCTGGCATAAATGGCAAATTTTCAAAAAAAAAAATAATCGACTTTGATTCATTCCATTTTAGAAATGATTTCTCATAGCTGGAGGAGGGGCTCCACACCAGAGTATCATAATGACTTGAGGAGCCAGGAAATGTTTTTCTTTGAACACGTAGAAATGGAATGAAAAAAAAAATCACAAATTCATGAATGAGCTCGATTCTCTTAAATAATGTGCCAGAGCTTTATAAGGCTATTTCGTCACAAAACAGCTCCCACAGTAATATTGGATTCGAAAATTACTACTCAACTTACCCTGGCTTGATCGATCTCATCCAAGGTAGGCTTTTTCGGCGGCCTTTTACCATTGACTCCTCCTCTTTCGAGTCTTTTAACGGAGACGGTGGCGTAATGACTCACTTGAACGTGTATAGGCCATTTTCCAACTTCGGCAAAGTCGTAAGATGGATCTCTATGTCTGTAAAATACACCAGAAAATGAGGTAAGAAAAATTCACAACACGTCTATATTTTTTTTCACCATCATCACGTACCTGTTCATGTAGCTATCCAAATAAACCTGGAACTTGGGAGACGGTGGAAAGAAATTTAAACAGATTGCCATCAGTTCCCAACCTCGTCTTAAGCCTTCCCTGAAAATTGATAAAATCACACAATTTAATAAAATCTCCTCACTCGAGGCAAATTTTTCCCAATAAAATCATACTACTTACTTTCTCGGATTCTCGGTCGTTTGTCGACATATCTGAATATATAATTCATCCCGTATAGGCACCTTGTTATAGGCCATATTGCATATTTCCAACGCCACGTTATTCAAAGTCATACCGATCTTAGCCTTACGATCTCCCATATAGATTTGAACCAATTTGAATAAATCGCAAGCGTCTTTCTTTAACGATTTATCCGACAAGACTAGCATTGGTTTTCTAATAGGATCCTATAAAACACAAAACGTCTTATTAGCGCGATCAATTCACAACACGATTATTTCGTACTCGAATCGAAGCTCACCTTAGACCAAGAAAGCATAGCTCGAACCGACGACTTCTTCCTGAAGATTCCTTTTTTATGAATATTCAAATTATCCTGCGCGTATTTCTCGATATCGCTATCCGACGGTAGTTTTTTATCGTGATTCAACGTAGCACGTCCCATCTGTATAATTGTAATTTTCCCAAGCGAAAGGAAAAGAAAAAATCACGTTAAACAACGATACAAATTCAAAATAGGTATCAAACTACCAATTTTTTTATTACTATCTACTAAAAAAAACTGCAATTTACATGCATTAAATTCAGTTTTTAAGCATTTCACGTTACGATGAATCATAAATCGTTCTCCACACATAATTCATGCGACTAAAATGTGTAATAATTATGTCTCCAAGCTACTTAGATGTTTGAAAATTACGATTAAATACTAGTTAATGTAGGTACCATCGTGTAAAAATAAAACGTACCACTCTATACTACACGTCATATACCCAAATTATATCAACTAACATGCAGTTCTAGGGTGTCCAGTCTCTACCATATTATGAATAATGAATTGAATAATTTTTCCAATATCTTCCTGTTTTCAGACCAATTTTTAAACACCAACTACCCCCCCCCCCTTTCACACCAATTAATGTACGTACATCAACACATAACAAAAATCTCTCCACTTAGAGAGGGAGCTTTATTTACAAAATTCACTGATCTGGCAGTAAAAATTGAAACTCTTCAATTTTTTCGAATTTGCTAGAGACTGAACACCCTGTTCAAGCAAATCTACTACCTACGAAAATACTCACGTCTTCTCGATACGTAATCGCATGATCGGATCTGCGAGTAAAATCTTTTCGGTAGAAATACATATTCTGACTAGCGGTATTGACTAGACGCTAAAGCAAAGCAAATAATCAACGTATTGTATGAAAAATCCAAGCACTAAATAGTCAATACCTTACATTGTTTACTCGTAAAATAAAATAAAACACACACGGTTAGTTATTTTCATAAAAATGTCCAATCATTTGTACGATTAGTTGGGAGTATTTGTGAAAAACGTGGAAAAAAATTGTTAGTAAAATATTTCAAGATGAAACCCCCTATTTAAAAGCATGAAAATGGATCCCAAATGAAAAATGAAACTAAAACTGAAATAAAATGTACCATAAAAAAAACACAAAAAACAAATTATATCAATTTTTAAAAATTGCGTTTTATTTACATTTAAAGCATCCATCATACTTAATCATTTTCTCAAAAAAAAAAAAAATTGAATCACGAATTCATGGTTTCTATTCATTTTTTTAAATTCAAACTAAAATTAAAATAAAATGTATCATCAAAAAAAAAATAATTTTTTTAAAAATTCAATTTTGTAATTTTTTTGCCCAATTTGTCAACTTTTACTAATTTGTTATAAACTTTGCACATTTTCTGGCCAACCTTTTCTTTTGAAAAACCCCTTCTGACGACATTTTGAAAAACTTCATCAACTACCATGCAACGAGCATTCCTTCGTAACTCCTTCATGCGAGTTCAATTGTTCATTTGTACGTAAATATTGCAATATTATTATCATTACGCAAAACAACGACGACGTGAACGTAATTTATGGCAAAACTGGCAAGTACGAATTACGAAAACCCAAAGTGACCAAACAAGACGCATTCAGTTTGGAGAAAAAAAATAATCTATCTACAACAATCGTTCAACATCGTGACGAGTGATCACACAATATAAATTCGGCGCATTCAAGCATTTAAAAATCCAAAAACTGGTGACACGATATTGTTTAACTCGATTTCTTATTATTTACTTGAAATAGATTCAATATTTCGAATTTTTGATTTAAAAATTTTCAATGTTGAAAAAAAAGGCTATCTACGTACGAAAATTACTACACACATCCGCAATTCAATTCCACACAGTGTATCGATAAAAACAAATACATACATACGTAAATAAAATAAAAATAACACACAAACCTTCGATAATTATCATAACATAGTCGCTTAGGAATAGAAAAGAATAAAAACATGAGCCACGAGTTCATTATTTTTTACGTCTTTGAGTGATTAATTAAATTCCTTGGTCGAGGAGAAAAAATTTTAGGATTCATGAAAAAAATAAAAAATGAAAAAGCTTCCAAAAATACACAATCATATCAGCAAATATTTTAGAGGCTCAACATCATTTTTGAAAATATTTTCTATTTTTCGAGATGATTGATGGTGATTTTTGAGTCGTTTTTGTACCCCTGGCAGATTTTTAAATTACTATATTCTTGAAAAAAAAAAAAAAAAAAAAATACGAATGAAAAGATCCTAATGCATTTTGAGTCAATCGATTCCTCAAGTCGAAAATACGTAGAATATCAATTTTCAGACAATAATATCATGACCAGAAACTAGTCTTCCCTACAATTTAATAAAAAAGCAGGACTTTTTTAAAACAATTTTAGTGAACAAAAAAATGAAAATTTTTAGGCCAATCAAGTACGACCAGAAAAAACCAAATCGTTTTGGGATTTCGGCAAAAAAAAACTGGACTTTATTTTCAATTTTTTTTGATAAAAAAACAAGTTTGTGTGGCAATTTTTTCAAAATATGAATTTTTTGTAGTTTTTACAAAAAAAAATTAAATAAAAAATAGAATGTTTGCAATTTTGGCAAAAAACACAGATTTTTGTGAGGAAAAAAACGCAAAAATGGTTTTTACAAAAAAGTAGGATAGATTTTTGTGAGGAAAAAAACGCAAAAATGGTTTTTACAAAAAAGTAGGATGTTGCAATTTTGGCAAAAAAAGCAGATTTTTAGTGAAAAAAAATGCAAGACTATCTGGAAATTTGAACCAATAAAAAACGTTTTTTCTGCAATTTTGGCAGAAGAACAAGGCTTTTTAGCAATTTTGATAAAAAAATCAGGCTTTTCGGAAAATTTTAATTAAACAGGTATTTTTTACAATTTTTACAAAAAACTAAGATTTTTGCTGTTTTGGGGAAAAAAAGGATTTTCAAGGTTTGATAGCTAAAAAACAGATTTTTTGCGATTTCAAAGTAAAATTTTCTGAAAATTTTGACCAAAAAAAATAATTTTCCGCAATTTTGGCAAAAACAAGATTTTTCTTGACAATTTTGATAAAAAAGAACCAGTCATTTTGATAATTTCTGAACAGATTTTTCTTGGCATTTTTATTTCTCAAAAGTAAAAATTTTTCAGCAGTACCAATTGGCAAAAAAAGACGAGACAAGGGAATTTTGACCAAAAATAACAGGTGTTTTCAGCAATTTTAGCAAAAAAAACCACACACACAAAACTTGATCAAATTTTGACTACAAACAGATTTTTCTAGGCAATTTTGTTTTTTTTTGGTTGCAATTTTCGTTTGGAAAAAACAAGACTTTTAAAGAAGTTTGACCGAAAATAAACAGTTTTTTTTATTCAATTTTAACCCATATAACTGAACTTTCGATTTTTATTTTTTTTTAATGGGAAAAGGCCCAAATTAAAATTTTTAAAAAAATTCCAAGAATTAAAAACATGAAATTCAGTACTCAAAATTTTCCTAACCATAAAATGTAATTTAGAATTTTCTTTCGATCAGTGCCATCGAGAGCTGAAATAAACGTCGAGTAAAATTCAGCCCCTCCCCCCCCATTGACCAAAAAAAAAATCAGAAATTTTTTATTCGGTTGATTTTATTCCCACTTTTGAGAATTACATAATTTTGTTTTTTGACACGAAAAATTGTGCGAAAAAGCCTCCGAATTAGAATGAGAGGGCGCAGGGAAGGCATATGGAAGCAAAATTCGCTATCCTATAATTTGAAAATTACCATACTTATGGAGGAAGAATCGTGTTAATGTACTTTTTTCATCGGAAATGAAAAATATAAAAAATTGTTTCGAAAATATTTCTATTCAAATGGCAAAATCATTTCAATCACAATCATTGTTAAAATGAATGTTTCAAAAGAAACCAAAATCAAAGACAATTAATATTGAAAATCCTCTAAAATGAATGAAAATTTGTCAATAATGCTAAGACTTCTTCAATTCGTTTTTCTCTTCAAAAAATGGGAAAACATAGGTATGTACTAAAAAATAGTATCTTCTATGGTTCCGGTGAAGGTGGAAAAAATTACTTCTCGAGGTCATCAAGATATTCACACTGAGTATGCACATTTCAAATTAGAATTTTTTTAAATAATGATTTTGAATATTATTGAAAATTTTGCAACCTGAAATCGATAGAAAAGGGGTTCAAGATTAAAATGTAGATCTTAGATTCTTATAAGGTTTCTCCTAAAATGGTTCAATATTTTTATCCTTCGCGAACCTTCTCAATTTTACAAAAAAAAAAAAAAAAAAAACAGAGATCACCTCAGTTGAGATGGAAGGGTAAGGAGAGGGTAAAGGGGATAAAAAACTGAAAAAAGGAACTGAATTTCCAACATTTTCACGTCAAATGAACAAAATTTTCAAAGTCACTCAATTCTCAAGTAAAAAGCTACGTTTCAAGACAAGCATTGAGGGTCACATCGAAAATTTCCAAATGACTAAAAAGATTTACAACCCTTCAGTCCATCATGTTTATTACGAAGAGGACAGAAAAACTCTCCAAAAAGCGAGGAGTTACTTTCAAAAAAAAAAAACACAACCTATCTGAACTAGTAAGACCCATCCACCTTTAGGGAATACCCTAACGCGACCATACTACGTATTTAAAGAAGGTACGGTATCATCTATACTACTTTCGATACGATAAACATACATTAGGTTGTATTAAAGAACGGGCCAACACAAGGCACGCATCGTGCACAGAATATGATTTATTACCTCGTGTCGTTCTAGGATAGGCGAATACAACGCTGGTGTAATATTTTGCGGCGGATCTTTACGACGTTTCAGCGACGTATGTTGCGTTTCGAGCAGCAGCGGAGCTGCCGTATTCGGCGACGTACTTCGGCCGCTTTGAACTGCACCGAAAAAAAAAGCCAAAATACATAACGTAATCATCAAAGACGTAATAAATCATATACAAAAATAAGCCAACAACACTGACCATAGATAGAAAAAAAATTACTCGAACGAGTCGAGCTTTCTTATCCACTAATATACTAAATCTGTCTTAATCTATATTAAAAGCTCACGCGAACCGAAGCCATTTAAAAGGCTTCTTTCGTTGTCTGATCGACCTTCTCAGACACACACACGCACACATCGAGTTGACTTACCAGAGCAAACAGTAGAGACTAGATTATTAGGTCTGTGTATTATAGCGGAAGACTGTTGATGATTTCCTAAAGTATTCGATCCTCCACCGAGTCCGTGACGGAGACTGTCGCCGCTAGGGGTAGCGTAACAGTGACCGGATGCAGCAGCCATACGCGATTCCAATCCATCGACGACGTAATCGCAAACTCTACCGTCTACCGAGCAAATTGTATCTGCGTCACAAATTAATTATTAATTAAATATTCAGCTCAGGATCACGATCACATGCAATATTGAAACATCTTTACTCACCAGTCGTATACTTCTTCTGTCTGGAACTATTACGAAACTCGTCCGGTAAAAACGGAGGAGGATTTTCGTCATGCAGATACTCCTGCGAGCTGCTATCTTCGTCGTCTACATTCGACTCGTCGGCGAACTCGTCGCTATCGTACTCCACTCTCAGCTGCTCCTCGTCTTCCGACTGCAACGACCAATCTCCTTCTTCTGTAACGCTATCGCTGAACTTGTAACAACCTGTGTACAAATCCAACACGTCAATATCGGTGAGAAAAAGTACCAAAAGCTCGGCACACGTACTACGAGAGTTAAAACACCTCTTCACGGCGTAGCAGTCATTGGTCTAAATAAGGAGTCATTAGAATAGTTTTTTTTTCGCCATTTCATCCTCTCACCCCTCCTCTTCTACTTTCGTACATTGTTTTCTATCTATAGTGTACATGTACAAGATGATCGATGCTATTCTTTCGTAAAAAAAAAAAAAGGAGAAAAAAAAAATAATAATAAACTTTATCGATTACCGTACGACGACGCGAAATACATACGATGTGCAACAACGTATATAACTCGACTACGAGGTGGCTTTTATTTTACACTGATTTCTTCATCGTGTTTCTCATAACATCGTCATCGTCGTCATTACCATCATCGTCTTCGTAATATGAATAAAATTTTGCGATATAGCCCCCCTCCTCCCTTCCCCACGCACCATTTTCGACCTTTCCTTCCTTTTTTTCTTTCTAATAGTGCGATCATTCCCTTCGGCCCCTTGCTGCTCTCAAATACGACCGTTTCTCGAGTTTTTTATTTTTGCTTAGCGAATAAAAAATTGTACGATACCGAGAAATTGAATAGACGAGACATGAGAATGATACCTTTTGCATGGAAAACAACGTTTTGTGCAAAAATAACGAGTTTAGGAAATTAGAAAAAATTGACCAAAATGACTCATTTGTTGTTGTTGTTTTTTTTTACATAAAATTCTTGAAATCTGACTACGCCCCCCCCCCCCTTTTCATCTATTATGATTAAAGCGTAAACTTAAAGCCAATACATTGCAAATTGATATAGAAGCATCAAACCTCTATTTTTTTCCTAAAATTCAAAATGAATCAAAAATTGAAAAAAAAATACTTCAGTAACCAAAAACACGAAAAAATGGTCAAAAAGTACCAAAAAATCGTAAATATTGAACTGTGGAAAAATTGTATGTTCAACCAGTAGAGGATTGGACGATATTCCAAAGCTCCGGCTCTCACAACTTTTGAATTAAACAATACTCTTAAAATTCTGAATTAAATTTTTTATGAAAAATTCTGCCCAAACAAGATTTAATTGTGAAAATTGCTCTAAAAATCTTCAATGGCGAGGACTTATACGAAATTCGAGGTCAAAATATTTTGCTAAGGGAGAATTTCTCTGAAAAATACGTAATAAAAATCAAAAAAACTGAACGAATGTACGAAACTTGAAAGAATGAGTTCGTACTCAATTTTTTCCAAAAAAGTAACTTGAGTATTAAAAAAGTTCAAAAAAGTAACCAAAAAAGTTACAAGACGTGAGAAAAACAGTATTAAATGTACCAAGAAAAAAGTCATTAAAAAATTAATTTAAAAAAAAATGTAAAAAAAAACTTTTTGGCATTTGAAAAAAATATTTTTCAGAATTTTGTCCAAAAATTCGAAATTATTTCACAACTTTTTGATATCGCAGAAAAAAAAAAAAAAAGGCAATTTTCGGCATAGAAGTGAGAATTTTTGACAATTTCTGAAAAAAGGCAAAATTTTGACAATATCAGCAAAAGGCAGAGCTTTTTCTTAAATTTTGGCAAAAAGTGAGACTTTTTGATAATTTTTACAGGGTGTCTACCAAACTTTGATATTCAAAAATCGCGACATTTCTTTCAGTAGCCCCTCAGTTTCTAACAAAAAAAAACTGGTTCCCATGCAATAAAGTTTTTGGGGGGTGTTTTTGGCCAACTTTCAATAGTTCGCATGTGACATAAAAAAATGTATGAAATACATAATCTATACTTAAGAAATATGAAAAAAATTGAAAACCTCATTTATAATTCAATTGAAATGAATATTAAGTATTTAATACTTCAATAAAATCCTCTTTTAGTAAATTTAAGTAAAAAAAGCAATTTTTTTTTAGAAAATCGATAAACAGCGAGTGTTTTTGCCAAAAAGCAAAACTTTATAAAAACTACTGAGAGAAGTAATATTTTTTGACAACTTTTGCTGAAAAAGTGAAACTTTTTTTGCAAATTTTTGATGAAGAAGTAATTTTTTTGGAAAATGACAAAAAGCGAGACGTTTACAATTTTGATTAAAAAAACGGAGGCTTTTTGGCAATTTTTGGCAACAAAGCGAGACTTTTGAGCAATTTTTGGAAAAAGCGAGACATTTGTAAATTTTTGCAAAGAAGCAACAAATTGCAAAAATGATAAATTGATATTCGAATTCAGAGCACTCAAAAACTCAACAAACGACACTTTATTCGTCATTTTTAATTTTTTGATCTCAACTCAGACGATTTTCGAGGATAGGATGTGGGGTAGGGTTCACAAAGGCCAGGTTTAAAAAATTATCCGATTTTTAAACTATGAGCTTTTTCAAATGGTAACAATCAATGTGCTATATTGCTTTCAAACATTATTTGAATTTCCATGAAGCCTCTTAATTGTAGCCCTGAGGAATGTTGAGATTCAATTTTTAAAATTATACTTCGTTAAAAATATCTTTAAAAAGAGTATTTACCACGAGTTCACACGTCACACCACATTTCCATAATTCATCAATATTTCCAAAATTGAAGGGGGCTAAGACGGTACTGAAGAGTCATATTAATAATCGAATTTGGTATTTACGTCATTTTCAATAAATTTTTTGGCATTTTGAAAAAAGGACACGGTGGAGAAGGGAGTTGGGGAGGCTACGAAAACACAAATAAAAATTGATAATCAAATTTAGCACACGTCATTTTCGATAAATTTTTGGAATTTTGAAAAAAAGGAGACAGAGGAGAAGAGGGTCAAATTTGGAGCAATCGTATTCTCATTTAGAAAATATTTTGGTTATAAAAAGGGTGAAAATAAGTCTTCATTGTAACTTTTTCAAATATTATTTCTTGGATTCGATTCCTCAATGTCTTTCATTCTGGTCCTGTTTTTTTTCCATAGGGTTTAATCCGAAAAATGAATAGATATTCGTATTCAGCGACCGCAAATTAGTAAGAATCAACACGTCACACTAGTCACGTTGGAAATTGATTTTTCCTCTTCAAAATGATGAGGTGGCGGGGGGGGGGCACTGAGGAGGCGCACCCCGTACCTACAAAACAAGGACAAATCCGAAATCAGCGCCCTGACAAACCTCACAAACAACACGTCACACGCCATACTCAATTTTTTGTTATTTTTGAAATTTCTAAGGGCATTGAAAAAGGGAGGGTTCAGAGAGGTCACATCGATAAAATAGGGCAATATTCGAACTCAGCGCCTTCAAATTGGTAACAATCAAGGTGTCACTCTATTTTTGAATTTTTATTAAAATTGAAAGAAGAGTCTTCCCTGAAATATTTTCTATTCATTATTTTTTGAAATGCGGCCTTTAAGGAGTTCTCAGTTCTCTCACCCAAAAGAGGTAATTTTTCCTATTTTGATAATTTTTCAGGGACATTGGGAGGGAGGGAGGGAGGGAGGGAGGGAGGGGTCAGAACCATCGAATCGAAAGTAAGTGATAGCAATTCGTGTTTCTCACTTCACTTTTGAAATTTTGATTAAAATTGAGGGCTTTTATGCTCTTACGTCAGAGGTGTTGAGATCCCATTTTGAAAATTGGTTCGTTGAAAAAAAAAGAACTAAAAATAGTATTCACTGTAATTTTTCAAAATTTGAAATTCTCTTTATTCCGCTCGTTTACTTACGATGAAAATTTGAGCTTTTGCCGCTAAAGCTTGACGCAGAGCTTTTCAAATTTTAGTAAATAGAACTTTCCACAATTAAACCAGTCTCGAAATAGGTACAGATAAGCTTTCAAATTTAAAAACAAGCAAAAAAATTGAGCAAAATTGAAGGCTCGGAAATTATTTTCTGTAAGTTGATACCCCTCCCCTACTCATCCACTTCTGATCCAAATATCTCATCTCTTCTCATTTCAGAATCATATCTACAAAATGTGCGAATGATTCAGAAATAGAAAAAAATATTTGAATATGTCCTTGACCACAACATTTCAAAAACAAAGAATTATATCGGTTCTCTGAAATGGCCAATTTTTATCCCGATGTAAGTTCCAAGTAAGTATGTAAGTACAGAGAAAAAACATTCGCCGAATATCTACATACATAGCTAAATTACGAAAAACACTTTTTTGTGAACGATTGAATTCACCTACTCTCACGAATACGTACACACGATCTTCATACTTTGTTATCTCATATTTTCTTTCAGTAACACTAACAATACCTTATACCTGTGTACTAATTAACATACTCTATAATATTAATCGATTCGTAAACTACTCGTGGAACTTCGTACCGAGCAGATTAAATACAAACCTATAAAATTTCGCCTAATTAATCACAGTCCTTCATACTACGTACTTTCTCTTTCTAGAAAATATTTACATACATCGTAAATCCCACAGTAAGGGCGGGATGATTTTGAACCGACATTTGACGAACACGTGTTTCTATCGTAACCCATTTCCCCTTTATTCCCAAAACGTAGACGGCAAAAAATATGAAAAGGGAAATGCGGTTTGAATAAAAATGAGTCAATTTTAATCAAACGAACGGATGATACCCTCTCCCTCCCCCTATTTAAAGCAAAGCTAACTATCGCATCGCAGATCGCTAAACTAATGAATATAACTACCTGAGAGTTTGGCTTGTTCCAGAATATACTGATGGAGCGGTAACATCTGAGCGTTGTTTTGTAAAAATGAGTATTCGATGTTGCTGTAAAGAGGCATTTTCGTACTATCCGTATTCGGTGTTGCGGTTTTACGTTCCGGAATCGAGGATTGATTAATACTGTTATTACTACCACCGTAACGCGGATTAGATCCACCAGAATGGTTAGAAACCGAACGCGCTTTAGGTTCTGTGATACGTAAAAGAATTAGTCAACGATGTGAGAATCTATGAGTCAGAAAAGATTCGCGAAAAAAGCAACTAAAAAGAGGCTATTCTAACCATCTAGGTTATTATCCGTCGGTAAAGTTGTGGATTTGGAGTGATACAGTTTACGAGGCGGAGTAGCAGCTGTAGGAGGACTGCTGGAGGCACTGACGCTGGAACTGTTCGCGTCCTCGTCGTGGACATCTTCGCTGCTTGAGAATTTAGCTTCGGATCTGGTGAACGGAGACAGAAAACAGAACAGAATTATTTGTGATGAAATCGTGAAAATTATTTTGAGACTGGGTAGGAGAGGAAGAGGAAGGCTTCCCTCAACGAGGTCGATAAAATAATATTTGCTGAATTTCTGTTTCAAATTTTTTTGGAGGGGATTAGAAAATTAAATCATTATTTCTAGTACAAATTTGAGGAATGTTAATTTTTCTGACTTCTCTCCCCCCCCCGCTTCTGACTTTCACCCTCGTGACATTCGACCCTCTTCGATCGAACCCGAGCCGACAATAAACTCACTTGGACTTCAACAGGGGTAACTGGTGTTTCGCGAACGAAGCCAAGGTCGACGAATTAGACGACGAGGAACGAGAAGTAAGCGAGAACGCTGTCTGAGTACCCGTCGGAGGTAACGGGGGATTGACAAAGTTCACGTAATCCGGTGTACTCGCTTTGATGCTACTCGCGCTGCTGCTCACCGTAGGCGAACTAGTTTCCGAATGGTGTTTACGTCTGTTTGTCTGCAACAGCAAATATACATACTCAAGTTGTATTTTACTCTTTCACGCTTTATTAACAGGTTCGCTCGCGACCGAGTTATGCAACATACAACACGAGCAAATATTTGGATAAAATCCAAGATAACGACTAACGAGAATCGCAGCCGGTATGGTACTTACCAGAGGAGTACTTTCCATAGATTTTTTACTACCGTGAATACCGAGTATATTTGGAGAGAAGTATTTTTCGTGCATCGAGTCTTCTTCTTCGTTGTCTGTAACCGCAGACGGCGACGAGTTTATGGGCCCTGATGGAGCCGGCGAACGTTGCTGAGCGAAGCTCTGACTGCGGGTTACTTGGTTGTTAGTGGTGTTCAAGCTGCTAGACATGATTTTAGGCGTGCTTCGAGCGCAGCTACCGCGACTTTCGTAGCCCAAACTGTAACCTCCTCCTACGCCTGCGAGCATCATTGTAAAATCGATTAAAAATCGAAGAAAATAGCATTTATAGGGTTTAATCAACAGAAATTTCATGTTGGTAGGAAAAAATCCATTACACATTGAAATGGTTGGAAAATTGATTAAAAGGGATTAATTCTGTCGAAAAAGTCGACGATGAATAATATTAATCGATTTGGAATTTTCCAACACAAATTATTTAATAGATAAGTATAGAAAATTCTACGTAATTCAAGTTATTGAAACATTTTTAATGCTGATAGAAATGATTCATTCATCAATTTTAGAATTCCATACATCAATTGGAAAATCAATTCATGGAACGACGACTGATAAACATATGATTATACGATAACGATACATCGGTGACTCAAAAATGAGACTATTTTTAGAAACTGTGACAATTTTCAGCTCTTTTGATCTATTTCTCAAAATCAACGAACTATGGGGAAAATCAAATCAAAATTAAACCATTTCCATAATGACTTTTTTTCTAGAGAAAATTCTCAAAGTCGACCTTCAATTCGATTCGTAGAATCAGACAGGTGGATACGAATCAAATGAGCCCGAACAGGTGGAATTTTAATCCTTACTTATATCAACATCGAAGCTCTTCTGTTTATTAAGGTGTTGGCCAGCACTAGAAACACTCCTTTGAATCTGAGGAGGTTTAATTTGGCCGGAAGGAGGCATACTGTTGACTTCACTGAGGGGTGCCTTCTTCGCAGCGTTAGTATTTGCTAAATGCATCGATGCGTTGGCATTATCTACTGATTTAACACAACCAGATTGAAGAGATAAAGAGCTCGAATCACTCGATCGACCCGAATCCTACAAAATCAAAAATTAAAATCAAATTTCTCGCTCAGGTCTCATTAAATAGGAATTACAATTTGAAATAATCTTACCTGAGACTGAGCATTCCTATACCAAGGATTTTGATTAATTTTACGAGGGGGAGTAGTTGCCTGATTAGGTGCCGGTGGCTGCTGCTGTTGTAGCTGCTGCTGAGGAGGCGGTTGTGGTTGTTGTTGTTGTTGATTATGCCTAAAATTTATCGTTCGAATTGTTTAAATACGCGATTATTTAGATTCGGGTTATTTTAAAACAGGAAAAAAACATTAATTTCGAGTTTAAAGACGGATGTTTTAATCGTATTCAAAATTAACAACCTATGATGATGGTGGTGGTGATGATGGTGATGATGATGATGATTTTTACGCGGAGATATCGGAGAAGTTTGCGTTTCGCAATTGACTACCGCCTGACGCGGAATCGACGGTTTTATTAATATGCTCGTGTTTTCGTTACCATCCTATTAACGCAAATGACTTAATTAGTGATTCTACTCGGCACACGACGCCTGGTGCTGCCATCCGACCATAGCATTAATGACCTTACCAGCGTTCTAATCGGACGCGTCGACGTGACCACCGCTGTTTGCACACGATTGCTATTCCGTCCCGGAGTCTGAGTGGAAACCGATTCTCTACATTTTTTCTCCAACGAAGCATCGTTCACAGGTTCGGTGTTTTGTTTCAGAGTCTGAGTGAGCGGAAAAACAATAACATTAGATTACGCATACGCCCCTCCATCAACAAACCGCAACCAACATCCTGCAATTACTTGTAATTTCGCCAATGGAATGATATCAGAGTTGTGCGGCCTGTGCCAAACGGTCTTCTGAGAAGTCGCGTTGTAATAATAAAATCTACTCGTGTTCTCGTCGAATAACTCCCACCATTGATTGTTATCAGTTTTTTTACTACGAAAAAATCATTATTACATAATTACTACTCGAGTAATTCGATAAACTACGGTTATCATCCGAACGAGAGGGAACTTACACAGTGACACCGACTGGAGGATCCCAAACACATTCTCCAGTCGTCAGATTAGCGTACATATGCTCTTTAGTTTTGGGCTCGATAATTTCCACCCATTCGACTCTGTAAAAAACAAAAGCCATAAGAAGCAATTCAGGTGTAAGAAGCGAATTAACTCGTGAATCGTTCAACTTACCTTTCGTTACTCATTTTCCCGGTGTGTTATAAATACTCTTCGATTCGATGTAATACGAAACAGATACTCTGAGAGTTACATTTTTGATACGATGTTTATGGTGTTTTGTTTGAAACACTACAAGAAACAGACCTGTATCAACATCATGACAGGTAGGTAAACATACAACGAAATTTTTCAACGTCGAATGAATAAAAATTCTAACGCGAGAACGTAATTAATTACGTTAATATTTTAACAACTTCGATGTTTCGCTACGGCCATTGTAGCCTTTACTCTCTGTTGTACGAAAATTTTTTATATGCGATTTTGCTGCACCAACATCTTGACACCCACGATTTTTTCTTTTGACCAAGTCGAAGTCACAGATAAACTACAAACGGTAGCGCTACGTGGAGGGTTTTTTCTGAAGCTATGACTAAGTAGGTATGATGGAGTGAGTAGGACGGTGATTTCACCGGGTATGCTTTCGCTTTCACCCAACTGACCCAACAGCTGACGAGCTGATAATAATGATAAAAGAAAACTTTTCTAAAAAATAAAAAATCAAAAGATCCAAAAGTTTTGAAAGCTTTTCACTTTTCAGACATTGACTGTTGAGTCTTTGAAGAGTGACTCCAATAAATCAGACGGATATTTTGAACCAACTCCATTCCATCGTTCTCCTTCTCAATATCTTCATAAAATTCACATCAACATCTCCCAAATCCGGAAAATAAACTGATAAGAATAGTCAAATGAGAAAATATCGAGGTAAAATATCAATACATCATTCATCAATGAAACAAAAATATTATAATCCATAGTAATTCAATCTTCTTCACTTCTTGTAGGGCAAAATCTGTAACAGTTTTAATCGATCATGTCATTCCATAACAGATTTGTGTCGGGACCAGAGGCATAGGAGATGAAAAACCCATGAACCAATATTCATCTAACCGAATAGAACTTCATCAAGAAATACTTTCATGAAGCAGCTAATAATGCACTAAGTTTCACGACCAAATACTTCTGGGTAACAAACATCTTGACAAGCTTTACGCCGAGCTGTTCTGTAATGCAAGTTTCTAGATCTTATTCATGGTAATCTTTCACAAATTCATCAGGTATATCACAATCGTTTAAATGGCTTACATCGGAGGCACTTGTGGTGAACAAATCATCGTGGCACCGAACTACACTCCAAAATGTGGCGGTTGCAATTCGGACTACCACGGACGTGGAAACTGCTCGACTACTCCTCAGAGTCAGACCTCCTGGTACCAGAAACCTGCAGATAATCAAAATCCCTGGATATGCAACGATCAGCCATCTGCCTCAGAACCTGTCACAAAGAAGCAGGCTGTGACTGCGATGTCAGCTGATGCATTTTTTTCTCGCATTTCTCAACTGTTCGAAGCCAGTCTAGCACCAATCCGTGCTGCTCACCAGGAAATCGTTGAAGGCCAGCGTGCTTTGACTAAACAAGTAGAAACCCTCAGACGTGATATTACCGGTCTCAAGTCACGGCAGCATGAAGGTGAAGTGAGTATTTTTGATTTCAAAGTTACGAGTCCAAAATCAGAAATTATCTGCTACGCAGTATCGCTTGTTACTTCAAAAAAGAAAAAAAAAATTGTTTTTATGCACCATTTCAAACCCATTTCATTTATCTGTTTTCAGATGACGAAGGAATTACCAAAAAATTCATCCACGAAGAAAGTACTAAAAAATTCTTCATCAACTGATAGCCAACGCCGCGATGACGAAGGCCACAATTCAAGCGGTGATCAAGACGAAGATACTGCTCCCCTCGTCGATAATTTAGATTCCGATAAAGATCCATCCAGTCCGAAAAATGATTCAGAGACCGAAAAGGATCCAAATACGAAGGAATCCACGCAGACCTCGGAGCTCATCTACGGCATTAGAATAAATAAAAAAAAATCATTCAAAAAGTCATGGGATAAACAGCATTACTGCAAGTTCTGCGAAAAACCTGTGCTAAAATTACCTCGTCATCTCGAAGATCGACACGATACAGAAGCAGAGGTAATGGAATTCCTACAAATACCACCAAAAGATCCAAAAAGACGAGAAATAATCGATAAAATCAGAAACGAAGGCAATTTCATGCATAATCAAAAAGTACTCATATCAGGTACAGGCGAACTTTTCACTAAACGTCGACAAGGTTGTGATAGCCAAGACAACGCACACCTCGACAACTACATCGTCTGCAGTATTTGCCACGTTGCTGTGCGCAGCAAAAGTCTAGCGAGACATCGGCGCCTAATTCATTTGAAAAGAAAACACCAAGATCCGTCCAGTTCAGAAAATGTTAACGCGTCAGACGACGCTACTGCTACTAGAGAATATAGAAGAGAATGCGAACGTTTCCTTCCTCTAATCAACTTAGAAGGCGTTTCAACCGAATTCAAACACGCCGTACTTAATATCATGAGACCCGGTCCCATCACAACAGTAGCAAAGCAAGACGAACTCATCCTCAACTACGGCCAAAAGGTCTTCGAACACATTAATAAACACGATACAAAAATCAACCTGCGTGAAATAGATAAAAAAGGCAAAAAGACCAACGCGTATATATCTCAAAAAATGAGAGAACTGGCTCGATTACTGATCAGTTTTCGTAAATTTGTCGACGATGATAAACGTACCATGAGATCGATCTTGAAATCCGAAGAGGTACCTAACCTAATACAGACGATTAAAGTTTTGGCAGAATGTGAAACCGAGACCAAACAGCTCAAGAAACCTACTCTCGCTAGACATTGTGGCATCTCAGTCAAACACATGGCATCTTTTGCCAAAGAAGCAGCCATTGAAAATAATGATAAGGAATTCGTCGATGATCTAGATGCTTTTACAACCGCGTACGAAGCTAAGTGGAACTCCGAAGTGTCTCGATTAGCAATTAATACAATTAAAAAGAGAAGACTTGAAAAACGTCCTCCTCCTCTTTACCCTATTTCTCAAACCCAATCTCAAGTTATTCATCAACAACCTATTTACGAGTATGAGAATAATCCGCTTTTCCTTCAACCTCAACCGTTTCAGGAACAGTATATTTCCATTACTCAGGATATTCATCAATATATTCAAATTAATTGAGACGATAATTTGCAGGAGTTGATTCTGTTTGCGAAAAAAGACCGTATAAGACTGATTTATATTTACGAGTATTATTTTGTTTGATTGCCAAAGTATCGATGTTGAGTATTAAAATTGCTCAGAAACAATGAGCTAGAAGTGATTTTTTTTTAATTTTGTAGATTTTATAAAATGATAGTCATTATTATTATAATTTTTTTCTAAATAAAAATGATTTTGTGTCAAGTGTGAGAATTATTAATTTCCTAGATTTTTCTTAAATTTTTGGCTGTTAATGATGTGGTATAATATTCACTTTCGTTTCGTTTTTAATTCTTTACGAAGTTGGAAAAAATGATGCCGTTAATTTTCAACGTCTCAGTGTGATCAATATTTTTTTTTTTTCAAGAAAATATAAAGCTAATATTCGGAGAAATTGAATTTTTGAAAAAGAACCTCATCTACGAGACTAAACAAAATTTCTTTTTAGTAACTTCAGTGACTAGTTGTTTGAAAAGTGATCAAATCAAGCACGAGCCCTAAAATGTTCATCGTGAAATTCATCTACAGATTTTCTTCGAATAGAACAATACCTACTCGTATCAAGAGTATTTAGCACAGAAGACAAATACATTTCTAAGACGAACGGTAAACATCGTAATATTCATAAGCCAGTTAAAAACCACTTAAAACAATTCCGATGAGTCATATCTTGAGTACATTATCCGTATTTTTAACAATACACAACAAACACGATCTTCTATGACGAGTTTATTAAAAGATGCTGGTGTTTTGTCTTTTCATAAATCACATATCACACTTGACGATGACTCAGTGTTACGTTTATATGGAAAATAATTCGATACACAGTAAATATGTTGTAGACAGACTACGATGAATTTTTGAAAAGCTCCATCACCACACATATCTACTTACGTACTATTCTCATATAATTTACCGCCACCACCATTTGAAAAACTACGCAACAATTTTAATTTATTTTAAATTGTATACTTACAAAATTCTCGACGAGAGAAGCAACGCACGACGACGATGGATTTTCACACTCGTACACATTATAGTATCCCTCTCGTCGCGCTTTATAAATTAACATGTACAAAAGTGTACAAAATTTACATAATAACTACATCTTCATCGTTGCTGGTTACCGCAAAATTCGTATTTTCGTAGTTCTTCGTAAAGCAATCATCATCCTAACATAGGACGAATTATTCTCTAAATTGTGTGAGTAGTGCTGAGTTTCTTAACAAGTTGCCTATTTGGCGGAACTTTGGGTGCTTTCTCCATCCAAGGAACAACTTTACTATTGGTATGACGCTGGAAGCAATACGTCAAAAAGTATACGTGAAAAACTGCACAAGAAACTCTACCTAATTTCAAACTATATAGGAAGATGAATTTTATACAATGCTCTGCGTACATGTTACGTATTAAAACAAAAGCCAAAAGCTTCAAAGCTTTGTGTGGGTGGTTATATAGCGCCGAATCAGCGTAATAGCGGGATACGTATTACTGACTAACTCGCGAATCGACCGATGGAGCTCGGTTTTTTCGTTTCACCGTTAACGTGATTTTTTCACCGGCTGCTGCAATCAGCGGTACGGTTAGGCAGCAGTCGAAGTCTTCGGTGTGGGTGTTGTTTACCTGAAAACAGATAGTTTTATGGGTTAGATAGGTATGAGGAATGAGCAATGATAATAATTCACAATGATGGATTTAAATGTAGGTAGGTAAGTACAGGGTGTCGAAAAAACAAGAAAAAGATGCGTTGATTTAAGGGTTCGAAAAGTTCTTTGATGAATTTATTAATTTTTGAGACTTGTTTAGTGATTTTTAAACATACTTGAAGAATCCTATCGAAGGGTTGCAACACTCCACGTTTATCAGCAGGACCACCCTGCCTGATACGATTTATAAACACCCCTCGTTCGTATAAACCATCTGATATGCTAAATCCGAAATCTTCGTACAACGGATCTTTAAATAAAACAACCTGAAAAAATGAAATTTTCATTAATCACGTACACTCTATCCTATTCATACCTATAAATACGCAGATAGGTAAGTAGATGGAAAGAAAATCCAACCTGGTGTATTTTTGACGTCGAATCAGCGATCTCGTTTTCATGGAAATCAGCAATACTGAATATCTCATCGACATTCGAGAACGTGTTATTATAATCGTCAGCGTAGGATGAGCTCATCAAAACACGTTGATTTCTCATATCAATATTTCTAACAATTTAAAGGTACATAGGTACGGATTGATTAGAATATAGCGAACTTCTCGACGTTACGATTAAATAATTAATGAATTTCTCGACGTGGTAAACTTACGATAAAAGTTTATAATTTTCATGGAAAGGAATTCTGTTATAATAAGGCAGCGTATACTGATGATTAACATTATTATTAGCGGCGTGAAAAGGAATATTCGAATATACCGGCTCGTCTAATCGTATCTTGGTGTTATTTTGCGGAATAATAACGTTCGGTATGATATGTTCATTTTCTACGAAATACAAGCGTACACTTATACTATGTAATAGGTAAATTCGTATGTAGATAAAACAATTAGGAAATTGAAATCTCTCACTAAAACGAAGATACCTTCGGAAATATGCTGCTGTATGTGCTGAAAAGGTGTATCGTTGGGCGACACGTCACGTTGCGTTGAACTTTCCCACGATTCAACAGCTGAATCATCGGAAAGTAATCCGGGGCTTCCGTAGATTCGATTATGTACGTCATCTGCAGTAACTGCGAGTACGCATACAAGCGATGCCGCAACCAAAAGTTTTTCAACTTAGTATTTTTTTTTTTTAACTTTCAAAACCAATGAAAACTATTTTGTAAGAAAATACGTGAGCTTACTAACAATTCTCGTAGCTCGATGGAGTGTTTCGGCATACTTTAAATAATACTTTATCGCCGGTGTTCTGTAACAACGTAATCGCTTCGGAAAGTAATACGTTACGGACGTCGTGATCGTCTATTTCTAAAACACGGTCGCCGACATGTAGAGCTCCGGTTTTTTCTGCTAAACCTCCTGCGAAATTGTCAAAGTTCAATTAAGTAAAATACGTAGGCACGATTGGCAATTGACAGAAAATATTAATAGGTACCTACCAGGAGTAAGCGCTGAAATAGTTATTTTTCTAGGAATTACTTCCGATCCAGTAATGGTTATACCGATAGGTCCATTTTGTTTGTTTAACTGCACAGTGTATTCGACATTTTCACTATTTGAGGATGCTGTCACATACGCAGATTATTTATCGAATTTATTAGAATATTGTTTTCAGCTTTCAAGTGAATCTAAAGCTGTGATTTTTAGCTTACTTTCGACGAATTGTTTCTCAACTTGTAACGATACAGTATCCGAAGACGAATGCAGAATACTTAAAGCTTCTTGGACCGAGCATTTGGCTAGAACTTGATGATTAATGGATAAAATTTTATCACCGATGGAAAATACCCCACATCGATCAGCTACCGAGCCTGGTTTTATGTCTGATATCAACATACATTCGCTACTGCCTGCGACACAGATAATTTTACAATTATTTTTTTTAGAATTCAGACTCGAAAGGATTAGATATATTCTTTTTAGAATAATTCAACTAACCAGTCATTGTAATTCCTAAATTTTTCTTATTATATTTGGTCAATTCTAACGTGACAGTGTTGTCACAATAAGTCATATAAGGTTTGAATTCGTCATATTCTACTTCGAGTTCGATCATACCCAAGGCAACTCCAGGTACTCTGTGAAGAGGTTGAGGTTCACTGGTGATACCGGCAATTGGCATACCATTTATGGATAATATTCGATCGTTCACTTGAAGACAATCGCATCTGAAAATGAAAATAAAAAATAGGGGAATCATTCAATAAAGATTAAGGTATCGATTCGATAAGTAGATACCTAAGTAAATACATACAACTAGAACATTGCATGGATGTAAAAATCTAACGTATAGAAGCAGGTTTATGAATAGAATTGGTTGCCTATCTTACTTAACAGAGGAGGCAACCAATGACACGTAACCCAAATATGTACCTAGCATTAAATGATACCTAGACCTACGTTATCAAGTACATCGAAAGTCAGGATTTCCACTCTTTTGAAGAGCTGAGTTTTCCTCATTTTTCTAGTATTTTCAGCACAATATTTCCAATTTTCCAGACCCTTCAAACACCAACTAAACTTAAATTGGGGAGAGGGGGTCAATTTGGTGAAAAGGAGACTTTTTTTATGCAAGCTCGAATTTTTGGGTTCAAAATGTAGGTATTCATTTTTCAAAAAGAACTAGAAAAAAAGAAGAAAAATGAATGGAAAATGACTAAGGTTACCTAATAGAGGAAATGAAAAAAGCAAAACTGACAATTTTTGCAAAAACAAGACTTTTTATGAAAGTTTAGGTAGGAAAAAAGGATTTTTTGACAACTTTCACAAAAAATGAAACTTTTTGATCATTACCAGAAAAACAGGACCTTTTTGGCAATTTTAGATAAAACATGATATTTTTTTAGATAAAAATCAAGACTTCTTGACTACTTTGATAAAAAGTTGGACTTAGCAAAAATTCCAACTTACTCGCAGTTTTGTTAAAAAATGTAACTTTTGGACAATTTTGACAAAATTTAGTTTTTTTTACTATTCTGGCAAAATTGGATCTTTTTGAAGGCAACTTTGTCTTAAGATTTTTTGACACATTTGGATAGAAAATAAGACTTTCGTGGTATTTTAAGCAGAAAACAGCACTTTCTGAAGTTCCTGATAATTTTTGCGCAAGACAGATCTTTTTGACAAGTTTAAGTTTGGAAAACAAACAAGACGTTCTTGGAAATTTCGGAAAAAACAAACAATTTTGATAAAAATCATGATTTTTGAAAATTTTAACAAAAATGAAAATTTTTTGGTTGGCAAAAAATAGGACTTGCTAACAGTTTTTGCAAACAGAAAAAACACTTTCTGACAATTTTTCAATAAAAAAATATTTTTTGCAATTTTGGAACACACAATTAATCTGTTTGCAAGTTCTGGGGAAAATAATTTTTTTTTCTGCAATGTACAATTTTACAAAAACCAAGACATTTTCGGCAATTTTGGAAAAAATGGTACTTTTTCTTGAGATTAAGTCAAAAAAATATATATTTTTACATTATAGTCAAAAAACAAGATTTTATTTGTCAATTTTGAATAAAACTTGGCAATAAAGGCAAAAATCATCATTTATTGTTGGATGTTTAGGCAAAGAAACTGGATTTCCCTCCTTAAAGTGAACACCCTGAAAATCTCATTAGATATTTTTATTCACTTACAGATCTGCAGGTCCTCCCGGCGTAATCGATGATATAACCGGTGCACCGAATTTTGGTAAAGAATGAATTGATAACCCGTAACCTAATCTATCGTCGGAATGTAATGCAATGGCTAATCGCTTCGTTTTACCATTTTTAGCTACAAAAAAAATCAAATCCAATGAAATATACATATTAAAATTGATTCGAAAAATTGCGGAGTACAAATGTAGGTACATAAATAAGAATATTAGAAATCCAAGTAGGTACTCACAAACTGGTTCATTATGGAGAACATTATGAGGAACTAAATACTCGTTAGGAACTTCGTAATAATTATGATACATCGAGTCAAAAGACGTCTGCGTCTTTGGTTGATTCTGAATGAAAGCAGAAGCTGGTAAAATCTGCAGCAAAAGGTTAGAATGAGTGCCGCCGCAAATTCGCAGCAATTTATACACTTCAGTCGCTGGCATCCTTGAGCCTTCTATTCTGGTATCATTTACAGATAGGATTTGATCACCTGGATGAAGAGCTCCACACCTAATCGAGAAATTTAACTACTTGAATAAAATGCTCATGTAACATAACATACTATGCCTATTTTATCCATTGAAAGATTAATAAATAGGTAGACAGGAAGGTAAGTACTGTACTAAGTACGAAGTATAAGAATTCATACCGTTCGGCAATACTGGCAGTTTTAATTTCGTCAATTAGTACAGCAGCATTGTGAGGGGTATTGGTTAACGTGAGTCCAAGCTGATGAGGATGAGGACTTTCCATTTCAACGAGTAAAGGTCCGTTGAAAGTTTTCATATTCGTAATATCGTATTCTATCGTTAATCTGGAAGATGGCTGGTTGTTGGTGGTTCTTAGCACATTGTAAGCTTCGTTTAGTGTGACGTTGCTTAATGAATAGCCATCGACTGCCAGTAGACGATCTCCGACTTGGATGGTGCCTTCTCTGAAAACACAACGAAAAAGAAACATGAATTAATAATGGAGAATTTTCAGGGCAAAGTACATGATTTTGAATCAAACACCATAACAATACATATAGGTCTAAATAAGAATAACGATAAACTTATAAACGTTTTTTTTTCGTTAATTTTCGAGACAAGTATTTTGTTTCAAAATAATTTTGAAGGTTTCGAAAATAGAAGGAAACTCAAATTCCAGAATAATTTCGAAATCTTCGTAATTTGAAAGAAACGCTAATTCCAAAACGGTTTTGAAATTTTTGTAGTTTGTAGGAAATTTAAATCCAAAAATCATTTTGAAAATTGGAGAGAACGCGACATTTGTGGTTTGAAAGAAAATAATACGAATTTCAAAATCATTTTGAAATCTTTTTGGTTTGAAGGAAATAAAATACGCGACATCATTTTAAAATGTGCAAAAATTGAAGGAAATTTCAAAATTTTCGAAATTAGAAGGTAATACGAAATGCAAGATAATTTTGGAATTTTGGTGATTTGAAAGAAACACGAAATCCAAAATCATTTCGAAATTTTTTTAGTTTAGAGGAAACGTGAAATCCAAAAGAGTAAGTAATGCAAAATGCGAAACGATTATAAAATATCAATAACTGGAAGGAAATTTGAATTTCAAAATAATTTTGAAATTTTCGTAGTTTGGAGAAAAATCCAAAATACGAAAATATTTTGAAATTTTTGTAATTTGGAGAAAATACAAATTCCATATGTTAAAATCTTCATAGTTTAAAGGAAATACTAAACCCATAATAATTTTAAAATTTTTGTAATTTAGAGGAAATGAGAATTCCAAAATTATTTTGAAATTTTCAAACTACTCGTATGTACCTCGAAGGAATAAATGCAAAATGCAAAATCACTTTAAAAATTCCGTAGAAACGCTTTTCAAATTCTTTAGGCAACCATTACGACACCATAATGAAGTTTCACAGGGAACGGTCAGAAGTGTAACACGCCGGTTGGGATGATACTGCGCCTGTGTGTTGGTGGGTATGCAACTACCAACGCGCTGTATACCTTTTGTCTGAAACACGTTTCCTTCTGCTAGCGGATTTGAAACAAATTATTTTTCAGACTGTTCTTCGGCGGGTCACTTGATTTTTTCCACGGCGCTGTCGTGGGAAAATTCTTACTAACCCCCTGCTCGGTGGGTAAAATTTTTATATGCAGACGAGTTTTCTTTTTTTCAATATAATCCCTAAGTAAACTAGTTTTCAATCAACGTCGATCGCTTTTTCCTAATATTTCATCATTTTGCGCTCCAACTTTCTGAAAACAAATTTTAAATGCCTGAACTGAATTTTGCGTTGATCGTTGATTAAATAATTCACTTATAAGCTTCAAAAAAAATTTTGTATCTCAATTCTTGAACCAATTTTATTTAAAATGAAAAAAACTAGCCTGGATGGACAATTTTCAATCAACGATTGCGCATCAGGAAGAATTTTAATACGACAGTGCCATAGAAAAATTCCACTTCATCAGTCGGGGGTCAGTAAGAATTTTCCCACGACAGCGCCGTGGAAAAAATCAAGTGACCCGCCAAAGAACAGTCTGAAAAATAATTTGTTTCAAATCCGCTAGCAGAAGGAAACATGTTTCAGACAAAAGGTATACAGCGCGTTGGTAGTTGCATACTCACCAACACACAGGCGCAGTTTCATCCCGATCGGCGGGTTACACTTCTGACCGTTCCCTGTCAGTTCAAGTTTTCAATTCTACCTCTAGGAAATTTCAACTCTGTGTGTTTTATCTTCCTTCAGAGGCGTGTGAACCCGCCCCCTCCCCGAAGAAAAATATTGGCAATAGGTTGAGATATCAAAAAATACCCAATTTTAGGGGAAAAATTCGGAAACAATTAATTCTATTTTTGCCAAAATCAGCTCTTTTTAAAAAAATATAAAAATAATGTCCTTGAAAAAATTAAGAATTGTGAAAGAATTTTGGAGAGCTTTTGCCCTCGTCTCGCTAGTGCCTTATTCATATTTTTCAAAATGATATAATTTTTCTAAAAATTGAAAATGCTACCTCAAGCCATGAAAACCAACTTTCACGAATAACGTGTTTTACTTCCAGAATTTTATCAATTTTTTCAAAGCTTTTGTCCTCGCTTTGCTCGGGCGGATTTAAATTCTGCTCGACAATTTTTCAAAAATTTTCAAAAATGAAAAATTAACTTCCGAAAGTTAAAAACATTGAAAAATTTTATCATGCAGCAAGAAATAGCGAAAATTCATTCAAAAATACCAAAAAGCGCCAAAATTTTGGCGTTGAAACTTCTTACTTATATCAAAAATTATTTTTTTGTAGATATCTCACAAATTGTAAGTTTTCTAGAGCTTTTGCTGGAGCGAAGTGAGAGGAACATCAAAAATTATATTTTGCCTTCTATTTAAATTTTATTTTCGAAGACTAAAAGCCTTAAAAAAACACGAAAAATAGGTACCTAACAAGAAAAAAAGTGTAAAATTTTGATTCTCGATTTCACAAGGTGTCTACCAAAATTTTATATTCAAAAATCGCGACTTCTCGCGACATTTTTTTGCGATTTTTTTCTTTAGTGCCCCCTTATTTTTTAACCAAAAAAGCTGACATTTTTTCAAGGTAGTTTTTGGCTAACTTTCAATAATTCTCATATGTGACATAAAAAATGAATAAAATACATACTTACACTACTCTAAATAAAAATGAATAAAATTGAAATTTCCATTTGTAATTAAATGAAATGAATATAAAGTATACACATATAAATGTACTTCAATCTCCCTCCAAAATTTGTTCGAACCACACTTGGCTATTTATATAGATGAAAAAATCCGAGAGGAGACATCTGGGGTAAAAAGTTTGGAAAATTTGGCGGAAAATTGGGAACATGGAACATTTAAGTCTTTACCCCCCCCCTCGCCAACAACATAATTTCGTCCACCTTTGTACCAGATTACCCATTCTAAATTTAATTTTTGTAAAGTGGAAATGGAATATTTTTCCTCCTTTCTCCACTACTAGCTGTCCATTCTACCTCTTGGAAATTCTATCAAGTGAGGTAGCATCATGACAAAATGTTAGAATTAGAAAAACGTACTTTCCCCATTTTTTTTTTTTTTTTGTCACAATTTGACATTTTGCAATCTAAATTAAAATCAAACCAACTACATATGTATAAAATCTCTTACTTATCAGTAGGTCCACCAGGTCTGACATGAGTCACCACCAGAGGCCTGTTCAACTGAGGATTCTGATGCACTCCACCCTGCAGCGTTAATCCCAGATTACCCTCTTCGTCTCGTTCGATAAACACGTCGATTTTCTTGACAGTAACATAAATAGTCTCTTCGTTGGTAGCACCTTGACACATAAATTACCAAATAAAAGTTACATCTACTCGTATTTTTGTACTAGTAGGTATACGAGCATTATTTCCCAAAGTACACCTAAAAACTTACTATATTTATCGTTGACTGGAAGGAAGGCGTCGGAATGTGTACAGCAGTCTTGCTCCGTAGTGGTAGGCTTGACTACGCATAAATTTGGAGCATTACATTTACTGGCTTTTGTCTGTTTACCGCAAGCTTTGGCTAGACTACCTGTAACACAAAGAAAGTAAGCATATTTTCAAGTACGTGTGTATACGTATATTTCCGGATCAGGTAAGAGTCGAGCTCGTGTCGGTGATGTCGGAGTCGGCCAGGCAGGCACATGTGCTTGTGAACCGATGATGCGATGCCCATGCCCATGCTCATGCCGGTGCGCCTAGTTAATGATTCATTTTTGGCATGATTACCTTTTATTTGGAAATTTTGAAACGAGTCCAATGTAAACGCGATATATTGTCATTCTTCGTCACCCTATAGGCTGGCCGAGGACTACTGGTGCTTCCCTTCGAGTTACAACATCTCGTCAACGCGTCTCTCTTTTTATTGGAAACCATATATCTTGTCAATGAACACTTTATATAGCGTTTTTCAATATATACTCGTAGCACACCTACCTACTCTCGTCTACCTATCTACACGCATATCCACACCGCGTCTCGTCTGCTCTGCTCGACAGCAGCACGCGAAAAGCCCCGTAGTACATATAAATTTGAATTCTGGCCAAATATTAGTATACTTTGTGACAGCGCGCCATCATATTTAATTTATACTCGTAGTCTTTCATCGAACTTATTTTTAATTTAAAATTACCCTCAGAGTAGACTCTGCAGCTCTGATCATCTCTCTCACAACTACACACGCGAGTATCCTACGAGTAGACCTCTTTCTTGAATGAAATAACAGGGTCGTACGGTACGCTGTAATTAATAAACCCCTCCCCGAAGGTCCGCTCTCCTACACTCGTCTTCTTACGCTTACTTATTACCACCCAAATGTTGAAAATTCGTCTATATTAAACGCCGCCGCCGACAACCGAAGAATTCACTCTTCTTAACAGTAAGTTACAGACCGTTTAACCAGTTAAAAAGACTTTATAACGACACGAGCGCCGTCACATCGTCGTTTTTGCTGCTTTTATTTACAAGATTGATCGTCGCCGAGGTAAATTTTTAATATGAAATTATGCTCTATGGCACCCACCGACACGACAGAGTTCTTTGTACAGAGTTACACCATCTTATGACTAGTGACTCGATGTGTTTACTGTTTACATAGGCGATGATACGTAAGATGTAGGTATAAATTTACATGCTCAAGTACAAATAGGTAGGTAAATACGAGTAATAAGTATATAGGTGGGATGTGTTCTTTTGTGGATACACTCTATATGCAAAGAGGATAGGTACACATTGTGACGATAGTCTTGCAGATGAGACGAATTTCGTTTTTGATATTCATCTTTTGGCATCTTTCGTAACATAAGAAATAATTCACCGCCCGAGACAAAGTAAGTAAGCGTGCGAAAATTGGAAAAAAATCTCGCACATGGTTGACGAGCTTCTTTTACATCGAGTTTCTCAATTCTCAAAATAAAAATGTTTAATAATGAGAGACAAAGATGCCAAAAATCATACTTACCAAGTACAATGATCTATAGAATTAGATTTCGATAAGATAAGAAATTTCTTTTTTTTTCTTCTTTGAAAATTGAATTTGAAGAGGAGAGTACCAAAATTGTGTTTAATCATCCCCTTTCCTACCTGTCTCACTTGACCAATTTTTTTCACATTCTGTTGAAAAAATAAAAAAAAATTTAGGTAGGTATTTTTGAAGAACATTTTACAAAATTGTCTAGCATGGATATATTTTCACCAAGGGATCAAAATAACCCTAAGTCGAATTTTACCTGACAAGGGAACCTTTCGAATTCACTCTCTTCGATTTGAATAAGATCAAACTAGATGGGTATGAGTATTCCCTAAAACCAGCTGGTACGTACCTATAATCGAGATTTCAAACTCTAAAGTTCATTTTTGGAGAATTTTTGAAATTTAAATAATAAAACTCAATAATTTTAAGAAAAAAATCATTAAAAAATCGCCAACCAACTCTGAAAAAACAAGATTTTCAAATTGCAAAAAAAATCATTCTTCATCCGTAATGAGCACTAAAAAATCAATTAGCTACCAAAACATAGAATTCAACACTAAAAACTCATTAAAATCCAAAATTTGCAAGACAAAAATAATGATGAAAAATTTCTTTTAAAATGGCAAAAAAATTTTAAACCGACTTGAATAGAAATAAAATTAAAAATCAACAGCAGGAAATTCATTTTAAAAAGAAAAGAAAAAAAATCATTTCAAACTATAAATCACTGAGATTGTCACAAGAAAATTCATCCGACTCCTATACACTTATTATATCAGGAAACATCTGAAATCCTCCCCTCTATACGAACAAAACTCATCCTTTCAAAATTTTTCATTCAACTTAAAACTGTAGATGGTCTCCCTCTCACCATACACTCAAAAATTAACCACAATCTCCCATATATGCTTATGACTCATATCTCCATAAAGCCTCTTATATTCTAAACTCAATTCAACTATATCCTCTTCCACCATTCTATCCAGAAAATCCTACAAAAACTAAAAAAAATATTCTCTCATTTGATACATCACTACTTGAACACACTCTCGAGCTGACATTTTGCCTCACTGAGGCACTTTTTTTTGCCTATATTCGCGATTTGAGACGATTTTCTCACCTATATGAGACTAATGACAAAAATATGCAAATTAGCTCGTAGGTATTTGATTTTTTTAAGTACCATACGCGAGTGTCAGATGGCGCCCTATTGAAAATGAAAGACGCGATTCGTCTTTACAGTGTGAAAAGGAACCTAAATTAAATAATTTCTAAAATGGATTTTGAGGATCGGAAAAAATATGAATTTAAATGAGTTGGGTTCGTTGGATATTAGGAGGCCAAAAAAATATAATTTTGAGTCAAGCAACATTAAGTTTGATGCTTTATTTGCCAAATTAAAAAAATTTAAATTTTTTCCCATTTTCATCCCTGAAAATCAAGTGTTTAGTTTGAGATAAAAATAACCCTAGAAATGGAAACTGCAGATTTTTTATTGCTTTTTAAAATTTCATCAGGCTTATTCCCCTAATGAATAGGAAAATTTAAAATTACAATTTGAATTTTCTGACATTCTGACTAAAAAAATCTCGAAAAAATTAGATAGGTAACACAAATTTCAAAGCTCCATCATTTTTTTGAAGATTTGTGTGCAATTTTAATTTTCAAGTGGAACTGTTGCCCATTTTTTTCACTTTTTTGGGACTAAATTTTGAAAAAACATTGTTTTTGACTCAAAAAACAGTCGTTTGTCTTTTCTTTTCCTCTTATTAAGGTATGTGTGTGGATACCTGCTTAGGTATGCAATTATGTATCTTTTTTTTAATGCAAAGCACTTTCTGAAAAAAAAAATTAATAGGTACCTATGAAAAGCAGTATATTTTTGCTGGAAATTTTTCACAAATAGGTAACTAATTTATTTTTCAAAAGAATATTTCACCCTAATAAACATATCACATGGTGCTTAAACACATCTCAAAAAAATTGAAAAATTATTCCCTCCAAACACATATGTTTGGAAGGATAAATTACTCAAAATTGATGGGAAAAAATTACTTCCCTAAAGGAGGCTCGATTGCCATTTACGCATAATTTAAGACCTATTTTTAAACCTGCAGTGGTGGTGTACTCCTTTAAAAGTACTTAGTTGACAAACATCCCTTACCTATCAATACCAGTTATGTGGGGTAGGAGGAGATAACGTTGCTGTGCAAATACAACATACCTTACCACCTAGACAGACACCTACCCCAGACATTCATCTTCCTGTTTAAATCATTAATTGTAGTTCTGTCTTTTCTGTTACAAAAGAATCTTTTCTTTTGTTAGGCTACATGTTCCAGCTATCAGCTTTCACTGCATTTCACCTCCGCTCTGTATAAGGCAAAGGCATAATTTTTAGTTTTGCTAATAGATGGCGCTCGATTTTCAGACTAATTCACCACAATTCTTGCCTCATAGAGGTGACTTTTTTGTCTCAAATTAAACATATAGGGACCCTATGTGAGGCAAAACGATGTTAGCTCAGGCTCAACTCAATACTCAAATCATTAATAACTTTATAATAACTTTATTGCTCAGTATAATGATTTCATTTCATTTTACACTGATGGGTCGAAATCCATGGATTGCTGTGGTTCTTCAGTTGTTTGTGATTGTGACGTTTTGCGATTTCCACTTCCGTGCTTGTTAAGACGTATTCTTTCATGTGAACTATATGCTATACTTACATCTTTAAACATGGCAATTGAGAGCAGACTTGACAAAGTTGTGATCTTCACGGATTCACTAAATTCCATCTCTCAACTAAGATCTAAATCTAAGCAACATCCAATTGCCTCAGAAATCTCATATCTCCAATGTGACATGGATGTTATGTACCATATAGCCTGGATTCCAGGCCACTCAGCAATTTTGGGAAATGAAACAGCAGACTTAGCAGCAAAGCAGTCACTAAGGATTTCACCTGTACCAGAAACACCTGTCCCTGTATCTGATGTGATGGAAGCCATACATGGAGAAAAATGTACTTATTGTATAAATTATAATACATTTTATAGTAAATGTGCTCCAATTTTGGTATTATTATAGTTGAAATTACTATAACTATAATATAGTATACCATAATTATAGTATTTTTCATTTACTATAGTTATAGTAATTTCGACTATAATGCCAAAACTAGTGCACGTTTACTATAATTATGATAATTTATACTAAACAAATTTTTCTCAGTATATGTTGATGTTCACAGTTAATTCCCAATCAAAGTCACACCACCAACATTCAAGATTTACCCAGGAAGCGGATGGTTGCCTTATGCCGTGTACATACAGGCTATACCCTCCTCAGTCCTCACCAACTCTCATCTGTTAAAAAAAAATCCCCTCCAATATGCTCTACATGCAAAGTCCAACTCACTACTCCCACATCTTACTCACCTGTCAAGATCATACCAATTTAAGAAACTCACTCAACCTTCCCAAAACTTTACCAGAAATAGCTCATAACCCTCCAGTCTTACTCTCCTTTCTCCAAAAATCCAACCTTCTTTCATTAGTGTAACAGTATAAAATGACCCGTGCCTCTAGCCTTGCAGCTATACATGGCACGGTGACCAACCAACAGATGTACCTAGATTGATTCATCAAAATATTCAACAAATTCATCACAAAAAAACTCATTTGAAAGAAACATCAAATGTTCATTCATCACAAGAAATTCAATGATTCAATATTTGTATTATAATGTGTTTTAACATCATTTAATTTTGGTACATCATCAATGTTGATTTTAATGCTTCTTTGAGTGGTTTTCCATCACTTAACGCTCTGATTATGCATTTTTCTTCAATTTTACTAAAAATTTCATTTTTTTTAAAATAAATTTTTAGCGGTTTTTTATTCTACTTTAATAGGTTTTCGGACAGGCTCATCTATCGATTCAACGCAAATTCTTTTTTTCATAGTACTATCATGAAGAGCGTACCATAATACATAGTGTTAATGTCGTTGATTGACAAACACCACGTTGAAGTTGACGCAGCATCGTAAATTACCTATCTACTCTCTTCGAAAAAATTAATTTCTGAGTAAAAAATGTAAGTAGGTACCACTTTCACCATACAAAAGTAAGTATGCAGATTTTACGTCCGATAGTCCTCCTTGCCTTGCCTGCTACAAGTACAACGTCACTATAAAAATCAAGGATATCTTAAATCCCGTTGAATGAAAATTTGGCAATTTTTTTTTCTACACACGCTTGACGCACATTTCTGACATGGGGGTGTAGGATTACAGTTCTTTGCGACGTTGCCAAATTAATCTAGCTGAGTTTTTCAATGCAAGAATTCTGCTAATCACCGAGAAAATTACATTACCTAAGGTTTTCCACCTCCCATTTTCGAGAAAATAATAGGCCTGAGATGATGAATCAAGTTAATTAATCGTTCAACTTTTGTTCTATGTACTTAAAAAATTCACCCAAAAATTTTCAATTTTGCTTCTTTTCTGAACTGGTAAAAAAAATTATTGGAGGGAACACAATTATGTGTGCTTTGGCTGTTTTTTTGGTTCTCTGCAACAATGACTCTCAGAATCACCTCAAGTTCCAAAATGAAGATTCACAACCTTGATGTTTTTCACTTTAGGTGTCAAATTCAGCATCAGCTTTCAAAACAACTTAATTCCCCAAGTTTCTTTGTGAATTTTATTTACGACTTACGACCCTCTAAATCAGTTAATTTTTGTGGGGAAAACTTTTGAAAATTACGGCCCTCTGACTTACGATTCAATAAGTTGTGTTAGGAAACGGGGAAACCTCCAAGTTTTCGAAAAATAATGAAAATAAAAAAAATTAGAATTTTTACGTGATCATTAGATTTAGTCCTTTTCAATTAGAAAAGCTTTATTCAATGGTTTTGACCTCCCCCCTCCCTCCAAGCACTTCTTAATAGTTTTAATTCCAAAAGATCTTAACATAAAATTAAAACTTTCAACTGACTTCATTTTTCACATTTTTATTCTTTTCAAGCAAATAATTACTTATATGTAATTGATATTCAAGTGAAAATGAATCTCTTTAAATGTCACTTTTCTCATTTTATAAAAAAGTCATATGGCACACATTTTTTTTTTCAATTTTTAGGAAATTGAGATGTCAACCAGGGAGGAGTAGTCGAATCAAAAAAAAAAAAATTTTCATATTCGTATTAAGCGCTTTCGACAACTCATAAAACAATATATCACACGACATTCAACATTTGTTTACATTTTTTAACAAAGTTTTGGGGCAAAAGGGGACGTTGAAGAACCAATAAATCAAAAAAAAATAAGTTGATAATTTTGTACCTTCTCAATTTTTTAATTTTCAGGATTGATTTTGGGACCAATAGGGTGCAGTGGAGAGGTCGATTCGAAAAAATTAGTTGATATTCGTATGTACTTACTTGGAGCACTCGAAAACAAATTGAAACGATATGTCACACAATATCTGACATTTTTTTTTGGTATTTTGACCAAAATTAAGGGGCTCGGTAGCCTCCATAGTTTTACGAATCATTTATCACGAAATGTTCATGACTGTGAATATCATAAAACTTTTTTGCTCTTTGGATTTTTTTCAAATCAACTTTTAACTTTTGAAATCTTTAGAAAATATTTTTGAAAATATTCTTATTTATTTTTGAAACACCGCAAACAGATTTTTTCCGAGTTGAAGCAATCTAGAGCAATCCGTCTTCGAATTTGATCATTATAACGAGAAATTCCAACTACCCAAAAAAACCGCCCCACCTGCCCCCAACGGAGGTTGAACACCCATCATGGCAATTCTTCCCTCATTCCTAGTATAAGCATGAGATAGCCTAAATTTTTTTTCGAAAAAAGGATAGAAATTTTAATAACCAAAAAAGCTCAAAAAAGTGACTAAAAAGTAACCAAAAAAACAAAACAAAAAAAATACAAAACGCGAGTAAAACATTTTGATGAGGATAAAAAGTGATCAAAAAAACAGAAAATGGTTTACAATTTTAGAAAGTTGTGCTGTTTTTCAACTTTTTGACGAAAAAGGTGAGATTTTTTGTCAATTTTTGACAACAAAATGAGGAATTTTTACTATTTTTGGTGAAAAAGCGATAATTATTGTCAATTTTTGAAAGAATGTGAGACTTTTTAAAACTTTTTGCCAAAAACTAATTCTTGGCAATTTTTTTGAAAAGTAATAAGATTTCCATTTTTTAAAAAGCGAGAATTGTTGACAAACAATAAATAAATAAATAAAAGATTTGACTTTTAAATTTTCAATCACACAAGAGAAAGTGAAAAAAAATCAAAATTCGGTAAGGAGAAAATGAATAGAAAATTTTGAAATTCGATTGATGAAAAATGAACAAAAAAATCAAAATTTTTGGTAACTGGAAATCTTGATGAAAAAGACAGGAAAAGTACGTAGGATAAGTAGAAGGACTTCAAGACGCCCCGAACAAACAGAGAATTCCCAAACTGAGGTTTTTATATTACAAAAATTACAAATATCCAACTCTGGAAAAAGAGAACTGTCAAACTTTTTCGCAATTTTAATAATCAAAAATATTTTCCATAAATTACTAGTACTTTCAATTTAAAATCGTGGGTAATCCAACACTGCTGACTCTTCTCTGCACCTCCCAAAAACAAAGAGAACGGATTCAGAAAGGAGAGAATTTGCATCGTGAAATGGAAATTGGCATTCCAAAGAAATAAAATTCAAACTCGATTGCTTTTCGAAACTTGAAACATTATACTCGTATGACCCTTTCCGTTCTACACTACGTCAACTTTTTTCACTCTCTAGTTTGATATCATTTTACCAAATTGATGAAATTGAATTGAAAGGAATTTCCAGAAAATATCCAAGTTGGGCATGAAGCCCAAGTCAAGATATGACAATATTGACATTTCATTCAATCCTCCAGCTCGAATGAATAAAAACTAATTTCGATTTCAATTAAAAAATTTACGTTCATCGTTGACATAATTTTTCACTCTCATTTTTTGATCCTACTTTTTTACACTTTGAATTCTCAAATCTTAAAAAAAAAACAGCTTCCTTCCCATCCCTGCCAATTATTTACGCAAAAAGCAACGAAAAATACTTTTTCGAAACTTGTTCATTATGATACATTAATTTCACAATTCCGTTCCATTGAACATAATAATCACAGCGAGATGAGAAAGTGCAGAAGGGGGTAAAAGGACTCGTTTGTGGCAAAGTTTGAAAAAGCTTTTCGGGCTGATTTCTCAATATCTTTCTCAGGTAGAGTAGAGGTAGGTACAGCATACCAAAGAGGCATATTAAAATCTCGGTTTAGGGTTTCGTTTGAATAGGGAAACGATAACACAGAACATAGAGAACACAGCGAAAACAGTAGAATAGGATAGGGTAATACATCACGTTGGATAACAATAGAATGGAAACAGAGAACACTACACCATGGTTTTCTTATACCTACTACATTCATGGTGGTGTTGTCGGTATGCTGTGCTAACGAATCGCGATATACTTTTGTGTAGTAGGTACGGTAGGAAATACGCCGAAGTACCTAACCTACGAGACCTCGGCGTCGTAATTTTCACGCAATAGTCACAGAAGAGTGACTTTTGAAAAGCATATTCAACGGAGTAGGTACCTCTTGAGCGAACCTTCGTACTTGGTAGAGTGTACAATAAAAACCAACACTTACATTTATTAAAAGGTTGTTGACATTTGAACGAAGGTGCGCAGCTAACGTCCGTCGTGTCGTCTTCTTCGCCGTGGCTATCCGGTGCTTGGACATCGATCGGCATCGGTTGGATTTCCTTGCTGACTGGACGATTCTTCAACGTATTATTGCTCGATTTGAACGAGAACATATCCGAGGCCACTTAACAAACACTCGAGTCGCGTCGAACATTCTTTAAACACAACCAAGTAACATTTTATCCATATTACGATCGCATTAGTATAATACACATACACACGTCGTCGATAAGTAGGTAAGTAGCTATAATAATAATCTAATCGATGCTAAAACACTCGCGAACACGTACATAGAAGTAGAAAAAAAGATCCCAATAACGCAAACAAATAAACGATCCGGCACTTGAGGTGTTAGAGCAGATTCGATAGCACCATACAGCAAAGAACCAACATCAGTTCAGCTCTGAGAGACGATTCTGGACTAGAGCCAGAATGATGATCCGAGAGCGTGTTTTAAAAACGACGATGTGCAAGTGGTTTTAACCGAAACGAAAATAAAACACATAAAGATGTCACTTCGCGAGCAAGTTTCGCTTCAAAAAGTACACGCTTTTATAATTATTTTCCTTCGGCTAATTGACGCTAGCGTGAAAATTTCAGTTTTTCGTCTTATCGCACAGGTTCTGCGTATTTTCGCACTAACCTCCACCTCCACTATACACTACACAGTCACGAAAAACCACCCAGCTCTTGAAAAAAAGAAAAGAAAAGACTTTGTTTATCGTCAAAAAAAAATAACGCAACGGTGAATTACCACCGTAAATATTTATACACTTTTAGCACACAGTCGAGTCGTACCTACTCGCGTTCTCTCGCTGTCCCTGTCCCTGTCCTTGTCGTCCTCGTCTTCGTCTTCATCGTCCTGCACTTAAGCTTTATGTACCGGTACTCGACCCGAAATACAAACCGACGCTGGGTAAAAATTGAATGGAATTATTTTCTAGTGCTTTTTATAATAACTTAACCATACCGTTCACGAAAATCGTGCCATCTGCCAATTAATCAATCAATCTAGTTAAATGCCAACTCTTCAGTATTTTCTTCTTCTTTTCTATAACTATTACCTACTTACGTAAGAGCATCATTCTTTCCCTGTGCTGCTTCGAATTGCGAATAAAAAGTAGATTTTTGACACACAAAAAAACTAAAATGGTGAAGCAGGTTTTTCCAAGAAAAAGTCATTCAAATTACATGTATAACTTATGGGGGTTTTTAAAAGGGTTGATTGAAAGAAAAAACAGTATATTTCAGCACTTTGAATTAATAGGAATCGACACTCCACAACTAACTTTTTCGTATTTGCTTTTGTTTATCTCAAAATAGGGTAAGGATAGGGGGTCATTGAAGAGTTGTGTCCGAAAAATGAGCGAAAATTCAAATTCAAAAAATTGAAGAAACAAATCATCACGCGTCGTTCAAAATTTGTTTGAATTTTAATCATGTTTGGGGCACAAGATGGTGGGACAGAAGGGTCGGATCCAAAAAATGAATAAATATTTTTTGAAAACTTGGGAAAATAATTTTTGTTGAATTCTCTATATCGTATGGCTTTTAAAGATTGGAAAAAATATGCGATAAGTCCTTGTCGTCATTATGTTACGAATTTTATAAACATTCTCTGACATTTGAATAAGGTGCACCGGGGGAAGTTGGAATTTGGGGTAAGTTAGAAAACTTGCTCTAGCGCCTAGAGGTTTATATCTGGCGAAGTGCCACTAAAGGTGACTTGAGGGTACTACCCCTACTTCATCACGGCATAAAAATTTTCGCGATTCAGTTTCATTTTAGATGTCTTTGGTTCAATTGTATTTTGTTGTTGTTTTGAACTTATTTTGAATTTGGTCTAAAATACAGACTTTCTATTTCTTAGTTTTTCGCATATAGCGGACGAACCGTGCGTCCTAGTGAAAATCTGATGAGAGTGATCTCAAAGAGAATTAAATTCTCTACAATTTTGTTTCTGTGCAATTTTTCTAGGACGCTCAGTTTGTGATCTACGCCTCTGCAAAGTTTAGCCTGTTCTGACTTCCCCCAATTGGGGTAAGTCAGGACAGTTTATATTTTATTCCACTGAGCGAAAGCTACTGTGTCAATCGCGCTCAAATTTTTACCATAGGTTAAGAACCCTTATGGGAACCTACATAATAAATTTTATCCATATTGGTTCATTAGAAGGGGAGTAACAGCTGGTCAAAGTTGAAATTGCGAAAAATCATTCTGACTTGCCCCGGTGCACCTTACTAGGTACATATAAATCACGTATCAGAGTTTGAAAAACTTGAAAAAATACAACAATTCACAACGTTTAGACCATTCATCTGATTTGGGTAGACCGTTAGCGACTGTAAAAGGCTAGACAAGTAGGTCAGTGACCTTAAAAGACACGAAAGACAGGTCAATGATCTTGAGAGCTTCAAGAAGCGGCCTTGAGAAGCCATAAAAGCACACAGATAATGTTGAGAGGCCAGACAGGCAGATGGACGACCATGAGAGGGTAGGCACGTAGGTAGGTCAGTGACCTTGAAAGGCTAGACAAATAAACAATGACATCAAGAGACGAGACATACGAGTCATTGACCTTGGGAAGACGAGACATGCAAGCAGACGATCTTAAGAAGCCATATCGATAGGTCAACAACCTTTAGAGGCCAGACAAGAAGGCAGACGACTTTGAGAAGTCAGACATATTGATCAACAACCTTGAAGTTGAGAAAACTATACAAAGCCATTGACCTTGAGAAGCCACATTGATAGGTCAATGACCTTAAGAGGACATACATATATAAAGTCAGATGAGACGACCTTCAAAAGCCAGGCAGATGGGTCAATGACCTCACCAGATCAGATATGCAGATTGACGACCTTGAAACCCCAGACAAAGGTCAATGACCTGTGGCGGCATGTCGATGACTCAATTATTGTTGGCTGTCGAATACACCATGATCTTATGTTTGTATTTTATTTTCCTTTGATCATAAAGATTCATTCTTGTTTCATCATTCATCTGATTAGTTTTAAATTCATTCATTTCTACATTTTGGTGACCTCGACGTCAATTTTTTCCCCAATTCATTCATAATGCCTAGTTTCGGAGACAATTTTGTAGATTTCAAATGAGTCTGTTGTTATTAATCAAATTTCAGTGCAGTACCCTCTTTTTTGGAGAGCAAATCCAAGACTCGGGTTTGCTCTAATTGAGGCTCAGTTCACAAATGCTTACATTACTACAGATATTACCAAATATAATTCAGTTGTAGGTGCTATTGAAAGTGATGTGATTGCTGAAATAAGCGATGTTATTTTGACTCTGCCACAGAATGATAAGTGTAATACATAAACTAATAATTTAATTAAACGATTTTCCTATACTGATAGTAGGTATGTAGTGATGCGAAAAGTATCAATAGTTCAATACTATTCAATACTATCAATATCTTGGAAGGAATTGAAAGTATTGATACATCACATTGATACTTTTGATACTTTTGATACTTCAGAAATGCCAAAGAGCTGATCTCCATGAATAAAAACTTGTTTTTTCAAGAATAAGAACTCGTTTGATTTCAAGTAAAAAATTGTTTGTTTTCTAATAAGAAATTGTTCACTTTTGAAAAAACCCTGTATTTTTAAGAATAAGAACTTGTTTGATTTCAACTTTCAAGTAAAAACATTTATTTTATTAAACTTGTTTTTTCAAGAAATCAAGAATAAGAACTCGTTTGATTTCAACTTTCAAGTAAAAACATTTATTTTATTAGGTAGGCTACCTACCTTAATACTTAGATTATATTTTATTGTTATGGATGTGTTAATCTAATAAAAATTTGTTCTTTTTTCAATAAAAACTCGTTTGTTTCAAGTAAAAACAATTGATTTTATTACCTTAATACTTACTAGTTAGATTATATTTTATTGTTATGGGTGTGTTAATTAAATAAAAATCATTTCTATTTTCAATAAAAACTTGTCTGTTTCTAGTAAAAACATTGTTTTTATTACCTTAATACTTAGATTATGTTTTATTGTTATGGATGTGTTAATCGAATAAAAATTCGCTCCTTTTTCAGTAAAAACTTGTTTGTTTTGAGTAAGAACATTGATTTTATTACCTCAATACTTAGATTATATTTTATTGTTATGGATGTGTTAATCAAATAAAAATTTGTTCTTTTTTCAGTAAAAACTTGTTTGTTTTGAGTAAGACTAAGAACATTGATTTTATTACTTTAATACTTAGATTAGATTTTATTGTTATGGATGTGTTAATCGAATAAAAATTTGTTCTTTTTTCAATAAAAACTTGTTTGTTTTGAATAGCCTGCTTTAATAATAAAGATTCATTCTTGTTTTGTCATTCATCTGATTATATGAAATTCATTCATTTCCACAGACTTTTAAAGACTGATTAAACCACTTTTAGAAGTCAGACAAATTGGCTGATGACCTTGACAGGGAAGATAGGAAGCTAGACAACTTTGATAAGCCAACCAAACGGATCAATGACCCTTCAAGAGGTCAGACACGCAGACAGAAGACCTTGAGAACCAGACATATGGATGAATGACTTCAAGAGGCCAGGCAGGAAGACTTGAGAAGGCAGACAGACAAGTCAATAACCTTCAGAGGCAAGACAGGAAACTAAACAATCTTGAGAGGCCAAATGGACAGGCCAATGACCTTAAGAGGCCAGATAATACAACGTACGACCTTGAGAAAGTCAGATAGAAAGCCAAGCGACCTTAAGAAACCAGACATAAGGGTCAAAGTCCTTGATAGGCCAGGACAGGCAGACACACAACCTCGGGAGACTAGACAAGTAGATCACTGACCTTGAGAGTCCAGACGCATGGGTCAATGATCTCAAGAGGTTATAAGACAGACAGACAGACAGACTACCTTGCAAAGCCAAACAGACAAGTCAATGGGCTGAAAATGTTGTCCAGATCTCTAATATGTATCTCCTGGATTTTAATGCGAATTTTCTGGCATAAGAAAAAATAATGTAAGTATGTATCAATTTCTTATTTTAATAAAAAATAAAATATGTATCTATGAGTAAAGTAAGACTCATACTTACATCAAAGCAAGCTCTTCAATCAAGATTATTTTTTCAATTCCATAACTTTATCTATAGATTTTCAACTACTCAAAAAGTTATTTTTTCAACTTTTTGTTTTATGAAGATTTTTTAATGCATGATAAAAAAAAAGTTACAATTTACTAACATTTCAAAATACACAAACATTTCTTCATAAATTCAATCTCTAAGTATCATACAAATTTTTTGGAGTTGTTTAGATTTTTTTTTCTGTTTAGTTCGTTTTTTTTTTAATTATTCAATCAATACCTATCAGGAAATTTTTTAATTTTATTCCCAATCCAGCGAAAAAATCTTGCACTTGACTTCACAATATTTTTCACAACTATTTGTGAATTTTTTAATTTCTTTTTACATCATTTTTGGTCTTGCGTATCAAGATATTATTTAAAAATCGACTCGTATATACTTCCCTCCACATTTTCAAAAAAAAATTTTTTAGACGAGAACAAATTTATACATAGGTATCCTTCCTTCCACTGAGCAAAAAGAACATAAATATTTTTATCGGCAACTCTAAAAAAAAAAGTTTACTTTCGACGTAATTTATTCGACATTTTAGTACCTACTCTAAAGCATTGATGAGATTACGAGTATATCGTTTAAGAAGAGATTCAGTGAGTACATTTTCACTAGCTACTGTGCACTCGAAAGCGGCTAGATCGACAAAGAAAGGTACTATCTATCTACATTTATTTTGTTTTGAAACAAACTATTTTGCTCACAGATCAAATATACCTCTACTCGTTGCGTTTTTACTTTGATGATTATACGAGGTGCCAACGTTTTATTTAATAGCTTTTTCGTCGCGTCGTTTCATTATTATTTTTACAGAAAGGAGAAGATGAGGGGTCATAAAACACATACGCACATGTACCAAATTAAGTACCTACCTACGAGTACCTGCGGATCATATTTCTTCTTAAAGAAAATTTTCGTAGTGTTTCTATCTGTTGTTTTTTTTTTCAAATTGATTAACAGGTACCTATACCTATACAAATTGTTTGATTGGAAGCAGTAAAGTGTAATTACGTATTACTAATTTAATAAAAAACCATCATTAAATATACACAGATAATGGAGGAGATAGTTAAGAGTTCATTGGTGATGATTTTTGACACCAGTGCCCTAATTTTAGAAATTGGTATAGATAGGAAGTGAATACGTATCATTTTTTCATATTCTTTAGTAGGCATGCTTGACTTTAAAAATGAGGAAATATTATTTTTCATAATGGATTGTCAATAGTAAGTAAGAGCATTGGCTTGAGGAGTGTAAAGTCAAAACAAAGGCCCTGATTGGTCGAATTCAATATTTCAAAGACACGTAGAACAATGGAAGTTCTCGTTTCATAGCCCCAAATTGAAGAAGTAATGAGTTGGACGATCTTCAAAATAGGTAGGTATAAGCAAGCTCTACTCGCACTAATCAGCTGAAATACCTACTGTTTCACAACAGCTATGTATAACAACAAAACAGAAAATAATCAATACTAACAGAATGAAATTCTTACCAATCAAACCACAGCAAACTCCACAGTACTAAAAAATATTCGCCGCAACGATCGCTATAGGGTAGGTGTCGATAAAACCAGAGATTACTCTCACTCTCGATCATTCCAAATCATCGACATACAATAGGTAGCAAAAAAAGAGTAAAAAAAAAATTAGCTAAAAATACCACGTAATCCTCCATCCATCCGGTTGGTTTAGCGTAATTTAAAAATATATTCGGCGTATATGAAACGCGTGTTCGGAAGCGACTGCATGACAAATGATAAAACATAAAGACGCCACTAATTGGAGACAAGCCGGAAAGAGAGAAAAACATATACCTTCGTCATTCGTGCTTCGTCTCGATCTCGCAATTCGGCGCTTAGCTGCTCTCAGGAGCCTACAGAGGAGTGTGGATTACGAGTACCATACTTACCTACGATATACAAGGGGACGAGTACCTACACTTTGGAGAGACGAGAGACAGTCAGCGACGTGGCGTTATTTATAAAATTCTCTATCATTCAGTGTCTCGCGTTCACTGTGTTCGAAAAATATAATATGAACGCACACAGGGATACTCCCACAATTTAACACTCATCTCCGCACACTTCGCACATCTCATCTGGCCTGCCTGCTGCAGCAATATACTAGACAGGAAACGAACTATTTTGGTAAAACGGACACTTACGTGCTCGTAACCCGTTACCAATTAAGTTAATAAAATTGAAAAAAAATATAAAAAAGTATTCGTTTGTTTTTTAATTGACTCAGACAAACGTAACCGTCGCCAGTAATGTAAATATTCTCGCTACAACAGAAAACGAAAGGGAAAAAAAGTTAATAACCTTATAGTTACGTACAATCGATGTGTATATTTTTTTATTGCAACTATACGAGAAAAACATACACATAACGGTCGCTATAGCCGTTCGAGAGATATATGGTCAAGATAAGGGTTAAAGTATCGCGGACCCATTAACGATTATTTCCCCAAATGACCGTAACATTACCCTTATCGAAGGTTTCAATCGCAAAAATCCTCTATCAAGTTCGGCCCACAGCCACACACACACAGCTATACCTTTGGCTTTACCTACGTGCCAACTCATTAGTACACAATGGACGCCTCCAAGAATAAACGTCCGTCAGATCGCGAATCGGAAACCTTGTCGAAAATCGAATTACTCAAGACTAGTTGGAAATACCAAGCTAAGGAGTTCTTCAACAATAGTAATTTACACGGAGTGCACTATATCGCCGAAAAAGATCGACCTTTTCACGAAAAGTCAGTATATATCAAATTAATGACCCACTACAGCTACCTACGCAGCTTGATGACTGAGTAGTGGTGACTGGTGAGTCACAACAGCAAAAGATGAGATGACGATGGTAAACAAATGATTTATTTTTGGATCGCAGATTCATATGGTTCAGCTTCATCGTAATTGGGTTATTGGTGACGTTGGTTATAATATCGTCGTTGTGGGAGAAATTTCAGACCAGCCCGACCATCACCGGATTGGATACGGATTTTCATAAATGGGATATGCCGTTTCCGGCTGTCACCTTGTGCCCGCAGAATCCGGCTGATCCGCAGTTGGTACGAGATTATATTTCCAAGTGAGTAATATGTATCTAGTACTTTGATTGAATCATGAATAAGGTAGGCTTCCAGATGATCATTGGTTCGATTACGGAGTTTTGATGGCGAAAAGGGTGTACGGAAGGGAAGGGAAGGGAAGGGAAGGGAAGGGAAGGGAAGGGAAGGGAAGGGAAGGGAAGGGAAGGGAAGGGAAAAGAAGGGAAGCGAATCGAGTTCAGCAAGGGAAAAAATCAAACCTCGCAGTAATTCTGATATGCTTCCAAAAATAAATTGACGAATGATTTGCTCATCATGGAAATCAGTTTTTGATCGAACAACCAATCGAAAACAGTAACCAAAAATTTAAGAAAAACTACGATACATGCTTAAATTATTGTAACAATCAAATCTAAAACTGAAGTTGAAAAAATGGTTTCAGGAAAAATTGAAAATCGAAATCCTCATAAAGGCAGGGTAATGGGAAGGGCACGTCCACTTTAATTGACAAACTTTGATATATCCTATATACAAACATCTGAGGACATTTTTGATCAGTCACCAATAGTGAGGCTCTGAATTATACTCAAATAATTTTTTCTGTAATTTTGTTTGCTTCTACCTCATCCCTCTACTCAATTTCCCTCCTACAACTGTTAGTTTTTACGACCCAATTAACATCAATTCTAGCAAGAAAGCATCCAAAGTTGGAAAAAAAAATTTAAATCAATTTTTATGCAAAACATTTTAAATTTCTGCGTCAGAATTCTTCTACTTGAATGACCCTTTTTTCTAGAAAAATCTGTCTAGGTTTCCTAAAGCTAATTTGTTACTTTGCAGAAAGCCTTTCCCTCCCCCTTCCTCACAAAAAAAATTGAAAAATCAAAAAATGTATTAAAATTTGGTACAAAGTCTGCTTTGCACGGAAAGCTTCAAATCACGGTTTTTATTTCTTTCAATTCTGCAAGTATAATGAAAAATCATTGATACTTAAGGCATGAAACCTCGAAGAACTTTTTCACCATTTTCAGAAGCTTGACTATTGTATCAGAAAGTCATTTTTAAAAGTTTGACACAGCAATTTATTGGTTTTCCAGAAGGTAACATGATGCATAAGAAACCATCATCAAGTTTTTAGGTAGATAATTTAGCACAAATTATACTAGTGATTTGCCCGAAAATACCAAATTAACAGGAATTCAAAACAAATTACCAAATCAACAGTAATTTACCAAAATTAACAACTTACCAATACTAAGTTACCTACTGAATATTTCCAATGATTTGCTGAAAAATTGCCAGTAATTCACCATTAATTAACATTCCTTAATAACTTACCAAAAATTACCAGTAATTTACCGATGATTACTAGTTTTTTAACCAAAAATTACCAGTACTTTACCAAAAATTACCAGTCATTTACCATGAATTACCAGTAATTTACCGAAGATTACCAGTTTTTTGACCAAAAATTCCCAGAAATTTACCAAAAGTTACTAGTTTTACCAAAAAATTAACAGTACGTCTTTGAATCAAAAATCAAGAAATTTCTCAAATCAAATCAACCTTTCAAAAATGACATTTTTGACACTTTAATGCTGGACTTTGGGAAACTACTTACCTATGAAAATTTTTGTAAAATTCCTGAAATTATGTAAAACATCAACCATTTGAGGAATGAATTGTAAGTAGATTTTTGTAAATCATGTCTGACTTATCTCATCTCCATCTCGAAAAATAAAAATAATTACTTACCTACATAATTAGTAGGTAGACGTTTAAATTACAATCTACGTATGCATTCGAAAAAATCGAATTTCCAAAATATGTAAATCATTACCAATATGATGAATTGCATTTTTCATTTTTTTTTTCATTTTTGGGAGGCTCTACACAAGGGGATCAAAATAGCTTGGGAGCGGGAGAAGTTTTCTTTGAAGACGAAATCAATACTTAGGGAAGAATTTCGTCGCAAAAATATAATTTTTTTCAGGATGTCTAACAGAATTTCAAAACTAAAAAGAAGGGCCTAAGAAGGACATCATTCCAAAATTAAAAATGAGAAGTGAAACATGAATTTTTTGAAAAATTTTCCATTTAAACATATCAATATTTTTAAAACGTGTTTTCAAAATAGAAAAAACTTTTTGTTCTTCAAAAATGACAGTTAAAACAAAACAGAAACACAGAAATGAAACTTTTTTTTTGAATTTTTTCATCTGCTATAAAAGATTATTTTTATACAAAATGTTTTTATCAGTCAGGTGAGAAAATAACATGTCTTCAAAATCGTTCGTGGTGGGGGGGGGGTAGATTGACATCAGTACATTATTACCTCAAAATTCATTCATTCTTCTTCTTCTTCTTCTCTTTTTTTTTTGTAAAAAATTAATGTACTTATTTAAAAAAATTGAAACATCAACTTTGACGTTTTAAAAATTGATTTTCGGGAAGACGTGCTCTTTCATTGAATAAAATTTCAGCTCTACCGAAGTTGACTGGTTGCCAAGATTCATCAGTTGTTGATGTAAAAATCAAAAATTGGTAAGTAAATAGTTCTATTCTATTGTTACAGTCGCTGGGGTAATGTAACGGAGGATCGATTTGAATTCTATCAAACTTATCTAACCAGGATTGCGAACATTTCCTACGACACCTTGGATACAATGAAGGAATATTCAGGCGAAGTGGATCTCTACAAAGACGATTTAAGAGATATTCTAACAAATGTAAGTTTCATGCTGATATAGTAAAATGGTATTTTCGAAAAAAACCTTGATTTTTTGGATCTCAGATCTCGAATTTTTGATATTGGCAACACTTAATGACTTTAAAGTTATAGCATTATTAAAGTCCTAAATATTTCCTCATTTTCAAATGTTTTAGCGTAATTAATGCGAAATATTCAAGAAAAAATAAGTATTTTCAAACCACAAATTTTGAGCTCAAAAATGAGTTATTTGCAAAAAAAAGGTCTTTGAGTTTGATGGCAAAAGCCCAAGTCGACGCAGAATTTCAAATACATACCATCTTTTGGAACAAGGTCATTATTCCCAAAGCAGGTTGGGTAAAATCAAGAGCAAAAAAGACGATGTTTTTTCAAAAATGTTCCCCTTCTAGAATTTACATCTCCCCGCTAGGGGCACCTCCAGAGCTAAATTTTTTTCCGAGTGACTTTCAACTTAAAATGAAGGTCTCTACTGAAATCATCCAAAATCCATCAGACTTTTTTATTCACGATCCACCATTATGTAGATAGTACAGTAGGTAGGTATGTATTTCTACTTCGTGTCTCAGAAACAAAACCAACAATTTCAAAATTTTATAGCAAGAAATATTCAACAGTTTATTACACTGGGCATAATAATAAACAAAAAAAGGTTACATTCATTTACAAATGAAGCCCCTATCAATTAAATCTCGAAGAACATCCCTCAAAGCTTCATCTGCCTCATTACCACCTGCGACGAGCGCTAATTTGGCTATCCTATCTGCCACAGTAGACGCTCCATCATCTACAACATCAGTAAAACTTTCATTTTGAGTTTGAAGACATTCGTCGAAATTCTTACAACACGTATTATCGTTATCGTCAGCAATAAGATGAGGCAAAAAGCACGATGCAATCAAATACCCATTGAATGATTTATCAACAAATTCCCTGAATATTTCATCCTTGCTAGGGATACGATTTTCTGGAAACGTTTCCCTCAAAGCTGTATAATATTCGTTAATTAGATCGTTCCAATGTTCATTTCTCATTTTTTGATTAGCATGCAAGTACATCACGTTAAGTAAATCAATTACAGGAGATCCATAACGACACGTAGCCATATCTACCATAACTAAATCATCGACAACATTATTTTCATACTTGAACATAACGTTATTTCTCAAGTAATCTCCGTGGACAATTACCGATACAGGATTATTACCTCCTCCGGTTAAAATCCTCTTGGAAATATTCTCGCTGTCTTGAATCATTTCATCGATCTTGGTAATAAAATCAGAATAAACTGGATCAGGATCTCGTTTCAAATGTTGCAATCCTCGTTGACAAACTTTGGCCAAAAAACCAGGCAATTCTCCATTCACGACGAAGTTCGTTTCATGGCAATAATTACTAACCAAAGGGTGAAATAAATCCGGCATCGTGTTTCTAGCTTTATAAGAATGAGCGTGAAATTGACCCAGCTTACGCATCATCAAAGCTAAATGCTGATAATCTAGGAACGATTTCTTTTCAGCCATTCTGTATCCTCGGGCAGTTAGATCTTCCAGAATTAAGGCCGAGTGATCTTGATCGACGTCGAATATTATTTCACCGTGGTGATATTTTGCAAATAAAGGATACAAAGAAATTTCACGAGTAGTCAAAACCGGTAGAATTTTTGTATAGAAAATCATCTCGTTCATGAAATAAGACAAAGTCCATTTGCTGAGGGCTACTTTTGGTGTAAGTTTAATCATTACCGGATTCGATTTTGAAATAAGTCCGTCTTTATTTTTATACAGGATTTTTCCATAGAGTAGGGTCGAGTTGAAACCATCCTGAAGTTTTAGATTTTCATTCTTACTGCAGATTTTTGATTCAAATCCGTAATACGTGCTTCCTTCGCCGAAAATATTGATTTTGTGAACGAATAAATTGGAGATCACATTCGACACGCACGATTTTTCCATTATTCACTAAAAATTATTTAACGAACTTTGATCGATTCGATGTAGGCGGTTAAAACACAACTGACTGACTCTAATCCTATCAACTTTTCGTTACAAACGTTAGGTAATAAAAAATACTACGATTGGTTATAAATTATCATCTCATCAATAGGTACCTAATTCTTTCTTGACGGACAACTAGTGGACAGATGATACCCGCGCCATCTAAACTCGTTCAACTAGTTTTTTATACGTTAACGTTTTCAAGACCAGTATCTAGCCTATTTCAATAGGACTAACGAATGCAAAAAAAAAAAAAATTGCAATCTCAGTAGGTGAAAGTGAACGTGCTCGAGAGTATATTTATCTAAGACATAAATGGACGAAATTTTCTCTAAATAGATACATCGAAATGCCAATAGACAAGCATTTCAATACCTAAAAACATACATTAGTGTCTCATGGCCCTTGAGGTGCAGTCATTTTTGAAAAAAGTGTCGTTTTTGTGTTACGTATTTTAGTTACACTATAAATGATAAAACGTTGGGTAGGAAAATGGGCATGTCCTTACTTAAGATGCGATTTGAATTTATGCATCTTCCTGATGCATAGAGGTTAAAATACTTACAAGTACAAGAGCACTTTTAGGGTGAGAATTGAGGGTAGAAAAATTGTAGATCAAGTATTTCAGACATCTGGGTGAAAGGAAGGTAAAGCCAGGGGTCTTTAAACTACGAGACTTTTAAGAAATCTACATATTATTTTCTAGCAATTTCTTCGCACATAACTTTAACCAAAAAATATCACCGAGTAAACTTTAACGCGAGGGTGATCCGTGATAAATTTCAGACCCTTCGGATCATTTTGAAGCAAGTCGACTTGATAGCGTGTTGAAATCGAAGTGCAGAGTGAATTTTAGATTTCCAACTTTAATGTAAATATCTATGCATTGAAAAATCTGCTGGAGGCTCCAGTAATTTCTAAAAAGGAGCTGGGGGCTCCAAAACGACTTGAAATCTACCTACAGTCGACTTCAAGTCATATTAAAGTCTTCAGCGACTTTTTGGAAATTACTGGAGCCTCCAGCAGATTTTTCAATGCTCGAAATTTCCATAAAATATTACGGAACAAAGCTGGAAATCCCAAATTTACTCTGAACTCCAGTGTCAACAAGCTACAAGTCGAGTGCAGATGGATTCGAGCCATTTTGGAGCCTCCAGCGACTGTTTGAAAATTCCTAAGCCTCCAGCGGATTTTTGAAACTTAATGGAGTTTGAATGCCGGAATTTACTCTGCGCAGTAACTGCTGGAGGCTCCAAAACGCTTGAAATCTACTCGCAGTCGACTTCATTGCGTATTGAAATTTAGTTTACAGAATCAATTTCGACTTTCCAAACTGCATTTGATAAAATGTTGTGGAAATTCCAAATTTATAAAATCTACCAGAGGCTCTACGAATTTTCAAAAATTTGCTGGAGGCTCCAAAATGACTCAAACTCACCAGCAGTCGAATTTGATATCGTGTTCAAGTTCAAAAATCTGCTGGAAGCTCTAGAACAGCTCAAAATGGTTTAAAATTGTTTCCAATCGATTTGGCAGGTCTATAATGGGGTATATGCCAAATTTCAGCTTTCTAGATCAATTTGGTAAAATTTTGATTTTTTCCTCCTTTTTGGATTAAATTTAACTCATGTAATTTTCAAAAATTCACCAAAAATAAAAAAATGCACTGTAGTGCTTGAAATTTTGGCTGGTGATAAGCTTTTCCATGATCTTTCGATCCAACTTTGTACAGGTCAAAAAGTTTCGTACAAGTCCTATATTTTGGAAAGCAAAATCTACGATTTCGGCTGCATGATCTTTGACACGCACGATTTTTCCAAATTTGATATTTCGCTAAAAATTATTGAACGAAATTTTTAATCGTTTCGACGTAAGCGCTTAAAACACAACTGACTGACTCTATTCGATCAACTTTTTGTTAACGACGTAAAAAAAAAATACTTACGTACTACGTAGTGTATAAATTGTCATCGACTCATCGTATCAATGCCTAATTCTTTCTATACCGGTACCAAAAGAATCTAGATTCGTTCAACAAATTTTATAGGCCAACTTGTGCGAAACCAGTATTTCAGTGTAGATGAAATAGCCTGAAATTTGTGAACGTACTCGAGAGTAATTTTACCTCAATACATTAATCGACGAAATTTTATCTAAATATGCACATCGAAATACCTATTCAAGTATTTTAATACCTCATTACATAACAGGATGGATCGAAAAAAACATGGATTTTGACAAATGCGCAGAGGTACCCGAGTTGAAAGTGTCTCATAAAAAAAGTTGAGGTCTCTAGATGAAAAGAAGGAGGAACTAGGGGCCCTTAAGACAATATTTTTGAGAAATTTTGGAGATTTTTGGGATTTGTGAAAAATCTGTCATGCGACCGTTCAAACTAGGTTAAAATTTGGCGGGCAATTAGAAAAAAATTCAATGAAAATTTTTCTAGAGCAACTTGGAAGAACTTTTGATTATTGTCACGCGACCAAATAAAAAGATCTTGAGTTTTGGTGGAAAATCAAAAAATTTGTGCTCGACTTTGAGAACCATTAAAGAATAATGAGCGTCAATTTTTCGAACAGTTATGTTTCATCTGAAATTCTTGAAAAATTCGCGAAAAAGGTTTCGAAAGAGTTTTTGATTTGCTCACGTTTTCATTCATTTTAATAGGTACCATGACACTTTTTCAAAACCAGCAAAAATCATGACCCGCGGTTTTGTTTCAAAATTATTCAAAAATGCTCAAAAACATTCCTGTTGAAATATTCAAATTTTTCACAGACTTTTAACCTACGTACCTATTTGTACTTTGATGGGTGGTTTGACATTTTTTTCCCCTAAAAAATCCAGAAAATTATGATCATGATTTCGGCTTCAAAAAGTTAGAAAAATTACTCAAAAAACCATTTTTTGTCGAAATATTTGCATTTCTTGCAAAATTTTGACCCGTTTCGATAAGTCACTTGACACTTTTTCGAAAATACCGGAAATCATGACCCAATATCAAGCTCAAATTTCCAAATTGGATAAAAAAATTCGCAAAAATGAAAACTTTTAATCTTGATTTCAATACAACGTTGTAGGATACACAAAAAATAAAGCTTCATGGCACTGAAACAGCCGATTTTAAAAGTTACAGGAGCCACAGGCACGAATTTTCAAGCGAACCACGCAAATTTCAATTATTTTACAAACGCAACTTTTCAAAAATTGATGGGTTTCATAAAAAAACAATTTCAGACCTCCACTAAAAATGAAATCGTGTAGGCACTTCCCTCCCCCCTTCATGTTGAAAAAATTTCAATTTTGGCGTCAGAAATCCTTCGAGTGAATAATCTCAAGTTCAAGAAAAAATCTTCCCAGTCATTCCGCTCCCGAAACAAAACCCCAAAGTTTAAAAATGAAATCAAAAAATCGAAATTTAAAAAAAAGTTTGATAAATGTTCACTTTACACGACAAAATCGTTTTAAATAACCTCACTTTCGAAGAAAAGCTTTCCCTGATTTTCTAAACAATTTTAAACTTTCCGTACTGAGCCTTCAAAGAATATAGGTACTTATAAAAAAAATTCCATCCACTTCTATTTCATTTTTTCAGCTTTGAGGCTCAAGAGACTGAGGATGGGGAGTTTTTTTTTACTCGAGTGGTTTGATTTCTGACGCAGAAGTTGAAAATTTCTATTTAAAAATTTGAACTTTTTTCAATTTGAGCGAGGGGATGGGATATTTGGCGCAATTTTTTACAAAAACTAGAGGCATTGTTTTATAGAAAATTTTTTTGCTCGGCTTAAAAACCTACTTCCAAGTTGGTGCTCAAAACCAAGAAGTATTCAATTGTTTTTTTTTCTTCTTCGAAAATACGAGTATAACAGATGTTACGGAATTTCCCCCATTTCAGATCTTATAACAAAGAAAGTTTTTCAGGGAGGCTGAAAGAGAGTACTGAATAGTTGTAAAAATAGGACCCCATATTAAAATTCAATGTCCTGCTATAATCCTTACACCTGCGTCATGTTTGCAAATCTCCCCTTCCTCACACCTCAGAAGTTCACATAAAATTCCACCATACTTAAATTTCACTTTTTTTCAGGTGGTAATCCCCTGCCAAGATTTGATAACCGATTGCGAATGGAAAAGCGACCCTTACGAATGCTGTTCGGTCTTTTACCCGGTCTTGACAGATCACGGATTCTGCTACACATTCAACTCGAAACACTACGAAGATGATTTTTCCGGGCAAGTACCTACATATTATGCAAACAAAATCCGTCTTCATTGTCTCGAAACCATATTTTTACGCCTATTGTCGTATTTATTCTTCAGTTCGAACATCACATCGAAGGAAGATTTCCGAATAAAATACATTTACGAAACGGATAACGACCTGTCGTTGAAATTCGACGTCGAAGACGTCAAAGACAACCCTGTATCGGTAAGCTTTGTTCGAAAAACGCCTTTTTCCTGTCAATATTCCTCTCCAGCTTCGTCCCTCTACACCATAACGACCATTGTTTTAGGTATTCATACACAGTTACGAGGAAAAAATAGTCACCGATTTAGCTCCTCATCATATTTGGACGAAACGAGTAGGTAAAATTATGTTCAGCCCTAAAGAGACCTATACCACAGAGGAAGCGAGGCAATTGAGCATTCGTCAAAGGCATTGCGTATTCCCTGATGAGATAAAATTGATCACAGATGATATTTACACGTTTGGAGCTTGTATGACCGAATGCAGAATGAATATGGCGAAGGAGAAGTGTGGTTGCATACCTTTCTTTTATCCGAATATAGGTAAAGATCACGTATCTGTTGAAATGATGCTTCATCAAGATGATCTGCCAAGTTTGAATGCAAAATATTATTAATTTACAGAAGGATACGAGTATTGTAAGTTGGAAGGGCTCATTTGTTTGGATCAATTTAAAGGTAAGATGCAAAAATTCAACCAAATAAGAAATAAAATAATAAAAAATTGATTTTAAAAAAATGGAATTTTCAAATTCTAATTACCTACAGAAGAAATCACGAAAGCTTTCAATTGCCCTTGCGAACTCAGCTGCATGTACACAGTTTACGAAATAGAGAAACTAGAGGACTCCAAGTAAGTCAAACAAGAGGATTTTAAACACAAACGAATCGAAATATTACTCAACTAACGAGTCTATACTTGCAGGAAAAAAACTGAAAACGATCCTTTAGAGTTGAGCTTCGTATCTTGGCCAATGATAAGATACAAAAGAGACGTACTCTTCGGCTGGGTTGATTTATTCGGTAAGTAAGGACCATACTTTACATATCGTATCGTCGAATCTGATCAATTAACTAAGATAAAATCCATATTACAGTGGCTTTTGGAGGCATAGCTGGCCTCTTCTTAGGATTCAGCTTACTCAGCGCGGTCGAAACGATTTACTACTTTACTTTGAGGGCTTTCTGTATGGTATACAGAGAGAAAGACGAGCTGGAAAAATTACACCACGAATACGAGAACGCTGTCGAACCTGAGATCAATTTAGACATGAAACCGTACTTCAGGAATAGCTCCAGTCCGAAGAAGAATAAAAATGAGACAAAAGTGATCCCTATATTACCCTATTTGCCTTAAAACCTGCGCAGCAGCTTTTCAAATAAACGGTAGAAAAATATATAAAAAATTATATTTTGTTAACAAGAAAAATAGTAACAATACAAAATATTAAGTCTCGCATCACATATTTTTTTTGTCCTTCGAACATTACTCTTCTTCTTTTTAATACATTAAGTTATATTTTTAGGGAACCCCCAGTTCACATCTCTTTACTTTCTCTTCCTATTTAAATCAATCGTAGGTACCTCAGACCAATCTCAACAAAAACAACAACAATCAGTCTATAGTTCTTTCCGCCATCGAGTACATAAAAATGGTAGGTAGGTAACCCATCATCGAGTAAAATATTAAAATCAAGCGTACCATCCTCAACTCCAGGACTACTTAAAATATCAACTTAAGAAAAAAGAAATCACATTTGTCATCCGCCACCAGGAACCCAAGCTGAATTATATCTCATTGTACCTGACTTCTTGACTCTTCCTGCGTTGCATAATCGATCAGCAATCCGTTGCATTTGGATTCGTGTAACTGAATCCGTTAAATTGAGTTTGATCCATCGATTGGAGGATTGTCTTCTCAATAGGAGTCAATCGAGGTTTCTCTTTGGTGAACGTTCGATCGAAATAGTGAGTATCCAAAGGATGAAACTACACGAGCAAAGAAATCAAAATAGGTTAGAAAACGATCATCGCAATCAATGGAGTAATTTAGTAGATGTTCTGACTTACCACTTTGGGTTTATAAGGAGGTTCTAAGTCTTTACGTTCTAATCGACCCCATTCTAAGCCTTTGAAAAAATCATGAGCCATTACATCGTCTCCGGAATTACATCCCAATGATCCTAATCGTTTCGGCGATTCTTTTTCTAGTAACTGGAATCACATTATTAATTTTAGTTTTCGGTCGAAATTTATAGACATGCATCAAGTTGACAAAATTTCTCACAGGTGCTTAGCTATAATACTTACTGAGACTAATATAGATTTAGCGTGAGTTGAAAGGAAACGAGGATATTGAGGTTGTTCGTTGCAAATACTCCAGAATAGCTGGTCTTCATCACAACCGCTGAAAGGAGACTGGCCCACGACCATTTCGTATAAAAGGATTCCAAACGACCACCAATCCACACATTGGTTGTATTTCATGCCTTTGATTATCTGGAATAGGTAACGAAAAATGTGAAACATTTGAAGAAAAGTAGGTGTCTCTGCTTATGCTAGAATAAGAACTATGCAAAATATTAAGATTAAAAATGTCCAGGTCGTTATTATTTGTAGAACAAATTCGGCTCTTTATTGAACGATTTTTTGGAAAAATTGAGAAAAATTCACAAAAGAAATAATTTTTTAACGTAATTCTTCTTTCTTCGCAAGCAGTTTTTTTGGAGAAATGCTTCATAGCTCATATTTGAGAATTTTTTTGGGGGATTTCCCCCCTTTACCTCCTCCCTCCATCCCTCAAATGTTGAAAAAATTCAAAAACATTTTTACTGAAAATTCTCAATTTATAAATCAAAATTCTTAGAAATAACTTTCTTTTTAAGAAAATTCGCCCCTATTTCCCCACCAATGTTGATCCTCCCAGCATAAAGCCCTCCAAAATTGAAAAAAATCAAAGAAATTAAAAGAAAGAAAAGTCAAAATGGTGGGAATTGTTCAAAAATGTTTGATTTTTGCTTCAGATTAAGAGAGTTTTTCAACTCAGGAATTTACAACCGTTGAAAAAATTTTCATACAATATTTTGTGAATTTTTTTCAACTGGGGGGGGGGACTTTGTACAGAGGGATAAAAATTACTGAGCGGATGGGGAAATTTTTTTTTAAAAATCGTGTTATTTAAAGAGCATCTTTCTGTCCAAAGCCTTCTCATAGTAGAAAAAAAGTGAACATTTTTTTCAACAGTTTTCAAATTTTTGAATTGAAACCTTTCAAAATGACTCATTTTCAAAAAAAAAAAATTATAAAATTATATCTTCTGGTCTCTTGAACAGGGTGTCTAACAAAATTTCAAAATAAAAAAGTAGGACTTAAGTAGGACTTTTAGCAGGACTTTCAGCAGGTCATTTTTCGGGCACTTATGAAATTTTTTTAGAGAGAGGGGGAATTCACATTCAAGTTTTTGTAAAAAATGTTTGCTTTTCTTGTCTTCAAACACCTTATGATTTTATTTAAACAAGTACGTAAACGCCATAAAATATAATGTTTCAATTCAATTTTTCGTTTGATCTTCAGCTTATCAATTTTAAAAATTGATGAACATCACATCATGTTTGCTTAAAATGAAATTTCACCAGAATTCTTCAATTTTTGACAGTAGGTAAATATTTCATATTAAGTACTATTTGCTTCAAAATTTTAAAATTTGAATGTTACTTTTTGTTGAAAAATGGAAAATGTAAAAAGAAAATCAAATGAGCCCGAGCAAAGCGAGGGCAAAAGCTTTCGAAAATTAATATTCTAGGAAGCATAAAAACGATACAATTCGAATATATTTTTTTTTGTATAAATCTAAAATAAATAAAAAAAACAAACAGACCCGATCGAAGCAAGGGCAAAAAATCTCGAAAATCAGTAAGTATATTTTGAGAGGTATAAAAAACGATGATGTTTGAGTAATGACCAATGAGTTATGTACCTATAAAAAGTTCGTCATTTTGTTTCAAAATTTTGAAATTCGAATAATGATTTTTTTAAAATCCAAGATTGACAAAGTAAAGCGAACGGGCTTGAGCGAAGCGAGGGCAAAAGCTCTCAGAAATCAGTATCCTGAGAGGCATAATAAAAACGATGGTATTTGAATGCAAAAATTCAATCATGTTTTGAGAAGTGAAAACGAAAAGTTTCTTTATGGAGGGAGGAGTTTATTTTCTGATTCAAACTTTGAACATTTCTTGAATTAGAACAATATACGTTTTTTATGTGGGAAAAGAAGAGCAAATAGCCCGAGCGAAGCGAGGGCGAAAGCTCTCAAAAATGTGCAACTCAGAATCTAAAAAAGTCAACAAATGAGCTCTCAAAATTCTGAAAAAAAGGGGAAAAATTGAAAGTTTTAAAAGGTCTAATTGAAAAAAAGTAGGACTTTAGTAGGACTAATAGGACCAGTAGGACCTGTTAGACACTCTGTTGAATGATGCTCGTTTTCCTGAGCAAAATCTTCAGAGTTGGAACAAAGATTGAAATGGAATTTTTACTAAATTATTTTGGAAAAATCATACCTCAAGTTTTTTCCCCTTATTATTTCTGATTTATTTGAGGAATTTTGACTTTAATATTACAAAATAGTCACCGACTTTCATCTCAATATACATATTTTTTTTGATTTTGAGGACTGTTACCGGGAATCAACATTGCCCAATGGAAGAGGTATTTTTGAAAAAAAAAACAGAAGAGGAGGAGGAGGGGGAGGAGGATGAGTGGGGATGGGGATATTTAAACGAGTTCTGCCACGGAAATCAAAAATACCTAGTTATTCAAATAATCTAAATTTTTTCATTACTTAGATATCATTTTTTTGATTTTTTTTTCAATTTTAAAGGGTTTTTGAGTCTTGACAGAACATTTTTAGACTTGGAAAAATTAAGAAAATAGAGAATTATTTTTTTATAACACGCAACAACTTTTGGAGTGAGAGCATAAAAAAAGCGAACGTTCAAGATAAGAAACACTATATTCACGAAGGAAGAAAATTGAAAGACTGGATTTCTGGAGTGAGACGGAAAGTGGGGGGAGCCGAAAAAACAATGTCCTATGTATGTTCAGTAGTTCAGTACCTTTAAAGACATTCAATTCAATATTTAAGAGTACCTACGTAATTTGTCAATTTTTTAAGACATTGGCCCAAATGGGGGGGGGGGCATCGGGAGCACATGGAAGGTGTTAAATTGAAAAAATAAGGTCATATTCGTGTTCATCAGTCTTGAAAACATGCCATTCGATATACATATCACATGACTTCAATGTTTTCTTCAATCTTGTCCTCAATTTTTTTGTGGCGGGGAGGGGGGTACTCCTTTTCATTGAAAGTATCCATTTTGAAAACAAGATATTTCGAACCAAAATAAAAATTGAATTATAGGACAGTTTTACTCAGAAGTCTGAACCATATTCTTGAGTTTTGAAAGCTCGCAATTTCAAAAGTTCAACTCTAAAAAAAATCAATTTTCAAATTTTTAGTTTGTTAATTTTACTCTTGAAGTTGAACATTACCGCTGAAATAAACAAAGTTTATTTCTTCCTTTGTCCCTTTGAAATAGACAGAAATTGACATTTTTTTACATTTTAATCGATATTTATACCAGAAAAATTCAGGGGCCATACGAAAACAATTGGAGCAAAATTTGTCACCCGTTGAGTGTAAATTATTTTTCCTCAAAAGTTTTCATCGTTGAAAAATGCTGAGAAAAATAATGAATAGCTCAATTTTATTGAAAGTTTCTTTTCACATATCTCCTCAATGAAGAACCTCACAGATTTTTTTTTTTTTTTTTTCGAAATCTTGGAAAACAATTGAATACTTTTATGCAAGAAGGACCTATGCCGAAAAAGTGAGTTTTGAGAAAAACGCATTTAAAGTTTCAGAACGTCGCGAAAGTGGGTAAATTGTGACCAAAATTTTTGAAAATTTTACCAGTGATTCTTCTATCCCTTGACTATAAAATGCCGCAAACGGCGAGTCCGAAGCTTGATTTCAGGTTGAGCAACGACAAGAAATACACACCCCAGTTATGTGTCTTTTTTGCATAAAGCTCAAACCTATGTGTCGTTTTTGCATAAAACAACTGTTTCACACTCGAAAATTTCATTATTAATCAGCTATTGGTTATCTGGAGGTGAAGTACACACATTTGCACTGTAATATCTCATGAAAGGAATTTATTTTCAACCCCCTCCCCTCATATTTACAAGGAATTTTTCGTTAAAATGCATATTTTCGGAGTAATACGCCACAAACCAAATTGGGGGGGCAAAAGGTCCACAAAAAAGGGAGAAGCGTACATCGGATTAACCCGGACACCCAAAATTCGTGTTCAGCGTATCAAAAAACCCCCCTATACCAACATTCAGCTTGTTATCAATCTTTTCCCTATGGAATGCTAATATTGCTAATAATTCTCCTGGACTAACTGGATGAAAATGTGTTCGGTTACATTTTGTGACGTCATTGTAGGGTGTAGGAAGGCAGCACGAAGTTGATACTTGGTGAGTAGGTAGCCAAAGGATGGCCGATCACGATGCGCGCATGCGCGCAATTTTGACACATAGAAGTATAGGCCCTTCTTGCATAAAAGTATTCAATTCTAAATAGCGAACTGTTGAAAACTAGATTCAGATAGAATTTAAAAACTCCTAAAAATGGGCTGCAAAAAAAAAGGCCTTGAACAAATGAAAAATCAGGAAAAAAACGCCCAATTTTTTTCGTTCACCGAGATTCGAATAAATGCATCATCGCTCTCTCATCCTACTCGAGTCATTTTTCCTCAAATATCATTTTTTTTTCAATAGAAATTTTCTTTGCACTTTTTCAGACCTCTTAACATTTCAACAGTCTCCACAATCAAACACTCCAAATCATTCACGAACGACTCGTAACCACAAAACAACTACTTACCCTTAAAATTCACTCTAAACATATTCCAAAGATTCACCACGCGAATAAAAACTTTCGTAGGACGTAATACATCTCTAGAAACACTAGATAGATACTTTTATAATCAAAGTTGCCAACTTATTTGTCATCAAACTACATAACAAACCGCATTTCCGGACATTAACGACTCGCATCAGTCTACAAATATTCTTTTTACGACAAAGTAACAACAGTTAATGTATCTTTAACGTGGTATATCTTTGATTTACGACGTATTCGTACTTGAAACCACATCCACATCGACTTACTTCGGGCGCCATATAATCAGGAGTTCCGCAAAACGTATCGGCCGTTTTGTCTAAATATATCTGAAGTTTGCACATTCCGAAATCGGCGATTCTAACGTGTCCGTTGCAGTCTAACAGAATATTATCTAGTTTCAAGTCTCTGAAAATTAAAAAAAAAAAATTACGTAAATTTACTCGAATCAATTCCCTAGACTTTTCCTCACATTTAATTCAAAAAAATTAGGTGGGTACGAGTATGACAACATTTGTATATTACCTGTACACGATTCCCTTCTTGTGAAGGAATCTCAATCCTGAGACAATCTCGGCAGCATAAAATCTAGCCCGACCTTCGTCGAATCGACCCGATTGCTGAATATGGAACATCAAATCACCTCCATTCAGGTACTCCATAACGAAAAACAAATGTGACTGCAAAAATAACACAACAAAACATTTATAAGTAGAAGTACTTATGTACCATACTACATGTACATATAGGTACGCATCGTCGTCAATATATATTAGATACTCTCTCCAAAGACTATACATGTACGAGCGACGATACGATGCGATGCTTCTTACAGAATCGTCGAATCGTGAACTAACGTGTAAGTCGAGCAACTACCGTAAGTATACTAAACTTTAACATTTTCGGTAATAAATTCACAGCACGGAAAAGCCATTTTACTTACTTGAGTTTGAAATGTACAAAACAAATGACACAGATACGGATGCTTGGTACTCAATGTTAAAACTTTACGTTCGATTAGCGTACATTCGACGTCGTCGTCTTCCAAAACTACATCTTTTTTTAGACACTTTACAGCGTAATAATACTCGGTTCCTTTGAGCTCCGCCAACAGCACCTGGTTCGACGAACGTAATATAACATACACATTATACATATATGTAGTACTTAGGTATATACAAACATTCTTCCTATAGGTAGGTACTTCGAGAGCAAGAGGTAATACGAACCTTTCCAAAACTACCTTTACCGAGAACTTTGAGGAAATTGAAATCGTAAACGGTGTATTTCTTGAATCTCGGGATCGTCGATGCTGGAGCGACGATACGTCCTTCGAACTCGTGAACGATTTTATGACGGCAAGAATACGGTCTTCGGGGAGTACTGCTGCTGCTGTTACCATCCAGGCTGATACTTTCCAGATTCAGTTCTTGGTTACTCGAGTTACGAGATGGAGATACCGAAGATGAGCCGGAATCTGTAACGATTAGAACATGACTCGAATTAGTTTCATTGAAAATACCTGCATTGATTAGAAGGGGGGGGGGGAGATACGTCCATCTCTAAGTCATCGATTTTACTCTACAACAACATGGGGATTTTCAGGGTACCTCGCAGAAAAAAAATTCCACTGTAATCTCGTTTCAAGGACCAATTTCAATATCAGTGAGAAAAGTAAGAGTAGGAGGGCCCAATTTGTTTTTCAAAATACCTATTTTCAAATTTTTTTCTGATGAGTAGATCGAAAATTCTCGATCATTTTACCTCTGATCCCCTCCCTCTCAATAGAAAAGCCTCGATGTTCCAGCTCAGTTTCGCAGCTCCAATTTCTCAATTACAGACAAAACTTCTGGCGGGGGAGGGAGCTGAAGAGGTATTAAGGGCAGAATGAGGAGATTTAGAATGTGGTGATTTGATTAGTGATTCAAATCATTTTATCAGACCTAATTCGTATTTAGCTCTTCGTTCTTTTCTTTAGAGAACACTTGACTTTAGTATTTGATTTTTAAAACTTATTTTTCCCACAATTTGAGATGCTTACTTTATAAAAGGTTCACAGGTGACATGAAAGTTGGGGATTTTTCTGCAACTTCTGTTAATAAAACTTCTTTTTCCAAATTCTAACAAAAATATATTTTTTTGAAAATTTCAATGGCAAAAAAAAGCAAAAACTTTTAGCAATTTTTGAAAAAAAAATGCAGAATTGGCAGTTTTTAGAAAAAGTGCAAAATTGGCAGTTTTTAGAAAAAGTGCAAAATTAGCAATTTTTAGAAAAAGTGCAAAATTGGCAATTTTTGGAAAAAGTAAAAAATTGGCAATTTTGGAAAAAGTGCAAAATTGGCAATTTTTGAAAAAGTGCAAAATTGACAATTTATGGAAAAAGTGCAAAATTAGCCATTTTGGAGAAAATGCAGAATTGGCAATTTTTGAAAAAAATTGCAGAATTGGCAGTTTTTAGAAAAAGTGCAAAATTGGCAGTTTTTAGAAAAAGTGCAAAATTGGCAATTTTTAGAAAAAGTGCAAAATTAGCCATTTTTGGAAAAAGTGCAAAATTGACCATTTTTGAAAAAAATGCAAAATTGACAATTTTTGAAAAAAATGCAAAATTGGCAATTTTTGAAAAAGTGCAAAATTGGCAATTTTTAGAAAAAGTGCAAAATTGACAATTTATGGAAAAAGTGCAAAATTAGCCATTTTGGAGAAAATGCAGAATTAGCAATTTTTGAAAAAAGTGCAAAATTGACATTTTATGGAAAAAGTGCAAAATTAGCCATTTTGGAGAAAATGCAGAATTAGCAATTTTTGAAAAAAGTGCAAAATTAACAATTTTTTGAAGAGTGCAAAATTGACAGTTTTTAGAAAAAGTGCAAAATTGACAATTTTTAGAAAAAGTGCAAAATTAGCCATTTTTGGAAAAAGTGCAAAATTAGCCATTTTGGAGAAAATGCAGAATTAGCAATTTTTGAAAAAAAGTGCAAAATTAACGATTTTTTGAAAAGTGCAAAATTAACAATTTTTTGATAAGTGCAAAATTGGCAATTTTTAGAAAAAGTGCAAAATTGACAATTTTTAGAAAAAGTACTAAATTAGCAAATGTTGGAAAAAACATAAAATGGGCAAAACGACTTTTTATATTACAGGTTTCCGCCGAGGGCAATGAACCATTTTCGATACGACACATTTAATCTTCGACTGAGTCGCGGGATATTAATATTACATATAATAATTATAGGTTAAATTTCTCTATACTCTATTTGATATACATATACGTCTCGTGAGTGAAATCAACTGGTCAAAAGTAGGAAAGAAACTGAATATTCATGGGTTTCACTTGATCAATAATCACAAATTATGGAATATTAAAAAATTTGAAACATTAAATTCAGTGTTTAAAATTTTACATGGCATGACACTGTTTTTATAGCGACTCAAGACTCAACATTTATCAGTTTAAAAATTACATTTACCTTCCTCGTGAGCACTTCCGTCAAAAAAATGAAAACTTGCTCAAGTATAAAGCAATATCAACCTCTGATCGTAATATTTCTCATAGTTTTTAATTTTATCAACGTTCAACATTTTCTAAACCATATTTATTTCTCCCATTTCCTTCCTTAATTCTACAATTAAAACTCACTCGTTAGCACCAGTTCCTCAAAAAGTGAAGATAAAATAATTGAATAAATGAAACATTGTAAATAATTCGTGACTATGCTATAATTTTTTAGTTGGAAAAAATTTGCTCAGTTCGACGAAATATTAAAAAATGTGGGCTGAATTACAAAGAACACCAAAGGGATAGTAAATGAAGCACGTGATTATTACACGACCAAAGTACCCGAATTAAAAATAACTTTAATAAATTACAAAGCAATTACATCTCTCGTACGGTGCATTTGAAATGAAAATTAAATATATAAAGGAAAATACATTTCACTCTCGATTGGAATAATTTTCCCAACGTTTTGCCAAAGTGTTATGTTCATTTTGAGACATGAAGCTTTATTTTCAAGGTTACCATCTCGCAGATACATATTTCTCTTCCATTTTTTATTGGTCTTCGCGACAAAAACACTTAGGTAATTTTTTACGACAATGATACGATGCTCGTGTTGAAGAAAAAAGACGAATCGTTGGTGCTTGCATCGATTTATCAGTCGGTGGCGTGTATTTGTCTACAAGGGTGTAAGGTTAGGGGTAATGGGTACGACTACGGGTACACTCATAACTCGCGCGGAGTCTGTTCGAAGTCCGATAATAAATCGTATAAACATGTCAGAGACGTACTAAACCTGTTAAAGCAATTGCGAGCAGCGAAACTTTACAGCGAGATAGTTTGTGAGAAAAGTGGACGTTTTCCAAAAATAATAAATTACCAGCACCGACGACTTGGGTTATAGCATTTGGAAAGTGACCGTATTAGAAAAATAATTACCATCCGGAAGATATCTATAGATAATTTCGTAACAATTTTTGACTCAATTTGTAACGCTACCTGTGATATACGCTTTCATTCCCTTCCCCTCCCCTTCATCGCCCTCTTTATGTACTCGAGGGTGGGATGAGCGAGTAAACTGATACGTAAAGATGATGACGATTAAGTAAAGATAAATTTTTCAAAGTGATCTTTGATATGGCTCATTTAAATGGTGGAATTTCTAGTTCCCTTCCTCTTGGTCTCTCGACAAATGTGATTTACGCTTCGATACGTACGATTTGAAGTTGCGTTTTGGGAAGTTTATTCCAAGGTGATAGTACTCGCTCCCCTTTCCATACCCCTTACCTAGAATTACGTACCTTCTCATACTCCTCATTACATTCGTATTACCCACGTTGAAATAATTATTTTTGTACGAGTATGTAGAAGAACGGCTATAATGGAATCTCTCAAGGATCACTTATATGTTCGTAGTTATATGTAGATCTCGCTCACATTTTTTATTAGAGCATGGAAACCTGAAAATAACTCGGAAGAAATTTCAGCTGCTTCCCCTCCTCACTTTTTTTCAAAATTCGGAGCTAAGAATGCATTGAAGGAGCTAATCTGAAAATGATCTGATATTCAATTGAATTATTGGGTATCAAAAGTCGACCTGGCAATTGGGGCGCAAAATATCAAAACGCATTTGCGATGCCAGCTGAAATTTGTGCAGGTAATATTTTGTATACAGCTTAAAGTGACTTATAGCAACCATGAATCAGTTCAATAACACGTAGATATACATGAACTTGGTAAATATTTGATATAAACTAAAGTGAAATCAAGTCTTTACAGGAGGCTGGAAGCCAAAAATTTTGAAAAAATCTATGGTATCGAATCACAGGTTTCTGAAGGCTCATCTATTCTGATTTTGAATTCTGTTTGAATTTCAACGTGGAAAATTGAGTCACTCAGAAGGAAGCTTGGGTCTCAAGCGTCCCTTCTGAAAGACTCAATTTTGGTTTCATAATCAAACAAATTTCACAATCAGAATCAACACCCTCGAAAACCTATGATTTGACATCAATATTAGATTTCTCGAAATTTCCGACCTCAAGGCGTTGCTTCCAAGGCTCAACATTGGTTTTAGAGGTCAAATTGGTTCCAGAATCGGAATCAGTGCTCTTGAAAACACAAACCTCAAAATCTGTATCACATTTTAGGAATTTTGAGCCCCAAGCCCCCTCTGGAACTTAGAAGGGGCTCAATTTTGATTTTGAGGTGTGCCATCAATGGAAAAGCAACTCGCCTAAATCGTAGCAGTTTATTTCTTCACGCATTTACTGGATGTAATTCGACTTCAGCTTTCCACCAGAAAACGAAAATAAGGATGTTCAAAATCGCAAAAAAATAAAAACAGTTGTATGCTTCCATAAGGATGTTTTACAATGAAAAAGCAACTCATGAGCAGATATTCGAAGCAGGCGCCAAGGTGTTACTGTCATTATATGGAGCCTCCTCAGAAATCAAATCCATCAATGACTACCGCTACTTCTGTTACAAAAAAAATGGCAAAAACTGGACAAGGTGTTGACCTGCGCACGTTGTGCCCTTCAGCCGATTCAGCATAATTCCACTTTCAAAGAGTTTATGCCCAAGTTCAAACATGGAAAGGCCGAGCAATTGATTTAACATGATGGGGATGGATGAGGTGCGAGGGACAACTGTATCCCAGAACGATGGAGAACCCTGCAGGACCCCCCGAGATAATAACATTGAACTGTAAATAAGTTAATGTACTTTTTAAAGTTATGTTTAATTAAATATTTGATAATCAAAATGTTTGTGTATGATATAATTTTTTAGGAAAATGAAGAAATCATGCTGCAGGTATGTACAAAGACAGAAATATGATTTAAAAAAAACATCAGCAAATGGCAGCATTCCTCATCATAAAAATTGCATAAAAATTAAAATACAAAAGTTTCAACAAAATAAAGCAAAAAAAGAATTGGAAAATATTGTACTAAGTAGGTACATACATATTGAAAAACAATGATAATGGTGTTCTTAATTCTTTTGTTTTTATTTTGCAGAAAACATGATGGTGGAGTTGAAGGAGGTCCTCTCCAAAGGTTTTAGCAAACCGAAAAAGACAATCAAACCAGTGACCTTGACTCAGACTTGACTTCACCTAACTGTTAATCTTTCACGTGAAAAAGTGTGAACTGCTGAACCGCAAAATGTAAGTTAAAATGAATAAAAATGAAAAAATTTTTGATTTTGCAATTTTCACATCATTGGAAAGAGGTTTTCAAGAACTTTCCAATGATGTAAAAATCTCAAAATCCATCTTTTTTGCTTTGGAGTACAATTTGCTGGAAGAAATTTTAAATTTTCAACCAGCATAAAAATATTTGCCTAAATCAATCAAAAGATCACAAACACAAATATGGTAAATTTGCATTCATAATACGTGCTGAATATCATCTATGCCAAAAGAGGCCAAAATAATGAAAAATGAATAGACTTCTACAAAAAAAGAAGAAAATATGAATATGAGGTCTTCTCAGCCAGAACTATGAGTATGATTGGATCATAAGCAAACCACAACCTACCATACAAATGTGGCAGACCACAAACAGCCTTTCCAACAATAAAAAAAGAGCAACTGACAAAGGAGTAATCAATGAAGGAGCAACATGTGAAGCAACAATCCACAAATTAGCAGTTGTGTAAGCGCCCCCTCAAGATGTCAGAATTTGAAGACGGGTGTAGAGAGTTTCTGGTGCCTGCTCTGAAACGTAAGAGGAAGTTGTCGTGTACATAGTTCAACAGGATGGCACCACATGTCACACCACACTCGCTATGATGGAATTGCTACAAAAACATTTCAAAACTCGAATCATCTCTCACACCTGCGATCTTGGCTGGCTACCACGCTCCCCTGATTTGTCCTGTTGTGACTTTTTCTTGTGGGGTTTCCTGAAATCCAAGGTATACACGAACAAACCCAGAGACTTAGCCAAACTCCGCACCAACATTGAACACAAGACAGTCCAAATTTCAATAGATTTGACCAAAAAAGTGATTGCCAACTTTCAAAAAACGCTGTGAGAATTGTGTTGAAAATGAGGGCGGTCATTTGAACGATGTAATTTTTAAAACTAAATAGTAATGTGGTAAACGTTTATACCAAATAAAAATCTGTAGATTTCTGCATCTTTTCGTAAAAAAAATTTCTGTAGGATAACTTGGAGGTGAGTAATGGCGATTTGAAATACAATACATTCTAGTGACAAACCCTGTACAGTGTTTACCACCTATAAGTGAATTAATTTTTTAAGCTCATCTCCTCCCATCAATTTGCAGGGGGTGTCTTATGAGCGAAAGATTGCTTTTTTTGTCATTTTTGTTTAATAACTGAAAAAACTGAGCTAGAGCACATAGGTGTTTTATGAGTGAAAAATAATCTATGTTTCATACCCCACCATCACAGACTTTAATAAAAACTCTTCCTTTAATGGGTTAGTAGATTATGAAAGTTCAAAGTTAGATGTGCACAAGTTCTAGCCTTATTTAAATTGAAATAGAATGGAATTTTGAGTGAGCACACAGGTATTCAAGGATAAAAAAGTGATCTATAAATTCATCCTATACAATTTGAGCCTTTATTTGACTCTGTAGCTTTTACTTGTCAAGGTAGTTCAGAGTTAAGACTCTTACAACATGAAGCAACACAGTCAAACAAAATCTGAAATTGTAGAGGATTAATGGTAGATTACTTTTCTATCCTCAAACATCCATGTGCTCACTCAAAATTTCATTCTATTCCAATTTAAAGATGAGTATGAGTGAGTACTCATGTACACTAAACTTTGATCTTTCATCTACTTGTTTTAGGGACAGCTTCAATTGAAGCCTAAGATTGTAGCATATGAAATATAGATTATTTTTTACTCTCAACACCTATGAGCTTGCTCCATTTTTCAAGTTATTCAACAAAAACAATGGAAAATCATTATATTTGATATTTTATGTACCACAGCTTATATGAAAAAGATGAGCAAGTCCAACTACAGCCCACATTAGTGTTAAAGTGAAGAACTAGGATTCATGCAACATCACCTACTTTGGACCAATCACCAAATATGATTGAAATATTGTTTATGACGATGTAATACTGTGCAAGATTCATCTGCATTGGGAATAGGTACTTTGAGAGAGCTGTTTTGAACAAAGATACAAACTCCATGCAAGTGTCAGATGATTGATAGGAATGTATTGTGAAAATCAACGAGCATTCAAGAATTAAATTGACTCCTATACGGAAATTGCCAACGCCTACATTTTTAGCTGGTCAAAGAAATGAGAAATCCAACTCTCCATGTGAAAAAGAGGAAAGCACTTTCAAGCTCTGTGTCAAAAATCTCACCACTAGAAGCACCCAAAAAATTGGATGTTGAGATCACTTCCGACACCTAAGAAGATAGGTAATGGTAAAAATGTATATACCGAGGGTGGTTCGAAAAGTAAGTTTAACAATGCTCGTTCTCCCTCCCCTTAAGAGCTAGGACTACGAAATTTTAGGTGGATATTCTCTCAAGTATACTGAACAGTTTCTTGTGTCGTTGAACGCGGTAGCTTGTTTTTTGTGTGTTTGACAGTGTGTTAAAATGAAAGTGCTGATAAAAAATCCGTCCAAGTTTGCGGTGTGCAGGGTGATACAATATTTGGGTGCAAAAGGAAAAACAGCCACTGAAATTCATGAAGAATTATGTGTAGTTTATGGAGAAAAAATTATGAGCCTTCAAATGGTTCAGCTTGTAAAACAGCTGATCAAAGAGGATCACCGGTACACTCTCAACGAAATATGTGACCGACTACTAAGCAAAACCAAATGTGGCCAAACATTGGTACGAGACATCATTTGGGACCACTAACCACATACAGATGTGAAAAGTGAGCGCGCGATGGGTGCCTCAGTTGCTCACTCCAGAACACAAGCAACAGCGCTTGGCAGCCGCCAACTTGTTCATGAATTTGTTTGCCGAGGAGGGAGAAACATTATTCAGTCGTGTGGTCACTGGCGACGAGACTTGTGTTTATCACTATACGCTGGAATCGAAAAGATCGTCAATGGAATGGGTAAAGAAAGGTCGCCGCACTCCAAAAAAATGCAAAACTGTGTTCTCTGTGTGCAAGGTGTTAGCCACGGTGTTTTGGGACCAAGACGGCGTTTTATTGATTGATTACCTCAAAAAAGGCAAAACCATCAATGCGGCATACTGAGCCGCAAAGTTTTTTTCATTCACGATAATGCCCGCCCGCACACCGCGAGTGTCACGCTTTATAAACTGGCCAAATTCAAGTGGGAAGTGTTCAATCACCCGCCCTACTCACCAGACTTAGCTCTGAGTGATTACCATCTTTTCCCTGTAATGAAAGAGGCATTTGGCAGCAAAAGATTTGAGACAATCGAAGACATAAAGGTTGCAGTCACAAGCTACCTAAAAAAACTGAATGGAAATAATTACAAGCTCTGAGTTTCAAAGTTGGTAAAACGATATAGAAAATGTATTAATCTTAATGGTGATTATGTAGAGAAATAGAATATACTCTGAATTTTATGAAAATGACCTTGTTTTTTATTTTTGACAACTTCTTCAATGAGTAACGGACACGTTAAACTTACTTTTTGAACCACCCTTGTAAGTATTGAAAGTCTACCATAATGCAACAAAAGCTATAGAAGGTGATGGCATATTTTATTTTTTTGAAATGATGATGATGGTGATATGTATTAGCACAACTGTGTCCAGTGAAAAATAATTTTGTGCAGTTTGAGAACTAACCAAAAAATTTGAATACCAATTTCATCAGGAAATTTGTTAGGTACCTGCGTAGCAATTTATTCAGAAAATTTATTACCTAGGTAAAAATTTGCTAACTTGGAGTTTGTTTGATTTTTCTCAGAGAAAAATGTGTATTGTTTTGATTTGTTCTCAGCAAACAAGTAATTTTGTGCCTTCCAAAGAAAAACAAAAAAATTTGAACAGCAATTTCATTGGTCCATTGAGAACTAATCTTGGGCACTCTTAGAATCAACCAAATAATCTGAATATTGATTTCATCAGGAAATTTATTACCTGGGTAAGAATTTGCAATACTTATTAAAGTTCCTTTGATTTATTTTTCTCACTGAAAAGTTGGATGTAAATGAAAAGTTTGTCAGTGGTATTAGGTTACTATTAAAGGAGTAGTCCTGATAAGGCCATTTTTTCAAGCCTGGACAGTTATCCACTCAACCACACTTAAAATGTTTTAATAAAGGTCCCAAATATACAACTCCGTGGTTAGTTAACCCAAAATGACCATGTTTTGTTTCAGATATTAACCACAAGTGTATGGAATTTCCTTTTTTTACAACCAGCTCCAATTTTTGTTGTGCTCATGTTGATAGGTACATATCTACCTTGATATAATTCAGTGTTTGAATCAACAAATCAACTTTTATCTACCTGCTAATGAGAAAAACAAATAATCGGTGCACCTGTAAGTAATATGAACCTTCAAAATACTACCAGTTATTTTATAATATTTGTTGTTTTGTTTCATTTTATAATTTTTTTTTGTTTTGTTTCATTGATATTTAATAAATTTTAATACCATAGGTACTTGCTTTACCCGCAAAGGGTGTTGAAGAGCCCTTGTGCTCTGTCTGCAAGGGCTTTCAAGAGCCCTCTTAATAATCTAAAACTGATGTATTTTTGTAATAAACTTTTAGTAGACTGAAATTCGTAACGTTTCTTGTCGTTTCTGTCTTTGTTCAAGTTTCTCATCCCTCCCATATATTTAGACCTTAAGAGTATTGAGGTATCCCTGTAGGTCGAACTCGTCTTTTATTTCGCAACATCTCCAATTCCAAGGTTTTGAATTTTTTTGGAACCACCACTGAACCTGGGTATAATTGAGAAGTCATTATTCAAAAAAATATGCCTACTTCCACTTCCATCCTACCCATACACATAAACAGATACGTACAATTCAAAACTACAATCAAGTGCATCATATTACAAATTCACTACATCCAAATATACGTACATACATTCGTAAATCACCAACTCAAAAGACAACGTAAGTACTTTTCACCCTTCAACTCACCTCGACCAAACTCCGCTTCTACCCCTTGGCATCCACTATTTCCAAACTAAACGCGATAAAATCCAAGTTAGGTACACGCTCCCAAAAATCATCGTCTCTTTATAGCTAATTTATATCCGCGCACGATAAATAATATTTAAAAGTAGAAACGTAAACAACTGTACCGGTATATAAATAACATTTTCAAATGAACTTAACCCCAGCATTTGGCTTCGGTCGCGGCATCGCATGGTGTAGCATGCGCCGCTCTCTCTAAATCACAATATTTACAACCAAAATAATCTATGGGCCAAAAAATATAGCAAATTGCCTTCCCCTTTGCCTCGCCTCTTCACTCTCATCAAGTGCAAAAGCTGCGAGCAAAAAAAGGCTTCGTCGTTTAGAAAAATACCAAAATTAAGTACAATAACAGTCAAATAGTAACATCTAAAAGGTAACAGGTAGTCTACTGTTATCATTTCAGGGAAGTAGAATGCGAACAAAACAACTAAGTTGATTCAAATTGCTCAGGTAGGTAGGTGGAAATTTCCACAATGGCTTTTTCCTGCTACTACGGTAGGGGTGCCTCTGTTGGTATTTATACAGTAAATAAATATAAATAATTATAACGGTAATAATAATAATAAAAAAGCGTTTAATGTACGCGAATGTCCGTTTTACATTTGATTAGCAGCCAAATATTAAAAAAACACGTTACTTACATAGAAAAGCGTGTTAGAAGAGCAGACTACACGAACACAATGTGTGAGCAAGAGCATAAAAATCTCAAATTTCTCAAGCACAACGTACGAGAATTTTTTCAGTAGTGTTTTCAACAAGCTGTAATTTTATAACATCGAGTGTAGGTAAATACGAGTCTGTGTATGTATAGGGTGTCCAAGAATATAGGGTTTTGATTTGTTTCGATAAACCAGAATGGTAGAAAAAGTTTCACTACCTATGTCAGAATTGAAAATTTGAACATCCAATCGAAAAAATGTGCGTTTATGAAAGCTTCTGTCGTCCACTCGAATACCCATTTTTCCAATTTTCAAGTGGAGAGTTTTGCCTCCTGTTTGATAAAATCACAATCCCTTTTTCTTGGACACCCTGTACGTCGAGTAAACGTACGATAAGAAACAAGAAGCGCCTCCGCCTGCGCCTGAGACCAGGACCACGTTTCATTCGCAAATGGCAAAGCTATATAAACTTAATTTTATTTATAGTTACAATGTACGAAATATACAACGAACGTATCACCTTGAACTCTACAGAGGAAAAAAAACTTTTTCGCCATGCTTTTGGATACAACTCAATACGACAAATTTTATCCGTAAATTTTGAATTTTTTTTTCATCTAACGTATATTAAAACTACACCCATCCTCTTCCCGTTGCCAGCGAATGCCTTTCTCGTAGTCGTATCGTGCAGTAATAAACACGAGCTATTCAGAATTGAACTTTATATACGTGTAGACCGAAGAGCTTATGATTTATGAAATGAAAAAAGATTACACTGCAGTATCTCTTCTCTCTTTATTTTCTAGGTTTCGATACACATCCCACCTTGCAAAAACTAAAACTTTTCTAAATGAGCCGCTTAATTATTATGCAAAACTTACGACTCGACGACGAAAACCGTAAAGAGATTATTTTTTACGTTACTTTCACCGTACCCTGCACCCCACTGTGTACCTTTAGCAAGCAACCCGTAACATTGGGCTTTTGATTTATTGATCATTAGACTTTATATCTAGCAATTTTTCCCCTTTGTTGTTTTACACACTACAAATACATACCTACATACGTGCAAAACGATGTCTGGAATTGTTTTTTCCCCTCCATCATCCCTCGTCCGTAATGCACAACGGTCAGTAGTATACATATAAGGAGTAAGGCCCCATGCGAGGTTCAAGGTCGATGGCCAATCTAACATGCGGATAGAGGTTATTTCGCCGCAACCCCTCGTACCTCGTTCCTCGTCGTGAAAAGTGTTGGCTTTGGGAGTTGAATTTAGTATTTCGTTACTGGTAGGCTATATGGAAAAGCAGCGAATATAAGAGGGGAAAAAAGGTCGATAGAATGAAATACACCAATTTGCGGCGAACTTGTAAAATGAGTCATAATTTAATAAACGCAACGGTGCTAGAAATTTTGCCAAAATCGTTCCTCTAAAGTCGAGATGTAAGCTTTAAGCTGCAAGCTTAGGTGTTTTAGATTATTTTGACAACGGTGCAAATTGGTTTATTTGACAGGTACGACGACGATAGAGGGAATTTTAGCAAGGATTTCGGGCAAAATTTCGCAGAAAATTTCAAGAAATAGTTTTCAAAATCAGGTAAATATTGGGCGGTTTAATTAATAGTTTCTCATGAAAAAAAAAGAGTAAGTAACGTTTGATGAGAAATTTTGAGGTTGTACAAAAGATGATAAAATTTTTGGAAAATTGAAGTGTAAATTTTTTTATTTTCGCAAAGGAAAAAAGAACGATCTAATCAGGTCTGAACAGATCTTATCTGATCAAACGCTGATATGATAAGATCTGGTCAGATCAAATTATATCAGTGGAATGGCCGGATTTGACCAAATCAGGCCAGATTTAACCCTGATTCTGATCTGATCAAATCAAATTAGTTTTTCCCAACAGAATAATATGATCAGGTCTGAATAGATTTAATGCAACTAAAAAACTGATTGATCAGATCTGATACAATCAAACTGGATCCAGGAGATGGTCATATTTCAAAAAAATGAGATAAGATCCAATCTAATAAGACTAACTCTGATCTGATAAGATCTGGTTAGATCAAAATTGAACGTAGAGAATGTCCAGATGTAATCAATTCACGCGAGGTTTCATCTGATCTGATCAAATTCAATAAGAGTTTTTCTTTGATGGATCTGATTATTTAACGCGACCAAAACTTTGAACTCATCAGATCTGATGAAGTCAGACCGGATCCAGGGGGTACCCAAATCTGACCAAATCATATCTGATCTGATCAAACTCAATCTGGTTTTCCCTACGATGATCTAAGTTGAATGTGACCAAAAAAACTGAATGTGAGTGTTGCTCTGATTTGATCTTATTTATCTAACCAGATCTACTCATTTTTCGTTTAGATTACCTTAGAGGGATAAGTCTGTACCTAATTATCAAATCAAATTAAAAAATTGACCGTATCTAAGGAGATCGGAGTTGATATGAGCTTATCCGAACAGATAAATTCATGTCACATCATACCCACGACTCTCACCAGAAAGTGATCAGGTGTGATCAAAAGGTTTGATCAGATCCGATCATATCTTGAATCCATTTTGATTTGACCAAACCTGATCAGATCCAGCCATTCTCTAAAAATCAATAATAAAATGGAAAAAAATACTGAGTAGCTGACTTGCACTTTTCAAAAATATGTACATGAAAAAATTGAATAATTTTTTTTACCTACTTACTTAAAAAAATGGTTTCTGAACTTCAAAAAATTCAAGTTAAGCATACAAAAATTCCAAACAAATAAAAATGTTCAATTTTTACACAAAAAAAAAGACTCAACATTGAAAAAACCAGCCAAATTCCAATTTAAAAAAATATCTATCTATACTTAATCGAGAATTTGCTTCTTTTTTTGGATCAATTTTTATAAATTACGTAAAGTAAAATTAACATTCTCAGTGGGAAAAAATTTAAGTTCTGATGAGATCTGATTTGATAAGCACATTTCTGAACAGATCAAATGATCCCTTTTGGGGGAAAATGATCAGATAGGAACAGATCTGGTTAGCAGTTGTTTAGACCAGTTCGATTAAATCTGATGAAGTGAAGTTCTGATCAGTGAAAAAATAAGACTCATCTGAGCAGATCTGATTTGATAAGTACATTTCTGAACAGATCAAATGGAAACAGATCTGGTTAGCTTAAAGTTATTTCAGTTCGATTAAATCTGATGAAGTGATGAGACTTGTTTAGACTGGTTGGATTCGATCAGATGACATCAGTTCTTACTAGATCGGATCTGAACACACCATTTCACAACAAAAAAAAAAAAAAAAAAAAAAAAAAAAAAACGCATCAATGATAAGAGAACTTAAGTACTTTATTTTTTGATTCAATGTTCAAGTAGATTAGAATGAAATTTACATTCCCATGAAAGAGAAATTGACATATCTGAACAGATCAAATTATTCCTATGATATCCATCCCACAATGGCGTGATCAAATGTGAGCAGACCTGATTGAACCTGATCAGAAAATGTTTAAATCTGTCTTATCAGATCAGATTAGATCAGATATCTTGACACTCCTTGGATCCAATTTAATCTGACCATGTTCTACTTGGATGCGGCCGGATCAAAATTCTTATCCGATCAGGACTGCACACGATCAGAAAAGTAGGTACCTGCTTCTTTTTTTCTCAATAATAAAAAAAGAAATATCATCAGAAACCATTTTTCCATTTACATTTTTCAAATTCAAGAACAGCATGAAAAAAACAATATTATTAGTAAGGGAAGCCTTCACAACCTGTCAACTCTGATCGAGCCAAAATTTGACCCACTGAAAAACCATGCCCATCCACACTTAAAAACCAAATTTTGAGCTGCCAAAATTGATTCTTTGATTTTCGGTGAATTTTTGAAAATAGAGGAAACATTATCTTCTTCCCCTTCGAAGCCATTGAGGTCATTTTGAACAAATCTGAGTTATCTTGAGGCACTGATTTTTTACAGTAAACCAAATCGACTTCAGTGCTTTCTGAAGCATTTTTATCAGGCTGGAGAAGAGCCAAATTTTGCTGGAGGCCTCAGATTGGCTCAAAAGTGTTCACAATTGATTCAAGGAGCAGACTTCACCACATAAACAAATCAATTTTCGAATTTTCATATCGAGATTTCTTCTTTTTGTAAAAAATTGATACTTACAGAGATTATTTTCTCAATTTTCAAAAATTCATTAATAATTGAAAAATCAACTTTAATAGCCCAAAATTTGATTTTGAGGTGTGGATGATTCACTTTTTTATTATGCCAAACTCCAGCTCAATTGATAAACATTCAATTTGACAAATTGAGCCACTTGACTTCTCTTCTTTACTTCTGCTGTTCTCTCTAAATACAATAAAATTTCGCGACACCGAAGAACAAGATAGGGTAAAATCTTAATCTAAATTTTGGACGGTTATGGTTAAATGGAGTAATTAAGCTTCGATTTCTTCTTCACCTCCGACTGAAATTTCAAAACGAACTATAAAAGGAAGTTTAGCTTTAACTGATTGCCCTTCGTTTTTAAAAATATCCTCACAAAGAAAAAATACAGATTAAAAATTTTCCACCAAAACATTTTAACATCGATTTTCATTCTACGTAAAAATTCAATTCAAAAAAACCAAAAATTTTCCACTAACGAAAACAACCCCACGTAAGTATATTGAATCGAAAGACGTTTCAATGAGGTGGTGTTTTTTTCCAAAACACATATTCTTTTTTAACTTGTCATAATATTTTCGGTGAAATTGCTATTCCAAAGTTGAACTTTCGAATGGAATTTTCCATTAGATTTTCCCTATACCTACATATTGTTAACTTTATCACGATGGAAATAATCTTTAAAAACGAACATACCGCAATTGATAGGTACCTACCTTTCACTGTAAACGAACTTCGAATTGTCAAGAAGGAAGTATTCATTGTTCAGGAGAAGAAAAAGTGACAGGAAATTTGTTCAAGATTCAACTATCAAACCAACTCGATTTGTTACCCATTCGCTTACCTATTTGAGAAAAGTCAGAGAATGCTTCAAAAATCACGTGTCATTTATACCTCGAGTCTTTTTCTTATTCAATCAATCCTTCTATTAATTTTAATTTCGTAAAACGAAACTATAAATTCATCAAAACTGGCAACTAAATTTTCTAGTTCAAATTCACCGTGTTTCGTCACAATTTCCATCTCGTTTTACCTCGATGGCGATTTTTCAAAATTCCATCAAACTCGAATAATACGTACGTTTCTTTTTTTATTCGAATTTTTTTACGACTCAATTCGTTCGTCGAATTTGAACCGAAGATGCATTAAAGTACTTGCCAAAACGGCAGGTACGAAAAAAATGCGAATGTCGCCAAGTTCACAAGGACATCTTGATAGATGTAATTTTACCACCATTTGCGAATAAACCGGCCTGTTATCTCGTATTTAAAAAAATACAAACAGAAAAAAAAAGATACAAGAGGAGATAAAAGTAAAACCTGTTTTAGGAAATCTCATTTCGTCGGCACTTACCTTTTTTAAGGGCGGCTAACGCTTCGACGATTAATTTTTGATTCACGCCGCATAAATTAGGCATAAGCTTTTCACATTTTTTGTGACAGTTCACGTCGCAGTCTAAATTACATAAGTATAATCTCGTGTTAAAATTTACAACTTAAACTACATAGAGTACGAGTAGATTTTACGAGTATATCGTTATCTCGATTCCAAATCGAGTCAACAATACGCGTAAATTTTCTCAATTTTTTTCAACACTCGTATAAGCATATTGTTCGACGATCAGTTGACATGACACCGTGTTCACCTTTAGAAAAAAATTTTCTCACCTATATTTTCAAATCGCAACGAAGAGTAAAGCGAGAAAGAAATTTTTGCGTAAAAAAATACATACGTCACACGTACCTGAAATTTTTAATCGTTCAAGCCAAAAATTTTAAATCTCAGTCGAGACGAAAATTTTGGCTTGTTTATGTTCGTATTTTTAAATATACCGTATATATTTAAATAAAAACAACATCGTGCATAGCTCTATGTATACTTGACCGAAAGATACATACGTAGAACGAGAGAGCACGCGACGTTATTATGCAAAGATTTCAACGTCCCTTTTGTCTCACGTCTATCGTCATCCTCATCACGTTTAGTCTCGTATGTCTACATACGTAAATTCCTATTTGTACCCCGACGAATTGAACCGTTAAGACGAAACTGAAAATTGTTCACGCTGCTGCAGCCACCGATTCCGAATGCTAACTGTGTTACAATAATTATACACCAATTATATACAGAAATTCTTGGCAAATATTATAGGAAACTCGAAGAGCGGTTTTTAATAGAAACTATCACGTCGCTATGCTCTCCACCACATACAGCGTGTCCTGAAAACGAAAATTCCGACTGATTTTATAATAATTTTGAGCTGAATGCAGGAGATCTATCGCAAAGGATCCTTTTTCAGTTTTCAATTCGAAAATAATCCCAGCAAGTATACAGGGTGTCCAAAAAATTTCAAAATGTAATGGGCTCTTTGGAGGATAGTATACTGAAACTCCCCTCATTACGACTATATGATTACTTCAGCTTATAATTTGCATCATGGCGGCCTTAGTACCTTTTGAGTGTGATTTTCGTGCAAATTTAGTACGAAAATGGATAAGCAGGGGTTATGAAGTCGGTGGCCCAAAAAAAAATCAAATCCATAGCATAAACGAGTCCGTTTCACGTCCCTTGGGCCAAAGTTCGTGAAAAATGACTTGCACAATGGGGATCGTGCCCACTTTAATTCAGAATAAACGAACTGTTGGGAAAGTATTCAGAAGTGACCTTTCGATCTATCAAAATGGGTCAACATTTCGCAAGAAATTCAAATATTTTTAGAAAAAAGTTTTCTCGAGGATTTTTGAAGAATCTTGGACCCAAAATTCAGTCATGATTTTTCAGATGTCTGAAAAAATGTCAAGTTACCCCTCAAAATGGATTAATCTTACGTATTTAGCGCAAAATTCAAATGTTTCAACATAAATATGTTTCGAGTATTTTTGAGGAATTTAGAGCTTTGACAATTTCCGGGATTTTTGAAAAAAGCGTTATGCGACCCATCAACATGGATTAAAATTTGGCCAGAAAATCAAAATTTTTCCACAAAAACTTTTTTAAAGCAATTTTGAAAAATTCTAGTTTCAAATTTGTTTGATTTTTGGAATTTTAATCCATTCTGATTTGTCACGTTACGACTTTTTTCAAAAATCACAAAAATTATGACCCAATTATAGTCTCAAAATTTGTCAAAACTGTCATAAAGAAGTTTTGGTAGAAAATTTTGAGTTTCTCTAGAAAATGTAACGCAGTTTGATAGTTGAATTGTGAGGTTTTGTACCAGAGATTCTCTGAGATTTATAATAAAGTTGTACTTGCAGTGGCGGATTTACCAAGCGGCGAAAGGGGCAGTAGCCCCCTGGGCCCCAAGGTACATTTGGGCCCAACAAAAGTAATTCAAACGATAGTTTGTTATTGCAGAATGAATGATTTAGGTATGTAATTAACATAACGATGTCATTTTTGCTAATTTAATAACACAGACATAATCCAATAAAATAGAGGAGTTCCTCTGTAAAGAGACCTACCTACTAGCTTGAAACCATCTCACAAGGGAACCTCTTGAGCTGTCCGCCTCCAATTTGAACGGGGCCGCGATTTTTGGAAAGAGCATGTTTTAAAACACCCAAATCCAAATTTTCAGCTGCCCAAGTTCATTTTTCGATTTTTTGCGAATTTTTGAAAATCTAAAATTGACTATTTTGTTGATTTATGCTTTTTTAAGAAATGTTGACGTAGATTCCTACTCTTCATACTTCGCGCCGCCAACTCACAAATACATGGTTATCAAGAATAACCATAAACAATAGGTCTCATCAACCAGAGCGACGTCATTCACATAATTGTAATGGTTGAGATAGTACTTATCTCAACATCTCTTCGTCTTAATATAACATCAACCATTATAATTTTGAATTTTTTTTGTTCTATTTTGTTTGAATTTTGTTTCGAAGCATCATTTCCTAAAAATATGGGAAATCCTAAAAGAAATGCAGGTGACCAAGCAGCAGCAGGTTCTGCATAAAAACAGTGCCGAAGATGACAAAAATTTGAGATTACTCGCGTTGGATAAACTGTATGTGACACCGCCATTCCAAATTAGAAATATCGCGTAGCACGAAAAGCTGTCCGGTCACCAAAATTTTAATGCTTGGAAAAGTATGGTCGAGCTCGATCTTCGAGCATTAAATTTGACTCCGTTTATTGAAAGTGACTATGGGATGGCGATCAATGTTTCTCCAGCAAAACGAGTAATGCTAGATGCACAGGCTGTACAATATCTCAGAGCATCAGTAAGTAAATCAATTTCTCAACGTATCTCAACAATTTTGACAGCATATAAGATGATGACATCTTTAATTGAATGGTTCGGTGGGAGCAGAACCCAAGATTATGTAATGCTACATGATAGATCCGTAAGATTAAAGTACAAAGCTGGTTTTGACGTCGAACGCTTTATAAGTGATTTTGAGAAAATGGTGGAAGATTACGATCAACTGGAAGTGAATTTTCCAGAAGAATATGTGAAAACTCTATTTTTACATAAGATCGAAAGTCGAGATGATCCAAAATCGCCGTTTTTCTCGTTTTTTACTACAATGTCATCGCTTCCGCAAGTAGACCTAAGTGTAATTAAAAAGCAGTTTTCCGAAATTGCCGTAAGTAAATGTTAAAAAATCAAATAATTTGAATAATTTAAAACGATTGTAATGGTTGAGATAGTACCTATCTCAACATCTCTTCGTCTTAGTATAACAAAAAAAGTACATACTTGATCAGTAAAAATGTTCAAAATAAGTCCTAAAACTGATATGAACCCTCAAATCCAAATTTCGCGATTTCCAGCCATTCTGGAGCCTCCAGCGCTATTTTTCAATTTCTCCAGAATTTTGAATTTGCTCCAGAAGGCGTGAATATGAAGTTGGGCAGCTAAAAATCTAGTGGTGTGTTGTACTCGATCTGTTTAACGAGTTTATCCACATTTGAGTCGATTCTGGAGCGGACACCTCAAGAGTGGTTTTTTGATCAGCTTTTTTCATCATAAAAATATCAAAAGATTAAAGGGAGGCCCAAGGAAGGCTGGAAACTGCAAAATTCGCTCTCGTGTGGTTAATTAATGACGAAATACCGCGATCTCGATGTTTAGCTGCCCAAATTCATATTCACGCCTTCTGGAGCAAATTCAAAATTCTGGAGAAATTGAAAAATAGCGCTGGAGGCTCCAGAATGGCTGGAAATCGCGAAATTTTGATTTGTGCGTTAATATCAGTTTTAGGACATATTTTGAACATTTTTACTGATCAAGTACGTACTTTTTTAAAAAAAGCATAAATCACCAAAATAGTCAATTTTGGATTTTCAAAAATTCGCCAAAAATCGAAAAATGAACTTGGGCAGCTGAAAATTTGGATTTGGGGGGTTTTAGAACATGCTCTTTCCAAAAATCGCGGTCCCGTTCAAATTGGAGGCGGGCTGGAATCGGCTACACCGCGTCGCCAGCCACAACGCTGCACTCACCATAGCCGCCGCCGCCGCCGATCATTTCGTCGTCGACGCAGGGCTCTACTTTCAGATCTGGTTTTCTGCATATCTTGCCCCTCCCTTCATCTCTATGCTTTCTACTCGCTTCTGTACTTCCAAATCCTTCGCTCTCTTCTCTATCTATTCAGTGTGATACGTACCTAGTAGGTACTTCGGCGAGTGTTATTCGCAATGGATTCCTGGGAAATCGAATTTAATTGTATTTCGCAAAAGTTAGATGAACGATTCAGAAAATATGATTCCAATTTACAACAACGCACGGAACAAAGAAGAAAGTGGCAGATGGAACGGAAAGATATATGCCTGTACAAATTGGAAATAGATTGGCATAGTGTATCCCGTAAGTAATTTATTATTGTTCAACTGTATTGACCACAAGTTTCGCTTTTTTTTGTTTTTTTTTTTGAAAAATTGACATGGATCTCATACTTTTTAGAAAAATTGCCAAGGAAGCGTACTTTTCCGCCAAAAATACTCCAAACGTCTCGTTTATTTTTGTGAAACGAAAGTTGCAAATACAATATAGTTCTCTCTTCTTTTTTTTTGGCAAAAATTAAGAAAAAGTAGGTATCATTTTTTTTACCAATAATTACCAAGTTCTACATTTTCACTACATGCCAAAAATTGTAAAAATTCTCGCTTCTTCAAAATCTGACAAAAATTTTTGCTTTTTAAAAAATTGACTCAAAGGCTATAGGTGGATGGATAAGTATGGCGAATTTGCCCTCGAGAGCTTCAGGGTTGATATTTGCATGGAAGGTGGGTACCCTTGAGCACCTTCAGTCATGAAAGTTTCAGACCCCCAGACCCCCCCCGTTTTTGAGAACCCCCCCTTTTTCTGAAATTACAATAAAAAAATTTTCTCAGCCCCATGTGAACCGATTTTTTCAATTTTTTGGTATGTTGTAAACATCCATAAGAGGTATCCCCACAAACATTTTCATCCCCCTCCCCCATATTTCCCCCCAAAATGACGTTTTTTAGCTTTGTTTGCCCGTTATAGCAATGATCATGATTCTGCACAAAAATGAGAATAGTATTTTTAAATGTGTTTTCGACCCCCAAAAAACATATATTTTTTCCAAAAAAAAAATTGAGCGGGGTAGAGGCACCTGAGGGGTGTGATTGAGAGTAGCATAAAATTTGACTTCATATTCGTGTTCGGGGTGTTTGATTCATATGAGAACGACACCAATATTATTATACAGCTCAACTTTTAATATAATAGTAAAAATTGAGGTGGGGGCAGAGGCACTGGAGGGGTGTGGTTGAGGGTGGCACAAAATTGGACGTCATATTCGTGTTCCGGGGGTTCGATTCATATGGAAACGACACCTCGTTTAGCGAAAACAACAATTTACACCAGAATCAATTTTTAACCCCCCTCTGTTGGTTTTTTCAATTTTTGACCACGACCCACCAAAATTTTTTTTTTGGAAAAAATATATGTTTTTTTGGTGGTCGAAAACACATTTAAAAATACTATTCTCATTTTTGTGCAGAATCATGATCATTGCTATAACGGGCAAACAAAGCTAAAAAACATCATTGTGGAGGGGGATACGGGGGGAGAGGGATGAAAATTTTTGTGGGGATACCTCTTATGGATGTTTACAACATACCAAAAAATTGAAAAAATCGGTTCACATGGGGCTGAGAATTTTTTTTTTATTGTAATTTCAAAAAAAGGGGGATTTCTCAAAAACGTGGGGGGAGGGGGTGTCTGGGGGTCTGAACTTTCGTGACGGAAGGTGCTCAAGGGTACCCACCTTCCATGCAAATATCAACCCTGAAGCTCTCGGGGCCAAATTTGCCATACCTATCCACCTATAGCCTTTGTCGTTTTTTAGTAGGCGTACTTGATGAAGTAAGTTTAATACTTACTCCCTGGGAAAGAATGTGACACTTAATTAAAGTAATGCTCAAACCTGAGGAAGTTGGATTCACACAGTAAAGTACTCACGATCAACTGTGTGAATCCAACTTCCTCAGGTTTGAGCATTACTTTAATTAAGTATCACATTCTTTCCCAGGGAGTAAGTATTAAACTTACTTCATCAAGTACAACTCTCACATTTGGCATATAATTATGTTCACGGCCTTAGCGCTAAAAGACCATCAAAAGAAATTTACTTTGTTCGATAGAGAAATAATGTGCTTAGTAAAAACTGTTAAAAAATTACAAAGATGGATTTACGGTTGTGTAGTACATGTAAGAACAAACTTATATCCAATAATCCAAAAATTCAGAGATTTAGCGCAAACCCATCGAAAAGCTGCTGGATGGATAACAACACTGAATGGTTTCGATTTACAATATGACATGGGATTTTCCAACAAAGCCCTATATAAAGTAAAGGCACCTGAATTGGTAATACGTTACTTCAAAACAGAATTAGCTCCATTTAAAGTCAATTTCTTGGAAGAAAACGTACCAAAACTAATGCACAAACTGAGGAATATTGCACTTGCACAATCCACAGACTTGGAATGCCAAATTATTTGAGATATTCTGGAAGAAAACGTCCCAGCTATTAATAAAAAACTAGTCGAAATTCAGAGGAAGAAAAGACTAAAATACTTAATTAAAGAAAATTCGTGCAAAAAGAAAGTCTTACATCGAATAACGGAGGAGGGCACACGGGTACCATACCTACTACGTAGATGAATTGTTTTACGATACCATAACATATCTACACAAAGAATATGGTCATGTCGGCGCTGCTAAATTAAACATGATTTTTAAAAGATTATATTACCATCCTGGATCTCTAGCATACATCAGACATCAGAGAAATATGTAACACATGCATAATCTGTGAAGTGAATAAAAATTACGAGATTCACAAACAAATAGAATATGGACAAATCGAGTCATACACAATAGGTGAAGTATTGTTAGCTGACATATTTGGCCCACTCCCGGCTAGAATAAAGATCCAAAACATATTCTAGTGGTAAAATGCGTATTCACCAATCACACTTGGTTAAGACCGTTAATGGATATTGAATGACACTTATCAAAAATCTCAAGAATCATAATCCAAGCAAACATTTTCATTGAAATATTTCAATTTTTTTGGGAAATTTTGACCCATTTTGATAAGTTACAAGGTCACTTTTGAATAACTCTACGACAGTTATTTTTTAGTTGAAATTTGGATAGAGGGCAACACTGAAATTTCTACAACATTTCAAGTACTCGATGAAATTATAATGTTGAAATTTACTTTATACCTTAATTACAACATGTTGAGTAGATTGGAGAAATGGAGATAGATTTCAAATCGTTCTGGAGCTTTCATGTATATTTTGAAAATATAACATTTTCAAAGTGTCACGAAATTCACACAAATTAACTTCATCACGAACGAGTGTAAGTACAACTGAAAGGTCTGTTTTCTTTACCGACTAGGCTATTGTCAAAACACATCGAAAATTAGCTGCATTTCCGCAGAACGACCGCTTTCAGGAAATGGGGTGAAAGTGGTGTCAATCGTTTGTGCTTCGTTTGTGTTCTTTTATGCACTTACTCTTTTTTTATGCTCCCCTCCACCCCTCAATTTAAGAAAAAAAACATTTTGGTCGACCTGGGAAAATAAAAATCGATGAAAATCGCCCCTTTTCACCCCTCTAATGCAAAGTGGACGATTTTCATTTCCCCAGAACGACCAAAATGTTTTTTTTTTTAAATTGAGGGGCGGAGGGGAGCACACAAAAAAGAGTAAGTGCACAAAAGAACACAAATGATTGACACCACTTTCACCCCACTACCTGAAAGTGGTCGTTCTGAGGAAATGCACCTTCACAAACGAGTACTACATACACAAAGTAAGGATACATTCTCGTAATTTTCGCGCTATTACCATATTTACCGCGATTTGTTTATTTTTGAAAAATATAAGAATAATGTTTGTCTGTTTGGTTGTATGATTGATTGAGAATTAGAATTTTAAACATTTGATGATTGGGAAATGGAATTTTTGAAATTTGAACTACGGTTTTGCTTTGGTTTGTTTATAACTTATTGAAGATGGAGAATATTCGTTCGTATGTACCGTGAACTAATTTCATTTTCGGAGAAATCTACGCCAATAACGATTTTAAGCGAGTTACAAAAATTGAGAGTAATTCAGGTGTGGAAAGATTGCCCACATTGTAATACTCCCCCCATACTACGAAGAACGGCACCTTTGGCAGTTGGTAAAACACAAAATATTAATCATTGGTAGCTCTGATTTTTAAAAAAAAAAATCCAGTAGTTTTCAAAATAAAAAATGAAAAAATGAAGTAGTTTTTGAAGTAATACAAAATTTAAAATTGTAGGATGCAAATGGGTAATGATAATGAGTCTTATGTTTTCGAGTGTAGATAGAAATCGGCAGGCTCCACAAAAAATGAAACTTCAGCGTACACACACCAACTCGTTCGAGATCAGATATTTCCTCTGACTACCAGTATCAATCTCCGTCACAAAAACACTACCCTGATGAAAAACATCCGGGCTACGAACGTCAGCTAATTTAATCGAACACCAGTTATATGAGTTACGAACATCGCAATATTAACTGGAAAACTTGAAATACGAAAGAGTCAACATCAAAGAAAATCCTTACGCTGCGCTGGAGGAAGAACTCTTCGTAAAAAAGAAAAATGCAACGTCATCGCTGCTAGGTCTTTTTTCCAGAATTCGAATCTTCCAATCTGTTTCCTGTTGGAAACTATGTTTTTATGGTCATCGGATCGGACATTTCGCTAGACGCCCACAAAAAATCAACGATAGTGTGAAGAAGAGTACCCTGCAGTGGCTCCAATACTGCAGGGACATCTGCTCACACCAATTACTTCGAATTCACGGCGATAATGGAGAAAATTTTAAAATCGGCGGCGTATGAGAAACGTACCTATTTGTGCAATTGAAAGAGATCGAGAAATGTTATCAACATAGCGGCTCCGATAGGGGCACCGGCGGAAGTTTCATCACTATAGCTGCCCTCCATGCCCACCCGGTCCTTGAGGATCCATCGAGTGCGAAAGGCACGTTAATGGAAAAAAGTAAAAAGTAAGTAAGAGTATAAACATAATCAAATAATTTTCAAATTTTTAAAAATTCATGTAAGTATTTTTCAAAAATAAACAAACATTGCGCGGAAATTACGCGAGGTACCCTTACTTGCACTGTGTAGAACTCGTTCGTCAAATTTACGATGTGTTTTGACGGTAGTCAGCAAAGAAAATAGACCTCAATTGAAGCTTGTTAGTATTGGTGACCATTTTTGGAAAAAATGCAATCCCCCAAAAATTTCTGGAGGCTTCAAAGCGGCTTAAAACCATCTCTAATCTACTTCACCATGTTAAAAATACGCCATAAACTAAATTCAATATTTTATTATGGTAAGTAATCGGTCAAGTAGCCTCCAACAATCGATTCAGCAGGTTGAAATCAAGTTATAAAGTGAATTTCAGCTCATCTAACTTTACTGCATAACATTTTGTTGAAATTTCAACTTTGAAAAATCTGCTGGAATGTTTCAGAACTGTTCGAAACAGTTCGAAACGGTTCCCTATCGATTCGGTGGTCAAAAATAGGGTACAAACCAAATTTTAGCTTTCTAGATCACTTCAGTAAAATTTTGAGTTTTTCTCATTTTGCCCCAAATTTGAGAATTTACCAAAAATCGAATACACTTTGGCAAGTAGGTACCTAAAATTTTAGACGATGATGAATTTTTATATAATCTTTTAATTTAGCTTTGTTCGGTTGAAAAATTTTCTGACAGTTGGCTACCTCCACTTCCAACTTTAGAAAATAATTATAATGAAAGGATATCGTCTTAGGTTGTTTCCAATACGAGGACCCAAAGTTGAAAAAGCACCTCAAATAACTAGTATTCATCATTTTTCCCACCTTAACCCACCAGAAGGCTGACAAAGGGGGAAGGGGGCCCCAGGCATAGTTTACACATTAGGGTGGTCTTTAAATACTATACATATGACCAGAGATGGAACGATTACCGATTATAATCGATTATAGTCGATTATAATCGGTCGATTAAAATAATCGGACAGCATCGATTAATCGGCCGATTAATCGAAGCTTGGCGCTACCTATATTGTACTAATATTTCAGGCTTTTTCATTGGTCAATGGTTAAGTTGCAATGGGCCAAGGTACCGATCGTTCCGCATGACGTCATGTTTTGCTGCGTTTGGCCGTCGATTAATCGGCCGATTAATCGATTATTTCCGATTATTTTGAAGAAAATCATCGATGTAGCATCGATTATAATCGATTCCATCTCTGCATATGACAAAAAAAAAATGGCGATTTCTTCACCTGCTCCTAGCCCTCAAAGTGGTGACCTCTGGTGAGAAAATAATTCCCAATTTTTTATTTTTTTCATTTTTAAAAATTCGGCCTGCGGTGGGCCTTTTAATTTTCAAAAATTTGAAAAAATCCAACTTCAAAGCAAAATTTTTAAAATTCAAAAATTTCAAGTTCAAACAATTTTGAAAAGTCTTTTTTGAATAAAATGAACTCTCATCAGGATATTAACTCCGTCCCTAGAAAACCAAGTCGGTTCCCTAGAATAGCTGAAATTCGTATTTTGCATTACATTTCAGCTATTTTAGGGGGTCAGTTTGGTTTTCAATACATGGGGCTAAAATCGTCAAAAGAGTTCATTTTTACTCGAAAGAGACTCTTTAGAGATATCAGAACTCAATTTTCAATTTTAAAATTCTACAGTGAATTTGTATTATATAAAATTTTTGACAATTGAGGGGTCCACACCTCAAAAATGGAAAAAATCAAAAATAGGGATTTTTTTCTCACCAGCATGAGTATGGCGTGTAAAGAAGTTGTATGTATGAAGGAATTATGTAAGAGGATACTCAAAATTTGTATTATTCCAACGATGTATGAAGACAACAAAGCAGCTATCAAAATTGCCAAAAACGAAGATTCAAACACTTTTAAGCACGTTGTAAAGTTGAGTTACCATTACATAAGGTATGAAGTAGTAAGGCGAAATTTGAGGTTGGAATTTATTAAAGGAGATAATCAAATTGCTGATTTCTTTACTAAAGCATTAAATAAAATAAAATTTTTGAAGTTTCGAAAGAAGTTGGTTGACGAAGTATAGATTGGTGAACAATTTTGATGATTTAAATTATTATTATTTTATACTTAATCTTTGATTTTATTTTTCAGACGCGATGAATATTTGATTTGATTGTTTTGGTTAATATTGATGGCGAATGGATGATGGTGATGTTTGGAACATGGAGTTTAACAAAAGTCGAAAATTATTTGCTGTATAGTTAAAATTTATAAAAAAAAAAAAAAAAAAAAAATATGGGGTGTATTGACAAATAGTTGGCTAGTATGTCCCGTACGTCGATCGTTGTAAATACGCGGAAATATAAATAAACAATTCATTCGTTTGGTCTCCGAGATACTGTGTACTTCTTTCTAGTATTGTAGATGTTGACCACTTCGGAGGTTGGGAGGGAAGAAAATCCCAACTTCGAAAATAAGGACCACCCCCTTCAGAAGATCAAGCAGATAAACAACGAAGCATATCTAGAAATTGTCATACAGAGCGTGCTTGTGAATCTATTCTTGCTGGACCAAATGTTTCGACAACTGAAGGACTTAGGCAATCATATCAGGATGATGTCTACACATCTTTAGGATTTCTTATCGAACAACCCAACTTTGAAGACTCCTATACCTCGAGACAAATTACTCAAGCAGACCAAAAATTAATTCAGTGGTTTTATCAATTCCAATTTTTGATGTATGAAGTTCAAACCACCGTTTCAAAGATCAACCGGTCCAAAATCTCAACACATTATACCTTAAAATGAGGTGAGGCGGGTTCTGCGCCAGGAGGCTCATTCAATACAAATATTCGAACCAAAAATAAAGTCAGCTCTTCCGACATTCGCTAAAGTTTTCTTCATAAATTCTGTTCGATGGTCTACTGAAGGATTTATCATTATTTACCTATATTTTGACCTTGAATAACCATTCATTCGGGAGGGGGGGGGGATTTTCACGAGAAACTACTCAACAGTAATTAAACTTATTGGAAAATACATTTTGAAAAAATTGCAATAAATTTTTTTTTAATGTTATTTTTAGTAACCTAATTTTCAAAATGGGACTTCTTCACGCGCACAGGGCCCCTAATTTTGACCAAATTTTAAAAAAAATTAAAAACTGGAGTAATATATCGATTGTTACTAATTTGACGGCGCTGAGTTCAAATATCGACTTATTTTTTCGATCTGACAACCGTAACCCTCTCCCTCATCCCACACACTACACCTAACACAACAAAAATACCAAAAAATTGATAGTAAAATATAGTGGAGTGGCAAATGAAAAAAAAACTGCATTTGATGAAAGAAGCGTGAATTTTGGTATGATGAATTTTTGAACCAAAATGAAGTTTTTAAGACCGGGAGCCACTCGAGCTCCCCCCTCCTTCAAGGGGGGTGGGGCTTACAATTTTTAAAATTTTCCTGTGGATAGAGTTTCAATCAGAAATTCAATATTATGGTGTCTGCTGTTAGATATTGATCAGCACTTTCTATTTTCACCATTGAAACCATCGTCCCCCCTCTCCCCCTTGCGTGGGGCTCAGCCCCCCAAATTGTGGATCTGGAAGACGTTGAAACTCGGAAATGTAATTACGTGAAAATATACTAAGTAAAGTGTACAAATAATTCTGGTGGTTAATTTTATGACTCCCTCCCCCCTCTGCCCCCTGTGGCACCTTAAAACTTGAAAAACGCGCAAAATTGCCACTTTAATGCCAAAACATGGTGGAAACGGTGAGCTAAATGCTAATTCTTCTTGAAACTGGTAAGAAACATTTATTGAAAGCAGTACGTAACTCGAAAAATGATGACTCCCCCCTTTACGCGCCCCCATCAACGCCCAATTGCAAAAAACACCCCACTGGTCAAAATTCCATCAGAATTGAAATATTAAGCCAGTTACTGTTCCATATTGATCGATATGTTCCGCTAAACGTGTTGGAATCATCGCATACCTCCCACCCCCTCATGGGGGCAGACCCCTAAAATGTGGAGTCGATGAAAACCCCACTTATTGAACTGAAATTCTGTAAATATGTACTTCTCTGGTCATGGGAATATATATAACGGTCCATTTCATCGATTACATTCCTCACCCCACCCCCTCCCCTCACCCTTTATATACCATTATACAAAATTTGATCAAAAAGTAACCCCTCGTGCTTTGTAGCACGCTCCATAGAAAAGTTACAGAAGTCGTTGTACACTTAATGGATAGAGAATTTCATCAGCTTTCCAACGGTATGTTTGTGATCATTGTGAGATGAAAACAAGCGAACCTGTGTCCATTAAAGTGAATGAAGGTTTGGGTTGTCTGTCCATGCGAAACCAATTTTTGAGTTTTCTGTCTCCTACTTTGTGTCGCGCTTCAGAGGAACGTTTCATTACAGAAGTTGTTTTATACTCGATCGATAGAGAATTTTATCAGCTTTCCAACGGTATATTTGTTAGATGAAAACGAGCAAACCTGTGTCCAACAAAGTGAATAAAGGTTGGGATGCTCGGGTCATTTGAAAGCAATTTTTGAATTTTCTGTCTCCTACTTTGTGTCGTGCTTTACAGGAATATTACGTTACAGAAGTTGTTTCATTTTCGATCGATAGAGAATTTTTTCAGCTTTCCAGTGGTATATTTGTGATCATTGTGAGATGAAAACAAGCGAATCTGTGTCCAATAAAGTGAATGAAGCTCTGGGGGCGTTTGGTTCAAGCAAGAAGCAATCGTTAAATTTTTGACAAATGGTCACCCCGGCCTTCATCTCACAATGATCACAAACATGCCGTTGGAAAGCTGATAAAATTGTCTATCGATCGAGTATAAAACAACTTCTGTAGTGTAACGATCCTCTGAAGCGCGAGCGCGAGCCAGTGGCGGACTGGGTCGGTTTGGGGCCCCTGGCGGATACACCGAATGAGGCCCTCAAAAATTTTCCCTTCCCCCTTAACAGTGGCGTGGCCAGGATTTTCTCAAGGAGGGGGCAAAACCAGATTTTAGGCATGCAAAATCGAAATTAGGGGTAATTTTCTGGAACCCTGTAGTAATGTGTGATGATTTTGTGATGATGAATGCAAAATTTCTGCCCGAGCGAAAATTTTTAGAAAAAATGGGTCCAAACAACAAAAAAAAAGTCTATTTTTGCATGTTTTATTTCAGATTTTTGCTCGCAAGGGGACAATGCCCCCCTTTGCTCTCTCTAGGCTACGCCAGTGCAACCTTAAGAATCTTTCTCGTGCTGTTTTTTTTTCAAGGTTTGGATACTTGAATGCAAGTTGTGGGATTGATTTTTGTTTTTGTCTTTTTATTCAATATTATAGCAAAAAAGAGGTGATTTTTTTAGGGAAGGCGGACGAAAAATTTTTCATATGAAAAAAATATCTACCAATTTTGACGAGTTTTTACAGTACTTTGTTAATTGATTGTACATATAATTCACATTTGAGCTCATGAAAAATTCTTATTTTCACTTTTGAAATTTTATGGAAGTTTCAAAAATGGATTTTTTTTGATAAGTATAGAGAAGAGATAGAAATTGACCCGAGCAAAGCGAGGGCAAAAGCGTTTAAAAATTCGTATTTCGAGAAGTAAAAATAACGATGTTTTAAAAATTTTCTTCACTTTTTTAGCTCAAAGACAAAATTTTAGAATTTGAATAACAGTTTGTTTTTAAAAAATTTCAAATTTGAAAATGAAAAGCAAACAGGCTCAGAGCGGAGTGAGAGCAAAAACTAATTTCGAGAAGTAGAAAGACAACGTCTTTTGGGTGGAAAAGTGCAGTTTTTTTTTGGTTAAAACATTTCTTGAAATTTGAATATCTATGTAGATTTTTATTAAAGCTAGACCTCAGTTTGAAAAAAAACCACAGAGGCCTAAGTGAAGCGAGGGCAGAAAATTTCAAAAATTTGTATTTCGAGAGGTAAAAAACAATGTTTTTTTGTGGTGACTGATGAGTTTATTTTTTTGAACACACAATTTTAGAATTTGAATATACTAATAATTGAAGGTTTAGATTTTTAAAAAAAGCAAGAAAACTGGCCCGATCGAAAGGAGGGCGAAAGCTTTTCAAGAATTTTTGTTAGAGAAAGTGAAAATATCATTTTTTTTTTGGTTGTTTAAACATGGCCCATGGGGGCCCCTGGGGTCCCTTGGTGTCTCGGGGCCCCTGGCGATCGCCAGGTAACATCATAGGCCAGTCCGCCACTGAGCGCGACACAAAGTAGGAGACAGAAAACTCAAAAATTGGTTTCGCATGGACAGACAACCCAAACCTTCATTCACTTTAATGGACACAGGTTCGCTTGTTTTCATCTCACAATGATCACAAACATACCGTTGGAAAGCTGATGAAATTCTCTATCCATTAAGTGTACAACGACTTCTGTAACTTTTCTATGGAGCGTGCTACAAAGCACGAGGGGTTACTTTTTGATCAAATTTTGTATAATGGTATATAAAGGGTGAGGGGAGGGGGTGGGGTGAGGAATGTAATCGATGAAATGGACCGTTATATATATTCCCATGACCAGAGAAGTACATATTTACAGAATTTCAGTTCAATAAGTGGGGTTTTCATCGACTCCACATTTTAGGGGTCTGCCCCCATGAGGGGGTGGGAGGTATGCGATGATTCCAACACGTTTAGCGGAACATATCGATCAATATGGAACAGTAACTGGCTTAATATTTCAATTCTGATGGAATTTTGACCAGTGGGGTGTTTTTTGCAATTGGGCGTTGATGGGGGCGCGTAAAGGGGGGAGTCATCATTTTTCGAGTTACGTACTGCTTTCAATAAATGTTTCTTACCAGTTTCAAGAAGAATTAGCATTTAGCTCACCGTTTCCACCATGTTTTGGCATTAAAGTGGCAATTTTGCGCGTTTTTCAAGTTTTAAGGTGCCACAGGGGGCAGAGGGGGGAGGGAGTCAAAAAATTAACCACCAGAATTATTTGTACACTTTACTTAGTATATTTTCACGTAATTACATTTCCGAGTTTCAACGTCTTCCAGATCCACAATTTGGGGGGCTGAGCCCCACGCAAGGGGGAGAGGGGGGACGATGGTTTCAATGGTGAAAATAGAAAGTGCTGATCAATATCTAACAGCAGACACCATAATATTGAATTTCTGATTGAAACTCTATCCACAGGAAAATTTTAAAAATTGTAAGCCCCACCCCCCTTGAAGGAGGGGGGAGCTCGAGTGGCTCCCGGTCTTAAAAACTTCATTTTGGTTCAAAAATTCATCATACCAAAATTCACGCTTCTTTCATCAAATGCAGTTTTCTTCTGTATTTCAGCTGTTTGCCACTCCACTAATAAGGTATACCGCTTCTCAAGTTTTCTAGGATACCTACTCGCTGACTTCGAATACCTCGCTAATTATTTAGATTCACAACTTCAACACCCTCAACGTTCCTTTTGACATTTATACCACTGCTTTAGCTTTACTACGATACGATGAATCAGACAGGAAGGCAATGAAGACACGGTATGTTATGCTTGAATTTGGAATGCGCGTCTCTCTGTCAAATTTCAAGTATGTGTGTAGCTTTGTACTCGTACGTGTAGGATACGGATACGTTTGCATAATACGGACGAAGAGTGAGGTAACCGGTAATACACTCGAACTCCGTACGAATGGAAATAAAAACAAATAACCGTGTCAAGTGGACCATTCTATCTCTATTTTTCTGTCTTTCTCGACGACCTGTATATGCTGTATGAGTGTGTGTAAGTGCGAATATAACTACATAGCGATATACTCGTATAGAAAACGCGTATTATTAATCGCTCGAGCATTTACTCATTTGGTAAAATGCCACTTGTGGCTGGACAAAAAAATCGAACGAGTGGCTATGGCTATGCGAATGCGGCTGTGGTTCATTTTGTATTGGTACATATATTCCGCGCTACGAGTCGTTTTCGTACATATTAGGTTGAGCTACATTTGTATACGCGACCTCATCTCGTAGATTTTCGTTGAAACGGGCTTTTCAAGCTTGGGCATCGTGAATTACTCGTAGTCAAAGGAAAAAGCGCCACGTCTGCGTTCGCTATAGTGAATTTACACACGTCGGAAACGTTGGCCAAAATCGGCCTGCATTTACTAGTCTAATACGGAAGTCGTAAATTTGCTGCTTGTTTTTATTATTGTTTTTATCTAGCGTATCTTTATGGTATCGCATGTACACGAATTACAACCAAGAGTGTGTATCAAATGATAGGGTATATTTTTTTCTCTAATTCAATTTTACCGCATAAAATTTCATTTATGGTTTACAAGAATGTTCCAGCAACCGACAACAGTTTGCTTCGAAGTGGTACTAGTCTTTTTTTAATGCGAATACGAGTTATGGGGTGTTCAAAAAATACGATTCGCTGACCTCGTTTTAGATTTTCAGACGTAAATGGTGAAATAGCCAAACTTCTGGAGAGAGGGAATTCACGAATTCTTCTGACCAGGGTGAAGCTAAGAGCCTGCCCTTCAGATCCATATTTTTAAATGTAGGATCGAAAATGTTGAATATGTGGTGTGACAATTAGTCCCTTTCTACCGATTTGAGAACATTTAACGTATGGTTCCAATCTCTGCTCATTTCATAAATGAAAAATTTTCAAAAAAAAAGAAATTATTCACTGTTGGCAGAATTTTTATGGATAACTTTCAAAAAGGATCCATGGACCAAAATGAAAGTACTAACTCCCCAATTCAGGAAAGTGTCATTTTAAAATGTTTACCCCCGTACTAGGGAGGATGGACCTTCAAAAAAGTGATTTTGGGGACGTGTTTGGAACTACAAAACCTCAACTGGTTTGTGTTGGGAGACGTCTCCCGATGCCAATGTAATTTTTTCCGTGGCACTCCTCACAACTGCATTCTATGGCACCTTGAATGCAATTTTTATGCATTTTTTACCATTTTTTAAGATGAAACCGCTTTAATAACGAGTATGATCATGACCTGGAACCAAGAAATTTTCGGACGTTTGTTAAACGAGCTATTTTGAAGCCCAACTACGCAAAAACGGCGAAAAAATACGACCACAAAAATTACCTACTGTTCAAGCGAAGCAAGAGTGAAAAAATTTCGAAAAAATAGTAGGTTCAAGAAACGAAAAAATATCCATTTTTGTATGTTCTATTTTGATTTAACAACGCCAAGGAGGGCAATGGCCCCTTTTATTCCTCCTTTGCGCATCCACTGATATTTGCACATTTGAAAATTGCGCACCCCAAAAATTTGTGCTCTGGGGGACGAATCCCACGGTTCTCCTTCCTACACCATTCGGTACTTGAATTGTGAAAAATTATATTTTTAATTTCAATGAATAAGTATTTTAATGTGTGATGTGGTTTTTAATTTGTTTTGTGTTTTAGAAGTGGTTTTAAATAGTAAAGGTAAGTATTTTTTTATAATTAATGTATAAAGTACACCATTCACATATTAATTTCATTTTATTATTTTGATAAAACAGATAGGAAAGGTAAAAAAAAAGTATTGGAAGGCAAGTACATATTCGTCAACGGATGCGAAGACTGAAAGTAAATAACAAATCAAAAATAGTAGATACTCGCACAAATGAAGCTAATTCGGTAGGCACTAACAATATTACATTTCAAAGAGTGACAGAATATTGAAGGAGATCATTTGATATAATCCTACTGTTTTTATTTTGATACATCATAGAACATTTAGAGTGATGAAAGTATTCTTATAAACAACTAAAGTGATAATATGGAAATTGATATTCATCAACAGAAATCAGGTAATTCGGATAGTATCTTGATAAAGTATAGGTACCTTACCTACATTATTAAATTTTAAAGTGGCCCAGGTTAGGAAAAATGTAACGACTTTATTCTAACAAATTGATGCACATACAAAATGTTTTCAGTCAACCTGGTAGTATTAATGTCTCCTTACTCACATAAAATGTGCCATAATGCCAACAACCACTTGTGACGCATGTAGAGTGTGAAATACCATCTCCAAAAAATTTTTTTTTTTTGGAAAAATAGTCATTATAAAACATATTTTATGTGAAATACATTATAAAAAAAAGTTACTTTTCATCAAATACTTCCAGATTGCTTGAAATTTTTTTTTATGATTATCAATTTGTCAGAATGCACTTCAATTTTTGAACTGATTTTCCTGTACTAAAGGGTTGATATGTAGTGTAGGAGGGAGAAGGTGAGAGATGTCATATTGGCCTGGTCTGTATACGTGATATGTAGTGTAGGAGGGAGAAGGTGAGAGATGTCATATTGGCCTGGTCTGTATACGTGACATTATACAAATCATTGGCTAGTATACTTGGGAATCAGCTTTGTTAACAACAAAGCTGAGCTCGTCATTATGTATTTCGGACCGGCAATGTAAAGACATAATCGCGTTAATAATTGATTTAATTCAACTTTCATGGTTAATTCTACTCGGGTTACAATACAATTTTATTTAAAAGTTATTATTTTATTTTAAGTGAAACGTTGTCGCTTTTGACAAAATAAATATTATTTACCCGTTTCTGACCTATTTTATATCACGATTAGTTATTTCGGTTGTGCTTGAGTGAGCTGTTTTGTGTAAGAAAGCCAAGTTATTCTATACGAGGGATTATTACCCACCTCTAGAGTAATCATTATCATACAGGGTGGACAGAAATATCGGGTACCCCTAAAAAAGTTTTCTGCTCAATACTTCGGTTGGTCACAGTGAATGATAATAATGGTAGCACATGATTGGTTGTTAGACTGGAGAGATAACATTTCACCAATCATATGCATCTATTTCACGTTGCCAACCTATATTTTCAATGAAAAACTTTCTTAGGGGTACCCGATATTTCTGTCCACCCTGTATATGTAAACCTCAGGTAACTTCATAGAATTAATCTATCAAAGGCATCATAATAATTTAATTTCATAATTATGTGTGTGTAATGTATTTTACTTTTAAATTTTTATTCAATTTTCAGAATGCCGACAACGTAAAACTGATGATGAATTGCAATCAGATTTTTATGAGAATAATAATCCAGACACTTTGGTATGCGTCTACTTATCCATCATACAAATTTAATACCTGTACAATGTTGCAAAAACTATAGCATGATTTTTCATCATTTTGAGAGCACTGTTAGTGATGTTGATCTTGATCTGATCTGAATTACGAACTTGATCTTTATAATATTGATAGTACAATGATTAGTACCAGAATTGTTATTTCGACGAAGATATCCCCACTTGGCAGGCGGTAATTGAATCAACAACAGAAGAAGGCGCCATCGTGGTACGTTACAGTGTTACTCAAAAGTCAAAATTCTTACATCATTTGGAAATTATAACTGATTGTTTCAATTTGAAGGGAGTGAAATTCTGCAGCGTTGGTGATTGATGGCATGGGCCTGCTGCATTCAACAGTGTTTTCCAGTAAGTAATGTGTATATAAAATGATTGATGAAATAGAAGACAGCTTATTATTGAAGAGAGTAACAGGCCTATGCACTTCAAATAGATGCATTCGAACTGATTTCACTAATCTGGAGAACATGAGAAGTGAATGGATTAGTAATGCAGCCACTTTTAATAAGATTCAAGGTGGCCATGCATCGGCAAAAATTGGTCAAAATTCTTATCAGTAGAAGCCAATGAGAATCTCTTCGTAGAATTTCTATAGGAGCGTTGATGTCAAGCATCATCTATTGGTTGCTTAAAAAATTACTTTTCTCATGGGAAGCAGTCAGTGAAGGAATAGATTCGATTATAACACCAGAATTAGAAAGTGATCATGAAGAAGGAGATACAAATTGAAGAATACTTACTTATGATGATTAAAATTATCTGTTTTCTCATATTCATGTTCCAACAGGGGGTATGCTAGTCTGCCATTTTCTTACGAACGCGAATTTTTCATAAGTCAAAAACTACGACATACTTTGCAAAAATTTTACATCATGTTGTCCTTTTTTGTAAAAAATGAAAAAATATGACCAATTATGCAAAAATCTTGAAATTTCATGCTGTAGAACCTAATAAATCTAAAATAATAATAATAATAATTGAAACAGAAAAATTTTGCAACTTTTTTCATTTTTTTCAAAATCTTAGGTTCTTACTGCATACAATTTTGAGATTTTTGCAAGATTTGTTAATATTTTCATTTTTTATAAAAATGGACTCCATGATGTAAAATTTTGAAAATGCTGTAGGCTTTCAACTTGAAAAAAAATCGTTTTTGTAAGAAAATGGCGGACCAGCATACCTCCCACAACAGTAACTTGAAATGAAAGGGAGACATACCTTTGTGCTAGGTATTGATTGTTTTATACCTAGTAGTAATTAATGTAAATTGCTTTATAAATCGTGAAAGTTGTTGTGTGTTGGTGAGCAATAGTATTGCTGGGTGACCCAGATGCTGTTACTTCTTCACACCCACGTCAAATTCGTGATTTTATAAAAACTATACACGTTTAAAAATTATAGTTTGATCTAAAAAAAAAAAGAAGAAGTAGTCAAAAATACTTACAAACAAATAAATGGGTGATAAGATGGAAAATGATGAAAAACTGAAAAACGAATATTTTGAAGAGATGAAAAATTTCAAAGAATCGTATTCCAACTACAAACTTTATTCAACTGTAGAGTACCAAAAAAAATATGACGAAATGGTAGACCAGTACCTCGATAATAGAAGAGCAGGTACATAGTTATTATTTTCAAAAAACAATATTGTGGTAATATATTTTGTAATACTTCCCTATAGAAGATGCCTATTATGGCCAAATGTACGAAACAATATGGAAATGCGAAGAAGAAAGAATGGAAAGAAAACTGGAAAAATGTACTACATATAACCAATACACCTAAAAATCAAATAAACGAAAAGGCAGAAAAATATATACTGAAGAAACGTCTTTTGTTTACAGATTATGATGTAATTTTCGGAATGGATGTACTCGGAAAAATGAGGGAAATTCGATAGATCAATTTTCAAAAAGGATTACAAAATGAAAAAACTACATAAAATGCATGATGCTCAAAGTTTGAAAGTTTGCCCATCAATTTGTGAAAAAAATAAAATTTTGAAAAAAATGGAGAACTTTCAAGTAATAATAATATTTCAACCTATGATTAATTCAAATATTTTGATGAAAATGTTCAGAATATTTTTGAAAAATTCGTTAAAGAATTCCAAATAATTAATCAAAAAAATGTTGAAATTTTACAAAAAATACAGATAATATTTTGAAGAAAATGTTTTCGACCATTTTATGAAAAAAATTGGCAAAAATTTCATCAAAAGTTTCGATATTTTAAAACCAAGTCCATTATAGTACATAACCTAATAAAATATATAAAAATTCATTAAATAATTTAATTTATTAAGGAATTTAATCACATTTTGAAAATTCACCTGAATACAAACATGCCATTTCCAATTCATAAAAGATTTGAACATTTTAACCAAAACAAAAAATTAATTCACTATTTCATTTTATAGGCATGTCTTTGATCACAATCAAAGAATTGAAATTGGAAATGGTTGGTTGGGCACTGGAGTGACGAATTCAAGGGAAAAGTGAACAATTAACAGGAAAAACCAGTAACAAACCCTACTTCCATTTTACGGTTTTCGACGGAGAAAAAAGCATCAAAGTAAATTGTTTCAACAATGTATGTATCCGGTGGTATGGTTTCGTAAACTCAGGTAAAGATATATCTATACACAATGGGAATGTTGTAGGCAACAATATGAAAGGGGGAACTTTGGAAATAACACTCAACGAACAATCGACAATCGAAGAAGGAATAACGAAGGTATTGCCAGACCACGAAAAGTTCATAGAAATTGGAAAAATTACGGATACTTACTCAATTAAAAATTTAATTATATCCCGAATTAAAATACCTAATTGTAAAAATGTTACTTGAGCAAAATTGATCGATTTATGGAAAGAGTCCAACACTGTGGTCACAATGAAAAATGGTTGCAATTTTCGAGTTCAGCACAAAATTTTATACCATTTTGAGGGGTCGAATGATATTATCGAATAGACAATGCAGTGCTGAATTCTAGTGGTGGGGGAGAGGGGAGTTGAGAAGCCTATTAAAGCACATGAAATCGCATTGTGATCGTATTTTTACACCGTTTTTTGCGTACTTGAGCTTCAAATAGCCTTTTTTTAAACAAACATCCAACAATTTCTTGGTTCCAGGCCATACTCCGGTCCTCGGAGCAGTTTTGCCATCAAAATTGGCCAAAAATGCATAAAAATTGCATTCAAAAAGCCATAGAATGCAGTTGTGCTGGACGTCAAGGAAAAAATTACACATTTGGCATCGAGAGAAGTCCCTTAACATTATTACCCCACTTGGATTTTGGGGTTCCAACCATGTCCCCAAAATCACTTTTCAGAGGGCCTTATCTCTACCCTTCTCACTTGTGCAGACTAAAAATTTGAAAATTGCACTTTAATGGATGGGACAAGTAGTACTTTCATCATGGCAGCGTGTTTTTTTGGTTTCCGAAAAAAATTACAAAATAAACCTCAAGAGAATTTTCTCGTGTATGGATTTTAATCTAAACCTGCCCAGCACTACTACGAGTAGGTAATTATCACTTCAGGACGAATATTAGGGTGATCGAGTTGTTAATCAAGTATAATCCAGCAATCAAAAGACGTTAAATCACTCCAAAGGGCAGGGGTAGGGACTACTACTCTTATAGAAATCAACATACCGTCGCTATCTTCATCAGAATCCGTCTCTTCATCCGATTCTTCCTCCTCCGACTCTTCACTTTCGCTTTCTTCGGTCGGGAACCATCCGTTAATTTCGGCGATCTCTTCTTCTTCTTCCAAGTCAGTTTTGCCAACATCGACCATTTTCCAATTAATGGATCGTTTTCTTCTCGGAGACACCGGTTGACTCTCATCAGGGATGGTAGTTTCGCTGGTACCATTTTGAGCAGGGGCAACATCGTCGGTCACTTTGGCGGCAGATTTCTTCTTCGATATCTTATTATTATTTTTATCCGTCGATTTCGTGCTCACCTTGACGGATTTATTCGAGATCTTCTTCTTGGTGGATTTCTTCACAACTTTGGTAGCAATTTTGGCCACTTCTTCTGTCGCATTCGCATCTTTTTCGGCGGAAACCTTCTTCTTGACCAGTTTCACTTGAGCGTTTGTTTTATTCGGAGATTTTTTAGTCAGAGTCACGTCGGTGGCACTTTTTTGCAGATCATTTTTCGAAACAGTTTTCGCAGCCACTTTTTCTACTATTTTTTTCGGTTGAGCTGGTAATTTGGCTTTGGCTGGTTCTACTTTTGGTACAGATTCGTTCGAGTCGATCAAAGCTTTGCTGCTTTTGCTCAGTTCAATGACACGGACTGGTTTAGGAGGGTCGACGGTCACTTGAGCGGGTACATCGCTAATCAAAGCTACAGAGCTGCTTTTGTTTAACTCGATTTTTTGAGGAAACTTGGGCGGGTCGAGTTCCTTCCTTAGGACTGATTGGGGAGCAATGGCCGGAGAAGTTTTGCTTTTAGTTATTTCCAATTTTGAGACGATAGTTTTAGGTTGTTCGAATTTCTTTGGTTCGATTTTTGGAGCTAGTTTTTTAACAGGGTCTTCGGGTTTGGTATCTTTGAGTATTTTCTTATTCAATGTTATCTGCTCGGATAACGTTTCGACAGCTTTTTTCTTCAGTTTAACTTTCTTTCCGGTTTGTTTGTTTAGATTTTGGTCTTCTTCGACTCGAGCAGGGTCTTCTTTCTTTTCGGGTTTTTTCAAAACGAATGTGACCGTCGTCTCTGGAGATCTTTCCGGCGACTCTTCGATAATAACGTCGTAATTTAGCTTCTTGCCCAGAGTATTAGCATCATCTTTGGAGGCTTCTGAACTGATCGTCGTTGGTTTAATTTCCTTATCGATATCGCTGGCAGCTTTGGTAACCGATACAGCTGGTACACTTTCATCTACACTCGGAGATCTGGCAACTTGAGCGTTTAATTTTTCAATAAAATTGCATAAAGATTCTGAGCAACGAACGCCTCCGTTCATTTCGCTGAAATCGACCGAATGTCTCTTATTACTCTTTTTCTTCGGTTTAATCGAACTAGTTTGCAAGCAATCGAAACTATTACGACGATCTGGTACTCCATTCGTCCTGGCGATCTCCTCCATGATAAGACTATCGAATATGGCCGCTTCTTCCTTGAGCAGTTCGTCGGTAACCGAGCTCTTTCTACTGGCCGGGATCAGGATACCATCTTCGGTGATCAAGCTCGGTTTACGACGATTGGTCGATATATGTCTGCGAATCGGAGCACTGCTGGCTATTTTCACCGGTTCTCTGGCATTCGACGATTTATCAGGAATGGTGAACTTCTCCACTAATCTCCTACCTGGTGACTTTTGCCTCAGCAGGGCTGGATTGTCTTTCATGTTGGACATTTTCAATCTGACAACCGTTCTGCCTCTGTGAATCGTTCCATAGGAAGCTGTGCTCGGCGTGTTTGTTTTACGAAGTGGTAATTGGGACGATGAGACGTCGATGTTGGCTGTGTCGATGGATATAGGTCTGGCCGGATGGTAATACCCCCTCGTCGCAGATGCTGGGCTGGAGTATAGATGAGATGAGCTGGCAGTGGATGGGATGACAGGCGACGAATATAGAGCATTGGACATACGAGCCGATAAACTATACGGCGAATAATAATAAGCGGACGAGTACGACGATAAATTATTGTAATCGGAGAAGACGGGCATTTTGAATACGGCCAAATATCAATTTACAAAAACATACTCGACACGACGTGCGAAATTATATTTTAATCAAACATCTCTCGTCGCGAATCGCATTACCATGCATTTTGAACACATCTCGAACCGAAATTAAGCGCTCTCAATCACGACGAGCATCTCTCTTAATCGAATTTCAACACGAAATTACTCCAGTCAGCGCGTTAAAATGGTAAACAGGTCGAAGACGAGGCGAAAAAATAACACTCGGATAAACAATTCGCTCGAAAGAAACAAAAAGAGTGGAAAAAAAGACAACACATTAACGTAATGCGAATCGAAACCCGAGTTATTCGCGGCTCAACGCTAAAACCAAAACTAAAACGATGAAACTAATTTCTTTGCCAAGTTATACTTGGTGCCGGAACAAAATTATCAGCTTAGGATGCATCTTAATCGCGAGAAATGCCAAAAAATATGCGGGTGGCGGGTTAGCGACGTGAAGAGGGACCCTCATATACTCTATCTATCGTTCGGTCAAATAGCCTATACACATCTCGAACTCGTTCGCCCTTAAGTGGATTTTGAATTACACCCCTCATCTATAGTATCTAGCCCTTGTTCGCCTCATCATCGAATCAACTTCAATCAACCGATCACATTATTTATTGTAGTAACGCAACGTAATTGAGAACTAATTAAGAATCGGTCACTAACCTACTACACGCCCTCGCAATTCCAACACTAAAATACCTACTCGTAGTCGATTAAATTGCGACCGGCGACCCGGCGCGACCCGAACGAGTCGACTCATCGTCCATCTGTCATCGTTCAGCTATATAAGAAATCAGGCCACGATACATACGATTGTCTCATCTGCGGCCAAACTGAAATTCCCTCGAGACCCAGCAGCGCGGCGCTTCCTTTCGTTATGAATTATCGCTACGTGAGCACAGAGAGCGCAGCGGGTTCCATCGCAAATGACACAATTTCCCTGTGGTCGGCTTTATTATAACCGTTTATGATTTCTATTAAGCAAGAAGGCGGCTAAATGAGAAGGGTTTTGGGTACCTACATAAGCTTTAGTAGACAGCTACCGAAGTACAGAATTGTGTAGGTCGCAATAAGATGCCACCTTTGCTCGCTTATTTTCATTATGAGAATTATCACCGAATCAAAAGTGGCAAATTTTACCCTGGTAAGATAAGATAGTCGAAGAAATTCGGTAAAATTGACATTTTCTTTCACTTATAGCTTAACGTAGGTAATATCGATCAATGCGAGTTGCGAATTTTAAAATGAACCCCAAATAAATTGAAGAATTCCATGCAAAATGGCATAGGGAGGTAAAGAGTAGAGTACAGGGGGGGGGCAAGATGTTATGGTTAAGCTTTGATGAACCCTGGCATCACATTTATTACTCAAATGTCGAAATTTCATCAGGGTAAAATTGTATGATTTACGAGTGGTTTGCCCATAAAACATGTCCAAATTACCCTCCCATGAAGACACCAATCAAAGATGGTTTTTTCATGAGGCAAGATGTTTGATATATGTAAAAGCTAATTAAATTTGAATAAACGAAAATCCGGTGGATTACAATGAATTATTTTATGAATATGGTACGGTAAGTGAACATTTCAATGAGAACATACAATAATGAATTATTTTAGAGTCCCTGAAATTTAGTTAGGCGGGTGCCGCGCAACCAACGTTTTTCTCACGTAGCGGGAACGAATGAGCGCTTCAATTCAAAGGCACTCGCGAATATGATATCCGCAGCATGCAACGTTAACTTTATAATACCAAATGATTTTCACGATAAATCCCTTTTTCATTATGAATGCTACGAAAAAGTAGAGCATATTTACTCCCGTTTACCCACCGCGAAAACTTTTTCCTACTGTGATTGAAAAATTCCTCTTTCCATCTCTAGGGATGGAAAAAAAATTCTTTTCCGTCACACTATGATGGAAAAGAATTCACATTGACTAACATATTGTAAATTCTTTTCCATCACAGTGTGACGGAATAGTACATTACGTGACAGGAGCGGAAAGTATGCGATTAACGAGTGCGAAGTTTAAGGAGTGAGGCGAAGCCGAGCGACTTGAATCGCACAAGTTAATCGCGTTACTGTCCAATCCTGTCGCGTATACTATTTTAATTTCATATGAGAGGAAAATCAATGCCGAAATTTTTAAAAATTGTCAATTTCGAATTTGTAAACATGCGCGGAAAACAGTTACTTTCCTCCCTAGGGAGGAAAGTAACTGTTTTCCGCACATGTTTAGATGGCTGCGTTAAAGACGTATTTTCCAACCACAAAACTGTCTAGGAAACTACTCATTTTCCGATCATATGAAATTAATAGTATATTATGCAACTAGGGAGATAATGTGATCTTCAACGAATTTTGAGGTTTATTTCCCGAGCGAAGCGAGGGAAGTAACTTAAAATGGTTGAAAATCACATTATCTCCCCAGTTCCATAAAATATTTTACGTTTTTTAGGGAGAGAATCGCTAATTTGTCCGCCGAGCGATTAGCGAGCGGGAGATAATGTAGTAGATTATCTCCCTAGAAACGTAAAATAATTTTTTTTCCATCCCTAGAGATGGAAAGAGGAATTTTTTCAATCACAGTAGGAAAAAGTGTATTTTCGTGGTGGGTAAACGGGGGTAAAATGCTACATTTTCGTAGCATGTATAATGAAAAATTTTACGTGGATAACTTTGTCATGAGCGTTCAGAGTCTTGATTACACAATCAAAATATTTCATTCGTTAAGGGCTAAACTTACTTCGGCATCTTTTAATCTTCGTGATTGGACTTCAAATAATGAAGTATTTTTAAAGAAATGCGGTTTGCCTGCTATCAATAAGAATTCCTCCGAGATTAGTATATTAGGAATAAATTGGAACCGGTATGACGATGTATTCCATGTTAAATGCCAGGAAAATATTATTGACGAATTATGCGTGACAAAAAGATTAGCATTAAGTTTCGCTGCTTCTATTTTTGATCCGTTAGGTTATTTCAATCCATGTATTCTTAAGTAAGGTATGTTTATAGTCCGGCATATGACAATAGGAGTAATTGCACCCCCCCCCCCCCCGCCGATCCTCCGGGACAACATTTTTCTTAAAGGGGATATCCTAAGAAACATTTTAATGCGAAGTTGCCAAAAAAAATTTGGCCTTACTTACAAAATGGCGGCCATTTTGATTGACAGGTCAGCCGAAATCGCAGATTTTGCGTTTTAACATAGGACTTGCACAAACTTTTTCAAACTTTACAAAGGTAGATCGAAAGATCATGCAAAAATTTATCACCTGTCCAAATTTCAAGTGCTAAAGTGCGTTTTTCGATTTTTGGTGAATTTTTGAAAATCGAATTTAGGCCAAAAATGAGGGAAAAAATCAAAATTTTACCAAATTGACCAAGAAAGCTGAAATTTGGGATATACCCTATTTTCGACATGCCAAATCGATTGGAAACGGTTTCAACCCGTTTTGAGCAGTTCTGGAGCCTCCAGAAGATTTTTGAAACTCGAAATTCCCACAAAATTCCATCAAATTGGAGTTGTAAAGCTAAAATTCATTCTAAAAACTAATTTCAATACGCTACGAAGTACTGCAGGTGAATTTCAAGTCGTTTTGGAGGCTGCAGCGACTTTTTGAAAATTCCTGAAGCCTCCAGCAGATTTTTGAAACTTTAAATTTCACAAAATTTCATCAAATAGAGATGGAAAGCTGACATTTACTCTACACTCCAATTTTAACACCCTCTGAAAACGACTTCTGGTGGATTTCAAGTCATTTTAGAGCCTTCAACGACTTTTTTGAAAATTACTGGAGCCTCCAGTAGATTTTTGAAACTTGAAATTTCCCCAAAATGTTATCAAACCAAGATGGAGAGTCAAAATTCATTCTGCACACTAATTTCAATACGCTACGAAGTTGACTGCTGGTGAATTTCAAGTCTTTTTGGAGCCTCCAGCAACTTTTTGAAAGGTTGTATGACGTTTTTTTGGAAAATTGAAATTTCCTAAAAGTAGCTGGAAGCTTCAAAACCATTTGAAACCACCATGTAGTCTGCGAAGTAAATTTCAGCTTGCAAACTCCATTTGATAAATTAATGTTGGGGAAATTTCAAGTTTCAAAAATCTACTGGAGGCTCCAGTAATTTTCAAAAAAGTCGCTGGAGGCCCTAAAATGACTTGAACCCACCTGAAATCGTCTTCAGAGGGTGTTAAAATTGAAGTGTGGAGTAAATTTCAGCTTTCCATCTCCATTTGATGAAATTTTGTAAAAATTTAAAGTTCCAAAAATCTGCTAGAGGCTCCAGTAATTTTCAAAATAAGTCGCTGGTGGCCCTAAAATCACTTGAACCCACCTAAAGTCGTCTTCCGAGGGTGTTAAAATTGGAGTGTAGAGTTGCAAACTCCATTTGATAAATTAATGTTGGGGAAATTTCAAGTTTCAAAAATCTACTGCAGGCTCCAGTAATTTTCAAAAAAGTCGTTGAAGGCTCTAAAATGACTTGAAATCCACCAGAAGTCGTTTTCAGAGGGTGTTAAAATTGGAGTGTAGAGTAAATGTCAGCTTTCCATCTCTATTTGATGAAATTTTGTGAAATTTAAAGTTTCAAAAATCTGCTGGAGGCTTCAGGAATTTTCAAAAAGTCGCTGCAGCCTCCAAAACGACTTGAAATTCACCTGCAGTACTTCGTAGCGTATTGAAATTAGTTTTTAGAATGAATTTTAGCTTTACAACTCCAATTTGATGGAATTTTGTGGGAATTTCGAGTTTCAAAAATCTTCTGGAGGCTCCAGAACTGTTCAAAACGGGTTGAAACCGTTTCCAATCGATTTGGCATGTCGAAAATAGGGTATATCCCAAATTTCAGCTTTCTTGGTCAATTTGGTAAAATTTTGATTTTTTCCCTCATTTTTGGCCTAAATTCGATTTTCAAAAATTCACCAAAAATCGAAAAACGCACTTTAGCACTTGAAATTTGGACAGGTGATAAATTTTTGCATGATCTTTCGATCTAGCTTTGTAAAGTTTGAAAAAGTTTGTGCAAGTCTTATGTTAAAACGCAAAATCTGCGATTTCGGCTGACCTGTCAATCAAAATGGCCGCCATTTTGTAAGTAAGGCCAAATTTTTTTTTGACAACTTTGCATTAAAATGTTTCTTAGGATATCCCCTTTAAGAAAAATGTTGTCCCGGAGGATCGGCGGGGGGGGGGGGTGCAATTACTCCTATTGTCATATGCCGGACTATTATTCGTACAAGAATGTTGGAGATTGAAATACGACTGGAACGAACCTCTAAACCAAAATTTATAGTCGCGAAATGGTTGAAAATCGTAAAAGAACGTTCAGAAATTCCAAAAGTTTCCATTCCGAGGAGATATTTTGACTTTAGATTCGATCCTTCAAAAGTATCTCTTCATATTTTTTGTGATGCATCGAAAGATGCCTACGCCTGTTCGGTCTATCTTTGTTTTAATGACAAAAAAGGAAATTTCGGCTCATCTATTTGTTTTTCGAAATTCAAAGTGAATCCTATTGATAAAAACGCTTTGAAAAATAACGTTAAGACTAAACAAGTTACAAAGGGGCTTCAATAAGTAAGGTCAAAGTGCTTCTAATTTCTTTATTTTAAATCAAAACTTGAAACTAAGTACCAAATCTCACGATACCGAAACTCGAACTACTCGGTGTAATTTTAGGAAAAAAGTGTGCAGTTTTTCTTAGAAATCAATTTAAATTTGAACTCGATAAAATTTATCTTTGGACAGATTCCACAATCGTAATTCAGTGGATTACTAATTCAGATACTAAACAATTACCTAAATTCGTACAAAATCGAGTAAATGGAATTAAAAGTACACCAAATCTAATTATTCGTCATGTACCTGGTTCTGAAAACCCAGCAGATCTTGCGACCAGAGGATTATCCCCTGGTCAACTCGAAAATTCATCTCTATGGCACGAAGGTCCTTCGTGGATCTGTCATAGTGAGCTCTGGCCTTCGATGCCGGACACAACCTCTATAGTAAACACGATATCATTTGTTTCGATCAAGGATAAATATTCAGGCATTCTAACTGACAAATTTGAGTCTGAAAATAAAAAATCTGTTTGGAAAGATATCATCGAAAAATTTCGAGTATTAATTGAACCGACAACAGACTTCACAAACGCGGATGCTAATGAACAGTTCAATTTCACTGAAAGGGAATTATTCAAGCACCTATTCGGTAGGTATATGTAAGTATACATATCAGATCCGTGAAAACCATTGTCAACAATGTTGGATATCATTACAAAAGGGCCAAAGATGGTAGGAAAATGTTGATGGAAAGAAACGATATTGTCGCCAAAAGGCTACAACTTTTGCGTGAAATGCATGAGATTAGAACAAATAGCCCAGAAATGCCCATTTTTTTATCTAGACGAGACATGGGTAAATCAGAATCACTCTGGTAACTTCATCTGGGAATCAGAGAACTCCGGAGGCCTATGTGTTCCAGTAGAAAAAGGGGGCCGCTTAATTGTTTGTCACATTGGTTCCAGTAAAAACGGTTTCATTCCAGAATGTGAATGGGTATTTCATGCAAAAAAATCAGTCAATGCCCATTCTGAAATGACTGCAACATCATTTTTGCACAATATGGTTTGAGGACATGCTGCATGTGTTGGAAGAACCCTCCGTTATCGTTATGGGGTCATTCCATGCCAAATCGGCGGATTTTTGTACGAGGGTTCTTCGATTTTTTTCAAAATCAGATCATGTGAAAGTATAGGTCATCAAACGATGACGAAATGACGCAAACCGGACATTTTTTCGATTTTTTTTTTTGACAGAGCTGTGGCGCTTCAAAGTTCTTCAAAGTGGCCGAAAATGGAAAATTTCAGTTGCAAATTGTTCCGGTTGTATATTGGTAAGTATAAAATTTTGAACTTTTTTTCAAATTGTAGTACTTTGAGAGGGTATTTGACGAATGATGTCAAAATCAGTGTTGCCACTTTCTGAAACCCAAAAAACTCGATTTTAAAAACTTATAATTTAAATATAACCACGATGTCCCCCAATAAAAATTCTGAAAAAATTCTCAGTTTTAGTAATTTTTATGTAGAATAACATATCAAAAAATTAGAGGGGCATTTTTTTTCATTTTCGAGAAAAAAAATTACTATTTTTATCTTTATTGCAAAAGTACCATCAGAAACCTAAAAAATGAAAATTGTTGCATTTTTGAAATATTTTATCAATGTGTGCACGAAAATGTGAAAAAAATCCCCCTCACTCCAATTCGTCAACGGCGGCGACATTTTTTCAATATATTTCACTCCTAAAATGAAATTATAGCACGAAAAATGGCATTTCCCGTCAATTCGTTGACAAATTGGGTGGGAGAGGGATTTTTTTCACATATTCGTCCACACATTAATAAAATATTTCAAAAATGCAGAAATTTTCATTTTTTAGCTTTCTGATGGTACTTTTGCAATAAAAATAAAACTTGTAATTTTTTTTCTCAAAAATGAAAAAAAATGCCCTACCAATTTTTTGATATGTTATTCTACATAAAAAGGACTAAAACTGAGAATTTTTCAGAATTTTTACTGGAGGACATCGTGATTATATTTGAATTATAAGTTTTTAAATCGATAAGTGGCAACGCTGATTTTGACATCATTCGTCGATTACCCTCTCGAAGTTCTACAATTTTTTAAAAAGTTCAAAATTCTATACCACGTACAATCGGAGCAATTTGCAACTGAAATTTTCCATTTTCGGCCATTTTAGAGAACTTTGAAGCGCCACAGCTCCGTCAAAAAAAAAAATTGAAAAAATGTCCGGGTTGCGTCATTCGTCATCGTTTGATTACCTCTACACATGATCTAATTTTGAAAAAAATCGAAAAACCCTCGTGCAAAAATCCGCCGATTTGGCATGGAATGACATAGAACAAAAAATCCAACTTACACTTCTCAGCCCAATATTACTCTTTTTAATTATTCATTTTGCTTAGCAATAGTTGAAAGGAAAGGATCTTGGGGGCAACCTCGAAAAAGCGAGCTCTGAGAGATAAAAAGGAGAGAGAAAGGGGGATTTGGGGGCGCGCCCGAGAAACGAGTATGGGAGTTGGGCCGCGAAGCGGCCAGGGGGCGTAAGTAAAACCTGAGAAGCAAGAGTTATTTTTTCTTAATTTAACACTTCTCACTAAAAGGTTCCTTATTTACATTTGAAATGAATAATAGTTGGTTGAATTATGTCAACAAAAGAAGAAAAAGTAATTCTTGATTCGGAGTTTTGAATTTTACACCGGCATAAACTTGAACTTATCCTCTAATGAAAAAATGTTACCACAACCGTAGATAATTCTACCTACTGTATTTTTTCAATATTTATTTGTGTTTCTTAATCCAAGAGGAAGAGTTTTATTTGCGTTCATTGATTCAAGTAAACAAAAGAAAGTTTTCTGTTTTTCTCTTTATAGGTACCTTACAAGTGAGATGTCCGGAGGAGGATTACCGAGATGGTCAGGACCACCATTGAGGTTTGAAATGAATAATTGTTGGTTGGTTGAATGATTTCAACAAAAGCGGAAAAAGTGATTCTTGGTTCGGAGTTTTGAATTTTACGCTGGCATAAACTTGAACTTATCCCCGAATCAAAAAATGTTATCACAACCTTAGATAATTCTACTCTCTAAATTTGAAACGGTCAAATTTCACTGCTTAGCAGTCACGACATTTTGCTTTTTTAAAAGCAGTGGTTTTTTACTGCAAAACAGTGGAAAATCTACTGAATTGGTCAGTAAAAAATCATTTTTGACTAACCAATTCAGTAGATTTTTCACTGTTTAGCAGTAAAAAATTACTGCTTGTAAAAAGGCAAAATGTCGTGACTGCTAAGCCGTGAAATTTGACTGTTTCAAATTTAGAGAGTACCTAATCCAAGAAGAAGAGTTTTATTTGCGCTCATTGATTCATGTAAACAAAAGAAAGTTTCTTGTTTTTCTTTTTATACCTTACAAGTGAGATGTCCGGAGGAGGATTACCGAGATGGCCAGGACCACCATTGAGGTTTGAAATGAATAATTGTTGGTTGGTTGAATGATTTCAACAATAGTGGAAAAAGTGATTCTTGATTCAGAGTTTTGAATTTTACGCTGGCATAAACTTGAACTTATCCCCGAATCAAAAAATGTTACCACAACTGTAGATAATTCTACCTAAGTACTGTATTTTTTCAATATTTATAAGTGTTAATCCAAGAGGAAGAGTTTTATTTGCGCTCATTGATTCATGTAAACAAAAGAAAGTTTTTTGTTTTTCTTTTTACATCTTACAAGTGAGATGTCAGGATGAGGATTACCGAGATGGCCAGGACCTCCATCGAGGTTTGAAATGAATAATTGTTGGTTGGTTGAATGATTTCAACAAAAGTGGAAAAAGTGATTCTTGGTTCGGAGCTTTGAATTTTACGCTGGCATAAACTTAAACTTATCCCCGAATGAAAAAATGTTACCACAACTGTACTGTAGATAATTCTACTTACTGTATTTTTTCAATATTTATTTGTGTTAATCAAAGAGGAAGAGTTCCACTTGCGTTCATTGATTCATGTACACAAAAGAAAGTTTTTTATTTTTATACCTTACAAGTGAGATGTCCGGAGGAGGATTACTGAGATGGCCAGGACCACCATCGAGGTCGTAAATGGTATGTATGTGGGTACCCGGTAGTTCTATAAATTTTTGTGAAGCTTTACGCCGAGACATGTCGATAACAGATATCATCAAACTTTTCGAAAGATTAAAAAAATCAACAAAGCGACTGATGATATCGATTGGGAATTTCGACATATTCATGAAAATGGAAAAATCAACCTTCAAAAGAAATTTTACCACCCTGCTTAATACCCTAATGGATCTAGGAGTGGAGGAAATCTATTTTCTACCTCCCATTCGATACCCAGAACAAAATGCAAATCTGTACGAAGATATCGCCGGCGTCATAAACAAAAACTGGGATTCTTTAACGAAAGGCTCGATGAAAATAAAGACATTACCGAAATTCGAAAAAACTACCCGAGCTCGAAAGGGTAAAAGTGGACGGTTGCGAACAGTGATAATAAACAGTTTCCACGTATTCGCGATTCTATTTATTCAACGATATTATTCGGTATATATTCTGTTGAGCTGTATTCGTGTCGTCAACTTAAATTCTCCATAGAGTGGGATTATTATCCGACTCACAAGTGATACTTCGATTACACACGCTTACAGACTCAAAATTGGCCCCATTTGGGCCCCAATTTCGAAAATCAGCGGGTCCAGCGCTGGGGACATTGCTTTTTTAGCAAGAGCTCGTCCGTAAGCCTATTTTCCGCGCAATACATTTCACTTCCCCGATTTGATTTACAGAATCGCTTTTTTGAGGGTTAGAATATAGTCTAACTCGAGACTTGATTGATAGTGTTGGGCCCAATTCATATCCCTTAGGGAAGGAGGGATAGCCATTTGAGATTTTCCATCGCCGTGGTCGGCTATGACGATGGAATTTCACTGCCCGTGTTTGACCACAACCATAGAATTCCGTTGATTTAGCTTACCACATTAAATGAAAATGTACAATTCAGAGGGAGGTGAGACTATATGGGGGAGTGGGTCTATTTTTCACAAAAAATCGACATAAGACCATGAATTTGAACGATTCATATGCAAAAATTCCTGCGCCTTGGTCAAAAAATTAGCCCTGCCACGGCGAAGGAAATCCCTTCATTCCCCACGGCGGTGGATAAAACGTTATTAAATAGAGAAAATACAAGTTTCATATTGTTTAGTTTTACTCATCACACGAAGTCGGACGAAACTTTAACAATGATATAAAATGATCCTCAAGATGATGAAGTTAGCGCAGGCCAAAAGTGAATTGAACAATTTGCCAAAACACATGTGGTTCCTTATAGCCCTGTACCATATTCGAGGACCCAATACTGATGCCATCAAGAAGAAGTCTGTGCTAGGAGAGTAAAATCAAACCTCCTACTCAAAGCTCGAAAAAATGTACAAGACCAAAAAGAATGCACCGGCCCCTGACACTGTCACACTCCCTCGACTGTCAGCCACTTTCCCTCTGATTTCTGGGGTAACAACAAGAGGTTGGAAAACATTAATGTTGTTTTGTCAACCACTGAATTCGGGGGTGAAATTATTGTAGAACATATCGGAAATTTTGTTCCTGGCCTGATTAAAATTCAAAACGGTGTCACCCTTAAAATAGGCAGAAATTTCCTAATGTATTTAATCTATCAAGCTCGCTTGACCGTTAAGACCTCAAATACCAATAATGATAAAGGAACAAAGAATCTCGCCACTGCCTTTGGTCAAGCCAACAAATACTCAATAGCATCCTCCAATGGGTCAATCGAGAATGAAGCCGATCTAGAAAGATTTTCGACCGAGGTGAGAGAAGTAGATGAAGGTAATTTCTTGGCTGTTGTTTCAACATTTCTACGGGAATTCCGAGCTGCTGGAGGGAAATCTGGAATAGACATCTCAGAATCTTCCATCTTGGCTGCTGACTCAATCCTTGAGGATGATACATTTTATTTTGTTTTTTATTTTGTTCTATTTTATTTTTCTATTGTTAGTTTCATGTTTTTTCGTGTAATTAGCATCAGTACTCACCATCAAAATAATGCAGGTGCAACAAAACAAGGGCACCAAATTTCAATAAGGATGAAATATCCTTGCTCATCTCAATTGTTGTAAAGTATGGAATGCCTCCTTACTTTACAACAATTGAGTGAGTCGAGTGCAAAATTTCGAATCATGTTACGAACACATGTGCATGCTGAAAAATTTAATAACTAGGTATGTAGTTGAAATTATTCCTAACAAATTGTAGCCAAAAAACTGAACTTTGAAGTACTATTGAGAGTGAATTTAATTCGCAATCAAAAGTATGTTTCTGCAGTGCGGACGTTCTGCAGACGAAGTGGAGAGCATTCTTTTTTTTACAATTTTTTCACCATTTATAACCATTTTTTTTTTCATAAATTTCATAAAATTCTCATACAAATTTAAGCATTTGCAAGTTTTGTCCTAATATGACCTCTAGTCTTAAATACTGTGTTCTACATTAAGTTTTCGCTTCAAGACTAAAAGTAGGTACCTATACCATCTCATCATGTTTTACTAAATTCTCATAAGAATCTATAAAATCGGGTTAAAAATTATTTTCAAGCAGTTTAACGGAATTCTCGGGGAGGGGGGCGGGCTAAGATGATTTTCAAGTATAGAAATGTTACAAAATTTTCATTTTAGGGGGGGGGGTGAGAGGGGAGTATCGATAAATTCACCAAACAATATGGCCTTGTGATACATCAAAATATATATTTTTGGGCCGTAGAAATCAACTATGGCAATATTTTTCACATTTGAGGGTAATAATTGAATTCTACAGTCCATAAAAGATATTTATTTTGATGTATCACAAGGCCATATTTGGTAAATTTATCGATACTCCCCTCAGATCAGTCCTCCAGCAATGAAAATTTTGAAAAATTTCTGTGCCTAAAAATCATCTTAGTCCCAGAGCATTCCGTTAAACTGATTGTAAACGATTTTCAACTCGTTAATGAAGTGAGCAAAATCAACTAAGTATTTTCTGAGTAGGTAATTATTATTGAATTTTCGGCAATATTTCATTTGTTTTGTCATTTTTTACAGAGCTAATAATATTAACATCGGGAACATTCGTCGTGAGTTGATAAAATCGAAAATTCTTATTCCACCGGAAAAACATAAAGAAAGTGAGCAGGAGGATGAGGCGCGGAAAGTATGCGATTATCGAGTGCAAAGTTTGAGGAATGAGGAGAAGCCGAGCGACTTGAATCGCACGAGTTGATCGCTTTACTGTCCAATCTTGTCGCGAATATTATTTTCAATTTCATATGAGAGGAAAATAAATGCTGACAATTTTACAAATTGTTAATTTAGAATTAGTAAACAAGCGCGGAAACAGTTACTTTCCTCCCTGGGAAGGACAGTAACTGCTAATACCCGCACCGGCGCACCTGTTTAGATAGATGCGTTAAAGACGTATTTTCCAACTAGAAAACTGCAGTCTAGAAAACTACTCATTTTCCCATCATATGAAATTGAAATTATTTGTATAGGTAAATGATTTTTTTGCCTATTATCAATAAAAAAAATTATTTTTTGATCTTAGAGCTCTTTTTTGTTTTAAAATAAAATAACAAATTTCATGTTTTTCAGCTTGAAAATCCTTTTTCAAAGAAGATATGTGACTCAAGCTGAAATTTTTAGCTGAAAATTGCAATTTTAAGGGCCGAATTCATAGACGTTACTCAAGGAACACTTGGCTAAATGGTGAATTTTGATTCAATTTTTCTCACGAACGAATAAAAATGTCATATTTTTAAAATGATAAATCAACACTGCGGAGTCCAATCTCTTAATTCAATAAAAAGATACCCGGACATTTACCCGAAGCCGTTTTCCCGACACGCATATTCCCGACAGGACATTTTCCCGACACCTATATCTCCGAAACCCAATTTCACGAAATATGTCCCCGAAAGGACATTTTCCCGACACCTATTCTCCCGAAAAACTATATTCCCGACACCTATTATACGTACATTTCCATAGCACGACTTAAATGTACCATAGGGGTGTGTACTGTGTAGTGTTCACTACGAGTTCAAATACGAATTAACCACCATGGCGGAGATGAAAGAAAATAAAACAAAAGCGATAAAAAAAAGCAAGTTCAGCATCGCATCAAACATGAGAAAATGCTCGCCCCAGGAAACAAATCAACTTCTATTCCACTCGTCAAAATTTACCGAAGATATGGAAACATTCCAAAAAAATCTGGAGAATCCGGAATATCGCCAAAAAATTGTGAGTTACCAATTGATATGATTTTTGTGAGGTAGCATATGCCTTGCAACTCCTTAGGCGTTGCCACATATCATATATCTGTCCGCGTCTATGTGTATAATTACTCCCTACTCGTAAGCCCTACTCACGATGGGAGTGACTCGATCATCCGAGCTAGCATCGAGCCTTGGAGAAAGAGTAGCTCTCATCACTACTTAGGAATCCGTAGGTGCGGAAACACCTACCCTTCTTAGTCCTTTCGTTGTGGTATTACTAGGCGCATATACCTAGTAATCTGCGAGGGTCGCCACTTTGCTGAAAGCTTCAACGATCGTCTTTAGGATATTCATGGGTTTTTTATGATATTTCGAATAACTCCTTCATAAAAGGATTATCCAGTATTTATATTTATCGGTTTAATTAAAATAATACTACCCACGGGCTTTACATAAAGATTCGTCGCGAACGCGTCAACTTTATCATCATTGTGTCGTAAGTACAATTACCAACTATTGTTAACTTGCGTATACAGTGGCGTAGCCAAGGGGGGGGGGCGAAGGGGGCCATGGCCCCCCCTTGCGAGCAAAAATTTGAAAGAAAACATGCAAAAATGGACGCTTTTTCGTTGTTTGGACCCATTTTTTCTAAAAATTTTCGCTCTCGCTTCGCTCAAGCAGTAATTTTGCCTTCATTTTCATGAAATCACCACACATTACAATAGATTTCCGGAAAATTACCCCTCATTTTGATTTTTTATGTCTAAAAATCTGATTTTGCCCCCTCCTTGAGAAAATCCTGGCTACGCCACTGTGCGTATATATTATGTACAGCTTCGTCACTTATGCTTTAAGGTACAATTAATTAAATGTATCGTTAATTGTGTGCATCTTTAAGGTGTGTATTTTAATTATATCAAAATACACGGAGTCTAGTCATAGGTGTTGGTCTCATCTTAATTTATTTATTTACCTCCGAACGCCGTAAATAAGTTAATTCAGGTATCTACGTCTATATCTAGCTTTGGTACCCATTTGGCCCTAATGGTCAAATGGGCCTAATTTTGTAAGTGTTAGAAATAGTTAATAGTCCGAAATAGCTATCCAGGTAACTAGGAGAGGTTGGATTAAAGCCCCAATCTTACAAATAGGTCTAACTCCCTTTACATTGGCACCCTCAAGTCGAATTTATTCCTCTTAGGTGTTGATGAAAGTCTCTATTCCTATTCCTATTAATTATTATCTATCTCTTTACATTTTCATTCTTAAATTTTTCTTAACTATCATTTTGAATTAAGTATGTTAATATGTTAATTGATACCTATTTCAAAAAAATAACCCTGGTTGAATTTATCAAAATAGCCCAATGAAATCTTGCATTTTTTGGGCTTTAGGTTTAGAAAAATTTCATTTCAGCCAAAGGTCTGCAAAAGAGTTTTTCGCTCAAATCTCTGCAACAATTAAAATACAGTTTAATTTACAACGTTTTGGAAAAAATTAAAAAAATGTTTCGAATTTATAACAATTCGGGAAAAATTAATAGCATTCGTGAAATTGGGTTTCGGGGATATAGGTGTCGGGAAAACGGCTTCTGGTAAATGTATTTCAGAAATTTAATCACGCCTGGAAAAATTTCTTCAAAATTCACCACTTGGTCAAGTGATCCCCAAATAACGTATATGAATTCCGCCCTTAAAATTGAACAACCTTTATTTTTGAAGGATCTATGACATTTTAAAATTTTAAAATTATTAAAATTTCATTTAGTTTACAATATTTCTAAGCTTCAGTAATTTTTCAAATTTTAATGTAATAAAAACACTTTGACCATATCCTAATTGATCATAAAACAAAGTAAGGGTAAAGTGCCCTATTGTCGACCACCTAGTTTATTTTTGGAATTATGAGACCTGTAATTGACGTAGCTGCGCGCACAATGGCTTAAATGATAGCCACATACCTCTACTTTAATGCTATAAAGCCACTAAACCTAAAACCCTCCCACAAATTTTTTATGACGTTTTTTCCAAAAACAAAGAAAATTGAAAATTGCAAAAATGGTATCCTAATTCCGACCACCCCAAAAAAATTGAAAAAAAGAAGGTAAATCATATGTCAACATCATGTTTATTAATTGAAATGACACAAATAGAAAGGCAATTAATTATTTAAGCAAAGGGGAACAAATATTCAATTTTTTTTTTACATTTTTCTGACCCCTCATCACAAATCTTATGTCCCCATTTGAAACACTTGGAAATTGTTCAGACGACTTTAGATACCCACATTCTCGTTTTCTTACAGCTTTTACAGCTTTGTTCATTGCATCAGCACACCATTTTTTACATTTTGGCGTTTTTTTCGAAAATCCAGGAAAATAAAAATTCTAAGTATATAGCCAAATCATTGGTGGTCGGAATTAGGGCACCCTATGAAAATAAATTTGATGGAAAATTTATGCAACTTACCTTTAATTGATCCAAAAATTAATTATCACCTTTTATTCATAAAACTATGAACTTTAAAAATTAATCGGAGCTTTTTTTTTTTAGGAAGAATCACACATTTACGCAACAGGCGATTGAAGTTTCACTTTCTGAATTTCGTTTTTTGGCAATAATTTCGCGAGTTTTGGGTTTTGGGTTGTGATTTTAGTCTTAATCGTTTTATCTCTGAAAAATACATAAGAAAACATTTTTTCCCGGATAGTCGAGGCATTATTGGACGAGATATGCTGGTGGTCGGATTTAGGCACCTGGTCGGCAATAGGGCACTTTACCCTTAAGCGTAAATCAATAATTGTGAAGTAATGTTTAAATACCACGAGGCGAGGATTAAAATTTACCTTCGAATGCTTGGTATAAGCATCGCACTAAAACTAACAATTATTCTTGATAATTTGATAAAGATGATATTCAAAATTGTTGCCGAAGTAATTGTCTAAAATTTTGAAACCAAAAAAGCCAAACTCCTCACATAAAAAAAAACGAAACTCTTTCACCTATCAAAATACGAATTTTCGAGAGGCCATTGTCACCAGTTCGGTCAGGCCTGTTTTATTTTTTTTCAAGCTTGGAATTTCTAAAAAATCATAATTCAAATTCCAAAATTTTGAAACCGAAAAAATCGAACTGTTCACATAAAAAAAACACTGTGTTTTCACCTATCTAAGTACAACTTTTGAAAGATTTGGACCTCGCTACGCTCGCTCGGACTAATTTGTTTCTCTTTTACAGAATAAAAAATTCCATATTTGAGGCTTCTAAAAATTGAACAGGGACAAAAAACTTTTAATTTCGTCCCTGCACATGCTGAACACTCGAATAAGTTACTCGATATCGAAGCGTAATCTCGTTCTTGATTCAATTGCTTTTACAAATTCACACGTCCTTGGTGAATATGTAGGTACATTTTTTTTACCTTTGAAATTAATATTTTACTCGTCGTTTTGCTGACTTCGAGTATATTACGAAAATGTAACGCACGTTTTTTTCTACCGTTTACCATCTTTCTCATCACACTCGAACACATCACCGTCTCGAACGAATAAGAACACGCTAGCACTATATACCTATACGAACACGAGTATCTTTCATATTCGCAATTTTTGTAAAATTAAATTCATCTCTGACAAGAATAATACATACGTCGAATGAAAAGAAAACAATAAACCTTTCGAGACGACGTTTTCTCTGACGTGTGATGAACGGTGTCGTCGAACTGATCGTCAAAACAATGTCGAGAATGTCGAAATTGATTACTTTACGTGTCCCTGTCTTGTGTTTTTCGCTTACCTTCGCATTTCAAACCTTGTCGAAACAATCCGTACAGAAGTGATCCGCAATGATCGCAGAATGTAGGTGACATGAAATTGTAAGTCTTGAATCGATGCGGTACGTCTATTTTGAATCGTTCGCGTAAATACTAAAAACACGAAAAAAAAAATTAGAAAAATATTGAAAACTATTATAATTATGTATAATTGAAAAATATAATGAAATTTCTCAGATTCTCTATTTCAAATGTTTTGATTAGGCAACTTATAAGACATCATTGCGAAGAAAGTTGCTCGTACGTAGCTACAAGTATTTTTCAACCAAGAACTCGACAAAATTCTTAAAATTAACTTCGACGAAGAAATTTTGATTTTGAAGGTTCTTTCGGTACAATTTTTTCAGCCAACGAAGTTTCATTCGAATCAAAATTCAAGACGAACAGATCAAAAGAAATTCCTTCGTTAAACAAATAGAAAACATTCAGTTAAACTCATTTTCAAAAATTCCAATTCAAATTTTTCCCTTCTATTCTTACCAAATTACAAAACAATTCGCAAATTATCGAATGAATAAATCAGCGAAATACTTCACGAAACAATTTCTTTCAAGTAAGAAATCGACTCGGTTACAAAACACTCGAAAAAGGCCACCTGCGCCACACCAACGATTTCCATTCCGAAGGTAAGTAACATTTCACATAATATAGAAACAACCTAAAGATTGAAAACAGCAAAAAAATTGATCGTCTAATTAACACCTCACAGCTTACCATTGTACTCTCGGTAAGTCGTCCTGATCCGGGACACTTGGTTAGAAACTTATCGTGGCATTTTTTATGAACAGCAGTCTGACAAGCTGAAATGCATAAACACTTAATCAATTTGCTTAATGAAAATAAATCCCAGCTGGGGGGATTTTCATCAGTTAGCGTTTATACGTTTACGATAGAAAACACGATAACATGAAAAATTAAGTGGGTACGGGTAACGTGTATTTCGTTACGAATTGAGAAAACCCATACGCCTCGTTGCCTTTTGGCACAATATCGACGAATCGCTATCGTCGCCACTGCCTTCTCCACGTAGCCTATGTACGTACTACGTAGGTATATAAGAAAGAAAAAAAACACATTTGTTTATCTTTGCTTTATTATCGAAGCGATGGAAACGTTATATAGGCGAAGTAATTTAATGAAAGTTAAGCCGTAATATACACCTGCTACGTGATGAAATATTAAAAATCGTTGTGTTGTTGTTGTTAATGTTGATGTTGTTGCCGCTACTACCTACCATCGCATCGTGCGAATATACATACGTAAAATCTTAATATGTGCGTACAAAAGCTGCGAAAGAGTGAAATTTAAATTACACAGGTTGAGATTTGTCGAGCAGTTTTCAAATACCTAGAATTTCTATTCAACGTGGAGATTTGGCTTGGCTGCGAACTGCGAGACGAATATGGGAATTTTCCACTCATTTTTACACGTTGAGTTTAGGTACATATTATATACAGGGTGTCCCGTAAGAGGGGTGAAATAATTCGCGTGCTCATACAGCAATTTAAAATACGCGAGTGTAAATTGGGACGCAGGTCTTGGAAAATGAAGGGGTGATTTTGTAGACATTTAGTGTTGATTCCACTGATTTTTCATTGAATTATTTTTTTTAATGCTTCAATTGGGAGGAGAGAAAGGTAATAGTGGCGCCGACTTACTCACTATCAAACGTAATGGAGGGTGGCGATCATCTACTGTGGCGGAAGGTTACATAGAGGAATCTGTTAGCACGAAGAAAAAAACCGAAGCATTGATTCACAAACAAATATTATCAACACCAACGAATGTTTCTTTTTTCGAAAATTCTCCTGAACAACTGTACGAATTGTACAATAAATTAAAAAATTTTTTGAAATGAAATGAAAATTTACTAAAAGTGGTTTTTTCATTTCTGTATTGAAACCAAGAAACAAGAATAGTATTTTGGAGCGGTGCAATGTAAAATTCAGAACTACTGAACTAATTTGTAGAGAGAGGTAGGTGGATTACTTACCTCCCTAGAGCCGGACAGTATCAGTATTGTCCAGCTCTAGAGCCGGACAGTATTAATATTGTCCAGCTCTAGAGCTAGACAATACAGTATGCTGTTAATGGCTTCCTACGTCCCACAGTGGGCTGATGAGCACCCTCAAAACGGGCGTAATTCAAAAACTTAATACAAACCCAAACACAATTGTAAAAAGATAGCCTCCCTCATGTTTTTGGGGTCGCAGAATACGAATTTAACAATATTTTTTTGGTAGGGGTATGGGGTGGGGGGTGAGGGGGTCAAAATTCAAAATTTGACCATAATGACGTGTGATATGTCGAAATATATGTTTTCGAGGGTGTAGATCACGAATCTGACAATATTTTTTTCTTAGGGGTGAATGGTGAGGGATGAAGGGGGTAAAAACGGTGAAAAATTCTAAATTTGATTATAATGATGTGTGATACGTCAAAATGTACCAAGTATGAATAATTCAACTGAAAGTAAGTACTTTCCATCTATTTACTGGATTTTACTCTTTATAAAGTGGTTATAGATATAAGATTCATCTTGAAACCCTGTTTTTCTCCTACTCGGCTACACAAATTGGAATAGAACAAATTTTCTCACGTACTCTCAATACTTGAGATAGTGTATTTCAAGATGTCAATTGCCATTTTTGACCGAAAGTGACCCAACGACCCTCACAGTCGATTGTAGTGAAAAATCATATTGAATTTTGTTAAAAAGTTACCAATTTTTGTCTTACTAGGACTTTGACGGCTCCCCAACAGAATATCCTTCATCCCCCACCCTTCACCCCTCTTACACTCCCGAAAACGTACATTTTGATATATCACGCGTCATTATAGTCAAATTTTGAATTTTTCGCTGTTTTCACCCCCTTCATCCCCCACCATTCACCCCTACGAAAAAAATATTGTCAAATTCGTCATCTACACCATCAAAAACATACATTTCGACATATCACACATTATTATGGTCAAATTTTGAATTTTTCACCCCCTTCATCCCCCACCATTCAGCCCTACGAAAAAAATATTGTCAGATTCGTGATCTACACCCTCGAAAACATACATTTCGACATATCACACGTCATTATAATCGAATTTTGAATTATTCACCGTTTTCACCCCTTTCATCCCCCACCATTCACCCTCACGAAAAAAATATTGTCAGATTCGTAATCTACACCCTCGAAAACATACATTTCGACATATCACACGTCATTATGGTCAAATTTTGAATTTTCGACCCCCCTCACCCCCATACCCCTACAAAAAAAATATTGTCAAATTCGCATTCTGCGACCCCAAAAACATAAGGGAGGATATCATTTTACAATTGTTTTTGGGTTTATTGTAGGTTTTTGAATTACGCCCGTTTTGAGGGTGCTCACAGACCACTGTGCGTCCCTAAAATTACGTCGGTTATGGTACACTTACGGGGCGGGTGCAATGTAAAAATATATTCCATCCAGAATTTATTAGGGTCAGAAGTCCAAATGTTTCCACTTTAAAAGAGAACTGGAAAAAAGGAAAAAATAAAATAAAATAAATAAAACAGGAGAATAAATTAAAAATTACGAATTTTTATTGAAGAAATTTGAAAAAGAAGAACTTTAATAGAGATTTTGGCAAAAATGTGAAACTTGTTCATAACATTGGCAAAAACGAGACTTTCTGACAATTTCAGAAAAAATATGGGGTTTTTTGACAGATGGAAAATATGTACTAATTTTTTTAGACAGTCTAGGCAGAAAACTGGACTTTTTGAAAATTCGGTTGTAAAAAATGGAACTTTCTAGCATTTACTTATGGCAAAAACAGGGATTTTTAAAAATTTTGAAAAAAATGAGATTTTTGACTTGGACTAAAAACAGGACATTTTATGACAGATGCCGGAGAACAGGACTTCCTGATAATTTTCCCAAAAAATAAATGGAATTTCTAGTCAATTTTGGCAAAAATTTGACTAAAAAATGTTGACAAGAAGCAAGAATAACTTTGGATGTTTCTGTCAAAAATAAAAATTCTTGAAATTTTTGGAAAAAATTAGGATTTTTGAACAATTTTGGTAAAAGTTGGATAGATTGATAATTTCGACAAAAAAGGGCAAGAATTTTTTCGACAATTTTGGTAAAAAAGAATAATGATTCTTTCAGGAATTTTGACAACAAATTACCTTCATACTGGTAGGTAGTCCATTCAAGCAAAACGGGCAATACAGCTAAAGAAATCAATACTTTTTGGATTAAAAAAAAAAATTCATCTGAATTTGGGCAAAAATTGGTTGACATTTTTCGAGCCCCCCCCCCCCCCCCCCCCCAACGAAATATTATCCAGCCATTTGTGAAAAATGATATTTTGTTAACAATTGGGAGAAGGGGACAGAACCTGGTTTGGAAATTCAAGCGAAAACCCCGGATTCTTTTGCACACTTTTGTATGAAAATGCCATCTTTTTGTTTTGGCAATAATCTGGATAGGTATTTTGGCAAAAATCCAGAACTATTGAGCAATAATTTTACCAAGAAAAAAATACATATTTGTCAATTTTGGAGAAAAATAGAACTTTTTACACAATTACATGTATAAGGCAAAAATCAACATTTTTTTAGATGTTTTGGTTTGAAAAAAATATTTTTTTGACAGGATGTTGGTCTGGTTTTTGGTGATTAGTCAGAAAATATCGCCTCTTTTCAGAAATTTTGACACAAAACCAGATTTTTGTGAGACAATTTCTTGGCTCAGCTGTCGAAAAAGTCTAATTTTTTTCTTCTCAAAATTTCCAATCATGCAAGTCTTGATTTTTGCTGTAATTTTGCATACAAAAGTTCTGTTTTGCCTTATTTTCCAAAAAAAAAAAAAAAAAAAAATACAATTCTGCGTCAAAATTGCTGAGAAGGTGCCCCATTTTTGCCAAAATTATTGATAAGGTCATTTTTTTTTTGTGATAATTTATTGTTGTCGGAAGTTCTATTTTCATCAAAATTTTTAAAAAGTGTCATTTGTGGCTAAAATTATTGAAAATTCTTGATTTTCTCTATAATCATGTTCAAGTCATATCTTTTGCAAAAATTTCCAAAAAATTGAATTTTTGCCAAATTTGTGAATAAACTTAATGTTTTTTGCTGAAATTTTCAAAAAAAGTTGTACTTAATAGAATTGTCAAAATGTCTCTTTTTTTGTCAAAATTGTCGAAAATTCTAACGATGGGATCTTTTTTGGCGAATGAGATAAAGTTCAAGTTTTTAGATATATTGAATAAAAAATTGTTCTTTTTTTGGCAATTTTTTTAGCTATTTTGGCAGAATATTGAATTTCAAAACCAAGATCATTTTGCATATTTTTTGGCGAAAAAACGAGACCTTTTGGTACCATTTTGAAAAAAACGAAAGGATTTTATGAAAAGTCAAGACAAAAATCAATGCCCATTTTTACGGACATTTCAACAAAAAGGCAAAAACTTTATTCCATTTTGTGGCAAACATCAGGAATTTTGACAACTTGACAAAAAATAACTCTTTTTTGACAATTTCGACAATTTTTTCTTTTTTGAATTTGAATAAAAAAACATCACTTTTTTGACAAATTTGACAAAAATTCAAACTTTTAGACAATTTTTGCAAAAAACGTTACTTCAACATAACATTAGAGAAAATAGAGGACATTTTAACGATTTTAGTTGAACAAATAACACTTTCTAATAACAAAACTTGAATTTTCTGACAACAAATATCACAAAAAAAATTCCTTTTTTAATAATGTTTGCTAAAATAGGGTATTTTCTTGGCAATTTTGGCAGAACATAGGATTCTTTTGACAATGTAAGGCAAAAACAGGACCGCGTGTACAATCTTAGCAAAACTCAGGATTTATTCGGCAATTTTGAAGAACAAAAAAACAAGTCTTTTTAGGTACCTAATTGAGGAAAAAAAATCAGGACAAAAGTAGGAAAAGCAGGATGAACAGAACTGTTGAACACTCTGTTAAGTACAACCTTCCATTATGAACATAGTTTAACAAGAATTATGCTTATAGCTCGATTATTAGAACTCTTGACTACTTCTACTATTATAGGACGCTAGAGCATTTTGAACAGTTCGATCAGTCACACCTCTTCCAATTTTTAAATTGGTGTAATAATTGATTACCACTTCTTTGGGCTCCTTTTAGAGCACCACAAAATATTACAAATAAACTTCTCTGAAATATCCAAAGAGAAATGCAATTTCGAAGACATGAAGGCCAAATACTCCATATATCGCCCCTTAATATCAAGATTCGGCAACCTAATTTACACTCGTGTAGTTCGAGTTGCTTTATTATCAGGCGAATTATTCGACACATCTCAAGAAACACCCTGTACAACAAGAAAAACAAATGAACTCAGTTTATGCTTACATTGGCATTGATATCCTTGTTTGCCGAAACCCCTGCAAAAAAACAACACAACACACACGGTCAACATTAATGCTTAGGTAATACATATGAATAATGCAAATAAACTTATCGCCTGATCGCCTAGTATAGCAGCGTTAAATCTACTTAGATTATCGTCATAGGAACACGGTTACATATTCTCCATTTTGTCATGCAACTTTATATTTTCATCGTACGAGTACACATACCACGCCACACGTAAGAAGAACGCCACATCCAGAAGTTTTGAAATTTCAATTTTTAGTTTCTTCTGTTTTCTTTCCTCCTTTTTTTTTACGTACGTGATTTTTTTAATTTGATTAAATATGTGCCACATGGCGACCAAACTTCGTCTCTCAACTTTTCAATAAAAAGTTTCAACTTTAAATTTCAACACACATACGCGACGAAAGTACTCGTACAATGTTATATATCTATAGTTATTCGATGCAAAAAAAAAAAGAGAAAAAACTTGGTCGTCGAGTATTTTCAAACAGCACGAGAGACGAAAAATCAGTTCGTATAGTTTAACTTCTCTCTTCGCGGAAGTCATACGCAAGACCAAAGGGTATATAGAGTTTTTTAGTACGTACTATATATACGTACGTTCGAAATGTTATATTACAAGCCTTTAGGCTGCGAATAGGATTTTTTTTCTGTCGAACTGCCACGCTATTGTTCTAACGACATTTTTCGTCAATTTCAAACTTACCAAAGGAAATCTTTGCAAAATGCGCAGAATGTAGGTTGCCTGAAAAATTTCGCTACGAATTTGTGGCCTTTGACGTCGTGTACTTTGTGATGCTTGATGGCTCCTCGACGTGCGACTATTCCTCGGCTACGGAGTGGGATCTCATCGCCTGAGTTTGAGTATGAGGTAGAGGATGATGAGGTATCGAAATCTAAACCAATTTCGAGAAGAAAATTTGAGTTATTCGGTGTGAAAGTAGGTATAAGATGGATTGATAATCCAAATTGTTGATTTTTTTTGTTGCAAACTTACGATAATGATTACTGAATAGATTTTGAGTGGAACTTGATAAGTGACCTGATGAGTTGGAAATGTATGCTTTGGGGCTGCTTCTAGAACGTACCTGTAAAAATGTAACAAAAAATGAGGAATGAATATCAGGCGAAGTTAATCGAAGTATAACAAAACAAAGTGGGAAGAGAAGCGAAAAAAACACCTAATTATACAAAATTTCATTTTGGTAAAAGGCGAAGACTTCTTCTTTTACCAAAAAGACAAAAAGGGTAATACAGGTCATTGATGCGCTTCTTTTTCACGCACCTCTTTTCTGAACATGAACATGCAAATAATAAACACGTCGAATTTAAAATCACACGTTTAGTTGTTAAGGTTTCGAATTATTTTATAAAAATGAAATGATGAATGGATTTCATTTATTTATTGCTATTACATATCATTATTCTTGTTTAATTTGAAAGATATGATGCCTGGTAGATTTTATCACTGTTTTGTTTGCGGAAGTTACACTTTCCAAACATTTTTGCAAGTACAAACATTGCCACTGATCTCATGTACCTACTTACATATTTAAGTATAAAAATGCATTGGTAGTATTATTAAGAATTTAATTCTCTTTTAGATTCCCGTCATCAGAATTTCGCAAGGATGTACAGATCGTTAGGTACATGCTGAAAATTAAAAGACTGAACATTTTCTTATATGTACCTGTATTTAGCTTTTGGGAATTTTTTTTGGGTTCAAACAATATTTATTTTCATGAACATTGGGGTGGTCCTTATTTTCGAGGTTGGGATTTTCCTCCCTCCCAACCACCAAAGTGGTGACCTCCGGTGAGAAAATAATCCCATATTTTTGATTTTTCCCATTTTCAAAAAACTCGGGCTGCGGTGGCCCCCTCAATTTTCAAAAATTTATAAAATACAAATTCACTGTAAAATTTTAAAATATCAAAATTTCATGTTCTGATATCTCTAAAAAGTCTCTTTTGAGTAGAAATAAACTCTCATGACGATTTTAGCCCCCTCCATTGAAAACCAAGCTGACCCCCTAAAATAGCTGAAATTGAATGTAAAATACGAATTTCAAATATTCCAGAGGATCGACTTTGGTTTTCTAGGGACAGGGGTTAATATCCTGATGAGAGTTCATTTTATTCAAAATAGATTTTTCAAATTTGTAAGAACTTGAAATTTTTGAATTTTAAAAATTTTGCTTTTAAGTTGGATTTCTCAAATTTTTGAAAATTGAGAGGCCCACTTGCAGTCGGGGTTTTCAAAAACGAAAAAAATAAAAAATAGGGGATTATTTTCTCACTGGAGGTCACCACTTTGAGGGCTGGGAGCAGAAGAAATCACGATTTTTTTTGTCACACATTATTAAGGACCACCCTACTGTTAATATTTTGTAAATACTCGTAAAATGTATGAAGTTCATTAACTAATGTTCATTATTTTTGAAGTAAAGGTTGGATATTTTGAGTTATTCAAATTCTGATGCCACTGTTAACTCGGTACAAAAAATAACTCTTGGATCCGATGCAAGAAATTATAAACAGACTGATTGATAATGCTGACAGTTTACTGCATAATCTCACCAATAATCCGGCAGAAACTTACAACACCGTCGCTTGTCTCATGATCGGAAGCAAACGAGTAAATTACACTGGTAGTGGAGGATATCATGCTCGTAATTCAGCAGCAGTCATTTCATACAACAATGGAAACCCCTTTGATTCACTGCACATGGCGATTGCAAATTTCAAATGAGAGTGCAGCCGTGTTCGCGAAGTGTTAGGAAGAGTAACCGAAAATCGTTACATGGTATCACCAGCATAGTTCTGATATTCCACATTTCTTTTTTCGATTTCGAGTTACCTAATGTTGACGGCAGTATCGAGAATTATTGGAGGAACTCGAGAAGCCCTTATGGTTAGCAAAAATTGAGATTCTGGTCCAAAATGAGCAAAAATCAACATTTTGGCTCAAAATGAGAAAAAAACAAGATTTTGGCTCAAAATGAGAAAAAATTGACATTTTCAGCTCATAATAAGAATAGGTACTAAAAGTTGACATTTTGACTCAAAATGGACAGAAATCACCATTTTGGCCCAAAATAAGCAAAAATTGTCATTTCAGCTCAAAATGCGCAAAATTGTAAGTTTTGCTCAACAAGAGAAAGCCCGTCATTTTGGCTCAAAACAAGCAAAAAATTGACATTTATTAGCTCAAAATAAGCAAAATTTGTCATTTTGGCTCAAAATGTACAAAAGTTGTCATTTTTGCTCAAACTTGGTAAATTCCATTATTTCGGCTCGAAATGGGCAAACATTGTAATTTTAACTCGAAATGGGCAATCTCAGTTGGGCTTGAAATAACAAAAATTCTTGTGTTTATTTATGATTTTCTGTCTTATCACTTTAAATTTCGTTTGTTTACGTCGTAGTTAATTATGATGAGGGGGGGGGGGGGGGTGTTGGGACTATGTCGTTAATTTATCGCGCCACGTCATGCCACCTCCTGATTTTCACCGACTAATTCATGAAATATCTGAAGTTAACTGTCACCAGCATAATGGACTGGTGGAAAGATTGAATCGTAGCACTTCACGAGAACGTGCACGTGCCTTACTTTTCGAATCAGGGTTTCTAGTAAATATGTGGGGGTTTAGCTGTTAATGCTACCTGCTACATAATACATAATCGAACTAGTGTATATAGATATGCGTAGGGCAGGGTGGTCCTTATTTTGGAAGTTGGAATTTTCTTCCCTCCCAACCAACGAAGTGGTGACCTCTGGTGAGAAAATAATTCCCTATTTTTGATTTTTTCCATTTTCAAAAAATTCGGGCTGCGGTGGGCCCTTCAATTTTAAAATTTCAAGTTCTGATATCTGTAATAAGTCTCTTTTGAGTAAAAATAAACTCTCATGACGATTTTAGCCTCCTTCATTGAAAACGAAGCTGACATCCTGAAATATCCGAAATTTAATGTAAAATACGAATTGCAGCTATATTCTGGGGGACCAACTTGGTTTTCTAGGGACGGCGTTAATATCCTGATGAGAATTCATTTTATTCAAAAAAAGACTTTACAAAATTGTTAGAACTTGAAACTTTTGAATTTTGAAAATTTTGATTTGAAGTTGGACTTTTTTCAAATTTTTGAAAATTGAGAGACCCACTGCACCACAGCACGACTTTTTCAAAAATGAAAAAAATAAACAATAGGGAATTATTTTTTCACCAGAGGTCACCACTTTGAGGGCTGGGAGCAGAAGAAATCGCGATTTTTTTGTAACACATTTAAGGACCACCCTACTGTTGATATTTTTAAATAAAATGTATAAAGTTCATTGAACTTATATAGTTTGTTATTTTTGAAATAAAGGTTGAATATTTTGAGTTACTCAGATTATGATACCACTGTTAACTCGCTACAAAAAAGAACTCTTGGATCCCATGCAATAAATTTTGAACAGACTGATTGATAACGCTGAAAGTCTACTACATAATCTCACCAATAATCCGGCAGAAACTTATAACGCCGTCGCTTGTCTTATGATTGGTAGCGAACGAGTAAATTACACTGGTAGTGGAGGCTATCATGCAAGAAATTCTGCAGCTGTGATTTCATACAATAATGGAAAAACCCTTTGATTCACTACACATGGCGATTGCAAATGAAAGTGCAGCAATGTTCATGAAGTGTGAGGAAGAGGAATCAAAAATCGTTACATGGTATCAGCAGCGTAGTTCTGATATTCCACGTTTCTTCTTTCGATTTTGACCACCCTATAGAGCATTCAAAAATTAGGCACATGAACATTTTAGAAGCGGAATTTCATTGTTTGAATTTTGTCATATTTTAGGCATTTTGAAACATTTTTCTGAAACAATGTCAATGTCACGTCGAAGTAATGAAATTAAGTAATGAAATTTGATGATGAGTCATTGTCAAGGTATTAGGTACTTACATACCTACCTTCTATCATTCACGCATACAAACTGCTGGCCACTGTTCAGTGACCTGAATAGTCGGAATATCGTTGCGCGAGACAATAATTCAGCCAGTCTACAAATTCGTTATGGTTGATAAACATATCATCTCTCGTCTTGTCTTTCTTGTCCCGATGTAACTTCACGTAACTTCAACCATAATTTTTTTTTTGAATTTTGGATACCATTGTCTTAAAAGTATTATTTGTATTTATCATGGTAGGATGAAGTAAACAACCTACAGTTAACAGCAATTCTGGTACTTGCGATTCTGGTACTTCGAGTCATACTGCGGCCGAATGGATAGAAATAGATAAAGCATATGTTACCCCGCAATTTAATATATGTATGTACATTTAAATCTTATGAAGTTTTGAAAGGTACTACAAATTATAAAGATTGGAATAACATGGTTTGTCTGGAATTACGTGCGACGAATCTTCACCCATTTATTGAGTCTGATTGTGGTATGAGTATAAATATTTCTATTCAGCGACGAATGATGTTGGATGCACAAGTAGTGCAATATTTACGCGCCTCCGTGAGTCAGTCCATTTGTAAACGTATTTTACCTATCACAAATGCTTTTAAAATTTTTGATGAACTTTGTAAATTCTTTGCAGAAAATGATCTACACGAGTACTCAAATGTACATACCAGAGCTCATATTTTACGTTATAAATTAGGGTATGATGTTGATATGTAGGTACATCGCTGCTTTTGAATAGTTAAACGAAGACTACCGAAGTATTGGTACCATTTTTCCTGATATTTATATCATTTCGTTGTTTTTAAATAAAATCAAAGGGGCTAAGGAGCCGAAATCTCCTTTTTTCTCGTTCTATTCGACCATTACTTCATTGCCTGCAGAGACTGCGAATTTAGATTTTAGTTCTTCCTACCATGATAAATACGAATAATACTTTTAAGACAATTGTATCAAAAATTCAAGAAAAAATTATGGTTGAAGTTACGTGAAGTTACGTTAGACAATGATGCAACCTTGATGTTGCGATAATAATCAGTATCGCGTTGAACGTATCTGTTTCTTTGAAGAATATATTGTAGTACTTTTCTTTTCATTAATTTCTGACAAGTTGGTGTTGGTAGAGCTGTAAGGAGTTGTGTTTATACAGATTTTGGTATCAGCAGACACTGATGATTTTTGAAGTCAAGTACTGGGTGGTACCTCTCAAAACCGCGGAGGTTACTGGTGAAACCCATTCGTGGAAAATTTGGATGAAGTCCATTGGCATGAAACCAAGAAGTATCAATATTATCATCCATCTTGATGAAAGCTACGAGAATCCTAAACGAAGTTTTAAAAGGTTTCCCGTCAAACTGAATGGTCAAGCAGCTCGTTCCTTCACGTTCCACTGCGAATTTATCACCAAATAAGGCTTTTGACGTATTGCGGGTTGCATATTGGTTTGCCTGAACTTTATCAGTTTGGTGGGCATTCTTATCAGTGAGTATCAAAATTTCATATTTTGAGCAATTTTCACATGGTGTTTTTGAAATTTATAGCTTTTATTTAGTTTTTCCTTCAATTTTGAACACTGTTAAATCCTGTGATGGAAAAAGATCCGCTCTTTGTCGAGGTTCAAAGACGTTTTATCAACTTCTTTAAAACTCGACGAAGAGAGGATCTTTTTCCATTACAGGGCTTAACAGTGTTTAAAATTGAAGAAAAAACTAAATAAAAGCTATACATTTCAAAAACACCTTGTGAAAATTGCTCAAAATATGAAATTTTGATACTCACTGATAAGAATGCCCACCAAACCGATAAAGTTCAGGCAAACTGATATGCAACCCACAATAGGTACGTCAAAAGGCTTATATGAAACGAGGAAAGTACCCATTGAATTGAATCTTCAGCATGGCTAAACTTTTACTCAACAAGTCGTTATGGAGGATAGAATGCAGTCCGGCCATGAAACATTGTTTGGTAAACAAGCACCACCTTCCTTAAAAAAGGAAAAAATTTCCAAATCTGAATGATCCTGCTAAACAGGTAATCCAAAATGCACACAACTTTCTCAAAAAACTTGACGATCCTGTAAACCAAATTGAAATCGACTTCAGTAAAATTCAAGATCTAGTAGCAGAGGCATGTGGGATGAGTGTTTAAGAACAGTACAAAACATTGTTCATGAATTCCGAGAAAACCCAATTGAAATCTCACCTACACCAAATTTAAACCCAGCAACACCTAAAAACGATAATGTATGTGCACAATTACAGGGATTGATGATTTTGACAAAGAAGGTTCTTTGTGTTACAAACTCGGATCAATCATTATCATGAACCTTTAGATCAATTAAGGCAAATCTTCGTCAATTAAAATCCACTATTGGCACAATTTAAAAATAGAATTTGGTTTTCAGCTTTTTGTAGCTACTCTGTTATCCATCTTCCAACATTGATTGGTTGGAAAAAATATGGACTTGAATACACTAAAATGAGCTTTGAAAATCTGTACCCAAATTAACTATGATACTAATGCTTGAAACTCCGGTAATGCTGTAGAAACGCCGAAGTACCGCCGATTGTAAATTCAGCGATTAATCCCCATGTCGAGAATCTGATCCCTTCGCCTTTTTGTCATAGCCGTAGCAGTAGCCGAAACCGCTCTAGTAGCCGAAGTATTCGTAGCGCATCAAGCTAGTCTTGTGAAACACCAGACGATTATTTTACAGCCATGTCTGGTGATAGAAAGGAGCACTTTGCTCAATTTAAAGAAGGAAATAATTACGGTATGTTCAAAAGGCGATTATTATTCGCATTACGCTCAAAAAAATTAGAAAAAGTTACGTTAACTCCCGCTGAATGCTCACCTGAGCAAAAAGTTTGAACATTTGGACAATATGGTCACATGGTTAATAAAAGAAGAACGTTGTCCTAAAAAATTGTTGAAGGAACTCGATGACTCTTACGGTCAGATTGATGAAATCGCGCTTGCTGAAACTCGTACGGCTTTAGCAAAACTTGATATCGATCGTTTTAAAACATGTAGGTATCTCGACAAAATGCAGCTTTTAGTTAATAAACTGGAAGCTGCTGGAATTAATTGTTAACGCTGCTGAAAAATACTCCTATATACTTATGGGTATAAAGGATAAGAAAAAGTTTGATAATATTTGTGTATCAGCGCAAACAGTGCTACACAGTAAGCCAGCGGACCCAGAGTTGTTATTGTCATTGTTAAAAGACTTTGATGATAGGAATAAGTCGTCTTTGTCAAAGGAATTGTCGGTTAATCAATCGTCAAAAGGTGTAGCGTTGGTAGTACCCAGCCCCTCTGGGGAGCAGGGGTAGAAAAATAATTCGTCGTTTAATTCATCTTCGGAAAATCGCGATAAAAAAGAGGTCGAAACGGTGCTAGAAGTACCGCAAAGTAGGCCATATGGCAAACTCGTGTCGTGTCAAATACAATGACACTAAATGTAACGGTAATCTGAACGATCAAATATGTTGCTATCGTTGCAATGGTTTGGGTCATTTTGGTAGATCGTGTCCTCGCTATGGAGACGAGGCAAACTAGAAGAGGAAGGAAGATAGGTTTAAACAAGATAGGGATTCAGATGATAAGGGTAAACTGAAGCCAGGCAAAGGTCCGACCTTGATGATTGTTGTAGCAGGACCTTCTGGTTCTCAAAAACGTAATTTGGATGAACTGATAGCTAGACCATCAGGTCTGCAAAAGAAGAATTCAACGTCGAGTAAAATTAGTGAATCAGTAGTATCGTCAAATGTAGATTCTTTAGATGAATCCTCCAACGACCACGTTGGATATTTTTTTAATGAACCTAGAAGTTCAAATGTGTCGGTATGTGCAATAGCAAATCTATCCGGGTGCACATGTAACGTCTGTCCGATTGATAAATCAGCTTTGCAGGCTGGCTACGGATACGAAAACTTCGATGATGGTGAGGATTATGTGTCATTTGTCATTGATTCGGGATGTACACAGCACATGCTGCGTTTTCCCAGATTATTGAAGAATGAAAGAAAACTCACTGGAGAACGTATTATCACAGCGAAGGAAGGTGTATTCTTGATGAAGGAAAGTTTAGGTGAATTGTATGTAATATGAAAGTTGCATGCATTAGTTTGACGCTCATTGGTTCATTTTTTCATTTCTATACTTTCAACGATTCCAGTACATTTCCCCAAATCGAATCCCTCGAATGCGTTCTTGCCTGAATGCCAAAATCCCTAATCAATTTTCCCGAATGACTTTTGTGCTGTTCTTCAGTCCCAAATGCCAAAATCCCGAACTGAAAATCCCAAATGCGGTAAAGTTTTTGGTGGGTGGTACTTCTGAATTTTTGTCCTTGTCATGGAAATCGTGAATGTTACCTTCCTTGAAGGAGAAGGTTACACTTATTCATAATCGATCAAAATGGCGACGAGAATAGTCGATAAAAAGCTCCACTTGAACGGATATACTTGAAGTCCAAGAGCAAGGACTCTAATGTGTATTGGGATTGCCAGCAAGTATGATCACAGACATGCCAGGCACGAGCCATAACAACTACTAGAAGGCGCAATAACACATCATAGTGATCAAAGGCAGCGATCAGTCCCCTCATCAGCATCCTCCCAACCGAGAAGAATGTTCTGCAGAACAAGTGAGGTTGGCAATAAAAATATGAGCCGAAGAGCACCCTGAGCTGCCGCCTGCTCAGCAGCTAAGAACTACCCTTGGAGGTGTTCCAAGCGGTGTTCTCAGTCAGCTCACTTTTTTCGAACGTTTGTCATTCTTTTTTCGAACGTTTGTCATTCGGGGAAGTGATATTTGGGTAGGTAAATTGATTCGGGAAAATATTTTTCAGGTATTCGACAAGCGGAATTTTAGTTTTTGGGTTCATGGATTCGGGGGAATGGACAGTAACCCATACTCTATATTCTCTTAATGAAATTGGTAGTTTTCGAAGACGAAATTGTAAAGGCAATGAATGCTTCCGCCAATGATCCCACGCCGATGGTGAGGAATGTGAAAGTGGAAGAAGTGATTCGGCAATTCAAACAGGCCAATCTACCAGAAGTTCCAGTAAGCAGCATCAAGGGTATGATAAGGTCTGTGCTTAATAAGAAACGTCCGTCCACTGTTTCTCATCCGTTCGCCACTCTTCGATACGTATGTACCTAGTACCTACACATTCATAGTACGTACCTATTAAACAAAAATGGCTCATTTCGCCTCCATAACCATTTGCTTGTTACCTTCGTTTTCACAGAAGCAACTCCAATAGAAGACCAAAAGACTAAAGACCGAAGACCGAAAAATGTTCGACTTTCCAAAATGGCCCTTTTGAGGGCTACATTTTTGGCTCCCCTGGCAAAGCTACATCTTGCCGATCTCACGATGATTGCCAGCTACATGAATGAGATTCGGAAAAACGTTGCACCGGTGTTGATACGTCCACGTCGTGGGAGCTGGTAACCCATTTTTGGTAGGCTAGGTGCCAAAAATGGGGCCGAATTCAACACCCATTGGTATGACACTGGCCCACTACAACCAGAGAATTTAAAAACAACTCAACCGTGCTCTGGTTTTTGCTTTCGAAACAGAAAAAAAAAAAGTTTGAATTATTGCTGATTGATTACAAAAAATCATGTTTTTTGCTCTACCTTTTACACAACCTGTTTTAGAAAAAGATACGTAAGAACCCTAAAAAGTCAGGAAACTCTGGTAGAACTAGAAAGAGCTTTTGAAAAATCTGAGATTGACATCTTGGGGTTAAGTGAAATAAGGAGAGAGGGGGAAAGAATAATAGAAACAAACTCACAAAACCTATTCTGTTACATTGGATATGACAAAGGTCAAAGAGGCGTAGGTTTCTTGATAAAAAATAATTGGAAAGGAAAGCTGGTGGAATTTAGGGGTATATCTGATAGAATCGCGATTGCTAAATTCAAAACTAGTCCTCACTCAGCTCTCAGCATCATACAGGTATATACCCCCACTTCAACCTCAAGTGAAGAAGATATAAACCTATTTTACTGCCAGCTTTCAGATGTGATAAGTGACCAAACTCAGATTAAAAACCAAAGGATAGTTGTTATAGGAGATTTCAATAGTCAGGTTGGACAGAGATGCTTAGAAGAAAAAAATATAGTAGGACCCTATAATTATGGAAAAAGAAATCAAAGAGGGCAAAAATTTGTAAATTTTTGCGAAGAGAATAGATTGAAAATTCAGAACACTTTCTTTAAAAAACCTATGAGCAAAAGATGGACTTGGTTATCTCCAAACAATGAATACAAAACTCAGATAGACTTTATCTTAACTCAAAATAATGTAAAAGCCCTAAATTGTGAAGTTGATTTCAAATTTCAGTTTCATTCCGACCACAGAGTGGTTAAATGCAAGGTACTTCTGTCATCCTCTAGAACAAACTTTGTCAAAAAATCAGCCAATAAAGAAAAATCTAGGATAGAACTAAGAAACAGAGAGCTCTATGGAAGTGAGCTGAATAACTTATTGACAGGAACAAATATAACCAGTAATAATGATGTAGATGCTGATTTCAATTTTATTACAAACCAAATTCTTCAAGCAACAGATAATCTTCCCAAAATCAAAAGAAGTAACAAAAAATACAATAGTCTCCCTGAACACATAATTAATTTAATTGAAAATAGAGAATTATTGAAGAAAAGAAGAAATAAAAATTCAAAGAGCAATATAGAATTTAATCTGATGTGTAAATTGGTGAGAGCCCAGCTTCGTAAATTCAATTCGGAAAAAAATAACAAGATGATAGGTGAAATATTGGAAACAACAAAAAGTACAAAAACTATACGTAAAAGTCTAACTATGGGTAAGAATTGGACTCCATGTCTACTTAACGAAACAGGAACTAAAACATATGATCGTCTCAAAATCAATGAGGTTGCCACAAAATTCTATTCTGGCTTATATAATGGGAATCCAAGCTATGCTCAATCTCTAAAGACTCTGGAGAATCAAAGACTGGAAGAAAAGGTGCCTCCATTTATTCGGGAAGAAATAGATTTAGTGATTAAAAAATTGAAATATGGAAAAGCAGCAGATCCTAATGGAATCACAAACGAACAAATTAAGTATGGGGGTGAAAAATTGAGGGAAAACTTGTTAATATTGTTCAATAAAATTCTGGAAAAGCAACAAACCCCAAGTCCTTGGAAAAACTCCAATATCATCCTGATTTTCAAAAAAGGAGACAGAAAGAAAATTGAAAACTACAGACCAATAAGCATTAGCAATACCATAGGAAAAATATTCTCATCAGTTTTAAATAATAGGCTCAAAAATATCCTAGAAAGTCAACAACCTATGGAACAGGCAGGTTTTAGAAAGGGTTTTTCAACCACTGACCATTTACATGTTTTAAACCATATCATTGAAAAGAGTAATGAGTACCAACTAGAAATTTACCTACTATTTATAGACTATATAAAAGCCTTTGATTCTCTAGAACACGAGTTCATGATTGATGCACTAATTAATCAAGGTGTGCCTATCATGTATGTGAAAATGATTATAGAACTTTACTCAGAACTGAAGGCAAGAATAATTACAGAAATGGAAGGGGAATATTTTGATGTGGGAAAAGGAGTAAAACAAGGGGATCCTCTCTCGTCACTGTTATTTATCTCCTCTTTGGAAGAAATTTTTCGCAAATTAAACTGGGAGAAAAAAGGAATTGTTATAGATGGGTCCTACCTGAGTGAGTTGAGATTTGCAGATGATGTTGTTCTTTTTGCAAGTAGCATATCCCAACTACAATGTATGGTTGAAGAACTCAATAATGAGGGGAAAAAAGCTGGTCTACATATAAATTTTGGCAAAACAAAACTATTAACCAATTCAAAAAATAACACTACCTTACAGATTGATGGTCAAAAAATAGAAGGTGAAAAAGAAATTATTTATCTAGGACAACAGATAAACATAGGAGGTTTTAGTGAAGGGAGGGAGATCCAAAGAAGAATAACACTATCATGGAATAAATTTTGGTCATTAAAACACATCTTCAAGGGGCCCTTTACAGAAAACCAAAAAAGTATAATCTTTAACTCATGTATTGAACCAGTTATGACTTATGGAGCACAAACGTGGGCAGCTGATAAAAAATCTCTAAACAGAATTCGGACCACACAAAATCGAATGGAACGATCTATTTTGAACTTAAAATTGAGGGATAGGGTAAAGTTGAAATTTATTAAATCCAGACTAAAATACAATAAAGATTTGGCCAAAGAGGTCAGAAAGAAAAAATGGAAATGGGCTGGCCATGTTGCAAGGAGCAGCTCACTGAGATGGACCCATCGGGTGACCTTTTGGCAGATGTATGGGAAAAGAAATCAGGGCAGACAGAAAATGAGATGGAGAGACGACATATGCAAACTTCTTCAACACAGCCACTTCCACAGAATAGCTGAGAACAGAAGAGAATGGATACGGTTGGGGGAGGCCTATGCTCTTACTTAGGGCCATGGCAGTGTTATAATTTAAGATTGTTAATACTGCTGTAAAATAAAGGCTATTATTATTATTATTATTATTATTAATATTTGAGATTTTGCATCTACCAAAGCCATTCCTATCACAATCCAAAACCACTTTAACTGTTGTACTAACTATTTGAATATTAGCAAATCACCTACTTCAGGAGGGTAAACTCGTGATTTTTTTTGAATTTCTACTCCTTAAATATTTCGAATTAATTAAGCCAAAGTACCAAAATACTGGATTTCTAAAACTGGGGAAATATTATGGAATACAGTGGTTGTCAGTGGTGCCAATTTTCTAGTCATTAAACGAAAAAATTTGAAGTTTTTAGCTATTTTTCTCAAATTTTTAGGTAATAATGACCATAAATTGAATTTTGCACAACTGTATTCCGGAATAAATGCCTCTAGTTGCAGCAAAGATAAGATACATTTCCATGTTTTGGCATAATTAATGCGAAATATTTGTGATAAACAAATTTTTAAAACACGAATTTGTCCACATGAATCCCATTTGCAAATTTTCAACTGGTTAATAGAATCCTAAAAGTGGCCTTGGATTTTGAAGGGAATGACTTAGTGCGCGGTTATGTTCACCATGATTTTCAAATAGGTACCATTTTTTGGAACTAGGTCATTTTTCTAAAAACAGGTCGGGTAGAGGAGAGACTGACAAAAATAAGAGATTTTTTCTTTCGGCAGCTTTGACAATTGGTAAATTACAAAATTGAAATTATTATTCATTGGAAGCTCTGGTTTTAAAAAAATCAGTAGATTTCAAAAGAATAAATAAATAAAAAATTGAAGTAATTTTTGAAGTACCCAATACAAAATTTAAAATTGTAGGATTCGAATGGGTATGTCCCAACTGCGGCTGGGAGTCTTATGTTTTCGAGTGTAGAAATCAGCATGTTCCACAAAATATGAAACTTCAGCGTTCACACGCAAACTCGTTCGAGATCAGATATTATGAAGACGAATTAAAGATTTCATTTAAATACGATAACGATTTGTACACGGTAACTTTTAACTTGAGAATAAAGGAAGATTATTACCAGTAGTTACGCTCTAATTTCTGTTTATTCTGACGTTTCTGCGAATGATTTGGTGAACCATCTTTCTAGTGATGCGTCTGATATTTCAACTGATGATGAAGAAGTTATTGATTCGAATATTGTTGCGAGTACTTCGGAAATTTCGGCAATACACCAGTATGGAAGAATAAAACACTTTGTTCAAAATTTCATAGGTTTCGAATTTAATGTGCCACAAAATTGGTACAATATAGGTAAAGTACAATTGTAAGAGAAGAGGAAGATTTTCTGTTGTCCTCTAAAATATTATTTTGGTAATCTAAATGAATAAACATATCGATTCGAGACGTTGACTTGAATACATCTTTTCTTGTTATTTCACTTAATAAAGATAGTTTGTTGAATTTGAATGTTAAAGTCAAAAATGACGTTTCTGATTAAGTATAAAAATTTGAGTTATGCTTATTTTTTGAGAAAAGTATTTGAAACAGATATTGGAAAAAAATTTTCAATTGAAGGTGATATGTTTACCTAATGATCAAATCGAAGGTGAAACTGTGATTAATGACAATTTTTTTGCATTTCAAGCAATAGAAAATGAACCTAAAACATATTCTGAAGCTATAAATTGTGAAGATAAGTTGAAATGGCAAAATGCAATTAATGATGAGATTGAATCTCTAAATAAAAATGGTACTTAGGAGATAGTTGAGAAAAAAGATGTACCTACAGGTATGAAAATCATCAGCAACAAGTGGTTATTTACGAAGAACGTAGAACTTAATGGTAATATTCGATGTAAAGGTAGATTGGTTGTTAAAGGATATGCTGATAATAATGAATATGACAGAACTGAAACTTATGCCCCTCTTGCAAAAATAAGTGACATTCGATTTATGCTTGTTGTAGCAAATAGTAAATCCTTATATATATTAAAAGATGTTTGAAGGAAAACCTTGATAGAGTCCGCCAGCCTCTTCTACTGAACCGATTTCAACAAATTTTTTTTCAAAACGTTCCTTTTGACGTGTAGATATGTCATCAAGGGAAAAAAATCGAAAATTTCAAAATTAAAGGCCGAAAAAATTGAAAAAACACGTTTTCTATTGTGTTTAAACAATAGAATTTTGAATATAAACCTTGATAGAGTTCGCCAGCCTTTTCTATCGAACCGATTTCGACAATTTTTTTTTTCAAACGTTCCTTTTGACGTGTAGATATGTCATCAAGAAAAAAAAATCCGAAATTTTTAAATTAAGGGCCGAAAAAATTGAAAAAACACTTTTTCTATTGTGTATAAATGCATGTATGTATTACAATGGGCACTGCACGAATTGCGTCCCGAAAGTACGAAAAGGCACGAATTGCGTCCCAAGAAATATTTTGCTAGGCACGAATTGCGTCCCAAAGCAACCCTTTCGAGATCATTAGAATTAGACACGAATTGCGTCCCAAGGTTAGGGTGTTAAATAGGTTGGATGGTCGTTTTAAAAAAAATAGGACGAATGCGTACAAATTAACGTAGGTATACGAATATGCGTTGTCCTAACTTCGTAGGGACCTTTTTGCTTTTCTTTTTTGGAGCTGAAATTTCTAAAAAAAAAATCATTCAAATTATGAAAATTTTGATCCGAAAAATCAATCTCCTCCCACGAAAAATCATTGTTCTTTTACTTATAAAAGTACAAATTTTCAAAAGCTTTTGCCCTTGCTACGCTGGGCTAATTTGTTTATTTGTTTTCATTTTTATAAAACAAAAAATTTCTGCTTGAGGCTTCTAAAAATTGAAAAATGAGCATGAAAATTTTTTATAAGTCATAATAGGCTATGAATATAACCTAATGGCTAATACTCATGATATGTGTTGAGTACTTATATAAATTGGCAAAATTGTCTTCTCACATTTTATTTCACATTAAAAAACTCAATGTTTTAATCGACAAAATCGGTATTTTTTTTGTCATATCAGTCGGCCGGCAAATTTATGGTCGAACACCCCCCTCTCCCCCCCGCAAAGAAAATGCCTAGTTTCGTCCCTGGAAAAAATGTTTGTAAATTTTGACATTGGTGGGTTTTTAAACAAACACCCCACGCTCAATTTTTTCAGCATTTTTTTGTTTTTATTTAAAACCCTGGGACCCTAGTGTTGTGTTTTCAATTCTTTTAGAGTTCAAGCGCATGGATGTCAAGTTCATTTGAAATAACATTGGTAATGCAAGACGTAAGGTACACCTTACTTTGTGGATACATTTTTTTTTATTTTCAGCCACTTCTTTTGTCTAAAATATACCTGCCCCAGTGGACGCAATTCGTGCCTCTTTGGGACGCAATTCGAGCCTACCCATTTGTACCACCCGTGGTGCGGGACGCAATTCGTGTACAGCCTTACAATGCGCACCGACAACAATACACTCAGAACGTTGCTATGTGGGCGTGTTTACAGCGTAGGGGTGTTGAGGAGGGAATGATATTGTTGTGTTGCGAGTTACATTCATTCCTATAGTATTTAATTTTTACAAAACTGGAATGTGGTATCAGTTAAAATAATAAAGGAGAGGAGGTTCTGCACTTGAAATCATTTTTGGTTTAGAATTTTATTTCAAGAGCACAAATTGAAATGTTTAGTGGAACATTGTTCGTAAAAAAATTAAAGTGAAGATAGGGGAAGGGTTCAATACTGTGTAGCCAGAATTTTCTCAATGAAAGGGCAAAACCAGATTTTTAGGCATTAAAAAAAAATCTAAAATTAGAGGTAATTTCATGAAGACCGAAAATTTCATGGAAATGAAGGTGCAATTAATGCTCAAGTGAAGTTAGAGAGAAATTTTTTTGAAAGAAATGGGTACAAAAAACGAAAAAACGGTACATTATTGCATGCATTATTTCTAATTTTGACTGGAGGGGAGGGGTAATGGCTCAAGTCACGTCTTCCCTCCGTTAGCTACGCCACGACTGGTAAGGTTTCTAAATTTCTATACTTGCAATACAAATTCGACTACCCTATCTCAGATTTCCATTTAATAGGAGTGAATTACTTCAGCATACTCACTACCTGCTCATTTTATGCCATTATTTTACAAGAATTTCAAACATTTTTTTTTACCAATTTTACGTATAGAATTTCAGAAATTTTACTCCTAAAAAATGATGATGTCAAGTCAGTAGGTATACCAGAGTAATTCAACATCCCAAATATAAATCTGAAGTGAATAGACGTAAGTTTTTTGAGGAAAACAATGTAGTTGATTCATTTCAAAAGTTGATAAAAATATTGTTCAAACTTGAATTTTTTTTCTTGAAAAATTTGATTTTTTTAAAATTGTACTTTTGAACCCGAGTAGAATTTGCCATTGACATATTTTAGCTGATTTGCATTATAGGAGCAGGGGCATGAGTTGAGTTGTCAAAAAAGCGGCCCCGAAGGGGCGAGAGGCCTGAGCGGAGCGAGGGCCAGGGCGAGCAGCACGAGCGAAGCGAGTGCGCGAGCAGGGTGCCCAGGTCGCGGAGCGACCTAGGGGGCGAAGCCCCCTAGTATAATTTAAAAATTATTCAAATGGATATTAAAACAGCTTTTTCAAATGGTGAGCTTGAGAAAGTGGTATATATGAAAGTACTTCAGGGTTGTAAACATTTTAATGATGAAACAAATTTGTAAATCATTTAAAGCCTTATCCTTATATATTAAAAGATGTTTGAAGGAAAACCTTGATAGAGTCCGCCAGCCTTTTCTACTGAACCGATTTCAACAAATTTTTTTTTAAAACGTTCCTTTTGACGTGTAGATATGTCATCAAGAAAAAAAAATCGAAAATTTTGAAATTAAGGGCCGAAAAAATTGAAAAAACACGTTTTCTATTGTGTTTAAACAATAGAATTTCGAGTAGAAACCTTGATAGAGTTCGCCAGCCTTTTCTATCAAACCGATTTCGACAATTTTTTTTTTCAAACGTTCCTTTCGACGTGTAGATATGTCATCAAGAAAAAAAAATCGGAATTTCTCAAATTAAGGGTCGAAAAAATTGAAAAAACACTTTCTCTATTGTGTAGAAATGCACGTATTACAATGCACACCGACAACAATACACTCCGACAACAATACACTCAGAACGTTGCTATGTGGGCGTGTTTACAGCGTAGGGGTGTTGAGGAGGGAATGATGTTGTTGTGTTGCGAGTTACATTCATTGCTATAGTATTTTATTTTTTCAAAACTGGAATATTGTGGTGTCTGTTAAAATAATAAGGAGAGGCGGTTCTACACTTGAGATCATTTTTGGGTTAGGATTTTATTTCAACAGCACAAATTTAAATGTTTAGTGGAACTATAGACACTGGACCTGCGTATAAGACAACCAACTGCAGGCCGAGGGGAACGGAAACGGTAAAGAAAACTTGTGTAACGCAAATTTATCCCGCTGGGTGCTCTTTGCAGCGTTGTAGTCGATTTTGCAGGCAACAGGGAAAAGGGAGGGTTGTGTAGTTTGCGAGGAACTCCTGACTGCGCGCACAGCCAGGAGTTCCTCGCGGACTACACGACCCTCCCTTTTCCCTGTTGCCTGCAAAATCGACTACAACGCTGCAAAGAGCACCCAGCGGGATAAATTGGCGTTACACAGGATATTTTGCCAAGATGGCTGCCAGTTGGTTGTCTTATACGCAGGTCCAGTGTCTATAAGTGGAACATTGTTTGTAAAAAAGTTAATGTGAAGATGGAGAAGGGTTCAGTACAGTGTAGCCAGAATTTTCTCAAAGAGAGGGCAAAACCAGATTTTTGGGTATGAAAAATCGAAATTAGAGGTAATGTAATGGAAACCCTTCGTAATGTATGATAATTTGTATGGACATGAAGGTGCAATTACTGCTCAAGTGAATAAGTGAATTGAGAGCGAAAATTTGTTGAAAAAAATGGGTCGAAAAACGAAAAAAACGGTTCATTATTGCGTGCATTTTTTTCTAATTTTCACTCTCGGGGGGGGGGGGGGGTGGCTCAAGTCACGTCCCTCCCTTAGCTAAGCTACCACTGGTAGGGTTTCTATACTTGGGATACAAATTTGATTATCCTACTTCAGATTTTCATTTAATAGAATTGAATTACTCCAGCATACTCACTACCTACTCATTTTATGCCATCATTTTACAAGAATTTCAAACATTTTTTTTACCCAATTTTACATATGTAGAACTTCAGAAAATTTACTCCTAAAAAATGATGATAATTATCAAGTCAGTGCATAAGTATACCAGAGTAATTCAACACCTCAAGGTATAAATCTGAAGTGAATAGATGTAAGTTTTTTGAGAAAAAAAATGTCGTTAATTCATTGTATAGAAATTGATAAAAATATTGTTCAAACTTGAATTTTTTAAACATTGTACTTTAGAACCAGAGTAGAACTTGCTATTGACACATTTCAACTGATTTGCATTTAGGAGCAGGGGCATGAGTTGAGTTGTCAAAAAAGCGAGCCCCGAAGGGGCGAGAGGCCTGAGCGAAGCGAGGTCCAGGGCGAGCAGCACGAGCGAAGCGAGTGCGCGAGCTGGGGGTCGAGGTCGCGGAGCGACCTAGGGGGCGAAGCCCCCTAGTATGGATTAAAAGTGAATCCAAAACTGTGGTATAAAAAATTACATGAAGGATTAATAGAAATGGGTTTCAAGGTATACGTTTATCAAGCATGTACATATGTGAGGGCGCATACGAAAAGGGACCAAATGACCAAAAAAAAAACAATTTCAGAGAACTTTTTTTTTGGTCATATGGTCCCTTTTTGTACGCGCCCTCACATATATTCAGATGGTGTAAAGGTTCAAAATTTGTAATTATTATTTTGTATGTAGACGATATTTTAATAATAGGTAATTGTGATGATATAAGATTCTTGAGACTAAACCTAAAAAAAAAAGTGACCCTACTTACAAAATGGCGGCCATTTTGATTGACAGGTCAGCCGAAATCACAGGTTTTTGCGTTCTAACATAGGACTTTCACGGAATTTTTTAAAACGTAGAAAGGTAGATCGAAAGAGCAGGCAAAAATTCATCACCTGTCAAGATTTCAAGTGCTAAAGTGCCTTTTCGGTTTTTGGTGAATTTTCAAAAATCAAATTTTGGCCAAAATGTGAGAAAAAAATCAAAATTTTACCAAATTGACCTAGAAATCTGAAATTTGGGATATATCCTATTTTCGACCTGCCAAATCGATTAGAAACTGTTTCAAACCGTTTTGAGCAGTTCTGGAGCCTCCAGCAGATTTTTGAAACTCGAAATTCTCACAAAATTTCATCAAATGGAGTTGGAAAGCCGAAATACATTCTGTAAACTAATTTCAATACGCTATGAAGTCGACTGCAGGTGATTTTCAAGTCGTTTTGGAGCCTCCAGCAATTTTTTGAAAATTACTGGAGCCTCCAGTAGATTTTTGAAACTTGGGGGAAATTTCATCAAAATGGGGTTAGCAAGCTGAAATCAACTCTGCGCTTCAATTTTAACACCTTCTGAAGACAACTTCAGGCGAGTTGAAGTAATTTTGGAGCCACCAGTGACTTTTTGAAAAGTTTCATCGCGTTTTTAGGAGAATTGAAATTTCGAAAAAGTAGCTGGAAGTTTCAAAACCACTTGAAACCACCATGCAGTCGACTTCATATTGTATTGAAATTAGTTTGCAGCGTAAATTTCGGTTTGCTAACCCCATTTGATGAAATTTTGGGGAAATTTCAAGTTTCAAAAATCTACTGGAGGCTCCCAACCGACCTGAAAATCACCTGCAGTCGACTTCATAGCGTATTGAAATTAGTTTGCAGAATGAATTTCGGCTTTCCAGCTCCATTTGATGAAATTTTGTGGCAGAATGTATTTCGGCTTTCCAACTCCATTTTGATGAAATTTTGTGAGAATTTCGAGTTTCAAAAATCTGCTGGAGGCTCCAGAACTGCTCAAAACGGGTTGAAATAGTTTCCAATCGATTTGGCAGGTCGAACATAGGATATATCCCAAATTTCAGATTTCTAGGTCAATTTGGTAAAATTTTGATTTTTTTCTCACATTTTGGCCAAAATTTGATTTTTGAAAATTCACCAAAAATTGAAAAAGGCACTTTAGCACTTGAAATTTTGACAGGTGATGAATTTTTGCCTGCTCTTTCGATCTACCTTTGTACGGTTTAAAAAATTCCGTAAAAGTCCTATGTTGGAACGCAAAACCTGCGATTTCGGCTGACCTGTCAATCAAAATGGCCGCCATTTTGTAAGTAGGGCCACTTTTTTTTTGAGGACAAGGGTTAGAAATGTTCCTTAGCACTTCCCCTTCAAGAAAAAAGTTGTCTCGGAGAATCGGCAGGGGGTGCAGGTGATCCTTATGCGGACCCCCCGACTATTTATTACAGGTGGAAAAGATGATATTGAATGTTATGCTGACGCATCTCTGGGAAGTAATGACGAAAATGGGAAATCAACTAGTGGATATGCAGAGAAATTTAATTCTAAAATGGATAAAAACAAATGAACAGATCGGAGGTATTTTTACTAAACCTTCAGGAAGAGAAAAAGTTGATTTTTTCAAGACGAAATTAGTTAAGAAATTGAATTAATTTTATTATTATGTTTTATAGGTCCAGATGAAGCAATGGATAATATGTAATCAACAAAAGTTTAGGTTTTGGGAAAATGTTTGGAAAATTATATTTTGGAACAATCGATAATAGAAAATTTTTTGCATTATGCTTGATAAAAAAAAAAAAAAAAAATAGGATAAGCATTAGAAATAGATGGTTACTGTTGATAGGTACTATGTACCTAAATTTCAAAATATTATTTTGGTAATCTAAATAAATAAACATAACGATTTGAGACGTTGACTTGAATACGTCTTTTCTTGTTATTTCACTTATGAACATTGAAATAAAAAGAGGAATTTTCAGACAGGTTATGTAAACATTATTGCTTTTTGGACGTTTTGTGACATTATAAAAAAAAAACACAAACTCAACAATTTTGGCAAAAATAAAAAACTACTTCCTGAGAATTTTGGCAAAAAAATATCACAACTTTTCGTCAACTCATCAAAAATTGACTCTCTCTGACAATGTTGACAAAAAAGATGTTTTTTTGACAATTTTGAAAAAAAAACATTTTTTGGATATTCTATGGCCAGAATAGGACTGTTTGACAATCTTGTCAAAATTTTGCCTTTTTTGATAATTTTGACTAAAATGGACATTATTAGGCATTTGTGCCAAAAATGGACACTTTTTCATTACTTTGTCAAAAATTGACACTTTTTGACACTCTGGGAAAATTCATCAAACAAAACCCGAAATTCACAATCAAGTTTTGGCAAAAAAATGACTTTTCAGTCAGCAATTTTGGAATAAAAAGAGGACTTTTATCGGGCAAAATTCAAATTTTAAACCATTCAGGAAAAAAATGTATCAAATTATTACAAATAAAAATGAAATTTGATGGATTCCCTCCTCACCCCCCCCCCCACCCTCTGACTCAAATTCAATTTCAAATGTTTTTCAAAAGGATGACAATTCATCAATTTTTTCGCTTTTTTCACCTAAACGCTCACGAGAATGACCAGACCAGTTATTTTCCACTTCGAATAATTTTCTCTCAGAATAGATTCGAATAAATGCTGGAAATAGTCAATTACTGGCGAATTTTAAAACATTTACCCCATCAAAATGTCAACATTAGACACCCCTATTCACACCATGTACTCATTTGTCTCTCATCCTTGTTACCTAACCGCCACGCTAACTTACCCAAATCCAAAACTGTACGACAGACGTTTCACAGGACACCCTTTATATAAACTATCACTTTCCAAACACACAAACCACAATTTTACATAACACCGTTTCTCCCTCACCTTCTCTTCTACTCGCAGCATTTATAATCCAATACGGTCGTAAACCTTTCATCGGCTATATGTACGTCTACGTATATCTACAAAACCTGGACAAAAAACAGACCCGAGTCGAACCCAATTAACGATGATTTCGTTTTTCAACGTAGAAAAAAATTAATTCTCCATTTGTCCTTTTGCCAAAATCGTGGCTAGAATTTAATATTTTAATTACCTAGGCTTTTTAGCAATGATGATACTCGCCACCTACGACGATGATATGAAAAAGTAAATCAACTCTCATCGCGGCACCCGCCCCCCTGCGTCCGCCGATCCCGCCATGAAAATTACTCGAATACAAATTGCTTACACAGTGACTCATTTTCACACACAGAGGCATCAGGAGAGGCGGCGTTCGTTCGTTGTAGGGAATTTATTTTTTTACAAATAACGTGAATAGAGACGGCCACGCCTTAATGGTAATATTGAATAAAGAAAACGAATTACTACGTATTCTAATAATAGTCCCAATAGACAGAATCACACTTAAGACCATTCGTATATCTTACATATTTATATCTGTTCGAAAGCATTATACAATATACCACTATACTCGAGATATATTTATACACTTCGCACAAGTCGAAGGTACTCATCACTAACTCACTCGAATGTCGATTATATACTTCGATATACGAGTAGGTAGGTAGTAGGTACCTATTGGACCTTTTACATTGGAAAATATTATTCCAAAATATCGAGAGTAAAATCGATAGTGATACTTTCCAATTCGTCGTCGACGGCGCAAATAACCACACAAACACACACACACACATAATTCCCATACTAAGGAATCAAAATACTAATAATTACCTCAGCATTGCAACTGCTTCTTGTTGCTTTATCAGCATGAGGAAACCCGTATCTTTTTTGCGACGTTCTACTAACAGCAGTCGAACGTTTCCTTGTTCCAGTGAACATCATCGTGTTAGATTGTATTTTCATATTTCACAATACCCGAACAATTACCACCACCGTAACACGCTAACATATTATATAATCGCGCAAACCAGTCACCGTTTACGCGCACCTTTTACGCAGCCAAAACAATACACCGAAGTACACCACATACTAGTAATTCGATCAACAAATAAATAAATTTGAAAAACAACTCGGCTCCAGGAAAACGATGAAAAAATAAAGGGAAACTCCCAAGATAATTCGAAATATATCTTATTTAATTATTTATAATTCGTACTGAAAAATTCGCCAATTCCACCGAGAAAAATGTACACATTCTTCATAACATTATTAACGTTAATTAATTCCAAACAAAACAAGCGGGTTTAAAAATAAAGCCACAGAAAACACGAGTCGCAATGAGAGCAGAAGTCGACGAAGGCGCCCTACGTTTTACGTTATTTTCGCGTGATTTTTATCCTGGCTTTCGACAGTCGACGAGTAAACTGATTTAGAAAACGATGCTGGGTGGAGGGGAGCAGGGACGGGGTACGGATTCGCGCCAAAATTAGTCTAGAGAGTAGTTAGAACAAAATGACGAATGATGAACGTAATGTAGTTGCAAGCGAAGAGAAAATGCTGCCGATCTTGGTAACACTGGAGTAGTTTGAGAGCCTCAAGAAAGGAGGGAGAGGGAGAGGAATTTAAAAATTGAAAGCATTGACTTCAAATTTCAATTTTATAGGTACTAGTTGGGTATTTTTGCGCTGAACCTTTGGTTTGAAAAATTATGAATTATTTCAGTATTTTTTTCTGTCGAATATGTTGCATAAGAAACGTCGAAAGGTGAAAACTCAAGTTTAAGAGAGCACATTTTCGCTTAAAATTTGCAAAAATTGTCACTTTATGCTCGAAGTGCGCCGATGTTGTCATTTCCAGAACAAAATGCATGAAAGAGTGCACTATTTCAAGTCAAAAATATACTCAAGTAAAAATTTTAAAATTGATCAAAATTTCCAAAAAGTCGTCAATTCTGCTCACAAAATGCAGAACTTGGCCATTCTTGTTCAAAATGTGCAAAAGGTGGCATTTTTGGAACAAGATGCATGAAAGTTGGTCCAAGATTCAATCTTGCTTAAAATGTGCAGAAGTCGTCAGCACATCCAACTCACAAATTGTTATTATGACTCAAGATGAACAAACATAGTCATTTTGTGTCAAGGTCTGCCACAGGGCCATTCTACGTCAATTCGACCAAGGAGTGGTAAGGGGGGGGGGGGTGAAGTCGACGATTTTTTTTTGAAATTTTTCCTGCAGAAAGACCTTCCCAAGGGATGACCAATACCTCAAATCGCAGCCTTCTGCCCCTTTTTTAAAGGCTGACAGGGGGTGTCAAAGTTTTCAGTGAATTTAAAATATCATTCATTTCAGCAGGGGCGAGTTCGAAAAGAAATGATCTCGTTGATCCGTGTGAACCAAAGTAAAATCAATCATACCAACTTCAACACTTTTCACAGATTTTTGATTTTCGTTCTTTTTGAATCATTCAATGACGTCATGGTGTCTCAAATACCTATTAAATCATCGCTGGTTATGTTTGCTTTCGTTTTCATTTTTATTCACTTTCATAACTACGTTACGTTTTGAAAAATTAAATAAAATATCGATTGAAAAATTGCGAATTAATTGAGTTAAAACTTAAAATGGCTAATTTGGTTTTGGAAAATCGAGCTCCATGGATCAACTATAATGTAGAGACGTAAATGGGGCTCTGTTGATTGATAATAAGTTGAAAATTTGTAAGTTTTGGGACAAACAAATTTGAAAATTAATTATTAAATTTTGTATATGTAATACGTATTTAAATAAGGCAGTGAATATATTAATTCAACGAAATTGAAATGTGCACCAGACCAGTGGATCACCATTAGTGTTGTGGTTGAAGGTGAAATGGAAAAAATTGACATTCAAGAAACCGTCTGTCAACATCAATGTGGAAGCTCCTCAAAAATCAAATGTTACGCCTTCAATATCTATGTCACCAGCCCCCAAATCACCTCAGGAGAAGCTCCCTAATAATCAAATGGTACGCCTTCAAGTTCTAATTCTGCAGGCTCCAAGGCCCAAATCACCTACTGCAGAAATAGAAGATCATAGATCATATGTGATGATGGTGATGAAAATTGTAGAGAGTTACGATGGAATGATCAGATGACGAAAGAACTTATTAATACGTTCAAGGGGTACAAAAAAATTACTGGACACTACAACAATGAAAAAACTTAAGGTACCTATCCTACCTAAAAATTAATTACCTACCTACCTACAAAAATGACTGTATCTACCCAATTACGTCCTATTAATTATTATCATTTCTTGTCAGGTGTAGGTACATATAATAAAATGGCGAAAAAATTGAACTTCAAAATTACTGGGTTACAAGTCCAAACGAAAATCAAGGCCTTGAAGAAACGTTATGTTCAGGTTAAAGAAAACAGAGGGTCTTTTGGTAGGTATCATGGTTATCGAGTAATCCACTGCTGAAATGGATGATATTTCAAGTTCACTGAAAACTTTGACACCTCCTAGCAGCCTTTAAAAAAGGGCTAGAAGGCTGCGATTTGCGCCATTGGTCATCCCTTGGGAAGATCTTTCCACAGGAAAATTTTCAAAAAAATCGCGGACATCTCCCTCGCCACTTCTTGATTGAATTGACGTGGAATGACCCTACATTATCATATTTGTCCTCAAAATGTATGAGCAAAATGTGCGTTATCATCATTTTGGCTCAATATGAGCAAAAATTGCAATTTCAGTTGAAAATATGAAAAAGTTGTCATTTCTGAACAAAATTTACACAAATGTACTCGCCACAAAATTTGTTGCGAAAATGAAAGAAAACGTTCTTTAATTTGTTCAAACTTTCGATTGTCCATCAACGACCCCCTAATTTGTACTTTTCGATCGTATTGATCGACTGTTTATTTATTTCGTGGGTCATTCGTTTTTTGACCATCTCGCGTCTTACTGTTAATCAGGGTGGTCCTTATTTTCGAAGTTGAGATTTTCCTCCCTCCCAACCTCCGAAGTGGTGACCACTGATGAGAAAATAATTCCCTATTTTTGATTTTTCCCATTTTCGAAAAACTCGGGCTACGGTGGGCTCCTCAATTTTCAAAAATACAAATTCACTCTAAAATTTTAAAATATCAAAATTTCATGTTCTGATATCTCTAAAAAGTCTCTTTCGAATTAAAAATTCACTCTCATGACGATTTTAGCCCCCTCCATCGAAAACCAAGCTGACCCCCTAAAATAGCTAAAATTGAATGTAAAACAAGAATTTCAGCTATTCTAGGGGATCGACTTTGGTTTTCTAGGGACGGGGTTAATATCCTGATGAGAGTCCATTTTATACAAAATAGATTTTTCAAAATTGTTAGAACTTGAAATTTTTGAATTTTAAAAATTTTGCTTCGAAGTTGGATTTTTTTTCAAATTTTGTCAAATTGAGAGGCCCACCGTTGGCCAGGTTTTTCAAAAATGAAAAAAATTAAAAATAGGGAATTATTTTCTCACCAGAGGTCATCACTTTGAGGGCTGGGAGCAGAAGAAATCGCGATTTTTTTTGTCATACGTTCAAGGACCACCCCTTTGTTGATATTTGTAAATAAAGTGTATAAAGTGTTATTGATTTCGTTCTCGACAAGAGTTATAAAACTTAACCAACCGAAATGCGACTTATATGGATTGTGACATTTATTCAATTTTAATCGCAATTTATCGCCAATAACTCGCATCGTCCTTTCTACGGAGGAAGATTGCGGGTTATAGGCATTTGTGTGAGCAACTTTGATGTCATTTTGCTCCAATAAATTATACCAGGAATCGCTGATAAATTGAGCTCCATTATCAGTGATTACTTTTCTTATCTTAACTTTGTGCTTATTGATATTATCCAATATCAATTGCATTGCATTGCAGACGTCTTTCTTTCGAATATGAATCATTGGCTCGATCCAAGTATGACCAGTAAAAATATCTTTAGCTACCAGTAAGTACTTGGCATACCCTCTAATGGCTGGTATGGGGCCAAAAATATCAACAGAAAGTACATCGCCTATTGAATATGCCTCGATTTGGCCATATTCAAGTACCAATTTAACCAACAACGATTCGTATTACAAGTTTTCAACAATGATGGAAACTTTTATTCTACATTATATCATCCTAACGGTATTATTGACAGTGAACCTATCGAAGAATATGTAAGATCTGTACAACAAATATTCTTAATACCGGCGGGTGTGGAGTACTTTGGCGTTAAGCTTATTATAGTCGACACGCCAACGATCGTTAAGAAACTGGTAAAAATCATAACGCCGTACCGTAATAAGAATCATTGGATGAATATTCGCCAACTTAAAAGAATAGCAAGCTGGTTTGGTCTCGAATATGTTTAAAATTTCAAAACGTGCAATATTTGTCAAATAAAACATTTTCTGCTACCTAGTAAATGTTTTATTCCATTTATTGTAAGCTACTAACCCATCCAAACTTGCTTTCCTTCGTCAGTGATACCCAAACCGAGATTATCTACTGTTATCACAACAAACAGCAAAATGACAACTTTACCCACCCATCACTACAAATACAATGATTAGGGTTCGCAAACCAAACATAACACTTCTTGTTTAAAACTGAGGGTGATAAATGAAAGCTATTTCATTTATGTTTTAATCAGTCGTTAATCGTGAATAAAGTGATCATTATACATTACTGGCTAGTAATGGATAATGAGGAGCAGATTTTTAACCGTGATGGGCTTGAGATGATGAGCGAATTTGACCTGTACCATCTTGGCTAATCACGAGGCGAAAAAGATTTCGCCATTGAGATCAACAATAATGAAGAATTGATCACAACAAAGCTCACTCATGAAGACGTCACGCACGAAAGTTCCATTTCACCAAGAAAGCTCGAGCTGTTTCGATGAGTATTCGAAATTTACGATAAAACACCACAAATTAAAGTGCATTTTACGTTATATAATGTACGAACGAAGTACGGTAGACTAACTGAAATATCAACCAGCAATCATTGTGTATTAACATTTAAAGGACTTGCGGCACTAAGTAATGCCTTCTCATGGTTTAATTTTGAACTAGCCGAAGTAGTGTGGTAATTAATCTAGTCAATGACTTTTAAGATGTAATCGAAAAAGTGTAATTTAGAACTCGAATAAATCTTTTCTATCTCGAACAGATTGTTGGTAAAAAATTGTGTCGAAAAGCAAGTCTAGATATTATTGAACTGCAGCAACATATAAATAACCTAAATCTCAATGCTCCATGGACTTGGAAAATGCGAGCATACTTGCGATTCGAGATGACTATTTATCCAAACAGCTTGCAGTCATCCGGTAGGATAATGATAAGCACCATTAAGAGTGGCTAAGCCAGGTCATTCTGGGTTAATATAGGCGAACTGCAAGCGTTTTTAAACATATTTTATAAAAAGAAATCTGTGATTTGAATCACATAGCTGGCTATATTTCACGATCAACGTATTGTTCTCTATAATTTGTTACAATTGTAGCCGTTAGATTTAAGTATTTGTATTCAATAATTTACCTGGATTATTAATACAAAATAAAATCTATTCTATTCGTCATATGTGCCGACTTGTTATTTAAATAAACCAAACCACGTGCTAAAGGATGCTGCAGGTAACAGCGAGATGAAATAAAACACGTGAGGCGTAATGCGTGATAGGTCAGAAAATGACATTTTGGCTCAAAATGAGCAGAAATTGACATTTTGGCTCGAAATGAGAGAAAATTAACATTTTGGATCAAAATGAACAAAAAGTAACATTTTTGGCTCATAATAAGTAGGCACTAAGAGTTGAGATTTTGGCTCAAAAATGAACAGAAATAAACATTTTGGCTCACAACAAGCAAAAATTGACATTTAGGTATATTAGCTCAAAATAAGCAAAATTTGTTATTTTTGCTTTTAACGAGCAAAAATTATAGTTTTGGCCCAAAATGTGCAAGAATTGCCATTTCAACTCAAAATAAGCAAAAATTTATTTGTTGACTTAAAATGGATAAATATTTACATACCTACGCGATTGAGGCACTTATCCCATCTGTGGATCAGCTTGAGGATAACTCCTCACAGAAAGTCGCCACCATGCTATACAACCAATTTGAGACGTCTTTTTTGAGTGATTCATCCTTCAAAAAACGTCTGTCACTCAAGTAGTTCTTCAGGGAGGTGAAAAAAAATGAAAATCTGATGGAGCTAGGTCCGCCCAGTGGGGTGGGTGGAGTAAAACTTCGCATAATGTCGCAAAGAGTGGTGTTTTGACAAGACAATGCAAAGCCACACACTTCAGGATAAACTGCACTGTCGGAAAAGTTGAATGGGAAGTTTTTTACTCCACTTACCCTACTCAAGGGACCTAGCTTTATCAGATTTTCATTTTTTTAGCCTCCAGTTTCCATCGACATAACGTCGTTGATTTTTTATAGGATTCTTAGGTTTTGCTCAGTTTACAAAAAAGTAAAACGTGAAAATCGTGAAATTTGAATATGTTTTACTTGAAAGTAAGTATTCCTAACAAGTTGAATACCCTGTGTGTATGCTAATTTTGTAATGATGGTAAAATTGATGATACCAAAATAATCAAAAAATGGCGATGTCAACTTGTTAGGAATACTTTTCAAGTGTAACATTTTGAAATTACAACAAATTTCATTCAGGAGTGTTGTAGAAATCCTATGTCAACTACATCAACTCGCAAAATTTAGGTAATTTTCTAAAATGGTAAATAATTCGATAATAATGTTTTTTGAGGTGTTGAATGGTTTCATTCGCTAATACAATAGGTACTTCAAAATAAAATACTGTGCAAAACAAATTTTGTTAAATACACATTAGTCGATTAATACCCGAATTAAAAATTTATCGCCAACCCTATTAATATAAGATGCTCTTAACGTAGCCAATGCATTCTACTTAAGTTTTCCGTACCGAGCATCCATACACAGAGACAATAAGCGTTGTAGTAATTATTTAAATCGTATGATGGAAAGAAATGCATACATGGTAAATGTTTTTCGGCATAGTGTTATCCTTTTGAAAGTTGAAGATAATCTTTATTCCTAATTATATTTCAAAGTAATTCTGTAACTTCAATCAAGATCATTATTTTCTCATTTACATCCGATTTGAACATGATCCGGATTTTTGGAGAACGTGGTCTAAAACTCCCAAAACCAATTTTTCACCTGCGTAACTTCATACTTAAGTATATCGATATTTGACAAAATTTTGAAAATTCTAAATTTACTATTTTTGGTAATTTATGTTTTTGAATATATTTGATCAGTAAAAATTATCAAAATAAATAGTAAAACTGATAGATTTTAATTTCCAAAATCTAAATTTCAATATTTACACCCATTATAGAGCCTTTGAGTGGCAAACGGTTTTTGGAGGATGAATCACCCTATAAAATGACGTCTCAAATTGGTTGAATAGCATGGTGGCGACTTTCTGTGAGGAGTTGTCCTCAAGCTGATCCACAGATGGAATAAGTGCCTCAATCCCGGAGGTGAATGCGTCAAAAAATAGCTAATGAATGTAGCTTTCATATTTTTCATGAATAAACTTTCTGCGATTTGTAGTTCTTTAATAATTGCTTCTGTTACCTTACTTTTTGTACGAGACCCTCGTGGTAAATATTTACATACATGGCTCAAAATGTACAAAAATTACAATCAAACTCAAAATGTGCAAAAATTGTCACTTTGGCGTTTAAGGAACATCAGAAGAAGTTAACATTGTTTGACAAAGAGGTCATGTGCCTCGTCAAAAGTGTCTTGAAACTACAACGTTGGATATAGGGTAGGGTGATTCACGTGAGAACCAACCTGTATCCAATTGTTCAACAATTCAAGGACTAAGCCCAAACGCATAGGAAAGCAGCAGGATGGATCACTACTCTAAACTGTTTCAATCTCAAATACGACATGAGTTTCTCAGATAAAACACTATATAACGTTGCTGATTGTCATTTTGGCTCAAAATATGCAAAAATTGTCATTTTGGCTCAAAATGTGCAAATATTGTCATTTTGGCTCAAAATGTGCAAAAATTGTCATTTTGACCAAAAATGTGGAAAAATTGTCATTTTGACCAAAAATGTGCAAAAATTGTCATTTTCACCAAAAATGTGCAAAAATTGCCATTTTTACTCAAAATGAGCAAGAGTTGATATGTTGACTCAAAATGGGTGAATATTTACATATACCTATGGCTCAAAAGGAACAAAAATTATAATCAAGACTCAAAAAGTGCAAAAATGGCCATTTTGGCTCAAAATATGCAAAAATTGTCATTTTGGCCAAAAATGTGCAAAAATTGTCATTTTTACTCAAAATGAGCAAGAATTGATATGATGACTCAAAATGAATAAATATTTACATATATGGCTCAAAATGAATAAAAATTACAATTAGACTCAAAATGTGCAAAAAATTTCAAAATTCAACAGTTTTCTTCTTTTTATATTATTTTTAGATGAAAAAATTGACATTTTGGGTCAAAATGAGCAAAATTTGACGTTTTGGCCTAAACTGGGCAAACTTTGATATTTTGGCTCAAAATGAGCAAAATTAACATTTTTGCTCAAAATGAGCAAAAATTAGCATTTAGGCTTAAAATGAGAAAAAAATAACATTTTGGATCAAAATGAGCAAAAAGTAACATTTTTGGCTCATAATAAGTAGGTACTAAGAGTTGACATTTTGGCTCAAAATAAACAGGAATCAACATTTTGACTCACAACAAGCAAAAATTGACATTTATTCGCTTAAAATAAGCAAAATTTGTTATTTTTGCATTTTAAGGAGCAAAAATTGTCATTTTGGCTTAAAATAAACAAAAATTATCATTTTTGCTCAAACTTGATAAATTTTATCATTTTGGCTCAAAATATGCAAAAATTGTCACTTTGGCTCAAAATGTGCAAAAATTGCCATTTTCACTCAAAATAAGCAAGAATTTATTAGTTGACTTGAAATGGGTAAATATTTACCGTAAACTGGGGTAACATTGAAATCGCGGGGTAACATTGAAGGGTGTGGTTTTTCATCACGTTATGCTCCATGGCGGTGGAACTATGAAGAATGGAGCAATTCTGACACCGGGAATGGATAGAGTACACTTTGGCAGTTATTTTTCCTATTTTATCATTTTCAACTAGTGGTTCCAACACCAATAAAAAAGCAAGTGAAAAAAAGTGGTGTTTTAATTAATTTTAATTAATGTGAAAAGCTTGGTGTCTGGAATTTTGAATTTTCAAATAATGAGTCAAGTGACATTATAGATGTGTTGGTACACCTCCTGACTACAAATTAGCGCATTTGTTCATGTGCCAAAGTTCTTCCCTGAGGTGTAAAAAACTGATATTCGAACTGGGGTAACTTTGAAGGCTATAAAAAAAATCATGAAATTTCAGTAAAATTGACTAAAAATGCATGAAAATGCTTGAAAACTTATTAAAAATGATGTGAAAACTTGAAAAACAGTTCTAAAATCGTTGAAAAATCATGAAATTCGGTCAAATTGGCCAAAATGCATGAAAAACGCCTGAAAACTAGAAAAATTTCAAATTATCATTTTGGAGCACTCTTTCATAAATTCAATTGTGAATATGGATAATTTTGTAGGTGCTTGACGCGTATAAAGTGACCAAGAAATGAATATTCATGTTTTCGATAATTTTTGACCTTGAGCGAAGCACATTTCAAGGGGCCTTCAAAGTTACCCCAAACGCTGGGTAACTTTGAAGGGCACTTCAAAGTTACCCCAAACGCTGGGTAACTTTGAAGGGCACTTCTTTTGGCTTTTGCGCCTGACAGGAAAAAGGTAGACAACTTCTGTAAACGCCAAAACGTAGTGCTGACATAGCTTTATCAAAAGCACCACACACATTTCCCTTACTTCCGCCATTCATACCTTTAAACATGAAAAATTCTGAAAAATCCTTCAATGTTACCCCAGTTTACGGTACATATTATATGGCTCAAAATGAACAAAAATTACAATCAAATTCAAAATGTGCAAAAATTGACATTTTGGCTCAAAATATGCAAAAATTTATTTGTTGACTAAAATGGGTACACTAACAAAATAACAACATAGGTGACAAAAGAAAAATCCAAATACCCGTGATTCAAGGTCAACAGCGGTACCAAGAACTCCTTCTCCTCTGACGGCCAACGAATGACTTCGTTGGCCAGTGGGGGCGGTCCCCGGCGGCGGCGGCGGCGGGGTCACCTTCAAGTGCTACTGCTACAAACGACGCCGATGGGCCTGCTGCTCTACGCGAATCACGCGAACAGCGCGAAACCGATGCAACAACGGAAACAGACCAGGAGTCGTCGACCAAGAATCTGGACCAACCGGAGGCTGACGCCTGGGGCCGATTGCAGTACAGTTGCGGTGTCTTTGGAAAAAACTCATTCTATCGATTGAAATGAATATTTATTACTCTTTAAATGTAGTTTAACTACCTACTTCAATCTTGCTTGGAACCTACTACGTATATTAAAATGGGTAAATATTTACATACATGGCTCAAAATGTACAAAAATTACAATCAAATTCAAAATATGCAAAAATTGACATTTTCGCTCAAAATGTGCAAAAATGGTCATTTTAGCCCAAAATGTGCAAAAATTGCCATTTTTAATCAAAATAAACAAGAATTGATATGTTGACTCAAAATGGGTAAATATTTACATAATTATGGCTCAAAATGAACAAAAATTACAATCAGACTCAAAATGTGCAAAAATGGTCATTTTGGCTCAAAATGTGCAAAAATTGCCATTTTTAATCAAAATAAGCAAGAATTGATATGTTGACTCAAAATGGGTAAATATTTACATATATGGCTCAAAATGAACAAAAATTACAATCAGACTCAAAATGTGCAAAAAAATTTCGAAATTAAACTTTTTTTCTTATTCTTCTAATATTATTTTTTATAATTAATTTGTTTGTAGATTTTTCAGTAAAATAATTAATTGAATCCTCCAATTGAAAATTGAAATAATGGCGCAATTGCGAATAATGATTAGCCTCCGTTTGTTTGCAACATTTTAGGATTCCTCCTTCAATGCTCAGAATCATTCTGCTTGACGAGAAAGGTTATTGTTTTTGGAGAATTGAAAACGCAAGATGCAAGACATCGTGAATCTCTCACTCGTAGGTATGACATCCTGTAGAGTTTTTTTTTTCAGTTTTTGTTGAAAAGAGTGTTGAAAATTCCTCCACTTTTTCGCAGCAGTTTTACTCTTTCAGAAGGTTAAAGCCTTGCATTTAAAAAATTTAGTTTCGAATTCTTCGAGTGAACTATTAAGTAGGTATAATCAGTATTTAAGCGAACAATTAGACGCTGGTATTATCGAGTTCACTCCCAAGTGGACTCCCAATTTAACGCATTATTTGCCCCATAAAGCAGTCCTAGGTAATGATAAGTTACGAGTAGTTTATGATGCCTCGGCGAAAACCAAAGCAGGTAAATCGCTCAACGACTTGTTACTGGGCTTTAGTTTTGAATTTAAAAAAAGAATCTCGATGATCTGACTCACAAATTGAAAAAAAGACATGATCGAGGTCGACAAACAGAAAATAATCGCACATCAAAATTATCATCCCGCGAGTAGACTATGGCCTGAAGAAGAGAGAATGTGTGAGCAACTTTTTATAAAAACAACTGAACGACTACCTGATGGGCGATCTAATCATATAGTTCAGCTTCCTTTTGAAGAAGATCCTAAAATCCTTAGAGAATCTCGATCTTTGGTACTAAAACGATTCTATCAATTAGAAAAAAAAACAACAAAGCCATGAAAAACTTCGAGAAATGTATACAAACTGCCTTAAGGAATATATTACCCTATTACCTATGATCATAGCTGCATGCAATGAAAAAATGGGTTTGTGTTTTGTGACATTTTCACGAAGTCAATTAAGCAAATGAGTATTATAATCTTCGATAATGACACACAATATTATGTCTCTGAATTCTGGGAACATGCAAGTACAGTACCTACTATGTACTTGTAATTCATTTTACAGGTTTTAAAAACATTTTTCACCCCTTATCCAGGTTTTTTCTGCCTCCAAATTCAAGAAGGAATTGATTACCTGCAAAACCAAGATGAAACCGGTGCATTACAGCAACAGTTCAAATCTCAACTTTATCGAATTTTTTCCAGCGAAAAATTTTTTAATATCGAAATACGAATTCATTTCTTACATAAAGCCAGCATCTGCCTCTATTCGTAACTTTTCTTCACTCCTACGCGAGATTTCATTCGCTTTGAGAAAATCTCCTCGAATTAAAAGAATTTCGGCGTGTTTTCAGGCGAACAGAAGCACCACACGGTGGTAAATTCAAATATTAAATATACTTATTCACTACGGTATTCAGCCTCTCGTACATCTCAATCCTTATACACAGGCGAGGCAAACCACAACAAAAACTCGACGAATCGAAGCTTTGATGAAAGAGAAAAAAACCCCCTACATCTATTTTCTTCGGCACAAACGTACCTATGTATAAAAATTACCATCGAGTAGAACGTCGAACCAAGAAGTTTTCTCAAAAGAAACACGAAAAGCTACATCATGAGCGAAATTCATCAATACACAGAGGCAACTAAGTAATAAAATTTTTTATACAAACAAAATATCAAAACATTTGTATAGGTAGGTATGTACAATGTATAGGTAAGTATTGAAAGAGTTGAAAAACTGCGTGGGTCTGGGTAAGTACGTATTCTCAGTCTTTAGAATTCTTTTCGGTATTATTCGATCCATCGATGGCATCGTCGTTGTTGGTTTCAGGCTCCGGTACCTAAGAAGATTTTACATTAGAGTAGACAGGATATAATAGTATATAAGTATGGTAAATAATTACAAGTGCGAAAGCGTATAATAGGCTTTTAGAACGAACACAGAATAGATACTCGTATATTCGAGCAAGGAGTAAGTATACTATTAAAGGGTGTTTTCATTAATAAGGATACATATAGCCGAAGCCTGGCGATATTCTTAGCATCTCTAATCTCGGTACGTAGGATTCGTCCTAGTAATTTACGCGAAAATAACCGCAGATTACCCAGAAAGATGCTTATTTGCAGATGCCAATTTACAATTTACACCAAACAGTATTTCGCTACTTAGCAGTCGAACTCGCCGAATAACTAATAAAATTAGGCATACATACGAAAGGTTTTAAGAACCCGACCACTTGGAGGAGGAAGACAAGAGGGAGCCCGGCGATAAAAAATGTGCTCCATTTATCGAATTCTGTTCCTTTAATCGAGGTTCATATTTAACGAATTAATCTTGGCGCGACATTCGTTCCAAACTGTCGCGTTCGTTGAATTGCTTACAAGATGGAATAACTACGAGGTATTTCCTCGTAGTGTTTTTTTCCTCCTCTGGTTCGCATATTTGACCGGAGACGGTGAGTTAATACAAATTTCAATTTGGTCGCCAAAATAGCTCAAGATGTTACCCTCTCTGTGTTGCTCTTTATCGAGCCCGTCGCCGAGAAAAATTTACGACCATCAGATTACTCTACACAGCGTGAGAAAGGTACCAAACTATATGTCTGGCTGGGTACAGGGGATAAAAAAATATCTGCACGTTGGATGAAAAAAGAAAGCAGAAAGCTGCACCATAACGGCGTAATTTATCAGAGACGAGCGGAGTATAGTATTAAATTTATTATAAAACTATAGCAGCGATGAAATTTACTAGACATTTTTCTGGCTCGTCTGGGGCAACAGCATCGACTTGGTTAGTTTCTTTCGGGTCCGAGTCCGAGTTCGTTGTCGACTCCGACTTTGTTTCTTTTTTATCAGCTTCTGCTTCGTCTTTCTCTTTAGCGTATTTTAAATCCAAATCGTCTAAGTGCTTGGTTAATCTGAAAAGATTCGAAATCCAGAAGGATTTATTATACTTTGAAATAAGATGTACCTAAATTGATTGTCTGTATTAGTTAAGAAAGCGTTTTAAAGCTGGGCACAGGGAAAGAGAAACGGTTACATAAATACCTGTACCCTTTGCCAGCAGAATTCGTTTAACTAACCGAGTAAATTGGGATGGAAATTTTCGGCCATCTATTTAATTAAATTGAAAAATTTATCGAAAGAGATATGCTGGATGTATTTTTTTATATACCTATTTTCTTTTTTCAGACGTTTTCCTATCTTTCTTTTTGATTTGAGATTAAGAGGGAAGGAGGGGGGGGGGGTGATGGAAAAACGAGGACATTTTTTTTTAGTTTTGCGTTATCACTCTTGCGGTTCGTGAGTTGTTTTTTTTTCAACTTTTCAAGACTTATCAGAGGAGTCAACTCAAGGTGTTCGCTTTAGTCGGAGAGCCCGCTTAAGGGTCTATGCACCCCCCTCCAGTCGATCCTCCGGGACAACTTTTTTCTGAAGGGGGGGAGTCCTGAAGAAACACTTCTAGCTCATGTCCTCAAAAAACAAAGTGGCCCTACTTACAAAATTGAAAATGGCGACCATTTTGATTAACAGATCAGCTGAAATTGCAGATTTTGCGTTCCAACATAGGACTTGCACGAAATTTTTAAGCAGTACAAAGATAGATCGAAAGATCAGGCAAAAATTCATCACCTGTCAAAATTTCAAGTTCTAAAGTGCCTTTTTCGATTTTTTGGTGAATTTTCAAAAATCAAATTTTGGCGAAAAATGTGGGAAAAATCAAAATTTTACCAAATTGACCACGAAAGCTGAAATTTAGGATATCCCCCATTTTCGACATGCCAAATCGATTGGAAACTGTTTTAAACAGTTTTTAGCAGTTCTGGAGCCTCCAACAGATTTTTGGAACTCGAAAATGGAGTTGGAAAGCTGAAATTTATTATGCAGGCCAATTTCAATGCGCTACGAAGTACTGCAGGTAAATTTCAAGTCGTTTTGGAGCCTCCAGGGACTTGTGAAAAATTACTGAAGCCTCCAGCAGATTTCTGAAATTTTAAATTTTCACAAAATTTCATCAAATAGCGATGGAAAGCAGATATTTACTCTACACTCCAATTTTAACACCCTCTGAAGACGACATCAGGTGGGTTCAAGTCATTTTTGAGCCTCCAGCGACTTTTGGAAAATTACTGGAGTTTCTAGTAGATTTTTGAAACTTGAAATTTCGGCAACATTTTACCAAATGAAGTTGGCAAGCTGAAACTTATTTCGCAAACTAATTTCAATACGATATGAAGTCGACTACATGCTGGTTTCAAATGGTTTTAAAGCTTCCAGCTACTTTTTGGAAATTTTAATTTTCCAAAAAACGACATACGACCTTTTAAAAAGTCGCTGGGGGCTCTAAAACGACTTAAAATCCACCAGCAGTCAACTTCTTAGCGTATTTAAATTAGTTTGCAGAATGAATTTCGACTTTCTATCTCCGTTTGATAAAATTTTGAGGAAATTTCAAGTTTCAAAAATCTTCTGGAGGCTTCAGTAATTTTCATAAAATCGCTGGAGGCTCCAAAATGACTTGAAATCCTCCTGCAGTTGACTTCGTAGCGTATTGAAATTAGTTTGCAGAGTAAATTTCGGCCATCCAACTCCATTTAATGAAATTTTGTCGAAATTTCAAGTTCCAAAAATCTGCAGGAGGCTCCAGAACTGCTCAAAACGGTTTGAAACAGTTTCCATTCGATTTGGCATGTCGGAAATAGGGTATATCCTAAATTTCAGCTTTCGTGGTCAATTTGATAAAATTGAAGATGTCATAGCAAAAAGGACATATGTGTGAAAGTTGTATTTTGAGAAAAAACTGTTTGAAAGTTTGAGTGCTTGTGAAGTTTAGAAATGTGCATATTTGAACATGGTGACGATTTTATCTTATTTTCCCACTATCTAACTATATGAAATGCTATGCAGCATCAGTCTGGAGGAAACTGTGTGTTAGCGGTAAGCGCTCAAACATTTCGAATTATATGTCCTTTTTGAAGCGAAAAATTGGCCAATTTTTTTTTTGATTTAAAAATGTTTTTGAGCAAATTTTTGGATTTAAACCAGGTTGATAACACAAAATCGACCATGAGTAACCCATTATCTCTGAAAAAAGATCAATATGTTGAGTAAAAAAAAAAAACACAAAAAAGACAAGTTTTTTGGCCAATTTTTTTTATTGATTTAAAAATGTTTTTGAGCAAATTTTTGGATTTAAACCAGGTAAATAGTGGTTGACAACACAAAATCGACCATGAGTAACCCATTATCTCTGAAAAAGCAAAGTTTTAATCGACTTCGCAGTTTTAAAATGGCGATATCTCACTGGTTTTTCGACTTTGTGAAGTGGGGGTGGTCTGATATGATAGAGGAAGGTCTGAAGAATGGTAATATGGATTCGTCTCAAAAAGGACATATGTGTCATATATACCCATTTTTGTTATGACGTCTTCAATTTTGATTTTTTTCCTCATTTTTGACCTAAATTTGATTTTCAAAAATTCACTAAAAAGCGAAAAACGCACTTTAGCACTTGAAATTTTGGCAGGTGATGAATTTTTGCCTGATCTTTCGATCTACCTTTGTACAGTTTAAAAAATTTCGTGCAAGTCCTATTTGTAACGCAAAATCTGCGATTTCGGCTGACCTGCCAATCAAAATGGCCACCATTTTGCAAGTAGGGCCACTTTTTTTTAGTACAAGGGTTAATAATTAATAAAAATTTAATTCCTCAGCTGGACAACATGAGTAACTGAGTAGGTACCAACATTTTCATTAAATCATAAATTGCAGAAAATCACTCTTTTTGGGATTTTCAGAAATTTGCCAAAAATCGAAAAATTTAGTTTGGGCAGCTGAATTTTTGGTTATGATGGTTGAAGACCATGATCTCCCCAAAAACCATATTCTAGCGTTCAAATCAAACGCAAGAATCTTGAATGCTTTGGAATCGATAAAAAAAAATACAAAATAAACAGCTAGATTTTGAAATAAGAATAAGTGAACGAAAATGATCAAAAGCCAAAAAAAAAGGAGAAAGAAAATGTTAATTTTTGCGCATATAAGTCATCTTTCCCCATCTTTCCCCCTTCATAACGTCTTCAAAAACAGGGGAGAACAATAAAAGTCCCAAAACTTTCCAACCGTTATCATAAATAATGTGAAAATTCATGGACATGATTGAAATCTATGACAAGTTGAGAAATTGATACAAGTTTCTTCAATCTGGACAATTTTTGGAATTCAATCTTCAAGATAAATCAACAAACAAATTACAAAAATTTCCATAAAATTGATGGAATTTCTGGAATTCTTCCTGAATAAACTTTTGATCGACATGAAAAATCTTATGATTTTCAAAATCTCATGTTTTGGTAAAATCGTGTCAAATTTTCAAATTAGAAAAAATACCAATTTTTTTGATTTGATTTTTTTTAAATATGAAAAAATATTCAATTTTTTGTATGTCAGTGAAGTGAAAAAAAAAACGAAAATTTTTACAAAGTATTGAATTTTTTAAAGGTAAGCTTTCAAAAACGAAATAATTTTCATAATCAAAGAAGTAAATTTTTTTTTTTTTTTTCCTAATTTTATGCCCTCTGCCACGTTAAAAATTAATGATTTTTTTATTCGAAAATTCAAAAGAGCATCCTAAAATATTTCACAGATCAAATTTTGAACTTATTTATTCAATTGTCTTGGAATTTTTTTGACTAGGTCATTTTCCAATTAAAATTGGATTAAATTGAGATGGAAAACTGAAATTTTTTTGAGCAATTCTGATCTTCAAGGCAGATTTTTGGAGTTTCCAGATACGAAAAATTCCCCACAAAAAGGGTCTAAATGAAATTCTAAAAAGAAATCATAATTTTGATAGATTTTTTTTTGTTTTCTCAAAAACCCATTAAAATATGAATTTGAGCTAGCCGAAATGAATTTTGAAAATTTGTGTACAAATCTATCAAAATTATGATTTTTTTTCATTTCATTTAGACCTTTTTTGAGGAGAATTTTTCGTAACTGGAAACTCCAAAAATCTGCCTTAAAGTATTCGGACAACCTCCTAAAGGGACACCCCTAATTATGAAAATAACAGTTTGTGTCGTTTTAGGCAACGAATTTTCAAATTTTAAAAATCCCAATTTTCCTCTTTAAAATTTCAAAGTCAAAAATATACCCTTTTTAAATTCTAGATTTCAAAATTGAAAAAAATGGCTTCGAATGAACTTATAGAGCAGAAAATCTTAAATTTTCTGCAACTCTAAGTGAAAAAGTGGAGTTCATTTTTCTCAATTTCCGATTCCAAATTTAGACAACATACTTACTCAATTTTTAGCATAAATCATGTAGCGAACGAAGCTCTTTATCAGTACCCGAAGGTCATTGACATCAGAAAAATCAGTCTTTTGTTCCTTGTACTTTTGGGATATTCTTGCAATTTCAAGTACCCACACATAAAACTTATTATTTTAAAAAAAGGTTACCCAGATTTTTTCTTTACATAAATGTACCTATTCTTTACTTCCAGTCAGCTATTTACCCCTCCCCTCTAAACCTCATCATTCTCATTCAATTTCCAACTAATCCTACACAGGTAAAAATTACAACCTCAGGAAAAAGAACCGTACAAAAAAAGCACATTCACAGCTCACCAGAAATCCAAATGCAACTTTCAAAACCGTGTGGCGGTAAAAGAAATACACAGAGAAAAGTATAGTTACCCACTTGAAAAATTTTCTCAACTTTAGACTTTTATAGTTCGTTCGGTACGCGCAATTACGACAGTATTGATAAATTACTTAGCATAGTCAAAGATATTTATACTCGTACGTTTGCAGTTTTTTGCGAAGTATTTCGTTGGCTTCATCTACTTTGATTCTTTGTTCTCGTAATTCGCTCAACTTGGTTTCTAGCTTTTTAACGCATTCTTCTTGACTATCCAGTTCCATTTTGTTCGCTTTTTATATCGCAGCTGCTGCACATATATTACAAAGAGCACTTTATACATTGTACGTGTAAATACGAGCGTAACCCTAGGTGCTTTGAAAAAAAAAAGGAAAAGAAAGAAAGAAAGAAAGCAAAAGAAATAAAAGGTAGAATAACTCCGAATGCAATGTTTTACTTACCGGTTAAATTTATTGTGCGAAAGAAGATCGACGAACGCGAATGCAAAACACTTCAAGTTCGGTTAATTAGAAAACATATAACAGAACGACGATGCACTCTTACAAATACTGTATAGTGTATATGACGCTGTAGGGATTGAAAATACTCGAGTCATGGATTTATTTTTAGATTCGTTTGTTGTACTGTATACCTACCTATACTGATTTTATGATATGCGCGTTTTGAGAGATCAGTTTTGGTGTGTTGGTACGTATTTAGGTGATGAACATGATGGTGACGGAGGGAAGAATAATCTATTTTGATAATTACGAAAACCTAATATCAAGTTCGTAAATCATTCGTAAGATTGGAATTTGATTTAATAATTTAAAAAAAAATCAAGTATGGGTAAGGTGGACTTCACTGTGAGTAAAGCTGCAGTAGAATTGATGGAAATGGCAGGCGATAAGCAGCATCTGTCAAAATTGACAGAATTCAAAAATATCACGCCAAGACGAAGTAGGTGGGTAGATCCCCCCTCATCCTCTGCACCAATTGTTTTCTTGAAGGGACACATCCCAACCAAGGAACATTTCAAAAGCAAAGTTGCCAAAGAGAAGTCGATCTTACCAACAAAATGGTGGCCATATTGATGGTCAGGTCAGCCAAAATCAGAAGATTTTGCTTTTCAACATAGGACTTGCTCGGAAATTTTTCGAATTGGACCAGCTAGATGGAAAAGGAATGAAAAAATTCATCACCAGCCAAAATTTCAAGTGCTCAAATACATTTTTCGATTTTTGTGTGAATTTTTGAAAATCAAATGTAGATATGCCAAAAAAAAGAAGAAAAATCAAAATTTTACCAAATTGACCTAGAAAGCTGAAATTAGCGATATACCTTATTTTCCACCAGCCACATCGATTGGAAATGGTGTCAACCCGTTATGAGCAGTTCTGGAGCCTCCAGCAGATTTTTGCAAGTTGAAGTGCAGCGTGAATTTTGAATATCCAACTTCATTTGAGAAAATTTAGTGGAAATTTCGAGTTTCAAAAATCTACTACAAGCTACAAAAACTGCTCAAAACTGTTGGGAAACCATTTCCAACCGATTTGGCAGGTCGAAAACAGGATTTATCCCAAATTTTAGCTTTCTAGAAAAATTTGGTGAAATTTTGATTTTTTTTTCACTTTTTTTTTTTACCTAAATTTGATTTTTAAAGATTCGCTAAAAATTGAAAAATACACTTTGGCGTTTGAAATTTTGGCCAGTGAAAAACTTTTGCATGCTCTTTCAATCCAGTTATGTCCAGCTCAAAAAATTTTGAGCGAGTATTATGTTGGAAAGCAAAATCTGTGATTTTTTTTTGGGGGGGAGGGGGGAGGGACTCTTTCTTTTAAAGGGCTGAAAGATGTTGAAGCTCGGGCGAGAAGTGCCAATAGTCTGACTCATTTGTACACAATTACTCCAGTTATAAACATGAAAGGAAAACTATTTGTCTGCAAGAACCCTCTGGGAAGTTTGGTCGAATTGTGGAAAGAAAATTATTGCGACCTGCCAACTGTCATGTAGTGTGTTCTACCTCTGGGAAAATGAGTAAAGAATTAATGATCGATTTTAAGAATAATGTTGTATTTGTTTGTTTGAAATTCAATTTAAATACCTATTTATATATTTTACCTATTTGTTTGAAGAGGAGTCGTGTGTATTATTCCATCTCATTAAAATTAAATACGATCTATCACTATGCATCTATTTCGTTCATTCTTTCTGCACTTAGGGAATGAATCTTCAACTGCCTTAAGAGGGTGCTCTACGTATTGCGTTTTTTAAATATACATAGCATAACCAAAACATGCAAGGCAGAGTACTGATTAGAGGTGATACATTTTTCGATCGCGTATAAATCGAATAAATGTGTATTTAACGAAATTTTTTGGACAATATTTTAATTTGAAGTTTGTTTTAATGAATGAAGCCATTCAACACCGCAAACAAACATTATTATCGAAGTATTTGCTATTTTAGAAAGTTATCAAAATTATGCGAGTTGATGTTGACACAAGATTACTCCAACACTACTGAATGAAATTCGCTGACATTTGTATATGTTATACTTGAAAGTATTCCTATCAAGTTGACGTTGCCCATTTTTCAATTTTTTTCTTTTGAGTGAAAATATTAACCATTTAAAAATATCATCAGATGATGCTAATTTTACAATGAAGGTAAAATTGATAATATGAATAAAATCGAAATCCGAATAAATTTTGGCTTTAAAAATGAATATTCCGTTAATGTTTACGGTAATGTTTTGAACTTAATCTAATTTTTTTTGGCGGTTGATTTGTATTAAACATTTTGGTTACCTTCGTAAGTTGAAATAATTTATTTGCTCCGAGAACATTTGATTTGCGTTACCTACTTATTAGAAAAGTGGTACAAATTTTGGATTACAAATTATCATTTTTCAGATAATGATAGCGTTAAGCAATATTCCTGTGGATGTTGTTTTCCCGGAATCCGACGAAACGACGACTTTTATTAACGATTTGAATTGTACCAATCATTCTATTTGTTCAGCAAATCGTTTGGTTAACGAAAAAAAATTAAACGATGGAATGATCACCAGACTAGTGCAGAGCGTCGGAGATCTCATTTTACAAAGTGAAACTGGGGACGTATACTGTTTGAAGAAAGTTGTATATGTGCCTGATCAGAAGAACAATTATCTATCAATGCCAAAACTTATCGAACTGGGATACTCGTTCATTTTTGACAAACAGCCTCGTATATTGAATGAAAAGAACGATTTTGTGGCAACTATGTTTAAAATGAAAAATTCATCGTACTTTGTAATATTTAATTTTATTATTAAAGAAGATTTCTATCAGTACCTGGGGAGATTGTTGTACCAGGGACCGATTTTTCGTTTTTTGGGAATGGACTCCACCCATTAATTATTTTTGAAAATGTGTATAGGGTGCATCAAAGAATGGTCTTTTACAAAAAAAACGAGATATTCACATTTGTTCAAAACTCATTCCCCTCCCCTCCAGAATTTTTTGAAAAAGTCACTTTTTTTTGGTCCATGGTACAACGGGTCGTGTACCAAGGACCAAAAGGAAATTTACCCTGGAAAATGCCTAAAAGTTGGCCGTGAAGGCATAAAGTTCAGGTATGGATCATAGACATTCATTATACATTATTTACTTTTTACAATAAGATCATATAAAATTTTGCAGAATTTTTTTTTAAATTTCATAAGTTTGTCATGTTGTACCACGGACCATAGATTTTTCCTCAAATTTCCACCAATTTCAAATAAATTTTGAAACGTTTTCAGATGCTACAATGTAAAAACTGTGTAAAGGGCATCCTGGCATCTGAAAAAGTATCAAAATTCGTGAAAATTAGATGAAAAAATTGCGGTCCGTGGTACACGATGAAATTTGGTCCCAGGTACAAGACCTCCCAAAATTTAGAAAAAAATTTCTACAAAATTTCACACAATATTTTTCCAAAAAGTGAATATGTGTACTTACACTTGGATGGTGTAGCTACACGTTGCACTAATTGCTTTGACAAATTTCAAATAAACAACAGGTCAAAATGAGTTCACAAAACATGGCAAAATGTAACTTTTCGTTTTAAAACCTGATAATCGTGTGCAAAATTTTCAAATGAAAACTTTATCGCCTATAGTTCATTTTGTGGCATACCCTAGTGATGCTTTAAAACGTAGTGGGGTCCGAATTCCGCAAGTGGCGTTAGTGAGGGAAAGGTCCCTGGTACAACAGGTCCGGGGTACCACAATCTCCCCTACCTAAAACTATTTTATTCATACTTATAATTAAAATTTCTCATTTTGAAGAAAGTTGAGTAGCAGAGTTGAAGTGAAGAAAGAAGGGCAATTTGTTCCACAGCTGGTATTCTTGGATGGCCTGACTTGCGATTTTAAAATTCAAAAATGGTTTAAAATATCGAAATCAAAATTTCAGTTTGCCAAATTAATTTTTCGATTTTTGACAAATGTTTAGATACTCAAAAATGACAATTTCCTGAAATTCACGTTTTCTATTTCTTAAACGCGAATAACGTGCATCAATCTGTAGCTAATATTTACTCCCTCCCATTCTTACCACTTCCACCCATTCTGGAATCACCAACGAGATTTTTGATCTTTTTAGAATTTTTGAATTCCTTCAGGAGGCGCTGAAATAAAAAGTTTAAGCTTATTCTCAACCTATTTAACGAATGTATTCAGAATTGAGAGTAATTCCAGGAGGACATCTTCAGAGTGTTTTTTTCTAACCAACCTCATTTAATGAGACAAAAAATTCAAAAGTATGAAATTTTTCGTTCAAAGAAGATTTTTTAAAATAACTTCAAAACCACTCTCAACCCCTAAGGATAGGAATTTTACCATTTCTAATAATTTTTCAGCCTACAGCACAATTCTAAAATTTTCTGCAGAAGCTATCCAAACTAACGTGTTTCCTGGCTTATTCTCGATTATTTAACGAGTTTTTTTTTTACATATTAGATGATTTACAGGCAGACACTTGGAGAGTGCTTTTTGATCAATAATTATTAAAATTCAAAAAAAAAATCTAAAATCACGCTGCGCTGGAGGATTCAGATTTTCTGAAAATGTTGGAATTCTGTGGGGGTGGGAGGGTGGGTCAACACTACCTTTAGATCTGATTTTCATCGTTTTTTTAAAAAATGTGCATTTTTGAAAACAGATAAACATTTCAGGAAACTTTTATTTTTGGAGTTTCGAATATTTGAATAAATCAAAACGTTACTTTGGGTGGCTGAAATTATGCTAGAATTTTTGGGTTCAGTGAATCAAATCACACCAATTTTCACTCGTTTTGGAATTTTAACGACGAACACATAACGGAATGGCCCTCTTGGTGGGGACTGTATCGAGTATCGGTTCATGAGGATCCTGGTTTGACAGACGTCCAACGTTTCACATACCTTAAAACTTACTTGACGGGTGACGCAGCACTGCTACTCGATAAGGTTCAAACCACAGAACGGCACTATCCGGTGGCTATTGCGAAGTTAGTCAAGAAGTACGACGATACCGAAGCACTAAAAGATGCGTATTACGCAAAACTGAATGAGGTCACAATCGCTAGGGTGAAAAATATACCAAACATTTGAAAATTGGACAAATCTTGGCCCAACGAAACAAAAGTTGAAATTGTGACCGATTACCTGAATTCAAATGTGGTAATGGAAAAAAAACTCTACCAAAATGTGTAGTTTCTGAGGCAAAAAATATTTTCGAAACACGTCTTTTTTAATCGTTTACAAGTACCACGATTCGAGATGTAGTTGTTATGTAAACAAAAATAAAAAATGAAAAAAATACCTATTTACAAAAAAATTAAAAACAAATGGCTACAAATATCTACCAAATTATTTCAGTTGAAATATATATAAAATATAAACAAAAAACAACATTGAAGAATAGAATCAAAAACGTGGAGAATGAAAGGTGAGAAAAACCGCATCAAAATATTGAAAAAAAGATTATGGTTTCAACATTGAAATCGTTTTTTAATCTTATTCATTGAGTTGTAGGTATGTACTGTGAGTCGAGTCTTACTGTTGGATTGAAAATTGACATGTTTTTTTTTTCATTGTTCTTTTTTTGCTGTTAATTTGAATGATTTTTTGGGTTTCTCAACGGCTAATTTTTTGGAAAAAATCGAATACGATTTGAGCTTTTGACGAGCAGAAGAAGCTTTCGGAATGAGGAATCTTTTGCCCGGAATCTCAGTATTCGATCATTCATATGAATGTTGTGAAGGAAGAGATGAAGTGAAAAGTTATCGCGTGATCAACTTCTGTCACTTTTCAGCTCTCTGCGTCGATGAGTGGAACCCGTATTGATTATAAGTATTCTGTTTCTCGGATGGGCTTGAGTAGAGCTCTTAAAAAGTGCGTTAAGACACCTGTCGAAATGAAAGTTTAGATAGGTAGGTAGTAGGTACATTCTAAATTTCAGTCTCTTGTGAATAAAGTTTTTTGAGTGAAGTATAACATAAGATTTGAAAGCACGAAAAACTTGTTTTCATCTTTAAATTACCTACTTTGTAAAGCTGATGGTGATTTTTTCGTATTCAAATGTTTATGTTTTTCCTCCAAGTTTGTAAAAATTCATCATTAACATACTTAAAATTTCGAAATGATTGATCAGTATATTTGTTTTTTAAAAAAGAAGAAGAAGAAGAAGAAGGAGAAGATAATAACGTAGGCCTGCACATCTGAGTCAAGTAATTCATCAGGCGCTGGTGAATAGAGTGTATCAAATCCGTGTACAAGTGGCGCTTCTGGCTCTAAGTAACATCAGAAGTTGGTGCGGAACTCAAAGAAAATACTATGATCCGAAGAACGAGACCAGCAGTGCTCTATCGAGCGTATACCAATTCCTCAGTGCAGACCAGTTTAACAATTGGCTTGAAGATTTCTACCAGAATTGCCACATAGATCCGAAGTTCGTTGGCCAATACGAAAATGGATTAATTAAATTAAATTTATTATTTAGGTATATGTGTACTTCAAGAAAAATTAAATTTGTGAAATTAAAAATAAATCAATTTGAAAGTTTAAGTGAGTCAGTAATTAACCTGCCATGGGTGACATGGCAGATTTATACGGGAGTAGTACCGTACCATCTTGTAGCTCTCATCACGGGGAACAAGGGGCACTACCTACAAGCCCCTCTATCTATTCATGGGAAGAAACTACGGGCGTCTAAAGTCTAGAAAATGAGCAAAACCAAAAAATGAAAATTTGTCCAAATGAAAAATTTGACCTAGGGAACTAGTAGAACATTTTTTTAGATGAAAATTGCAATTTTTGGGATTAGACTACCTTCATTTTTGAAGGATCCATGCAATTTTGAAGTTTTGAAACAGATCAATTTGGGTAAATTTGAAATTTTTCAGAAATTGATCTGTTTCAATACTTCAAAATACCATGGATCCTTCAAAAATGAAGGTAGCCTAATCCCAAAAATTGCAATTTTTATCTAAAAAATGTTCTACAAGTTCCCTAGGTCAAATTTTTCATTTTGGCAAATTTTCATTTTTTGGTTTTGCTCATTTTCTAGACTTTAGACGCCCGAAGTTCCCTAGGTCAAATTTTTCATTTTGGCAAATTTTCATTTTTTGGTTTTGCTCATTTTCTAGACTTTAGACACCCGTAGTTTCTCCCCATGAATAGATAGAGGGGCTTGTAGGTAGCGCGCTGTGTTCGCCTCGACGAGAGCTACAAAATGGTACTACTCCCGTATAAATCCCCCATGTCACCCATGGCACGTTAATCGATTTTTCGATAATCATAGTTGAGATAAACTGACAACGATGCCGAGGATATTTCAACTCTTGTTGTAGACTCCGGAGCATCGTCCCATTTCATAAAGCACGACAGAATTTTGCTGAAAGAACAAGTACTGGAAAACGATTTGATATACAGAGTGCTAAGAAAGATGTCCTGTTGATTAAAAAAAAAAAACGTAGATATGCTTTACGTTTTGGCACATATTACCATTGGAGAGGGAGAAAAATATTCCTACCTCTTGGCAGGCATCAAGGAGAAGAAACGTTTTGAAAATATATGCGTTAGCGCAAGAACCACTCTCCACAGTAAACCGGCAGATTCCGGTCTGTTAATTTCTCTTCTAAAAGACTACAATGAAGGTAACGTAGCAAAGGATACTTTGTCGTCATCATCCAGTAATACGAAAGGTGCTGCGTTGGTTGTTCCTGGACCCTCCGGGGAACAGGATAAAAAAGGTAATTAGTCGAACTCATCTAATTTGCAAAATCGCGAAAAGCGTGATAAAACGAAACGCTACTATAAATGCCGAAAAGTTGGCCATTTAGCCAATTCTTGTAGGTCTAAATACGACGATACCAAAAAGAACGGTAACCCCAATGATACAGTATGTTGCTACAGGTGCAATGGCCTTGGCCATTTTGGTTGTTCGTGCCCCTGTTATGGAGACAAGGCCAATGAGAAAGGTAGCAAAGAAGGTAAATCTAAAAGTAACGATTCCAGTGGTGAAGGGCCTGGTGGTTGTCCACTTCCAACGACAATACTTTTTAGGATAAAAATTTGCCTATGTGTTAAGTACATGTATGTAGGTACATTGTTCTTCTGGGTTGCATGTGTTACCCCTTCCCCACAAGACAAACATAACTTGAAAAGTTGAAAAATTTACAAATTGAATGGCACATCCTGTGAACGGTTCCCGGACATTTAGCCGAAGCCATTTTCCCAACACCCATATTCCCAACAGGACATTTTCCCAACACCTATATCCCCTAAACCCAATTTCACGAAATATCTCCCCGAAAGGACATTCTCCCGACAGACGGGTTCAAGAAGAAGGTCTGCAGGTTCAGTACAACAACCCGGATGATCGCAGGATTAAGACTAACACACACATGTTACTGGCGTTGGCTTTCATACCACTACCTGACGTTAAACGCACATTCGCACTCTTGAAAAGAACGTGGCCAGCAGACAATTTCATTCCCATTCTAACGTACTTTGATAAAACGTATGTCAATGGTACGTGTGCCGTAGGATGTCGTGCTGCGGTTGCACCGTGATACCCTCCAGAGATATGGAATCAACACGATGCCGCCGTGAATAAGACACATTGGACAAATGTCAGCAAGGGCTGGCATAACAGGTTTCAAATAGTCGTAGGCCATCACTACTCGGATCTTTATTCAGCCCTTGCTGAGCTACAAAAAGAGCAGGCCGATACAGAAAGCTGTGTGGCGGAGCTGGCTTTGGCAGAAAAGTTAAAGCTCTGCCAGAACAGAAGTGGGTGCAGGTACAGGAACGAATTCAGGCCGTAGCTTCTGAATACGAAGCATATAAGAAAGATAATAAGGTCCTGGAGTTCCTCCATACATTGTCTTACAACATTAATCTATGAAATAAGTAGGTTCCCACTTTAAATTTATAGCCCTTTTCGAAAAAATTATCTAATAAATTCGTATTATTTAATAAAATACAGTTTAATTTACAACGTTCTGGAAAAAATTAAAAAATGGTTCAAATTTATAACAATTTGGGAAAAATTACCTAATAGCATTCGTGAAATTGGGTTTCGGGGATATAGGTGTTGGGAAAATGTGCTGTTGGGCATATGGGTGTCGGGAAAACGGCTTTGGGTAAATGTCTGGGAACCCCTGTGAACAGAATGTATCATGCAATTTTCAGATAGCAATGTTGTGCACATGTAAATTGGCTATTTGTGTACTTATGAGGAAACCAGTAGGAATGCAAGTAGGCTACTGGTAGAAACTTTGCAGGGAGCGTGGTGGCCATCTTGTAAATTCTTCCAAGCGCCGGATCAACCTGCAGGATGGGGCAGTACTCAGTATGGAAAAGCATCTTGCAGCTGATATTCAATTTTTCAAAGTATCAAGAATGCTTTCGCATACCCTTTACCTACCTGTGCAGGTAATATAGACTTTATTAATTATATTAAAAATGATTAGACACATACCTATTATTTATGAACATTTTAATCACATTCATTTGTTTTACGTATCATAGTTGCAGTTCATGCATGCCGAGAAGACACCTGTCGGTATTTTGATGCCTCCAGGCATACACGTAATAAGCACGAGGTCACTGCTAAACATTACCATCATTGCATGGAAGAGGAGAATCAAAATTGTATTAGCGTCAAAAGAACTCGAAACAAGTATCATAGAAAATAATACGCTTAGTCCTCGTAAATTGGCGAAAGCCTTGAATATTTTAGTTTGTAACGTCGATAACACAGTACTTAGGTTAATACCTGAATGTAATACGCCTTTTCGTTTCTGGACTGAGTTGAATGACCGGTATAAAGCGGAGAACCAGGCGGTGATTATCGCTGGCCGAACTAAAATCAGCAAATTAGTGATCAATCAGGAAATGTACTCGACATTCAACGACTTGGAGAACGCTGGTGTTACCCTGAGCAAAGCTGAAACGTATGCGTACCTGTTGAATGGATTAGGTACTTCACCTAAATACAATTCAATTCGTAATATAGCGGCAGGTTTTGTTCATGTTTTGTCAGATGATCCGAATCCGAAGTTGATTGTCAACCTGGTGATCAATAACAATTTGCAAGTAAAGTCTTCAACTCCGTCGAAGAATACGAATGGCGCAGGTGCAGCTATGGCCGCTACTGAAAAACCAAAAGGTAAAAATCGTAATAAAAATTGTAATTCGGGTAATAATAATTCGTTGAACGGTTCGAACGGTAGTGTTAATAATTCCGGAAATCATACCGGATATGTAGAAGGTAAAGACCGCGTATGTTATAATTATAAATGTAAGCGTAAAGGTCATATGGCGAAAAGCTGTAGATCTGCCGGCGGTAACTTTCGAAATGATACAAATCCGCGTGGCGCAATCATCTGCTATTGGTGTAATTTGACCAGTCATATCAGGAAGTTTTGTCCTCAAAATGGCGATGCTGTTTGTAATAACGCTGGTACTGGTGGTACATCGTCCAGTGGTACTCCTGGTACGTCCAGTCATAGGAGTTCTGATATCGTAGAAAATTTTTTGTCTAATTGTAATGGTTGTGGTACATTTGCTGATACTGTCACTTTGTTGAATTTCAGTAATGTAAATATCGGTAGTAACTACTTCATGGGTACTTCGATGGCACTAAACGTTGGAGAGGAAAGTGGGTACGTAGAAACTAACGACAACAATGGCGTCAATTTTGTGACGTTCGTAGTTGACTCTGGGGCTACGTCCCACTTGCTCAAGCATAAGGGGATACTGTACAATGAGCGTGAAATTAAGGAAACTATAATTTCAGCTCACCATGGAGTCACCCTGGAAAAAGTGAGCATATGTTGCCTTTGAGTACTCGCGGAAGACAATCAGGTATATTGGCTGAATGAAGTCTACTACGTTCCAGACCTCTCATTCAACCTACTTACAGTTTCTAAAATCGTGGAGAACGGTTACAAGTTTGTATTCGATACGGAAAACCCTCAGTTAATCGACTCAAATGGAAAATTAGTATCTAAGTTGTTACTTAATGAGAACGGTTTATATACTATTCGTTTTTTCATAAATATACCTCCTCTTATGTATTCGTGTTGTAATTATTCTTCAGCTTTGGTTCCGACGATGTGAACGTAGATACCTTGAATACAGGTGTGTGTAATAGTTTGACAAGTATAGGTACAGATGTTTCCAGTGTAGGTAATAGTTTTCCCTGGAATCGACAGTTACGACCCTCGTACCTTTCTGAAGGAGGAGACACTGTCCGAGTCAACCTGTAATGGGGAGGCTGGTCTTGGTGTGCCTTGTTTGGTGTGCGCTGTGCTGGATCATTGGTGTGTCTACATCCATTCCTTCATTCCATCTATCCGGGCAGCAGGCCCTGTCCCTTGGCTTCTGGTGTTATTCGGGGTTACGCATCGTCAAACCAGTGTGTCAGTCAACGGAGTCCGTCTTCAGGTTTCACACTGTTTGCCGTTTGCGTCCTGATGGCATGTTGGTACGCAACAGAGGTCATTTGGGATTGGGACTCGTCGCTGTCCAAGGCTCTTAGACGGCCATTGTGGGGCTTAGGGAAGTCTCTCGTTTTTGAAGCCTCTTCTGTGGTACCCTAGGGAAGCATTCCCATGTACGAAGTCTCTCATTGTATTTGTAAATATGTTTATGCGTTATGTTTATGTGTTATGTGCTTAATTATATGCTATCTGCTGTTGAACTGTTCCACGCAGAACCACACTCTGCTGCAAACCTTGCTGTCCGGAGGCAAGACACCGTTTGTCGGTAGCCACCAAGTTTGGCCCACTGCTGGGTGCCTCTACCAAGGGGCAGAAGTGAAATAAACAAAAAATAAATAAATTAAAATTCTCGGCACTTTCTCCCAGGGCCAAGGATCCCTTGTGCGAGTTGTCCCCGCATGAGTTGTGGGTATCAGGTTTTTGGGCTTGGGACTTTCAGCCATGTTGGGTGAAGTGTGCGCGAGGTGGATTTAAGGACAATCATTATTATGAATTGGACGAAATCTACGCGCCGATGCCTAATCAGCCGGTGATTCGCTTGATGCTCAATTTAGCAGTGGTTAATAAGTGGCAACTCAGGCAGTTGGATGTGAGCACAATGTTTCTCAACGGAGACATAAATTGATGAATCATGTTCAACCTGCCAAAAGGTACCGATGAAGCAAAAGGTGTCGTGTATATTCTGAAACTGTCATTGTATGGTCTTAAAACTAGTCCTAAATCGTGGAATGTGAAGCTAAATGAGTACCTTCTTTCGCTCGGTTTCACTCATCGTAGCAAGGTTGATCCCTGTGTATATTTCCATGCAGACGATCCTCTACGTTGTGTTTTCGTTGTATATGTGTTGTATATGTACATGATTTTCTTATAACTGGCTGCGATGATCGATTGATAGATTGGCTTGTAAAACGATTAAACGAACGTTTTGGAATACAAGATCTAGAACAGTGCAAAAAATTCATAGGTATGGAGATCAAACGAAGTGAAAATAAATTGGTAATTCACCAAAACACATAACTATATAAATCAACTAGTAAATGACCATGGATTAGCTAACTCGAACAGCATATCTACGCCTATCAAACTGAATCTTAAGATAACAAATCTTAAGCTAGATAAGAGTTTTGAAACGAAAGTACTGGGTCTACTTGGAAGTTTAAGCTATATAGCTAGAGGGACTTGTCCCGATATAGCTTATTCAGTAAATTTCTTAAGTAGATACCAACATTTAGCGAGTAAAGAGCTGTTTGAGTACGCTAAAAGGTTCTTACTATATCTACTTAGTACGTTGAACGTTAGATTAACATACATAGTACCTGAGTATGTAGATAAACATTCAGTGAGAGTATTTGTTGATTTTGATTTCGCAGGTGATACATTAGATCGTAAATCAACGTCAGGTATCTTCGTTCTCCATTATGGTAATATTAGCGACTGGTGCGTTGAAAAGCAAAACTGCGTAAGCTTATCTTTGTGTGAGGCAGAGTATGTAGCTCTGAGTACTTTGGGAAAAGAGGTTCTTGCTTGGCGTAATTTGTGCGTAGAATTGAATGTACCTATAGATACCATTCCAGTATATTGTGACTCAAACGCAGCAATAGCTATCGCTAATTCCCTAGAGTCTAAACGCACTAGACACATCGATGTATGTTACCACCACATACGAGATTTAATTACGAAAAATCTCATTTATCTTCAAAAAGTATCATCGGCAGATCAGTTAGCAGATCTTTTAACAAAAGCCACTATACGAGTAGAGCTTACGCCCGAAAATTGTATATGCCCGGAAGTTCGAGTTCGTCGGGATACGCTACAGGTGTATCAGCCGAAGATTCGCCCTATTACGCAAACAAGGAAAATCGTATACCACGTTTCAACGAGTTCCTGCAGCCGCGCGGTTCGTCCGAAATCAATCGGAGGCGAATCGCTGCAAAAAATCTAATAGATTTCGACACAAAAATGGTACCGCGTGAGATCGTCGATGGATATATAACTGAATAGTACACATTTTGTAATATCGATTTCGTTATCGTTTATTAAATAATTTGACAAAAAGAAGTGTCTGTGTATTGTGTATTTTATCTTATGTGTATAAGCTCGATTATAAGATCGCTCATCGAATCGTCTGAAAGCTGGTCAAATGTTGATAAATTAGTTAAACAGTTCGATCATAACACACAACTGGATTTTAGCTAGCCAACTTCATATTCACGTAAGTATTCAGAAGCAAATTGAAAATTCGGTAGAAATTGAAAAATCATGTTGGAACCTCCTGAATAGCTGGAAATGGTAAAATTCGTCCTCGTGGGTTAGTTCATGGTAAATACTAGACATGTTTTGCTTTGCAAATAGATCCTACTGTGAAATTTTGTTTTTCGTTTTTTTAATGTCAAATATACAATATGTAGTAATAGTAATTGAATTTAAAAAATAGGAATTCAAAAAATAATGCCGGTGGTGTAACAAGAGCAAACTTTAACAAAGACGAGATCTCCTTACTGACGGCAGACACGACAGTCGACAATTGTCGTAAAATACGGCGACATTATAGAATGCAAAATTTCAAATCACGTTACGAACAGGTACATACTGAAAAATTTAACAACTGAATTGTTTATTCTAAAAATAAGAAAATGGTATGGGAAATTTATTTAAAAAATTCTCAAAATGAAAATAAAAACAGAAAAGGGAGGAGGTTGGTAGCGTCATGTAGGGCATTGTCTGGGGTACCATAATCAATGTGAGATGACGTCCCTAGATTAAGAAGGGGGCGTTCGAGGGTAACAAAACTTTTGAAAAACATGGAAAAAAATTATAAAATTTCTCGTTTTTCCTCCATTTTCTGGAAAAAAGTTTGTATTGACCCCTTGATTTTTTCCAGGGTAGGAGTAGAGGGGTAGCCACACGCGTTTTGGTACCAGGCCTGTGGCTGAGAAGTTTTTAGTTTACAATGTGTTATTTTTTTTTGAATTTATTCAACAAAAAAGAAATGTTATGGGAAATTTATTTTATAATTCTCAAAATGGAAATAAAAACATTAAAAGGAAGGGGTAGGTGGCATCAAATAGAATATTATCTGGGGTACCATAATCAATATGAGTGTCTTACCTTGTTTGAAAATCTAATATTGATTATGGTACCCCAGACAATACCCTACATGACGCCACCAACTCCCTCCCTTTTCTGTTTTTATTTCTATTTTGAGAATTTTCAAAATAAATTTCCCATAACATTTCGTAATTTTTAGAATAAATTCAAAAAAAAAATCACACATCGTGAACTAAAAGCTCTTCAGCCATTGGCCTGGTACCAAAACACGTGTGGCCACCCCCTCTACTCCTATGTATAAAAAATCAAGGGGTCAATATACACTTTTTTCGAGCTACGAAGGAAAAACGAAAAATTTTATAATTTTTTTCCATGTTTTGTGAAAGTTTTTTCTCTCTAGAACGCCACCTTTTCAACGGGGGGGGGGTCCACTCTTATGGATCATTGTACCCCAGACAATACCCCGCGCAATGCCCCCAACCACCCTCCCACGCATACCTCATTTCAATTTTTAGGATTTTTTAAATGTCAGTCGAGAGAATGTGTTTCGAAAAAATTTTAAGTGGCTGTATATCGATCAAGCCCCTGCAGACTGATTGATATGCAACCATTATAACATGACTTGACTTCGGTTATACACTGCAAGGAACCAGACCACTTCGGATTCACCTTGAATAGGTATTTATACAGTGTTTTTAATTGAAGTGTACGTTTAAGTATAACGTGAAACGTGAGTGTGATGGTGAAATGAATTGATGGAATTCTGAAATGTGATCGGGATAATTATACTTTATATTCTACGAGGAAGTATCTTTTTTTTTTTTGGATTGCCAAAAAAGTAACCATGCTAGAAAAGTACAGATATCCAATTCAAATATCAGTTAGAAAAAGGGAAAAGAGTGAGTTATAACATCGGTACAAAACTCATTCACATGATAATTTAAACATTCACTGTTTTAAAATCCTATCATGTTATTTGTTTTCGTAGTGTATGTAATGAATTACATACTACAAGACTTGCCTAAAACCTGGGCATTTACGTTAGATGCATGGAAAATGCCACATCAGTTCGAATGACGAGGTGTTGATTTTGTCAACAATTAAATCACCTTAATTAATTTTTGTTAATGAAATTGCAGAAAATTTTGTTTCTCAAAATAATTTGGAAATCCTACTTTTTTATCTGAAATTCGAAGTAATGTATTACTTACTTTCAGTAATGTGCGTACCTAGACCTACTCAATGAAGTTACTTACAAAAATTACCTATTTTTAAAAAAAATCACACAAGAACTGCTTTTTTCAATTTTTAAAAATTTTTAAAAATCCGAAAATTAATTGTCCTCCTTCAAAATCTTGGTTTCCAGGATTCTTGGACGTGCTATTTTGGATTCGATCGAATCACAATCTGTCTATTCAAAAGTTTTCCAAAAGTTGCTGGGTGGTTCGAAGTAACACGTCACCATCTCTGAAATAATATCGAACAAACCCAAGAAAAAACGCCAAAAAAGCTGCACGTACTTTTGTTGAAAGTAAAATTAAATTATCATCTCGTTTCAGTTTCTTTGTCGCCGGTAACACGAGCTTTACGCAATTAACGAAGTAATATTCTAGAATGATATTTATTATCCCCTGTCCCCGGTTCTCATTTCAGCTCCTTAGTGTTTCCACAACATTACTTCTAATCTCGACCCTAAATAACCAGCTTGGTAACGTGGAAAAATCTCCTTTCTTCTCTCATCTAATTCAAAACAACTCATTAGGAAGCTCTTATTGTTTACAATACAACTCGAGCTATTTATCAACACCGAATTAAAAACCATACATCAGAAAATCCCTCTCTCCCACTAGTCCCACTCACTCAGCGGTAGTCTTTATTCACTAGCTGACTTTCGTACGACAATTGAATTGTAGGTACAGAGTATGTTTTATTTTCATTCGCTTCTTCTACCATTAGTAGATAGGTATGTCTGTTGCTTGAAAACCTATTTACTGTATACATTGATATGGCTCGTAAGTTGGAAAATTTTGCACAACAAGTTTTATGTATAATAAGATTAGTGTGCATTTTCCATCGCCAAGATATGGACGCACTGACGGTGCTGGCGTTACTGCATTAAATTATTGACAGCGGTACTCGAACGATACGAATCGAATGTCCGATATGAAATGAAATCTAAAATTACGTCCTTTATAAAATGACAAGTAGTACCACTTTCGTTTTACCGCTTGTGACATTTAATCGCGTTCATCCCTCATACACAACCATTTCCATTACGTACACCGCATCGTAGCTGTAATTTGCACTTCGTATATAACAATGTGAAAAATACACGTGGAAAACTTGACGACTATATTTCCGCCTATCTAGACCATTTTTGTGTCATCGTGTGTATCATTTTTCTCAAAAGTATTCCTCGTAATAACTCGAATTTTACTCTTTTTCCCCTCTTGTGTTTTGAAAGTAGGTAGAAAAGTAGGTACATACCTAATTGTGCAATTTCAAATGCAAAAATAGGGTAAAGCTGTAAAAAATACAGTCGTACGAATTCCTTCATAATTACAAAGCTCGCCGCGTATAAAATCTCATAACAAAGAATTCGATTTACGAACGGTAGAAAAAAAATGAACGTCGCAGCCAAAGTGTGACATGGCCGGATTTTCTTTTCAAAATTCTATTCGTTCGTTAATCGACTCTCGTTGCTCGAGAGAAACTACATACACGTGGCCATGCTATGTAAGAAAACTGCAGATGAAATTCGAACTGACAATTAAACTTGGCATAAGGCTTAAAAGCGTTTCTGATTTATTATTTTCGAATAAGCCAGTTGTGGTTTTGTACTGTCTTTTAAAGGGTTGGGAAAAACAGGAAAGTTTTTGCTGCAGTTTGAAGCGATCTGAAGACAATAATTTTACTATCCTGACTCGAATCATACCTACCCACAGCAGGGTGGGCCGCTTTAGACTTTTGGGGGGGGGGCGATGACGAGTTGTGTGGGGAACCTCAAAAGACTGTAGGAAAAATTTGGGGTCTCAGACTTCACCCAGCACTTTGCAATCAAGGTTCAAAAATTTGAAATTTTCAAAAAAAATAAAAAAAAATTTCATATGGTTTTTGATGGTAATTGGTCGCATTATGCTTATTTTTAGGAGTACAAATGTTGATATCCTATTTATTATGAAGATCACACTTACCAACGATTCATTTAACTCCTCTTGAGGTGTCCGCCTCAGATTTGAACGGGACCTCGATTTTTGGAAAGAGCATGTTCTAAAACCCCAAAATCCAAATTTTCAGCTGCCCAAGTTCATTTTTCGATTTTTGGCGAATTTTTAAAAATCCAAAATTGACTATTTTGATGATTTATGCTTTTTTTTCAAAAGTACGTACTTGATCAGAAAAAATGTTCAAAATAAGTCCTAAGAACTGATATCAACCCCTCCAAATCCAAATTTCCCCATTTCCAGCCATTCTGGAGGCTCCAGCGTGATTTTTCAATTTCTCCAGAATCTTCAATTTGCTTCAGAATACGTGAATATGAAGTTGGGCAGCTAAAAATCGAGTTGTGTGTTATACTCGAACTGTTTAACGAATTTACTCACATTAGAGCCGATTCTGAAGGGGACACCTCAAGAGTGAGTTTTTGACCAGCTTTTTTCATAATAAAAATATCCAAAAATTAAAGGGAGGCCCAAGAAAGGCTGGAAATGGCGAAGTTCGCCCTCGTAGGGTTAATTCATGACAAAATACTGTGATACGCGCAAATTTCAAAAATTTTCTCACGAACGGGAAATTTTTGATTTTTGAATACTTTTACTCGTATTTAGAAAAAAAAACTGGTCAAAAAACCACTCTTGAGATGTCCGCTCAAGAATCGGCTCAAATGTGGATAATTTCGTTAAACAGGTCGAGTATATCACACAACTCGATTTTTAGCTGCCCAACTTCATATTCACGCCTTCTGGAGCAAATTTGAAGATTCTGGAGAAATTGAAAAATCGCGCTGGAGCCTCCAGAATGCCTGGAAATGGCGAAATTCGCCCTCGTGGGGTTAATTCATAATGAAATACTGCGATTCGCGCAAATTTCAAAAATTTTCTCGCAAACGGGAAATTTTTGATTTTTGAATATTTTTATTTTAAAAAAAAACTGGTCAAAAAACTACTCTTGAGATGTCCGCTTAAGAATCGGCTCAAATGTGGATAATTTCGTTAAACAGGTCGAGTATATCACATAACTCGATTTTTAGCTGCCCAACTTCATATTCACGCCTTCTGGAGCAAATTGAAGATTCTGGAGAAATTGAAAAATCGCGCTGGAGCCTCCAGAATGACTGGAACTGGGGAAATTTGGATTTGGAGGGGTTGATATCAGTTCTAGGACTTATTTTGAACATTTTTTCTGATCAAGTACGTACTTTAAAAAAAAAAGCATAAATCACCAAAATAGTCAATTTTGGATTTTCAAAAATTCGCCAAAAATCGAAAAATGTACTTGGGCAGCTGAAAATTTGGATTTGGGGGTTTTAGAACATGCTCTTTCCAAAAATTGACGTCCCGCTCAAATCTGAGGCGGACACCTCAAGAAGTTCGGGTTCTCTTGTCAGTAGATAGTAATTACTGGCCGTCTACGATCTGAGTATTGTTTGGTCTAAAACAGTTCAACTAGCTTCATTCGTGAAGAAGCTTTGATCAACGGTTGATATGTCTTATGTCAACCAGTCTCAGAGTGTATACAAATACATAACTTCAACCGTTTTTTTCAAGCTGTTTTTTAAATAGAAATTTTTTTTCTTGTTATTAATTGAATCGGTGAGAACAGAAAGGGGCTAAGTCCATTTTCGCATTTTTCAGGAATACCTAACAAAAAATTGATTTATTCGAAAATCTAAAATTTTTTGTAAACATTTAGACCTCTTTCTGCACTCAATCGCCAAAATTTCTCTTGAAATTACTCGGGCACGAATGGGGCTTGATTCTACATCCAAGTAGATCACTTAGACTGCTTGTTATGATTCTACAAGATCTACCCGTCGTAGAATATTACGTTCGTTACATGTAGATTCTACGAAAAATTTTAGTCTAGAAATTTATATTTAGTTTTTGTATTCGTCGCGTATTAAAAATTGTTGTTGAGATATTGGCTGCGCCAGGAGGAATAAATTTCGTTTACGCGATTTTGCGAATACCAAAAATACGTGGTTATTTTTTCGTTGAGACAGTTATTCGAGAACTTTTTGTTTGTATGTATTTGTTTAAGGTCATTCCTCTTGAAGTATTTGTACCGTCAACACCAAACTTTCAATCGTTCTACATATTGTTTATACGTTGTTGATATTTTTTGCTATTTTGAATAGCCAATTATTTGAATCAAAATTTTTTTCATTTAATTCAATGCGACTTGTTATTTAAAGATCAAGTTAGATCCACGTCAATACATTGATATATCGTTCTAAATATCAATTATCGTAATAAGGTAGCAGAGCGTGGTTTTTCGTCGAACTTGTCTAATTTGTCAAATCGCGAAAAGCGTGATAAAAGTAAACGCTGCTATAAATGCAGAAAGGTTGGTCATACTGCCAACTCTTGTAGGTCAAAATAGGACGATACCAAGAAAAATGGTAATCCCAAAGATCAGGTGCGATGCTACAGGTGCAATGGTTTAGGGCATTTTGGCCGCTCCTGTCCTAGGTATGGAGATGAGGCCGCCAACGAGAAACGTAGCAAATGAGCAGAATTGGGATATTGGGAAATACAAGTATGCTAAAGTCCCTAGCCATTTCTGTTAGTTGTTGGGAGTTTTGGATGATTTTAAGGTAACCATCATCTCAATTCTGATCTTCTGAACCATTCTGGTGAAACTTTATAAGTTACTTAAATTACCGGTAACTTACCGATAAGTTACTGGTAAGTCACTCAAATATAAATTTACGCCAATCGAAACATTGCTATTTGCTAGCCATTGGCTATATTGGTTTTGCTATTCTCGCACCAGCACTTCAGGAGCCACTATAGGGTCATTCCATGTCAATTCGACCAACGTTTATGAGTCATGTCTTTCGATTTCGCTCAAATTTTTTTTACAACATCTACCCATCTAGTAAGTATGAAACCTGCAATAAGTTTGTTCCCAGCCCCCTCAGGGGGGTGGGTGGGGGGCTTTCATTATCAGAGTGTCTACTAAAATCAAAAAAGCGAATTTCTCGCCTTTTTCTTGCTTTTTTCTTGCTTCCAAAAATGAATTTTCTTACCCCCCTTCAAATTTACGCATCTAGATAATCTTCGCTAACCCCTCTAACCCCCCTCCCTCCCAAACAAAATTTCTCAAAAATTTATTCTTCAAAGCAGAGAAGTGAATTAATTTCTCAAATGAAAAAATAGTAATAAAAAAAGTGATAAAAACAGACGTTGAGGCATGTCTACTGAAGTGAATTCAATTCTATGATGAAAACAGTAACAAAATAAAAAGTTAACTCGAATGCGGATCGAAGTCAGGTTATTTGGGGGAGGGGGTGTATGCTGTATGATGTCATTTTTCCATCAAAAAATTGTTATTTTTCCGACAAAAATCAAAATTTCAACGTGCTAAATACCAGTGACATATACAACAATTACAGGATCAAACCATAAAAGAGCTTATATTCTTATTTGTGATTGAGGGGAGAGCAAAATCAGAAATTTAGACACGAAAAATGGACATTTCAGGTAGTTTTCAGAAAACTCTTCACAATGAATGATCATTGTATTGAAATGAGGGTAAAATTACAGCTCGAGCGAAGCGAGAGCGAAAATTTGTTGAAAAAATTGGTGTAAAAAACGAAAAAACGACCATTTTGTATGCTTTATTTTACATTTTCAGCGAAGCTCAATAATATCAACAATTTTGAAAAGTTAGTCGTTCTGTTCAGAAAATGAAAAATTTGCACTTTTCAAATGGTTTGGGTATTACCTGGAAATGAAAAATTTCCTATTTAATTTTTGAATTCTTGAAAATTTTGAAAATAGCATCTTGAATGGCCTGAGCGAAGCGAGGGCAAAATTTTTGGAAAATTTTCAATTCGAAAAGTAGAACATCATCAATTTTAACAAAATAAAAACTTAAAATTTTGGTGGGATAACTTCAATTTTTCAGAGATTTTGGATGTGAATTCTTGGAAATTTTCTTGCTTTTCGAAGGAATTTCTACACTATTTTCTAACTTTCTTGCCACCCATGTGAATTTCTCGCCTTTTTCTAACTTTCTTGCCTTTTTCTTGCCAGTAGACACCCTGATTATCTTCACATTGTCTCGAGGTACTCAACTTCAGCAGCGTATACCTCAAAATCTATGATACTTCGATCTAAACTGATTTCCACAGTTAGAAAGGATATTGCATTTTGAACTTTTCAAGTATGTATTTTGAAATTTTCAAAAGTTGAAAGTTGAACTTTCAACTTTTGAAAATTTCAAAATGCTTAAAAAGGTTAGAATTCAATACCCTTTTGAACTGTGAAATCAGTTTTGATCAAAGTATCACAGTTTTGGAGGAATACGCTGCTGAAGTTGAGTACCTCGAGACAATGTGAAAATAATGGATGCCCCCCATCCACCCCGTGAAGGGGCTGGGACCAAACTGATCGCGGGTTTCTTACTTACTAGGTGGGTAGATATTGTAAAAAAATTGAGCAAAATCGAAAGACATGCCTTTCAAAATCGCATTTTTTTTGGTCGAATTGGAATGAGCCTATACATCAAAAAGGAAAGGTAGCCATTGCAGAAGAAACTGAAAGAGGAGGACGCCGGCGCTGCACATCGGTCGTTTTTATTAAATGCGTAAGAATCCTATTACCGGATGAAGAAAATCGGAACAATTAACTCCTCCAAACTCCTCCACCGACTGGCTTTACGGAACCCGGTGAATGGTTTCTTGGGTCGGTGGGTGGAGCACCCGCGGAGGCTGGGACATCAGATTGTACCAACAACGCAAACGGGTCTCGATCTGCTAGTCCTGTTATTCACAAGTCCACAATGTCCACAACGAAGAATCTACCGACGACTGAGGAGTGACAAACCCTAATAAAGGGTTGAAAGCAATTTATTGACTTTAATATTATTGCTTGGAGGCTTAATGACATATGCACAACCTGTATGAGGAATTATGAAGGGTATTAATTAGCCGAGCATACCCAGGACAGGCACAAGGACAACTCTCCTCCCTCCGGAGGACCACATTCCCACCTAAATCCTCTCTACAGCTCATGGACCACAAGTTGCCTGTAATATTTGACTACTATAATTCTGAGGAGTATAAAATACTCTTTAATAGTAAAGTGACAAGTGTAGGTACGTACCACTATAAAGACAAAACTTGATAATGCAACAGGTTTGAAAAAAAAAGCATAAAAAAGCTATACCCAACAGTAATACCACTGATGTAGCACCTGTACAGCAATGGAACAAACGTGAAAAAATGTTTTTGAAAACATGCATTGCTGCTAGCTTCAAGTATGAACAATTTATAAATTATCCACTAAGGCTTGAAAGCTGGTAGGTATCATAAATGCGTTCCCCCTGTAAAAGGTCAATGGGTCAAGATGAACTTTTTTTGAGGTAATGAAGTTGAAATGAAAAATTATACTATGTAACTAATTTTGGCAATGTTTTTCAAAAGTTCTGTTTCTCTTCAATACCACCTTTTCAAACAAACAAGATTAAAAAAGCGGTAAAATTGTTGTAAAAATGTGAAAAAAGTACATATAACCAAAAAATGAAATAAATGAAATAACCATGTAAATAAGAGAGACAGGAAAATATGTTGAATGAGGAACAGTGAAAAGCTGAAAAATTTTTACCAGTTTGAGAGAATGTTCAAAAAAAGTCATGAAAATGTTGTTAAAACAAAATTGTTTTGTGTCATCCATTATTGCTACTGTTCTGTTATGTACCAGTAAGTACATATAACTTTACTATCAAATATTAGGTAAGTTAAGGTATTAAAGCACCCTGAGCCATCGGAAACTCATTCTCGGCGTACATGGATCACATAGGACCCCAAAATAGCATTCAGGAGAGACAACCATGTGACTGTTATGATTTTGGACAAATCATTTTTGAAGATCCATTCCCTGGTAAGTAATAGAATGTTTGGCATCATCACCTCATATCAGGTATACATATGTAAACTACATATGTAATAAATTTGCAAATGTGACATTTTCTATTGTTACTGAATTCAGAAGTTTGCCTGTCAAAATTTCCAGCAGGAGCCGAATCCACAGGTGTACACTGATTTCCATCAACAAATCCAGGAAGCCAGATAACGATTTGAGTGAAAATTGTTCATTCATCGAGTTGAGTGCTGGAAATACATTCATTGAAAACATGAATGACGGAGAAGACTTTGTTACCTTCATTGTCAACTTGGTAAGGGGGTATGCTGGTCCGTCATTTATTTGCGAAAGCAGATTTTTCACAAGTCCAAAACTATGATGTATTTACAAAAATTTTACAGGAGTCCATTTTTGTATAAAAAGGAAAAATATAATCATATTTTGCAAAACTCTTGAAATTTTATGCTGTAGAACATAAGAAATCTAAAAAAAATGAGAAAACTGTTGGAATAATTCGGCTCTAATATACTCGCGAATCGTAACGATAGAAATAAAAACACCATCGGGGCTTAAAGCCTTTATTTCGAATTAAAAACATCGCGTCAACATACACGTACATATAGCCAACTTCTATACATACGCGACACCACCGAACTGGTTAGCCCAGCTAGCTAGCCGCGTACCTATGCTCGTAAGTATAGACTCGATCATCTGGGAATACATAGGGCGTGGCTAGTACAGTATAGTACAGCCACGATCTAACACTCCCCCTATTCACAGATGATAAAAATATAAAATTTTGAAAAAGACAAATCGCACCACGCAGAAGCCCCGCCACAGTGAAAGCCAAAATACTGTGACTATTTATAAATCGCACCTCATCATGAATAAATAAATCAATTTTGCATAACAACTAAGTAATAATTAAAATACATCAGAAATCATTTCAAGTCCAATTCCATGTCCTCGTCATTGGCAAACAATTCAATTTCAAAATCATGTTCCATGGACTCATTATTTGGACACGCATTATTTGGTGACACATTCATTTCTGAAACTTACAAAAATGTATTAGAAAAATGCAATAGTTCTTTCTCATCATGCAAAAGTTCTATATCTCATCATGCAACAATTCTATATCTCATAATGCAACAATTCGTGTCTCAATTTCACGAATCTAGCCAGACCAAGTGGCTTAGTACAAATATCGGCAAGCTGATCTTCAGTGTCAATTTTCATAATTCGCACCTCGCCATATTTGACACATTCTCTAACTAATTGTTCCTCTTCCTCAATTACATGCTTGAGTTTAGGTTTACTAGTAACAGTAGTGCATTTGATAGCTGACTCACTATCACAAAATGCAACCACCGGATATATATAATCTCGCATCACACTTTTAATTGTGCTTTGAATGCACTTCATTTCTCTGATGCCTTCATTTAAAACTCTAAATTCGGCTTCACAAGTCGAAGTTACGCGCCTCCTTCGTTTTCTTGCAGCCCAAGAAATCACATCTCCAAATACTTTGATAATAAAACCTTCAGTAGTTTTATTAGAGGGTTTCAGATCTTTATAACTGGCATCGGTATAAATTTCGACTTCATTTGTCAAACTAGAATATACTAATTTCAAATCTCTTGATCCTTTCAAATATCTAAGTACACGTTTGGCTCTCTGCCAGTCATAATTTGTTGGATTTGACATCTTAGTCGATAATTCGTGCACAGCATATGCAATGTCTGGTCTAGTACCATCTGTCAAATATCTTAAAGAACCAATCAACTGTCTATAAGGGTACTCAGTTGGTTCTAAGAGTTTTCTCAATTCACTTCCCTCGTCACTTTCTTCAATAGCTTTTAGTTCTTTGGTCATCACACCTTTTTCCACCATAGGTGTCTTAACAATCTTACAATTACTCATCTCAAATCGATCCAAAATATTATCGATATATTTTATTTGATCGAGAGTAATAATTTTCTTACCTCGGTCTCTCACAATGTTAATGCCTAGATATTTTTGTGGCTCACCTAAATTACTCAACGAAAAAGTAGCAGACAAATTTTCAACAATTTCATTCAATTCACTGGTATTATTACTCAACACTAACAAGTCATCTACATAGATCACTATTATCACTAATTTATTACCAATGTATTTGAAGAAAATACACGGTTCGTTCAATTTATTTTCAAAACCTAATTCCTTAAGTACAGACTCCAATTTTTCATACCACTTCTTAGGACTTATTTTCAACCCATACAACGCCTTTTTCACTCTACAAACATAATTCTTCCTTTGAGTATTATCCATCGCACCTTCAGGAACTTCCATAAATACTGGCTCATCTAACTCTCCATACAAGAATGCCGTCTTCACATCTAGATGGACAACATCCAGATTTAGCTTATTTATTAGGGAAAATATGACCCTAATATTAGGCAATCTCTCAACTGGTGAGTAGGTCTCATATAAACCATACTCAGTCGGATCTTCAAAACCACGTACCACAAGTCTTGCTCTATATCTCACCTCTCCAGTAACGCTAATCTTCTTTCGAAATACCCAAGTGTAAGTCATCACTTTCTCATGAGGTTCAACTTCGTCTCTCTGTATCAAGTCCCACACATCATTATTCTTCATTGATAAATTCTCATCATTCACTGCTTCACGCCATTTCTCACAATCATTACGTGAAATTGCATCAGCGTAAGAAACTGGATCTTTATTTATTACAGCCTGAACATCTCCATGATCTTCAAGTAAGGCCAATGCAAGCAACTTCTGATGAATATCAGACTTAATTTCTTCCTTCTCAGAAAGTATCTTTTTAGCATCTAGTCGCGTGAATGGCTTATTCAAACTAGTCCTTTTCAACGCCTCTAATTCAGAAATCTCATCAGAAAACCATTCATAATAATTCAACTCATCATCAGGCAAAGGAATAGCATTCATTTTCAAAATTTTACTCACATCTTTATAGACAACACCTCTATTAAGTCTCACATCACGGGTCTTGACAATCTCACCTGTTTGAATGTCCAGCAACTTATAGCAATTCGATTCATAACCAATCAGAAAATACCTTTTCAAGTTCTCTACAGGAGACTCTTTCTGAACATAAGTACGAGAATCAAATTTTCTCAGATCACTTCTTTTTAAAACCTTTCTATAAGCTAAACATCCAAAACGTGACAAATGATTTATCTCATTTGTATCTCTAGGATCAAACTTAGACAATGGAATCTCAAAATTTATGCCTTTATGACAAGTTCTATTCAAAACATGAGTAGCTGCTTCTACAGCCAAAGGCCACAGGTTTGCAGGAAAACCTGAATCAAGCATAAAGCATCTTACTGTATTTTGAAGTTTACGATTCCATCTCTCTGACTTTCCATTCAATTGTTGAGTATAGGGAGGTGATACGTCAATCTCAAATTTCTCCCTATCTTTGACCTTCAACATTTCACCTAAAGTATACTCTCTAGCGCCATCACATCTCAAATAACAAATTTTCGCATCATGGCCCAATTTATTTCGAGCACTCACCAAAAATTTCTCAAAATAGCCAACAACCTCATCTCTAGATTTCATACAATAAGTATAGGTGTACCTTGAATACTCATCAACGAATGAAACAATGTAACATTTTCTCTCTGGGAAGCTCACTGGCTTAATTGGTCCCATAATATCTGAGTTCACAATTTCTAATGGTTTCAAGGCTACTCTCCTATTATTCTTGAAAGGTAAACGAGCCATTTTACTAGCAATACACACCTCACAATCCAAAATAGAATCATCAAAATTAATATTCTCAAGTCTCTCATGAACAGTCGCCATTTTCTTTAAATAGGTTCGAGAAATATGACCTAAATTTTCATGAACTTTGAAACCTTCTGACTTTTTCAAGACCTCAGGTGTCTCGTTATCAACCAGTCTGACCATTTTCTTTTGTATCACATCAGGTTCATAATTATGATCATAATTTCTCTTTCTAGTGCACACACCACTCATTATAAACTTCGTTTCATTGCAAAATTCCAAGATTTGCTTCTCATCACACAATTCAAATTCAACGAACCATAAATTATTCCGATATACGCCATTGATTATAGTTTCATTTGTCTCAGGGTCAAATATACGCACCACTTTTGAATTCAGCAAAACTGAATAACCCAAATCAGTAAATTTTCTCAAGGATAGTAAATTTTCACTTCCTTTATCTGAATATAGCACATTGCTAAGTACAGATACTTTGTTTTTCTCATCACATACCAATAAATCACCACATGTAGTAATGACCAAATTGCTATCATTACTCGCACCTATTAAGGACAGCCTATTGTTTGGCTTCCTGATATTAATCAACGCATCTCTATCTTTAATTAAATGTTCGCACGCACCACTATCTGCGATAAATGAGATCAACGACTTACTTTTACGTTGAAGCTGCAGAAACGCACCACCTATATTATTTTCTGCCACGCCCGCTTCATTTTGGTCGTTTACTCTATCTGTAAAATTTATTTCTTTTTAGTTATAGCAGTCTCCCCCTTCTCCTGAGACCGCTTGAATTTTCTTTTCATACCTGTTCTTGGCGGATTATTCGAATCAGAGGACATTCCTTTACAGGACGACGAAATATGCGTTGCATACCTTTTACATTTGTAGCAAAATTTTATACCACTATTAGGGTCAATAGGACACTCGTGAGATTTGTGTCTGTTCGCGCCACAATTATAGCAATGTTGCTTTGGATCATTAAAGAAAGTCCTAGGCTCATTTCTAGGTTCAATTCTTTGAAAACATCCAAATCCACGTCCACGTCCTCCTCGTCCAGATTGTTGACCTCGACCTCGCCAAGAACTACGCCCACGACCTTGCCAATCAGAATTAAAATTTTGACCACCAGAATGGTATCCACGACCACCACGATTGCGACCATGAAACACAAACGCACCCTGTTCACCTGAAACATTTGATTTCCAGGTTCCTTTATCCTTTTCATTTGCTTCGAACCAAAGAGCTAACTTGTATAATTCCTCATAGTTTTTAGTCAGAAAACGGTTTTCAGCAGTAAGCTCAAATTGATCGAATTCCTCACGCACAGCTATGATGAATCGATTACATTTTGCAGAAATATCGAGAGGGCTACTTAACATTTCATACTTTTCGACAGCTGCCTCAAACCGAGCTGCAAAAATAGCTACAGACTCCTTACGTTTGCTAAACCTAACATCTTCGAGTTGTTTAAGTAGAGTCGATGAAGTAGTGTTAATTTCTGCGATTCTAAATTCACGAATTTTGAGGAGAGCCTCATAGGGATCTCGAATGCTGATTATTTTATTGTGATAAGTTTCATCAATACGATTGATCAAAATGTGTCTCACTTTTGCCTTTCTCCGTTGAGTCTCACCTTGAGTGAAAACTCGAGGAGGAGGTGTAGTAGGTTCAACAATATCCAATAAATTCAAGGCGGACAACTCACTCGTAAAATTATCATACCACACATCGTACCTTACATGGGAAGTAAGCTTATAATCCGTTCTAATATTCAAATTAACGCTACGCTCACCGTCTGCTTCTCCAGGGTTCATGTTTCGTAACAATTCGCTATTCTGCTGTATCAAATTTGAAACCAAGTCAAGTAATTGATCTCTAGATTGATCTTGAGGAGGTATTAAACCACCTCTTCCATCTTGACCACGACCTTCACCTTGGTCCTGACCCTGATTACGACCTCTACCAGATCTCAACATATCTGAAATATTCGACGAATCAATTTATTCAATTTATTCAGATTCAAAATTTCAAATTTCTAACCTCAGCTTTTGTATATGGAACACTCATACACATCAGCTACACGTATTCACAACTCAGCCTCAGTATAAGGAACACTCATATACGTCAGCCATACGTAAGTAATGTGCTCAAACTATTCAACTGTTTCTCAAATTTGCTCATATGTCAAATTATTCGATATTTTTCTCGGATTATTCAAATTTAGAAATCACTTTTAAGGTCACTCGTAGATTGATCATCACGGTATAAGTGAATACATAGAACCCACTCAGATTCGATAGCCAATGATTTCAAGCTGTAGGTAGGTATATGGAACGCTCATATGTCTGAACCAAACAGCCATCTATCAAAAATCAAAATTCAAAAATCCTAATTACATGAGCTCGAAAATTAAATTTATCAACTCAAGACACGATATCAAACTAGACTCTTATGTTCCAGTTCAGTAAATTCATAGCAATCTACACAGCTCAAGACATGATATCAAACTAGACTCTTATGTTCCAGTTCAGTAAATTCATAGCAATCTACACAGCTCAAGACATGATATCAAACTAGACTCTTATGTTCTAGTTCAGTAAATTCATAGCAATCTACACTCAAAATTTGCTCCAGTAAATTAATCATCATAAATCCGAAATTCAAAGACATGCACATATTAAAAATTCAAAGACACATCAAAATATTCAAAGTTTAAATAATCAATATCGACTCACCCAACAGTTGATAAGAATACTTCGAGAAATGCGTACGTACGTCTTTTCTATACCACGAGAGCACAAGAGCACAAGAGCACAATACAAGTTATCACCTTCACCAGGTAGCACAATATAAAAATTGTATTCTCATCTCGACTCTGTGCTGGTACCTTGCAGAGGTTGCAGCTGCAAGTTTCTTTCCACCCCTTTCTATCATCTCTAAAACTAGACAATATTTTTATTTTTCATTTCAAATAATTGTCAAAAATCGACATATTTATGGCTTGGTACCAAGTCTCGCATCTCACAACAAATATACAATATTCACTGCATCGTTACATTTATTCTAGAATAATAGGATTTTTATAAAATCAATTTCCGTTCTCACGATGCGTACTGCTCATTAACTAAAGGCAGTAAAAATCAACGCACCTTTCTCACGATGTGTACTGCTCATTAGGCAGTAAAAATCAAGACAGTAAAAGTCAACGCACCTGCACATGTGCTGCACCTCACATCTCATTATTATCCTTCGCGTCTCATACGGCCAAACAAAAATTAAAGTCGTAAAAACGACTGCGCGCATCGCATCTCGTAGGTACTCGTATTTACATACTCGACACTATCAAGGGCTGTGTCCACGCCAGGTACAAACAACGCTGTTAAAAATAAAAGGCCGCGTCTCGCCATCTCACCAATGTACCTCTCGTACCTACTGGCCATCACATCTAACCGGCAAGTTTATCTAATAAAAGATAACGTTGACAAAAGTAACTAAAACCCTGTACCTATCACAGGTAGTAACTTTGTCTACGGCTGCACCAAGGCCGCATGCCGCCACCACACCATATCGTTAACGTTTTAAAATATCATCCGCGGGTATGTCCATGGGGGTTCCCCTTCGTAACGCATCTTGGTGCCTACAGCTAGGGTAGAATACCTTACGCTGCTCTATCAATGTGTTTTACATGCACACATTTACGTACCACATACTAACACACCAATATGGTCATATAAACGCACCTAAGGTAGGTAGGTACCTATCATATCCACAAATGTGCACCTTACGTGGATAGGTATCTATCTACACACATGCACATATACACATTATCTATAAATTACGTATCTACGAGTATTTAATTCACATGCAACACAATCTAAAATATTCTACTCGTATGTACCTGCCTAAGTTGCGCAACTTTAAAGACTTTTAGTAGGTATCATAATATGCAATTCGTAATTTCGTAATTCGTAAATAATCAAGCAATAAATAAACGAAACAATCATACCCATGTACGAACTGATACAGTTTACCAAAAATGAAATGATCATACCCAATTTGTCCAATGTGCCAAGTACCATCTTCGTCTTCGTAGGTATCTGCTTTTTCATTTCCTCAGCATCTTGTCACTTCTCTGAATACTCGAATATTCGTTCCGGGGGGGATACTCCGGCTGCCTCCACCATGTTGGAATAATTCGGCTCTAATATACTCGCGAATCGTAACGATAGAAATAAAAACACCATCGGGGCTTAAAGCCTTTATTTCGAATTAAAAACATCGCGTCAACATACACGTACATATAGCCAACTTCTATACATACGCGACACCACCGAACTGGTTAGCCCAGCTAGCTAGCCGCGTACCTATGCTCGTAAGTATAGACTCGATCATCTGGGAATACATAGGGCGTGGCTAGTACAGTATAGTACAGCCACGATCTAACAAAAACCAAACAATGTTCATAATTATTTTCATTTTGTCAAAATCTGAGGTTCTACTGCATAAAATTCCAAGATTTTTGCAAAAATTTGTCATATTTTTCTTTCTCTAAAAAAATGGGACTTTCAAATGCATAAAAGTCGTAGTTTTCAAGTTATAAGAAATATGCTAAAGGAAGAAAATGGCGGACCAGCATACCCCCATGCAAAGGAATTAAAAATTATAGAACAAAAAAATGTCGGTGAGTCCTTCGTCAGTAAGATCAGGGTAGATGAGAATGCAAATTTGGTGATTGAAAGCAACGGCCACATGGCAACCGTCGACTCATGAACCAAGGATGTATTCAGATTGATCAAACAGCTACGTCGGGAAGCAGAAGAAGATGAGCTCCAACATTGAATATTGAGACAAATGCATCAATAACCAAAAGTTGGTGCGGAACTCGAGGAAAATACTAGCTTTAGATCCGGAGAAGGTGACCAGCAGAATGCTCTATTGGGTGTATACAAATTCCTCAGCATAGACCCACAGACCAGTTTACCAGTTTGCTTGACGATTTCTTGCAGAATTGCTACATAGATTCGAAGTTCACAAGACATTTATGAACCGTACGAAAATGCCTACAGTGGAGAAGTACGAGAGCCACCATGGGTATGCGTATTATTACAAGGATAATAAATATACAGTGAAAAAAAAATCGCCGGCAACAAGACAGAGCTTCAATGCAAAGACTGTAACCATACCAGTAAGTTACGAGCCAATAAACAGAATAGATTAAGGTAATTAAATTAAATTCATCATTAAGGAGCAAGTATACATATACAACTATATTTCAAGAAAAATGTAATTTGTGAAATTAAAAATAGATTAAGTTATATTTATACTTAAGGTAAGCGCTTTACCTCCACACAAGCATCATATAAAAGAAGGATGTGCAGTGATACTATTGAAAAATGTTGATGCAAAATATAGTTTACTAAATGGAACCTGTCTAATAGTCCATGAAATGCAAAATACCAGAACATACATAAAAATCATACTACCACCTGCAAATTATTTCTGAATATAAAGGTAGACTTGTGAAGTTTTTCTGTTTTTCAATTAAATTGATCTTCAACGGTGTATACAAACTCAATTGTATACATGCTGAGTACTCGTGCAAGGTCCACCAACACAGGTGTGACATACAATGATGTCTTCCTGTACACAACTCATCTACTGCAGGTATATGAAAAAGCGTACAGAGATGGGTAAGAGAAAACGTTTCAATTTCAGGAGAAAGCAGATACATAAATTCAACACCATCAGATACTGTCCTTCATTTTTGTTTCAAATGCAGACAATTTACACTACAATTAGCTTTTTGTATAGCTATAAATAAAGTTCAAGGACATGAAAAACTATTCAAATGATTAAGTCGGCTGAAAGGGTGGAACTATTTTGCAGACAATCTAAACACCACAAAAAGCCACCAAAGGAGTGGGTATACCTACAGCGTTCAAATTAATGCTTCGAAAATTTTCAATGAAATAATTTTATTATCTCATCAGTGATGTGTATTTGAAATTCACTGAAAGTAATGGATGGATAGTTAGTGGCATCTTGCAGTGCTGTCAGTGGGGTCACATAACTCCGTAACAGTGACATCCTTTGTTTAAAAAAAAAAACGCCTAGAGTAGAAGAATTTTCTCCAAGAAATCGGTAAAATGGTATAAAATTGTTGTTATGGGTATATAATGAGTTTATTTTAATTTTTAATTAAATCCAAAATCGAATTGCTCCTACAAGCTCAAATTTTGTTTATTTGACCAGAACAGTTCACGAAAAAAATAAGTATTTAGTCATTTGTTTTTGCTTAAAATTACATCGTTATTAGTTATAGCAATGCTATCGATAATTCTTGACCTACATATATGTAATTATGTATGAATGTTTTAACAACAATGGATTTTATTGAAGAACCAACTTACGAGTACGATCAGTCGGTTTTGGCTGATGAGCAAGGTAATTGCCAGAATAATTATCACACACTTATACATACTCGTAGTTCTCAGTTCTGTAATTATCTGCTCTTCGTTTTCATTTTGAATAATGTAAGTACTTTGTATTACAAATTAATATGTCCATTAATTTTATCGGTATGGTAAATGAATCATTTTGATTCGTGATTTGAATTGAATGCATTTTCATGTGACAATTATTGTTGTTTTTTTTGTAACTGCAAAAAAACCTCGTGAAACCTAGGTATCTTTCAGAGTATAAAATTAGAGAGGGTGGTCCGTTGCTGGTCCTTCCCTGAAGTGCTTGGCCAATGTCATCTTGTGCGCAGTTATGCCACGATGCATTTAAGCAACTTCCATGATACTTGCATTGAGGCTGACAAGGTATCAACCTTTCAATTTTTTCATTGCTTATGATTATGATTTAATGAATAATGAAAGTGTTAGATTGAAATGAGAACAAAAAAAAATACTTAAAAAAAATGCAACAAGTACACCAAAAAATCTTGTCGTCAACCGAGCTGAAATTTGGGTGTTATTTCTTTGTTCCCAGTGTACAATGCCTACCTTACTGCAGAGGTCCTGAAAAGGGAATGTTAAGCACCCCGTGTTGAGTGCACCGAGTCGATCCAGAAATCTTACACATGCCAAGATTATGCGCTCTTTCATTTATTTTATGGTAAGTACATAGAACTGATGACACAAATAGCAAATGGGGCAGAAATCACCAGGCTATACAATGTGGAAAATGGTCAGGGGCCTAAACTTCAAGTATACATTGATCTGAACCACCGCATCTGCGCATCAGAGAAACCAGGTATGTATTTACAGCTCATCATGATCAATCTACCCGACGCAATGTTGATATAGAAGATGAACTCCTGGAGATGATAGAATACTGAATTGGGTAACTTATGGTACAAAGCTGCCAAATGTATTCCCATTCGGTGAGTAAAAATTAAAATTGAATGTTTATTTGTTAGAAATGCACTTCAAACAAAAAAAAATAACTAAAAATTATGTGATTTCTGTAGGAACTTTTTGGATCCCGATACTGTAAAACCAATGTTTGTATCAATGGAAAGCTATTTTGCGGCAATTGCGCCAGAGAACGTTTGTAGTAAGTATATTTGGTATAATGTAGGTGTATAAGCGCTTTCTAAAACTCATCATGTATTGGTGTATTTCTTTTGCAGTTCTAATGTTTGGGTGCAAGTATGATGAATGTAGGTATGCGACAGCACATCGCGGCACCCGATACCGTCATTATAAGACTGATCATGGCGAGAAAAAGAACACAGCAGATGAAACAGTAGAATACGACGACAAATGGCGGGAATTCTCGTAAACCGTATAGTAATTCCTAGCCGGGTTTGGCCTATGGAATATTTTTTTCTCAACAATTACAAATATAGAAAAAGCAAAATTATAAGACGAAATAATACAACACAGCTCATCGTGTATTTGTGTATTTCTTTTGCAGTTCTAATGTTTGGGTGCAAGTATGATGAATGTAGGTATGCGACAGCACATCGCGGCACCCGATACCGTCATTATAAGACTGATCATGGCGAGAAAAAGAACACAGCAGATGAAACAGTAGAATACGACGACAAATGGCGGGAATTCTCGTAAACCGTATAGTAATTCCTAGCCGGGTTTGGCCTATGGAATATTTTTTTCTCAACAATTACAAATATAGAAAAAGCAAAATTATAAGACGAAATAATACAACACAGCTCATCGTGTATTTGTGTATTTCTTTTGCAGTTCTAATGTTTGGGTGCAAGTATGATGAATGTAGGTATGTGACAGCACATCGCGTCACCCGATACCATCATTATAAGACTGATCATGGCGAGAAAAAGAACACAGCAGATGAAACAGTAGAATACGGATGACAGACCCTCACAAGGTTCACAGGCTAAAACTGGTAGGTATCAAAAATACGTGCTCACTTTTTCTACTACCCACATAGGAGTATTACACTGTAAAATGTCTATGGGTCAAGATAAGCCTTTTTCGAGACAATGATGGAGACATGAAAAATTATATAATTTTTGAAATGTTTTTCAAAATATTTGTTCCTCTTGAATACCACCATTTCAAACAAACAAGATTGAAAAATGGGAAAAGGGTATCCAAAAAATTAAATGAATAAAATAACCAAATAACCATGTATGTAAATGAGAGAGCGAGGAAAATATGTTGAATGAGGAACAGTGAAAAGCTAAAAAATTATTACCATTTTGAGAGAATGTTTGGAAAAAAGTCTTTAAAATGTTGTCAAAACAAAATTCCTTTGTGTAATCGCTACTGTTCTGTTATGTCCCATTATAACTTTACTATCAAGTATCATGAGCCATTGGAAACTCATTCTTGGAGTATATGGATCACACAGGACACCAAAACAGCATTCAGGAGAGTCGACCATGCAATTGTTGTGATTTTGGACAAATCATTTGAAGATCCACTCCACAGTAAGTAATAGAATGTTTTAGATCGTTATCTCATGATGAAGTAAGTATAGGTATGTATGTAGATGAATTTTTAAAATCACATTTCATTTTCACTATTTTAAAAGCTCTCATTAGCCATTTCTGATCATAATCACATTTTCTTTCACTTTTCAGGAGTCCGCTCGATCAGCAGCAGTTAGAGAAAGAATGAATTTTCTGTCACTTCTAAGAAATTTTTACAAACAACATTACATGCCATATTTTATAAACAACTTTGATTGTGAAGAATAAGAAGTACCGTTTTACACATTTTAATGTGGACATATCTCTTCTTTACAGGTGTATTTGTATCGAAAAATCCATGAAGCCAGCTGAGATATGGTGATGAAATAAATGTAATGCTGAGAATAATTCAGATGGGGCTAGTTCGTCAACACCAAATTTACAATGGTTCATCGATGCAAAATTCAAGTACGTAGTTTCAATTAGTGTAGTGGACAGTTTTGAAAATTTGAAACGTCAAACTCAAATATTTTTGCGCATTGAATAATCTGGTTTCAATTTGAGCAAAAATTGTTCATTTCTTGAGTTGAATGCTAGAAATATCTTTGAAAACATGAAGTATGGTGAAGACTTTGTTACCTTCATTGTCAACTCGGTAGGGGGTACACTGGTCTGCCATTTTCTTGCGAAAGCGAATTTTTTATAAGTTGAAAATCGAAAACTATGATATTTACAACAATTTAACAGGAGTCTTTTTTTGTAGAAAATTAAAAAAATATGATCAATTTTGCAAAAATCTTGAAATTTTATGCTGTAGAACCTTTAGAAATCTAAAAACAAAAAAAAAAAATGTTCATAATTTTCATCATTTTGTCAAAATCTCAGGTTCTACTGCATGAAACTTCAAAATGTTCGCAAAATTGGCCATATTTTTTTATTTACTACAAAAATAGACTGTTGTAAAAGACATATAGTTTTCAAGTTACAAAAAATACGCCAAAAGGAAGAAAATGGTGGACCTGCATACACCCCTGAAAGGGAATTGAAAATTACAGAACAAAAAAATATCGGTAAGACCTTTGTCAGTGAGATCAAGGTAGACGAGAATGCGAATTTGGTGATCCAAAGCAATGGTTACTGGGCAGCCGTGGACTTATAGACCAGCCTTTATTCAGAGTGATCAAACAGCTACAGGACGAAGCAGCGAGACAGATGCATCAATAACCAAAAGTTGGTGCGGAACTCGAGGAAAATACTACACAGCTTCAGAATTGAAGAAGGAGACCAGCAGTGCTGAGTGTATACAAATTACTCAGTACAGACCAGTTGAACAATTAGCTGAATGATTTCTTCCTGAATTGCCACATAGATTAGGAAGTTCATGCCCCAATACAAAAATGGATTAATTTAAATTAAATTCATTATTTTAGGTAAGTACAAGTATGTAATAAAAGCCCGAGCGAAACGAGGTGCAAAATGAAGAAACTCGCAAAGATACATCATGGCAACTGATTATTGGCACTTTGGAGGAACTAAAAATACAAGTATACAGATTGCCATTACAAGATTTGGAACGAATTTACAAGAAGCTCAAGAGGAAAGACATACGCTACATCCCTTTGACAAATTTTACAAATACCGTTTTAAAAGAGATTTTTTTCAGGTTAGCTATACAAGATACCTACTTGAATCAAAATTTCATCACTTACTTACCTACTTCAGCTGAGGTTATCCTACACACTACTCCAGCTGACCCAAGAGTAATAAGAAATTTATTTCAAAAATCGAAGATGAAAATAAGTACATAATAACAAAAATTCAAGGACTCAATTAATGGGGAGTAAAGGAACCGCAATGCTCACAAACAACCAAATTTCGCCATAACTGTTATCATTGAGGAAATCATTGCAACAATTAAAATTGCTCATTTCCAAATAATTGTGAGTCATCTATTTCGAACTATGCAGATGATTGTAAATACTCCTACATACTGGGGCGAGTTCGAAAAGTAATGATCTAATTGATCCATGTGAACCAGAGTGGGAATTTTAAAAACAAATGAGAGTTCCCATTCAAAACAGTTCATCAATTTTTTTTTATTTTTAATTTTTACAGCCATAAATTTCTAAAAACATTTTACAAATGAGGGACTTTATGGAAAAGGGGCTTTGGTCAATTTTTTTCACTAATTTTTACAATTTCAAACAGACTTGAAAAGTTGAAAATTTTTCCTACAAGCAAACATTTTCCAATTCATTTTTTAAAATGGAAGAACACTTAAATATTAACGAATATGATGAAATTATTTTAATAAATTTCTTTTTAATGTACATTCAAAATTGTAAAAGAAAAAAAAAGACTAATGCCCCTTTTCCATGGAACCCCTCAAATATTATTGTTTTATTTATTTTCAGAAGAGCTGAAAATATGTTTTCTGAATTGATAAAAATTAAAAATTGCAAAAATGGAGTTTTTCCTATAATTAATTGTGTACATACCATAATAGCCTCTTGGCCAATTTTTTTTAATGTGAATAAATCCTATTGTACATTTCCAGTTCCAAAAAAAGGTCCATACAACACTTCGAACCCAACAGGCAAAAAACCTAATGTCGAGTAGCTACATTTCAATGAAAAAAAAAACGCACACAAAATCAAAGAAGACACCCTTGAAGGAGATTTTTGAAGACAACACTGAAGCAGTTCTCCCTGGACAGCAGAAAATCACAGAAAATGAACCTGTTGAGTGTTGATGCTCCTGTACAACATTCAGATGAGGTTGCTATGGTTTGGTATGTGGAGGATTACTATGACATATGCTGTGTATGTGATAATGTGATATGTGCCTAAGGTGGATGCATGAAAACTGTGTAAATGTGCCACAGCAAACTAACCTATGTGATTACTGTTTTAAATATTAGTTTTATTATTTCTATATGTTAGTAGGTACAAAATATCTGACATTTAAAACATTTTCTGAATGGGAATGTGATGAATCAACTCACGCATTTGTAGCATACATATACATTTAAGTATGTACCTAATTATCAAATGTCTAGTACCGCAAATTTTTAGTACCAAATTATGTAGATGTGATATACATAAACATGTACCCATGCACTATGTACATTTTTTGGGAATTGAAAATGTTGTTGGTGCAATAGATGGGTCATATGTGCCTATAAAGGCTCCGCATAATAATCCTATGGACTACGTGAACCGGAAATGTTATCATGCTATAACATTACAAGCCATTTGTGATCACAATTTACACTTCCTTGATTGTTTTGTAGGATACCCAAGTTCTGTTTCAGATATAAGCATTTTTCGAAATAGCTCCATCCATCAAGAAATTGAGCCGAATGTTGGAAATTTTTTCGAAAGGGATGAAGTAATTCTTGGAGATAAAGCATACCCTTGTTATAATTGGCTAATACCTCCATACATCAAAAGAGTTGAATTAACTAGACAACAAAAAAATTTCAATACTTGTCATGCAAAAACACGTCAGGTGATAGAACGTTGTTTTGCCCTGGTTTTTGGCAGGTGGAGGCGCATGAGATATCTTGATATGAACCGAACGGATTGGATACCAAGTACTGTACTGGGTGGTGCTTCACAATATATGTTTAATGGATGCCGAAGATCTTGATCTGGAGATGTATGTCAATGAAGGAAATATTGCTTTGGCAAAACCTGAAAATTTTATACCTGAAATAGATCAAAATTTGGAGCCCGACATTGACGAACCTAGCGAAGCATATTTGACCGAGGATGGATTAATTAGAAGAGACACAATTGCTGCTCGTTTAATGATACCTATAGATTAATTGTACATACATAGCTTTGTAATTTTCATCAATTAATTTAGAACAAAGAATATTGCAATTTCTCGTTGAAGCAGCGTCCCACAACACAAATAGACACCAGATTCGGATTCGGCGACCTCGAATTAGTCAAAAACAACCCTTTACTTGATTTTTTTGAAAATCAAAAAAATTCAAAAAATGAAGAAGTTACCTACAAAGATCAGGTACCTTCCGTTATGATAGGTGAATCGGCTTTTGGCTGAGATTTTGGAAATATTCACAGGTTATCTTTGGAGGACTAAAAAAAGAATTCTACAGTTAAAAAAATTTAACCCCGCTATTTTCCCCTCTCCCCCATGAGAAAAAACCGTGTTGATCATGCGAAAAATTCCTATTATATGTATATTCACTATGTAGACCCGCAATTTTGAAATCTCCGTGGTGTTCAGAGGAGGTTGGGGCCAATGCAAATCCCAATCGAAAATTTAGATATGTATCCATCCTGTAATATTTTTAACCGATCACAGCGTGCAGAGCTCATACAGAATGCCGATCTCATTATTTGGGATGAAGCCCCCATGGCGCATAAATTCAATGTTGAAGGGTTGAATAATACTTTGAAAGATCTGATGGGTAATCAGCTGTCATTTGGTGGTAAAAATATAGTTTTTTCAGGAGACTTCCAACAGATCCCACCTGTTATTAAATATGGTTCAAAAGCTGAGATTCTAAGTAGTAGTATCAAATTTTCGGAGGTTTGGAAACATCTGGTAATTTTACATCTTTTATCAATTTCGTCATGTGTCAAATTAGAGGGCTCCACTCTACAGGCAATGTGAGCATGAGGGAGCCCTCTTTTTTGGAACTCGATAACGTACAAAATATACACCATTTTACCAAAAATTTTACCGGCTTTTAAATCTTTTAGCAAGCGATTCAATTTTAAATTAAATACCCTATCACACAGGTCAGGTCTATCGATAATGATCTTGTTGATCTGTGTGAACCGGCGTAAATTCAATCATACCAACTTTAACATTTTTCACAGATTCTCAATTTTCGTTCTTTTTGAATCATTCAATGACGTCATATTGTCTTGAATACCTACTAATTCTAATAAACAGGCCCTTGTGAATATACTTAAATAAATACTTGATAATTTTGACAGTCGATGCAATTACTACATTAATACATATGACAATCAAACATCATAAGCAAATCAGGATTGTACGGAACGATCCACTGATTGTTAATTTCTCTATTTTTTTTTAGGGCAACGCTTTCGGGTTTGTTGGGTCTTTTGTAATGTACATACCCTCGCTCATCTGTGTATGTACATTCCAAAAATGGTTAAGGATATTTTTTTGTACTACGCTCGAGAATGTGATAAAAATTGTGGCTCATCATAAAAAGAAGCATTTAATTGAGGCAATTTGATGTGAATTTGGCCATTGCCACAACACCACATCAGTTTCGAAGATTCTTCAATAAAAAGCCTACTATTACAATGAGGACATTTATAACAGTCATCGAGTGAAATTTTCTGTAAAAAATAAGTAGTTTCTGGAGATACATTTTCTGATTCTGATTTCTTAACCGTTTTTCGCACTTTAACAGCATCGCATTCTGATTTCTTAACCGTTTTTCGCACTTTAACAGCATCGCATTCAATTTGTTTTTTTGGCCTACCTCTTGCTTTTTTAGTTTGAACTCCCTCAGAACTCCCTTCAGCAGAAGATATTTCATTCAATAAAATTCAATTTTTCAAGACGTAACGTAGATAAAATGAAGGTAAATAATAATGAAAACGAAAGCAAACATAACCAGTGATGTTTATTAGAATTAGTAGGTATTCAAGACAATATGACGTCATTGAATGATTCAAAAAGAACGAAAATTGAGAATCTGTGAAAAATGTTAAAGTTGGTATGATTGAATTTACGCTGGTTCACACGGATCAACAAGATCATTACTTTTCGAACTCGCCCCTGAAATGTTTCAAGTGTCATCAAGTCAGTCAAATTGGTAAAAAAAAACTGTTGCAACACGACACGGGCTCTTTCCAAACAAATAAGACCCCAAGACCACAGAACAGCTATCGATGCAACGGTGTAGGACACATCGGGAAAATTATCCTCCAATGGAAATGTAGGTAGATCGGTAAAGTTTAGAAAGTTAATTTTATAAATTATATGTATAATTTAATTATTTATGATGTAGGACCATTCTCCAAATCTTATTACATGAAAAGACGAGGTCAAATACCTCAAAGATCTCAAGTAGGTAACATTACTCTGTAAACCACAAGGAAAATATCATGGAAATATACATACCTACTGCTCATTTTCAACTCTATGTATAAATTGAACGAGTTGCAAACAAAACTTGGTAGTTTCTTTCAATTTGAAAAATTAGACAAGCTGCGAATATAGCTAATTTTGCCCATCTGCATTATCGTACGAGTACCTCCTGTGTATACCAAGTCAACTTACCTACATCGAGTAAAAGAAAATAATATATGCGTACAACGCTAACGTCAGTTTGCCAAACTTTATCCCTTCGAAATTTCCAAGTTGGCAAACTCATTTACTTTGCTGAGTAGTTAGAGTTGTATCAAGGCGAAAAGAAAATTAAAAACTACTTTTAAAACATACTACACCTTCGAAAAGTAGAATAGACTTTTTTTCCTTCTTCGCGAGAAAATCCGACTAACAGAAAAAAAAGCACCATTATACAAAAATAAACCCGACACAACACATGAAAACAAAATTCATTTCCACGTCAACGTATGTGGTATAAAAAAATATATCAACCCTAACCTGAGAAAAAAAAAGCGTTGACAATTGAAAATACTGCACAGAGAAACAAACGTTTTGTTTACAGAATTGGATTTTACAAAAGTTCAAAGACGTTATAATGGCATCGTAGCAGACTGGATGGATTTGAACGCCGCAGACGAGAATAATAATTTATGGGAAATAATATTCTACGTGATAACGTTTCCAATAATGATCGTCTTATATGTTGTTTGGAAGGTAAGTAAGGTTCTTTACTCGTATATGGTTTACAAATAGGTACCTATATACTACGAATTCACACCGGTGCAAGTACTCGTACCTAGGAATAGATGAGGCATCTTGGCAACAGAAATTATCAACGTTTATTCTAATATTATTATTGATCGTTTACCGTGGTTTAGTTTTAACTTTTCACGTGTATAAGTTTAAGAGACTGAAAGTTATCAAATATATACACTGCATTATTACAGTATCTCTGTATAAAGTTGCAAGATAAACTCGGCACAGAAGTAGTTAGCAAGAAAAATATTTCGACTTGGAGCATCTTTTCTTATACACGAGTTTTTAGGGCTGTCTTCGTTTCCCCAAGAAAAAGGTAGATTGTAATCGAAAGTTAAAAGTACTCTGAGTGGTTTTACGCCCAACAACTATTAAAACTTTCGTGCCCGGCAACATTTGTCATTTAAAAAGTTTCCAATTCGCGTCGACGTGCTTTACCTGCATTCGCGGTGCTGGCAATGGCGATGGCGATGGCTGGCGGTTCCATAAACCATCGTCATTTTCGCCGCAGCTAGGTTGCAGAGTACCTATGAGTCAAACGTAGGTTTGGAGGTACTTATGAGTCAAAGGTAGGGTGCAGAGTACGTATGAGTCAAATGTAGGTTTTGAGGTACGTATGAGGCCGTAACTCGTTTGCGCACATGTATGTAAATTGTACATAGTTCGTAGCTTTTTAGATTCATCGAATGGGTCACTACAAGTGCACAAGTGCTTTGTGCCATCAGTACTTGGGAAAGACCTTGAACATTCGTACTTTCTGCGCTGATTTCGAAAAAGCGGCCGTAACTCGTTTGCGCACAGATGGGTTAAAGTGACCGCAGCAGGTAGAGGTGGTTTGCGCACAGGGTAGCTGTAGTGACCACAACTCGTTTGCGCACATGTATGTAAATTGTACATAGTTCGTAGCTTTTTAGATTCATCGAATGGGTCACTACAAGTGCACAAGTGCTTTGTGCCATCAGTACTTGGGAAAGACCTTGAACATTCGTACTTTCTGCGCTGCTTTCGAAAAAGCTGCTCATAATGCTGTCAAGTCGTTGTTTCCGGAGTGTAAAATAAGAGCTTATAAGTTCCATTTAGGCCAATCCTGGTTCAGGCACATTCAAAAAAACCGTATATTGCTGCAGGAGTACCTACCAAAGCAAAGAATCAGAGGTTGGAAAATGGTTGAAAAATTTTTTTGGACTTTCGTATTTAAATGCTGATGAAGTATCAGATGGTTTCACCGAACTTATATCCGCAGCTCCAACAATGGAAATGGCATTTCCCGATTACCTTCTCGACAACTACATTACACAATCTTCGATTTTTCCACCTGATATTTGGGCAGCGGAACCAGACTCGTCTCCTCGAACAACAAATGCGGTTGAAAGTTTTCACTCACATTTCAATGGTCAATTCTACCACCCACATCCAAATATTCATGCTGTTACTGACGTCATACTGCAAGTACAGCAAGAGACTGATCTGAAAATTAATTCCATTCGACAAGGTGCTTCTAATTATGTCGGGAAAGAAATGAAGGAGAAAGAAACATTTTTGAGGTCAACTTTGGAGCGGTTCAAAAATAAAGAAATCGCCATATCGATTTTAGGACAACGATGTCACCCTACTTCTGTTTGAATTTTAAATGAATCGTATTATCTCCCTAAGCAGACAGTCCTAAGCCTATAAAAGTGAGAAGGAAAATATGTGCGCAAACGAGTCGTATTGTCCCTATATGTCCCTAAGTTTCCTGTGCGCAAACGAGTTCTGATTTTGTGCGCAAACGAGTCATGTTTTCCCCCATTTGTGCGCAAACCACTTGCAGCCCTTCTAATTATGTCGGGAAAGAAATGAAGGAGAAAGAAACATTTTTGAGGTCAACTTTGGAGCGGTTCAAAAATAAAGAAATCGCCATATCGATTTTAGGACAACGATGTCACCCTACTTCTGTTTGAATTTTAAATGAATCGTATTATCTCCCTAAGCAGACAGTCCTAAGCCTATAAAAGTGAGAAGGAAAATATGTGCGCAAACGAGTCGTATTGTCCCTATATGTCCCTAAGTTTCCTGTGCGCAAACGAGTTCTGATTTTGTGCGCAAACGAGTCATGTTTTCCCCCATTTGTGCGCAAACCACTTGCAGCCACGTATGATCCATACCGACGTTTTGTGTTTAGGTTGAAAGGTACCTGGTACACAGAAGGTATCGACAGAGTAATTGAAACCAATTGAAACCAATTGAAATAAAACCTGATTTGTAAGGTACTTATGAGTCAAACGTAGGTTTCTAGGTACTAATGAGTCAAACGTAGGTTGCAGCGTAAGTATGAGTCAAACGTAGGTTTTGAGGTACTTATGAGTCAAACGTAGGTTGCAGAGTACCTATGAGTCAAACGTAGGTTCTGATTTACGTATGATCCATACCGATGTTTTGTGTTTAGGTTGAAAGGTACCTGGTACGCAGAAGGTGTCGACAGAGTAATTGAAACCAATTGAAATAAAACCTGAGTTGTAAGGTACTTATGAGTCAAACGTAGGTTGCAGAGTACCTATGAGTCAAACGTAGGTTTGGAGGTACTTATGAGTCAAACGTAGGGTGCAGAGTACGTATGAGTCAAACGTAGGTTTTGAGGTACGTATGATCCATACCGATGTTTTGTGTTTAGGTACATCTCGAACAAGCTAAAAGGTCACGAAATGAAAGATATTTTCGATGCAAATACTGCTGGATCATCAACATCCGGGCCCGGTAATGCTAATCCACAAAGAGGTAGATCAAAATCGGCCGTCAAACCCAGAGCAAAATCGGTCATCAAACGCTCAAAACGAATTCGAGCGAAATCTACCGCAACATCAGTCACCAAGGCGAGAAAAGATCAAGAAAACGCCAATGGTGGGGATGATCAATTTGAGCAAGAAGACGATCAAAATAACGATCAAGACGACGATCAAGAACAGTCGGAATACAACGATGAGGAAGACGAACGTATGGCACTACACGGGACCGAAGAAGATTTCTCAGAAGAGCCACTCGATAGGGACGTGGAATTAGGTAAATTATTCAAATGGTAATTGCTCTATAAATGACTGATACGTCTGTATAACTGATACATGTGTATGACTGATGTGTTTACATGACTGATACGTTTATACGACTAATTTGTTACATTGTATACTAATCTTTATTTTATTTTCACAGGCGAGCTTCTTGGACCCGAATTGTCGCATTCTCGTACGATTGTTATAAACAATCATAACGTTCCTATCGAGGTTGTGCCTAGCGATATAGGTAAATACAACCTTAAAATGTACCTACCCGCCGGATTCACTCCACGTGAGTCTTTGAAGGAGTCGAAAGTTCTAGTCGAGTAAGCATGAATGTTTTTAGTTTCTGTATCATAATATTTAAACTACCGATTACTAACAGTTTTAAATTTTATTCCAGGAGTAAAAGAATATGCGACTATTGCGGTTTCGAAGGCAACAACGGAAGTCATTTAAGCGGACACCTTCAAACCCATAAAAATCTTAAATACGCGTTAAAGTGTAACTTCGGTAATTGCGACAACCCTGTAATCAACTTGGAGATCACTAAGGTAACCAACCACCTGGGGTCCGCCGCGCACAGCTTCAAAGATTTACCCGATAACGATGAAACGAAAAAATTAAAAGCCAAATTCGAACAATATAAGATAAACTTGCGGAAAACAGCAGAGAATTATCGGAAAAATAAAGAAGAGGACGAAAATGAAAGAAAACGAGCCGAAAGAGAGGCAAATCGAAAAAGAAAGGCCGCAGCCGCAGCCCTGGAAGCATGTAAAAGGAAGAAATAATGATTCGATCCTCCTCAATGCATTTTTTGTCTTACGTATTTTGTGTTCTTTAAAAATTACATGATTTGAAATTTATTTTCATTGATGAATTGAGTAGGTATGGTCTAAGCAAAAATGGTTCAATACACAAATGAACGCTTGAAACAAATCTCAGTTTTTGGAGGCATTAATGTGATCGGATTTGGCGATTATGATCAATTATTTCCTGTAGGTGATGTGCCTATTTACAAAAATCCCACGAGTAATCCTCTGAGCATATTAACTGACAATCCACTGTGGAAAATATTTCATTCTTACCCATTAATTGAAATAATGCGTCAGCAAAATGATAAAAAATTCGCTGAAATATTATCAAAAATGGAGATGGCGAATTAAATGACGTAGAAATAACAATTTTGAAGGAACGAAAAAACGTACCAGTATCTACCAATCGTAGAATCCTTCACTCATGTAAATCTAACGCTGAAGTTGATTCCCAAATGGATCTGTTTTGGTAGATTTACCATGAGGAGCGATATTCCAAAACGCCCTTAGTGCATTTTTTTCGAATTGCGTTTTTAAAAGTAAAAAGTGTTCCAAAACGCTCTTTGTCCATTTTTATTGATTTTTTTTTAGCGGTATCTGGTGGATGAAGTGTATAGCTACACTCCTAACATCATAAATCCACCCAAATAAAGTTTTAAACCCGCCTAAATAGCCAATTTACCAGACTAAAAATTAATTTTTTTAAATGGACATGGGGCGTTTTGGAATATCGCTCCTCATTTGTAAACGTAACTGCTACTCATATTGTACTCGACATCAATTAAAACTATGTGAAAACATTAATTATATGATTACTAATTATATTGATATAACAGATGGGTTAGTAAATGGTGCAATCGGAATTTTAAAACGTATTGATTCCTCTCATACTGACAAAAATCCAACTGTAATTAGAGTATGGTTACAATTTGAAAGTGATTTGGTAGGTAAAGAAGCAAGGGAACTGGTAAAATCATATTGTAGTGCCAATACCATACCATCAAACTGGGTGCCTATAAATTATCTGAAGCATAGCATGAATATTGGAAAATCAACATCGAATCACGAATGTTGTAATGAGACGAATGTACCACTACTAATTGCGCAAGCATTGACTATAGTCCACGATCCGATACTTTTATGGTGTAATGTTGACTAAAAAACGTATTTTAGGGGGAAAAAATGGTGACTGTACCTCCGCAATTTCTTTAGAAAATGGTCGCTCAAAATTTTCAAAACGCCACAATTTGGTGAAAAATGATACAAAAAATATATAAAAAATTTCAGGGGCTTACCCTTGCCATAAAAAATTGTTCTAAAAAAACGCGAAATTTTTATCTACATTCGGCGAAAAAATGTAAAATAAAGTTTAAAAAACACAGTTTTGCCCCTTCCTCTGAAAAAAGGTCTGGTGGTCTGCTAATTATTTAACCGTATTTTCTCCGTTACTCAAATAATGTAAGTTTCAGCTTTCTGGTCCAATCTGATATAATGAAACATGTCGAATAGCATTACGTCAGTCTGATCGATAGAAATAAATCTCCTCGTCTACGTGGAGGGGCCAAAATGTGTTTTTTAAAATTTATTTTCAATTTTTTCGTAAAATGTAGATAAAAATTTCTCGTTTTTATTGTATCGATTCTTAAGGGTAAGGTGAAGAAACTGAAATTTTTTGGACCATTTTCCAAAAAATGTTGGCGTTTTGAAAATTTTGAGCGGACATTTTGTAAAGAAGTTGCGGAAGTACAGTCACTATTATTTTTTCTAAAGTTTCAGTTGGTGCAACATTGTCAAAAAAAATTAAAAATGATCATGCCTCATATTTGCACGTCATGGGTATGATAGTCCACGATCCGATACTGTTATGGTGTAATGTTAACTAAAAAACGTATTTTATGAAAAAAAATGGTGACTGTACCTCCGCAATTTCTTAACAAAATGGTATTTCAAAATTTTCAAAACGCCACAATTTGTTGAAAAATGGTACAAAAATTTTTTAAAAATATCAGGGGCTTCCCCTTGCCCTTAAAAATCGATACAAAAAAAAACGCGAAATTTTTATCTACATTCGACGAAAAACTGGAAAATAAAGTATAAAAAACACATTTTTGCCCCTTCCCAAGAAAAAAAAGGTCTGGTGGTCTCCTAATTATTTAACCGTATCTTCTCATCCTGGATAACCTTTGGTGTGAATTTCGTAGAAATCCCTTTTTAGGGGCCAAAACCATACCTTATCCTCCTATACGCTCTGCTAGATACATATTTAAAGTTCATCTCTACACCTCAAATAAAGTCAGTTTAAGCCTTCCGGTCCGATCTGATATAATGAAACATGTCGAATAGCATTACAAAAAATAATGAATAATAAAAATGAAAATCAAATGTCTATTGAAAATTTTATTATTTACAATACTTTTACATGTAATTTTATTTTATAGCGTTTTTCTTCGTATCTAGATGATTTTAATGAAAATAATTTTTAAAATTTTCAAAAATACATTTAAATAATTTTTATTACAATCATCTGGAGAATATAAAAAAAACATAATTCAAGAAAATTTCATCTAGGGACTTTAAATTTTCAATAGACATTTGATTTGTTTCTGTTATTGTTTTTTTTTTTCAATTTTCTCATTGTACTACGATTCGTTACCCCAATAATATTAAACTTATAAAATTTGTTGATCCTGTCAAATAATTGATTACTATGCTGTTTACTACTATTCAAATCATTCATTTACTGCGATACTTGTTCAACTCTCAACTGACGAAACAAAATCACAGATGGAATTATAAAGAAAAAAGTCGTTATTTGGATCTATTTTGAATTAATTATTCACGATTTCGTTAATGAATTAGGTTACAGGTAGGGACTAAAATGTGCGTTAGATTTTCATAACTAGTTTGTCATAAATTTTAACATATTAGTGTCTTGCGCCGTAGAACTGTTAAAATAATTCACGAATTCGTTAATGAATTACGTTATAGGTAGGTACTGAACTGCGTGTCATAATTTTATAATTCGTTTATCACAAATTTCAACATACCTATGTATTGTCTTGGGGTGTAGAACTGTTAGAATATTTCTTGAAAATAAATGTTATGAATTATCGTGAACCTAATTTTTTTTTAATAAATTGAAAATGACTTTACGAATTGCAAGAAAATCAGAAGCCACTGCTCGTCGATCTCAAAAAAAGAAATATTGCTAAACATGCGGTATTAAATTTGTTTATATAGATATGCATATTTCAGTTAATCTCGAATTAAACACCTACATTAATTGAAAGTACTTTATTACCGATTTGTGAACAAACTTATGATTAACAAAATAGGTTTGTGTACAAGTATTTCGTATACTCGTACATGGGAAGTACTTTGGTATAAATTTGAGAAAAAATATATTGGCTTAGAATATGAACACATATGTAGGTATGTTTTCTTCTTTAGTCTACAATATAAAAAAATAATAATAATTAGATCAATAGGTACTACGGTGAAAAATATTTAAATAAAATATAACATTGTATCGATAAAATATTACAAAATGGTCATATGTTTTATATTTTTTGTTCAGTTATTGAGAATTTCATTTAGTGGTCGTGTGACCTATCAAAATGGGTTAAAATTTCGCGCTGAACTCAAAAATATCAACAGTTTTCGTGTTATCCTCCTCCCCGCGTACTACCCCCTCCCTAAAAAACTTCTATTCATGTACGTGAAGCAATATTTACTCTGAATCGAAATTTTTGCAGTTTTTTGAGGTGTTAGTACGCAAGGGGCGGGGTAACACGAAAACTGTTGATATTTTTGATTTAAGCGCGAAATTTTAACCCATTTTGATATTTTGATAAGTCACACGGCCACTTTTGAAAAACAGGTCACAGGTGTCGCGTGATCAAATGCGGAATGAACTGTCGCGCCATGCTGCATGATGACCTCCCAGTAATTCAACTTTTAAAATTATTTCTTAATAATATTTTTTATATAAATAATTTATTTTTTAATTATTCAACATTATTATTTGTTTTAATTACGTTAATTTTGGAGAACGACATACCCCTCCCACCATCCAAAAAATGGAAAGGTAGGTGTAGGAGCTGCCGGAATGGGACGATGCACTGTATAGTGTACATGTGTCGCGTGATCAAATGCGGAATTCAACTGTCGCGCTTGCTGATGAACCACCTGGAATTCAGGTTTCTTCAGTGCATAGAATGAAAAATACAGTTTGAAAATTTGTGTTTTGAGAAGTGAAAAATAATATATATATATTTTTTTTGCATAACATGAAAATTTTACTGCTAGTAGTATAAGTACCCCACACCAGCTCCATAGCAACACCTCTGTTGTGACCCCCTAAATGCCCTGGATTTTAAAAAAATTTCTCCCTTAACAAATAAAGAAAAATATATATTTTTTTCATTCTAATGCCTGCAATTTGTTTGTTTTCATCTGAAAAACACTATTCAATGTTTTCAATTTAATTTGCACCCACTATGAAAAAACTGAAATCGCTCTCTTCCTAAATAAATTTCTAAAAAATAGTGATGTTTAACCTTGATTTTTCCAGTAACAATTAATCCGAACAACCTGCAACTGGTGACGAATCCGATGGCGATCATACACCAACATCCGCCTGACCCAGTCCAAAGGGTAAAAACATTGACAAAAATAGGGATGCATCATCGTGTTACTGAGGGGCAGGGTAACATCCGCAATCATTTTATTGACGAAACAAGAATATATTTTTATTTATATGTACTGACATTGAAAATATGTCTACATAAGAATAAAACAACGAATCAAAATAATTAATTATTATACTTAAGAAGGAATTGGAAAACTCGAGTCGAGTTGATTATTTAATTTTGATTTTTCATACCTAAGCTTGATTTCAATTCAAGCAGTATTTTGCTGTGGAATGCCACAACAAAGAGAGAAAATAATTCTAAAGGGTATACTGGTCCGCCATTTTCTTGCGAAAGCATATTTTTTTAAACTTAAAAGCCATCACAATTACAAAAATTTTACAAGCGAGTCCTTCTCTGCAGTAAATGAAGGGCAAAAATCTTGAAATTTCATGCAGTAGAACCTAAAATACATATCTAAAAAATATGCGAAAGCACAAAATTTTTCATCATTTTTTTCATCTTTTCAATATCTCAAGTTCTACTGCATGAAATTTCAAGATTTTTGCAAAGTTGGTCGTATTAAGTATTTTTCATTTTATATTAAAAAAAAACTCTTGTAAGATTTTTGTTAATATTATGATGGTTTTTGAGTTATGAAAAATATGCTTTCGCAAAAAAATGGCGGATCGTACTTTAGATAGGTACTATGTACTTAATGCTTGTCAAGTTTTCAGTGTATGAAATAATATGGTTGTCATGATGAATTTTAAAAATAAATTGAATTTATCAATTGCAACCTTTTGGCAATTGTGCCTAAACCTAAATAAATACTTTTCCACTAAAAATTGTTGTTTCAGGATATGATCGCGTATGCGGATATTAAAAAAAATCATATGTACTAATAGAACTGTAGAAAGTTGGGGGGGGGGTTAAAATTTATGGTAATGGGGTAACGTTAAGCATTGATAGTACCTCCAAAATTACAGTTAACCCATCATGGGAAGAGAGTGGGGTCTTAAAAGAAGAAATGTCGGAATTGAGTTTACAACTGACTTACTGGTCTTGCTGATTGTATACTTCAACATTTAATTATTTACTTATTATTACCTACTTATATATTTAAAATTCAGTATTCTGATTTTTGGGTAGTTTTTACAAAATATTTTATTACCTACTTATTGATGTTTATTGATTAATAAGATTTCATGAATGAGCAAATGAAAGTAATCTTGGTATTATGCGTTTTAAATTTAAATTTAATTATCAAAAGAAAACGATGAGGAGGCAATATATCCCATGATGATATTATCTCCGCCAGGTTCGGAATCAGAAGGTGAGGGGCCCCCTGAGGGGAAAGTTGCAATAAATAAAAACTTAGATTATCCTTTCTGAATTAAAGTCTCTTACAAGTTGTTTCTCGCTTTCCGTTAATGGCGTCGCGTCTGAATTATTAGCTATTATTTCGAATAATTCGCGAAGAAGTACGTTATGTCGGGTTTTTTGAAAAAAGTAAGCATCGAAAAAATTTGTCTCATCTTTGAATTTTTCCATAAATAAGTATAATAATTATTGATAGTAAAAACAGGCGAAATACCTTACCTCACTCATTCGAAGAGAAAGCAATTCGATGTGTTTTTTCGCTATGCTTTTCAATCGTGTAGCTGCATATCCCAACGGTGTAACACCAGAGCAATGATGGGGGAGGGGGGCGATTACTCCACGTATCAAAAATGATCCTTATTCTGTATTCGTTTTATCTTAGCTGCATTGAAAATACGATGAAATACATCGGTAATTCCTTCTTTTAAAATACATTAATCATTAATCTCAAAATGCTGGCTCGTCCGCAAATTAAATGGGTTCTGGTTGTTGACTAAATGCAACTATACCAATTTCAAAACCCCAGTGACGCCCATTGGGGAAGTGCTAGGGCACTTTCAAAAATTCAAAATTCCCCATCCCTTTCTAAAATGAAGTAACAGAATTTTGACAAGTGTGCATGATTTGTGATGTTGATATAATGTCAAAAAAGGCTGCAAACCCTCAATGACGCCCAATGGGTGTTGGAGGGTTTCAAAATTTTCTAAATACTCCGATCTCACATCCTAAACTAAGGTACCAGTGAAAAGGCACCGGTGAGCCAGACTTATGGATGGGTGGATGTCGAACTGATGATCCAGTTTTGGCCACTCTCGTTTGCAATCACTTGAGGGTTTCCACAAATTTCGACATCCACCTGCCCATAACTCTTGCTCGCCGGTGCCTTTTCACCCCTACCTCGTTTCGATGGCTAAATTGGAGAATTTTGAAAATTTCTAAGCGCTCCTACCCCTCCTCATTGGATGTTACTGAGGTTTCCCCAGTCAATTTTAAAAATTCCCTCATATCATCAGAACGCATGCGCACTCTTCAACTTGCAGCTATCTCACTTGGGAAAGAAATTGGAGAATATCAAATTTGGGAACTGCCCCAGTACCTGCCCAATGAGCCTCGTGGTCCTCAATGCCGACGAGAGGGGCATACTCCAAAGCGACGAGGCAATTGCGATCGTCGAAAGCTCTATAGCAACTGGACACCGTATCGGTCAACAAGATCGTTGGAAAATAATCGATCTAATTGATTGATATATAATCACATTGACCTCGATCTACAAAGCATCCGTATGATCAAACCAGGTACCACTTCTCGAAACCATTACAATTCGTTCACGTCGACACCATAGGTCCAATCACTGAACGTTCAGAAGGTGAACGTGTTAGAACTTTCATCGCGTAACGTAATACGTAAGTACACGCGCTTAAAGCTCTCGACTTGAACCCGCCCGAATCAATGGAGACGAGTGGCAGTGATCCATTTATGGATTTTATGATTTTGGAATTACCGAAACTGCCTGTAAACGAGATGAGCTCGAACGCGGTAGCCGAAATCTATAACAAAGTTTACCAGCTGGAACACCGTTTAGCATGCCTGAAAAAGAGCGTTCGGTTTGATCGTTGATTCGATCTCAAAGGTTAAATGAACCTCATTTTAGTCTTTGTTATTATTTTATTTTTCAATAAAACTTGTTGTTATTATTCTCGATGTAGTTCTTTGAGCTTTTTAGTACACCTAATGTCAAAATTTCAATTTTAGAGTAAAGTTACATGATTTGCGAGTAGTTTGCCCATAAAACATACCCAAATTACCCACCCAAAAAGACATGTAAATCAATTTTTTGAAAAAAGTACCGAAAAACATCTTGCCTCCAAGGTGGAATAAAGATGTTTTTTTCATGGGGGCAAGATGCTTTGATACCTGTACATAATAAACTAATTAAATTCATACAAACTAAATAGACGAGAAAAATATCTGTAGGTACAGGTTACTGATAAAAACCAGAAAACAATAGCATCAAAATTTCAAGTACATTTTATAATGCAGCATAAGCATGGCTGCTTAGTAAAATATGAGTTCAATAATTGTGTATTTTATTTGTGCACTGCACTCCATTGCATTGTGCAACTTATGTTAATATGTTTTTAATTTACAATTTTACATACTTGAGTATAGCTAGAATGTACCAAAAAATGTACACAAATTGAATAGTTTTTTTCTTTTACTATGATGAAGCACTACAGATGACTCCCAACTCTTTCGAGTGATTTTAGTACTTATATGAATACATTTCAATCCTCCGGAATTTAGTTTGTGTAAACTTGATTAGCTTATACAGGTATCAAAACATGTTGCCCCCCCAATTGGGGCAAGCTATTATTTTGATACTTTTTTCAAAAAATTAGTTTTGTCTTGCCCCCATGAAAAAAACATCTTGATCTCCCCAATGGGGCAAGATTAAATTTTGGTATTGCCTTCCCCAATGGGGGCAAGATTATATTTTGGCACTTTTTTCAAAATAATAATTTATGTCTTGCCTCCGTGAAAAAAAACATCTGAGCAGGATGTTATTCAAGTACTTTTTTCAAAAAATTAATTCATTCATGTCCTTCTGGGTGAGTAATTTGGGTATGTTTTAAGGGCAAACCGCTCGCAAATCATGTAATTTTACCCTAAGTAAAATTTAAATTTTTTACATTTGAGTAAAAAATGTCAATGTCCAGCATTAGTCAAAGCTTAACCATAATGACATCTTGCCTCCCTCTACTCTAAATAAAAGGAACTACTGAAAATTTTCATGCTCAATTGCGAAGCAATTTGTAATTTACAAACAATGTGTACCTGTACAGGGTGTCCAGAAAATATCGAGTACCCCAAAGAAAGTTTTTCATTAAAAATGTAGGTTGGCAACGTGAAATAGATACATATGATTGGTGGAATGTTATCTCTCCTGTCCAACAACCAATCATGTGCTATCATTATTATCATTCACTGTGACCAACCAAAGTATTTTAGTAGAAAACTTTTTTAGGGGTACTCGATATTTCTGGGCACCCTGTATTTAAAATATACCTACATATACTTATAAGCGGCTGTGGCCTTTCTCCGTTTTTTTTTTTTTTTAACGTTGGCCTAGGTAAGTGATTGAAGAATTTTGACAATTATTTGAGATTTACATGTAATATAACTTATGAAAACTAAATTTATTCGTTATTTCAGATTTGCTGGTTCCAGAAAATTACAATCAAGTAATTGTTTTCAAATCTGATCTGTATCTATACATCGGACACTGCACGAATTTCTTTCTAGATTTTGATGGAATTCCTCCTGAAACTTTTTTTTTTTTTTAATATATATTTTTAATTAATCTAAGATGTTTGATTTTTACGACATTTTCGGCTAGTATTCACGATTTAACGATTCAATTTTCCACATAATAAATACCCGGATTTTGATTGTTTATTTACGTTAAAGGTCATTACCATACTACCGTCAATTCAAGTACAACGTTAGGTACAATGAAGTATGCATTACCTATATATGAAGATAACGCTGCTGTCATAAACATATTGTTATCGTATACGTAGTTTTTAGTTCTATTTTCGTTCGTTCTAAATAGGTATCATATTTTTAATCGGAAATATTCGTCTATATTCGTGTAGTTATCTGAGCCGATAGAGGCGATCGCGTTTTCGTTTCATTATCTACGTTTTTATTATGTACGTATATGCGAATGTAGCTCGATGCATTCTCGGTATGCGCGTAAGCGCTTTAAGTTTATTTTTTTTACTTTGTTACCATTTTTTTCTGTGTAATAAAGATTTTTTTGTACAGTTTTTTAAATATGACGGTTTTTTTTCGCGTGAAGGAAGCAATGGTCCTCCGAGCCGGATATAATTACCAAAAGTAATTATGTTTTTTCGATCGTTTTCGTAATGTTGGAAGTTCGTTCAGAAAGTTTTCGGTATAAGGTTTGAAACAGTTCACTCGCTCGTAAGGTATTTGTTTCGTTTTCGTAAGTTTAAAGTGATTCGTGCACCATGTCTGAACTTGGTGAAGATTTAGAGAAGTTGAAACGTGAAAAACGTTGCCTACTCCATTCGATGCGGTCTGATAAAGCGACGATTATTTCATTACTCGAGCAAACGGTATCTAATGATGTAATCAACGCGATTTGGGCGAATTTGGAGTCTTGGTCAAGCTGTATCGAAACGTTGCAGAAAGTAGACGATGCATTGATGGAATTTATCGATTATTCGAAAGGTAATGGCGATAAGGAAGAAGAGAAGATCTTGAAAGATTATAACGATTTTCGTAAAGATTTGATACTTTATAAAGGTAAATTTAAAACAGTTAAAGATACCTTGACACCGGTAGAATCGCCAAGACGAGGTAGAGCTTCGATGATGAATTCTACGTTTTTTGAAGCGCAATTGACCAATCCTGTCATAAGATTGCAAGACATTCCCGTGCCTGATTTCGACGGTACGATTGAAAGTTATCCAGATTGGTTCGCTGAATTCGAAAATATCGTTGATAAAAACGAAGATTTGAATGATTTCCAAAAGATGTATCTGTTGCGTCGATGTCTTACTGGTAAGGCGAAAAAGTACTTGATCGATTTTGGTACAAAGGGTGAATATTATTTGACGGCGATGGAATTTATTCACAAAAAGTTCAACAATCGGCGTCGTATTATTGCGGAACATTTTCATCAGCTGTATCATTTGCCTGTAATGAAAAGCTCAAATATGCGAGATACGCTCGATGACGTTCAACGAATTATTCGTGGTTTGAATGTATGCGGGATTCAGACTCAAGCTTTTTCCCCATTTGTAACGTATATTGTGTCGCTGAAAATTCCTGAGAAGCTTCGGATTGAGTGGGAAAGCTCGCAACACGATTTTTCCTGTTACCCTCCGTTTGAAACAATGTACTCGTTTTTGATCGATAAGTGTTTTGCGTATGAAACTGGTCCGAATCGAGACAAGGAGAAAGATTCGTCAAATGAATCCAAGGTGGCAACTGGTTCGTCGGTCAAAGGAAAACAGTCGAGTTCGAAACCATCGTCAGTTCCAGAAAAGAAGTCGTTTGCTGGTACTAAGGGTCAAGGAACACCGCCAAAAACGTCGAGTTCTCCACCATCGACGTTTCCGCCAATCGTCTGTGTTGGATGCGGCGAGCAACATTATCTCGATATGTGTAAGTTTTTTTTGAATAAATCGATCAATGATCGTTTTGAATTTGTTAAGAGTAATCGGTTATGTTTACGGTGCCTAAAATCGGGTCATAATGTATCTATGTGTAATCGTAATATCAAATGTAATATGTGTAGTGGTAACCATCATAGGTTATTGCATAGGGAAACGGTTCGTTCAAATGTTCGAAATGAAGGAGGTGGTATGGATGGTTCTGGTAATGGTACGAGTACCAGTAATGCGAGTGGATCTACCGGCAGTGCTAATAGTGGTACGAGTGGACAGAGTAATAGCGGTTCGACTGCTACGTCTAGTTTAGGTAGCATTTGTGCCTTAGGTTCGTCAAAGTCAGTATTTTTAGCCACTGCGGTAGTGAAAGTGCAAGGAGTAAATTGTACCGAAATGGGTAGAATTTTTCTAGATCAAGGGTCAGAAATGACGTTAATTACGCGTGAGTTCTGTGAACGAGCTAAATTGAAAATGGAAAGAAGTGAATCACCTACGATGTTAGTTGGTATTACGAATGATACGGTTCAACTCAACTATTGTGTTTCTTGTGTATTGCGTTCACGGTATTCGAATTTTAGTATTGCGATTAAGGCCGAAGTTGTTGAAAAAATTCCCTATGCGGTAAATAAGTCGAATGTGAAAAGCGTGATTGAGGGTTTTTCGTTGCAATTCGGAGAATCGACAGATCTTCCTTACAGTTCGGTTGATATTTTATTAGGCAGCGAGTACGCTGAGTTTGTTTTGAAGGATAAACGTCATTTTGTTGATGGTTTAGTTTTCAGAGAATCGTATTTTGGATATGTGATTTCGGGATCTGCTGAAAGGTGTTCGTTTTTCGGTCAAAAATTGTCTTTTTGCGGTATGTCGAATTTAGAGCTTTCTGAGCAGTTTCGCAAGTTCGTTGAAGTGGAAGAGATCCCTGATCCAAAAAAGGAAAAGATTGTAGAGCATGAATTGATCGATAAACATTTCGAAAGTACCTACTCGATTGATCAAGAAACCGGTAAATTTGTTGTTAGATTGCCCTTGAAGGAAAGTGTTAAAGTTTTGAATGGATCGTTCGGTAAAGTGTGTGCGATGTTGAAAAAATCGGAGATTCGTCGATCTGACGTTGTACAGAAGGCGTATGAAACGATTTTTGATGAATATTTATCATTGAAGCATATGACGAAATTGAGCGGTGAGCCTGATTTGAAAGCTTACTACATGCCACACCATGTTGTATCGAAAGGGGAAGACTCTCATCGGATTGTTTTTAACGCATCGTTTACGGATAATTCAGGTACTTCGTTGAATTCTCATTTTTTAGTAGGTCCGAAAGTTCAACCGGATTTGGCGGTAAATTTGATTCGGTTTCGTAGACATTTGATCGGTTTTGTGTGTGATATTTTTCGGATGTACCGTGATATTTTAATCCACCCTGATGATCGCATTTTTCAGCGAATTGTTTTCCGGTTCAATTTTAATGATGAAATTGAAGTGTTCGAGCTGAATACTTTAGCAAATGGTATAGGACCAGCGTCATATATCGCGCCGAAGTGTTTAGAAAAGGTCGCATCGTTTATTAAGGATTCGGATGAAATGGTTAGCGATATTATTATGCGAGATTTTTATATGGATAATTTGGCTACCGGTACGGATTCGGTTGAGGGTGCTGTCGTTATTAGTCGTCGGATTCATGAAGTTTTAATGAAGTACGGTTTTCCACTTCGGAAATATCAGTCGAATTCGCATGAATTTTTAGAAAAAATTTCAAGTGAATTAATCGATACCGTGAAAGTTTGTAATGGTAAGAAATTTGTTACGTTATTGGGTTTATTGTGGTATCTAGATCTTGATGAAATTGGTGTCGATATTCGTGAGGTGGTGCTACCTTCCATTGTGACAAAAAGAGTAATGTTGTCCATAATTTCTCAAACGTTTGATATTTTGGGAATTCTAACACCGGTTATGATTCGTGCTAAGCTTTTGCTCCAAGACCTGTGGAAAGAAGGTAGACTCTGGGATGAAGAAATTTCTGTTGAATTGAAGGAAGAGTTCGCTCAATTTTTATCTGATCTATTGCTTTTACGTTCCTACTCGATACCTAGATGTTATTTTCGTAATTGTGCAATTGTGAAGGTACAATTGATAGGATATTGTGACGCGTCGGTAAGAGCTGCGTGTGCCGTTGTTTATGTACGATCAATCGATCCCGAAGGTATTATTAGGGTCAATTTTGTCTGTTCGAAATCCAGATTAGCGCCTCCCAAGGGAGCAGTTATTCACCGAATGGAGTTAATTGCAGCAGTTTTATTGGCAAAATTGATTAAATTTGTAAGTTTAGAATTATGTATCGAAGAAATTTTCTGTTTTTCGGATTCTCAGGTGGTTCTGAGTTGGATTAAAATTGATCCGGTAAAATTGAAGCAATTTGTTTCTAACCGAGTGTCAGTTATTAAATCGTTAGTTGATAAAAGTCGTTGGTTTTATGTTGAAGGTTTGAAAAATCCTGCAGATTTGGGAACACGTGGTATAACGGCATCAAAGTTTTTGTCATCGGAATGTTGGTTGAAAGGAGCGAATTTTTTGCATGAAAATGAATCGTTTGAGCAGTATGTTTCAGTTGAATTCCATTTGGTCGAAAAAATTCCTGAAATGAAGTTAGAGAATGTGTGTAATGTAATCGCAATCGTAAATCATCCGGTTTTATCTATTTTGAATTATAAGTCTTCGTTTTATTTGTCAGTTTCGATTGTTGCGTGGTGGATATGGTGTGTGAGAATTTTAAGAGAAAGATGTTCGAGACGGAAATTAGGAGTGTGGAATAAAAGTTTGCCATCGAACGATGTTGAAAGGAAAGAAGCGATGAAAAAATTAGACAGGTTGACGAATGAAGAAAGAGATGCGGCCTATACGCAAATAATTCGAGTAACACAGTACGCTGGTTTTATGCAAGAGCAAGAATCGTTGTTGAAAGGTAAACCGGTAGATAAGAAAAGTAAGTTGTATGCGTGTACGGTAAAGTTGGATCCGAATGGAATAATAAGAGCGACAGGTCGAACTGTGAATGCTAGTTTTGAATATGATACAAAGTATCCTATTGTTTTGCCAGTTGATTCACGTTTTCTCGAATTGTACATTCTATTTGTTCATGATAGATTTCATCATGCTAATATTTCGTTTATATTGAATTTCATAAGAGCAAAGTTTTGGATTGTAGGAAATTTATTATCTCGAATTAAATTCTTGATACATCGTTGCGTCATTTGCGTGCGTGAAAATGGCAAGTGTCAAGTTCAATTGATGGGTGATTTACCCGTGGAAAGAATTACGGTTACAAGACCTTTTTCGTATGTTGGAATTGATTTGACAGGCGCTTTGTCTTTGAAATGTACGAATCATAGATCTGTGAAAAGTTACAAGGTTTATTTGGTCTTCTTCATTTGTATGACTACTAGGGCTATTCATATCGAAATTGTTGCGGATTTAACAACTGAAGAATTTTTGAATTCTCTTGTGAGATTTACGAGTCGTAGAGGTTTGCCTTGTAAAATTTTCAGTGATAATGCGACCAATTTCGTAGGTGCGTTGAACGTTTTGAATTGTAGTAAATTTTCGAAATTCTTACACGAAAATAGAATCGAATGGAAAACCATCGCGCCTCGAAGTCCGCATCAAGGTGGTATTTGGGAGGCGGCGGTGAAAGCGGGTAAAGCTTCGTTGTATCGTGCTATAGGTAATCAAAGGTTGACGTTATTGGAGTTGCATACCGTTTCTACGAAGGTAGAGGCTATTTTAAATGCGCGTCCTTTAGCGTATCGTCGTAATAATTCGTTTGTTGAACCGATTACCCCCGGTCATTTTCTGATTGGTAGCGCAATGTTTGAATTACCTATTGATGAAAACGCTTCAGGCGTTAGAATTAAAGAACGATATTTTTTATGGCGTAGAATCGTGAATTCCTTTTGGAATACGTGGAAACACGATTATTTTAATCAGTTGAGGAATCGGACTAAGTGGAAAGGCGAAATACGGAATTTGAGAGTCGGTGAAGTTGTTATTGTGTCTGTGAAAAACCAAAGTTACTTTTCTTGGCCTTTGGCTATTATCGAAGAGGTTTTTCCTGATGATAGAGGTTTAGTGCGGAATGTGAATATTCGTTTAGCGGATGGCGAAATTCGTCGCTCTTCCGTTCAAAATCTAGTAGCTCTACCAATAGAAAACAAGGAATGATTTTTCTTTGAATTTTTCTTGTGTTGCCTGCTAGATTCCCGATTTTGTCTCGTAATATTGGGTGTTTGTTCGTGTTAGCACGCCTTATATTTTTTTCTCGGATATGTCATTTTTTTTTTGAATACGATGTAATTAGATTTAGAATCGTTCGATAGTGTATTTTTGTTATCATTTAATTCGCGAAAGTGTAATCGAAGAAGTAATATTGTAATTTTTGTTTTTTTTGGTGTTTTTAGTTTTTTTTGGAAAAAGGGATTGTGAACCCCTTTTTGGGGGGGAGTTTGTTATCGTATACGTAGTTTTTAGTTCTATTTTCGTTCGTTCTAAATAGGTATCATATTTTTAATCGGAAATATTCGTCTATATTCGTGTAGTTATCTGAGCCGATAGAGGCGATCGCGTTTTCGTTTCATTATCTACGTTTTTATTATGTACGTATATGCGAATGTAGCTCGATGCATTCTCGGTATGCGCGTAAGCGCTTTAAGTTTATTTTTTTTACTTTGTTACCATTTTTTTCTGTGTAATAAAGATTTTTTTGTACAGTTTTTTAAATATGACGGTTTTTTTTCGCGTGAAGGAAGCACATATCTTATGACAGTACGAGTAATAGCGAATTATACCTGTTGAATTGAAATATTTGTAGGTGTACTTGAAGAAACGAGAATTATAAATATTTGTAATAATGTTTTAAAAATCGTACAAATGAGTTCGAAAGAACAGCTTGCCGATGTAGGAAATATTGTTATTATTGTTACGTTTGTTACCTGTGATATTCTGTTTTGTTTTGTCTATAATTGCAGAATTTATCGCGACGACTTATGTAAGTATGTGTCCTTCGAAGTGTACTTCTCAGAATCACGACATCCTACTCAATGTAGTCATAGTCTCACTATAATTTCTGTTTTCTGTTTACTTGGTGTGAATTCTGAACCAATGAATAGAGGAAGGACAAGATTGCGATCTAGCAAGAAAATTGACAGAAAATGTTATGTTATGCGTGTGAAGGATGCTGGTAAGAGTGTACAGCATCTGAAATTCAGTAATGTTAAAGTTGGCGAAGTCGATAGTAAATGGGTATTAAGAAAAAAAGATCAACACGGATTGGGGGGGGGGGGTAAAATATAAAGCTAGACTCGTGCTACGAGGCTTCAAAGATAAACATCACTACGAGATCGACGAGATCTATGCGCCAACGCCTAAATCAATCGATCATTCTGTTGCAATATGGTGATAAAATGTACACCAAAACATCTCGACATCGTGCGTATATAGCAAGGTGGCATTGTCTTTGACAATATTTTATTACCTATTCATGGTTAGCCGTGACAAGGTTTTTCCTATCGTCGGCAGCGATAGGTTTTTTAGTCCAGTCTCGACCAAGCCATCACGCACTTGCGATGTGTCGAATGTGTGGATCTAGAGATCTGTGTGTATTAAATATAGTACTGTCGTGTATAAAGAACAATACATTTAGTTTTCATTTTCGATCTTATTGGTGTTTTTATTAATTAATTAATTGATTATCTACGAATTGAGAATGAATCAACGAATAATTTATCATGGTAGCAGAGCGTGGTTTGGCGATGAATACCACGATCAGATCGAGGTCAGGATCATCAGAAGTTGAATCAAAACCATCAGATATCATCAGAAAAGTGAATGTAACAAGTATGACTTGTTTTAATCATTCATGGAGTACTGTAAGTACAGTTTATATTCGTTTTTCATCAAATTCGAGGTAATACCTATCTTTGATTGTTTTACACATGCTTATTAATTGATTCATGCGCATGGTTGGTGATTTTGATTAATAATAGTAAGCTCGCGAATAGCGGAAACGGAACTCGCGATCGTATTCCCTCCACCACCGCGTGCTCCAGCAGCCCCATGAATAACGAACACATTACGGTTACTCTTACTCATAACGATGATTGAGCTAATGAGCTTTAATATTTTTATCATCTTTTAAGTTTTATTAGAATTATCTATAAGTGTGATATAAACATAGGTACCTATCATTTAATTTACAAATTTCTTTATTCGAGTCAGAATTTTTCATTTTTTAGAGAAAACTATAAAAAACAAGCTATTAGCTAGTCGCTGATTCCAAGAGAGTTTTTGCGATCACTATATTGGTTGATTCTTTCAATAGGTACATACATACTTAAAATGTTCATATGATTTTTATGTTAGTTAGTATTTGCCCATTTATTCCTTTCTGTCTAAATTGATTCAAACTGCTGTTTTTTTAAAGGAAGTAACTGCATTGTAAATATTCAATAATGAATTATAATCATTTAGAAATTTGCAACTTTTCAAAATACTCAAATACAAAAAAATCTGTGAAAATGTATGGTGACATATCGAATATCGATTGTTACTAATTCGAAGGTAAGTATGTACATACTAAGCTTGAAAATTTACTAAATTTTCCGATCTGGTCCTTATGACTTCTCCTCCCTCCTCCTCCTCTAGAACGTAGATAAGTTTCCCAAATATCTTCAATATATTCTCAAAATATTGAATAAATGACACGAGGACCGTTATTTGTTTGGTTCCGAGGATGCTGAGTTTGAATATTCACCAATGCATTTTCAAGTTGCAAGCTCTCTCCTCTCAATGCCTTCCCACCTCACACATTTAGAAAAATGTGCAAGAAATTGGGAAATAATTTTCCAAAAGCTCACAAAAGCTCACTGAGATAAAAATGAAAATAATTTTATAGTTCTCATGTGGTGTAAAAATTTTCCGGACTGAAGCCAAAACAATTTTTTTCTCGTTGAATTCTCAATCTTTAACCAAAAAATGGGGCACCAAAATAACCGGTATTTAGTTGCGTATCTCCCCCTTTGGACCGCATTTCGCTTTTCATATGAAAACGACACCAACATCGACGATTTACCACAACTTCAAAATTGTCGGTGGGGGGGGGGGGGTGCTTCATCAGCCCCAACTGGGGCTCGCAAGAACCAAAACTCAGCGGATATGATTTATTCATGCCTTCATTAGTTAGTATACAAAATTTCATCCAAAAGTGTTGATTTCTCGTATTTTAATGAATTTTTATTGTTAAGTCAAAATTTTGAAAGGGGGGTGAGACTAAATTAAGCGGCTGGGGGGTTGGGTACATTGCATATTTTTCATCTACGATACCAACACTATCCAAAAATGCAATATCCCCACACTCCCCTCAAATGATTTACTGGTCCAAAATCGGCTCCATATTTGGCCCCAATCTTGAAAAAAGTGGGTCCAGCACTGGGGACATTGAGGTTTTTAGCAAGAGCTCGTCTGTAAACCTGCTTTCCGCGCAAAACATTTCACTCCCCCGATTTGATTTACAGAATCACTTTTTTGAACCGAGCTGTCAACAACTACTCTGATTTTTTATTATGCCTAGTAAAGATGAAATTCACGAAATTGCCAAAAAGAAGAAGGCTCAAATGATGACTGAGCCGAGGATGTCCTAGCTGGAGGTTTTTGTAAACCTAAGAAAGCCGTTAAAATTTCTAGTTCCATCAAAGAAGACAAGCCAATTATTATCAAAAATAAATTTAGTACAATACAAGTTGCTGACATGCTGACATCCCAGACATTTACCCTAAGCCATTTTCCCGACACCCATATTCCAGACAGGACATTTTCCCGACACCTGTATCTCCGAAACCCAATTTCACAAAATATCTCCCTGAAAGGACATTTTTCCAACACCTATACTTATACGTACATTTCCATAGCACGACTTAAATGTACCGTAGGGGTGTGTAGTGTTCACTACGAGTTCAATATGTACATTTACTTCAGTGTTGTAATGTACTAATTGTACATTTATTTTTGAATTTTTGGACGTCCTTTCGAGAATATTTCATCATTGGATTGGATGTAAGTACTATTTGCAAATTTTGTAGTATAATATTGAGGTATAATATTGTGAACTCTTGCTCTCGCATCGCGACTATTACGTAGCTTAAACCTTTACCTTACTCTTTCCAACAAGCAGTTGGCGTTGAATTCATGCAGAAATATACAAGAAAGATAATAAGGTCCTGGAGTTCCTCCATACGTTGTCTTACAACATTAATCTATGAAGTAAGTTCAAATTTATAGCCCTTTACGAAAAAATTATCCAATAAATTTGTATTATTTAATAAAATGCAGTTTAATTTACAACGTTTTGGAAAAAATTAAAAAATGGTTCGAATTTATAACAATTCGGGAAAAATATTTCTTAATATTCCCTATAAATGCCGGTGGAGACCACTGGACAGCGTTTATTTTCCAAAAAAACAACAATTCGTTGAAATATTTTGATTCGAAGGGGTGGTGTGCGTCGGAACCCGGTAGGATGCGTTATGGCAGAATCGTCAAAGACCTATATAATGATTATAAATCGAAGAATACCAATTCTGGTACACGGGACTTGGTGGACCATATTGTAAGTACCTACATCATTACATAAATTCACCTATACAAGTGAACTAATGATTATGTCTTTGCAGGTTAGCGAAAGCCTGCAGGATAATTTGTATGACTGCGGCCCGTTTATGCTGACATACGTAGAACGCCTGACGCGTGGCTATCCACCAGCGAATATATGCGTAGCGCAGAACGAGATGGGCGAGATCAGGCGCCAGATCAGGCGCGAACTGTCGCAGCAGCGACTGGAAAACGTTGATTTATGGAAGCATTCCGACGAGAATAGTTAAATTACTTTGTTTCGATTACCTATGTGATATTGTTATGTGAATTTCTATGTTCATTTCTTTTTGTGTACCTGTCATTTCACGTTTCCATGTATAATTGTTCATGTGTTTTTTAATTAGGTATTATGTATAATTTTTAGTTTAGCGAAAAGAGGAATTAAGCGTTAATCGCGGGAATTGTTTTTTCCTCTTTTCATAGTACTGTTTAGCGTTTCAACAAACACAAATATAATTGTTTTCATTATTATTCTAGCGAAAAGAGGAATTAAGCGTTAATCGCGCGAATTGTTTTTTACTCTTTTCAAAGTTTTATTTAGCGTTTTATAGACAAATATACTTGTTTTCATTGAGCCGGTGTCGTGTCAATTTATTCGTGACCAGTAGTATTTTACAAAGTATTCTAGTAATTCAGCAAAGCAGGCGTAGAAATGAAAAGTACTTTTTAAGCATTTATAAAGCATTGGATTCTTTGACGAAATTTTGGTTCGAGCTCGAACCACGTTGTCTCCAAAAATGTAGAAAACCTTACTTTTGTTTTCAAAAATTATCTTTTAAATTGTTTTTTGATTTTCTTTCATTTCATGAACAGATCGAAATTTTGTTAAATGTAATACAAAAAAAATTCAATTTAGTGGTACCTAATAATTACTTGTTATACTCTAATTTGTCGTTTTCAAACTCCTTTTTTTTTTTTAAACTCTTTTTTCTTTTATTTTTACAATCTTTCGCTATCATTTTGCCCTCAAAATTTCTTCATTTCATGTAAATAATTGTCTGATTTCTTTTTCTCTATTTCATTTCATTTTTTTGTTTTCGCTTCACTTTTTTTTCTTTATATATATTTCTGTATTATTTTTAAATTTTCGAGATGATGATACCAACCAACGACACAATTTTGCTGTGTAGCTGTCTGTTGTTTTGTTGTTCGGTCCATTGACGTCTGGCGTCTACTAATTTTTAAGCTTTCTTGGAACATCGATAAAATTTTGTATTTTTCTTTTTGTGTGTATTTATTTATTTATTTATTTATTTTTAAGAACTTCAATATATTTTCTTTTTGTTTCTTTATGTGCATTATGTTACTACGAAGACACGTTAAACTATTTATTTCATTATTATTTATTATTGCTAAGATTACAAAAAAAGTTCAGATTAAACGAATATCATATTATTAATGATCTGGGGATTATTCTAAGAATTTTTTTGAGCTACACAAACACAACCAGGATAATTTTCAGTATCAAGATTCCCCCCTTATTTTTCCAACTCTCCCTGATTTTTCTTACCCCCCTCCCCCACAGTCAGACAAAGTTTGCCAAAAACTATCTACTCTGTTTTTCGTAGTTCGAAAAGCAGAATAATATCAATTTTAATGTAAGAATCTGTCACTCTCCACATCCCCCCTCCTCCCCGAGGGGGCTGGTACCTCAAATTTTGTTTTCTATTTTTCGACTGGAATTTGGTTTTTATGTGCAAAAATGGACTTTTTGACGTTCCTACTAGCTCCCCACGCCACTCCTGGACCTATAGAGACCGAATCTTTGTCATAAAATTCCATGCTTTATGAATGCTTTAGGAATAAAGCATCTATAATAGCATTCGTGAAATTGGGTTTCAGGGATATAGGTGTCGGGAATATGGGTGTTGGGAAAACAGCTTTGGGTAAATGTCCAGGAACCCCTTAATCCAGTTGTATTGAAGAAGTTGAAGAGAAAATTCCGCCAATATTTCTTACTGAATACTCTGATTATATTCACGAGTTAGCTGCGATTAAGCGTATTGTTGTTAATAACTTCAAGATAAAACTTCTGAACAAGCAAATTCGAATCTGCCTCTCCAACATAGACAAGACTTCCGCAATTCAACGCGACAGTATGATCAGCTTTGTAAGAAATATTATACGTTCAGAAATTCTCAAGAAAACAAATTATCAGTTGTAATAAAAGGACTGCCAACTACAATAGATGAAGCTACCATTAAATCAGAGCTGGAGCTCCTTCAAATACCAACAATCATGGTTACCAGATTATAAATTTATATATTATTTAAATAAAATTTTATATTTATATAATTAACATTCAATTTTTAATTTTATAACAATAAGTTTTTGCAATTGTTAAAGTCTGTCCGCTTGCACCACCGCGTGTTTTTGAATCATATCTACTATACATAGGTATATAATATATTAATATGAGAATTATTTTTATTTTTTTCAGTCTAATAAAAAATCATCTCGCCCAACCTTGGAGGACTATCGGAACTTGTTGAGTGAAGTCCAACATTTAAGAAACCAATTAGCAGCACCGATTCCCGATCCGGCTCCGGCACCGATTGTCGCACCGGCGGTGGCCATTCCAGCTCAAGCGCAAGCGGTCACGCTCAAGCAGTATGGCCACTCTGCCGCTCAGCTATTGCGGAAACGCTCATCGCTTGCCGCTCACCGCTTAGCAGTATGTCCGTAGCCTTAGTTTTTCCTTTTGAATTTTCATTTAAAAGCAAAATAAATACATATAATAATAAAGCTCACCCAATGATACCATAATCCATCATATTTTTCCAAATCTGGGAACAGGGCCATTTCGCCCATCTTACCTGGGAATACCCTTCAAACACATTTCTGTGTTTTTGTAATGTTATTTCATTTTCCTCGTTCTTGTACATATAAGAACATAGAGATATTTTTTCACAATTCAGAGTACCTTTCCACCCCCTTCCCCCAGGAACAAAAAGGAATCAGAAATCATCATCGAATTCATTCGCTTACTCGAGCTGCTTTCCTCATGAATTTCCAAACTCCTACCCTCGGTTTACAAATTACTACAGGGTTTGAAAAATTCAACTAGTAAGCTTCAAAAGTTTATACCTATCCTTTTGAACTCGCTGTGTGTGAGCTGTGAGCTGAGAGACGCGCCCATATAGCGAATTTCTTACATAGCGCAGAACTGTGTCAAAGGTAAAACAAACCAGCGGTGTGGTTGACCGACGAATACGTGAAATTACTTAAGCCAAGCGCCGCTCCACCACTTCAAAGCTAATCCGCTTACTTGCGTCGTATCGCACATTTCTTAAGCCAAAACCGCAATACACTCGGCTGTGTCTTTATAGTAACTTTCAACACGTGTGCCAGAATATCTCATATTCATGGTGCAAAAACCGAGTTCCCTAAAATCGCGACGACAAGACGCTACGGTACCTCTACCTACCTACACAAAAAAAAACCCCAACGAATACATTTTTCGCCAGGATGGATGCGTTGTTTGCTATACGGTCTCGCTCATAGTATAAATTTAAATCCGAGCTTAAAATTAAAAAAATCAAATATCGCAGCTTTATACTACGCGGAAATCGGATAAAAATTAATCAACGCGGCGAAGGAGATCTTTTTTGTAAGCGATTCTCCTTGGACTGGGGAGAGGAGGGATTAATAAATGAGAAAAATACATTCTTATTTTTTTCCATTCAGTTTTCTCTCTCGGTGGAAGTATAATCCGCCGTTTGGTGGAAAACTTTCTGGCGTCTTTGTAGCGATAATTTCCATGTCTAGAAAGTTACACTAAACGGTAGCTTTCCCTACGCATATTTTAGATAAAAAATTATTGCTGAAAACCTGCCAGATTTTGGGATTTTTCCAATCGTTGGTCTTTTTCTTATGGTTTCGTCTTTTTCTCCGCATTGTTTTTTTACCCTCTTTGTTCTCGTTGTAATCTTATATATATTCTTGCTTTTGGTAGAAGTGAAATACAAATCGAGTGGTAGTTGTTGCGATGATGCCATATATATGAAAATATACGCTATTAATCAAGTCTAGAGGAAATACGGAATTGAATTTTTCTATTGTTTTTAAATCAAGCGAGAAAAAAAATGGAGGGGTTTGCCTTGATTTGAATACAGGGTGTCTGGTAAGTGGATGTTAAAATTTCAGATTTCGATATAACCGGGTAACACTTGAAAAAAAAACGTTATATGGACAAGTTGCCAATCTTTAAAATTTAAGGGCCAACCGAGCTTCGAAAAATAATTATTAAAAACGTATTTTCGACCTTGGGAATGGGTAGTACATACTTCAGAAAATAAACAAATTTTGACATAATGAATTTTTGCCCAACTTCAAAAGTGATGGGGGTAGAAATATTTTAAAAGAAAAAATCGAGAAAAACGTGATTTTGATCTTGGTAATGCGTAGTATGTACTTTGGAAAATAAACAAATTTCATCATTATGAATTTTTGCCCAACTTTGAAATTGAAGGGGTCACGATAGGTCTTATTGTAAACCAACCTTATGATATATTACAATAAAAAATAATTTATTTCAACTAAAATTTATGTCTTAGCTTCAGCTTTTGGTACATGCAGCTGGATCCAATGGAATTATTCTATGAAAAATAAGAAAACAGCAGAAAAAAGAAAAAAATGAAAAAATCAAGAACCTGACTTTCCTAAAAAAAATAAAATTGATATTGAGAGTTGCTCATTCCTTAAAATGCTAGATGTTGATGAAAAAATAAATGAATTATAAATATTTAATTATAATATTAGTCGTAATTGTTCCATGTATGTACTTTGAAGATTGTAGAAGTGCCTTTTGATATACGTACACCTGTATCGCCTTTTGTTTGACCGTACCTTCTATTAATAAACTCATTTCTAGCCCCTTCAATTTCACAGTTAGACAAAAACTTGTTAACTTTCCAAAGTACATACTACCCATTCCCAAGGTCAAAAAATACGTTTTTCACAATTTTGTTTTCAAAGCTCAGTTGCCCCTTCAATTTTAAAGACATGCAACTTGTCCATACAACGTTTTTTTCAAATCGTGACATTCACTCACCCACCAGATACCCTGCATAAATTCAACATTATTTATATTTCCTTGATTTTATGGTGTACTTCGAGAGATCGATGAAGTTTTGGTCGATTTCCTGCAAAAATTGCCAATTCCTCCAAAATTCATTTGAATTTAGGAACTTGAAATTTCTAAATAGGAAAAGCCTTCCGCAGCAATTTGAAATTGTTTCTAGGCTGCAGATCGCTCCGAAAATGGTCACGATGTGGATTCAGAAGGCAATCGAAATTTCCCAAAAGGTTAAAATGAGTATACGAAAACCTAGCCAAGTGTTTTCTTGGTAAGTAGTATATTCAGTGTCGAACAGAACGAATTATTTAGCTACGATAAGTGAAAAATAGTACTCACATTCGGAGAAGTGAAAAAAATAATTACATTCGATCGCCTGCTCCATGTTGACAGAATGTTGTATACAGAGTATCTCGTCACAGAATAAGCCCTCGAAGCAATAACATAGGCAACTCATTGTGAGTCATGTATGAATGTTTGCATGATATCGGTGTTGAAGGGGCGAATTATGCTCAAACAACACAAAAAAAATGTTGATTCTGTGTGACAGTTTTAACCTTGTATTATTTCAAGAATCGTGATGCGCAGAGAACTGAACTTTGTGGCACTGAATAGAAAATTTTATGTAAAATTTTGTACGTTGCTGCAAAAAAAATCACGTCGTTTTGGTTCATCACCAAATGGACAAATTGAACTCGTGTGGTCATATTTTTTGTGTGTTATGCGCAGAGAAGTGCAAAGAAAGTGGAATCATTGGCTTGTTCAGGAAGATCTACATAAAAATACACATTTGTAAAAACATGTTTAAAAGTTGATCATTTTTACTTTTTTTTCCAAAAAAGAATAAAATAAGTAGGTATTTTTTTAGTAAGTATAATGAAATTTAATCATAAAAATAATAATCAAAATTAAATAAATTGGTAAATTAAAAAAATTATTTTTATTTAATATTATTATTATAACATATTCATTTATAATATTTAATTTGATTTAATATAATTTTATTTAAATTTGAAGTAATATTTATTGCATCTTGCGCGCTCTTTCCCATCAAGTAACTAATTTCAGGAGATTTAAAACTTGTAAAATAGAATGAGAAAAAAACTATGATAACCATTTGAAGTAACAAAGGCTGTAAGAAATGCTAAAGGAGTTATTTTTTCAAGTAAACCACAATATACAATTGACGAATTAACGGAAGTAATTTGTAGAATAATCAGGAACGTTTCGGTATTCGAGACCTTGAACAATGTAAGAAATTTATTGGTATGGAAATTGAAAGAAGTAAAAATCATTTAGTAATTCACCAAAATACGTATATCGAACAATTAGTTAGTGAATAAGGGCTGTCTAACTCGAATAGTATTTCCACTCCGATAGAACCGAACTTAAAGATTACAAATCTTAAGCTCGATAAAAGTTTCGAAACCAAGGTACGAGGTCTTATATTAATCATTTTTCTATTTATAACTAAAAAATGATCACCCACACCCATGTTGAAAAATTCTAGAAGAAATGTGATATTCAGAACCACAAAGTACAACTTCTTATCAGAGCTTTCTAAGGGCAGAACGTTGAAACTGGTCTAGCATATCAACAAATTCTTTTTTCAATTTGAGCATAACCTACCCCTTCAAACTCAGACTGGGCAAGCATTTGAACATGAACTTAGGATGGGGTGATATCTGTGGCAAGACAATACCTAACAGTCGATGAAACAATGCTAGGTACTCAAGGCAAGCGTTCTTTCAAGATCAAAAGAAAACCCGACAAATATGGAATGAAGTTGTTAAATGCCTGTGACTCTCTCACTGGATATTCAAGTAATTGTGTTCCACATCATGAAAAAAAAAAGAGAGTGATCTAAAGAAACAAGATCAAAATAATTCTCAGAATACAAATTTTGTGCCGCGACAGTGCTTGGCACTAGAGCTAAGTGCTCTTTCAAGACCTACATAAAGAGTAAACCGGACAAATACGCAATGAAGCTGGTAAATGTATGTGACTCTCTCATTGGATATTTATGCAATTGTGTTCCACGACATAGAAAACAAAAAGAGAGTGATGTAAATAAACAAGGTCATAATAATCTTCAGAGTCCATCTTTCGTGAGCAGCCTCTAGAAAATCAACCATCAGCCAGTGGTGCAAGCCCTTCAACACATGTAGAACAGAAATTGTACATACATAGTATGATCATCGATCAACACAATAATGGTATGTGATAATATAATTACACTTCATATGAAGTGAGTGTGAATCGTTGAAGTCAATTGGAAAGAGATGAAAGGTATTTGATAAGAAGTCTACTTTATCCAGATTTAAAAACCCAAAGAACAGGAAGTTATCTGTGCATGGCTTCCCTAATACCAGCATGTTGTGGGATAAGATACAATCAAAATCAGTGGTTACTGGCGGATGACAAAACTGTTACATGCTTTACCTTTACCCCAGAATTGTGCAATGGAGATCCTTACTTGCTTTGGTGTGGAAAATGACCAACTTGATGTGATAGAAGTGGATAGGAGATGCTCATGTGGATCTAAATGAGAAAAATTATGCTAATGAGATGATCCATAATCTACAATTTGATAAAGATGTCGAAGATGGTGTTTGTAATTTTACCAGTTTTCAGTCAGCGTAAAAGCTGATCAGCCAAATCATAATGATCCCACTGTGGTGCCAGAAAATGAATGTGGCGGGACCGCAGTGGAGCTTAGACAAACTATGGAGGTACCTAGAGCAATGTTGACTCAAAAAGATCCTCAGGAAATATTCATCAACACTATACAATCTATCAGATAAATGAAAATATGTCAAATGAAAATAATAATTACAGCTATAATAATTTGTAAAATGAAGTAATGGCAAGATCATGCCTGGCAAAGACGGAAAGAAGAAGAAAGCAATGCGAGACTATTGCTTCTAGGTCAATGAAAGAAGAAGAAAGCAAAACGAGACTATTATTTAGCTAACAGGGATAGAGGTCAATGATGAAAATCTACAGTCAAGTTGAAAAAAGAGCACTTGCCTCTGCCTGCTGATGGGATTATAGAGCATATTGCTCCACCTTCTGTGGGTGTAACCAAGCCTTTGGCTGATTACCCAGACATTTTCCAGAATCCACTTCCTGGAAGGCATTTTCCCAAATGAAAAAAATCCCAGATTTCTTTGTGCAGAATCTGTTTATCCAAATACCATCTACCCTACACACCAACCCAAATGTCTATATCCCAAACACCTTGTTGGGTTTATTACTCGGTGCATTAGCACATCATTGGAAGTTGAAGCCGCCACTACACACTACATAAATTGAATGTTGGTGGCAATGTTGATGACCATTGCTCCAGCACAAGCGTCAATAGACGAAAAATTCAAAAAATTCAAAAGGTTGAACTGAACTCAGAGATGAACCTAAACATTAGGTTTATATTCTCACGCATGTTGTCATATGGAAAATTGTTACAAATCAAAGGTTTGAAAATACAGAAGTACATACTTACTAACTTCCGTTTTGGGATTGTCAAAAAGTATGGCAAAAATAATGCAAGGCAAGGACCATTACCAACAAATCTAAACGGTAAACTCATTGTGTTATTAGAAGTAGGATGAAATAAAATTATTCAACGACCAAATCGTCGTAGCGAAGGAAAACGTCTTTTTAGAAAAAGATAGGTAGTATGGGAAACCTTCCCGTTTCAGGCGATAATAATCGTGAGTTTATTTTACGCGATGTATTCTACATACCTGATTTATCATGTAACTTAATGAGAGTTACTAAATTAATTGATCATGGTTTTTCGGTATATTTCGATTCAAACCCCTGAATTGTCGATAAAAACGGTGTTATCGTGGCGTTTTTGAAAATTGTAAACGGTCTTTTTATGGTTGAATTTCAAATAAATTACCCAGTTGATTTCTACGACGTTGCTTTTCATTCTAGTTCAGCAAATTCTCTGAATACGGTTACCTCTGGTAATGTCAATACGCCTGCAGATATGTCTGCAAATACTAGAGATATCAATGTGTCCGGTTATTCAAATGTGTCGAGTGGTTCAAAATTTAAAGATAGTGAAATACGTACGAATATATGGCAGCGTAGATTAGGTCATCCGTCGAAGAAGATCGTATATACTCAATTCCTGGTTCAACAAATTGTGCTTGTCTAAAATTAAACGAATGTGAAGTAAGCTGTAAATCAAAACAGAGAAAACATTCGTATAACAGTACAAGATACCTATAGGTTTAAAAATCCATTGGAACTAGTCCATGTTGATATTATGGGTGCGATTCAAAACAGCGTAGATGGAGATATTTGACGATTGTACTCGAACGCCGTTACATTTCGAAAAACGTATTTTTGACCTTGGTAATGGACAGTTCTTTCGAAAACAAACAAATTTTGTCAATATGAATTTTTGCCCAACTTTGAAATTGAAGGGATCAGAAATATTTTAATAGAAAATATTTTGAAAGAAATAAATATTTCTGACCCCTTCAATTTCAAAGTTGGGCAAAAATTCATATTGACAAAATTTGTTTATTTTCGAAAGAACTGTCCATTACCAAGGTCAAAAATACGTTTTTCGAAATTTTTTTTTCAAAGCTCAGTTGCCCCTTGAACTTTAATCGCCCAATTCCTTGCCAGGAGAATGGACCAAGTAGAGCAGATAGCGCAAGCTGGAGAGGACCTCGCGCAAAATGGAAACGCCGAAGCGGCGGTACAAATGGCGGGAGCGGTGGAAGTACTGTTACATGATGTTAACGAACATAATGGGATTCACGCGTAAAGATAGGCAACTTGTCCATACATCGTTTTTTCAAATCATGATATCCACTCATCAAACAGAATAGGTGATGTGGCGTATGGGTTGCGTCACATGCGCCTTATAATTACGTAGCATTTAGCGGCATTTTTACCTACGCCTATTGCGTGATGCGCGCGCCGCTCGGACTGGTTGCCGAGCCGCGTATGTAGCTAGCTACGTTACTTTGTACCGATGTACATTTCAATATGTTTTTATCTCTCTCTCGCATTGTACCTATTTTTATCTAATTGTATCGTGTGAATAAATAGTTGAATTTTCACGTCCGTGTATGCTTAATTTATCCAAAGTCAAACTTGTTAGAATGGGATCTAAAATACCCAAAGTGGTGACCTTTGACGCGTTTTTTATTAATACGTAGCCGTTTTTTTAAGGCAGACGACTACTTAACAAGTTTCCTGATATTTTTGGAGGTAGTTTCAACTGTTTTTTGGCCATTTTCGCATGTTTCCAGTACTTTGTCTCGGAGGTATTCAGGTGGTAGATTGTCATCTGTTCCTGCTGAAATCTTCGTAAGTACCAGTTTTAAGCATTCCAGTGCGTTTTTCTACTATTTTGGGTGCTGTCTTTGGTCATTTCAAGCCAAAATGACCAATCCAGAAGACAATAAAAGTGACGCGGATAAAGAGCAGCCTGCACCACATGGTGTGAATGCCGTTCATAGGGTCGATCGGATCGAATTACCACCATTTAATGGCGCAAATATCCGTTTATGGTGGCGTCAGGTAGAGCTCCGATTGGGTCTAGGTAGTTTAAAAAATGAAAAGACCAAATTCGATGCCGTTGCAGGTTCGCTACCTTATGACATAGCTACCAACGTGCAAGAGATAATATTCGATCCGCCATCCGAGAATCCGTTCACTAAATTGCGCGATCGCATTTACGAAGTGTACGAACCATCCGATACTGAGCAAATTAATCGCCTGCTTGAAGGATGTCAACTTGGCGATAAAAAACCATCCGTTTTACTGGCAGAGATGCGCGTTCTCGCAAAAGGTAGAGTCACCAATGACACATTGTCAGAGCTGTTCAAACGCAGATTACCTGAGCCAGTTCAGCTCGTTTTGGCTGCCGGAAGCGTCACTGATCCAGATAAAATGGCACAGGCCGCGGATGCCGCCATTCAATACGTTCGTACACCAATTGTAGCAGCAGTAGAAAAGGTAGGCGCAACTAGTGCATCGAGCTCCGCAGCAGTTGACCAGAATTCGTTGCTAGGTCAGATTTCAGCACTTACGAAAGCTGTCAATACACTCGTAAATGAAGGTAGAGAGCAACGATCGCGCTCACGTAACCGCAGTGATTCCCAAAATGGCCGTTCGCGATCCAGGAAGCGTTCTCAGACACCTAGAAATCCAAACTACTGCTGGTACCATAATTGTTGGGCTGAAAAAGCAAAAAAGTGCGTCGGCAGCTGCCAGTGGCCTAAGCAGGCGGAAAACAAGTAGCCGCGCTCCAGAATGCGGCCTATGGTGCGCCGGCATTGCGATCTCGCCGCCTGTTCATCCGAGATAAAGGTACAAACACCAAGTACCTCGTTGATTGCGGCGCTGAAGTGTCAGTTATTCCAGCGCGTCCTGCGGATCGTCGTCATAAATCTGGCACCAATTTATATGCAGCAAATGGCACACCTATACGCACTTATGGCACTCGCCTACTTCGATTATCTCTCGGATTGCGACGTGACTTCGTTTGGCCATTCATTGTAGCAGATGTCGATAGGCCTATAATTGGAGCTGACTTCCTGTCTGAATTCCACCTGCTACCGGATATGAGGCTCGCCAAGCTCATAGATGGATCTACCTTGCTGTCTGTAGGTTGCATTATCGAGTCAATTGACATTGGCACCACAGCAGTGAGCACCATCGATCACAGCTCCGAGTTTGCCAAGGTGCTGGCTGATTTTCCAGCATTGACACGGCCAAATCGTAAGCGCGAGGAAGGTGTAGCGCATTCTACGAAGCACGTCATCGAAACTGAAGGACCTCCTGTCACAGCTCGAGCTCGCCGCCTTCCACCGGAGAAATTCAAAGCAGCTAAACTCGCATTTGAAGAAATGCTGCGCTCCGGTGACGCTAGGCCTTCCAAGAGTCCTTGGGCATCGCCTCTCCACGTAGCAGACAAGCGTGGTGTAGAACGTTGGCGAATGTGCGGCGATTACAGAGCATTAAATGCAGCAACTCGCGCGGACAAGTACCCTGTCCCAAATATCCAGGATTTCAACGTCACGCTCCATGGAGCCAAAGTGTTCACCAAACTGGATATTACGCGCGCCTATTACCACATTCCAATGGCAGCTGGAGATATTGAGAAGACAGCTGTAATTACGCCATTCGGATTATTTGAATTTCCGTTCATGCCGTTTGGCCTGAAAAATGCTGCTCAAACGTTCCCGCGGTCGTCTGATGCCGCAGGCTGTCTTTATTATTAGTTTTCAGACGCTTGAGGTGGTCTAGGCGGAGTTTAGTCTGCGGAGTAGTATTCGAACGCGCATTAAGTGTCGCCCTGACGGCGCGCGCCTAGAATCATCTCGCCGACTGGTTGCGAAAGGACCGAAAGGTAGCGCCGCCGGTAAGCCCTCTACCATGGGGGATGTTGGCGGCGTGAATTCAGGACGAGGGTTGTCCGAGATGCCTGAGGATGTAAGCGATGGCTCTCAAGACGGACTCCCGAATATCACTGACCGTGAAAACGACAGCGACAAGACCTTGAGGAAACTTCGCTCGATGGCTAATCGATTGAAGCATGCCAATGACAAGAACGGTGGTCGTTCGCAACCAACCCCCGGTGCGTCTCAAAGTGGTGCCGCGGTGGCAACGGTCAAGCTTCCTGACTTGTCAGTGGAGTCTATGGCCGGCAAAAGTGCCGGGGGTCCCACCAGTGGAGCTGGCAGCTCTGTGCTTGACTCGGTTGAAGAAGAGGAAAGCAGCTGCTTTGAGGTCACCTCAGTTCGGTCACGAGCAAGGCAAGTCGTTACGGCGATTGCGGTTCAGGTCGAAGGAGAGTCTCGTATCTCTAAAAAGGCCAAAAACGCTCTGATCAGACTGACGGGCGAGCTACAAGATCTGGTCAACATAGTGCTTGGTGTAAACGCCAGCCTATTCGAACGCACTACGGCTCTGCAAGCTGCGCTGGAGGAAGCCCAAAGCAGACAGTGCACTTGCGGGCCACAGCTAGAGGAGCGGTCAGAAACTTCGCATAACGCGGAGGGTGACACGCAACTCGTGGCGGTGACCGAAGGCGAGACCGCTGCATCCGGCGTGACGTCCGGGACCTCTGATGAACCGGAGAAGGGCTTCGAAACGGCTCGACGTGGGCGACATCGCCGAAGAAAAGGAGCCTCGAGACCTGACGAAGGTAATACGCAGAATACCGGCGCCGCTGGATCGCAGACAGGTCAAGCTGGGAAACGCTCCTACGCTGGCGCAGCTGCCGCTAAATCAAACACGGATCGCCGGCCGGCCGCTGACAAGACCTCGGTCGAGAAAGCGGTCGCCCTTGCGGAGTCAAGGAAAGGGGATCGGTACGCGGTACTCGTTACCGCGACCACCGAAGCCGATGACGGCCAGCCAATGGATGTCAGAGGCGAATTAGACCGCGTAATAGACCCGAGGAAGGAAGGGTTGCGTGTAGCGAATGTTTACAACACGCGTGGCGGTGCCCTGGTAATCCTGCGAGACGAAGCATCGAGGGAAAAGCTCCTGAAATGTGATAGACTCGCGTCGAACGGTATGGCGGCTAGAAAGCCTCTCGATCGGAGTCCGCGGGTTAAGGTGTTCGATGTTCGCAAGGAAATATCCGCGGACAGCTTGGCTAAGCACGTTTTCGAGCAGAACCTTAAATCCCTACCGGGCTTCGAGGGAATACAGGGTTTGGACGAGAAATCGTTCAAGCCGCTGTTCCAGGAGAGCGCTCAGGCGGGCAACCTGACCCACTGGGTGGTGATGGTGTCTCCCCAGGTCCGAGCGGAGTTGATCAAGCTGAAGAGAGTCGCCGTCGGCTGGAGCGAGTGTCGGGTCAAAGACTACATACGAGTACCTCAGTGTGCTAAATGTCTTAGATTCGGTCACGTTGCAAAGAGTTGTCCGCGAAGGTCGCCGACGTGCAGGCATTGTGGTGGTGAGGGCCATACATACGCTTCTTGCGAGAGGAAGCCCGATCCGCCGCAGTGTGTGTTATGTAAGGCGGCCAAGCGGAGCTCGGACCACCGGGTGGCCTCTCGAGACTGCCCGGCGGTTAATATCTCTAAGCTGAGAGTGACCGAACGTACCACTTACGCCGTTAATGGCGGTATCGATAGCACGAATCGATGATGGTGATAAAATTTGGTCAGCTCAACTGCAGGCGGGACAAGGATGTCTCGGCAGAGCTCAGGGTCGAGATCGTCGATCGAGGCTTGGATGTAGTACTGCTGCAGGAGCCCTATTCGTTCGGCGGTCAGATTCCGGGCTTCGCGTTGGGAACCCGGATGGTCTACGCGACTCTACCTGACGGGACTACTTGGGCCGCCGTCCTGATCGCGAACCCTGATGTAGATGTTGTACGATTCTACGCCGACCCTCACATCGTGGTCGTTGGTTTGCGGTTGGGGGGTGTCGAAATCTGCGCGATGAGCGTGTACTGCCAGTACAGTCATGCGATCGAGCCCTACTTGGACGCGGTGCGAGTCAGAATCGCCGCGCAGCCCGGTGGCTGGTTCCTTGTAGGTGCCGATGTCAACGCTCGGTCTGTTCTGTGGCATGAGGAGGCCACTAACCGGCGCGGGGCCAAATGCGAGTCGTTCCTAGCCGAGGTTGGTCTGGGCGTCGCTAACAGGTCCGGACATATAGCGACGCACCAGGAAGGTCATAACCCGGATGTGACTCTGTTCACTCTGGGCGGTCGGTATGAAGTCGAAGGCTGGTCGGTGTTCGATGCGACGAAGTCTGATCACAGGCTGATCACGTTTGAGGTAACCTCAGACATTGCTGATCGTCCGAGCCCAATTGAGAGGCAGCCGCGTCGGTACAATCTGAAAAAGGGTAACTGGGAGTCCTACCGAGGTAACCTTCGGAGACTTGGCAGACTTACGACCTCGTCCGATTTCACTACGACGACGGACAGCGTAAATATAGAACGGGCCGCGGAAGAATTGGAGAGTGGACTCCGAGAGGCTGCTGAGGGAGCAATCCCGGTCCGCGGCTGGCGTAAGGGAAGATACTCGGCTTGGTGGAGCGCGGAAATCGCCGATCTCCGTGCAAAGGCAGTGGCGGCTAGAAGACGATATCAAAATGCGAGAGATCCGGAAGAGAGGGCCTTGCTCTTGACCGCCAATCGAGACGCCCGGCGTTTGTACACCGGTGCTATTCGGCGGGAGAGGCGGGCCTCTGTGAAGGTCTTTATTCGCGAATCCTCAGACTCTGGTCCGTGGGCTCTTTGGAGTCGCTTGCTTCGCGGCAAGATGATCGGTTTGAAGGATGCCCGTGTCCTGCCGGCTGTCTCGGTCCCCGGGAGCGTAACAACTCTATCGAGGGACAATCGAACGAGACTGGCCGAACGGGGGGCTCCGCTAGGCGCACTGCCGGGTCGGGGGTCTGACAGCGACCCTGTCGGTTCCGCGACCGTCTGGCCGCAGCCTATGAGCCCATTCGATGATGCTCGTCGCGTGCTTCTGGACTCGTTGATCCCTTCCGAGGGCTCGGGTAACGCAGAGTACGCAGAACTGCCGGAGCGGATAGGTGAGTGCCCTGCTTTCACTGAGTTAGAGGTCTTTACCGCGCTGAAAAGGCTCCGAGTTGGAAGGGCACCGGGTGTCGATGGCATTCCGGTCGAATTCCTGAGGGAGGCCTGGAGAGAAGCTTCCGAGGACTTCGTGGACGTTTTTAACGCTTGCATCCGGCAGGGAAAGTTCCCGTCACGCTGGAAGGTCGCAGGGGTCGTACCGATTCTGAAATCGCCAGACCGGGACCCATCTAATCCGAAGTCGTATCGACCGATATGCCTGCTCCCTACCCTGGGAAAATGGCTCGAGAGGTTGATGGTAACCCGGCTGGAGTCTGCCCTGGGGGAGCTCAATGCGTTGAACCCCCGACAGTTCGGATTCGTACACGGTAAAAGTACCGAGGACGCGATTAATACGTTGATGAAGGACGTAGATGATCTGAGGAGCGGCGCGTCACCGTGCGGCAAACCAGTGAAATACGTGCTCGGCCTGTTTTTAGATATCTCGGGCGCATTCGACTCCGTCAGTTGGAAATGGATCATCGATTGTCTGGTGGGGATAGGTGTCTGTCCGTGGCTGGTAAGGCTGTTCGCGGATTACTTCCGGGCTCGTGTCGCACGCCTCGACACCATCGGAGGGAGCGCGAGCAAGGAAACGACGATGGGCTGTCCTCAGGGATCCATCGCCGGGCCCTGTTGCTGGAGAGTGGTTTTCAACTGCTTCATGAACCTCGCATGGCCGAGCAACTCGAGACGCGTCGTCTTTGCGGACGACGTAGGCATGCTTCTGGCGGCAGCTACACGTAAAGAGCTCAGAGATACCTGCACAATAGTTGGCGACATGATCACCGCATGGGGAGCACTGGTGGGCTTGCGATTCAACGCGTCCAAGTCCGAAGCCATGCTCCTGGTCGGCAAACTGGACCCGGTTCCGGTCGTCAGACTGGACGGGAATACGGTTCCGACGAGAGAGAAGGTCAAATACCTCGGTGTAATCGTTGATCGCAAAAGGGAGTTCCTTGCACACGCAAACACGGTTAGAGACAAGGCGCGGGCGTCTTATGCTGGCGTTATTCGTCACGTAAGAGCGTCATGGGGCGTTAAGTTTCGTGTCGCCAGAATGGTTTATAAGGGGACCGTGGAGAGCGTTGTCGCGTACGCGGCGAGCGTTTTTGCGGATCGGGTCGTGGGATCGGAGAAGCTCAGACGGAAACTTCGGTCTGGGCAGCACCCGGCTCTCGTGGCCCTCTGCAGAGCGTATCGAACGTCGGCGACCCTCTCGCTGTGCGCGATAGCAGGCGTTCTGCCACTAGATTACCTCGTAATCGAAAGGGCGGCGCTCTATCGCTTGCGACGCGGTGAAAAAGTCACCTTGGGAACGACCGAATTCGAGTCGGCGCAGCCACGCCTGTCCGAGCGCTTAAAGACGCGTGTACGGGAGGCGGTGGTAGGGCTCTGGAATGCGGAATGGCAGACCTCTGAAAAAGGCAGGCCGGTTCACAAATTCATCCCTAATATAGCTGACCGCTTGGAGAAGGACTGGTTGGTACCGGAAGCGTCTATCACGCGGCTGGTCACCGGCCATGGTCCCTTCAAGAGTTACTTTCAGCGATTTGAGATAGAAGCAACGACCTCGGTACGATGCTCGTGAGGGCTGGATCGTGAAGACCCGGCGCATGTGCTGGACTTGTGCTCAAGGACGAGGCAGTTAACGCAGAAACTGCCGGAGCTCTTGGAAAGGGAACCTACCTCGAGGGCCGATTGGTTCGAGAGCGAGGCTACCTACCAATTGCTTGGCGAGCTTGCTCGCGGAGGCCTTCACTGGTGAAGAGCCCTAGGAGATACCTTCACCAAGTGGCGCTATTTGATCGTCTCACAGGGTGTCGAATTACCCAACTAAACGTAAGATCGTGGTGAGCGAACTGCCTGCCGGGCATCTTCGGGCCCCGGAAAGTAATGGTGTTAAAATCGAACTTGTGGCTAGCTTGCGGAGGTTAGGTAAGATCAACAGGTCAGGAACTAACCGGGTGGTGGCGGGTAAACGCAAGCAATCATAAATACGATTGCTCAAACGTTCCAGCGTTTTATGGATGGATTGCTGAGAGGCTTACCATTCGCCTACGTCTATATTGATGACGTTTTGATCGCCTCAAATTCCATGGAGGAACATCGCGAGCACGTACGTCAAGTGCTGGAACGCCTATCTCAAGCTGGACTCACCCTCAGTGCCGGAAAATGCGTCTATGCGCAGAGCAGCATTGAGTTTCTCGGATACAATGTTGACGAAGCTGGTATCCGTCCATCTCCGAGCAGAGTTGAGCCCATTGTCAACTATCCGAAGCCAAGCGATGTATCCGGTCTCAGACGTTTTATTGGAATGCTAGGTTTCTACCGACGTTGCCTGCCAAACATCGCGGATGTTCAGCGCCGTGTCCAGGCTATCATCTGTACCAACAAGAAGAATGATAAGACACCTCTTGTTTGGACCGAGGACGCGGAGCGCGCATTCGAAGAGCTCAAGCAGTGTTTGAAAGATGCTGTAATGCTCCATCATCCAGACAGCTCATTACCAATCATCCTGTCTACAGATGCATCCAGCACAGCTATTGGAGCAGTTTTATCGCAGCAGCGGGAAGATGTCCTCGAACCACTAGCGTTTTTCTCAAGGAAGCTGTCACCTGCTGAGACACGTTACTGCACATACGATCGCGAGCTGTTAGCGATTTACGCAGCTGTGCGCCACTTCCGGAGTCATCTTGAAGGCAGAGAATTTGCGATCTACACGGATCATAAGCCCATAGTGTTCGCATTCAAGCAAAAATTGGAAAAAGCGCCACCTAGACGCGCTAGGCAGCTTGACTACATTGGTCAGTTCACTACAGACATCCGTTACGTTGAGGGAGCCGCCAACATCCCCGCGGATGCGCTCTCGCGAATCGAAGCGATCAGTGTTGAGGCAGAAATCAACTACAGTGAACTGGCACGCGAACAACTCGTTGACACAGAGATCCAGCAGCTGTTGAGTAGCGATTCGAGTCTTAAACTCCAGCCTAAGAAGCTGCCAGAGAGTACCTCAACGATCCTGTGCGACACATCCGGTACCAAACCCAGACCACTCGTTCCAGCGAAATTCAGGCGAGCAGTTTTTAACAGTGTGCACAACTTGTCGCATCCTGGTGCAAATTCGTCAGTGAAACTCATCAGCTCACGTTTCGTATGGCCTGGAATTCAAAAGGACTGCCGGCAGTGGGCGAAACAATGCGTTCCCTGCCAGAAAGCCAAAGTTTCGCGACACACTCGTTCTCCACTTGGCGATTTTGAAAAGGTGCCTCGTTTCAACCATATACATGTGGATATCGTCGGCCCTTTGCCTCCTTCTCGCGGTAAGGAATACCTCCTGACAGTGATTGATCGCACATCACTCTGGCCAGAGGCATATCCTCTCAGCCAAATCACCGCAGAAGCTGTTGGAGAATCGATTGCACGCGAGTGGGTTCCAAGATTCGGAGTACCAGCGACCATCACCACCGACCAAGGCCGTCAGTTTGAATCTGATTTATTTGGGAAGATGTCATCTGTACTAGGCTCAAATCGCATACGTACGACAGCCTACCACCCTCAGGCCAATGGAAAGGTTGAACGGTGGCACAGAACTCTCAAGGCTGCGGTGATGGCGCATCAAACCACTGCTTGGATGGAAGTTTTGCCAGCAGTGCTACTTGGTCTCCGTTCAACAATCAACAGCGAACTCAATGTGTCTCCAGCTCAGCTCACACTTGGTGCAGAACTCCGTTTACCAGGAGATTTTATCGCAGATGCACCTGAGTTGAAAAATGCGCCAGAATTCGTGAAGAGTCTCCAATCAGCATTGCGAAACGTTGGACAGTCATTCAGACGACATGGAGATTCGCCTGTCTTTGTGCCAAAAGCGTTAGACACGTGCACACATGTTTTCCTGCGTGTTGAGACACTGAGAGCTTCACTCATACCACCGTACACCGGACCGCATCGCGTAATTCGTCGCAAAGAAAAAGCGATCGAGGTAGAGGTCAACGGAAAAGCTGTTGTGGTATCGGTAGATCGCGTAAAACCTGCATACTTGGCGCCAGTAGAAGACATCAATCAAAAAAGGAGTCAGATCGAGCATACCGCGAAGCCAGAGCCTATGGAGCAGCCTCAAGGCGAAAAGCAGCGTCTGAAGAGGAAAGTGCGTTTCCAGGGCGTCTATACGCGGTAGATGTCAACAATTTTGCGATAATCAATTCAAAACGTGTATTCTAGTCATATTTTTTTAATTGTGTATTTTTAGTCTTGTTTTTTTTTCAATTTTTTTTACAATTTTTTAATTTTTTACTTTTATGTGTTTTTATTGTACATATTTTACTGTTTTTACTTATTTTTCTCGCGAGTCCCTCGCTTAGGGGGGAGCCATGTGGCGTATGGGTTGCGTCACATGCGCCTTATAATTACGTAGCATTTAGCGGCATTTTTACCTACGCCTATTGCGTGATGCGCGCGCCGCTCGGACTGGTTGCCGAGCCGCGTATGTAGCTAGCTACGTTACTTTGTACCGATGTACATTTCAATATGTTTTTATCTCTCTCTCGCGTTGTACCTATTTTTATCTAATTGTATCGTGTGAATAAATAGTTGAATTTTCACGTCCGTGTATGCTTAATTTATCCAAAGTCAAACTTGTTAGAATGGGATCTAAAATACCCAAAGGTGATATACGCTTTGTTTCACATAGTGAGTGACTGAGTAGTTGTTTTTGATTTAACAAAATATTCTGTTTCTTTCTTTGATTATTTTTTTTTTTTGAGAATGAAAATTGAAAATTGTATAAATATTATACTCCAGTCAAGCAACACTAAAATTAGTAAGATCCATGTCTTTCATCTGGTTTCATGGGAGGGGAGGGGGTGGAGGGGGATATATTTCAACTAGAGCTGATGCCCTCTCCAAATTGAAAAACTTAAAAACTTTGGAAAATTAGAAATTATTTAAGTATTTTATCATTTTTTAGGATCTGACTCGATGTAGCAGGGTTGCCATCAGCAAATTTATTTGCGATGTAATGCACTCTGCAATCAAATTATTCACGCTGCAGGAACTTCAGGACTCCACCTTAACTGGACAGAAAGCTAAATGCTTCACGAAAATAGAGGAAGCCGTGGTTAAAAAGCAATTAGACCCGGTTAGAGTCGAATATATGTGGAGTAACTTGCATGAAAAATTATTCCCAACCTCGACATCTACAGGACACGGATCTCATTGAAATGAGGACTGTGTTTCTTAGGTGTTCTGTAAGTATATGATCGGAGTATGCTGTCAATCAACTTCGAACATCGTTGACCTTTGGAAAACGGATGGCCTTTGTATAGAATTTTTTCGTTTGGCATAACTTTTTTTGAGAGTGAAAGAAACTAGCAAATTTGACCAGTTTGATGAGTAGTAGGGACCATCGATAACAGCAACACAAATTTTTTTCTGTGTTACACCGTAAGACTGTAAGGTTCTGGCTTGGTTTAACCCAAACATGCTTTGTAAATTTTGGGCAAGGTTGCCGGTGGTCACATATGTATGAGGTCCAGCCGTTCGAGTGCCACAATAAACTTCCACCAACAGATACAATTTTTTTAATATACATTCGTCATTGGTAACATCGCGGCAATTGGAAAATAGAATTCTATGAGTATTTTCAGAAGAATTACGTTTTTATGTACTTAGTCAAAAAACTGTTAAAAGACAACCCGCCAAATGTAGTAAAAAGTATTCTTTCATATCTTGATGATCGCATTAAGATTTATGAAAGATGTGAAATGATCACTTCAAATACCTCAGCAACTGACTATTTGTTATTCAAGTTGCCTATCGGATGTTTTTGAAGGAAATTAATCATTATGTTGTTTAATGATTTTAAATACTAATCGAAAGTGAAAAAGACGTAGGTAATTATATTTATTTTGATGCGAGGAATTCTTGATCTGATTAATTTTGCATTTAGAAAAATAGGATTTCATTATCTTCAGTTTTCACCATAGAACAAATTTCGGATACTTACTAGATGCAATCGAAATGGCCTCAAAGGTTGAAGTGAGTATAATTCCAAACAAATAAATATGTAAATAGAAATTCCTGTTGAGTAATTGAACGAAAATCTGCGGCTGCGCAAGTGTTCCCTTGGTAAGTAGTGTATTCAGTATCGAACAGAAGAAACCATTTAGCTACGATAAGCGAAAAATACTCACATTGGAGCAGTGAAAAAAATAATTACATTCGATCGCCTGCTCCAGGTTGACAGAACGTTGTATACAGGGTATCTAAGCAATAACATAGGCAACTCATTGTGAGTTCATGTATGGATGTTTGCCTGATATCGAAGCTGAAGAGGCCGAATTACGCACAAAAACAATACAAAAAATGTTGATATTGTCTGATAGTTTTAACCTTGTGTCATTTCAAGAACCGTGATACGCAGAGAGCTGAACTTTGTGACTTTGACTAGCAAAGTTTATGTAAAATTATTGTTACGTCGCTGAATCATTGGGCTAGTTGTTCAGGAAGATCTACCTACATGACCATACATTTGTAAAAACATGTTTAAAAGCTATCACTTTTACTATTTTTCCAGAAAATTGCAAAAAAATATCCTCTTTTCAGGGTTGGTATAATTGTTTACACTTTTTCTCAAAGAATAAAGTCTGTTTTTTCTAACGGTGGAACCCTTATTCCCGAATCTTGATTAGTTAAAATGTTACAAATGTTTAAATTCTCAATCATACTAGAAAATTTAATATTTTATTTAAAAAATAATTTCCCACAAAATTTCCCAAAATCCATAAAACGGAAAAGTAACTCATCAGTAGAAATATTGCTTACAAAAGGGATTAAAAATTCAAGTGATTTTATACATGGTAATGACTAATGATTTTTCAGAATTCAAACAGGCATAATTTCCTAATCAATCAAGAAAGAGCTAACTTTTTTCTTTAAAACACTAACTGAAAATGATAAAAGAGTGAAGGGGGCATTATTTTTAAAAATTTTCGTGGAAAAAAGTTGGTAAAAGTGATAAACAACTTTCGAGCTTATTTTTTCAAATGCTTGCATCTTGCGCACTCTTTCCCATCAAGTAGCTCATTTCAGGAGATCTTCAACTCATAAAATGGAAAGAAGAAAAAACTAAGATCAACCATTCGAAGTAATGTGGCTGTAAGAAATGCAAAAGTTGATTAAATTAATTATTATAATTAATAATTGAATTATCTATACTTTCAAGTAAAATTCAATATTAAATTGATGAATTGACAGAAATATTAATTGTAAAACAATCCGATCGAGTCCGTACAGACAGACATTCCATACAGACAGAGCAATAATTTTATACTAATCATTTTTATATTTTCAACTAAAAAATGATCACCCACGTTGAAAAATTCGAGAAGAAATTTGATATTCAGAGCCACAAAGTGCAACTTCTTATCAGCGCTCTCTAAGGGCAAAACGTTGAAACTCGTCGAGCATATCAACAAATAATAATTCTAGTTTCATTCGAGCATAACTTACCCCTTCTAACTCAGACTGGGCAAGCATTTGTACATGAACTCAGAATGGGATGGTATCTGTGGCAGGACATTATTTAACAGTCGATAAAACCATGCTAACTATTCGAGCCAAGTGTTCATTCAAGACGTACATTAAAAATAAGCCGGATCAAATATGGGATAAATTTGTTAAATATCTGTGACTGTCTCACTAGGTATTTATTATGTGCTCCACATCTTGGTAGAAAAAAAAAAAGAGACTGATCTAAAGAAACAAGATCAAAATAATTTTCAGAGTACAAATCTTGTGCCGCGACAGTGCTTGGCACTCGAACCAAGTGCTCTTTCAAGACCTACGTAAAAGTTAAACCCGACAAATATGCGATGAACATAGGTCATAGGTATCGAACAGATTACGCTCGATGCAAAAAAAATTGTCAACTTTTTGACCAATAAAATCACGGAGCGTATCAAGTGGCACTCCAAAAAAGAACGAAACACTTCAACGAAGTCATGGGAAAATTTCAAGAAAAATTTACGTTCGAAAAATCAAAACGACGACGGGAAGCAGCCAAAAAGAAACAGGCTCGAAAAGATGAAAAATCCAAACGGTAAATTACTCTTTTTTTTCATTAGTTCAAACTTTTGGTTTCACAAAGTTAAAGCTGTTCTCGTGAATTGAGATAACGAGTTGCTAACGCTTCTGGAAGTTGAAGCCGCCAGTAAATTAAAAGTTGGTGGCAATGTTGATGACCACTGCTCACCGAAATGAGTAGCAAAGGATGAACCTAAACATTGATTTTATATTCTCACGCGTGTTGTCTGATGGAAAATTGTTACTAGAAGGATAATGTGTACTTAAAAATCAAAGATTTGAAAAGACAGAAGTGTGGTACTACAAAATATGGGATTGTTAAAAAGTATGGCAAAAAGAATGCAAGGCAAGGGCCATTACTAACAAATCCAAGCGGCAAACTCAATGCGTTATCAAAGGTCCTAGCCAGTCAAGAGACCATATCAACTGGGTCTGTGAAGAAGGTGTACAGAAATGAATTTTTTCAAATCTGACATTTTGTCGACTTTGAAGTGAAGTCAATTAGATGTGTAGTGTAATTTTTGGATACAAGCAAAATAGTACATTACATTACTAGATTAATAAAGTGGGTGATTATGAACGAGTGCAAAGTTACTGCGCGAGTCGAAGACGAGCGCTGTAACTTTGCACGAGTTCATAATCACACATTTTATTAATCGCGTAGTGTAAGGTGCTTTACATAATAAACACTCGTAACCTCACCATTTTACACTTCTGTTGTTTAGATGCAAAAAATGTGCGTCTATGAGTGACCAAACTTCACCGGTTAAATTTGTTAAATTATGTCCAAACGTAACACGTACGTAATGGCGAGTTTCGCGGCGTTGCCACATAACACTAGGGATATAATACGCTCATTATGTACGTGTTTGACCCGACATTAGGTCGCTCATAATGACGTACATTTTGCATCTAGCGACAGAGGTGTAATGATGAGATTACGAGTGTGTATTACGTAAAGTTTATTACACAATATTCTGAAAAAGGCTATTTTTGAAACTCACATAAATCATAATTTTACAGAGAGACTAGTTTGAAAGAGAATATCTGTTGTTAGCCTCAAAAAATAGAGACTAAAGAAGAAAAATTCTTAAAAATTTGTTTTTTCCACCCAAATTTAGACAAGTTTCAGAAGACAGAACATTTTTTGAAGAAAATAAAACATTAAACTTTAATACACTGAAACAAGTCATTGTATGTAATATGTAGTTATCCAAATCGCTGAATGCATCAACCTCGATAGGCTGAGCTTGGTGAAACATTTACATAGTTCAGTGGCAAAACATATTTTTTAAGCAATAAACGGCAAATCATGATAAAGCTATGAAATTTGGTATGATGAACAAGGACACCAAAAAGAAATTTTTGAGCCCGGGAGCCAATCGCCAAGTCCCATAGGAAGGGAAGGAGGGTGATTTGAGGGGTGGGTTCAACCCCCATTTTTCAAAATGGGGCTATCGGCGCGATATTGGTATCAATTCCATATGATTGGACCCCGCTGAGTTCGAAAATACCATTACTTTCAAAATCTGAGGAAGAGGCATGCCTCAAATTTGAGATTTTCTGAGTAAAGTTTTTGCATTTTTCTCAAAAATACCCCAAAATTACAAACCCTATACGACACGCTGACCTTCCATCGGCATTTTAATGGTCATTTTCAGATTCTACAGGTCAATTACAATGCGAATCGACCATCAATACTTTCGCATACCTCTACCGCGAGTGCACAGAGGGGTCAAAAGGGGTTAAAAATTGGCCGTTTTACTGTATTTTCTTACAAAAATCACGGTTTTTGAACTGTGCACCGGATACAATTGGCGGAAGAAGGTTCTAATGGTGATTTTCGAAGGATGCTGATTTCAAAAATGCTATCGATTTTTCATTTGGGTCCAAACCAAGGGGATGATACTGCATTCAAGGGGTGGGGGATGAAATTTTTCACAAAAATCGACTTGTATATCAAAATGTAGGTTTTCGAAGACGCTGATTTCAGAAATGCTATCGATTTTTCATTTTGGTGCAACCCAAGATGATACTGCGTTCAAGGGGTGGGGGATGAAATTTTTCACAAAAATCGACTTGTATATCAAAATGTAGGTTTTCGAAGACGCTGATTTCAGAAATGCTATCGATTTTTCATTTTGGTGCAACCCAAGATGATACTGCGTTCAAGGGGTGTGGATGAAATTTTTCACAAAAAATCGACTTGTATATCAAAATGTAAGTTTTCGAGGACGCTGATTTCAAAAATTCTATCGATTTTTCATTTGGGTCCAAACCAAGGGGATGATACTGCATTCGAGGGGTGGGGGATGAAATTTTTCACAAAAAATCGACTTGTATATCAAAATGTTGGTTTTCGAGAATGAACATACATTGTATCTGCCGGACAGCTCGAATTAAATTACTCAAAGAAGCCGTACGAAGTCATCGAAAAGGAACTAAAGAGGATCATTAACTTATTGCTTGACAAATTCCAAGCCGAATACATGATCCTATTATTCCCAATTGTAAAACCTCGTCAAAAAGATGATAAAGAAGTAATACTGGCTCGCTACATAGAGTACCGTGATGGCATTTTTGTCGTAAGTCGATTTAAAAAAATTGAAAGTTTGTGAAAAATGCGATTTTTTGATTTGAAACATAAAAAAAGGTCTTGACTGGTGAAGTTGACCTATTTGACCTCTATTTCTACGTATTCCGTGAAAAAATTGATAAAAATCACACTCATAGCAAAAAATTAAAATTTGTTCATTTTTTCAATTCACTCGGAATTTTGATTTTTTTGGGATGAGTTTATTTCATGGAGTGAAGGGGTTTTTTCAACTTTTTCAACGGATATAAAGCATTTTTACACAATATGTCAATACCTCATGATAACATTCCTGATCACATGCCAGCTCTACTTGAACGATTCATTATCTTATGTTATTGTAATACCAGCGAGGAAGTCAAAGTCGATGAAGCGCGCCGAGTTTTATTTACAACCCTCAAAAAAAACATGGCGAACCTACCACCATCCTTTGATGCGTTCCGACTCCACGTGTTAAGATCTGTGTATCAGAGCGCGTTTATCTGGGGAAGTCTAAAAAAACAGCCCCAGCTTCCCAAAACATCAATGGCTGGGGCTGGTTAAGCGAAGGAGACTCGCTCACCCCCTTATGGACGACAAAAGAGGATTTTCGAAAGCGTTATGAGAATTTTTAAGCTGTCAATGCAGCAAAGGCTGCAAAACAAAACGCTGTGGATGTGCCAAAAACAGCATTTTCTGCTCATCCCTATGTAAAAATTGCCATGGAAAATGTGAGAACGTATCTATGTACTTTTACCTAACATATACAGAACGTTGTAAATATTAATTTAAATCGTTTTTTCTTTTCTTTTTTGTAAAACTGTTGTTACTTGAAAAAAATAAATTTTATATTTCTTTGTAAGGTGCCGACTATCATAAAAAAATGTAAGACAGGGTAGATCTTTATAGTAAGTTTTTGAAGGTGGTTGTTCAGAATCTTCCTTGGCTCGGAACCAAAAAAAAATCAATAGCATTTCTGAAATCAGCGTCTACGAAAACCTACATTTTGATATACAAGTCGATTTTTGTGAAAAATGTCATCCCCTGTCGCGGATTCGCGATTATAATTATTTGGCTACGTTTTCGTTGTATTTAAACTTCGTGAATTCAGTTATATATTCGGCTGCGATGTCCGTTATGTAACGTTATCGAAAGTATTTTGTTATTGTTTTCATTGATAAATAAATTGAGTTACGGAAAAGGTTCGTTTTTGAAGCAATTAGAAATTAATCGCCCTGTTCGTTGAATTCCTTTTTCGTTGTGGTAGCAGACTGATCCTAAATAATCGTTCGTTTCGTCCTCCGAATTCGTTGGAAAAATCTAAAAATGCCGGAAACCAACAAAAATGCCGAAAAGCTAAAAATGTTATCCACCAGAAAATCCAGACGTCGATCTTCACTGACTAGAAGTATGTCATACATAAATGAGAAGCTGGCTACAGCAGACTATAACGAAGTTAAAGTGAAGTTGACAATGGTCGAAGATATATATAAAAATTATCTTGCTTTACTTGACGAATTCGATACTTTCGAAGTTCCTGATCTGGATCCTTTCATAGAAAAATTCGAAGACAACTACATCGCCATTAAAAGTAAATTAGAAAATAGTATCGAAAAACTTACTAATAGTAGTGCTGTTCCAGGTTTTAAAAGACAGTGTACAACTGAATCTGGTGGTAGTGGTAGTTGTTGTTCTTCCTCAAAAGCTACGATTAAGTTACCAAAGTTGGAGTTGAAGAAATATGGTGGTAATCTACTTGAATTTGAATCGTTTTGGTCTTCGTTCAACTCAGCTGTGCATAATACCGATTTAGAAGCAACTGATAAATTTACGTACTTGCGAAATAACCTAACCCCCACCCCTTGAACGCAGTATCATCCCATTGGTTTGGACCCAAATGAAAAATCGATAGCATTTTTGAAATCAGCGCCCTCAAAAACCTACATTTTGATACACATGTCGATTTTTCGTGAAAAATGGACCCCCCCCCCCCGGTGGCTGGAATCGAAAAAATAATTAAAAATTTGTGTTCGGCGGTACGAAAAACATTGTATACAAACATTATTATCACGATGGTAAGCAAATGTATACTTATATTAATTACATTTCTAAAATTAATTCAACATAAGCAAGATGAGAGTCAAATTTGACCCCCTCTACTATCTTCCAGGAGGGGTGTAAAAAGTGCCTCTGAGCCTTACTCGATAGTATTTGATCTGTAGAATTCGAAAATCACCATTAGAACCTTCTTCCGCCAATTGTATCCGGTGCACAGTTCAAAAACCGTGATTTTTGTAAGAAAATACCGTAAAACGGCCAATTTTTAACCCCTTTTGACCCCTCTGTGCACTCGCGGTAGAGGTATGCGAAAGTATTGATGGTCGATTCGCATTGTAATTGACCTGTAGAATCCGAAAATGACCATAAAAATGCCGATGGAAGGTCAGCGTGTCGTCTAGGGTTAAAAAACTGTAATTATGGGGTATTTTTGAGAAAAATGCAAAAACTTTACTCAGAAAATCTCAAATTTGAGGCATGCCTCTTCCTCAGATTTTGAAAGTAATGGTGTTTTCGAACTCAGCGGGGTCCAATCATATGGAATTGATACCAATATCGCGCCGATAGCCCCATTTTGAAAAATAGGGGTTGAACGCACCCCTCAAATCACCCTCCTTCCCCATAACAAATTTCATAGCTTTATCATGATTTGCCGCTTACTTACAGTTTGCCACTGAACTAATTTGGCTTTAATCTGCAGGCTAAATATCCTGGAATGGGACAATTCGATATTTTTAGATGTGATGGAGGAACACAGTTTAATAATACACAAGTTGATGAAATTCTTGATTTTGATGCATTTAACACTTGAATTATCAGAGGTTCTACGAAAATTGAAACTTTAAAAACGAAAGTTTGTTGAGAATGATAGTATGCACTGTGAACCTATGTCATAATTTATGTTTTAATATGGCCATGTGGTGAGCCAGGTTGGCATATAGAAATGCCAATACAAGGTTCAAGAGTCACAAATATTCGAAAAAATGTAATCAATATGAGGGAGTATGTACTGTATAGAATATCAGTTAGAGGAGATGGTCCTGCAGGTAATTTTAATCCGATAATTAATGCTGGTAAATTACGAACCCAGCAAATTTTAGTAGATTACTATTGTCGTGTAGAAGGGGATAGACTGAAATATATTCGTAAAGAACAAATTAAATTACGAGTAGATACCTACGTTGGCATAGCAGATGCATTACAGGTGAGAGCTGAGCAAAACAAACTTAGAGTTGGTAGGGAGGGGTTGAAGCGTTCAAAATCCTGAGTTTACAATTATTACTCGACGAAGTATAAAGGATTCTTCGTTAACTTGGATTCAATCCTACAACCAAGTTTGGGTGACTTTGACTTGACAAATTAAAATTAATAAATAAAAGAAATTGGTGGTTTTTTCATCCTCTTGAGCAAATGTTTACCTACAAGCAATTGAAATACGTATCACGTGACCGAGCGTTCACTAATGTAGTTGGATGACTCGTCCAGTACACGAGAATTAATTTCATATCGTAGCAGCTCAAGTGTGAATGTTTAATTTACTTAATGGCGTTTGAAATTAGTTAGCGAAAGTTTTCCCTGTCCACACCTTAAGGCGGAAAGCAAAAGACTGGTTTAATTTTTCATGTTTTTCTTTTCACAGGGTCGGTCGCCGCGCCATCAGGTGATATTTTGCGGCGTCGAGATTTTTATTCCAATTTTTTCCCTAGTTGGGTTGGAGAACTGGAGATTTAGTCGACGTGTAAATTTTAATATTCCATTAACGCGGCGAAAAACTTTTCACTGAAGATTATTTCCGGATGGTTTTTTACTTCTTCTTTTATATTATTTTTTTTTTCAGCTTCTTTATCGAACAGATCAGAAAAAGTTTTTAATCAAATTGGAATATAAATTTGAAAAATGATAGGCGTAAAAGCTGCTTTAAGATTAAGGCTATTTAAAATTCACTACTCGTATAATTACGCTGGATGCCGGTTTCTATACAGCAGAGGTATAGGGTTATAACTTGATGTTTGAACTTCTACACGAGAAATTTTCGAGCATTCGTCGAAAAACGATTTTCGCTTTCGCGTTCTCGTTCGCGGTTTAATTCGAATGTAATATTTATTTTGCGCCGAGAAAAGTTTAAACGAATACGATTTCACGTTCCGGTAAACGTGTATATCTCAATTGAAATTTAAAACATGTGGCGCGCGTTAAATCATAATTAATTTTTCAATTAAAATAATGAAAAGAACCAGGAAGGCGCGCGAATCGGCCAAATGACAAGATTTATTATCAAATTTGTTAGTGACATTTTCAGCGATGCAGTAATTATAAACGAATTCATCAGGTCGCAGCTCTAATTTTTTTACACATAGGTACGATAAATACGCGACGAGTAAAAGTGTATTCTATAACTATACGCTTTGTAAACGTCGACAATTTGCCGCAGCCAGCCGCGAGTTTATTCGACGTAAAACATTTCCATTCGAGTATTTTCAATTAAAAAACTTTTCACCGGGGGGCTGGAGAGTGGAGTGCACCCCTTGCTGCAACCGAAAGCCCAAAGACTGCGGATTACAACGCCAAGGCGAGTTTCACTCGGTTCACTCGGTTTGATTGTGACCTACGCCTTGATACGAAATAATTATGCTGCGAGTTTTTCAAAGTATTCTTTCAATGTAGCTAAGGGTGCCTCGTGATGGGGCTTTTAGGCTTTTACGACGTAGGGAAGGAAGGTATTTCAGGCATGCGATTTGTACGGCTAAGTTGCCGAATGCTTTGAAAGACTTGTCCGATAAAGTTACCTACATTATTGCGAGTGTATGCCTTGTTACTAATGAATAGAGAATGGATTAAAAAGTATAGTAGGTATTTGTGAGGTTTTTTTCAAAGATCTGTTCGTTTCTGGCTTTGTAATATGTACATATCAATTTATACTTTTTTCATGAGATATTTTCTGAAGTTGGTACGGGGAAAGGAGGGTAGGTAGGTAGGCAGGCAGGTGATTCAGGATGGATCGCGAGAAAAAAAAGGTCGAAGAATTTCGACCTAATTAAGTAGAGAGCTCTATTCCAAGTTGAAACTCACTAAAAAGATTCTATTGTTGTGGACTTGCACCGGGGAGGGGAGGGATTAATTCTCGAACAGAAAGCGTGTTCTTTTTAAATACTTAGTAGTTTTTTCTCTCTAGCCCCTACTTAACCTGTTTTGGAAAAAATTATCAAGCATCAAAATATTTGAAAATTGGAAAACATCTCATTTTAAAATATGTAGCTCAAATTTGTGTCTTCGAAAATATTTTCTTGTGAAAAATTTCAAATAATTTGTGGCAAAACATCGAATGACGTCATTTCTCAAACCGGGGGAATATTTTGAAACAAAGAGGTACCAAGTTTTTGACCAATAGCTTTCAAAATACCGAAAAACGTTGATGCCAATTTTTCTCGATTTTTCAAAATTGGTCAAAATGGTTGAAAAATTGGAACTAGGTATTTGTTTTCCAAAAATGCTTTCAGTTTCAGAAATGATATCTATGGATGTTCAGGCTAAATTGATGCGAAATATTAATTAGCAAGAAAATATTCTCAGAACACAAATTTACCATAAAATAAGCCCCTAAGCGATTTGCAAATTTTCAACCGTTCAGTAAAATCCTAATGATTGTTTTGGATTTCAATGTGAATGGCTTAAGTCGATGCAGAATCTTGAATTATCTGTAGAAATCGAGTTATTTTTTCCAAAACAGGCTGGGTAAAATCTAAAGCGATTTGAGAACCTATCTCCCAGTCAGGAGCAACCCCCCCCCCCAATGTAAAATTTTTTCTCAGTGACTTTCAATTCAAAATGAAGGTCTCTGCCAAATTTGCTGAACATTCTCCTACTTTTTTTTGCCATCTGCCTTGCTCCATTTCTTCTCAAACCAAATTCTGTCAAGAATTGAATTTGATAGTTGGCCGTAGTTTGATTGATACGTCAATATCATTCAGACGATAGTTCGAGTAATTTTTCGTTATTCGGTCTTGCAGGTGTTGACGATTTAACATATGAAGAAGGGTTAAATGGTCCAGAGACAAAGTTTTGGAAAGTAGCTACCGATGAGGAGTTAAAAGCTATGAAGGTGAAAGATGTCTGGTACACACTACGTCTGCAAAATAAGTAAAAAATGTTAATCATAGAAGTCGATAGCAAATGGGTCCTAAACAAATTAAATAAACACAAATGGGGGGGGGGGTGTAATGATAAATCGTGATTCTACCTGGCCACTCAAGGTAGGACAAGGTAGAATAACGATTTACCATTACATTGGCGCCCAACGTGGGGCGCCAATGTAATGGTAAATCGTGACTCGACCTTGCCACTCAAGGTAGGACCAGGTAGAATCAGGCACGACACCCTTCCTAGCTATGCTTAAGTAACGTTTACCATTAACAATGTAATACCCAAAGAATAACAATCAAATATTCAATACACTACGTTTATTGAATCTCCGATCTACTTATGACTGGATATCACTTATGTCCTGACTGTGTCAGGACTACGACCTTTGTACAAGGAGCTGTCCCTAAGTTTATGAGATTTTATGAAAATGATAAATATTTGGTTATTAAATTTAAGCTAGAGCTCAAACTGTTAAATTTTGTTTGTATACGTTTGAGGTCATTCCTCTAGAAGCTTTTGCACTTCGCTGAATTTTTATTTTTAATAAATTTTCAATTTAATTTATTTGGATAGTTAATCCACGTTATTATTCGACTTTGTCGAAGTATTTGAGTAACGTATGTCAGTAAACGTTATATGGTAGGCAGAGCTATGCTTTTATAGCTATACGTCCAATTATACGTTCGTTATTTTTGATTTGTTTGTAAATGTTGAGTGCAATTCTCGGCACTTCTTCGTCAAAGGTTTCCGATTTCGAATCGAGCGACGATAATTTGTTAAATTTAGACAAATCTGGTGAATGTCGTGGGTTTACTACTGGAAGTGCCCACACTGCTCGTAATCGCAAACGTAACGCGCGCAAGAAGTTATTACGCAAATCTCTCAAGTTAAAGAAAGCTGCAGCAAAGTCAAATATTGCGAGCGGCGATCAGTCAACTCCAACGTCGTCAAATAAAATCGTTAATACGCTTCCGTCTCCGATCGTCGAACCAGTTGCTAATTTGGTAGTTGTCGAACTGTCGTCATCTTCGACTGAAACTCAGTTAACGTCGTCAAACACTGAATTACCACCGGTTATAAATTCGCCGATTAATCCGCACGTCAAAAATCCGATTCCACCGCTGCGTCAAAGTCGTAGCCGAAGTCGTAGTTCGAGTTCCAATTGTTCAAGTAGCCGAGTAGCCGTAGTTCAACCCATAGTCCTAGTTCGTCGTGTAATACAAGTGACAAATATTTTTCCGCCATGTCTGGAGATAAAAGGGAACATAATTACACTCAGTTTAAAGTCGGAAACAAAACTACGCTGTGTTTAAGAAACGTTTGTTAATTTCGATACACGCTAAAAAGCTTGAAACAGCCACTCTAACCCCCGCGGAATGTTTCCCAGAACAGAAAGATGAAGCTTTCAATTTCATATTTGAAAGACTCGATGACTCCGTAGCTAGGCTGATCAAAACCGAACGGTGTCAGAAGGCCCTACTTAAGGAGCTGGACAATACCTACGGTCAGGTCGATGAAATTATTGTTGTCGAAACGCGTACTTCGCTTGCCCGCGTAGATGTAGACCGTTATAAATTGTGCAGGGAATATATTGAAGAGGTAACTCTTTTGATCAATAAATTGGAGTCTGCCGGTGTAGTTGTAGGTGAGGGGGAGAAATACTTGTATTATTTAGCTGGTATAAAAGACAAGAAAAGGTTTGAATCGATTTGCGTTAGTGCTCGTACCGCGTTGCATGGGAAACCAGCAGATTCCGGTCTGCTGGTCTCATTGCTGAAGGATTACGATGAAAGGAATGTCCCGAAAGAATCATCTACGTCTAGTAACTCCAAGGGCGCTGCTCTAGTTGTCGCAGGTCCCTCAGGGGAACAGTGTGGTAATAATAGTTCGGTAAATTCTTCGAAAAACGACGATACACCAAACCGCGGTAAACGTGACAAGTCTAGGAGGTGCTATAAGTGTCGAAAAGTAGGGCATTTGGCGAATTCTTGCCGTTCCAAGTTTGACGATACTAAACTTAATGGTAATCCGGATGGTCAGATACGTTGCTATTGTTGTAACGAGTCTGGTCATTTTGGTAGATCTTGTCCTAGGTATGGTGACGAGGCGAACGAGAAACGGTTGAAAGAAGCGAAGAATAAACGAAACGACTCTAGAAATAAAGGACTGCACTTCGATGAATTTTTATTTTTAATAAATTTTCAATTTAATTTATTTGGATAGTTAATCCACGTTATTATTCGACTTGGTCGAAATATTTGAGTGACGTATGTCAGTAAATGTTATACGTATGTAATGATATGTATTTGTCATGTATTTGTCGTGTTGATAAGTTGATTAATCCAAATTTTTGTTTTTATATACAATCGCGTTAATTTATATTGTAAAGATTTATTGTTGGCTGCACCAGGAATAAAACGTACCGATATATATAGAAATAGATGGCTGGTTAAAGTAGTCAGCTATTTAACAATTACATTTTTTGGTTCGACTGGCGACCACCAACTGTCAAACAATCGGTACAAACAAACACTATAGGTACATAGTACCTTAACGACAACGTAGTCAGTGGTCAGTGGTGGTTAAATTTACTATTGATAATTGCGCTTTTTAGAACTTTTTCGTAAGCTTATTAAAAATGGAAGTGATGAACGGTTTCCTGGAACTTGTGGAGGAACCTCCCAACTTCCGGACTAGAGTGTACTACGACGAAAGAAATTATGAATATCGGATCGCAGAGAATAATAAATTTGTTTCTATTCATTCGAAGTTCGTATAATTCCATCAGAAATAGACGACTCTTTTCATAATGGAACCGGATGAACGACCAGATTTGTTAGAAGAATTAACAGTCTTGAAGATACAGCAAAACCTAATTGTACTGATACAAAAAAGAAATCAAAAGCGATAAAAATAATTAAGAGTCATGTAGATCGTAACGTTTTTGAATTAATACGCAAAGATTCCGATCCATATTTTAGTTATTATTGTAGGTATCTATTTAAATAATTATATCTCGTGGACAATTCAAAGAAATTGTTCCAGTAAAACCCTTTCCATAAAAACCAGTTCGCAATGACATGAAACGAGTCGGAGCACATAAGCAGATTCGCTACTATCTATGTGTTTTTGTGTTTTAGGTGATATTAAGATGGTTATTGAAGCCCAAATTGAGAATTTGTTGAAAAATTGTGGTGCAGGTGAACATGTTATTGTTTAAAAAATTAGACGAACGTTATGCTAAGGTTAGCGATAATTTAATTGTAAGCATAGGAACGAAATTAGGTACGATTAATATTGATAATTTTAAATAGCCAAGAGCATATTGTGATGAGGTCAAAAAATTGGAGGACGTAAAGGTATGAAATTCCAGCTATCTGAGCCATATGAAAAAGCTCACAATGGTGCAGTGGAACGCTTTATGCATACACTGCAAGAAAAAACACGAGCATTACTCTTTGAGGCTAAATTACCTACGCAGGCGTTACAGAGGAGAACAGGCCTGCAACCGCAAGTTGCTCATCAACCGTATCGTTATGTAAGAATCCGAAGTTAAAGTAATATTTTTCCGATGCATGCTTGATTATTTTTCTTTGTAGTTTGTTGTTGGATTTGTGTTGGATACGTGCCTTCAAACAGTCTCTATCTTTCTTATTAATGAGAAGTTTCGAAGTAGATGAGTGATAGTTAATGATTGTATACAGGAACGCCCTCCTAGTGGAAACTTATCCTGGCACCAATATTATAATAATCCGTCTAGCCTGAATCCCGAAGCAAATGTCTTTGTTCCGAGGAATAATCCTTATGTACTTGATCGTAGAAACGAATGGAATAACAATATTTACTGCAAATTATTTGTACAATCGATCACCAAATACTTACATAGATTAAAAATCTCTCAACATATGAATTGTGGAATAAGAGAAAACCGAACCTCACAAGAGTTCGTTCATTTGGTTGTGTTGCTTGAATGAGGATTCCAGAGGAAAAACAAATGAAACTAGATTCAAAATCAATGAATCTGTTGATTATGAGATTACCTCACTAGTAGGTACACGAGTAATAAGTATGGCTTGTTTCTATGGAATAATAGAGAATGGATTAAAAAGTACAGTATTTGTGAGGTTTTTTTTTTATGATAAATGATCAGTTCGTTTCTGGCTTTGGAAGATTAATTTATACTTTTTAATGAGATATTTTGAAGTTGGTTTAGGAAAGGGGTAGGTTTTAAAAACAATGACCAAAAAATCACGTTTTTTTCTGCTCCCAGCCCTCAAAATACATATGTAACCTCTGGTGAGAAAATCATTCCCTATTTTTCATTTTTTTTTCATTTTTAAATAACTCTGGCAGCGGTGGGCCTCTCAATTTTCAAAAATTTGAAAAAATTCAACTTCAAAGCAAAATTTCCAAAATTTGAAAATTTCAAGTTCCAACAATTTTTAAAAGTCTCTTTTGATTAAAATGAACTCTCATCAGGATATTAACCCGATCCCTAGAAAACCAAGTAGGTCCCCTAGAATGACTGAAATTCGTGTTCTACATTAAATTTCAGCTATTTTAGGGGGTCAGCTTGGCTTTCAATGGAGGGGGGATAAAATCGTCATGAAAGTTCATTTTTACTCAAGAGACTTTTTAGATATCAGAACTTGAAATTTTGAAATTTTAAAATTTTACAGTGAATTTATCAAGAAATAGGAGTCATTTTTATTTTTTATAAAAATTGTTGGCCATCAACGGCGTTAGATATTTCGTAATTTTGATCTACACGATCATTATTTATTTTCGAAAGTACGGTTCAATCGTTTTGTTTTCGTCTATCAACGATGTTATTATGTTTGAAAGGTCTTTGAACCTTTATGAATTTTAGTCGGGCATATTTGTTATCGTCTGGTTTCTCGGTAATCTTTGACAACGATCCAAGAATCGTTAACAGTAAAGGTAATATTGTAACTCACATAAAAAACGTACCTAAATGGATTTTTTTTTTGTAATTTTTCTAATAAACTTCATATACCCCTTTTAAATGTTAGCTTGTCATTTCGAATGCAACATAAGTGCAGCATTTTCAGGAAAACATCTCATTTTGCTCTCGCAAAATTCGCAAAAAAATTCTTGAAAAACGACTTCTTAGTACCTTAACGACAACGTGGTGTTCAATTGTAAATAATTAATACTTAACTTTTCTATTAATTGCGCTTTTTGAGTTTTTTCGATTTAAAAATGGAAGTAATGGTTTCCTGCAATTTGTGGTTGGAATCATAAACTGAACGAATTTCTCTTATCTCTTGGTTTTGTATGTAGTAAGGTTGATCCATGTGTCTATTACGACGCCAAAAATCCGTTATACTGCTGTTGTATGAGAAATAGGACAGTGTACAGAGAGTGAGCTAGTTGGACGAGTCAAGAGTAAATTCGAGGAATAGGTTGAGGAATGAGTGAATTAAAGTAGGACACTTGAACATGACGTTTTTATATGGTTTATCAATCTAGTTGGTATCAAGCTAGACAGTAAGTTTGTACTGAGACAGTTTCCTCCACGTCTCATTTTCTAAAGCATCGAGGGATACTCCATGATGAAAAGGATGTGAAGGAAACGATCATCTCAGCTCATTGTGGTGTAACTTTATCGAAAGAAAGTGTTGGACGTTTACGAGTTCTCGCCGAAGATAACCAAGTTTACTGGTTGAACGAGGTTTTCTTCGTGCCAGACTTGTCGTTCAATTTGTTGTCTGTTGCAAAAATTGTAGAAAATTGATACCGATTCATTTTCGACGTCGAGAATCCTCGTCTTGTTGATGTAAACGGTAATTTAGTTTCTAAATTAGTATTGAACGAAAATGGTCTTTATACTATTCAGTTCTTAATAAATATACCTCCGTTTATGTATTCATGTTGTTCTGCTTTAATTTCTGAAGACGATACGAGTATAGGTACTAGAAATCCAAATGTTAATAGCGTAGGTAATAATTCTTCAAGTGTAGGTAATGGTATTCCAAGTACGATTTCGAACAGTGATGTAAACCTAGGGAACAACAATAAAAATTTGGGCAATTCAACAGTCGAGAAATTAAAAGGTGACTGTGATATTTGGCACCGTAGGCTTGCTCATTCGAGCAAAACTGTGATAGATAAGATACCCGAGTTGAAGGGATGTAATTGTCCGCCGATTAATCAGTGCCAGGTGTGCTGCAAATCGAAGCAGGCAAAGCATCCCTATGACCAGTCAAGATATAGGTATCCAAATCCTTTGGACTTGGTCCATATCGATGTGATGGGACCCATAACGGAAGGGTTAGAAGGTGAAAGGTATCTGATAGATTTTGTCGACGATTGTACGAGATGGGTGGTGACATTCGGTATGCGTTTCAAAGCTGAAGTAGGTAGAGGTACCTATCTCGAAAAGTACACAAAAATAAGTGAAAATTTATGGAATACTAGTTTGAAATAGAATTAGGTAAGTATTTACGATTAATTTAAGTTTTCGCGTGACATTTTTGTTGTTATGTTTATTTTTCATGGGTACATATTTCGTTATGGGACTGAATTTGGGGGGGGGGGATGTTACGAAAATGAAAACAGTTTCATTTTCTATAAAAAAAAAATCAAAATTTCGTCACGATATTAACTATTATTGGCTATGCCAAAATTGAAACAGGGCAAAAGACATTAAATGCTGGTTTCGTATAGTTTTTGTTTTTCATTTTTTTAAACAAAACTTTTGTACTTTGACGCGATTCATATTGTTTCTGTATGTTGAATGTTACATTAGTACGCATCTCCGGTACAATATTTTTGTATTTTGAGTTCATTGAACTCCAAGTTTTTGTTTACGATCTTTTTCGTAAATATTTTTATGTAAATAAAATTTAAAATTTTTATTGTCGATTGTTATTCGACATTTTTGATTAGTTTTTCTTTGTGGGATGTAACAGTTGAACAGTGTACATATTATTGAATACATTGTTTTGATAGAACCTACCTATTATATTATACAGGGTGTCTAACAAAATTTCTCGGAAGAAATGCAGTACTTTTGCAGTACTTTTTGCAGTACCTTGTTTTTTTAATCCAGCTTACACCCCCCCCCCCCCAAAAAAAATCTTTTTGAAACAGTTGGAATTAAGCAGTAATTTTTTAGTTTACATGGAAAAACTTGTTAATTTCAGTTTGTTTTCAGTTTTCAGTTTTCAGTTTCAGCTATCATATCTTGAGGTTCAAACAATTTTTTAAAAAAGATGAATTCCATTTTTTCAGGAGTTTTCAAACATCAATTTGCCACTTGGCAGCAAAAACTTGAAATTACAAACGCTAAAATTATGAAGAAATCCGAATAGTTGAATTTATAATTTGTAATTACAATAATTAGGGTATATATTCATAGCCTATCATGACTGAAAAAAAATCGTTTTCATTTTTCAATAAAAAAATAAAATAATAACCATAAAAGCAAACAAGAAAGTAGCCCGAGCGTATTAGCGAGGGCAGAAACTTTTGAAAATTCCTGTTTTGATAAATGAAAGAACACGGTTTTTTATGGGAAGAGATTGATTTTTTTGGCTTAAAAATTTCAGAATTTTAACAATTTTTTAAAATAAATTTCAGTTCCAAAAAAGAAAAGCAAAAAAGCCCGAACGAAGTAAGGGCATAAGCTCTCAAAATTTTCGTATTTCGAGCAATAAAAAAAAATTTTTTCATGTGAGCAGTTTATTTTTGGATTTAAACATCTTTTTTGAGTTTGAATGATGGATTTTTAGAAAGTTTGATTTTGTAAAAGAAAAACCAATAGACCTAGAAATTCAGAAAAAGAGAAACTGCATTCAGCCCGAGCGAAGCGAGGGCGAAAAATTCTTAAAATGTGCTATTCAAGTCTCACAAAAGTTGGTAATTAAACCTCTTTATTAAGACTAAAAATGTTCAAAATTTATTGACATTGACGAGTCCCAACACGATCAGCACATTTGGGCAAATTTGCTGACTTTTTATAATTTGACAACTTTGGGTAGGATGGTCCGTTGGAAAAATTGAAAGGTATACACATAGATGAAAACTGACCAAACATAATGTGATTTTTATGAGTTTTTTTAAAATTCAGAAATATGAAAAGAAAATCAAAATATTGCCCGAGCAAAGCGAGGGCGAAAAAAAAGTTTGTGGAATTTTGTTTTAAAAATAGTGGTTTTTAACCATTTTAAGCACAATTTTCGCCAAAAATGAAATGAGTTTGAGAAAAAATGCAGTACTTTTCAGGCAAAATGCAGTACTTTACAGTACTTGCAGTACCGAGGATTTCAATGCAGTACTTTTACAGTACTTGCAGTACCTGCAGTACCTGTTAGACACCCTGTTATACGACAGACTTGGCGCCCCACGTTGGGCGCCAATTCTGTTGTATAAAATAATGGTCTCAGTATGGTTTGAAACAATGTATTCAATTATAAATCCACAATACAACTGTCTGAGCACATAAGTACTTACTTATGGTCTAACTTACCCTAATACTCTATTCTAAACTCCCACTTACACTCACGTCATACTGTCCTACTTACTCATTCTCACACTCCTCAGCTATTCCTCGAACTCTGACTCATCCAGCTAGCTCAATTTCTGTAAACTCCGATTCCCATACAACAGCTGCATTTTTACCATGTATGTTGCCTGTCTCTTTATCAACACGTAGCGAGCAGTGGAATCTACAAGTACGCTAAGCGTATTTAACGGTACTTAAAGTTGGCGATAGAACAAAATCTTGTGTAACTATGTAAGTAGTACCTGAACATTGATAACATCTAACAACAGCAACGATGTGCAGGATAAAAGAAGGGGGCGTGATAAGTCCTCATCAGAAGTACTTGATCGTACATATAATGTACATGTGTCCAAGTTCGTGACTTTGGAAGCGGCGTCATGTTCCAAAACAATTGACATTTCCCTCCCCTACCAGGATGTTGAGATGGAAAACTCTTCCGCATTCTGTTCGAAACTTTGTCGATGCAGATTTCACTGGAGATCTTCTGGACAGGAAATTGACTTCTGGTGTGATGATATAATCACTATGAAAATTTGATAGATTAGATTGTACAGAAGCAGGGATGTGTATCAACATCTTGCGAACCTGAATATGTAGCGTTGGGTATGGCATGGTAAAGAACCCATCACTTGGTGGAATTTATTTGTAGAAATTGGAGTTCCTATTGATACGATTCCAATTTCGGTCCAATTACTGAAGGTTTGGAAGGTGAACGTTATCTTATCACTTTCGTAGACAACGCAACAAGATGGGCTGTAACGTTTGGCATGAAGGCTAAATCCAAAGCAGGTACCTATTTAGAAAAATACGTGAAAATTAGTGAAAATCTTTGGAATTGTAAACTAAAACGTATAAGTACGTTGCATTGCAGCAACGCAACTGAATTCGTCGGTGGGTATTTCAGAAACCATCGTCAATATACAAGGTAAACAAAGGAGTGTATATTTACTGGTGAACTTAAAAAAATATTGGGAAATGATGAGAGTACTTCCTTACAAACTAGAGGGTGTGGCAGTACGTCTATCATCAAAAGTTGCCTGAATTCCTTAAAGAAAAAGAAATAGACGAGTTCACATACGATACGTATAAGCAGCTCTGCTATTACACCATCGTGGCTGTAACAATTTATAATATGTGTAGAAGCGGAGCGTTTGCCTCTGTCAGCGTCGAACCATATTCCAAAAAAAATTTCAGTTTCAGAAATGATATCTTTCGACGTTTAGGCCTACTTAATGCGAAATATTTGGGAAAAAAATATTTTCCATTATACATACTATTGTACCAGTATCTCCATTCTCCACTTATCCGAGTCCGACGATGAACTGAAAACACCTAGAATAATCGTGGCCGTGACAATCGGCGGCACAAAAGTAAAAATCACAATCCTCTTTGAAGCAAAATCCGTCGATCGTTTTAGTGCAGATTCGTCCAATTGTCTCAGAGTATGATATTTTTTGTAAGGTAAAACAAGTAAAATTACTGCACGATACGACTCGAAATAGGTTCGATAATCCTATTTGATCTCGTAAATGTGGATTTTTTAGGCCCCCATGAGCGAAGGATAGATAACTAAAATTATTTGATAGCGTTTGTAGATGATGGAGAAGTTGGTCATTAAGTATTAAATTTTGAAAAATTTAATAAAATTGCAAGCAATATTAATTGGAACTGAAAAATTAAGAAAATTAGGTGTGATAATGCACCAGAATGTATTTCTGGAAAACTTTGTCTGTTTTATATTTACCTATCTATTTAAATTATATTTCCAAAATGCAAATTTCAGAACAAGATTTTCATAATTTTGAGAAATCAGTTTCCAAATGTTGTTTTGTACCTTAACTACATAGTTTTTATTATTACAATTTTGAAAATCGGATTTTCAAAATAAAAATAAAAACAAAGTTGTTCGCAATTAAAGTACATAATTATTAAGAAGGTACTAATTTAAAATTGTAATTATTTTAAAAATTTGACATCATTTTGCAGATAATTATAGCAGTAAATGAACTAAAATTGGGTCAGGTTGGGTGGACTATTGAAGATCGAGTTCAAGGAAGATTATGTTTATAAATCAGAACAAAGTTGTTCGCAATTAAAGTACATATTAAGAAGGTACTAATTTAAAATTGTAATTATTTTAAAAATTTGACATCATTTTGCAGATAATTATAGCAGTAAATGAACTAAAATTGGGTCAGGTTGGGTGGACTATTGAAGATCGAGTTCAAGGAAGATTATGTTTATAAATCAGGACATCATTCGCAATAAAATTCTCAACAAGTTCTGTACTAAAACGATCGAATATGTTCTAACCAAGATAAAACATGAAAACAAAGAGAGTACGATTGAAAATTTTTTTAAATATCTTAATGAAAAAATTAAGGTATTAGAAAAAGTACATCTCATCGATTAAACTGATATCAAGTTGTAAACGTGAATTACATAAATTAGGACACAAGGAGACCGAAATCAAAACTAAAAGACAATGATTACCTACACAGTTGAAGTTGAAGAATTCAATAGTAAGTATAAAGAATGAATTCGAATTCATAAATTTTTTCAAACTCATCACAATATTTTGTTTTTTAGTTTTCATTATAATTTTCAAAACCATGGCATATTTCTGACCAAAATGGGGCACGACACCCACGTTAGGGATGCTCATCCCGGGGCAATCTCAAGAGAGCGACCATCAGAAAGGCAGTGTTATTTTTCTTTGCCAGAATAAGATTGACCAGTATATTCTGAAGAAGATGGAGGGAAGGGAAGGGAAGGATAGATTAGTTTTTTAAAAGTCTGGATACCTAATTTCACGAATAATTTCGGTCATCCAGGTTCACCAAATCACTAGCTTTGCAAAACACAACTGGAAAACTTCTCAATTTGTATTCAGACAGGTAGTTCGGCATATCACAATTGCAGTAATTGCACCCCTACCCCCGCCGATCCTCTGGGACAACTTTTTTTTTTAAGAGGACATCCTAAGAAACATTTTAAAGCAAACTTGCCCAAAAAAAAGTTGGCTCACTTACAAAATGGCGGTCATTTTGATTGACAGGTCAGCCGAAATCGCAGATTTTGCGTTTCAACATAGGACTTGCACGAAATTTTCCAAACATTACGAACGTAGATCGAAAGATCATGCAAAAATTTATCACCTGTCAAAATTTCAAGTGCTAAAGTGCGTTTTTCGATTTTTGGTGAATTTTTGAAAATCCAATTTAGGCCAAAAATTAGGGGAAAAATTGAAATTTTACCAAATTGACCAAGAAAGCTGAAATTTGGGATATACCCTATTTTCGACATGCCAAATCGATTGGAAACGGTTTCAACCCGGTTTGAGCAGTTCTGGAGCCTCCAGCAGATTTTTGAAACTCGAAATTCCCACAAAATTCCATCGAATTGAAGTTGTAAAACTGAAATTTATTCTGAAAACTAATTTCAAAACGCTACGAAGCACTACAGGTGAATTTCAAGTCGTTTTGGAGCCTCAAGCGACTCTTTGAAAATTCCTGAAGCCTCCAGCAGATTTTTGAAACTTTAAATTTTCACAAAATTTCATCAAACTGGGATGGAGAGTCGAAATTCATTCTGTAAACTGATTTCAACACGCTACGAAGTCGACTGCTGGTGGATTTCAAGTCGTTTTGGAGCCTCCAGCGACTTTTTAAATAGGTTGTATGGCGTTTTTTGGAAAATTGAAATTTCCTCAAAGTAGTCGAAAGCTTCAAAACCATTTGAAACCACCATCCAGTCTTGCGGGAATTTCAAGTTTCAAAAATCTACTGGAGGCTCCAGTAATTTTCAAAAAGTCGCTGGAGGCACTAAAATGACTTGAACCCACCTGAAGTCGTCTTCAGAGGGTGTTAAAATTGGAGTGTAGAGTAAATTTCAGCTTTCCACCTCCGTTTGATGAAATTTTGAGAAAATTCAAAGTTTTAAAAATCTGCTGGAGGCTTCAGGAATTTTCAAAGAGTCACTGGAGGCTCCAAAACGACTTGAAATTCACCTGCAGTACTTCGTAGCGTATTGAAATTAGTTTTTAGAATAAATTTCAGTTTTACAACTTCAATTCGATGGAATTTTGAGTTTCAAAAATCGGCTGGAGGCTCCAGAACTGCTCAAAACGGGTTGAAACCGTTTCCAATCGATTTGGCATGTCGAAAATAGGATATATCCCAAATTTCAGCTTTCTTGGTCAATTTGGTAAAATTTCAATTTTTTCCCTAATTTTTGGCCTAAATTGAATTTTTGAAAAATCACCAAAAATCGAAAAACGCACTTGAGCACTTGAAATTTTGACAGGTGATAAATTTTTGCATGATCTTTCGATCTACGTTTGTAAGGTTTGAAAAATTTCGCGCAAGTACTACAGTATGTTGAAACGCAAAATCTGCTATTTCGGATTACCTGTCAATCAAAATGGCCGCCATTTTGTAAGTAAGGCTAACTTTTTTCGGGCAGTTTGCTTTAAAATGTTTCTTAGGATGTCCCTTTTAAGAAAAACGTTGTGCCGGTGGATCGGCGGTGCCATGATCATGTAGCATTTAAAAAATCCAATTTGGCAACCCTGACTGAACCCAGTTCGCGCATTTTTAGCCTTCATGAGTTTTTCAGTTCAGTTTTCTGAATTTGAAAATTCGAGTCGACCGTACGATTATAAGAAAACGTAGTTTAAACTCTACTGCACAACCACATGAATTCGTTTCGTTCGAATCAATGTTTTCACTGCTGAGTTGAAATTTGAGCTAAAGAAACACAAGAAATAAACTTGGCATAAATTTTCAATTGAAAATCGTCATTTTTTTTTTTTAATCCAACACATTGTACGAAGTACCACCATAGTTCGATTCTGTTTTCCATCCATCACAAGTCAGTTCTCATCCCAGCAATAGTCAAAAAAAAAAATTCACACACAAAAATGCAATATCTAAAATTTTTATCTTCACGATTGGAAAAAAAAATCCATCTGAAATGATACACACGTACCTCTAACCTACACGTAAAACTGCTGAACAATGACAAATATAATATTCCGAGTGAGTAAACATTATGGAAATTACTTTTCATGTTAGACGATAAAATAAAATAAAGAAAAAAGCTAGGTAGACGCGCGTTTATTGGTTGAAAAATGTAAAAATTTTTCCCATTCGTCTAAGACGATAATAAAACAATTTAGCCGACAACATGGTCGATCGGTTTTGCCTCTCAGGGTAATGGCTTAATGCGTGTTACAATACATAAAATAACTTTAAATTATAATTCTCATACATTTTAATCAAGTTGGTAAAAGTACGTTATACTCGTACGTACGCCATGATGTTCTCGTTCCTTTTCCCTTTTTTTTTACCCCACCCTTCTTCGTCCCTCAACCCGTAAGAGAAAAAACAATTGTGTAGCTTTTTGTTAGTGTACATATTATATAAAAGCAGCTTTTTCATTTTTATTTTTCGCGCTTGATTAAACTTTGCATCGAGTTACGTGCGCGCAGTTTCTTTAGTCGGATTGCCGACGAACAATATTATGTCGCCGAAGAAATATCTCGCGTATTATTTTTTGAACTCTAGCACGTCGTGTCGTCTTTTACACTTTTTTCCCCCCTTTAAGCTCCTGTTCTTTCCATATACGTTACAGTTTAGACTTGATTTTCTTCTGGTGTTTTTATGAAGTTCGTGTAAGAATTAGGTATACCTTTCTTATAAACGGTATAATGCGATTTATGAGAAAGATCGCACAGAGAACATGGTACGTAGAGGCACGATAATATATTATATTACAAGATGAAATGTGATTCCAATATTGATGGTTGAATAAAATTATTGAAAGGTATTATTATCAGAATCTCCGAAATAAAAATCGTTTCAAGAAAGATTCGACATTAATTTTCAATAATAATTGGTTAATGATCAGTAAATGATTCATCATTTATTTCCACAATTGCGTGGAGATCCCGAAAGATTCAAGAGATACGTGCGAATGAGCCCAGATACGTTTGATTATATTATCGAAAAAATTTCCCCACGTTTGCATAAGAATTGAATGAATTTTAATACCCCGAACAGAGATTGGTGATTAACTTGAGGTTTGAAAAATTCATTTTGAAAACAGTACATAGGTGATCAAAACTTATTTTATAGAGGTTTAATGTAGGTCCCTATTGAATTTATAGATTTCTGGCAACTGGGGCTTCCTTTAACCTGCCATGGGTGACATGGGGGATTTATATGGGAGTATTACCATTTTGCAGCTCTCTTCGAGGCGAACACAGTGCGCTACCTATACAAGCCCCTCTATCTATTCATGGGAAGAAACTACGGGCGTCTAAAGTCTAGAAAATGAGCAAAACCAAAAAAATGAAAATTTGTCTACATGAAAAATTTGACCTAGGGAACTTGTAGAACAGTTTTTTTAGATGAAAATTGCAATTTTTGGGATTAGCCTACCTTCATTTTTGAAGGATCCATGCAATTTTGAAGTTTTGAACCAGATCAATTTGAGTAAATTTGAAATTTTTCACAAATTGATCTGTTTCAAAACTTCAAAATTGCATGGATCCTTCAAAAATGAAGGTAGGCTAATCCCAAAAATTGCAATTTTCATCTTAAAAAAATGTTCTACAAGTTCTCTAGGTCAAATTTTTCATTTTAGCAAATTTTCATTTTTTAGTTTTGCTCATTTTCTGGACTTTAGACGCCCGTAGTTTCTTCCCATGAATAGATAGAGGGGCTTGTAGGTAGTTCGTAATATTTATTGAAATTATAAATCAACCATTTGAAAATTCATGACATGTAATTAACACCCACCTTTAATCGATTACTACTTCCTGTTGCTGATGAAACATATGTCTGATAACTCAGAAAACAAGAAAATATTTGCTTTTTCTGCCCATTTTTGGGAAGCGTATCAAAAAAGAGGGAACCCGGGAGTAAAATTATGGTCCCGTTTTGCGGTAATATTTTTTCAAACACAAAATACATAAATGTAATGTTATTTTCTAACAAACTAATATCTAATATTTTTTTTATTACAGACAACCGAAGTTTTGAAAGATATTTTTGATTATGATATCGTTTTTTTTTTCGATGATTTCCAATGCTCATTGGACCTTGTTCATCGTCCAAATGCAAAAAGTACTCGAAATAACGTGTTATAGACGTAGCATTCAATTTCAGAGTAGGGGGAACTACAGCGAGGGGAATAGTCTATGAAACTAAGTTAGTGTTGTGGAATGTTCTTCAACTAATATTCCTACGCCACAGTTGGTTGAAGCTGATTTTTTAGCCATTGCTGAACAGTTCAATGTAGTTTGGAATTTTCCTAACTGTATTGGTTGCCTTGATGGAAAACATGTCCGGGTAAAATGCCCTCCACGCTCAAGATCCATATTTTATAATTACAAGAAATATATTTCCATTGTTTTACAAGCTGTAGCTGCAGCAGATTATAGATTTACGTTTGTTGATGTTGGTGGATATGGACAACAATCTGATGAAGGAACCTTCTCATTTTCAGATTTTGGTCAGGCCTTTCTCCACAATTCATTGAACCTACCACCGCCGGATGCACCATTACCACGGACCCCCGGCCTAAGTACTCAAAAACGAACACCTAATGCATCATGTATTTCTGGCAGATAAGGCCTATCCGCCGCATTATAATCTAATGAGGCCCTATCCACCTAAAGGATGCCTCCCAAATACATACGAAAGAATATTACTATAATGCTAGGCACTCGAGGGCGAGAAAAACAATCGAGTGTGCATTCGGAATAATGAACTCTCAATTCAGAATTTCATGGAAGCCCATAGAATGTTGGCCGGAGCATGTAGATGACATTATTCTAGCGATCTGTGTTCGGCATAATATCATCATTGAAAAAGAAAGAACTTCAAACCCAGATTTAGAACGAGCCAACTTTTGTAACAGGACACAAAATCAAAATCGAAATCGTGCCAATCTTCACAACAGAGCAGGTGAAATTGCAACTGGTGTTAGAGAGAGATTTGCGGATCATTTTTTTTTTATAATGATAATAAAATTCTAAAAAGTCTGTTGAAACCTGCCACTAGAAAGCGGTGGAGTTTGAGAAATTGATGTAAACATAGCTTACATAATTTAAATGTTTTATGTGTGTTTTAATTTGTTAAATTTCAAAATTAATTTTTCAGAAATTATTTTTTTAATTCTGCAATACTTTCCTTCCCATGACACCTCCCCTTCAAATACGAAATATCGCCGAACATGAAAAGTTATCTGGGCACTGTAATTTTAACTCCTGGAAAAGCATAGTTGAACTCGATTTACAAGCTTTGAACCTCACTCCGTTCATCAAAACTGATTGCGGAATGACAATAAACATGTCGCCCGCCAAACGCGTTGTACTTGACGCACAAGCCATGGACATGGATCTCTGGTTTATATATTTTATCAAAGCTCAAGACTTGACAGAAGAACAAATCCGCACAATTAAATCTAAAAATGAAATAGTATACGAAGCACTTGAGGCTCTGCGCTTTTTAAATTTAGTACCTTAGAGCCTCTGTAAGTATAATCTATTTTGCAACGAATTTCTACAATTTTAACAGCTCACAATCAGGATTATGTAATGCTCCACGATCGGTTAGTTAGATTAAAATATAAAGCATGTTTCGATGTTGAACGGTTCATAAGAGATTTTGAAAACATGGTACAGGACTATGACCAATTGGGTGTAAATTTTCTGGACGAGTAAGTAAGAACTTTGTTCCTACATAAGATTTCTAAAATTGCAGAAAGTACGGAGGGCAGAAGTACTACAATTGCAGATCAATGTCCGGTTGGAGTAGGTACATGAGGTCAATTTTTGACTTTTCCGTGACTTTCCTGCAATGGAGAAGCCATCACAGCTAAACCTCGGAGGGGCATATGTTAAATCCGCATATGCTCAACCTGACATTAATATACAATTTGGAGTTATTACCTATGGTAACACTGTGTCTTCCCTCGCAATCAACGTAGAACATTCTACAACCATTTTTGGGCTATAGTCAATAAGTTTTTTTTTTCTACAACTTTCTGCAACAAGCTGCAACATTGTGGAAGTTGTGGATGCATAGTGTTCTATTTGCAGCTAAGCATTTGTTGTACGTTAGTGACGTCATCATTACCTTTTCATCATGGTTTTTTATTTTAATATAGGAGCACTTATTTTCTCAGTAATTTAAAATGTAATGTGTAAAAAAATGTTATTTTTGATTACACTCACATGGAGTTATTTTTTTCAACACAATAAATTCATTATTAAATAAAAAATAGGTTTATAATTTTTTTTTTTTTTTTCAAATAACCACCTGTTGTTATGAATTCAAATCTAGAAGGCAATGGCTATTAAATGACTTCTTTAGGCATGCAAAAACTATATTTTTTGCACAACTGCTCAGAAGGTGATTTTGAAATTTGCAACAGAAGGTGTTTTTGTTTTCATTTCTTATCAAATATACGAGTAAATCTTAATTTTTTTTTAGAAATGTCAGATTTTGAAGATGATTTGATGAATCCCATCAAAATACCCGAATTCATTTTGGCTGAGCTCTTGGATGATGATAATGGTGAAAAATGATTTTTAAATTAAATAAGATTACACTTTTTTTCTCAATTTTTCCTGATTAAAGCAAAACAATTATATTTCTTTAAGATGAGGATGAAGCGGAAATGGAAATGGAAATTGTGGTCGCATTAAAATTTGAAAATTTAAATTTTAAACAGATAGGTATGCACCTATTTATTGATTTTTTTTTTAAGATTTTGCTGAAAGGCCTGTTCTTTCAGCCGACAAACACGTTCTTACATTCTTATGGTTTGTTGGTCATCAGACCAGTAGCTACAGAGATGTGGCCGACCACTTTAATATCACACTTAGTTCGCTATACCTACAACGTTATCAGCATTATGCGGGTTTCACTGGAAAATGTGTGTGCCGACTTCCGAATTGCATTCGGAATTACACTGCTCCTGTAAACAGAAACAAACACGAAAACATCGGCGCCGATGCCAATAACCCTCACTTCACAGCCTATAAGTGGATACGCCAAATGTTCCTAAAACACAAGGGAAAAGAGTTACCGATTTTATAAATATCTATCCCTGGCACCTCCTCCCTGGGCCTGCGAATTTCTGGTGTGAGATTCCCTCAGTGGCCTGAGGGTTGGAGAGAGGTTGGTGTTCAGGAGATGTGAGTTAATTGCAGTTTGGTAAAAGGAATTCAAAATTAAAAATCCATTGTACCAAGAATATTTTATTAATTTATTAAAATTTTAATTTACAGAACCTGAAAACTGGTACACAAAATAAATTGATCGGATCAAAATTTAATAATTTGGTTATCCAATTTGACAATGATCAGTGCAAAGAAACAAATTCGTAGCCTTGAAAAGGCTAACATTTTTTATGTAGTTACATATTTTAATATAAAAAAAATTTGTTAACTTGAGTATTTTTAAAAAAGAAATTGATATTTACTGTTTTTTCATAATAATGTTATTTAAACATATGTACATAATACATTTCCTATAAATATAATATTATCAAACTTCTGTTTATTTCAAAATAAAAAAATAAGAATTGTCATTAATTTTTCAATTAAATGAATAGCATTTTTTATTAAATACAGCGATTCATGAAATGCCGGTCCTAGAAGACCCGTTTCCTGGGGGGCCACGTCCGTCGTATTCAGATCATCAAGGGCGCGGTGGGCGTAGTGGATCAACGCGTGGAGGACGAGATGGGCGGATCATCCCTTATAGAATTTATATTTTAAATTCAAATTTTATTAGTTAAAGAATGTGCAATTAAATGGTTACGAAAGAATTATTTTGAAAATTCAAAATTATGTAATTTTGAAAATTCAAAAATAGGTAATGCAGTATTTTCAAGTTGCAAGGTCGAATTGTTTTTAAAAAATTTCAGAAATGGTTAAAATTAGCTTAGATGAATCGCCGAATACCAGCTTAAATGGGATTACTGTAGAAGGTGAAATTCAGAAGAGAAGTACCTTGAAAAAAAGTACACATGTAAAAAGTACACAAGTGTACTTTTTACGTACGTACATATATGTATCCACTTGACAGACAGGCAGGCAACGTGAGCGTCGCGAATCGGACATATTTCGACCTTGAATCGTCGTTTTCGTGAATATGATCGGATGACATGTTCTCGCGTTGCCTGTCTGTCTGTTAAGTGGATACATATACATACGTAAAAAGTCACATGTGTACTTTTTACGTGCGACTATAATAAACTTGTTGATTAGATCCGAGAATAAGCCAGAATTTTTAGACGCCTAAATTGATTTTCACACCTTCTGTAGGAGTAATTTTAAGAGTCCATTTTTGAGGATAATAAAAATCAAAAATTCCACTGGAAGCTCCAGATGACTTACCTGCAGCCATAATTAACAATAATTACAACACGCCAATGAATCAAAGACGACGACAGCGATGTGGAATTCGTATCAAAACGAAAGGCTGACAAGCCTCTTTCGTTACTTCATGTGAGCACAGTTACAAGTTTTCCATCCTACATGTTTGTAAGATAGAGTTTTATAAATATATTTTTTTCTTTTTTTGCAGACTGCCAGAACGTTACATACGAATATCAATTACCAAAAAGCAGCGGAGAGGATATATGCTTCGAACGACTTTGATGATGAAGTATGCAATTTTGCGTTCATTTAAAAAGCGAACATGTTCGAAACATGTGAATTTTTGACAATTTTCGAACATTTTTGGCCTACTACGAGCTAGTAGAAGGCGAGAGGTAGTGTTTCGAGTGTGTGAAAGTTCGCCAAAGTTCAAAACTTACAAAATTGCAGAAAATTGATTGAAAAGCTCATCTTTGTCAGAATGCTGCCTGTAGTTTTCGAGTTTCCTAGGCTCATGTAGGTATATTCTTATTTTTTGTTTCAGATAATAATGGCCTACTTGCAGCTAATAATGAAACGTGGAACGTTAGCGGGATTCGGCAGCGCGGCTTCTATGTTTATAGTACGTATTTTTGGGACGACTTAAGCAAAAAAATGAACTTCAATCAGCTGTTGGAGTGGACGGAATCATATGTATTTTCTATTAGAGAAAAAACTAGCACGCGTCCATTCAGTCCTGCTACAAAATGATGATGCAGCAAAAATGTAAACATGGATATGAAGTTTAAAGCAAAATTATGACAACTCGAACAACTTGAATTGGTGTTAAGTAAGTGAATATTTTTTGTTTAACCCGTAAGAGTCCCACAGTAGATGCACCCATTGCCCGGCGGTACTAAAGTATACTGGCTCTACTTCCAGCTTATTGAAACACCTCACAGGAAAAAAACATAACATGGTAAGATCTAATGTGATGAAAATTTGTTACTCTTTGAACTTTTAGTAACTTCGTGTTCATTTCCTTAGGAGGTCGCAAGTATTGTATCTGATCCACAATGCCCCCGAAGACGAAACGTGAGTGGAGCTCTCACGCAGGAAGTTTTATCCGTGACAAAAAACCCAGTACCAATTTTTCGATCAAATCTTCAAAAAAAGTTCAACAAGGTGAATCAGGTGGGTTCAAGTCATTGTAGAGCCTCCAGCAACTTTTTGAAAATTATTGGAGCCTCCAGTCGATGTTTGAAAATTGAAATTCCCGCAACATTTGACCAAATGGTGTTGGCAAGATGAAATTTACTTCGCAAACTAATTTCAATATGATATGAAGTCGACTACATGGTGGTTTCAAATAGTTTTGAAGTTTCCAGCTACTTTTCAGAAATTTCAATTTTCCAAAAAACGTCACATGACCTTTCAAAAATTCGCTGGAGGCTCCAAAACGACTTGAAATCCACCAGCAGTCAACTTCGTGGCGTATTGAAATTAGTTTGCGAAGTAAATTTCAGCTTGCCAACTCCATTTGGTCAAATGTTGCGGGAGTTTCAATTTTCAAAAATCGACTGGAGGCTCGAAAATGACTTGAACCCGCCTGAACTCGTCTTCACAGAGAGTGTTGAAATTGGAGTGTAGAGTAAATTTCAGATTTCAGCTTTCCATCTACATTTGATGAAATTTTGTGAAATTAATTGAAATTATGAATATCAGTTACAGAGAGGATGAAGACAGCCATGAAGTGGTTATGGAAACCAGACAAATTGAGGACGACTCTTTCAATAATTCAGGTAGGTACACAGTACACACACATTTTATAATTTTTAATAATCCAAATCACTACCTACCTATAGTGTGAAATAAAATCATAATAACTTCAGTACATAAAAAAAATTTGGCTTCAGGCCAGAGCACTCAACAGTAGATCAGATCAGATACACCGAGTTGTAAATAAAATTGAAAGCGACCTCGAGGAGAAGAGAATCTGCTTGGCGGTATTCCTGGACGTGAAACAAGCTTTTGACCAAGTTTGGCATTTTGGACTGCTAAGCAAAATTAATAAGTACATTCCACAATTCCATGACCTCTTAGAATCATATCTGAATTGGTTAATTGGAATCAAAGAAATGGTACGATCAATACCAGAAGAATTCCCAACATATTTCTTCAAATTTCGTTGAAATATCTGGTCTAAGCTCATCATCAACCTGACAGTGTTTATTAAAAACAAAAAGAATATTCTCATTTTTCTTGTTCACTATCACTAATAAAAGTTTTCCTTGGTTTTCCCATAAGATCTTCAACCAGTCACTGATTTTTAGTAAAATTATCACATTCGATGTTTTTTCTAGATAATGAACATTCTGCGTAGTTACTGCCCCGACTACGATAGCGAAGAAGAGATTTCCGAGTCGTTCTTGACAGAACTCGAAAAAACTTTGATGCGAAAACGAGGAGAAATATGTCGAGACGACAAAACAATAATAATTGAGTAAGTATAAATTCATTATTGTTCCATTATTGTATATTCATATGTCATTATTACTTCTACCTGTTTTCTTAAAATAAACTGTCACTGAATTTTCAATTCAATTTTTTAAAAAAATATATTTTTTCGACATTTGGAAAAATATATTGAATTTTGTCAAGTTTTATTCACAACACTGAAAAAAAACACGGCAAACCTACCACCATCCTCTGACTCATTCAGACTTCATGTGTTGCGATCAATGTATCAAAGCGCATTTATTTGGGGAAAACTAAGAAAACAACCCCAACTTCCTAACATCAATGACTAGGGCTGGAGAAGAGAAGGAGACACCCTTACACCAGTATGGATTGCAAAAGAAGAAATTTCCAAAGCGTTTTGAGAGAATTTTTATCCTGTCAATGGAGCAAAGGATGCAAAACAAAACGCTGTGGTTGCGCTAAAAATATATTTTTCTGTACATCGCTATGCAAAAATTGTCATGGTAAATGTGATAATGTGTCTAGTTTCACCAATAACGAACCTTGTTAATCTTAATTTAAATTGTTTTTTTATTATTTAATAATCACAATGAAGAGAAAAAACAATTTTTTGTAAAACTGTTGTTCCTTGTTCCTTGGCTCGGACTCAAGCAAAAAACTGATAGAAATGAAATCAACATCCTCGACGATTACTGCAAAGAAAAAAATGGACTAATATATACTGATACAGGCTTTTTGGGGGGGGGGCGCTGGGAAACTGTGTCCTCCGAAAGAAAAGTTCGAAAAAATCAAAAAATTGCCATAAAAACTGAAAAAATGAAAGAATTTTTAATAAAAGGTGTTTTTGAAAATACAGAAGCATAAGACGAAGTTCATTCCTTCTTTTTTGAAATAAAAAATCTTGATCACTTTTTTTGCTCTCTAAGTACATACTTAATAATGTTCCATAATTCAAAAATTTCAATATGAAAACCTTGACTCCTTGTTCCTTGACTTATTTTGTGTTTGGATTAGACTAATCCAGTAATCGGACATGGGAATTTCATGTTCAAAGAGGTCATGTTTACACAAGAAACAGTCAAAGATATAGTTCGTGAATACCTAATCTGCGAAGCATGAGAAACTGCAGAAGCCCAGTTAAAATGATATAAGATCGAATATGCGAAGCTACAAGAAGAATTGAAATATTCAGAGGAAACGAGGCAAACGATTCTCTCAGATGATTAGTTGGTATTCTCACAAGAATAGCCAGCGAACCACTCGGAACTAAAACGACGACAAATTGCTTCGACGATCACGACTTCGGTAAGCGGCGACGATCCTGAAAGTGAACCAAAAGTGTACCGCTCCCCCAATTTCCCTATCAACATTTTTTTTTTTAAACAAAATTTTGGTGGGAATGTGTTACAACGGGAGGGGCTGTATCCACATTAGGGTGGTTCTTAAATCGACAAAAAAATTGCGATTTCTTCTGCTCCCAACCCTCAAAGTGGTGACCTCTGGTGAGAAAAAATTGTATATTTCTGATTTTTTATATTTTTGTAAAACTCTGGCACTTTTCAATAATTTTTAAAAACCCAACTTCAAAGCAAAATTATTTCCAAAATTTAAAAATTTCAAGTTCTAACAATTTTTAAAAGTCTCTTTTGAATGAAATGAACTCTCATCAGGATATTAACCCCGTCCCTAGAAATCCAAGTTGATCCCCTAGAATAGCTGAAATTCTTATTTTACATTATATGTTAGCTGTTTCAGGGGGTCAGCTTGGTTTTTAATGGAGGGGGCAAAAATTGTCATGAGAGTTTATTTTTACTCAAAAGATAATTTTTAGAGATAATAGGACTTGAAATTTTGGACATTTTGCTTTGAAGTTGTATTTTTTTCAAATTTTTGAAAATTGAGTGACCCACTGAAGCCAGACTTCATCAAAAATATAGAAAATAAAAAATAGTGAATCACTTTCTCACCAGAGGTCACCACTTTGAGGGTTGGGAGCAGAAGAACTCGCGATTTCTCATTGTCATGTATATTCAAGGACCACCCTATAATCCACCTACAAAATTTCAGCAAACTCGGTTAAAAAGAACACATTCTACAGCAGATTCTTCAACTTTCAGATTGAAAATTCAACTCTTTTTGCTCCGTAGAGTGTTGTATGCATACTTATGCTGAATCCGGCTCACAGTTGCCTGTAGAAAAATCCATCAGGCCAAAATTCTAAAAATCGAATTAGGTAGGGGGTATTTTAGGGTTGCAGAATCCATTTTTCGAGTCCTTTTTTCCCCAAAATCCAAAATTGGACAGCGGGGAGAGGATAAATTTCAAAATTTTCAAAAAATTCGAGAGAGGTATCAAAATGCATGTTTTTGAACCTTCTGAACACGTTTCTGAGGTTATTTTCACAAAATAGTCACAATATAATCCAGGGTGGGGGGTAAATTTCAAAAAAAAATCGTAAAAATGAATTACATATTTTCACAATTAAAATAACAACGTTATCTATAATATCTTATAGATAGCGAGAGTGGGTCCAATCAACCCCAGAAACGTGTTCTTGTGAAAATTTCGAAATATATATACCTCCTCTTATCGTGAAAATAACTTCAGAAACGCGTTCAGGAGGTATAAAAATAGGCATTTTGATACCTCGCACGAATTTTTTGAAAATTTCTAAATTTACCCCTTCCCTCAAAACCTAATTTTGGGTCTTTCGCGAAATGGACCACAGAAATGGATTCAGCAACAAATAAAATACCACCTACACAAAATTCAGAATTGTCACCACCAAATTTTTGTTCGCTATTTGTTGGTTTCGAATTTAGATGAATCACCTACATAAGAGTATGGCGAATTCTCAATGCCGAAGGAAACAACCCGTATAAAATAGCAACAGCTCATGAAATTCTTAAAACTCGACCATCACCATCGACGACACCAAAGTGGTACATGAATAATCAAGTTGATGACGCAAGAAAGATACTATACACCGATGAATCCCAGTTCACAATTTGCATGATGGAATCTTCAACAGCCGTAATGAACATTATTGGGCTCATACGAATACGAATCCACTTTGTGTACAATGTAAAAACAAGCCAAAATCGATTTACAATCCATATGTGAGCTGGTCTACTGAAAGATCGTCTCTTCAGGCCAATCAAATTTCCGATTCCACATACTATACCGCTGAACTTTATCGAAACTGTCTACGCGATCAACTTCCAGCGTTGATTGAAGGTGCTCAAGAAGATCTTTTACTTCAAGGAAAATCTGCCTACTTTAATGAGAAAGATAATCTGTTATCAGACTCTATCGACATCAAGAACACGCATTGATTCAACATGATGCAATCGTGAATATTATTTCCTCATAATTGGATTTTTAAAGGAATGTAATGTATGTATGAATTTGATTAGATAGTTCAGGAGGGTGATATAAAATTTAAAACTGGGTTTATTATATACACATAGATCATAAAGATCTTGAATTTTCAACCAGTGGAGAAGGAGGAGTAGGTACTAACAAATAAAAGGTGCTTAGATCACCAATTATCTCAAAAGAAGTTCCAAATCAACAGATGACTTCGATCAATCTAAACATCAAGAATTGATCTTCAGTCAGGTGGGAGTGTCAACTAGTGGTAACACTGACTCGACGATCGTGAGCTATAAGTTTGTAGTCAGACGTTTAAAAGTAAATTAAAGGGGAAAGAAAACAAGTTTACGACAGATACCAAAAGTAAATCGTTTTGTATATCTCTTGAAATACTAATTTTTGTGAGCTTTTGCTCTCGCTTTGCTCGGGTTCGTTAGCTTTTTCTTTTCAGTTTTGAAATTTAAAAAAAAGTCATAATTTGAATTTAAAAATGGTTAATTTAGAAACTCATCACACATAAAAAAAACATCGTTTTTTACACCTTGTGAATTACTGATTCTCGAGAGCTTTTTACAGTAATGCATAATCACTGGCCGCAATTGTGAGATTAACAATAGTGCTTCTGAGTATCAGATAAATCAGCCTTAACGATCGATTCGAATTCATAATAAAGATTGTTTTATAGTATATGTATTTTAAATCGAACACGAATGTTCTAATGATGATTAGAGTAGTGAAAACGATTCGCGCCGATGCAGAATTTTTCCCCTGAAAAAAGTTTTTTAGGCCTCTGTCTGAGGGGGTGGGGCGAGAGGTAGGCTGTGGGCCCAGAATCATTTTTTTAGGGTACTAAGCATACCCTGTGTGTTTTATCAAAATCCGAGGTTGAGGGAATTTTGCCTATTTTTATTGCGGAGGGGGGGGGGGGTACCCTTAAGGGAATTTGATATGATCAATTCTTGTATTGCCACTAGTTATCGTTGAAATTCGAAGAAATAAGTATATTAATATCACTTCATAATGAACGTTCGATGAATCAGTTTTTGCGTTAAATCAAGTACTATGTAGGGTAAAAGCAGGTGTAATGGTGGGGGGGGGGGAATGGCTAAAAATTATGAAAAGCCATGTAATGTGCGTGCCATGTGTAAGTATTGAAAAAACAATTTTTTTCTCGTTTTTTAAAATTCATTTCTAATTTTCACTAGTAAAATATGCCCCACCTGCAACGTTTTGAAATGGTAAATTTTGGACTTTTTTTTTTCTTCAAAAAAATCATTACAAAAAGTAGACATTAAAAATCATTTTTGGTAGATTAATGTTTGAACTTTGCAATGTCTCCAAAATTTTCATTTTTTTAGTCTACAGGGTGCCCAGAAATATCGCGAACCCCTAAAAAAGTTTTCTGCTGAATATTTAGGTTGGTCGCAGTGAATGATAATAATGATAGCACATGATTGGTTGTTGGACTGAAGAGATAACATTCCACCAATCATATGCATCTATTTCACGTTGCCAACCTATATTTTTAATGAAAAACTTTCCTTGGGGTTCACGATATTTCTGGGCACCCTGTATGTAATTGCATCCCATATTACCTACCTACATTTTTACTCTACAATGATTCGTGTATTGCTGTTTCTTTGTACATTACATACCTATTGTCACAAGTTTTCATGTAGATTGGTATGCCTTCAAACTAAAATAAATTTTCACTTTTTCAGTGTAGGTAGGCATGGAAAATACAACTCTTTTCATGCTGCAGAAAGTTCTACATGGAATGAATCCGGCTCATTTTATTATAGCATGCGAGCGAAATTCACTTCGAGATCTCAAAACTTGAAATTCCCTCGACAAATCAATTACCATTAACTCTGGCATTCACCGTGTAAAATTATTTAATGAAGACCTAGTTAAAAACTAATGACTCAAATTTCTTATATAGGTACGTAAGTATTCGAGAATACTACCACAAACGCTAATTGGCGACAGGTAGAAGTTACATCGAAATCGATTTGTGATGCATTCTACGATGGGCGTGAAATTTTTGAATGAAGTGCTAATTGGAGCTGTCGGTCGAAAGTGTCACACGTGTTAACGTGTATAGAACAAAGAATGAATATTAAATCGCTTGTCAGCAGTACAATAAAGAAGTAGGGTAATGAAATTTTTTCAACGTGTTGAAAATATTTTCATTACGTTGAGAATGGCTCAATGTTTTGGTTTCATCAACCTCTACGTTTGACGAAGGTACGATTTTGTTCTTTTTAACATCGAACATTAAATAACCAGTGTCAGAAAAACCGACCAAAATCATAGCTTCTGATTTTTCGTCCAATTTGTCTCTTTTTTCCTTAGGTTTTAATACGTAACCTGCGCTACCGAATAATTTCAGATGTGATAAATCTGGACTACGCTGGTTCCAGATTTCGTAAGGAGATTTTAGACTTAACGAAGAATTCGGAATACGATTGTAAAGAAAAGTTGCTGTATATGCAGCATAAACCCAGTATCTCTTTTGGCAGATTCGCATCGATAAGAAGTGAGCGCATTTTTTCTTGTAAAGTACGAAAAAAGCGTTATTTCAATAATTTATTGTTATTGAAAAGTTAGTCCACATTTATTTATCGACTTTGTCGATGTTATTATTCACGATAAGTGAGTTTACATTATAGTTTGGTTAAATATGACTGGGACTACCTTTACCCGAACCATCCTCTCTACCAATACGAAGAACAGTTCATCGAAGCAATCCTTAAAGCGGCAACGTCATTCGTAAGTATTCGAATATTTGCAGTTTTTTTCGCTTCCAGAGACGCTCCAACCGCCAATTATTCCACCCCCTGTGGAAATACTGTCGCCCAAGAAAGAAACAGCATCGGCATAGAAGATAAGATAATGGAAGCTGTACAGTACATATGTACATAATGTATTTAATGTCGCTGAAGCGCATGTCGATGACCAGTGCTCAGACTGTCTGTCCAGGTTGCTTCCTGGAAATTTGCCGGGATCATTCCCGGATACGCGAAGCTTGAATTGGGCCGCTACGCTAGACGGCTACGCACATCTGCCCAGACAGGCTGTCTTTGAGTGATTTTCGACGATTTCTGTAAGCTTCTACATATGTCTAAAACTGTTTTTAATTTGATGTTTTTCTAGCTTGCAAATACCGATATGAGTTTAAATGACAACTTGAACAAAACGAAAATCATTTTCGACGAAACCGTAAATCTGAATACATACTGCTTTGTTGATTATTGCAGGCTTTCCTAGAATATAAATGATACACTCGATTAGCATCAAATATTTGGCTACAAAAATTGGTTGGCGTTATTTATTGCTTCAACTCGTGAAAAACGTAACAATTACGAAGTTTTGAATATTTTGTTCCTGATTTTGTACCTGATATTAATACGTACCTGTACAATACATTATTTACGATTTATAGATTTAGAAAAACGTAAGTACCTACAACTGTTTATTCACACATTCATTACCATGGAAAGATTTCGTTGTGTTTTTCAACGTTTGTACCTACTTAATACCTACTTAATTCCTGTAGAAACTTTAATGAAAATGGAGCAAAAATTAAAGGAAATTCAAGATAACTCCGTATATCAATGGCCAATACGAGTGATGGTGGTGTACAAACATCTAAGGATAATCCCATACTCGATGTAATAAATGGTAATTATTCAAATACTTATTAAATGTTACCATAATACTGTGAAGATGGAGAAGGAGTACAAGGTTTAAATGTGTTAACTTGATAAATGATTTCCAATTATTTTGTAACCATTTCATTTTGTTCATGTAGGTTAGGGTGACAATGAAATACACGGGGAAAATTTTTTTTCATTATTTTTTTTACAGCACACCTGAAAAATGTGCTATGAGGTGTCAAAAAATGATCCCCAAAGTTTCATCCCTCTAAGTTGATTTTAACCCGTGCCTCAAGGGCCCCAAAGTTTTGAACATAACGTCCGAGCGCGACCTTACTAGTTCCACCGCAACGCGTGGTGGAGAAATCGTTGAATGCGCGCTATATGTACGAAGTGAAATGGAGTAACGATATACTGTATTTTTTGATTGATTTTTTTTCTCAGTCACAAGTTGACTTGAAAACAATTTATAAATTATATTTTCTATGAAAAAACACAACTTTTTTATTTTATTCCACTATGAAAAAAAATTGCACTTTCAACACACTTCCGCTTACGTTTTTGTACGTTTCTCTATACACTTCTTCACCACCTGCATAAAATTCAAAACGTTACAAGGATATGAAATTCACTTATTATACTAATTCAATATTTTTTCACTCACTATCATGTTCAATGGCCATCAATTACCTTATGAAAATCTCGTTTTCATTAATAAAGTCATGTTCATTCAGTGGAAGTAGTTTTTAGCAAGGATATGAGGTAAATGATGGTCATTGGACATGGATAGTGAGTAAAAAAATATTCAATAAGCATAATAAGTGAAATTTATATCCATTTAGCTTTTTGAATTTATTGTCGGTGTTGAAGAAGTACAGAGAAACATACAAAAACGAAAACAGAAGTGCATTGAACACTCAATTTTTTCCATAGTGGAATAAAATTAAAAAATTGTGTGTTTTCATACAAAATATAATTTATAAATTGTTTTTAAGTCAACTTGTAACTGAGAAAAAAAAATCGATCAAAAAATACAGTATATTGTTACTCCCTTGCACATTCGTACATGTAGCGCGCATTCAACGATTTCTCCACCACGCGTCGCGGTGGAACTCGTAAGGTCGCGCTCGGACATTACGTTCAGAACTTTGGGCCCCTTGAGGCACGGGTTAAAATCAACTTAGAGGGATGCAACTTTGGGGATCATTTTTTGACACCTCATAGCACATTTCTCAAGTGTGCTGTATTCAAAAATCCAAAATTTTTATTTCATTGTCACCCTAATGTAGGTAATACTGAAGTTTCTAAAAATGAAACTACACATCTAGAAACAGCAATGGATAATCCCATACTCGATGTAATAAATGGTAATTATTCAAATACTTATTAAATGTTACCATAATACTGTCAAAATGGAGAAGGAGTACAAGGTTTAAACGTGTTAACTTGCTAAATGATTTCTAATTATTTACTTTTCAATCGAAAAAAACTTGGAAAATATCATACAAAAATACCAAAAACTTTGAACTTTTTATTTTTTATCGAAAACAGTTGCAAAATATAATACAAAAATACCAAAAAGTTAACTCAGGTACAATAAAAATGTTTTTCAATTTCAAAAACATTGATAAATTTAAACAAATATTAAAATTTTGAAATTCGTGCTTTGAAAGAAATATAAATTTATTAATTTTTTGTGGAAAACTTACAAATTTAAAAACAATTTGCTTATATTTCTTAATGTCACTAAATTTATCCAGAACTAGACGACTATGTACCTATTTTAAAAATTATAAGCCAATTTTCCAATTCAAAAAATTGATAAATTTAAAAACAATTTTCAAAAATCAAAACTTTTCTAAATAAATTTGTGTCCTGAAAATTTCTTGTCAAATATCAATTTTCAATTCCAAACATCAGAACAAATGTAAATTTATAGGGTTGTCTTATTTTGACCTATTTCTGATGTACTTTATGAACAACTTGATGAGAAATTACTCTCATAACAAACAAATAAAAATTGGTACATTTTTAGAATCTGTTCCAATTTTTTTTTTTTTTTTTTTGACAAATTCATTTCGAATTATTGTGGACATACCTAATAAATTATTTATTTGCATTAATTATATCCCAATATTGAATATTGAAAAATGCTGTTCCTAAAATAAAAAGTGGGTAATAGATAAAAAGCAGTAGTACCAATTTTATAAATCATTTTCTTAGATTTCACAACAATTCATAAATTTAAAAAGTTTTTTATCTATTACCAAATATTTTCTTTCAATGTTACGCCCTTTTTTTGAATTCTCTACCACTATGATGTAAAATTTTTCTAATTTTACAGAATTGGTTGAACAGTATCCAGTAGAGGTTCTGGGAGAAGAGGGAGCCATGGAATATTTCATTGAAAAAATGGAAATGAATTGATATGTTTATTTTTACTGACTTTTTTATAAATATAATTAATGTTCAAATATTCTGTTACCGACTTGAATTTTTTTTTGATTATCTGAATATTAAAAATTTCTCATTTGTGAAAAAATGTTTGAATATTTGCGCAAAATGATGTATTTTGACTCGATTTTCAGCTGTCCAACTTCATATTAACGTCTTTTGAAACAAATTAAAAATTATGGAAAAATTGAAGACTAAATAAAATTAAGATAAAAGAAAAAATTCTTAGGAGCCATTTCATTTATAAATGTATTATAACTTTAGAAATTAGTTTTGTGTATACAGTGGCTGCCGCTTAATAGAATCGGATTGGGACTGAGCGGTTGCTATCTGAAAAATTATCAATTAATAGAAAAAATAAATAAAATATTTTTGAAGAAGCTGAACACGAACACAATCAGCAGGAAGTGGCGCTGCGGAACGTTATCTTAAGATTATACGAACGAATTATTCCAAATGATGAAATCTATATTAAACATTGTCCCCGGTAAGTGACCTGGGTAGAAAACAATTTTCATTACTTTGGCTTTATCTATTGAAAATCACTCGGGTTACTTTTCCTGCCGAAAATGCACAACGAAGGGAAAGATGGTTGAAACTGGACGTATCAGTAAAAATGGGGAGCAATGTTCAACATTACGCTTCCCGCAATTACATAGATGCGCCGGCTCGTACTGGAGCAGAGTTCAAAGACCACTATACGATCTAAACGAAAATGACCTCCACCCAAAGGTCACGTTGGAAGTACACACCTCAATCAACATTGAAAAACAATTACCTAATAAAATGATTACGAATCTATTCAAAACCGTGATCTGCTCCTCTGGACGTTTCAACAAATTATAAGAAACAAAGTTTTTATCCCAACCTTTACATTCTGGTTTCAAAAAGCACGTGTATCCCTTCCCTGCATGACTAACTGAATTTCCAACAATGTCGCCGATATAATATTCTCTCAATATTAAATATCAACGTAAGTAAATAAAATTGATAGATAATTATAAAAATTGAGGTGTAATTCCAAAGTAAAACGATCAATAAAATGATTTTTTTGTGAGCACGTGAGATGGAAGAATTTGGGCAGATATGGCCTCCAGCGACACAACGTTACCAAAGTACACATCCGGCAAATAAGACCATATTGGTATCGAGAAGATTACTGGGATTACATAGATGCCTCACCAGATTACCATCCAATCATTAATCGACCCACAAATTAAACAGGTGTGCCTAAAATCGTCGTCGCAAGTACAACACTGCTGCTCGCTGAGATGCGAGAATAAGGAGTTTAGAAATATTATTCTCCATTCAATTTGCATACATAAATAAGAAAAACATGGAAAAAATAAATTTTCTAAAATTTGAGTCATCAGCCCCATTTACTTTGGATGAAGTGCAGATGCATTCTTGGACGGATCGGCATTTATTACATTACAAAATTTTATGAGCCCCAATGGGAGGAGTGAGGGAAGGACTCTCAATTTTGATTTCAAGGATCCAAAAAATTGGCGCCAGAAGGTTCAAATTTAGGGCAGCACTCCTGTCGCTACCGAACTCGGTTTAGGAAAATGGCGGTCCAGATATCGTTTCTGAAACTGGGAAAATATTTTGTAACTCAGTGGTGCCAATTTTTGGTCATATCTGCCAACTTGAATAAATCGAAAACATTCTGTGGTTTTTGGCTGTTTTTCTCAATTTTTTCAAGTTGGCAGATATCACATAAAATTGGCACTATTTTATTACAAAATATTTCCCCAGTTTCATGAAATGGATATCTTTCAATATTTTGGCCAAATTAATTTGCCAAGGGAAAATTACCAAAATGCGAATGCATCTAAAAATGTGCGATTTGCAATTTTCAACCGTTCAGTTGTACCCTATAATACCTGGTTTTGGAATGGAATCTAACGGCAATAGCATAGACCACCATTTTCCCAAACCAGATTCGGTGGCGACATGAGTGATATCCCAATTTCAGCCTCCTGATGTGAATTTTCAGGGACTTAAAATCGAAATTGAGGATCTTGACCCCCACCTCCTCTTCCATTGACGTCCAGTTTCAAAATATAAAAGAATGCAAGGAGGGGGGATAAAAAAAAGCACCAATGGTGTAACTTTCCTTTAAGCCACACCACGGTAGCTTTTTTTATCCCCTTTTTTCAAATTTTTCCCGTTAAAATGTGTTGTAATATTACAGGATCTTGGTTTGTGTTTTCTTTCCATAGGGTCCTGTATTATAATATGTTTATTGTTTATGTATGCACATTGGCAAGTTTTGTTTTTTTTTTTAAGTTTGTTCTAGTATTGTTTTAAATAAAACTGTCCTATAAACGCGGTAAGGGCAATATCTATTCAGCTTGGTATAATTTGAAATTAATAATATTTTGCTATTGTGTTGACTGTTTTGTAAATTTAAGGTGAATTTTTTAACAATTTTTTCTTTGGATCTCGTTTCGTTTTGTTTGTGATTTTTGTGTAATTTAAAACGATCGCGAATATGGAAGGACCTACAAGAACATGATTTCCCCGCGGAAGTGATTGAAGATGAACTCGATATTCTACTACAACATAAGTATCCAAACAGAAAATTATGTAGATTCATATGTACCTATTTGGAGAAAAAAGGTGATCTTTTTTTTTACATGTATTCTCAAAATGATATATTAGCTACAGAAGACAAAAAAGGAAGATGACGATGAAGCAGAAGACAAAATGGAAGAAGACGATGACTGAATAACTCCGCCATCGCCTACACAACTGGTCAGTTTGATGTAGATGTAAAACACACTGAGCTGAAGAGGCCATGATCATTACCAGGAAGTGTAGATAGATCAAAGAAGCCGGCTCAGAGGAGCATTCTTGATTTCTGTATGTTACAGTCTCTGCATGGCAGTGAGAGCCCAGATATCACCGGCAGGATATTCCAAGTGAACGACGAAAAGGCGTTGTAAGAACAATTACCATATTGTATTATCTAATTATATCTAGAGAATTCCAGAACAACGTCTTTGTCGGGCTATTATTTGCTTAAACTCCACCAATGTGTTTAATGGTGGCTGGCCTCATAGACTAAGAAGTCCTCCAACAGATTGATTTTACTGGACCCACATACAAGGGCTTGACATCAAACAGAAGAATAATAATAAAAAACCAGAGGTATACTAATGGAAGACTAGAAACCCTACCAACAGACTCATACATACTTCTATTCTTAAGATGATATATTAGCTACAGAAGACAAAAAAGGAAGAAGACGATGACTGAAGAACTCACTATTTTATATGAATAAACTTAATATTGATATGTAGTTACAAATTTTTACCGGATGATTTAGATTGGGCACTGAACCACAAAATTTCATTGCTGAAATTAATGCCTGCTGGCTATGCCACTTTGCCATCAATGAGTTATACTACATCAACCAACCAGCTTCGGGAATTTTCAGCTGGTTTACAAACGCATATGGTAATATCGAAATGGTAGATCAACTAACCGAATTACTTTTTGTTTCTATTTCGCCGACCATTTCAACTACGAGCACGCTGTCCATCTCTGAAGCATTAGCTGCGTCAACAAAAACGAATCACATTCCTAAAAAGAAAAACTTCAAGAAACCTGCAGATTCGAATAAATCTGAAACGAAATGTACTAATAACAATTCTGATACAGTATAATTGTAAATAGGTATTGCACAGCTATTAGCGGTCATTGGCTCCGTTAATGGACTTCCAATAGACGACCACCATTTCCAGCACATTCAAAAAACATTTCTGAACCACCAAAAACAACTGAAAGTGCCAAATTCGCGTTAATGGCTCAGTGTGGCAAAATGTACGCTGTTCTGGATAAAGATCAATGGTGGATAGACAATGGTGCAACGCGACACATTACTTCAAATCTAAATTGGTTCGTAGATTACACATATACGTAGGTATCTTCCGGAAAAAAATTTTCGAATAAAGCAGCAGGTAACAAAGCCAATTTTGAAAATAATACTTATATTTTGAAACAGCATGAAAAATTACATTATTATGAGGATTTTTAGGTAATTTCAAATTATAGCTTCCACTTACAGCACTATTTCAAAATTTGAACTTTCTTATTGTATTTTCTGAAATTCAACTATGCTCCGGGACGTATGTAATGTGTGAGGCATTGTTAGACAGAGAAGAGAAGGGTTCAAATTGCAGTAAGAGCAAGTTATAATTTAAAATTAAATATGCAAAAATCACCATGGATGCAACTTTTTCATGCTGTTTCAAAATATATCAGTTTCGAAATTGGCACTTTCAACTAGGGGAAAATTTGCTCCCTCAAATTTGAGTCCAACTCTCAAAAAAAAAAAAGTATGATCGCATAGCATAAGAATCATTATATTTTTAGAGATGCTAAACACCAATATGACTTTGGTTTTTCGATTTTGCATCATCTAAAACCCCCAGCACACCGTCCACTTCAAAGGGTCAAATTCCAAAAAAATGGTTTGGGTAACATGATACATAAAATATCACGTTTTTGGAGGTGCTGAACACGAATTATGACAGGTCTCATCTGTAATCGGCGCACTCGAAAACGTACTATTTCATATATCGCATTACCTAAACTATTTTTTGTAATTTGACCTTGGGGGGTGGATGAAGGGGGGGGGGGGGTTGGATGGAGTGCTTGGTTTTTCAGATGATGAAAAATCGAAAAACCAAAGTTGTAAAAAAATAAGAAAATTTATGTTTTCAAGAATCTAATTTTCACTTAAGTGAAATAACTTTCAAATGAAAGTTACAACCAAAATTTCAATTTTTTTCAACTCCCCCCTTCCAAAAAAGGTCGATAGCTTCGTTTTTCCCTCAGTAAACCGCAATTTTTGAATTCAACCAACCAAGAAAGGCAAGCAGAAGAAGAAAGCGTCAACACGATCTTCACCTCGCATTTCTTAGGATACTGCCATACAAACTGCACTTTTGATTTCCTCCACGAACCACGATGAGGATTGTTTTGGGAAGAGCGACTCAGGGTATTCTTGATTTCTGTATGTTACAGTCTCTGAGGTATACTGGAATGACCCTTGTCACTCTGATGGCCCAAGCCTCCAAATTATATGGCAGTGAGACCCAGATATCACCGGCAGGATATTCTAAGTGAAGGACACAGTGTATTGGAAGAACTATTACCATGTACATATTATTCGATTATGTGCATGAAGGCCCCTCGACATCCAAACGCTGGCTTTATTCTAGAGAGTTTCAGAACAACGTGTTCGTGGGACTATCGTTCGCCGAAACTCCATCGCTTTCGCAGTGTTGGGGTAGCACTTGCAAAACTATATTTTAAAATTTCAAAGTATATGAATAATGAATATGAACGATGTATACTAACTTCAAACTACGAGTTTGAAACGCGACTCCACACTACATGCCAAAAGCAAATTGTTACATCTTAATGGAGAATTCCCTAATTTTGAATTCCAAGAAGTCGTGTACAATGGTACCATTTATGTGGCGGTAAAGGTCCCGAGGGGATCCATTATTTGGTCAAAAGGATTACGGAAGCCATTTGAATTATGCGAAGGTTGGGGACATCAAAACGGTGGACAGTAAGTATACACACGTCTTTTTGAGGTGCTTACGAAGTTAGTAGTAGGTATGAACTTATGAAGGCTTACCAGTGACTCTTGAAGTATCAAAGAACGATCAATTTTTTTTTAATTTTATGTAATTAATTATTATTTTTTCGATATTTTTTGGACTTACGGTCTCAGGGTGCACGACGTGTAGATAGGTAGGTGTTAGACTAAGGTAATAACTCCATTTAATCAGCATGTTGGAAAATGATAAATATTTTATTGCCATTTCCCACAACACCACTCTTGATGAAAAGTATAGGGGAAGACCAAAACAAAAACCGGGACGACCTTCAATTTTCACTTCTACTGTAAGGGTATTACAACATTGTAAAAGTAATGCTAATGGGAAAGTAGGTAATTACATATACAAATTATAGTAGGTGCTTATTTGGCATGCTGTACAATTTTCGTTATCACAACTCTGCTGATTAAACAAACCATTCTCTTAAAACAGAGGAGAATAAGAATTGTGAATGCTAGCTGTACCTAAGTACATATACTTACCCGAAACTGGATTTCTTTTCGCGATGTGAAAATTGAATACAAATTGTGAAAAAAAATCGTTTTTTTCGCAGGTTATAACCATTAGGTCAAAATTTGAAATAAGAATCAGCAATATCTACATGATCAGCAATATGTTGGTAGGTACACTATTTCTTCAAAACAAAAATCAATTTTGGGGGGGTTTGCAGTGAAGGGGCTTGGTTCAAATTGTGGATGAAAGAAACTGACTTCAAATTCGAGTTCACGATTCTGAACTTTATATCAAACCAGCTGTTAGCTCTCGAAGTGAGTAATACCCATTTAAATTTCTAAAATTTCAAACAAAATGCTGTGATCAGCAACTAAGTAATATGTTTTGTACTTTTGTTTTTCAGCACAACTTCCTCCACCCACCAGGCGGTAACTGACGTGAATTATTAGATATCCAGAATTTGACTGATGAGTGATAACGAATAATAATCGCCACTGGTTTCAATATACGTAGATACAAGTAGCCAGTTTTATCAATTATCATACACCTGATGAAGGAACTGTGTGCCGAAACGTAGTGTTCTCGTGCATTTGAACGTAAATAAAATTTAATCAAGTCAAAATGTGCAATTTTGTGGGTTTTTATACTCATATATTTTTTTTTCTAGGTAGGTATACTAGTCGAAGCCTAATTCAATTCAATTTCTTTGTAGGTCAATTGATTTAATGAACGGCTCGAGGCAGCCAAACAGGATGTCACAATCGTAATTAATAGTTTGCAATCCGGTGTTGAATACACGGAACACAAACAAGAAGTAGATGTCCTGTTAGCCGATCTTGCGAAGTAAGTTCACACACTCCAGAAAGTGATGACCTCTGTTGAGAAAATAATTTTGTATTCTTCATTTTTTTCATTTTTGAAAAACTCCGACTGCGGTGGGCCTCTCAACTTTCAAAAATTCTAAATAATCCAACTTCAAAGCCAAATTTTCAAAATTCAAAACTTTCAAGTTCCAACAACTTTAAAAAGTCTCTTTTGAATAAAATGAGCTCTCATCAGGATATTAACCCCGTCCCTAGAAAACCCAAGTCGGACCCCTAGAATAGCTGAAATTGGTATTTTACATTAAATTTCAGCTATTTTAGGTGGTCAGCTTGGTTCTCAATGGAGGGGGTTAAAATCGTCTAAAGAGTTCATTTTTACTCAAAAGATACTTTTTAGTGATAAGAACATGAAATTTCAAAATTTTACAGTGAATTTGTAACTTATAAAATTTTAGAAAATTGATGGGCTCACCGCAGTCCCAGTTTTTCGAAAATGGAAAAAAATCAAAAACGGGGAATTATTTTCTCATCAGTGGTCACCACTTCGGGGGTTGGGAGGGAGGAAAATTCCAACATCGAAAATAAGAACCACCACAGTAGGTACGTAGGTAGTGTAGGTAGTAACCCCAAGTCGGGCTACGTTCCGATTGCCTAAACATTGCTATTTGCTAGGCATTGGCTATATTGGTTTTGCTTTTCACGCGAGAAAAACTTTGCTAAGAATTTTCTCCTCGTGCACACACCAGTAATGCAAACCCAATAATGAATTTGTTGGTGGGGGGGGGGGGGAGCACCTCAACGATACTCGCCACAATTCCGTAAGAACCCGTTAACGAATTTGTTGGTGAGTGGGAAAGGAACAAGAACAACGCCAACGCGCGTTCTGGTTCCTCATCGGATGCATCGGATACAAGCGGCAACACCAAGCTCCAACAGTGGGGCTAGAGCACTTTCTAGAATGACATGTGAAGTGAACATAGGAACAGACCCGGTATGGTGTTGTTTTATTGAACGTAGTACAAACCTTGACTGTACATTCTATAATGGAAGTATGTTTTTTCGAATAAAATATAAAAATGAAGTTAATATTTAAAACCTAATTTAGATCTGAAGAACACAAAGAGCCCATGCCAATTCTTTCGAGTCCAATTTGTGTCCTCTTATAAACAATGCTTCTATGGGAATGGCATAAATTAGTGCAAGGCATTCCAACAAAACAACGTAAAATGTGGGAAAGTTTTGTTAACCTGACCAAATGTGTATAAAGCAATCAAGTGGCTGAAAAAGCATAATCACTCGTATGAGAAAATACAATCGCCATCGGAATCTGCACCTGAAAATATTAGTTCCAGAACTAATTTACGTCGCATACTGCCATCTATCGAATGATTACTCCGAAAGATCGAACTCTAGACCATGCTCTAGACGCTTATTGAAAAATTTATTGATAGCGTGAGAAAGAGCACACTGCAGTGTCTATCAACTTATTCGAAATTTTTGCAAAAATGACCGATCGTCCTCTTCTTAATGTACATTTATGAATTTCTGCCTGGTTACAGAATTTCACTATATGGCCGTAACCAAAGAAATTAAAATATGGCAAGAACAATTCGGCAGTTTCAGAGGTTGGAAGTATGTCTCAATCAAGCAAGCCATTCGTAGTAGCATGGATTTTTGGGAGCTGCTGCATGTGATTGCAGTGAATCTGCCATATACCACTCATGATCAATTGATCATTTACATTTCATGTTTTATCTAATATTTTGTTACACAATTCTGAAAACTTGGCAAATATGTACATAGAAAAAGCTCTGTTAACATCAATGACCTGTGAACAAATCCTCGAAGATACTTTAAAAAATACTACACTCATCGCAAATCATCATCTACGGGCTGTCTATCGTATCTAACACAAATCACACATGCACATAGCTGATCATTACGACGAACTTATAAAAGCGTGAGTATTTACAAGTTCCTTAGTTTATGATATATGTAAGTTAATTCATGTAATTTCATTAAATTTCCAAATTTTAGTGTACTGTCTAGCCATAAAAACTGGCCCTAATGCATTAAACGCTTGTAATACAAAAATTAAATTGTAAAAATTCAAGTGATTATTATATATTTGAAAAGTAGATGAAAAAAACTGCAATTTGACTGTAACTTTGCTGCAACGTGTTGGCAAATACTATCAACTGGCAACTCCATCAAAAAATGGTGTTTCATCCTCCTAGCGGTCTGGCAAGTAACTAAATTTCACACAAGCATCTGATTTGTTATGAACCAACCAATCAGAGCATTTTTGATAAGAATTAGTTTCTGTACAGGCCGTTCAGATCGCGCTTTTGCCGTCACAAAAACGCTCAATGTATTTTAAATGGAGTTGCCAGTATTGTTAGTTGAAAGTATTTGATGTTGGTCAAGGGACTTCACAAAACAACACAAGACCCATGTACCTACAGAGTGGACAGAAATATAGTGAACCCTAGAGAAAGTTTTTCATTAAAAATAAAGGTTGGCAACCATGAAACAGATGCATATGGTTGGTGGAAAGTTATCATCTCAGTCCAGGAACCAATCATATGTCATCATTATTATCATTTACCGCGACCAACCAAAATATTTAGCAGAAAACTTTTTCAAGGGTCCACGATATTTCTGTCCACCCTGTATACAAAAAAAAAAAAAAAAAAAAAAAAAAAAAATATGGTACACGTTTTTTAAGAAAAAAATGTCATGTGTAACAATTTTTTTTTTACTAAAATATGTAGTAATTTGGTGATCTCAAACCACAGAATTCTAATTTTAGTGAAAGAAAATTGATGCACCTAAAAAATTTCAAATAAAAATTATTGCCAAACTTTTTCGACTTTTGGCGCCCAACATGGGTCTCATTTTATTATATTATTTGCCTTTCTCATTTTGTTACACTTCTTCCCCTGACATCATATTGCAAAGTACAGTAAAATTGTCGCTTTTTAATACACTTTTTTGAATATATAGGTAGGTACTCAATCACTTTCACATTTTTAAAATTTGGTTTTTGTGTTACATGCATTCAGCCAGACTTGGAAATGCCGGACTATACAAAACCAGTAGGGTTGCCGCGCTGTTCTGGTTATTCTCTAAAAACGACAAAGACTACAAAAATGTTGGACTAAAACAGGACAAAGGATTATTAATATACCATCGCAAGGATGGGTGGCGCCTGATAGGATCGCACGAAATCCCAATTTGGTACGTATCACAACAAAATGAACTTCAACTATAAGTTAGGTACTTAAGTAGACCTAATGAAAAAATTTCAATTAATCATCACATATGTTCACAGGAACTTTCGAGATGAAAGCGAGACAAAGCCAAAATTGACGAGCGGATCACCCTACCAGAGAAGCCACCAATAAAAAAACACTTTCTTTCAAAAATCACCAAAAGTCGACCAATTTAGAAAAAATTTACAGACAGTATCTATGGCTGTGTATGTATTTGTAGGTAATTTGAGACCTTGGAAACTTTCTCTACAAGGTTATAGGTACACTTCTTTTATGAATACAGAGTAGCAATGGGACCAAAGACCAAACATTAGTGATGAAGAGAATTTAGACCAATATTTCATCTGACAATTTCTCAGATATAAACATTGTTACATTGCTAGGCATTCTGGCTATATTGATTTCGGAGTATAGTCCGTTGCTTATCACGCTCCAGTACATGAACTCCAGATCTGAGATACACAACAACGAAAAAAAAAACCCTAGACATCTACCCAGATGTAAAGCTTCTAGTTAAAATTAAGGGTGATCGCCCAAATGTGTCACTTTATGACCTTTGGTTACATTCATTACAGACAGACTCACAAGATGAAGAACGCCACAATCACAGCAAGATGAACGACTAAGCCCAGAGCTCTGATATAAATGTTCCAAAACTGAGCACTTCAGATGGCAATGCCTCAAAAAACACCCAAGACCAAGGATCCATTATAGTAACCGAACGACATCTACATTTGATTTTATTAGTATTATGGACATCACATGATTGACTTAGACTTAAACCGGAGGTGAGCTTTTCTTCTATATTATTGATTTATAAAAAATATCGAAAAAGGAAATAAAAATTAAACTTAATCTTAACTCTGTTGAAAGACTATGGAGAAAGACATGTTAAAAAATTTCATAATAGTTTAAATGCCTCCATAATATAGAGACACTGGACACTTGACCCCAGCACAGAAGGAGTTCAATAATAAGCTAAGCTCATGTAGAGTAATGATAGAGCACATGTTTGGAATCCTAAAACAAAGATTTCGCCAGTTGTATCATTGTAAACCGAGGGGCCATAAAACTTTATGCCACTTCATTAGAGCCTGTCGTCTTTATCTTTGTCCTCGCTGCCAGAGTTGGTGCGATTCCATCAAATTGGGAATCTAAATTCCCTGTTATACGATTCCTTTGAAATGGGAATCGGATTTGGAGTCGCAATTTGCGATTCCATTCAATGCGCGGCTCCGATTCCGATTCCACTCACGGCTCCTGCAATACGATTCTCACGGTTCCTTAATAAGATTTTCGCGGCTCCACGATTATTTTTTACCAGTGACGGTTCAAAGTCAATGAAGTTATGCTATTTGGAGGATTGTAATTTTTCCTACAATAATTGAAATTTGAATGTTAGATACGTGTATTGAGCATTAAGTATGAGAAGGTACCTATTTATTTTCTAGAATTTTTCTGTTTGGTTTTCATAATAACTAACAAGGGAACCTCTTGAGGTGTCCGCCTCCGATTTGAACGGGACCGTGATTTTTGGATAGAGTATGTTCTAAAACCCCCAAAAAAAAATTTCAGCTGCCCAAGTTCATTTTTCGATTATTGGCGAATTTTTGAAAATCCAAAATTGACTATTTTGATGATTTATGCTTTTTTTTAAAAAAAAGTATTTACTTACCTACTTGATCAGTAAAAATGTTCAAAATAAGCCCCAAAACTGTTATTATCCCCCCGAATCCAAATTTCGTCATTTTCAGCAATTCTGGAGCCTCCAGCGCAATTTTTCAATTTCTCCAGAATTTTGAAGTTGCTCCAGAAGGCGTGAATATGAAGTTGGGCAGCTAAAAATTGAGTTGTGTGTTATACTCGACCCCTCGACCTGTTTAACAAATTTATCCACATTTGAGCCGATTCTGGAGCGGACACCTCGAGAGTGGTTTTTTGACCAGCTTTTTTTCAAAATAAAAATATCCAAAAATCAAAAATTTCTCGTTTGTGAGAAAATTTTTGAAATTTGCGCGAATCGCTGTATTTTGTCATTAATTAACCACACGAGAGCGAATTTCGCTATTTCCAGCCTTTTTTGGGCCTCCCTTTAATTTTTGGATATTTTTATTATGAAAAATGCTGGTCAAAAAACCACTCTTGAGGTGTCCGCTCCAGATTGGCTCAAATGTGGATGAATTCGTTAAACAGGTCGAGTATAACACATAACTCGGTTTTTAGCTGCCCAACTTCATATCCACGCCTTCTAGAGCAAATTCAAAATTCTGGAGAAATTTAAAAATCGCACTGGAGGCTCCAGAATGGCTGGAAATGGTGGAACTCGGCCTCAGGGGGTTTGTTGTGTTCAAAATACAGCGATTCGCGCCAATTTCGAAAATTTTCTCGCAAACGGGAAATTTTTGATTTCTGAATATTTTATTTTGAAAAAAAGCTGGTCAAAAAACCACTCTTGAGATGTCCGCTCCAGAATCAGCTCAAATGTGGATAAATTCGTTAAACAGGTCGAGTATAACACACAACTCGATTTTTAGCAGCCCAACTTCATATTCACGCCTTCTGGAGCAACTTCAAAATTCTGGAGAAATTGAAAAATAGCGCTGGAGGCTCCAGAATTGCTGGAAATGGCGAAATTTGGATTTGGGGGGATAATATCAGTTTTGGGACTTATTTTGAACATTTTTACTGATCAAGTAGGTAAATACTTTTTTTTAAAAAAAAGCATAAATCATCAAAATAGTCAATTTTGGATTTTCAAAAATTCGCCAAAAATCGAAAAATGAACTTGGGCAGCTGAAATTTTGGATTTGGGGGTTTTAGAAGCGGACACCTCAAGAGGTTCCCTTGTAAGTAGTAAGTACATTTCTAAATCAACCATAGAAGATAACCAAATTAGTCCGAGTGAAGCGAGGGAAAATTTTTTGGAAAAACTTGTGATTTGATAAGTAGGTAAAACAACATCAATTTTAATGTGAGAATTCGGTTTTTCTGATTTCAACATTTTTCAAATTCAATCACTGAAGAAAACCAAAATTAGCCCGAGCAAAGTGAGGGAATTTTTTTTGGAAAACTTGTGAATTGAAAAGTAAAACAACAAAAATTTTAATGTGAGAATTCGATCTTTCTGATCTAGACTTTTTAAAAATTTTATTAAGTACTTAATGGTTAATTGTTTCTCAAAATTGTGGTGCTACCAGGACATATTTCGAAGATTAAGAGAAATTGTCTCAGCAATGCAGCCGGGCATAATAATGACAGACTTCGAACTGGCCATGCAGCAAAGGATTAAGGGATGTGTTTGGTGGAGCGCAAATCATGGTTGCTGGTTCCGCTACATACTAAAGTAAGAATACTTCGTAAAGCAGTATTTTGTACTCGTTGCAGTATAGGTACGAGTATTTTGTAAAATAAAAAAATCTATCACACATATCAACGGGAACAACAATAATAACGCGCGTCAAGGTGTACAGGGAGTACATAAGTGAATCAATTTACGTATAATACTAGTCTCAAGCTCAGATTCGAAAATTGCGAATTGGATGGAATTTTAATCGGCAACCAAGGGTATGCCCAAAGCAATTTTTTATTCACTCCAATAGGAAACCCAGTTACTGATGCTGAGCGGCGATATAATCATGCCCACGAATACATACACTCGGAAAGTAATAGAACGTTTGTATGTACATGTATGTACATAATACATATATCACATTCAATTCATATGAAGGGTACACGTTTACTAGGGCGGGTCAAAAAAAACATAGGTTTCGGAATTTTCTGAAATTCACATTTATGATGGTATCGTTTGAGTTGAAACCACCCCAATAAAATTGTTCAGCCTCCAGCGACACCATGGGGCTGAGCCATGATGCTTTAAAGTAGGGCCATTTCGGCTAAAAATTCACGTTTTTTAGGTTAAAAGCTCCAAAATCGAATTTTTTTGTTAGCCTTAGCACTCGATTGGTAGAGTTTTAGGTACTGAATCTTCCTATATGGAATTCAATTGGTTTTTTCGGTGTTCGCTTACGTCTTCTACAAGTCCTAGAAATGATGAAAATTTAGAAGAGTAAATCGAATGTTGAACAAAAATAAAAAATGGTTTTTTTGCTCAATTTCATTCGAAAACTTTTTGTGCTCGACTGTTACTTATTGTTAGATTTTAAATTAATTAAGTTGGATTTGTTGCTCAGTTTCATTAAGGTGCAGGTATGATTTTTCAAACAGGGTTCCGTGTTTTCAAAATATGCCATTCTGGATTGAATTTTCAAAAAATGAAATAGGAAAAAACTCGGAGCAATTTGATGGAATTCTTGAAATCGATGAAATCCTGAAATCTTGTATATTATAAAACTCGAATCATGTCCCTATCAGCGATCTAAGAGCATATTGATGATTCTTAATTTAACCCTCTGAGTACACATACGTATATAACTTACTACATCAAAGCTGTTACTCTATTTCATCAAGTTTCACTTTCCAATCAGGCCATGCCATCATGAACAAGAGAAATTTTATCAGATGCAAAACCACTGATGAGAGTTTTATATACCTAAGACATATGTCACAAAATTTTCATACTTTCTAGGACTTGTAGGAGATGTAAGCGACCCCCCCCCCCAATTGAACTCCATGGGGAGATTCAGCATCTAAAACTCTACTGATTGAGTGCTAATGCTACAAAAAAAAATCGATTTTGGAGCTTTTAACCTAAAAAACGTGAATTTTCAGCCTAAATGAGTTTACTTTGGGACACCATGGCTCAGCCACATGCTGTCACTGGGGACAAAAAAGTGTTTTAGGGTGATTTCAACTCTAGAGAAACCACGTAATTATGTGAGTTTTAGAAAATTCCGAGATATACTTTTTTTTAAAACTGCCCTAACGGATATTCCGGCCATTACTCCACTTCCCATGAAAATATAAGAAATTTGCATTTTTTAGAAAAATTGTTCTAATCATAAATTTAAACATTTAGGATGATAGGAAATAATTTTCTAAAAAAAAGTGTAGTATACATCGTTTGCCTACCTTTATTTTTGAAGGGGCTAAATGTAACTTTTTTAAAACGTGAAAAACCCTACTAAAATTGTGCCTTGGACTACCTGAAAGGGACAGGAAATTGCTTTTGCGAATGACTATGAAGACATAACGCCGCTCACAACGTGGAGTAAAATGATTTCCGATGAAATATTGGAATTAATCATCACATTCATCACTGGCCTACCAATGAGAAATTAGATTGGTATGGAACCGAATACATGGCCAAAAAAACCTTATAGAGTAGAAATCCACAAAAGACAAAATGATCATCAATAAGTCGTTATATGTTCCAACCAATAAATGTGAAATTAAGGCCGTCATTGGAATACTATACATGTTGGGAATTCGGAATATGAGGCACGTGAACATCCACTCTGTCTTTGAAGATGATGGTACAGGACTAGACTTCGTTCGTTGTGCAATGTCAGAAAGACGATTTCGAGTGCTATTGAGAAGCCTTAATAGATTCGACCTAAAACGCACACGAGATATCCGGGATAAAAAAAAAGATAAAATCCCACACATCAGAGAAGTAACTCATGAATTTATTCAAGTCAAATTGTAAGGCTGCATACGAACTTGGCGAAAATGTCATGGTGGATGAGATGTTGGATAGATTTCTCGGTAATTTTGGATCAAAGAGGAAGATGAAAACCAAGCCTGCGAAACAAGGTCTTCTGTTTTACACTCTTTGTGATGCAGCCAGTTACTACACATACGACATCGAACAATGGACAAGTAAAGACGCCGATGCTCCGCAATCACAATTCAGCCCTGCAGACATAGTTAAACGACTCAGCGCCGACATATATGTACAACTCAGGTAGAAATATCACAGTTGATAGATACTTTACTTCTTTAGAGTTGGCTAAATATTTAAAATTGAAAGGTCTCACATTGGTAGGTCCCTTCCGTCAGATATGGTTGTCAAAAAAGATAGGGACGAATTTTCCTCCATGTTTGCTTTCAACGAAGACGGGACACTAGTCTCTTTCAAGGACAAAAACGATAAATTGGTCTTGCTTTGAAGAGAGGATCGACGTATAGTCAAATTGTAGAAGGTCATAAAAGGTCCCTTCCTGAAGTTATCGATTTTTACAACAGCACAAAGGGGGGGAGCTGATACAACTGATCGGTTGAAAAATCAATACTCGGTAACTAGAATGTCGCGAAGGTGGACTCTAACAGCCTTTTTCTCGATTCTAAATATAGCTGGGATAAATTCGTACATTATTCATAGCGATTTGGCGATACCAGCTAATCGATACAAATACCGAAGGCTTTACATTAAAAAATTGTGTTTTGAGCTGTGTAGAGAATATATGCAATATCTAGACTTCAAATACGCCAAACACCAGCCGACGTAAAAGCTCGAATACCTGAAATTTTTGACCTCGAAGGAAGTCCTTAACGTCCTCGAACATATGACTTGAGATCACCGCGTAAATATGAGTAATGTGTATGGAATAAATAAATGATGTAACTTCTTAATTTTCACTCTTATTTCAATTTTAAAAAATGAAATCACAACTTACTGGCAAATCTAGAATGAAGTACATTGGAGAATAAAATGTTTGTTTGATTTTTTACATAAGCTACCTATGGCTGCTCCTACAGAAATATAAGTAAGCAAAACGTAAACACCTCTTTTCTTTCGCAAAAGCAATTTCCTGTCCCCTTCAGGGTCGAAGGTACAATTTTAGTAGGTTATTTTTTCACGTTTTGAAAAAAAATTACATTTAGCCCCTTCAAAAATGAAGGTAGGCAAACGTTGTATACTACACTTTTTTTTCAGAAAATTATATGTATTTCCTATAATCCTAAATGTTTAAATTTATGATAAGAACGATTTTTCTAAAAAATGCAATTTCTTATATTTTTATGTATGCATGGTTGCCTAGAAAGACTAGATAGGGGATCTGAGACCAGGTGCGGCATACTCAGCACCAGCCAGGCTACACGTTTGTACTAGCCTCTCCCCTCAATTCCATACTACCTATGGCTGGGTAATAGTTTTGGCCATACCAGTCGTTCCTGTCATCGAAACGAGGATGAAGCAAATGAAAAATTGAAAGAATAGGAGTGGTGAAGGCAATTCTCAGAACTCCAGTAGTATGAATTCGTCGAAAGGCTGCATCCAACGACACCACGAACAAAGATAGAATCATGTTGGAAAAATAAAAAAAGAATATTTCATTTTTCTATCAAAATTTAGATTCGTTGTATTCATAAATAAACAAAATTAAGTAAAAATAACTGGCTGTGAAAGTAGTGCAGTTTCGGAAGTATAAATGGTTATTTGTTGTTTTTGAAATTATAAAAACTTGTTATGTTATAGTTTAAAATTATTCTAGTCGATCGTTTTTTAACTCGTCATCATGTAACATACGTTATTCAACGATCTTTGATCGTCTTTGGGTTCATTGAACCATTTGTTTGTTGTTATTTTTTTCGAAATATATTTTTGTAATTTGTTGTTAATCAATGTTCATCATTGATAGTATTTCGAGTTCGAGTAATTGATCGTATTTTTCATCAATTATTCTACATGGTAGCAGAGCGTGGTTTTTCCAAAAGCTCTGTATTTCGTATTTCGACGTGTATTCCTGTGTGGAATCTCCGACGACGTTTTTGGTTCGTGTTGGCTTGTGTAGCTACGGCGTTCAGTGGTATTCGAATTTGGTTCGACGAATTGTAGTAGATGTCGACGGTCTTGTCTTATCTTCGGTCCGGTCTTATCTTCGGTCCAGTAAAGTTGTAAACAGCGACGACGTGGGTAAAGTAAAAAATACCGCGACTTCTAAATACATATCTGAGTCCGTAGGCGATTCAGAAAGTGTAGCTGGTCCTAGTTCTGCTGGTTCCGGCGACTCGCAGATTCCTCCTGGTATTGCTGACGATTCAGCGAATCCTGTAAATCCAGATTCTGTTTCTCCTCCATCCGGTGATCCGTCTGGTCCTCCGCCTCCAGAAAATCCTCCTCCTTCTCCACCTGGTGACGACGATCCGAGCGACGACGACGAAAGTGATTCCGACGAATCCGACGAGTCTTCGAGTAGTAGTTCTTCCGACGACGACGATATTGTGTATAGAGTAAAAGCCGGTAAAAGGAAAAATAACTTTTTTTAAAAATTGTGTGAAATGTAAAATCCGGCGAAAGGAGTAAACCTTAATAAAAAAATCAGACGACGTATGTAGGTAAGGAGAAAACCTTTTAAAAAACTGTATGTAAAGGAGTAAACCTTTTAAAAAACTGTATGTAAAGGAGATTAACTGAGCGTGGATGGACAATTCAACAGTTTTACTTACCTACAGGTAGGTAGTCATGTAGGTTGACGTAATTCGGCGATTATAGTTTTTTGAAGAATGTCTGAATTTTTCTGAACAAATAATAGTGGAGTTTATGTACGGTATAATACAAACGGTTCGAACGACATAGGTTTTTGAATTTTCAAGTAACAATAAGGTTTCAAAATGAGGTATATGTCTTCTCAAATTTCCGATTGAAAGTTTTCTATCGAACGTATTGATTCGTGGCTGAATCTGGAAATCGTTGTAATGTTTTTGAATGGTATGATTATTGTTTTCTGAAATGGTGTGTCTGAGTTTTTCGATTTTGAGCGGTTTGGGTCTGTTTTTTTATCTGATAAGAAAATGTGACTCGTTTTGTTTTGAAGTTCATTAGTTCGATATTGTTTTGGATTTATGATTCACAAATTATTGTTTGTGTGTCACGAACTAAATTTTGTGGGGGGGGGGGGGGGGTGTTGGAAAAATAAAAAAAGAATATTTAATTTTTCTATCAAAATTTAGATTCGTTGTATTTATAAATAAATAAAATTAAGTAAAAATAACTGGCTGTGAAAGTAGTGCAGTTTCGGAAGTATAAATGGTTATTTGTTGTTTTTGAAATTATAAAAACTTGTTATGTTATAGTTTAAAATTATTCTAGTCAATCGTTTTTTTACTTCGTCATCATGTAACATACGTTATTCAACGATCTGTGATCGTCTTTCAGTTCATTGAACCATTTGTTTGTTGTTATTTTTTTCGAAATATATTTTTGTAATTTGTTGTTAATCAATGTTCATCATTGATAGTATTTCGAGTTCGAGTAATTGATCGTATTTTTCATCAATTATTCTACAAATCATATGGAGGTATTATCAGCAAACTTATAATGCGCCTTTGCCTGCATATAAGAATGACCCAAAGTTGGTATTCAAGAATCGTACATGGTTAAGACCGTTGCACGAAGCACATATCTGTAGAAAACATAAGAAGACGGTGTTGAGGTGCAAAGATTATCCCTATGTGTGCGATAAGAAAGAAACGCTGAAAAGTCATCGATACCGCGAGTACACCCCGTTCGAAATTAACGTATCTAATTTTTTTAAAAACAATAATAATCATTCAATCTGCGATGTAAAAAGAAAGTATAGTAAGTCTTCAAATGAAAGATGTACTACCCGAAATAAAAAAGTACGATGTCATTATATTAAAACAGAGGCTTGTTTTTTTATATTTTCAGTTTCATAAAAACTGTTCCTTTTTTTTTTTAATGTTCCTTTTTAATAAACTGATACATAATATATTTTTCATATTTTTTTTTTTTTTTTTAATAATTAAAAATTAAAATCTATTGTTGAGGGGGGTCATTTCGGAGGATCACAATATCTTGGCGCATTTTCTAAACAATCAGATTTAAAACCTCACTGCCTGGTAATACGTAACGTTTGAAGGTTTGGGTGGGTGTGGGTGCACAACTTTCAGCAGTGGAAAGAGAAGTATCACATTACACATGCGCAAGTGAGAAATCGTTTTCCGATACGTTTAGATCAGGTGCATGCAGACACAATCGGACCCATGTCTGAGATAGTATCGAGGGTCATATACTTAAACGTGTTTTTTTTTCTTTTTTGGGGAGTAAAGCCTGTGCAGCCTGCAATTTGGGTTTCTGAGCATACCTAACTAATTGAATTCAAAATTGAAGGTCTTTCTTCAAGTCCTTTATCAAGCATTTAGAGATCGCCAGATCACCAAAGTTACAGTTTCTCAACACTTTTATCGCTTTTTCCACAATTAAAAATTCCTTTCACGAAAAAATAACCCTAGTAGCCGGGTTGTTTTGACCAGCTCGACACGAATCCGACGTTACCTTTTTGTAAAAGGAATTTTTATATTATTGTTGATAGAAAAGAGCTATGAATTCGGTAAGAAATCGTACCTAATTTTCGATGATTTGCCAATCTTCAAGTGCTTGGATAGAGAACAAAAAGTGGCCTCGATTTTCGAATTCAATGGATCAGGGATGTTCAGAAACTCAAATCGCTACTTTTTAGGGGGATGATCGCGATGTACCTACCTACAGCACAGGCTTTACCAACTAAAAAAGAGCCAACACAAGCACAGTTCACAAAACTAACGATGTGATCGACGCTCATTACTCTTATGCTCGATGAAAAAAAAGCCACAGACGTGCAATTCATGTCATTAATTTCTAGACTGTTGAAGAAGTCATGAACAAATTACCAACATCACATCCAAAATCCAACAAAAGATATGCAGCCTTTCAACATTGGTCCAAATCCTGTACATTTTCTCTTTGAGAAAATTAAAACAAAGGAAAAAATCAATCCAATCACCAAAACGAAAAAGTAGACTACCGAATTGAATACATCGACGCCAAAATCCAGCGGATCTGGTTCAATTGCGTCTCGATAAGTAGGGAAAAATCTCAAAAGAAACCTAAACAAGGAATAAGAAAATTCGAACCGTAGTGATAACCTACGTGTAATCTCGCTCTGCTACCACCAAATTTCACCACTCATATCTCCAGAAAGCATGGAAAATAATTTGAGCGATTAAAAATCGAGTTGTAGCTTACTCTCAACCTGCTTGAACTTCGAAGCTTCTCATTTGAGCTTATTTCCAGACGAACACCCTGAAGGGTGCTTTTAGACAACACATTCTTCAGTTATCATGGTCAAAAAAAATCTATAAATATTTTCAAAGGTACGACAGAAGTGCTGGTCAAAAAAACACTCCAGGTGTGGAGACCGGCTCAAATAAAGATGAACGCTTGAAGCAAGTTCAGAATAAGTCACAATTATGTAGTTTCAATTGCCAAATTTTTTTCCATGCTTTCTGGAGGAATTTCCAAATTTTGGAAAAATTGAAATTCGGGCTACTTTTTTTTTGGTTTTGTGTCAAATCATAGCGAAGATTGATCGTATATGAATTTCGATTTTTTTTTTCCAAAAATAAATTTCAATTTTCAAGATTTTAACTGAGAAGTTGAGAAACGTAAATACCAATTGCTTTGTGGTTTATGGTTTGGTCAAAGTAAACCTATCATGGATTAAGTTTACGTTGGTACAGATATTCCTGCTTTACGAAGCATCCAGCAGCACTTACAAGATGCAAGTATGGTATGCAAAAAAAACCATCCGTGGAGTAAAAGGACCTTATGTGATTGGTTCTTTAAGAAATTTTGATATCACGCGTTGCTTTTCTCCAGACTATATGCACAGCGTTTTGCTTTGCTCAGAATGGGAAGAACCCAAGGGGCTTGAACGTCACATCTTAGACGAAATTCAACCCCACTCCTCCAACACTGCAACTTGACCTGCATCCAGCAACACCATCTCAAAAACACACCTTTCCATCAAATTTACGTACAGTACGAAAATCACATTCTTCACCTAAACCATCTGAAGCTATCCAAAATACAGAATTATAAACCTCTCACAGGTAACGAGGCACAGATTTATACCCTGCTTCGTCGTTTCGTCGTTTCTTAAAGCTCAGATAAGATTTTTCTCGCTGGTAAGACCTCTTAAAAGAAGCGCTTAATCCGGGCTTCGAAATTCGGCAAAACAACCCATCTCAGCGATAATACCATTCGAATAAGAACGATCAATTCATAAACCTCGCTAACCGCATCTCAGCGCGAATATCTTTCGCTGTAATATACAATAAGATTAAGGATACATATAGAAATCGAAATTTGTTGTTATCTCTCGAATATAGGTAGTAATAGCACGCGCCATTATCATAAATAAATGATAATGTCTAATATGTGTTTATGAGCTTTCATTAGAACTAATGCTTCAATACGTAATTTACCTACTCTCAACTTCGAACCACACCACCAACACCTTGGTGTACCGATAAAAAAAATAGGAAAATGTTGGAAAGCAAGAAACCAATAACTAGGTAACTTGATTAATTTAAAATTAAATGATAAAATTAATGGTCTTCTGACACTTACGATCAGTCCCAAAGTAGGTAGGTACAGTACGTGTAATAATAATAAAATATACGTAATTGACACTACATTTTATTAATATTCGTACACACATAACATCAAATTTTTTTCATTTTTAAATAAAGAGAATCAATACCATTAGAAAAACATCTACAACATTTAAACCGTATTAAAAATTGGATTATATACGCGCGTATATAAAAAAATTTACAATTTACAACATAATAAATACATAAACACGTATATTTTTATGTACAACGTAGACAGATATAATAATATATTACATATTCCGGCGAAATTTCGTTTTCGTAACCAATATTATATAGTCGTACGTGAAACGTTTTCATAATGTTTTCGCGAAAAAAAAAAGAACAACAAAAAAAAACAAAAGACGAAGAAATTTCAAGGTTTTTTATAATCTTATTCGTTTTTCTTTTGAAAAAAAAAAACAAGAAAAAAAAGAACTGTCGTCTTGTTTGGACGGATTTGGGAATTAGCGATGGATGAACACATTCTTAAACAATAAGACAGATGAACTTGGAGGATTAGTTTTTTTTTCTTTCTTTCTTTTTTTGTACTGTTTCTTTCTCCCTCATAACCTTAGGTATGTTTTCTTTTCGTCTGAATGTCTCGTTTAAAAAGCTAACTTCTTTTGTCGATTTATTTCCCGAAGTGTAACCGGATGAGAATATTAACGAAATATATCGACTTTTAACGAGAAACACGAGTTTTAAAACAGAAGATGATGAATTATGGGCGGGGTGTTTTTTATTCTCTCTTTTCATTTTTTAAAATCAAATCGCAATTAAAAAATTCTGGTCTTAAAAATTGTTTAAGAATAATTTGATTCAGAATATTTTGTATGTACTTAAATATCAACTCGAGATTGAAAAATTCCAAAATGCAAAAAAAAAATAACTTCTCATTGAAAATTGTTTTCACCATTCACAATTCGAGTCAATTCCACCATTATTGGAAATCGACATTTTTTCAGAGCATGTGCCCACTTTAAATCTCAATAGAGAAAACGAACAAACAAATTATTTATGAAAGATGGACCAATTGAGAGGCGAGATAAAGCGATCATAACTCAACATAACCAGCCAATAGGGATTTTTTCACCCTTGACCCATTTTCAGGGATTAAAAAAAATGTGATTTCACATCAACTCTATTGGGACTGAAAACAGCCCAAGTCCTAGCAAATTTAATCTTAAAATCATCACACTCTTGAAACAGACTCCCACATAATTTAAAAAGAATTGAAATTAGCCAAGAATCTCTTCTCAAAGAAACAGGAACAGGAAGATCAAAAAATTCTCTATGAAATCTACTCCCTAAAATGTAAAATGTTTTTTAAAAAAACGAAAAAATGACAAAAAATGTCGAATCGAAGGCTCAAATATAACCTACATGAAAACCCTCCATCAATGCTAACAAAAAATTACTCCTTCCCCTTTTCCCCCTCTTTCACAGAAAATCTGTCAAAAAAATAAGGGTAAATCATGAATATCCATGAAGGATATAAAAACATTTTCATCAAATTTTCAAATAGGACACAAAAATAAAAACTCTTGGTACGTTTTTTGAACATGAGCATTTGAGCAAAGCTTAATTAGAAATTCAACTTTTAGGATCATCAAGTTTAAAAAACAAAATTATCACAAAACAAAGTGATTCATCATTTTCAAAAATTTTGGGTTTTTCAAGGAGATTAATCAATTTTAATGATGAGCTCAATTTATACGCGACTATATACTCAGCACCCTCCATCAGAGTGAATGGGGCAAACTTAACATTTTTCACTTTTCAACCCCCCCCCCATTCTAAAGCAAGCATTTTTTTCAAACATTGAAATCGAAAACGAGTTGTTTACAAAACATAATTTTTCCATAAGTTTCTCTGTGAAAAAGCCACGCCCCCCTCCCTCCCTCCCTCCAAAAAACCAACAATGAACTGATTTCGTTCAAAAATCAAAATTGTGAGTACCTACTTTCAGTTTATTTTTCTTCAGAAATGAAGGTTGATTTTTTTTAAAGCTTGCATTTCTCACTAAAAATAAAGTTTGCAAACTCTTTCAAAAACAAGATGCATCATTTTCTATACAAAAATTGAATTTTTAGGAATTGTTCTTATCTCTAAAATAAAGTTTTCATTCCATTTTCAAACATGACGATTGCATTTTCTCTGCTATACATACAAATCAAATTTACAAACTTTTTTTAAAAAACATTCGAGGCAAAATTACTCCACTTGACCCCCCGCCCCCTTTGTCGGTGGTACAGCAACTTCTTAAAAACGTGAACTTTTCATGATGAAAATCATGAACATATTGAGCTACAGCAGGGTGTTAAACAAAATTTCAAAATGAAAAAGTAGAACTTGAGTAGAACTTTTAGCAGAACTTTCAGCAGGTCATCTTTCGAGCACTTCTGGAATTTTTCATGGTTTGGGGGAAAGGAGGAAAGGGGGTCAATATTTACATTCAAGTTTTTAGCCAAATTTTTGTAAAAAATGTTTCCTTTCCTGACGTTTTCAAACACCTTATGATTTTATTTAAAGTACGACTTTAGAAGGACGTGTAGGGCTAATAGTAGGACCTGATAAACGTCTTGCTCAACACAAACTAAATTTTTTAAAATTTTTTTTCAATATTTTCAAACAAAACCACTACTATTTTTACATCTTTACTAAAGGTTATATCACCATTTTACTAGAACCAATGATCATTGCAGTGTTACCTACTTTAAAAATTCGAAAATTTCTCAAGTGATTTGAAAACCCATTTTTTAAAAATTTCAGAACAGAATTTTGCTCAAATTAAACACCTAAACATACATCATAACTGTCAACATTTTTCAATTATTTTTGAACGATTTTCGGTCTCTTTCCCATGGTTCAAATTGCAGATGTTTGGGATTTGTACGATTACCCAACATTTTTTGGATATTTTTGAGCGTGTTGAAGGGGGGAGGGGGATGAATACGGCATAGGTGAATGTTTTCATATGTTTTGATCAATTATCAAACAAATTTCATCGTGAGCTTTCAGTTTTTCTCAAAAATAATCAGCTCTTCTCCGGTTAACTCAAAAAAAAAGGGAAGTTTAGGACCCTCATTTTTCGAAGGAGGCTTTCAAAAAATCCTAATTTTGATGCAAAGTGACAATTTGGACATGGAAAGGAAAGAGGATATTGAAATTTCGTCAATCAGACTATTTTCAGTTACAAAAAAATTGAAATTCGAAAAATCATGTTTTTGGGTGTTCAAAGTCTAAACCGAAATTCCTCAGAGTAAGTAAGCTGACTCGTATAGAAACTTGAGAAAAATGTTCACGAAATTAAGGTACCTCAAAGATGATGAATTTTCTAATTTTCAAGTTCTTGGGAAAAAAGTTGATTCGATTTGCTTCTCGATGGATAGTTCGAATCAATGCTAAAAAATTCTATCCTTCAATTCTAAATTAAATTAGATTTAAACTGTACTGTAAAACCTTTGATAGCGTTAAAAAAACATATAAAATGAATCTTCTTAATTTTTTTTTGAACTTGCACACACAAATTCATAGATCAGAGAGGGGGTGGCAAGGAGAGGGGTACTCCGGACATTCAAACTGAGGAAGATTTTATATTTACCAATCAGTCACCAAAAATAACAATTTCTTTTACCAGTTCTGAACTCACTCATTTCAACATTGTCAGACATGAAAATATAAAAATTCAAAAAATGAACTTCCGATACCCATTCTGATTTTTTAATAATCTGAAAATGGTTTTCTGATCTTACATCAAGAGCTTGAAAACAATCAGAGTCATGTTCTGGAAAAAAAAGAAGTTTTCAGTTCCCAAAAATGATGGGTACTTTTTGATTTTGGAATCTTTTTCATTTGAAACTAAAAACCTAAACCACACGAGGAAAAAACCCTCAAAAAATACTACACCACACCCAAACCACCCACATCATTCCTTCAACATTTTGAAATTCCTACCTCAACCCACCAACCAAAAAACACCTCCAAAACATACAATTCTTTTCCGTCGTCTACAATAAATCAGCCAACTTGTAAGCAATTTTTTACGCGCCAAATAAAAACCTAATCCATCGCGCACGTTGAAAATGTAAACATTAAAGAGTATACAGCCTAATGAATTTAAATCGTTGCAACAACGCGGGCGACGCTTAGGATTTCCGGTTGTTGCTGTAAAACATCAACTTAGAAATAATAAACGACTCGAATTATGCAAATAGCCTCGAGAATGCGAAATATGCTCGACGGCGAAAAATATCGCCTTATACCCTTATTTCGCGCCATAAAACACGTATTCAAAGGTCGGTGAAAAATTTGCAAATAATTTCGCCTTCGGGGTCGCGCGCTGATCGCGTTGAGTTATATATACGTCGCAGCAGCATTCATAAAGAGAAAGGAAAATATACCACGAGGGAGAGAGAGAAAGAGCCAAAAAAACAGAGAGGAGGAGGCGTACAGAGACGAAAAATGGGACACACTGTGTGCGAGTTACGACGAGGAGAGACCGAAAAAACCTATATAAATTCTTTATTTACATAAATTATAAAATTAAATTACTTTTTTCTTCTTGCAATAACGCTGATGATCAATTCGCGAAAACATTTTATACATTTTGATTATGTCAACACAAAAAGGCAACAAAAATTTATCAAACTTGAATTTCCTTCTTCAATTTTCGTACGTAAAAAATATTAAGAAGAGAGAAAAAAAAACACGAACAAATGAACAAATAACGCGAATAATAAGACCGAAGGTATTAAAAAAATAAACCATAAAAACGCGAATCTAGTCTTTTGAATATAAATTTTTTTCTTATTTTTCGTCTTTTCGTCGACGAATAGGTGGTAGCCAATGATCAACAACGATTCCATACCGCTGCAAACATCGATCAGCACATTCCCAGGGCACAAAATACACGAGATTTAATCGTAAAATGGTCATTTATTCATCTCACTGGGCAGAGGGGTAAGGTAAGTATTGGTATTTTACGAAGTCTTTGTATCACTGCTATTGTATCCTTTTATCAACGATTCGATAATTAATTTTATCGTTATTTTGTATATGTTCTCCACGTTCTCCGTGTATCGATCACCCAGCGTTGTTTTGACCGCGTCTAAAAACGGTACTTCTATTTTCTAGAAAAAGAAAGAAAAGGAGAAAAAAAACTTGTTAATTATTCGAGTATTTTGCAAATCTGCATAAGAAATGGCAAATGAAAAGCGGCGATTATTAGAGCGGAATATCAACAACCTGTTGTTACATAAGTGAGCGAAAACGTTGAGATTGTGAATAAATGCGGAGGAGAGGAAGAGGGAGCAGCAGTCTTTGCTGACAATTTCAGCTTAGCTTTGGTGTAGGCACTAGTTCGGTATATCACACGATTCTGACACGCCCCCCCTCCTTAAAATGGAAAGGGAGACAGTAAGCCGAGTTGAAAATTGAAGATTGGTGAAGTGGATTGAGTACCTACTACCTACCTACTAAAAAGTACCATTTACTGAACAAAAAATCACTCTAGAATTATATCCTCAAGCTCAGAGGTCTTTCATCTGTATCTTGCTATTTTCAATGAATTATTTTCAAAAAATTGACCTTTCAGAAAAAAGATAAGATGTGAGAAAATTTCGAATCATCTTTGAAAAAGGTGACGTGGGCATCGAATTGAAAGATTTCAAAAGCGTCGATTCTGATTTTGAAAACTGTTATAGATCCCAAAATCACACAACACAACAGCTTTCCCCAGAATTAAGGCAGCAGATAACAGCCCCAATTTTCGAAAAATGCAATATTGCTGCCGAATTTGAGCTTTCCAAGAGCTCTGATTCTCATCCTGAAAACTGCAGTTTGTCATCAGATTACGATCTGAAATTTTGAAAAATTTGAATTAGGTGTCAAATCTACGCCGTCTTGGGGGAAGCCGAGTTTTGGTTTTGGGGTCAAACTGGTTTCAAAGTCATAATCGAAATCAGCGTCTTCAGAAACCACTAGTTCGATACCGATATAATTTTTTTCTATGATTGAAATTTTCTGTACCTTCAGTTCTTCTTCCTTTCTTTCATGAGTCAATTTTTGAAAATACCATAACAAATGAAATGTAATAAACACTTTGGAATCCACTTTTCCCAAACCTCAATATCCCTACTGCATCGAAGTGCATGGGCAAAAGTCCAGTTTATTCCCAAAATTACAAAAAATCCTGGTTTTTGAACAAACTGCCAAATATGTAGTCGGTTTGTTGCATTTGCTTTTTTCGTTGGGAAAAGTCTTGATTTTTTTTGGTAAAATTTTTTTTTAAATCTGTGTTTTATGAAAATTTTACTTAAAAATTTCATTTTTTTGCCAAAATTGTCAATTTTCATCCAAACTGCCATTTTTTATCAAAATTGGCAAAAAATCTTATTTCATGCAAAGATTTCAAAAAAAAAAAAATCTTCGAAGTGAAATTTCCCAAAAAATCTTGGTTTTACTTAAAAACTGTAAAAAGACTCATTTTTGGCCATAATCCAGTTTTTTGTTGTTTTTTTTTGAATTCCGGGGCAATCCTTTGTTTTAATCAAACTTTCCAGAAACCTATTTTCGTTGCGAAAAGTCTGATTTTTTTTGGTAAAAATTTCAAAAAAATCGGTGTTTTATCAAAATTACTAAGTAAAGAAATTTTAATTTTGTTGTCAAAATTGTTAATTTTTATCAACATTGCCAGAAAATCTTGTTTCATAACAAAATGCAAAAAAAAAATCTTTGTGATTAAAATCCCCAAAAAATCTTGGTTTTACTTAAAAACTTTTAAAAAGACTCATTTTTGGTCAAAAGTCTGTTTTTACAGAGGAAATCTGTGTTTTAATCAAACTTTGGAAAAACTCTAGGTTTTTTTGTTGCGAAGAAACTGATTTTTTTTGGTAAAAATCTTCAAAAAATCGATGTCTTATCAAAATATTACTAAAAAATTTCAATTTGTTGCCAAAATTGCCAATTTTCATCTAATTTGCCATTTTTTTTCTAAATTGCCAGAAAATCTTGTTTCATGCCAAGATTCCTAAAAAAATCTTTGCGGCCAAAATTCTTGGTTTTATGTACTTCAAAATTATAAAAAAGACTCATTTTTAGTCAGAAGCATGTTTTTCTGAAAAAAATTGCAGAGGACACTTTTTCCTAGACCAAAGTTTTCAGAAACACTTGTTGTTCTTGTCACAAAAAATATCTTTTTTTTGTCAAAATTGCAAAAAAAAAAATCATGTATAGGAAAGTAGATACATTTATTTTTACGCCAAAATTGCAAAAAATCCAACATCATTGTAAAACGTGTCAAAATATTCATTTTTAGCCAACATTTCCAAAAAATTGATTTTTTTTTGCCTTAAAATAAGAACCATGCAAACTAATTTTTTTTGGTAATAAATACTTCTACAATGTCTTGCTTGTATTGTCACAAAAAATCTGTTTTTTGATTAAAATCACAAAAAATCGACATTTTTTAAAAACTGTAACAAAGGCCCACTTTTTGTCCACATCGCCACATCGCCAAAAAACGCCTGCTTTTCAGATCAGAATTTCCAGAAAGCCCGGGTTTTATGTCAAAAACCTTTGAGGCAAACATTCTCCAAGATCTTGTTTTTTTGTAAAAAATACAAAAAAAAAAATGTTAAGACCTTCTTTTTTCAAAAAAGGATTTTTTGCAATAGAATTGCCAAAAACTAATGTTTTTTTGCAAACATTGGAGATTATTCCTTTTTTTTTTCAAATCAATATTTCCAGAAACTCTTGTATTCTTTGTCGCAGAAACCCCAACTTTTATTTTGGTCAAAATTACAAAAAAAAGTATGTTGTTTTATCAAAAATACCAAAAAATTTCAATTTCTGACAAAATTGCAAAATATTCTATTTTAGCCAAAAATATTGTTCTTTTTTTCATCAACATATAAGATCCATGCAAACTTTCTTATAGTAAAAATCATGTCTAGAAGGTTGTTTTTTTTTCCCGCAAAAATCTGCTTTTTTAATCAAAATTGTAAAAAATTCCTAATTGCCTGTAAGAACTGTAAAAAAAGACCCATTTGTCGACATTGTCAAAAAATCTGTTTTTTTAAAAGCAAAATTGCAAAGAAAGGTCATGTTATTAGTACTTAGTAAAAATTGCAGAAAAGCCCTTTAGCGGTCAAAAGCCCCATTTTTCTTTACCAAAATAGCCAGAAAGATTTACATAGGTAATTATTTTGAATTGAGTGAACAGTGTAACAAAGTTGCAATAATTTGCTAATCTCCACTCAGTTGAGAGAAAAAAAAACAGGAAAATCTGTCATGACTTACGAAGCACCCTGCACGAACATGTTTTCAACAAAGGATTGAAGGAAGGGGTACAATATCACATCAATATAGCACCCTCCTTTAGCATTTACAAAAAAAAAAAAGAATGAATAAAACTCTACAGGACAATGGAGGAGTCAAGATCTAAGAAAAACAACAGGATAACTGGAAAATACATACATACTCGTATGTAGGTTGTACGCAGTTGACAGAACAATAGGTTCATAGGGAGAAAAATTAGTATGCAGCTCATTGTGGAGAGGGCAGCGCAGCTGAACAAAGCAATCTTTCACAACAGGAGCTTTCCGTCAACAACGCTACTCCTATTGTTGTTCTGTACACTCAACATCACAACGTTTCCTACCAGAACAAAACAGGGGAGAGGGCAGCACAGCAGTACAACGCTACTGTCGCTACCTTTCACTATGTTCAACAACGCCACTTCTCTATTGTTCCGCTCACTGACAACAGTACAACGCTCCTTAGAACACTGGAGGGGGAAGGGGAAGGTAGAGTAGCTGAACAACGCTACTCCTATTGTTTCGCATACTCACAAGTCACAACCAACGTTAACGTTTCCGCAACCCATACAACAGGTGGTCTATTCCGTGCTCTAACTGTAACATTAATTTCAATTATTTTTCCTGCGTTAGCGGTATAAAAAGCGTAAATGATACGGGAAAAAGTTTGCCAGCGCAGAACACCGCGTAGCTAAACTTCAAACACACGAATTAAAATTACATATAAAGCGGTATTCGGTGACGGTCGTATACATATATACCTAGTACATGTGGCACTAGAAAATCCAATACACAACAAAAGTATAACGGAGAATTACTGAAAATGAAATACCTCCGTTTTGAAATAATAATTCAACTTTGGTACGTTCGCCAAGTTTTCCTCATTCAATTATAATTCCATTTCCTGAAAATTTTCAGGCTTCGTTGTTTCATCCGATACAATTCTATATTGCTGGTAAAGTAAAAATACGAGTAGCTCGATAGGTAGGTAGGTAGGTAGACTATATACCTTTGGTAAACGTGAAAGTAAAGTATTTTTACGACGAACGCGTGTAGGTAAGTTGTTGTTGAAATTGCTATTTAAACGAAATACCTAATAAGGCGATTAAAATCCAGCGAAATTAACCATCTCTTGTTCTCTCGTTTAATCTTTCTCCCCCATCCGTCATTTGGCAGGTAGAGGTAGCGAAACGAAAAATTGAAAATCGACGATGGGTGATGCTGCGAAAGAGCTTTCTAGTAAATTAATTTCACCTCGCTTTGTGCAGAGGATTTTTTCATTTCGAAACACCACACCAGCAGCAGCAGGATGAGGTGTATTTCCATCATCAAATGGCACACTATTTGCATAAATTAACACGAGCTCGCACACGTAGATTAACTAAACACCGGGTAATATTAATCGTTTCTAATTTACAGCGCGACGATATTTTTTTTTTTTTTTAATTTCAACTCCAAAACTTGTCACTGAGAGACGGAGGTAGTAATAAATCACACTACACTTTTAGTGAGAGTTACCCTACATCATTTCCAACTTTTTTCCACTCCAGTACCACCCTGAGAGGCCAGCAAAGGTAAGGTAAGGGGGCAGCTGCAGCGAAGAAAATACTTCACGAGCTTATAGTTTTTGGTATATTTGGTGAGCGGTAGGTACCTTTAATTGCAACCCAACTTATACTATATATAAAGTTTATAATGAATTCTAAAATACAAGCATCTTCCTATAGCAGCGGAAATAATTTCAACATTTTCATTATTAAGCGAAATAAACGTTTTCGGTTACTGGGCTCGCGCACCATCGCGCCTCATCGTTATTCGTTTTACTTTCCTGGGCACGCCGCTGCCCCCTCCCCCCGGCACCTCCCCGCTCTCGCTCGCTATCTCATCTTCGTCGCGTATTATTTTAAACATAATAAACTAATTTACCAAGTTTATCAAAATAGTAATTTATATCTTCAAAGTGAAGCTATTTAATGTCAAGGCGAAAGTGACTGCGGGATAAGTTCTCAAACCATTTCGTCGTTCTAAATCTAATAATACTTTTAAATGATATTCGCCATTCTGCAAAAGCCGCTTTCGGCTTTGACGTCACCAATCGATTACGTCTTATCCACCATGTACAAGTGAAATTTTTCGACGCTGCGAGGTAAATGAGAATCGAAAATATAATTGTAATAAATATGTACAAAGAGTCGACGCAAATTTTGGCCAAAAAGGTTCATATTTCTGCGTTAATTAATAGTTGTTTGCATCAAAACTTTACGAACTCACGAATACATTATACAGGGTGTCCCAAGATATGAAGAAAAAGGGAAAACATTTGGACGAACATGTTTTTTCACAGAAGGGATACTTAATTGACAAAATGCTCAATTCGGTTTGAACGTATCGTGCATTTTGCAATACACTTTACTATGACTTCCTGCAGTAGAGGTGAAATTATTCACGCGACATGTGATGGTGGTGACTATTCGATGTGGAGGTAAATTGGAAATTGCATAAGTTGATAATTAACCACCAAAGTAGTCATTCATATAATTAATCAATAATTTCATTACATTTTACCTTCTTAGATAATACGCACACAATCTCTAGAGATGAAATACCAAATGAGCCAAAATTAATTGGCCTTTCGGAACCTGGCTGGCCCACATTTAACATCACAAATGTACAGTCCTCTAATGTCCGGCGATCACGTCAGTGTTTCAATACGAAAGTAGTATGGCTCCGTACCAAAAGAATATTGTGATATACATACTGCCTAACATGTATATGCGTTGCTTTTCCGGCCGTTATGAGTGGTACCACTGTTTTGTCCTTGGTTAGCCCATCGACCTTTTATTCTCCTCATCTGGACCGCGATTCCAAGGGTTCATTTTGATGCAAACCTCCCAAATCGAGTTTGTAAAGAATGCCTCTGCGCATTGCGCGAACTCGTCTCTTACCTTACCCCACTTACCAAGCGTACCACCGCGTACGATCACAATCACGTGTGGAAGGAGATAACCACCTTCCACACGCGATTATGATCGTACGCGATGGTACGCTTGGTAAGTGGGGTAAGGTAAGAGACGAGTTCGCGCAATGCGCAGATGCATTCTTTACAAACTCGATTTGGGAGGTTTGCATCAGATATTTGCTTGAATCTCGATTGGAATCGCTGTCCAGATAAGGAATAAAAGGTCGATGGGTTAGCCGAACCAAAGCGCAAGACTACAAGCAGAAGGACAACCAGAACCAGTTATTGTATTTGAACCATGCAGTTAACATGGATTCTTTGGAAGCAGCTTTTGCAAGAGCTTGCTTTTCCTGACCATCTTTGAAAAAAACAGTTTCTTCTTCAGGTAGGTGTACAGGTAACCTAACTACAGTATGAGACCTACTATGCATTTTAAATTCAGGTATTTCAGCACTTAGGCTACGGACATGACATCAGCGTTGAGCGTGAGCGAGAGCAAAAAGCGTAGGTAAGCATCACGTTAGAGCGTTGAGAAAAACTCATGGCCATGTATGAGCGATGAGCAATGAGCGTTTTTATCGCTTGAATTTCATTTTTCTTTTTCTGATATTGGTGGGAGTTTTATTTTATTATTTCGTAAAAATGACTACTGAAAGTTTTATAAGCGAAGTATCGAAAGTACCGATCTTGTGGAATCACAACCTAAATATTCCTAGAAAAAAGATCTCAAAAATTACCTCAAAGTTACAACCAATTTATGTAGATCATCCATAATATAGGATAGAAGGGTATCAAATGAATCAATTGACATATGAGGGCCATATCACAGAACGTTACTTATGCTTACTTTCAGACTTACACGGCTGCTTAAGCAAATTTTTGTATCATAGATGGATTTTTTCCAACTTGAAATCTGTTTTGTAAACAAAAAACTTGAGAGGTCAAATTTGACGTCTTAAGCTCAGCTTGAGCAAAATGTTTACAATAAAAATACGTTTTGTAGTTACTTTATTATTTTTCAGGGGTGTTTCTTTTTTTTAAAAATAAATTAACTGCATAAATAGTGAATTTATTAGGTGAAATGTTATGCTGAATTGTTTTCTATGCATTGTTATTTGTTTGAAAAATGTTTCACTACAATTTTCATCGGATATCTGAACTGCCAAACTGACCAATTTGAAGATAATAATAGATGATACAATCGTACGGTAGGAATATATCTCGCGATAATCCAGTGTACATACAAAACAAATGTACATTATTTGACATTTATTTTCATTTTTTGAGTATTTTTCATTCATCTTATTGTTTGCCCATTTTTCATGATTCGTAATTTCACTATCATTTATGATTTCTCAGTCTATCACGGCAACATTTCTAAATTATTTTTCACTCTTTCATATTCTCTCATTAAGTATCAAACAAGTAGCAACGTTTTTGCATAAATTTGAAATTATCTCGTGAAATCAGAAAAGGAAAAGAAGAAAACATTGTCGAAAACGCTTATAATTCGACGACCCATGACAGTTACGTGAGCTACGAGTTTATTACTCGTGTAAACAAAAATAAACAATTTTATTTTTTTGGAATTGCCCACAGATTATACAAAATTTTTCCATTTATTAGCAATTTGATTGATTCTTACAGGATCTTGCAGCTTTATTGTTATTGGCAACATAGCATGATATAGAAAACTTACATTTGTTTTATGATACCAGTAAAATAAAAACTTCAACTCAACTTTTGTTTACTTTTGTTCTATGATAGCAAATTTTACTTATGACTTGGGAAAATCTCATAGTTGAGTCAAGCATAAGTTGTGTTCTGTGATATGGCCCTGAGTGTACTCGAAAAACTTATCTTTATATCCTTTCGCAGATCCGGCAATAAATGGTGATATTCGTCAAATTTTATTCGTTTTGGTTTGGAATTCATTTTTAGGCAGCGTAAATACATATTTTCTTCCATTAATGACATAAAAATTAGAGGATCCATAATGCAAAAAATTTTCATAACACTATTTTCGCATAACAAGTCACTATTATCATTAGCGTTGACGCTCAAATATCAAAATATTTTGAAAATGAGCGAGAGTGGGCAGTGTGAGCACCCTCAAAACGGGCGTAATTCAAAAACTTACAATGAACCCAAAAAAAAAATGGTACAATGATATCCTCCCTTATGTTTTTGGGGTCGCAGAATACGAATTTGACGATATTTTTTGTAGGGGTGAGGGGGTGAGGGGAGCGGAAAATTCAATATTTGACTATAATGATGTGTGATAAGTCGAAATGTATGTTTTTGAGGGTGTAGATCACGAATCTGACAATATTTTTTTCATAGGGGTCAATGGTGGGGGCTGAAGGGGGTGAAAACGGTGAAAAATTCAAATTTTGACCATAATGATGTGTGATATATCGAATTGTATGTTTTTGAGGGTGTAGATCACGAATTTGACAATATTTTTTTCGTAGGGGTGAATGGTGGGGGATGAAGGGGGTAAAAACGGTGAAAAATTCAAAATTTGACCATAATTACGTGTGATATGTCAAAATGTATGTTTTCGAGGGTGTAGAAAGAGTGAAGGGTGAGGGATGAAGAATTTTCTATTGGGGAGCCGTCAAAGTCCCTAGAAGAAAAAATTTGTCACATTCTAACGAAATTCACTAAGATTTTTCACTATAATCGACTGTGGAGGTCGCGGGGGTACTTTGAGGCAAAAATGGCAATTAACATCTTGAAATACACTATCTCAAGTATTACCAGCCACTGGAATTTCCCGTGCATCTACGTGCAAACATTTTTTCTATTCCTATTTATGCAGCAGAGTAGGCAAAAAACGGAGTTTCAACGTAAATTATACCTCTATAATTACTTTATAACAACTAAAATCGAGTAAATTGATGAAAATTCTCACTTTTAGTTGAATTATTCATTTTCGGTACATTTCGACATATCGCACATCATTAATCATTATCAGGGCTCGGATTTTTATGCTGAAGCATATTTTTTGTATGCATATAGGATAGGGAATTTTTCAATTATCTCCACGATTCATGAAATTTCAAGTAAAATGAGCCTAATTTGTTAGAGCATATTTTGGCATATTTCACCATAAAAGCATATAAAAGCATATTTTGGCATTTTTTAGGGAATATTTTGCGTTTTTGGAGCATATTTTACGTTTTTAGCGATTTTTAGGGAATATTTTGCTCAATTTCAAATTTTTGCATAAAATTAGTATTTGGCTATTTTTTATTTTTTCCCCTCAAAATTTGTGAAACTGGCAATAGCCCTCTTGTACCTTCTTATATTTTTTTTTGTTAATTTTATTTGTTTTTTATTTCTTTAATAATGGAATCAGAATTACCTTTTTGTGATCTTAAAATGCTCTGTTTTGCATTCATGATTGTGAATTCTTGGTATTACACAACAAGATTAGAAAAATTGTATAGGAATAGATTTTTCCTGTAAAACAATTCCCATATCTTTAGGGAATATTTTTACTTTTTAGAGCATATTTTGGCCTTTTTTACGGAATATTTAAGCGCATATTTTGGGTTTTTTAGGGAAAGAATATCCGAGCCCTGATCATTATAGTCAAATTTTGAATTTTTCACCGTTTTCGCCCCCTTCAGCCCTCACCATTGACCCCTATGAAAAAAATATTGTCAGATTCGTGATCTACACCCTCAAAAACATAAATTTCGACTATCACACATCATTATAGTCAAATTTTGAATTTTTCACCCCCTTACCCCCCACCTCTACAAAAAAAATATTGTCAAATTCGTATTCTGCGACCCCAAAAACATAAGAGAGGATATCATTGTACCATTGTTTTAGAGTTCATTGTAAGTTTTTGAATTACGCCCGTTTTGAGGGTTCTCACAGCCCACTGTGACCTTACCAAAAAATTCATATTTTACAATATCGTCTAAAAGAACTGCTAATTTCATATTAAATACCCTAACAACCAAATCTACTCGATTGCAGGCAAGTTGACCATACTGTTAAACGTGACGATTCTAATAATGGAAAAATTAAATGCTTCTAAAACGAAATTGAAATTCACGTTTCCGACGAGACATCAATTTATTTAAACGAAAATTCAAAGAAACCAATCGACTTAAAGCAATGGTAAACTCACTTTTATGAAAAACATAAAACATAACAACTAATTCATTACAATGACACCAGCATGTTCTGGTAATGTTTCTGTTGTTAATATGTGCTTTAATTAGTTAAACGTCTAGTTAAAGATTTGGTTAATTATTCCTTAATTGCCAAGTTAATGTTCTATATTCGGTTTGTGCCCCCCAAATTAATGTAAAGTTAATATTTCTGTGTGGTTAATTATTATTGTTAATTCAAGTTAATGCAGTGTATCCAGGTATACTACCAGTTAATGTAAGTTTAAGGTGTTTACTGTTTATGTATGTGTAAGAATATATTGTATATGATTAGTTTAAGAGTAGTCAATAATGATTGTACCTCATAGCAGGTAAATACAATACAGGTGTGTTATGTGCGTACGTTATTGATGGTATGTAATGGTATGTAATATACTTATATGAATTCCCCCATGTCCATAGCCAGGCAACTTTCTATTCCCATATAGGTGATAATTCCTAGAACTATACAATGATCGCCTCGAAGTGGACCGAAAAAGCGGAATAGTAAGTACAATTGTGACCCTTTCAAAAATTTTAAACTTCTCGTAATAAAGTGCATTTTTTCAGCATATCGAGTACGATTCAAAAAGATCAACTTTTCATAATGGACCCGTTGGGCGACGCGAAGCTCGCACAACTTCAGAAACGAATTACATTCCATACTGATGCGGTTTTGAGGGAAGTCTCCGAAATAATTCTTTCGGCGCCGAAAAATCTTAACAATTTTCAACGAAAGCAGCCCGTTTAGTTCCGTTTGCCGGGTACGGTACCACCACCCACTTACGACTCTGAATATGGTTTGGTTTATGGGTTGATTTTACCGGATAAAGCAACTTACCCAGCAGGGTCTGCCAATTCCAGGCAAGCCGAATGGAATAACGGGCCCTTTACTTAGGTAACAGTGAACGGAGTAAAGTACTGGTGTCCAGTAGCCATACCAATTTGGTGAGTAAAATAACGAAATAGTTGAATGCTTCACACATGTGTTGCTAACATGTTATTTTTTTTATAATTCATGTAGGGATTACCTAGATCCTGATACACCGAAGCCTCAATTCAGTTCAAAGGATAGCTTTTTCGCGGCCGTACTGCCTGCAGAAAAAGTCTGTGGTAAGTTTATTTAACCGATCAAATTTTCACACTTTATCGTCGTTAACTACGCTTACAGCAAAATCAATTCGAAATTATCCATCTCCATTGTTCAATTAAAGTAAGTAAGAAATGTAATTGTCTACAATTTTTTCAAGTTTTTTTTTTAACACAGTTTTTGTTGTTTTTGGGGGTAGCAATGGTTGCTTTTGAGGACCCCCGAATTGAAAATGATGACGAATCAAGTTAAGTCGTACTACTGCCAAGCGTCGTTTACCCTCCTCTACTACCTTAAGCTGGGCCTACCATGGCCAAATTTCGTCGGAAAATCTAATGCTTTATAGGTGCTTCATTTTCAAAGCATCTATAAAGCATTGAGTTTTTTGACAAAATTTGGTCTTTGAAGGTCTAGTACAGGGTAGTAGAGGAGGGCAGACGACGATTAGCAGTAGTAGGACTGTACTAGAATAAAAAATACAAAAAAAAATCAATTCAAGTAAGTTTTTAACAAAATTTGGTTTAGATCCAATCTGTAATCCCACCATTCACCATACATCCTTTCTATTATATTACAATAGTATTTGAGATTTCAGAACAGCACTGAACAAAATTCTAATTGAGCTGTGTCGAAAGTTTGAGTGCAAGTTTTTTTTTCAGTGATTTAGTCAACTGTGAAGTGGAATACCTGCATCATTCATTCGTGAGTCCGGCTCTACTTCAAGCTTGAAAAAGCACCTCGAAGGAACACATAAAATGGTAAGAGCTAATGCGATGAAAATTTGTTACTCTTTGAACTTTTAGTAACTCTGTGTTTATTTCCTCAGGACATCGCCAGTATTGTGAATGATCCACAATGCCCTTGAAGATGGAATGCGAATCGAGCTCTCATGCAGGAAGAAATGCGTGAGATGGACATCAACGTAATGAACTGGTGTGTATTGATATCCCTACACGTACATTGCACAGCTGATACATAGGTCTCACTAAAATTATGAAACTTTACTTCTTTGTTACAGGATGATTGCGAAATCTATTCCATTCTCAGATATTGACTGCGACGAGTTCCGACACACGGTAGCAGGATTCAACAGGAACTACGATGGCCCCAGTTCCCAAAGACTTCACAGTCTGCTGGATGAAGTATACGAGCGCATGAAGGTGAAACTGATGGCTGACCTCAAGGACGTCTTTTACTACCCTTTTTCTTAACTTTGATGAAAAAATCTCGTATTATTGCAAAGTAGAAAAAAAGGACAGTAAAAGACGTCTTTTACTACCCCTTTTTTGAACTTTTGCAATAATACGGGAATTTTTCATCAAAGTTGAAAGAAGTGGTAGTAAAAGACGTCCTTTACTGCCCTTTTTTTCTACTTTGCAATAATAACTGGTTTTTCATCAGTTAAGAAAAAGGGTAGTAACAGAAAAAATAACTGGATTTTTCATCAAATCACCAAAGTAGAAAAAAAGAGTAGTAAAAGACGTCTTTTACTACCTACCCCTTTTCTGAACTTTGATGATTTGATGAGAAACCAGTTATTATTGCAAAGTAGAAAAGAAGGGTAGTAAAAGACATCTTTTAATACTTTTTACTACACGTATGTATATTTTTCAAAGTAAAGTGTAATTGGTAAACACAATCATTAGTTTGTTTGAAGTTGTAGTAAATACATTTAGACAATGTTTTTAGTAATCAACGTTAGAAATTTTTAATTGAAATGTACATTCTTAATACACCGTAGAAATACATCACCATGTAGGTACCTGCGTTTTGAAATGATACGTTGAACATGATATCATTTGTTTTTTATAGTTTCCGATGGATTTTCCCCGGAGCATTGGTGATTATATACTTCGGCCTAGAACGGAAGGGCTACCTGCCGGCAACGGCGGTGGAACGAGCTGGCAATAATATCAGAATTAGATATCCGCCGGATCACCGAGGACGGATAACATACCCAGTGGTGCAAATTGGGCAATTGCGACCGTATTGGTACGCCATAGTGGGTCGGGTCCTGCACGACCAGAACCGACATTACTTCAACTATGTCAATGCAAATAATAACGAACCCGACCACCCGTTTGAAGTTTTTGTAAGTATTCTAAATTCAAAAAATTGCATTATAATCAGAGTTGTAAAAATAAAAACCCACCTAATTAGCAATCTCTGATTATAATATTTTCAATTTCGATGACGTTTTCCCCGTGACAGGATCCGACAGAGGCGCAGTTACCGCACAGCGAGACCACCAGGATGGCAGATTCTACGATGTAATATTAAGGCTTGTTCAAAATTGTCACAGTCGTCGCCTGCCAATTTTCGTTTTCGACGAAAATTCAAGGGAGTACATCAGAAACTATCTGGGTGGGCCCAGAGGCATGCCGCAAAATTTTCATTATTGATAATATTGAGAACCGACTGGTATGAAATTGATTATCAAATGACACTTAATACTTTCGTACATACTAAATTATTTCTGAATTATGTTACAGCCTCGTGAATCACAACCTCGTGCATTACAGGGACATCAAGTCGTCTCGGAACCGTCACAAGTAAATTCTATATAAATCAGTTTTAACATGATATTATATGTATCTAATTTATTAGCTGCATTTTTTTTTCATTTACGGTGGTATTTTTCAGACCATACAGCAAACTGTAACGAGAACTGTGCAGACCGTAAGGACCACGCAGAATGTCACCGAAGTCCACCGTGCTGACGTAGGTTTTCCCTTTTTTCTTAATATGAACCTAAGATTTGTAAATGTTAACATTAACCTGAAAAATCTGTACTGTTTAATCAGCAGATACGCGAAGAAGAAAACTCCTTCCGAGCTGAAAGCGCTGTAACTGAAGGCGAAGAGGAAATTATCGATATCCCATTGCCAGATGGTCCCCCTCCGCCATCTCCCATTCAACAGCCGGATACCCAGTTGCCTTTGCAAGCTTATATTCCATTGCCGCAGGGTCCCCCTCCGCCGCCTCCCGTTCAACCGCAGCAGATCCCGTGGTATTTACTACCCCCTCCACCTCCTCCGGCGACCCTGCCGCAGTTGTCGCAGTCGCAAGTAAGTATTTTGGTTCGCGCTTAATTTGACTTTTTTGAAGTCTCAAAATTTAGATTTTTTTTCAAATTAAAAAAAAAAAAATCATTGGCTGAAAGCAGGTTAATGCTACGTAAGCATTTCAAATCCCATCAAGTTCTTAGATAAATTTTTTAGTGTTGTTGGTATAGAAAAAGTAAAACAATTTTTTTTACTTTTTCTTGAATACCAAAAAATTGAAAATTTTTTCTAATAACTCGAAGGTGTTTAAAATGTAGACCAACTGATCTTTATTTTGGATTTTAAAATCAATTTTTTTGAAAAAAATCATCAATTTGTATCGAAATGAGATTTTTTGATTTTTTTTCGGGAAATGAAATATCAGGGGATATGCTGGTCTGCCATTTTTTTTTACGAAAGCAAATTTTTTATAAGTCGTAAATCATGACATTGACAAAAATTTAAAAGTAGTCCTTTTTTGTGGAAAATGAAAAAAATTATCAATTTTGCAAAGATCTTGGAATTTTATGCGGCCTGCGATAAGAATCTGAGGATTTTGAAAAAATTGAAAAAAATTGTTTTCTCAATAATTTCATTTAGATTTTGAAGGTTCTACAGGGTGGAAAAAGCATTAAATTTTAGCAACGATGAATTGTAAAATTCTCTTCATTCGATATTTATAGGGTAGTCCTCAAATATAATCACAAAAAACACTTGATTTCTTCTGCTCCCGTCCCTCAAAATGGTGACCTATGGTGAGAAATAATTCCCTATTTTTCATTTTTTTCACTATTAAAAAACTCAAGCTGCAGTGGTGGGACTTTCAGCGAACCAAAATTTTCAAAATTCAAAAATTTCAAGTTCAAACAAATTTGAAAAGTCTCTTTTGAATACAATGACCTCTCATCAGGATATCAACCCCGTCCCTAAAAAAAAAAACCTTGTCGGTACCCTAGAATAGATGAGCAATTTTAGGGGGCTGAAATCTTCATGAGAGTTTATTTTTACTCATAAGAGACTTTTTAGAGATATCAGGACATAAATTTTTGAAATTTTACAGTGAATTTGTATTTTATAAAAATTTTGAAAATTGAGGGGCCCATCGTAGCATGCATTTTTTGAAAATGGACAAAATCAAAAAAATGGGATTATTTTCTCACCAGAGGTCACCACTTCGAGGAGTTGGGAGGGAGGAAAATTCAAACTTTGAAAATAAGGACCACCATAATCAGTATGGTAATATTTTTGAATTACTTAGAGTTTTATTCGTTTGCGAGATCGCTCGTAATTTATTGAATGTTTTTCAGCTATGAAAGCTCGGTTATTCAATTACTATGCAAGACCAGCAAAATCTAAAAACAAATTGAGAAAACAATTTTATTCAATTTTTTCAAAATCTCTGATCCTTACTGCATGAAATTCCAAAATTTTTGCAAAATTGGTCATATTTTATTCATTTTCTACAAAAAAGGACTTGTAAAATTAGACTTATAAAAAATTTGCTTTCGCAAGAAAATGGCGTTCCAGCATGCCTCCTGTTGTTACAGTGTTCTAGGGATGGGAAACACACTGAGAAAACCAACTGATGCTTTAAACTTAATTAAAGTTGATGAAGATAGAAAATTTTTGATGATGACACTACTTCCGATAGAAAATTTTTGATGATGACACTACTTCCAAGTCAATACAAATACCGAAATCGTCATCCATCTTCTAATATTGTTAATTCTATAATAAAACAGCAGACAAAAGCAGATTGGATGAAATTTCGCACATTTTCATGTATTAAAAACATGTACGGGTTTGATTAAAATTTTGAGAAAAAGAGCTACAATTGCTATCCACATCGGAAGGTCAACCTGAATGTATGTCAGGTATTGATTACGCATTACTTGCACGAGAAGAAAAACAGCAAGCACTGAAACGAAAAGCAGATACTGAAGCATAATTTAGTAAAATGGGTAGGCAAAATGAAAGTATTTCATCAGTGAAAATTCATTTCTCCTATGTTAAGTCACACCATCAGTCATCTCTTCCGCAAAGGAGATGCAGTCGCACCCTGGTCATTTCTTTCTAATAGTGTGCCAAGTGTAATGAGTGTAAAGAGAGAAATAATGTAAAAGAGAGAGACAGAAAAAGAATAAGGGTGATTTAAAAAAAAGAAGACAATTTACCTTACCTAGCAATGTCATAAAAACCATAGCTGTTCTTAGAAATACGGTACCGAGGCACCTACCCGAAAACATCGTTGTCTGAATTGAAAATTATGTTATTGCAGGAGGAGTCTGAGTGTCAACGTATACATAGGCCTGAGCAGGCGAATCATGTCAACGCCATTCGCGCACTAATTGCCCAGCGTCCACCAGAAATGGGTACTGAATTCAGAGACGTCGCGCTGCATTTTCGACCCCCACAGCCAATCATCGCCTACGTCAACGATATATAGTAACCACCGCTACCGCCAACCAACACGCGACTCGATTTTTCAATTTAACTGCCGCGGCGAGAATCGCAACCAGCGACAGCAACCACCAGTGAATGCACATATGTTTCCGGGCCCACCCGACCATAATTGCTATAACTGCAGTGACCCCAGTCACAATGACCGAAAGGCAAGTTAGCGAATCTAATCGCAATAACTGTAATACTCCATTCATGAAAGTAAAATGTGTTTCAACTAATTTAATCATTATTATCTACTGCTAAATGCTCATTTATCACACCCTCAACCTTTTCAGGCAAATTTACCAGCTACAATTCGGATATCTAAAGACCATTTACACATTCTCTCAATCAACGACTATTGGTTATTTAAAGAAAAATGGTGTTTAGCATACCAAGATGAAAAAGTAAGAAGGCCACCATACTATCAATTACTCGGTAACAAACATTCGGATCTTTAAAGACGTCGTCCTATTGCGTGTGAAAGCATTATAAATAATGTAATTTCACTCATTGATTTCTGTGCAACAGGCTTGGAAGAGTATCATATTACCAAACTTGGAGATTTTGCCCACTTTCGAGACAGAAAATAATACCGGTTCTTTCAAAAGTGCTTTAAAAAGGTCGAATACCTACCTCACAAGAAACGATATAATTCCAGTCAATAATCATGTGTTTCCTGTGCCCAGTCAATCAAATGCTCAAAGTCGATTGTGATGTCGGAGTTTGTACATGTCCCGAAGGAAGATTCGGAAAGTTTTGTAAACACCAGTGCGCTGTTTTACAGTTTTATGAGCTTGCATTCATCGACTTTCTGTCAACGACTACTCAAGATTGATAATATGATGGCAAAATTGGCTTTGGGAGAAAAAAGAATACCAGATATATCTTTTTACAATGATTTTATTGTAGGTCTAAAACAGCAAAGTACGGGATCAAAATCCATGCGTTATGCGATGCTGTAGAGGATGTTTGAAGACCACAATTACTTAGCATAGCTGGGAACTTTAAGCCCTTATTGGCCGGAGGCAGCACTGCGTAGCAGCGCACTCTGGATCAATAGTTCCACTAGAGCTGACGACGACCAACATGGACAGCTATGTCCGCCTCACAGTTTTCTGATGGACGCTTTTGATAGTAGAAGTATCATTATAGTGTAAATGTACTATGTTTGTAGTCCTGTGCATGGCAAGGATGGATGCTATTGATTGTAATTGAGTATTGTGCAATAAACCTGTGAAAGGAATATTGTGTTGTCTTATGTACTGTCGATAGAGTGTGTGGTAAATCCCTGACTAGGTTCATACTAGGAAGGGTGGTTGCGAGCTTACTCCAACCTATTTGTGGAAGAGTAAGTCAGATTCAGCATTTACCACTACAATGCGGAGACATACTGCTGCCTCAATACTGAGATTTTCTGCGGTGAGCAGCCACAAGGATCTATGTATGTGCAGAGTAACATGCAGAAAGATATCATGCTTCGTCTGACGGAGGTGATCGCTGGGTCAAATAGAACGATCGTTACTGATAATTGGTACATGAGCTTCGAACTTGCGATCGCCCTTATTAATCGCTGGCTCAACCTCGTGGGCACTGGGCACCATCAACAAATTGCGTCGTTTCCCTTTAGATTGCTCAACGATACGAAGGATTTATTTAAAAAATGGCAGAAAGTTGCTCATTTTAAATGTGTGCGCAACTTACTATTGAATATGACCACTGTCTTCTCGATTTTCAGCTGATTTTCGGTGAAACGAGTCAGTTATTTTGGCAATAAACTTTCAATTGAGAACCAAGAATTTCAATTTTCAAAATTTTACGAGCACCCTGTGCCTCGAGTCCTTTCTAGGAGATGATTGGAAGCTGATATGATGCTCTAAGATGAGTAGATTAGACACGTTATTTGCGATATGTGTATTGTACTCTCGTATAGCTGTTGAAAAAGCTCGCGTGATATTCGTAGGAAGCAGACATGTAGGTGATTTTGACAAGCTCGAGTAATTTAAAATTGAAAAAAGAAGATGCCGTTTGTGATTTCAGCATTTCCCTCTAAAAATTCCATTTCTCATATACGTACTCGAGGTCTATAGAAGGATAACAATTATGCAATCGAAAATAGAATATCTGCATTGAACTTTCACGAAATAGGTAACTACTCGTAGGTATTCAGAACGACGAGTTCATCGAAAAGCTTTGAATTATTCGTCTGTATAATAAAAGTTCCTTCCGAGGATTTCGAATGTTGTGACGTCAAAGTACTACAACACAGGGTAAGATAAGCATCTAATGTGATTAGAGATTTCGCTCACCTCGTAAATAAGTATATTCTTCGGCGAGCTGTACTATATAAAGCGTACCTGTTATAAATTTTATTGCTGCGATAAGAAATATACCGTGTCCGCGAGGTTTTATAATTATCCGAGTAACCCCGCGTTAACGAGCGTCAGTCACGAAGCTTTCAATCACATGTTAAGGGTGTAGTTTACATCGTCGCCGATAAGTTCACGCCGCCAATCATTCGTGCGATTTTGCAAAGGGGTAGATAAACTGGGTCTGTGTTATTCGAATGAATCGACGATGCCAAAGGATGGGAAATTTAATTTTCAAAGGGTACTTTTGAGGTAATTCAGTTGGTCTGATTATTGAAAATACATTCTTATCGTATTGCTGGAAATCGTGATTTAAGGCTGACATTTTTTTTTCAGTATCGAGTTTTTAATTACCACCTTGTCAAATCATCAATCGTAGGTACGTTTAATTGATTTTTTTTTCATTTTGAGCCACCCTGTATAATAAAATTAAACATCTACTCGCTAACTTTTGCTGCCCTTATATACAACTAGGTGACGAAAAAATAATAATTTCCTCGAGACGACTCGTAATTCACCTTCACCTTATTGCTCGATAACATAATAGGAAGTTCAACTCTAGGGAGTACAATGTACCTTCATTATAGAATTCGTCCTAAAAATATTAACAAGTTCAGCCTGGCAAGGTTTTTGGGGTTAATCAATAAAAGATAACAGCCACCAGAGACGAATGAAACAGCCAAGAAAAAGGTTTTAGCGAGAGTAAAGCTCTGACATACTACAATCAGGTCGCATGATAATGACGGTATTAATTGGACGCCTTTAACGGCCTTCCTTCGCGAGAGGTGCAAAATGTAGGTACCTACTCGTAGTAACTATGCGGAAAACAAACTCTCTTGTGTGCTTTGTGTGTAGGTAGTGTTGTACCCAAGTATATAACCTGTGAACTTCGGAAATGTGATATAAATTCGCGAAATGATTAGCGAATTACATGCTCGAGCGAAGCGTAAAATGGAGAATTTGTAAGGTGACGAGGTTTCGAAGTTCTATTTATACTGGGCTGTAACCCCTCGGGGGGGGGGGGGTGGTTCTCGGGTAAAATACGTGAAATGCCCCTGTTCTCGGATTTTTGAAATTTTGATGAAACATTGTTGGGTACCTTTGAAAAAAATCCCCCCCTTGACTACAATTTTTTTTCAAAGGTTCCCCCAACATTGTTACATCAAAATTTCAAAAATCCGAGGAGGGGACATTTACCTATTTTACTCAGGAATACCCTTTAGTACAATGTATGATTACTTGGGCAATTCATTTAGAGTTGTTAGAAGATACGTCGACTCATGAATTTTCATTTGCTTTTCGAAATAATGCCTAAATTTGTAATCAGTGATAATGCTCCTCAGTTTAGATAATTCTTATTGAGTGGAAATTGTTAGATAAGATGTCACTGAAGAAAACAATATTTTACTGGCTCAAACATTTGTAATTTTTTATACTTATTCCATATATTATGTATAATAGGTCAATCAAGTACCAAAGCTAAGTGGACTACGCCGGAAGTTCGTAAGCTTATTGGACTGTATAAAGAACACAAAACTCAATTTCAAAACACAGCAGCAAAAAGCTCCCCCGTTTGGGGGGATTATATCTGCAAAGAGAAGTAAATGGATTAAACATCTCCAGCTGAGAATTACTACTTTTCATACTCGAACGCAATCTTATCATGCTAACATTCAAGCATGAAAAGTACTAAAGTAAGTAGTACTTTCTACATTCGTCAATCTACATAAATAATAATGTGTATTTTTCAAAATTAAAACAGGGTACCTTGCCTGCCAGAAATTATTCAAACTGGACAATACTGGGGCCTCGCCACCACAATTTCGAGGGCTACGAGCATCTTTCTCCTTGACATATTTTGCTTTTAGATACTTGAACTTGTCATAAACGTATTGCATAATTTTATAGGATAAAATTTCATTTGTTTCCTACATACTTACTTTTAAATACTGAAATTTATCTGATACTTACTTGTATTGTTGCGAAAGAATTACAAAGAAGCAAGAATTTAAGTAAGTATCAGATAAATTTCAGTATTTAAAAGTAAGTATGTAGGAAACAAATGAAATTTTATCCTATAAAATTATGCAATAGGTTTATGACAAGTTCAAGTATTTGAAATCAAAATATGTCGAGGAGAAAGATGCTCGGAACCCTCGAAATAGTGGTGGCGAGGCCCCAAATTCTGTATTTTATATATTTCGATGAAATGGACGAAATTTTCAGGGATGATCTGGATCATGATATTGAGCCGCCCATAATTGCTAGTTCACGTCAAGGTGTAGCGAACATACCTCAACCAAATCTGAATAACAATGGTGAGTATAAATACGTACTGTTCTAAATTATGACCCAGTTTTGAGTTTGAAAATTTCAGAAATATTCAAAAAAACCATAACTCAATTTTCTTTGCTAAAAAATCTAGAAAAATATCTTTAAAAAATGAAAATAAAAAATTCCTTGATCGGTCACAAGAAACCACAGAGAAAAAAGCCAAAATATGTGTTTTAAATTGTATGTGATTGCCCATTTAACACATTGTTTTTGTTTTTAGGAACGCATTAGACCCAACCGCGGTAAAACCAAAAGAATTACTAACTTTCAAAAAAACTCATCCCCGATATACCGGCGCCTATCACGACAACTTGTCCAAAAATTGTCGAAAATATGACCCATTTTCTATATGAAATTTTAATTTCACCGTTTAAAAAATACAAATAATGATTGAAGAAAGCGAAGAAATCATTGTGGCTGAAGACCACAGGTCCGAGTTGATAGATTTAGTTCACGCCAAACCAGTGCTATGGGAAATGAATTCAAATAAGTACTCACAGTACAAATCAAAAGAAAAAGACAGAATATGGGCAGAAATCGCCGGAACCATGAATTCTGATGGTATGTATTGCGGTTACAGAAATCTACTTAGCCTATTTTGATTAAGTAAGTAAATTGATAAATTGTTGAACGTGTGCTACATAATTCTTCATTTTCATTCCCACAAGAAGGCTTACCTACCTAAAAAAAAAATGTAAGTCCATCGTTAAGTTTGGCTTATCTACACGTCATCATAAGGAACATTTTAAAACAAAAATGAGCAAAATCGGTCCAGGGCAATCAGCTAGTAGGTATCTTATTAAACTGGGAAGATTACAAAGATTCATTATGGCTGATCTATCAATTGGGGTGCCCAATATGAAGTCATAATGAAAACTATGGTCAATATGCTGGAGAAACAGGACAAAATCATACCAAGAAAAAAATAGAAATGGAGAGAACAAAATTGTAATTTACCGATTTTTTTCTATCGTTTTGCAGAAAAAATGATGGAAATATGTAAAAAAAAAAATTGAAGACCATGAAGAGTTGAAAGTGCGGAATAGGGGAAAAAACACGAACAGTAATTTCAAAACCTGAATCCACCGAGGATACGAACAAAAAACGTTATTCTGACTGGTTGCCTTTCTTGTGAATTGAAGAAGCTACCTACGTGATTTGCAAAACTCCAAACTTACCAATTTAGAAAAAATCATCATGAATAAGTACACTGAGAAAAAAAAGTATATTAGAAATTACTATATTTTATATGGCAAGTGTCCCCCATGTTTTTATTGTAAAAAATAACACAAATTATAGCAATAATTACTATTTATAGTGAAATTTACAATAATATGTAGTATTTTTTTACTATATTTTGTAGCAATTGTTACAATTTCTAACAATATTGCCACTTGGGAGACACTTCGGATATAAAATATAGTAATTTATGATATATTTTTCTCTCAGTGTAAGGAAATATTTGAATAATCCAAATGATGCCCACAACCCATGTAGTGTTCGAGTGGACGAACAAAAAAATGTTCCTATGACAAATTGCCTATTCTCAAAACTGAAGACGCAAACTTGATTCAAAATTTCCAAATTTTTCATGCCCTAGATTTTAAAAATTTAGATTTTTCAAATTATGTCTGCCCCTTCAATTTTGAAGAAAGACAACATGTCACAATATGACTTTTTTTTGTTCATCCACTCAAATACCATGAGTTGGTGAAGTCACTCGAATGATTATCGAAATGTGAACCCAACCTGCGCATCATTCGAACCATCTTTGAAAACCATTACGATCAACAACTTCAACTCCAAGAATTCACCTCATGCAAATTGTGAAGATGAAGAAGAAAAAGAAGATTTTCAAAATTGGAAAATTTTTGCCCAAAAATGGGGTAATTTCTTCAATTTACAGATAGTAAGAAAATGTTTGCATCATTATAAAATGACTTCAATAACCCATAGTGCTCAAAATGGACGAACTATGACAAATTGCTGATCTTCGAAAATAAATTGATGCTTTGCGCCTTGAAAATTGATGATTGTGTTTGTCGTGTTCATTATTTTTATTGTCTTTACGTCTTTCAAATTGCAAAAAATGTCTGCTTCTGAAGCTGAGCCTGCTCATTCTCGTAGTTCTAGTAGTCGCGACGTATTAAATGTGAGGAATGTAGTGATTCATTTCCCAATTTTAAAAAGTATAGAGCTCATCTTGCTGAAAAAAATTTATCATTGAGCAACGAAACTCTGACATTTTGCAGCATTGCCTAGGTATTCTCAAAATTGAAGATGCAAACTTGATTCAAAATTTTCAAATTTTTCATGCCCTAGATTTTGAAAATTTAGATTTTTCAAATTGTGTTTACCTACCCTTTCAATTTTGAAGAAAGACAACTTGTCACAATTTGAAAATTCAAAATTCTCGAAATCTAGAGCACGATAAATTTGGAAATTTCTAATCAAGATAGCCCCTTCAATTTTTGAGGATAGGCAATTTGTCATGGTTACATTTTTTGATCGTCCACTCGAGTACCATGATGGGTTATGGGCATCATTTGAATGATTCAAACATTTCCTTATTTTTTATGTTTATTTCAAAATGAATGAATTTTGAGGTTTGCGAAGCACGTAGCTCCTTTAATTCGCAAAGCAGGCAACCAGTTGAAATAACAACGATTTACGTTGCAAATAATCAACGTCGATGAAAATTTCTATGCAACACTCAACCACCCAGTCGGAATAATCGAAATGGAGTTACACGAAGATCGTGTAAGATTTATACAACAGATTTTCCTAATACCGGCGGATATTGAGAACTTTGGCGTTGAGCTTACAATATTCGACACGCCAACGATTGTTAAGAAACTGGTAAAAATTATAACTCCATATCGTGAAAAGTATCATTGGATGAATATTCACCAACTTAAGAGAAAACGTTTTTGTCTCCTCGAGTACCATCTACAGTTGAATTTTGGTAGACGATTCCCCGGACACCCTGTACAGTGTACACGATAGGATGAATAAATGAACAACAACAATATATGTAGGGTTATGTTGTATTGGAATGATAGAAAAGAGCCAAAGCTGACTTTTATTCCAGCCCAACAACAACACAATTTGGAAGACTGTGGAATTTATGCAATTTCAAATACCTACAATATTTTATTAATGAATTGGAGCACAAGAATCCAAGTAGGTAAATACATCAATTTATGAAATTCAAATTCGGAAATTTGCCATCGTACTAGATTGGCGCAACCATCACAGCATGACCAGTCTGAATTATCCCAGGTTTCGGTGCCTGATTGTAAGCTTACAATATTTACCTTATCATGCAAAATAAAAATAGGTACCTATCTCTCAACTGTTGAACAATTTTTAGCAGCAAAGTGGACAGATGATGAAACCAATATGCTAATTGAGCTGTTTAAAACCTACAGAAAAGAATTAGAAAGGACTGTTAACAAACACGAAACAGTAACGTGTTGTAAAGCCAAACAACGTAAACATTCAAACACTGTTACATATAATCAAAAACGTTTTCGACACCCAAATCCGTTAGATTAATGTTAGTACACATAGACGGAATATGGGTCCAATAACCGAAAGTGTCGACGGAGAAAAGTACATTTAGTCGCATTCTTGGATGACCACACACGTTTTGCAGTTACTAAACATGAAACTTTAGTGATTCTAAATCGTTTCAAATGTTTAAAAAGCACCCATAAATACCTGTTATTTATATAGTTAGACCATAACTGACTATTCTGTCAGCCCCAGAAAATGAAGATCATTTTTTAAAAAAAATGATCGCTTGAATTTTCTATAAATCGCAAAAGTTAAAAAATAATATTTAAAAATGAACAGAAGGAAACGATCAGAGGAGAAATAATCAGAATAATGTAAGTAAATATAAAAATATCATAGATACCTATGTAGCTTAAAATTCTGCAAGATTACCATGGGAATCGATCGTTGGATTTTATGATAATAAATTAATTACCTCATTAACCTACAAATTGCAGTAAACAAACAGTCACGTAAATGCACATTTCAACAAATTGTGTAGATTATTCAGGTTAGGTATGTAAAGCAGTTGAAAAGGAATATCGATGAAAATTCTGTACACCAAAATTTTTAGGATCATTGAATGAAGTATCTGTCTACTGTAAAGCGTTGCATTTTCCAAATAGAAACAAAGCATTGTTGTTCAAATGGAAAAAATACTTTGGAAAATAAGCAAATTGTGTATTAATTAATAATTAAGTATATGTTTTAATAAATGGCTCGTGTTTTAGATTCCATGAGTGGTAATTGGACTTATTGCTTCTGTATCCATGGACTAACCTATCATATAGTACCAGTCATGGTAAAGCATCATTATCGACAAAACTGAAAAATGAAATTGATTTCTTGAAAATATATAAAACATACGACCACAAAAAGAAATTCAGAGGTTAAATAGGCCGATTGCAATTACATTATGATTCTATCATTCTTTTAGAAGAAAAAGGAATCAACTACGTAGATCTAATAACAAGTTGTAAAAGGGAATTGGAAGATTTAGGGGAAGAGGAACTTAGAATGAAAACCAAAAAACAAAGGTTACAGTTGGAGTTGAAAATTTAGAAAATAAATTGAATTGTATTTCCTAAATTTTGGTAAACTTATTACAAATTTATTTTTTGTTTTCATTCCAAAATTCTAAATTCAAATTATTTTTTTTGAATTTTTTAAAAATCGAATATGAAATTCAAACGTTTTCAATGGGACGTAAATGTGAAGTATTTTAATCCTTCTACTTAGTAATTAACTCATTTTGGCTCAAACTGTGTTGAGGGTTTGTATTTGTTATTATTAACGTAAACTTACAGACTATAATTATTCATATGACATGCATATGAAAGTTTTATTTTCTGTTCTGGATTTTTTTTTGGTCAAATTGTGATTTTTTTCAAAATTCAAAGCTAGAAACAAATTGGCACAGTAGAAGCAAGAGCGAAGAATTTCAAAAATTTGATTTCGACAAAAATAAATAAAAATAATTTAATTTTTTGGTTTGACAAAAAAGTGGAACGGCTTGAGCGAAGCGTGGACAGAAATTTTTGAAAAGTTGTATTTTGAGAGAACTAAAAATCATGTTTTTCATATGCAAGGAGTTGTATTTTTTGGCTTTTAAAATTTAAAGTTGATGACCCGGGTAATGTTTGCTTGTATTTATGCTAAAGTTGAGGGCAGAGAGCAGCCATTTTGTCTACGTATAGATCTTTTTCAGTTCTAACAAAAACCAGACATCGAGGAGAATGTACCCTCGGAGAATAATTCTGACCACTGTATCGCGTAGAAGGGGGAGGGGGTCAATGTACACCTAAAATTTTCAAAACTACCTTCCCAAAAATCAATTCGAGAATAGTTTTCAACAATTTTCTGTGCACTTTGAAACCGCCTCCTTCTCAAAACACTCACCCTCTTTCTAAACAAATCGACAAAAATTACCCCAAATTCGTCGAAAATAATCGATTATACTCGCTTCACCTCGTTACACGTAGATACATAAGCAAAATTGTAACTTTAAAAACACAGGCCAGGCCTTTTCTCCAAGTTTCCTTTCATTTTTGTTCCCCCTTTCGTTGAAAATATATAAAGCCTGAAAAATAAATGAAGAGCCGAGCGAGCTCGTTCAAATCAACCGGAAGAACGTTTCGTCGTTTAATAAGCTTAAAAATGTTTCTGCTTTTATTTAGTCGGCCGACGACAAATTAAAACAATGGCGAATTTTTCCATAAGGAAAGCATGAAACAATCGAATGGAAAAAACTGATGGGAAAATTATTCGACGACGACTCGATGTCTGAGCCTTTTTCTTCGTGAAAATCTTGTTAAAAATTCCAATAACTAAGTCTAAGTATACGCGGCGTAAAGAACCCTCTTCTAAAGAGCAAAAAACAAAAAAAAAACCATCGTGAAAAATTAAATCAACTTTAAACGCGTTAGAATATTAGTCTACCTAAGCTTATTTTATTCTATATATACGACGAATTTAGTAATACGTGGCGTCTAAGGGTGAGGTAGATCTCGTAAAAGGAAATCAGACACGAACGACTATACGGAAATGACTTTGAGAGAAAAAAAAGGGAAACTCGAACAATATTCCTCGTATAGTATAACCGATGAAAATTCTCCAAAAACAGTGAAAATTATTTAATCAGTTTTCACACCCCAGGGCGGAAGAAGGGTGCAGGGTAGGTGACATTTAGGGGCGGTGTAAATTCACCATATATACGTATAATGTTACCGCCAAATGCTGTTCGAGAAAAGAAAATTCGTATTTTTTTTCCACTAGTGTCATCGAGAAAAAAGAAACCGAGCAAAAAGTATATTATGTGTGACATTTTTCGTTTGCACGAAACAATATACCAGTTACAAGAGCTATGTTGTTTATACCGAAACGAAAGGCCATGAGAGGGGGGGGGGGTAAAGAAGCGAATGTAAAAGTAAAATAATCAAAACTCGTCTGCAATACGAGATGAGGTTGGGTAAAGGGAAAAAGCAGGGCAGAAGAGTACCACGATGAAGCAGGAAAAAGCAAACGAGAATACTGAAACTACTCATTTTTTATTTCCCCTGTAGTACGTACCTGTATGTGTATGGTTTTTTTCCTCCCTCTTTTTTTCTTTTTATAAATATACACTACATACCTACATATAAGATATATAAACCGTTTTCACGTTTATATAAACTGCGATTGTTTAATACTACGTGTACATTGAACGATACAGTTGTACATACTCGTATACGAGAAAAAGCAGACACAAACAAATACCCTTAAAAAATATGGCAGTGTCACGTGAAGTATACATGTGCATGAAGCTTACTATGGTATACTTTATAACGCAGAGGTGAAGTTACATTATATTAGAGATCATATACTAGTTTACCTAGCTGTACACGGATAAATCGAAAAATAAGAGAAAATTTTCTCATTCATTCGACGAATAGAGGAGCATGAAAAAAAAGGCAACGAGATAATGTGCAGGGAGTATTCTCGCGGATACGGTTGTTATTTCCGAAATACGTCGCATCGTTTGGTCTGATATTCTACTTACGTTTATAGACAGAAACACGCGATAAAGCAGCTAACATTGTCTCCGGAGATGAGACAAGCTGTTGCTGTGCTTTACATAGGCACAAGGCATCGTGTAAGAAGCGGAAGAAATACAAATAAATGACTGGTGTTTCAATTCATCGAGTGTGAAGGAGTCGCTGATTACGTGAGATTTTGCAAATGTGTTTGTAGGTCGACGAAGAAGTCGAGAGAGGGGCGAGGATTTAATTTTTAGAGAAGAAAATTGAAAATTTTGATAGGAAATTGTTTTGAAGACAATTAGTTGTTTTCACCGGAAAACTTGGGAATGCGGTTTTCTATTTTTCAATTTCTCAATTTTGCGTCAGAATTGTTCTAAATAATGAATTTTTCAAGGACCCCCCCCCCCCCGGTTCCCAAAGCTATCTTGGTACATTCGTCAATCGTGTGAAGCCTTCAATTAGGCGGGAAAAAAATCAAAAAATGGAACTGCAACGACCAAATTTTTGGTTCTAAATTCCTTTTTGTATATTTACTTATCTGAAAATTGCTCTCGCGTCATTCTCATTCTATTTTTTCACTCGTCAATATCTTTTTATGGGACTGCTGTCGTATATGACTACCAAACATTTTCAATGATAGATCATAGGAACTTCTTAGACTGGGTGAGATGAACTTTGTTACTGTTTGGTTTGGGGGGTATAATAATTGCTGGTTGCATGGTATTTTTTTTTTTGTCAAAACAAGTGCTGAGTTGTTTATTTACATTACATAATGTATGAATGATAACAATTTAAGAGAATTTGTTCAATACGTATTATAAATATTAGGTATTTTATAGTAATATAATAATGAAACCATATCCAATGGTATTATCCCCTTCTCCATGCCCATCCCCATCATCGTCAGAGAGTGAGAGGTAAGTTGAATTCAAGTAAAACTTTGTAGGTACATACATATTCAATGATTTAGTCGGCGAATTGAAGAACCTGAGAACCTGCGGGTAAGCAGAATTGAAATAAGCCAACAACTCCAAAGCGCTCGTGCCACAAACCATCAAATTAAATGCAATCAGCAATTATTATACCCCCCCAAACCAAACAATAACAAAGTTCATCTCACCCAGTCTAAGAAGTTCCTATGATTTATCATTGCATACATTATGTAATGTAAATAAACAACTCAGCACTTGTTTTGACAAAAAAAAATACCATGCAACCAGCAATTATTATACCCCCCAAACCAAACTATGTCCGCGAGTTCGCTAATTTTTCTATTATTTGCTTTCTTTCATGCGAAAATATTTGCATTTCTTTTTAAATATTTTGTTTGTGACGATTTTTATTTTTCACTTCGTCTAGTTTGTTTCAAGAACGAATCGAAGCTAGTTGATAAAATCATTATGAAAATTTCCCATCCCCGAGTCAAAATTATTCTGAATATACCTGAACTTTTTTTTCTAACAAAAAACCTCCTTCAGTCTATTAAAAAAAGTTGCTCCTTTTGCATCGAGCTGCGCAAAATTGATGAAAAAAATGCAAAAATTGAATGTGAAAAATTTCTGTTCCTAGTCATAAGAAGTTCCCGTCGGCCATTTTTTGCCTGACTGGCCTCTTGAGGTCATTCACCCGTATGTCTGGCCTCTCAAAGTCGTCTGTCTGTCTGTTTGACCTCTCAAGGTTGTCTGAGTGCCTGTCTTGTGAACTTCATTGGCGAGCTCATAATCATGATTCAATTGTTTATAAAATAATGGAAGATTACTAGACTGTTGACTCCAAATGGGTTCTGAAAAAGAAAACCGACATCCAGTGAGGGGAGGGAAGGGGGGAAGGGGAGGGGTGAAATATAAGGCGAGGTTTATACTGAAAGAATCTTTTTTAGTACTTAATTTGAGTCAAATATCAAGGCTAATTAAACCAATTGTTTCCCCAAAAATTTCATTTTATAAAAAAGTTTATTGCGATTTAGATCTGATGATTAGAAATTAATAATCCGTTTGTAGAGGGGTTTTCATCTTGCGAAAAAATTCCAACATTCGAAAATAAATTTTTTTTTACTAGGTACCTACTTCACCAGCAGCTCATTTCGATTCCGGTGTAATTCCAGGCAATAAGCCTATGATTGTGGGGTCATGTGGCCATCCAACGAAAAAGGAGAACGAGTCCGCACGATGAAAACGCGATTAAATGATGTATCTCAAACGAATGAGATGAATACTTCAAGATTTAGATATATCTTACGTAAGTTAAGGATTAATCCTCGTGGATATGCGTAATCTAGAATTTCTACTTTCAAAAATTCATACCAAACTTCATCGTTAGCAGATGTGACGATGAAAATGGCGTGAATTTTATTTACCGAATAGTCTGAAAAATCTAGTATTATTTTTAAACAATTCTGTCAGAATGTATTTCGTATGTGATACTTATTATTGATTTTTTATTGTTCCTGTTCTTTTTCGTTTATTGAAATTTTGCTTTTGGAATTGGAGTAAGTATAAGTTTATTTTTGAAAAAAAATCAGAAACTCAAGTTCCTAAAAAAAAGTTAGTTACATTATATTGATTTGAAATTTAGGCAATTTATAAGATTTTGGTGGGTTGTAATTTTTTTATAGGACGATTCGTTTCATCTACAGATCGATCAATAGACTTCTTCTGAAAAATCTACAAACAACATTTCCTAAAAATTGACCTGAACGTGAAACGAAACGTGCTATAAAAAAATTACAACCCACCAAAATTGTATACCTAAGTAAATTAAATTTCAAATCAAGATAATGTCATAAATTTTTTTATTTATGATGTTGAGTTTCTTAATACTTCAATATCAAAAGCAAAATTGCTACAAAAATAATATGCATCAAAAGATTGAAGAAGAGCGTTTATCATACCTTAAAAAAAATAATTAGTTGTTTATTTGAAGGAAGTGTTTAAGAATACATGGTTACTGAGTATCAGGAATTGATGGCTATTGAGTGTTGATGTTCTCGAAATTCTTATACTTAATAATTTTTGATGATGTAAATAAACAATTCTTATTTTGGTTTCGGTTGAGACACATCTTTTACTGAGTAGTTCCTAGATGTATATATATATCGACAGGTATTTCAATGTTAAGAAGGGTGGTTTCATTAAAGAACATCATTTTCCTTACCATAAACCAAAATTATTTTTTTTATTCATGAAAATATCAAAGGTGTCCGGGAAATGGTGGTACAAACGATTATAATCGGATACAACCGGGTAAGACCAAGACAGAAGGTATCTAATGTGAAGTTATGGCTCATCTTCAAAATGAAACATACAATTAATGTTTCAAAATACAAAAAAATCTCATTTTTACCAGGCAGGTTGGTAGTACTTTCAAAAATAAACAAAATTCCATTTTATGACTTTTTATCCAACTTGCAAATCGAAGCGAAGATTTTTGATTTTAAAAAATTTCAATAAAAAAATGAATACGAAAATCGAATACTAGGCACATTAAAAGTAAAACAAATTTTATTATAAATGTTTTTATTACTCTAAAATTCAAGGAATTATTGAACCTCAAAAATTGTAAATTGAATAAAAATTTTAGCAACACAAAAATTTTCAAGCTTTAAAAATTTCTTAAATTAAAAAAAAAAGATCAATAACAAAATTTGATTTATTATTTGATATAGTAATCATTTCCGCATTGATTTTTTTCACAATAATTTTTCAAAATTAAAAATCATTATGTACTCCCTTCAATTTGCAAGTTATGGAAAAAGTCATAATAAGTAGATGTAATTTTGTTCATTTTTCAAAGTATTAATGACCCTCATGATTAAAATTTGATTTTGGTTTTTGGATTCTGAAAACGTATTTTGCTTTTTCAATTTTGATGATAGGCCACACCTTATCGTAGTCGTACCCGATTGTATCAAAATCTGACTATCAAGACACACTTTTCTGTCCCCTACAGGTGCAACAAGCTCTGGAACTGGTAGACGTAATATCAACAGAAACCGTCCTCACCGGAGACTACCTTATGCACTGACGATAGGTCTCATCAGCGAACTGGAGGCAGCGTAAACAGAACGAACCACGAGTGTAGGCCGGACTTATAACGAAAATAAGTTGGTGGCAGAAACGAAAAATAGACTTCATTGTTACGTGACAGATAGTCAATATCGAAATGCGGTCCTGTTGGATCTGCATTTCAAGGAATACATCTTTTCGGAACCAACAGTATTGGACACAGTCATCAGCAACGTCAAGAGAGATCTGAGCGACCTTATGAGGGCAGCTGGAGATGCCCCTCCAGTTTTATTATTATTATTTTTTTTCAATTTTAGTATGTACCTACCCAATGTTAACTATTTTTATGTGCAAACAAGTTCCTATTATGTTTTGTTGTTATTTTTTAAACCAAGTTTCTTCAAGTGTTTCGTTTTAATTTTTTTAATTTCTCTAACGTTTCTTATAAATTAATGGCAGATATTTCTACACCTTTCTACATTTAAATAGGTAATGTAGAAATATGTGTTTAATGTTTATATGTATTATTTGAATGGTTTATCTACTTGTTAAATTACTTTGTCAATGCAGTAGTAAGAGATGGAGCCTCTTGGAATAGAAACATGTGGTCCCTTTTTGGAATATCTGTAAATCAAGTGGAATGCAAACATGTTATGGATGAGAGTCGTCCCCTAATGCCCCAAGCAAGAGGAGGACAGTACATTCAAATTTGTGGATGATATCAAAGTGTCAGGTACAACGTTCAGGGAAACCTTAGGTAGAATAAAGAAAGTATTCAGAAATTCGTGACAACGGTCTAAAAATGAATCCCATGAAAACACAGTTCTTCTGTGAGTTGACCAACCATCTCGGATTTATTCTCCAACAAAGGTATTGGAAAACAGATAGACAAGATGTAAAAACATACAAATAAATCATAAGAAGTGGGGTAAATCAACGTTAATTACAATTTCTGCATCGCTTGGTCGCATTACAGCTGTAAACAACCAAAATAAAAACTTCAAAGATGCAACAAAATGAAAAAGTAAAGGTATTGGAAAATGGATAAGACAAGATGAAAAAGATAGAAGAATTTGAGCACTATAAAAAAGAAGGAAAAGGTAGAAGAATTTGAGAAGAAGCATACAAAAAGAGGAGACTTCAAAGTTGACAAGAAAAATGATGCGTTAGCTCTTGTCAAGAAAACCAGTTTATACTCCCGACTTTATACCCAAGTACACTCAAATTGTAAATCCAATCAACCTTCTCACCAGGAGCACTGACCCTGCAGAGTGGAAGGAAGAACAAACTGCAGCTTTTGAGAAATTAAAAGCAAAAGTACCCTAAGGGTTTCAAACTTCATCACCCGCCTTAGGAAGATGATTTGTACTTGGATATACAATTATCTGAAGACGCTATGAATGGTGCTCTGTTCCATATGGTTGGAGATGGGAAATAAATAATAATGATCATTTCAAGTATTCTTAAAGATCACCAAAAGAAATTCACTTTATATGATAAAGAGATAATTTGTGTCTAGTAATGTGCATCAAGAAATTACAAAGATGGGTTCACAGATGTGTCATTCACATCAGAACAAACCTATACTCAATCACATGGAAATTCGACAATTCACCTCAAACCCACAGAAGGGCTGCAGGCTGGATTACAACATTAAACTGTCCAGTATCCAATAGGATATGAATTTTCTCCAACAAAGCCTTATAAATAAAGAGAAAGCGCCAAAATTGGAAATAAGACAATATCAAAGTAAACTATCTCGAAGGAAATGTTTCTAAACTTATGAGTAAACTCAGAAACTTGGTACAACATGATAAAGTATCTGATTTGAAATGTGAAAAAACCACGAGAAATATCAGAAGAGGAGGTACCTGCTAACAACAAAAAATAAGACATTCAAATAAAAAAGAAGCTGAAATCCCATATAAAAAAGAATGGGAATGATGAAATGATGCTGTATTGTATTCTAGACAATGGATTAACTGTTTCATATTTACCAGGAAAACTCGTTTATGACACCATCATCTACCTAGGCTGAATTTGTGAGTATGAGTATTGCTTGTAAGGAGATAGTAACCATGAAAGAATTGTGTAGAAGATTCAAATATGTTCAAACATGTGGTAAAGTTGAATTATAATTTTATAAGGAGGTTTGAAGTAGTAAAGAGCAATTTAAGATTAGAATTAATAAGTAAGTAATGTCACGTGTACAGTTCAGGTACAATATTATCACTCCAGTCTTTCCAAACCTTCTTCTGTTTGAATATTTCATACGGATTAAAGATCAGAGGAGCATATGAGAGATATCATATTGGCCTGCACTGTATACGTGATAAATACAGTAATAGTTGGCTGGTAAACTCTCAAGTTCAGCTTTATAAACAGTACACTTGCACTGTGTTGTCTATCTGGCAATGGCAATGATAAAAATAACTGAGTCAGAGCATTGAGCTGAGAGCTTTGGTTGTTGGTGATGACAATGATGATTCTGATATTGACAGCAATAATGAAGAAAAAGACATTTTAATTACATCAGTAAAATTATGATGAAGCCACTATATCTACACACTTGTAAAGGACGACAAGAAGTGATCTGCGAATGGATGATGATGCTGACATATTTTCGGAAGAGTCTTCTGATTCTGACTCATCTTTTGTGTCCTGGTGATCTTTTTATCTAGTTAAATGTGTCCCAGGCTTCTGGCTAAAAAAAGAAGTGGTTTAAATAAAATGGGTGTGAACCTGATTAGTAACAGTGAGGATATAACTGATGGATACAAACAAAAAAATGGTGAGAACCAGGCTGGTGAGAAAAGTAGTCTATCTGGTAGTGGCGATGATGAAAATAACCGCGTTAGGCTAGAGCTGAGAGCTTTGGTTTTTGTTGATGACAATGATGGTTCTGATGTTGACAGCAATAATGAAGGAAAAGATGTTTCAATGTACATCAGTAAAATGATGAAGATGGGCGATGCAAATAGAAAAATGATTCGATCAAATGATGATAAAAAGGCAGTTGCCAACTGTATTTTTTAAATATAATTTTCAATTTTATTTTTCAGATGCAATGATGATATGATCTGAATGTAATATTTATGGCTATTAAGTGAAAATTTCATTTTTTTTTATCCTGCATAAATCCACTGTTATTGCTCACATGCTTACTTCTACCCAGTAGGTAGGTATGTACCATATCTAATTCAAATTTTATTCATGTTCCAAAACAGATGGTAACTTTTTTCTTAAAATTCGATACTAATGGTCAGTGGTTCAATGCCATGGTGCCTACTTGGCTTTCTCTTATGCATTCTTAAATACCTCTAGCCGGATTCCTCGTGATGAAAATTCAATTACTTTGATTTTTTCGTCTTCCATTGCATTTGATAATTTAATTGTAATATACTAAGTAAGTATTTTACTTTGCGGTAAAAGAAAAAATGCCAGGATGAAGAGTGAGTACAATTTCCTACCTACTTCTGATTACATAACTTTTTTCATAAAATGTAGCGTATTCTTTTCATAAATTCAACTCATTCCGGGTTATTCTACACACCACCAGGCAGTGATGCCATAACATAATTTTTTCCCGTTATTTTGTTACACAGATAATTCCATTACGTTATGTTTTCCGTTTATCGTTATTTTACCATTTCGTTTTTCCATTATTTCGTTTCGCCCCCAGGGCCCCTGGGGGGGAGGGGGATATTGACAAAAGAAAATTTGAACCACGGTACCTCTAAAACCCAATTCCAGTACATATTTTTTTTTTTTCGAAAATATATCTGCATGAATAGGTGTATTAAAATTAGTATTTTTTTCAAATTTTTTCTCGTATTGAACCATTAAAAATAAAGTTTCACGGTACCACCAAAATAAGAGATAATGCCAGTGACGCAATTTTGCAATTTTGTATGGGGCCTTCAAAAAGAATATGAAATCAAAGAAATTTTGGAAACCCCAATTTTGGGGTCATAGAAATTGTGAGAGGGGTGCCTATGGCCCAAAAATTGGGAATTCAAGAAGTTGGTTTTTGGAGGTCCGCATGCAAAATTTTGCAGATCGCTTTTTTTGGTGGTGCCATGACACAAAAAACACAATTTTGAGTGTTTTCTGAGTTTTTAAAGATGACCCATCTGGAAGGAAAATTTGAAAAAAAAAACAATTTAGGTAACTCATGCTGGGGTGCGTTCACTTTGCATGTTGAAATCGGGTATACTCGATTTCGTTAGGTGTACACAAAGCATCAGCCAATCAGACTTTTTCGTTCTTTGAAAGATTCTGTTCGAGTTTTCATCACAGTGATTTCAATTTAAAAATAAAAATAAATTGTTGGCTGCCGCATTATCCCTCGCTAATTTTCAAAAAATATTGTGTGATAACTTTGTAGGTACTTGATTATCAAATTTTAATTACATCTATATCAAATATATGTACATATATTATGTCGTCAATCTCGTCATCTTCAGAAAATGCTGATACAGAAGATAAAATTGATTTTGAAAATGAAAAATTGACAGATGTGTTAAATGTGGATTTTTCAGAAAATAATTAGGCGGTGTAAATTATTATTTTTTTTTTTTATGTATCTTTATTATTTATTGTACTGTTCAAGTTTCCACTGCAACCCTTCCGGCTCAAACACCTACTCCGAGTCAGATACCTACTCAACAGTATACTGCAACAGCTACTCCTCATTCATCTATCCCTTCTACCCCTCGTTCATCAAGCGCTTCTACCAGTTCTACCCCTCGTTCATCTAGCGTTTCTACCCAGTCAGCACCGATTACGCCGTCCCCTTCTACTTCATCCTCCGCATCTTCAACCTCAACTGATTCGACTTCAAACACATACACAGAAGTCGTTCTGTGATTGCGCTGCTGAGTAATAATGAGCATTGCAGACAGATGAGGCACGAGTAAACTATGCAACGGCAAGATGCTGCGCTTGCAGTTTTGGGTACACTAGCGGATGCCATGGATGTTGTATTGAAGTCACTTCCTTCGAATAAATGAGATAAAGTATTTTGCGTTTAATGAACATAATCTTGAGAATTTCAAACGTTGATATTTTTTTAATTTATTAGGAAATAGGTATACTCAAATACCAAGTAGGTACGCATATGATTAAAAAAATACGAGAATATAATTTACAAAATGTATAATTTATTAGATAATATTTCTATAAATAAATTCTTCAAATAAGGCGTCTCTTCTTACAAAATTTTGGTAAAGAATTATAATGTTACTCAAAGTCTCAAAATTCCTATCTCTTTCTTGTAGCATATCACGTATGTGGTCATCATCCGTGAGACATGCATTATGAAGCACACAACACGCGATTATGGACAAGTTGATGAGGTCAATGCGTGACATGTTTAGTAGGGTGGTCCTTATTTTTGAAGTTGGGGTTTTTTCCGCTCCCACCCACTAGAGTGGTGACCACGGGTGAGAAAATAATTCCCTATTTTTTATTTTTTCCATCTTCGAAAAATTCAGGCTGCGGTGGGCCCCTCAATTTTCAAAAATTTGAAAAAACCTAATTCCAAGAAAAATGTTTGAAATTTCAAAATTTCGAGTTCCATCATCTCTAGAAGGTCCTTTTTGAGTAAAACTGCCTCTCATGGCGATTTTAGCCCCCTCCCATGAAAACCAAGCTGACCCCCTCCCCCAGAATAGCTGAAATTCGTAGATATATTATGTGAGATGTCCTAAAATTGGTTGTTTTTGGTCTTTCCTCCTTCCAACCCCACAAAGTGGTGTCCTTTGGTGAGAAAATAATTCCCTATTTTTTATTTTTTCCATTTTCAAAAAATTCGGGTTGCGGTGGGCCCCTCAATTTTCAAAAAATTGAAAAAAAAATTCAAAGAAAAATTTTTAAAATTTCAAAATTTTGAGTTCCATTGTCTCTAAAAGGTCCCTTTTGAGTAAAATAAGACTCTCATGACGATTTTAGCCCCCTTCCACGAAAACCAAGCTGACCCCACCAGAATATCTGAAATTTGTATTTTAGCTTTTCTGGTGGGGGTCAGCTTGGTTTTCATGGGAGGGGGCTAAAATCGCCATGAGAGGCTTTTTTACTCAAAAAGGACCTTCTAGAGATGATGGAACTCGAAATTTTGAAATTTCGAAAACTTTTCTTTGAATTAGGTTTTTTTCAAATTTTTGAAAATTGAGGGGCCCACTGCAGCCCGAATTTTTAGAGAATGGAAAAAATAAAAAATAGGGAATTATTTTTTCAGCCGAGGTCACCACTTTAGGGGGTGGGAGCGGAAAAAAATCGCACATTTTTTTTGCCATGTAGTTAAGGACCACCCTAATGTTTAGATATCTAAGTCGACGCCAGCGACGTATCTACAAAGTACAATGCACAAACCAATTTATTATTAAAAATTCTGAAGTCTCATAAACTAAAGGAACGAATTTGAGCATCATTGAAGTTTGTTTATACCTAAATTTCCAATTTGAAATCGAGTATACTCGCTTTCAACATGCAAAGTGAACGCACCCCAGATATATTTTGGAAAAAAAAAAAAATTCATGTGCTTGAATTAGGTCTAGAGAAACGACGATTACAAATTTTCTTTTGTCAATACTTATCTCCCCCCCCCCCCGAGCAAACAATTTTTGAAAAAGCTCACTTTGCTAAAATCATGTCTTTCTTCATATACTCGTATTTTGGGTTAATTCAAAATTTTTCATTCAAAACTCGTTCACGCATAGGAGGTGAGGTGGGGAATTTTTTTTGCTCCAATATGTTTCATCAAAATTTCAAAAATCCGAGGACAGGGTGAAAATACTTTTGCGAACGTAGTTTCATGTTCATTTAATAAAAATCAATTTTATTAAATAAAATGATGAGTGCTTCTTCCGGAGATGGATCTGGTGACGCCGAATCAATTATTAAAGATAGAGACGAAATCTATTCAGGAAGTGATGATACGTTCCTCCGAGATGATATTTTATCAGTAAGTTTATTCAAAATCCCATATGTAAGATTTTGAAAACTCTTTTCCATTTCTACATCCTCTATTTTTCGATTTGGTCTAAAATAACTTTGTCTTCTCTCTTTGGATTCTTGATACATTTCGACGCGAATTCTTTGATAGGTATTTGAAATTTAGAACATTCGTAACTTTGATATTTTGAATATTTGCAATTTGAAGTACATACGACTTCGATTTTACAAATTCATTCTTTAGTTGAAAAATAAATTCAAAAAACTTGGGGATAGAAAAATCTCTGATCTTCAAACAAATTTTCAGATTTGAACTATATCTCTATTTTCAATTTTTGAGTTTGCGAATAGTAATTGGTAAACATTAACACGACCCTCGTATCCTTCCCCTTCACTAAGATGACACCATCGACGAATTTACAAAAGCTCCAATTTGGCTCGGTCGAATCTCTTTTGATAGCCTCGTGCCTGCGAAAAAAATATGTAGATTAACTCGTCAATCGATCCGACGGCGCTACCAGTATTACATTAAAAAAGAAAAAAAAAGATGATTCTTTTTCTCGTTGCTTTTTTCTCTCTCTCTGTCGTTTGATAGTGCTGATGTTGTTAATGTATTCTGCGAAAAGTACGCAGCAGTAAAGTTTGTTCAGCGTAAATTCGTTAAAAAGTAATTATGAAATTTTCATCTTTACGATGTGCATAGTCCACCCCATAAATGTAGGTACGAGCGACAGGTACGAGTAGATTTACTAATAAGAGTAAACTTTGTTTTAAATAAAAGTAATTTCAACGCCGAGAGACGATGTGTCATATATCGTCGTTCGTCGTCTTGCTCGTACACATTTTCGATCATCAATTACCTACCGTCCCTTAGAGTAATTTCTATTTCAATCCGCATTAGCGCACATATTCGTAAAATTGCCAACTAAATCGATAATCCATTCGAGAGAAAAAAAACCATGGATTTTTTTCATCACTTTACCAACCATAACTTCTCCATTTATTATTCTCAGTCAAAGTCAGAGATGTTAATTTTTTTCTATTTCTTAAATTCCACGTACTCTTCATTTCCCTCACCCTCCTGGTATGCTGCGGTTCCCATGTTTACACGAGTAATAGTATTCGCTAAGCGACGCCAGTAAATCCTCATCTCCACAGTCCTGTCATCACCGTTCATCATTCCTCTTATCTCTCAGGTCGCGAAGAAAAACGTGATGAAAATTCCACCTCGAGCGACTCGCAGAGCAGGCAGGGGGGGTTGAAAGAGTGGAAAAAATTGCCCTTCTTTCAACGAGTTCATTATAAACAATAGAGAGGGAAAACATGGAATATAACGACGAACGCAGGCAGACCCGAGAGCCATCGAACGTTTTTCTTGTTTTCCGACGCATCTTCTGGTTCAATATTTATATTGCAAATCGTTTATACTCGTAGTACGTAAGCGAACAGAAGAAGAAATTCTCGTTGTATGATTTGTGTGGAAATTGTCGGTCGGTGGCGCGAGAGACGTTATTTCCAACCAAATTAACATCACAAAGGCGAAATTTATTTACATGAAGAATAAATAAGATGAAGAAGGAAGCAAAGGAGAAAAAAAAAGCAGAAACGAACCAGCGATGCTGTTTTTTCCTCGTAGTCGTCGTTGCTGGCACACGCTTAATTTATTTTTACCAGAAAAAAAAAGACGAAAAAAAAGGGCCAAGGGGGAGTAAAAATGTTTTGTGAAGTGAGTTTGCTCGAGACAACGTTTCGGGTATATCTTTTTACCAACCGTCTCTCTCTTTCTTTCGCTTTGAACTGTACGAAGATGGATGAAGGTTTGAAAGAGAATTTCGTAGATAATTTTATGCGTGCTCGAGCACCATAGAAGGTAATCGTTTAAGAAGGTTGATTTTAGAAGAAAAAAAATTAAGTAAGTATACAAAAAAAGAAGAAAAGAAAAAAAGGGTAAAAAAGAAGAAAGGACCGTCGCCGAATTAAAGCGTAAGAATTAAAACGCGAATATTTTCACGCTACGATGCTTTTGAAATTGAACGAGTGTCGAAATATACGCATCGCAAATGGTGGGATTTATTTTGATTTAATGGATCTGTCGTTCACCGTAAAGATAATGGAACCAGTGTCGATGGTATCGAGTATATTGAATAAATTTTTAACCAATTTTTTTGTCGCTTGTTTTTCATCACGAGTTGATTGTAATCGACTGAAAAGTGGGAAGCGAGTTGATAATCTTCTGAGTCTTTTTTTTTTCAAATGGATTTCATCATTTTAAAAAATTGTTTTTTGATAATTCATTAAAAATAGTTCGCTATGTTTCTGAGAGCAGAATTTGGGAAAATATGGAAGGAGGAAGGGGGGGGGGTATTTGCTCAAAACCCATTTCATGATCTAAAATCTTTTTTAGAATTTCTTGACTCACCCAAAATAAAACACGAGTCACAAACGACCCCCCCCCCCTCAGAAATTAGGTAAATTGCACTGATTTTTTGATAAAGACGAATTAATACTTTTGATATCATTTCTGACAAAGCTCATTTTGTGGGCGAAAAATTAACGAGAGAATTCGCCTAAAATAGAACAAACCATATTTTGAATCGTTCGCGAATGATTCATCCCAAAATGATTCTTTCGTTCATATCAATTTCTAACAAAAATTACTCTTTTTTCGCTCCTGTATTTAGTCACGTGACCGATTCTTGAAGTGACATTATAATTTGTTCACAGAAACCAAATTTTTCAACTCGTTCATGAACGATTCGTTTAAAAAGCAAATACAATATGTTCATACATTGCATAAAATCTTCGAGAAATAAAATGAACATAACATAAGAGAAATGCATTAGGATCAGAAAAGAACTACGGTTATTGGAAATTGAGCGAACTAGTTTTCGAGTCGTTCGCGAATGATTCACTTCGAAAATGATTCTTCCGTTCGAATTTGCACGCAAATGAAATGATGATATCGTTCATTGATCAAGTAGTGTGAAAATACATAAAAAACACTCGATATTCTAACTCGTTCGCGAACGATTTGATTTGAAAAAAATGGTGTCACAATGCAATCTTTAATTGAAAATCAAGATGAACATATACATATTTTAAACGGTTCTGAGAAAAACTCCATCCGTAGAAAATGATTAAGTACGGCTAGATAAATAATTTCAGATTGGATTGGAGCAACAAATTATCAAGTGGTTCGCGAATGATTCATTTTGAAAATGATTTTTTCGTTCATTCGTGATCGTGAACGAACCTTTTCAAAACAAAACGAATCGAACAAGTTTCTGTGAGAAATCAGACAAACAAATATTTTCAATCATTGAACATGAAAAAAATTACCGACAGAAAATGCTGACGAATGAAAACTGAGAAAGGTTCAACGAACGAGTCGTTCGTGAATGATTTGTTTCAAGAAACGATTTCATTTTTCAGCCGCATAAAACGATGACGAATCAGTGCTAAAAATCAGATTCAGATCATGAGGTAATCGCAATAAAAGATGGGCCAATGCATCAGACGATACTTGGTTTTTGAGATCGTTCGCGAACGATTCTTAAGAGAAATTACATTTTAAAAAAGACGAGCAAATTTTTTCAATAGTTCTAGATCTAGATAGAAGAATCCATTTGCAGAACTGAATTATCAGAAATTCAACCGAACAGTTTTCAAGTCGTTCGCGAATGATTCACTCTGAAAAAGGATTCTTTTTTTCTTACTTATTCCTGAAAATAATGATCAATTGATACCAATGAACTCGTATGACTCATCATGTGGCAGCAGTACGTTCTAAGAGGAACGACTACATTTTTTCGACAACCTTCGGATCTTGTATTCTAAATCGTTGATGGTGATAATTTTAATTAACACAAGTCACAAGTTATTTAAAAAATGAGACGCGGTTTAGTTCTTACATACCATACTTACTGCCATGACACTGGTTTGATATTAAAAGTGAAACAACTGCTCATTTCGGTACAGAGACAAGACTTCGTTGAATATGAGGTAAAATTATGAATATTGGACTTCAAGTGATGAGTGATTTGAATTTTGAACATTCAAAATAGTAATGATTGGCAATTTACTTTTTAGATTCAGACGAGAATGCGATATTATCAGAGGGAAGGCAAAAAGTTACGACCAGTTAATGAAAATAATCTGCACCAGAGTCAGCTAACAAGTGGTTGGATGAGGATTAAGGTAAATTGATATAATTATAGTTCTCTCTTTACCCAGGGATGCCGCCAATACTATCGATTGTTAATTGATTAATTTTTCCGAATTATCACGATTATTCTGATATCACGATAGTAACAACTTGCTATTATGCAACAGGATATTAACGATTTACTACTACTTTTAGGGCATATTTTTGAATAAATCGATGATATTTCGAAAGGAAAAACTTCAAGCTTCAAAATGAATTGAATAATGTAATTATTCATCGGATATTTGAAAAATGAAGCCCTTGTAGCTTATTTTCCCTTAGTTTTGAAATACATCCTTTTGTAGCGACTCGCCTTCAGTGTGAAAATTGACAAACTTCAGTTGAACATTCATCTACTCAGTAATATCCGATGAATAATTTATTATAATATTCAATTCATTTTAAAGCTTGAAGTTTTTATTATCTATCATCAATTTATTTAAAAAATATGCCCTGGCTAGAAGTCGGAATAAAACGTTGATTTCCTGTTTCATAAGAGCGATCCTTGCGCCAAAGATCGCGATAATCATGATAGCTCGTTTATTCAATCAATCAATTCAATTATCACGATATGTAATATCGTCGGCATCCCTGCCTTTACTTACACCACACAGGTAGATCACATAGATCGTCTAATCAAAGTATTTTGTAGCTATATTATAGATGTGATGATCATTTAAGAGCCAAGTTGACTACATTTGATACAGAGGTTTCTGTTGGGCTGAACTTGGTGAAGGCAGTTCTCAAAGTTTTTAGCTCTATGTATGATGATGAAGAAAGCCGTGTGATGGAACGGAAATATCTGCGATGGTGTAGATTTTGTATTGATAAAATTCGAAGTGGATGGTAATGTTTAAACTTAATTTTCTTCAACTGTATGTGAGAATAACAAACCCTAACATTTTCCTTGTATGCCGAATTGCCAATTGTCATGATTCAATTTTTAAAAAACAACCTTTTTTGTAAAAATCATCCTACTCGCACGATAACCGAATAGGTACAGTCATTCAAGATTTGAAAATTCGACTTAGAATAAATAAATCTCAATCACTAAAAATTATCAAAAATTTTGAATCATTTTAAAGTCATAATTTCTCAAAAACCTCACGAATTGCCATATTTTATCAAGATCCTACCATATTGTCTTAAAACGTACTGCTGTAAAAGCACGTCGAGAACCCAGATTTGATTTCAGCAACTCGTTCGAGAACGATTCATATTAAATTAAAAATTCGTTCAAACTCATTTTTGAGGAATCAGACAAATGACTCGAATTCAATTATCAAGAAAACATTCATTTTCTGATAATAAATTCTGATTCAAGTTCTCGGCAATCGTAATTATTGAAAAGAAAAAATACTTAAGTACTTGTTAAGATTTATTTACATATTAATTTAATAAATTCGATGAAAAGATTAATTGATCAATCTTTGTTTTGAAAATGATGTGCTGAAGAACACAGAGTGACCCAAAAGTCAGTATTTTGATTTTCACGTTTTATTTGTTCGCAAATAAATCAAAAACAAAATGCGATTTGAAAGAAAACGTCATGTTTCCAAAATTTTTTTAAATGGGCCAACCCTTTCTATCTTATAGCAAACAATCTCATAACACTAATGCTAGACGTGAATCGTATACGTAACGGTGGAGGCGTTACAGATGCAACGGCAGCGGTGTTATTGAACATTATGAACTACATTTCGAATCAACTAGACGCCCTTGAAATTGAGGAATCAGACAAATGACTCGAATTCGATTATCAAGAAAACTTTCATTTTCTGATAAAAAATTCCGATTAAAAAAATCGTGAAAGATTCGTTCAGAGAAAAAAATTCTACTGTTCGTCCCTTACCATGATAATGCGTCACATGAATTGATCATATTTTCTTTTCAAGGAATGAAATGAAACCTACTCGTTGCAAATATGTTTTCAAACCGATTGGATATTTTTCACGATTGTGAAAAAAATCACACACAAAACCAGCAAAGCTAAAAAAAAATCGTCAGAAATAATGAACCGGTTTGCGAGTCGTTCTCAAATGATTTACTTTGAAAATGATTCTTTTGAACAACAATTTTTGGAGAAATGAAGAAAGGAGTTTTACCAATTTATCAAGGCAAAACCTATCGATTGATGAACAAAAAAAAGCAAAACATCGAAACGAAACCGTAAATGTCACCGTTTGAGCCGTGTTTTTGTGGCTCTACTGTTTTTTCATATGGGCAATGTCGTTCTTCGTCTTGTGTTCCTTTATTGAATGAAAAATGCAAAATATACACGATTTTATTTCGATTGCGTCATTAGCATATTATTGATCTTAATCAGATAATTTTTTTCCGCGCAATTGTTGGCTGTTTTTGAAAGATCTTTCCTTTCCAAACATATGAACAAAATAAATATGCATTTCTAGATTTTTATCTTGTACTGTGTTTGTTGTTTTATTTCGTAAATTAAATATTAAATTAATTCTTTAATTTATAAAATAGAATCATTAAATAAAAAATATAAATAAAATTTAAAAAAAATAATGGAAATGGAAGAGAATAATAACATCATCAGTTTGTTTTCCTCTGATGAGGAAGGGGATTCGTTATGTTTGCAAGTAGACTTGACGAACTCGGAAGAAAATCACCTCAAAACGGAAGAGAATGAAGAAGTGTAATTATTTTTTGTTTCACTAAATAGGTATTGATTTTCTAATTGATTTTTAGTTTGTTTTCCTCTGATGAGGAAGGAGATTCATCGTGTTTGAAAATGGTATTATCAGACTCTGAGTCCGAAAAAGAAAATGATCTCGAATTGCTCGAAAGAAAAGTAAAAAAATTAGAAGAGGAGGAAATAAAGTAATTATTTTTGTTTCCCTAAAAAGTACCTACCTAATTTTGATTTTCTAATAGATTTAAATCCAACAGGCAGAAACGGTCGCTCTCTATGTTGAACGAGGATTTTGTGGACGTTTGTCACCAGTATGATAAGCTATTTGAAAATAATAAAAAATTAGAAAAAGAATACGGTGACCAGGTATTTAAATGCAGACAGCAAAACGAAGAAATCATCGAACTCAAAAGCTTATACTTGATAAATACAAAAATCATGCACTGAAAATTTCTGTAATTATTTAAATAACTGATTTCATTTACGTTTTTCTTTTTAGAAAATTAGTCTACCGTTAGTCACTTATTTCATTAATATAGGTATAAACAACTGATTAATTCATTCACGTTATTTTTTTTTTTTTATATATCACATCTCCTTTTGTTAACGACCCCCAATTGTGGATTTTAGCCCCCCCAAATGAGGTTTTTCGCTCCTACTTCCCGAAATTGTGGTCCTAGCCCAAAAATGGAGATCTATAAAAGTTGTTCTAAGTTAAATTTCCTATCAGATGAGCTATGAACCAACTTCCTCCCCCTAAGGGGGGTGGACCTTCAGTCAATTTCAAGTGAATTTGCGTTGAATAGAAAAATGCGGGGGTGAAATTTGAATTTTGGTATACTGGTCTATTTTTGTACCCTGAACACGAATCCGTGGATTCCGCACCTGTCCCAAGTGATTTTTCCCCAAAATGTGGATTTTAGCCCTCCCCAATGAAAATTTTCAGCGGTTTTTCACCCCTACCTCCCGAAATTGTGGTCCTAGCCCAGAAACGGGTTGTATAAAAGTTGTTCTAAATCAAATTTCCTATCAGATGAGCTATGAACCAACTTCCTCCCCCCATGGGGGGGTGGACCTTCAGTCAATTTCAGATTGATGTAAAGAACATATTTCATACCTATCATGGCTCAGATTCAAAAACCCGCTATATTTGATTGAGTCCAGCTCCACCCCTCCTTGGGGGGACGAAGTTGGTTCATAGCTCATATGATGGGAAATTTGATTTAGAACAACTTTTATCGACCCCATTTTTGGGCTAAGTAAGACCACAATTTTAGGAGATAGTGGTGAAAAACCTCATTTGGGGGCAAAATCACTCGGGACAGGTGGGGACTCCCCGGATTCGTGTTCAGGGTACAAAAATAGGCCAGTATACCAAAATTCAGTCCCCCCCCCATTTTCCTATTCGGTAATTTTTTGAAATTGGCTGAATGTCCACCCCCCATGGGGGGACGAAGTTGGTTCATAGCTCATCTGATAGGAAATTTAATTTAGAACAACTTTTATAGACCCCATTTTTGGGCTAGGACCACTATATTTCGGGAAGTAGGGGCGAAAACCCTCATTTGGGGGGCTAAAATCCACAATTGGGGGGAAAGCTCACTAGGGACAGGTGAGGACACCAAGGATTCGTGTTTAGGGTATAAAAATAGGCCAGTATACCAAAATTCAGCTTGCCCTCTAGCGTTTCCCTATGACCCCCTTTTTTCGGCTAATTTTCTTAGGCTAAATTAATCGGATTCAATTATACCCAATACTCGACATATCCAACCACAGACATGAATCATCTTTGAAATAAATTTCATCCAAAACTCATCTCGAATCACCTCTCACCAATATTTTACAATACTCAACTAGCAATAATTGTTCAACTGTATGTATAGTAAATGAACAAATACCTGAAAATATGCACCCTAAAACAGTTCATCTCACCTAGTCTAAGAAGTTCCTATGATTTATCATTAAAAATGTTTGGTAGTCATATACGACAGCAGTCCCCTCCAAACTCTTCCCATCTCCTTCTAAAACCAAAACACCATCTCGATCCGATCCATTTCTCAACAACCCAAACATAAACATATCGACCTCTCGCTCGCATGTCCTCATATTTTCGCAGAACACAATGAAAAACAAGCTCTTGAAACGGACAAAAAATCCACGTAATTGACTCGTACGACCAATTACCGCGAAATACGAGTAAAAATATAATCATTTATGGATGATATTTCGTTGTAATTTGTTGAAATGAACACCGTGTCACGCATTATGGTATACAGCTCAAACGGGGGTCTTGGTAGATTTAAACTTTTATTAGCCAGTTGGCGGAAACGAGAACAAACGCACCACGAAATGTTAAATTTTTGATTAGCGAAGCCCGCAGTGAGGCGAAAACCCAGCAATAACACACACACATAGACAGAGGAAAAGGAAAGCAAAACGAGAAATTGTACAAACGATATGATACACGAAACACACTTATCCCAGCTATAAAGAAAAGAGGCTTTCAAAGAATCGATTTCGTTATGATGACGACCGCACAAGTGAATCGACGTGAACGACTCAGTCGACTTCCAGAGAGTATTCGCCAGATGCTCGCTTGGTAGAGCTTTTCGCAAATCTCGACAAATTCTACTCGTTGGGGTGTTTAAGCAGATCGTCGTCGTGTATCTTTTTCAAAATACTATAAACGACTCTTCTCTACGTCTTCTCACTGCACATGTACCAAAAGACAGGGGTACCTCGTCTCACAGCCGCACATTTATACACGCAGTAAAAATATTCAACAAGTTTACATCTTACACGTAAGCATAGACTATACGATAAGTAACGAAGACGAATGCATTCTGGTGTTTGTTTTTTAGACGACTATACGACGACGAAGCGTAAAATAAAGACAACGAGGCCAGGGGTAAGGTAAAGTTAACGGATCAAGTTTTCGAATTTGTTATTACGCTTTCGAAAAGTTTACATTAATTAAATTTTTACGACGACGAATACTTGGTAGGTGTATTTCAAAAGACCTACCCGACAAGAATTAGCACAACTACATAACTTCGTCGTGAACTTGTCGAGTCATCACGAAATCATCACCATTCGTACCTATAGGTATACCTATAGGTATACCTAAACTTTTCCATATTCTATTTGTATTTCCAACTTGATTAAATAATTATGAAAATGAAAATCCAAGCAAACTCTCATCATTTTTTCCCTTTACGTCTACATCCATCGAAACCAAATCCAGAAGAAATTTTTCGTAAAATTCTACCAGAGTATCGTGAGGAATCTAAGCAGCATTAGCGAGAGAGAGAGAACGAGTTACGAAGCTAATTTAAACAAAACTTTCTATACGGTGGACTTGTTTAAACAGTAATTAATTTATCAACGTAATTACGTAAGGGATTACCGAAGCACGGTGTTTTGGCCAACTTTCGCTAAGATACTTCCAGACGACGAGGGATGTATACTTGGGCGAATATACGACTATACTTACTCGTTCTTATTGTACTATATATACGTATTACGTATACTTATATAGAGCATAGCAGGATATAAATTAATATAGCGACGAAACAGCTGGGCTTTATGAGGGGGGGGTGTTGTTTGGCCGGATTGCTCGAAAAGGTAGACAGGCCAGGGGGTATTGATTGCGTAGTTTAATTTTTGGTTTTACCAACCTTTTACTTACCCACATTGCGAGTGTGTGTGTATCTCGATGACCGACCTGACCATCGATCGAGGTAATTATTTTTTTCCCTGCTTTTTTCGCATCGGCTGGGTTGGGACAATTGAATGGTCGTCGCTGGGTCGTGTAATTGACCAACGTTCTCACGAACTGTACAGTGATTTCGGATAGGCGAGGAGGGGATGACACGAAGGTCAAGGTGATTGAATTCGTACCTTACCTACTACTACGTTGTTGTACACCTTTGGCATGGCTGTTGGAAAAATTTGTTTACCGGTGTTTTATTGGGTACAGAACTGATATTTTTGAGAAATTCAAAAAATTAGAGAAAATATCATTCTGGCGATCAATCCAAGTGGGTGTAAAGGGTATTCTCAGATATAAACTAGCCGAAATGGCCTTGTTCTCAGATTTGGATCACGATGGATTATTGTTGGGTACATCCAAAAAAAAATTTTCGAGCGGAATTCCCGCCCCTCAACCCTCTCCCCTTGAACAGTGTAGCCAAAAACGTGTTTTTGCGGGAAAAAATCGATTCCATGAGTAGTGGGGAGAAAATTCTGGTATGGGCCTTTCATCAGGATTTTTTTCAACATTTTTCATCCAGTGGTGGGGGTAAAATTGACAATAGAAAACTTCGAACCGCCACAGCTCCGGATTGAAGGGTTGGGCCCAAAACCTGTTTTCACCAAAATGTGTCTTTTAACAAATACTTTCTTCCTAACAATCCATAAAATTGAAATTTCGTGTGCAAAAGACTCAAGGCACATTTATAATGCATGGTAATAGAAATTCACAAAAAAAATAAGTAAATGAAAAAGTTAAATCTGTGATTTTCAATAGTACCATTTATAATGGTTATTGAAAATATATTATGGTTTTGTAATTTGAAAAGTGAAATTTTCAACTTTTCACAAATGTCAATTGTAAAAACTTATCGTTTCGTTTTTTCGTTTTTATACTTATAATTTTGCTTTGTAATCGTAATTTCTAATTTAATTTCGTGAATATGAGCACAGCAACACATTTAACGGCAGAGCTGATCAAGGTAAAAATTCATGCTATTCTCTGACATTTTGATTGACTGAAGATATCAATGATGAGAATTTTATGCGTTTTGATTGGTTATGGCCAATTAAAATGCACCAATAAGCTTCCATTTTGATAATTTTTCAATTACCATTATATAAATGGCTGTTTTCAATTTCAATTACTGGAGATTCTTTTCATTTTCCATTTATTTTTTTTATGAATGCACTTTTTTTCGAGCATCAACATCACGACCACGATAATGAAAATGATCTTTAATGAGTTTATTGTTTTGCCAAAATTTGATATATTCTAGAAAATACTACGATTAAGAACAGTTATAAGGGAGCAGCCTAGATACAGAAACTTTATCATTTTAGTTGATTAAAATTTTTCAATGGAAATTACAAACCATAAAAAAATTGGCCCACTTTTGGATAACATGTCAAAAAAGGTCTTTACCTATAATATTTCGTCTAAAAAGTAGAACTTGCTGACAATTTTGACAAAAAGCAGGATTTTTCAAAATTTTGACTACTAACATGTATTTTTTGGTAATTTCTGCATAAAATATTATGACTTTTTAAATTTGGCAATTTTGACAAAAGTAGATAATTTTGCCAACAAAAAAAAACGCGGAAAAACTCGTATTTTTAAGTTTGTTTTTTTTTTGTTGTAAATATGAGCCTTTATTTTTCTGACAATTTTGGCAAAAAACAAATACATACAAGGACTTCTAAGGATAATTTTGGTAAAAGCAGGATTTTTCGAAATTTTGGTTACTAACAAAATTTTTTGGCCATTTCTGCATAAAATATTATGACTTTTTAAATACACTCGTAAAGTCAAAAAAAAGTATTTTTCATCATTTGACGAAAACAGGACTTCATTGGCAATTTTGCCAAAAGTAGATAATTTTGCCAAAAAAAAAAATCGAAAAACTCGTATTTTTTTTTTTTTTTTTTTTTTTTGGAAATATGAGCCTTTTACAGACAAAATTTCAATTTTATGGATTGGTAGGAAGAAAGTACTCGTGAGAAATGACACATTTTGGCGAAAACAGGTTTTGGGCCCAACCATTCAATCCGGAGCTGTGGCGGTTCGACGTTTTCTATTGTCAATTTTACCCCCACCACTATGACGAAATTTTTTGAAAAATATCGTGCTGAAAGGCGCATGCTTCCTCTATACATTCTGCGTGGAAAATGATCTTTCCCCGCAAAAAAAAACGAGTTTTTGACTATCTGTTCAAGGGGGAGGGGTGTGTGTGGGTTGGGGAGCGAAAATTCTGATCGAAAATTTTTGTTAGGAGGTACCCAACAATAATCCATTATAATTTTCTCAAACTGGGACAAGGCCATTTCGCCTATTTTACCTGGGAATACCTTTTCGTGAGGATTTCAAATATTTCAGCGAAAATGATTTCAAACACTTCTGATGTGATGGTTTTTTTTTCAATTTAAAATGATTTGTGTTGTGTGCGATAACGAGTCTGGCGTTATCGTAAAATGCACCAACGAAAAAAAGCAGACAATATTCGGAAAAGTCAACATACAGCGGAAGGATGGAAAAGCTGAACTCTTCGAGAATACAAATGTCAAAGTCCACCGAGAGTGTCAGAAAAATTACGTTTCCAAGAAAAATATCAAAGCATCAATTAGGTACCCTTCAGTACAGGTAACAAATTTAATAATGAAACATTCAACATGATTTCCACCGCACTTTGTTTATCTGAATAGGAATCCTGCCTCAACTCACCAATAAACAATAAATTACGGACCTCTCAAACATGCAATTTTACGAACAAGTGTTTGTTTTGTATTTGTGAATTGACTCCTGATTTTGATGCAAAACAAAATAGTACATACCCATTTTTAATTTTTTGTGAAAAAAAATATGAAGAAAATGGATAAAGAAGCCGGTGACGCGGATTGAATAAATGAAGATAAGTATTCTTGATGACAATCTCATTTCAATCGCAGAAAATCATTTAGAAACTTTAATTTAAAAATTTTATTTTTTAATTAGGTATTCCTTTAAAACTTATTTTTTTATATTCATTTAATCAACTTTTTTTTAGACTATGTAATGTACATCAAAAATTAATCAAGTAGGTACCTATTTTCATTAATTTTTCAATTTCAACAGATTCTACATATTCTATGTAATGGTTTACAAAATAATTAAGCATGATGACTTGAAAAAAAAACTACATTTGTTTACCTCTTATTTGGATATTCTTTGAATTTTTTCAATCTTGGCCCTTGGCCTATTAAATTTGGTCCTGTCTCACTATTTCATCTCACGAAAATCTTGTTAAAAATTTAATTTGCTAGATGATAAATTCTATACTATCGAATTCTTTCTTTAATTCGAGTACATTTTGAAATCATTTTTCCACCATTGATTCAATGTCATGGTCAGGATGAAGAAGCCTTCATTCACATTCACATTTCCGAAGTAGGTATTCAAAAATCAAAACTGACTGGAGTGAATCGATCGAACCGATTTTTATACAAATTCCTATTTTTCCACCATTCGAAGGCATGAAAATAGATACTACGAAAAACCGGTTTAAAGAATTGACTTTTAAAAAATCTATGCTCGATAATCTGAAAAAGTTTATCAATTTAAAAAAGTTTTTCAAATAAATCAAAAAGAAAATTGACGAAGTGCCTAACTTCGAAGTTTTGTAGTCGATTCATAGAAATAAAATCAAAAAAAAAAAATTAATCCACTTCTAAACTAAATCCAAGAAAAAAGAAGAAAAAATCATCTCAGCTGTTCTATTATCAAAAAATAAAATAAAATGCTAAAATTAAATAAACTTGTATAGTCTAGTATGTACACCTGAGGCTTCAAACTTCTAAGATTTCATTCGCTTAAACAATACTCTATTGCCTATTTTTGGTCTTCCAAGCAATGAAAAATTCGATATTTTAAAGCCATTACATTTTAAAATAATCTTTACTTTGTTCAACGTAATTATTAATACGTTAAATATTAAATTCCGAGCAATTTATCGGTTTCGAGACCATCGCGAACTGCCACGAAACGTTACGGCGACGACCGTGTGGCGTTATCATACGTTATTTCGCGCCGTTGGTAGACGTTGCCTCCATAGCTCAGTGGTTAGAGCACTGGTCTTGTAAACCAGGGGTCGGGAGTTCAATTCTCCCTGGGGGCATATATTTTTATCAATTTTTTCAAATTTTTTATCGACGATAGTGGGTTGTTGTAGTTGGTTCGCCATTTTAAAACAATTTTCACAAAGATATGCATTTTTTTCGAGCTGATTTTCGTGTTTTTTGTAAGGTATTTTGGTAGTTTTTCGTGATTTTTTATCATTTTGATGGGAAATTGTGTTTAGAATGATTTTAAATTAATTTTTTCACCATGAGGAATTTTTTTAACTCACTTTTTTTTCAATTTTTCCAAAATTATGAATTTATTTCAATTTTTTTCAAAAAAAAAAAATAAAAAAAAATACGAGCTCTACAGGGTGTCCGAGGATTGGTGGTACTAACTTCAGATTTGGATACAACCTGGTACGACTAATAAAAAAGATTATGTGAAGGTGTAGCCAATCTTCAAAATTGAAGGGGCAAAATACGTTTTCAAAATTCAACAGCCAAAATCTAATTTTGACCATGGGGGTCGGGAGTACTTCGAAAAATTATCAAAATTACCTAATATGACTTTTTGCCCAACTTGTAAATTGAAGGAGGTAAAAAATGATTTTCAATTTGAAAAAATTGCGATAAGAAAAATATAAATGCAAAAATGAATTCTACGTCAAAAAATGAACAAATTTTGTTGCAGTCATTTTTTTTCTTACTCTAAAATTTAAGAAGTTTTAGAAGTGACGAAAATTGTAAATTTGACGAAATTTTTAGCAAATTGAAAATTGTCAAGCTTCAGAAACGCTATACAGGGTGCCCAGACATATCGAGCACCCCTAAAAAAGTTTTCTACTAAAATACTTTGGTTGGTCACAGTGAATGATGATAATGATAGCACATGATTGGTTGTTGGACTGGAGAGATAACATTCCACCAATCATACGCATTTATTTCACGTTGCCAACCTATATTTTTAATGAAAAACTTTCTTAGCGGTGCTCGATATTTCTGGGCACCCTGTATATTTCAGAGTGAGGAAAAAAATGATCATAACAAAATTTGTTTATTTTCTGACGTAGTATTCATTTCTGCATTTATTTTTTTTATCGCGATTTTTCAAAATTGAAATTCATTTGTAGCCCCTTCAATTTGCAAATTAGACAGAAAGAGCTTTGGGAATAAATATGTAATTGGCAATAAGTGTGTTATAATTTTTGGCATTTTTTCAAAGTGTCAATCAACATATCAGAACAGGTTAAAAATTTCCACAAAAAATAAAAAATCACCGATCGAAACATTTCTCGAGCATTTCTGAAAAACTATTGAACCCTGACCAGGGCCAACTTTCGGGTAGTTGACGAAATATTACCAAAATTTTACGCTCAAAATTCTTCAAAACTGCTCAAAAAGTTCTGATGATGGAAATTTTCCATTCCATTCGTCGTTTGATTGCACTTTTTTCGATATCGACCCTATAAGGGAAGCTCAAGGAAAGGTTATAATTAGGTACATGTAAGTTGTAGACCTTCAAATGTCCCATGACGTCATGTGGTCTAACAGAAACTATAAGTCCGGAAAATGGCACAATGGATGTGACAGATGCCGCAATAGCAGGAGCTATCCTTTCCAGGAACAGTCATTCTGCTCTTCAAAAAATTACACCGGCAGTAAATATTCCACCAATAAGTAGCTCGACTTATCAAAAGAGAGCGGACAAAATTTACAACCATCTGAATCAGATCTACGTACTTTATCAAAAATCCTACCCAACATCACAAAATTTTCAAGTTTTATTTTACTTCGAGAAAGAATGATGAAAGCGTCGATGAATTTGAGAGATTGGACATCCAACTTGATAGAATTCCTCGAACGTAATGTGCCGTTTCCTTCCTTATTCTGGTGAGTGTTTCACTGAGTACAGCTTTTATAACTCTATTATGCTTTCAGGTTTAGATTATATTGTTTTAATCTTCCTCTCATGGATTCGTCTTCTCCGCCTATCAGTACTCTAGGAAAGCTATAAAAAAGAGTATTTTATTTGCATATTGCACATAAAATACCACAGTAATAATTTTCAAGTAAGTACTTATACCTCGTACCTACCAATGTAATTGCCCAACTGTTCGACCAAAGATTGTATGTATATTGTATGTATTAAGGGCGAGTGATATGTCAAGAGAACTGCCGAGATGGCCAAGAGCACTCCTATACTGTGTTTTGTATCTTTGGCTAGTGTTAAGATAATTTCGAGCCAAACACTTGTTATAATTTTTAAAAATTTTTGAAAAAGTATCAAGCAACCTATCAGAACAGGTTAAAAATTTCCACAAAAAATAAAAAATCACGATCAAAACATTTCTCGAGTATTTCTGAAAAACCTTTGAACCCAGAACAGGATCCAAATTTCCGGGTATTTATCGAAATATTGACACAATTTTAGGCTCAAAATTGTTCAAAAATACTCAGAAAGTTCCGATGGAAAGTTTCTACTTTCTTACGAATTTTCAACACATTTTGATTGATCGCATGACACGTTCATTCGCCATTTAATTGTCCTTTCTCCATGATATGGACCCCATCAGAGAAGTGAGAAAAGGGTTTCACTACATGTGGACATTCAAATGCCGCATATGTGCTCTACCAGAGACCATAAGCTCGGATATCAGAAAAAATTCATAGCAATTTATTCTCATTTTCGGATTCAGGTGTGACTGAAGGGTTTCAAAACATGAAAAACGGTCTCTCTTTGGTTAAAATTCAAGGACGTACAAGTATTTTATCACAGGAAATATGATTCAAGTTACTGCAATCACTATTTGTAGGTATGTACTTACCTCTCGAGTAAAAACGCTTGTGAGATGTCCCGAGAAGGCCATACAAGCATAACAAGATTATAGTACCTCCATTCAATAAAACTGCAAAAAAATGGACTTTCATCATACACCTATACTAACGTGAATAGTGAAAATATCTGACTGTTCGACCAATGATTATATTAATGAAAACGAGTAACATGTCGGCAGAATTGCCGAGACGGCCAGGACCACCAATCGAGATCAGCACCAAAAAGAAGTTGGAGAACGATTTGCTAATCATTTACATTACAACAATTACAATATTCCAAATACTCTTTTGAAACCTGCCACTAGAAACACGTGGTGGAGTATAAGATGACGGAGGAAGGGTTCACGTGCCACGAATTTCTTTCTAATTAAGAAAAATTGCTGGATTCGAGGATTTTATGACTGAAAAATCAAAGTAAAAAACTCACATTGTAATCGGAATATGAAGGACCCGAGACGGGCTTGTGAGTGCAGGAAAAGAGAGGGGGGAGGAGGAGGTTATGCCTCCAAAATTATGAAAATCCGTGTTTTTTTTTTTATTTTCATATATTCTGTCATCGCATTTAATGTTTAGCTTGATTTTTTAGTCAAGAAAATTATCGAATTCGACAACTTTTCATAGTTTAAAAAAAATTTGAAGCACATGAACCCCTCTCTCCTCTCCCCTACGAGTCCCACAAAGTTATTTTCAAAAATTTTGGGATATTCAGCTCCCCTTTCCCTCCCGTTTTCAAGTCCGTCTCGGGTCCTTCGTATCGCAATTACAATGTGAGTATTTACAGTGATTTTTCAGCCAAAAAATCTTCGAAATTGGTACAGTTTTCATAATTGAAAAAAATGTTAGGGCACATGAACCTCCCTGAGAGCACTACGAACACTCAACACAACTGAAGGCCGCGAAATAAGACAAATAATTAGAGCACATGAACCTCCCTGAGAGCACTAAAAACACTCGACACAACTGAGGACCGCGAAGACAACAGATTTGAGCACATGAACCTCCCTGAGAGCACTACAAACACACAACCGAGCGCCGATGACTACAGATGCTACGAAATAAATTGCCTGAAGGTTTCTCAAAAAGATCAGGAATAAGACATCAAGCGTATTTGGGTATGACAATGCTACAAACATCGGTTCACATTCGGTACCTCTTACCGCACTCACATGAATGCGCACAAATACAGTCATAAAACGAATAGGTTCAATCAAAATTGGAGCAATTCGTAGGACAAAATATTAGCCAATATTTTTTTCTACAACTATTACAAAATTATAAATAGGTACTCCTTTGAAACAGCTGGCACTAGAAATAGGTTGAGTTTGAGATTGAGAGGGAGCGTTCATGTACCCTATTTTTTTAAAATTATCCAAATTCACCGATTTCGAGAATTTTTCATCTGTAAAATCCAACTGAATACTCGAATTGAATTGAGGATACGAAGAACTCGATTTTGGACTCAAGATCAAGAGAGGAAGGGAAGTTGAGTAGGAACCCCAAAATTTCAAAAATGACCTTATGAGACCGTTCATATGCCACCATTTTAAAAAAAAAATTATGACAATTGATCAAATTCGATAATTTTTATGAGTAAAACATCACATTAAATACCTACTCGATGAGATGGCAAAACGTATAAAAATTACCAAAAAACACATTTTTTAAATTTTGAAGGCATTCAACTTCCATTCCCCTCCGCCAAGTCAAAATCGGGTTTTTCGTATCTTCGATACAATTTTAGTATTCATTTCGATGTTTCAAGCCAAAAAATTCTCAAAATCGTCAAATTTTCATGATTAAAATGAATTTAGAATACACGAACCTCCACCATCGTCCTTAAAAAAGAGGCTGCATCGAGTCAAGGACAAGGAGTCAACATTACTCTGTGATGTTCACCCCAGACAGATGTTCCATAGTTTGATCTTCGTACAAGGACAAAAAGAACTAAGATATGCGTCACTTGTAACTGGCAAGAGGAATGAGTCGACAATTGGATTCTTGAGCTGCAGAAAGAGCAGACTGACTGCAGAATTCCGTACGTTGCGTATTCTGGTGAAAGAAAGTATTAATCCATCTCCTTCGTTGATTACGATGCATGCTACATTGCTACATACTCCGGGTATCGACGTTCCGATTGTCTTCAAGTGAATCCAATACAGAATACGGGGGGAAATGGCGTTGTCTATAGCATTCGATACAGATGTTTAGGTACTAGCTCCTACTCCGAGTCGTTTTCAAGAATTGGGAAACTCGAAATTGATGGAATGTGCCATTTGTCCTTTATATGGTTTTGCTACATACAAGAACGTATGGTACCATGTACAAGCCATTTTCAGAGGATTTACCCTCAGGTGAAAGACAGGTGTTGACCAAACATTACAATTGAGAGCAAATGACACGTCGGGAGAATTACCGAGATGGCCAAGACCACCACCGAGATCAGCACCAATCCAATAAAGATATATAATAGAGCTGGTGAAATTCCAACTGAAGTTGGAGAGCAATTTGCTAATCATTCACTTTACCAATCAATTTCAACGAATGGAGGCGACCAGTTTACGCCCATCAAAGAGTGTTAGTTCGAATGGTTCTCTTGTTAGGGACCAATCATCTTGATTGAAATAAAGAATAATTTATATTGAGCAAAAATTTCTACAATAATACTGTTTTTGTCTAAACTATCTTGATTGAATACTAGGAAGTCATTTTCACATGGTAGCAGAGCATGGTTCTGCATTTGTGGTACGATTGATCTGAACGAAACCAAGCTAGACCGAAAGAGCATGTCCCACAACTCCTGTAACCAAAATTTGATTTTTGGAGTAAAGTTAAAAATAAGTAAGTATAGAAATTCCTTTAACTCAACTCTCACATATCAACAACTACATACCTAGTGATTTCGAGACCATTTTGGAGCCTCCAGCGATTTATTAATTTTTTCCAGAAATTTGAAATCGCTCTGAAAGGGTAACTAGAAGTTCGCTCTAACCACCTTAAACGATTGAGCGGATACACAATCAGAACCAAGAAAAGTTATACGTGCTATAAAGTTCATTATTAATCCCTCCAGAGCAATTTGAAATTTCCAAGAAAAAATTGAAAAATCGCTTTAGGCTCCAGAATAGTCCAAAACTACCCCGTTGTTGGGAGTGTGAGAGTTGAATTGAAGGAATTACATATTCACATATTAATGGTTCACATTGCATGAAAAAAATCGGATTTCGTGAAGAAGTTTAAAAATCACCCTCAAAATCAATTTTTTGTTTCTTTTTTTCAATTTTCAAAAATTCTCCAAAAATCAGCTTTATAATCGGAAATTTTGGTAACCGGAGTTTCAAGGCATGTTCGTTTGATCTACCTCAGTTTTGCTCTGATCGGAGAGTGCGAGTTACAAGTAGAACGATTCCCATGTTTGAAAAACATAAATCTATTGTTGAAGTTGATGATATTTTGGGATCTCAGCACACCGAATCTGCTCGGCTGATGAACGTACGAAGTTTTAGTATGTGGCAAAGAGTCAACCGTATTTTCGATGAGGAAGAAGCTGATTCAGATCCCAAGAAAAACAACATCAAGACACTTTTTACGTAAACATTTTCAGCTATGTACTTTAGATCCAACATTCGCAAAGACCAACGTGAGATAGATTCCATCGAGCAGAATGATTGCTCGACACACACGGGCAAGAAAAACGATAGAATGCGCATTCGGCATCAATGATCTCGCAATGGATATATATAATTTCTTGGATACCAATTTGAATGTTCTCCAGAGCCAACCTCAACGACTTGCCAAACGCAACATTCTTCAACACAGCTCAGAATCCAATGGAAATAGGTATTAAATAGAGCAGCTGAAATTCCAACTGAAGTTGAAGAGCGATTTGCTAATCATTTACTTTACAACAATTACAATATTCGAAATATGTAATCTTTTGAAACCTGCAACCAGAAACAGGTGGAGTTCAAAATAGTGGATGGGGGTTTACGTGCAACAAATTTTTTCCCAATTATAAAAATTACTCGACTCGAGGATTTCTTGGCTGAAAAATCAAAGTGCATTGTAATTGGAACATGAAGGACCGGAGACGGGCAAGTGAGTGCTGGAGGGGAGAGGGCATATGCCTTCAAAATTTACAAATGTGTTTTTCCCTCGTAATTTTCATATATTTTGTCATCGCGTTCAATGTTTAGCTTGGTTTTTTAATTTAAAAAAACTTATCGAATTCGACAACTTTTCATAATTTTAAAAAAATGTGGGACACATGAACCCCTCTCTCTCTCTCCTTTCCCCTATGGATCCCACAAGGTCATATTGGAAATTTTGAGGACATTCAACTCCCTTCCCCTCCTGATTGCAAGTCCCTCACGGGTCCGTTGTATCGCAATTACAATGTGAGTATTTATCATCATTTCTCGGACAAAACTTCTTCAAAATTGATGAATTTTCATAATTGAAAAAGATTTTAGAGCACATGAACCTCCCGGAGAACACTACGAACACTCGACACAACCGAGTGCCGAGAACTACTGATACTGATACTACAAATTTATTCATGCTTTCGTTTTCGTTATCTTTCCTTTATGATCGAGTGTAGGTACCTAGGTACCTAATGTTTTCCGAATTGTTAAAAAAAATTATATTGTACATACTTCACATTTTTTTTCTTTTAGGTGAACCCACATCTTCGTGGATTATATGACAGGATTTCGAGTTCCAACACAGAGTATTGAATCAAAACCGTGCTGTAGTAGCTGAATCTCCTCGAGAGCGCTATGAACACTCGACACAATCGAGGGACGAGAACTACAGATGTTATGAACCTAATTGCGAGTCCTCAAAAAGATCGGGAATAAGACATCAAACGTATTTGGGTATGCCAACTCTGCAAGCATTGGTTCACAGCTAGTCTCCACACAAACGAGAGAGCCGAAGACAACAGATGCTACGAAATCAACTGCCTTAAATTCTTAGAAATATCGGAATAACAGGTCAAGCGTATTTCGGCATGCCAACGCTGCAAACATTGGTTCACATCCGTACCTCTTACCGCACTCCATGAATGCGCAAAAATACAGTCATAAATGAATCGGGTCAAAATAATTTGGAACAATTTCATTACGATGAATATTCAACCTTCATAATAGAGCTGGTGAAATTCCAACTGAAGTTGAAGAGCAATTTGCCAATCATTTTTTGTACAATGATTACGAAATTTCAAATACTATTTCGAAACCTAGTACTAGAAAGAGGGTGAATTTTAGATTGGAAGGAGCAGGGTTCACGTGACCCAATTATTTTTAAATTATTAAAATTTAGAAAAAAGGAGAGTTTGTTGGGAAAATGAACTCATTTTCCTATCAAAATTTAGGTTCGTAATAAATAAAAAAATAGGTGGTTATTTATTTTTAAAATTTGTTTAAAAAACTTTATTTTGTTATGGTTCAAGTTTATCTTGTTAATCGTTCGTGATCCGTCATCACGGAACATTGTCCAGTATTATTTTTAGCGTTCATACGCTTTACGTTCGTAAGTTCACTGAACTTACAGTTCGTATTTTTCTTTTGATTTGTAAAATGAAAGTTGTTAATTTTTCTCAACGATTATGTTCGAGTAATTTTGATTTGTTTTATACGACGGCGACGACAAGTAATCCTGAGTAATTTCTGACAGAGTTTGAGATTCGGAGGGAGCGGGGTTCATGTGACCCAATTTTTTTAAATTATTAAAATTTGCCGATTTCGGGAATTTTCTACCTGTAAAGTCAAAGTAAATACTCGAATTGAGGATACAAAGGACCCGATTTGGAATTGTGAGCGAGAGGGGAGGGGAGTAGGATGTCCGAAAAATTTCGAAAATTATCCTATGAGTATATGAGACCAATGGGGAGGGGAGCGTTCATATGCCCCAATTCATTAAAAATTATGAAAATAGGTCAAATTCGATACATTTTTGAGTAAGAAATCACATATACTCGATGCGATGACAAAACGACCAAAAATTATCAACCAAAAAAAAAAACCCCACATTTTACTTAAATTTTCAAGGTATGTAACTCGCATTCTCCTCCAGCTCTCCATTCAAAATCTGGTTCTTCGTATCCTCTAATTCAATTAGAGCATTCACTTTCAGTTTCCAGCCAGAAAATTCTCAAAATTGGCAAATTTTCATGATTAAGAGAGATTAGAGCACACGAACCTCTGCCCTCCTCCATAAAGAAGTCGCATCGAGCCAAAATAACTCTGCGAGTAGAAATTCGAAACCATCAACGCGAGATTTTCATTTTTAAAATTTGTGGTATCACAATACTGTTCAATAATCAGGAACTTATGAAAAACAAAAATTTGTATGATTATCGCGAAATAACAGCTGTTTGTTTGTTCGTTTTTTTCATAATTGCTGTTGTGAAGCATTGTTATTCAAATTTTTAGGTGGAAAACTGACTTTTCACTTCAAAATTAACTCTGGTTTGCTTCTTGAAACTACAAACATTGAAAAGCGTTTGCCCTCGCTTCGGTTGCTCCAATTTTGTAGTCATATTCACGTTTGAAATTTCAAGTAACTAGGTGGTGATAAAATTTTCATAGTTGAGTGGAAAAATTGAATTCTACATTAAAATTGATGCTGTTCTACTTTTCGAAAAACACATTTTTCAAAACTTGTGCCCTCGCTTTGTTCGGGTGCCTTTGAAAATGCTCCTTTGGGCTTTCGGACTTGCAGACAAACCGGATACCACCACAATTCTTATCTCCGTGGAGGGCAAATTCTCATCAAAACGTATTGAAAACAAATGAAATGAGATCGGTTTTTTTTTTCATTTTTCTCAAAAAAAAAAAAAAAAAATGAGTTTGTGTGAATTTATATAAAGACATGAATTGAAGCTATTATTTCCTATCGACGTATTGACATCGAACTTATCATTACTCTGAACTAAACTTGAGGTCTATTCTCAAGTAAAAATCGGTGTTGCATGAAGCACACACTTTAAAAGTCGGGTTCCACTTGAAAGTTTAGGTAATTTATATTCAAACTTGATGTACTTACACAAAAATTCAGAAATGAAAAGTTAAATAAAATCTCCATTATTGTGCGAAACATACAAATCATTACACCAATCGACAGGAAATTTCAATGGCTTCAATTCATGTCTTCATAAAAATTCACTCAAACTCATTTTTTTTGAGAAAAATGCAAAAATGTCTTCATAAAAATTCACTCAAACTCATTTTTTTTGAGAAAAATGCAAAAAACTATCTCATTTATTAGTTTTCAATGCGTTTTGATAAGAATTTGCCATCCAGCGAGATTACTGTCGGCAAAATTACAATTTTTTTGCTGGCAAAATGACGAGCTACACCACCTCTAACAGCATGACTTCGATCTGTCCCTGATCCTACAACAATGTATGAAACATGTATTAGCTTGAAATGGTTCAAAAACGCTATTAATTAGACGATGTTTCTTTTAGCGATTAAAGATATTCCACAGCCTTTTGAATGTCTGGAAATTATTTCTTAAAGACATCTATGGGCTATTCTTGGCCGCTAGGGACGCGTATCTTATATTTTGTTCAACTTGCAATTTTTTCTATAGAAACCCACATCATGAAACCAAAACGCTTGAAATTGAGAAAATAGTGAATGAGAACACGGTTACTTGGTACGAGGTCAAGTGGCTAGACCACCACATGAACATGAACTCTCATAACATGCTGAGAGGCAAGCGTATCTTGGATGAGTATAAGGGCACCAAACATAAGTCATGAAATTGCGCAGGTACACAGACTGATATATAAACACCGGAGACACATCGCTACATCCTAAATGAAATAAATCAAATAATCCAGAAATTCATTGGTATCACAAGAAGCAAATTCTAGCAGCAAATATTACTCTGGAAGAAAAAGGAAGAGAATGGCCTCAGAATGGAAAACACCTACAAGTTAAAATAGACTTGATTACACTTAGGAGCACAAATTAACCATTACTCCATTAGTATATCAGTTTGCTCATTATTTTTCAAAATGTTGTTCAAGGTTTTGAAATTGTAACTTATCCATCATTGATGATGGAAATTGTTTTTTCTATCCATTGGATACGGTTTACATCACAATGAATCAAAAAGTACGAAGAACTAAGGACTGCAAATAGTTGATAATATCTTATTAAACTGGGAAGATTACAAAGATATGGCTAATCTATCAGTTTTGTGCTTTCCAATATGAGGCTATTATAATTTTCAGCATATCATATCAGTTTACTTATTATTTCCAAAATGTTGTTTAATGGTTTTGAAATCATACCCATTATTGGTGATGGAAATTATTTTTACCGTTCTATTGGATAACTACCTACTGCTTATACATATCATGATGAATCAATGCATGAAGAACTACGGATTGAAACAGTTGATAATATCTCAATTAAAACGAAAACGAAGGCATGAGCTGGGGTTGAGTCTGCAGAGCAGCTCAAGGACTAAACCCCCTAGTATTTATTTATATAAATTCGAATTTTATGTCCGAGCATGGCGAAGAAGATGCTACAAAAAATAAGTGAAAATTGATTGACGAAAATTTAGAATTATCTGAGAACGACGATGCTTCCCTAAAAAAATGTCCACCTTGGAATAGGAGGTAATTTTTTAAAAAAAATTCACTTATTTGGGACTAGAAAAACGTGTAATGGAATGAAAAAATGTATCTTAAGTAATTATAAAGTAATGGCAACTAAAAATAGATTTTCATCTTTGAAAATTTAATAGGTAGTAAGCATCATGTTTTTAAATTGTCTGATGATTTCTATTTTTAGTTGCCATTATTTTTATAATTTACTCACTGTTTTTCATTTCATTACATGTTTTTCTGGTCTCAAATAAGCAAAAACTATTTTTTTCAGATTTCCTCTTTTCTGATGTGAAATTTTTTTTCATCAAATTCAAATTCCGGAATAAATGACCACCTTTTTCGAATATTTTTATCCCGAATTCAAAAAACTCCGAAGTAAATTTCCTCCATTTATGCAAAAATTCCAAATATTTCAAGGTGAGGGATTGCAGGAAGAATAGGTACAATATATGTACCACAGAAAATCGAAATCTGAAGACATTCACGCACATAAATGTAACCGAAGATCGTCTATGTCCCTATGGTCGACATTCGCAATACGTTCAATGAACTTTGAGACAATTTACTGCCAATTATGGACTACTTTGAACAGACATTTCATTTCACTTTTTTCGTGCAATAGCGTTGTCATCTCTTTCGAGAGACGATTATTCTGTATAGAAATTTCCAACATCGACGATATCATCGTCGTCGAGTAGAAAATTACGAGCATAATAAACCACACACACGGTTCGTAAAATCTCGATCGTATCAACTTTCTACCAAAGTAAATTGAAAATACCCAATTTAAAGAAGTTTTGCTCGTCGTTGATACGATCACAGATGCTTTACGTATTTCAAACGACTAATTAACCTGGGCAAATTGAATCGACGAAATAAAAATTGAAAAATTAAAGCTTTCGGGGCGAATAAACTCGAAATGGAAAGTACTTTCCTCGGTGACGCGCGTACGTTGCATTAACACGGCGAATATGGTGCTCTCCACAGCAACGACGAGGTGGCCGAGTGGTTAAGGCGTTGGACTGCTAATCCAATGTGCTATGCACGCGTGGGTTCGAATCCCATCCTCGTCGATCAATTTTGAAAATTTTTTTACGATTTTTTTTGATTTTTTTAACGATTTTATCCCTGTAATGAGTTCCTTGAGTAAGATTTCATCGATTAAAATTTTTTTCCGGCGAAAAAATGGCGAAAAATGATGATTTTAGGGGATTTTTGTGTGTTTTGTTACGAAAACGAGGTGTTTTTTGGGTCAAGTATTCAGTTTAAAATTTTTTAAAATTTTTTAAAGGTTGTACATTCGATTTAAATATTTTTTCAGTGATGCATTTATATTTAAACACGAAAAAAAAAATTGTTTATTCGGAAAGAATTTTTTTAAAAATTAATTTGAACGAAGAAAAATTATTTTTCGAGCTTAATATTTTTTCACCGTCATTTTAAAATGGAATTTCAATTTTTTTTCATTTTTTCAAGTAGTGTTTTATTTTTAATACTTTAATTAATTACATGGAAAACAATTTTTTTGTGTTTTTAAAAGAGACGAGAGAAAATAATTTTTATTTCATTGAGGTGAACGTTCTTTTTTTTGTGTAGCTTATTTTTTTAAACTTATAATGAAAAACATCAATTTTTTGAGTTCAGTATAGATTTTTATACTTACCACTTTTCAAATTTAATTGATATTTTTACTTTTTTTGTGGTTTTTGCGGTTTAAAAAAAATATATATTTTCTGAATAATTGAATAAAATACAGTTTTCAATTTTTTATATGCTTTTGATTTGGTAATGGCGATTTTAAATAAACTGATACAGTTGAATTCACGTTTTTGAATTTTTCTCAGTATTTCTGGGTGATTGGGGGGGAGGGGGGGGGGGAACTGATCAATTTTTTTTGTCAATTCAGAAAATGGATAAACTATAGGTATTTTTTTTAGAGGGAAAAATTATTCTTTGAATTGAAATTGAAAATTCGATCTTTTCAGCAGTGTTACCACTTTGGAAAAATAATTTGGAAACATTTTATCACATATTCAAATGTTTCCATTTTTTTTTGTTGTTGAAAAAATTATGTTTTTTTGTAAATGTTGAATTCTTTTTTGAATTTTTCTCAGTATTTCTGGGGGAATTTTTTTTTAAAGGGAAAAATTAATCTTTGAATTTATGTATGCACATTGTTGGTGTCCCAGGTAGAAGATGACGTAGAGCCGTTACTCTGCGATACAAACCCAAAACTGTGGAACCAACACGAAGCTGCCCTTCAGCAAACACACAAAACAAATAATGCAAGTGAAGGGTGGCATAACCGTTTCAGGGTGGGAGTCATTCTGGGAAGATATGTGTTCCTATGCAGAACTGCAGAAGATTTTTCGAAGCGCCCGAGCAAGATTTCTTAATCAGAGTATTGGAAAGGCAGTAAATTCACACTTTTGCCCAAACAATAAAATGATAACGAATCTATTCAAAACAGTGATCTGCTCCTCTGGACGTTTCAACAAATTATAAGAAACAAAAGTTTTTATCCCAACCTTTACATTCTCATTTCCGAAAAAATCAATTATTATTAATTTCGTTTGTTATATTTCTCGATTTGAATTATGTCAGGTGGTAGAGGAAGATACCAGCCCTATAGGGCTAGAACTGCTCCAGCAAAAACTAGTACCCAGGTAAGTTTTTCAATGAAATTTTTCAAAATGAGTCTGTAGCACATAGCACATGTGGATTAATATACCCCTTCTATTCCAACTTTTCAGGGCTCGGCAAGATATGCAGCACTATATGCGAGCGTTTATGTGATATTCCGCAGGCTCACCCCCGATATAAACCACTTAGACAAATTACTCAAATGATACTCGTAAACGAGAGAAAAACCGAAGAAGAAGTGAGTACTTATTTTGTAATTTATTTTTGAGGTGTGGGTGTATGGGTAAAAACATCGACCTTTTTATGTCTATGAAAATTACAGGAAGTTTGGTATACTGCAATTTTGAAGTAATCGGAGATTTCAAAATGATCGCTTTTTTGAGAGGATTGCAGGGGGACAACACAAGTTTCCCTGCTACCAGTAAATCATCATAGGAAGATAAAATTTCTGCAAGAATCGTAATTAATCCAGAATGTGCTAGGCAAATGAAGTTGGACATACGGGCATCTTCAAGCGATGTGAACACCAAATTAGACTCTTGTCAACAATACATGAAGTGGGAAAAAATCTTTGAAGATGAAGAAGTTGAAGAAGAAGAGGACAGTTCATATACAGGTACGAAAATGAAAAGTACATAATAATGTGTTGCAACACCTGAAATTGTCCACCTTTTATAGTAAGGTCTTTGTGCAAGTGAGACCAATACATATATTATAGAAGTGTTGAACAAAAAAAAGAGAAATGCGAATAGTGATGACAATTCTTTAAGAAGTAAATCAAAATAAGTTTAATGATAGAGGTAATTTATCCCACAATTGTAACTAATAGTGAAACCAAAAAAATGGAAACACGTACTGCAATGGTGCTGTAAGGTTGCCAGTTTTGGAAAAATTACCTTCCCTGCTAGAAAATTTGTATCAAGGAAGTGATATCAGAATGGAAGGCATTTCTATACCGTCTGCAGAATTATAATAATTTTATAGACTGGTTATGATGAGGTCAATTATACTATCATGTTGGAAGTTTGGTATCAGACAGTCCACCAAGACTATGTAATGGTACCAGATTAATTATCGAGAGTTTGTTTGAAAATTGATAGAAGCAATAATTCTAGCTGCTGCATTGGTGGAAAGTAGGTACTGCATTACTTCCTAGAATACCATTAATTCCCAGCAACATACTGTTCAATTTCAAAAGGCTACAATTTCCAATCAAGATTTGTTTTGCTCTAACAATAAATAAATTGCAGGGTCAGACATTTAGAACCGTAGTAGTAGTGGATCTTACCAAGTATTTTTATCATCAATTTCAATTTAAATAACTCAATTTTATTTATATAAATTTTTTCTATTTTTTTTTTTTTTCAATTCATTAAATTATATTAATTTTAAAAAAATAATTATTTCTTCATCTTTAATTAATTTAAGTTGTTTTATTATCTGATCTATTATTTTTTAGTACCACGCAAACGATCAATTCAGAATAATGTTGGTTAACAGATTACTCGATACATTGGACGAAAGCCGAAGCACCATCATTTGGAATCGAAACAGGTGAAGCCTGTGGTACGTTGAAATTCATTCCACATCCGCAATTGGAAATCATACGCGCCAAATCCCTTGCTTTTTGCGATAACTTATCCGGGAATATAAAATTGCAAAAAATATAGCCTACTCGTAGGTGTTGCAAATTCTGCTGGGTATTGAAGGTGTATATTTTATGACTATACTTGTATATTTTATGACTATACTTGCATTTCATAGGTCGAACGTTTCTTGGAACGTCTCACCGCCGCAAAACAGGACGTAGCAATTGAATCGTCTAGAGTCCAAAGTGAACTACACAGATCACAAACAATAGGTTGATGCGTTTCTAACAGGTTGCAGTTGAATCTTTTGTAAGCAGCTAGGTCGATATTTTCAGATGAACAAAAAATTCTGGAAAAGTGTAAGTTTGGTGTGGATGAAGTTACCTACATGTATTCATCAAGCCATCCCCACACCATTTGGTATTTTAACCTGCCATGGGTAACATGGCAGATTTATATGGGAGTAGTACCATCTTGTAGCTCTCATCACGGGGAACAAGGGGCACTACCTACAAGCCCCTCTATCTATTTATGGGAAGAAACTACGGGCGTCTAAAGTCCAGAAAATGAGCAAAACCAAAGAATGAAAATTTGTCCAAATGAAAAATTTGACCTAGAGAACTTGTAGAACATTTTTTTAGATGAAAATTGCAATTTTTGGGATTAGCCTACCTTCATTTTTGAAGGATCCATGCGATTTTGAAGTTTTGAAACAGATCAATTTCTGAAAAATTTCAAATTTACTCAAATTGATCTGTTTCAACACTTCAAAATCGCATGGATCCTTCAAAAATGAAGGTAGGCTAATACCAAAAATTGCAATTTTCATCTAAAAAAAAATGTTCTACAAGTTGCCTAGGTCAAATTTTTCATTTGGACAAATTTTCATTTTTTTGGTTTTGCTCATTTTCTAGACTTTAGACGCCCGTAGTTTCTTCCTATGAATAGATATAGGGGCTTGTAGGTAGTGCCTTTTGTTCCCCGTGATGAGAGCTACAAGATGGTACTACTCTTGTCCCATATAAATCTGCCATGTCACCCATGGCAGGATATGGCAAACATCAAGGGTAATGGGATCCAAGAAGATTAATTTCTTTAGCGCGTTCTTGTTCTTATCTTCATCGGAGGTCAGGAATTGGTTGACTATGGTTTGCATGGTATTTGAACGATTTATTATCAACATGTGTTGAAAAGAGTGGATGATTGATGAGGAAAAGATCATCTTTTGTTTGTATTGAGCGGCCAGTTTCGCATCGGAGATGCTGTCTTCTATGATGGGGGTAATGATGTCGGTGTCTTTAAATCAAAAAAGACCTTCAACTACATAAGCAGGTAAGAATTTCTTTTTCGAAATCAAGCAAGAGTTCGCCTCAAAAAAATTATCAGCTCATTTTGACAAAAATTAAGAGTTTGTACTACATTATGATAGTTCAGAGCACAGAGTAGGAGCTTTCTTATCTCATAAAACTGAGGAAGGTCTCAAGCTGATAGCTTTTGCATCTAGAACTTTATCTAAGCATGAAAAGAGAATTTCTTACTTTGAAAATATTCATGGTTCTATTGGAAAACCTGGTAAAAAATTTTATTAAAAAATAAAAGTTTAGTTTATTAATTATTTTAATGATGTAGTTGTGTTCGCATTATAAAAATTGTGTCATGTAAAAATTTTCATTCTATTTTTTTTTTTCTTTTTGCAGATAAATCAGGCTGCAGCGATGTTGTAAGTGCACCTTACTGTGAGTTATATTACACGCTCCTCGGTACACTTGAAAATTATTTTTGGTTACTTGAATTGCAGGCGTTTCCTGTGGTTTGGGCAATAATGCGCAGAAAAAATCGCGCATGCTATCGAGACGTATTACGTTATGTATTCAACATCTTCCCAAACATGAACCCTAGCAGGATCGTTTAACAATGTTTCATCAAAATCTCAAAAATCCTAGGACAGTGGCATTTCACCTATTTTCCTTTACACAATATACGATTGTCATCGATCACAAGCCTTCGGTTTGGTATCGATTTTCAACCAAACTAACCAAGAATTATCGATTGTGGCTGCTAGTTGGGTCTTAGAGTTTATTTTTGGCTAATTACAAAATACGACATTGAATTTAATAAGTGTGAAGATAATTCAGTAGCAGATGCTTTTTCTTGTTTAGCATTACGTAATTGGGATAATCCAGATGATGAAAAAGTAGAGTCTCCGTGAACTTTTTCAGAACAAGTTCAACGTAGGTGAACAAGATTAAATTAAAAACCACCCTTCGTCAGCTACCAAAAATCTCATCAAAAGTTGCATCGACTTGGCAAATTAGGTACGAGTAAAGTATAAACAAACAGGCGCCAATTAGGCAATTACGTATCCAATATTATACGTACACAAATAAGTCTTTAAATATACATCTACGAACTTCATTAGATCTCCAATAACCAAGCCCGAGCACATAAATAGTCTCATTTTCATCGCCTACACGTCGAGATAACTTCACGACTACACAAAGCCTTCCATCTTCGCCTTCATCGTATACATTTACACAACTAAACAATAACGAGCATTTCAACTTTTTGATTATACAACGAAACTCGGTTGCAAATTGCAAGTTAGTATACTCTACCTACCTACATTTCTAAATTAAATCGTGTCTAGAAACAATGCAGGTCCTTGCAACGAGTATAGGAAGTAGGTAGGTACTCGAGACTCGATTACTTTATACCTACTCGAAAATAATACGATCATTGCTCGTAAATCCACGTACAATATCCGTCTACTTATCTCACATACACAATGGTACAGGGGGAGCAATTTCCAAATTACTCACGGTCCAATTAACTCCAACAACATACAAATACTATACTGCTGAGTAATGACGAAGAAGAAATGCAGTTAATAGGCACGTTTTTTACGTGCACCGAATTCAGCATCTCCATCTCATTCGGCCACCTACACAGTCCTACAGACAGGAGCAGGAGCTCGAACGAGCTCATCCACAATACACGCTTAATTTAAAGAAGTCACCTTTTAAATTGAAATAATTCCGAGTAAGCTTTTCATCGTCATATCGTGTATATATATATCGTTATGTAAATCGAGCAATTTCATGCGTCGAGCAAACCCGTACCTTTTACGATATTCGTTTCGCCGGCTTCGGCATCGGCACACAACGCGCGTATTACGACTAATTTCAATTCAAAAGCTTCATAAAAAATTCAAAAGCTTCGCGTCGCGCTCGTCCCTGCGAAACGAGGAAAAAAAACGCAGCCAGCTTCGTCATCGTTGTCGTCGAACTTAGTATAACATCGGCGGCCCCGTTAAACTATACGAAATTTACATTTTATCGATACGTAGTCGTCGTTTGGGCTGTAAAAAAAAAAGCCCAGCGTATACCTCGAGAGGAGAGACGGAAAAAAAAGGTCAACTTAAACGTCCTATACTTCAGGGTCAAATTACGCCTATGAAAAAGATTAGCCGCAGATAACGTCGGTCGGTCGTTGTCGGCATCCGAGGGATAAACTACCCTAGAGAGTTGCTCTTTTACTAGACCGCTGGCTAGCTTCATCTCGGAGAGCCGCAACAACCTCATCAATCGAGCGTCAATTTACTCGTAGTAGAGCTTTTTCAACTGCTGTGTAGGTCTACCTACCCGCCGGTAATTATCCCTTCGACGTAGCGATGTCCCATGGTTATTCTCGCATAGATAGGTACCTACTTTGATAGGTTAAAAAAAGGCGAATATTCGTACAGTGTGAGCCGCTTCCGTATTAATTATAACGCGAATAATGAATTTTCCTGCCTAAAATCTCCCCAGCACCAATTCCAGTCGGTATCGAACAACGAGCTCACACACACACATACCTATAGACGAGTATCAGATAGGTAAATGTAGCAGGTAGCTGCTCTTCTAGTCATCTAAAAATAACCAGCTCTTAGAGAGTAGCTCGTATCAGTAAAGAGATTACGTTAAGTATAGCCCTTAAAATTTTCATCGCCACCTAAAATCTCCCTCGTTATACCTTTCGCGCGCGTAGTCTGGCTGCGAGAAATTAAATTCCTGCGAATAACTCGTACCCGAGGGTGTATTTGGCGATGAGAATAATTTTAATCCCCGTTTACGGGTATTACACGGGCGGTTCGGAGCGGGGGTAACCTCATCACTCGTTGGCTCGCGTCAAATTACTCTTTTAATGAAACATTTTGCACGGCTTACAAATGGCCCTAGTTGTCGTCGCTGTAGTCGTCCAATCTCAAACTAAACAAGCCGACCGCGTCTTTGATTTACCTTCTTGTAACGTTAACCCTTTGGAGGTTCTCTAGGTTTTTGGGTTAGAAAATTGAAGTGCCTTAATGAGTGTGATAGGGTACCTCGCCCAATTGGCCAAACCACAAAAAAGTCGAGCTTTTGATGAAAAGTTTTATAGGAAAATGAAAGTTTCCAAAAAACACAAATGTGACATTTCCTAAAAAAAATTGAATGTATGCAGAATTTTTTTTGAAAAAATGAACCAAAACAGGGTGTCTACTGGATTTACAAAATCAAATTCCTTGCCATTTCCTTGTTTTTCCATGCCATTTTCCTTGCTTAAAATTTGAGTTAAAAAAGACAACCCCCCCCCCCATTGTGTGTACTCATTTTGTAGGAAATTTCTTGAAGTTTTTCTCAATCAATTTCATTCTGATGAAGCATCACGAAGAAAAAAATTGGCATGATTAAGAATGAAAAGTGTACTACTCGTAATAACACAAATACAACTAAAGTTGAGCTTCACAAAAATTCGACATGAAAAAAAAATCATGAAATATAATAATAATAGCAAGTGGCGTTCAGTAAACTGAAAAAAGGTGGAGCGAAATGTGCAACTCTGATACCCACCACCACATCCCCTCCCTTTCATTATTTTTTACTTTTCACATTAGCAGACAGGAAAAACGAACAGAAATTCGTACATTTTTTCGTTTTTTTGTGATTTATTCAGCTTTTGATTTTTGAAAATTGAATCTAAGACGAGAAGAGAATATTTTTTGCCCGACGAGGAAGATGGTATCAACAATTTAGGACAGTAAAATCATCTTAATAAGAAATTTCAACGATAAATTTGAGTGCTTTTTGATGTTTTTGAAAGAAATTTTCCACCTCTTTTCGCTACTTTGTGCTTCATAATACAGTAGGTACAATTTTGAGTTTTTTGCACCCTCATAACCCTGTAATTTTGTAACTTTTGATTTGAAAGCGAAGCGAGGGAAATTTTTTTAAAAAATTGATAATAATTCAAGAAGTAAGAAGTATGACTATTATTTTCTATTAAAATCATTTTTTCAATTTTCACCTTTCACTTTCAACTGTTAAATTGAAGATTTGTCTAACAAAATAATTTAGGAAAAATAAAATAATTCAGCCCGAGCGAAGCGAGGGCGAAAGCTTTCGAAAATTCATAATTCAAAAAGTAGATAGCAACAATTTCTAATGGGAAAAATTACAAGAAAAAAAAATGGAAAATACATGTTTAATGAAATTGAAAATTCAAGAGGAACTTTTTTGAAAAATCCTTGCTATTACACAGAAATTGTCAAAATCCCTGCTATTTCCCTGCTTCCTTGCTACCTCGAGTGAAATCCCTGCTATTTCCTTGTTTTCCTTGATTTCCTTGCCAGTAGACACCCTGCAAAAACATGTGTCAAAAACATTGAACAAAAGCACTCTTTCAAAAAATGAAATAAAAATTGAATTGGAAAAAAATAAAAAAACAAGGTTGAAAAAAAGTCATCTGGCAGTTCACAAATTCAGCGAGAATCAAATCTTGTTGGCAAAAATGCCTTCGTTTAAAGCATGAAGAGAAGAAAAATCTATGTCGCTAAGAGAGGATTTTTTATCAAGTCATAAAATCTTTTAGGAAATCGAGCCGAAATATGGGACAAAATTTAGCGAAATTGCGAGCTTTCTGGCAGGAGGTAACTAATTATAAAAACATTTTCGCCTTTATTCACGAGATGTAGCATAGAATTTTCTTTCATTTTGGGAAAAAATGAGTATTTTATCACTTATCGGAGTATAGGAATATGAAGATGAAGATGAAAAGAAATAGTGAACAAAAACACAAATCCACAGCGTAAACGAAATGAAAGATTGAACTCGTAGATTAATTTGGATTTTTATTTACTATTTTTACTATTTCTCTTCATCTTCATCTTCATATTCCTATACTCCAATAAGTGATAAAATACTCATTTTTTTCCCAAAATGAAAGAAAATTCTATGCTACATCTCGTGAATAAAGGCGAAAATGTTTTTATAATTAGTTACCTCCTGCCAGAAAGCTCGCAATTTCGCTAAATTTTGTCCCATATTTCGGCTCGATTTCCTAAAAGATTTTATGACTTGATAAAAAATCCTCTCTTAGCGACATAGATTTTTCTTCTCTTCATGCTTTAAACGAAGGCATTTTTGCCAACAAGATTTGATTCTCGCTGAATTTGTGAACTGCCAGATGACTTTTTTTCAACCTTGTTTTTTTATTTTTTTCCAATTCAATTTTTATTTCATTTTTTGAAAGAGTGCTTTTGTTCAATGTTTTTGACACATGTTTTTGGTTCATTTTTTCAAAAAAAATTCTGCATACATTCAATTTTTTTTTAGGAAATGTCACATTTGTGTTTTTTGGAAACTTTAATTTTCCTATAAAACTTTTCATCAAAAGCTCGACTTTTTTGTGGTTTGGCCAATTGGGCGAGGTACCCTATCACACTCATTAAGGCACTTCAATTTTCTAACCCGAAAACCTAGAGAACCTCCAAAGGGTTAATTAATAATATTTCGGGGAGAAAATTTTCTTTTTAATGCTTCGACACAAATTCGTCATTATATTATGGATTATTTCTACAGGGTGTTCCGTATAAAAGGAATAGCATAATGAGCCTGAAAATATATGTGTAGCAATCCAAATTACGGATGTGTTGATTGGTTATCCGATTACATAAAATGATTCCAACTTTTTCAATATTTTTAGTGATTTGAAGGTTCTAAGACTAGCCAAAAACACAAAGAGCGTATTATTAGAATATTAGAAATACTTTCTTTGTCGGTTAGACTGGGATTTGCCTTATAGGGTAACTCGTAATGAGTAATTAACCCTTTTCAGTTGGGCAACACTGACTGGTATAGTCGCAAAATAGGTTTAGCTAAAGCTGGTTTAGCAGCCTCTTTCGCGACTGGTCCAAGTCCTAGTTCGTTATCGGTTGTCACTGTGAGTTGCCAAGTTCAATGTGCCTTTCAATTCCAGGACCTCCGGGCCCAAGTTGAAAGTATTTTATTAGTGTGTAATGTAATGTAATGTAATGTATTTAAGTGTCCCCCATTATGTAAAGAAGTCCAAATAATACGCGAGTACGTGGTTTTTATTGTATATGTTCGAATTGTTTATTCTGTGTGAATCGAAGAATATACTTTTTTTTACATGTAATTGTGTTCATGTTAATTGTTAATTTATTATTTGTGGTGGTAATTTGGTGTGTTGTGTGTGAAAGTGATCTAGGCAGAGGTAAGTATTGTTTTCTGTGCCAAAACGCTTTAATCTATGTACTATCAATACCTACAAATAAATAATATTCTATCATTGGCGCCCAACGTGGGGCCTCTCGACGGTCCTGATCATCACTCAAAATGACAAAAAGCTCATCGGCGTGCAGTACTAATAATAATAAAAAAATGAAAATATTACATTTGTATTATAAAAACAACTCGCACATCAATATTCCAGACCATCCAAAGACTATAGAGGCAGAATACAGCCATATGTAAAGCCCAGCTTCCAAACAAAAAGCTATTGCAGTTAATTCCATCCAGGGTCATGATTTCAAACGAGGATGGGTCGTTAGGACGCCTACTCAATCATTCTATTAAGCCGAACGTGCGGCTAATAACGATCTATACCTCACCGCCAGTACTCGTCTTCAAGGCACTGCGGGATGTAATGAAGGGAGAAGAACTGCTATGGAACTATGGAGTGCAAGCAACGTCAGGCGAAAAGTGGTTGGCGGAAGCGCCGGAGAAAGGTATACATGTATCCGTAGGCTGCAGTTTCCATATACCATCGATTGGATGAATATTTTTGATTGAGAATGAACTTGAAGGAATTTTCAGATTTGAAAGGAACCTTATTTGGTTGGTAAAGTATTTTGGTAGCTAAGTAGGATTTCCTCTCACGGCAAATTTTCAAATATAATTGGCTGTCTCCTAACTCGAGATATATTTGGCGGAGAAAAAGGAATTTTCCGCTTTCCTCTCAGTGAATTATCAAAAATATTATTGGCTATTTCCTTTTCAGCTTTGAAAAAAATATCACTAGAAGTTGTATTTTTTCATAAGTTTGTACCTACCTAATTACAACAATTTTTTTTTCAATTGACAATTTTTTCTTTTTCAATCAGAGAGCAAAAATTATGTATTTTAACCAACAAAGGTAAGTGTTTGGAATATTACCTCTATTATATTTTAAATTGCGATAAAATTAGACACCAGATTTTACTTTATTGCAGTGATTCGGATGATGAATTTTTATGCTTTCCAAGATCAACTTTTCTAAAACTACAAGAATTGTCCGATTCAGATGCGGAAATAAGTTCTGAAAAAAATCACGAAAAAGAAAAAAAACACCCATGACAATGATAATCAGCGATAACAGCGATTCGGAAAGAGAAAATGAGAAACGGGAAAAAATTAAGTAAGAAAAATCAACATGTATTTTCCGAGTACTTATTAAATTTTTGTTGATACATATTTCATTTGTTATGTTATTTTTTATAGATATAGTATCAACATTGATAAAAAATTGAAGGAAATAACTAGAGATTGTTTGGTTCTTCAAAAAGAAATACCTATAATGAAACAAAAAATTAAGGACCTCACAAACGAAAATAAACGTCTCAAACAGGTGATAGAATGTAAAGATTTTTTCATGAAGCAGTACAGAGACTACTGCAAGGATATGATTGAATCCGGAGAAAATGGACTGAAAGAGTAAGATTTTTATACCATTAGAATGACGTGAGCCGCTTTACCACAGAATTTTAATGGTTTTTTTTTTTTTACTTGTAGAATAATGAAAAATGAAGAAGCTTTACAAAAAACCTTCCAGAATTGATCGAAGCTAGTGTTAAAAATTGTCGACTTCACCATAACGATCGAAGAAATAAAAGAAACAAATTCGATGCGGATCTCGAGAACCAAACTATTGGCCGAAAGAGATGCCGCCAACGAATTTCGGGAAATTGTAAGGGTAAAAACCGAACAGTTAAGATTGCGATGTGAAAACGCCGAAAACGAGCTTGCCAGATACAAATCAGAGAATGAACGATTGCACGAAGAACTCCGGATAGCGAAAATTACAAAATCTACAATACTATCGGAAAAACTCGATAGCTGGTTCGCGATTCGCCCTCAGAAGGATCTATGGGCATAGCCACGAGCTTATGATCCCAGATTCGACCACTAATGCGACTCTCCAAGACTTCATTGCAATGAAAATATAAAAAAGGGCCTCTCTTGGCTAAGGCCCCTTTACCAGTGGGCCTCTCAAGTAGCAACAGAGAATTCTCCTTTGAAAGTTATTCGAGTGTTATAAAATAAGTTATATAAGCTCAGAGTTGTAAAATTCCAGAAAAAACCCATTATTTCTGTTTTCAAACATAAGATTATGGACCTTCACGGGTGTTTTTTTTTTTTTGGTAATCATGAATTCAAATATTTTGATTTTTTTTGAATTTTTGATTTCCAAATTTTGAAACACTGAATAACCTGTTTTGTATTTTTTGTTTCAATTGAAATAATATGGTTAATGCTGTCAACATGCTGATGACGCGAGGTTGTGAAAATATTTGAACTGTTGTTTGTTTTCTCTCAGGTTACATTCACCGCTCAAACCAAGTATTTTCATTTGCATGCAGCATTGCAGCTACTTGCAACTTAAATAAGTAAGTATATCATATTGAGGAGCAGTGTTGGTTTCACGAGCGTCTAGATTCCTCCAGACGGCAAAGTGGAGTGGAATTTTTTTTTGGACTTGGTAGTTTTTTTCATTATTACATTCGTTTGTAATGTGTACCCGGCTCATCTGCTTTTATACATCCTGGCTGTTATTGAAGTGAATTATGAAAAATTCGATTCATCTCTTCTTAATTTTCCTTATTGGTTGATTCATTTTTTTATATTTGGAATATAAAAAATTATTTTTTTTATTTTTACTACGTTCCCAATTTTAGTTATTACTTATTGATAGTTACTTGGTTTTATTTCTATGTCCTTGTTTTTGTTGTTCATTTTTGGTATTAGAATACAAAAAAATAACCTTTTATACTTTTCTTAATGTTAGTTATTTACTTACTAGTTACATGGTTACTATTTTTATTTATTTATTTTTTTATAATTATTTTTTTGTATTAAAATAAAGAATCCGCCTGAATTGTTTGTTGTACACAAACAACATTTGCAGTGGAGTACGTTCCGCGGCCTTATTACAAGCGCTACACCTAATTATCTTGTGTTCTGCGAAGAAAAAACCAACGAGATGCATGCACACTCCCAGAATTTAGTTATACAAATTGGGAATGTTATAATTGAAAAGAGATGAACCGATTCTTTCATTATTCACTTCAATAACAGCCAGGATGTATAAAAGCAGATTGAATATGCACTCACAAACAAAACGACGTGTCTCTGGAGGAATCTGACTACATCCGAGCTGGGTACACATTTTACAAACGAAAATATGAAAAAACTACCAGGTCCAAAAAAAACTTCCACTCCACCTTGCCTTCTGCAGGAATCTAGATGCTCCTGTTGGATTCTCTTCTTGTAAGTTTATTATTGTAATATAATAATTCTTACTACAGTGGAAATCACTTATAGTGAGAATGTTCCAGAACTCAGTTTCCAATAATTCTAGCATATGGTATAACTATTCATAAATGCCAAGGTATAAGCTTGAACAACTGTATGACTGATATAGGTGACAAAGTATTTGCAGTCGGTTTATCCAGAGTACGTACCTTGGCAGGACTTATCTTGATAAACTATAACCCTAGTAGTGTCAAGGCATCATACTGATACCTAATATTTATAAATACAAAAATTATTCAGCATTCAAGTACATATAAGATAGGTTACATTAATGAATGTTTTTTCAGTTCATATTATGTATGCAATTGTTTTTGTAGTACATATGTACATACAAACATTTTATTAGAGGTACACTTGCACACAAAAATAGGTACATGCAGTACACAGCCTACTCTCTAAATTTGAAGCAGTCAAATTTCAATGCTTAGCAGTCACGACATTTTGCCTTTTTAAAAGCAGCAGTTTTTTACTGCAAAACAGTAGAAAATCTAGTGAGTTGGTCAGTAAAAAATCATTTTGACTGACCACTTCAGTAGATCTCTACTGTTTTGCAGTAAAAAACTACAGCTTTTAAAAAGGCAAAATGTCGTGACTGCTAAGCAGTGAAATTTGACTTCTTCAAATTTAGATAGTACGTACATAATAAAACATAATTATGATTTTTAACATTTTTCCAATAAGCAGGCATACACAATGTAAGTACTTCTCATCCTGCTAGTCCTGCTATCAACAACCGACCCTTTCTTTTTATGACATCTGTATGATAGGTACACTATAGATGAGATGGCAAAGAAGAAGGGTATCACTGTTTTGAGACTGCCACCTTACCACTGTATATTCAATCCTATCGAGTTGATTCGGGCACTGGTATGGTTTAATTTTTTTTTAGTAATGCAAAACATTAAAAATTATGTATGATTTATAATTTAAAATGTCCAATTTCAGATTAAAAATAAAGTTGAAAGGGAAAACACTGAATTCAAGATGGCAGAGCAACAGCAACTCGCCAACTACTAATCAACAGCTTAAATATGATACGGTTACAAAATGACGACTGGCGTAAATGTGTTAAACACGCCATCAAAGAAGAAAGTCAATTTGGGATTGTGGATAACCCTGTCACAGTACCACCAGTGATAATAATTACAGAAGAAGATAGTAAAAATGATGATGAAACATCCTTGAGATTTTGGAAACAACCAGACAATCCTGCCGTAAATGAATAAAATTATGATGATGAAATTGTTGCTTAATAATATCAAGAAAATTCATATTTTAAAAAGGCATCGTAACAAACTAATTTTGATTTCATTCTCAGCGAATTTCCAAGTTTTGAAAAGACAAAATACGTGTTTATGATGTTTACAAACACGTTGGCAATTAATTATGATTTGAATGTTTCTGTAAAATTCAATTCATCACTCCAAAAAGTAGCCTCTGCATTAGTATTGATGTGTTCGTTGCTTGAACACAATAGAAAATTCAAATCGAGAATTAGGATAGCTCTTATTTTAAAGTTTCAGATTTCTTTGCTCTCATCCCCCTTTCCAAAGTTGTTTCATTTGATGAGAAAATAATCCCAGAATTTTGTTTTTGGCCTCACTGAAAAAAAAAATGGTGCCAGATTGAACCCCCCTTCCCCATTTTCCAAAAAGAATATAACATGATGCAAAATTTTTCAATTTTGGATTGTTTTCATTCTACTCCATCCGAATATTCCTCCTTGGAACCAAAACTGCTCCCAAAATTTTTTATCCACTTATATGTAAGAAAACAATAAAAAGCTGGAAGGTGGTTGAACTACGTATCAAATCTCATAAGAAATGTGTTATCTGCGGAAAACATATTGAAAAAACTGCAAAAATTTAGTGCCTTTGAGTGCGGATGATCGAATGAAGATATTCTTTGGAATCCGTATTATTGTACCCGAAGGTGCACGTAGTTGTGCTTCACATATGGAGAATGGTTCCGACAGGCGAAATCTTAATATACTGTGCAGCACATATCCGAAGATGGCCTTTATTCGTTGTTTGTACATAAACAAAATCCAAATATTTATCGATTCAAACTTCAAGAAAATGGCCACCAAGCAAAATGAAAGAAAAAACATTACAGCATAGAAGTTTTGCTTAATGTGATTTTATTATTCAAGAAAGCAAATTTGAAACCCTTTCAATCTCATCTCTCAATTTTTCCCACCAGAGAAGTGAAAAAAATTTTTGGAGGTCTGTTTTGACTCGAATGTGGAATATAGGGAAGGAGCAGAATGAAAAAAAAAATAAAAAATGAATCAATTTCGATTCTTTCTTCAATTTTTTCAATTTTTTTGGAAAATTGGTGCAGGGGGGAGGGGAGTTTGGCACCACCTTTTTTTAAATCAACGGGGTTAAAACTCTACAGGATTTATTTGTTCATCTAATGGAACCACTTTGGGCGAGGGAGCAGCACTCAAATTTTCATCGGACAAGTTTTATGGGCGTATTTTAGGAGGGTAAAAAGTAAAAACCAAAATTTGGTTTTTCTTTAGTATTCGACAAAAATCCGCGTATCGTCAATAAAAATGGAGTCTTAGTTTTCAATATTTATGTATTAGAAAACTGCCTACATAATTTGTAACACAAAATTTAGCGTTTTGATAGCTTTTTTATCAAAATGGTTTACATCCACGATGTTACATCACTTTCATCTTCTGTTTATTTCGTTTGTCTAACAAATTAATTTACCTCTTTCGAGGTTCTCATAATTTTGAGTGAACTCAAATCAAACATCAGGTGAGTTCATCATAAGACATCGCTGCAAAGTTACAGAACAGAAAAAAAATCCATGTCGAAGATGAAATTTTCAGAAAAAGTTTTTGCTTATTTGCGATCAAAAAAATGTGTAAATTATGAAGTAACGACAACTAAAAATAGAAACCACCGGATACATTAAAAAACATGATACTAAAAAATTTTCATCCAGAGAACTTGGAATGGGCATCTGGTGAAAAATGAATAAATGAAATGCGAATCTATGTTGCCACGAGAGTTTTTCTTTCCATAAATCACAAAATCATGTCGGAAATCCTAAAACAACATTTTTGATAGGTATGTACCAAATTCATTTGCTTAGAAATGAAAATTCACCAAAAATAGTAATTTATCTGGTGATTTTCTGGGACCAGAACATCGCTGTTGTTCGAATGAGATTTTCTGACAACACGTAGAGTTGATTACCGAGTCGAAAATCAAACATGAAATCTAATCTAAAAAATGGCGTAACTTGGATTTTATGCTTAATTTCTGACTTACAATTAGGAATTCATTTCACGAGCCTTCTGAAAATCTCATTCAAACAACAGCAATGTAATTACCCATTAGCCTCAAAAACCGCCCAGATTAATTACCATGTATTGAATTTTTTTCTTTGATTGAGAAGAGGATTACACAACAAATGTGATTTTGCAATTTATGAAAAATGGAAAAAAGCTCTCTTGGCAACAAAAAATTCACATTTCATCTATTCATTTTTCGCCAGACGCCCAAATATGGTTTCAGATTCGACAGTCACCTGATCGAAGATCCGGATTCGACGATGCGTACGTCTCAAAGATGGAGGCGAGATGCTCAGTCAGCTCCTCCTCATTCCCTGCGCAAATGGGATGAGCTCCTCTACATGCAAGAGAATGAGCGCTTTTGTAACGATATGGCGCACATACCAGAAACGGATAAGAAAAGCCAAACCCGAGGCTGACGCCCTTGAGCGTATTTATTTTTTGGAATAAGGATAGATAGGTATTTGAACTTCATACACGTAGCAATGCTACATAAATTAATATAGGTCCATCGAATTCGAATTCGAAAGCGAAACGGGCAACATATATTGCAATTTGAGAATAGCACAATGAAGAGTTCCCATGGTTCGCGTATTATCATAACTCAAAACGTTTTCAAAACGAACGACCATAAGGTGCATGCAGTAGGGAGGTCTGAGGAATGAAATATTCAAACAAACACAAGCATGTAGAAGACAAAGATACATGGGAACCTCGCAATAGTGGAGGTGAGGCACCAAATCCGTTGTATTAAGGTAAGTGCAGGTAATTACGCCACCCTAAGGTTTGAGGTCATTTAGTGGGGTTAAAATGCATCTATGGCAAAAATGCGAATGAACCACCTCAAAGTACATCTTATTAGCTACCTTTCACGAAAAAAACTTTTTTTCTTACCCCTCCCCCAATACCACCAATCTCCTCTTGAAAATTGTTTACAAAAGTGGCGTAATTATCAACACGTGCAGGTAATTACGCCACCATCCCAAAAAACTATTTAAAATCTATGAAAACATTGGTAAAAATCATTTTGCATTTTGGGCATCTTATTGGCTACCTTTCCCTAAAAAAAATGTTTTCCATTACCCCTCCCCCTATCCCACCCCTCCATTTCTGAAAATGTGGTGTATTCATCAACATATGCAGGTAATTCCGCCACTCTGCCCCCACCACCAAAAAAAATTATTTAAAATTATTGATAAAAACATCGCTAAAAATTATTTCTTAGTATTTTGGTCAAATATGTGAAAGTCCTGAAAGAGTTTTGTTAAAGTGGCGTAATTTTCAACATTGGTACTTTTGTATATTTTTCAACATTTCGATACTTACATTGAGAAATGACAAAAAACTGTTTATCTCATTGAAATCGTCATTAAATTTACTACAGGAAACATATCTTCAAAAATTTTTTTCGCCCTTATTACAAATTACAGCACGTTTCCAAACTGTGGCCAATTTAACATGACGTTTTTTTTTGGCATCAAATTTACGAAAAAGCGAGCCACAGATCAGAAAATTATCCGATCCGGTGATATTTTTGGTTTTCCTACCTTGGCTTTAACAGTACAATCACCTAAAAATCGTCGCACGGCGCCATCTACCCGTTTACTATGAGAACTGAGGTAGTGGCGTAATTGCCAACGTGGCGTAATTAGCTGCACTTACCTTATTTTAACCTAATGAATGGAATGCAATTTTGAGTGAGCAAAAAAACACTGGTAAGTATAAATACTATTTCTATGAAGTCCAATATTTAATATTTCAGTGAGCTCTGTAGCCGAAGAAGAGGAATTCTTCAGAGTAAGAATAATTTTTTAGCCATCTAATAAATATGGAAGGGTTGCACTTGATTGAATCACTCATTTCTATAATTATCTAATAGTTATGGAGCATCATAACTCAGTCATTCATAAAACACGTCTTCTTTATTAAATTACCAACAATCTGATTTTGAAAAAAAAAATCATCAAACGTTCAAGAACGATTCGTTCGAACTGACTTGTATCGTAGAAAACTGCCATCAACAAACCAACTTTTTCAAACATTGGCGCCCAACATGGGTCTTATTTCATTATATTATTTGCCTTTGTCGTTTTGTTACACTTCTTCCCGTCCAAAGGAGAAAGAGAAGTAAATTGATTCGTCTCCAGTTGAGAATTACTTCGTTTCATACTCGAACGTAATCTTATCATGATAAGATGACATTCCAGTATGAAACGAAGCAAGTAGTACTTTCTTTCTACACATGTCAGTCTACATATAATAATATTTTTCTTCTAAATTAAAACAGGGCACCTAGCCTGCAGTTCATTACGGCGAAAGCAATAATTTCAACGGGGTACTATTGGTGGCGGTCTATTTTCCATCTAACTCCACCCAAAATTATGGAATATCTGATGGACGTTGATGTGTTTGTTAGAAAACAATTAAGGTAAATATCAGTGAAGTAATGATAAATTTTATTGTACATAATTTAAACTGAAGTGTTCCGTTTTCACTTTCAGTGGTACAGCTACAGTACATGTCCACTATCACGTAGTACCGCTGTTCGAAAATCCATTCTCATTGAAACATATAGCTGCCCTACAAACACACCGTCATCAGAGCTGAGACCAAATTTACTGACGAAATATTAGGACAAGTATCTGATTTCAATTTGGACCAAATTGGCGCATATGACGGGTGGAATTCCCCGAATTACAATTATTCGTTTTCGTACGCACGCAACGACAATGATGATTCAATCTTCATCTTTAACGGCATAAATAACCGAATAATGAATGGTTTTCAGAACGCGTAAGTTTTTTTGTTTTTAATGTAATGTTTTCATCAATCAATTTTAAAATTATGTTCCTTTCTTTTACAGGAATGATTCCAATGGCGAAAATGACGATTCTGACGACGAGAATGACGATTTCGACGACGAGAATGATAACGCCGATGAAAACGACGATAATGCGGACGAAATCTACGATGACGTCGATGCAGACTATGAATTTTAAAATTTTTTTTCAAGTTTTTTTTATTAGTTTTTAGTACATACATATAACGTTTTTTATATTTCAAAAAAATATCGTTATTGTTTTTTATAGGTACCTTCGTAATTGTTATCTATCATGTTTGTTTTATAAATTATCTTTTTTTTTTTTGTTTGGTAGATATCTAAGTTATAACGTTCATATTTTTAAAAAATCAAAGTCTTTTTTGTTTTTTAGTCTCCTATTAAGTTATAACATTTTATAGTTTTTTTTTAAAAAAACGTTCCTATTTTTAAGAAAATCAAATTCTTTTTCATTTTTTTAGTCGCGTATTAAATCATAACGTTTCATATTTTTAAGAAAAATTGTTTACCAACTTATTTTTAAATTAAATTTCAAGAATTTTTTGCGTGGTATTTTTTTTTAAATTTCTAGGAACAAGCGGGACACTTTGGGTCGGCTCCGGAAAGTCTAGGGGCCCCAAAGTGCCCCGCTTACTACCCTTCTATGACCTATCCTCTCAGACAATTACTCCTGAAAAATTAGAGGTTCTATTGGAGTTTTCATTGCAAATCAGCTATTATTAAATTGAAAAATGAAATGGCGATTGAACATGTGCTCATCTGCTCATGCCCTACAACCCAGACCTACCTATCACATTGGCATGAGATGCCAGTCCATTCGGCATTGGTGGTGTTTCATCACATGTTGTAAATGGAGAAGATCGACCAATAGCCTTCATATCACATTCGCTAACACAAGCTGAGTCACAGTACAGTCAGCAAGATCGCGAAGTGTTGGCCATAATATTCTCTGTAGGCAAATTCCATTCTTATTTGTATGGTTGCAAATTCAAACTAATAACAGATAACCGCCTGCTTCTGTGAATTTTTCACCAGTCTGATGTGCCAAAAATGATAGCTGGTCATTTATTATGTTACACTGTGTTTCTCCGAGGTTTAGAATACATACATACACTATCAAACACAGAAGTGCCGAGAACCATTAAAACGTTGACTATTCATCTCCAGCACCAATTCCAGAAAAATTCAACACTGCTGACATTTCTGCAATTCTCAGTACTGAAAACGACTATTGAACTTGACACAGTCAATCAAATTTCTTCAGTCTGTTACTCATCAAACTTTATCACAGGAAATGGCAGCGGATGCTGAGTTAAAACCCTTTCTAGAGCAACTTAAACAAGGTTCAAATGACATGCTTTATTCTTAGAGGCGAGCGTGTTAATATTCCAGTTGCCTCACATTCAAATATTCTCAAAGAGTTACATTCCACTCACATAGGTATTGTGAGATGAAAATGAAATGCCTTGCACATTGCTATTGTTATTGGCCAAAAATTGACTCTGATATCGAAAACATGGTTTGAAGTTGCTCATATTGTGCCCCGAATCAGAAAAATCCTCCCAAAATTCAAAATCATGTCCTGGTAATAACTTTGACCATGTACACAGGGACTATGCACTATGCAGGCCCATTTCAAGGCAATTACATATTTATTCTTGTAGATGCGAATTCCAAATGGCCAGAAATTCGATCAACTCGCTCAGATCCTACTTCAAAAATTACCATGGATTTTCTAAACAACATATTTTCTAGCCATGGTTTCCTAGTCAATCTTGTTTCAGATAATGCCGCCATTTTCAAGAGCAAAGAATTTGAACAATTTTGTTTGAATTCTGGAATTACTCAAAAATTTATCGCCCCAAGGCACCCTTCCACAAATGGACAGGTAGGAAGATTTGTTCACACTATTTGACATGCTCTTAAAAATTGTCTCAATCAAAAATTCAACTTCTCCTATTCCGAGGTTAATACAGCATATTTTGTTTTGATATAGGGCTACACCCCTTCAAAATGGTAAATCACCAGCAGAGGCATACTTAAATCAACCCTTAGTACAAATTCAACTTGATGCCCTGCGTCCCTCTGCTCAATCCAAACCTCAAACTACACCACCAGTGAAGCAATTTTTCATGTGGGGGAGACAGTTCTCATATGTATGAATGAAAAGTGGCAATCCGGAAAACTCACTTCTCCCCTAGGAGCACTGCACTATAATGTTGTTACAGATGAAGGATTCCAAATGAAAAAACATGTGGATCAATTATTACAATCAAAAGTACCATCTCAGCGCCACATAAGTTTTCAAAAGATCCAGACCAGGCTCTAGATCAACCTCAAAGGTCAACTCGGACCAGACAATCCCCAAATAGATTTTCCTAACAAGTGGGGGAGAATAATATATCTGTAAAATGAATCATCGACTCGACAGCCTCGGACTGAACGTATAGTTTCTTATTCACTCGAGATATACCTACATAATAACCACAAATCTCTCTAGACAAATGCTCAAGTTCACTAAATTTCCAACATCGTAATCAAATTTCACACCCCTACGATTTTCCCCACATGCAAATATACGACCACCACCGATAAAGATACGCATAACATACAAAAAAATTTTCAAACACTTACCCAAAAATATTCAGGCTTAAATCCGGGAACTTTCCGATGCGATGCCCCCACATTCGTTAAATACTGGAAGAATGAATCTAAATCGTCGAGTTGCTTGATACCTTCGTCTAAGGTGTTCATAACTTTGGTAGCATGTTCGGCCAACTCCATACTATTGGCTTGAGCTTCTTTAGTCTTCAGTTCTTTAAATTTGCTAAATAATTCTAACAAATCTTTGTGTTCTTCGAATAATCTGCAAAAAGAAAAATACCAGAAACACGTCGAATCAATTCTCATTTCATCAAAGGAAACATTCGAGCACTCGAAAAACATGAAATTTTACAACGAAAGCAAACAAGTGCATCCGAATCTTATAGGTACCCAGTAATTTTCCATCTTCTTTATATTCAACGCATTTATACCCTTCATTTTATAAACGCAGCATACCAAATTATTCATTTTACCGGGAAGTTGCAGCAGGCAGGGGGTAAAGTAAAAAAAAGCTCATCTCGAGGCGCGCGCACCTGCCCCACAGTACCATACCCTGTTCCAAATACGCGAAAACAAATTGCCAACACACGGTCACAGGTACCCTCTTTGAATATAGGTGAAGGTTTTCCCTACTCTTATCGTTGCTCTGCTTTTTAATTTCATCTCTCTCGACGAATCATTTCCTCTTGTTGCCGGCACAGCAGTTCATGTTCTAGGTACTCGTAAAAGTCGTATTCATCTTCCGGATAATTTTTTCCCATTTTCATCCCTCTCTCTCTATCTTTGTCTGTATAAGTAATCATTTTTAGATAAGGGATGGAGGAAGGCAGGGAGGCAGACAGAGGGAAACGGATGCGACTCTCGAGTTGAGCTACCTACGTATTATAGAAATAATAATTGGTCTTTTTGTTTTTCTCATTTAACAAAATACGAAATGGGAAATTGAAATGTAAAAAAATGGCTGTACTTTGATTGCTGATTTCAACTCTTTTATTTCGTCCAATTGAAAAAATAGAACAATGAAATCGATATTCAATTTTTCATCAATTTTTAATGTATTGCAATTACACTGAGAGTCAAAAAAAAGGTACCTATATCTAAATCAAAATGCAGGACTTCAAAAAGTGTCAAAATTGATGTAGGTCTCGAACAGAGGTTTTCAGACACCCCCCCTCCAAAAAAAAATATCACCAATATTTGAAAGTAATTCCTTAAATTTCGATCCTCCCACTCTTCGAAAAAAATTTCAAAATTTTCATTCTAAACAATCGATTTAGATATAAACGAGGATGCCCTTTTTTTCCAATTTTGTAACATATCAAGTTTAAAAAAAATAAAAATAAAACCCTGGTCGACTTCGCAAAACCTGGAAATAAATACTTCATCGTTTCTCGCAGCAACAACGAGCATAATATAGCCTCGAATAATTGATCGAAGCAGGGGCGAGAAAGAGGCGAATTAATTTACGTAACGATTAATTCGGTGTTTGGGTTAGCGCGTTTCGGAAAGTGGTTGCGAAATTGTATGGTTTTCGGTGGGAAATGAGAATTGCTATGCTGCGAAAATGGCAATGGCACTGGGTACTCGTGTGGTGATGGAGGGGAGCACAAGGGAACGGTGAGAAACAGTCACGAACTCATTTCGTAAAAGACGGTTAATAAGCGGAATGAAAACTGAGATAGTGCGATTTAATTAAAACCGAAATGTCGTGCTCGAGAACTACAGAATGGCGAATTTTCTTTTTAATTGATTTGATTGAAACGAGCGAATAAATAAAAAGGTGAACTCGGATGAAGATTGCGCGATAGGTGAGGAAATGAATGAGGTGATCGTTGAGAATTTTTTAATTTTTTTTTGAAACAGCAAATGCTGCAGGTATGTGGCATATTTCTTATGTGGGTGTCTTTTCGCCTTCTAGGTGAATCTAGAAAGTCTGCGGACTGACCCAGAGGTAAAAAAAATGCAAAAAATGGATATATAGTTATATACTATAGGTAAAATAATTTTTTCGACACTACAGATGAGTCGAGTAGAGCTTGGAGGTTAAAACAAAACACGAGCCTTTTTCTAAAGAAAAATATAATCAGCTGGTAGGTCCAATTACCTACCGATAGAAAATTATGATGAAATTTAATAGAAATAACTTCAATTTAAATTCCAGAAATGATTGATGGAATTCGGGAGCGCATGAGAACATTCACACGATCATGAAGGATATAATTTCACCAGCATTTCAGAAATATTTCTCCAGCAATAAAAATACGTATGCTCTTCAAAACTGGCAAAAACTAATTTCGGAAAATCTGAGTTGCGTGTATATACGTTCTAAATTCAATTGAAACGTTTTTTGCTGCACTTTTTGAAAATTCAGATTTCCAAAATACGACTGGAGGCTCCAGAATGGCTTGAAAACAGCAAGCTTATGACTGCTCGCGTGCACAATATCAAGATAATTTACGTTTCGCAAAAACTGTCGATGAATGGCACAAAGACATGAATAAAAATTTAAATAATCAGTACAAAATTTGTATGGATAATAGTACAGAAAATGTACAAATGAGAAACGAAATGGGTATGATGGATAATGAGATAAAAAATCTAAGAGAATGTTGTAATAATAATTACGAAGAACTTGGGTATAAATTTTATTTTCAATTTTTATCATTTCGATCATTTGATTAAATTTTGTGGAAATTTCAACATTCAAAAAACACCTGGAGACTCCAGTGCAGCTCAATTTATAATAAGTATGCAAATAACAATAAATAAAAATTTTAGACGTACTTAAACCTAATTAAACATTTTATGCACTGCCTAATGAAAAAATAATATTGTTTTCACTAAGGTGGTCCTTAAGTACGAGTATAGACAAAAAAAAAATCGCGATTTCATCCGCTCTTAGCCCTCAAAGTGGTGACCTTTGGTGAGAAAATAATTCCCTATTTTTTATTTTTTAAAAATTCGGATTGCGATGTCTCTCAATTTTCAAAAATTTGAAATACAAAGTGAAAGTTTCAAAATTCAAAAATTTCAAATTTTAACACTTTTAAAAAGTCCCTTTTGAGTAAAATGAACTCTCATCAGGATATTAACCCCGTCCCTAGAAAACCAAGTCGGTGCCCTAGAATAGCTGAAATTCGTATATTTTACATTAAATCTCACCTATTTCAAGGGGTCAGCTTGGTTTCAATGGAGAGAGCTAAAATCGTCATGAGATTTTATTTTCACTCAAAACCGACTTTTTTTTTAGAGATATCAGAACTTGAAATTTTAAAATTTTACAGTAAATTTGTATTTGATAAATTTTTTAAAAATTGAGGGGCCCACCGCAGCCAGAGTTTTTCGAAAATGGAAAAAATAAAAAATAGGGAATTATTTTCTCACCCGAGGTCACCACTTTAGAGGGTGGGAGCGGAAAAAATCCCAACTTCAAAAATAAGGACCACCCTAATGCTGGATTACACATACGTTTCCAAAATTGGTTAATTCCCAATTCAAAACCGTACATTTCTCCAGCGATTTTATAATCTGAAAATTTGAAAAATAAACTCTCCTGAACCGGCAGAAATTATATTTGGAAAATTGGAGACAAATTAGTCAAGTAGGACACCTGAAGGTTTTGCCTTCAAATACCTACGTCCTCAAAATGCACAGGTGGTAAAAAGTACCAGTGATTGGGCTAATTCATGAGCAAAATAGACGATCTGTTACAGACTTCTTTAGTTTTTGGAGAGGTAATTGGATTGTTTTTGGTTTTTCTTTTTCTTAAAATTTTTAGTTTCAGTTTTATAGTTTTTTTTTTTACTTACCTACCTATTTATTTTTTTCATTTTCTTCTATTACTTCACTTTGGTTTAAGGAAGGTATCTTACTGAGTTGGAAAAAAATCTTCGTTTTGATATTTTTTTTTTTGCTTTTCGCTTGAAACGGGTTTGATAGACTGACAAAATATGTAATGAAAATTGAATCTTTTTTTAGTCTACCGATTGCCACATTGAGAGATATGCAGTTAGAACGAACTTATATCAATAATCCAAAAATTCAGAGATTTAGCACAAACTCATCGAAAAGCTGCTGGATGGATAACGACACTCATGTGTATTTACCAATCGCACGTGGTTAAGACCTTTAATGGATATTCAAAAGAAATCAGTATGCTTACAAATGCATGACATACTCAAAGAAATAAAGAAACATAAAGTCACGATAAAAAAGGTCATAACTGACAATGGGGCATTCTTTCAAATTTTTTTATGACTCTTGAATTTTTTAATAATGTTCAACATAATGATAGGTAGGTAGGTAGGTACATCGGAAATTCTTTCATTTCTCAATGCATGGGCAAAAGTACATCAGCTCTTATAGCCATGGATCCTGTGTCTTGTTCAAGATTCATAGATTCAAAATTCAAAGCTACTATGAAGTTGATAACTACTAAAAATGGACCACTAGGCACAGTGACACATTATTTTTGGCGACGTGAGTATCAAAGTCTAGGTACTCAACATTTTCACATGTTGCTATGGCTGAAAGATGCACCAGTATTGGGAGAGTCAACAAATGAGGAGGTTGCTGACTTTATAAATAAATACATTATATTTGCTCATTGCCAAATAAGAAAACAATTCCCGCACTACATGACAGAGTGATGATCTGTTCACGGCAGAAGAAATTTAAAATCCAATAGTAGATCATACAATTTACCACATAACGAGAACGAACAGTGCATTAACGATTATAATTCACCCATTATGGTATTAGCATGACCTGGAAACATGGACTTACAATTTATTGGAGAACTTTCAACTACAATAACCCACTATGTAACCAAATACCAGACAAAACTTGAAAGTAGCTACAATAAAGATATTTTCTCTGACCTGATTTCCAAACACTCAGATCCATATTCAAATAAATCATTAGGTACCAATTTGTGAAACATAGGCTAGCAAGGTTTGAACCACACAGAATGTGGAGCATTTGAAGCGGCTGATACTTGTTGATGTGTACAATGAGCCACTAATAGAATTACTTGAATACTAACATCTATATTTCCTCTGTTTCAGATTACGAACTTGCTATTTCGAACAACAGGCCAACGAACAAGGTACACGCATTGGACGCTACCTATTTATTTCCGATCATATCAGGGTTCCAAGGAAAGGCAGTCTGTCGTCTTCCCTCATGTTATGCCTTCTATACCGCGCCGAAATCTCGAAACAATCACGAGATGAGTGGCAAAGATCCTAACAACCCACACTACACGTCGTACAAATGGCTCAGAGAAATGTACCAAAATCACGCAACGCTGTTTACCAACGAAGAATGTACATGAATTGTTAAAGGATGATCAAGAATACAAAAATCCATGGAAAAATTAGATAACGATTCTACAGACATTTTACTGTGCAAATTTGGTAGATACTCACTATCCCGATCGACCTGAGGTGTTTCGAATACATAGGGTGTTTTGGGAATTGTTTGCCAAAATTGAACTGTAAATAGTACTCGAGGAAACGAACAAAACATGCTATCACAACTGGTTGCTTTTGTTGGGAATTGAAGTTTCACAAAAGTCAAAAATTTACCTATTCTCAAAAATTTGCCAAAAATGAGAAAGTGTTTGAACTCTACATCATCCAAGTGACTTCACTATTTCATAGTATTCGAATGGATGAGCAAAAAAAGTTATTATGACAAATCGCCCATCGTCAAAATTGAAGGGGCAAACAAACATAATTTGAAAAAATTTTGAATCAAGTTTGCCCTCTCAATTTTGAAGATAGGCAATTAGTCATTATAACATTTTTTTGTTCATCCACTCGATTTCTATGGGTTATGGGCATCATTTGAATGATTCAAACACTTCCTTATTTTTGAAGATCTTTTCAAAATTATAAAATTCTACAGTTTTGCGAAGCACGTATAATTCCTTCAATTCAAAAGATAGGTAACCACTAACCAGTCATAATAATGTTTTTTGTTCGTCTCCTCGAATACCTACTCTACTATCAACAGTTGAATTGTAACAGACGATTCCTGGGACACCGACAAATTGTCGCTTATCACGATGCACTAGTATCTCCAGAACTAAGCACCATCTAAAATTAATAAAATCATTTTTTATTTCAACGCTGACGGAAATACTGTCATCGTCAATATAATTCAAATGGGGCTGGTGAGACAACACGTCATGGAGATGCCCAGCCCAACAGACTTCGATGGCCGAAGATGTTTAAAGATGAGTAAGAGTAGAAGGGCAGTGTGGTCAAAAAATATTGGCGTCGTGAGCATCAAAGTCAAGATACCCAACTCTTTCACATGTTGCTATATGAGTGAAAGATGCAACAGTATTGGGAGAATCTACAAACAAGGAGGTTGCTGACTTCATAAATAAATATATCACTTGCTCATTTTGCCAGATAAAAAAACATTTCCCACGCTGCACGCTAGAGTGATGACTGTTGAAATATCAAACACATCGCCACAAATCGTATATTGCACGAAGGCCACTAAAAGTGGAGGAAAATATGTCAGAATGTGTAGATTTTCATTTCCCAGATTCGAGACATAAACATCAAGAATACCATCTTCTGTAGCCAGCAGTCTGTTCATGGCAGAAGAAATTTATTTCAGAGATTTTATGTATGCTTTTTATAACGATTACATACCCTACCATAACTTTTGCAAACAAGTACTACAGCACTTCGTGCATATCAGCAATTGATAACTTCCAAGCAACAACAAGAGATACCCAACATTTTCACATGTTGCTATGGGTGAAAGATGCACCAGTATTGGAAGAGTCGACATCACTTGCTCACTGCCAGATAAAAAAAACATTTCCCACACTACACAATAGAGTGATGAAATATCAAACACATCGCCACAATTCTTATTGTACATTTATGAGGGCGACTAAAAGTGGAGGAAAATATGCCACAGTATGTAGATTTTCATTTCCCAGATTCGTGACATAAACATCAAGAATACCATCTTCTGTAGCCAGCAGTCTGTTCATGGCAGAAGAAATTTAAAATCAAACAGCAGACTGTACTTTTCAGTCAGGTATTATTAATTTGTGATTTTTTAAAAATTATTTATGTATTTCAGGATAACTTTTGTGCATTAATTAACACAAATTTCTTATGGAGTGAGTCATTAATGCGTACTTGGTGGTCAAGAATAAAAAGACGGATCCACTTCCATGATACCCAACAAGGGGAAAAAAAGTGTCCAGCGACGGGTACAATGGACGGTTGACTTGAGATAAGTATCTGATTGAGGGTGTCAACAAATAAGAAATATTCGGCCTCAAACCGGTTTTTCCTGGAAATCATTGGTTTGTTTCAATACAACGATCGTTGGCACTATAAAACGAGTCTTGAGCTCCCCACTCAGATGCTGAGAGCTTGGTAGGGTGACGTTCACAGAAGCAAATTCATGTACTCAAACGATCGAAGTATAGCTTCATTCGGGTATTGATTTGTCTCATTGATAATTTTGCAAAGTGATCTATCTGCGATATTTATTGCGAGTTGATTCGAGCACAAGTATACCTATTATCTGATATTACTTGGTTGAGCCTGGTTGGGTTGTACATTTAATGAGTAAGATTTCAACACGATCGGAGTTTATGTGCCCTATCAACAACGTATTGGAGAAGAAAACGTTTGCTTCAAACTTCTGAAGTAACATTTAATTTTGATCTTGCACCTTCGGAGTAATAAAGTTGCCCCTAAGAATGACCACTGTGACATAATCAATTCCTAAATTTTAGACGTTTTACCTGGAGAAAAGAAAGTCTTCAAAAGTGTTAATCAGATAGTTAAGTACTCAAAATAACGATGAAGTCGTCCAGTTCGTCACTGAATTTTTGGACAGTTTAGAATGCAGTGCTCTGCCACCTCACAAGCTTCGTTTAAAGGAAGGTGCTATTGTAATGTTGTTACGAATTAATGTAAATGTTAAAAAAGGTAACCCAGTGATTCGAGAAATTATAAATTTAGCTACGGTTAATGAATGGCCTTTGCGCCAACTTGACGTATCGACAGATTTCCTAAACGGAGATATTAACCATACTATTATTTTCAAACCGCCGAAAGGTTCACCTGTTGGGAAAGATAAAATTATGGTATTAAAACGATCTTTATATGGGCTCAAAACGTCGCCTAAAAATTGGAACAAAAAATTAAATGAATTACTCGTTTCACTTGTTGGAAATATTATTTCATTTTTTGATGAATTTTTTTTGGATGGAAATCATTTGAAAAAGAAAAACACACTTGGATGTCGCGAGCGATGAGAAAGGCAAAAGAAAAGAAAAAACTAGGTTGAACTGTGTGCTATACATATCGACGAATAATTCGCGTTTATTTCGTAAAATGAATTCTATTCGGGGGCGAAAAAGTTTTTCGCTTTTTTAATGTTCAGCGTTCCCTGCTGTTTGCCTCTTCCATATCCTTGGATGTAGATATAGTACACTATGTTAGAAGGTTTTCTTTTCATCTTGAAAATTAGTATGTGAAAAAATGAACCTCGGTTATTCAACGTTACCTTTTGATATATAGGTTCGCGTTGGCGTAATTTTTCATCTGTCCAGAGTTCGCCCAATACACCCTTCTTTTTCTTGATGCAAATTCTCTAGCACGAAAATGACGCCGGCGTACCTATCTTATCGGTGTGTTTTTTATGTACTATGCATAATACAATGTATGATTTTCAAGATTATAGGTACGTGCTGGGTGAATTTCGATTCGAGTTTGTGAAGGAAATTGTCGTTCGTCGAGATTGAATTTTTTTCTCGGTTTCCTACAGTCGGCGTCGGCGGGCGTATAAACGTACTCGGGATTCTGGACACTGGCTTGAAACCATTCGGATGAATCGGGAAACTACGATTCGGGAAAGGTGGTTGAATTCGGCTCGGTCTCGTACGTTTTCGAAATTCAGGTCCAGTCGCTGGTTTCGAGTCAGTTTTACTCGGCGTTTTCGCTTCGGCTTTCGGGTTGAACGTTTTATTTTCGAACTTTTTCAGCGGCGTTTTACCAGCTTCGGGATTCGGTTTTGAGATGAGGTGAACCGAACGAAATGTGAGTCGTTCAACGGTTAAGTCTGAGTTCAATAAATTCACTCTCGTAAGAGGTGAAAAATTGGATGATTTCTTCAACCGTTTGGACGAATTACTGCTCGATTATAAGATGCAAACTAAGTCTGATATTCCCGAATCCGATGTTTACGACCGAATAGTTGAGGCTACCGAGAATATATACCCGAATGTTAAGACGATTTTGAAAGCCCGAGGTTCCAATCAACCTTCCATACCTGATTTAAAAATTCTGTTGTTGCAGGAAGAGTCGGAGAAGTATCGTAAACCTGAAGAGGCGAATATTGCGTACCACCGGAACCCGAACCCCCGACCACCTCCACCACCGAATGCTGCCTTAGTACCCCGACCGCCGCCGCACAACTGCTACAATTGTAGCAGCCCATACCATTACGTTTGGGAGTGTCCTGACTGGGATAAAGGCCCGAGATGCTTCAAATGTGGAGAATGGGGTCACCGGAGTAAAGAATGTCCGAATGAATACCGGGACTACCGATCAGGTAAACAACACCGAAGTAATCGCAAACCTTTCCGCCCCCGAAATCCGAGTTTCCGTCGGAGAAACAATTACCGCGATCGTCGCCCGAACCAATATTCTAGGAATAATAGAAACTATCATAATGATAGAGGCTATAATTCTAAGAAAAATTGGCAGACGGATAGACGAAAGCCCCCGAAGTCGTTCTGGAAAAAGAAAGGAAAGGGTTTTCAAGGCCAGAAAGATCCGAAGAATAAACCACCCCCGAAGAAAGATCCTAAAACTGTAACCAATAGTAAGAAGTAATATGTATTTTTCCAGAGTTTGAGATGCCCGACACATACGTGTAATGTTTACCATAATATTACCGTGTTAAGCTCCTATGTAGTAAATATACAAAGGGATTTAGCCTGTTTACATTCGCAATTCGCGGTAAAATATTTTGGTTTTGCTAAAAAAATATAAAAAATGAAAATACTTGGAACTAGTGAAAATGTGTGGTGTGGGGACAGAAGTGGTGCTCATCAAGTTGAGTGATGGACTGCTCAGCGAAGTTAGAAAATCAGACATCATTTCAAAAACCAGGATTGAAGAAGAAAACAACACCAACAAAGAAAAACTATATCCTGACCAGAAAGAAAAACTAATTATCTTGACCAGAAAATTGACTCAAAACAACATATTGTAAACATGCATCAACATCCAAAAGTTCAGGTGCTCGAGTAGATTTTCAATTCGAAGCGAATTTTCGAAAATTAATTTCGGCTCAAAACTGAAAAAATCCAATTACCAAATGTACCTAAAAATCTGAAATTTGGTACGTATTTACCCTATTTTAACCCCATCCCCCTCATCATTCCATTGGAAACGGTTTTGAACAGTTTCGAGTAGTATTGGAGCATCCGACCGATTTTTCAAAGTTGAAATTTCCATAAAATATTACTCGTCTCAATGAAATTGGGAAGCTGAAATTCACTTTATACGTTCTTTCGGTATGCTGTGTCGATTACCTGTGGTTTCAAACAGTTTTAGAGCCCCCCCCCCAACCACAAGTTACATTTTGAAACTCTCAGGGTTCCAATTGCCTGTTTTTTCAAACAAGTTGGTTACAGAATATTCGTTCATCAAGTATAGAAGCTCGTTAACGACCTACTAGACCAAATACACACCATTTCTCCAAAATCAGTTCTCGCCAGTTCGGAACTGCAGTGAAAAATTTGAAAAATCCTACGGTTTTGAACAACCAGAACCTGATTTTGGAGAAATGGTGTGTTATCAGCCAAATGGGTCATTAACATGCACTGAATGTATTCTCATACGTGATTTCAGTTCATTCAGACATTTCAAGGCATTTGGTGGGTGTGTGGAGGGGATGGGAGTAAAATTTCCAAAAAAAAAAATTGCTAGAAGCTCCAGGACGGTTTTAAATAACCTTCAAATGACTCAGCATATTGAAATTAGGCTACGAAGTGAATTTCAGTGTTTTTCAACATCATTGTGGAAAATTTTATGAAAATTGCAACTTTCAAAAATCTGCTGGAGGTTCCAGAACTGCTCAGAATTGTTCAAACTCATTTCCAATTGATTCAACGAGTCGAAAATAAGAGTACAGGTAATATTTCAGCGTTTTTGGAGAATTCGTTGAAACTTCGATATTTTGCAATTCTGGCTCTTGAATTTCAACAATTCGGGTTAAAATCGAAAAAAGTTTTTCAGCGCCAGAAATTTTGGCCAGTGATACATTCTCTCTTCTTTGTCAGTAATTTGAGAAAACATAATAATGCAATGACAGTAGTATCTTTGAGCTAAATTAACATCAACTCTTGTTATCATCACTATAGGGATAGAAAGAAGAATTTTTTCAAAAAAAGAAGAAGTTTATTTTCGCGGTGGGTTAACAGGGGTAAAACGCTATATTTTAGTAGCATGTATAATGAAAATGAACATCATCATCTACTCTGTCGCGTTCTCCATCTCCTTCTTATTTTGAGTTTTCCAACATATAGACAAAACGGAGATAAATAGTTAATTACTGGAATGGAGAGTACTTCAAAAAAACCATCATCATCGATTTTGGGTCAACGTATTACAACTACCACAAAATTGGAAGTTTATTACCACCTCGTGGACAAGAATCTACTTAAATCCAAGGATGTTTTTTGACGAAGTGAAGACCTAAACAAATCCTATTACCAATGCCGCAAATGTAACGAAAATTCTGCCAGGAAGGTTGAATACTCACACCGGGCCCTTGAGGGAATTCAAACTGATAGTACTCCGATGGAACCAAATTTGAAAATTGATAGTGTAACACTCGATAAAGCAGATGAGCGTAAGGTTAGAGGTGTTCTGTGTATCATTTCATTGATCGCCCACAGGGTAGTGTTTGACTCTTTTTTCCTTATTTTTTCCCAGAAAATTGGAGCAGGGATTCGATAAAAAGTTGTAGGTGGATCTCAAAAAATGTTGGATCCTTAACTTGAACCATCACTTTTCTGTTGGGGTTTTAAATTTCATAATTTACATACCTAATATAGGTACTAAGTACTTACATAAAAAATCAAAAAAAAGTTTTCTTGATTTTTTCCCTTTGATAATTGATCAAAAATTATACCCATTTAGAAGTATGAAAATTGCTCTTGAATTTTTTTCACCTTTTCAAAGGGTTTTCATGTTGAATAAAATGACCTAAAAAAGTGAAGGGTTTTCAAAAACGGTTTTATCTCTTCCAAGTAATACTAATATCACCAATTGAGCCCAAAAAACTTATCGAAACAACAAACCGTTTTTTTTCAATCAATTTTTTTAGGTGATTTAACAAATCATGCAAAACCCCCAGAAAGACGAAAAAATTCAAAAACGATTTTCATGCCCCCAAGTAGATGTAATATGATAAATTATCACCAACAATTTTTTTTTCAAAAAAACTCTTTCAAATTTTACTCAAATTTTAAAAATTTGAAACCCCAATAGAAGAATGATAGTGAAAGTTGGTGACTCAAAAATTTTCCCGAGTCTTTTCACATTACCCCACAACTTTTTCTCGAATACCCCCCCCCCAGATTTTCTAAAAACAAAAAAATCAAAAGACGTACCTGTGGACAATATTCTAGTACAGTTGTCAATTATTTCTGATAACGGTACAAATTTCGAAATTGTTCAGAAACTAGTTGATCTCAAGGCTGAATTTCGGAATAAATGGTCAAATTCTAGAGTTAACATTTACAACATAAAGTTTCATTACTATTTAATTTTTTCATAGATTCTTATGGTTTATTTTTGGATAGAAAATTGAAAATTGTGGTTATTTTTTGTGTTATTCTTTGTTTTTAACAAGACGTTCTCTTTTACCTTCGGATACCTCGCGTGTCCTATGAGGGAACTGCGCTGATTTTTAGATAAAACCTATCACATCTGGGTTTTTGAAATGGGAACTGCGATGACATGTTGTTGTGCAACGAAATAGGTATTTTTGATGTGTTACGTTACAGATGACACAGATGACACAGTACCATGAAAATATAATTCAAAAAATGTGTAGAAAGAGGCGATGAATGGGGAAACGCGGTACACAAAATATGTAATACGAGTCGTTTCAATTTTGGTATCTGAAAAGGCAGTTTACCACAAAGATTGTCAGAAAATAATTTTCAATGCATGTCAGCTTCTTCAAACAGGTCGACCTCTTTGAGAGCAATATTCAAGGATTCATGAATGTGATATTTAATTTATTGGAGAACACTGATGATTGCCAATTCTACCTTAATGAACTCATGGATCTAATTAAAGGGTAAGAAAATTTCAAATTAATTAATAAATGATTTACTTTAAAACTTATTCTTAATTTTTCGAAATTTTTTACAGATAAACCATCGAAAAAGACAGTATGCGCGAGTTCACGTTACGGACATGGAAGCTTTACTGTACCCGAGCGTACTGCATGATGAGCCTAAACCAAAACCTGCAGCAGTACCAGATGAACCGCCAGACTTGGAAATGCCGGACTATACAAAACCCGTACGGTTGCCACTGTTCCGGTTATTCTCTAAAAACGACAAAGACTACAAAAATTCTGGAATAAAACACGACGAAGGATTATCAATATACCATCAAAAGGATGGCCGGCAGCTAATAGGATCGCACGAGATCCCAATTTGGTACGTATCACAACAAAATGAACTTCAACTATAAGTTAGGTACCTACTTAAATAGATCTAATGAAAAAATTTCAATTAATCTTAACATATGTTTACAGGAACCTTCGAGATGAAAGCGAGACAAAGCCAAAATTGCTGGTCGGAGGCACTGGAAAATTTGCAATACCTAGGCCGCGTTCGCTGCTTTTTGGATACGCGTGCTATGCAGCGACCTGCAGGTTTTGGTACGTTAACAGGACGGATCGATTAAAGCATGGAAATGAATTTAAGTATCTTTTTTGTGCCTAAAATTCTCGAAAGTTTTGTATTTTCACCAAACACTCCCAAAAGTTCTAAATTTTTCTCACAAACTGCTGGTAACTCTAAACATGAAAATTCAATGATTAATCCTTTAGAGGTTCTCCAGGTTGTAGGGTTAGCAAATTGAATTGTTTTGATGAGTGTGATAGGGCCAAATCACAACAAAGTTGAGCTTTCGATAAAAAGTTTCGTTGGAAAATAAAGGTTTTCAAAAAGCACAGTGATATTTTCAACAAAAAAATTGAATATGCAAAATTTGTTTTTAAAAAAATGAGTCAAAAACATTGAACAAAAGCACTCTTTTTAAAAAAAATAAAAAATGAATTAGAAAAAAATATGAAAAAATAAGATTTAAAAAAAGGTCATCTGGCAGTTCACAAATTCAGCGAGAGTTAAATCTTGTTTGTTGGCAAAAATGCCTTTGTTTAAAGAATGAAGAAAAGAAGAATCTATGTCCCTAAAAGAGGATTTTTCACCAAGTCTTGAAATCGTGTCGGAAATAGGGTCGAAATAGGACACAAAATTTGGCAAAATTGCGAGCTTTGTAGTGCAGAGAGTAACTAGTAATAAAAAGTATTTATCTCTAGTTCTCCCCCCCCCCTCGGACAAAGCTCGCTATTTGGCCAAATTTTATGTCATATTTGGGTCCGATTTCCAACAAAATTTTATATGACTTGATGAAAAATCGTCTCTCAGCGACATAGATTTGTGTTTTTTTTTTTTTTTCATTTTTTGGTTAAAGGCATTTTTATCACCAAGTTTTTATTTTTGCTCAACTTGTGAACTGCCAGACGACCTTTTTTACTACCGTTATTACGATTTTATATTCCTCATCAATCCTTTGAAAATAATTTCAAACAGTGTTTTTGTTCAATGCTTTTCACTCGTGAGTTGAATCATTTTTTTTTTAAAGAAGGAGGGTCATTATGGGCATTTTCGTGCCCCTCGCTACTTCGAGACTTGAATGGCCTTTTCTTATGGGGGATGGTCCCTAGTAATAATATTAGGCGATATTTTCCCAGAAAAGTCCATAGGGGGGCTGTGGGGTGGCTCCAAAGTCGAAAATTTCAAAAATTTTTAGAACCACTGCTCGAAAATGTAAAAAATTAAAAGTAGCGAATATATGTTGCTTTAAGGGTAAGCAATGCAGAACGTAACGCTTTTTTCATTTTTGACCTTTTTGGGGGTTGTGGTGGGGGTATTTCTATTTTTGAAAATTTTGAACCCCCCTTTTTTGACCCTTCCCGTCGAGCCCCGCTAATGCCCTTTTCATGGTTTATTGCTACTAGTAGTAAGTTTAATTGATATCATTTGCAACCCCCTCACCAACTTGGCTCATATCGAAAAATTCAATTTTTGACTTTTTTTTGAGGTCCATATTTTGGGAAACCATGAAAAGCTATCGAGGTCCGGTTTGCGGCAAATATGTTGAATTTTACTTCTTAATCGACTGGCATGCTTGAATTTTTATTTCAAGTCAATTTTTGACCTCATTGTAGCAGATCACTTTTGGGGGTGGCGAACTTTGAGAACCCCTGAAAAAAGTTCTAAAGTGAATTTTTTCAAACTTTGAGCTGAAATGGTCTTAAATACATGTGTTTAACCAATATAATATGCGAATGCGATATTTTAATACAATTTAGTCATTTTGGGTGATTTTATCAAAAAAAGTAGTGTTTTAACAACAGGCATTGCTTTCCGGCAAAAGTTAAGCTACCTACGTGTATTCGTGGTGTAGTCCAGTCATTAAAGACATTTTTGCAGGAAAAATTAATATCAAACTGATCTTTCGCAGATATTGTTCACAGAGGTCCCCTCAACAACCTACTAAAAGTCCTGGCCCCTACGGGGTCCGGAACCCCCTCAAAGGGGGTGGAACCTCTCCCGAAATCAGTTTTTCGCCATTTTCTCCCCCGCATTGCATTTTAGCGAAAAATATGTGGCTAGATAAAAGAATCTATGTTGAATTTCCGATGTAATGATGTATCAACTTCCCTTGTATGTTCAAGAGGGGCGAAACTGCAACCATTCAAATGAAGGGGTTCTCTGAAAAATACATAAAGGTTATAGGCGCCTAAGAGGGGTGAAATGGTCACCGAAATCGTTCGAGTTGATATTAGCATGGGAGGTAGGTACCATTGAGAAACTTCCGCGTGGAAAGTTTCAGATCCACACCCCTCCCCTTTTTGGAGAGCCCCCCTTTTTGGAGAGCCCCCCCTTTTCTGAAACTTCGATAACACTGTTCTCAGCCCCATTCCAACCGATTTTGAAAATTTTTCAGTATGTTATGTATATCCTTATTAGGTATCCCCACAAAAATTTTCAGACCCCTCCCCTCATATTTACCATTCAAAATGGTGTAAAAATGTGTCATAGGGAGGGTTGGGGGTAAAACGGGAATTTTAGGGAAAATAACTAAGAATTAATGAGTAGGGTATAGTTTTCTTATGATTCGATACCGCTGAGCACGAATATGACGTCAGATTTTTTGCTACACTCATCTAACCCTCTACAGAGCACTTGGCCGCCTCAATTTTTATTTTTATTATTGTTAAAAAGCATAATATTAGTTGAAATACGCCATTTTGAAGGGTAAATATAAGGGGAGGCGGTTGAAAATTTTTGTAGGGATACCTAATAAGGATATACATAACATACTGAAAAATTTTCAAAATCGGTTGGAATGGGGCTGAGAAAAGTGTTATTGAAGTTTCAGAACTTTTGCCGGAAATGCTATGCCTGTTGTTACACTACTTTTTTTGATAAAATCACCCAAAATGACTAAATTGTATTAAAATATCGCATTCGCATATTATATTGGTTAAACACATGTATTTAAGACCATTTCAGCTCAAAGTTTGAAAAAATTCACTTTAGAACTTTTTTCAGGGGTTCTCAAAGTTCGCCACCCCCAAAAGTGATCTGCTACAATGAGGTCAAAAATTGACTTGAAATAAAAATTCAAGCATGCCAGTCGATTAAGAAGTAAAATTCAACATATTTGCCGCAAACCGGACCTCGATAGCTTTTCATGGTTTCCCAAAATATGGACCTCAAAAAAAAGTCAAAAATTGAATTTTTCGATATGAGCCAAGTTGGTGAGGGGGTTGCAAATGATATCAATTAAACTTACTACTAGTAGCAATAAACCATGAAAAGGGCATTAGCGGGGCTCGACGGGAAGGGTCAAAAAAGGGGGTTTCAAAATTTTCAAAAATAGAAATACCCCCACCACAACCCCCAAAAAGGTCAAAAATGAAAAAAGCGTTACGTTCTGCATTGCTTACCCTTAAAGCAACATATATTCGCTACTTTTAATTTTTTACATTTTCGAGCAGTGGTTCTAAAAATTTTTGAAATTTTCGACTTTGGAGCCACCCCACAGCCCCCCTATGGACTTTTCTGGGAAAATATTGCCTAATATTATTACTAGGGACCATCCCCCATAAGAAAAGGCCATTCAAGTCTCGAAGTAGCGAGGGGCACGAAAATGCCCATAATGACCCTCCTTCTTTCCAATTTATATTCATTTGTTTTGTTGGGAATGAAGGATTTGAGCTTTATTTTCCGACATTAAGTATTTGTTTTTGAGAGCTCAACTTTTTTGTGGCTTGGTCAATTGGACAGGGTACTCTATCGCACCCATTAAAGCAATTTGTTTACCGAACGTAGGAACCTGGAGAACTTCCAAAGGGTTAAGGACACATTTTCCAATTTAAGTAAGAATTTCGAAGCTAATATGTATAAAAATTGTTTCTTGTGAACGCAAAATAGACAACTTCAATAGGATGTCGTTATGAAACAAAAAAGGTTAGAAAGTATTTGACCTGTAGAATTCATTTCGGCCATTTATTGAAAAAGGGCCGAAGTCGACTTCGGCCTTTTTGAAATCGACATGGTCAAATTCATCATTAGGTGGTTAGTGTTGTGAAACAAAAAAGGTTAGACAGTATTCGACCCTGTTATGTCGAAAACGAGCTGGAAATAATTTTTCCCTCCGATGAACCAATCAAGGAACATTTTTTAGCAATTACAAAAGATTAAAATATATCCATTTATTTTTTTGTTGTTGTTTCTATTTATTTTGTTATTCATTTCGGCCATTATTTGAAAAAGGGCCTAAGTCGACCTTGGCCGTTTTAAAATGGTCTTATCAAAGAACCTCAAATTTGGAAAATTCGAGATTTCGGAATAACTTACCAGTAATATAAATGTAATATTTTTAATATCTTGGTTGAGGGGGAGCCTCCCTTCATTACCTGAACTTTTTGAAAAAATGATTGATCTTACTGGTGGAGAAACTGCTATAGGTTCAGATTCTGTTCAAGAGTTTGGGTTTGTGGAGAGAAAGAAAAGCAAATCTCAAATTCATCCAAACTCCGAGAACTCGGAAGATATTGATGATGATTTGATGGAGTTCACCATAAGAGAAACCGAAAATGAAGAAATTGTTGTCGTGAGTTTTTCCTCAAACGAATCAATATTGTAGTACTAACACCATCCTTATCATCTGTCTCTTCCTCATCAAAATAGTACTCCCCGGTAAAAGAAAATTTGTAATCGGAAAGTCCCAAAAACTTTGAAAAAGACGATCGAAGAGGAAGACAAAAGTAAAAATTCTAAATTGAAATAATTCCAACTGTAAACATAATTGCACTTAAGCATAGAAACTCGAAAGGACCAAATCTTGCTCAAGTCATCCTGCATAAGGCATAATAAAAACACCATCTACGTCATGGAATATTTTCCAGGTAATTTCCTACGGTAGGTAAACTACACGAAAATCCAATATCTCGTACGCGAGGTTTTGCATAATTTAACGAATTCAGATTGAAGAATCGAATACCTACCCAGTCAATTGAATCATGTTACACGGTTGGATTTTTTTTTCTCTTTAAAGAAACGAAGACTACGTAATAAAAATAAAGGGGGAAAAAATCGAAGAAGGAGCCGTCATTGCTCGGTAAACTAATGGCAATTTTCAATTATATAAGATAGAAAAGCGAAATCAGTAAAATGTTATAGACTCTAATCACGTTCTATTTTTTGTTGCACGTTCCACCGGCATCGGCACCGCAAGAGACTATGCGTCTGTGGTCTCGGCAGTATGAAAAGCACGATAACGATGTACGTATTATACTTACGTATAGAGCAGCAAGCAAAGGCAAAGAAAAGGGCAAAGGATCACGGGTACGAGTCGAGCGCCTTTTAACGTTCTCGACGAGTTTGTGCATTCGGTATTTGGAATTAATTTCCATGGTACTGGGAATTTTTCGCGAAAAGTTTTCCAATTGAAATGGGAGGTTTTTGTTCAACGGGAGGGAGGTGGAGGTGGAGGTATACGATAGAACGAGGAAATAAGAAAGTCGAAGAGTGTTTTCATTGGAGCTGAAAAGTTTTATATGTATTGGATTGACCGCTTTATATGATGTCGAACAAATTTTATGATATGGGATGTTTAAAAAGGAAGCTTTTTCTATTCTTTATGGCGTAGGTTGGTGTTTAAATCTCGTAAACTGTGTTGTGCGTTGTGTGGCGATGGCGTTGTTGTTGCGCTGAAATCGTATTAGCGGATTATCGGATTTCGAGAATTTGTTATTTTGGCCAGCGGTTTTTTTTCCTCGTGCAGTTCTATACTCGTTCACGTTGGCTTTCAGTCGTAAGTATATCGATCGAATGCGATGAAATTCAAAGGGTTTTAAAAACTGGTATACCAACTCGTAACTTGAAAGGGGTTTCAGTCGGTTACCAGCAACATTCAAATGATTGATGGAATTAGCCAGGCGAGTGTTTTTGGATGAGAAAAAATGGAGATGAAATTTTGAATAAATGAATATCGTGGAGAAAGTGAAAGTTGAGGAGAAATGGGTTGAGAATCAATGCTGAGATTTGAAAAAATTGAGTTAGACGTTGTGGATGTGTTTAAATGTACTTGACGATACCTGAGTTTCTAGTGTTGAAAAAAAATGAATGAATTATCAAAATCGAATAATTCCATTATCTGCTTCAAAGCTCTGAAAATTCACAATTTTGGGCCAAAAAAAATCAACAATCAGATAGTCAAAAATCCAGCATTGGTGAACAAAAAAATTTTATAGGAATATTTGGGGTTAAAAACTTATATAATTTGAGGTCTTCTATTCGTAAAGATAAATTATTCAAAATTGAAATCTCCAAAATACTGCCGAGAAATAGAAAAACAACCAAAAATACGGAAGAAAAAGTAAACCTGTCCAAATTACCGATAAGGACAATTTAAACGAAAAATAACAATATTGTCATGATGTTGATTTTTTATTTTCTCCAAGTTTCGTTTCCTTCTTTTTCCGTGTATTATTTTTCTTTCAAACCTTCTTTAAAATCCATTTTACTCGTAGCCTCCCTTCCCTTCAGAAATTCCGGTAGTCGAATCAGAATAATTATCATTCTTCTTTTCTTAAAAATAAATTAACAGTGGAAAAATTTCCTAGTTTTCTTCGCTGCATCATAATGATCTTATATTTAGACTCAACACTTTTTTTCCAGATGAAAAAAAGTCACCCAATTTAAGCAAAGTTCGTCCTATTTTCTTCCCTAATTCGTCATTTTTTTATACTTCCTCGTTTTCATATAATTATTATAATTTAAACAAATGATTCTTTCAAAATGTAGCGATGTTATTTCGTAGTGATTTAATTACAATCTCAACGTCGTCCCCTCTACTTCCATCATTTACTTGTTGGAAACATCTTCAGAGGTCTATTTTCATAGTTTCTTTTTCGACACAAGGTGCCCATAAAACATGGCAACATGTAAAGCAGGACACCATCAGAACTTTTTACAACTTGAAACGAAGTCGTATTAAGGGGGTTTAAGGATAACCACTTCTACGAGCTCGACGAAATTTACGCCCCAACACCAAATCAACCGGTGATACGTTCGGTAGGATTATCATCTTGCTTACACGTAGGACATACACATGTACTAATAGGAAGATATCAAGGTGTGTGAATTCACGAGATTACCAACATCAATTTTATTCTGAGAATTCGGTTTTTATGATCACGGTTCGAAATCATGCTATTTGGATGTTGGTATTCCGTTATTTTGTGTAGGGAAATTTTTTTTGAAAAAATTATAATTTGACAAGCAGGTAAAACAAAACAATTTTAAATTGAGATTTCGGTTTTTCTGATAACGGTTCGAAGTTATGGTAGTCAAATTTTGATTAATAATTTATGATAGTTTAAAAATAGGTATGATATTATTTTGCAGGCAACAATGATAGGAATAAAAGATTTAAAAGTAGGACAAGTAGGTTGGACAATAGAGGGGAAAATTCAAGGAAGATCCGAAATTAGGCAGTCAAAGAATAATAAACCATATTTTAATATCACTTTATTCGATGGGGAATCGACGATTAAAATCTCTGTACTACAGTCAATGGTTACACCTTCCAAGTTTACGACATTTTCGGGACAAATAAAAGCCAACGTTCAGATTAATTAAAAACGGGATAGTAAATCAAAATTCTTTTCGACGAAATATGTTAGAAATCATGCTAAATTCTTCTACAACGTTAGACATAGACACAGTATCGCCAGGTATAATAGATCATTTTGATAACGTAAAATTAATTGTGTGAATTTTATTTAATTGTTATAAACGTCTAACTTACCGAAATATTTTATTAGCAACTATAAATTCACACGAAAAGTTGATCAAGATTTCCAATTTACCTCAAAGAGAAGATATTTTCGTAGCTACTCGTATATTGGGAATAGTAACGTCGATTGAAACAAAAATGGTGACGATTGCTGGGCAAGAGAAAGGGTTAACTGAAGTTATAATACAAGATGATACTGCACAAGTAACGGCGTCTATATGGGATTTGGATATGATTAATTTTGTTAAAAGCGATATTGTTGGTATTGAAAGCGGTGCTATCAAAATTTACGGTAATGGGGTGACTTTAAATCTGGATAAAACGTGTAAAATTAGTGTAAATCCAACGTGGGATGAAAGTAGAATTCTCCAAGAAGAAATGTCAGGTACTGACAACTCCATAACATTCAACAGGTCTCAAACTCAAAACAATCAATCTATTATTACTTCGGAAGAAAATCAAATTAACTATTTAGATCTAATAACAAGCTGTAAAAGAGATTTACTCGTAGAAGATTTAGGAGAACAGGAAGTTAGAATGAAAACGAAAAAACAAAGGTTAGACGACGATCTAGCAGCTCCGTATTCACCCGGATAAACATTTGTAATATACCTATCCAATATAAAAATATATTCTTCATCACCATTTCCATCCATATCGTTGTCGTTGGAATGAAGAAAGAACAGGAAATGCCAAATCGCTGATCAATGGGAAATATCCATAAAATTTTCAAATCACAAAAATGACTTAAATGAGGTCAGTTCTTTAGAAATCTTTTTCAGAAGTTGAATAGCACGTTCGAAGGAAAGATGTAATGAACGAAATAAAGTTTTTAATCAATTATTTCTTAAATTTGATTTAATGATTGTGTCATGCATGTATTATCACCCAGATACATAGTTGTATCGTTGTTTAAATGAAGAAAGAAGATGAAATGTTCGTAATTAATTATGGTTCTAAAAGTGGATTTTCGCGAAGAAAGTACCGAACCTACTGATAAATAGGAAATATCTATAAAATTTTCAAATTATAAAAATCACTCAAATGAGGTGTTTTACGTTTCAAATCATCAATTTTTCATAACTTTCGCCATCACTTCGCTCAAGATTGATAATTTTACTTCTTTTTCTCCAACGAAGTTTGAAGGTAAAAAACTAAACTTCTCAGTTCTCGCATCGAAAATAGTGTAGGTAGCTTCAAGAAAAATATTCAAAATAATTTTTTTTGTTTTTTTGTTTTTTTTTAATATGGGTACGTTGAAATATTTCCGATGAAAATAACTCTTGAGAAATAGAAATAACGCTTTGCGCGGGGTAATCGTGGTCATTTTTTCGTTGCCTGGTCACATATATGAATACCTAGGTACTTCAGACTCTCAATAATATATCAATACCTACTTTATGATACACTCCGTATCAATGGCCAATACGAGTGATGGTGTAGAAACATCTAAGGATAATCCCATACTCGATGTAATAAATGGTAATTATTCAAATACTTATTAAATGTTACCACAATACTGTCAAGATGGAGAAGGAGTACAAGGTTTAAATGTGTTAAATTGCTAAATGATTTCCAATTATTTTGTAACCATTTCATTTTGTTCATGTAGGTAATACTGAAGTTTCTAAAAATGAAACTACACCTCTAGAAACAGCAATGGATAATCCCATACTCGATGTAATAAATGGTAATGGAGGGAATCTCGAAGTTTGTCGACGACATCAAAGTGTCGAGGACAACCTTCAGACAAACTCTCGATAGGCTCAAGAAAGTGTTTATGAAAATACGAGAAAACGGCCTGAAACTAAATTGAAAAAAAAATCCAAAAATTGCAAGACTTTTTTTTAGCAATTGCATCTCAAAAAACCATAAGCCTCTTTTGGAAATAAAGGGGAAAAAATCAGGATTAATGCTTCGATTTCTGAAAAGGAGGAGAGCAGGGTTATGTCCAGGAGAGACAATTTTTTTTTTGAAATAATATTGCAAAGAAAGGTCTTGCTTTTTTCATTTCTTTTTCAATTCAACATTTTTTCCTTCGCCAATTCATTTGTGTTTTCTTTCACATTTTTTTTTCATAAAAGTAAAATCAACTGGTTATTGAATAAATATAACAGGTGTGACCTCATTTCATTCAACTTCATACAACAAACTAACTTTGTTAATTTCGAGAAAGAATCATCAAGAGTTCAACGACTCGACTGGAACAAGAAAGAGCACCCTCGAAAAAATACATAAAATCAACATTAATATAGCGAAATGGATAAATTAAAGGCGAGTACCGATTTCAATTAAATGAGTATTTTTTCCGATTGGTTCATTTCATTCAGTTTGTTCTTGGTAAATTTTTATTTTACCAATTGTGTTACATTACTACTTGAGAACAATTGTAGGTATCGAATTTCATAAGGGAAATCTTGAAATTCACAACTCAAAATTTTATTTTCCTTCATCTTCAAAAAGACCCACAAAAATTCGAAAATTCCGATTAAAAAAAGCGAGTATAAAACTAAAAAATTATAGAGCTTGGTGGGGGGGGGGGAGAGAGGAAAAAGTATGACTTTTGTGCTGTTTAGGCAAAAAAAGCTAGGTTTCAGAGGGAGTGGTCAGACAATGTTTTTTTATTTTGGAAGAAATTGCGAACAAAAACTATAAAAATTCAAAATTCTGAAAGTAAAATTAAAATAAGAAAAGGAAAGATCAGAGCTTTCTGTGCAGTTTTGGCGAAAACCCCGCATTTGTTCCACGATTTTAGCAAATGGCAAACAACGAAGGACCTTTGATAATCGATTGCGATTTTTACACAAACAGCGTGAAAAGAGATTACAGTTCCGCGGCGTATTTCGCAGACGTACCGGTAATTATGACCTTATTTTGTGTAAACAATAAAACAGGACTTTTTTGCAATTTAGGCAAAAAAGCGAGAATTTTAGCAGAAATTTTTTTCAGATACCTACCTACTTATTTCAATTTGGAAGGAGAAGACGAGAGCTTCGGATCACGTAGTTTAATCAAGTCGCTATTTTCTCATTTTTAAAGCGACCATAAAAACTGACAAAAAATGCGAGAAGAAAGGATAAAGAGACTTCTGACGCAGGAGGTTTTAGATTTTTTGGTGAGTTGGGGGGGGGTGGTGATTTTATTGGTGGCAGATTACAGTACCATCATATTTCGAAACTAGAAATATTTTTGGCTACCCAAGCTTTCATGATGAAAAATTGTCAAGGGTGGTTCTCTGAATAATTCCTGAGAAGAGCAAAACTACATTTTTTAAGGGGAGGAGGACCCACCCTAAATGGGTTTTGGCTTGTCATCTCCTCAGGATTCCATTTTATATACTCAAGTTCCACATTAAATTATCTAGTACAACTTTTGTCTCAAATACTTTTTTTCATGGGAACAACAGGGAAGAAGGCAGGAGAGTCCAAGGAAAGGATTTTTGAAGAATATGTCATTACACGCGATAATAATTATGATTTATAAATCAATTCTGTGGAAGGAAATGTACCCCCCCCCCCACACGCAGGTGGAAGAGGAGGAGGCAGTAGACATCATAAAAATATATAATAAAGCTAATTTCTATTTGTGTAAATATTACAGTGACTTTTGATCATAAGAATATTCCAGTAAGGTCTCTGGAAACGACTATTACATTTGGCGCCCAACGTGGGGCAAAGGTCATATCATCTCGATAAGTCGTCATGATACTATCTCTTAAAGTTTTTCCGAACTTTCTTCCGTGTGTCAATTTCCATACGGATTAAAGCTCAGAGGGGCATGTGAGATACTATCATGCCAACGACACTGGTGTACGTGAGAAGTATGAGAAATCACTGGCTGGTGATTTTAGGGAAGAACTTTAACAAGAACTACTGTTGTGAAAGTTCTAACCCTCAATGCGTGTTAGACTGCCGGACTCTGTACATGCATTTCGCGTTTACTTAATTATCTCCAACTTTCTATACTGGTTAATTATATCGCACTATTTGTTAATTGCATATAAAATGAATTTACAATTTTCAATTTCTGGGTTTAAATTGCTTTAGAGTATGCCCAAATTGCACTGGACAGTCGTGTACAAATTCCAGTCTCTTTAAAGAATTCGACTACCTACCTACAATAACTCGGAGCTGGAAGACAAAGAGAGTTATGAAGATGAAAACGACCAATCAAGAGACGACTGATTACGAATAAAAGTGTTTGATTTGATTATTGATTTTGTGATTCATTTTTTAAAGATGAGAAACATTCAGTGATGGGTTTGGTTAACATAATATTGTAGGTATTTTTTAAAAACCTATAAAGTTGATAAGTAAAAAATGTCAAGTATCAATTTAGACGAATTACCAAACACAAGTCTGCACGGCATTACAGTTCGAGGTGTGATACAAAATAAAAATTCACTCGAGCCATCAGATTATTTTTCTAAACTTTTTTTCAATATTCAATTAATATTCATTCAATATTTTATTTACGGTAAATTATGAGCTCATGATTTTTGTGGCTATAAACCTCGTCAAAGTACCTACACGTGTTTCACTTTTTGTGCTTGATATCCAATACTTATGTACAACTTTATAAATACTAGTAAGGATAAAACTGCATTAGTTTTGAACAAAGTAATCATGAAGCCAGAGATTGATCCTGACCAAAGACGTACGTATGGAAGTGTGGCATAAAATGCTACAACTCGATGCAAAGATGTACAACATCGATTTGACGAAACGTACGAAGAAGAGAAGAAAGTTGAAGGAAACGTTAATCAAGCGACTGTGAAATCCGACTTCGATAAGTTTTTCCAGAGTCTGAGATTTTTGATCGTTTAGTTGGGGCAACCTAAGACACCTTTCCTCAGATTAAAATTATTCTCAAGTCTGAAGGAACTTTCCCGAATACCTCGTTAGCTGACCTGAAATTGATGTTGTTACAGGAGTCGTCCGAGAGATCTCGCAGGCCTGAGCAGGCAAACTACGTGAACGTGTTCAGAGATAACCGGAGCCAAAATCAGAGACCGCAGCCGCCTGTAAGGAATTGCGTGTAATGACAATTTTTCAAAAATCTTTTCCTTAGGACTCTCCTAGCTCCTCTCCCATTAGTCCTATGAAAAAAATCTGCAGACAAAAGTTGTATGTAGATGATTTAATGTAGAAAATTTAATAATGATACATATTTTCTCGATAAAATCAAACCCTGGGGAGATACTTAACGGGCAAAAACCCATTTAGGGTGCCCTCATCCCCAATAAAAAATTTAGCTAGAGGTCTGTGAGCTGATATGTAATTCTCAGGAATTATTTAGGGAAACCACCCTTGACAATATTTCGTCATACAAGCTTGGGTTTTTCATTTGCCTCCACCATTTCGGGGGGGGGGGGGGATCAACTTCATAGGCGATTCAGCGATATTTTGGCGAAGTTGGGCTCATTGTTCCCATGAAAAACTCTACTGAAATTCGAAAAATATTCAAGAAATATTTTGCCTTGGCTCTTTTACCACCATAGTATATGAATGAGGGTCTTAATATTGTTGAAAACGAAATCAATTGATAACTTGTACTGATATTCCTATTTTCAGACAGATCCAGAAAAAATCGATGGAAAAAAAATTCAAAATTCTTCAAGCACATGAATAATATGCAGATCGATTAAAAAATGAAGAGAAAGAACTTTCATTTGCCTCCAACATTTCGGGGGGAAAAAATCAACTTCACAGGCGATTCAGCGATATTTTGGCGAAGTTGGGCTCATTGTTCCGATGAAAAACTCGACTGAAATTCGAAAAATATTCAAAAAATATTTTGCCTTGGCTCTTTTACCACCAGAGTACATAAATGAGAGTCTTAATATTGTTGAAAACGAAATCAATTGACAACTTGTACTAATATTCCTATTTTCAGACAGATCCAGAAAAAATCGATGGAAAAAAAATCCAAAATTCTTCAAGCACATGAATAATATGCAGATCGATTAAAAAATGAAGAGAAAGAACTTTCATTTGCCTCCACCATTTCGGGGGAAAAAAATCAACTTCACAGGCGATTCAGCGATATTTTGGCGAAGTTGGGCTCATTGTTCCAATGAAAAACTCTGCTGAAATTCGAAAAATATTCAAAAAATATTTTGCCTTGGCTCTTTTACCACCAGAGTACATGAATGAGGGTCTTAATATTGTTGAAAACGAAATCAATTGACAACTTGTACTGATATTCCTATTTTCAGAGAGATCCAGAAAAAATCGATGGAAAAGAAATTCAAAATTCTTCAAGCACATGAATAATATGCAGATCGATTAAAAAATGAAGAAAAAGAACTGATTTCTAAAAGTGATAATATTCAGGGAAAATTGAATGTGATGATGAATGCTTTGATTAAGCAAAGTCATGTCAATGCCGGAAGCTCAAAATCGAAGTAAAATCTCAAACCCTATGTTATTTATTTTCCTCAAAAGACCAAGTTTCTTTTGCTGAAACTACACCGAAGTTTTGATATTTTCCTTTACTTTTTTCGTTTCAAGCACTAAAATTTCTCAGTTTCTTACTCACTTTTTCCATCAGAGCTTTGGAATCTTTGTGGATCTTTCGATATACAGTCACTCAAAATTATGAGTTCGATACTCAATGGAATAAAACGTAGAAGAAATTTCAAGATTCAAAATAAAGTTCAACCCACCCTCTACCCCCCCCCCCACCTCATCCAACGAAAACTCAAATTCGAAACATTTTTTTGCTTACACAGCACTCTAACTTAATCAAAGTGTACGTCATCGAGTTCCTGATGATTGTGTTCAAATTTCACTGCTTAGCGGTCACGACATTTTGCTTTTTTAAAGCAGTAGTTTTTTTTTACTGCAAAACAGTGAAAAATTACTGAATTGGTCAGTTAAAATGATTTTTTACTGACCAAATCAATAGATTTTCTACTGTTTTGCAGTAAAAAACTACTGCTTTTAAAAAGGCAAAATCTCGTGACTGCCTTGCAGTGAAATTTGACTGCTTCAGATTAAGAGAGTACTTTTCGGCATTTTATTGTCAGTTCTTATTTCTTGTACATTAAAATTTTGTATTTTGAATGGATACGAGATTAAATCCCGCATTCACTGTGAGTTTGTTGAAAAATAATGATAAATTCATAACATTTCTAATAAAATATCCGCAATACAATATAGAAAAATTCACCAGATTCTCTCTAAATTTGTAGCAGTGAAATTTCACTGCTTAGCAGCCACGACATTTTGCCTTTTTAAAAGCAGTAGTTTTCTACTGCAATTCAGTAGAAAATCTACTGAATTGGCCTGTCAAAATGATTTTTTACTGACCAATTCAGTAAATTTCTCACTGTTTTGCAGTAAAAAAAACTACTGCTTTTAAAAAGGCAAAATGTCGTGACTGCTAAGCAGTGAAATTGACTGCTTCAAATTCAGAGAGTTTATTCGAGCTTTCGCAAATGGCCACATTCCCTTCAAATATAATTCATAATTTATAAAAATTTCATTTTCATCGAAAACTTTCGTAGTAGGTAAAAAGGCTAACAGGGAAATCTTTCGTATCTACAATAAGTTCATGTCTTCTTACATACGAATACGACTTCTTGAATAAATATAGTCGAAGTTTACTCCTCTTATTTTAAATCTTTGTTGTTGAACACTCCAAATAACAAACAGTAATTTAGTGTAAATTATCATTTCATAAATAAACAAAGTGATAATTTGCCTGTTTTATTTTCGATATTTTCGATTCATTATTTGGAGTGTTCAACTACAAAGATTTAAAATAAGAATTATTTGGAGTGTTTAACTGCAAAGATCTAATTCAGAAGAATTGTTATTTCAAATTCGGAGGTTATTCATCCACGACTATTCACTTGGAAAATCTGAACTCTGAACCTATCCGATGTTTATGCAGTGAAAAAGTTCAGATTGCAAGTTACTTTACAGGTTTGTAAATTTTATTATGTATTTTCATTTTTTTTTCATCTTTTAATGTTCCTTCTGTACATTATTAGGGATTTTCCCAGTCAAACCACAAGTGTATAGTGTATGGAATTTCATTTCTTTACGAACAGCAATCTTGAAATTCGCAATTTTTGTTGTGCTCATGTTGATAGGTAGAGGTACATACCTACCTTAATACCGTTCAGTTTTTAAATGAAAAAATTATGTCATAGTTTTGATGCGTTTCTGTTACTGTACATCGTTAAGTTTTCGTTTTCCCCCAACTTTAGGGTAGGTTCGGAATTATCGTTCTGCCCCTTATCAGTTCTTTATTTTAGTCTTGAAAATTTCGAAATATGAAAAAATTTGAGAACATCCGTCTTATTGAACATCTCGACAATTCAATCGTATTGCAGTTGTATTCGAATTTCCAAGCTTCATACTCTTCCTCCAACAGATACCATATATAACAAAACTCCAATTATACCCTGAAATTCATAGCAAACACCTTATGGAATCGATAAAGCAAAAGATCCGCGGCGAAAGAAAATAATCAAATCTTCAGGTAGTGAGCAGGCAGCAGAAGTGGGTGTTTTCAAATCTAAAGAGAAAGCTTTGAACTCGGGTTAAATTGCTAACAACGTTTCGATCACATTATTCGCAATGTTTTATTTAAACATCGTCGCGTAATTGGCTTGCCTCGAATCTGAAGAGATACAACAGCAACAGAGAAGAGACAGAGAGAGCAAACAAGCATATTCAACAAACACGCGTATGCATTAAGTTACCTATACGCGTAAAGGCACAAAGGGAACCAAGGTGTTTGAAAAAATTCGCTCTCGCATCGAAAACGAAACTACCTTGTGTTCGTAGACCTCTATACGTTCTCCTTTGTGTAGGTACAACACATAGTAGGCAAATTATTTCGGCAACTTGCCGCAAAGGTTACCTATTTGAAATGCGAATAGGAGAGAAGAGCAATCGCGAGTACGCATCGTATACGTACAATAAAGGCAAAGGCGGACAGAATATCTTTTGTTATGGATTCGACAAACGAGAACGAGGAAATTTAGTCGAGCAAATTCAACGGATACGATGCGACGCGGCGATGTGTCCGCGTACCATTTTTTTTCTTTTTGTTTTTGCCAAAACCGAAAGTTATTTTCGCATTAGGATACATCCGCTGAACCGTATTCTTATCGTACAAGACAACCAGCTCGACAGAATAGAAAACGAGGAACACAACTACGATATTTTTGCGGCACCGTGAAGGGCGGCGAACAGAAGAAGGTGGAATCGCAGGGGGGGCGCAAAACTTTCATCTCGAAACGCGTCATCAGCGAGTAGAAAGAGAAAAAAAAATATTCATCCGCGAACCAGATTTTTCTCAAAACATTTCAACAATACAACACATGCACGAAGACGAGCATAAAGCTTTCATCCATCTCGCGATATTTTTTTCTTTCGTTATTCTATTCTCTTATTTCTTGCTACGCCGGTTCAAATTCGCGTAACTTTAAAGACGCGATGACACTGTTAGATGGTTCAAAGCGAGAAATTTCATTCTATACTTTTCAGCGCAGAGCGAATACCTTCTTTACCGAGTCGAGAAAACGAAAGCGAAAACGAAAATTCAACATACCTTTCGATTCTGCCACCGCCAGACCATCGTCGTGTGATCTACCTTGCCATAAAATAAGCTTATTGAAGTTCGTCGTCGACATCGATGCGAGACCGTAGAAGGAGAAAGAGATAGGAGAGCGAAAGAGAGAAAAATATCCATTTTTTTAAAGCCGGCAAAAATGTAATTCGAGTAATCCAAGCGTCACAATATCGCCTTTCATTTTAGACAGAGAGAGAAAAAAAACACCTAGAGTAGATTATTTTCATCCGCATACACTTCACTCTTCTTTCAAAGCGAAACATCCACATCAAAGAGATTTACCTGATTTATCTTTTTCATCGGTTCGGTCACGAAGGTAGACAGGGGAGGGGGTTGGAGATTAAAACGTGAGACTAGAGAACAAGAAAGTAGAGATAAGGTTCAATTTATAACTTACTGAAATTACAACTATTCGAGTGTTGTTTTTTTAAATCGGTTCGCTCGTTTTAGAAAATTCATCAGAAGGAGATCCCGAGGAAAAAATTTCCTTTTGAGGATGACCTAGGTACCCACAGATTTATTCGAAAAAATAAAACTTGTACCTATTTCGATGCATTCTCAGTGCAGAATGATCCCTCGAGGAAAATCTACTACGAGAAGAATGCAGATTGCAGGTCCTTCATATCCGTAAGAGACCATCAAATGTCCACTTCTTTACTTGTTCGAGTGTGTTTAATAAGGGTAAGGGCACCAGTTATGGACCAGACTGTAATATGGACCAGCGCCCGTTCTCATCGGTAATTAGCGCAATCTGTCAGGAAAAAATGTTTTCCGATGTGTTTTTCACCAAAAATTACACTTGTAAAGTCAAAACTTGCTGAGAAATTTACAAAAAACTGTTTTGAGACACTGAAAAAAAATGTTTAGTGTGTTTTTTAACTTTTATTGAAATACATAATATTATGTGGTGTAATTTCCTAAATGTTATTGACGTTTATAATATCAAAAAAGGACTCAGTTTCTGCTGGAGTGATCAGTTTTTGATAAAAATGTGGACATGAACAGAAATTTTTGGTCCAAAGTTTTTTTTAAATGGGGTGCGCTAATATGGACCACCTGTGATATTGATTTTTTTACTCATTTTCATCATGTCTTACAGCCGTTGAAAAGGGAAATGCTTGAAATACTTTTTTTGTTCATTTCTACAGATAAATATGATGTTTTGAAACGTAAAAATATGTTTATTTTGAAATTCTTCAGGTGGTCCATATTAGGCGTCCAAAATTTTGAACTGTCATTTTGACACTCGTTATTCAACAATTCGAAAAAAAATATTCAAAATTAACCTGCACTGCTTATTGTTAGAATACGCTTTTTTGTTCATTTCAACAAATAAATATGACGTTTTGAAAAAGGCCAAAGAATGTTTATTTTAGAATTTTATTGGTGGTCCATATTAGGCATCCAAAATTTTGAACTATCATTTTGACACTCGTCACTCAACAATAAAAAAAAACATACGTAAAGTTGACCTTCACCCCTGGAGTTTTATACAGTGTTAGTGGAAGGATGGAACTTCATTCTAAGCCCTTGTGGAGGTTTCTACCCCCTATAGTTTTCAAGTGGCAATCCTCCAAAAAAAAAAAACTGGTCCATATTTGGTGCCTCTACCCTTATGCACCTGCTCATCGTCAAAGATCTGAATTACAATATGATTATTGGGTGTACTTTTTATCGAGAATTCAAACTCATAAACTATTCAGCAGAAAATTACATCAAAGTCACTGATCCAGTTATTAATCACCGATACAATGTTCATGACCATGGTGAAGCCTGACGAAGTATTCTCAATTTCAGAAAACAAAGATGCGATTATCAACGCTGAAATTGAAGCTAAAATTCAAGAAGCTCAGGCAAAAATACTGATATTCCTGGTCTCGAGAAGAATGAGCTGAAATGCCACATCTACATACAACAACTGTGAAATTTTTCGAGAATCGGATTGGGCTATGCAATTGATACAAGCGCTGTTTTGTATTCAAAGATGAAAAATTTCCCCCTCCCTCAAAAGTTTGGTGCAAAACACGACAAATTTCACATCAATTTGAAGATGGAGTTTTCCAAATCATCAGAAGCTGGATCGATCAAAAGAAAGTTGAAGTTCGGCAGTCTTCGTATAAGCTTGGTTTAGCCTTTGTTGACAAAGGAGGTGGAAAAGTTTGTATTTGCCTTGATGGTGATGCGCTGAATGAACGTATTTTGAGACACCCGACTGAAGTACCAACTACTTCGAATATGTGCCTGAAGCTCAGTGAAATGCGCTATTTTTCAATTTTTGATTTTAACAATGGTTTTCTTCAGATCGGCTTAGATGAAAATCAGCAGTGTGTACTGAGCTTCATAATCGATGGAGTACCTTTTGTCATGACTGTAGTTGGTTTTGGGTACCAAAGACTCTTTGGCTGCGTTCCTTTATGGGTTATTGTTGGTATTGAAAGGCTGTGAAGATTTTGCTAATGTCTACATTGACGATGTCATCATATATAGCTATCAAATCAATTTGTTCACCGATAATATTGCAGTAACCTATCTGAAGAAAAACAATTTACTGCCAAATTGAATCATAAAATGGTTACTCTATATCTGCATAAAAGACGAAGAATTCCCTCCAAATGGAAAATATATCGTCTCTATTGGACAACTGGAATTAAATTTCTCTGGCTTACCCTATGACGTAGTTAAAGAACAACTCAAGAAGGTCATAAATTGCATATTGGAAAAAGAGGCGGAATATACTATTCTCTTTTTTCCATTAGTAAATACCTTCAGCTTCAGAATTGATATTAGTGCCATATTGTTGGATGTGACAACACCATCACAGATTTTTTGTCATGTTATTTGTTTCAAATGACAGAAAATGACAAGAAGTTCTCGATTTTCCTGTTCAACTACCAATCCCTCAAAATGTCTATACACCGAATTTCGAAGATTGCATAATCATCAAGAAAAAGATCTTCAATTGAAATCATGGCTAAGTTGACATGCTGATCGAGCAAAATTGTCATCCTAGTTGTAAAAGCTCGTATCTCCAATTCTGAGATCACACCTTCCTTGTGTAAACTGTTCTTTTTGCACTGTAGTGCTCCCTATTGGACTTGAACGCTCAACTAAAAGATAGGCAACAGAGGGGGACTACCTATCTTTTAGTTGAGCGTTCAAGTCCAATAGGGAGCACTACAGTGCAAAAAGAACTGTTTAAACCAAGGTGTGATCTCAGAATTGGAGATGCGAGCTTGTACAACTAGGACGACAATTTGATGAAGAACTCAAATTATTCACCTTCCAGAACAAAAATAATCAAATTTGGAGAATCTACATAGGTACATACAAAAGAATCTTTGAAATGACATTATTCACCATTACCATCATGAGTATTCGGACTGGTCTCTCACGAAGAGGGCGTTAGTGTGACTATTATGCTAGCTTCTCAGACAGGGCTTTTCTCATCAATCATATTTTACCAAAACATTAGTTTTACAAGCTGAAAATGAAGATATCAGCCATAATTAACATACAGTAATAATCGTAAAAATAAAGTACATTGATTTTTCTTCTTCAAATTTAACCCTTGAAATTAATGCTTTTGTAAACGCTGATAAGGAAAGCCCTGTATGCGTACAAGAGCCCTCTTCGTGAGAGACCAGTCCAAATTGCCATGTTGGAATTAGTTAACACATCAAGATTATCCGACATCATTTACATTGGCCAGGAATGACATAGCAAGTGCATTGTTTTGTGGCTGAATGCATCATGTCAAGTTTCTTAGAGAAGTTCAACAAGAATGTATGAACCAACTTAACGAGTCTCCATTAAACAAAATAATGCTTTATGGGAAGTTTTTGAATTTTTACCGATACCCTTTATTTTCGAAAACGAAATTCGCTATATGCACGCTGAACCTTCATATCTATTTTTGACAATGAAAACAAAAATGCCAAATAATTATAACAGGAACTTCAATTAAAAATTGTAATGAAAACTCTGGACTACGTTACATTTCATCATACGAGGATACAGCTGATGAATTTCCATTATGTATCGAAGCCTTATCAGGAAAAAATCTAGAAATGAATTAAATTACGAATCAGTTGGTTTCTAAACCACCCCTTCCCTCCCCTCTCCTACCCCACCTCACCACACCTCAATCATTCGCAAATGGATTAAATAATTTTCGGTAAATCATTCGTGAACGAAAGATCATGATTTTTTTTTGAAATGTTGCAAGATATAAAATATTTTGACCGTGATGTTTTCAAAGATATCTGATCACAAATTTGGGTTATTTTTTTTTTATTCATTTTTGACGATTTTGGGAAAGTGTGTCTTGTGACCTGTCAAATTGGGTTAAAATTTCTTGAGAATTTCGAACATTTCGACGAAAACGTCATATGGTCTGAAATTCATTTACCTATTTCGACAAAAAAAAATGTATTTTGAACATTTTTTTTTGGACAAATTTTGAATTTCAAAATGGGGTCATGATTTTTTTCAAATACCTACTGGAAACGATACTTACCTTGTAGTAACCTGTCAAAATGCGTTAAAATTTCATCAGAAAATCAATTATTTCAACGAAAATGTATCTTCCTTTTTTTTTGGGAGAATTTTGGGGTTTCAAAATTGGAGCATGATTTTTTTTTTTTTTTTTGAATTCGGGAAACAGTACCTAAATCTTTTTGTGTTCATTTTATAGAGGATGCTTTGGAAGATGCCACCAACCCCGCTCCCCTCCCACCTAATGCAAGGGTCGCATTAGCGGAGAACGTGGTTGAAACATACGACATAACTCTCCGTAAGTACTTATAATACATAAAATAGACGTGAATATTCTAAAATAGAAATGATAATAATATAGGTACTTGAGAATTTACATTTGAAATGATGGCAATGATAGTAGTAGTACATACTTAGTTTATCAGGCTTTTTTTTTTGATTTTTAAAATTTTTGATTTTTTTTTTCAAGAAATGCTGTAGGCTTTCTCGTAGGCTATTATGAAGATTTGGATGCCAACATGGTGGTCGATCATTTAAATCTTTTTCAGTTGCCGGAGGCTGTCCCAGAACAACAGGAAATCGAAAACTTCCATGATGAGCATGGTGAAGAAATGGAAATTGTTGAGGAGGAGGAGCCAGATAAATACGAACCTAAGGTTAATGACTGGGTCGAAACTATAGGTAAGAAAAAAAAATTAAACATTTTCATATACCTAGGTACTTAAACAAACAAATAATTTCATTTTTTTTTTCAGATCTCACCCACTCAGATAACAAAGATGATGACGACGCTGATCTTTAATTTAAGACGTTCAACCGAATTTATGTATATTTTTTTTATTTTTATTTTTTTTCATAATTGTATAGGTTTTGATTGTTTGTTTGTTTGTTGTTGTTTTTGTTTTTTGTTTTTTTTTAAATATTGATGAATAAGTAGCTATAAGTAAAAATCTGATCACTTCAATCACATGCTCTGTATTGATAATTTTGGACTGATTCCTGCAAGTACTGCCGGATGCGATACTATACATTTGTTATTGAGGATCATTTTATGAAATTATTTGCTCTGAAAGTCGTGACCACGACAAGTATCCTCAAATATACGCAGCAATGGAATGGATCGATGAATTCGAATTGCCAAAAATTGTACCAAGTGACAATGGTAGCCAGTTTTCGTCGAGATATTCCCGCTATCTTTGAAAGGAAAAAAAACGTAATTTGCAATGATAATGTATCAGGGATGATCTAAGCCACCCTAACAGGTTGAAAAATTTCATTACTGTGGTAGATAAATTGACTGAAAACGAATTTCAATCACATTTTCGAATGTCTATGTCTGCCTGTTTAAAAGTTTTGAAGCTGCTGGAACCTCATTTGAGTACCACTACAACTTTGGGCCGAAGTATGATCGATCCTAGGGTGCAACTGTTGGTTGCAATATGGCTGTTGGCAACTCCAGACAGTTACTGGTCCCAGTTGGATTCAATTCCGATAAAGGGAAATCAACTTTGTCCTACAGTTTCTTTCGTGTAGTAAAAGCATTAAATAAAATCGCCCCTTCCATTGTACGCTGGCCAAATGAAGAGGAAAGGTTACGTAGCAGTGAAGCGTTTCAACGAATGAGTAGGATTCGAGATGTCATAGGAGATGTAGATGGTACCTATGTGCCTATAAAAGCTCCAAAAATAAGTCCTCAATCCTACATCAACAGGAAGTGTTTTTATGGCGATTCACATTACAGGTCATTAGTGATGAAAACCTTCTGTTCATCGATGGTTTCACAGGATTTCCAAGCTCCGTATCAGACATCCGCATTTTTAAAAATTCGGATAGAAAATATGTACTGCAGAATCCTGCCAACTTTTTTTTTTATCAAAGGCACTTCATTTTTAGTGATAAGGCATATCCAGTCCTTAAATGGTGTATTCCTCCATTCATTGAACGGAATCGAATAATAAATAGTTTAGCAGCTCTTTGAAACGTAATAGAAGATATTTATTTTGTTTAATTAAAGATTAAAAATTCGAATGATTTCGCATTAATGATGTCAAATATATTGAAACATAACGTTCCTGCACTGAAGAAATATTTTGAAACACACGCGGTGTCAATTCTTCATTGTCAAAATTTTGGCGATTTTTCTCGATTTTTCTGAAATTTAAAATGTTGGCATCATTGCGTTCCGAAATATTTCCTCATTTTCAGAAATGATGTCTTCCAATACTTTGTCGACCTAAAAGTGGTCTTCCATTAGCATAATTTCACATGCAACTGCTCACTATGTCTAATTATCAGCAATCTAATGATACCTATTTCGTGGGGACGCGATGTCTATTTTTAACCAATGGTGCATCCCTCGCCTGCGCATACGTGTTGTAGGTAATTGTAAACTTGTAACTTTTACATGAGATGAGTTCTTCTGTGAAAATGCTTCTTTTTATTTTTTTGGGAGAAAATAATGCATTTTCGTGAATTTTTGGTTTTAACGTTTTTTTGTAGGGAATGAAACCGTCTATCGATTGGTATAAAAATTGTTCTATTTTTTCTTGCTGTCATAACGATTTAATTGAGTATTTTCATTTCGCAAATTTCTTGTAAGTCAACTTCAGATCGAAAATTACTTGTAACTTTCAACGGGCATGTAGGTGTTTTAAGCAATCAAAATTTTCGAAGCTAATTTTTCTTTTGATTCGGCGTTTCATTCAAAATCTTGACTGTCATCTACAGTTCAAAAGTTACATAAGTTCAATTGTTGTAAAAAAAAAAAAACACGAGCTCTGCAATGTTCATTTTGTTACTTGTATTAGGTACATCACAAGAATGTAAACCCTTAACAAAAAAAGGAATATCAAATGTCATGCTTGCAAATCGCTCACTTTTGACTTTTCGCAACTCTGAACTTCTGTAACTTTCGAACTGCAACAGCTATAATTTTGATCTGAAGTTGACTTACGGACGTGAAATTCGCGAATGAAAGAGGTACTCTATAAAATTGTTATCACAGCAAGAAAATGGAACAATTTTTATACCGATCAATAGAGGATTTTATTCTGTATAAAAAACATTATAACCAAAATTTCACGAAAATGCATATTCCCCCCCCCCCCCAATGAAAAGAGGCGTTTTCACATAAGAATTCGTGTACGTAGAAGTTACATTACAAGTTTACAACACACGTATGCATGAGCGACGCACCATTGGTGAAAAATTTACAACGCGCCCGCACGAAATAGCGTTAAATTGGTGATATTTAGACGTAATAAGTGGTCTTATGCGCGTTGTGATGGATGGTGTATGGATGTATGGCAACCCTGAGTCGGAAGTACTCTACAGCCACCACTGGCCACTATACAACCGCCACCATAGAAGAAAAAAGAACATAACTGAACACAACACATAAACAACAAACTAGAAAATGTAATCTTATACCACAAAAACATTATGGATAATCATCCCACGAGATTTGTGGGTGAATGCGGGTTGGATGATGCGCTTGCTTCCTCGTCATCGGACTCCCAGTCCTAGAATAATATCAGTGGCAGCAGCTCCAGCAACAGGACGACATCCGACGATCGTGTATGAATAACGCTATATTTCGTGCGCTCATTTTTTTAGATGGGGGGGGAGGGAGGTAAATCAAGCTTTTCGGCCAGCAAAAACCAAATAAATATGTCATTTATTTATTAAATTTTTAAACAGGAAGGACACTTCAGTGACTGAAATTTGCCTGCGGTGGTATTTAAAGTAAAGTGTATGAATATAGATACCCACATATAATGTGGGCCTGAGAAGAAGGAAAAGGCCTCTTTCTCTCAAAGAAGATGAAAAAATCAAGTGATATGAGCCCATTGACGATATAACATCTATCCCTTTTCTGTCCAGAGTATAGCGCCATAAATAAACTGGCCAAAGATGTATTTTTGGGAATTGCGAAAGATGGAGCATTTTTGTTACCTATTATTATACCTCGACAAAACATCATTACTGTGCCGCCTGTGAGGGGAGTCTATAAATTACCTGCTGTACGTAATCATTCCTCAGTGATGTGGAAATTCCGAGTTTCAAAGCTCTACTGTTGAAGGCTCTATAAATTTTGAAAGAAAAATCGACGCCGTGGAAGATACGAAGTGGATTCTGAACATTTTTCTCGAATCCGGATCCCCGAATGGACATTTTCCCGAATAAAAAAGTACCTGAATTTTCTGTTCCCGAATCCAGGTTCTCCGAATCAAGTTTTCCGAAATTCAATACCCAAATAGACAGTTTTCCGAAGGTTTTTTCACCCAATGTCGTTCATTTGTTACTTCTGGTTCCTGAACACGAATTTCTATGGAAAATCATCCAGCAAACCACTCAAGTCTCCAGGAACTTGGCGAACTACCTCAAATGTATACAAGAAGACTTACGCAAGATGAAAATTATCTCCTGTACGATTCACGAACACCCCCAAGGGACTGGAAGGCTATTCCCCAAACATCGTTATGGGAAGAGGATGGATTCTAAAAATGATGTTTCGCGATGACATCTCGTATCTCGTTCGTAAAATAAGTATTAAAAAATATATACATAAAATGGATGCGAATACCATTATTAGTTCAATTTCCTGCAAATGGTCATGTCGGACTCTGAGCCAGAAGAATCAAAAAAGTAAATAAATTTCATCAATAATTATTTCAAATTTCAATATTCATGGTGATGAAATAATATATAAATCTCCCCCCCCCATCGTGACAATTTTGAAAATTTAATGACTGATGAATGGCATCTCTCTAAATTGAGCCTTTCAGGATGATGGTGAAATCCACACTTTCTCCAATTTTGACGAAACTCACTCAATATGTTAGCTTGGGTGTGAAACCATCCCAAACATTTTTTTGAGTCGACCCCCCACCCCCCAACCCCCCCCCCAACCCAACCCGAGAAATGTGCCCGTACGTGCTCAAAATTCAAAATTCTCGTTCTCTGGAGGGGCTTGTCCAAAAATTTTGAAACTTTCATAGAGAAACAATTTTTGCTACAAATTTTTGAAATAAAAAGTTACTTTGATGATATTGGTGTCGTTTTCATTTATGGTTCAAACCTCCCGAGCACAAATATTGCGTCTGATTTTGTTTTACACTCACCCGGCCCCACCATAGCCTCAGCTCCCTCCTCAATTCCCACTATTTTTGAAATGAAGCTACTTTCACAAAATTGGGGTCGTTTACAAGAGACCTAAACGCAAATACAGACATCTGATTTCGTTTTACTCATACCCAGCCTCTCAGTAGGGGGCTGACGCTCTGGGCACGGTTAAGCGTAAAACAAAATCACTAAAATCAGACGTTTGAATTTGCGTCTACATCACTTGGAAACGGACACCAATAATTATCATCAAAGTAACTTTATATTTCAAAAATATGTAGTAAAAATTGAGGTGAGGGGCCAGGGTGTCTAACAAAACTTCAAAATTAAAAAGTAGGACTTGAATAGGACTTTTAGCAGGACTTTCAGAAGGTCATTTTTCGGGCACTCCTGGAAATTTTTTGAGGGCCGGGGGAGGGGGTGAAAATTCACATTCAAGTTTTTGGCCAAATTTTTGTAAAAAATGTTTGCTTTTCTTGTCTTCAAACTCCTTCCTTATGATTTCATTTAAGCAAGTAGGTAAACGCCAAAAAAATAAATAAAAACGACGTTTTTTTGTGTAATGATTTACTCATAAAAATTTTATTTTGCTTCAAAATTTTAGAATTTAAATGATTTTTTTTGGAAAATTTAAAATTGAAATAAGGAAAGCAAACGCACTCGAGCGAAACGAGGACAGAACTTCCCAAAAATTAGTATTTTGAGTGGTGTTTTTGTGTAACATTTGAAGACGTTTATAATTTTTATTTCAAAATTTCAAAATTCGAATGATGATTATTTTTAAAAAATCAAACTTGAAAAAGAAAAGCAAATAAGCCCGAGTGAAGCGAGGCCAAAAGCTTTCAAAAATTCAATCATGTTTTGAGAAGTGAAAACAAAAAGTTTCTTTATGGAGAGAGGAGTTCATTTTTCTGATTCAAACTTTGAACATTTCTTGAATTTGAACAATACTCTCTGAATTTGAAACAGTGAAATTTCACTACTTAGCAGTCACGACATTTTGGCTTCTTAAAAGCAGTAGTTTTTTACTGCAAAACAGTGAAAAATCTACTGAATTGGTCAGTAAAAATCATTTTTACTGCTTTTAAGACGCCAAAATGTCGCGACTGCTAAGCAGTAAAATTTCACTGTTTCAAATTTAGAGAGTAAGTTTTCTATGCAGGAAAAGAAGAGCAAATAGCCCGAGCGAAGCGAGGGCGAAAGCTTTCAAAAATATGCAATTTAAAATCTAAAAAAGTCAACAAATAAGCCCTCAAAATTCTGAAAAAAAGGGAAAAAATTGAAAGTTTTAAAGGTCTAATTGAAAAAAACATCTTGCGCAGTACGCAAGATCAACCGACTTTGCTCTGTTAAAAATAAAAATAAAAAAATTATCAAAAGTCACTGGCTATTTACCAAAAACTTTACCATATCAAAAAATCCCCCAGCAATGTTCCAAAATTTTTGACCGATTTATCGGAAAAGTAAAAATTACCCCACCAATTAACCAAAAGTTACCAATTTACCAAAATTTACCCGTTTACCAAAATTTACCAATTTAACAAATTTTACCAATTTAACAAACTTTACCAATTTACCAAAAGTTACCAATTTACCAAAAGTTACCAATTTACCAAAATTTACCAATTTACCAAAATTTACCAATTTACCAAAATTTACCAATTTACCCAAATTTACCAATTTACCAAAAATAACCCCAGCAATTTACCAACATTTACCTCAGTAATTTACCAGACATTTCCTCACTAATTTACCAATTTTTTACCGACTTTTATTATAATTACCCCAGTAATTTAATACCAAAGGTTTTTACCAACTTACCAAAATTTACCAATTTACCAAAAATAATTCCAGCAATTTACCAACATTTACCTCAGTAATTTACCAGACATTACCCCACTAATTTGCCAATTTTTTATTAACCCCAGTAATTTACTTCCAAAGGTTGACACAAATTCAACAAAAAAATAAATTACCCCACTAATTTAACAATACCACAAAATTACCACAACAATTTACTAAAATTTACCAATTTACCAAAAATTACCCCAGTAATTTACCAAAATTTTCAACCAACTTTATTGGAAAACTAAAAATTAACTCAGCAATTTACGAAAATTTATCATTTGGAATACCAATTTTACAAAAAATACGCCATTAATTTACCAAAACAAAAATTACCCAAGCAATTTACCAAAATTTTCGACCAACTTTAATTACGAGTAATTCACCAAAAATAACTAATCATTTTATTCACTAAAAATTTACTATTAATTCACCAAAAAAAAAAAAAATTATCAAAATTTACTGGCTATTTACCAAAAATTTAATGTTTTTTGTTAAAACAAAAATTACACTAGAAATTTTTGAAAAATTTTGATTTTTTGGCAAAAAAATTTTGGACGGATAAAATTAACAAAAAAATTAACAAAAAAATCGACAAAAAATTTTCTCCTCTTGACTCGCGCGGGATTCGAACACCCGACCTCCGGCGCACCAATCTGCAACCTACACACCCTAACCACCCCATCTGTTTGTTGGGGGTGAGCCGTTTGCGAGATATAAGGGTTTACACAAATTTCTGCTTATCCATAACGTTGAAACACACTTAAACGTTCATATCTCGTAAACGGCTGAATCGATTTCGACCAAATTAAAAATTTCTCTAGTTTAGTATCAAAGCAATATTTTGCCATCATCAGTTTCGACTTAAAGTTCGGAGCTTTTGAGTTCAGCGTGACACAAATTTATACATAAATTGATATACCTATATATCTATCTATATATAAATATTCTAGGGGGTAAACTCGTAACTTTTTTCTAGATTAACCAGCAAACTCATAACGTTTTGACAAACTCGTAACCTTTTTAGGACGTGACTTTTCGATGAGGTGCCATATGAATCTACAAGGTGTGGGAAGTCTACTGGCAAAGTTTGAGCAGGGACGTGAGATTGCTGTTTATACAATTTCACTTTTGACTCAATTTTCAAATGAGTACATAGCCTAATTAATTAATAGGTATGAGGATATGAGGAAAAGGTTTTTATTGCCAAGAATCATTTTTTACGTTTTTTACGTTCTTTTTGGTGATTTTGGTGGTTGAAGATGTCCTCTTTCACATGGCGTGGTCAAAAATCGTCTAAAATAAATTTTTGACTGCTGAATTTTAATTTTAAGTTGATTATACAGGTCCAAATTTTCGTGTTTTTCAATCTAAACATTGATTTTATGGGAAAAGTATGTACCCTAGGAAAAAAATGCAATGAAGGAAATTGTAGAGAATTAAATTTCCTTCTTGCTGAAAGCTGGTTATTTTTCTGTAGGATGCTTTGTTAAAAAAGCATTTGCGAAAAACAGAGACGTATGAGACTTTTAAAAAAAAGCTTTTCTGAAAAATTGATGTTCTGGTAATGAAATACCTTTCCACAGGTGACCCAAAAATCAAGTTAACGAATATAACGCGGCCTAACATCGAGTACTATCAGGCCTATGGGGTGACGCGTCGAGCGTATGCACAGCAACGAAGTTACAGAGGGGTCTTGAGATTGCTGTTTATACAAAACGTTATGAGTTTACCTGTATGCGGCTATATATAAATAGATTTAAACTTAGTCATTGTGGTGCCCGTTTTAAGTATACGTAGTCATTGTGGTGCCCGGTTTTGGGCTTGTGGCGCCCAAATCGGGCACCACAAGGTCTTTTTACATAAAACGATGTAGAATTTGATGAAATGCACTCTAAGGTGAAAAAAAAAATTTTGAGGCAGGCACCACAAGTACCAAGTTTATATAACGGGCACCACTATGACTAAAAACCTTAAAAAAATAAACTGCTCTAAAACACCTTTATCATACATATATATATGATCCTCTATGTACGCGGGCACCACAATTACCATAAAAGACCCGGGCACCACAAGGTACTAGGTACGTGTATTCATAAATATATATGTAAACTTATCTCGTTTTGCGCCATACGTCTTATCGTGATCAGCACACTCCAAAACGTCAAGAAAACCCACCCCCACCCAAATCCTCAACCATCATGACAAATACAATACCTTACTTTTCCGTTTCACGGCAAAGTCGGTAAAAAGTAGGACTTTTGGATAAAATTGTTGAAAAGTAGGACTTTAGTAGGACCAAAAGGACTTTTGAAAAAAAGTAGGACTTTAGTAGGACTAATAGGACCAGTAGGACCTGTTAGATACCCCGGGGGCTGATGGCTCTGGAGGGACTAGATTGGTGTATCAGAAAATCTCATCTGACGTCATATTCGTGCTCAGCGGTATCGAATCATGAGGAAACGACACCACATTCATTAATATTCGATTCTCCCGAAATTATCATTTTAATGCCATCCTTACGGATGAGGGTACGGGTAATGAGAGCGTAATCGAGATCGACCCATATTATTCGCCTGCCGACTCGACCCCGTATATACATAGAGCTTACGCGAGGAAATTGTACATGCCCGGGTCAAGCTCGAGTTCGGGATACGGTACAGGCGTATCATCTGAAAACTCGTTCAATTACTCAAACAAGGAAAACCATCTACCCATCGACAGACCATCGTTTTGGTTTCAGTGGGCGAATGTATATGCGGTGCTAGAAACTACACTGATGTAGAAGTCTGTACTCCTTTCCATTGTCTAAATGGCGTCTTCGAATTACAAAAATGTTTCTTCAAATAGAAATTTTGGATTTTTTTCTAATCAATCAGGCTAGTATAAAAAAAAAAACGCTCTAGAGGTATCCCCCAGAAAATTGACTCAAATGTGGATAAACCCTTTAAAAAGGTCGGGCATAAGCCACAACTGAAACGGATATTACGACATAAGATCAGCTTTCCAGTGTGGGTACAAAGCTCACAGGGAAGAGTTACAGTGTTTTTACAGGTTTTAGCGGATGATATCAATATCTGAAACTGTACTCTTTATATGAGCAGAAAATGAAATTCAAAAGTTCGTTTGTTACGTAGGTTGACGATTAAAACAATTATTTCGAATTGGTCCATCAAATATGGTGGAAAGATTAACTAAACACATAGTTCAAAGTGGAAGAACCATGACGGTCGACCGATATTTCATCAGCATAGGGCTGGCAAAAAATCTGAAAGGCAAAGGGTCAACTCTGCTCGGCCCTGTAAAATCAAATAGACGGGTTCTTCCTCCTGGCGGGCTCAGTCGTCAAAGAAGATGAAAAAATTCGACAAAATTTTTTTTCAACAATTACTGCACAATGCACATTGGCTTCATAAATAAAACAACAAATTATAAGATGGCGGTGATGCTGTCAACTAGGTTGGAAGATAGCAATAAAAGCTGAGACGGAACGATCAACATCCGAAAACGAAGAACAATATTCACCTTAAGGTGGCATCATCACGCGGACTTAAATGCGTTGAACCTTACTCTATATTTTATATTGAAAGTGAATGCGAAATGAAAATACGTGTATCACCTGCAAAACGAGCAATTCTTGCGAGCATCAGTAAGTACGTAGGCACATAAATCAATAAATCAGAGAATTTCAACGATTCTCACCAAGGAGCTTCAATACGTAACGTCCATTTTGGCGCTGGCGCGCCAGCGCCATGGCGCTGAAACTACTGTACCAATCAACTTGTACTTTAGGTGGAATGCAGAGCAACTCTTCCTCTTTCATTTTCCGGGTCGTTCATTTTTCTAGCTGCAGGTTTCTTCATATCATCAGTTCAAAAGAAGTGCTTCATTTTGTGATATGTGCCTGAGAAGTTATTCGCTCAACTGCTCATTTCCTGGGCCCTTGGCTCAAGTGGAGCACTTCCTTTGAACTGATATGGTTGAGAAACCAGTGCAGCTAGAAAAATGAACGACGCCGGGCAAACGATAGAGGAAGAGTTGCTCTGAAGTTGATTGGTTCAGTAGTTTTGGTGCTGGAGCCGAAATGGACGTTACTTATTGAAGCTCTTTACAGCATTCAAAACTATGAATTCACTGATCAAATGGTTTGGTGGAAGTCGTACGCAAGACTAATTGTTTTGCTTCGTAATTTTTCAGTATGGCTAAAATATAAAGTTGTGTTCGATGTTGAGAGATTTATCGGCGACTTCGAAAATACGATCGAAAAATACGATCAATTATCGTATTCGTCTTGACAAAATAAGAATGTAATAAATCGACTGTGCAGACAACTCTGAAGACTCATTTGACTAATTATAACTCCTTTGTAACCAAAATATAAAGTAATGTTGCCGGATAATGAAGTTGTGGTCATACCAGAAGAGAAAGTTATGCCATGTGTGGAAAAAATATAGTATTTAACACCAGCGATTCTACACTCACGAACGAAATACAAGATCCGGGACCATCGAAAACAACACTCAAAGAGCTATACCATGTACAAAAAACATCGATCAGATGAATATGAACGATTTCCAATACGAAGAAGAGAAGTTACCTGTGGCTGAAATGAATCAGTAATAAAGCAACAAACGAAGACAATATGCAGCTACTAAATTTTCATACAGATATAATACTGTACAGAGAGCGAAACCATACGTGAATTTGAACTGGTGGGGGTATGCTGGTCCGCCTGCCTTTTCTTGCGAATGCGAAATTTTTCATAAATCGAAAACCACGACACTTACAAAAAATTTTACAAGAGTCCTTTTTTGTAAAAAATTGAAAAAATATGACCAATTTTGCAAAAATCTTGAAATTTTAAGTTGTAAAACTTGAAAAATCTTTTTCCTAATGCTTTCAATAGCAGTTCTGCTTCTGTACATAAAATTCTTGTCATTTCAAAATTCTGAGTATTTTCGATCAAAATTATCATCGCTGGTCAACAATGGAGTACACGAACAACGTTACCATCATCGATTTTGCCAGCCAATTCAACCAGCAACGATTCGTATTACAAATTCTCAACAATGATGGAAACTTTTATGCTACATTATATCACCCTAACGGTATTATTGACAGTGAACCTATCGAAGAATACGTCAGATCTGTACAACAAATATTCGTAATACCAGCGGATATGGAGAATTTTGGCGTTGAACTTGTTATATTTGACACGCCAACGACCGCTAAAAAATTGGTGAAGATTAACACCCCATTTCAAAAGAAGTACCACTGGATGAGTGTTAATCAGTTGTTGAATATAGCAAGCTGGTTTGGTCTCAAGTATGACTGAAAATTTTCTGTAACTATTCGTATCTTGAGAATAAAAATATTTTAACTACCTATAGTAAAACATATTATTCCATCTATTTCACGTTACTATAGACACTGGACCTGCGTATAAGACAACCAACTGGCAGCCATCTTGGCAAAATATCCTGTGTAACGCCAATTTATCCCGCTGGGTGCTCTTTGCAGCGTTGTTGTCGATTTTGCAGGCAACAGGGAAAAGGGAGGGTTGTGTAGTCCGCGACTTCCGCGAGGAACTCCTGGCTGCGCGCGCAGTCAGGAGTTCCTCGCAAACTACACAACCCTCCCTTTTCCCTGTTGCCTGCAAAATCGACAACAACGCTGCAAAGAGCACCCAGCGGGATAAATTTGCGTTACACAAGTTTTCTATTACCGTTTCCAATCCCCTCGGCCTGCAGTTGGTTGTCTTATACGCAGGTCCAGTGTCTATACACGTTACTAACGCATCCAAACTTGCGTTCTTTCGTAAGTGATACCCAAACTGTTCGTATCGATTGTTATCACAACGAACAGCTATATGACAAGTTTGTCCACCCCTTAACATCAATCATACTAAATACTACGTGCAATCTTGCACAACTAAATAACAAACCGCGATAAGTTGACATTATTACGATATCGTTAAGTTAAAAAATTCGTATTTAGCTAAATATGAGTTTATAAAAATTCGATAGTCCAGTTTATCAAGTTTCTAAGGGTTTGCAAATTATTCATCACCAACCAGCGATGAGTTTTGAAACTGTTATGCTTAAATTCACAAGAAAATGCCATGGTCGACTAGCGCCGAATAAATCGACAATTAAAAGAATCATTGATCGATTCAGACAGTCTTACACGCTTGAAGACGAACCTCGTCCGGGAAGACCACACGCTCTAACAGATCGCAGAGAATAGGAATAGGAAACAATTCGATGTCGAATATTCCCTTGCTTTTGAATTGGAAAAAGAACAGTGATGAGCATCGATTTATTTTGATGAAATCCAAGAGTCAGATTGTAAGGAAGAGGGAAGGCATCATCAGAATAGTAATTTGTTCGATTTCGTCGACTTCCATTTTATATGTCGTTTTACCGAGCACAAACGCATCATGCATCAGTTGACACTGGTCAACCAGAACATAATAAGAGATGAAATCAAATTTCTTAGCGAAGACATAGCGGTCATCTGAGCTCGAAGCAGTTCGTGAGATCGGTATAACAAAATACCTATCCATGGCATCTTTCATGGCCCATGCCAACGCAAGGTGAAGTTTCCCAAACGGTTTTGAGTCGACGTTCGCAGGGAAATAGCAACTCAAGACGTCAAACCGATTCACATGTACACCACTTTTTACTTTTGTTTCAAGTCGGATGATTGGGGAAAAAGCGTGCATTTACAAAGATTTATATGGACGGGGCAAAAAAAGATCAAAATATTTTCCAAATTCCAGGTAAAGAAGTCGTCGTAAGAACACTCCCTGAAGACTCGACTGAAATTTTACAACCATGCCCATTAGATCTGTCGGGGTTTATGGAGTGGAAAAATTTTATTAAAAGATTCTCCCTAAAAGTACGTAATTATGGACGGGATGGGTATACAACTTCATGATCGTAATAATATAATTCTGCTCAACAGTCTAATTTTAAATCAATTCCAGTCCCCCATGTTTCATTCGATTTTTAAAGCAGGTTGGAGAAAGGGGGGATTTAATGTGTTCAATAAGTTTCAAGAGTTCTATGCATTGACTTACCTATGCCAAGTTTGTTAGAAGAATAAAAATTTTACGTTGTGATAATGGTGGTGAATATAAAAATGATAATATGTCAAATTTTTGCAGTGAAAAAGGAATTCAAAATGAATTCACTTTGCCATATTCGCCATCTTAGAATGGTGTAAGTGAAAGAAAAAATTGTACGTTGATGGACAAAGTACGAACGATGTTATATGAGAGCGGGTTGAGTAGGTTTTATTGGCTCGAAGTAGTCACTTGTTCTGCTTTTCTGTTGAATCGTAGTTCGTTAATTAAAAAGTACTTAAATGGGAAATTTCATCAATTTCCTCCTGCTGCACGCAAACATCGTACCAATTCGTCAAATTCGGCAATGTGAGCAGTTAGGTTTTTTGAATAACGTTATTATAGCGTTTCTAAATTGAATCAAAATACTCGAATCATGCTGCTACAAATTCGATGACGACAGTTACGAGTGGAGAATTCGGTCCATTTGGTGAGCAGGCTGACATCGATGCTATAAAATTGAAAAGTCAACAAGAAGCTGAAGAGAAATATTTAGCATCGGTTAAAAACGACGACTTCTCAAGCTTCAGCCGCGTCATCGAAGTATAAAATCCCGCTAAAGTCGAGACAGAGGGGAAAGAAAAATAGTAGAAGTAAACATATCGATGTCAAATATTTCTTTGTAAAAGATTTGGTTGAAAAGAATATCATTAAATTATCTTATGTAGAAACCAAGAAGCAAATGTCGGAAATATCAGTAAAGTATTGATAAAAGAAGATAGCTCGAAGGTCAACCCTATTTGGGTTTTCGTAATTCTCAATGTACTGAACGGTGCAGTAAAATGCGTACCCATCAATTATCCTGGAAAGGAAGAATTTATCTATGATGAAAGGTCAATAGGAAGCAAAATGGAACATAAATCTCGATTCGAAAGCACCCCAGTGAAAAGTTCACACGTTTGGACCAACATCTCCCGTAATTTCACAAAATAGTCAAGTGGAAAACTGCAAGTAAACTGCATTTCATTATTTATAGATGCATAAGAACTTGATATGATGCATAAGGACCCCAAAATAAAATTTTTCAACACAAATGCCATTCGCCAAACCCCATAGGAGAGGCACGAGGGTTCGGTCCCATTTTTAAAAATATGATTATCAGCCCGTTCTTGGAGCCACTTTCAAGTAATTCAATCATGCTGAGTTCAAAAATGCCATTACTTTCAAGATCCGAGGGAAAGCAATGTCTCAAGTCTGAAATTTTACAACTGAGAATTCTGCCGTTTTTCTCAAAAATACCGCGAAAAGGCAATTTTTTGGATTTGAAAATTATTATTATTCGAAGAAATTAAACATTTATGTTTCAGTTCATGTAGATGACACAGTTGTTCGTGGTGAGCTGTCGGATAATGTTAGAAAGGTTATTATTTAGATAATTGAAAAAGAGTTCAAAATCAAAGATTCTGGGGAAGAAGTTTCTCGGTTTAGAAATCGTTTATTATCATAGAGAAAATTGTAAGTTGTCTATTAATCAGAAATGAACCAAGATAGGTAGGTATACAAATTCGGAACCAAAAAAACTCGTTCTGTTTATACTCCTGTTAAAGCTAAATTGTTTCTACTCCGAATAATGACACTGCAAATAAAAAACCATACCACTGTAACCTTCCTAGGATTGAATGTGTTGTGTAGGGTGAGGGTGACCCTAAATCCAGAAAAACAATATGTTTTTCTTCAAGTAGCCAACACACAAGTTGATAAGAAACATGTGAACTTTGCTCGCTACTGCAGGCTTTAAATATTTTTTCATGCTTAATTTAAAAAATCAAAATTTCTGTTGTGTCAATTTTCAACAACTGCGATAAAAAATGGCAAATCCACAATTCACGCTAGAACAAAGAGCAATTTATACCTAAGTAGCCAATACACAAATTGATAAGAAACATGTAAACTCTCCTCTCGCCACTGCAGGCTTTAATATCTATTTTTTTAGGCCTTCATACTGTATAAAACCAAGTAAATCGACAATCAAAAGAACTGTTGATCGATTCAGAAAGTCTTACACGCTTGAAGACGAGCCTCGCCCCGGAAGACCACACGCTCTTATAAGAACGTTTTGGTGAAAAATAATCGTGACAAGAAGAGCAACAAAAAGGTATAAAAAATTCCGAAAAACTTATGAAGTGTCTTGAAACCACAACTCATGTTAAGATAGCAAAAATTAATAACATAGATGAACAAGCATACAATGACGCTCAAATTCGATGTCGAATATTCCCTTGTCCTTGAATTTGTATCTGAACATCAATTTATTTTCGTGAAATTGAAGGGTGAGGTTGTAAAGGAGGGGATAGACATGAAACTTTTACAAAAAATTGATGTTCATACAGAAATCATGATTTTTGAAGACGCTGGTTTCAAATAAGCACTCGATATCACGATTTGAGTCAACGGAAAGAAGGGAAAATTACGGAGAGATAAAAGAGGAGAGGTGAAATTTTGATGAAAATTGGCTAAAATCGTGAAATCGAAAGCACATGTACCTATTCGAAAACGGCGTCTTCGAAATCCATGTTTTCGATATGAACATAGATTTCCGTCAAAATTTCATGTCTCTCTCTCCCCCATAACCAAACCACTTTGAATTGTACCAAAAACCAAAAATCGACACGAAAATCTCATTCGAAAAAAAATAAGAAGTCACGTGATCCAAAAAACTGCATTTCTGATGTATTTAAAAATCTCAAATTTGAAGCACCAGACCCCCTCAGATCTTGAATGTAATGGTATTTTTCAACTTAGCATAGTACATACATAAAAGTGGGCCCGAGAACAGAAAAATGACCAAATTCTGAAAAGTGGGGGCCGCACCCCTGTGTCCCTCCTATGGGGTTTTGCAAATAGCTTCCGCCCTTGAAAAAAAATTTCTGGAGTTGAAATTTCTAGAAAGAACAATCATCTAAATTCTAAAACTTTGAAACCGAAAAAATCAAACTTTTCACATGAAACACATAAGGTAAAGTAGCAGTTGCGGATCCCGTACCCAGTTCTGGATCTTCGTTTTGTGGGGTCCCTAATGGTCAAAAATGAAAATACAAACACAAAGTAATATCTTTTTTTTTGACACCCATACTACCTACCCGTAAATAACGAGTTGGAAGCTGAAAACTTTTTTACCGCTCGAAAAAATAATACCTAATTGGTTTTTTGGTGAAAAATTTCACGTGAAATTTTCCAAGTCAGATTTCAAATTTTCGTAAAAGCTTGAAAAAACATTTTTTTTTTTTCAAATAACTTAAGTGGTCAAACGGAAGCATTGGTGGTGGTCCCCTTTGATGATTTGGTAGTTTCAAGAAAAACGAAGGTAAGTGAACCATTTTATTTACACATTACTGAGTGTGATCAAAATTGCTCGTGATGATCCACAATCGGGCCCCCAAATTTCTGATCCGCAAGTTGTCTATTTTTTTCTTAAATATTTTTTTTTTTTTTTTTTTTGCAGATTGTCTCGAAATTTCACGGATCAAGATCTGGAGATGGCCATAAATCCCGTTGTTAATGCTGGTGTGAAAATCCGAGAAGCATCTCGTGCATACGTTGTACCATTTGGTCCTGATGTGATTATAAATAAGTGATCAATACGACGACGATCAAATACTTACCATGTGTTTTAATTGAGTATATTATGATAAAGTTTTGATTTTCTAAACGACTTTTTCATCAAAAATTTTTTAAGGCCCGCTTGTGGATCGGACATTTTTGATCTGTAAGTGGTACTTTTCAGGTCTTCGATTTTTTCTCTGTCATTTTTCAACTGTGATACATTCTTATGGAAGCTTCCTTCTAACGATGTATGGGGATAATTTGCAGATTGGGCAACAAAACCGCAACCGGGCCACTGGCCCCGGTTGTGGTTATTTTAGAGGTCAGGGGAATACAGCGCCACAACTAAAATTTCCAACAAAAAAATGTTTTTCCAATATTTTGTGTAGAAAGGTTCACTTTACAAATAGTGATGATGAAATGTGAAAAAAAATATATTTACGCCCTACAGAATTTTTTTAAAAAGGTGATCCAAAACTGGTACTTTACCACAGAATTTTCATTTATCAAAATACGAATTTTAGAAAGCTTTTGCCGTCACTATGCTCGGGCTAATTTTTTTTTTCAACAAGATGAAAATTCCATTTTCGAATTCAAAAAGTTGAACATGGAAAACGAAATTTTCAAGTAGATAAGTCATGATAGGCAATAAAAAACCTACCTAAATGTCAACTGGCAGAATATATTTCTCATCTTTCGTTTAATTCGACAATATTGGTATTTTTTTCTTACATCACTCGGCAAATTTTCGGTTAAACCCTTCCTCTTTTCACAACAAAGCTTTGTTGACTGTTTCAAATGAGCAAATAACACGCTGATTGATTTTGCACCAACATGAGCGATAAAAAAAAAACCATAATTACACCACAGATTTGCCCTTTACAAGACGAGCAACCCAAAAGCCCTGCCTACGTCAGCGTCAGTGCAGGTTCGCAATTCGCATAGAAATTGAAGCCACCATTTCCGCACAATACCAGGGGTTCCTCTATATTGAAAGCGTTCCAAGTTTTTTTTCTCGTTCAATCGACGGGGGGTTGTTTTTCACAATATGTACTCTTCTTTGTATTTTATTCAAAGAACAAGCGATTCTTTCTTCGTTTACAATAACGAAAAAAAGAAAAAGCTTAAAACCCAAAAAACCCAGCAGAAAGTTTCTCTACGTTAACAAAAAAAAAAAAAAAAAAAAAAAAAAAAAAACGAGGTTCGGCTCGGCGCCTATTTTCCTTGTGTTTTCAACTTCCACATACATCCAAATAGCCTCAATCACCTGTCACCGATTACCTTTAAGGTAGGGGGTTTCCGACACGATAATTCGACTGCATTGATAGTGAACCTTTCATTCACATCGGGCAAATGAAGGTAAGATACTTTACAGGTACATCTATCTCATCGTCAGATTGACAACGTGAATCTCAAATATCGTCGCATCGATCACGTTAATCGAGTCCGATTCTTGTATCGCTTCCTCGCAACACAACAACGCGTCGTGTCGTGTAATCACTCAGCCGTTGACATTCCGTCAAGGAAATCTCGTTATTTACCCCTTCATCGTCGTCGCATCGACGCATCCCTCTCAAAAAGGCATATAAGAACGCGATTGCTCACCACGCAACCTTTCTAAATGTAAAAAAAAAGCACTTCGGTTCCTATCCGAAGGATTAATTTGTTAACCCGTCCGTCGTATTAATTACATCGGTATCGGTAGAGCACGTATATAGAGGTGTATTCCGGACCAGTAAATTTCAAATTGACGGGGCTGCGAAGTGCGAGTGGAAAAAACCCCAGCTCGCTATTTAAATCACGCTCGTCGGCGTCGTTCCGCTTGTTTACACAATTACGGTAAAGCCTCGCGAGACCACAACGGCATTTTCGTTTCTATAGTATATCAAAACAACACTCGACTCTCTAAACCATATTATCGTTTAAAAACCAAAACACAGAGCCGAAGCCATATACGAGAGAAAGACGCATGAAAAAAACAGGGCAGGGATACTGGATACCCGCAGCGTACACCGCGACAAAACTAACACCGTGTTGAAAAAGCCGTTCGCGCTCGACCTTTATCCATATCGGTAGAAAATTAAGCGCCGCAAATTAAGAATAATTTTCCATTATCCGACTCACAGAGAGCTACCATATACATGCGGGTCGCACTCGCAATCCAAATTTAAATTCGTATACCGAAAAAGGTGCTGCAATGTGCAACCTTTTATAACAGGCAGAAAAACCGCCAACGACCGACGTCGTCCACCTCCAGTCCGTCCAATCCAGCTCGCTATTACGAGCAGCAGCAGCACACGTAGCCTTTATTCGGGTATATTCGCGATCCCGTTGCCCAATATTGGCCAAATAAATAAACTTCTTGCGTAAAAAGCTATACCCCCAGCCTGTTTCCTTTCGCCTTTTATCAAACAGATCGGCCAAGTGTTGGTAATTTATTATCAAAACTGACGACGCAAACAAAAGGACCGCCGAATAAAGGACCCTGTCGCCCCCTCCCGTCACTTCTTCGCCGACCTCTTTTACACGGATCGCGAATAAAACAAATCTTAAGGTACACGCAAACGCTCCTTATTTATTTTCCGATCATTAATCAAAGAATAAGCGCAAACCGTATTAAATTTCTATCGTCCAGGTTCCCAGTTCCCAATCTGTAGAAGCGAAAAAAATTCAATCGCGGAGAGTAAAAAACCACGTGTCTGCATTGATTTAACCAACGAATAGGCTATGCCCTAATGTTGACTCAGAATTCGTTCAATAAACGAATCATTCGAATAGTTCGCGAATGAATCATTCAAACCGTTCGAGAACGAATCATTCAAATCGTTCGAGAACAAGTCATTCGAATCGTTCAAGAACGAATCATTCAAATCGTTCAAGAACGAATAGTTTGAATCGTTGGTCAATGAATCTTTTGAATCATTCGAGAACGAATCATTTGAATCATTCGCGAACGATTTAAACGATTCGTTCGCGAACGAAATGTTTCTAATCGTTGGTTAATGGATCTTTTTAATTATTCGAGAACAAATCGTTTGAATCGTTCGCGAACGAATCTTTAGCATCATTCGAATCGTTCCCGAATGAATCATTCGAATCGTTCCCGAATGAATCATTCGAATCGTTCCCGAATGAATCATTCGAATCGTTCCCGAATGAATCATTCGAATCGTTCCCGAATGAATTATTCGAATCGTTCCCGAATGAATCATTCGAATCGTCCGCGAACGAAATGTTTCTAATCGTTGGTTGAGGAATCTTTTAAATCATTCGAGAACGAATCATTTGAATCGTTCGCGAACGATTCAAACGATCGAACGAAATGTTTTGAATTGATCGAGACAGAAATATTTGAAACGTTCGCGAACGAAATGTTTCGAATCATTCGAGAACAAATTGTTTGAATCGTTCGAAACCATTGATATAAAACGATCTCATGTCACAAGATGTTCGACATATTTTTTTTTTTTTTTTTTTTACATTTTGACCAAAATTCCAAGGATCGAAATTTCGCTAACAAATTCCATAAACCAATTAGGATACATTTTGAGTTGGTGAAAGAGATCGTTGAAATTAGTACTCAATTCAATAAAGTTGAATGGTCATATGTAAAAGGTCATTCATCTCGATGTAGGGAGGGAACTCGAATGCAGATTTTATGGTCACTAAATCTTTAGCCAATCATCTAGCAGGTGAAATGAGTTACCGAGAACATTCAGTTTTGGAACGATACGTTTTTCTGTCATATTATTTCAAAAAAATTGCGAAATGAAATCGAACATAATAAAAAAACATCTTTTGCCAACAATTTTTGAGGTAGGTGATGTAGTCATGGTGAAATCTCTTCCGCAGTCGAGGAAGTTCTTATGTGAGATCTCTAAATTCGATATTAAATATTTTCGGACCTTATACTGTACTAAAAAAGGCTGGGATCAATTTATATCTTTAATCTTCAAAAAATGCAGATACAATTCTTGTAAAATTATTCGAAGAAATAATCTACAAAACTAAGAAAAGTACTCATCGTTCAAAAAGGAAGTGGAAGAACGAAGAAGAAACTCAGGTTGCCTCCTGTCACTAAATATATAATCCTGGACGGGCCCCCATTTATGAAACTGCGCAAAATAATCTTCGGAAATGATCAGGAAAAAATTGACTTTTTTACCAACATGGCTAAAAATACATTAAAGAACGTTGTCGAAAAACAGAAAGTATAAAAAAATGAACATGACAGGACAAATTTTCCAACATAGGCTACAAAAAATTACATCACCAGCCAAAATTTCAGATGCTGGAAGTGCATTTCTTGATTTTTGACGAATTCATTTGAAATCTTTGAGCCAAAAATGAGAAAAACTCAAATTTTACCAAATCGACACAAAAAGTTGAAATTCAATATGTGTCTAGGTGTAGGTAGAGGTACCCTATTTTCGACCTCAAAAACCGATCGGAAATGGTTCTAAACCGTTTTGAGCAGTTCTGAAGCCTTCGTTGGGTTTTTAAAATTTGAAATTCTCGCAAAATTCAACTCGATCAAATTTAAAATCAGAAATTTACTTCAGATATAGTTGGCTATGTACCAATTTGCCGATTGAAATTTTCGAAAAAATTATCAATTCTGAGCTGGTCAAAATTCGAGTACAATTGTATTGGATTTCATTAAAATACGAATAAGAACAGCGACTCAAGCGATTCGTGACTGAATTCGCGAATCTGAATAATCGAAAGAGCAGCAACCCTATTGGTTTCTCAACATGCAAAAACGGACACGAATTCAAGGCATAGGAATGGCACAGACACTTTAGTAGATGTCCGAATAACTCATCAATAATTATAATTCAAAACATGAAACCATCTAGATCGTCGAATTCATCGATCACCTTCATCACGACATCCAGAATGTAATGGCCCTGAATCTACTTGTTCTCGAAAACGTTCGAGACAACCTTAAAAGCCAGCTGCGCGATGAAGATGTCAAGGTACTCACAGCTAAAGTGTTGAGTAAAACTTTGTAGAAATTTCAAACTTCAAAAATCTGCCGAAAGCTTCAGACCTGTTGAATACAATTCCAAACCATTTCTCATGACTTAGGATTGTCGAAAATAAAAATACTTTCTACTTATATTTCCAGTTTTCTAGATCAATTCGATGAAATTACGATTTGTTTTCTCCATATTTGGTCCACAGATTTACAAAAATGTGCCATAAATCGAAAAATGCTCTTCAACACTTGAAATATTGGTTGGTGATGCATTTTTGCTTTCTTTTTCAATGTAGTTTGTTTGTTCAAAAATAATACTAGCTGGGCTACCTTCCATGTTAATAAAAGTAAACTTCTTCAGCCTCCCGTTTAGCTGAGAGAACACGCCATTATGAGAGATATTAACAGCTGAAAAAAAATAATTTATATTTAAAAATGGGTGTTAGTAGACTAACAGAACAACAATCATGATCATTAGTCATAAAATGAAAACGATGAAAGTGAGAATTGCAGCATGGATATTCTCTCGAAAAAGAGCAATTATTTTAAAAGAACCTCAAAATTCTCGGATTAGTTTCTTCCATCATGAGATAAAAGAAAAGAGTAGGCAATTTTTGTACGAAATTGTGCATTCGCCAACTAATGGAACAACCAAAAATAAGATAAAAAGGATGTATGTAAGAAAAAATCTCTGACAAATAGAACAACATATCATACATATACTATGAGAAACACCGAAACAAAAAGTAAGTAGGTAATTTTTGTTATTCAGATATACGTATTTTCATCTGTAATAATCGCTTCATCGTACCGCTGGATATTAAATCCAATTGTGAAATATTCCCTGGTCAGTGAAAAGCGAAATGTTTGTTTGCTGTAAGCTTAATGTTGCCTTCGTCGTCGCTGCGACTTAAATACTCGACCATTGTAACTTTTCAACTTCTGCTGGACGCTCCCTGTCTGGCCCATTTACCCGGCGAAAATCGCCAACAAATATTTCATTTAACCGAGGTAAATACCACCTAAAATTCCTCGCAGATGGAACATAAGCTGCTTCGAAAGCGTCGTCGTCGTCGTCGCGTCGACGATACCATGTTCGGCAATTATCATCGTATCGTGAATTCGAGCAAAGTATGAGTACCTAATTTAAAATTGAACGACATAATTCATCTACACAGAAAGCAAGATTGCACAAAAAAAAAAAAAAATTGGGCTCAATGAAACATAATAATCTACTACTGTGCTTCCAATATAATCCTTCAAATCATGGACCTCCTTTATTTTCATCATTTCAAGCTACGTGAACATATTTTTTGGATGATTTTTCGAGACCAACACGAACCCTATTCAATCACATCTGCTGGGATAAAAACAACAGACATGTCTCCATTTCATCTTACCAGCGGGTCAAATTCTTTCGAACATTCCTCTCTTCAAAAAACACGTCATTTTACCCCAAAAAAATTATACACATAATGGATCTATAATGCTATTCAAAAATTTACACGAGGGAGGATATCTGGACAATTTCTTTCCATAATGTTGCAGCACTCTCGTTCAATATGGTTTGTGCTGAGTGGTGTGATTCCCTGCTGATGCGAAGAAGTACGATATCATTTAGAAATCAGCGCTAACGTTACCTTATCACGCACCCTGTATAACACAAACGGGGTGAAAAAACTGATAGAAATGGCGAAACAGAAAAGCAATTTCTCAAGTAGCCGCACTCGTCGATGTGTCGAACGTAAAAAGCACATTTGGGAGTTTTGCGTTTAATATAACAACGGTCGAAAGTCGTTCCAGTAAGTATATTTTTCGCAGAGACGACGACGACTACTTTGTCGACGATGAAGAGAAAAATATGAAATTTTTCTCCTCAACAACAACCACCAAAATATAATCGCGTATACTATACAATACATATGTATACGACTCGAGTTATATATAGACGTATCGTTGTATAGTATGTATTATACGAATGGGTTAAAATCTCGGTCATGTTTGCGGATTTTCTCTCTATACACTTGTAATAGTATACATACCAGAAAAGTAATCGCAGCAATGAAAGGGAAAAAAAGAAAGAAAACTCCGTCGGACTTTTAAATGGTGAAAAGGACCTTTGGCATGGTGCGGGGTACGCGGCGATACAACCAATTTACCAAAATTCTATCCTTTCTACACACGAGCAGTGTACGAACACGTGTCCAAAGCTTTAGATTGTTTTCATATTACAGTACGTATGTATGTATGTATGTATGTAAAGGTATAGGAAGGTGGGAGCTAGGTAGGCTACACAAACGTGTCAGCGTGTTGCGTACACTCGTTCAGTGTGGAATGGATTAATAGGGTGAATTTTATACGTACAAACGAGGCAACCTTTGTGCAGATGCGACCACTGGGTTAAAAATTTTCGTCCGTATTAGGCTCGTTCAACATAAACGTGTATTAAAACGATACAAATGGGAATTGATGCGGAGCACGCATTTCAGAGTAATTCGTTACCGAGTCGATCAAGCGAATACGGAAAAGCGTCAATTTTTATCTAGCGCCCTTTAACGCTCCGTTACGAATATTCGATTACCTACCAATGCCTTCTCTGGATTCGTTTCTGGTATGCGATTAATGAGCGTGGATTGGTGGCTATGCATACATTTGGAAATAAAAAAAAGTAAAAAAAAAAACGAACCGACATTCTAATTTTCATTTTTAAATTTACCGACGTTGGAGGAGAACCTATTCGACCCCAAATGTTGAATCTGCGGGGGAAATGCACCTGGATGAATATCGACTAACACGCAGTGAAGAAACATCCGGCTTGGAGGACCATAAAAATGAGCTGAATACCATTTTTGGAGCTCTGTTGTAGCATAAAGCAGGTACGTATAATAATGAACGAAGATCTTTGAGCAAAAACAAACATGAATAAATCCTCAGTTAAGAAACATCCAGCTCGGAGGACCATAAAAATGAGCTCAGTACCATTTTAGGAGCTTTGTTGTAGCATAGAGTAGGTACATATAATAATGGACAAAGATCTTTAAACAAAAACAAACATCAATAAATCCTCAGTTAAGAAACATCCGGCTCGGAGGACCATACAAATGAGCTCAGCACTATTTTTGGAGCTCTGTTGTAGCATACAGTAGGTACTCACAATAATGAACTAAGATATTTGAGAAGAAACAGATACCAACAAATCCTCAGTTAAGAAAAATCCGGCTCGGAGGACCATAAAAATGAGCTCAGTACTATTTTTGGAGCTCTATTGACTTTTGTTTAGATGTAACCTTATTACTCTGAATGTGCTGTAGTAGGTAACTGAGCGAGAGCGTCGCGCTCCTTGTCGTTATTCTCCTTAGGGGGGAAGACTGTTATGTCCTTAGTATTGTACATATATTTTCCTCGATAGATCGCACTAGTGCGTACTTATGTTTTGTAAATAGTTAATATCAAAGTCCAACAAAGTTGTACTTTCGTATGTGATAATCATGCTCAAGTAAAATATTCGTGTTATTAAAATGTGTATAAAATGCAACGACGTATAGTTTTGTCGTTCGTTATTTATGCAATATATATTCGATGATCGGATACATTAATATGATTACGTAGAAAACAATTTTTAACTTCGATCAATTGTTTTAACAGATAGGAGAAAGAAGCAAACATTGAAAATCCAGATAAGTTTGTAGAAGAGCCCTCCCACTTGGCCTTCTAAGGTATTAGAGCATTGCTCCACTCTACTGGTGTTTAAGAGCCCTGAAGGTCAGTCTGCGAAGGCTTAACAGAGCATCTTGCTCGGCCTGCAAAGGCTCAACAGAGCAATTCACGCCACCCTCAAGGGTGTTGAAGAACCCTTGAGCTCAGCCTTCTAAGGCAATACAGAGCAATTTGCTCCACTCCCGAAAGGGTGTTGAAGAGCCCCTGTGCTCAGCCTTTCAAGGCAATACAGATCAGCAACATTTAGATTATTAATTTAAATTTGAATTTGATTTATTTGTTTAATTTCAAATTATGAATTTTATTAATTTTCCATTTCCTTTTTTTAGTTGAAAATCTTTATTCATTATTCATTTACGATTGATTAAAGTTCTTGTGGAAGTTTTTATTGTAAATTCTGTAATGTGTTCGATGTTTTTCTGCTTTTCTTTTCGACTTATATGTAGTTTATTCCTATTTCTTTCAATTGCGTTTTATTCTAAGACTGGTGAATGGTTATTCAACGTTACTTGACTTGATTTAAATTCATTCATTCTTACACCCCCCCCCCTTGTAATAAATCAATTATTGCTAAAGATAAAAAAATACTTGATAAGTGGTTTTTGCACCTAACTCAGTACCCAGAAAAATTTGAACTAATTATCCTGAAAGCTGATATGTATGAAATAGTTGATATCAATGAGTACTCATAACGCGTAAGAATTGAATTTTTTCATCAGCAACGAATTCGAAAAATTACTTCGGCACTGACGTATTGTTTGTAGGTATGTGTTTTCAAATAGACTTCCTCACCAGATAAAAAATAAATGGTTAGAACAAGCATATACTCGAGGTACATCAAGCAAACATAGATGCACAGTTTATAACAGATACATATGCTTGTGTGCAATATGTTTGTAATTATATTAGGTAATAAGAGTACAAAAATAAATCTTGTCATTCATACAAAGCTGTGAAGATGTGTATTCAGATTCATGGTTGAGGCAGCTCCCAGTGAATTAGAATTTGTTATGATGAAATTACATAAATAAGGGAAATGAATGCAAATCTTGAAGATATAAACTGCAGAAAGCCTCTTGAATGCATTCCAGAAAGGTCTTTAAGATCTTGGTTTAAATATACAAAATGCACATGATATGGTGCAGCTAATAGCTATCAGAAGTTGAGAACAGAGAAAATCTCCCTAGGACAGTAGGTATTCCTCATGTTGTTATAATAGTAAAGTAAAATGTAAAATCATTTCCATTCACTATTCTGCATGAAATGAAAGAATTTAGTCGTTTTTTTGGAAAAGTACCTACAGGATGAATGTGCCGAAAAAAGACAAATGGATCTCCATGAACACTACGGATCTTCTACTCCTATTAACAGGTAAAAGATGAAAAATCAACAAATTTCAGAGAAAATATTTGTCAATATAATGTAATTCTGTGTGTTTTATTTCCTTTGGAGCAGAATCAGCAATGAAAGCATAATTCCACAACATTCCCAAGTGTACTCTTATCCTCACTATCTTCAACTACACCTCTTTATTTTAAAAAAAAACAAAATTGATTCATTATGTAGGTCTAGGTATGTAAATAATAAAGGACCACAAAGTATGGAATGAATTGCCCACCAGTCCAACTTTTTCAATAAAAATAATGCTGAAAAGTTTCATTTTTTTTGCCAAAAATCATTTGGCAAAAAATTTCAAAAAGCCTCATTTTTTTCTAAAAAGTGGCTCAAGTTTCATTTTTTTGTACACAAAATTATCAATATGTTTCTTTCATGTCAGAAATAGAAAATTTTCATTAACATTTTGATAATTTTAATGAAAAAAACTTAAAAGAAAACTGTAAAGCAATTTTTGGAAAAGAAATGAGGGTTTTTGAACTTTTTTGCAAAAACGACAATTATTAATGATTTTTGGCAAAAAAATGAAACTTTTCATTATATTTTCATCGAAAAAGTGGAACTAACATAGTATTACAATATAAAATGAGAATTATTTTTAGCTGAATCGGAATAAAATCAAAATTGCTAGGAATAGCTTGAAAATCGCTTATCAATCCCCGTTTGTCGTCATGTGCAATGCATGCAACAAATCGAATCCGCCTGTCATAGGGCTCATACATAAAACGTTTTAGTGAAGGAATTCGGTCGGGAAAATAGTAATAATATCGCAATGCCAATGGAGCCAGGCCTTGAGATTGATTTTTCGAAGTTAGATAAATTGCAGGAAAAGAAAGTACGCTGCATCTTAGGGTGCTTGGTGTACATTACGCGCTGTAGGCGTCCAGATATCGCATATGTGGTAAATTTTCTCAGTTGCTATCAACACTTGGCGAATGGGGAAATTTACAAATACCTATGCGAAGAGAATTCTTAGGTATTTAAAAACAACGATAAATCAAAATTTAACATACCTACATTATTCCAAAAAACAGAAACAAGAAATTAAATCAACTGAGAAATGTTGATGAAATGTACGCTTTCAATTTCAGCTCCAAATGACGTCGAGAAAGAGAACAGATTGAGAGATGGAAGATCCTCCTCAGTCGGAGATGGATGGAAATGTACCATTTCAAGAAGAACCAAAAGTCAATGTTGACCAGCTAAGGGATAACTTGCTCGAAGTGGGAGTACTGTAAGCTCCTCCGGCGACGCAGAATCTAGGGCAAGTTGTGCTACCAATAGATGCCAACAATGCTGCAGTTGCCAGTGTGCCAAGAAAGCCTCATGGAGCAAGAAGAGGTCGCGGCCGAAGTGGGCGAATCGCTGTACCTGCAGTAGGCGGATCAGGAGATGGAGGTAGAGGATGGAGAGAATGTCGCCAGGGTGCTCGAGGCGTTGCCCCAGGAAGAGGTGGTCGCGGAAACATAAACCAGAACCAGGTAAACGAAATGCTTCAACAGTTGCTGGAGGATCAAATGGTCGACGACCCACAACCACATCCGCCAGGTGAGAACAATTGTATAGGCTTTTCACGAATGATCAAAGTAATGATACTCAAAATGTAACAAATGTCCAAAACCCTGTGGTCATTAAAAAGATTAAAAAATCAAGGATAGGAGCAAACTTTACCCCACCTGAGGTAAAAAAGACTCCTACCACACGATCAGAACGTATTGAAAACAGAATCAAAAAGATGGGATCAGATCCAAAAAATTTCAAAAAGAAAATTAAACCAGTATGTGCAATAAATTTTATAAAAAGTCACATTTCCAAACCACTCGATTTCTTTTTTGAATATGAGCCAGTATCCTGCAGTCATTTTAGCAAAAATTTGTAGTCTAACCTTGTTACAGTTAAGGGAAAGCTGAATTTCACATCATTTGTTCAGGTTGGTCTCTAAAACAACCCATCCTGGTCATTAACCTTTGCCACTAGATTCATGGTAGACTCGAAAATATTTTGACCAAAAACTTGTCTGCTACCCCGCAAGAAGTCATTAACCTTTGTCAATCTAGATTCTTTGGCTACATCGCCAAAATGAAGGGTCTGAGGGAAAAAAGTGATTGAACTAAAATTATTTTACATCAAATTTCCTATAAGCCTGACCAAGTTCAGTTGTTTGCCAAATTGCAATTTCAGCCTTACAGTGGAAGTGCATACCAAAAAATAAATTTCCAGGTTTAAAATGCTCTAAAATTTGCCGAGAGTCTTTCAGTGTAGGATGCCTCAACGCCATCAAAGTTTCTGAAATGGATTCTGAGAGCGAAAATGAGGATGACGGAGGTGATACAGATGACATGGAATTTGTTGCTGAAGTGCTTGAAGTAACTTTTATTTTTGCGCATATTAGCATTTACCTACCTATATAAATATAATATAATTATAAATTGAAAATTCACCGACCCCCACCTTAAAAGACTGAAATAGCATTTTGTGAACAACTGAACTGGTCATGCTGATAGGAAATTTAGCGTAGAACAATTTTTGTTCGAACATTTTTCCTTTTCTGGGACCCTTGATTTCGGCGATATAGCCGAAAAACCGGTATTGGCAAAGGTTAATGACCTCTTGCAGGGGTGGCTGACAAGTTGTGGGGTGCAACTTTTTATGGGTTTTTTAAGAGACCAATCTGAACAAATAATGTGAAATTCAGCTTTTCATCAATTTTTCCGAGGTTCGACTAAAAATGTTGCTAAGATGACTGGATTACAAGTATGTTTTTTTTAAATTTATAAGATAAAAACCAACCTTATTACATCTTCATAATTCTCAATTTTTAGGTACGATGAAGTTGAATAGAAAAATTTGGTCCCTACACCGGTAAGGAAACAAATCAACACACGAAATCTTTAGGTATTTTATGAAAAGAGTCGCCTTATGTTCATCGCCATCAAGATGAACTATCATCTTACACGAGATATTGCACGTCACATCACGTTTCCCGTTCACTGAAACGGTGGCAGTTTTGGATTTCTTCTGAGATAGTTTTTCAGAAGGGTTTACTTTTGAGATTGCTCCAAATCTCATTCAAAATTTAATTCCCAGATTTTTTAGCCATGATTCCCTGATTTTCGTACCTTATCTTTAGGGTCTCGGATGATGGTGTACACTGTACACTGTGCACAGGATTAAAAACCATAAACTTCTATCCCTACATTTCTGGGCCATATTTTTCGAATTCATCTTAGAATTTTACTCCAACGTTGTTCAACCACTTTTTTCGATTGGCCTTATGTTTATCGCCATCAGGAAATCAATGAAGTTCAGCATCCACCAAGCACTAGGGCAAGAAGAACGGCAGCCATGGCGGCAGATGCGGCTGAATCGACGGCGGAAGCTGCGAGAATGGTGGCCGATATTGCACAAAATAGATCGGTTTTTGATATCGATATAAGTGAAAGATATTGATGCTTTTAACAAGTCTCAATTTTTCTGTAATCTGTTTAGTTTGACGAAATTAGTGTTGATATTTTTAATAACGAAGACTTCGATGACAACGATAACACGATCGATGAAATGTCAGAAGATAATACGTCAGAAGACGATGGAAGTTTACTGCCATGATACTAGTTTGATATTAAAAGTGAAACAACTGCTCATTTCGGTACAGAGACAAGACTTCGTACTAAAATGTTACACTTCACAGCTACTTATTCAACATCAAATTACAGGCCATGCAAAAATTGCCCCTCGAGATTTACAAAAAAAGATCTTCTGGATCAGCATATATCAAATATCAGCATCCTGAATGCATATCTGATACGGGATGCGACGGGAATTTCTAATTTTATTTATCTATGGTGTGATCTATGCCAATCTCTGTTTAGTAGAAAAGACGATCACTATGGAGAAATATCCATCTATACAAGAATCAAGCTCCATAAATTTGGAGAATTCAAAGACTAGAAAAGTTACAGGAACCCATTCAATGCATGTCAAGCATTCAAACCTATTTTCACCAACATTATTTTATGTGTGTAATTAATTATTGATTGATGGTTCGTAGGTATCTATACATACAGATACACGCATATAATACTATGGATGTCTTGGATGTTGATGACATTTTGTTCGAGATGGAGGTAGATGCAAATCAATTTATTATTGTTTTAAAATTGTTTCTACTCGTATTTGAGCTCTCGTTTTGCGCATTGGCTTGAATTTTTGTGTTCTCATTTTTTCTTCAAAATGATTGAATTTCCTTTAAATGAAGACGAAATTGAAAATTCATAATTCATCGTTTAATGATCTTTTTCGTTTTTCAGTTCTTTATTTTGTATCATTACGTTTCCATTTCAGACCATTTCTCTCCCTCCCTTCTTCTCCATATTACGACGCGAAGAGATCTCCATGGTGCAGAGGTCGTAATTTTCACAATTCCAGCTTCCTCCTCGCGAAAAACTCACCCCCCCCACACCCCTTCACGTTGATCATAACAAATTCTAGACTTCTCATCGCAAACGAGAACTCGGTAAAAATAGCACTAAAACACATGCTCCCATGAAAGACGATATTATTAATCCCATCAACTCGTGTTTTCCCTCTCTCGAAACCGTATACATACATAAAACGTAAACTCGTTAAATTTTTACACCAAATTCTGTACATACAAGTCGAGTAGGTACGCGAAAGATCCCGTATTAAAAAAACATCGCCAGCATCCCACCAAGTGCATCAGTCGACTTGCTAGGATTAAAAATACCTAAATCTTTATCATTTTATTTGTTAATTAAAAACCAATAAAGCGTGAAATTACGTATGTCAAAATTAAATCTAAATCGCGTTCCGCGTTCTTCGTTCCTTTTACGCCCGCAGTCGAGCTCGGAGCTTGCGCTAAAGCAAATTTACCAGGCGGGTGGAAAACATACTACATCTGTTGTGTAAACGGTCGAGTTTTATTAAAGCATAAAATTCAATTTCGTTCATATTGTTAATATCAAAGCTTTTGAAATTTAATTTTATCTGACGGCGTTGCTCAATCCCCTACTACACTTTTGCTGCGGCAAATACCTACACCTCCACCAATTCTCTGTTGCTCTTACATACAGCAGTCGAATGGAATGGGAATTTTTTTTTTTATGAACTGTTCAGCGAGGATTGGAGAGTGGAAAAGCGAATAGAAATGCATAGCCATATCACTATGTAGACGGGAGGAGCGTATTACGCGCTCATTTCTCCCCTAGGCTCAGTCTCTGTCTTCTCGTCCCTTTTTTTTCGAGACCAAGTAAACGAAATTCGACTTGAATTAGGCTGGAAACTAGGCGCAACGCGTTTCAACCACGTATAACAGGTGTTCAGTCGTGATGAATAAAAATATCCGAAATTTTGAATATCACAGACACAGATAAAGACCCAGACCCAGAGGAAGACAACACCCATGACTTCGTAATGGAAACCAGTCTTTGAGTATACACAAAACAGTCTTAGAATATATGGTACTTATATTAGTTAGTTGGTGTGTTACTTTGAAACACATCGGCAGCGATGGAAATCGATAAGGAATTAATTTGGCTCAGGTAAAAAGAAGTATGCTACTGTTAGGCATCAAAACAGTCAAATATGTATTTAAAAATTTCGACAATTTTCAACACAATGATAACGAATGTGGTTGTAATGAAATTTAAAGGATAACACAATGTCGTTTGTTTTTTTTTTATTGTGGTTCTGCTGAACAATCGGGATTGGCAGATTCGGATGCACAAATTTCCGAGCGACAGAAGGTTAAGATGATTTGAGTCATCGAAATTGAAAAAAATGAATAAAAAATTTCGTAATGTATATTGAATGATGTTTCACGAAAAACTAAATTCAAGGGAAACCCCTCCCCAAATGTAGCTTACATATAGATGCCCAACTGTACATATATTCAAGTTCGTATTTGTGTCCAGAGGGTTCAATTCATTATGATAACGATTTCATAGGTAATGTCAATCGTGTTTTGTACTAAGAATGGGTGTCTATTGCCCCGAAATGAGGTTTTCAAGAAGTTGTTTCGTTTTATGCTGTATTCAGAGGACTGCATGCAACATTTCAGAACTGCAAAACCGGAAGTAGCGCTTTTTCGGCAATGAGATGGCACAAAAATCACATTTAAATTTTTTTGATTTTTTAAAGATGACCCACCTAAAGGAAAAACTACCGAACTAAAATACGAAGGATACTCAAAATGTAAGGTTCCATCTCTGGCTTTCGGGTAAAAACGAACGAAAACGAAATGTTAGAAAACCCATTTGATTTTCTGAACTTTCTAGTGATTATTTTGATATATTCACTTTTAAAATTTAAGCCCCTTTCACATATGAAAATCAGCTTTGCAATGATCGTCCTCGATAAATGTTCCGTCCAACTTCTATAACGTTGATTGAACTCATTTTTTCAGCATCATTCTCGTCATCCTGGCATTTTCCACCGGAAAATCCGTTTTCTAGATGAGAAGTTAAAGTGTACCCAATCACCTGGTTCAAGATCGGAGCGAGCGGTGCGGAGAGATGGAGTACGACTGACAATTCGAATTCGTCGATGAAAGCTTCGCTGATTTCATTAGAGGTTTGATCAACAAATTCAGTCACCGGCGCTTTCATCGACGAAATTCGAATTGTCAGTCATACTCCATCACTCCGCACCGCTCCGATCTTGAACCAGGTGATCAGGTACACTTAAATTTCTCATCTAGAACACGGATTTTCCGGTGGAAAATGCCAGGGTGACGAGAATGATGCTTTAAAAAAAAGAGTTCAATCAACATTATAGAAGTTGGACGGAACATTTATCGAGGACGATCATTGCAAAGCTGATTTTCATATGTGAAAAGGGTTTAAATTTTAAAAGTGATATCAAAATAATCTAGAACGTTCTGAGAATCAAACGGTTTTTCAACATTTTGTTTTCGTTCATTTTCACTCGAAAGCCAAGGATGGGAACCTTACTTTTTGAGTGTTTCATCTTCGGATGATGAAGGTTATTTTTTTTATCAGCCGACACGTTCAAATGTGTCTGAGTGCTCTATCGCGAATTTTTCAGGCTGCACGAACTCCGCGTTGCAGTCTAGTTTTGGCTTCGAGAATGTCGATGATGGCGAAGATTTTGTCTCGTTCATGGTAGATTCTGGGTGCACGCAACATATGCTGCGGTTCCCAGGTTTGCTGATTAACCAAAAAAATCTCTCCAGAGAAAAAATTACAGTTGCGAAAGAGGATGTCTTTCTAGACAAAAAGAGCGTCGGAGATCTTTTGGTAATGAACGAAAACGATCGAATATTCATTCTAAAAGATATTCTGCACAAACCCAATTTGACCAGCAACGATTCAAATAAATAAACATAACGATTCCAGACGTTGACTTATTTACATCTTTCCTTATTACTTCGATTATGTGGTTAAGATAGGTGAAAATGACCATATGCTCGAATTTTTGAAATGGCGATTGAACATTGTTGTATGTTGTATACCTTGACGAGGGAAATACCTCAAACCAGCACAAACATCCATTCGATCGTCGAAAAAATTCAAATTTTTGGAACCTCCCTTTTTTGATATAAACGCCATTTGTGCGTACGTGTTGTCAATTTCAATATTCTGCTCCCCTTCGCCCTACAACATGGAACGCAATACTCCGTTAGATTTTTGGCTACGTGCATGGTTTCGAGACCAAGGTCGATTCCTACATAGGGAAAACTATCGATATTGGTATCATCCAAATCGCTCCCTAATGCGCACTCCAGGAGGCCAATTCGTACCTGAAATTGACATTGTCCGTTGGGCATGTCGTTTCGTGAAAGTTTGGGCACATTTGTTCCAAATTACTTACCTATACGGAGCCTATTATGGTTTCTACAGACGTGTCTTCGAAAATATGCGTGCTATAATGCAAAATTCACAACAATAGGTAAATTTATTCATTTTATAAAAAGGATGGTCCTCCCTCCCAACCCCCGAAATGGTGACCTCTGGTGAGAAAATAATCTTTTTTTTGATTATTTTCCCGATTTTGAAAAACTCGGGCAGCGGTGGGCGTGGGCCCCTCAATTTTCAAAAATTTTATAAAATACAAATTAACTAAAAAGTCTCTTTCGAGTGAAAATGAACTCTCATGACGATTTTAATCCCCTCTATTGAAAACCAAGCTGACCACCTAAAATGGCTGAAATTTAATGTAAAATACAAATTTCAGCTATTCTAGGGGACTGACATTGGTTTTCTAGGGACGGGGTTGATATCCTGATGAGAGTTCATTTTATTCAAAATAAACTTTTCAAAATTGTTGGAAATTGAAATTTTTGAATTTAAAAAATTTTGCTTTGAAGTTGGATTTTTGGAAATTTTTGAAAGTAGAGAAGGCCACCGCAGCTTGAGTTTTTCAAAAAGGAAAAAAATAAAACATAGGGAATTATTTTCTCACCAGAGGTCACTACTTTGAGGGCTGGGAGCAGAAGAAAACGCGATTTTCTTTGTCATATATTAAAGGACCACCCTAATGTTTATAGTGTAGTGTGCAGTTAAGAAATTAAAATTTCAAGATTATACTAGTATTTATTAAACGCATATTTGTAGGTAATAATATTACTTGCTACACTGGAATATTTTGTCCACAAGTATTTTTTGGTAAAATTTTTAGAAAGATGCGTATACGTAAAATGATTGAGGGTTAGTAAAGACGAATACCACGAAGTAAGGGGACTGCCACAAAGTAATGCAGAAGGAATGCAAGGGATGAGGGCGCTCACTACAATCAATACCTCTACAATGCAACGAAATGGCGAACTCATAGTTCTGAAAGGCACTGGCGAGTCAGCGCACACATCCACCAAATCAGGAAGAATGTACCGCTGATAGGTTGAGGAGTAACTACCTACCATAAAGCGAAACGCTCGAGAACATCCGGAACAACCACCTGCTCAGATATTGCATTGCCCCGGCAATGTGGCCCAGGGTCATAATGACCGATTTCGAACTAGCACTTCAACAAGGGTTCCGCGACGCGTTTCCGGAAGCGCAAATTATGGGATGTTGGTTTCATTATATAAGGGTAAGAATACTATGCGTGGCAATTATTTTGTATTAATTATTATACTGTTTTCCAATTTTCATTTCCACTTGCAATGTTTCGTAGGCTTTGGTGAGAAACCGCGCCAGGCTTCAGCTGGGCCAGAACGTTGTATAATGTATATGCTCACGAGTGAGCAAATTTAACTCACATTCGAATTGGTAATTCACCATTTGAGTTAATATGAATGTGATTGGAGGGTTGCCGGATCTATGAAGACTTGAATAGTTGAAGAACGACTCATAAAGAAGAAATCCACTATGTAGTACAATCACCCAACTCAAAATGAAGAAGACTATCACTATGGAGGAATGTCTTATCTCCAAGAATCAAGCTCCATAAATTTGGAGTTAAAGCTGTGCCCTTCATTGCGGAGGCGCGAGGCGCAGCAAACGTTGGTGATAATGGCACCATCCTACGGACAGGTACATAACTAGAAAATACCAGTTTCTCAGTAATATGTACATATAATTACAATAATAATTTTTCAGCCAACACCGGTAGCGTGAATAATAATGAGAAGAAAAAACCGGTCCTGCTACGGGGACATATTTCTGCGGTCAAGAGAAATGGCCCAGGCAATGCAGCCTGGGGTCATAAAACCTCTTTTGAGCTGGCCCTGCAGCACGGGTTCCGCGACGCGTTTCTGGATGCGCAAATAATGAGATGTTGGTTCCATTTTATACGGGTAAGAGTACTTTGCGTAGCAATATTTGGTATCAATTATTGTACTGGTTTCCAATTTTCATTTCCACTTGCAATGTTTTGCAGGAGGCTTTGATGAGAAACCGCGCCAGACTTCAGCTGGGCCAGAACGTCGTCGATGTCCACGAGTGGGCGCGCCATGCTTGGATAATGGCAAAGGCGCTGGCGCTACTGCCACCAAATTATATCAGGGAAGGAATAAATTTTATAGAACAAGAAAACCCACAACAGCTTCAACCATTCGTTGAATACATGAGGAACACGTGGGGACCTCGTAAGTGATTGCATTTTCAATCGAAAAATTAAATTAAATTTTCAACTTCCAGTGGTGATTCGAAATTAAATAGGTATGTCGACTACGTGTGAAATATCATCCAATACGACCACGTTCCGGTTCAAAATAAATTTTAAAACACGTTATAGGACCACGTGGATGTGAATTATCGTACGTACAACGTTTCTAGGTAATGTTGAAATTTGAAATATATATATTTTTTTCATTTTAAGCGTTACGATCCGTACAGACCACCAACCCAACAGCCAAATCGGGCGAGAATTCTGACTCCGATTTGAATCACCAATCATTTTAGAGGGAAATGTGCCGCGAGGTATTTCGAAATTATTGTTAAACGAAAATGGTTTGTATACCATAAGATTTTTGATTAATATACCACCTTTAATGTATTCATGTGTTGATTATTGTTCTGCCTTAATTACCGACGATCATACGAGCGTAGGTACCGTACTGGTATTCCAAGTGTAGATCTGAACGGATATTATTGAAACATGTGGTGCATAATATGTACGTTTCTGAGATGGTTAAAGACCTTATTTTTCTTGTAAGTATGAGCAGCTTGAAACAATATGTATTAAAATTATTATCAATGCTATTCGCTGTAAGATAGGTATTTACTATTTACATGTACAGTAGACAACGGAAAATTTTAATACTTCAATCATAATTCACTGGGTCGACCAGTGCAAAAGATGTTGAAAGTGATTTTGAGAATTTATGTCAAGCATGAGGCGACAGGTGAAAGCGGCACAAAAATAATAATCGATCTGTAAATCCACATTATTAGTGGTATCGTCAGAAATTACGAAGAATACATAGAAAGAAACGAAGAAATGTTATTTCTTCGAACACTTGCATATTATGTTATTGTTATATGTTATTTGACAGTGCGTTGTGCTCAGTTTTTATATTCATAATTTTTTGTCTTTTTTTTTGTTTTTCAAATTTTTTTAAAAGACATGTCAGGGAAATGGACCATGGAAGCCATGATGGCTCAGAAGAGGGAATTCGACGAAAACGTGAAAGAATTGGAATCGCTTATAATCAATCCGAAGTAATTTTTTTTCAATTTTTTTAAAACAAGTAAGGGAACTATACCTGAATTGGCAGAAACAAAAAAGAACGAATCATAGCTAGATGGAAAGGGGACCAACTTCGGACCCCAAATCCAACATTTCAATAGCTCAAGTTGATTTATCGATTTTTAGTGAATTTTTGAAAATTGAAAAATCCGAAAAATTATGAATTAATTCCAAAAATAGAAAATATTGCCGAAAAATGGAACTTTCGTGGGAAGTGGTTCAGATGGCGTCCCTAACTCATTTAGTACTATCGCGAAATTCGTAAAACCTCAATTCCAGTCATTCTGTAGCCTCCAGCGATTTTTATCAACTCTTGTACAATTCATTTTTGCTCATTGAATGTAGATATGTGGAAAAATTTCTGAGTGTATAAAAATGTTGGACAACTTGAAAATTAAATCGCTGGAGGCTCCAGGATGACTGGAATTGAGGTTTTACCAATTTCGATAGTCGTAAATGAGTTAGGGACGACATTTGAACCACTTCCCGAGAAAATTCCAAAAATCCGCCAAAAATCGGTAAATCAACTTTAGCACTTGAAATTTTGGATTCGAAGTCCGGAGGTGGTTCCCTTTCCATCTAGCTTTGATTCGTTCATTTTCGTTTCTGCCAGTTCAGATACCTACATAATTCCTTGTAAGCTACTAAAATGTTCATATGTACATATTATATGTACTTCTCCATAGGAGATACTGGTAAGTGATTTTTCAGTAGTAAACATACAACTGTATGTCAATAGTGAATTAATCATGTGTCGTGGTTATGTGTTCATCCAGATCGTATATAGCAGCTGCGAAGCGATCAGTAAAAATGAATCATTTCCATTGGAAACTTCGACTTGTATCGTGGTATGTCGAGTTATACATTTTAAATATTTATTCAGGAACAAATTCATTCTGGGAAAAAGTATTTGGGAAATTGGTTATTCGGTTGAACTTCTCTCTGAGGTTTCTCCACCAAACGAAAAAAATCAGGAGGAATGACCGGGAACCCGATTCTACACTTTAGTTGTTCAAAGCAGCACAAACGTGTTACTGTAATATTTGTATTTTTTTTCATGTCGTTAATTTGTTTGGTTTATTTTCATACAGAAGGATAATTTTATAATCAGAGATGCATTCATCGAGTTTTCAAGTTTATGAAGGCTCCAAGAATTTTCGAAAATGGATTACAAAATGGTGTGCTAACATGTAAACCTATCGATGATCATCATATTGCCGGCAATATAGCAACATTCCTAAATGAAACTATCGAAAAGGCCGGTTATTCAAAAATCATCCATAGTCAGTATAACGACAGACAACGAACCAAAAATGACTGCAGCTCAACGAATTTTCACGGCGTGAAGCTGGAATGGGTAAAATCAGAAGACCAAGATGCAGATATTCTAACTAAGGCATTACCGAAAGAAAGTTTCCAAAATTTGAGAGACAGATTACTGAGTAAAGTGAACTGATTCAGTGTATGTTTTAGCTTCAGCTCTCGGTGTTTGCGAATGGATCGCATGGAACCATTCGATTAAAAATTTAAAAACTACAGCACAGAAAAGAAAAAAAGAAAAAAAAGCTGAATCTTCTAAAAAAAAAAATCGATATTAATAAATGCTCATTTATGGAAATACTGGGTGTTGAATTATAATACATGTATGTACTTTTAGGTAATTCGTTATGAAAAAAAAAAAAAAATACAGGAGGTCGTTTAATTAAATGAATTGTGCGACGTATTATTTCTCGATTCGGTATTTACAGCTTTGAATTCAAACTGAGTGGAAAAATAGCGTTATCCTACTCGTTACCTACGCTTACAGCAAAATCAATTCGAAATTATCCATTTATAATATCTCCAACAAGAAAACGTATACAATACATGGAACAAATGAACACTGAAAACTTACGACTTACAGTATAATTTGCGAGGTTTTAATATTTTCTTTTTTCTCAAGATCGCCTTATATGCAATTTTTGCTGCATGAGCGATTTTGTGAAAAAAGAAATCACTAATACCTCGCAAAGTATCGCAATAGATTTTTCAAAATTTTTTCTGGAGTTGATTATGAAGGTAAATTTTATGAGGAATCGAATGGCGGTTAGAGCGAAACGATTGGTATTTGCGTTTTCCTTCCACGAGCAGAAGTACCTTGAAAAACGTCATTTTTTGTGCATTTTTTCTATGTCATTTTTCAAGATTCTTTTGCGAATTTTGCGAAAACAAAATAAGATAGTATAATTCTGTCAAGGGGAGAATAACCGCAACTAAATTCCGGTCATTTTGGTGTCCCATTTATTGAATTTTGGTTGAAATTGAGAAATCAGCAATAGAAAAACGTGTTTTTTTCGTTTTTCTGCTGTACTTACTCATTTATACAATCGCAGTGGTTTTTCGGAATTGAATTTTCATAAATCAAATTTAGTGATTTTTTCATTTGATTTTACCTGTAACTTTCAAAATTGAGCTTTTTTGGGTCAAATTATGACATGTACTGTTTGAAAAAAAAAAGTCAAAATCACTTTCTCACGATTTCAACGAAATAAATTCTCAGTTAATTTCAAATTCGTTCAGATTTAAATACTTACTATCAATCCTGATACTTCGTGATTCATTTCATTTCAATTCAAGTAAATATATATTTGAGGAAGAGGACTGATGATTTTTCCCCCCTTTATTTCGTGTTTGTTTTTAAATACCCATATCAATTTTCTCCATCTTTCTTTTTTTTTCTGGTTAACGACTCGCGAAATACTAAAGAAAATTCAAGTCATAGGAGTATTTCACAATGTATCAATTTGGCCAAAAGTTTGATAGGTGCCTAAATTATTTTTTTTTTTGAAAATATGTACCTCAAACAAAGATCATCTAGTTATCTCTACAATATTTGCAGCATCAAAATCTGTTCAGAAATTCGCATATTTGAAAGCGTGCTTAGAAAGGAAACGCCAAAAGTACGATTGAAGAGGTTTTAACATCTCAGACCAGTATCCAAAAGCTGTCGATTTATTGAAGAAGAAGAAGAATCAGTAATCCCAAAGCAGTGGGAGCAGCTGACACTAAGCTGGGAAATCCCTTTGCATGGTACAGATAAGGATACAGTCATCAAATACGTTAACGTACCCATTACATGAATTGTCAAAGGATGATCAAGAATATAAAATGTATGGAAAAAATGGTTCAGGATTCTACAGAAATTTATTGCTCAATGACTGCACGGAATTCCCAGTATTTGCATCGAAATGTCTCCTGTACCGGAACCAAACGTATTCTAATTACAAGAAACGTCACACCTTAAAATGCATGCTGGGAATAGCGCCTTCGGGTGTAATCATGTACGTCAGTGCACTGTTCGGTGGAAAAGCCAGTGACAAAAATATTTTCAACGACTCTGACCTGGATTCTACAGAAATTTATTGCTCAAATTTGGTACATACTCATTATCGTAATCGGCTCAAGGTGTTGGACATGCGCACGAAAAAGAGGCAAAAATTATGATGTACTGTACATACTTGTTAAAAAAGAAATCGATTTTCAACCATACGAATTCAAACATGGTTACATTAAAAAACGAAGTAATCCTCGCATTCTGAAACATATATTCAGTATGAAGAAAAACCCAGAAAACCATTTTTTCATCCCTCATTTAATACTGAACTTCTATTGTGATCTTTTTTTAAAAATTTTGTTTCAATTATTTAAGCAGTAGGTATTGGCAGTACATTTATCAACCACAGTGGTAAAGGAAACAGTCAGCAATTTGTAGATATACGAAAAATCTACCAAGAAATGATTGAAATGTACCTATGTTGTTTTTTTTTCAATTTTTTCCCCAATATTCAGAGGGGGTTGGAGAGGAAGAAGGGGATGAAAATGACAAAAATTCGTACACAGGATAGGGACCGTTTCCCCGTTTGCGAAATTTCGTTAAACCCCAGGAATAGCACAAATTTTTGTGGAGCTCAAAAATCGGCGCAACATGCTCAAATACTCAAACTCATGCAAAAAACGTGATTTTTCGTCATTTTTTTGTCATGTTTGGCTTTCAAGGTCAAAATTTATAGAAAAAATGTCATTTCAAGCAACAGCTACGTGAAGAGACACGAAAATTACAATTTTCCGTTGTTGAGCTTCAAAACTAGGTTAAAACATTTAGTCCAGCGACAAACAGCATTTCAGGATAGAAGCATGAAAGTATGCTTGATGCATATAACGTCCTTCATATAAAATTTTCAAGCGCAGGAGATACTCGCTAAACTTAATAGAACGAGATTTGGTGATGTAGGGTCAAAGGAGGGGGACAACCATCCCCTACTTTTGAAAATGTTGTCATCTATGTTTCCTATCCTTGTAAATTCTGTTTTGAGGGTCCTTGTACTTACATCAAGCATTTCATGCTTTTCTCATGAAATGCAGTTCACTACTGGATCAAGTACATATTTGTTTTTACCTACATCTGAGCCTCAAAAATAGAACACTGTAATTTCAGTGTATTTTTACGTATGTACCTACGTTGCATTTTTTTTCCAAAAATTTTGACCTTGAAATTCCAAACACGGCGAAAAAGCACGGTTTTTGCAAGATTTTGATTTTTTCGTGCATATTGCACCAATTTTAGAGCTCCACAAAAATAAATACAAGGTGTTGAAGAGCACATTGCTCCACCCTCTGCAGGTGTCACGCGAGTGTTTGGCTCAGTTTCGACTCTGTTTCAACATATCAGTTCACTCATTATTTTCCAAAATGTTGTTTAATGGTTATGAAATTGTACCCATTATTTGGTATTGGAAATAAATCAGCACGAGAAACAATGGACTGAAAGTACTGAAACAATGTATAATAACTTGATGAACTGGGAAGATTACCAAGATTTCAGTATGGGTGACAATTCATATGGCACATCTATCAAACATACTGCTTCCAGTGCTTCCAATACGAGGCTATAATGAAACTAATGGTCAACAATGTTAACATGCTGGAGAACCAGAAATCTGTTTGAGATGAAAAATGAAAAAATTTAAGAGAAAATATTCGTCAATATAATAATGCTATATCTTTCGTTTACTTTGGAGCAAAATTAGCATTACCTTCAACGAATGGCCCTCAGTGCTCCATAATGCATTAAATAATCTATCATAAAATTGTCATGCTGCAATGCATTTGTTGATATCTCCAGCGATGTCCATCGAAGCTATATAAACGGTGTTCGCCAAACAAATGTAAGTATGTACCTACTCTTAAGAATAAGGTTAGAGGTCTGTGCCAACAGAAAACTAAAAATCAGTGGTAGCGGTGTGATGGGTAAATTTGTTGGTGGCGACGGCGCGAATCATCACACTGCAAAATGAACCACTAAGAGGAGAGAGGGTGGTGGATGATCAAAATTAAAATCATTGGTATGGACAATTTTTCATTCCTGATTTCGCCAAAGCAAGAAGGTGAATTGTTTCGATCACTCAAAATTTGAGATGATCGAAAATGAAAAATCGTATGAATTTTCAAATATAAACTACGATAAAAATCCGTGAATACAGAAAATTGGAGAAGAAATTGAACTAGCAATTTATGAGAATCATAATATGTATTATACTAGTGAATTTGAAAATGAGATTTTACAATGAACCATCAGCTGATCTTTGTGAATTTAATGATCCAACCAACTCAGAAACTGCTGCGGGGTGTTTGAAACAGTACATAAATATAAACAAGTTAGGTAATCAATAATCATTGAAGATCAACAAGAAATATGTACTTAAATTTTCTACAGAATTTATAGATAGTCTTGAGGTAAGTGCTTTACCTTCACACAAGCTTCATTTAAAAAGAAGGATGTGTTGTACTGCTATTGAGAAATTTAAATACAAAAAAGGGTTTACTAAATATAACCCTTGGCGCTGCTTGAAAAACGCATGCTCAAGTGTTCAAAAAAAAAATTTGCACCTACATCCGAAAATCAAAGAATGGATGTTGTATATTCTCACGCATGTTGTACATATTTAATGGTAGTTGATAGTATTTGATTTAATCAAATTACTGCCGCAGAATGTCTGAAAGAACTCTAACGACCAAAATAATTGCGACTCTTAAATTCTTATTGTTGTTTTTTTTCGAGACGTTCGTGAAATTTTTTTCATATAAATTATTCGGCTGCGCTCGATTTTTTGTTTCTGTAAATAAATTATAAATTTTCACTTTTCAAATTTTAACGACGAGTACAAATAATTTTCAGAGGACCAAAAAAGCTCAGCTTACCCAATAATTGTCGAAAAAAGCGACACTTTTCAAAAAACCGATGGGAGTTTCGAGAAATTGAAAGAAATTGAGCCCAAACCCGAAGGTAACTTTCTAAAATAATTTACATTGTGTGAATTATCAACTTTCAAATGTTAACGACAACTTTAAACGAGTATCTCTTTTTCCAGATTACTTTTCCTACATAACTTTAACCACACCCAAGTACACAAATAATGAAAAAGGAAATTTGAAGAAGCAAAATGAAGCAATCACACTGAGAAAAATCACTTTAGTAAAAATTACTGAAAAATGTAGTAAAGGAGACCCCTGGTCATTTTTTGTAGTATTCACTACATTTCATAGTACGTACTACGTACTACTAAGAAATGTAGTAAAAATTTTTTTTTTTTTACTACATTTTTTAGTAGTATGTACTATAAAATGTAGTAAATTTTACAAAAAGGGTGACCAGAGGGCCACTTTATTAAATTTTACAGTAATCTGTACTAGACAGTTCTCTCAGTGCAAGGTTATAATAATTGAAGCATTGCAATTTCCTATAAATCATTAAAAAGAAAGCATGCATTGTTGTTAATAATAATAATAATCAATGAACTACGTTACATTAAGAGAAAATCCTACTGGAACCAATTTCCAAGTAAGTACTCGAGCTGAAAACTCACCTATAACAAAGAATTAAAGAAAATCAAGATTAAAATCATTCATCCATCACCATAATTTACCAACAATATGAAAACACACTATAAATTAATCGTAAGTACTACACAATCATGGGGTGCATGGGGTAGGACTGCATTATAGAATAATATTCATTCGACACACGAGCAATAATTCAGCCATTTTTCAGCCTTATATTTCAATTTTCAAAGCTCGCCGTATCTTTCACGTACTCGTATTCTAACTCGAGCTCGAGTCCATTCACCTCGTTTCGTATGCGTGTGTGGGTAGCAAAGAGCTGCGATATTGTTGTGCACGATCCGGTGTACTATAAAATATTATCTAAAATTCCATATTTTCGCAAACTTGTACGACTGGAAACCATGTACGTACAACGTACACGTATACGTAATTACATTGGCCATATAATTCATCGAAGGAGGGTAAAAGAAGAAGAAAACTACAACTACACGTAATTTTACAGCTATCAGCGAAACAGGGGGAGGGTGTTACCGGCGCCGCCGAAAAGATGGCAACACATCGAGTTCTTCTGTCTTGAACGAGTCTTTCGAGTTTGGGAAAAAAATTTATTATTATAACCGTTGTCAAGCGTTCGTCATTTTTATACGACCAGAAGGGAGAAATTTTTTAATATACCCAACATTGATTTATTTGGCTAAAATTTCCATAATTTATTCGCTCGGATAAGGAGAGTGATTGCGGGGGCTGAAGGCTAATGCTCGAAGAGGAATCTCCACGGAGTATTTATTCGTCGACGAATAGGCAGAACGAAATACGAATGTTAATTTGTAGTAAGCTTACGAGCTCGGCATTCACTGGCATATGAGACGAGACGATGCCACGTTCAATGAAATTGTCTCGTAGGGAATGGTTCAATATTTTTTTTATTACTTTGCGACGTATTCGCCAAATGCCAAATTATATACCCTCCTGTTGGAATGTTGATATTGCATTCGAATAGGTGATAATTATTTAACATGGCAGATCGTAATGTGAGATGGGGACTGTGACAAGTGACGAACTAAATGGCACGCTATATAGGTACAGTGGTACACCTCCGCCTCCCCCGCTAATTAATTTTGTTCGATAAATACACAAGTATACAATACACGCTGCTTATGGTTTATTAAAAGGGTGAAATCATCTAGATGAAAGTTTTGGTTACCAAAGCGTGAAATTTCAAGTGGTTATTTACCCAATAAAACCAAGACTGGGAAATTGACAACGCGCGGTGCATCGTTGTTTTTTTCTCCTTTTTTACTGCCTCGTCTTTTTCTAAAACTACGTTGATAAGAGTACAGCCAAAGGTTTTCGTCAGTTTATCGGTTTCGAAAATTGGATTTTTTTCACCGAGATGAAGGGATGAAATAGGCTGTAGAGTGAGTTTTTGCAACATTTATGAAAGGTCGAACCCTTCAAGATACATACAAGATGATTTGCTATAAAGGTCAAGATAGTACATACAACTCGCATGTGATGAGAGAAAATTGAGCGAAAATTTGATTTCGACAAATATCAACTTTTCGCCAAAAATATTACTACAACGGGGCGTGAAATATAAATTGAAAAATACTCGCCTACAGGGTGTTTGAAAAATAAGCCGAAAAGAAATTGAACATCTCGAACGTGTAATTTTAGTACACTTATTAAATATGATATCGATTTAAATTGCAATCTTCAAGTATAGTCATCAACGATGGGTCACAACGTTCTACAAATTTTGAGTATTCCATAGTCGAATTCAATAGAAATGCGAATGAACTGAATGAGCCCTACGACCCATCAAAGGTGGTTTTGTATGTAAAGGGATGAATTAATTTATGAAGTCTACAATTAATAATAGTTATCATTTTCTTGATTTATAGCCAATCAGCGAACAGTATTTCAATAATCAACAATTCATCAGCCATAAACCCAAAAATGAAAAAAAAATGTGTCTTGAATTAAATTTTATAAAAATCAGACATCTTTCTATCAACAAGAAAATATGAAGCTGAAAAATCAAAAAAATAAAAGTTTCAGAATAGATGCTAAATGTCTGAGGTGAGATCGTGTTGATTACATTAAGAATTCGCCAATTTGAAATTTGTTCGATTTTTCTCAAACAAAAAAAAAGAACAAAAAATTGAGGGGAAGTTGTCTATTCCTGTGGTCCCCTTTGGATGCGTTGTTCTGTTTACAGAATTGAATTAGGTAATATTTATAAGGAAAAGGATGTGAGGGGAGATCTCGTAATAGCGAGTTATGAGACCAGAGGGAGTTGAAGGGGGGAGCCCCCAAAAGTGAGTTCGCCCTCGGAACGAGTCGGTTATCGTGCACCATCGACCTTTTAGGAGAATAAAAGGTCGATGTCGTGCACAGTCTGTTGCTTATCACGCACCAGTATTACATGAATAGCAAAATTACAGCTGAAGCAGGGATGCTACTCAAATTTTTCTCAAAAAAAGTAACTTTAGTAACCAAAAAAGCTGGAAAAAGTAACCAAAAAGTAACCAAAAAGTAACCAAAAAAGTGACCAAAAAAATTTTCAATGCAAAAATATAGGTGAGGCGACCGAAAAACTCTGATCCATACAAAACTACTACATTTTATTTTCAGAGGTGTGATGAAGCGATGTGTTGGGGGGGGGGGGAGACTGAAATTCTCCCAACTTTTCACGCTAGATTTTCCCAACTTTTACTCTACCACCACCCCCCCACCCAACAACAAGATTTTTTCAAATAATTGGTCAGATATTGATGAGAGTTTTTGGAATTTGTCGAGTATCATTTTATCCTCAAGAGGCTCATCCAAAACTGTCCAAAAATTGCATAAATTGATAGAGAAATTAAATGGTCGATTAATTTAGTGAAGATTTTTATTTTGAGTTGAAAATCACTCTACCCAACCTGTTTTGTAAAAAAATGGTCTAGTTCCAAAATATAGCTTCTATTTGAGATACTGCATCGTCCTTCCTATTGCCATCGGTCTGCAACAGCTATTTTAGAGAGGGCGAAAGCTGCGAAAAATTTATGATTCGAAACATAAAATAACCTCATTTTTTAAGCAAGAAGTTGATTTTCGTGGCTTCAAAAGCTTCAAATTTTAAAAGTTTTCAGAAAATTACATATACATAGGTACCTATTTGTTATTTGTAAAATATTAGTAAAAGCCCGAGCGAAGCGAGGGCGAAAGCTGCGAAAATTGATGATATGAGACGTAAAACAACGTCATTCCTGATGATGTAAGTAAAAAGTTGATTTTCTTGGCTTCAAAATTTTTAATTTTTCAGGAAATTATTATGCATATATTTATAGAAATACGAAGAAAAGCCCGAGCGAAGCGAGGGCAAAAGCTTTCGAAAATTCACAATTCCTGAGAGGTAAAACATCATTTTTTATGAAAAGAAAAAGAGTTCTGGGTAAAATTTTGAAGAAAAAAAAGGATATTTGTGAAAAAACTCGGAAAAAGTAACTTTTAGTAACCAAAATTTTTAAAAAGTAACCAAAAGTTACTATTAGTAACTTTAGTAACTTGGTTACTTAAAAAGTAACCGCGTAGCATCCCTGCTGAAGCTATACCAAGCACATTCCCTGTCTGCCAGAGCCGACCGGCATTACGGACGCCATAGACATATTACAACTTTAGGTACGTATATTCTCAAGCATGTTGTAAAAGAAAATAGGACAATTCAAACAAATAAAAATGATTTGAATTTCATAAAAATAAGAAAAAATTATGTGAGATGAAGAAATATCCAATCAATAATACTTGAAAGACGCAATCAAAAATTATTCACGTATAGAGAAATTAGAACAATTTTCAGGGTTGAAAATTTTAAAAATAATCAAAAACATGCCATCAGCTATTCGCTGATTGCAAGATAGTTTTTGCATTTGCTTTCATCGTGATTACTGGTTGATGGTTGAATTGGTTGCTAAGTTCGCTTTCAAATATCAACTTGAAGTTGATTTCTCATTTGTTGAACTTTTTCATAATTTTATAAAGTAGAATGTACCCACTACTTTTATTGAAATGAAGTTGAAAAAATTTCACGTAAATCAGAACATTCAACTAGACTACCCACACAACGTTTAATGAAATAATCAACGTAATCTCACTTTAGACATGTATGTACCTAGCACCAAGTTTTTTTTTTTAATTTCAGATTTTCCAGTTCCACTTTTTGCTGATAGAAAAGATGTCTGAATATAATAAATTTGAATTAAAAAAATAATTTATTGAACCTTTCAAAAATTGCCATAAATCCCACCTTTACAAAAAAAAAAAAACGCTTTCAAAAAGAAGGGAGAAATCGTTCTCGGCTTTCAATTCACCTTCGAGTTTCCATTCAAAACGAATGAACGAACTGAACGAGACATTCGGGAAAGTGGTCATTCGGGATTTTGGGCCTCGGGAAAACGGATTCGGGAAAATAGTATTCGGGATATCGGGTGTGAACCCCTTCCCCGGCCATAGTGTTGTAGCCATGTTGCTGCAAAGTACAGTCAAATTGTAGCTTCGCAGCTTTCGGCCAGCTCATCGATTCCATCGTTCATAACAGAAACATCTTTCAATATCCCCGAAGCACACAAAGACATTTTTAGTACCGCTGTTTGGACTATGAAATTCGGGTGGAAGTTGGTCGGTGGGGGATGTCGCCAACTCTGATGATGAACAACTTTAGGTATATGTGACCGTCCGCGATAAAACCGACCATCCGTCGCAAAAAATCGAAAACGTTTTTTCGCCTATTTTTGGGTCTCAAATGGTTTAGGGAACAAAAATTCGCGAAAAAAAATTTTCGATTTTTTTGCGACGGATGGTCGGTTTTATCGCGGACGGTCACATATTCTCACGAATGTTGTACATCAGACCTACAGGCTATGGTTTCTGAAATCAAGGATGTGCAATTTGTTCTACATATCGATATATTTCAAGAACGCATGGTTCAATGTATAAGCACTTCTGGAAACGGAATATTGTCATGAGATTGTCCAAGTTCGATTTGACGCCATTGGATGACCAAAAGAAAATTGGACAATTCAAAAAAAAAAATGAAAATTATTTTATTTCATAAAAGGAAGAAAAATTTATGGTGGGATGAAGAAATATCCACTCAATAATACTTGAAAGGGGCAATTAAAAATCATTTTTCTGTATTTCAGAAGGTCTCTCGTCCGAATAAAAAATTGAAATGAAAAAATGCTGTACGCACCTTCGAAGAAACTAACCAAAAAGACTGCGTTGAAACACTGAAAATGCGAATTTCGCTCAGAAGATACGATCAAACAATATTCAAATTTTTCAGAAGCAAGTATCTAGCCATTGTCTGTATCCAACATCTCTGAACATTTGAAAAAATTCACATGAAAACTCCGCTGACCTTACTTTAAACGCTTGTACTTAATACAAAAACAAAATTTTAAAAACATGAACATGGTCATACTATACATCGGAAAGTAGATGAGAAAAAGCTGCAATTTGACTGCACTTTGCTGCAACTTGCTGGTCAAGGGCCTTAACAAAACAGGAATAGCACATAAAACAACAATGAAATTTTTTTATAGAATTACTATTTCAGTGAAAAAAAATTTATGCGACTATAAAAATTTCCTCCTGTTTTGTTCAACTCTTTCACCTGCCATAGTGTTGCAGCCATGTTGTAGCAAAGTACAGTCAAATTGTAGCTTTTTTCAACTACTTTTCAAATACACGATCACTTTTACATTTTTAACATTTGGTTTTTGTGTAACTCGCGTTAAAAGTTGATGACCATATTAATGAGTATATTGGTTTAAGTACACAGGCTGTTGTTTATCAGGCACCAGTATCAAAACACGAGACGAGAATACATAGCTTATACATCAAGTAATCTCCTCAAGAACGAGATGGTTGGAAAACCCAAGAACGACTTTGTCGGTCGGTGGGGGAGGGTTAGCACCTCATCGAAGTTTGAAGCGGAAGTAACTCCGATGATGAACAACTTTAGGTATATTCTCACGCATGTTGTACATCAGACCTACTCTATAAATTTGAAACAGTGAAATTGCACTGCTTAGCAGTGATGACATTTCGCCTTCTTAAAAGCAGTAGTTTTTGACTGCAAAACAGTAGAAAATCTATACTGAATTCGTTAGTCAAAATCACTTTTTACTGACCAATTCAGTAGATTTTTCACTGTTTTGCAGTCAAAAACTACAGTTTTCAAAAATGCAAAATGTCGTCATCATCGCTAAGCAGTGAATTTACACAGTTTCAAATTTAGAGAGTATAGGATGTGCAATTGGTGCTCCATATATTCAACAAAACGATGAAAATACTGAAAAATTAGTCGAAAATTTACACCTTTTTCTTTTATAGCGTTCTACATGTGGCTGCCGGGAAATTTATTCATAGGCCACTGTCCACAAAATCGAAGTGACAATCCCAAAGAAGAATTTGAAACCAAAGAGACGGATTTCAACGTTAGACTCGAAATAAATAAACAGCAAGTAATCTCCTCAAGAGAGAGACACTTGAAAAACCAATAAATGGCTTCGTTGGTAGGTGGGGGATGTCGCAACTCCGATGATGAACAACTTTAGGTATATTCTCACGCATGTTGTACATCAGACCCATACTCTAAAAATTTGAAACAGTGAAATTGCACTGCTTAGCTGTGACGACAGTTTGATTTTTCAAAAGCAGTAGTTTTTAACAGCAAAACGATAGAAAATCTACTGAATTGGTCAGTCAAAATGACTTTTTACTGATCAATTCAGTAGATTTTTCACTGTTTTGCAGTAAAAAACTAAGTACTGCTTTTAAAAATGCGAAATGTCGTCACTACTAAGCAGTGAAATTTCACTGTTTCAAATTTAGAGAGTATAGGATGTGCAATGTGCTCCATATATGCATTCAACGATACGATCAAAAATACTGAAAAATTAGTCGAAAATTTACATTTTCTTTATAGCATTCTGTATGTGGCTGCCGAGAAATTTATTCATAGGCCACTGTCCACAAAATCGAAGTGACAATCCCAAAGAAAAATTTGAAATCAACTCAAGAAAAATAATAGGAGAGACAGATTTCAACGTTAAGACTTGAAATGAATAAACAGCAAGTAATCTCTTCTAGAGATGGTTGGAAAACCAATAAATGTTTTCATAGGTCGGTGGGGGGGAAGGTTAGCAGCTCATTGAAGTTTGAAGCGGAAGTAACTCCGATGATGAACAACTTCAGGTATATTCTCACGCATGTTGTACATCAGACGTATAGGCTGTGGTTTCTGAAATCAAGGATGTGCAATTTGGTCTCCATATCGTTATATTTCAAGAACGCATGGTTCAATGTATAAGCACTTCCGGAAGCGGAATATTGTCATGAGATTGTCCAAGTTCGATTTGAAGCCATTGAAATGACCAACAGAAAATAGGACAATTCAAAAAAAAATAATGAAAATGAATCACGAAAAAAAAAATAATAAAAATTACTATTTCAGTATAGTAACCGGATCCCATTCAAAAATAATAATGATTTTTACTCAGCCAAAAAATACATTTTACCTATAGAATTGGGTAAACTTCATTACTCTCATAGTAAAATTTACTTATCTCATAGTAAAAATCGCAATATTTTGAATGGGATCCGGTTACTGTTTGAAATAGTAAAAATTATCCATAATTTTTTTTTTCCGTGTGATTTGAATTTCATAAAAGGAAGAAATATAGAAGGTCTCCCCATACATCTGAGATGTATAGGTAATATTCATATGTTTTTCATAATATTGCATCTTTGAAGAAACTCGCCAAAAATACATAAGGTAGCTGAAACACTAAAAATGAGCGTTTTACCTAGGAGATGGGTTCGAAAAATTTTCAAAATTTTCAGAAATAAGTAGGTAGCCCTTGTTAAAATGGCATACATATCTTTCAGACGTAAAGATGCTATACCAAATACAAACAGCAGAATATGCTCCTGTCATTTTACCAGTTCCGGGAAAGATGAAATACCCACTATATTCCCATGGAATGACGAAAAAAAAAAACGAGTTGTATTTTGTATCGCCGGAGAAACATGCAAGGAAAAAGCTGACTACTTAACAAGCATGAATGTTTGAAAAAATGCACTTGAAACCTCCCAAATACAGAAATTTCAATAAAGATGCTATACCAAATACAAACAGCAGAATATGCTCCTGTCATTTTACCAGTTCCGGGAAAGATGAAATACCCACTATATTCCCATGGAATTGTGAGAGTATATATGGCCTTTTATACAAGGAATAATCTTAATGATTATTCCTTGGGATAAACTCTGAAGTATGCGCATATACGAGCGTAGTACCAAGAAGTACCTATAGTAGGGAGGGAGAATAGTTACCTATGATAGGTAGGGGGTACTTAGTGAAGTGTAGGATACTATCTGTTGGCTCGTTCTAGTCTGTTTCCGTAACTAGAGTAGGAACGTTTTAATGTTGTTAAATGCTATGTTTTATAGGTTAATTTGGTTTGTTAATTATATGTGCGAATTCGCGATAATATGTTACTTCGTTATACAAAGAAATAATTCGGTTGTTAAAGTAATATGTTAATAAAGTATGTAACATTGCGCTTTTGAGTCGATTATTTCGTGTAATGGAACTTCGTTTACGTATTCGTGGTTATAATCAACATTGAATGTAAAGGTAATTACAGATAGGTGTCAGGAGTCTCAAACAAACTAATACATTTCGTGAAAATACCTATCTTGCTGGTAATTGGGTAGGATCTTGCCTTCTAGTGATCAACATTTTTATTACTTCATTACAGAATGACGGAAAAAAAAACGAGTTGTATTTTGTATTGCCGGAGAAACATGCAAGGAAAAAGCTGACTATTTAACAAGCATGAATGTTTGAAAAAATGCATTTGAAACCTCCCAAATACAGAAATTTCAATTGGAATTGGAATTTCTTCCCTTTTGAAGGGTTCAGCCCATTTAAAAAATCCAGGAGTTGATTTTAAAATCCAAAGATGGGACCACCAAATCACTTATTGCACCCAGCTATGCTCTTCATTTTTTGATCGGATACATAGGAACTTACTCAGAAATCATGTTTCTGAACCCCGATATTAGAAAAGATCTGAAAAGTCTCACTTCGGATAATCTAAGAAGAAAACACACCATAATAAATCAGCCTAAATGAGATTACAAAGGATTGAAACTATAAGGAACAAAATCCTCTCAACTCTCCCACTCTCTAACAACCTGAAGCTTTATTTTTACGCCATATTACAAGCCCACCCTCTAACATCGCAAAAAACGTCAAAACAATTACCCTTCTGGTCCTCCCTTCCTTCAACTCATCGGCAACCCGAACAAATCCACGTACGTAAATTATGCTAGTCGAAACATTTTGTTAATTTTCTAAAAATCATCATCAATTATAAACGACACGGGATTATTTCCATTTCCCTCGTGAAAATCTTCCAATATTGTAAAAGTCTAATGGACCTTTACCGCGATCAAATAGTATTTATGTCAAGCACGTCTAAATTTTTCGGCTGGTGATAATTCACCGACCGTGGTAACAAACAAAAGCACACTCGGTATCATCTCATTTTCCTCTGTAGTAAAAAAAAAAAGAACAACGAAGCGAACCCGAAACAAGACCCTTTTTTCGTACTTTTTTTTATTCGTCGAACATCACGCAACAACGCAGAACCAGAATCGCTGAAAACAACGAAGAAGAAAAAAAAATTGATGATATTATAATTTGTCGGAGCGTGACTGACATTTGACGATGCGGGGGAGTAACGTTCACTATACAAACAATCTGGGCTACTGATTGTACTTCGCTGTGTATAAGTAGTAAGGAAAACTATCCTAGGCCTGTTTTAAGGCTGATTTCTGACGTCAACGTCTCCCTTTATTCGGTGTAGACGTCGTTTTGTTTACCTATAAGTTTGTTCCTTTTTTTCTCTCTCCCTGTCTTTGTTTAATATGGTATCGTTGCGTCAAGGTGTGTATCCGGCTCACGTCAGGGCTCGTTTCCGGCTTTGAATATACAAACAGACGTTTATACAACTTTGAGTAAAAGCTCGTGTTATGAAGACGAGACCGACGGATGATCACCCACCGCTAATAATCTGGTCAATTTGGGTGTCTTCTTCTTAAATATGGCGCGAAACCGAAACGCAATCCGAGTGGCGAATTTTATTACAAGTGTCGACAGTTCCGGTCTTGTATAATTAATGAGACGTCCGCGCAAGCTACTTGAAGGGTTCCCAAAATATTATCAGAGATATTTGAAAAAAAACACACCAGACTCAATTTACCTTCGTAAAATTTCATTTTCTCTTTCGACTCGACGACTCGCGAGTCAAATCTTTTAATCCTACATTCGAGTAATTTTTTCTCTTCTTCTCGAAACTACGATGAAATATACACCAATCTAAACTCGTACACATGTGCATCTCCCTCGTATCGTAAAATAATAAAAAAACGAACCAAATTCGTATCATCGGTCATAAAGTAATCCATGTACAAACAGCGTGCTCATCCGAAGACAACGTCGAGTCAGCCGAAAACGCGAAAAAAAACACAGCGAAAATTCTCGTACAATGTATTCGCAAATGAGGCCATAAAACAAACGCAGATTTTTCAGTCGTAAATTACGCAGCAAATATAAATGATAAAAGTTGAAGAATAAAGCGTTCTTTCGTTCTCTTCTACTCGCGTATCACCCCTTTATACTTGATCCTATAAAAATAAAATCTTCGAGAAGCTCGTACTCGTATTACACACTGACGCACTTACTATGTACTGGTGGTACTCGACACTCGTAGACGAAAAACTATGGCGCGAATAAGGTTACAAAACTCGAGCACGAGAAATTTCGAGATGGCAGAGTGTTGCGAACAATGAAAACTATTTTTTTTTCTAGGCATACGAGAGAGCCTTGCACAAGAATCATTATTTTCGACGTCGTCGACGCAACGATTTTTCTCGTGTGTGGTTTCAGAATTCAGGTTGTCATGTACAGAACACTATGGAAATGCTGGAGCCCATAAATGAGAATTTTTTACTGCCCGAGATCGAGCAAAATGAGACCGAGAGTTAGACTTGGTTAAGTGTATTGTTGGATTCGTCGTGTCGTCGTCGTTCAGCCAACGATTATTTCAAATGTTAATGAGGTTATTCGAAGAAATAAAGAAAATTTCGTTTCGAGGAAAAAGTTTTTCAAATCGTGGGTACGATTGGCTCGAGATGAGAGTGAATTTTGGAAAATCATTATTCGGGATTGCTCGTAAAATCACTTTTTATGGGCAATGAAACTCTTTCAATCACACTTCTTAATATTTTTTTGATAACTCCAAAATATCTGCTACTTAATTATTCAGTGTTTCGATTTTTTCCCTTTCAAAATATCAACAATAACCCTAAATTGCTCCATAAGAAATTATGTTTCAATGAAATGTTCAATCTAAGGGAATCAAGGTGACTGACAAAATTTCCAAATCAAAATGACACACTCTGGCGGGACCATTTGAAATTTTAGCAGGTCCTTCTGAGAACAATTTTTCTCAGCTTTACTACCCCCAACCTCCAAAACTCTATCAGTGCAGCCATTTTCAACAAACAGTAAAAACGTTGCTTATTTTTTTTTTCAATTCGATTTTAAACAAATTTTCAATAAAAATTGGAGGATTTTATTGAACCTAATACAGAACTTCTCCAGCTCTTTCAATTTCAGTGCCATTTCGTCAAATCCAAGGCTCTTTATTTATGACTTGTATGCCTTACAAAATCTACTAAAAGTCCAGTATTTTTAACAAAACAGTCGACTTGAATATGCTTTGAGCTACGTCCACACAAGAACAGCTTGACAGGCTTGGGTAGTAATTCATCTTACAGCTAGCTCAACGCAGATTCAATAAAAAAAAAATCTACCTCACTGGCAAAGGTGCCAGGAAAACACTACAGTGACTTTTCGATGTTGAAAATCACTACCTGATTCACTGTCCAGCTACTTTTCAGTCATACACATGACTTTCAAAAAAAAAAATTATTGCAATTTATTGGTGATAATTACTGCACCGATAAGATCTCCTTATCAATTCGTAGTTGTGTAAACTGTGATAAGATAAATACATATACCCAAGTTCAACTTTGACCAAAGCTCCATATGCGAGCTTTTTTACGATCACAGGTTCAATGCGTACCTTTCTATGACGTTTTCACAGCTTTTTTCCAGCTGCTGTTTCTCCAATCCTACCAACTTCATTAGTTATTATTACTGGTGCCAGACTGACGATAATTTCGTTCAGGTCACTGAACACTCGATGAATAACACATTTAAATATAAAATTGCGATTTCACATTCGCAACCAGTCAAGTATTTACTCTTATAACAGTGACGAGAAAAATTCAACTCAAATGCTGCTGACGAAAAATTGCTATTCGAGCCAGCAAACTGTTCTTATGCAGACGTGACTTCAACAAGAGTCCACCCTTTTCCAAAACAATGTTTCAAATTCAATTTTCAAAAATTTTAAAAGCTGAAAAAAATAATTTTTTACAGCTGCTTTCATTTAAATTTGAACAAAATTTGATGTTCTTTCAACTTGTTGCAACCCAATTTAAAATCAGTATTCTCGGACTGATTTCACCTTCTTTGACAACCCCCCCCCCCTCAATGTCATTTACTGTAAGTAAGGATTTTTATTCGATAAAATTTGCTTGAAATGGCACATGAATACTTTATCCTTTTGAGCAATTGAGAACTCATTTCCAATATTTAATCATTTCAAACAGAAAGCTGCATGAAAAAGAGTTGGCCCAATTCTAATCCAATCTTCAACTTGGAATTCGTGTTTTTAATTTTTTTTTTTTTTTTTTTTTTTTCGTTTAATGGAAAGCTCTTAATTGAAAATATAACCCATGCCGAATTTTGATTCATTGGGCCTAAAAATGGGGAGTAATAATGCTAAAAAAATGGTTGAGAAATCATAAATGAATAATTTTTTTTTTTTATTTCAAATTCAATGTGTTTTCGAACTGACGGAGCAAATCTTGATCTATGGAGCTCCAAAATTGGAATACAAGGTGCGAAAATCAACACAGAAAACTTTTGAAAAATCATTTTTTCTCAATAGCTTTTTCATTCCAAATCCAATTTGAGTTCTTATGGACCCATGGATGAAATTCAATTCAAGGGGCCCCAAAATATCCAAAATATGGAGAGAGGGTGTTAAAATGAATATGGGGAAATTATGGAACTGTTTTTCTTCATTTCAAATTTTAACTTTGAATACCTATTTTTGGGCCCATGGAAAAGGCGATTTGCCCCCAAAAAAAGTTTTTCAAGTAAGTACAGTCGGCCCCGCTTATTATGGATCCGCTTAATAAAATTACCAGTTTAATGTAATCAAACGGCTTGGTCCCGATTTTTTGTACCTAATTACACAGAAAATCACTCGTTTAATGTAATCAAACTCCCCGCTTAGCAGAATCAGTTTGTGAAAATATTGAGGTATTTTTGGGAAAATGGCTTGTTTTTTCATACTTTAAATCAAAAATATTGGAATTTTTCACTTATTATTCTCTTATTTTTAAATTTTGATTTCTAACAACTTTCTCTCAAGTGATGATAAAGGGAAAAAGGTCTAAACATTTGAAAAATAGATATGTTATGTACCTAAATTGCGAATTCGGGAGTACCTATCGTAATTTTAATCCATCTTTTTAGTATGCATGTACATTGTGAAGTTGTAGTAAATTTTTTTATGTGAAAATTGTGTTTTTTTCAAAGGTTCGCTTTATAAAATCACCCGCTTAATAAAATCAATTTGCCTCGGACAAATGCGACCATAATAAGCGGGGCCGACTGTATATACACACTTCCCAATTTTTGAAACATTGCATAATTCAGCGAGAGATGGATCATGAAGCGATCCACAGAGCGAGAAGACTCCTCATTCAACTATTGAATGAATGTGGCCAGACACTTATTATGAATTGATTGGCCTTCTTCAAGAGATTTTTCAGAGCTTGATATGACTTTTTATTGAAAAATTGATCATTTTTATGAGATTTTTGTCTTGAATTTTTTGTTTTTTTTGAAATGACTTCATATTGAAGAATTAATCTTTTTTCAGATTTTTTTTTGTAATATTTTGAGTTGACTTTTTCAATCCCAACTTCACTTGAATTTTTCAATTTCCATGGGTTTTTGTTGGGTGGGGGGGGTTCCCTCTCAAATTTTCAACAATACACAATCATATCAAGTGAAACTATTTCTTGATTGGAAAAATTACGAGTTTTTGTTTTTGTTTTTTTTTTGATGAATTATTATAAATTTTAAAATTTTTCTTTCATCATTCAAATACATAATTATGCTATTTCGTAAAAGTAATTCTTTTTTAATATCTACGTAAATACATTTCGATAAAATACTGAAATTTTTGTGCGAGTAGATTAACTTTTTTCCACGGGTAAAAATTGAATTCTGAGACCACTCTCTACATTCAAATCGACGAACGACGATCGACGAATACACCCAACGATGGCACCACCTGAGCTCATCTACTGAATTCGTGAATTGTGGTGTTTCAATTCAAGGCACCATCGCCAGAAGTACAGAATATCCACGTCAGAAGAGAAAATGAAAATTTCGAGATGGCAAATCAATAGCAAAAATGCGTGTGATAATATTTCAAATGTTGTGCTTCAAAACAACACAATCTGATAAAATATGCACAAATTCTGGCGAATTTTTCCACACCCTCCTTTCAGTTCGAATTTTTTTTTCGACGAAATGCTTTAAATATCCAGACAAACAAACATTTGAAAAATTCCTCGAAACTGAAACGAATTATTTTTTCAAGATATTAAAGCTCTTTTTTCTTTATCCCTTTCGCGAAATTTTTCCACCGTTTAAAAAATGCTTCAATTCCAACAAAACCTCAACTTCCATAATCCTTCCTCCCGGTTTCATCCCATCTTCACCGAAGGAAAAAAACACTACAAAATCCACCACTCTTAATTCCATCTCGAAATTAACCCGTGCTGCGAGGAATTTCACCTTTGCGCTAATCTACACCACGACTTACTCGAGACATCGACCTGATTCGGTGTTGTCGGTTCGTTTATGAAAAAAATACCAGCACCATAAGCAGCATCGCGTAGTACGAGTACCTACAGCAAAAAGAGTAAAACGCATCACCGAGTTATCACATATTGCGCGATAAAACCTTTATAATTTGAAAATTTTCTCACTGGTAACTCGATACGGAGCCATATCGAGTAGAAGAGAGAAAAACGTCGGTATCTTCGCATCTCTCGATAGAGGTACCTAAATCTTCTACCTTCGTGCTACTATACGAATAGGTACTCGTACATCCCAATAAAGTAGGGAAAAAAACACCACCTCGCCGCAACCTCGCTTCTGCACCACGATATCCGCCTTTTTGCCACGGCATCGATATTAAATATCGATTAAAAACACGCCGTTTTAATGACGGTACAGATAGTAAAAATTTATACCTAAAACTTATACATTATACGCTCTCGTGGGTAGGTACTAGTTGTCGTCGTCGTACCTCTATCTAATCTATACGAGTACACACTGACACACACTTCCTCGATGAGCCGATTGATTAATATTTAAACTACTTTATACAGTACCTCCTCTCTCACTAGTATTAGACCTAAAACGACGTATAAGAAGTCGCAGAATTAATTCGATCAGCTCAACTCTTCCATAAGTTCGTTTAACTTCGATGACGAACAAGACACGGCGTAGGTGTGGGTGCAACAGGGGAAAACTCCGGCGTAGTATTTAAATTGTCGTCTATTACCGGGGGAAAATTTACGCCCGACGCGGCGAAAGCTTAAAAGCTTTGTCGTACGTGAGTCACATGCACAAAAAGAAGAACGCCATGTATACGAGGTATCAAATTATATCGTCAAAGGATCCTCTCTTGCCTCAGCCTTCTGTCAACCTCACTCCCCCCTCCCCACCTATCAACTGTCTTTCTTCCTTATTTCGCTCGCTCTCGTTTCCGTTTTACTACAACACAACGAGAACGTAAAACAAATTGTTATTATTCGACTTTAGAAGCATTATTTTTCTCTTTTTGATCTCATGTGCGATGTAATTTTTCATCCCCCTATATATACTCGTACGTACGTAACTCCTTTGAACTCTTGTTATTTACGAGCTGCTCCCTTTTTACAAAGTATTTATACTCGTGATAGGAACCTTACGACGAGCAACAAGCAAATTATCAAACGTATTATTAATTCGAAGCGTTCTCTGATTCAATTTTGTTTTCCAATTGGAAATACTACAGCTTACCACGAGTACGTCTCGGGAATTCGCCAAGTTCATTTCTCATTATTAAGTCGAATTTCGATACCTAACTCCAGGTCGAATTTTCTTCGCGATAATTCGCCAAAAAATCCAAACACAAAAAAGGAACCCTCAGGGTGAAAATTGTAGAGAATTAAAAATTGAATTTTTCATTCTACAACGTTATCAGATCGAATCAGTGATGGCTTTGAAGTTACGCTCGTATAGGAAAACAAGGGCTAGTTGAAGTCTTATTATGTACCGGATTTGTCGTACAATTTACTGTCGGTTAGCCAAATTCAACGTAATGGATATACGTTTATATTTGATCAGAATCCTCGTTGCATCGAAAGAACACCCTCAAGGTCGTCAGCCAAAAATATATTTTTTATTCGAATAGGTTTAATCTGATTGAACCGAAATTTGGTTCACCAAAAAAGCATTTCACTTACACTCCATGAACTAGATTTTGACCTGTCGAAACTGATTTTTCAATTTTTGGCAAATTTTTTAAAAGGACGAAAATAGGCTATTGCTATAATAATTTTTTATACAAAAAAATATTTAAAAAATGGGAGATTTCAAGAAACTAGTTTAAATATCAACAAAAGTCGAACTTCAAAAAATCGATTGCAACCATTTTTGTGTCGATCTGGAGCCTCCAGCGGAAGTTGACAATTCTCTAGCGATTCAAAACCAATCCAGGCGTTGTAGTCAATTTCAGCAGCTGAACATTGCATCCTGCCACACGTTCAACATTAGGAATCAATCGGAGAAGGTGAATTGCAAATTCGAGGTTACGAATTGTAAAGTGTATTTTTTTACAAGTTGAAAACGTTAAGTGTCGAAAAAAAACTCCAAAATTGCTCATCTTCGTAGAATCGCTCACTTTTGTTGGAGGATTCAGATCGTTTCAAAGGTGATTTCAATCGATTCGAGAAATCGACCATTACTAGTAAAAAAAGTTCAGCGAATTTTTTTTTCAAATCTGAATTTCAGGTTTTTTTCGAAATCTGAGTTTCAACTCGTAAAAAAGTACTCTTTTGAAATTCGTCAACTCGTATATTTGTAATTAAACTGCTCTGATCGATTCAGAATGTTGAAATTATGATCGCATTGAATTTATATCTGCCGAACTAACAAGCGATTTCAAATAGCTGAAGAAAAGTATATTTTTGATGAAGGTTGTCATCAATGCTCAAAATTGGCGGTAACCGATTCGTAGGGTCGACTTTAGCATGAAAACTAATTTCCATAATTTCATCTCGAGATTTTTACACGAAGTATTTGTAAAAAAAATTGAGATAAGTACGACAGGTCCTTTCCGCCATTTTAAAAAATTTATCAAGAATCAAAAAATCAAACTAATGAAGTGACAAGCATTTCTAACGAGCCACATTACAGCTCCGTGTGGAGTTGCCAGGTTCTAAAAGTCACCGAGTGGCACAATACAATAAGCAACACATTTTCAAGAAAAAAAATTGCAGAACAAAGACTATACCTTTCACTCGCAAAGTTCAATTGTTGATAATTCGGTACCAAGCATAATATTTCTGGTAGAAATCAACGCATACTTTTTGGTTATCTGTACCCTTCTTTCAAAAATTCACATATTTGACCTGATCGCGACCCAAAAATAAGTTGACAAATACGATGATGTGGAAGCTCATAAGTTCGCCGGATTCTTTGCAGTGCCTCGAATCAAAACCACTGAAATTTTCATCACGTTTTCAGATTTTTACACGATCAACTCGATTCTGCCCTCCAAGCTCGTAATAAATTTTTTTTCTTTTTTTTTCAAAATTGTAGGTTCATTCGAGCGCTCTCAATTTTCAGCAAAACTGAAAATTATTTTTCAGTTTTGCTGAATATGAAAAGTAAAGGTGTCTCCACACTAAACAACATAGGAAAATCACATGATTTTGGTAATAACAGCAGTATTTCGTATGGTAAATACGCATATTATTTCATTTCAAATTTAATAAATAAATGGCAGATATTTTATGTACTTTTCTACATTAAATAATGTAGAAATCTAGAAATAACTCTTTACAGTTCTTGAGTGGTTGTGCAAAAAAAAACTTATGGTAAATGGGATATACCCTAGGAGAAACTTTTGCTAGAATTATATTCTACGAATTATGGATCCTTCGGACCAAAAAAAAGGTTCAAAAATAAAGAAAAATTTTATCAGTTTCTCACTGACGAGATTAATAAACTTGAAAATTATAATTTCAGTGTCGTTCAAGTAAGTAATTCATAGGTATCAACTAATTTTAAAAAACTGTCAGTTTGAAAATCTCATTTTATCAACACCAATTTATAAATTTCCATTAATTTATGAATTTTTGAAATTTTCCTCAATTTTAATTAAACACTTTTATCAATATTTTCGAAAAATTGAATGTTTTTTTACTTTTATAATTTTCTTACAATTTACAAAAAATTTTCTTTGCAAATTACGGAAAGGGACCTACCGACCAAAAAAAAAAAAAAAAAAAAAAGTTCTCTGAAATTGTTGTAGGAATTTCAATTGGAAATTAAAATTATTGATTTGAAAGTGACAAGAAATTTTCTTCATAAATTTGCAATTCCTATCATCTCTAGGAACTAGGAAGAGTGCATTATTCCCGCATTTAGAATATCTTGCACCCAGAAATTGAATCTCTAATAAAAATTTTAAAAATAAATTTTTCAATTGGAATAATTTTATTTAAAAATTAAAAAAAAAAAAAAATTGGAATGTGCGGCAAATAGAAGAATTTATTGCGTAAACAGTCGCTGCTATTACGTCCAGCATGTGTGGCAGCACCTTTACTTTTCAACAAAATATTCAGCAGAAGTTTTGCTGAAAATTGAGAGCGCTCGAATGAACCTTGTAAATTGTTTCTGTTTTTATTGTTGTTGTTCATTTTTATCGTTGTCACTCCTTCCAGTGGTTGGCAGTGTTGAAATAACGAGAACTTACGTTCTTCAACTTGGTGCAAAAAAATTAATTTAATGAGGCAAAGTGCCCAAATGTGACCACCTTAAGGAAGGAAGGCGGTTGGGCCTTGAAGCTCTCGAGTGAGAGTGACCCCCGGTACCGCAATGCATAACTAATCACATAAACATCAGAGAAGAACAAATACCAAGAGCGAATCCGTTCTACAAAGTTGCAAATCACCTAATCACGCTATTGTTGGATGTGAATCGTATACGAAACGGCGGAGGAGTATCTGACGCAACTACAGCTGTATTGCTAACAATATTAAATTTTATATCAAATCAGCTGAATGCGCTTGAAGTGAGTAATATCTACCCATTCAATTTTCAAACAGGATGCTGTAACAGAACCCGATTGGGCTTAACTGCCCACATAATCGAAGCAAATGAGTGGGCGCAGCGAGCTTGGCGGATGGCTAAGGTTGTGATCACTGAAAACGCAGTGCGACCAGTTAGGAATGAACATAAGTGTATACTTATTTTCACAAATTATTAGCTTGTTAATACTATTAATATTTTTCTGTTCTTTAAAAATTTAATTATTGAAAATTTGTTGAAATAAAAGCAACTTTAGGAACCACAACATCGAAAAAATAGCAAAAAGTCACTTTTAATAACTCCAGTGACTCGATTACTTAGTAGGTACTTGAAAAGTAATGAACCGAGTACGAAACCTGAACTTTCCTCGCAAGGAGTTTTTCCAAAACAGTTCAAGTTAGGTTGACGTATTGCATTTCAAAGAGACGGAGTGGCACGTTTTACAATAGATACCATTGACCTCACGTATGCCCTCAGCATTGACATTGGAGTCTAACATTATGAACCATTCGGACCGGGCACTCCCGAAGATGGCGCTAGTGAACAGACGGAGCTTTTCTTATCAGCGTTTACAAAAGCATTAATTTCAAGGGTTAAAACTGAAAAAATAATTCGATGTACATTATTTTCACGATTATTACTGCATATTAATTATGACTGAATCATATTTTCATTTCTAACTCGTAAAACCAACGTTTTGGTAAAATAGGGATCGATAAGAAAAGCCCCGTCTGAAGAAGCTAGAACATTGGGCACACTAGCGCCCTCTTCGTGAGTGCCCAGTCTGAACGGGGATGATCGAAAAGGTGAGTAATTACAATTACATTTAAAAAAATTTTTCAACCTTTGGGTACTTGTTGAATGTTTCGACATTCGATTATTTTTATTATGCAGCTATACCATAATTATTATTGGAAAATAGCAACCATGACGAAGAAAAACAAAAAACAAAAAAACAATAATCATAGCAGATCCGAGACATATCACAAAATTAACGAAGAAAGCGAAGGCGTCGAGCAGTAGCAGCGGCAGTATTCAGACTGGAAATGATTTTCTCTGACTTTTCCAGGTTTTCCAGACCAATTTCTCTAGACCCTTCAAAAATGAATTACACATGTGATCGGGGAGGGGGGGCAGGGTCAAAATATATTCGAACATCCTGATCACCAAATATCGTTGATAGGTCGACAGTTGTGCTCTTTTTATTCAAGCACGACCGTGTGCTCAGTAGGGTGGCCCCCTTATTTGAACTTGTTGGGAAATTTTTTTAGTGGGACCCCCTCCCCCTCAGTTTGGTACCACTCCGTGAGAAAATGACACATTAAAAATATGAGCTCAATCGATGGTGTCAAAATTTTTAAAAAGGGAGTGATTCTCAATATATAGGTCTGACGACCCTAAAGTGCCGCCAAAGCCCCACCAGATCGAGTCAAAGGGGGGAGCAAATTTGGCAAATTTCAAGTTTTAGGGATTAATTCCCATAAAAAGCTATAAAATCGGGTTAAAAATTATTTTTTTCATTTTTTAACAGTTTAACGGAATGCTCTATGGCTATACTTAATGAGTTCTAGGCGCCGAAATTTTTCAAAATTTTCATTTTTAGGGGGTGGGGCGCAATGGGAGTATCAATAAATTCATCAAATATGATCTTGCGATACGTCAGAATTTCTACGGCCCAAAAAACATATATTTTCAAGAATCACAAAGCCATATTTGGCGAATTTATTGATACTCCCGCTCCCCTTACACACCACCACCCCCCACCAAAAGAAAATTTTGAACAATTTGGGCGTCTAAAACTCATCTTAGCCATAGAGCATTCCGTTAAACCGCTTCAAAATAATTTTCAACCCGATTTTTTAGCTTTTTATGAGAATTAAACCCAAAAACATGAAATTTGTCAAATTTGCTCCCCCTTTGACCCAGTCTGGCGAGGCATTGGCGGCGCTCTAGGGTCGGCAGACCTATATATTCGGATTCAGCGCGAAAAATGCTATAATTAGACACCAATGGTGGAAATAAAAGCTACCTACTTCAGAAACCACAAGTTCAGAAAAAATCGCAAAAAGTTACTTTCAATAATTCCAGTGACTCGATTAACTATACTTATTGCATTTCAGAACGCAATGAGATGAGCTGTTGGATGAGACAAATTCGTACTAACAACAACGTGGAAATTTTTCACAAATTAAGCGTGGCGATTCAAAGTTTAATTTCGTCAAATTTTCCTATCATGTGTCCAGAGTACAAGTCAATGTCTCTTTTGACGTTTTTCCCTTAGGCACTTTTTACAACAGATACCGTTGACCTCGCGATACTCGTATTTCCTATTTTGCATACCAATCTACCTAGCACGTCCGTGCCCCTGATCCCTGAAAACAACTTAGCTCGTGAAGTACACCTTTATAAAAGGTTAGCAAGACGCACAGCCACGAAAACACGAACGATGAGTAAAGGGTTTCAGTATACACGTACCTACATAGGGTACTACGTCGGTAAAAGGAGCAAATTCTTGGAAAAAGAATCACCCTTAGCGAATTTAGTCGTGGTATTAAATGGTCGACATATCAGGGGTCTTGTATACGATGTACACGGTTAAAAGCGCTTTTAACTTGTACGCCGATGTACAATGCACAGCGTATGTATTTTAATTAACCGAAAATACTTTTACGTGTTATCGAACGTGAAAGCCTCAAGGCAGAGACGTATAAGAGGGAGGCTTTTTCCCCGACGCTGCTGGCTCACCTACCACTGCGAAAGTATTACCTATCTTAGTAGTAGGTAGAGGTTCAAAGCTGCAGGCGAAATTTGTGATTTAAAAGGCAGCTTTCTTTAATTAAAAATGTATTTACGCGTTTGCCCCTCACGGCGAACCACCGTTCAGTATTCTTATTCTTCGGTGTTGGAAGGCCCACCACCGAGCGCTACGTTATTGTGTACTTTATCAATTAACTTGCTTACATTATCTGTTAAGGAGTTTTTCCACACAGTATGGTAGGTAGTGGTGGAATCGTGTAAGAGAGGGATGCGAGAGCTGGGCTTGGAGAGATTTCATCGGGGATAAACAATGCTCAGATGCCTTGAGTGAAAATAGTTGAGAATTAGAGAATATTGGATTAGATAGTATAATTGGTTTATCTCAAAGATACCTCAAAATACATCATTTGTCTATTATTATTAGTGACGTATAAGTTCTTTTAATAAGATCAATGAACATTTAGTAGGGTCCCAATTAACTATCCGTTCGATCGAAATGTTAAAAGCGATTTTATGATTGATCATTGTTCTACACCCATAAACGAAAAAATTTAGCTTGTATGAAACGGCAGTGTCATTTGGTTTTCTGTTTCCACTTTCTGCTTCGTCGCTTCAATACTGCAACTGACACACCTCTGCTCCTCTGGACATTTCCATAAATTATGAGAAAAAAGTTTTTCTTTTTTATTACTCGCATGAAAATACTGTTTACTTGTATTTTATGCACTGAATACTTTAGCCTTCTTCAAGTTTTATCTAATTCTATTGTTGATGCAGATTTGTCTCCATACGGATATCATAAATCTTACTACAATGCTACTTTACTGTGGTGAGTGATGAGAAAATTCGTTTATTAAAAGCTAGATTTGAAAATCTATCTACCAATACCTCAAAAGATTCAAACAGAAAGAGAGGTCGTCCCTCTTCAATGTCTTCAGATGCTGCGGCTAGTAGCAAAAAATGTGGAAGGCAAAGCAGTAATTTTGATAGCACAAAGTGTATTATTTGTCAAGTTGATCAAAATGAGGATAAGGATATACACAAAGTTCAAACAGCAGCTATGGGCAAGAAACTGAGAGATATGGCTCTAAATAAAACTGACGATAATTTAAAGGTTGGTTCAAGTGATTTAATCGCCAGTGATGATGATCTCACCGCAGTTGCGTTAGAGCTGAAATACCACTTAACGTGTTTGGTAATTTCACAAAGAGAATCCCAAAAACAGTCTTCCTCTTCTGAGAGTGACTTCGAAAATTTTTACTAAAAATATCTGAGTTCGAAATCATTAAATCGGTATGGCAAAGTATATTGGTGAAGGACATCAAATTTTTCATTATAAATTTATAAATAATTCTCAAATCAATTTTAAAATCTAATTTTTAGGCAGAAAATAAAAGTAGACAATCAGGGACCAGCCTTGCAGCTCAACGAATTGAACAAACTGCATCTGGGATTTTGAATAATACTGTAAGAATTCGTAAACTATATTTACAAACTTTAAAAAACGAATATCAAAGTATCCTACCATATTTTAAATTAAAATTATTATTTCAATTTATAGATTCAGCAAAAAGAATCACATGACAAATCGAATGAAATACAACAACCTTCGTTTTCCAATGATCAAGTAATATGTAATTCAAATTTGAATTTCAAACCGATTTTGAATCGTACAGTAAGTACAGAATTTTGATTTATGATTTTTCATTATGATAAAAATTTTGTAAACCATTTTTGGTTCAAGTTACACAATCCAAAAATATTTTATTAATCTATAAAAATTTTAATTAACAGAACCTGAAAAGTGGTACACAAAATCAGTTCATCGGATCAAAATTCAATAATTTGGATACCACCAATTTGACAACGATCAGTGTAAAGAAACAAATTCGTAGTTTTGAAAAGTCAAGCATTTTTTATGTATATTTTAAAGTTAAAAAAAGCATTTCTTATTAAATATTTCAAATTAAAACTGTTTCTGTAATGTATTCAAAACAAAGTAGATGAGTTAACAACAGAAAAAATATGTATAATAAAGGTCCGATTCAGGAAAATAATTTATATAATTCATTTAATTTTTTTTTTAATCTTAAAAAATGAATTAATTAATAATCAGTTCATATTTCAGTATTCTGGAAATATATCAATTATTAAAATAAAATAAAATTTTAATTCCATTACCTATGTATTTAATTTAATAAAAATTGTTAGACAAAAAAATGTTTGGTTATTTAAGAAATAAACAGATACTTGATGGCGATTTCATATTAATTATGGAATTCTTCAAAATTAGTTAATGCTGTTTTTCTTCATTGTGAGTTCGAATCGTTTTTAAAAAAATCAAAAAATGTCAAATATAACTTTAGATGACCTACCCAACACCAGCTTAAATGGAATCAATGTCGAAGGCGTAGTTCAGAATAAAAGCAACTTGAAGTCCTTCAGTTCCAAAAACAGAAATGGAAAAGTTTTTCATTTTTATTTGGCGTCAGAATCATGCAGGAAAAAGGTGAACTGTTTTGATGATTCAAAATTTGAGAGCATCAAAAATGAAAAATCGTATGAATTTTCAAATATAAACTACGATAAAAATCCGTAGCTGCTAAGATCTTAAGAAAAACTATTTTTGACAGCTCGTGTACTAAGTGGTCTTTTGATGGAAATTTTGACAAATTTTAAATTCCTTTTTTCTTGAAAAAATTTTGCGAGCTTTTGATTTATGGATCCAAACCAATTAAGCACGACGAATTCGAACATGTGGACTTCATAAATTTCGGCAGAAAATCAAAAAAAATGATTTTGATGATTTTGAGAATGCTTTTTTTGAGCTTTCAAGCTCAACGGTTGTTCCAAAAAAAAATTGAAGGTGACTTACGTTGTAGAGGAGATTTTAAGGAACAATTTTCATTCAAACTTTTTTTTCGTACGACCAATTTCCAAGTTAGGGGGGTGGATTCTCGAGAAAGGGGGAGGGGAAAAATAGGTATATACAAGCTAAATTTATTCGTTTATGGGTGTAGAACAATTATCAATCATAAAATCGCTTTCAACACTCCAATCGAGTAGATCGCCTTTTTTCATGTAATTGGGATACTACTAATTATGCAGAACTTCTGGTTCAATTTTTCCCCCATTTTCAAACTATCAGATTCAGAGAGCTCAGAGACATCTTTGAGTATCTCGAACATCTTGAAAGAAAACTTGTGCCACCGCTACACTTTTCATTTGAGCAGACTTGACATTTCATCAACTTCCAGAACTACACATACTCGACGAAAAAGGTCTCCTGCAGCTCCGTTCAATTTTTTTTTTCACATCACAAGTCGTCTCAAATTACACAAAAAAACACCTACTCGTTTACCATCACTTAGACCAATACTTTCGGCATTCCCTCTACTTGAACCCTGCTCGACAATTTTCCCGTCTGATGAGTTCCTTTTTTCTCATCCGAAACCCTCGCAGTCACCGTCACGCTCTTAAATCATCGCACTTGTACCCATTTAGCCGCCGAAAGAAAAAAGGAAGCCGGTGCTTTTTAATTAGTGAAAACGAAATTGAAATCCAGCCGGCAAGAAAAGCATTCCTCCGTTTTCTAAAATGGTCGCAGACGACGACAATAGCTTGATTATTCTTTTATCATGTAAAATACCACAGTTGGTACCTCGAAGCTCGCCTTTATTTGGGTCTTTTCGCCAACAAAGCGGTATCATTAACGACACAGATACACATTTCCGCGCGCCGCATGCCCGACTGACCTGAATTTTATTCGCCGAGCAAGTAGGAAAAAAATCGAGAAATAGCGAGAGGTGAGGTACGTACATTTTCTGTAGGTATTCGAAAATATTATACACTTCACCAACCGCCACAAAAGCTGTCACAAAATAAACATTCGGTTTGAGAGTTTTGATCGGTTGCTCGTATATTGTGTATTGGTTTTAGGTACCCAAGAGAGCCTTATCGGTTCAATTAGTACGTTACAAAGTACACTATAATATGTACCTATCGTATATCTACGCAGCGATAATTTTTCCAGGCACCTCGTTTTCGACGTTCCAATTTATAAAAGGCGAGCAGCAGGAGCTGCATGGGTAAGATTTAACGAACTGTAAATATTATCGATAGTCATCTAAATAACCTGCAGTAAAGACACCCCACACACCGACTCGCTCTTCGCCAACCTTATTTATAACAAGTTGATAATTTAAATTTACACCTTCGTTTTGGTCTAATTGCGTTGCTGCGTCGTCACGACTGCGAAAGCAGAAGCGAAACACACACACAGCGACACAAAAGTACGATATTTTATCGAACGTACAGGTATAAAATGAAATTCTCGTACGAATCAAGTTCCTTCTTAGACTCGTAGTGTTTAGTTTGTTCGACTTAATTATCAAATTTTAATGCTCGAATGGAATTACTCGTACTATTCTACCCCCGAGCTTCGTTACTTTCAAAACTTGAATCTCTATTGTGATTTATAAAGCCGCTGCAAAGACCTCAACAACCAATCAAAGAGCAGGGCATAGGCTAGTTCAACTCATCCATTGATGCGTGAAATTGTATTCTGACGCAGAGAGATTGAATTCAGCAACACATCGAGAAAATTTATACGATTCTTTCAAGTAGCTAAATCAGTTCATTTTCCCAAAACAAAAAATGAAATGCTGAAAATTTTAGCACAAATGATCGATTCTTTAATCCATTCAAGGCTTCCGTTTCTATTTCTCCGTACTTTGTAAAATTCAAAATAGGCTAAAACGAGAAAAAAATTTATGAATGAGTAAAAATTCGGTTTTTTCATCGTCTTGAATATCCGTATGAGGTGAACATCAGAGAACAATTTCAAACACAATCTGGTATGCCCTCACGAATTAAAATTGAATGAAGGCTGCATAGTAATGTTACTTAGCAATTTAAATATCAAAAAGCCACAAGCATACGTTGCAATGTAACATAATATAAAAAATACAATTTACTATAAAGAATCAAGAATGGAACAATTTTAGCAAAAAAAATAAAATTTCTGACAATTTTGACAAAAATGAAAGAGGTATTGCAAACTGAAAAATGGGATGGGTGAAAATATTTAAGAAAAAATTTAGAAGGAAAATAATGTTCCCCGCGGAAACCTGTTTTATTCACGGTTAGTAGATCGATCTCATGTTGAAAATAAACGATTTCATGAATTCACCAGGCTTCACCAACGCTTATTCCCAAATACTGCGGAATTTAGGTGTTCATACACAATCAAGCATTAGTCATGGAGGTTAGTATTATTGTTCCCTGTACCAGTGTTCATTTATTTACTTTTCTTTTGGATTTAATTTTTTTCAATCAATTTTGTTATCTCATTTACGACTTAGCATAATCTTTAAAAGAATGTTCATATTTACATATTTGCATTTTGAATTCAATGCATATTCTACTTTAAAACACTCGCAGGAATTTTTTTTTTCATCTCTGTGATGATATTAAAAAAACGATGTTCAATAAGATCAAATTATGTACTTTGTGACGTTTTACTCAATTATGTTGGAACAGAAACAGTTTAGAAAGCTCATTATGTAAATATGCATGATCGTTACCATCAATTTAATTTTTAATTGGTCATTGGTGTACGTCTATAAGCTTGCTAATCTGTACCAATGTGCCCACAAAATTGAATAAAACGTCACTAAGTATGTAATTAGATCTCATTGAACACTGTATTTTAATATTATTACAGAGATAGAAAAGATACTTTCAGCGAGTGTTTTAAATATAATACATGTTCATTGAGTAATTCATTTTGGAAGATTATGCCAAGTCGTAAACGAGATCACAAACATTAATAGAAAAAAAAAAATATGGAATCCAAAAGTAAGATAAACTAAGCGCATAAGTATTTACTGTATTGCACATGTTTCAGGTGAAACCAATTGTGACGTTCTTCAATGAAAGCGTATCTGCGGCAAAATCTCTGCACGACAAGCAGGAGGCTGCGAATCCGCAAGCAGTACCACTGAAGGTGAAGACAGCAACGGAAACGCGTTGGCTCAGCAATGAACCACGCGATGTTCCAGAGGGTATACCAATTAACAGCTGAAGAATTGCAATTATCTCGCCAAGATTTCGTAGCGTCTGATTCGTGGATCGCTCGATTCAAAATATAAATAACCGCATTCGATCTCGACAAATTACAAAATTCATCGCTCAAAAGATACAACAGGTCAAGTTACAGATATTGAATCGGAAGCTGTCGCATTCCATCTCCAATTCATTGATAACATCGCTCCAAATTTCACACATGAACAAATTCATAATCTTGACCAAAGCGGTATACAATACGAATAATTTATCAAATTTAGGAGCAGATTTGGACAGCTACGAGACAAACACGTCAGGGCACCAAGACAGCGAAACTTTTCGTTTTAAATCTTTATGTTATGAAAAGGTATTGTTTTTTGTAATGTTACAAAAAAATGATTTTTTTTTCTGTTGTGAAAAAAGTTTTTTATTTTTTTTGTATCTACCTACTTCAATTCACTTATTTAGATTTAAGAAAAAATACTTACATATGTAAGAAAAACCTGTTTGAACTTATTATTATGCAATAATATTAAAATCAATGGTTGTTCTTGTGTACGTTTTTCAACTGTTCTTTCTAATTTTTTTTTTTTGTTTTGATTAATGTGTGAACCCCCAAAATTGTCTTTACTGTACCTAATTACTCTACGTTATACTCATAATGTAGTTTTTTGTTCAATTTTTTCATTTTTCAAATTTTTTTTCGCTATCATTTTACCTTTTAAATTTTTTCTGTTTTGTTGTAAATAATTTTCTGATTTTCATTCATTTCTGTACTTTTGAGACGATACCTATCAACGCTGTTCCTGTCGCTGTCTGTATTGTACGTTGTTTCCACTACGTCTGACGTCTGTTATTTTCAAGTTTTTTGTTTTCATCCTCGAGCTAGATGCCAACCTTAATTTACTGTCAAACTTCAGTAATTACGCTTCTTTCCAGTTGTTTTTATGATTAATAATTTTTTTTAAAAATTGTTTCTATTGCATTGGCACTGCCAAATTTTATTTTATTTTATTTTTATTCATTTCAACAGGTAAATCGTTTCTTTAATGGTAATCAAATAGAATACTTAGAGTTATCAAAATGCAATTGTAATGTAAACAGTCAATTCTCAAGAAGAGAAAAACTGATGTAAATTGAACAAACGTATCAAAATTGGAAAGCTAAGCAATTAAGTCTATTTTTAAGTCATGTTAGTTTTAAGATGTACAATATTGTACCCATTAGGTCCAAAGCATCCTTTTGTGATTCCTTTGAACTCAATTAACCGTTTGTGTTATTTTATCTCATTGCTCATTGTAGCAAAATTTTCCCAAATTAACACTGTTAGGCAACCAAATAGATTTTCCCCTTTTTTACATCGTCTGTTTTCTCATATCATCCTATATGAAAAACAGCTTATTCCCTTCTGCGAACACCCCCCCCCCCCAAAAAAAATTATTACATAAATAAATGGAAACTGCGAGAACTTATTTCTATAAGTAGCTGAAAAAAATTGTTTCGACAGCTGCTCAATGAGTTCTCATTCTTTTTAGGAGAAAAAGTGTTGAAAATGAAAAAAACGGAAAAAGTGAAGGAAATTTAAAAATTATTTGGAAGGATTATTCAAAAGAAAAATATCTGTATATGGAATAAGATTTCAATGGGTACTAAACTTGTTAAAATTTCAACAAAAAAAATCAGAAATTTTCTGCAATTGTTGAAATATATTCACTGCAAAAAAAAGAACGGTAATTTTTATTTTAAAAAAAAAACTGGTCAAAAAACCATTCTTGAAGTATCCTTTCCATAATTTACTCAAATGTCGATAAATTCGTTAAACAGGTCGAGTTTGACACACAACCCAATTTTCAGCTGTCCAACTTCATATTCACGTCTTCTGGAGCAAATTAAAAATTCTGGAAAAATATTTACGATTATGACTCACAGCTTTATGTGTGCTCTCCCTCTGGGAATCATAGTAACTACTACAGAAAAGTCAGGTGCGCTAAAAATCGGAATTCGATTAGTATTGCAGATATGTAGTTGGAAATGCAGCTTTTCATAATCAACAAAATGGTCCAAAAATTGTAATGATAGACAACAGTGCATCCGAACGCTTCGCTCTTCGAAATACATCCTATACAAGCTGTCTGGCGTTTTCTACGTAAAAATGAAAATAGAATTGAAAAAAACGATAGAAATGTTCTTTATCACGCTTTCAAGAAGATGATTTATTATATGAGTGAATCAAACATCCTGGAATCCTATATGATGAGAAGAAGGTAAAAGAAACGTTACAGTCTGCTCATCGTGAGGTTTCCTTGATGAAGGAAGGTGTTGGACGTCTTAGAGTATTGGCCGAAGATGGAAACGTATATTGGCTTAACGAAGTCTTTTACGTACCAAATTTATCGTTCAGTTTATTGTCCGTATCGAAGATCGTGGAAAATTTATTGAAACTTGTTATGTTACGTTTTAAAAATTATTCTAGTCATTCGTTTGTATTTTGTCATCATGTAACTTACTAAGTTTATGTATCGCGAGCGTACTTCGTTTTTCTCGTAAGTTCAACGAACTTACTATTTGAACTTACTATTTATTTTTATTATTTTTTTGATAAAATAAAAGTTGTTATTTTTTTGTTCAACAATTATGTACGATTAATTCGAGTATGATTTTCTACATAAGTGGAATTTCCCTACATCAAAAACTAGAAAAAAAAGATTATGTTGATTGAAAGGTTAATTCTCTACACTATTCCTAAACGTAATTTTATTGTAGTGGTGCGCTTCTTTTTGTCTCCAGATTGATTTTAATGAAACTTAGTTTGCAAATTTTTTCAAAGTTCATTTCAATGAGTTTCATTAAAATCGATCTGGAGACAAAAAGAAGCGTCCTACAATAAGAAATATCGTGTTGTTTGTATCATTCAGCTACCTACGACACTTGATGAATTTTATCTCGTGTTTTGATCAGTTCATTTTTTTTTCTTACTGGTCATTAACAAACATATCTTTAGTGGAAATTTATCAAAATGAATGATAAAAATCACGCATACATGGAAAATTTTTTTTGGCATAGTATCATAGTCTATATTTATTCACGTTGTCCTTGATGAGGAAATCTCTTAGAAAATCTTTCAAAATTATCAAGTAACAATGCCTGTTTAAGTGTTTATTCAATCTCAGTACTTATCCAACTCTTCAGATCGTTCGAACATCAACTAGATATACTTCCTGCTATATGATTAAATTTACACAATTGGCTAAGGGTGAAGAGGGGGGGGGGCTGGCTTTCATACGCACCGACTCAAATCTGGCTCAAGGTACGTAAAATTACGCCCTAATTTCTCGGAGAAAAAAACATAGGTACCCAATTTGAAAACAAGACGAAGCTCAACGTGCAAGTGAGAGAGTTGCAGAATATGAAAGGTCCTACGAACGAAAACTAATTAATAAAAAGCTCTCGGTAAAGGAGAAAGATTCGTATTACCGCTGCCGGCGACCGGTGAAGTTTTCGACTTTTCAACGGAATCGAAGCGGAAAACTTTTTTTTTTTTTGAATAACTTCGCAGAGAAGGCGAAAGGCTTCTCGATGGTAGGAGGGCAAGTGCAAGGGTGGTTTTTCAAAGAGAGCGAAAATTAGCGTAAATCATCGTAGGCGAGGCGAGGCGAGCGCACGAGAGACGTGTATATACCAATAATAATATCTATAGGAAAGTCATTAAAGCAATACGAATGATCGGAATTGTTGAATTGTTCGATAGGGGTGCTCGCTTTCGCTGCGAGGGTGTGTGGGTTTTTGTTATCGGAGGCGAATACCGAAAAGGAGAAGGTGGGTGGATTGGCCAGGGCTGAGGGGGCGAGGGGGAGGGCTGCCTTCCTGTCGCATTCTTTGCTTTTTATATTTACGTATATTTTGGTTATAACTCGGCGCACGTTTCGCGAGTCAACAAATTGTCGTCGATAAAAGAAATAGCTATACGAATATCATTAGCCAAATGAATAGCTCGCAATTTGAAATTTTATTACCGTAATACTTTTTGTGGCTCGGTAGGGTGATACGAGCGTTATGTATAAGGGCAGGGGTAAGGGATTGTGGCGCGTTGTGCCATGCGATGTGATGCGGGTCCCGGTCCGGCTCCTGCGGTCGAGACTGTGCGCGAATTTATGACGAGTATAAAATGAAGCGGAATTTTAATCGCGCGGCTCGACGCAAAAAATATATACCGATTTGGCGGCTCGCATTCGACAGAGAGGACCATCATTTATACGACATTATATGGCCGCTGTCACGTGACTGGAAAACAGATCTAGCACCATGAGAATGTGTCGTGCTCGTAAATTTTTCTGCGAGGCGAATCGTCCTGGTCTGCCATGTTGTGTCTGGTGTGGAGGGTATTACACGCGAGCTCAATCATATGAGCTTATTAGATAATGTCGGATGGACCTGAGAGAGCTTTTTCACCGCTTAAGCTTTCTGGATTTGAGTAAGAATGGTTCTGATTGGGTTTGTGAAGAGTGTCTTCGATCACAATATTGTGCAAAATTCAAAAATTTACATACTCAATTATAATTGCCAATCGGTACATGTGGAATGTGGATATATCGTCCCTTGAGGAAGAGCAAAACATTCATAAAACAAAACCCCCTCCTCATGCGGAAGGGTTCACGCATGTTTTTGGATTAATGATATGGATATTGGTTCAATGGACGCAGCCAACGTAAACAACGTGTTTTTCTCTTATTCGTATTGATAACGTTTTTCGATTTTTTTAAAAACTTTTTATCAAGTGTTTCAATTTTTTTTCTTTTTGAAAATCTTCCTCTGTTTCTTCGTTTTAAAAATTGTACAATTTTTTGAAATTTTAATCCACTTACTGATCTCATTTCAATATTTCTTTAGAAATTCAACTTTTTTCGAGTTTTTCTCATTTTTTTTTTTCATTTATTGTCGTTAATTTGACATCTTCAAGCGTCAGTATAGACCAGGATCTATTGAAAAATAAAATTCTGCGAGTTAAAAGACGACTCACCGAATGTAATAGAAAGTATTCTTTCACATCTTGATGATCGCATTAAGGTTTACGAAAGATGCGAAATGATCACTTCGATTACCTCAGCAACTGACTCGAAACTAGACGAATCTTCAAATTCGAACGCCGCAGGGTCCATATTTTCAAGTTACCTATTTCAAAGCTTTTTTTGATCAATTTTCAAAAACTTGAAAAATTCAAAAAATTGCGATTTGTAACTCTATCTTTATCAAACAACACCCCAGTATGAAATTAATCTCATTTCAACCCCTCAGCTTAAAAACAGCCAGTTTTAGACCATATTGGTGCCCACGGGGTTTTCAAATACCAAACTGAGAACTCTCTGGAGGCTTCAGAATAGCTTAATTATGGTAGTTTTCGAATTGAAAGGTTGAAACGAAGTAAAAATTCTCACTCGTTAAATGGTTTTGAAAAAAAAAACTATAAAATTACCTCACTTCATACCTAAGCTCCTTTTTTAAAAGTTGGGATTTTCCTCTCTCCCAACCCCTGAAGTGGTGACTTCTGGTGAGAAAATAATTCCCTAATTTTGATTTTTTCCATTTTCGAGAAATTCGGGCTGCGGTGGGCCTCTCAATTTTCAAAAATTTTATAAAATATTTCAAAATTTCAAATTCTGATATCTCTAAAAAGTCTCTCTTGAGCAAAAATAACCGCTCATGACAATTTTAGCCTCCTCCATTGAAATCAAATCTGACCCCCTAAAATAACTGATATTCAATGTAAAATACGAATTTCAGCTATTTTAAGGGACCGACTTGGTTTTCTAGGAATGAAGTTCATATCCTGATGAGAGTTCATTTTTTTTATTCAAAAGAGAATTTTCAAAATTGTTGGAACTTGAAATTATTGAATTTTGAAAATTTTGCTTCGAAGTTGGATTTTTTCAATTTTTGAAAATTGAGATCCCCCGCGGCCCAAGTTTTTCAAAAATTAAAAAAATTAAAATTAGGGAATTATTTTCTCACCAGATGTCACCACTTCGAGGGCTGGAAGCAGAAAAAAATTGCGATTTTTTTTGTCATACCTATATTCAAGGACCACCCTGAGGTACCTATGCTCTTTCGATCAATCTAGGGTTCGTTTAAAATTGGAATGTGGCAGTTGAAAAGGACCCCTCGTAAATGACGAAGTTCCCACAACTGGACTGAAAAATTGAATTCGAGTTTCACTCACTTTGGAAATTAGGATTTCCTCAACGATTACCCATAAGGTCCAGTTGGTAAAAATTGGAATTGTTTTCAATTTCCTCTCCCTCAATTGGAAGTCCCACGAAGGAAAACATGACCTTTCAAAACCGAACTTACCATTTTCCTTCATTGAAGGCAACTTCAACAGCTCCCAAGAAAAAACCTTCATGCCACGACAAAAAAGGAAAGAAACTAGGTAAGATGAGGTGAGGATTTTCGATTTTGAAGAAACTTCATTTCGGGAGTTAAAACTAACAAAAAAAATCAGTCGAGGAACAAATTTTTTTCGAATCAAGAAAATTTTAATGTTTTTGAATTTGGAAGGAAGGAAAAAGTGCAAAAACGTTCAAAATTTTTTGATTTTGTTTAGGAACTTGAAGACAGTGACGTTGGCATCACATTTCGATCATAAGATGCTTCTCATAAATAAAACGCTCACAGGGTGCCTAACAAATTTTCAAATCCCAAATACATAACTTTGCATCACTATTCCAGTTCGCTGATCCTTCAAAATGAAAATCTTTTCTGTCAGTCCAATCTTGTCGTGATGTGAAGATTGCTTCTATTATTTCTAAAAAGTTATCGAAGTTTTCAAAAAAGGGATTCAGGTACTGTGTTTTCGGGTATCAAATTTTTCTTTCGAAGAAATTGAAAACCGAGGGAGAAGACGAGATAGAAAAAAATCACAGCTTGGCTTTCCATCTGGAAATTTACTGACCATATTATACCAAATTTCAATTTCGATCAGAGTGGGATAAATTATGAAATCCACGGAGGAAGAACTCTTTCATTTCAAGGTGTAAAGAGATGTACATAGAGGCTCGTGTAAGAAGTGCGAACTCACTAACACACTCTTACACTCTTACTCCAGTGGTGACGATGAATGGAAAGCTCAAGTCTCCTCTTTCCATTTGTTTGCAAGAGCCAACTGGAAGATTTGGTCCAGTTGTTAGTAGAGATTTATTTAGGCCACCAAACATGCATGTTGTTTGTTCTACATCAGGGGGAGCTCAGTCTCACCCAACGGCAACAAATCCTCAAAAGTAACTTTTGGTACATCGATGGAACATGAATTATGTAGATTTGGAATAATCACTTCGAACCAGTCGGTTGACTCACACTTACACATGGCTCAAATAAAAATACAGAAAGAACAAGCAAATACAGAAGACAGATCAGCGAAATTAAGCACCAGTAAAAAAAAAAAGTCCAGAACTCGATAGCCATCGACCATCGAACAAGACTTTCACGTTAAAAATCATCACTCGGGAGTTTCTCATCTGATGTCGATGATTACGCAACGATATTGGATCACCAATGATAACGCCTCTCGCAAAAAAAAAAAATACTGTTATGTTCTGCAAGGATTGTAGACGCCTCCTCTTCTTCTATCAGGCTTCACCGTTTTTACATAATCCACTCAAAATAGTCGCCATCTCACTAACAGAAATTCACCCTTAATCGACCATACCGTTTGAATAAGTAACCGAGCTTATTCTCTTCGCATATCTTCACGTTCACGTTTCGCTTTTCGGTATTGCAATCACGACTTCATCGTCGCTTTTTCCACAAAGTAAAGCGAGACTCTTCTCGAAACATAATTACAACGCATTAACACCACCAAAAATACCTAAAAAGACATCTCGGCGACATTTCGAGATGCATTTTCTATACTTCGACGTCCCTTCTCTCGAGCGGGTATCGAGCAATGAAAATGTGACTCGAATTGTACAAACGGAAAACAGAGTACCGAGGAAAAAACCTACAAACCCGAGAAGAATCGGTAAAGATACGCTGGTGGCATATTAACATCGTCGTGGTAGTTTTGCGTAAAATGAAAAAAAGAAAAGAGAAAAAAAAGAATGAAAAACGTAGAAAAAAGGTCTCGGGTTTTTTGAATATGTATCGTGAGTTCTTTTTGCAAAGTAGAATTTACCAACTTGGAAAAAAAACTCGCCCTGTAGGTAATTTATAATTGGAAATTTACGATAAGTTTTTCAACTTTTTTACCCTGTTTTTTATCTTTTCTTTTTTTATACGTACGTCTCGCAGAACTAAAATATGATCTCTTGAAATGAGCCAAGACAGCCTAAGAGATACGCTGAATTAATATAGTAATGAAAAAAGAACAACCAAAACGTATTAAAAGGCGATTAACGTGCTACAAAGCTCTCGACCCCTCAAGAAAAAATCAAGTTGGAGCAAAGAAGAACAAATTTACTCGTGATAGATTTCAATTAAATCGAGAGGATTCTACTGAGGGCTGGAAAATTAAACTACTCTTGAAGAAAATGCAATGATGGTGAGGACTTTTTAACGTTTGTGGTTGATTCCGGGGCCACAAATCATTTTATACGTTTTCATGGAGTATTAAAAAATGAAAAATCATTAGTTAAAGGTGAAGTTCACTGCGATAAATATGGGTAAACATTTCCCATTAAAAACGAAAAAATGCCAGGACGAAGAGTAAGTACAATAAATTACCTACCTAACTTCTGATTACATAACTTTTTTTAATAAAATGTAGAATGGAAATTGTTCAAAAATAAAGTGGTACTCCGAAAAGTAATTGACGAGCTTGAATTTTTAGAAAAAGAAGGAATTGTTATCAATATTGATAATGCTCTCCTTTTGGGCGACAATTCATAGGATTACAGCCAATGTTAGGATTTTCAGAATCTTCTAGAACGACTTATCCCTGCAGATTTGGCCCTATTCATTACGACTCATTATCCCATTTCACTTCTGAAGATGGTCTCATTTTGAGAAACAAAAAAAATTACGAAACTCATCTTCAAAATATTGGTTCTAAATTTTCTTCTTTCAATGTTTTGAAAGAATGTATCTTTCACGATATCAAAACTTTCCATTTCACTTAAAACCTTAGTGTCGATGTGATGCACGATGTCTTCGAAGGAGTTGCTCAGTATGACGTCGCAAAAATTTTGAGTTGTTAATTAAATGAAAAAAAATTATTAGTTTGGACCACCTCAACGAACGAATTCAAGCTTTCCCATACCAGCATTGGGAAAATAAACCAACTGAAGTTCAACTTCAGCATCTAAAAGATAAAATTAAAATGTCTGCCTCAGAAAATGATGGCTTCTCTACGAAATTTCTGTTTGTTAATTGGAGACTTAGTTCCAAAAGGAGATGAATTTTGGGAATTGTTTTCATCTTTCAAAAAAGTTTTCGATCCATCACCCGAAAATCGGGGAAAACGAGGACAGTAAACGTTTCCTTTAATCTTTGCATCACCGGCCAGGAATAGTTCATTTCATAGAACATTAGGCAACGAATTAAATGTAATGCAATCAGTACAGGATTTTTATAGAGACATTAATGAGAGACAGGAATCATTAACGTGACAGTATGAGATCATTGTTATCATATCCGGGGGAAAATGTTGCATTTCATGTAACTATTGACAGTAAATGAGATTTTTGCACAACCTGATATCGTTGCTAGTGCAGCAAAAGTTACATGAAATACAACATTTTTTCCCGGTATGATAACAATCATTTCATACTGTCACGTTAATGATTCCTTTGTCTGACATTAATGTCTCTATAAAAATCCTGTACTGATTGCATTACATTTCAATTCGTTGCCTAACGTTCTATGAAATGAACCATATATTCCTTTTTAGCAGTCCAAATCGATTTTTCGATATCAATTGGTTAATATTTGAAAAATCCGAAATTGACTATTGATTTGTGGGCAGCAGATGGAACAGGCGTCGAGCTGTTTGGCCTGGTCGTACCTAAAAACCGGGTTTTGGTATTGATCAGAGCCATGCAGCAAGACGCCTGCACATTCGGCCTACCATCCAGAAATTCAGCCAAACTCATTGTCTCAAAATTTACGACCATGGCTACGAATGCGAAAAAGCTTTATGAAACTACAACAAACTCAAAAATCGACGCTAAAGGATTTGTTAGAAGATTAGCGTTTCTTCTGATTGTCGATCAAGCAAGAGCTAGACATCAGCGACCGGAAACATTATTTCGAATTAGACCAAGATTGGGGGAAATTTTTAATTTTAATAGAAATAATTTTTTTTAAAAATGTATATACCTACATCAGCGAGTACACTCCCATCAGTGAATGAAACAAAATCTGTTGAAAATGTGCATAGCTTGGAAAATGTAGCAGGTTAAAAATGAATAAAGTTTTGAATCTTTTCGGTACTGGAGACAATGGTAACAATTTCAAGTTTAATTTCCATAAATTTTGTACTTGTTCAATTATGTTTTATAAAATTAAGGGTTTTATATGTATATATGTTTATGTTATACCTAAATGTGAGTCGCTATCCCAGTGTAATGATATGTTTAAGCCCATACCTCAAATAAAAAAATGTATTTTTCAATTTTCACATGCACTTCAAAGTTCAGTTCCATCGGTAAAGAAGTTTCTACTAATATACCATTTGAACTGCGCTATTCATACCGAGTCTATGAAAGACGTCTGCCCAACCTGCGGGTCGTAGGAGATGCATAAAGCTCGATTGAGAATTTTTTTCTTCGCATCGAAGTGTAATTTTCAACTATATGAGGCTCAGAAACAACTCAAGTTGGAGATACGTAGTTTGCAGTTTAAATAGTCAACGGTTTTACTGCATTATCGTTCGTACTTATATTTAGTACGAGGTAACTGGAGATCGTCTGCTCGGGCCAATCATCTTACCCCCAACATTGAACGACCAGCGGTATTTTAAGTTACTTCAACATGATTTAGCACAAGAAATCAACCAACGTGTGCCTGCAGGTGTGCGCCCAAATCACGTACATATTTTCAACATGATGGGGCGCCATGTCATTTTACAAAATGTCGAAGCAGAACTCAACCAGCGATTCCCAAACCAGCGGATTGGGCAATGGTCAGCCCGTTCACCGGACTTAATCCTCTGGACTTTTTTTGTCCGGGAAGAGTGTACTACGAACGCTTGGTTTATGCTCAAGGTAGACCAGCCACACACGTAGTTTTATTGCAAACAATTCGAGATGTTGGAGAACATATAAAGGCCAATGATGAGGCAACACTGGCTGCAACCGCATCGGAGGTCAGGAAAGCCAGGTTATGTGTTGAAATTCGTGGCTCACAATTCAAATTAATTTTATAGGTCCTAAATGCCGAACGACTGCAACGGCCAGCCAAATTGGTTCTACTGTGGGCACAGTCTCTCCATCACAACGGGGTTGACATTGCGATTGTTGTGAATTTTGCGTTATTTTCTTTTATCTTTTGATAATATTGATTGATTTCAGGTTTAATTAATTTGCTTCGCAACTATGCTTGTAACATTTCAATGTATTTTTGGAAATTTCTGAGTCTCCTAATTTAAAATTACACTTTGATTCGAGGGGGGAAAATGCTCAATTGAGCCTTAGGCAGCCCCTACGACTCGCAAATTGGGCAAACATATTTAAGCCTACATATAGACTCAGTATGAGTTGAGAAAATCTAATTGGATTATTATTACATTTTAGATTGTACGAAATAGGACTTACAGCAGACATAGAGAAAGCATTTCTCCAATGAAATGGTTCTCAACCTTTCAAATTTAATACATAAATATTGTCCAAGGAAATAGTATTCCTGCCATAATACGGATTACAGGGAACAAAATGTACTCATACGTAATCATTTTTTCAACACGGGCGTCCAGAGCGTGGAAAATGGCCAAAGCTCTGGCGCTGCTACCACCCAAACATTGAAGACCACGCAGAAAGAACCAGATAAGTCAACAATGTTCACAAATGAATTTAGGGTCGAGCTGCACCATGGATTTTTGTCAGTATGCATACTGATTACAGTGGCTGGCGATATACCAGAACAGGAACACGTTGAATAATTTCATATTCACTATCAGAACTCTGAAAACGAATTTCAGAAGGAAAAGCAGAAAAAAATAATACCTATACTAATTGTATATTTTACAGAGGACCCCATAAACCCGGATGACCTAAATGGAGAATTTGAAGAGACCGAAGCAGAACATGCGGTGGATTGGGGTTGTCAATTTATGTATTTCTAAAAGAAAAAAAAACAGCACGTGAGAAATGCGTAACTTTTGGGTCACCCAGTATCAACCAACGCGTGGCATGTGCCTGCTTGCCTGGATTAGAGTCTAGCGTCGCGACTCGCAGTCGACAGACTTTTGATGACCTTGAATCATCACCGTTTTCATCGGATGACATGATTCTCGCGTTGACTGTCTGTGAAGTGTCAAGTGGATTGTAATTCAGGTTCGGTGTAAGTAAACTAAATTTGCAATGTTTTGCCAGTTTTTTTTGTTTCTTCAATTTGTTTTTAAAAAAATGTCGGATATGGAGAATTGGTCCATCGAAATGATGGCCATGAAGATGAAATTCAAAGAAAAATTATGACAATTGGACTTGCTGTGACATAAGTGGGTAATTTTTTTTCAACCAACAAGGGACTAATAAGGAATACGCAAAAACCTGATGACAGTAATCTGAAACAGAATTAAATTCTCTACAATTTCGTCTATGTGAAATTTTTGAAGGACACTTAGTTTCAAAATTCTACGTCTTTGAAGTTGGAGTAACAAAACATTGGTCTGGAAAGTTGGCTTACTACCGAAAAAGTTGCAGCCAACCTTTCAACTTTTTGCTACTTCAACTTCAAAAAGACGCACAATTTTGAAAGTAAGCATCTTACGAAAATTTCATGTACCAAAACGAAATTGTAGCGAATTTAATTACATATCTTTCAGATTACTTTATTCAGATTTTTGCTAGAATGTACGGTTCGTTTCTTGTGGGTCAAAATGGAAAACAGTTCGTGCTCAGAATCCGCAGTTAAAGGTGCCATCCAGCTGAAGAGAATTAAGCTACAGATGTTTGGAGGCGCGATACTCAGTGGCCGGCGTGGTGGGGGTCTTTATAAGGTCTCTGTACACGAAGCCGCAAACCTTACCAACATTCAGCGATTTACTTATTTAAAATCATACTTAGTTAGTCGAATGTCTCCAATATTCTATCAAGTCGGGTATATTGGTGTAAGGACAGTAAAGTGAAAAATCTCTCTATTTGTCGTTTCTTATGATATCATATTCTATAAGTAATACCAGATTCCGTGGAATGCTGCCATCTTGCCCAGACCATCGCCACACAACTGCTATAATTGCAGTGATCCACGTCACTACGACTTTTGAGTGCCCGAACTGGGATGATGATCCGCGTTGCTTTAACTGAGGGCAATTTGGACACTTCGGTAAAGGATGCTGGAATCCCAAATTTCTATATGGTAAACATCATAATAATGATAACTAGCATCGACGAATCAAATTTGAGACCATTTCATTGAATTACTCGTATCTACAGTGGCATTTGTATGATACAAAGACACTTTTCTGAGTATGAGGATTAATTTCTCAAAAGATTGATGCGTATGGAAATCTAATCAGAATATTTGTTCTGTGTAAACATCTTGTTGATCATTAAGTTGACGATGAAGAAGACTAGAGAGACAAGAGAAATGACACCTTTTTTGTATATGGTACGTTCGTAGTAGAACAAATATGTCAAACATTAATGAAGGCATGTAACATGACAATGTTCACTATAAATCCGCGGCGGAGTATAACCTACTGGAGTATTAATAGATGCCTTACCTAACATACTAATACGGATATGAGATCTACAGTATCTAGAAATGCTCACCAAATACTCAACAACACAATAATTATGCTGAAAAAGGAGGATGACTATGACAACACCATCCCTATACACAAAATATGGTCGAGCTTTCGCGCTCATTTGCTTCTCTGGCCTCTTCTTCTCTATTCTTGTGGAGTGTGGCCCAAAAAAGAAACCAAACGTACTAAAATAATATTATCGCTGAGCAAAACTCAACTAAACGGGTACTAAATGGGATTACAAGCTGTAATGGAGCCAGAGAGCGCAGTAAATGACGGTCAATGGTCGGTTACCACGGGTTACATATTGAATTTAATATGAGACAGTAAAATTCTCTCTAGTACAACGACTCAACACCAGCAGGCCTACCCCATAACTGTGAACCACTAGGTTGAAAGTACATATAAACAAGGAAAAGTTTTTGTCGCAAATGGATCCAACAGGCGACAGCATTCGCCATTGTGTGGTACTGGTGGACCTGCTGCTGGGGCTGTTGCTGCTGCAGAGGGTAGGTGGAGATACAGGTCATATGTGGAGAGTTTTGTGTTTTTATGGCTGTTTAAAATTATACAAGGGGGGATCAATAAGTAAGTTTCCCTATCCCATAGATTTAGGAACCACCGAACCAAAATGGCTGAAACATTGATATGTTGTTCTCCAGGGTCTAGTCTACAACGTATCAAAAAATCAGCCAATTTGGTTCATTAGAAGTGTGTTTCAAGTGCGCTGTATAAGTCTGCCTCTTTACAAAACCGCTCAAGTTGAAGCAGCATGTGGTGATTTGATGACGCCATTTATCTGCAGGTATCATGACCTTTTTCATCTTGTTAAATCATTTTCCTTTCATAAGCATCTTTGGTCTACTAAAAATGATGAAATTGCAAATGCTGAGGTTGCTGGGTGCAATTGAACTTCAAACTACAACGTGTCAATCATTCACCTTCGAACTTCAATGTGTTAATCATTCCATGGAATGATTCGTCATTTGTGGTACACTAAAGAAGTTTATGCAAGGAAAATGATCCAACAACCACGAAGAAATCAAGATGACTATGGATGAATGGCGCGCCATAAACCTCCTCCTCGCTTACTACCCTTCATTTCCACAGGAGAGATGCCAACCTTGACGAGGTCCTAGCGGCTCAGTAGCCCGCACCACGCTGTACGGTGGAGCGGGTGAAGCTAATGGCATCCGCCTCGAGATGATAGAGATCGTGAAGGACTCGTTCGATCGATCCTCGCGTCTCGGGGCGACTCAGATTCGCCGCACGCTTCCGAGAGAAGACCTCGCAGTCGGTGGAAGCGTTGCGGCGAATCGAGCAACCGTCGTCGTCGACGGCGCTGGAATTAACTTTCGGCCCTGTCATGTATTTGCAAAAAAAACAAAAACAAAAAAACAAAAGGGTTTTGGGCAAAAAGGATTCCAAAAATGGATTCTGTGATCCAAAATGACCCCAACACCAACTTTTGTTAATTTTGGTCCAGTAGATTTTCCTACATTCCACTGTGTGCGTAGCCTAATCATGTAGATGCATGATATTAGGAGAAATATCGCATCACGTCATTGTAGGATGAATTTATCCTGGATGTAATTAGCTTTTTAATATGGGTAATTTAATTGTGGGGAGTGACAAAAAATAATTTGTTTGCGAGTAAAAACTTTTACGATTGATATTTTTGAAAAACATAGCAATGATTGTCGGATTTTTTTCAGCTGGCTTTGGATGATTTTGATATGGATTTTGGAATGGATTTTGGAATGATTTTTGAATATTTCAATTCAGATAGGATTTTTACAATGAGTACATTCACCATATTTCATCATTTTTTTGATTGACTCACTGTTATTCCATGGAATATGTGTAAATATAGCAAGTAATTTGAAGTTCTTTTTCCTCACAACAATTTGGCGATGAGGACCCATGTGTAGTTCAGTGGTGCGAACGTTTCCAAAATGTATTTGTCATTGCGTTGTTACGTCATTGGTGTTGCTGACAAAACCAAATTTGATCAAGGAGGTGATACTCGTATCTCACAATGCAGGAGATACATTCTTCTGTAAGTATATTAGATTTCACTGCTGGTTTCTGGCAGTCAAGTCTTGGATGAGGCGTGTCGTGCAAGTTCACTGCCTTTCAAGTATGTGGACAAATGTGCAAATTCACACGCCTACCACATGGACTGAATATCTCTTCTGGAGAATTTGTCCATATGATCAACCAAGTTATCCAAGATGAGGAATGAGGATGGTATTTATAAATTTGTTGATGATGTTAAAGTGTCAGGAACCACATTTAGAGAATTTTTCGTTTTTCGTATTCATCTCTTCCATCACCCTGCAAACCGCCTAAACCTCAGGGTTCAATGTACCACTCGCTCCCACACATCAACCTGGGAGCATTTTTCTCAACACCAAACACCTGTGCATGTACAAAACATACCTTTATATCCTGCATCCTTTTTTTTTCATTCGCATCTACGAATACGGCGCGATGACGACGCAAACTGTAAACACCAGCACCATATTTTTGCTCAAGTTTAAAAATAAAAGGCACGATCGAAGCATAAATCAGCCATGGTAACGTGGCAAAATATATCGTCGAAGCAGACGCCAAATGAAATACGTTAAGGCAAAGCTAATAAATACTAAAAAATCGCGAGGTTTTTTCCACCGTACATACGACATATAACGAACGTATATCGTATATAGGTAAAACCCCTATTTCAGCCCTTCGAACCTCGTCATACATCACCACGATGCCTTCATTTTCACCCAGAACACATATACATGTATGTGTACACACAATACAAATAAATACCATAATTTACGTTTGCACTGTTTGCCTATCCAATAAATTCCCAACCAACATATTGTGCGACGCGCGATATCATCTTTTTTTGGGTACAAGTTTTTCGTGGAAAACTTTCGTGTCAAATTTCTCAATCTTTTCAAGTTTTACTTTTTCCAAACTACACATACGTAGATGTATGCTGGGGGAGAATGGCACAGGCAGGCACAGCTGGAGAGATGCTCGACCAACACACTCGTTACGAAATTTCCCACCCCTTCCATCATTTATAACTTCCTATATACCCAACAACCGTTTCGAGATTCAAAATGGAGAACAGAGATCATCCAAATCGAGTGGAAGTTTTGGATGACCAAAATAACATCCTAGTAATCGAGTAAGTACAAATAGATATATGAGTAGGAGTATATGTAACGATTTCCACGTATTTATTTTTTAGCTTAAGCACGAGTCTAGTGGACTCCGGTTCCGATTCTGATGAATCTATAATTTCTATTTCGTCAACTAAAAGCATCATCTACCTTTCGTCAACTAAAAGCACCATCTCCCTATCGTCGGAAACGGAACCAGAGGACGATGTAATTTCACTGTCTAAGATAATAATGACAATGAGTAAAATGTAAAACGAGCGTTATACATCCTTTTACTAAATAATTACAAACATTGTACCTGATGTAATTGTAAGTCTTGTTTTTTTTTCCTTTTTGAACAGGTTGGGTGCAGGGTGCAAGAAGAGGAGGAGGAGGAGGGAGGGTAGTTGTTTTGTTTTTTATGACGCTGACGTGAGGTTAAAAATACCTCGACCAATTCGCTTAAGTTAGGTTACGATTTTCAAAAAAATCTTAGGCACTTTCTTCACATTTTTATGAAAACATAAGCCTAAGGAAGCTGCGACTGCGGTAGAGGCGATTTCCAGCAACTTTGATGCGTTGGTTAGAATAGTTCGAATTTTTAAAGCCATGATTGATTATTCTCTTCTTTTTTCACTTTTTGGAGAAATACTCCGTATGCGGTGTCAGGGCAAGCTCCCAGAGCAAAACCCCCGTACCTCAGTGCATAACGAACGGTATAACGTTTCAGCCAACCCATTTCACGCGGAAAATTTGTGTAATAAATGGAATAATATAAAGAACAGAAAATTGTGAAACAGAAGAATAAATAGCCCTATCCACATTATATCGCTTCAAAATTCAGAGTATATGGTAAATATTATGAACTAGTAAGTTTGGGTAAATTAAAAGATAATAAAATTTATTTCAAAGGTACTGAAAAAATTGAAAATTCACTTATTCTCAAAAAGTTATCATGTTCATTTTTTTTAGTTTTCCTTGTGTATTATTTTGTTTTGTTTTTTTTTTTTTTCGATTCTTAACGCTTATTTTTCTGTGAATTTCGTCGTTTTTTACTTATCTTTTTTAAAAGTGTATTCCTATTTCTTTTTTTTAGTTTTCCTTGTGTATTATTTTGTTTTGTTTTTTTTTTTTTCGATTCTTAAACAGAAATTGCATGAACTTAATATAATCGTTGCTTTTAAGCATCAAGAAAAACCGAATTTGAAAAAAAATGATTCAATAAATTTGATTTTTAAGTATAGCTGCTTGAAGAGACAGAAGACCAACAGCATTTCTAGAGGTTAACGGGAGCAGATTTTCTTGGACCAATTTATTTAGTCCATAATCCTTGTGTTTATTTTTCACACTTACAACATCGAAAATATTACATTGCTTTATTTACATGTCTAACAACAAGAGGCAAGAGCAATTCACTTAGAATTAGTAAACAGTCTATCAGGCGATGATTTTCTAGACGCTTTAGTGAGATTTACATCTCGTAAGGGAGTACCGTTAGTAATTATTTCAGACAATGCGACGAATTTCACTTTCATTCAAAAATTGGTTGGAGTAAAAGTTGAATTTCTGAGTAAAAAAGTTGAGAAATTTATTACTATGCAAACAGAATACAATGGAAGTTCATTCCTCAATACTCTCCTTGGCAAGGAGGTGCATAAGAAAGATTAGTAGATTTAGTTAAACGCTGTTTAAAAAATTCAACTGATTTTGAATGTATTACTTGCTTATGTGAAATAGAGAATACCATAAATTCTCGACCTCTGACGTACGTTTCTTCAGATGAAATTTCATCACCTTTGACTCCCAAACAATTTTCTTAGACTTCGAACAGTCAATGTAACCAATCTTTTAGAAACCAATCCTTCAAGACTTGAATCAACAGAAAAGAATTTAGTAAAAACTTGGAGTAAAATTCAAGCAGTAGTATCTTCGTTTTGGGAAGTGTTTAGGAACTCCTACCTTTTGACTCTTAGAGAAAGACATGCTCAAATTTCGAAACCCGATAAAAAATCGATATCTTATAAACCCAGAATAGGTGAAATTGTGCTCGTAGAGGAACCGAATTCGAGTCTAGGAGACTGGCCAGTCGGCAAGATTATCTCACTTGATTACAGATCCGCAGTTGCTCAAATTAAATTAGAAAATAATAGAATTATTCACCGAGCGATAAATCACCTTTATCCTTTAGAGCTCTCTGAATCAAAAATTTCTCCTGAAAATTCGAAATTCCTTCTTCATAAAGGAACCTCATGAAGTATCCCCCCGTGGATTTGGATGGAAAGTAGTCTCTTTGGTAGCCCTTAGCCCAAATACCACACCATTTAAATGATAGCTGTCAGTTTTGATTTGAATTTTGTATAATTTCAAAAATCGCTAATCCCTACGCTCAGGTTTTTTCCACGGCGTTGACGTGGGAAAATTTTGACCCACGCGCTTGATCACGGGGTGTGTGCATGTTTCATTTTCTCTTATAACTAAATATTTTATTATCATATTTTTTGGAAATAATTCAAATTCATCATTTTCGATGAAAATTTGAATAATTCAAGAAAAGTGTAATATGTAAAATTTAGTTGAATAAGAAAATGAAAGAAGTCACTTGTGCAAGCGCGTGGGCCAGAATTTTCTCACCACAATACTGTGGAAAAACCCTAAGCGTCGAGGTAACGATTTTCTGAAAATTAGAAAATTCACTGTGGGAGCTAAACTCAAAACTAGCAGCTAAAATTTTTATGGTGTGCTACTTGGGCCAAGGGCTACCACTGAGACCACTCTTCATCCAACACTTCGTTCCTGTCCAAATTACCACCAATACCACCATGTGTTGAAGTACCAGCGTTGTCTTCGGTACTGCATAAATTACCACGATACGTCAAACAACTACCACCATAGTCGTCGTTGCAGTTTCTCACAAAGAAAACCTGCAATTCCCACTGAAGAATGTGGCTAGGGTTAAAACTGCAGATAATTTGCTGAAGCAGCTAAAGTAGATAACTTATTAGTAAGTTGGTGATGCACCTATTTTGTACTACATCGCTGAACAAGATCAGAGAACATCATGAAACCAATTAGGCTACATAAGTTCTTCATTGTATTATTAATGAAATACTAGTCTGTATTCATTCTCATCAGATCAGTTGGTGGGAGGAAGGAAGAGGAGTTTGGTCAACAGAATCCAAACAGCATTGTTGAGCAAGTGTGATCAAGTATACATCGAAATGCGACTTCTATCAATCTTCATAAGTAAAATACAGCGATCTGAAGACTTTATTAGATAATCTCAAAGAATCGATACCCATGTATAGGCAAACTCCGTCTTGAACCTACAGGGTGTCTACTAAATCCAAAAAACAAAATTTCGTACCTTTATCGTATTTTTTTCGTACAATATATTTTTAATAATAATACTTTGAATTTACATGGAGGAGAGGGGGTGTATCATGTCATTTCGGCCACAAAAATCAAAATTTGAACGTGCTGAGCAGTGTGGTCTGGGCCGTCAAGAGCCAATGCGAGACTGGAACGAATATAATTTGCCCATAGAAGTCTTTTGAGAGGGGGAGGGGATTGAAAATTGGTCAACAGAAATAGGAAAAAAATACCCATTTTGCTGATTGATGTCATAATCATAAGAAAAATTTTTACTTTCTGTTTTCAATTTTTGGGGGCTCAAATGTGATTTTTTCCAATTTTAAAAGAAGAAAAAAATTTGCCCAAACGAAGCAAGGGCGAAAGTTTTTGAAAATTTGATTTCAAAAGACTTGAAAAAAAAAGTAGAGGTCCGAGCGAAGCGAGGGCAAAAACTTTGGAAAATTCGTATTTTGAAAGAGCTACGAGTATAAAAAAAACAATGTTTTTTAATGCAAAGAGTTCGTTTTTTGGTTTTTAAAATTTTCGAATTGGAAAGATTTTTCTAGGATGTGAATTTTGATTTTTTTTAAAAGTCAGAGAACAGGCGCCAGTGAAAGTGAAAACTATTGAAAAAATGTATTTCGAAAAGTATGCGAGAATTTTATTTTTTCACTTTGAAACTATAAAAATTGAATACTAAGTTGATATATTTTTTTCAAGAATTTCAATTTTTAAAAAGAAAAGAATCCCAAGCGAAGCGAGGGCAAAAGCTTTAGAAAATTGTAGTTCGAAAAGTACTAGAACAATATCAATTTTAATGTAAGAAATTTTTTTTCATCTCAATTTTTTAAAATTTTATCAATGGTTTTTTGAAATTGTTTGCGAGGAAAAGGCACTAAATTGGCCCGAGCGAAGCGAGGGCAAAAGCTTTTCTAAATTTGTAGTTTCAAGAAGCAAAATAGTAGTAATTTTGATGTGAAAAAACCAGTTTTTCCACCAATGACATTTTGAAAAGTTTGTTAAAAACTAACTATGTACCTCTACCTACCTACTTTCCAAACATAATAATGAATAATTTGAGAAATAGAGAACAATAAGTAATTTAGCCCGAGCGAAGCACGGGAAATTTTTTTTGAAAAAATAAGAATTTTGAGGATATATTGGTGATTTTGTCAGCAAATTAACAATGGAATCCTTTCAAAATTTCGTACAAATTTCGTAAATTTCGTACATTTTTGACGTTTTTTCGTACTTTTTTGGGTCATTTTCAAATTTCGTGCTTTTTTCGTAAATTCGTACTTTTTTCGTGCTGTAGACACCCTGACCTAGAAATATGTTGAGGAACAGAATTTTTTCCCAAAAACGTTATCGCGTATGTTTTGGAAAAGATCGACGGAATCAAAGATCTCAATCTAGAGCATTTACTTTCTGTGTTGTCAAACAGAATAAGAATTACTGAGTGTACCGAGCTGGTAACAGGCAATGAAACAACGAATGATGAAAAATCTCCTCAGGTGATAATATCATCATTATGACGTATCTCATTAAAGGGAAATTTTTGTAAGTATATATTTTTTCTCTAATTCAACAGTGAACAATCGAAAAGGTCGGTCTTCAAAACGTATGATTTTTTTAAATTTCTTAAAATTTGATATTCTAACGAATTTCTTTAAAAATTATTGTTCTCAGAGAAACATGTGTCTGTATATGATTTTCCAAATGTTTCAGGGTGCGCAAACTGGGCGTTGCATTGCAGTCCGCTTTCGGCTTCGAGAATGTCGATGATGGACACAATTCTATCTCGTTCGTGGTACATCTTGGGTGCACGCAACATACTCGTATATGTTGCGGTTCCCAGATTCACTAATTAACAAGAAAAATCTTTCCGGAGACGAAATCAATGTTCTGAAAGATGGTGTCTCTGTAGGAGTGAGATCTTTTGGTAATGAACGAATATGAACGAGTGTTCATTCTCAATGTTAGTTTGTAACTGTAGGCAATGATGTTAAATATAAATGCTATGGATGGATCTGTTCAAGATCCATGTATCTTACTGCAGCACCCATATTGGGCATGATGGAGAACCAGCTCGAATGCGACTCATTTTCATTTCAAAAGATTTTATGAAAATGTTTTGTGTAAGTAGAATGCAATTTATTTTTAATTAATGTTTAAAATTTGAGTCTATTTTGTTCGGTATTCGTGTCATATTGGCTGAGCCAATTTCTCAGGATCCATTTGTGTAATGGAAAAGGTATTACGTTGCAGACCTCAGAAATGGATGAGCACGAACAAAATGGAGATGTAAAGAGATTCTTTTGTACTCTCCAAGAGAAAATGTGAACATTGTTGTTCGAAAGCGGTTCAATGCCAAAGTTCTGGGTGTACACAGGGCGCGTATGCCGCAAATTACATTTATAATGGACTACCTCGCTCAGGTATCGATTATAAATCTCCGTATGAACTTTGGAACGGAAGAAAATCAGATATTTCGAGAGTACAGTTGTTCGGTTCAGTCGCTAGAGATTACATACCTAAGGAGAAATGCATTCATCAAAATTCAACTTAGGATCGACACAATTCCTTTGTTTTTTTTCAATGCTTTTTTTTGTTGAAAAAATTACTTTGACATTCGGATAGCCTTGAAGAATTCAATTGTCAAATTTGATATCACTTGGTGTTATCATCAATCAAGACGCATTGGTGAATGCACTAGACGTTGCATATTGTTGGAGTGATGGACCAGCAAGATGGGAGTGTTATAATGATTTATTAAACAAATGCTTGAATGTTAAATCTTCAACTTGACTGAAAAATTGTCAGATTCAAATGTACTTATAGCCTTTAAATTTATACTTAATTTTTTATTTTGTAGGATACAAATTCTAGGTCCATTTTTATATACGAGAATTTTAAAATAAATTTCAAAATGAGCTCGCCAATCGTTACACTGTTTCAACATCCCCTATCAAGTAAGTATGTATTAACAAATTTATGCAATTATAATACCCGAAGCCGAGAACAATCCAAGAGAACAACTCAACAGAAATCAGTCTACTATCTAATTATAAAAAGTAAGTAAGTATGACCGTTGATTTTTTAAAAACTAAATTATACCCAATTCATTTCGCCAAAAAAATCAAGAATATGTAAACTGGTTCCACTGCTTGTAATGTGTTAACATAAAATCTGCAGCTCTGCTCTTAATAATACACCTTATGCACGCTCGTGAGGTGCTTGTAAATCAGCAGTAAAGAAGAAGAAAACCCATATCGACAATTTGTGGCAATACATAGAAATGAAAAACGTTCGAGGAAACGTACACAGTAAACATACCGAGACGAGGGCCAGATGCCAAAAATTAATCGTCGTTTGGGTTTTGGCAACGAGATACCTATCTTCGTTATGTAACATATTGGCTGCATCCAATTGAATTGGAAATCGGCGAAAAAACCATCAATCTTCGAACGAATATGCTTAATACACAGATTTCCTTTCTACCAAGAATAACCAGTTTGCATATCCAGTTCTGTGAGCTTATTTCCCTAGCAAAACATTCTCTTTACCGCGGTAATACGCGCGAAAAGGGTATTTTCACGGATCTCGAAACACGTCAAAAAACGTTGTTATTGGTCTTACTCTATGGAATATGGTTCGATTAAACTATACACGCCTATAGGTTAGGGTACATTTATATAAGTCTATCATTTCACGTACGTATGTATAGTATACGTACATCAAATCCACGTATTATATACGCATACCCGATCAAAATCTCCTGCTCGTCAAATTATAAAACACATCGAGCTTTTATCGACACATACACCGTGTTACACTTTGACGTCATCGCACGTATCGCGTAACCTTTTTCTATTTTTTCTTGCTTCGCGCTTTCTCGAATTTAAATTACACCGACGAGGCTCTCTCGCCTGAATCGTATATGTCAAAATTTTCAGCCCAAATTGACAAGTTTTACACTTACTAAAAAAAAAATGAAAAAAAAAGAGGCGGCGCACAATTCACCTCGTCGACATCGTCGTCGCACACCGAGCACTCTATTTTTCGGCTTTCTTTTCGATTTTAATTGCGATACTTGAAAAAAGAACGAAAGCGAAAAAAAACCGTACGCCAAGGAACTCGCTGTTTCGCATTTTCTCAAACTATACACGAACAATATTTCGATTCGCTGGCGCTCTTTTTTCAAGAAAAGAAGCGAAAAAAACCCATCATTAAGATTTAAAATGAGTATGAGCGAATACACTCGCCCCTTTAACACGTAAAAACGCAATAAAACTTTTTTCACCAGTTTAAAAAGCAGAAAGTATATCACAAAGTAGAAAAAAAAATACACACCCCGATATACTTTCAAGTCCAACAACCGAGAGAGAGAAAAAGAAAACTTTCGTTTCAACTTTCCCAAACTATTACGTTATTCGATTGATAACGCGAATCCCAATGTAAACGCTAGCGAATGTGCATTCTCTCCCCTCCCCACCCCTCGCGAGCCATCCATTCCAACCAAAAATACCATGTAAGGATAATTTTTCAAAGTATTGTGAAAGAAATAGGTAGGTAGTAGGTACCTACTACCTATACGTAAATTGGCTAGGAAAAAAATTCCTCGCTCGTAATTTGCAATATAGATATAAAAGGTAATAGAAACACCGAAACAGGTGTATAACTCGTAAGTATCGCGGGCGTAACTTTTCTAACCGATATGTTACGTTTCTTTCTCTTTTTTTTCACTGTTTTTCTCTCCCTCTTTTGGCATTTTACTACCAAAATGCTTTGGATTTTTTTACAACTACCTAACTCGTTGAATCGTTTGTGGTTTTTTTCATCAGTTAATTGAAAATATCGTGGAGAAGGATCGCTACGAATTACGTACTGGTATTAGATGAAAATTGTAATCAAATTCATATACCAAAAATTTCGTAGTTTCTTCTCCCTTAAAAACTTCAATGGGTAACTTAGAATTTCACTTTCTGAAAAAACGTCCGGCTCGGAGGACCATGAAAATGAGCTCAATACCATTATTGGAGCTCAGTTGTAGCATAGAGTAGGTACATAATTATAATAATGAACGAAGATCTTTGAGCATAAGAACAGATATCAACAAACCCTCAGTCAAGAAGCATCCGGCTCGGAGTTTTTTGGATCTAATCAAGTGTATTCAAACTCAAAAAAATGCAGTAGATATAATATATGATATTGCGCCGAAGAGTGCGACGTATTTTGCGTGGGTAAGTATAAGTAAGTATGCACCTACTTGCCTATGTAGGTATAGGTATTGCAGCTCTACTCCACAATGAGTGGAAAATTTGTGGATTTGAACTATTTCATTAATTCTTATCGAATATGGAAGGGTAGGGGTGATAATAATTCTCACGTATAGCTCTGCTCTCTGGATGAACTTCAATTTTAACCTTCTTTATAGCTTCAATATTTGAAGATGATCAAATGTTAAGAATGAGGAACAAATTAAAAAGATGATTGTTCGTTTCGTAGGTCAAAGAATTCAAAGAACGCCCCCTGGAAGCGGCTAAACAGGACATGTTGATTATTGTAAATCGACTCGAATCCGGTGTCGAATATTCTGAACATAAACAGCAACTCGACCAAGATCTGATTGACTTAGCTCGCGATGCACGTACTGTTCGAGGTCTAGATGATCCCTTCACCATCGTGGAAGATATCGCCACGATCAAGTCTCAAATGAACAGCTCAATAGATAACTTTGTGAAAACGAAATCGCAGCCACAGCCATCTACGAGTACAAAAGTAAGCGGCTGATGAATGACGACTCAAAGTGCGCGTGGTGTGAGTTTTTCAAAGTTGCAGCTGCTATGTGAATAGAGTAATTAGAGTAATCAAATTGCTCTTTGGTAGGTATTGTGCTTCTCATAAATAAAGATATTTTCAGTAATCATGAAAATGAGAACAGAATTTGCAAAAAACTTGATCCTTCTGAGGTTTTCGTTCTTGGATACACTTGTTCATTCGTAATTCGTTCATCTTGAGCTCAGGTTCTCATAGTTCGAACCAACCTAAAGATCTTGTGAAATTGTCACAAGGCATGACTCCAAAGGTTTCAAAACAATTAAAGTCATCTCGAAAAAAATTGCGACGCCGGTGTGTAAATTATAAAGTAACGACAAAACTTTCTTTTCAAGTTCTTCTTTCCCTTTTTTTTTCTGTTTTGTAACCTTGGAGTTATGCCTTGTGACAAACTCGCAAGATCTTCAATTCGAAGTACTCAAACTATATGACAACCTTGAAAATGAAAGAGTTGAATGTGACGAGTCTTGAAAAGCTCTCATAGGTGAGTACTCGAAAAATTATTCAAAATGAGTTCCTTTATTCATGAATAAAAATGTAAATGAAAAATCAAGAATCAGGGTCATGTTGACGTACATTGAAAGCAGTGACACCAGTTCATCACTTTTAAAAATAGATAATTTCAAAGCCAAAATCATACCTTTTGAACAGAATTTTTTCATTTAAAAAATGCCAATGTCATCAAAAAATCATAATAAATTATTGGTAAGTTCAATTATGTACTTCTCATTTATGATAACTTGCATTCACAAGTGTTTCATGCTTCTCATAGTTGAAGTGACATGCCAAACAAGGACATGTGGATACGCCAGTATCGTCTAAACACGATAATATTATGGTAATAAATTTCACACAAAAGAAAATTTACAGGCGTTTGGTTTGAAAAAAAAAATCATTTTGCGATTTCAAGTGGAAGATTATTATAGACACCTTTGTTGAAACCAAACCAATCCTGAAATCGTGAAAAAAATTTCATTTCACACAAAATTTACAACCATAATTTTTATGAAATAAAATTGGGACATTTTTACAAGCCTTTTTATACACAAATTCTTTCGAGAAGTTACTGCGTTTCATCACAATAATCGAAGGGTTCCATGGAAAAGGGGCTTAGTCAATTTGTTTTTTTTTAAATAATTTTTACAATTCTGAATAATATATTCAAATTTTTTTTTCATTAGTGACATTGAAGTGTTCTTCCATGAAAAAAAAACGAATTGGAAAACGTTTGCTTATAGAGAAACATTTCAAGCTCACTTGAACTTGTAAAAATCAGTGAAAAAAAATTGACAGAGGCCCCTTTTCCATGAAGCCTCTCAATTCATTCAGGTCTATCACAAGAAGCTGCACTCCACAAAGACCCAATCTGTGGGTAAAATAGACCAGATCAACAGGACAGCAGTGCTATTTTTTGACCTAGATGATCCAGATCTCATTACTAATCTAGCCACGTAATTAGACTCAGTTTTTTGTCAATTCACTCATTATTTTCCTTCAACAGGGTCCTACTGGATCGGCGAGGGTCAGACTACTTGAAGAAAGATTGAACGATATGCCGAGGTCGCATTAGAGGAATTTCTTATTTTTTAATTATTACACACTACATGTCATTGTCCTCATTTGGGCCTCGATGAAAGATTTTCTCCAATTCGTGCTTATATAGGAAGGCGGTAAAGTCATTTACAATGTTTCCCCCCTACTCTCTGGAATGGGGTGTGAGGGACTTTTGTCCAAGCCTTACATTTCAGAGAAGGTGACAGACCATACGACCGAATTCAAAAATAAATATTTTCTTGTTTTTGACGATGTTATTAATGTTCTAGTAATTCGACGACGTTATATTGAGTAGTCAGGATTATTTATTCGTGTGTCGAGTTATTATCCGTACCCGTACATGGTAGCAGAGCGTGAGTCTCACGTTGGTGTCAAAAATCCATTTCCAGTCCAATTATTCTGCAGAGACCATTTTGCTTTTGGGAATTCAAAATTGGAATATTTTTAAAAAAATTACAACATGTGAAAATTATTGTATATCATCATTTAGATCACAGAATCCATATTACATCTTCTATGAAAAGATAAAAAAGGTAATGAGTGATTCTCAAAGTTTGAAAATCATTTGTACTTCTACCTATGAGTAGAATGAAAGGAATGAATGGCAGAAGAGCCGGATTTGTCTTTATTTTCTGTATTGTCTAGTCAGTTTGTATGAATATTTAATAATGATATTTAATAAATGTTTTAAAAGTATTATTGTATTGGCCTATTATTTTCAATGTATGTAGAGTTTGCCCAGTGGAAGGAACATACGACGAGAATGATGGATTTCAAATAAATAGTTCACATCACCACTGCTACGAGACAAATTGTATAATAGGAATATGGTCGCGGAATGAAAAAGATCGATTCAGCAACTATGGATTGGATTCAAAGATTCTGAATAAAATTTCCCAAAGAAAATCCAAAATCAAATTGGCTATCTTGACAAGACATCAATAACGTTTACATATAATCAGATAAACGAACCAATTAGCTGATGAAATGTTTTGAAATTTCAATATATTTTAAAGTAACATAATATTTCAATTAAGTTATTTGAGCTATTTTGAAAATTATCATTTCTTTCAATTCAGAAAAAGTGAAATATAAGTGAATTTTGGACAACAAACAATAACACATAATAGACAATTTGCTGTCCAAAATTAATTCACTATTCCCATATTTCTAAAAGTAAGAACAGTGATTTCTGAGATATCTCCAAAAACACTCAGGAATAATCAAATGTTTTCCTGAAGCTTAGATTTATATGTATGTATTTTCAGAAAAATTCATCAATAAATGTCAGAACCAAGATCACACATGATATAATTTTTTCATTCAATTTCGTTCTATATCAATCATACTACATATAATCATCTCCATAAAACACTCCAAAAAAATCCATTCAAACTAATCGTAAATCTATAATACTCGATTCCTCGATCCACCTCTGCGCGAATCCAATTCAAACGTATCTAAATGAATGAAAATTTCGCGAAAAATGTCTAGTTCAAGTTAAACAAAAAGTTAATTTTAAAACGAATCCGGTGGCAGGGCAAAGCAAGGCAAAATACTAGGAACAGAATGAATTGTGCAAATGCGACGAGTGATTTTATTTACTCGTCGGCGATATTTGGTCCTACTCGTATGTACGTTGTAGCATATCTATTCCTCGTCGACGAGCGAGCCAGCTTTGCTAAAGTAAATACACACTAAAGAGAGCATACCTTCGCTGTGTAGTACGTTTGTCTACGTAGGTACCCTAGAAAAGAGCTTTTTACACGGCGATGACGATGACGAGGACAAGGAGTGTAGAAAATTACGAGATAAACGTGGCCTACACCGCACGATTCCGTACCTACGAATAGAGTAGGTACATAAAAGGGTAAACGTACGGCTTTTTTCTCTCATCCGAATACTCGTAAGAGATGGAACGCTACTAAATGCCTTCTTTTGTTTGGAATCAAACACAACGACGAGAGAAAAAAGAAAATTGATTTCTTCTTGTTGCGAGAAAAATGACGACATCTCAGGGACGAGTGTAGTGTACCTCTACCTACCAAAACGTCGAGCACACACTTTACCTGCTCGATGCCACCGCTGCCACCTTTAAAAGAGATATTTTGCAGCACGTAGCATCCGTAGAGGTACGCATTATTATAAGCGATCGGATTTATTTATTTTGCGATAAAACACGTAATCTCAGATTTCCATTATCCACGTGATGGTCGTCGTTTATGTACTCATATAGTAGGTAGCTAGGTACTTCTTATACGTACGTTTAGCCACGTTCATCGCTCATCTTTGGGCAAATTTTTGGACATCTTGAAAAGGACGAAGGAGATAAAAAAATTGGGCATGAGATGGGTGTACTGTATGCTTAAGAAACTCCACCATTAAAACTATGGTAAGAGAATTTTTTCGTAAACAGGATTTTGCAATTAAAATGCCATAATATGAACTCTTCTTAGACACATCACTAAATTTTTCAAAACAAAAATAAAATGAAAATCCTACAACAGGGTTAAATAGAAAAATTTATGTAGCTAGAAATTCAAAATTTCCAACTCGAAAGTTATTCATTTTTTTTTCAAGACTATTTTTCACCTGAAAGTAACGAAGTGTCAAAAAACAAGGAACACCGAATTGTTTTGAATTAATTTTCGACAATAAAATTATAATAATTTCCTAATTATGACGTGAAATTATGAAACTTGAGAATATAATGATGATTATTCTACAGCCCAAGCTTAGTATAGCATTCATTAATTGTTGCATATATTATTTGGTTATTTAAGGAAACGAAGTCGTCGAGAATTACAAATATACGTCGAGGTCGACTAAACTTCGAAAAAACAACTTTCGACAGTAATAAGGTTGGTCAGTGTGTCTTGTTTTAGGAGACACAACTTATATGTACCAACAAGTCAAAGATAGAGCATTAGAACAATTCTGAATAGTTTCAGGATTAAAATGTGTGACGTTGGACCATTTGTAAGTAATGTTCTAACCCAATTTGTAAAAAATCACGAAAGCGTCAAAAACAAGACAAGTAAATAAAACAACAGCTGTTAATAAATTCTGTCCATTAAATCTGAGAGTGTAAATCAGACAGGGAAATTTCGGATTCAAACAAAGGCAGATGAAACGAGCAGGTAATTTTAGAGACAGTCATCATAATCACACAATACGCTCAAGAAAAGGTGGGAGGGAGGGGAGGGAAAGGTTAAATTAAAATTCCAATTGAAAATTTACGTCACAGGCAGTTTACAACTGAATCAATTTCAAACTTGAAGGAATGTTAGGGTCATTTATAGAGATATTTTTCGCATTCGTCTTCTTCAAGGTGCCCAGTAAGAGGTCAGCGAAACTTCAAATTTGAATAAAACGAGGTTCCTGTCCATAAAAGAAATGAAGGGACAAATTGCGATCTTCGAAACAACTGTTTGAAAATTTATTTTCGATTTTGGGAGTGGGTAGAACATCGAAAACTAAACAAAATCACCTTATTATGACTTTTAGCCTAACTTGAAAGTTGAAAGGGTTGCGAATGATTATCCATTTCAAAAAATCACAATAAAAAAATGGTTACGAAAATGAATAATTCGTATAAAGATGAACAAATTTCGTTATCATCGATTGTTTTCCAACGAAAATTTCCAAGTATTTGGAGGAAGTTTAAAATTGACAATTTAATGGGAATTTTCTCCAATTTACCAACTTAGACAAGTTGAAAATGAAAAAAAGCGTAGAAGAGCTTCAAAAGTAAAGAGTCATTACTCATCATTTGCTATTTTTTGAAATTAAAATTCATTCGCACTTCAATTTTCAAAAGTCATAATAGGTGTGTGATTTTGTCTAGTACATTTGTTTGTCTTTATATTTTCAGGAACCGATTCCGTCTACGAGCCGTGGAGTAAATCTACGAAGAAACTCGAGCTTTGAAATGTAAGTTTCCTTAAAATAACACCCGATGTTGTCTTCATATGCGTGATAGGTTGGTTTATTAATAACGTTACCATTTTTCAGTCGATGTAACATATGCACAGGTATACGATTCGACACAAAAAGTGAACACGACCAACACGTAAGAGCGATGCATCCAGGGGCGATTTCAGAACAAGCTCCCTCAGAGACTGCGTATTTAAAATGCGACGCCTGTATGTACGAGGGTCGGTAGAAAAGTAAAAATCCCTATTTTTTTTCTCAATGAAGAAATCAGATAAACTAAAAAACTAATATATTTTCAAAAACTACATTCTTTCAGCTATTTTTTGACATAATTACTTAAGCGATTATCACATTTTGTCACATCTTGATGTGAGTTTTAAAATATCTCCTCCACAAAATTTGCGTCCAACAAAGTAGTTCACAGTATCACCCAATTTTTGAAATTTGACGGCAAACCCCCAACTGAAATTCATGCACAGTTCGCCCAGAGGTATGGATGTAAGGGTACAAGTGTTCAACATGTGCGTAAGTGGTGGTCTTTGGTCCGTGAAAAGGGCATAAAGTTGAAAGGCAAAAAGGCGCCCAAGTCGTCTCTTTGGGCTGGCAGATGCACTTGTGCTAAAATGGTCAGAAAAAACTTCAAAATCACTGTATCTGATTTGGAGAGTGATTTACTGGTGAATTGGACGCGTTATTCGCACTTATTCGCCGCATAGCGAGAAAAAATAGCAATATTAAAAATTGTGTGCCTTATGGGGTTGGACGCAAATCTTGTGGAGGAGATATTTTAAAACTCGCATGTTAATCGCTCAAGTAATTATGTCAAAAAATAGCTGAAAGAATGTAGTTTCTGAAAATGTATTAGTTTTTTACTTTATCTGATTTCTTCATTGAGAAAAAAAATAGGGATCTTTACTTTTCTACCGACCCTCGTATTTATGTAAAGACGTGCACGCGTACAACACACATCGTAGACCCGACAAATGTACCTACCTGCAGAATGTAAGCATGCAATTTCATATTGAATCATCAACAAAGATAATTTTTTTATATGTAAATGTAACATAATGTAATTCTATTAATTTTGTATACAGTCCCAATGCAGAATCTGCGATCGCTAACTCCATCAGCCCAGCAGTATAAAGGTAATTGCTATAAATGCGGCGTTTACAAATACGTCGCTGACTCAAGCGGATCAGTTAAACAGCACAGAAAAGGTAATTTTAGGACTTTTGCTAGTATGATTTTGTTTTCAGTATACTAACAATTATTTGTTTGGAAACATAGGCCATGAAAAAAAGAAGGTAGCCGCTTACACGAAAAAAGTGCGAGGCAAGGCCGTTAAACGAGTGCCTGTCGAAGACGATGTCATCTCATTAGGTTAAGTTAGGTTAGGTCGTTTTCCAACCTAACGTTATCCAATCGAATGTATTTTTTTCCATTATTATCGTTTCTGATACGTGAATTTTATTTTTCACTCATTATGAAAAAAAAATGCGTATTTTGAGTTCACATCAGTCTATGAGGTATACATTTTGTCCCCGTGCGTCACCAGAAAGAAGGATTATGAGGTTCTTAAAAGTGCGAGATTCAATTGTTTGAATAAAAATTACAGAACATGGAAAAAAAATAGGAAAATTTGCTCCAAATTAGGGTTGATGCCGTAGATCGGCATTTAAAAACCGGACTTCACCCATTGAGGACTGCTTGAAATGGCCTGCCAATTCTGCTGGGTACGCAAAAGATGAGGCCGAGGTCGGAGTCGAAGCCTCCATGGACCAGCTGGTGGAAGGAGAACGACCGACGATCATGAAAGAATTTGTTTAAAAAAATACATACCTATATAAATTTAATGTTCCTTTTTTTGTGAATTTTCTACATTTGTAATAATATTATAGTATGCAGAAGAAAAGTAAGAATTCAAAAATTCGCATTCCAATAATTTAATTTAACTTAATTTAATCAATTTTGTTCTGTTTTTAATTTTTTGTACAGCTTCAACTTTCGTATTCGAAAATCGGCTCGACGTAGCCATCACCGCTATACAAATTATGAAATATTTCAAAAACGAGAATTGAACACTGTCAAAAAAAGCGAATTAAACAAACATGCGGTTTGGCTATGGTGCAGCTGCTCGACGATTGGTTAGTGTCGTCAAGTTTATAGCTTCTGTTGAGGGGAATTTACAAAAAGTGGAAACAGCCCCTTCAGCTACTACTTTGTTGAAAGTAGAATGGATGCGTTGAATGTGCCCAAGAAGATGATCATCTTTCGTGTAAAAATTGAAGATGAAATTGAAAGAACGGCCCAAAACGTTTAGAATATTTATATCAAAGAATCGATTCATTTTCAGGAAATGGTCACCATCATGGACGAGATCGACGGCAATACGACGAAGATTGAAGGTGAGCTCCTCAACAGAATACTCAGACTTTCTTTATAAACATCGTCGACAATATGGCACTTTATATTACGCTTGTTCATTAAAATTTATCGTTGGTTTAACTACGTACGCTTGTACTAAATAATTACATAAAATAATTAGGAGTATTTTGAAAATATTTAATTTAGATCTATGGTGAAAAATATCTGCAAAGCGGAGACTCAATGCTAGCAGATAAAGGCTTTCTCATTCGTGATATTCTGCCCATTGATGTTGATTTGAACTGGCCTCCATTTCTGGACACAGGACAGTTTACTGAAGAACAGATCATAGAAACCAGAAAGGTTACTCGCGCGAGACGAAATTTTACACAATAAACTTAGAAAGCAGAAATTTAGTACTCATCTCTCTATTTAATACTCACCCCCCCCCCATCCAACCTCATCGATTGGTGGCAATTCTGGAGCACTTCTCTAGTATTCAACAAATTTTTTGAAAATAACAAAAACCTCCACACAAAATTCACCTAGATAGTCACGATGAAAAACTGAAATTTAGTACAAAAAACACACTTTTAACCAAACAAAAATGCATCGAAACCATCTAAAAATGTGGGTAAGCTATCAAATTTCTGATTTACAACTTGAGAATGTTGAACTTTAGTGAGCGACTGTGATTTCCAAAAATTGGCTGAAGACTACAGAATTGCTCGAAATAACTCAAATTGTCTCCAATAGTTGTGTGGGAGGAGAGAGGGGGCTAAAAATAGGCTACATTGGGGCACTATAACAGGGGGTATGCTAGTCCCCTATTTTCTTGCGAAGGCGAATTTTCTATAAGTGAAAAACTATGACATTTAGAGAAATTTTACAACAGAGCTTTTTTGTAGAGAATGAAAAAATATGACAAACTGTGCAAAAATCTAGAAAATTTATGCAGAAGAACCAGAAAAATCTGACAAAATGAAAAAACAAAAAAATTTTCAACCTTTATTCATTTTTTCAAAATTTAAGTTCTATCCATGAAATTTCAAGATTTTTGCACAGTTGGTCATATTTTTTCATTCTCTACAAAAAAAAAACTCTTATGTAAAATTTCTCTTAATGTCATAGTTTTCGACTTATAGAAAATTCGCTTTTGCAAGAAAATGACGGACCAGCATACCCCCTATTATAGTGCCCTAAGCTACAAGTTGAATAATATTTGGATTTTTCTTCAACTTTGTTCTAAATCTAATTCGTAAAAATGTCTCAAATGCAATATCATCAGCATCCAACTTCAACCATCCGCTTCTCAATTACACATGTAAAAAAGTTGAGATGACGGCGTCATGGTCTCACATCAAACAACTTATCAGGCAGCTTGTACACAGACCGACAACATCGAACAATTTTTCTGAACTTTTGGCCGAGAAAACTGATGGCTTAAATTGGTACCCACTTATAGCAATTTTAGCGCTGAATCCGAATATGTAGGTCTACCAATCCTAAAGTGCTGTCAAAGACCCGCCAGACTGGTTCAAAGAGGGAGTGAATTTGGCAAATTTCATGTTTTTGTGTTTTTGGGCTAAATCCTTGTAAAAAGTTATAAAATTGGGTTACCTTGGTATGACAATGAAAAGCATCACAAGTAGTCGAAAAGTCGTGGACATTTTGAATCGATTGGGTCATTGCATCAGCTATTCAAAGGTCGAAGAGTACGAAACTGAACTCGATTTCTCAGCGACCGAAGAAAAATAATGGTTAAAAACAGCCGGTAAAGTACACTAATTAGATCACTGGAATAATTAGTAGTAACTAGTCTTGTATGAAATTATTTCAATTCTGAGTTTTCTTAGCCAAAAGACAACCAACAACAAGCGAAAACACGCCGTTATCACTAAATCTCATCATTCAGAGTTGAAATTTTTCCGAAGTTCAAAGCTTCTTAATTGAAAGTCGCTATAATCATTGTTCAAACAGCTTAATTAGTATTAAAAAGCGTAATTTTAATTAAAAGGAATTACAAGGCAATTCTTCGTTCGTGTATCATATAAGAATACTAACAACTTCATTTTATTCAGTGCTAATGAAATTCATTTTCAGTAGAAAAATGAACGCCGATCAAAATAACAACGTCGAACTGGAGTACAATGAAGGACACGTTGGTTACCAATACATCAGGTATTCGCAAAAAACCAAAATGATTAATGGAATCCTTCTACGGAAATGTTACGTACGGACTAGCATAGAAGATCCTTGGACTGCCCAATGGATTTGTCAGGACATCATTGATCAGTGGTTGGCGGCAACAAACAATGTCAATGAATTCGATATGTGGTACGTAAATTACAAAGAATCACTTCCGAAGACCCAACGTTCATTAATCCCATGCTTTGCTTCATTTGTTATAAATTAGATAGTAAATAATGCACCTAAGCTAAAAGGTGTTCTCCAAGCTACGAATCAGCCAGAATTCTTACCCTTAAAGCATGTTGTTAAACTGCTTGAAAATCATTTTTAAACCGATTTTATAGCTTTTTATGCGAATTTAGCCCAAAAAGATGAAATTTGCGAAATTTGACCCCTCTTTGAACCAGTCTAGCGGGCCTTTAGCAGCACATTAGAGTCGGCAGACCTACATTTTCGGATTCAGCGCGAAAAATTCAATAAGTTGGCACCAATTTTGGCCATCAGTTTTTCTCGGCCAAAAGTTCAAAAAATTGTGAACTTTTGAGCTTTCGCTGAGCTTCAAAGCATGCAGCTGCAGGTTGGCAGACCGAGTGCTTTTAACATAGGGGTTGGGGTATGTATACTAACTTTTGAGACCAGTCCCAGCTTTCAGTTATTTCGGGGCAATCGCAGTAGGTATAGCTCTTGGACTAGTACATAAATGACAAAATTTCAAATAAATTCTGGGTTTGAATTTACATTCCTTATTTTACTTCGGGTAAAGCATAAAAACTACACTTTACATTAAAATCTAATGTGTAAAACTGTCAACTTTTCACCTCAGAATTGATAATGAGCAAAATGTAAACAGAGCATCCGTCATTTTTGTCAACTCTCTATAAACTATAGTAAATTAAAGCGAATAAAATTCCCACACCACATCGTTTCTCCACTACAATGCGAAACGACCATCTAAATTAACCCGACACCATAAAAAAATAATCAAAAATCAAACATACTTTATGAACATATAAACTCCGGTAGGTCCCATTGCTCTGGCGATCCCTTTCCATGATGCGATCATGCCATACTTCTGCTTAGCCGTCAACGGCAGTCTAGGATCAGTTTGATGATTGACCGGTGGTCCATTCAAGTCGTTTTCACGTTCGCGTTCTTCTTGCGAAGCTTTCGCCAATTTGCCCAATTCGCAGCCCATGATTGATCACTCCGTATACAGTATACGTCCTTCTGGTTCAAATCTCTCTATTCGACCGATGATCTCGTTGAATTTCTTCGGCGGTACCTGGGCTTCAGTTTGGTACTCTTCGTCGTATACGATAATATTTCGAAATTAAATCAACGTAAATTCTAAATTACGTCATTTCGTTACCTACATTTAACAACGCGTTGTTTTCGTTTTCGAGTAAAGAGAGGTAAGTAGGTATAGGTATCGCGACACTGCTAAACTTTACCGTAGTAAACGCGACTATAGAAAATATTACGTAACACCACCGCCACTACCGAAGAACATTCGAAACTTGGAAATATTATCAACGACTGACTGGTTTCTGTTCTGTTCGTCGAGCTTTATTTTTTTAGTAGCCTCGTATCAATTTTTTTTTTCAATTATATTTCGCGCAAGGAAAAAATACGCACTGACGATTGCGACGTCGTTACCGTTACACTACTTATCGTCGATTTATCTGGCATACACGATGTTTAACGTGTACGCGCGTCGAAAATCGCCACCCGCCAACTATTCTGTATACATAATTTAAATATTTATTTTGTGCACATATATATACACTCGATACCGTATACTATACAAATGTATCCATCTAAATAGACGATACAGATGAGTGTATATATACGTGTACTTCAACAGGCACACACAAACACAGACACTTTGAAATTTACGCGAGATAACCATAACACCAAATTACGCCACGCTGACGTACCGCGCGACCTGCGAAGAGAAGGCGCCGGGTAGCACAGATTTCGCGTACTTCGCTATGTACATTACATCTAGCTACGTCTATGTTACTCTTCTTTTTTTTTTTACTTCTTCATTACGTCCGTCCCTTCCTCTCTCTCACACACACACATATGCATATTCTGGCGTCTACGTGTAATTTTAGGATATCGCGAATACTATAACGCGAGATACTTCGCATACACACGTAAAAATATACGCTCGTTTACACCTAAATAAGATATTATGCACTGTACAGTGTACATAGCAGAAGATAAATTGAGATATTTTGTTTTCTGTTCAACGTGCATCTTCACACATCGTATTGTACTTCCACCTCTCCCTTCCATCGAGAGGAAAAAATTCACACTTTGACAAGTCGAAGTCTCGTCCATTCTTGTAGAAGTAGGAAGTAGTCTATAATTATCGTGCAATTCTAGTCGTTGTTTTGTACATCTCAACTCGAGAAAATCTCACGTTTACCTCCTCCTCTTCTAAAAATTGAAAGTGAACCTGATTTGCTAAGTGATAATTCTGAAAGTAAAGTCTTTCGAAGAATCTCAAAGTTTTAACCGGCTGAACATCTGAATTCTGAATTGCTTCGTTTGTAAAATGTCTCATTCGTCGATAAGTCCTTTTTTCACCGACGAGGACTCAACAAATCGATAGGTACATACATTAGGTACCTACAAAAAAAAAAGCTAAATGCAGAAATAAATATGTGACTCAACGACAACGAACGGAATTTACCAAGAAAAGGGATCATTTTAGGGTAAAAGTAATTACATAGAGAAAAGTTTAACAGCATAAAATTTCCAATAACGAAATGGAATTATATATTTTCATCGCAAAAACACCGGTGAGTCAAAAAGCACGAGTGAAATTTCTCGGAAAATGAGCTGTTCAGCTCGTCGCGTCGCAGGCGTAGCTTTATCAATAACATCCAAGTAAACAAGCACGTAAAATTCAGATTTCTTGAAAATTTCATTAAAAAATCGAAAAAAATTTCAAATTTAAACATCAGTTCAAAGAACACTTTCACCCCCAGTAAAAGGAGGTATTTCAACTAGCTGAAAATTTTTAGAATGGAAATGAAAAATATTCAAAGGTCGTCAAAAAATACACCACATCAGGCACAATTTTGGAAACAAGATTTCATTATTGCTATTAATGACAAATTTTTCAAATTGAAAGTTGAACTTATTTCAGACGAGAAAACCGAAATCCATTGATCGCAGCTAAAGAGCAAAAAATGTAAATCTAATCGCAGGATTTTGAAGAAAATATGTAGATTGAAGATTTTGAATCAACAATCAGGATCAGAAAAGCTCATAGTTGAACTTTCACAATCAAAACTCAACTTTCAATAAAGCTACAATTATTATCAAGGTGGTTTCTGAACACGCCAAGGTGTGTGAGAAGGGGGCGAGGGTACGGAATTCTGATCGAAATTCAGAGTAACTTTGAGACTGAAATGAAACATCTATTTTTCGATTAAACCATTCCGACCTCCTGCCTCTCTCTGCACCAGTGCATCATTCTGCACATTACTCTACCCCAACCAAAGTACAAAATACTAAAAAATTCACTTTCATGGATTGGATTTTCGAGCGTTCTGAGTTCGAATATCGAATGAATTTTCTGACACCACTCTACAGTGCCCCCTGCCCCTGCATCGGTGGGAGGGGGAGGGAGGGGGTGTGAGTGTCAAAAAATTACGAAAATGTCATGTAACACATCGATTTCTGCAAACTCGCAGGTACTTAATTCGAATATTTACTCATTTTTCAAATACGACTTCTCAGTGTTCTTCCACCTCCCAAATTCTGAAAAAAAATCGAAAATTGTGACGTAACAAGTTGATTTCTATCGGGGAAGGGAAAATGGGGTCATTTCAAGATTACATACTCGTATTACATTTTCGAACATTTTTTCGTCAAAATTCGTGATCTGGGAAAATTTCAAGATTCATATCTTTCTCAAAATCCATGATTTTTCTTCTGATAGCTGAACATGGACACAGATTGAGAAAGCTGACCGACTCGAAGTCACGTGACAGTCGAACCAAGATGATTTTTTTTTCAACTGCACATTTTTCATGATAACAAAAGTATCCGTCAGTATTTTTAAAAAGTTTAGAAGCAGAACTGCAACGAAACGTTATACCAGATATTTTCAAAACTTTGAAGAAATGTGAGAAAAGAGGGGGGAGTAATATGGGAAAGGGGATTATTATACAGTCGGCCCCGCTTATTGTGGTCGCATTTGTCCGAGGCAAAATGATTCTATTAAGCGGGTGATTCTATTAAAGGAACTTTTGAAAAAACACAATTATCATAAGAAATGTATTTTTTGATAATTTCGGCAAAAAACATGACTTTTTTTTGACAATTTCAACAAAAGTTGGGATTTTTAAATAATTTTTTCAAAAAAGAAACTTCTTTACAATTTTGGCGAAAATTAGACTCTTTTGATAATGATTCATTATTCTAGCAATAAGATTTTTTGAACATTTTGGCAAAAAAGAGATACTTTTTTGGCAATTTTTACAAAAAATTGAGATTTTTTGATGAATTATGAAACATTTTGATAAAAATAGTGAAGATAACGAGTCATGAAAGGAGAAATATCTCACGAAATGATTCTACTAAGCGGGGAACTTGATTACATTAAACGAGTCATTTTCTGTGTAATTAGGTACAAAAAATCGGGACCAAGTCATTTGATCACATTAAACGGGTGATTCTATTAAGCGAATCCACAATAAGCGGGGCCGACTGTAATTCAACGGGGAGAATAAATTTTCAAAAAAAAATAAAAAATTGGGTAGACTGATACTCTTCCTGAAGTAAGTATCACCTACAGAAGTGATACTTGAATGTGGGAAAAGTGAAAGGTACAAAAATAAGTTTCGCCAATTTTTCTGGGAGGGAGGGGGGGTAATTCTCTTTCTGGATCAATAGTACGATTAAAATACACTGTTACTTTTAAATCAGCCTACCGCTCCGGCCGCAGTCTCGCATTGTACCCCTCGTCCCTCTATAAACTTCCCCAACAGGTTCAAACCATTCTCCTCGGAATTTAACATTCTGCATGAACCATTATTACTTAAGCGTTGGGCAATATTTTCGGCAAAATTTTCCAATCTGGAAGAAATCGAACGACTGCATGTTGCTTGCAAAAACTGGACGTACACTTCCAACGGAAATTCCACTTCAAATAGTCACTGAGAGAGCTCTGTAGCACCTGACGACACAAAAATTGGCATACAAACTCAGAAAATGCTGCTGAATCGAATGAGCGGTCGTTCGTTTTCGTCTCCTCGTAATATCAAGCTCAAAATATGAATTTTTGTGAAAAAAATTAGTGTAAAAGGAAGGGGGAATTTAAGAATTACCTTAAAATATCGTGAAAATTGACTAAAATCGTACTTTTGATTTGAAATATCTATAGACTGATTGAAATGACTTGAAAAAACACTCCAGTGGTCGAAATTGCATTTGAACAGTAAGTTGCAACATAATTTTATCAAACTCTGGACTTTGACTACTGTTCAAGTTTCATGACAAAATTTTTTCATTCATTTTTACGGTATTTCAGCAATTTTGACCACTTAGAAATCATCAAAATTACAGTTGAAATTGATGTACATGAATTAAAAAAAAAAAAAAATCAATTACAGATTTAATAAAGGCTGACAGGTATTGAATAATTCGGATTCCTATTTCTGTAGACTGATTTTTAAAAATATCTCTCGTGTACTTTTCACAACATTTGGAATCATTTTAACCACATGCAATCACAAAGCAACTCAATCTGTCAAAAATTGCATCACAAATCAACTTTTACGGCCGGAATCTGATCTGTCAACTTTTCTTGACAATTTCGAGACATCTTTTGTTGAATCACGAAGCGCAAAAAAGGCACTAAAATATACTCAATTCAGAACTAGCATCAACAATCAACATCATGACTATTCTCCCACCCATTCCAGCAACAACCAACACACAAACAACATCTAGACACGAGATCATCCAGCATCAGCATCACAAACCATGACACAACATGAAAATAATCGTCTCTCATGCAAGCATCACCAAAAGGCGTGACATGACGACACCACATACACATCTTCGCCACGTGATTTTCGGCATGAGACAATTTTTACATATAGTAACGCGACATCCATCACACATACCTTACCATATACTCTAATAAGGTATATACATAACTCAACGTCATGTCAGTATCGCGCTGCTGATTAAGATGATACAAAAATGACAAGGCACACGTTATGAAAATAATAATACAACGTGACTCGAAACTCGAAGCTGTGAAAATGACACAACTTGACGTTAAACATATCCAACGATTTTAAACGTCACGATAGTACAACCCAAGACACAGTTGATAAGTAACGCGACGTGACGAGATTCCAAAAAATGATACGTTCGGTTCCAACCGAGTCGAGTCGTACCTCCACCTATAATATACGTAAACACATCGACTAATACACGTATTAACCTGACTTTTACTCGCGTATATAACCCTCCATTTAGAGATTATTTCACCCGAATGATGAAAGGGAAAAATGAAAACACAGTAGCGAAAACGAAAAACAAACGTGGGAATTAGAATGTCGGTTGTGTGTGCGAAAATACACGAGTAAGTAGTACGCGTAAAAAAAACACACCAGCGTATTAATTTTCATAATTCCAGACCGCGTTCGTTACCCTCGTCAGTCGTCACCGCGTAATGATTTTCTCGTTAGCATGCTTGCCTGGAGAAGACGAGGGAAAAACCACGTAAATTCTCTCTGTACTCTGGAGAATAATCCTCGCACTCACCTGCGCGCAAAAACTGATAAGAAAAACGCACGTACGAGTCACGTAACGTTTCGCGCTTAGGTACCTATCGATAATATGAAATACGCGATGAGGATGTGTAACTTCAACTTCACCATCGTCGCATATCATGGAACTATATATTTTCCAAAAAAAAGGAAAAAAATACGAGATTTGTTACCTTCATTTTTTTCAATTTATTTCCAAATTCCCCTCCGATTGAGGTAAACGCATTCCTCAGAGAAATGATTTTTTTTGCTACATATATGTATAAAATGAACATCCGTAGAACATATTTACAACAATTTCCTTTCGAAAAAAAAAAAACATAATATATGTAAAACCTCGACAAAATGCTGACTATTTATTATAACCCTTGGCTGTATATAGGTTTTTGTCCTTTATCACCCCGAATACATCATTTTCCATTTCGACGTGAAAAAATACAGCTTGACACGGGTCGAATGAATTCTCGTTGGAGAAAAAAAATCAATCGAACCTGTTAAATGGGCAAAAGGTGACCATAAAACGACTTGAATTTTTAAAAATTCAAAGGTCACAGTAGTCTTTTCATCGGAACACAGAACGCAAAATCAGATCCTGTTTCCAGATCTAAAACAATTCATTCCGTCGTTTTTCGAAAGAATATTGTGCGGTGGAGAGTTTGAGGGGGGGGGGGTCCAAGGAGTCGAAAAATATCGTGAAAATGTTTGTACACAATGCAAACATTTTTAACGATACCCAGTTAAGTAATTCATAGTAATATAAAATCATTTTTCCACTTCATGCCTCATTTCTTCAGGTGTCTCGATTAAATGCACTTGTTCTTCCTCTAATAATGGCATATAGAACTCATCTCGAGTTCGTGTTGTTGTGTTCACCTAGTCTCAGGTTTGAAGGGACTGAATTGCGAAAAATTTCCACAAAATAATGAGGGCTGATGAGAATCGAAGGAACGTGGAAAAAAACACATTCCAGCCGAAATTTGAGGTGATAAATGAATTTTGTGATTTAAAAAAAATCAGATTACAATTAAAACTGCGAAAAAATCAAAATTTTGTCATTATTTGACTCAGAAAGCTGAAATTCGAACTCCATTTTCAACCCCCCCCCCCCCTTATAATCAATAGGAAAACGGTTTCGAACAGTTTTGGAGCCTCCAGTAAATTTTTGAAAAATTTCAAATTTCACCAAATGAAGCTGTATAGCTAAAATTTACTTCACATCCTGATTTCAAAATAAGCCGAGTTGATTGGAAATAGGTTTCAAATCGTTCTGGAGCCTCCAGCTGTATACTTTGCAAGTTCTGTATTTTCGAAAAATACCGCAGAAAATGTCCAAAAACCAAAGCATGAGATTCTGAGCCGGCTGGGCCGAGACCACTATCGCAAAATGTGGGTCACTAACCAGCAATCAGCTCAAGAATTATACACACTGAAGTTGATTCGGGCATTTCAAAGAATTTTTTTGAAATCCTGGAATTCCCAAAATACGGCTGGAGACTCGAGAACGGCTTGAAACCATCTTCAATCGACTTAGCACGTTGAAATTAGGATTAAGGTTCTATTTTAACTACATGAAACATGTTGGATTAGATGTTAGACCTATGTATTGATAGATGTGATGAGTAAATAATAATTATTGTGACATTATTTTATGTCGTCTGTACTTTTTTTTGTGGTACATACATCTAGATAATTTTCAAATGATTAAAAATATCACATGAAGAATATTATCAAACCTAACAAATATTTTTTTCTTTGGATTCAGATTCTTTGGATTTAATTCACACAAAACCTAGTTCGTTCTCTATTTGCATTATTACGTTGGTTTTCCCAACAAACAAACAAAAACAAAAAACAAAACTAAAATCAAAATATTTTTCTAATAATCAACTCCGTTCCCTGATACATAATTATATGCGTATCTAATAGTCAATTACACGAGGACTTAGCCCGAGGAACGAGTATGGAGATTGGGCTGCGAAACAGCCAGGGGGCGGAGCCCCCTAGTAAATACATAAAATGAGACGACCATATCCCATGGTAATATCTCCGTCAGCTTCGGAGTCAAATTTTTCAGATTGTGAATCCCCTTCCCCAACAAGTCACGTTGGGGCAAGCACTCTTCTCATTCGAATAGACTTTTCCAAGTTTAAAAAAAAAGTCTAATAAAAATGTCATCGAGAGCTCAGCTCTCCTTTCCTCGCCTCCACGTGTACATTTCCATTTAAAAAAACATCGCTGCGAGTCATCATTCCTTGAATAAGTTACCAAAGAGGAGGCGAAGAAAGGTTAGTAACCATTAACTCGAGTAAACATCAAAACATAACACAACCAAACTACCTCTCTCGCGAACGTATCTACAAGTACGTATACTGTGGAAACATAAACTTGGGATCTTGTATCTTTTAATACGCCTAACGAACCCATAAAACCCATCAAACGACCGTACATTTAATAGAATATAAAAGGCCTAATTTCGCAAAGGGGAAAAAAATCCCTCTTCGGCGTCATCGATGACGCGGGGGCTGAGTTCAGTCTGGGCACCTATACCATACTTACGACTACTCGTAGTACAGGTAGAGGTAGGTACTTTAGGAAACATTAACAAATTTCCACCGTGTAACCACGAAATACACGTATATGTACCTAAAAGTTAACACGGACTGATGATATTATAAAAGCTCATGCACCTATACGCACGCATATAGAGCTATACGTATACTCGTCTGTAGCCTTTGCTTTCCCTCTCTCTGTTACATTTTCGCGCCATCTTTGTCTGCTGTATCGTATCCGGTAACAAAAAGCTACTTGATTCCCTCGTTAATTACAACCTTTTCGTAAAATTACCCGCTTCGTTTAGGAGGTTTATATAACCAAAATACCTACACACTCTACAGAGGTACTACGTACCTACGAGTATAAGCAGCATCGTATACCTTTACTCAGTCATTACGTAGTAGGTACAAATACACTTCACAGATGTACGCTCTCTCGCTCTATCTCTCTCTAATTCCAAAACGTAAATACTTCGCTATGGATGGGGGGTATTGCAACAAAGAAAGTAGCTTACGTTACCGCGTGGTGGAATTTTCCATTTCATCGTATTTCGACGAAGGATTATAATTAGCGAATATTTTTCTTCGAAATATACAACCGAATAATATACACAACAGCGAACCGAACGGATTAAATTTCCAACCACGAGTGCTGGAAAATCACGCAGAAAAATATCGATTTCGACACGAGCAGGCGAAATCAACACAGTAATCTCAGATTACGACATTTTCCCAATTCCAGCCATACAGAAAACGTGAAATTGATTAAAGGATGATTCGCATAATTACGTATTATCAAACGGCTAAATGATTATAAAATTGAAATTGATCTACCTTACTTATATTTTGGACGAAAATACGCGAACATCAGAGTTCCTTTCATCTCGACTCTAACAAGGCGATCGATGTATCACAAATACGATCCATTTACCAAATACTAACGAATTAATTACTTACTCAACGCGTGGTTCGTTTCATTAAATAATGCAAAATACGCATAAAACTAAAGAACGCGTCAAATATTCGTCGAATTAAAATTATTTCCACATCCACGTCACTAACAAATTTACAAAAGAACGAAATCAAAATCTGTCACTAAGGAACAGAGGTATTCGCAGCCAGCAATATGTGAAACTATCCAGAAGCTTCGATCACTTTGATAGCCAGCAATTTGTGAAATAATCCAGAAGCTTCGATCGTTTTCGTAACCAGTAATTTGTTTCGAAAAAAAGCAAAGCACGCTCTAAGGTGCGTTGCTTCATACCACGTTGAAGATGTCATTTCCTATTTTTTTGCTCCCTTCTGTACGAGAAGATAGGCAACATGTTTGACTTCATAATATGTACTCGGACGATTGTTATTGAAGGGGCAATTCTTACAGCTCGAGATATGCCCTATTATTCTGGAGCATAGGAAAAAATTCATCGATAACATGAATAATTGAATATTACGTGTGAAAAATAAATCAATCAATTACCCATTGATTAATCGATTCGATCGGGATGGAGAATGAAAAATTCGAACAGAAACAAAAAATGTGATTCAAATGAGATTTCTATTCAAATTTCAAACATTAGTCAGAAAGAAATCGAAAAAAATCAAAATGAGATCTTGAAAAATAAAACCCCATTATTATATATCTACATAATACCATAAATTAAACTTAGAAAAGAAACCACAAATCATAAAAAATCGAATCCAACACCAGAAGCGTCTACAAACAGGTGAAAAATACATCGTATAAAATATTAATTGAAAAAAAAACACATCATTTCAAAACACCAAAATCTGACAACTTTTTGCAATAAATCTGCAACAATTTTCAGAATTCCACAACAATTCAGCAGTTATCAGTGTTTCCCAAACCATACTATTTTGGTACAATTATTTATCATGTCACACATTTCAATTAATAATCAACCTCATTCTTGCAACGGTTTTTTTTCTCAACTTCGCAATCATTTTCTACGAGACCTAAAATAAATGCCAGCCAATTAACAGACCGATTTGCTCGACCTTGATTTGAAAAATGGCACGTCACACACCGAAGAGAAGAGAATACAAATGAGAAATCAACTGTACACTTCACGTGAAAAACATCGTTTGTCTCTTTGGGTTTGATTAATTCGCACTAAGCACGAAAAACCACGAAATTCGCGGAGCTTTGCTTTTTTTCACACGATAAAAATCAAGTATTCGTTGATTTTTTTCCGTTCATTTTACATAATGTAATGGACGGTTGGTTAAAAGGGGGGTGCAGGGGGAAATTATAATTTTCACGCGATATTTCGAATTTTTTCGAGTAAATTACTAAAAATGGGTACTCTCATTTTGAAAAGTTGCACAAATTTTACAAAAATGATTTTTTTTACAATCAACCAATAATGAGACAAAATGCTCAATTTTTCAAACGCACTTTCAACATTTTCACTTTGAAATTTGCAATAATTTGAGGTTTTTAACGAGAATTGTCATTTTTCTACGTATTTGAAATATTTGAGAACTTCCAAACTTCAGTTCATCGTATTAAACCTGAAAAAAATTACTTGTTTCAACATTTCAACACTGAAAAGCTATGTATAATTATGAAAAAACAGCGCCATACCAATAAAATGATTATTAATCAAGGGACAACATAGGTAGCACAAAAAATGTTTTTCTTTTTCAAAAAAAAAAGAACTGTTCAAGAATTAGACGACAAAAAAAAGCCAGCAAACAACAAAAGTACAAATCGATGGGAAAAATGATTTTGAAATAAAAAATATGCACCAGACTTTTTCAACACTTGAACCACATTCTACGTTATGTTTCCATATTTCAAGACTTTTACAGTGTTTGAAAAATTTCCAAGATTTCAATTTGTTTTCATAATACAATATTTTCAAATCCCTTTTCACAAAATTCAATTCTCATCGTCCATCTAGAATATACTCAGCTTTAGAGCGGATATTTTCTCTCATCCAAAACTCAATAAAATACATCCCTCAAGGAACAAATCTACCGATGAGCTGGACAAAAAGCAGAATTTTTTCTCAAATGTATCAATTTTAGGATGAAAAGGAGAAGAAAAATTAACATTTATCCAAGAGAATTTTTTTTCTATTTTTCAAGAAAACTAGAGAAAATTTGAATAAAGGAAATCTTGAAGTTTGATTGAAAAAATTATTAAAGAAAGGACTTTTTTTTAGTTGCAATTTTAGCAAAAAAGTAACACTTCGAGCAGGAAAATTTTTCGTATGTTTCAAGTGAAAAGCGAAGAGTGGGGATGCCGACCGGGGGGGGGGAGGAATTGCAGAATCAAAATTCATTCAAGTCAAAATTTTACATACTTTCGAAGAGAACAGTGAAAAAAAAAAATTTTCCAGTTCTGAAAAACGAAGAGAAATATTAACCACGTACTTTGGTGACCAAAAACGCATGACTTTTGACATTTCTGTCAAAAAAATCACGAATTTTTGGCAATTGGAGCCGGATAAGCAGAGCTGTTGAACACCTTGTTCCGGCTCTAAATCATTTTCTAGTTCAGCAGAGTGTCTGCGAATAAATTGCAAGAAGTTTACACAGGAATAGTGTTTTCAATATTCTAAATCATTTCTCGCTACGCAGAAACACATTCTCAAATTTTTGTAAAAATTTTCATATTTTATTTTACCAAAAAAAAATGCTCTACGTCTAGTATTTTAAAAAATTTCATTCATCTTTTCAACAAAACAGAATTTGAAAGCAATTTTCAATAAATTGTCGACAAAAGATGTAGGCCACGTGAATCCAATGCTCGATTTTTTTCAGAATTTTTCCGATTTCCAGCAGCATTTTGTCAAATGCACAAGTTTATAAGACTATCAGGCCTCACCGGACCTATATCAAGTTGAGATAACTACAGAGACAAACACGTGAACCAAAAACACGAAAAAAATCCACAAAGTTGTATTTTATACTTGGCTCAAAAATGTAAATCAAAAGAAAATAATTTCTCAAAATAAAATCAAAGGCCAAAATAATTGCACGATAATTCAATCTATCTCCTGTGTTAGAAATATTTATTACTCCCGAATATTCTCAGATTTGAATTTACTCATCATTTCAAACTGTATTCTAGAAATTTATCCGTTTCATCACCTCAGTCATTCAAACACCTGATTAAATTTCAAAAAAGTCTCCTCTTTCAATCGACGACTTTTCATATCATCCAAGTACGTGAAATCTGTTACTCCAACGCCTCCCTACTCTCACCACCTATTAAAACTATATAGAATATGAAAAAAAACTACATCAAACCTTCATCTGATCAATTAACAACAATACGAAACGTAAAAATCACACAAAAAAAAACAAAACAAACACTCGCCACAAACCGCGTAATTTTTCAAATTCAAAATACGAACACCACGCACGAAAAAAACGTGTACGACGCGAACACTCGCGAATTAGCCGCCAAAATACACGTAAAAAAAAACAGCCAAAATAAATGTGAAAAAAAATCGCAGCACACGATATCGTCTCGGCTAACAAGAGAGACACAGTAGTAGTAGGAAGAGCAACAAAAAAACCCCGCCAAACGAAACGCACGCTAGAGAACAAGTAACGTATTCAGCGGCCGCCGCGAAATACTCGAAAAGCTTTTAAAAGCTTTGACGAATAATGCAAAAAACTTTCTACCTATACTCGGCGGCGTGGCGCAAGCGCTTATAGCCATTCTCATCGTCGTCAGCAGTAGTGCCCACTTAACCATTTTTATCCGGTCGATATAGTGTGTAACGGATAAGCATATCTCGCATCATAAACATAAGCCTTTCACAAAATGATAATCATAATAATGATAAAAAATAATAATAGCGAGGGTAGGAAAGTAAAAAAAAAAAAAAAAACACAGCCGAGCCACCTTACTCGTCTCTTTCACTTTTATACGTCGACATCATCGTCGTCGTCGTCGCGAGCCAGCGAAACAACATCGCTCTATACCACCAGTGTGTACCTACACAAGAAAAAGCAGAAACTGAAAAACTATCTCACATACACACATACTACCACCAAATGAACTACTTTTCGTCGACGTTTTAAAGCCGATAAAGGTGTATAGCTTTTCTATGCGAAAGCTCTACTCTTCTCTTAAAGCTGCCTTTCCAAAAACTTCCATTTTTCTCCAGCTCCCTTCTTACTCTACGCATTTATCCTTTTTGGAAAACCAATTTCTCTCGAGGGTTTTCGTGTGTATGTACTTCGGCAGCATGGCATCGCACAGGCTTGTTTCTTTTTCTTTCTTTCGTTCATTCATTCATGTACAATACCACTTTGGGGCTAAATCCGAATACCCAGTTCCATAAACGTACCCATCAACGTGATCATCGGCCGTCCAAATTATTTTTCTATATCCTCGGCTTATATGTGCCCATTTTCTTCTACTCAGCTGCGACGTTTGCCATCCTATACATATACTTTCAAACAATTTACCAAAACTAAGTGAAAAAAAAAATTACCGTCGATTTGCTTTGCCACTGTGTGGTTCTTAGTACGCGGTTTTTTCTTTCCTGCTACCCCTTTTTTTTTTGCTCGGAGACACGAAGTTGACGACTACGACGATCGTAAAACAGAACGTGATTCTTGTTTACCGTACGTTCGGTACATATCATCGCCCTCTTCATCGTTGTGTCTCTCTTCGACACACGTAGGTACTCTATTATACATGGGTTTACCTACATATACCACTAAACGTATACTCTACGTTGCCATCTACGACTCCCTTCGATCCCCTCGTTCGGGGACCTTCGCAACGAGCGTTTTGTTTCACCTATATTTTCTAATGTACAATACAATGCGCTGTTTCGTGCATACAGGGTGTCCCAGTTTGCAGAATTTAGATCGACAAGTTGCCAGGGCTGTAGATAGGGGGAGGGCTAATGGGGCAATTTGCCCCGGCCTTCATTTTCTGAGAAAGCTTATGTAGGTATAATACGTACATTCAAAAATAAGAATCAACTTCTTTCATACTTTTTTCTGTTGAGAAAACAGATTAGGTAATTATACGTATTTTTGAATAATACCATCAAGAGTTCTCGGAATTCTTCTTATCTCTAAACTAAACACGAAATAAGGCAGGAGGAGCGGAGTTATTACTCCTACTGCGCTGCCGGGCGAGGTTGACAAAAGACGAAATGTGGTTTCCTTCAATTCCTAGAAATTGGCAATGCGATAAGGTTTTAAAAAAATACGTGTAAATAAAATACAAATAAACCTAGTCGAGTCTATTCTGTCTACGTGTGCTTCTCCTTAACAAGTTTACATATCAACATCTGATTTGTTCGGCACTTCGGTATTTTATGATATTTGGGATATGTATTCTTTCATTTGCGTATTTTCGTGATTTTTTATCAAAACGTGGAATCGCAACACAGAATGAGCAGGTGGTCTATTCTCGAAGTAGCAGATGAATTTCTCACGTCAAACATGAGGAATATTTTCCCTCAATGATTCGAGACAAATTAGAGAAACCTCGCCCCTTCCATCTACCTATGTACAACATGTCAGGAGGTGTAACTGGTCAAGAAAACTTCAATGAACTTTCTTCGAATTTTTTCAAACTCATATGGAAAAAATGGGGGGGCGGGGCGATTAGTCCTAGCATCGATTATCCATTCCATAGAACTTCAAGATAAATAGGGAATTTTTTTTGAAAATCGCTCCTAATGGCTAAATTGATTCATTTTGATTTTAAAAAAATGATGTCCTGAAAATGCAGCTCAAAAACTCGATTTTAATCAGTGCCCAAGGATCTTGTTTTTCACGAAGGTCAATATAGAGAATTATGGTAAACACAGTTCATTAACACGTAAGCCGTGAGGATTTTTACAATAGAACTAGAGATTCTTTCAGAATTAGGAGAGGGGCCCTTTCCTCTCCTAATTTTGAGGAATCTTCAGCTCCCTCAGTCATCAAAAAAAGAACAGTGCCCAAGGGTCCTTTTTTCACAAAGGTCAATATAAAGAATTAAGGGTAAAAACAGTTTTTTAACACGTAAGCCGTGAGGATTTTTACAAGAGAACTAGAGATTCTTTCAGAATTAGGAGAGGGGCCCTTTCCTCTCCTAATTTTGAGGAATCTTCAGCTCTCACAGTCATTCAAAAACATCCTTCTGGATTCAAAATGCATCTTACAGTGGAACATGTACACAAATATTTCAAGTATTTAAAGTAGATATTAAAATTTTTTGGATACCATGCTTCCGTACCTATGTTAATTATGGGATCAGTGGGACACGAATTAAAATCAATCTTTCGAGCTGGAGTTTTCAGAGTCTCATTTTTCTAGTTGAAATTAACTTGATTTGGCTATTTGGAGTGAACAAATTAGAATCTTCAAAAAAGAGTCACTCTGAATTAAAAACGATCAATTATCAATTGTACAGCAGCTGTTAAATTTCCTGAAACTTTTCGATTTTTTTATTTGTATAAAAAATAAGCAGCTGCTTCAGAAAATACGTATAACGATACCGGTCACTGCTCAAGTGCTTACACTACTCTTCGAATCACGAAGAATGTTCTTTAGAGGTTATGTTATCACTTATCATTATACACCGAATCAAGAGGAAGGCAGAAGAACACCCGGAGCAGCCACCTGTTCAGATGAAAAATTCATATAGTACGATTCGAGATTATTACCACGTGACTTCGACGACGCTGTCGAAAGCGAACATCGAGATGCCTGCTCTGCCAGAGTACTCGACACTTGGTTCATCAATAAAATCTTGGAATAAAAACAAATTAAAAAATTTGGAATTTTTTTTGTTCATTAGAGAAATACTCAAGTGTTGCGGAAATGAAATTCGGAAGAAAATTGTTTTTTTCTTTGGTAACATGAAGACAGCACTGATTAAAATGTTCTCAAAGTCGAAATTCAAGATGAGCATTTGAATTAAGATAATTATTCAATTGCGAATTCGACAAATTCGAAAATACCTATGACGGAATTTGTAGAAAAAATACGTACATTCGATCACGTTTCAAACATTACCGGGAGGGAGGGAAGAGTAATTGTCTCTTATCAAGCATTTGTGCACCTCGAAAACAGTATTTTTGGGGAGGGCAAAATTCCAACATTTCAAATTCCAATAACTTTGGGAAGTTCACCAATCAAGTATAAGTATCTAATCTATAATAAAAAAAAAAATTACAAAAAAGAAAATTAGCTCATTCGAAATCTTTTTCAACAACAATAAGAGCAATTCATATCTTACTGAACCCTCAGCAGTATCTACTTCATTCTTATCAATACAAAGATTTTCAAATAAATGAAAAAATGAATAAAAATTGCAGGCTGGAAGGGAATCGGGAGTAGGATACTTTTGGGGCATAAAACTGAGCTGTGCAGAGCTGGAAATTTTTCAGTATAATTTCCCAATTACCTAGCATTTAAGAAACAAAATTCCAAGGAAAATTATATGTTCGTTCATTTTGTAAAAAAAAAAATTATTCTCGCAACTAGAAGAAAAAAAAATAGGTTACCACTGACAAAATAGCTCATTTCCCGAAAATGTTCAGCTTTCTCTATATCAAATCACCAGAATATTCACGAACAGAATCTGTTCAATACATGAATACAAATAAATATAAGTTTAGAGATCAAAATTCTCTGGAAATTCTATTCCCAGCGAGAATTATCATCCGACATATTGAGTATCCGAATCTGTGTGGAGCTACGATCACGCCCTGAATTCAGATAAGCCCAAGAGCAATTTAATAACACTATAGTTTCAAAGTGAACAAATACGAGTACGTAAACATGCCTCAGCAACACGAAAGACTCAGACAGGTGTTTAAAAAAATTAAGAGGCTTCTTCGACAACAAGGCACTAACAATGCAAGATTTTCATCGATTTTTCGTAACATCTTACGCAAAATAGAGCTGGAATTCATCGATATTTACTTCAAAAAACTGCTCGAGCAAATCTGAAGGTATTTTTTCTTTTCAAAAAAAAATTCTCACACGATTAAAATCTCAATTTTTTCACTTCTAGCAATTACGATTCAAAAAGTAGTTGACTTCTCAAAGCGAGTAGGTACCTATGATACTACGTAGTACGTACATAATACTTTTCAAGCATCGAAGTTTCAGTTTTGATGATCATTAAAAATATTAAAACTACCGCAGGACTACTTTTAAAAAACAAGATTAGCGCTGCTTCATTTATAAGTTAGAACAAGGTAAAAGAATATAGCTCAAAAAGCAACGCAAAGCAACAGGGCTCGAAGTATCAAAGCACCATCACTTTCGATTCTATAAGTACATACTAAATTACCAATTAAACGAAAGCATAAAATGGCTATCAAAATATAGGTTTTACGTTACGATCAACGTCGAGCTTATTCCGTTAGATAGAACCAATATCCCCAATACTTGTTATGGAAACTCACATACGTGACATACCCTGTAACAGAAAAACGATAAAAATCAAAATTAAAATCATTCAGTACCTACTCACTGTTAAAGTAAATTACACGAACAAATTAACACAGACGCTACACATTATCGGATTCAAGTTCAAATTTTTTAGCTTCAAAAAATCACAAAAGACTTCGTCTTTCATAAAGGAATTTGCAACCAACCATTTTTAAAACGATCCAATTTGAACGATTATTTCATCATTATGAACCAATCGTCTTGTTGTAGTCTTTGTTTCGTTTTTGTTGTTGGTTAGTGTTGATGGTTTTTTCAATTTTCAAAGATTCGTATCCTTGAATTTTTTAAATCGTTTTCGTTTTTTGAAGCTTAAAAAAATTCATACCTAAATTCAAAATTTCAACAAATGAACGATTAGTCGAGTAATACTCACTCACATGAAAAATAAATAGCTTAAACAAAACAAAAACAAACTTCAAATTTCAAGTTTGGAACTTTGAAGATGGAAAAAATTAATCAGTTTAAAATTTACACCTGAAACGAATGAAAAGATTCAGAGTTTGGAACTACGAAAATTGAAAAAATTACAAATTATTTAAAACAACCAATACGACAAAATAATTTGAACCAACAAACTATTTTTTTATTAATTTTTTTTCAATTGTACTTCATCTACCTGTGAGCTGTCAAACAAAATAAAATCTCAAATTCCGTAATTTTTTCACCCAAAAAAAAAAAAGGAACAACAATAATCTGCGATCTGCGATGATTTAGAGTGTTCTCAATATTAAAGTTCCTATAAAATCAAAGATGACCGAGTATTAAAACCATACGATTTTTTTCAAATTTTCAATCGTACCAACTTTCGATTGGAGCTTAATAACTGATTTTTAGTCATTGAAAATTGTATTATACAAATACATATTTAGGTCCATTAAAAAATTCACTGTCCAGTTATCTGAAGTTGGCTACCTCGCTGAACTAAATTGGGATACCTTGAACATTCTTCTCTCACAATCCCTCTTTTCTCCATTCAACGAACCATTTTCCTTCTTGTTTACGAGCAATCTTAATTTCATTACCGCTACAGTGGCCTACATGAACCTAAAAACTCACCCACACACCTTTACCTACTCACCAATGCCGATCCACATAAAATAATTCGCAACAACGATGCATCGATGCACTTCGCTTTCCATTCCAACCAAAGCGAATGTACCAATATACATAGAAACACCAAACACGATGCAATTTCCCCCATCACTATTCCCCTTTCCCTCAGCTGATCCGCTGGTCAACCCCAATTACGTTTATGAATTCGGGTACCTACGTATAAAAGGGAATAGCTTCTACGCGGCTTAATTAATCGAACCGACGCAATCGGTTTTTGATAAATTTATCGTCCCTCTTCCTCGTCGTGTTGTTTTAATTACCTACCCAACTCTGTAATGGGCGAAAGTCAACTGCAATTTGGCGAGGTATAAGGCAACCTTCGGTGCAATTTTTTCCGCTTGTTAATTCGCGCGTTTACTTTTTTAGCCACCCTGCTGTTGTTTCTCCCGTTAGGTTTTCCTCTTTTTTATTTCATTTTATTTTTTCCCCACCAGAGACGAACGAACGAAGCGAAAAAATATATTAAAAAAGGTTTATCGTTGCGTTCAATTTAATCGTAATCGAACCGTAACTTTGGCTACGAATGCGAATTGCGAACCACGATACGACGGAAGAGCACGGTGAATTTTATCCTGTCGAGTGTCCATATTAATGTTGAAAACCGACTGGAATTGAAAAAAACTGAGATGAATAATTCGATTGGACAGGTTGATCATTTTGCTGGGTTCGAAGTTCAAAATTTTGTCGATGATAAAGATATTCATTTCGAAATTTCTAACACGAAGAGAGAGTATAGGGGTACATATTTTAGATTTCAATTAATGAGAAAAATTGCTCGTGAGAATGCTGAAGTCTGAATAAAATATACATAGAAAAACGATCAATTCACAATAAAGAATTTACGTACTTTCTGAACAACCCGGAGACTGGTAAGTTGAGTTCGTCGCCGAAGAAATATCGCAATAACTCCAAAAATGAGGAAACATACGAGTAATTTAAACTAAGCACGTAGAAAGTTGAAATCCTAGAACAAGAATAAAACAACCACAAAGTATAAGATTACATTGAAAAAATACGAAGGCAGCAAATCGTATAAGCTAATGTAAGGCCCATGGAAAGGTCTACCAAGATACATAGAACGGGTCAAAAAATACATATCGTAAGGAATACAGCACATTACCAATTTATACCTACTCATCATTTGAAATGATTTCGTCGAAAGTGAATTTTGAACATCGCTGCATCGTCTTTATTATACTCGTACGTTCATTTATTCTTCACAAAAAATGGAAGCCAAAAAAAATGCATAAATATTTATGTAGTTTGCGGAAACATAATGCGAAAAAATGAGCATCCATTACGTACCCAATTACTGGGCCATCTTTCCTACATACGTAGAGACGATTTTTCATATCATTCTAACCAAATACATATGTACAAGTATCTTTATCCAGGTATCAAGATAAAATATGCAAACCTATTGTACTCTCAAGGAGGAAAAAAATCTTGGAATGTGCTGTACCGAATTAATCTCTCTACTTTGTAGTCGAAATAACATACATCGTAATACGTATCATTTAAATGAAGAAATAATAAAGAAATCGAGATAAATTTCTTAATTAACACAACACAAGTTGAATCATCCATTGATCAGCTTTCTTCTTGATACAATTTCCAATCGATGATTTTGATGATAGATAAATACATAGTTACACCTAACGAGAAAAACGAGCCAAGTATCGTAACAAATTAAAAATATAAATTTCGTAATGCATCCAATGCTTTGAATCAGTAGTAGATAGACTAATAAAAAACGTGAACATTGAAATCAGCTGATAAGTCGTGAGAAAATAAGTTGCTGGACGAAGAATGTTGTTCAATAAACAAGCAGAACAAAAGCAGGACTATAGAGCAGAGTAGTATTTTTTTAAGACCAGATTAATTGAAGTATTCTCAAAGAAAACGAGAAAACTTGAAACGAATTAAAAATTGTGAACAAAAATACGAGTACATTTGCATTTTTAAAAAAATAGAATTTTTCTACAATTTGGTTACAAAAAAACACAGCATTCTTCTACAGGAGATCTTGAAAAAAAAACGAGTCTTTCAGCAGGAAAGTGTTTGAATGTTTCAATTTTAAAAGACAGAGGGAGAAGGAAGAGGGGGTTCTCAAAAATACATTCAAGTCAATATTTGTCCTTTACATTCAATAAAACCCACAAAAAAATACACCAAAAATCAAAATTCTGAAAATGAAACGAAATATGTAAATATAGATTGATTTAGACGTTTCATTTTTAAAAAATAATCAATTTTAGCAAAAAAAAAACAGAATTTCCCGGTGATTTTAGCAGAAAATGAAGGCTTTGCAATTAGGGCTTTAACTAAGATATTATCAAACCGTCAATTTCAAAGGACTGGTGAGGAGAGGGGGAGGGTTCCGAACGAGTCAACATTTATTCAAGTCAATACTTTTATCGTTATTGGGAGAAAAAAAAACATGAAAAAAATCAACAAAATTTCAAAGAAAAAAGCGAACAGATCAACAAACAATGTTAAAAAACGACTCCTAAAAAAAAATTGAGAGAAGCGTGAGGAAGTGGGTTAGGGGTGAAATTAATTCGAATGGTACATTTAAATTTTCAAGGAGATCTAGAAGAAATTAAGCAAAATGTGAAATCATGAAAGTAAAAGCAAATGAAAAAGTTTGAATTTTGATGGAAAATGAAATGGGAAAAACCAACACTATTCAATAATTTTGACAAGAAAAAAAAGTCTCTCAGCGAAAATTTTAATAAATGTTTCATTCAAGTGGGATGGGGAGGGGAGGCTTTCAGGTCAATTGAAGTCGATATATTAATCCATTTCAATAAAAATCAGAAGAAATGAGCAAAAATTCGGAACCATAAAAATAAAACTGAATGCGGAGCTTACAATTAGCATAAAAAATTTCAAAGTTCTACTTGAAAAAACGGATTTTTTTGCAATTTTATTGGCAAATAATTTTTGTAGATAGGTATTCAAATTGGAGTGAAAGAAATGGGAATTTTGGGTGAAAGCAGAACTGAACAAGTGGACGGAAAATTTTAGAGCCTGTTGAACGAAAAAAAGGAACGAAAACTAGATTTTTTTGTAATTAATTAAGGCAAAAAAACATGAAAAAAAAGCAGAACTTCCAATACGAAATTTGGATTTTTTAATTTGGCAGGAGAATGAAAAATTATTCAAGTGAAAATTTTTATATTTCAAACGAAACCTTGAAAAAAAAATCAAGAAAACTTCAATATTCTGAAGGAAAGAGCAAATAGTTGATTAGAAAATCTAAAATTTTCGATCGAAATCGAAAAAAAATTGAAAAAAACAAAACTTTTTTTTTGCGAAATTTTGATTAAAAAACAAAACCTTCACAATTTTGAAAAAATGCTCAACACTTTTTTTCGTAATTTCAGAAAAACAGCATAAACTATTAGGTATCTGCAAAAAGAGGACTTCCAACACGAACTTTTATTAGATGATGTAATTTGGCAGGAGAGGAGACCTCGAATAAAAAATAATTCAAGTCCAAATTTTCCCATTATTAATGAAACCCGAAAAATTTGTTTAAAAATTCAATAAACAATTTGAAATTTTGATCGAAATCAAAAAAACAGAACTTTTCTTTAAGCAATTTTATGAAAAAACAAAACCCTCTCCATTTCAGAAAAAAGCTTAACTTTTTGCAAATATAGAACAAAAGTATGAAAAGCACGACTTTTACGATATCCTGAGACGATTAAGAAAACTACGACTACCGTGTGAATAAAACGAGTTATCTCGATCAAGATCTCAACAGAGGAGAAGAAATTCCTCATCTCGAATATCAAAAAAAAAGTAACTTAGATAAAAAAGATATCGACATTTTTCCATATAATTAAGACGTTTCCTCAATAATACATATACTCGTAGATCCTCAGCTTCGAAGAAATAAAACTATCAGAAACGACATTCAAGGATAATACTGATACTCGAAGCATTATTCATCATCATAAAGACCACAGATAGATAATTCCGGCTGCAAAAATTCTGAGACACGAATATCTAGATGAAGCTACGAATAACATTACAAGAATAAATTTCAATGAAGTTATTTCATCAATTAATCGGATGCAAATGAAGCGTACCTAGAAATCATCTACTAATGATAAAAATTGAAAACTCAATCTCGATAAAAAAAGACACGTATCGAAGATACAGAGCATTTTCAATAAAAAGTTGGCGGTGAACGTCAGTTCGTAGGTGCTACCGATGCATAAAATCAACTTTTTTACTGGAGTGTGTTTGTTTGATAAGTGTCGTTGATTTTAAATTCGAAATGAAGACCGCTCTAGTATTGGTAAGTTATTTTACCCTACTCACTTATTTTCACTAAATTACGTACTCGAATTCAAATTTCACTAAAAGCAAATTCAAAAAATAACTGTAAATTTAGAATAAAATTATTCATCGTAGTAATTTACGTGATTTTTTTCCAGATATCGTTAAGTTCCCTCTATCTTATAAATGCCGCACCGATTAAACGAACCAGAGGTTCGAGAACAAGCACACCTCCGCCAACCACAGAAGCTGGTTTCATCGCGAAATACTTTCATTTACCCGAATTCCTGAAATTCTCGTCGCAGAACAAATACACAACCGAACAACCGATAAATACGGTAGAACTGCCGCAGAGATCACGATTAGGCAAGATCTTCGACTCGATTAACGTATTTAAAAAATCAAAACCATCCGACGAGCCTTACCTTAGAGCGTATATCCAGCCGAATGGCACATACAAATGGTACTTCGTGTACCCTGGACAAATGTTGTATCCGGCACCGGATCAATTTTCGTTAGATGCTCTACAGAAGACGACACCACCGACTACGACACCGACGACGACTACTACGACGACAACCGCACGGCCATCCGAAGACGACACACCGAAACCGCTGTATCCTCTAATGGGTAAAATAGAATTCGTTAAAAATGAAACCGAACCGAAAGAAAACGAATGGGCTATTACCATCTCTGATTCAGGTCCCATATTCCAACCATTTGGTGAGATTCGACCACCGTTCGACGAACCGTTACTGCAGCAGTTCCATCAAGACGACGACGATCAGCCACCGCAGGACGAAGAACCTGAAGAAGAAAACGAGTCGGTTACCAGACGTAAACGTAAACAATCTAGAACGGAAAAACCAGTAGAAGAGGAAGAATCACCGGAGCAACAAGCAGACGAAGAACCGGCCGATGAACAGCAAGAAAATACACCGGAGGATGCGGCTGAATACGATAACGCTGAAGGTGAAGGTGAACCCGAACAAAACGACAACGAAGCTTCAGCTGATGAAAATACTCAGGATGATGTGCCCGAAGAAGACGAACAGGCGGCCGATGACGAAGATCAGGCGGCAGATGATGACGAAGATGCTACCACCGAAGAAGCTCCGGTGACCAAAGCTAAGAAGCGACAGTAAATTAACCCTTTAAATTAAATTAAAATGTACTCACCTCGCGATTCATGAATATTTCCAATCATACTTCGTACGAAAGGCGTACGTACTGTAAAATATAATGTGCTTTTAAATACCGAACCGAACGAATAATACAAGACGACAGATGAGCGCGGCAAACTAGAATGATGCAGCAAGAAGAAGAAAGAAGAATGAAAATGGAATGATTTCAAAATGGCGATCGGTTTCTTCTAGAACAATTTCCAGACTTCCAGAGTTGTTTTTTAACGGTTGCCTGCGGTGGGGTGACATCGTAAAATCAGTGTGACCACATTGAATGATTTTTAAACGTTTTTTATTTTTTTAAGATTTTTTTTTCGATTTTTAGTTTTATTCGAACTTTATAATAAAGGAAAGGATTTTTATTTTAATAATTTCTTTGAAGAATGAATTTTTTTCAACGATTTCAATTTCCAGTTCGGTTTCAGTTGATCAATTTTTTAATTAATTTTGATTTTGTTTCAACGATATCGATCAAAAAAGATGATGTTCTTCGACTCTTCCGTTTCAAGTTCTCAACGAGATTAATTCATTTGGTTTTGGTTTGTTTGTTTGTCCAGCTCCATTACTAGACACTAGATCGTAATTTCAACACACCCACCGTAGGTTATTTACAATAAAATAAATGCCAACCGAATACTGAATAATAACATCGATGAAAATCATTTTATTCGACTAAAATTACGAACTGTACGTCAAACTCGCAAAATAACAATTCTCGAACATTAAGTTTGATGAAAAAGGACATGTGAAAATTTCATCATCAAAAATACAATTAGGTATATAAGTTGATCAAATCTTAAAGAAACAAATTAAATGCAATACACAATAAAACTTCCGGAGTTCCGGTATAGTAATTTAAATTCCGACTCGAAACGCTTATAACATAACATCGAAGCATACCTAATCGATTTCTAAGAAAAAGTGAAAAAATGCACCATACCCACCACTCAAACATATTTTTAAATACGTATATTGAGTGCTATTCTGTACCAAAATCCTCGAGGATATTTTCAAGACGGATCATAAAAAAAAATAATACGATAACATTTGAAATTTGAAATTTTAACGAACAACTCGAAGGAAACCTTTCACTTTCATTACACTCAGAAACCGATTAAACAACTTATTAATATTACAGATAAGAGGTAATACAATTTTACGAAATCAATCGCGTGCTATAGTATAATAAGTAACGATAATAGTAGCAATAATGATAATACAAAATGATCCGGCAAGATGGGAAATACACACAAGTTGAAAATAATCTACCTAATTAATTTATTGTATCAAGAAACCCGTCTCCGCGTTTGAGAGATCAAAATAGGTAATAGGGTAAGTGCAGCACACATAAAAACATTTTAAAAAATGATTATTATTACGAGTAAATTTGGCGAAATAGCAAATAATAACACACAGTCTTCTAAGAATAAAAATAGTAGTACAAATATTCAAAATAAAAAAATTCGGATAACTCAGTCATCACACGCGCTGAATTTCCATCATTTACCGACAACGTAAGGGAACCACGTCCACTATATCCAGCGTCGCGTCTAGCGGCATTCGGGAACAACGTGTAAAGAAGCAGTATTAGAATGATGGGAAATGGTCGGCGAAAGCAACGCTTTAAATTCGCTCGGCTTTGATAATAACGACGAAGGTTGATTAAAATTAACCGAAATAGTAACAGGGTGTAGAACCATAGGAGGGAATCCATTTATCGTACCGTAATCGTTATTCAATTCGGTTAAAAATGGCGTAAGAAGATTACTATCTATGGATAAAGGTATATAGAAAGCTCCTTTAGCATGCAGGGCGAAAATAGGCACCGGTTTAGAAGCTATGGAGTAATGATGGTCGATATGTTTGACCTCTTTTAGAGGTGATGGAACGGATGAATTGTCGCTCTCGTTTATGTACTCGGTTTTACGTTTCGTCCCGTTGACTACGATCGGCGAAGGTGGTGATTTATCTTCTCTTAAAGTTACAACGTTCGAGGTTTCGATATTGTAATTTAAATTCGACAGCTCGGCGCTGAAACGTTCTTTGATGTAGTTCTTGAACTTGTATAAGGATCCGTTCGAAGATGATCCGTCTGAGTGACTCGACTCGACAGAAGATAACCGTCCACGTTCGGGTGTTGACTGTAAAAAGAAACAAATTGTCAGTTGAATTGAATTTCGATTAGCGAACCATGTACGAGTATCTAGCTAGATTGATAGATTTGTAATTCGAAATTGATTTGATACTCACGTGTCGTATGATGTTGGGTCTTATAGCAGTAGAGTACAATGAATTCAAATGCGGTCCCACCAACATTTCTCTAAGCTGACTAGTACCGTGTACGCTTTCGTTTGATGAATTCTCATCAACATGGGCTACTGAAGGGGCCGAGTTAGGTCTACATTCGTTAAGACTATGTTCCTTGGCGACGCTAATACTGCTCGAATGGTAACTGTTCACCTTCGGCTCGAAAGTATTTGGCAAGGCGGGATTTTCCAATTGACGATAGACTACTTTACCTTCTGTAAAAATTAAAATCATTATATTTGTAATTAGTGATAATTTGATCGAATTAAACTAAAATGAAATCATGGCGTATAAATTAATTGCTCCTTCAAAACATCAAGTTATGTGATTCATTCTACATACACGTTTACATTAAAAGCAAACGAGACGCAGTCAGCTGACATGTGAGTTATCTTATCTCGTAGACTTATGAATGAGAACTGACAAACTGAATTTCTCTTCAGCCTCCTGAAGGCAAGAAGAATGAAAAGAATACGCAACCGTTGGAGAAATTCCAATTTTTTTTTTCGAAAAATTATTGTTTTGGAGACTTAGGATGAGTCAAATAACAAAATTAAACTTCTCCTTCTCCCACCAAACATATATTTCTTTATTTCTCAAAAACTTTAGACCAATTTAAAATATAACAGAGATCGAGCTGAATTGAAAAGTCTTGAGTAGATTTTCAGATTTTCCAGCTTTGGAAAAATTCAATAAAGCATTCGTGATCCTATTGACCAGTTCGAGTTCAGTTTTCTAAAATTCATATTTTTCTCTAAAAACCAAATTAAAAAAATTAAATAAACGAAAAAACGAAAAATTTCATATTTGTCTGATGTTGGAAGCTTTTAAGCTCATTTTCAACCAAATCGGGCCAAAAATGAAATCAAAAACTCCGATTTCACTCATTTTTTTGACAGTTCATATCTCAAGGCTGTTTACACTTGAAGCAAAGCTGTTGACGGGAATTTATGCAGAATACCTGGATTAAAAATTCAAAATGAATACTAAAAATTGATACCTAAGCTAAAAATTGAAATTTCATCATGAAACTTCAAGTTTCCACAGCGATTGCAAAAGTACTTGGAGCTTTATATTCAATTAATTTTTTTTTTCAAAAAAAAAAGGTAACCGGAGTAACCAAAACAGTCGGAAAAGGTAACCAAAAATTGACCAAAAATGTAAGGAACAAAACAATCATGTTGATATAGAAAAAAATCACCATAAAAAACCTAATCAAGACTTCGACAATTTGTTTGGGGGAAAAATTTTTTTTGGTAATTTATTGGTAAAAAAAAACGATATTTGAAGGCAACATTTGTAAAAAAAAGTTAGATTATTTCTGGCTATTTTTAGCAGAAAAGTGACAAATTTGGCAATTTATGGTAAGAAAAATGAGATTTGGACATGATTTTTTTTTTTTTAAACGAGACTTCCTGATTTTTTCCAGAGGGAGGGGGAGAGAGGGGATGCTGACAATTCTAGCAAGAGACAGAGCTTTATACAGTAATTTTTGACAAAAAAGTTGAAAAAGTGAACACATTGGGCAACTTTGCTTCAAAAGTACTCGTAAGGTTTTGACAGTTCGCAACATTTTGATAAAATGAGATTTTTTGGTCGAAAAAGTGAAAATTTTCAACAATTTGTGACAAAAAACGAAACTTTGACAATTTTAGCGAAGGACTGGGCACTGGGCTGCATAAAAGCGCCACTTTTGAACAATTTTTGGATGTTTTTTTTTGCAAACAAACTTAGTTTTACGCGATTTTTGCCAAAAGAGAGATTTTTTATTTGGCCACTTCGACAAAATGTGAAACTTTTTGCCATTTAGGCAGGAGCTGGGCTTTTTAGCAATTTTGCTTAACAAAAAAGCAAAGCTAAGTATTATTGGAAATTTGTGTTGAAAAAATGAAATTTTTGACGATTTCTGACCAAAATGACTGAAAAGAGAGAAAAGCAAGTTTTTAAGCGAAACTTTTTGCAGTTTTCATCGAAGAAGTGAAACTTTTTAAAAAATTTATTCGTAAAAAACAGGACTTTTTGGCAATTTTTGGCAAAAAGCAAGACTTTTTTCCGATTTATTACAAAAGTCAAAACTTTCAAGAAATTTTTGAATAAAAATAACTGGCTTTTTTTTTAGAAACAGAACAATTTTAATTAATTTTGAGGAAAAAAAGAACTTATTGGAAATTTTTGTAAAAAAGGGAAAATTTCTCGAAAATGTTAGCAAAAATTAGGTATTTTTGTCAATTTTTTTACAATTTTAGGTAAAATCATTGTAAAAAATATTTTTTTGGCAATTTCTGGCCAAAAGTGAGTCTGTAACCGAGTAAAAACCCTGTAAAAATCAGAGACCACCATTTTGAAAATTTGAAAAGAATTACATTGTAGACACTTTTATGTTTTTATTTTTTGTTTTTTTTTTAACAGCTCAACTTTTAAAATGGGATGTCAATGCCTTTCCTTGAGGCTTACAAGGGTCTGCAATTTTGATTAAAATCAAAAAAAAAAAATCAAAGTGGAGGGTCCTAATGAATTTTCACAAATCCGAATATGCTGAGTTCAAATATCACAATACTGAGCAGTTTGAAAAATTCTCAGAACGCCAATTTTAACATTTATTGAGCTTGATCGGTTAATTCCAAACAAATATTATAATTTTTTCGACTCTTCTTCTATAATTTGAATAATATTTTTTTTTTCAATTTTTATAATTATTTCGATAAGTTTTGAGGGTTTTGATACAATTTGACATCAACTTTTAATATAAGTTACATATTTTCATCAATTTAATCAATGTAATGTTTACGTTGCAGAATTTTCCTATAAAGTCAGAAATTTAATCTGTTTTGGGCGAAAAAATCCTGGGTAGGGTGTTTGTCATATCAATGATTAACTTTGAATACTTTGATGAAGATTTTACCGACAAAATTTTCGAATGGAACTGTTCAATTTTGATTTAAATTTACTCAACGTTAAAATAAAAAAATCACCTAACTTATCAAATTACAATAACATAAAAATTTTACACACGACTCCAAAAAAAAAAGAAATGATTCGCAAAATCATACAATCATGTCATGTCTCATTTTTGAGAAAATTTTTTTCAAAATACTCGTAATAAATAAGCTACTTACTAAAACTACAATCGAAAAATTTTAGTTCGAACTCGAAAATATATTCCAACAATATGCCAATAGTAATTTTTATAATATAACCAACCTTGATGACTAATTTTATCGAAATATTTCTCCAAATGACTCATCAGCTTGACACACAACGCATCAGACGGGTAAAATCCTTCAACCTCGACCAGAAAATGCATAGTTTCCGCCAAACAGTCTTGATATCCGATTTTGTAATCATCTCGAAACACCATCTCAGCATCCTGAGCTCCAGCCTCGTTCACGTACTGCGTATCGGTAACCATAACCTGATGCTCGTTATCTACTTTAATTTCGCAAGTTTCTGAAAAAATTACAAAAAATTTGATCAGAGAGGAAAAGAAGAGAAGAACAATGCATTTTAACCGAGTCTAAATCACGGTTTGAGAAACGTGTCTTTAAATTGCACAACATTATTATTGAAAAGTAAACGTTTCTTATCGAATAGAATACTGTATGTACAAGATGATTAAAAATACGTACAAGCATAATAATGAAATCACAACAGCCAAATAGGTAATCAAAGTTCATTAACGTCACTATATACTCGCAGTCGCGTTAAATTAAAAAGAATGCCATTATCGTAAACATGCGGCCAGTGTAATTAGCCATTCTATACGATTTGTGTTACAATTGTAATTTTATAACTATAGTTGTTTTTTTTTTTTGTTTTTTTTTGGAAGTTCTGTTTAAATACCGAGTCAAGTTTCAAGTCGATCAATTTATAAAATAACCGAAAATTATGCAAAAATAAATTCACCCTTCCCTCATCCTTCTTCAAGAAAGCGAATTACTCACCAGTTTTGTTTCGACGAGTTTGATCTTGTAAAAATTTCATATGTTTGATAGCCATCTCGATAATTTCGGTTTTTTCGATACGTCCTCGACCCTTCTTCAAGTATTCGGCAGGAATTAATCGGGAGAGATCAGCGAGGCAATTGTTCATACGATCCCGTCTTCTTTTCTCGATGATACGATGGGACATCGGGTCCTGAAATCGCAAAAAACCAGAAAATTATCATCCAACGAAATCAAATACACGAATGAGAAAACATCACAACATCTTTAAAATTAATTTGCAAAGCAAGATGCGATTTTTCAATACACATAGCGCACTCTATACGTAACAAACTTCGACACTAATTTTTTCAAACTTGAACATCATGTTTGATACCTATGTTCAAAAATGTAAAATGCAAAAGCTTCGATTTCATTATAACTTGAACAGTATTTACTTAAAATAATAAATTAACTATTTAAAAAAAAAAACTTGTGAAAAATTTCTTGAATCATCTATGCAGTGTGTCTGTGTACAAAGCAAAGGAATGGAAGTATAGGAAAGAATGATATGTACATTTCGTAACTACACAGAAAGTTTACGTAGGAAGGTAGATTTTACTTTCAAATTTAAAAAATAAAATCAGCTCATGCGGGATAAAAAATCCATAGGTAACTGAAAGCTGATCTTCAGAAATTATTAAAAATGCAATTCAAAGAGAAAAACAAGAGCAAGCAGCAGCAGAACTTCAATTGTGATGTCACTTCGACGTTCACGTGATTTTTTCCAAATTTTACTTCAGCACCTGGATGATATTTTTGATCTACAGTATGACACAAAAGTAATGCCCGGTGACTTCAATCATTTTTGAGTAGAAAGAGCTAGCAAGATGAATAATTTAAAGCGGCGTTGAGAAGCAAAAAATAAGGGCTTTCAAAAGCGACATTGAAAATTTCAGGTCTGTGCTCTTTGGTATCCACAAATTGAAAAACCAGTTTGATCAAAAAATTCAAACCGGTTTTCATTGGTGAAATGTATTCTACACAGGCAACAAAAACGTGATTTAAATTTTTTGAAACCGGTTCGTTATTTTGCAACCAGTTGTCAAAAATGACCTAAAAATTGAAGATAGAGAAAAAAGCTTGAAACAAAAGTTGTAGAGCGTGGAAAATTGAACCATTTCAGCTAATCGGATTTTGAAACCGGTTCATTAGTTAGCAACCAGTTATTGAAAATTACCTAAAAATTGGAGAAAGAGAAAAAAGCTTGAAACAAAAGTTGTAAAGCGTGAAAAATTGGACCATTTCTGCTAATCGGATTTTGAAACCGGTTCATTAATTATAGCAACCAGTTATTGAAAATTACCTAAAAATTGGAGAAAGAGAAAAAAGCTTGAAACAAAAGTTGTAAAGCGTGAAAAATTGGACCATTTCTGCTAATCGGATTTTGAAACCGGTTCATTAATTATAGCAACCAGTTATTGAAAATTACCTAAAAATTGGAGGAAGAGAAAAAAGTTTGAAACAAAAGTTGTAGAGCGTGAAAAATTGAACCATTTTTGATAATAGGATTTCGAAACCGGTTCATTCATTTGAAACCAGTTACTAAAATTACCTAAAAATTGAAGAAAGAGAAAAAAGCTCGAAACAAAAGTTGTAGAGCGTGAAAAATTGAACCATTTTTGATAATAGGGTTTCGAAACCGGTTCACTCATTTGAAACCAGTTACCAAAAATTACCTAAGAATTGGGGAAAGAGAAAACAGCTTGAAACAAAAGTTGTAGAGCGTGAAAAATTGAACCATTTTTGATAATAGGATTTCGAAACCGGTTCACTCATTTGAAACCAGTTACCAAAAATTACCCAAAAATTGGGGAAAGAGAACAAAGCTCGAAACAAAAGTTTTGGAGCGTGAAAAATTACACAATTCTGTCAAATCACATTTTGAAACCAGTTCATTGGTCACATTCAGCAACCAGTTTCAACAATCGCCTAAAAATTGGTGATAGAGAAAAAAGCTTGAAACAAAAGTTGTCCAGCTTGAAAATTGAACTATTTTTGCTAATCGGATTTCGAAACCGGTTCTTGAATTAGCAACCAGTTATCAAAAATTACTTAAAAATTGGAGTTCATCGAAATAATCTCAACATTTTGATAATGCCAATTTAAGAATTTTTCAGAGGTATTTTAGCAATTTTAACAACATTTCGTTCAATATGTATTTAATCGAATTTTCATAATTTACCACCGTTTGTTTGATACGTAATTGGGCATTTTTGAGACACATTGTTCAAATTTCAAGATATTTCATTATAAATAGGGCAACCCAAAATATGCTCTCATTCAAGGTAAAATATTCAATATATATTCGATTTTTTGGGGTAAAATATTCGACAAAAATATTCAATTACCCCCAAAATATTCGAAAATATTCGAAATCAAATTTGGTATCGTTTCACTCGCCTTTACAAGCATATTACAAAAATGGCTACATCGTTGGGTTTCGTTTCCTAAATCACATGCACTATTCGCAATTTCGCAAAATGGAACAAAATTGTTGAATTAAAATTCTATTTTGATCCTCGAAAAAAGAAAAAAAAATCGAAGCTTAATTTAAAATTCAATCTTCATCATCATTTCATCAATCATCAATATCATCATCATTGAAAAGAGCCATTTTTTTCATCTTCAACATTCTGTGAAAATGATGTTTCCTATGTTGCGATTCTCAAAATGCAAAAATTTCAAAAATATTCGAAAAATTGCGAAATATGTGGTAATTTTAGACACAAATATTCAAATAGCAATCAAATATGTGAAAATATTCATTTTAAGGCAAAATATTCGAAAATATTCGAAATGAAGTAGGTCTTTAATGAAAGGCAATTTTCTGAAACGTAAAATGATTTTGTTACATTTGTAATCGGAGTGCAACAAAAAAACATTCAAAAAAATATATTGGGTTGCCCTAATTATAAATGTACATATTTCAGTCATTTCCAACAATTTTCATGATGTTTCAACAAATTCGTGAGCTATCCGCCACGTTCGCTCAATTGTGCTGATTTTTCATCAAAATTGAGCTACCTACCCTAATTTTGAAAATGTATTACGTTTTTTTAAAAGTAAAAGTAAAAGTAAAAATCCATTTTTGACTGGTAGTGCATGAGAAAATGAAAAAAAAATGCATAATACATACAACTTCTGGTCTATATAACTTGCATTAGGCACATACAACATTTGAGACGAAATTAATTTAATGCTATATAATGCTTATGGACTAAAAATACGTAATATGTACAAAGTCTGCAGCTCTGAGTATAAGAATATTACAAGCATACAAAGTAAACGAGCGTTAATTTGATTACGCACTTGGTAATAAATACATTACGCGAAAATAATAGGTACCTATCACGTTTTGTTGTTTTAATCTACCAGATAAGATGCGATATTAATACTACACCGCGTATCATCTTTAGTGGTGCAATTGAATGCTACGATTTAGGAGGATGGGTCAAAATCCGTTAAATTCTATGGTGTTTATAAATAGCCTTAATGCGTATATAATTGATACTAACACATCAAATATCAAACAGATTATAGGTTTAATTATCAAGCGTTACATTTGAAAAAAAATAAATAAATGAAAGATGAAAAGAAGAAGAAAAAGAAACTCGATGTATGTATTTGATAAGCAAGCAAGGAAGTAAGGAAGTAGGCACCAAGACCCTAACATGAAGCTCAACTATTATTTCTGTGATTTTTAGAACACTCAGTAGATGATCAACGCAACTCATTCTTCATTCGAGAATTTTTCTAGGAAAAAATCACCATAAAAATGATAAACAATGACAAACAAAACTCACTCACACATGAGCGACAAAATATTTCAAAATGAAATCAAATGCATCTAGTTACCAATTCAATTGTTTTCGCAGAGTAATTTAAAAACATCAAGATTTCAAATACCACAACAAAATGTATCACGTACGATACAAACGCTAGATGAAAATATAAAGACACAAGATCAAATCATTCGACATTAATATTAATTTTCAACGTAGCAAGAAAAATATAACTCCTTTAAACCAGTATTAATTTATAATTCCTATTGACCACTGCACATTATTATAATTAATTTATCTACAAGTTCAACGACAGGTCATCAAACCATCTACTTAAACATAGAACAGCGAGCTTTAGCAAATGAACCAAAAAAAAAAAATACTGAACAATTCTTCATAAAAGTAATACCTATATGCCTGAGAATACACTACAATAGAAGGAAAACTATATAGAAAATTATGCAGATACAATAATACACAACATACACAACATGTTCGGATTCAAATACCATTAAGTACTTAGATAAAAATAAGAAACATGCAAAACCCAACGTGTATATGAAACACGATTCAAATAAAATTCTCAAAAATCTCAAAACCTATATACGCACTTGCTTCATCTAAACCGTAGAAATTTTCTTAAAACACTGAATAAATTCACGCAGTAATACATATATCTCACTTAGTAACAAGGAACCACTTGACATATTCGAAAACTCAAGATGACTATTTCAATTCGAACAAGAATCTGGTAACTAGTGAAGACAGGTAGATAAGACCACGTAAGAAACACTTCTCGGGTAAAAGTATAGGTAGGTACTACATACTTGTAGTGCATATTTACCAATGACTAAATACCTTCGCAACAACCAGTTGGCGGATATTGGCAAACGATCGTGAACTTGATCCAACCGTAAGCGTGTGTTTTGCCACCAGTTTGCTAGGTACCTATTCTTGAAATTTCAAATTGTCCAATATTATCTGAGGATTACTTGTCAATTATTTTTTACTACCTGCTGTGAGAATTTGGAACATTTATTTTGTTTAAATTTTATTCTACATATTTTTTACTCTCCATTGTGTTACAAGTTTTTATTGCCTTTTATACCTATGTATTAATAGAATATTCAAATTTATTTTCTTTCTACCTGACATATGTAGCTGATTTAGGATTGCTTATAAAGTTATAAGCGCTCTATGATTGGTTATTCTGTTTGTGGGGGTTATTCTGATAAATTGTCATTTTACATCATTTATCATCATTCATTCAGATTACAATAGAAATTACTCGACAAATTAACCAAAATATGCATTCAAAAGTTAAAACATTGAACTAATTACACCATCGGATTGCCCATGTCAAAACCTCCCATTTTTTAGATCCCTTACAAGATCCATTAGTCAATTTAGGCTTAAAATTGATTGAAATGAAAATCTCAAAATTGAAACCGATTCATTCCAGAACCAAAATAATTTTTTCAATCCTGGAACCAATCCCAAAAACGAAATAAAAATTTAGAAGAACAAAACTAAAACAAATCCAATCCCAAAATGAATAAATTTTGATCTTGAAACCTATAAATCCAGTCCCAAAATTGTTTCTGACCCACAGCTCTGCATTTAAGTGAGGTGCAGCGGGGTAAGTACAAATTCAGGTTCAAGTCTGAAGTAGGGCCTGTTTGGACTTCCTCCAAATTGGGGTACTTGAATCTAAACCATTTATATTTATTTATTCGACTGAGCGAAAGGTACAGTGAAAATCTAACTCAAATTTTCATTATAGGTACAGAACCCTTATGGGAATCTGCATAATAAATTTCCATATTGGTTCATTGGTAGGAGAGTATAACAGCTGGTCAAAGTTGAAATTGTTAAAAACCCATTTTGACAAAAATTTGTTGAAAAGGCTGAAAAAATTGGAAATAAGTAAATGGTCCTAAAATTGTTTGAATGTTCAAAATTTGCTCAAAATCAAATTATTAAATTTCTCAATATTGTTGAGGAAATTGTTAAAATGACAGAATTCATCACGAATTGAAGCTACTCCAAAAAAAATATCAAAATTGTGTAAAATGATCTTTGTTGTCCAGGTTCCATTTATCCTTTACAGAACATTGGAAATCACAGCGTAGTGGTACCCTAACAGGGTGAGGCAAATACCTATGCCACAGCAATTATTCTAGGGAATCGACATTTGAGCTTTCACATAATAGTTTCCCATTGCTTTCTACGCAATCCACAAAGTATCTGATACATCGCTAGCCGGGTTTTTACAACCCTGAGTTCAGTAATCAGCTACCAATAGGTGCTCAAACCAGTTACAGCTTCTAGATAGGTACCAGAGCTGAAAACGGTTACGCTACCCGCTTATCAGCATCTGGTTAAAATACCAACTAAACCCACTAGTGGATGTATCGAGTTGATTCGGGTACAGATAGTAGCATATAGCGAGCACAACCCGATCGTTTTTGCACTTAGTCTGTGCACGCACCCCAAAATTTGATAATGCGTAAGTGGGAGGAGTTATGCTTTGATACCCGTCGTTCATATGTGTGATTGACGTCTGCCAGTGATTGTTGGCAATGATGATGTCATGCCAGTACACCCACTACGCATACAACATGCTACCAGTTACAATGTGAACTGGTGTGACATTTTTTCAACTCGCTACCAGCTACTGGCAAGTAGCAAGAATTTACAGTATGGGTACAGTAGTTACCACCCGCTGTTAGTGAGTACTGTTTTCAGCTCTAAAAGGTACTAAAGCCCAGAACAATGTTGTTAGCTGTTACAACTACATTGCCTAAAAGTTGTTAACAACACTGTTAGTAACGGGTTTTTCTTATCAGCAAATTATTTACATTGTTTTTTAACAAGTTTATTTGAAACAATGTCGTTGTTAAAACTATTGGTATTGATATCACTTTTGGATGCTGACTCTCACACACACACACACACCCCCGTGCTCATATAAATGTGAGTAACCATTCATGTATTCATAATATGTACAACAGATGAGGATTTTTTTGCTGATGCGTAAGCGATACCAAAATAATTGTTTTATAAAAACCGATTGTAACAACTAACAGGTTTATGATTCATTTTGCAAAACTAATTGCCAACAGATATCACTTTTAAGCAATGTAATAGCTGTTATAACTACATCACTAACACCGTCATTCTGGGCTTTGATAGGTAACTACCAGCAACAGATTGCGTGCATTTCTGTTACCTCAGGTGTTCTGGTGCTTAAAGCTTAACATGCAATAGATGTTGAATGCACTACAATAGATACATTACAGGTCAACGCTAGCATCTCTAGCAGGATTTGAACCTAGGATCTCTTGTTCAGAAATCCATGGCTCATCCCACTACGCCAACCCCACTGAGCACAGAAAATGATGGCAAATTGAAAAATCAAAAAGTTTCTAAGCCTAAAACAGCTTTTTCATAATCATTTCTGATGCATTCTTTTTTTGTGATTTTTAAAAACAAATTTTCCAGCGGTATTTTGAATTTTATATTAAAATTCAGTTTAACTCTTTTTTTTTGTAAATTAAAGTAGCTATTTTGAGATTTAGTTTTCGTTGTTGCTAATTTTATATTGTTTTTTTTTTTTTTAGTGATTCCAATTTTAAATTGAGCCAGTGAGCTACTCTTACTGTTCCAGCTGCATCCTCTAGTTTATTTGTATTCATTTTTTTTCTTTTTTTTTTCATGAAAAGAAGGGCACCTAGTATAATTTACTGAAAAATGGTCAAACTTGAACTACTCACCGGTCACAAATTTGCATCCAATGATCCCAACCCTTTGTTTTGAGAGCTCGTGATAATTTTGTCTTTTTTCTCCTTAAACACAGCATTACATTTTTTAAAATGAAACTTCGACAGCTTACCAGGGGGCCAAAGTTGCCCCAAAAGTGGGCATTGAAGTGCAATTGTGCAGAAGGTTCGATAGTTTAAATGCATACCTTATTTGTGGATAGGCTAGACCATCCCCTTCGTGACCCTGTTTAGTTTTCTCTGCCAGCACCAAGTTGAAGAAGTACCTTTTTCGCCCCCCCCCCCACCCTCCATGGAGAGCCTGGGATCAAAACATGATCATTTTCCTACTTTCGCAACGCGATCCATCGAAAAGATCCGCACAATTTCTTTTCTAGGGACTTTTATACCCACGATATGATCAAACGAAATAACCAGTGGTTTGTTTATTTTGTCGATGGTGGGATGAGAATTTAAGCGAGTAATTAATTTTGGAAAATTTGTATTGTGGAAGTAAGTTCTAAAGCATTCGATAAAGAAAAAAATTATGATGAATGTAAAGTACCTACGAGGCCTTCGTGGATTTTGGCCTTATCTTGCTTCGTTACCGTTGTTTTCTTTTTTTTTTTAATTCTAGATTAAAAAACGAATCACGTTAAAAGTCACGTGTATTGTTTCTTTCACGTAATACGAGTATGTTCTCGAATGAGTCTATTCTGCGAATCGTGTGAATAGACCATAGAGATCCTGTCTAGCCCTCAAATATCTCGTATTACATGCAATACGATGCCTCAATAAGAATACAATCAATGACTAAAGTAGATTATTTGAATTTTGAATAGGTATAGATATTGAGAAGATGAACTTGAAAGATGAAAGAACCATATGTTCGAAATTTTTCAGAACTTATAGGTAGCTAGGTATACAAAGTGGTGTAGGTATTACGTTAACAATTGAATAACGCAGTTTGGATTGCGCTTGTAGTAATTATAATTTACAGTTTATTTGACTACAATGACGAGTATGTATTCACAAGGTGCAAAACTATTTAGAACGACTAAAAATAAATACGATATTGCCCAATGATGGAGGTTTATTGCATGAGTTGCAGCTTTCACTGAATAATTACGCCGCCGCGCCGCTCAGGTTTAGAAATACGAGTACCTAGGTCGGTTGCTATGCGCGAAAGAAGTCACGTGTAGTGTAAACACGTGAGTTCGAATGTTAAACGATAGTTATTAAGTATTATCATTATCAGCCAGGGATACGTAAAATATGTGTGACATCATAATCATAATAGCTCGGACGAATGTAGAATGTAGGAGCAACAGTCGTCATTTAGTGGTAGGTATCAAATCTCAGCATACGTTTAAATAATAAAATAATCCGGTCTCTTTCTCTTTCTCTCTCTTTTTGTCTCTTTAAAATTCATCTAACCTGGGTACATGGTATTTTCCGCACTATTTTTTAAAACGTGATATATGAACCGATGGGCTCTTATCAGACACGACCCAAAGTAGAGGAAAGTTTTGAAAATATTTCCATTGGCATAGCGATATCGTTAATGAAAGTACCGGTTTTTAATTTCAGTATAACTTTACGTGATCATTTCGCTCATCATCAGATGTCAATCGCTGGTGCGAATTTCGGAATAGGTTCGATACGCACAGTTGTGTCAAATGACATCAAGGTCATAGTAAAATTAACACTTTGATGAGCCGAAATGGAAACTGGGTCAAATTGTATAGAAGCTTCAATGTAACTAACGATGACGAAAATCAAATCTAATTCGAAGATATAATTGAGGCTACAACAAACACATGTGATGAGTCACAAATCCATAGCCTGGGTTAACCGGATAAAATACCCGGTTGATGAAACCTGTACATGCGTAATATATGGCAAGGCAGAAAGGTACTCGTATTTGAAACACGAGTACGTCGTTTTCGACCAATTAGGTGTAGGTAGTTGACCACTACTTATTGGATGAATTCCATTCTCGATTGCACGATTAGGTCACAAGGTGTGGAAAATTTTCACGTGTGTGCGAAATGTATAATCGCTTAATGATGAGATACAGTTTTTCAAATCTAATTTAATTTTTATAATCGTTGGTATTTCGAAAGCGAAACGGTTAATTCTATGTAACGAATGATTAATTCTATCAACTTTATTGATTCATATTTCATTTATTACGAAAAACGTGAGGAATATTTTTCTGACTTTATTATAATTTTATAGTTTAGTGAATTAATGCGTCAATGTCGACTTTGATCATGACAATAGTCTGTCTAGTGTCAAGTGTGTCATGTAAGACCTCAAAATCTTGTAGAAACTTTTGTAGATCTTATAATCAACATCCACTTTCACATCAACATGACGACCAGACAATGTAAAAACAATTGTAGCCTCCACCCCACCCACCTCACAGGGGGCTGGGAGCAAACTGATCGGGGGTTTCTTACTTATTAGGTGGGTAGACATTGTAAGAAAAATCTGAGCGAAATTGAAGGACATGACTCAAAAACGTTGGTCAAATTGAGGTGGAATGACTCCTGGGCCAATAGAACAACGTCTGGGAAGTTGCCAAAGACATCATCTGGGAAACACTACTGGGGATAATGGGCCACGTATTCGAAACTCAGAGAAAAAAATGGGGAAATTCTGCAAAAAGTCATAAATGACTCTAATATACAGACTATGCGTATATGAATGGCGAGCAGGTGTCCTCATATGTAGTAGATGGATCACAGACCTCTGGTATGCTGGCAACACAACTTTTGTAGCCTCAAGTGTGAGCACATGTCTATGCTGCAGAAGTGCCTCGAGGAAGTCAGGAAAGATACAGTCCATTGATGAATAAGTAAGAGAAATACTGAGAGAAATTTGTGTGACAAAATCAGCTATATTAGAAGTGGTCTTTGGCCAAATACTAAATACTTGGGATGAGTCACAAGAGCAGGTGCAATTTATGGAGACAATTACTGTACGAGGCCAAGTAAAAAGAGCAAGAGCAAAGGAATGATCTTTGACCAGGTGGACTAACTCCATTCGCAAAGCAACAGGTCACACTTGTCACAGCTTTGCCAAATGTGTGAGGGGCATGCAGAACAGAGAACAATCGCTCGAGCTTGTCCACTGGATTACCAAACAGTAATGGTCACAATACCCTGCACAGGGTGACACATTACTATGATGTTTTTGAAGATGCTAGACAGGATGTGATTTCATTTTTAAGCCCCTTCAACATCCCTTGAATCACATTTTATAGCTTTAGAAATCTGAAAGTATTGAAAAGTAACGCAGGACATCAAATACTAGGCTTTTTTGGTTCGGCTGAAACAGGAACCAGAATCATCTCAACCATCTCAAAGTTTGGAAAGAAGAAGTCCCAAAAGAACCACCAAGTTGAAAAGGTTCCATAAACTATGAAATAGGGAACATAATTATTGTAATATATTTCAAACAAATTGGGAACCATTTAGTACCAATGAGTTTTTGAGGGAAAAGACCACCAGTACAAGAACCAGGTCAAGGTTTAAATAATGTTCAAGAACAACAATCAGAACCCTTTTTCAGAAATCAGTTTTTTTTTCATGATTGACATTTTGACTAATTCCACATTATTTTTTCCTTTTTTCAAACTTTGAAAAAAAAATTAAAACAATTTAAATTCATATAAAATTATAGAAAAGTGTGGATGTTCAAAACAGTTTGTTTTAAGACATTCAAACTCTGAAAACGAGTACCAGGTTACAAGAGATTTTCAAGTTATTTAAAACATCACTTCTGAAACGACTCAAACCACTAGCCAGAATACCAGACCATATCAGTTTGGGTTTTGCAATCAACACTCATTGATAGATCAAGTCCACAGGGTACAGGGTTGCAGCCATCATTGAAAAAGAATTTGAGGATAAGGAATACTGTTCTGCAGCATTTCTTGATGTAGCACAAGCATTTGACCTAGTATGACACAAAGGTCTCCAATCAAAACTTGCAGAAATCCTACAGGGAAATTATGTTTGTTTATCGAAATCCTATATAACAAGAAGAGCATTCAGAGTGTTTCACAGAGATACCATATCTACTCTACTCAGCATCCAATTAAAGCTGGAGTGCCTTAGGGTAGTGTTCTGGACTAATCCCATAATTAATGTACACAGCTGATATACCAACAACAGAAAAAACTGAAACTGCAACGGTTGCTGATGACACTACAATTTTATCAGTTCATTCATCCCGAGCCCAAACAACAGAATCTACAAAAAGCCCTCAATGGAATCTGAAGATGGACAGATCAATGGAAAATCAAGCTAAATGAGCAAAAGTCAACTCATGTTACATTTGCTAAGAGAAAATGTGATATTCAATACACATTCTAGTCTACATTAAACAGAATGAAATTCCAGCTGCCAGTCATGCTAAATACCTAGGTATTCATCTTGACTCTAGTCTTACATGGAGGCACCATTTTGGCCAGAAGAAAACTCAAATCAACCCGAAACTCTACCAAATGTACTGGTTGATTGGAAATCATTCAAAAATGAAGATTGAGAGTAAAAGGCTAATTTTATATACTTAATGATAATTAAACTAGTATGGACATTGGCCATATGGGGTACAGTTATGGGGATGTGGTACAACATCAAATTTGTAAAATCATCCAAATTGTTCAAAACAGAACTCTCTGGAATTAGTGCAAGATAGTTTCAAACAAATGAAGCACTACATAAGGATCTTGAGATAAAATGGGTACATAGATGAAGTTGGAGAATCTGCAACAAAGCATGAGAAACAACTTCATATGCACATCAACTGAGAGACAATTCAACTGTTGGATACTAGTATGCTTGTAAGGCATCTTAAACGTCAAAATCCTCATGACCTAGTGATGTAATATAACATGTTATGTATATAGCAGATTGGTTTCCCTGGAACAACTCTGCACATGTTAGCATGCTACTGAATAAGTTGAAAGTTAAATGTACTCATATTATGTACTTATTTAAGAAGTATCTTAAGATTGCAATACATATTATTAAAAAAATGTGTAAAAAAAAAATTATTTGACAAATTTGAGGGAAAACTAAGAACCAAAAAGAACTGGGAAGAACTGGAACCAATTGAAACGGTGTTCTTATTGGTGGAGCCACAAGCAAAACATCAAAGAAGAAGTAAAAGAAACCACCAGAACAGTTTGAGTTTGAAAAAAATTAAGAACTTTTTTGGGAGAACAATGCTAAAAGTACCTTTTTTGGAACCAAAACCAAACTGTTTCAAATCCATGCCTGAGAAGCTTTATTTTTTTTTTAAAACCAAAACTGGGAACCACTTATTTTCAAAGGTTCTGACAACCACTACCATCACAACCAATTTAAAATTAAAACGATTTTCAACCCTGGTTTTGAGGTAAATCTATCAAAAAAATTAGCCATTATCTATAGCCAATCAGGAATTCAAAAAACATCCTATTTCCAACTATCACACTTTTGGTGGAGGCTTGGAAAACATTTTAAAAATCCGCCACAACTCTTCAATGGAGCTAAATTTAGCAAACTATGGAGGAATAATAAAGAAAAAGTACCTACATATACCTTATTACCTACATCTTTATAGAGTCACCCTTGAGTTGAATAATTTTCTACCATTCTTTACATTCTAAGTGCTGTGAAATACATAAGTAAGTATGTAATGGTTTCAACTAGCATTGTTTAGAAATTTGGTATAGACAGTTCGAAGTACTTATGTAGATATATGAAAACTCGTTCATTTATTGAATCACCACAAAACTAATACATACCTCTAAATCTGGTCATTTTACCTGTACTAAAAGGAAGACTTTCCTACAAGTACCATTTCCTCACATCACGACTCTTTTTTCTCGAACATAAGATTAAGACATAGTTGAAACCATACCATACCTCCGACTGTTTTCTGGGTTTTCTGCCTTTTGCTTTGTTCGCAGATTTCAACTCATCTTTGATATTATAGGCTTTTAGTATTCGTTCTGAGATGTTACAGTGAGAAAACATTTTATTTTCTAATAAAATATCAACTATGCATATACGATAATCTTCAAGAGAAATTTCACTATGTTGTAATTCTATAAAAATAAACATTAGGTATTAGTACACAAAGTTTGTTTTGGGCTCAACACCAACAACAACAACTGCAGCGAATGTATCTATTCGATCATTGATCACATCTTTCGTTTCCTCTAAAGCTCGTTAGTTCATCTAGGTACCTATTTCGAGAAAATGGCTGTTTCAAAAAAGCCAGAATTGTCATTACACAAGTCGAGAATTTTCTCAAATTATTTTCTAAGCATTATACAATCATGCATTCGCTAAAAGCCACAAACTTTACATGCAATAATTTGAGAATTCACATAAACATTGCATAGTTTCTCTGGTACTAAAATGGTCGTTTCGTTACCCTATATCTGCTCCTTTGGTGGAATTTTTTTCTCCATCGAAATTTTATCAAAATAACTCGCTTCATAGTCAAAACTTTGAAATTGCGTCTCCACGAGTTCACCCTGCTGCACCGCTGTAGTCGATCAAAAGCATTTGTTATAGGTTAGCAAACGCAAAAATTACAATTTACAACCACCTGGTTCTGAAATCACTTATAAATTTTAAATACACAATAACCAAGCGAATGTGTCACTTTCTTGACTTATTTTTCATTCTGCTTGATTATCATATGTATCTATATCTGGTTTTTTTCACCATTGGAATCGACGAATTTCCAAGATCGCAACTAAAGACTATCGAAATTATAGTCTGCTTCCAATTCTGGAACCGCATCCTTTGATGGGTAAATATTCGATTTCAAAATACACAGTACGTTCGAACTGACATGGTTTGACCTTGGAACTTGAACCATCTTACCTTGAGCTTTACAATGGATGCAGGTTCAACGCCACTCATGAATTGATGCCTTGAGTAGTAGGTAATAGATACATTCGAGACTGAAATGCATAAGTAAATAGAGTTTGCATGCTTGTGCAATACTAACAGTGTCATTACTAACAGCCTAATGCCAATTCCTCCCCGAGCATAATTATTCTTTTACAAAAAAAAAATTGATAAAAATAGAATTTTGTACTACGACGATCAGACCATTGTAAAACAAACCACCAAAAAAACAAATGTTCGCACTTTTTTTTGAATTTTTCTGAAATAGAATTATTTTTGGACTGATTGCAACTCAAATAAACTCGTTTTGAAGGATTTCTCAATTTTTAAAACGAAAATGTGCTAATCAAGTTGAATTTTTTGGTAAAAATTTCAATCTTTCATTTAATCGTTGACCCATTTTCATTGAATTTTTCAAAGTTAACGGTTGAAACACAATCAGGAATAAAAAGGTTGTGCCAGGTCTTCAATTTACTCAAATTACGAATATAAAATATTTATTAGGTATTAAATTTAAAATTTGCGTAGTAGGTATCTTTATCTTTTTGAAATGGGCTAGTTATATTTTAGACTACACTGAATGCACTTATGCAGCATGAAGTAAAGATATATAAACGAAAATCTTACCAGCAGGTACGAGAGAGGATATTCTAAAAAAACTAGGTAGGTAGAAGTACACGACTTGAAAACTTGTTACTGTAAAGTCAAATTCTCTCTACTGATGACTCCAACAAGGTCCAAGGGTTATTCAAATGGAAATTCTGCTATCGTGCACGTATTCCAAATTTTGAGTAGCAGATGAGTATAGATGAGCGCTGATTGATGAACTTTTCAGTTTCCATCAAATTTGAATTACGACTTGAAAACACTTAGAAGTTTTATACTAATTTCCCAGATGTTTACACTCGCTAAATCGTCTTACGAGTAAGTCAAGTTCCAAGTTGCTTAATTGTACAACGAATCTGTACGGATCATCGATTTTTCACCTTGACACAATCAAAAGCGATCAGAGATTGAATTTTTCATTCTTCAGTGGTTCTAATACCGTTTAAAAGAAGATACTTGCAGTAAAATTTGGAATGCAGAAAACGTGCAGGCTAATGTGATTACGAGTAGGGTATGAAACTAAATCAATGAATCAAATAGGCCATGTGAATCAAAACCAACAAAGTCGATTTTTTATCAAAATAAACAAATAAATATGAAATAAAACAGTACTAAAAAACATCAACCTAACAAACCAAATCTAAAACTCTCTCTTCACGGGTGTAATCATCTGGAAATTACTATAAACAAAACACCCTACAAAAATGGAGAACAATTAATCAATACGAACTAGATGATTGTGGATGAAATAATATACTTCAATCCGAAATCGAATTTTGATCATGAGACAGAATTATTCGATCAATTTGTAACGAATGGTCGATACTGAGGATAGCCACAGAACTCAGAAGATCAAGTAGGTACCTAAGAAGATACGAAAGAATAATACTGAATGAAAATGCAACTTTAACTCGAGAACTCGAGAACCAAATCGGAGTGAAAAATTCAAAATCAACTTGAAAAAAACCGATCATCTAGTGCACGTTTTTTTCTCCTTTTTCAAAATATACTCAATTTTATGACGATATATCCTCGAAATTCACAACATTAAACGCAAAAGACGACGAAATACTCGACTTGAATTCACGAAAACGACAAAAATAAATGATAAAATTCGATCACAACATAACAATAAAACAATCCCTTATCACTCAGAAAGGAAACTCGTCCTTCTGATCCGAAAATATATTCAAGACTGCGGAATAAAACTCGAATAAGATGTCGGTCTATGGGTCCTGTATATGAAGTCACGTTGCTGATACACACTTTTTCACAAACAGCAGCCCGTAGCCACCGTTTGCATCTCTTTCTCTCTCTCTTTTTAGTATACCGGTACCATATCGAGCAACGTGAGCTCAGTTGCACGTGTTTTTGAAATTAACTCATACGTGAACGGTATCGCAGACTACGTACTTGATAAAAATTAACATGCGAGACAGAATGATGATTTTTTTTCAACGTATTTCTCTTATTTAAGGTATAATAATATTTTGCTCAAATGAAGTGTTCAAAACAGACAATTTTTTGCCACAATTGGCCATACGATTTCATCCAGTAGAAAGACTTCATGTATAGTCTGTGTTCAACCAATCAGCTGATAATCATAATATTATCAAAATAAAGCGCCACTTTGTTTATGAGCACTCTATCGTATGATTGATTAGATGATTACCAACGATTATTTTCACCAACGTATGATTAGATTATTATCAGTAAATAAACTTGAACCGTCCATGCATACTGTTGTGCCTTTTGGTAAACTGACGGGTAATTACCCATAGATCTAGATAGGTAGTTGGTGTAGTTGTAGGTATCGATTTACGTTTCTATTCGTTATCGTTACTTATAACGTTATTTGTATATAATAAGTTTGACTGCAGACTTTCCTAGAAATAAGTTGAACTTTGTAAAATACGTTATACGTTATTATTATGTTATATGTTGAATTGAATAAACCGTTAAAAATGTTCGCCGAGTATTTCTTTGAGTTTGAGTTAGATTTTTCTATTTAATTTCGATAATTCGATCTTTACGTAAATTCGCGTAATTAGAACATTATGGTAGCAAAGTGTCGCGTGGTTCGATGTACGATTTATTGAGCTTTTCTGAACTTTGAATAATGGCTGTCGGTCGTGCACGTGTCGACTAATTAGCTGGGTAGGCCGGTACGATCTCAGAGGTACGTTATTTTGAGCTTATTGGAGTTTTTTGGAGCTGGTTATATTTCTGCGCCAGGAGGCGAGAAATCTGAGTATTTTGCGCTGTTTTACGACTCACGAGTTTGAGTCTAAGTACAAGATTCGTACCCGGCCTAGCCTACTGTTATATACGCATGCCTGCGACGAGAAAGCAAAAGTTCGACGAGTTTCTACGTTCATTAGCAGAATCCGAAGGTGTCGATTTATCGGAGCTTGAGTCCGGAGAGCTGGTGAAATATAAGCAGAAAGCTACGAAGTTATATAACGAACAAAAACTTCTCGAAGATACGCAACAAGACGAAGAAGAGATGGCACCTCCAGTTGTTACCCACTATACGCCGCCGCCCGTCGAACAATCGCTACTGTTCGAGGGCAAAGATTTTGAGCCATGGTTTAGGAAAATATGCCTACGTTTAAAGGCTATGAGCTTGTACCATACCCTCGACGAAGATGAAGCCAAACGTGGAACGGCCGACGAGCAGAATCGAGCGATGGAAGTTATAGGCCTACACGTTCATCATAATACAATCACGTTAATCGCCGGTGACAAGCCTTACGAGTTTATCGAGTCGATGAAGAAGAGATGGGCCCAACGTACGGAAGCGCAGATCTGTCAAATGAAGACTGCGCTGGCCGCTGTTCGATTGACCGATTTCAAGAAGGTCGACGAGTATGCTGACTCGATACGCAAGCAGAGTCGAGACTTGGAAGAAGACGAGAAAGTTTGGCTGGTGAACGGGCTACCGAACGATACCCGTGGAAATTCGTTGCGTGGTACGTTAACTGCAGCGTTACAGAAAGGAGCGACGGCCGACGAAGTTCGAGAAATCATCATCGCTGGGTACAAGAACGGTGAATCGTCAAATCAACCGAGTACTTCGAGTTCTGGTCCCGTCATCAAGTCTTCAGCGTTCCAAGCGCAAGAGCAAAGGCCTACGTGTCATCGTTGTGGGCGTCCCGGTCATATGGCACGTTCGTGTTACGCTACGCAACCTGTGAACAACGGTACTAGTGGTAATTTTAATCCTAATCGTAATTTTGTAAATAATAACGGTCCTAGACAAAGTCAGAATTATCGAGGTAGGGGTAACGGTGGTCAATGGCGCGGTGGAAACGGTCGTGGTGGTTGTGGCGGTCAAGGGTATCGCGGTGGTGGTCAAGGAGGCCAAGGTAATGGTCGTGGAGAAGATCGTAGATATCGCGGTGGCGATGTAAGTAAGGCTCAGTGTTTTGCCTGCGGTGAATATGGCCACATCGCTGTTATTTGTCCGACTAATAAAGAAAAGAGCAAGCGTCCCGATGTCAAGTCGACTGCTATGATGGCGTGTGAGGGTCGAGGACCGGTGAGCGAGCGTTTCGGTGAGAGTAGTGACTTGGTATGGGTTTTGGACTCGGGCGCGACCAATCATTTTATCAACGACGAGCGTTATTTCGTAGAGTCAGAGGAGATGCACGAACTAGTGAACACTGCCTTCGAGGGTCAGTTTGTCACCGTAACTAAGATAGGTACGGTGAATCTCCGTCTGAACGGGAAAAGTTACCATATGCGCGGTGTTAAGTTTTCTAGTCAGTTCAAAGCGAACTTACTTTCGACAGAGCGTTTGAGGAATACTGGATGGTCGATCAATTTGGCTGCAGACATCGATCTGTTCGATCCCGCTGGGAATTTTGTCGTTAGAGCGGTACGTAGAGATGGTCTGAATGAGGTACGCTTCCAATACGTGTTAGAGCCGGTCGAGAGCGCGATGACGGTGTCCGAGGAGGCGAAGGTATGGCACCGACGACTCGGGCATCCGAGCGATAAAGTGTTGAATCAGTGTGAGGGTCTTCCTTCGAATTCCGGTCTGTCGATGACAAACTGCGATGTCTGCGCCAAAGCCAAGTTGTGCAGGAACCCCTGTAACAATGAGAGACATGTAGTAGATCGTGTACTTAAGCTCGTACACACAGACGTAATAGGTCCATTGCCTCAATCGGTCGAGGGTGACCTATACGTTCTGAATTTGTTGGATGATTTTACTCATTTCAACGTGTCGTATATAATGAAAGCTCGGAGCGATGTAGGTTGGTGTTTTGACGATTACGTCAAGCGTGCCGAAGCCATTCAGAGTTTGAAAGTAGCGTATCTCCGTTGTGATAACGCGCTCGAGTTTGTGAAGGGTATGTTTTCAAGGATATGTCAAGAGAGAGGTATCACCATGGAACGCTCCGAAGCGTTTTTGCATCAGCATAATGGCAAAGTGGAGCGATTCAATCGCTCGCTGATGGATAAGACTCGAGCTTTGTTATTCGAGGCGCGTATGCCTCAAAAGTACTGGTGTTTTGCTGTTGAAGCAGCAAATTGTTTATTAAATAATTTACCTACCCGAGCACTCGACGACAAACGAACTCCGTATTCTCTTTGGCGTAAGAAGCCAACAAAGTACCAGTACTTTCGAATCTTCGGTAGTAAAGCGCAAATCTTCGTTCATCCAGAACAGCGCAAAAAGCTCGACGAACGTACCCGGCGAGCAGTCTGGGTCGTCGTAGGGTTCACTGAAACCGGGTATAAGTTATTAAACATCGAAGACGATAGTACACAGGTGTTTTCACACGTACGTATCGATGAGAGCTCTAAGTACGGTGACCTAGTCACTTGGGTAGCGAATGAAGATCGATATATTGAAGAGCACGAATACGTACCGAGAGAGACAGTGATGCTAGCGGCCGGTGAGCCCGAGCTTACGTTCGAGGAGGCGACGTCCGGTGCTGATCGTGATAAGTGGCGCGTCGCTATGAATGAGGAACTCTGTAACCTTGAGCGAATGGGTACCTATGAATTGGTCGAGGAACCTGTTGGAGCGAAAATTCTTGGCGTTAAATGGGTCTATCGAAAGAAAGATAATAATACGTATAAAGCTAGGCTCGTTGTCTTAGGCTATCAAGAGGGAAAAGTGTTCGAAGCGTTCGATATATTCTCTCCTGTCGTCCGAGCAGACACCATCAAAGCTCTCATAGCGCTAGCGGTCAAGTATGGATGGCGTATTCGCCACGTAGATATAAAGGGAGCTTTTCTATATGGAAAGTTACCTTATACGGTGTTCGTCAAATTGCCCAAGGGCTTCTACTATCGCGGTCGATTCAAAAGCCCCGTGTGGAAACTTATCCGAGCGCTGTACGGGTTAAAAATCTCTCCGGTAACGTGGTTCAATGAGCTTGCTCGTATTTTAGCGAAAATTGGCCTTAAAGCCACTGCGTTCGACGCTACTATCTTCATCTTTGAGGGCGATACACTTCGGTGTATTCTCGCTATATACGTCGACGATCTGTTTATCACCGGATGGGACGATGAATTTATTTCGAGAGTTATCGACCTATTGAAGAAAAATTTTGAAGTAAAAGATCTCGGTGATATAAAGAAATATCTCGGTGTAAATATTATACGTACCTCTGAGGGTTTTACTATCGATCAGTGCGACTATATCGAGTCGATTGTTGAGCGCTTTAACTTGGTTGATGCTGATAGTTCTCCTTCCCCTTTCGAAGACTTCGGTTTTCAAAAGGCAAATATTGATTGGTCTCTTGAGTCGCAGGTACGGTCAATGATTGGTTCGTTATTATACGTAGCTTCGTGGAGTCGACCTGATATTACCTTCGCGGTTAATTTTCTGTCTCGGTACCAAACGAAGCCGTCGTCGAAGTTAGTGATAGCCTGTAACAGAGTTATAACATATTTGAAAGGTACCGCGAACTTCAAGCTAAAGTTCACTGCGTGTGAGCCGAAGCTACTTACCGCATTTGTCGACGCTGATCTGGCCGGCGATACGTCGGATTACAAGTCTACGTCTGGGCTAATTCTTTTTCTGTTCGGTAGTCCAATCGTATGGCGTGCGAAGAAACAAAACTGCGTAGCGGTATCGTCTGGCGAGTCCGAATACGTTGCGCTGTCTCAATGTGTTTGCGAAGTTCGAGCAATACGTAATTTGCTCAGCGTGCTCGGTTTTCCATTACCACCGACTCTTGTTCTTTGCGATTCTACGGCTGCTGCGGGTATGGCGAAAACCCCTGAAACATCGAAAACTCGCCATATAAACTTGTGTTTTCATAATACAAGAAATGCTTGGTCGAACAGAGAGATAGATATAATTAAAGTCGACGGCAAAATCAACTTGGCAGATGCGTTCACGAAGCCTCTACCTGCCAAAAAGCTCGGTGATTGTTTTCAGCTTCTTTTCGATCGTTAGGATTGTTCGTACGGTGATTTAGTCACTACTTGTCGTGTGAATTTGCTGTGATTCTTCGTGTTGAATTTTTCGTCGTCGACTTAACGTCTATCCAGTGTTTAGGTCTCTATTTTATTGTTTTTATTAATTATTTTAAATTATTTTATCGTGTATTTTACCTTGTACGTAGCCGGCCTTCTGAGTGAAATTTTTCGTAGATTATTTGTCAACTATACGTACAGATCGTAGTACGGTATACGCTCGCCGGAAACTGTTTTATCGTGTATTTTAGCACTTATTTTACCCGCATTTTATATTTTATTATTTTAATCATGTTTTAATTTATTTTGTTAATAATTTAATCGGTTTTTATTCGAGAAAAGTTGAACTTTTGAGATTCTACGGTGTTTACGTTTTAGTGCTATTGTTTGTTCGCTTTAGGCGAGAGTTTTGTAGTACGTGCAAGTCAGTGTTACCAACGCTTCCAAAAGCCACGTGAAAAAATTAGTTTTTCTAGATTTCTAAATAATTTTTTAGGAGGCGTGTTGTGCCTTTTGGTAAACTGACGGGTAATTACCCATAGATCTAGATAGGTAGTTGGTGTAGTTGTAGGTATCGATTTACGTTTCTATTCGTTATCGTTACTTATAACGTTATTTGTATATAATAAGTTTGACTGCAGACTTTCCTAGAAATAAGTTGAACTTTGTAAAATACGTTATACGTTATTATTATGTTATATGTTGAATTGAATAAACCGTTAAAAATGTTCGCCGAGTATTTCTTTGAGTTTGAGTTAGATTTTTCTATTTAATTTCGATAATTCGATCTTTACGTAAATTCGCGTAATTAGAACATTACATACCTAACATTATGTCAAAAAAATAAGTTAGATTTTTCTAAGTATATTTACGCATATAACGCAAACGTAAATTTCTATATAAATAAGTAATTGGTCAGTCTTGGTATCTCAAACAGACGATTTCTGGTGGTTGGAGAAAAATAAAAATAGCATTGTCTATAAAATAGGGATAAACCAAAACTTGATGCTCAACGAAGGTGTTCATACCTATTTTAAAATCAGCGGCGGTGTCCAGGCTGAGCACACAAAGGGTAGGTGAAATAGGTGAAATGCTCCTGGTGGCCTCAGATTTGGGAAACATACGGTGATAAATTACTATATTATTGCCGGTCATCTCAAAAATAGTCCATTCAAAGTTATAATCGAAAATGACTAAAACTGAAAACTAAATTAAAAATTCGCGACAAATGAAATCAAAAACCCAGAAAGTAAAATCGAAAACAGACGATAAAGTATTTGAAAACTGAAAATTAAAGGTGCGGCTATACTGAACTTGACCGTAAACTTATTCCCTTAACTTAAGAATAAGACTGGTTTATACTGAATTTAATGTACGTCAACATAAAAGTTGCCTTTGTTTAACTTCTAGGGTTAAGTTTAAGGTTACAGTTAAATTCAGTATAGCCGCACCTTTACATTTTAAAATTCTGAATATTAGGTAAATCAAAAACACGAAACAACCGAAATCGTAAAAATAGCATCAAAAATTGAAAATGAATTCGAAAACTTTGGAACAAATTGAAAACTTGAAATAAGTACAAAAAATCTCACTAGATTTTTCCCCAAAAAAAAGCAACTCACAGTGAACAAAAAATTTGCAAAAATTGAACAAAACTTTGATTTTCAAATACATACACGTGTGTAAAAATCAAAAAAAATAGGCAAAAACTGGGTGAAAAAATGTTCAAAACATTTTAAAATTACATAAAAATGCTTAAAATTCACTTAAAAGTTATAACATTATCCGATGCTCTAATTACAATAACCGATGGAATTTCAATGTAATGAGATGTAAAAGATCGGGACCGGACGATTTTAATAACATAAAGCGATTTATAACATTACCCGTTATAATAATAAGCGATTTTTACTGTAGAAGAAATCTTTGCTCTTTAACAGTATTTTTTTCTGTTCATGACGGTAGGTACTCCCCCCCCCCATGAGCTTTGCCCAGAGAGCGATTTTTTCCCTTTTATTCGTCTTATATCGTTAAGTTTTTTTTAGTTAAAAAAGAGGGGGTTGAAAAGTCGGTGTCGCTACATAGTCTGAGGTGAAAAATTGCCACTGCGAACTTACCAAAAATTCCCGCTTTTCCAAAATTATTAAAAGTCTCGTTTTTGTCAAAATTATTAAAAAATTCCAATTTTAGTCGAAATTGTCAAAAGAGCACTGTTTTTGGCCATAATAAATTGTCGAAAAATACATTTTCTTCTGACGTTAGATATCAAAAAAATCCTAATAGAACAAAAAACCCTGCTGTTGGGCTAAATTTCAAAAATTTTCTATTTTTGCTAAAATTTATCAACAAATTTTGACTTTTTGTAAAAATTGCTAAAGAAGCACCTGTTTTTTGCCAAAATGTTTAAGAAATCTTATCACCAGAATACTTGTCAGAAATTCTCATTTTTGCCGACATTGTAAGTACAGGTTTCTTTTCTAAAAAAATTATTAAATATTTCAATTTTTGTCAAAATTGCCACAAAAGTCCGGGTTTTTGCCGAAATTGTCGAAAAATACCTTTTTTTTGACGTTATTAAAAAAGTTGTAATATTTTTTGCAGAAATGATCAAAAAACTTTGTTAGTAGCTGAAATTTGGAAAATTCCTGCTTTTGCCAAAATTATCCTAAGAAGTCTTTTTGTCAAGTTTTTTTTTTGCCAGAATTGTCTGCAAAGTTCTGTTTTTGCTTAAATTTGTCAAAAAAATCTTGTCTATGTCAAAACTTCTTGCAGCTTTTCTTGATGTAAGCCAAGCTTTTGATCGCATATGGCATGCCCTGTCTTTTAATGAAACTTGAAAACCATCTTCCAGACATGCTACACAATCTTCTGGCTCACTATCTGAGTGATGGAAAATTCAGAGTCAAATACAACTATGCTTTCTCTGACTTCAGACCAATCCGAGCAGGAGTACCTACCACAAGGAAGCGTATTGAGCCCAATATTATATCTTTTCTACACAGGTGACATCCCTTTGACAAGCAACATCACAATGGCGACATTTGCTGACGACACTGCAATTACCACATAAGATTTTGATCCAGATGTTGCAATGGACAGTTATAATTACAAAACAACTTCAATGCAATACATAAATGGTGTCAAACTTGGAGAATCGAAATCAATAGCGAAAAATCAAGCTACGTCCTCTTTACCAGAAGAAAAGTCGAAACAACTTGCTCACTAATGTTTAATAATGATGAAATACTTCGAACAAACCTCGGATAACCATCTCACATGGAGAGATCATATTCTGAAGAAGAGAACTCAACCCAACACAAAACTCAATCCCTTTATTGGCTTCTTGGAACTACATATGCTGATTCAACAAAACAAGATCTTAATATACAAATGTTTATTCAAACCGACTTGGTCATATGGTATTGAACTATGGGGTTCAACTAGTGAATCTCAACTAGTGAATCCAATATCCTGATCATCAAAGGATTCCAGAACAAAATTCTAAGAAAACTTATAGATATGTGATAAATTTTTAGCAGTTTAGGTCAAAATTTTATGCAAAAAAAACTCCCAAATTTTGTAAAAATTGCCAAAAAAACTTCTGCTTTTTGCCAAAATGTTCAGAAAATCCTGTTGCCTAAAGTATTCTAGAAGGATCTGTTCTTTAGCCAAAATAAATAAATAATTTGCAAAAAAAAACTTCTGCTTTTAGTCAAAAATGTCAGTCAAAATTTTCAAAACTCCTGCATTGTTTCTTTTTTATTTTTATGTATAACCGATAATTTTTGGATGTTATGTGGTAAATAATCCTAAGAATCTTCATAAATGTACAAGAAATCTCACTTTTTTTTACAATGTATTGTTTTCTGATTCATGTACTTAATTATGTTGTTTTTTTTTATTTATTTCTTATTTGGTTTCTATTATTTTCATTGAATGCGTCTATTTGGATATCTGTGCTGATCCTATGCCTCTATGGTGCTGTACATGGCGCATTTATTTCATTTTATTTCATGTTATTTAATTTCATTTGTCATTCTTTTATATATTGATCATTTCCTACACTGTTAGTACATAAGTCGACTTTGTAAATGCAGCAACGCTGCCTATTGCAAAAAAAAAATAAAGTTGATTTATGTCAAAATTGTCAGCAAGTTCTACTTTTTTGAGAAAATATTGTAGGCACAAAAATTTCTTTTTGACAAGTTATCCAGAAAATTCTGTTTTATGCCAAAATGGTCAATAAAATCTTGTTGTCAGCCGAAATAGTCTAAGAGTACAGCTTTTGCAAAAATTGTCAAAAAGTCCTGACGTTTGTCAGAATTTGTCTAAAAAGTGCTGCTTTTCCATTTTTAAAATCAATCTTGTAATTTTATATTTTTTCTCTCGATTTCTTTTTTGATTCATTTTTTCTAGTTCTCTTTAGAAATGGAAAAATTCTGAACTGAAAAAAATATGCAATACTTGTAAATAATAAAAATATGATAGGCCTTATCACATGTATAGATAAGATACTTAATGTATATTTTTTTCAGAATATTTACTTACTCGTAGTAGGTATGGGTAAAGAACCTTCAAAAATGCTAATAAAATTGATTTTTCAAACGATTTGTCCCTCTTGATGGGTCAATTTTAGTTGAGTTGAAAATTTTTTTCCTCTCACTGTCAAGTCAAATTTGGATTGCGTTGGTCAATTTTTTATGGTTTGTAATTTCAATTGAAAAATATAAATTGTATAATTTATCATTCGGCTATTTTTGGAATCACTTTTCTTCGTTCACTTTCATCTGATTTCAAACCAATCCATGATCTAGAATGAATTTCAGATGACTTTTTAGTACAATTTTAGGATTTTTTTTTCAAAGTTTTTGAATTTTGATAAGATTTGTTGAACACGTGTGAATGGTACTTTTTGGATTTGAAAACGATTTTGTTCAAGTTTTTGAAAATTGAAATTGAAATCGAACAATTTTTGGATAGGTAATTTTATTTGCCCATTCTTGGTAACTTTTTGTAAGTTTGACTTGAGAATTTTTCATTTTTAAGGATTTTTTTTTCACCAAGCATTGTGGAAATGTGTTTAAATTGAAAAGAATGTGAGAATTGTAGGTCATAATTGAATTGCTCGCTGACCTCAATTTGAATTTTTTTGGTATTTTTTTATTCACAGAGCTCATGATAACAATCCTTGCTAACTTCAGTAGATGAGCGATAATTTGGCACAAAAAACAAACGCAAAAAATGAGTTTTTTTTCAGGTTTTTTCAAGTATGAGCTTTTTGCAGACAAAATTTTAATTTTATGGTTTGGTAGGATAAAAGTACTAGTAAAAAGACACATTTTGGCGAAAACAGTTTTTGTTCCCATCCCTTCAATCTGGAGCTATGGCGGTTCAAAGTTTTCTTTTGTCAATTTTATCACCCCACCACAATGATGAAAATTTTTGAAAAAAATCATGTTGAAATGCCCAGGCTTCCCATACATATTTTGCGTGGTACCAGAATTCTCTCCCCCACTACTCATGGATACAGAATTTTTCTCACAAAAACGCGTTTTGGGCTATACTGTTCAAAGGGGGGGGGGGGGTTGTTGGTGACGGAAATTTTGCTCGAAATCTTTTTCGGAGGTACCCAACAATAACCCATCATAATTATCCAAATCTGGAAACAGGGTCATTTCGCCCCCCTTCTTTCTATTTTGAAAGAAAATTGGAAACACGTGCTCTACTAAAGAGAACAATACGAGGAAAGCAGGTCCATAATTTACTCGAAACAATCAAACTTGATGACATTTAACGCGAGTAAAATTCGATGCTAATACGCATGCAGTACAATAGTAAACTTTTACAATTTCCATATAATAATACTACGAGTATCTATGTTTACAGATCACAGAAATTTGTCCGGCCACATGCATATTATTAATACCCCTAAGGTCATTCTCAGCGTTCATAGGTATCCAATTACCGTACGTATTAAATTTTTTCACCAGTTCGCATCCAAAATTTGACCAGCCCATCACATAATGAGAAAAATCACGTTTAATAACATCGCTATCCAGCCAAAGCTGATAGCATGTCGCATGTAGAAAAATATTAATGGGTATTTAGGGCATCGTTCATGTCACGTTGACAATTAACGTGAACCCAACTTATCGTAATGAACTGCCATGTCGCCAGAATAAACCAGTATTAGAATTAGCGAATAGGGTATCGCATCGACGCGACAGACGTTGTGGTTTCAATTTTTTACCCTATTACTACTCTTCATTGAACTCGATTACTTGATTTGCGAAAATTGAAAATTTACAGGACTTATTTAGCTAGGTACCTGGAACTCGAAGCTTCAGGCTTGAATGGCCATATTGCAATAATTAAAATCTAACTCGCTTGTCAGCCTCGACTATTTCAGAAAATAGAGGACCAATAGTCAATCTTTGACCTTTTTTTTTTTTTGAAAAACTACACCTACCTAAATTTTGCCAATCAATAAACAAATTAATTGGAAAATTATCATCATAAAATAATTTCCAATCAAAACTTTCGATTGTGAATGTTTCACATTTGTCGATATGATCTCACTACTGCATGCATTGTTGTTCGAATGACGTCAAAGTCACGTTTTCCCGAACGAAACTTCCGTTATTCTTGACTTTTGATCTCGATAAAATACTTGACATTAAAAAAAAAATGATAATATTCGTAATTCCAACGCCTAAATATATAAAAAAACAACAACTTCACGTGTTCGGGAACAAATTTACCATAGTGCGCAATCAAATCGTTTACAATATCAGCCAATCAGCCAAGCTTTACTCCTAAACCCAAACCTCGTAAAAAAAAAGGAAAAAAATCTTACCCTAGTAACTGCTATTTTTCGTTTCGGCGAAGTATGATGATAGTCATCCTCTTCACTGGTAACTCCTCCGGCAACATTGGCAGAAAAATTGAAATTTCTGTGAAATAATAGAATTTCTCTGATTATTAATTCCATTCGTACGAGAAATGAGGAGTGTTTCGCTGTTTCCAGTTTTCCATTCGGCAAATGAATTCTAATCTCAATTTAAACCAAAAGATGATCAGTTCTGGCTCTGATCAAGTAATTCACGCTGGTCGTGTTAATTTTAAGAACCACTAATTAGAATACTGACATACCACACCTGATAGCCAGTTGTCGTATGGGTAAGTGGTCAAGCTTTTATAAATAGAAATCGAGTATCGAATTATTATATCACAACTGTGCCACGAGTTGCAAATTTATTCCCATCAATAGAGTTGAATAATAGTTCTATACGAGTACGTGTAGGTAGGAGTGTCAGATATCAATTTAAAATCAGCTGATTTCCACGAACGCGAACGTGTCAATTATCGAGAATTGTTTTTCTTTTTAGCTGACCGATGCAGTTTTCAAAATGCGAGGAAAAGAATTTTCAAACTAAAGTAATTATCGAAGGTAAGTGTGGATTACCTGTCGCAATACTGATAAATACTGTTTTCTTCTTTGCAAACGTCGTCGTGAATCGGTGGTAATGGCGGTGATGCGATATCACTATGTCTTGATTGGATGTTCCCGTGATATGAATTACTTTAACATAAAATAAATCATTTCGTATTAGGAATCAAAATTTTATATCGTATTTAAATACAGAATAGGTCGAGAATAGGCAAATTTCTCTAGAGATTTTTAAATATCAAAATACTAAACAGACGAATAATCCAGCAGTGTAGCGAGTGAAAAAATCTTCTACTGGACACATCAATTAAAAAATTCAAAAATATCCAAATTTCGACATTTGTAATCATTTTGATACTTCTCAGTTTTCAATCTTACCACCTCCTTTTCGTCATCTTTCGTGAAACCACTTCAATAGTGTGCACTAGCACATACCTCCCTCCCCCCACCCACAAAAATATGTTCCTTATCTGTCCTTATCAATGTTATTTGATTCGCAAGAAGAGTCATGAGTCAAGACGAAAATTATTCTCTACTGAAACATTCACTTGAAGTTGTTTTTTCAATGAAGTTTCACTTTTTTTCATCTCGAAAAGAACACCCACTTGTTCTCAAACTGAATTGTATTGTAATCGTGCACTTGAGCAAAAATTATAATGAAAATTCATGGGCAGGGGAAAAAGAGTGCCTCCCATTATAAAGAAGCCTATTGGGAAAATGGGAATCAGTATCCTGAAACCTCTACCTCTTCTTCAAGTGTTGTAAGTATTTATAGTACCTAAAATACAAATCTGGAACAGGTCTTTCTGAAAACTCAATTTTTCTTCAACCTGAGAAGTAACATGTCCTGAAACCTCTGTAATCAAAATTTTTTTAATTTTAGAAGCCGTTCGTTTTTGAATTATTGGCGATTTTTTGAAAATTCAAAGACCTCAAAAAAAAAACAGCGAATATCGAAAATTTTCAACTTTTACTACAACCCTCCAAAAACCAACCACTTTCGAGTCATTCTGGAGCCTCCAGAAAGTTCAAAGTTTTTTGTAGGAATTTCAATATCATTGGAAAAGCCATTACCAAGAATTTAAAATTGCTTACAAAGAGCAAATTTGAGCAACTGAGACTTTGGTTGGAGCTTACTGAACACTGTTCGACCATTTTTAACCCCTCGACATCAATTCGAAATTTCTGGAGTAGATTGAAAATTACTTGAGAGCTTCAGAAGGGCTCAAAAGTAGTTGTTTTGAGAGTGTAAATCAATGTAGGCATTTTTTTCAACTGTTACGCTTGGCGAAAAAAATTTCATCAGAAGTTGGAAATTTGCCAAAATATTAATTCATTATGAATTTTTCAGAATCCAAAGTTCAACTTTGGCTATTAAAATTTTGATTGGACGTGTTTTAGGGCATGATCTTTTGATCATCTGATTTAGTATTGCAGAAATCAAAACGTGTAGGTTCAAGTGATTCTCTTCTGACAAAGTACATTTAAATAGCATGGTCTTACAAATCCAAAATTGATCAGTGAATTTCAGATTTTTGCTTTTTAAAAAAATAACATCTTGAAAAAAATGATGAAAATCACGAGTAGATCTGATACTAAAATCAACTCCCTCAACCGAAGTTCATCATTTCCTGCTATTCTGCAGCCCTCAGGGCCACTTTCGATTTCTCTAGAATTTTTAAATTTCTTCAGAAAAAGCGAAAATTAATTTTGGCAGCTGAAAGTCGAGTTTAAGGGTATTTTCGACCTGTTTCACGAGTCCATGGGTTGATTTCCAGTAGGACACCTCGAGAGTGTTTTTTTGACCAACAATTTTCGACTGTTCGCATTTTTTACCAAATAGGTAAATATACATATGGTCCAAAAAACGCATTCGAGGAACTGAGAAAGTGTAGTTGTCGGCCTGGAAATTGACCGAAATAAGGATAAACTCATTAAACAAGTCGAAAATGAACGACAACTTGATTTTTGACACCCAAAATTAATTTCGGCGTCTTCTGGAGAACTTCAAAAATTTCGAAGAAATCGAAAATTACATTGAATGGTCCAGAACGACCCGAAATACTCAAATTGGGATCTGCAAGGTTGGTTTTAGACAAACGTAGCCATTCATTTGAATTTCAAAAATTTCCTCCCGAATACAACAGACAATTTTTGACTTGTTTTCTTAATAATAATGCTGGTCAAGAAAACTCACTCGAAGTGTCTGTCCAGAAATCAGCCCGAATGCAGATGAATTTTGTTGTAAACAGCCTGAATTAATTTTTGCACATTTTGGAGAAATCAAAATTCTGAAATTCGGTTCTAGGGGAGTTAACATACTATAAGTTTCAGGACCAATTTTCATCATTTTCACTAAATTGATTTTTTTTTCTTATAAAAAAGCATAAATCAACAAAAATAATCATTTTTGGTTTTTCAAAAATTTGCTAACAATCCAAAAATAAATTCAAACAGTTGAAATTTTGGTTGTGGGAGGGTCTCAGGCTGTCCTCTTTCCAAAAATCGTGGTCTCGTTAAAATCACAGGTGTTTGATTTTCATCTCAAATCGTGGTTTTTCGTGATTTTTTTTTCTTCCAAATTTTCAATTTTTGAAATTAGGATTCTTGGTTGTGACCATTTTATTGATCAACAATTTTTAGCTCATATCGTGATTTTCTTGGAAATTTTTTTCCTGACAGTTGTTCTTGATGAAAACATGTGCCTAAATTGATTTTTTTTTTGGAAAAAATCACCTACAAGTGGTAAGAAACACTGAAAAAAGTAAAAATAATTTTCTTTGACATTTTTCCATGGTTTTGAGTCCTTGCTCACACATTTTGAACTTCTCAAAGTGGATTTCAACTTCAAGGTCATTCTTGGGGGGGGGGGAATCGAAAAATTCGGGGTCATTGCACTTTAATACCTCTACCTTCATGCCAAATTTCGAGGCAATCGAATGAAAACGTTCAAAGATAACGCAACCCCTCCCCAAAAAAACACTTTTTGAGAAGTATCATCTTTTAGAGTGGGGATGGAAATAATACGAGTATAATCTGATTATGCACTTAAAGATCATCATTCGGCGATAATACTAACTTAGAAATTCCATAAAAATCAGAATGTGGGTCAAAATTCGAATCACCATGCTGAGAAAAAAATTCCAAAATCACCTACTTTCATAACTTCATAACAGAAAAGCATTCAAAAATTATTTCTCCAACTTCTTAGACTCGATTGCAACTGTTTTTGATCTAATCTGGAACCTCCAGCAAAAATTACTTCCTTTCCAGCAATTTCAAATAGATTCAGAAGGGGTTCTACTATCAACTTCGGCGATTGAAATGCAATCCTGTGTTATTATTTTTTCAATTTAAATTTTCAACTTGCAAATCTACTTGGAATTTGAGATTTATGTGCCCTAAACAATTCAGGATGTCAAACTTACAATGGAACTGAATTTTTTGAGCTGTCGAAGTTAATTGCATCACCTTTTGGAGCATCATTTAGAAATCACTAGCAAAAATTACACTTTTATTAGAAGCTTTAGATCGACTCGAGAATGATACAATCTTTGGTACACAAACCAATTTTCAGATTTTCATCTCGAGACTTTTCTTGCATAGAACGATATGAGCCATTTCGTACCATTTTCAAAAATTCGCCGAAAATCAAAAAATCATCTTTGGCAGTTCAAAATTTGGTTCTGAGAAATGGGTGGGTCTCTAAGGGACCTAATTTTCAGCTCAATTGAAATATCCTAGTTGAAAGTGTTTTCTTATTAGATATCAATAAAGTTAATAATTTTTAAAAATCAGTCAAAAATCGTTAAAAAATCAACATCCCTAATTGGAGATTTATCGAATAATCAACTCTTCGTACGGGTTTCTCACTTTCCATATTCGCATTCAAATAAAAACTCCATAAATCCAACACTCGAGATATGGTACCACTAACTAAAAATAACCCAACTTCGAACCCCCAGAAAAAAATTGCCATCCAATATCACCTGATTTTTAATCGAATAAACGTGATTAAAATCGTAGTCTGTAATCCTACAATGTTGAAAATTTTTCCATAAAACACGCCACCGCATCGTAGCCATTCTCGAGCATAATAAATCGTATTTAATCGTCGATTCGTGAACCTTATCAGTAATACACGATTGGAAAACAAACCAAAATCAAGGTATATCATGTAGTTAGTTAACCATATTTAATCAGTACCACTACCTATATGATAATGATGGAGCATTCTAGAATCATTCATCGTGATTTTAATTACCCAAACAGCTGATTTTAATTCATCCATCACTCACGATCACGAGGATGATCGTTTCGATGAAAATGATCAAATCCTGTACCTTTCCTCTATACTTTCACTATTCTTTCTAGATCAAAAATACTGGAGAAGGTTCAGCAATGTCGAGTACCTATCTAAATACGAATAAGAGTAAACAAATCGAACAAAACATGTCTAAGCACGTGATTTCAATAACTTAAAGAACCTGCTCGATGCGTGATCTTCAAAGCACCCGATGATACGAGACTACAACGGTACATTTTTTCCTAATCTTATTGTATGTATTTTGCCATAATATGGTACGAAAAAAAACACTCGATGAGTCTACGAGTAGGTATAACTCTAACGTCATACTTTATTCTTAGAATGATGCAATTCAACCAACAATTTACTATCGAATTTTTATGAATTTTATGGCAAACAATTCCTAGTAGACGATCAAGTATCCAGGTATAAATCGTACGTAGCTCAATGGACAATATTGTCGAATTTTTTTTCCTATCTCGAGACCAACGAAACGATGACGACACGACCCCAGCTCTGATATTTGATTACCTCATTCTTAATCACGTGTGTCTGGGTTGATAATGAGTTGAAGACGAGCAGGTTCAACATAACATTTTACACCATATCGTGCAATTGATTCGATTAAATTTAAAATCACCCATGATGATTAACCGTAGAAAATTTCACACACTAGCACAGGCACAGCTCAGCTGTCTAATCTAACACCACAGAACCGGTATGAACACGGATTTAGGTCTTCGCATTACCACGATGATTCCAATTCCATCAACGGAAATATCATATCGTAAGTTTAGAAATGAATACGAGAAAAAACCAGATTATACCGAGACCGCAGACAGCAGCATTTCGAGCTAATAAGCACGTGTCCCTAATGAAGACACGTGGGTCAAACCCAAACTAATACTGTAGGTTAATTAACTCGCTACCTTACCGATGTAAAAAATATTTGGCAATGACGATGACAGATTTTTTCAACTTACTTTTCGATATTTATAGACGGTTTTGAATCTTCCCAGTACGAATGTTTACATTCCATGTTGATGTACATAACGAACACTACTTGTTGCTTGAGTAACGATGAAAAAAATTTATAATAAGATCACAACAACGACCGAATTTCACTAATTTTCATAATAGAACTTTCGATTGGCAGGATTATTAAAACACAGCGAAATTATTCACATCAGGTACGCACGAACAAATACTGCGATTATTTCGAAGAAACTAGTAGCACGCCGTTCGTTTAAAACACTACTCTTATCAATCAGACTTTGAAATCACAAATCAAAACGCGGGCAATGAAACGTTGATTAGAGTCAGTGCAGCCAGTGGAACGAATTGAATTGCGTTGTGGAAGTCTTTTGTTTTGTTTTTTTTTAAAATTAATTTCGGCTAATCTAATTTTCAGTTCATTACCAGAGAACCTAGTCGCTAATTTTACCCAATCTTTTACTAAAGAGTGGAGAACATGGGAGACTTTCCAAAAAAAAATTTCGACAGTCATCGAAGGCTGTTTAAAATATGGGATGATTTTCAAAGTTGTAGCTGCTCTCTGCTCAAGTGCTGAAGTGCTCAATCACACATTTCGAGATTTTGGGTTTTTTGAGAGAATGTTCGCCCAAAAATACACCTTTTGTTCCCCATGTCGAGAGATAGAAGCCATCTAAACGTGTTGTTCTTGTTACCTACTTAATTGAACGTATTTGAGGAGCTCATTCCATTGCAAAAGTAGCCCTTGTCACATGAACTTTTAGACCCCAGCTCTATTTGATAGGTCCCTGTACCTACCCTAATTTCAAATTCAAACACTTTCTTTAGGTACTTACAAAAAAAAAAAAAAAAAAAAAAAAAAAAAAGGCTAAAAATCATGAAATGAAGTAAAATTATTTTTACTAAAAAAACACTGTACGCATAAGAATTTTCAAAACGAAAAAAATGAGAATTTTTAATTAAATGTCCAAATTAGTAAATTAAGTCTTTCAGTATTTTAAATCAGGGATGGAAAGCTAGCTGAAAGCTGAAAGCTGAGGAAGTTTGTGGTTTTTGAAAGCTAAAAGCTATATAGCCAAAGCTGAACGATTGAAGAGCAAAAAGCTAGCCAAAAGTTTTATTTATTCAGCTTTCTTTCAGTTTTTTTGCAAATTCATTTGGTTCAGTTTCTGTTTGAGTAATTTTTTGACCTTTACATTTTAATTTTCTCCTTTTTTCAGTTTCTTTGTTTTTTTTTTGTTGTGGTTGTAAATTTTTATTTTCCTTTCAATTCACCTCAATAAAAAAAAATTGAGAAGACGAAAGCTGAAAGCTAAGAGCTAGCCGTTAGAAAGCTTTATGAATTTGAAAAGCTAAAAGCTAAAGTTTCATAAATTTTTCAGAAGCTAAAAGCTAAAGCCAAAAGTTTGATCTTTCAGCTTAGCTTTCCACCCCTGTTTAAAATATTTCATCAATTCATTATTTTGATCAAAATTAAGATTAAATGACAGTTGAATAAGTAAAGCAGTAGCAATTTACTCAATAGCAAACTGAGTGTCCGAATTCCAAAATAAGGACGAATAAATACCTATCGATTTTTACAGTTTTTTGAATTTTTTTATTTTTTAGAAAAAGTGAATAGTAAAATGAACGGAATCTTTTTTTCCACCATCGAAAGCCACTTCATGATAGCCTATGTTTAGGACTATTTTTATTTGTTATCAAAATGTTGGATCAAATCGCGTGAATGGTCAAACGAATGTCATAAAATGAAAACCATTGCACCAAGGAGAAGGCCCATGATCCAAGCGTATCAAAAAACGTTTCTGCTTTCACTTACATGCATTATTTTCTACCAGGAAATTGAAAAAAAAAAAACTGTTAGGTAGTGTCTGAAATTTACTAGGGTGCGCTATCCAATCGTACTTTCAGAAATTATTGATTCAAAAAAACATACACTTATTTTCACTTGTGCTGAGAAAGACTCTCAAAACGGATTGGTGGTTGGAATGGGACCTAAAATGAATATTCCCAGAGATTTAACTGCATAACAGCACATTTCAAGATTTTGGTTTTGTTTTGTTTCTTTTTTCTAAAAAAAAAGTGAGCCTAAAAATACAGTTTTTTCTTCTAACTGCTTAACTCGAGTAAGAAAAGTGTATTTTGGTATAATTTTTACATATGTATGTCAAAATTTGTCTCCAAAACACGTGTTGATTGTTGGAATGTGAATGTGACCCAGACAGGTCGACAGACAACCCTGAGAAGTAAGACAGACGGGTCAATGACCTTTAGAGGCCACAGATGTAGGCAAACGACCATGAGAAGCCAGACAGACAGACAGACAGACAGACAGACAGACAGACAACCTTGGGAAGCCATACTAATAGGACAGTAATCCTAAGAGAAGAAGCAGACAGACGTCTCAGACAATTTTGAAAAGTAGGTCAGCGACCTTTGGAAGCCATACTGATAGGTCAATGACCTTTACAAGCCAGGCAGACAACCGATCTTAGAAAGCTAAGCCGGTAGGTCAGTGACCTATATAACCCAGACACAAGTGCCAATGACCTTGAGATGACATACGACTTTGGGAAGCCAGAAAGGAATTCAGAAGATCTTGAGAGGCCACACAAACAGATCAATAACCTTTAGAGGCCAATGTAGACGGACAGACAGACGATCTTGGGAACCTAAGTAGATGGGTCAGTGACCAATATAATCCAGACACAAGGGTCAGTGACCTTGAGATGACAGACGGCTTTGGGAAGCCACACAGGCATTCAGAAAATCTTGAGAGGCTACACAGACGGATCAATGATCTTTAGAGGCCAAGCAGATAGACTGACGACCTTGAGAAGCTAAACAGGCACGCAAACAACCTTGGGAGACCAGACAGGTGAGCATAATACATATGATCATAAGAATCTTGAAGCTAGATAGATAGATGGATAGATAGGTCAATGACCTAGAGAGGCTAGTCAGCCGGGTCAATGACCTTGAGAGGCTAGTCAGCTGGATCAATGACCTTAAGAGGCTGAGCAGTCGGCTCAATGACCTTAATAGGTCAGATCGCCGGGTCAATGACCTTAATAGGTCAGACAGGCGGATCAATGACCTTAAGAAGCCAGTCAGGCGGGTCAATGACCTTAAGAGGTCAAACAAGCAGCCTCTCGAAGCCAGACAGACAGACAGACAACCTTAAGAGGGCAAAGAGACAGGTTGATGACCTTGAGAAGCTGGACAGATGGGTCAATGACCTCATAGTGCACAGACACAGACAAGCAGAAGATGGATACTCGTAGATAGACAGTCGAACGTCGGAAGGCAGACAGGCCAATGACCTTAAGAGGCCGAACAGACGCGTCAATCGAGCGTCAGAAATTTCACTTTATGGTGTATTTTCAGTGGAAGTGGGAGGGGAGAGGGGGGACCATGACAAACTATAAATTTTTCTGTCAGTCAAATCACCTATCGGATGGAGGTAATTTTTCAATAGAATTTAGCCCAACATTTTGAGACCTCTAAAATGCAACTTGTATCATTATTATTTATTACTGTCTTATCTAAATTCAAGTAAGTATGTACTTATTTTTTTATAATTTGATAATGAGAAAAAGAGGAAAGGAGAAGCGAGATTCGAAATTCTTTTTAAATACCTAACTAAATAAACAGGTACCTATCTAATATTTGAAGGTAGGTAAATCGCTCGAATTATTTTGACAAAAGAACAAATGCTTAATAATTCTATTGAATTATTCGTACCTTGAAAATGCTTAGTGGGGTTTCAATAATCTTCTTTCCAACATCAGGTGGGTATTCTGAAATTTGGAATCTTAGTGAGGAGAGGAGGGAGGAGGGGGTTTGAGAGGCTCGTATCGAAAAGCACTTTGAAATTCTAAATCAACACATCTGAAAATTCAGCAAACCATGAAAGATCATACAAAAGTTACAATTTTTTTCTAATTGGGGGAGGGGGGTGGGGTGTGTTATTTCGAAGCTTACGTTAGAAGACTTGTATGCAAAAAAAAAAAAAATTATTCAAATCACGAAAAATATTTTTTAATAAAACAAATTAAAATACAGAATATAGCGGACAAATATACACAAAAAAAAGGTAGGTAGGTAAATGAGATTAAAAGAAACACGCGAAAAACACACGCGGGAACAAGATTTTTAAAAAAGAGAAAAATAGAGGAGAAAAAAAAGGAAAAGGGAGATGAATAAATACATAAATTATTGTCTTATTTAGTTTTATTGGAAGAATACAAGCCTAATTTGACTCCGAGTTCTTTCGGCGGCCGATTATTAGATCTGGATGGGAAAGGGTTGAAATTAAGCGGAGCTAATTCATTAGGCGATTTGAAACTTTGCGACAAGGTGTTCTTCTTGTTCACGTACTCCTGTATAGGGTCTTTTTTCTTTTTCGTTGTCGAGCCGATAATATCGAAATTCAAATGCAGGTACTCGGACGAGTTCTTATCACTTTTATCCGCCATACGATTACCATACGTACTCGGTACATTACCGACTAGGTATTTACTATTCGATGAATTCGTATACTCGTCGTTGGTGCATTTGACCGATTTATTACTCGATTCGTTGCCAGACGGAATGTTAAACATGGCTAGATCAGAGTTATCAATCGAGATCGATATCCATTTGCAATTTTTACTCACCAGACCTATTTTTAATTTGGATTTTTTCGTATTTAAGCTATCCAACGATTTGTGTTTCCTTCTAGGGCGTTTTTTCGACTCCGGTATCTGATTCGAAGGGTAATCAAGAGACAAGAATTTAATATCTTTGGTTTTGAGACGAGATCTGGGTAAACTAACACCGTCTCTTTCGCCATCCGAACTGGTAGTTTCACGATACGACGAAGATGCAGAATCAAAATCACAGCTTTGAGAGGAAGCGTATTTGTAGACTCGTTTCAAGACTTCGGTATTTTCACGTAATATGTTTCGTAATGCGGTTTCCGTATTGTTTAAGTTATTCGAATCATTCTGTTGGCTGAGTAAATCGGGGCATAAGTCGTTCGTTGAGGACGAATTAACGGCGAATTGTTGCTCACATTCGGGTAGGTATGATCTGCAGTTGTAATCGTCTTTGGTTGGTAACATTGTCGATGTTGATTCGTAATTCAAATTCAGGATAGGATCAGAGTTAGGTTCGTTGAAACGTGATGAGCTTTCAGTTTCAGTAGATTGGTAAAAAGACGAGTTAAAATTCGAATGATTATTATCGAAGACATTATCGAACGAAAGTGGCTTCGAATTGAAGTCAGAACCAGTCTCAAGGGATGAGATCACATCGATCGAATCGATCTTACTGTTATCTTCACGATCGCCGTTCAAATCATTCAAATTTTCCAGCAAATTACTCGACGTTTCAGTCACATCTGGTGATTGAGAAACTGCAGGCAGCGAAGACGATGATAAATCTTTACTAAAATCTAATAAATCGTTATACTTGGAGCTTTCGTTCGAATACGTCGAGTTAATTTGAAAGTTGGACAAACTGAAAGCTTCTTTATCACTAAATATATCATTATTTTCAGCGAATCGATCTTTAACCAGATCAAGATCATCGATCGCATGGTTATAACTACTTTTTGGCTCATCTCGATCAACGTTGACATCATTCGAAACATCATCACGATGATAAGACTGACTTAGGAACTCTTCGAGCGTATTATTCGATTCGCGAATTATATTCTCATTCTGATTAATTAAATTATCGAATTCTATACTCGACTTGGCTCCACTTTCAACAGCCTGGTCATCGAAATGCGGCACGAACGACGTTAATTGACTAATCTCTCGATCGAATTTATCCACAGGAGACATTTCGAAGCTCTTTTCAGTCTCGGTTACGATCACAGGGACATCGAAATTGGCGAAATTCTCCTCGTACTGAGGTATACTCTCGTTTCTGATACTCTCCAAAGTACTCGTCGAGAAAAGTATCTCCAAAGCGTCTATTTTCATATGCTCTAGAGCAGTCTCGAGTTGTTCGTTTTTCGAGACCAGCGACTCGGACACGTGAGTATTGAATATTCCATCGTTCGTATCGTGATGCTGAGCAGATATCACGTTATCGCTTTCGTAATTAGTATCACGTTGAAAATAACGCTCGATTTGAGTATCACATTTAGGTTCGTCTATTTTTACGTTGAATTCGTTGCTGTTTACGTTGGCGATAATAGACTCATCGCTATCGTTGTAACGGCCATATTCGTCTTTAATAATTGGTTGCTCGTCTAGCGTATCGGCGACCGATTCTTGCTGGTTCATTTGCTCGCTGACGAGTATCGAAGTGGTGAGCAAAACGTTGAGTATATTGTCGCCTTCGTTGTACCCGGTTGAGACTTCCTCGACTGATGGGTTTAGGTCAACTTCGGACGACATAGCCAGTTCGGTTGAATCGACTGCCGATGGTTTATCTTCGTCGTGAAAAGAAAGACTAGGGGATTGTAATCGGCATACAGGGCTGGAGCCGTATTCGCTTAAGCTTGTGTTATCCGAATCGAATTCAGTCATATCGTCGCAAAGTTCGGTAGACGTGGATGATTTCATCGACGCTGAAGAATACGACGAGCTCGACGACGACGACGAATCCGAGTCCACGTTATTTTCCGGCGTTTCTTTCGTATCACCTGGAAATACACGTGAAATAAACGCGCACGTGAACAAATGTGTCAAAAACAGATAAAAGTACCTACATTAGGTACATCTAACTAGGTACTCGTACCAACGAAAACTTGTTTTGAAAATAAAATTACTCGCCTGTTTTAGAGCTTACGACTTCAGCACGTCGTCTGCGTCTTTTCTTTTTCGTACGTTTATCCCAATACACGGTTTCGCCTCGATCCTTGGATGTTTCGTCGCCTAAACATAATAATTAGATTGAATATTAGACCTATTACGTATTTCAATGTAGGTATTTGGATTAGAAAAAGAATCAGCTTTGTTACGAACCGATCGAGGAAGATGATTCTTTCAGTCGTTGAACAGCTCGTGAAATGGGAGGCTGTTTTTGAGGTTTCTGATTTTTTGTAGCATTCGATGGTTTACTCACAAGTAAATGGTTTATAGCCGGACCCTGAGTCGATGGCACCATTGAACCCATTAATCCGTGAGTGTTACAAGCAGCTGCAAACAAAATTATACAAACGAATTAGTACATTGGTAGACTTGGATAGGTAGGTAAGATGAGTAGGCAGGTTAGAGTGGCTCTTATTTTGAAATTTCGCTCTCTTTCGCTCTCAAACCCTGAAGTCGTTTGATTTTATGAGTTAGTAGTTCTATATTTTATATGAGTAGGTATCGAAAAATTGTACCACCCCCCCCCCACCTCTCAATTAAGTATAAAAATTTGAAACATGAAAAAAAATATTCATCTGAAAATTTTTCATTTCTACAGAATTCTAATAAATAATCAATAATCCCCTTTCCAGGATACTTTGGTCATCTTATGAGGAGTTCCCAAAGCTGAGAACAATTTTAATGCAGAATTGAAGTTTGTAAACATTTTTTTTTTGAAAATTTCTCGCTTCTGTGTCAGTATTCTTCTAAATAATTAAACAATGTTGGCTCTTTAATATGGAGTACTTGAGATTCGAAAAAAGAAAATAAATAGATAATCGTGGTCTGTAAAAATTCTTTGAAAATTTTTCGTTTCTGGCCAGAATCTTTTTGAACAACCTCTTTTATAAAAAAAAAAATTCCCTCGGATCCTTAAACAGTTCCCTTGAATGGAGCCTTCGAAAATTAAAAGAAAATAAAATAACGAAGAATTGAAATAACAGCTTCCTTACGTGAACATTTTTTGAAAATTTTTAATCAAGAGAGGTTATTTGAAAGGATTTTGATCAGAAATGAAAAAGTTTTTAAAATTTTTTTTTTAGCCAACAGAATTTAAATTGTCCAATTTTGGTGACCAATATTTTTTGGGATACCGAGGAAGGTTCTTTTTCTTGAAAATGTGATATTTTGACTTCTTTTGATTAGGTACCTACTTATTATTTTTCCGAATTTTGGGGACACCATACAAGAGCACAAAATATGCAGCTTGCGGAACGAAGGGCTCTCAAAAGAAATAGCGCAGAATGAAGTGTAACAAATAAATTATCATAGTTGAAGTAAGTATCATAAAAATTTGTAAAATGCTTGTAAAAATAACTTAAAGCTACCATAAAATTGATGGAATATTTAAAAATGTTGAGAAAATTTGCGCGAAATTTTGCACACTTACATAATATGAAAGTTACCAAAAATTGATCAAATATTCTCAAAATTGAACAATAATTTATCAAAAATGCACAAATTCCATAAATTGAAATTCAAGGGGGAAAAATGTAAGAAATAAATAAAAATAGAATAGATCTACTTGAGCAGTTTTGCAAAAATTGCTGAAAAATTTGTTGAAAATGCTTTAAAAACAGTTGAATTAGTAACTCGAAAATTGATGGCGAAAATTAAGGAAAGTGTCGCTAAAATTCTTCAATTATCAACATGGAACGAAGATTGTGTAAAAATTACATAAGATACCAAAAAAATTGTGAAATTGGCCTGAAAATCATTCGATTAAAATACGATGAAATTTCGGTGAAATTGAGCAAAATTTTAAAAAAATTGTTAAAACATAATTAAAAATTGTTTAATCTTAGACATGAAACCTTTGAAAATTTTCAAAAATTGCACGAAAATTTGTCAAAATTGCAGAACGTAAGTATTATAAAATTTTAATTCATGAAAAATCAGCAAAATTGGACCAAATTTACGATAATTGCTTGAAAATTTGTTAAAATATGCCTTGAAAAGTGGTTGGAAATGAGTGAAATTTGATGAAATATTTTGAAATTTCAATATTATAACAAAAATCCCCAAATATCGAACAAATTGAAGAAAATTACAAAAATTTGTTGAAGTGTATTATGGTGAATGAAATTCAACTAAAAAGGAACAACTTTAAAATTGAAATCAAAATTTAAAAAATATTACCAAAAAATTGATGAAATTATACAAAAAGTATTGAAAATTAGGTACCAGAAATTCATAAAATATTACAGAATTTGAGCAAAATTACGGGTGAGAATTGCATACATTGTAAAACATTATCAACAAAATCGATCAAATATCATCTAAATGGAATTAAATTCAAATTTGGTAATGAAAAAAAAAAAAAAAAAAAAAACACGAAGTTTCATATAAATTGTAGATAGAGCATGATAACGAATGAAAATTATCAAAAATTTATGAAATTTCAGTAAAACTGAAGTGAATTTGGCAACAATTGCTTTAAAATCGACAGAGTATCATAAAATTCGTGTGAAATATTACCAAAATCAAACTTAATCTCGTCTATTGAAGAGAACTAGGAACAGAAAAAAACCAGAATTCATAATTATTTGATTCGTCGCTGATCGTATGAAAAGATGTTTCGAATTACGAATCAAATCGAGAAATTTTCGATCAATTTCAGCTTTTTTGGTTGAAGCACGTTCGCAAACGTAGAATTTTTTCTTTCAAAAAAAATCGCCAGAGGTAATTTTGGATTTAAAAATTTTAAAAAATGCCTAAATTGATAGAAAAGGTCACGAAGACAAGTAGATCTGAGTTTATATGTAAGCTAAATTTCATGTTTAGGCAATTCATGGCGTTTTTTTTTGGAAAACTGGAAAACTTTAAAATCCGCTAGAGGCTTCAGAAAAGTTTGAAACCGTCACTAGTCGACTCTTCAGGATATCAAAAATAGGATATAAACTGAATTTTAGCCTTTTACCTTAATTTAATCAAATTTAGATTTTTTTCATGAGAAAGGGGACAGATTCAAATTTCTAAAAATTCGTCAAAAATCGAAAAAAAAAACATTTTTTAATTTGAAACTTATTAGAGAGAGAGAGTCTAAAATAATTATACTCTCGACTTCGAAATCCATGACTTTTGAAACATTTTCAGATATCACTTCACAATTTTTAACTGCAAACGTCAAATCCTTACGCCAATTTTTCCACTATTTTGGAACTTTTCATTCGGACTCAAATCGGTATACTTAATAAAGTACAGATTCCAATTTTGAAAAAAATGCCCACAACACAGTGAAACCTAGTTAAGCTTATTTTAAAATCGAGCTGTGGGGAACTAGGGATTTAAAGAGGTGCTTTGTATAATTTATTACGTACGAAACTTATTCACAAAGTTATTCTAAAATTTCATAAATATTTAAACATGCAAATCAGTACTCCCCGATTGTATTTTTTTCAGCATAATTTTCTAAAAATTCACTATAATTGGTTAGGGTTTTGAAAGAAACGTTATATCCAATAAAAATGCAGAAAATCAGAGATGTACCTAATTACGAAAAAAAAATCAAAAAAAGTAAACAGTTATTCCGAATACACGATTTTATGAAAAAAAAGTAAGGTCAATAAGACGCTTTTGAATTTCGATAATTCGAACCGAGTTTTTAAAAATATTATTTTTTGAAGTATTTTAAAATGTTCATCAATGAAAGTGATTTCGAAAGATGGTACTCGAATTTATTTTCTTCGATTTTCGCCAGAAACAGGTATTTTATTCAAGTCTTTACCAATATTTTTCATCTCAAAATACAAAAAAAAAAAAAAAATAGAGAAAAAAAAATATAAAAATATCCAACTACTTATTTCAATTTTCGAAATTTTTCTCTCGAAGTCGCATCACGTCTTAAGCTTTTGAAAATTCCCACCGTAAATATTATTATTATAGTCATTTCTTCGAATATACACACAAGTATTACCAAACTGAAGCTACATTAAATTTATCAATTCGTGTCATTTTTTCATAAAAAGTAACAATGAAAAAAAATCGTCGCTTTTAAATTTCTCCAACCGTTGAAAATTCTACAAAATAATCTAAAAGTTCTTCCACACGGTAAATCTTCTTATACGAAAATTTTTGTCACGACCGAGGGAAGGGAAAAAATTCCACTTCGAACATCTTTATTTACTTACAATAAAGCAAAAATTTTCCCACAGTCACGTTGCATCGAAGAAACCCTTATTCTTTTGAAAATTTCGTTTCGAGGATTTAGTCAAAATGAAATTAAAATTTACGCCTAAGTTTTCTTTTTAAAACCTCAAAGTGACATTTGTGCAGTCTATAAAGCTTCCCTTTGTTTAACTTTGTCATCGTCATTTTAAATGAAAAATAACCCTAATATCTTATCGATTCGGTACCTACAAAAAATACAACGACGAACAACAAAGAGTATGAAATTAAGCTTAAGCCTTTTTTTACTCTTATTGAACGCTCCTCGTAGGTATCTTATTCATTATACGTTTAAGAAAATTTTCTAATTGTGTGATAAGAGAAATTTTAAGCTGCAGGTAGAATAAATGCGAAGAAGAAGAAGCCATTTTAATACACCTAAGAAGCAACTCGTACCGGTGAAAATGATTTGAGCTTGTCTTTGTCGTTCTTTTATTTTGCTATATTGTTTCTTGAGCGCCGAAATGTCTAAAGCAATTTTCTCCTTTTCGCTGGCAAATGGGCTCAAAATTGACGAAGGTGAAATACTACGAATAGACTGCGAACCTGTATAAACAAAAAACAACCAAGATGAATTTAACGATCTTGCCAAAAGAAGAAAATAATTTCGATAACGTTCGATCGTCGTCGTCGATGCATCATCTATTGAAAATGTTATTTTATATACGATAACAAAGCAGCTTTTGAACGAAGAATCGTTTGAAAAAGAATACCACACGGAGCAGGAAAAAAAATCCATTACGAATCGTTTACGATACCTGTCTGTACAAAGTGCACAATGCATATCCTTACGTAATAGAAATAAAATTGCTATCTAACGAGATATAACCACATCGAATCGAACGATCGAAACACAAACATTTACTCGTCGTATGCTAATACTCGAGAAATTTTCGCCTACCATGTTTAGTGGCTGCTTTTAGAAAGCCGTAAGCTCCTTCCGAAACTTTATCATCGTTTTGCTCCTCGTCACTGTCGTCCATTTCGTCATCGCTGTAAAATAATCGTAGACCTTTGCGTGCCACCTGCGTCCACGGTGTTATATTGTAAATATACCGTTCTCTCAACTCGGTCAATTCGGATAGTTCAATGCTCGTTATAGTCTGAAATAAATATCAAAGGTTTAAAAATTAATACCTCGCTTTATATATATGTATTTACCTACTACCCTTCAAATATCTTGACGAGGGTTCGTATTAAACGCGAATTAATTCGTTTACTACAATTTAAAACTACACGTTTGTGGCGATTCTTTCGACTAAACGTATTTGTCGTCGAATTAGATTATTTATCGGCTCAATGGTCATATGGTCAGCCTTTACGAGATACGAAATTACCACCTTGTTAATCGAAATTAAACGAGGGTGCGCGGGTGGTGATTGTTTTTCTACTTTCGATGACGTCATAGTGGCCAATTTTTCAGCCGTAAATGTTTATTGTTTACACACAGAAAACAAATATTTTTTATTTACCCAGCAAGTTGAATAAAAAAAGGCATTTTTTTCAATTTAGTGGAAGAGAAGAGATTATTTCTGGTACAAGTTTGTGAATCTTGATACCTTTGTAGGTGTGGGTAGGTGTTAAAAGTGATCGATTTGGCCTTTTTTCCGAAAAGTCGAATGAGGAGGAGGAGATGGACGAGTTTGTGTCCAGACGTAGAATTATTTGGTGAAGGTTTCACCTATTTTTCAGCTTGAGAAGATTTACGTATTGTTACTAAATTTCTTCAAAATGTGACCTTGAAATTTGCAGAAAGTGGTCTGAAGGGGGAGGGTAGGTCATTGCGGCTCAATTGGCTCAAATTTTGGCGTCAAAGTCTTTAATTTTATTCAACATCATCAGTCAGGAAAGGAGGGGTAATTTTCCTCACTTTCATGGGTTTCGTTGAAATTCGACGTTGGAGTTGTGCACCTCACAATTGACTGTACTTGGAAACCAATCAGACTAAGTTGCTCAGAAATGCATCCAGAAATTACCAAAAATTGATCAGAAAGTTCAAAGTTGAACTTTTAAAATGAAATTAGAGGGGTTTTATCGAATGAAAAATATATTTGTTCGAATGTGAGCTTTTGACAGCGATTTCATGAGAGATATTTTTAATATTCCAAAATCGCTTACTTTTGCAGCAAATTACTCGAAGATTCGTCTGTCTACGTATGAAGTTGACCCCCCCCCCCCACGCTTCCCTCCTTTTACCGAGAATCAACTAGGACTAATTTGCGAGCTGATTTAGAATTTTCATTATAAGAACCAAATTGATTACGACGTTTTCTAAAACGATTTCAGTGTACTGGAGAAAAATTAACTTTTACTGGAGGCTCCAGATCGACTTTAAAATAGTCCTAATTGATGTTCATCCCCTCCAATAACACCAAAAATTCACGTATCATCTCCTCAAAGAGACCAATGAAGATAATTTTCAAAAAAATTGTTACTTATCATCTGCTCGGGATGAGTAGGTCAAAAAGTGATGATGATTTTCTCCATGGGCTCCTGAGGTTCAGGTTCTCGCGAATCTCGCGACATCTTTAGTACAAAAAATCCATTCTAGAAGTTCATTTTCAACTTTTTTTTGATGCAGTAATTTAAAAAAAAAATTATATTCCAAAATTCAAAATTTGAATGTTTTAATGAAGAGTGGAAGGAAAAGAGGTGAACATAGGTACATAAATCCACTCCCATAGATGCAGAATTTTTTCATGTTACTTCGGGGTCTGGTAACGGGGGGGGGGGGGTTCAAACCATGTAATTCTAAAACTGATGTAGAGCAATGTTTTTCAAAAAAATCATTCATTTTGTTTTTTTTTCAAAAACAGCAGTTGGGATTTTATAATAGACAGAAGAACAGAAGTTAAAAAATTTTTCGTGCCACAATTTTTTTTTGGACTAAAAATTTAATATGATATTACGCATTATTTATTTTAATATTATTTCAGAATCTACACAATTTTTTGTGACAAGAAATGTTGGAAAATGGGACTTCTTTGACTCAAGCATTTCCCTTTTTTTCAAGATATTGTTTATTTAAATTTTAATAATACGGTATTTTTTTCTCAACTTGTTCAGATTGTTTAATGAATGAGGGAGGAAGGGGTAATATTTACAGAAAAAATATCATTAGTGCAGAATTTCTGCAAGAAATCATCCCCTGAAAAAAAAATCACTTAAGCAGCCGCCTTGTGGACCTCTGTAAAACGTGTTTTCAAAGGCTCCAAAAACATCGCCAATCCTCTCCATACCGTATGCTCAATATTTCCACTAGTTATAATTCGTTCAAAAAATAATTTGAAACTAAATACCAGCGTTTGAGTAGAGACACGCTTCATTTTTAAAATTTTAATTTTAATCTACCAAATATTTTTGAGATTATTCTTCTAGAGTACCTCGTACAGTGCGAGAAAAAAATTGATGAACATAGGTACCTAAACGGATTTTTTAAACGCCCTCAAGTTGAACAGGATTTCAGCTGAATTTGCAAAATCAATTTTTTACCTTCTTTAATTTGTTTTACGTCCCCTCCTCTTTCCTCACCGTCCCCATAACTGATGGAAAACATTTTTTCTGGTTAAAAGAAATTTTTGTCGCATTATTAGTATCATTTCGATGAACTGATGAACACGTCTAACGACTTATCCTCAATTTTTGCAACTGGAAGACATCGAGGTGATGTATGTGAATCGGAGAGGGAAAGCGGTGGGAAAATGGTTTTTAAACGTCCCGAGATAAAAAAATTTTCATTTGAATAATTTTAATGGAAACAAAATTAGCATCATTGTTGAGAATTTTATTCTAATATGAGAAAATGCGATTCAGATCCATTTTAGGACAGAGGATTGCTCCATAAATGAGATATTTATGAGAAAAGAAATTGCAGAGGAGGTCTTAAACCACTTTTATTTGATTTTTTTCTCTCGTAAGACCTGTAGGAATGATGGTAGACGTGTTTTAAATACTGGGACAAATTCTCAGGAGGAGGTGATAAGAAAAAATGGATATCATAGTGTTTGAAAAAAAAAAAAAAAAAAAATAGCTCAATCGGTAAACATAATATGTATTTTGGAGACCGAATAGAAAAAAATTGAAAATTTGAGGTATTGAATTTCCATTTTTCGATTTCTGGAGAATTTTTCAAAATCCAATTTTGTCCCATTTTCCATTAAAATTTGAAATTTTTCACAAATTGGGGTAGAAAGTTTAGATTTGGTTTAATGCTTCATTTTCAGTCTCGTGAATCGATTGGAGGTCATTTTATGACGTTCAGGAGCCTTCAGTAGCGAGATTGGAGATCGTAAAAATATCCCAAAATGAAATTTAGCACCTAAAAATCAAAATCAAACGTTTAAGGTTTTTCTCCACTAATTACTTATTTCTGAAAAAAATGGAAAATTCGTTTTTTACAAAGGTTTTATTACGTATTTCAACGTAGAGAATTAAACCATACCATTTTTTATCCTTCAATTTTGATTGTTCACCTCTTTCCATCAGATTTTTGAATTATTCAGATCTCGAAAAGTACATTTATCAAAGATGTTCTGTTTAAATCGACTGAAGAAGTCAAGGAGATCACCAAAACAGATGAATCGAATTTTTTAAGGGCTGAATTTCCTTATGTTTTCAATTAGGTGCTAAAGTTTTGGAAATCAAGAAAATTTAACGACATATAATCAGGATTTGCTCCAGGGATGAGAAAAACAAGATTTTATTTGATCATAAAAAAGACGAAATTTTCGAAAAATTGCATTTTTTAAAATAAATTTGTTCAAAAACCAAAAAATACTCATTATTTCTCATCTGCATGGAGGGCCACTGCCCTTTTCACCCACCATGAGTAGATCACTTGAAAAATCCACACATTTGTAAGGAGCTTTAGAAGAGCTTTCTAATTTGTTCACCTTTATAATTTTATCTACTCGTACTACATGATTTATTTTTCATTATTGTGACTTTTTAGGAAAAATACAAAATATATTTCTGAAAATGCACCATTTCTTCGATATTTTCATAAAAACTTAATCAACTTTTTCCCACAATTTATGAATTCTTGTCAAGATGGTAAAACGATTTTCAAAACTCATTTTATATTTTTAAAATTTTTTTCGATGTATTTTTTTATTTTTTGTTTTTTTTTTCAACTTGACTTTCTGCTTCAAAATACACAGTTACTTACATCGTACTCACTTTAGATTTTATTTCTCTATTCTTATTAAATTTTATAAAGTGCTTAAAATTCTTACCCTATCTGCTAAAACCTTCCCTAATGTCGTTATTTTTCAAATTTTTTCAATTATTCCAAAAGCAAACCATGGTAAAATTTTAATTTTCTTCGAAAAATTAAACTACAGGACATTTGAAAATCAAGTTGGCAGCCAAAATTGCATTTCATTCTGTCTTTTTTTTCAACCAATCAAATATGTATTTAATTTGAAAACTTTTGAACCAAAAATTCATAAAAAGAAGAACTGCCTATTCAGATTGCCGCAACAGGACAAAACCAAACAAAACAGGTGAAAAATAAATTATTGAGTGTCTCAAAAATCCATTCTAAAAAAAAAAAAAAAAAACTCATTGAAAATGAATATAACGATTTTTTCTGAACGGATTATCTCAAAAAAAAAAATCAGCAACAGAATTACCAAAAATTCAACGTTCCATAAATTAAAAGCCAAGAAAATCGAAATAGCCTCTATAAATACATCACTGTCGACGCAATAAACGAAACTTGAGAAAATTTCCGTTTATTATATAAAAATATCGCAGCTAAAGGTAACATTTAACATCTCATATTTAAAAAATTTAATCAAAAAATCCCAAACCCAGCACCCTTTCTAAAATCACGACCATCGCAACCGGTTAATAATCTCACGACACATTTTTTCCGGTAAAACGGGACTAATTAGAATCTATAAAAAAATTATCGTAAAAATCACCATCTCTACGTAGGTATGTATAGATTTTAATTAAAAAATAATTGAAAACTTTACCTTGATAAGTGAATTCGCATCCATCAAACCAAATTCCAACATTTCCCTGGTTAATACGCCCATAACGGTGTAAAATTCATCGGCGCTTTTCACCGGCATGATTCGACTGAAAAAAAAAAGAACACATCCGCTTGTAAGGAAAAACTTACTTACACGTCGACAAATTAAAAAAAAAAAAAAAATACGAGGAAAGAAATTCGATATAATTACTCTGATAATGTATCCCAAATAGCCAGAGCGGTTTTAAGCAAGACTTGATTTCCTTCTAAAAACACCAGATCCCATACCCTCAGCACGGTCGAATGAGGTAGGCAGTTACAAAATAATGTTAAAAACCACTGCATTGTGAACACGTTGGTCAAAGGTGGCTCGTACGTGTTGCCTGCAAATACATACAACAGAAAACGTAAGATTAATTATTAAAACGATAACGAACAGACAGAAGGTAAATTTGGTACATTAGCGAGTCGTTATTTTAAATTGCTGGTATTTCAATTTTCATCGCAATCATTTCTTCTTCTGCAAACATCGCGTCAAGTATCGCGAAGGGATTTTCATTTCAGATAAAAAATAATACATCGTATAATGATAATTAAATAACAAAAACTCTACACAAACCTGTATCATTACTTCCAGTCTGCAATTGCTCCAAATGTTTCGACAATTCTGGTAACTTGAGCCTCAGCAAATCTCTAAACACTGCCATATCGATAGACAATCCGCGTAAACTGTTGGCAAAATAGCTCTCCGGTAAAACACCTTCGATCAAATATATCATAACCTGAAGAAAAAACAAAACAAAAGGCGAAAAAAATTCGAAATTAATTTCCACACCGTAAGTTTCTCGTTGTTTGTTTCAAGGCTATACTACGTTAGTGATAATCTATAGCGTTAAATTATAATTCTTGGCATTTTTCTCATCTCCGTTCTTTGTATAGTTCTCTATCTCTCGTATAATATCGTAGCATAGTTCACGGTCAGAGTTGTCTTTTTGTTGTACTTTTTTTTTTATGGCCGTAGAAAACGGCTAAACAATTAAAATACACAATTAATATTCTTGTTTTACGAGAAAAAATTTCCATAAGCACGAAGCAGTTCTCAAAAAGTACGCAGGTACTCGAGTCTGTGAAGAGAGTACAACACGAGTAATAAATTTTTAAGCTTAAAGTAGAGAAAAAAAATTAAATTTTAATCTTTAGTTAAATTGCGGAATTGACATGTTCCATTAGTTGTATTATATACCTTGTAAAAAGCACGTACAGCTTCGTAGCTTAAGGTACATAATCTTTTAGACGAGTTTTTCCATATATACCTCGGCTCGATGACGCAAATTCCACCGGGGTTGCTCCCACAAACTTATATATAACAATTCGTAAACGAAGCTACCCCTTTCCCTCGGCGAAGTTTCCAACTAAATATTTCTTTATTCAAATTTTCTGTAAATGCGGATTTTCAGAGCTGCTACTACGTGCGGATGTGGAACTGGCACAAACGACAGTCCGCGAGGGTACAATAAATCTCTATTTTAAAAAAATTCTTCGTTCTCGTTTCGAGTTTAAAATTTAAATCGGCAAAAAAGTGTGCTTTTGCGAAAAAATGAAAGATGAGGCGACGAAAGATTATAGTCATAGGATGGCAAGTAGCACTACGATGGGAGGGGGGGTCAGTTTAATGCCAGAATGAGTTGATGAGTCATCGCACCGATGGTTGAAAATGTGACATTTGGGATGAGCAGTGAGAGAGAGGAAGGGAAGCGACACCGGTGTTAATAAAATTGCATACTCAGTTCGCCGTAAATGCGGCGTTACGAGTAACCACGAGTAAGTATGCAATTCATTCAACATCTGTGATAGGTAAGTATTACATCGAAAATATATAGGAAAAAATAAATAGAGTTTTTTCAAAAATTGTTTGTTTTTTACACTCGACTCAACGAATCCATTCTTTGCAATCTTAGGTTGTTTCAAGATCCCCTTCGGAAGGTAATATCAACTTTCCTGAACCAAATTCCACCATTTCTGGCCATTTTGGAGCCTCCAGCGCGGTTGCGATTTCTTCAGAAGGCATGAAAATGAAATAAGAATGCAAAAAAAAAAATCGAATTGTGACTTAAGCTCGTTCATTTTTGTGCCTTCTGGAAAATTAATTTTGGAAATTTTGGAGAAATCGAAAATTGCGGTGGAAGGGGTATAGACTGGCTCGGAATGGTGAAATTTGGATTCAAGAGTTTGGATATAAATACTTGGAGTGGAAATTTTTGTGTTTGAATGTATTTTTTTTCTCTTGAAATTATTGTATCAAATTTATTGTTTGCGATTCGTAAGTTTTTGAGTCAAATGAGCTCAATTTTATTTTGCAAATTTTTAGTTAAAATGCATAAAATGACATATTTTGGACTTTTTAAGGGCATATGTATTTTGACAATGACATATTTAGTCTATTTTTGTTATTTGTGCACATTTTCCAAATTATGACATAAATAAATTTACGTTTAAAAAGGGTTTTTAGTGAAAAAAAATAAATGAAAAAAGGCTCAAATTGAAAAAAAATTGAAATTTTGTTTCAATAATTGAAGGTTTTAGAGATAGGCAGAAATGATGAAATTCGATTCGGATAAGTTGATATTGATAAAACTAAATTGCAAAAAAAAGTCAATTTTGAATTTTCAAAAATTCGCCAAGAATTGAAAAATCAATTCGAGCAGCTGAAATTTTGCTTATGGGCGACCCTGATTTTTTCAAAAATAACGATGACTTTCAAATCGAAGGCGAACACCTCGAGAGGTTCCCTTGTCAGAATATTTTCTATGATTGATTTAAAAAATGGATACAAATTAACATCCTAAAAAAAATATCTTTCAAAGGAGGAGTCTCGATAAGGCCATTTTTTGGGCCCAGACAGTTATCGACTCGATCCCTCTTGCTATAATAAATGTCCCAAGTGCGAATCCGTAGTTATTTAACCAAAAATGACCATTTTTGGGCTTCAGAGGTTCCCAAAGTTGCGGAAAAAAATTTTTAGGAACCACTGAGTATTATTTTCAAAAACTTTTTTTAAATAGCGTAAAATAAAATATACATTTGAACTCGATAAACGTTATGCAAGGTGATTTTCCTATTTTCGTCCCTCGGGGGCAGAAATGAGGGGGGGGGGTTGATTTTTGGAAAATTTTGGATTCACCATTTTGAACATACCCCTTTAATTCCCGCTAAAAAGCTTTTTACAGTTTATTAGTATCTGAAAGACTTCCATCCTACCAAATTTTGAGCTCTGGTACTCAAAAAACCAATTTTCCAATTGTTCGTAACCTTGATACATATTTTGAGAAACCCTGAAAAACTAGAAATATGCAATTTGCACCAAACGTAACGTTTTGAGGTATACATTCAATGAACTAGATGAAAAAGTCTAATTATGCTCCCTATAAATTCGTAATTTTTTACCCTTTTTTTTAGAGCCCCCACTTTGGGTACCCCTGAAAAAGGCATTTACGCATTTTTTTCAAATAAATTGAACAATTTACATTTCAAACGCACTAGCAAGTGCTCGATAATTTTTAATTTGATTTTTCCTGTAACTCTCATATTTTGGGTCAGATTATGAGATTTTACTCTTCGAAAAATCACAATTTCAACGAAGTAAAATCTCAGAATTTGACCTGAAATAGCTCTATTTATGAAAATCAATTGGCAAAATTTGTATTTTCCCCCTATATCAGTCGACAAATTTTTAATCGAACCCCCTCCTTTCCCTCCCTTTCAAAAACATTTGTTTTTTTTACCCGGATTTTGGCAGATTTTCGAGAATCTGGATTTTGGCAGATTTAAAATCCACTAGAATCTGCTAGGGTAGCAGCTTTTGAAAATGGATTTTGGATTTACTGAGTTTACTTAAAGAGAGAAGACTTTTAAAGTTTTAAAAGTTTGGGTGGAAAATGTTTAAAAAATGGATTTAAAAAACGTCCAAAAACCAAATTTTCGAAAATCCGGGTAAAAAAAACGAACCTAATTCCTTCCTAGAAATGGTACCAAATTATATTTGCCCCGGGTCCTCCACATTGGGTCTCGACAGCCCTGGCCAGTGGTGTATTTTGGGATCTTTTTATTTTTGGGTTTGTCGGGATCAAAAAATTTTGTACCGTTTGGGATACTTTGGAAAGTTTTCAACAGAAAACCCGTCCTAAAAATGCGTGGACAATTGGAAAAATTCAATCAAACCAGCGAAAAATGATTTTGTTCAGATCTAATCACATAAAATACCATTTGGAGGATGTCCGGGCGTGGTCAGATAGTAATTTGATCGAACAGGTCTGATCAGATTTCATCAAATCCCCTATTTTTTCAGATCCATACAGATCTCGATCACGTCAGAAGATCTGAACAGATCCAATCCTACCATACTTCGATCTGATCAGATCAAATTGAATCAGAGGAATGTTGGAGACTGGCCAGATTAGATTTGATCTGATCAAGTCAAACCAACTTTTGAAATTGTATCAACGGCGTTTCTTTTTTCAGAATTCTTCTAAAATAGCCTTAAGACTTTTCCCATAAATCAACCAATATAATTAAATTTTAAATTCAATATCGCGATCACCTTCTCCAACATACCTACATGTATACAATTGGATGAGAGTTTAAAACTGGCGCAGTTCCATATAACATTATTCGTAATTGATTTATTGATAATTTATTTTGAAAAATAGTTTTTTTAAGACATGATTGAACTTGAGAAATTAATCTCTCATAAAAACCACCCTGCCAGGGAGTGTAATCTGGCAATAGTTTCCATTTCATATTCTTAGTTTTACAAAAATTAGGTAATATGTTTTCATCTGAAATAATATTTTGCTACTCAAGTAATATTTTTTTTTTGTCAATTTGAATTGAGGCAAGTTATCACCAACAATCAGATTAGGTAAAGTACAAATAGCAATAAAACTTCTGAAAGCGAGTCAAAATTCCAACTTTGTCGTATCGTGTAATAATTATTCTAATCTCGCAAGTAACCATACAGGTGAAAATGCAAATGAATACCTTTTTTTGAATATTTCCATCATAAACATACTATTATAAGTGACCAAAAGTATCAATACCAGAACCGGAAAATGGTGAACTTTTGGTGACTTGACATTTTGGTAACGGCAGCATCAGAGGGTATTTAAAATGACCACCATCATAAAAGTTACAATTAACATCTTCTACCATTTGGTATCCAATATTGATTTGAATTTCGTTCAAGGTATGCTGAACACCAACGCGGCGTGGTAATTTTCTTAATGAACTTTTTTGATGACCAAATGAGTAAAATATTATTTTTCAGGAAGCAGTATTCGATATATTTTTGACCATCATCAAGATGGGACATTGATTAATAATCGAGCACTGTAAAACATTGATTCCGATACATACTTATAAATGTTTTGGTTTTTTATTTTGAATTTCAACGCATCTACACATCTTCTACAATGTATCTCGCAGTTTTCATCTCATTCGTGATTGATAATGGTCGCTACGACGACCGAAACGCGTCTCATTTTAATGTATTTGTAATTTTAATTTTTCGTGAATAATAAAAGTGTTCGTGTTGTAAAAGGTGACATTAATTGATTATAAAATGTGCGAAAAAGGAGAAAAACACTACATTCAAATCTTCATCAGGATAATTTTTTGCTTGCACATATCGAATCTAATCGAAAAGGACTTGAGACGTTTGTTGAGTAATATTGGTAGGTATAATTGAAGTTTTTGATGTAACTTAGAGTAGCATCTAATAAATTTAAATTATCAAGTGATTCAAAAAAATTACAATCAATGCCAAAAGGTGACTTTAAGACCAGAGTAATGGTTCAAAATCAGGTTTGACGAATTTTGGAAAATTTTCCATCTTGGGCCATTCCTTTTCATCCATATACTTCACCAACCATTTTGGACCATTCCACTACAGTGAGGACAACTCTTGCATCTGGTATCGACAACGGTAAATAAACAACTTTAGAGGTCGCTTATTTTTACAAAGAAAGCTCACCAAAGTGACATTTAAAAACGTTTTTACATCGGGATTGGTATTAATATAGCAGAAGTCCGTTCAAAATTACCTATTGATGAACTAATAGGCGTTGGCGCTTTTCTTCGATGTTAATGAATCAAAAGCAAAAGCAAAACGGATACAAGAGGTGGGGGGGGGGGGGGATGAAATGATAGGTTGACCTAGTCAAGCGGTAATAATTCCGGCGAAATATTCGATATTAATATAATATTGAAATTACTCTAACGTTTATTGGAAATCGCTCTTTTGAACGTGCTTGCGGTATTATTCGTATTCACGCCGAGTAAATTTTTGACCACACGATTTGCGTGGAGTTTTCCTTTTTGCTCGAATATGCCGGACGCCTGCTCAAATTAATAAATTACTTTGAGACGAATCCGTCAACCATATAAGCTCAAAAAGTACCAATCCCATACATACTACATCAATGAGGAAAAAATTTACCAGGATTTTGTAGCGTTAAACGGACCATGCCGATAAAGCGGGCATTACGACTTTTAAAATGTCAAGCAGACTGGTGATAAAATTGGTTTATTGGTAATTTACCTACCCTACAGTATGTATGATGCCTTCGGTGTCGTCATGTTACGACATCTGAATCGGAAAACCCAACCAAGCAGGCGAATGTGGAAAAAAAATCTTTATGGAATCACTTTGACGCGTGACTCTTTTGTTTACGGATTAGAAAAAAGTAAGAGAACAAGTACGTGAGGAAAATGCTGAAATCTCAAATCCATCGGTACGTTTGCGAAATTTATCTGACGTTTCGCAGGCTTCACTTTGCACTTGGTGGCTCCGGCTATCTTGAGGCGAAATCGCTCATAGTGGCGGAAAATTTACTACGTGTACGTGGACGTGGTCGGATTTGGGTTAATAACTGAGCACTTTTAAAATTTCAATTTGCTTGAGTGGAGATGTTGAATTTTACTAATGACGATTACTTAGTTGAAATAAGTAATACGAATATTGTAAGTATTACGACTACGGGATCTTGTTGATAGTATACGTCGTTTATATACTTGAAAATTGAAACGTTTATTAATATTTTATCGAACGGATTCGAAAAGATTAAAATAATATTTAGAAGCACGGTGAAAATTTGAAGATGTCTTAAACTTTCCATATAATATCTACAGAATTTTGAAGAACTTTTAGGTTTTTTTCAGCCCGGATCAACTTTTAATGTACATTGTACAAAAATCTAGACTTACTCAAAGACGTGTACATTTATTTTAAGCTTTAGTGAGGAGCTGGATTTGGGTGCAGAAGGGGAAAGAGTAGGTGTGGTGAGACAATACGATAGGAATTCGGTGCTACAAATATATTGCATCGCATATTCAAATGTGAAATAGGTACACCATAAACAGTTACTTATTATTGATAAAACGAACTGTTGAATACCGCGGACAGTTTTTTTTTCAATAAAATGTACGTAACATTTGTAAAACACGCAACTGGCCTTATCGCGTGCTATTTTCCTCCTCGAGAACGATTTTTTTAGGGGAAATTTTAACCAGCTGTGAGTCATTGTTGTAGCGCTTTAATAGAAAGAGTATATTATCCATTTGGTGATATTGTATACCTACTTTTAAGGACTTGGGCATTTTTAGCATAAAAATACTTGAAAAGCATGAAAATCATTCAGAATTGCTGAGCGAAATTTGGGAATTAAAATCATTTCAAAATTATGCAAAACCAGCATTTTGGTAAAATACGATTGATAAGAGAAGCCCCGTCTGAAGAAGCTAGCACAATGGGCACACAAGCAGTTAGCACCCTCTACGTGAGAGACCGGTCCGAATTACTACACAAGATTTTGATCCACATGTTGCAATGGACAAATTACAAAACAACTTGAACGCAATAAATGAATGGTTTGAAACAGAAACATGCACAGATAACGAATGTAAGAATCATTTGAATTACGTACTCATAAATCCTCAAATATTGACGCGTAATGTGCAAAGTGTTCAATTTCATAGTTAGCTTTATGGTGGGAGGGGGGCAAAACTCCACCGAGGGGGTACAAATGAAAAATGATTGCAATTTTCGAGCTCAGCGCAAAATTTTATACCATTTCGATGGGTCATGTCTAAGTTTTAAAATCTATGTTCTGACATAGTCTTGAAATGGGAGGGGAGGGGGTGCAGATTGAATGAAAAATTTTGAAGCAAAAATATTTCCAAATAACGAATATGAGATTCATTCTGATTGGGTACACATAAATCCTCACCATCAACGCGAAATGTGCAAAATGTGTTCAATATCATAGTTGGATTCAGTTTGGGGGGCAAAACGCCACCATGCGGGGGTGGAAATAAAAAATGTCTGCGATTTTAGAGTTCAGCGCGAAATTTTATACAATTTTGATAGGTCGCATCGATATTATCGGATAGATAATGCATTGTTGAATTCCGGGGGTGGGGGGGGGGGGGTAGCTGACAAATCTATTAGTGCGCATAAAATCGCGTTGTGCAAATATTTTTTCACCGTTTTTGCGTAGTTGGGCTTCAAATATCCCCGTTTAACACACGTCCAAGAATCCGTTGGTTCCAGGCCATACTCTGGTCAATAGAGCCGTTTTATCATCAAAATTGGCCAAAAATGCATAAAAAACGCATTCAAAGTGCCATATATGCAGTTGTGCAGGGTGTCACGGAAAAAAATCACATATTTGGCATCGGGAGAAGTCCCCCAACACAACCCCGTCGAGTTTTTGTGGTTCCGACCATGTCCCCAAAATCACCTTTTTGAGGGTCCACCCCCCCCCCATTTGTGCAAGGGAAAAATTTCAAAATTGCACTTTTCTGAATGGGGCACAGTGTACCTTTATTTTGGCAGCGCGTTTTTTTGGTTCCCGAAAAAAAAAATACAAAATCAACTTCTAGAGCACTTTTTTGTGTTTGGATGGTCTATACTTGGAGAATCAAAATCAATACTTACTCAGTGAAAAATCGAGCTACATCCCTTTTACCAGAAGAAAAGTCAATTTGGTCCAAAAATGAAAAAAAATCAAAAACTTACCAAATTGACCTAAATTTTTGAAATCCGAGTCGATTGATTTTTTATCTTTTTTGACTTTCTGATTATTTCAAAATTTCTCTAAAAATCTTAAACATGAATTTCAGCGCCTGAAAATTGGGCAGTTGGTATATATTTTGAGATCCTCTATCGTTTCATCTTCGTACTCGTATGTACAATTCACGTCAACCCTAGTACATCATTGTCCACAGGCTAAAATAACACAAGTCACAAGACCTGTGAATTGCGTACATTTAGGTATAAAATCTCCTAAAAATAATGCATCATCTCCACAGAACGAATCTCATTTCTAAGATACTGCGACGCTATAACGATGAAATGTCACGCTATAAAGAAAAAATCTACCATCAAATACCTACAAAATAGATCACCCCAGAGGGAAATGACAATGGAAAAAATTCTAGGAAACTTTCAAACAGAATGCGATATAAAGTACCTACACAACACATTCGAGTACTTCATTCTGCTCAAACCGACGTGTAATATTTACTTTTTTTTTTAGCAGTTCTGCAAACACACTCGTACCTACGATTTTTTTCAGCTCACCTTAAAATAATGACGCCTCCTGCTCTTGCTTGGTACAACGCGAAACATTGTTAACAAAATATTGACCGTGTAGTTAAATCCTCCCCAAACATTCAACAGTGTTAATTCTCAACGTAAACCCAAATAATACTTCGACAGACAGAAGTGTGCACAGCGTATGAAGAGGGAATTCTCTTTGTCATACCGCACCACACACTGCCATCCTGCAACCCATATCACGTCGTCGTAAAATTTCTCACAAATTTTCTCTTTCACGTCTATGAAGTAAAAATGGTAGATTGATTGAACCGTAAAAACATTTACTTCAAGGTCTCGTAATAAATTCTCAACTTGGACGATTCCAGACGCAGACAGATGTACCTACAGGATTTATCGTAATCTCGACACAGGTATCTGGCCTTTGAACATCTCACCTGCGAACAGTTGAAAACTTATTTAACCTCCCCCTCCCCCCCGGCCCCTAACTCGAAAGGTTTTTGACGTCGTGTTTAACCAACTAGAACTTGCAGTGAAATTACTACATTGAATAAGATGATTAAAAATTACTACTGTTGTTGAGATTCGCGTTAGCGCTTTTCAAAAGTTTAAATAATCTGCGCATTTTTTTCCAAAGGTTCTTTTTTATCGAGGAAACTTTCATTTTTTTTTTCAACATTAAATTCGTATTTCTGAAACGTTTAAAGTTTATTAAAGTTTTTAAACGAAACTTGTGTAATTTGTCTCGTCTGATCTTTGCGTTCAAGACGAGCGACGGTTTGAAAAAAAAGTGTATCAAGAGTTATGTACGATTTTTATCAAAGTTTTTCTTTCGCTATACTTTCACTATACTAATTCGGACACGATGATGGATTTGTTTTCTTCGAAAGCGAAATTATTCTATTTAAATCGTTCTTCCAACTTTGATAATATAGAGAAAGACTTGCAGGGGACTTGGGTGTATTAATACTTAATAGAATAAAAATGAAAATATCAAAGTTTTTTGTTTGGGTTTTCAACAAGACGAAGGCAAATATTGCTCGTACGTACGAAGGAGAAAAGGTTAAGTTAAATTGAACACTGAATAATGAAATAATACCAAAACTGGATTTTTTTTCCATACGAGATTTCGTACCTGAGGGATGTTTTCGAGTCTATAGAGACTTGGAGACCTAATATAATGCAACATCTACATAAAATGCGAAACTGATTTACAATTTTTCGTACATTTTGAAAAGTTTTCTAATTTTGTTTCGAACAATACGTTTAGAAATTTCCAAAATTACGACAGATGCGAGATGAATTTTTCATTACAATTTCGCCGTTTGAAAAATTTAATCCGAAGAAAAACTGAATTAGACGGAATTAGGGGTTCTCCGAGTGGAAAAAAATTGTGAAAATTTTCCCAAATGGGTTGCTAATTCAGTTTAGGAGATCTGACAGCAGGCATCAAGTTTTTTATTTGAACTGTTTTTTTCGTATCTGTGCATATTCAGTCTAATTTAAAAAGTTATAGCCGAAAGACCAAAAAATGGGCCATTCTGATTCCTCAAAAGAAAAACAAGATGTTTAATTGTTTACGGATTTTATGAAGGAACTTATTAAAACACAAAGTCCACAATATACTTGAATAAGCAGTTTGAAATTTTCCATCAGGTTTTCCTAGCTGAAATACTTACGTTGTAAAAAAATTGAAAACATTCACAAAAACTGACCTCCATGCCGATTTAAAAATGTTTGATGAACTTGGTGAAATGGTGAGTGTTTTTTTTTTAGTATGGGGAAGGGAGTAGGAAGAGAGGAAGGGAGGAAAGGAAGGGGATGAGCAAAATTTTTTCAGCTTCTAAATTTTTTGGTCTCCCAGAAATATATGTACATACTTGGAATAAATGTACTAAATTTGAAATTTGAGACAAAGACCAGCTCGCGCAACTGGCAACCCCAACTTTCAAAACATTGTTTAAATTTTAAAAACGAGTTCAAAAAAATTGAGAATTATATGTGACCCCGCCTGACAAAATCGACCTTTTCGACAAAATTTCAAAAAATGTTTTTTTTTTAATAATCTGATCTTTTAACCCTTAAGATTCATTTTAAACGTCATTATTTTGGACACTTTTTTTGTCAAAATGGTCGATTTTGTCAGGCGGGTTCACATATAGAAACAATTTTTTTTTAATTTTTACTGATTTTGAATGATTTTAATGGTTTTTCAGTATTTTCCTGTCATTTTAATATCAATTTTATTGTAAAACGTTGAAAAATTTAACTTAAAAACTATCAATGGTCAAATTCATCAGATTTTCAAAATTGTGTAAGGTGGCATTATGGCCTCACTGTCCTCTCAGTGCATCTTGTAATGATTCTTAAGTTGGGGAAGATCCTGAGGTACAATTTGCCGCAAGTTATCCGCAATCGGATAAACGCAAATATCCGCAATATATCCGCAAAAATCATAGGTGCTATCTATAGGGCAATTCAAGTAACTATACTTGTTGCTATCTATAGGCAATGCGAGTAACTAGCTAACTACATTTTTCGGATTTTTTCGTTAATTTTTCTTATATTTCTGGGGAAGACACTTACATAAAATAATTTTAAACGTTTAAGATGCACAGCGTATATTGACCCTAAAAATATAATATTAGTTATACGATATGGTGCGCATAAATATAATCGAGTTCCTTACATTTTTCAAGTTCGTTTTCGTGGCATGACGTCATTTGCGGATATTTTGCGGATAATTGCAAACAAACGCACATCTATATTGCGGATGCTGTAGCTTGGGATCCTATAGGACTTGGTGTCTTGACAACTTAGGGATCGTTTGATTTACAAATATTAAGGTAAGATGTAGGTACTTGCAAATTTGAAGTATTATCGAATCCCAGCAGGGGGTATGCGCTAATATTATTATTATATGGGCAGGGAGTTCGCATTTATAACATTGTAATATTATTGGTTATCATATTTCCCCCATCTTTTGGTAAAAGTAGCAGCAGCCTATCAGCTTTTGAGATCGATTCCAGAACTTTTAGGTACTTTTAGGTATAACTTTAGCTAGGTTTGATCTCGAAATCACTTCTTGTTCGTCCGCTGTGATAGATACGTGAGAATACTTCTCAGTATTTAGGTGATCCATGTATTGTTGGACTTGAGCATTTAGTCCGCTTTCCTTCGACTTAACAGTTTGAAAGTGTATTTTCTACTCTGTTTGCCCTTATTAGGGATTGGTGAATTTGTATCTTCATTGGTGAATTTGAATGTGATTAGGCGGTTGAGCATAGTGTCTCTGTTCTAATTACGCTACCTATATTTGGTGAATTTGTGTATCGTTACCTTAATGCCAAATCCGAGTATGTCCATACAAAAAAAGTGCGATTTTACGCATCACTGATAAGGTTTGGATACGCTCGGAAGGGTTCGTTGAGTTCTGATTGAACATCAGTCAGCTTCGTGCATCTTTGGTGGTGCATTTTAACTGTACTCAGATGCAAATTTTTCAATTCAGGGCTTCCCAGAGTCTTATCAGTGACGCAAAACGACGATGTTTTTTTGGATGGACATACTCGGATTTGGCATTAAGGTAACGATATTGGCAAAATGTGTATCATTGAGGAAACCTTATATTTAAGAGAATGTAATTTAATACAACGATTACATTGGAGTAACTAACGAATGTTTTATTATTCCACAAAAGTGAGCCTAATTTATATATTGGTTGCTTTATTATGTTGACGTATCCGACATTAAGGTGGTAGCCACAGAGCTAGCAAGAGGTAAGTGTAATAATAGTTCCTTCTTGATATTACAAAGAGCCATATAAGGCTACTAGTAATCTTTCACCCGCTATAAGGAATATTTCTCATCCTCTATCCTATGACTAGAGCTCGAATTTTTATGCACTTGAAAAATCATTTTATGCGCATAAAATATGCATTTATTTTGATCAAATTATGACAAAATATGTTCTTATCCATCAGAATATGCATTTTTATGCAACATCAAAATTGGTATATCTATAGAAAGGATTTTTCATTTTAAATGTGAAGGGAAGGCTAGAAAATTAAGAAATTCAAAAAAAAGATGTTAAAGTCTTCAATTTTACTTTGAATAATCAATATTCTAGGTTAACATACTACAAATCACCTCAATGTGATGAAAAAATTTTTAAAATTTTTAAAGTTTTTACGTTTTTAATGAAAAGTAGTACCAAAAAAGAATTTCTTGGCCAGAATTTCTAAAATATGACTGAAAAAAGGAAAAAATGACCAAAATATGACAAATATGCGTTTAAAATGTCCAAAATATGCATTTATGCCCAGAATATGCAAAATATGCACTAATAAGTTGGGCTCATTTTACTCAGAATTGTATGATTCACAAAAATCCATAGGATATGCGCGATCTTCTGCGATGAATGAAAATATGAGAAATCATAAAAATCCTAGCTCTACGGCTATCACAATACTGCTTGTATACAGTCTAACAATTGATAGATACTGATTTGTTATAAAGAATTTTTATGTACCTAATTTTTAAAATGTTTATGAGACAATTTATCCAACTTTTGCAGAATTTTGTCAAATTTTGCTAAAATTTTACCAGTTATTTATGATAATTTTTAGAGTTTTATTTGAAAAATTTTGAAATATTTTGACGTCATTTTTGCATGTTTTCAAGACAATTTATTACAACTTCCATTAAATTTGGTTGAATTTCATTAGTGTTTGATAATTTTTAAGCCTAATGATTTCAATGCTTTCAATAATTTTTTTGCGAATTAATGCAATACTAATTGTAAAAATAATGTACATCGAACTATTTTTTCAGTTTTAACCCTTAAAATTAATGCTTTTGTAAACGCTGATAAGAAACGCCCTGTCTGCTCACCAACGCCCTCTACTTGAGAGACCAGTGCAAATTGCAGTGTTGTCAGCAAATGTCGCAATTATTGTGACATTGCCTCGTTTGTCAAAGGGATGTCATCTGTGTCCTGAGAAGGTATAATATTGGGCTCAATACGCCTCCTTGCTGTACTCCTGCTCGGATTGTTCCGAAGTCCAAGAAAGCATCGTTGTATTTGACTCTGAATTTTTTATCACTTAGATAGTGAGCCAGAAGATTGTATAGTATGTTTGGAAGATGGTTATCAAGTTTCATTAAGAGACCAGCATGCCATATGCGATCGAAAGCTTGGCTTACATCAAGAAAAGCTACAACACAAATTTTTCATCTTTAAGAGTGTTGTTAATTTTTTTAACGAGACGATGTACTTGCTGAATAGTATTATGTTTCAAACAAAATCCGAATTAGTGGTTTGGAATCAACTTTCTGTTTCTGTTTTCCAGAATTGGCCGTAGCCTTTGTAAAACTAGATTTTAAAAAAAATTGGGGAAGGGCTTTTGGCACTTTTTTTGGACTTTGTAAAACATAAAAAGTTGGGAATTATTTTCCCAAAAAATCCAATAACTTCAGCAATAGGGAGGTCAAAAAAGTGAAACTTCAAAATAACAGTCACGTTAAAGATCCCCCTGTACATCGAGCTTATTTCAACTATTCGAGTCCAAAAAAAAAAAAAAAGGTAAACACGAAAATAATATCGACTCTATAGTTCCACCAACAAAATACGTTCACGGTTTTCACGCTGGAAAATACTTTCGACATTCTCTACGTAGTACGTATATATTTTGTAATGGACACATGACCTCGCAAAAAAACCACACCGTGATATTGCCCGCTTCGAAATACATTTTGAAACCCTTCCCCTGTCCTCTGACTCCACCTCAACAGCTAATTTCGCGGCGCATACGTTACATGGAAGCGCGCCCGTGGCGAAGTTTCTCAAAAAACTATATATTTACGAGATTACACGAGCCAATCTCCAACCAACTTAACGTTTTCGAGTTAATATAAAAAATGCCATGAATTAGTGAAATTCCCCGAAGATACGAAAGGTTGATAATTTATTAATTCGCGACACAGGCAACAGCATCGGCACCGGCACCGAGTACATAGTACCCTAACCAACGTAGGTTGTAATTGAATATTGCTCCGGTAAAATTCGTCCACAACGACGCGAACATTTCGGCGGAAAATTTTTCACAGGTGGTTGTTGCTAAAAAGTAAAAAGTCGATTTGGGTAAACTTTGCTTTTACGTACATACAACGACGACCGTATCAAAATTTACTGGGTATTTACGACGTGGTCTAGCTGAGGCAGCTTGACGGTAATCGGTAGAAAATTATGATATGTAGACGTGCAATGAAAGTACGTGACTTAATAAAATAAAGAGTAGTTGCCGGTGCGATTGCATGGTGTATTAGTCGAAAGTTTAGCTCATGCTTTGGAGATGCGCAGGTGCAGGTACATTTGTTTGAAATATATGCCTATTATACCCGTCGGTATCTAGATATAACCGTTATGGATACGATACATATCGATAAGGGATGAAATACAGGCTTAAATGAAACCAGGATGCTCGGCTCTATCGGTGCGATGATTTTTTCAGCTGGGAAAAATACTCGATACCCGTATACGAGTCATTTTTTTAAACTGATAACGCTTCTAGAGCCTATAAGATTAAACTTTTCAGATGGCATTTTTCGCAGTCGCATAAAAATTGCCATTCGCTTATAAAATTGGATAGATACCCGAGTTATCGAATAAAATAAGCTTTAATGATGACAAGAGGGGAAACCTCCGCATTTGGCGCATCCAATCCTAGGAGATTATATCGACAAAAAAATTCCCCCGAGAAGAAAATTTGTTATGTATAGAGTCGAATTCAAGGTTTGGGCATTTCCCAAAATGGTATAGTCGTACATCGTACTGTAGCTTAATATATAAAATTGTAAAAATAGACGGGGTTTTTGTGCTGCTTTGGCTTACCTTTAGAGAATCGTATTCGCATCTATCCATAACTTCTAGTATCAAGGCTGCCAGCATGTTGAATCCTTGGCAATATCCGACCGATTTATTCCAACGTGCGTACGCCAGCAGGACTCGTTTTAAAACTGCTTGATTTTGTTCTCCTGATGTGCCGCAAAATAGACTGCAACCGGTTCTGTGGAGGTCCTGGAGAAATATTTTTAGAATAATTAAACTGTTGAGATGCCTAAAATTGAAAAAAAAATTGAAAAAACCAGGAGAATGCGTATAAATTGGTAAGTTTTTGCAGCTCATATCCAAACATCTTTTTTCAAAAAAATAAATTTCAAGCTAAGTTGCCATTTTAGAGTCAATATAGCATTAACACAACATACAGGAAAATAATTGGATCTGATCAAGTCTGGTAAGATTGAGTTTTTAATCAATTTGCTAATTTTATCGAATCCAATATTTTCCCCAAAATAGCCAAAGCAATGGAACAAAACCTTTTTTCCGGCCATTATTCAATCTAAATTGCCTTTTCAAGTCACCATTTCTAAAATGATATCCTAGATTTAAAAATTAGCATTTCTGAAGCAAGGCATAATTTTTTTCCAAAACTTCTTCATTAACAAGGCAAATATGGGTGTCAATTTTCCTCTAAGGGGTTAGTTCTAAATTATGCCGGATCGGACATGATTATCCGGACCAAATCTTAACCCAAATGCTGAGCAAGCCTGAATTTTATGATGAGATCTTCCGCAGTCAGATGCCCGGCTCCACGCAGGATGAGTATGAACTGGCGCGAGTCATCAAACCAAAATTCGATCTGCTGAAGTGATGAGAAAGCTGGTCTTTTCTGATCCTCTAGACCAGGTTTTCAGCCTATTGACATGTCTATTTCACTTCCTAAGGTCGTCTGTCAGCCTGTGTGGCGACTCTCAAGGTCACTGATCTGTCCCTCCAGTCTCCAAAGATTGTCCGTCTTCCTGTCAGCCCTCTCAAGGTCGTATGTATGCATTCTTAAGGTTGACTGTCGACCTGACTGCCCTGTTGAGGTCATTGACCCGTCCGAGCAGCCTCTCAAGGCCATCTGTGTGCCCTCTTGAATCATTGACCTGTCTGTACAGCCTTTCAAATCGTATTTTCTTGGTTTATCATATTGAGGTCATTGATCCATCTGTCTGCCCTCTCAAGTCGTACATCTGTCCTCTTGAGGTCTGCCCTCTCAAGGTTACCTGTCAGCCTGACTGCACTCTAGAGGTAATTGACCTCATGACCTGCCTGTCTGGCCTCCCCATTCATCTTTTTTCGTTTGTCCTCTTGAGGTCATTGACCCATCGGCCTGTCCTCTTGAGGTCTGCCTTCTCAAGGTTGGCTGTCAGCTTGGCCCCTCTTGAGGTCATTGACATATCCGACCAGCCTATCAAGGTTGTCTGTCTGTCCTCTTGACACCATTGACCCCCCCCCCCCGTTTCTCAAGGCCATCTGTCAGCCTGTCTTTCCTCTTGAGGTGATTTGACCCAAATGATCGGTTTCTCAAGATGGCATGTCTAACTGCCTGGCTGTTCTCTTGAGGTCACTGACCCGCATGTCTGGCTTTTGAAGATCGTCTGTCAGTTTGTATTTTTCTTGAGGTCACTGACCTATTTGTCTGGCTTATCAAGGTTTTTTGTCTGATGGTCTTTCTTCTTGAGATTATTGACCCATATGTCTGCCCTCTCAAGGTCGATTGTCTTCCTGTCTGTCTTTTAAAGGTCAATGGCCCATCTGTCCGCCCTTTCAAGGTCGTATGTTTGAATGAACGTCCTCTTGAGGTCAGTGACCCATATGTTTGGTTTCTCAAGGTCGTATGTTCACCTGTTCAGCCGATTAAGGTCATTGACCTTCCCGTCTGGCTTGTTAAGGTCACTGACCTACCAGCAGTCTAACCTCTCATGGTCGTTTGTCTGGTCTCTCGAAATTGTCTGTGTCTGTCTTGCTTCTCAAAGTCGTATCTCTGCCTGTCTGCTCTTTTTAAGGTCATTTAACCATCTGTGCAGCTTTTCAAGATCGTCTGTCTTCCTGTCTGGTTTCGGTCCTCTCAGCAGTTTAGTATTTTTGTTTCAAGTTCTTATACTTGAGTCGGACTTGGTATCAAAAAGTTCACTTCAATACAAGTAAAAATTTCAAAGACTGGTCATTTTTTTCAAGTTTTCAAAAGTAAGATTGAATGAGGGGCTTCATGGAAAAGGGGCCTTGGTCAATTTTTTTCACTGACTTTTACAATTTCAAAGACTTTAAAAAATTTTTCTACATACAAGCAAACATTTTCCAATTTGATTTTGTTCATGGAAGAACACTTCAATAGGTATCACCGAATATGGTGGAATTAATAAAAAAAAAAAAAAATGATTTTAAATATACCTACTCAGAATCGTAAAAATCAGAAAAACAAAAAAAAATTGACTAAGGCCCCTTTTCCATGGAACCCCTCGAATACTGTAAAATCAGAAAAATGCTCTGAACATTGTAAATAAATCGATCTATTATTTTTTTCGAGTCTTTTAAAGTCTGGTATGATATTAAAATATCCGAGAATATGACATGACATCATTATGCCAGAAAAAGGTGACTTGTTTTTGAATGTCTCTCATGATGACGAGAATTTATTGCATATCTTTTCCAAACTTTCAAAAGCCAGACATTATAAAAGATGTGATCAGATCAAGACCTTCTCAGGATCCAGTTATACTCGTATCTAAAGAAATACAATTGAATTAGAGCTTTGATCGGATTATAGATCGGTTCAAACCTGATTAGATCCAATTAATTTAAAATGGAATTTTCAATAATAATTTCACTGCAATTACTCAAAATTTTCAGCATTCATTTTGCAGCAATTTGAATCGCCGGTGCTGGAAAAAAATATAAAACCGCAAGAGCTCTCAGAATGACTGGAATCTAGCTTCAACTTGTTTGCAAAAATAAACCAAAAATAGGTTGAAAACTTCATTTTGATACAAAATGTGTGAAAAATGTCACACAGACCAGTGACAACCTCATTTTTCAAATCTTGAGTTTTTGAAAATAAGAGATTATCCGAGACATTTTTTGCCTATTTCTGTTTCATCCAAATTGGTTTCTGCCAATTTGAAAAATTCCCTCGTAAACATGAAAAAAACTCACACATGCATCTTTCCTCCTCCACCTGAAACTTTGTTCATTTGAAAAAGAAATGACCTAAAACGCTTTCCAAATATCATATCCGTCTCAATGTAACCAAAACGGTGCCAGAATTAAATCCCTCATAAGCGAGCATTCGGTTAATAGTAATCTAAGGCCATAAAACGCGACACAGTTTTATTTCACAAATTGCTCAAACTCGGTTATAAAACTTCTACGCGAATCAATTCATTATACCAAAGCGAAGAAAAGTAACCGAGCATTCAAATGCCTATACCTACCTACAGTACGTAATACTTAACGCAACCAGCAGGTACGTCATTTCGCGAAAAACTAATCACAAAAGTAAACTCGAAGGTGGTTTTTATGAAAATTTATAACTTAATTTTTCACGCGATAAAAATTCCCACTTCCCAGTCCCGGTTTACATTTCTCAAATTCCCCCATTATATATAGGTAGGTAGTTAAGTTAGGTATAAAAGCAGGAAAAAGTTTCGGTGGAATTGTAACGTGAACTATTTACCTTTACAATTTGTACTCCCAATTCTTCATCGTCTGGATTAGTGGTATCGTTGAAACAGGTCCTTTCGACTTGATTCCAATTTATTTTTCTCGACGAAATATGCCGTTCGGCCAAAGTTAACCATAGCTGTGAAAATAAAAAATACGAATTCGTTAGAGTGAAAAACATTTTTTAAAACCCGAATTTGCGTTTTTAATTATATGTACACAACGCCTCCTCTATTTATACCTTTTTACCATTTTTAATTCGTTCAATTTTCATTTCAATATTCTCGAATAGGTGCTAATATAAAGTGAAACGTATAAAACGCAGAAATACCAGTATAATATCGTATACCTATTACCATCATCGGATAGCTATAAATCTGCGTCAAATAAAAGAATTACGTCGCTGGAGCGTTAAAAAATCCTTTAAAGGAATCAAGCGCTAGATAATGGAGCGATTACGCGTTACGGCCGCTAACTCAGCTATAATTTCTTTAATCATTTTTTTGCTACGTAGGAAAGTGGAAACGTCGATGATTACAGCCCCATAACGTATTGTTTTTCTCCCTTCACGTACCTACTCTCTCGACCAGGAAAACTGAACCTGCGATAAATTCATCTCACTTGTAATGAAGCTTGTCTTACCACCAGATACGTCTCTTATTAGCGATTTTTTTCCTCGCATTTTTTAGAATTACTTATACCTATCGAAATGATGAGAAATTTATGTAAGTGCCTCGAGCCGTCCAAATAAAATTTATTGATCTCGAATACGTAACTCGTTCGATTTCAGAGACTTCGTTAACGCGAGGAGAAAAAACTCGTATTTTAATCCGCAGGAAGTTCTTTCCGGTCAAAACGAAAAATTATTTTAGATGATACCCCAATTTTTGGAAATTTTTTTATGCTAGAGCAGGATTTCTATGTTCGAATTAACGAAAATGAAGGTCAACAATTATTCAAGCCAGCATTTTTTTCCGGCCAAATTTTTCTACGAGTATTTTCAAAGAGAACTCGGAAAATTTAAAAAATTCAGAATTCTGAAAGAAGAGAAAAAAATGGAAAATTACGAAACCTATTGAAAAAACGGTAAAAATTGGACTTCACTCACAATTTTGGTGAGAAAGTAGATCTTTGGTACCAGGTAAAATAGCAGTACTTCTAGATAATGTTGGCAAAAAAACAGGACTTTTGAGGTTATATCTAGCAAAAAATAGGACTTTCTTGGCAACCAAGAGAAGGATTTTTTCATTGTTTTGGATTTGGCGGAAAACAGCAAGACTTTCTTGACAATTTTGGCGAATTGCCACTCCGACAAAAGGTTTTTTGAGTGTTATGATAATTTTTGAAGATTTTGGCAAAAAGCAGGACCTTTTTTTTTTGACAATTTCGGCAAGAAATATAGTACTTTACTTCAGAGGCCATTCTTGGAAAAAATTGAGGCATTTTTGGCAATTAAGAACAAAAATTGGGAGTTAAAACATGTTTTGACTTTGACAAAAAAGCGTAAATTTTTTTCACCCAAATTTTCAGTTATGACCCGATTTTGAGGCAGAAAATTCTTCAAAAATAATCATTATTAGGTACAGTAAATTTTCTATTATCAACGTTACCTATTTCTCATAATCACCTGGCAATTCATGTAAAGAAACAATAGTACCTAAATTAAAATCAACAAAATAGGACACATTGAAAATTAAATTATACTTTACTAAGCATGATGAACTTTTTTTGGGAGACTTTCATATACTTTTTTCTTGAATTTATTGCTAATTCTGCATGTAAGGGAAATTTTAATTTAATAAGGGAAATATTAAATACTCACTCATTCTCGCCTGTCTTTACATTTCTCTCTTTCTCTGTCTGCCTACTCTCTGGCTCTCTCTCTCTGCTTGTTGATTAGCTATTAGGAACGTGCGTGATCTCCTAGGCATGCTGCTAGGTGACGAATGTGTGGCTTAGCTTATTATTGCTTTTATAGACGTGTGATAATTACTTCGCGAATTCTGTGCTCTCTGTGGTGTCTTTTTGAAGATTTGTACTGTCTCAATCTAGTGAGTGTTTCACTGAGTACAGCTTTAATATTGCCTATATTATGTTTATTATGTGCTTTTGCTTGATACATTCTTGCTGGTAGGTACCTAGTTTAGGTACCAGGTAACCTACTAAGCAGGGTAGACGTTATCCTACCCTGGTGATAATGTAGGCCCACTGAGAGAGAGCACTCAGCTGAAACATGCTGAGATATGCTCATACTCAATTTTCTAGACCAGCACTTACCAGGCAACCTATAGGCGAGATGCGGACTAGGTTGAGTGTGGTAAGTAGGTACCAGTCTGATACTGTACCTGGAAATGGTTTGCTGATTACCTATTTACGAATTTGTTAGTGCTTTTAGTTTTGAGTTTCTGTACTCAAAAGCACCTGTAATTTTTGTTACAGGTAAATACCAGCCTACCTAGGTTACCAAGGTCCAGTTATCCAGTTGCCTACTTACGTTTTTATTACTTCGTTTCAATTTAAATTATATGAGAGGCGTTTCGCGATATGGGTCCTTGTGGTGATTCGATGTTTTTTTTTTTTATTGGCGATTCCGACTTACTTTTTCACGAGAAATCGAATGGTGCAATCAGATTTCGCCTATCTCATCAACTTCTCGTTTAAAAATTGCTTGAACATGAATACTCAAAAACTCACATTTTTGGGAAATCGAAAAACAAAGTTTTTGTTTATTTTTGATTTAAAGAAAAAAGAAAAAAAATGTCGATGGAAAAATTATTTTATTGTTGTTACCTATGTAAAATTTCATGGCGAATCCGAATTTTTCGGTATTTTTTTGCGGGGTAGTCTGTAACGTTGTGTAAATTCGGCTGTTCACCACAAGGTCCCTTTTCTAAATCACGGATATCAGACGATGATGAACGAATTTCGTCAAAATTTCCCATCCAACCTATGCGCAAGACAACACTGCACCCGAAAATCAAAAAAAAAAAAAATCGAAAAAATCGAAGCAATTCGATGTTTTCTCTCTCCTGAAAAAATCGAAATATCACCACAAGGGCCCTTATCGCAAAACCCCTCTCATATTCGTTTATAATTAGAGATTACCTATCTAAAATTATACTCTCACATTCGATCAATCGTTTTTCACTAAATTCTTTACATGCAGATTCACAGTGGTGTAGAAAAGAAGCACAAGATTGTAACACAAACTGGGAGGAAGGGGTTGTCTTTTAAGATGAAACTCAAAAAATTTTAGTTTGTGTTGTGTAGCTCCAAAAAAATACCTACTTAGATTAAGTCATAGTTGTAAATGAGGATTTTTTCAAAAATAACCATTGGAAAAAATTTTGGATTTGGGCAGGAAGAAAGAGATTTTGAAAATTATTGCCTAAATTGATTGAAAAGACCACAAAAGATGACAAATATTAATTTAGGGCACTGAGTTCCATTTTAGTACTTTTTATGATACTTACTTTCTGGATCCCTTATGTATTTTTTGTAAAGTATGTAGAAACAATCAATGAGAAAGAAACTCGTGCAAACTTTACCTCTACATGTATAAATTTTGAAAAATAAACACAGGGTTTTATGATGTTATTGATATTATAAAAAATATACTTATTGCATGATTTTGGTTTCAATAGACTAGGTACTAAATTCAACATTTCAAAGTCAATTCCTAAAATAGGTACACATTAATACATTGAATAAAAACCCAGAATCTTAACACTGAATGAAAACGTTACAATTATCTTACAGACCGAAATATTTACATTTAATGCAAAACCTGAAACTGTAGATATAAATTATAACACAAACACAAGAAATTAGAAATCATTTCAAGTTGAACAATACAATAAAAATTTCACACATAGAAGGTACTGTACACATGGAAAAATTTATATTTTAACTAGCAGAGGTATCCAATATCCTAACTCTAGCAGAAAGTGTTCTTACACGAGTCTCATCGCTGCAACCTTTGAGTTTGAACCTCCAACAGCATTGGAATTGTGAAGGAAACAATGGCACCAGTATCATTGAAACACCAATTAAGGAATTCTTCCATCCTTTTATGGAGGTGGAGAACATTGTTCCCTAATACTGGAACAGCAGTACCCATTAGGACATGAAATTTTTCCAATGGTGTGAATCACATCTTCATTTCATCCATTGGTTCATACGGGTATCTTTTGGAGATAAAATCAATGAAAAAATAGGCTTTGGAGATGTCAAATTTATCAAATGTTTCCAAATCTGGCAAAGCTGAATTCCGGAGTAAATTTCCAGCCATTGAGAAATAAAACACAATCAAAATACCTACACTTTTCACCAAAACAAAAAACATTTGCAAAAAATTACGTGAATGGGTAAACACGCAGCTAAACGGAAATCCTATAAACAAGGGAAATAATTGCAGCCGATTTTGTACAGCTCGAACAAACGGGCAAGCGACAGTATAAAAACGGAAGTGAAAATGATGATGATGAAAAATCAGCAAAAGCTCGTAAAGTCTTACACCATTATTAAAGTTATAGTTACATCGTAAAATATTTTCTCTTCCTTTGCATTTTGCATCGTGTTTATACATCGTACATCCTACGAGTATGTATCATCTACAATAAATTCTACAACGTGGTAAAATGGAAATTTAACTTGAGGGAAATGGAAGAAAGTACATTTTATAATGATTCTCCATCTCCACCACTGCACGCCGCACACCAGTGTAAATTCTCTTCGTAGTAGTTATTAATGATTCGACAATGAAACATAGCGACTACGTTATAATACTCCGAAGTCTCCGAAGTTTTTATCGTAATTACAATAACATTACTAGACACCGAAGGCGGAATCCCTTTTTGCAAATGGCTACGTATTAAGAACTGATCCCCATGTCAATGAATAACGACGCTAGAGAATTGCAACGATACACCACAGTCGATCAATTTCGCTATTTTCGTCATTTATTAAATGGACAATAAGTTTAGAAACGCGCCCGTTTTAAATGTAGCTCTGGGGAACGAGTAAACTCAGACATTGTATGGGTATTCAAGAAAATCCATCAATCAAAAAAAAAAAAGAATAGAAAAAAAATGGCTTATGTGTTTTTGCGCAACAATAGATATGGAAAAAATGGACTCGAAGATGACGTAGTAGATCAACAACTATTGTTATAGGTAGGAATTTTATTCCATAAACGAGCTTTAGTGTACAAAGGTTTACGAAATTATACAATTTGGTTACCTACCTATTTGATTATACAGCACCTTTGGTAGTCTGGTGTTGAACAGACCTTATTTTAAGGGTACCTATGGATCTGCGTTGCATTCGCGGATATACTTGTAACTCGGAATATTGGAGTTTTTTTTTTAATTATTCAAAACACACCTTCAGTGTAGCAATTTCGATGCGGAGAAGTTTGCGGTTTTCATTATGCAAATATCGCTTATTTAACAAACTAAGCAGTTTAACCGTTTTCGCGCGTCGGAGTCGAAGTTTTTCTTGAAATTCTCGTATTTCGGTTCAAAATAAGGAAGAGCTGAAGAGGAGGATTTGTTCGCTCGATGCGAACACTTAGCATTTATTTAGTATTCAAACTAATTGGATTTAATTTAGTCGCCATTTCTATGATAGCTGATTAGGTATATTAAATTTGACGCAATTTAATTGGCGATAGTCGTCGATTTACGAATATTTTTTCAACGGTGTTTTTTCCTCGTTAAATTAATACTTCTCGTGGTATTTTTCTTTTTCTTTTTTTTATCCAAAACCATCGTGTTTTCGCTGCAAAACATATAATGTTATAATTTCGACGACGAGTTTTTCTCAATGAAAATATTTTCTCAGCGTGTGCTTTTTCATTCCAAACGGTGGGTTAACTTGTTATCCGCAGCGGGTTATGACTCGCGAATAACATACAAACTCGTGTCAAATTATTTTTTCGTTCGTCGAATTTTATTTAGCATTTTTTTTTTTACCGAATTTATATTCTGGTCACTGGTAAGCTATATAGGAACTACACGAGCGGGATTTTTTTCGACAACTCGGATAGGTAGCTAGGTATGTTTTATAATTCGAACGAATTTTAGCCTTTGAAAAAAAAAGCCAGAAAAAAATTATTTGAAGTGAAAGAGAATTTTAAAATTTTGTACCTGCGAAAAAATTTTGATAATGTAGTTTTCAAGTTGTAGGCACGTGAATATTTGAGAAATTTGGAGCAACGGTTCTAAAACATGAATCGAGAATAGCGAATATTTTTGAAATTTTTGTTTGAAATTCTTTTCATAATCTAAAAAAAAATTATTAGGTATCTACTTTATACCAACCTCAGATTCGTTATATCGACAGTTCTCTTTTGAAGAGTTCAAAATTGTCTAGAAGTAAGTCGTGAGAGAGGAAAAGGGTTGAGATAGAATGTGCCAAAGAGAAATGTGTACACAAGTGAATTTTTGAGAACATGATTTTAAAAGAAAATTAAAATTCAACCTCTAAAATGTGGCGTTTGTGGCCTGATGTGGTATTTTCTGTTGTTTATTTTTGATTTTTCCCAGTCCACAATTTTGGTTGAGAAACCGAATGTCACAAATCTGAATTATGATAAGAGCAGGTTTCTAATATAAGAAATGGATTCAGTAATCGCTTCAACAGATATGGTTTCATAAAATATTGAACTTCACACAGATAACCGTCCATTGCGAAAAAAGTCAGTAAAAAAAATGAAAACCCATAAAATTAAACTTTTTATCGTGCTATCTGTTAAATGAAGGAAAAAAACAACAAAAAAAAATATCCCAACAAATCATAAATAACGTTATGTGTCTCGTGTTATAATCGTTATCGTGGCGGTTCGCACTTTAGAATCTTACATCGGAGTTTGAATTGAGTTTCAGGCTGTGAACTAGTTGAAAATATCGCGCAAAAATGCCACGTTTTGCTTTAGAAACTAATGTTCCATTGAAGGAAATTCCAGAGGATTTTCTAAGTACATGCATTCAAACAATCGCAAAAATGACCAACAAACCGGAAATGGTAAGTTTTCTGCTCTTTTTAATTCACTTAAACATAATTATAGGTATCCATGATGCATTAACTTATTAATCGAATATCGTTCATTTCAGTTCATCGTAGCTTATGTTCAACCGAATCAAGACATGTACTTTGGTAATTCAGATGGTCCTTGTGGAATAGCCAATATTTCATCTATCGGTTACCTTGGAGTGGAAGATAATAAAAAATTCTGTAATACATTCTACAAATTAATCGAAGAATACGTTGGAATTCCAAGATCAAGGTAAGAATGCTGCAAATAATCGATTATCTCACATGTCTCACACATTGCAATGTTAGGTTCGAATTTTTCAAGTGAGACTAGAGTTATCTAAGAAATTTAGATAATTTTTGAATGAAAGGAAAAAGCTAAAAATTCTCGAAGGATCGTATTAAAAATCTTCCAAAAAAAAAAAAAAGACAAAAAATATGAACTTTTTATGCATATTTTTGGTGCTTAATTTTCATTTTGAAGATCTTCATATCTCTTGAGGGATGGCAGAAGTTAAAATTTCCGACTAAAATGTTGATTTTTTAAAAATGTTAACTGATGGTGTCAATCATATCATTCAATAGATTTTATGGAATACTTTGGCTCAATTTGATTAAGTATTCTTAATCAAGAAACAAAATACTACACCCACAGAAAATTTAGCATCCTTCGCAATAAATTTAAAATGAGCCCGATGATTTTGAAAAAAGTAAAAATCTAGCAGCTTTTTGCTCTACGATGAAAATAGGTACTTGTAATGACAGATGAGTTGCAAATGGAAACAACGAGTAAAACACGAAATACCTTTCACGTTTCGAATAACTACCTACTTTCCATTTAAAAATCATACTATTTCGCTACCTATAAAATTTGTTACAGGCTTTGGTTGACATTTACCGAAAATTTACCAGAATATGTTACCTTCAAAGGGAGATCTTTTTATCATATTAGCATGTGTCGTGCTCCAGGTGAAAAAGTCATTCACGATCCCGATGAATAAACTAGAGACCTACATAACTACGAGTATACTACACCGAATACAGCGATAATTCTAAATTTTATAAATGCAGCTTTTAAATTATTGTATAATGTATATTTTATTCCACGTTAAAAAAAAATTATGGAAGATTCAATTACCTACTCAAAAATACCAATAAATAAACTAGAGCTTATTTCCGGATTTTCTGCATACGAAAGACAGGTTTGATTTTTTTCCTCATTCTCAAGGTTGAATCTTGCTCATCGAAGTCAGGTAAGATTATTTTTAATGAAAAACTAATCCTTTCTGTGAATAGTAATCGAGATTGTCAATTTCGCTCAATTTTTTTTTTGAATGTAATACTTTGTGTTCAGCACCTTGGAAACTATAAAATTCAATGTATCACATGTTGGACATTTTTAAAAAAAAATTTACACCCAACTTTTGGGAGAGAAGATGCCCTCCCTTACAAAGTGCCCATTTTGAAAACGCAATACTTTTAATTAAAATAAAACGTTGCTAATACTATGCAAATTTAATTCAAAATTTAAATCATAACATTGATCTTAACTGTGAGTTAAATTTTCAAAGTCGAACGTTCAATAAAAAAAAATGCCTAAAACCTTCAAATTTCCAAAATTTGTTCACCTTTTCAACATTTATAGAGAAAGTGGGGTCAACTGAATGTATTTTTCTCAACTTTTAGATGACTGAACTTTGTAAAGAAAAAATGAGCCGAAAAAATATTTTTTAGATACAACTGTCTATGTAAAAGTAGAAATTCTTTGCGTCAAAATGGAATTCATTGAGTAAGTCCACATAACATTTGGGATTCATGTTGCAAAAATCACTGATTTCTGACTTTTTTCACACTGATATTTTTAGGCACATTGCATTTTTCTTGATTACAAGTTATATAGAAAAGAATAATTTCATCTCACCATCGAAATAAAATTTCTCAAGTAGGTCTAAGTAGAGTGGCTCATATTTTTAGAATTTTTTTTTTCTCGTAAACCATCCAGGTACCTACTCGAAGCTGAACATTTCTAGAAACAACATTTTTTGATAGCAAAAATCACAAATTTTCAACTACTTTGCTAACATTTCTTGACATACGAGTACCTTTCTCTTTTTTAAAAACTTGCTGTCTAAAAAAAAGAAAAATTATCAACAAATATTCAAAAATGACTTTATACAAAAATTCTTGATTCAAAATTAAACATCTTGGCACCTGAAGCTATAAATATTTTTAGGCACAAAATTTTCAGACCAAAGAACCAAAACGTGTGAAATTTTGAGTCCTCAACATTAAAAATCTAATTTCTCAACTAAGTAAGGAACCGCGAATCGCGAAATGAACAATGTTTGGAGGATTTTGACCGGATTTAGTGGAGACCTTCATTTTGAATTGAAAGTCACTCAGAAAAAATTGTTGGCTCCGGATGTGCCCCTGGAGGAGAGATATGGGTTTCCCAAGAGAAGACATTTTCGAAAAAATCGATGTTTTATCACTCTTATTTTTACCGAATCTTTTTTTTTTTAATGCGCCATATTCCAAAAGATGGTATTTTGAGATTCTGCCGCCGACTTTGCCATTTTCATCAAAATCCAAGACCACTTTAAGGGGTCTACAGAGCGATTAAAAATTAGAAAATCGCTCATTTTATAAGGCATATTGTGTTTTGAATTTTTTTCTGGTCAAATACTTCCTATAAATCGTGCAAAAACATCAAAAAATATCATTTTTGAAACTGGGGAAATGTTTTGAAACACAGTGGTGCCAATTTTTTGTTTATTATTGGTTATTGCCTATTTCAAAAAACAGAAAAAATTTGGTAAATTTTTAGCTCTCTTTCTCGATTTTTTGAAATAGGAAATAATGAACAGAAAGTTGGCACCACTGCGTTTCAAAATATTCCCTCAGTTTCAGAAATGATACCTTTCGATTTTTTAGAGTAATAACAGCGAAATATTTAAGAAGAAAAAATGTTCAATATCTCTCCTCAAGAAGCACCTTCGGAGCTAGAATTTTTTCTGAGCGATTTTCAATTCGAAGAAAAGATGTTCACTGAATGTGGTCAAAATCCTCCTACATTTTTTTTTTCTGTATCATATTTGGCATCTGTAATATCATCAAGTTCGAAGCATTTTTCAACACCTTATGAGTCATGAGACAATCAATCTGATCCCATAATGCGCGTATCTAAAAATTTCCACACTACAAAAACTGCAACACCCACTCAACTGATCTTTTAAAACCTCACCTCTTTGCCATTTTTAAAAAAATACTCGCCGACAAACCTAAAATATGGGCACCTTTTTCATACCTCACAATATCCTTTTAGCTTCACTTTCATTAAGAAATCATTTCAATTCACTTTTATTAGTCGTGTATTTCGTATTTCATTCAATTACGTATTATATTTATAGCACACAATAAGAAACACATTTCATCGATGATAAATTTGTTTTCACAATAAACAGCGAATTTCTATTTTTGAAACGTAGGTATATCAACGCCGCGACGACAATCGCACATGAAAAAGTCTCCCTCTCACCGAAATATTGCTAACACAGCTGTACATACCATTTTCCTCGACATTGATTTTTTTATTCCTTTTCCTTCTTCATCAAAGAACGGGAAGTCGAAACCTTCGAAATGAAAATGAAAATCGTAACTCGACAAACATTAATTTTAGTCGAAAATTAATTATGCTAAGATATCTTTTGGAAAAAGACAATTTAATAAATCGCAGTCGCAGGTATATTAAAAGCTGTCTCATTCAGTTTGTCGAGCTTTCATATTATAGAAAATTTTTACAGAATTTCATTAAATTACAACTGTCTAATGCTGAAGTTGAAGCTGAAGCTGGTGCCGATGATTTCGACACTAAAATACGTAAGTATCAGGTATATAATAATAGAATTTTGCATAAAATCTAATAAAATACTTCCAACTATCTCGTTTAACGTTTTAATTTCGCGTTCGTCGAAACTCGAAAATGACGAAATTCTCTAATAATTAAGACGAGTGTTTTACTAAATTAGTCGCCCCCTCTTTTTCACTCGCCTTGAGCGGAAAAATTGAGTCACATGACTCGATTCTCACACCTACTACTAATTAACAAATGATCCGACACGTTTATATTTTTTTCGAACTAATTGAATACCTACCTTTTTGTGTAGGCAGACAATTTAATGAAGATGCCACTTTACTCCCTACACAACTGTGTTTGGAATTCTTGTCGAACATGTAGCGCAAAATTAACCCGAGATAAACGAGTTCAACGACCAATAAGGGATTCATTATTAAGCAACTCGTACAATTTCTCACAGACTGCCTAAAGAAAATGTTTCAAAAATTTAACCGAATAATTCCATCCTTTCAAAATGCACTTTTATCCTTGAAGAATGCTCCCTTATGGTGTAGTTTGTCTATGCTGGGATCCTACATATATTCAAGGACCTACAAGGCTACAAATGTAACAGAATCTGGTCAAGTACAGACAACAATAAGCATAGAAAACCCTTCATTGATTTGCACCAGCGAACTTGTTGCATATTGGCAAACGTTCAGGAGTTGGTGACGATAATGCAGAAATAGGTCATACCACAAGTATCTGTACACAAAAAAACCCACCCCTTTCGAACCTTGAATATTCGCGTTCTATTTTTTCTCTTCTTTATCAGCGACGAGCTTTTATTAAATTTTTTTCTCGAATTCGCGTACCTATACCTGCATCGGATTTTCAATCTTGTTTCCGCGAATTTCCACTATTCCAGTAATATTAGCACGTCTGAGAAGATTGAAAAAGTATACATACGTACGCGATACAATTCGAGTTCGTGATTTGAATTTTTCCCATTGTAATACGTACTCGTACTACCGGGTTCTTTTTAAATTAACAATAAAGTTCGTTAGTGGATATCACGCGAAATGGGGGAATTTATCCTTTTAACGCCACGAAAAAGATAGGATAAAATGAATCACTCGATAGAGAAGCCTGCCAATGGCTGAAAATTTTTGCTGGAGGAGATGAGATGAAAACCAAAAATTAAAATGGGCCCAAAAATGCGCCTTAACATTTTAAACACTGAATTGAAATTTTCCCATTTTAAAATTTGGCCCAGATCCCACCTTTTATAACAGTTTTGGAACTTCTAGCGGATTTTTAGTTTTTCTAGTTTTTGAAAAATTGCATTAAAAGGGCCCTACCAAATTGCAAGAAGTCAATCTATTCTGGAAAATATGGAGATGAAAAAGGAGGACTCTCACAGGATTCGCTGATTAACCAAAATGTTGTTTTTTTTGTGAATTTTTATGTACGAGTAAACAAGTATAATGTTTTGCTCTCGTTTTGTCACTTTTTTTTGTTACTTTCAGGAGCTTTTCTGGTTACTGTGAGATGAAAATCTCTAAACTAGCTTTTCTCAGCTTTTTACTTTTCTTGATTTTCCAATTTTCAAAAGTTTAAACGATGTAGGTAAGTATATTCATGAAAAATCAAGGTAGGAGGCTGGTTTGTGTCTCAAACGACTCCCTTCAATCCCCCTATCATCCTACAGAAAAAAATTATTTTTTGATTTTTTTTCCAACTCAAGGCATCATTTCTCAGTACAAGTCACATTTTGTTTAATCATCATCATCATCATTTAACTTTGACCCGGTGAGCTATTCAGCCCATCTGGGAAACTGTGGAAGAATTGCTTGCCGCGATGTATCATAAAGTTTTTTCTTCGGTCTTCTTCTGCTCCTCCTGCCAGTTGGAGTGTATCCTTTGACTTTTCGAGGGGACTGTTCATCAGGCATTCTATCAATGTGTTTTCACCATTTCTTTCAGTAATCTTTCGCTCGTCTAATGATTGGCTCTGCTCCTAGCTCCTTCAGGATGTCTTCGTTCCTTTTCCTATCTTGTCTTGTATATCCTGCCATGGCTAGCATGAATCTCATTTCCGCTGCGGTTACTCTGCTTTTTATATCCTTTCTCACCATCCATGTTTCAATTCCATAAAGCAGCATTGGTCTTGTCAGCGTATTGTAGATTCTTATTCAAGTTTCAGCTCTGACTTTTCTCAGAAGAATGGCTCAGTTTATTGCTCTGCTTACTCTAAGGAATTTATTGATCTTAAGTTGTGCATCGACTTCTCCGTCATATGATAGCTCACATCTGAGATATTTAAAGCTTTTAACTTGTTCCACTGGCACTCCATTTACAACAGTTTTACTGCGTATTGGCTCTTTCCCCTCAAAGACCATCACTTTTGTTTTTGACGACCAGATTCTCATTCCATATTTATCAGCTACTTTCTGAAGGTTGTGCATCACTCTCTGCAAGTCATCTTTGTTGTCAGCAAAGACCACCTGATCATCAGCAAATAGCAGGGTATTGACATGGGTGTCATTGATGTCTAGCCCTTCTGGCTTGGTTTTCAGCCATTCTTTAATTCATGTTGTTGAAGTAGATATTGAACAGACTACGTGACATTGGACATCCTTGTCTCACTCATCTTCCTATCTTCTTTGCTTCCAACATATTTCCAGATCTTACTCTTATTACATTATCTGTGTATATTTCTTCATATTTGTTCATTAACTTTGATTTTCCTCAGGATTTCAAACAAATTCTTCCTTTGTAGTTTGTACTCTTCAATCATATGCCTTCTCCAGATCAACAAAGCACATGTGGGTGTCTAGATTATATTCTTGTCTCTTCTCCATCAGCAGCTTTGTTGTGTATACCAGAGCTCAAACTGGTCCTAATACCGAATATACCCAGTCCCGGGTTAGGCAAAACTGGGGCCGAGTATTACCGGGTATCCGCTTTAACTGAGTACAATACTGTACTCGTATTTGGTTTAATTTTTGCCAAACAAGTATCCCAGGTAGTGTATTACATCATGCATATAAATGGGCGTGGGTGGTACAATGCATTCATTCATTTCTTATCATGCAAGTAACACAAACACTTTGACAACATACACAATAGCTGATGAGAAGGCAAATACATAGCGTTCTGTTTCATCAAAGGCTGACCTCAGACAGGATACTACCAGTCCCGGGTTCGTCTTCGTCAAACCAGTAACCGGGTATACTCAGTATTTGCTTCAACCAAATATGGTAACAAGTATGCCCGGGTGCTACTCTGTCCCAGTTTGAGCTGTGGTGTGTACCCCATCTATGCACAATCTTCCCTTTCATAATCCAATTTGGCATTCCAATATTATTGGCTTTGCATGGCTCTGAATTCTTCTCGCTAGCATGTTTGCAAGTATTTTGTATGCAGCGTTTAGTAGGCTAATTCCACCAAAGTTTCCTGGGTCTTTTCGGTCTCCTTTTCTTTTTGGCATGGGGATGTTTGCCACCAAATAATCAATAATTATTGACTCTTTGTCTCTAGCCACCCATGTGATTTTATGGCATTTCTTATGTTTGTAGAAACTGTTCATAAATGTGAAGTTGTTGTAGTTTGAGATGTCAATCAGCCTTTTCCCATTCTTGTTTACTGTGGTTTCTCTGTGTCTTCCTACCACTTTGTCGTTTTCATCTGACCCTGTTCTTGCATTGAGGTCTCCTATTACAAAGATGCTGCGTTTTTGGTTCATCTTATTGATGGTCTTTTGGAGCTGTTCGTAGAACTCGTCTTTTTCCTCCTCTTTGCCTTCCTCTGGAGCATATACACCAATCACTGAAATATCTTGGTTTCCAAATTTCAGATTTATCTCAATTTGTCTTTCTTTCTATATTCTATATGCCTGGATGTTGTCTTTGAGTCTGTTCCATGTATAAATCATAATCCCTGCTCTGGCACATTCAGATTTTCCTACTCCAGCATACGTATACTCGGGTGAATTATTTGTTTATTACCTTTAAAATTTCTTTTTTCAACTTCTGAGAACTTTCAACGTCCCTATTTTGAATCTGTCAAAAATTTAAAGATCAAAGGAATTTTTTCTAATCAAACCGCAAAAAAAAGCAAAAATGTACAATGAAAACAACAAGATGTAAACCCTCATTTTCAATTTTTCATTTTGTTCAAAATTTGGAGGAGGAGAGGAGAATTGAAAAAGCGTCGAATCCCGATTCAAAAAGTTGATAAATGTATGAACTTAGCGACCTTCAATCAGTGAAAATCAATAAGTCACAAAACGTAATATTTTTACAATTTTTCTAAATTTTTGTTCAAAATGAGGAGAGGAGTGGTGGGAAAAGAGCGATGGGACATAAACGGCCTTATTATTCCAAAAACTAAGTAGGTAAGCATTTGAACCCACATTTACTGAATAAATTTTCAAAATCTGATTTTGATATCCCCTCCCCCTCCATATTGTCATTGAAACGTTGGAAAATTCAAAAGTGAAACAGCTTATCAATTATTATCAACCTTAAGGTGCCAAGTTTGAATAAGTTGATTCATTTTTTGGACTTGATCTCATTAATGATTCTTTCCTCGTTTGTGTCCTGTCCTTAAACATGATCAAAATTTTAAAAAAAAAATTAAAATGAGGAGTGATGTTTCGTTTGTTAGGTTTTCTAGAGTGCCATCTTCAAATTTAATTTTAATATATTTTTCATTTTTTGATTAAATAAATCCATAAACTTATAAATGTTTTATCTTGGCTCCACAGATGATCGAATTATCGAGAACATTCGAACACGAAAAACAAACAAACCACACATCCAGATACTCGTATATACGAGCAAGAAATCAGCGTATACCATAGCTACACAAAAGCTCTATAAGGACGCCAATATCGGCGTATAAAATGTAATTTGCAATCCGTAAAAGGCTCGAATCGAAGACACGAATGATGGCATTTTTATAAGCGTTATGAAAATCGAGAAGAAAATATCTTTATTTAAGGATATAAAGAGTCGAATTCCTCGTTTAGTGGTGTCTGTGTCTGTCTCTGTCGCCTTACCCTGCGTTATCTACCGTCACCATCGCCATCGCGCCACGTTACGATTTTTGCCACGTTTATTTTCAGCTTAAATTATGACCATTTCGTTTTTCGTTTCCTTTTCTAAATATTATTGGATTTGGACAAATTTTACGTTTCGATTGGCATCACGGTGCGATATCAAATTTCTCATAACGTCGAGAATTTCGCCAAAAGCGATACCTAAACTAATTCGACGGTAATAACGTTAGTAAATCTCAGCTATGTGATCCTGACGGCTAATTCGGATTGTCTACAAAGTCGTCTCGATTTTACGACACTTGGTACAGAAATGCGACCTTTTTCATCGCTCGCTTCAATCGACCGAAATTCGTTTACAACTTTACACTCGAAAGATTTGAATATTTTCTCCGGGGTAAAAAATGAATAAAAGGTTCGCGTAAGGAAAATCTAGCCATTGCTGCTCATAACTCCGAGCAAAATATAAACGAATAGTAACATTTACAAAAATTATTCTTCAAATATAAATTTTATAACTACCCTTTTGGACCTTTTTCTCGAATGTAGTTTTATTTCAGTATTTTCTATCCCCTTTTTTGAATGGTTCGAAACAATAACGGATACGAAGTACAACGATGAGTTGATTATTGTCTCGAATGTTCTAAATCCACAGTTGTACGGACCTAAATAATATTTGGATTTTTTACTTTGGTCTGTTTCCTAAATTACCACATCCCTTTAACGTTCTGTTGTTATTTCAGTGTTTTTCCTACTCTTTAATTTATTTGTTAATTTTAATAAACGTTTTGTGTTAGTTTCAAGTATAAAATTGAAATGTCTGCATTTTTAATTAAGTAGGTACCTTCAACAACATAAAAAATAGCTATTTCAATATAAAGATATTTTATTGTGAAGCTTTCGTAAAATTTCTTATTTGTGAAAAGGAAGTCACTGAAAAGGCCTTTTCTCCAAAATCTCGAAACAAAAATTGTCATCTTCGAAGGGAAAAATTGTTCGATAATTTTGTCTTTCAAAAATGAAGAGGAACTTGAAAACTCTCAAACATCCTTAATTAGAATCATGAATTTCAATAAATTGCCATGAGTTATTTCAATTTTAGCTGTCCATAAAAAATGTTGGAATCAAAATATTAAATTCCTTAATGAATTGTGCAAAATGTAGAGGAAATGTTCGAGAAGAAAAAAAAAGAAATATTTCTACTGTTGACCTAAAGCAACGCAAAATTTTTGAGATTTTTGTAGATACTTACTTATTTTTGACAATTTTTTGGCAAATAATTTTTGGGCAATTTTTGTCGAAAAAACGTGATTTTTTTCAACTACCTATTTGGTAGGAAAAACGAAACTTAAGAAATTATTATATGCAATTTCTAACAAAAAATCAATATTTTAGAGCAAGTTTTAAAAAACACGTACTCGTATTATGCGTGAGAAGACTGTCTGTTCTTCAAATAAAAATCTTATACGAAAGAATTGATTGACTTTTTTTAAATCACTAGTAAAGCAATTGATCTGTTTACAATCGAATCGAATCATTTACGAACGACTGATCATGGTGATTGAACAAATTGATTGATTTCTTGGTGAATCATTCGCAAACGGATCAATTAACTAATTTACGTTTGATTAGGTTTTTGTGAAACTATAGTACGTATGAATTGATCTGTTTTCAAGCGAAGTGAATCGAATCGTATCGAATCATTCACAACCGATTGGAAATTGAACAAATTGATTGATTTCTAGGTGAATCATTCGCGAACAAATTGATTAATAGTTGGTGAATCATTCGCGAACGAATTGATTTGTATAAGTGACTCGTTCGCGAACGAGTGGATTCATTTACCTAATGTTTGGTGAATCATTCGCGAACGAATTCAATAATTTTTAGTGAATCATTCGCGAACGAAATGAATTATTTTTGGTGAATCATTCGCGAACGAATTCAATAATTCTTTGTGAATCATTCGCGAATGAAATGAATTATTTCATGGTGAATTATTCGCGAACGGATTGAATAATTTTTAGTGAATCATTCGCGAACGAATTGAGTAACTTTTGGTGAATCATCCGCGAATGAATCATCCGCGAATGAATCGAATAATTTTTGGCGAATCATTCGCGAACGAATTGATTCGTATAAGTGACTCGTTCGCGAACGAATTGAATAATTTTTAGTGAATCATTCGCGAACGAATTGATTTGTATAAGTGACTCGTTCGCGAACGAGTGGATTCATTTACCTAATGTTTGGTGAATCATTCGCGAACGAATTCAATAATTTTTAGTGAATCATTCGCGAACGAAATGAATTATTTTTGGTGAATCATTCGCGAACGAATTCAATAATTCTTTGTGAATCATTCGCGAATGAAATGAATTATTTCATGGTGAATTATTCGCGAACGGATTGAATAATTTTTAGTGAATCATTCGCGAACGAATTGAGTAACTTTTGGTGAATCATCCGCGAATGAATCATCCGCGAATGAATCGAATAATTTTTGGCGAATCATTCGCGAACGAATTGATTCGTATAAGTGACTCGTTCGCGAACGAGTCGAATCATTTACTCAATGTTTGGTGAATCATTCACGAAGGAATTGAATAATTTTTGGTGAATCATTCGCGAACGAAATGAATAATTTTTGGTGAATCATTCGCGAACGAATTAAATAGTTTTTGGCGAATCATTCGCGAACGAATTGATTTGTATAAGTAACTCGTTCGCGAACGAGTTGATTCATCTACTTAATTTTTGGTGAATCATTCGTGAACGAATTGAATAAGTTTTAATGAATCATTCGCGAACGAATTGAATAATTTTTAGTGAATCATTCGCGAACGGATCGAATCATTTTTAGTGAATCATTCGCAAACGAATTGAATAACTTTTGGTGAATCATCCGCGAACGAATTGAAAATTTTTTGGCGAATCATTCGCACGAATGAATTGATTTATAAATTGAATTCCCTTAAATGAATTAATACTCTCATGAACAATTCACTATCATAGAGCCTGTAGAGTATTTTTTGGGCCATAAATAATCGAAAAATTGTCCAAAATGTATGAAAAATTGCCCAAAAATGGTCGGAAAACGTGATTGGGCAATGGGCAGCTACAACATTGGGAATCATCTTTTCAAGTCAGAAGTCAAATTTTCAAGGGTTTAGTCAATATTTCGAGTCGACGTATCCGAAAGCGTATTTTTTGAGCCTAAATTTTCCAAAAAAAAATGTCGAAAAATGCGATTGGGCATCTTTAACAAACTCTAAACGAGTTTTCAGGGATTTTGGGGCGATCTCGAATCTGCGTATCCAAAAGATTATTTTTTGGGCCCAAAATTTCAAAAAATTTCTCAAAAATGGTCGAAAGATGTGATTGGGTGGCTAAAACTTTGGGATACGTCTTTCCAATCAGAAGTTGAGTCGAGTCAGATGATTCCAAAAGTTGTAGCAGCCCAATTGTATTTTTCGACCATTTTTTAGGCAATTTTTTTGACAATGTTGGTCCCAAAAACTACCTTTTCCGATGCCCACATAACATCACAGTTTACAAAAAATAAACTACACCTAATTCAATACATACTTCCCGTTCCATCAAGCTCTCTTTTATCTCACCAGTCAGATAAAATTCCTTCAAATTCTCAATTAAATAAAACACAAACAACATCATCCTCCTAATCGAGTTCGTTTCCAATACTCGCATCAAAATAACCCCTTCCTACCTCCTTTTCCTCATCTTTAACTCCAGTTACAATATCAGTTACATCGTCAACACTAATACTATTAAAAAAAAAAAAGAGGAAAAAAATGATAGAAAAATCCTTCGGGGATGTTCACTTAGATACGGATAAAATCGTCGGGTGTATTTACCATTTAGTATTTCGTTAACGTTGACGACTGCGACTGTTTCGGTAGTCCCCAGTCAACTAATAACATTTTACGATCGGAAAAAATAAAATCTCGTGTTATATACCGGCTGCTTGCTTGCTGTCGTACAATTCTACCGTATAAGACTGTATAAGCGAGCAAGTTAGTTTTTAATGAAGATACATTTCTTCGACTGATATAACAATATGGTGTCTGTGTTGCTTTTCGCTTTAATATAGGAAAGAAAAATTCACCCAAGACCATCCGGCGCGGCTCACGTTTTTGGGCGCTAAATTAAAATACCAGCAATTTGATTCGTTTAGCAGGGATAAGTGTAGGAAGATAGATATCAACGTGGTATCTCTACCTACACCGAGTTAGTAGGTGTGCCTATTGCCTAATGTACTAAAGCTACAGCGAGTAAATTTTCATCTGGTGTGAAAAAAAATGTACCAACGACACGAAGGCAGGCACGAGCAGCAGTGAAAATTGATCCGTTGTAAATTTTCATTTCAATTGAATTTTGGCGACGTTAGGTGTATACATAAGGTAAGTATGGTACGAGTATTAGGTACTATTTCTCAACACCGACGTGTACATTTCCCCCGACGACATTTTTCGTATTACAAATTCGTAGTAATACAATAATAATATATTACTCGTCGTCTCGCTGTACAAGAGAGAGAGATGAGGTGAACGCTGCGGAGAGGAAAAGCTAGCGAAATGAACGTAGAATATAAAATGAAAGCCGTCAAAGTGAAAAGAATATCTAATGTTTAGACCGGAAACGCCCGAAGTACATTTTCCGGGTACGGAAACAAAAGTGGGAAATTTTCTTTGAAGTGTTTCGTTCAGTACACAAGCTTTATCCGCATCCGCGACGAAATACCAGTGAAAAAGAGTCAAAACAATCCTCTTACCGTTTTGCGGAACTCGTGCGGAATACCTCCCGGCAACCTTGCGACCATTTTCATAGCACTGTGCCACTGCTGGAAACCACTTTCTCCGGCATTTGGTTTCATGCTGAACTGCATTTTCGTATCTTCACCTGTGAACCGAGAACCAAAAACATAATGAAAAGTCTGTCGTCTTTCTAATGTACATAAATACATGCAAACGTTTGATACAAAATTGAAAAAAATTTCAACCATACTCGAAGGTTTTTTTTCCTCTCACACAGTCAACAAGATGAGGCAAAGCGCGGGAATTTATTCGCCGGAAAAAAGGCACTTTAATCATAGAAATTTCTCCGCCATCCAGACGAGCCTGCTGAATGTTTTACTAGAGAATTTTCCAAAGCGATAAATTTCTTTCTAACCTACTCTATTCTATACACGTCAGTTTCGGGTCTTTTCAAAATGAATAAACATACCGCCAAATATTCTCACGAAGTTGCCATTTCTACGCGTCGCGTCCAATGAAAAATTCAATATAAAGACCGCCATTTATCGTATACCGAGCTCGATAATGGCATTTATGTGAATTTTCTCGCAAAATGGTCAATTGTGCGTAATGTACATACATATACGGCGCATAAATATTACAGTGTATACAAAGTGATTCACAATTTATCTGTTCCTTTCGAATGCGTGCGTAGGCAGCTTATCTGGCATAGCAGTAGGGTAGTTGGAGTGAAATTTAGTGAAGCAGAGCACTCAGAGTGAAGATTTTGTAAGGCATGTAGGTATTCAAAATATTTGTTATTTGTTTGCTTTTTTACCACACATGGTCATATTGGCAGCATAAACTATTTTTCCTCCTCACTTTTTAGCCAAATTTTTGTAAAAAATGATGGCTGTTGTAGAAGGCCGGATGAGATACATAATTTACATATTTATAAGTTTCAGCCCCGCATTTTATCATCTTGGAACCTGTTCTAATTGATCAAATAAAGTCAAACTTGGGGAATAGGGTTTTCTCAAAAATCATATTAGACCCCTGGAGTGAAGGAGGGGGGGGGGTCAAAGTTGAAAATTACAGAAAGGTCGTTTCTTTGGAGGGGCATATTTTGGCTTCCAATAGATGAAAAATGTCCAAAATCATACCATTAGTCATTACCACTCCTGCTATCAACATATCCAAATTTCAATTTCCTAGATCATCCCCAACCCCATTTAAGGTGGAATTGAAGTGGGAAAAAATCTTATTTTACACCTATTGTTGAGCCCCCACCTCTATAATTCACTTAGGGGGCTCAAATTTTCATCATACGATGGGAGGATGCCACTTAAATGCTTTTTGCAGGTTTAAACTTTCCAACCTCATTTGACCCCTTTAAAAGTGGATTTTTGGACTATTTTACATGTTTTTCGACGTTTAGGAAAACCTGAAGCCCCTTCAAACAATAAGAGGATGTGCCTGAGATGCTTTTTGCAGGTTTCGACCGTCCAACCCGATTTGTCCCATTTCCTGAATCAAAAAAAAAGGATTTTGGGATTGTTTTACATGTTTTTCAACTTTTATAGGAAGCCTGAAGCCCCTCCAAATTGACCTATAGGGTCCAAAATTTATACAGTATTATGAGAAGATGTGCCCCGCTGGGGTAAAGGTTTTGTTGTCGCTAGAGTTTCCTTTTCTAGGTAGTAGTCAATCCTGCCAAATGATGCCAGCCCATCGACAGTGATACGAACGACAGCATTCCAGGGGAGTTCAGCGCGTCCACGTCGTGCGGGGTGGTAATTCAACCTTCGGCTGGCTCGGAGCTGATGGAAGAAGCTAAAGGTGAACTCTGCAGTCGGTGACACGTGCGGCGGGATGTGGACTGCCGAATACCATACCCTGACAAGTACCGCAATTCGACTTCTCTGCCAAACATCGGCAGGTCACCGACAACTCGCTCGTTTTCTGGACCCCGGACAAGGTTATCCTTGGAGCGAGTACTGTAGGCGAGCATCCGGCGCCTCATATCCGGAACATTCGGCTAAGGGAGTAAACCCTAACAGAAAATCCTTCGACAGGCAACGGGAAACCATCGAAGTATTTTCCCATGAAAACCAAATGAAAATGTACAGTAATCAGAGTAATGTTGTGCCATGCGATCCGGCTAGCGACCGGCGTTCTGGCACCCAGGACCAGAATGTGAAATATGCGACCGGAAATCAACCACCATCAACACCATTTAAATTGTGCAATGTGAATCGAATTGCCACATGGAATGTACGCGGAATGATGACCACCGGAAAGTTACAGATCGTCGAAAGAGAACTGCTCAGGTACAGAATACCAATCTGCGGAATTTCCGAGACCCATTATACACAGACTGGGCACTTCAACGGACACGACTACGTGGTATACGCGTCAAGCAGCGACACAACCCACCAACGAGGGGTCGCTGTGCTGGTAGCTAAAGAGCTCAGCCATACTGTCAAGAGCTACCATGCAATCAGTGAACGGGTCATTCTAGTGCGTCTAAACACCAATCCTGTCAGCCTCAACTTGATCCAAGTGTACGCGCCTACAGCTGATGCGGACGATGAAGAGCTGAAGAGATTTTATGGCGAGCTGACGGACGCACTTGATTCACTACCCCGCAGAGAAATGACCATCATCCTGGGAGATTTCAACGCGAAAATCGGAGACACCTCTAATGATCATCACCTGCGTGGAATCGTCGGAAGATTTGGCATCGGAGATCGCAACGAGAGAGGCGAAGATCTCGTTCAGTTTGCTGTGGAATCAGATATGTCAATAGTCAACTCGATGTATCAACAGCATCCAAGAAGACTGGTGACATGGGTTGCTCCAAAGGACCGATTTCGGAACCAAATTGACTACATTCTGATCAACAAACGTTGGAGATCCTCGTGCCAAAATGCCAAAACGCTACCAGGAGCGGAATGCGGATCAGATCACCGAATGCTTATGATGGAACTCCGGTTGAAGCTGCGGATACCTCGGAAAAAGCCAGTATTGCCAGTAATGAGAGTCACAAAGCCAGGTGCTCTCTGCAGAGCACTAAATCAATCTTTGGAAAGCGCTGAAGACAGCACTGATTTTGAACCCAGTGCAACTGCCGATCAACAATGGAATGAGCTGAAGAAGCATGTTCAGGAAGCATATTCCAGCACCCATTCGCCAAACGCCTCAAAAAAATGGAAGCACTGGTTTTCTGATGAAACCATTGCAGCGATTGAAGAGCGCAGGAACATTCCACGTGATGCAGAGTACCAGCAAAAGAAGAAACAGCTTACTCAGCAGATCAATAAGCTCGCGCGTCGTGATAAGAACACCTATATAGGATCGATGTGTGAAGAAATTGAGTCCCATGCTGAGAAAAATGAAACGCGCCTCCTGTTTCAGAAGATCCGCTCAGTAACCAGAGAATTCAAGGTTAGCACGCAGATAATTCGAGATGAAAATGGCCAGGTCAAGACAGATGCAGAGGAGATTGCTGAAGTGTGGCGAAGATACTGCCAAAAATTATACAGCAAGGATTGTGTTCATGGCAGCGATTCCCAATTTGGTGACAGCAATCCGCATTTCGGCGACACTGACCTCAAGTTTGGTGATGGCGATCCTCATTTTGGTGATGGCGACCCCAATTTTGGTGATGTTGATCCTCATTTTGGTGACAGTAGCTCCAATTTTGGTGACAACGATTCCAATTTTGGTGACAGCAATACAGGTGTGGGTGGCGGCCATCCATTGGCTCGCAACGGCGATCTTCTGGCCTGTGACAGACATGAAGGCAATCTACTGACCCGCAACAGCGATCTTTTGGTCCGCGACGCCCGCGACGGCGATCTTTTGGCCCGCAGTGACCATCTTTCGGACCGCAAAGGCGATCTTTTAGCCCGAGATGGCGATATTTTGGTCCGCAACGCCCGCGACGGCGATCTTTTGGCCCGCAGTGACGATCTTTTGGACCGCAAAGGTGATCTTTTAGCCCGAGATGGCGATATTTTGGTCCGCAACGCCCGCGACGGCAATCTTTTGGCCCGCAGTGACGATCTTTTGGACCGCAAAGGCGATCTTTCAGCCCGAGTTGGCGATATTTTGGTCCGCAACGCCCGCGACGGAGATCTTTTGGACCGGAATGGCGATCTTTTGGACTGCAAAGGCGATGTTTTGGCCCGAGATGGTGATATTTTAGTCCGCAACGCCCGCAACAGCCATCTTTTGGTCCGCGACGGCCGCAATGGCGATCCACAGGCCCATGACGCAGATCTTCTGGCCCACAACGGCGATCTATTGGCCCACAACGACGATCTTCTGGCCCGCGATGGCCGCGAAGGCGATCTACTGCCCCCAGAAGATGGCGATCCACCAGCCCACAACGTCAATCCACTCGACAACATCATCAAAGAAAGAGAACCATCAATCCTGTACGAAGAGGTCGTCAAAGCCATGGAGTACCTGAAGAACAACAAAGCTCCTGGCCCTGACAACATACCAGCCGAAGTCTTCAAAACTGGCAGCACCGAAGTCACCAAAAGAATCAATCCACTCGACAACATCATCAAAGAAAGAGAACCATCAATCCTGTACGAAGAGGTCGTCAAAGCCATGGAGTACCTGAAGAACAACAAAGCTCCTGGCCCTGACAACATACCAGCCGAAGTCTTCAAAACTGGCAGCACCGAAGTCACCAAAAGAATCCATCTCATCTGCAATCACGTATGGCAAACTGGAGAATGGCCAGACGATTGGACCCAGTCAACTTACATCACGTTGTACAAAAAAGGATCACCAGAGAACTGTGAAAATTATCGCACCATATCGCTCATCTCACATGCCAGCAAAGTGCTCCTGAAGATCATCTATGATCGATTGTATCCACTCATGCAGTCTGAAATCCCTCAAGAACAGGCCGGATTCACCAAAGGAAGAGGCACCAGAGAGCAAATTCTCAACATCAGAATGCTCATCGAAAAAGCTCGCGAGTACAACGTTTCTGCAGTGTTGTGCTTTGTGGATTATAAAAAAGCATTCGATTGTGTCCAGTGGCAGAAATTATGGCGGATTCTGCTCGAGATGGGTGCTCCAAAACATCTCGTTTGGCTGATCAAACAACTCTACGAGAAGGGATCAGCTAATGTCCGCGCCAACAGGACAACATCCGGGAAGTTTCACCCTGAAAAAGGAGTTCGCCAAGGCTGCATACTTTCTCCGCTTCTGTTCAACATCTACGGAGAGTACATTATCCGGGAAACGCTGCAGAAGATCATAGAGGACTCGGATGGAGCCGATGAATGGCCCGGAGGTGTCCTGATAGGTGGCCAACGGATCACCAACCTCCGGTATGCCGATGACACCACTTTGGTGGCCTCAAGTATCGAGTTCATGTCAGTGCTGCTCAAGTGCCTGGAGGAAGTCAGCGCAAAATATGGCCTACTCATCAACACGGTGAAAACAAAGATGATGGTGATTGACAGACTGGCCAACAACTTGCCAGAGATCCAGGACGTTGGCGGAATCGAAGTCGTCAAGAGATTCTCCTACCTTGGATCTGTCATCGAGAACACAGGTGGATGCGAAGCTGAAATCCGGCACCGTTGCCAACTCACTAAAACTGCGATGACTCGTTTGAAGCGAATATGGAGCGATTCGGCGATCAGCAAGAGGCTCAAGATTCGACTCGTCAACGCGCTGGTCTTCTCTGTCTTCCTGTATGCGTCGGAGACTTGGACCATTCGCAAAGGTGATCGGAGACGGATCGACGCGATGGAAATGTGGTGCTGGAGGCGGCTGCTCAGAGTTCCTTGGACGGCCAAGAGAACGAACGCCTCAATACTTCAAGAAATTGGAGTGACCAAACGACTGTCTGCAGTGGTTCTTGGTCGGATACTTAAGTACTTCGGGCGGCTGACGAGAGCGGATGCCATGGAGGCGATTTTTGTGCAAGGCAGAGTCGAAGGAGCGAGAGCCAGAGGACGATCTTCGACCCGATGGACTGACTCTATTCGCAAAGCGACTGGCTGCAGCTTTGCTGAATGCGTGAGAAGCGCGCAAGATAAGGAGCAATGGCGCACGATTACCCGCAGGATTACGTAATTTTGAAATGGTCACGATACCCCCGCGCGGGGTGATACGATTAAATGATGATGATGAGAAGATGTACCCCTGAAGTGCCTTCTGTAGGTTTCAACTGTTCGACTCTATTTGACCCCACTTCAGGGTCAAAAAAGTGCATTTTTAGACTGTTTTTACCAATGTGTTACATGACCTTTAGAACAGCCTGTAGCTCCTCCAAGGTGACCTGAGCCGTCCAAGTTTTCACAGTACCTACAATGGGACGGTGTCCCTGAAGTGTCTTTTGCAGGTTTCAACTTTCCTAATTATAATTTTAATTTTTCAAATAGGTAGCTAATAAACACCGCCATCCTGTATAGAAAGCCCAAAAAGTTTTCTGTACAAAAATTTGTTTTTTTTTTTAGATTATCTTTCCAATTTATAGCATTTCATAAGGGAATCTTTGGAACTGCATGGCACTCTCCGATTTGAACAAAATCAATGTACAAGGAAACCAATCAAGATATGTCCCACCAATTTGAACAGGGTTGGATTTTTTGATTGGGGCAAGACGTGAAACTTTTACAACCAAAATTTCAGCTACTCAAATTGATTTTTCGAGAATTTTTGAAAATTTAAAAATGAATATTTTCGGCGATATTTAGTAAAAAATAATGAAAATTACTCCTAAAACTAATATTACCCCCCCCCCCCCCCGGCCCTCTCTTCGGGCCTCTGGCGCGATTTTTGAATTTTTTCAGACTTTTTAAATTTCTCTAGTAAGTTTGAAAATCAAATTAAGGTGGCAAAATTCTTGACCTGTTTTGTGAGTTCATCAATTGAGCCAATTTTCAAGCGAACACCTCCGGTGTGTTTTTTTTTACCAGCCTGTTGTTGGGAAAAAAATTCAAAAAATCAAAACTTCCATGTTCGTAGAAAAATACTGAAAATTTATCCAAAACACACTTGAAATGTTCGTCTGAAAACCGAATCAAATGTTTTAAATTCGTTCAACAGGTCGACAAAGGTATCATTTTTAAGGCGGAAATCAATTTCTAAATCTGCTAGAGAAATTTAATTATTCTGAAGAAATCTAAAATCACGCTAGAGGCTCCAAAACAGCTGGAATTGGTAAAATTCGGCCTATAGGGAAAATTAAAAAATTCTAGGGAGTCTTTAGAATGATTTGATTAGAAATGGTGAAATTCTGGCTTCTGGCGAAAAACGTTTTTGCAGACATCAAAAATTGCACTGAGTGTTCCAGAATAGTTCAGTTCGAATGAGGGGTAGGGGGGGGGGGGGTAATCATTTATATTGAATAAATAAATAATTTTTTTTAATGGTGTTTTTAAAAATTGGCCAAAAGTCGAAAAATTAATTTGGACATCTCAAATTTTCAATAGATACTTAATCTGACAAAAATCCAAAAATTGAAAGTTTTGTACTTCAAAATAAAAAAATCCGTATGGTAGTGAAAATTTCAGTTGCCTGAAGTAAGTACACAATTGATTTTCCGATTTTTGAAAGAATTAAAAAAAATTAAAATGTGATTATTTGAATGGTTATATTTTCAATCTCAACTCAAGATCAACTTCTCAAAATTAAAATTCACCATTTCTAGCTGATTTGAGGCATCCAGAGGAATTTTGAATTGTTCTCAATTACCTATTTTAGGACTTTTTCTACAGACCTGAAAATGGATTGGAGCACCTGAAAATAATTTTTTGAGCTCTACCACCCACGAAATGATGAAAGAGGAGGGGGGGGTTACGAATTTAAATAATCAATTCACAAACTTCACCCGTATATTTAGGATGCTATGATTGTGACAGGTGGTGAAGTTGATTCATATCAATTTCTTTAACGCAAAAAATACACAAAAAACAAATCTCAATGAATAATTTTGGCCTCACAAGCCTCATTTGAGACGTTTTATATGAGCATTAAAATTTTTGAAAACTAAGAGAATCCGCTGTTTCGCGGTTAGTTGGGAGGAAGAGAGGGATTGATATATCTCAAAATTGGAAAAATTAATAAATACCTGAGGTACCAACTCAATTCATTGACTAGAGGAGGCAATTCGCAAAAAACGATCACCAAAAACTGGATATTTTTGAATTTAAATCCTTCAGCAAATGACAGTCTCCTTTCAAAAAGTATTTTCGTATTCATTCTATTTTCAGCAGCAAGAGCAACAAATGAAACAACACGAGCAGAAAATTTTAATCTTTTCTAAAAGAACCTTTCCCTTATTAGAAGTTTATTTTACCCCACCTGTTGATCAAAGCGCAGAAATTTACTTCAAAGAATATACGTATAACTCGATCCTCGAGTAAAGTTCTTTCTCCAAGTTGTCTATTTTTCACATCATTTTCGAACACGCCTCAACTTGCTGTAAAAACTTTAGCCTGCTTATTAACGCATGAACAGCAGGAGACGATGGGAAAAGGTCAGTTTGAACCTACCATATGGTAGGATGTCATTTCAACTTTATGTACGAGTAAAATTTTACTCAATTCTGAAAAGTCGATCTTTTAGACAACGCCAAGAAAAAAACATTATTTCAAGCTCGAGCATCAAACAGATGAAAACTTAGTATTGGTACTGGCACTTTTGAGCACCTTGCTCTCGAGGGCATACAAACGAATAGGAAAGATAAGAGTTGAAAAAAAAAAACTCTAAAAATTCGAGTCAAAACTATAAAGCGACGCTTTTGAAAAAGATAATTCTCGACGGATCAAGACGACTTCGGCGAAGACAAAACTGGGTTAAAATTATCCACGTTTTCTCGGCACCGGCTAAAGTTTAGAATAAAAGCCTGGTCGTATTAAATTTTCGAATCACATACCGAACGATAATTTCACGGCAGCTTGCACCCTGCGAGGAGAAAACTCGAAGCTGGTTTTCGACTTCGGCCTCAACGTGCCAAAGCTAAAAGGTCAAGTTGACAAATGATGAATTTTATTTTCGAAAACACCAACAGCAAAAGCAAGCACATAGGTACCTATAAAATGTACACGAGTGTGTTAACAAATTCGCACTTTGTCAACTTTACGATGTCAGGGGTGAACAAATTTCTCATTTTTTTGTATCAATCCGATATGGATGTCGCGTCGCTTCGGTCCAATTCGATTGTTTAAAAATCGACGCCACGTAGTCAGGGTGAAATTTTAATTAAACACGGTTTCGAAAATAAAATCAGTATTTGAATAAGCCGCCCGAGCCCGGCCGAGCGGTTTTGTTTACCAACGAATGAAATTATGTCAATGTCGCTAGCACCTAATAGTCTACACGATGGTTTATTTAAAAATCCATCTAGATATTTTAGCATTTTAATGGAAAAATACAAATACGTTTCGCATGTACACGTTCGCTCTACTCATCGTCGGCACGATGGTGGATTATATCGTTTAAAATAAACTCTTTATTTCGTTTCTCCCCACCCCTACCCCTTTTATTCGTCATACATAGTCATATTTCGTCGTCGCTAAATTCAAAGGGGTGAGTAAAAGACTGGTGAAAATAGAACTCGGCAACGATATGACAGTTATACGGTTAGCATGTGTTATATGGAGAAAAATTCCACGTCGACGTATCGATGCTCTATGCTGTCGAAAACCTCTTCGTATATCTTCTACACGACCATATCGAGTGGAAAATTGCATATAAAAACACTCGTTCCAACTGCGTAAATTTTTACTATACCGTGAAATAAAATTTTACGTGTAATGATGCGAATTTTCGCAGACAAACCGAGTAAACAGAGAAAAAAACTGTTTTATGGAGCGGTTTAGTGCTCGTATCGTAGACAATGTAGCATTGTTGCACGCTGAAGTGGCTTTTTATCTCGTGCAACCTTACCACTTTGTTTTTCCTTCTTTGCAGTATTGCTCGAGTAACAGGGTTTTTACGATTATGCGATCATTTTTTTACAGCACTGTGTTTTTTCATTCCGTTTTACTCGATGGTAACACTGGAAAGTGGAAATGTGTGGTTATTAGAAAATATGGGAAGAAGAGGTTTTGTTTCTGCAGTTTTTCGGCGCTTGGGATTTAAACAAGGAGGAAAGAGGTTCGTACGAAATGGGTCTAATATGAAATTTCTTTCGAATAATGGAACATTGGAAAAAAGTAAGAAAAAATAACGACTAAACAAGGTGAAAAGTGAGGCTGAATTCACTCTCGTGCAAATGAACGTCGTCGAATACTTTGTTTTGATAGATAAGACAAGTGTTTCAAACCATTTTAGTTCGATTCGACTCCTATTACTTTCATCTGAATGAAAAATTCGAGATGATTTCCAAGGTTTTTGATTTCTACCGAATAAAACTTCTAATATTGATTGGAAAAAATTACGAATTCAGCTGCAGACTGTTTCCAGACAAATACCTTCAATTTCGAGCGCAATTTGGAACTTTTAGAAAAAATTGAAAATTCATTGGAGACTTCAGAAGTGCCTACAATTGTTAATTTTTTAAAAAGGATACTGAAATGAAGTAGGTAATTATTCGCAATGGTTGATTTTGTTTGAAAAAAATTACAAAAAGATTAAAACTGTACTATAAAACCGATTTTTTTGAATTTTGTGCCACAAGGGTGCCATTTCAAAGTTTCCTTGCTAGAGAAATCCTTGTTTGATAAGAGCAATTTCTAAACTTTTCCAAAATTATTGAACAAGGTGCCCCAAAAGAATGCTTTATTGATCTTTTTAATGCATTTTTCATTTCCAAATCTCACTCCTTTTCTCCGATGAAAAACTTGAACATCAACGTCTGTCTTTATTCATTGAGTTGAAAGATTAATTTTGAAAATGGTTCTGCAAGAGCAAGTCTGAAATTCAAAATTACCTCCTGCATACGTCTTACTAGGGTGAATACCTTACTTTGTGATGAGCAGGACTGCCCTGACCGCCTGTAGGTGTTCATAACGTAATTTCTCCTCAACGTAGTTTTATGATCTTGCCGACCTTAGGCAAGATTACGCGAATCTTACTGTAGGGGCGCGCTCAAGGCTATTGTGCGACGATTCTGTCGAAGCTGGGGTCCAGCTCCAGCTTCGTATTCGTTAAAAAAATCAGTCTTTTTGAGTGATCAATCCGCGGTAGTTCCTCTTAAGCTCAAACCCAAACCAGCTAAATATTGCTGACCAGGGTATCCTTATGGTACTCTGGTCCCTACATTTTTTAGTGTACCCATCTATAGGTGGTAAATTAATCGATTTCTTTTTATAACGCAACTTCGTTAATTTCCTGCGTAAGATCATGGTACTTTTTTAGACATTGGCCAGATTTATCCGGAAATTTGAGCCTCTGTCTCTACAAAAATGGGTCTTCTATTCATATTTGCCGAAGTGACTATTATTGGGGTCGCCAGGGAGAGGCAGGCAACGTGAACAGGTAAATTAGAAATGTACTCAGATCATCTCAGGTAATCGTGAATCCTATTTATAGGGTTACGTGCACCCTCAAATACTCCAATTACGTATATTTTATCGTAAGCGTAATTGTATTTATCTGTGGGTGACGATATGTTAATCACTCATTGATTGATCTACTTATTTTAAGAAGCTGTTTTACTTCGCTTATATGTTGTTTTAATTAATCCCCATAACAATCTTCCGAGCCTAGCTCGCGTGCGTATTACATCTGCCGCATAATCTTGGCCAGTTATGCTGTCGCCATTGTATCGTCATGGCAATACAGAATAATTATGTATTTTAATGTATAGTTATTTGGTACACTTTGCTCAATTATTGTATATATTTTCGATTAAACTTATTGTACATAATTGCTCCTTAAGTTATCATTTTGTTCTGATTAAAAAGGTAACCAAGGATTGTATAAAGTGAATAGTGAAGTCGATTGACTAAGTCTCTCCATCTTGAGCTATGCAGGCACCTGAGAAATATTTCCTCTCTAACGAATATTTCTCAGAATTCGCCTACTTATAACAAAATTATTAGAATTCTTCTCATACACAGTCAATATAATAATCTCTCCTTCTTGCAGTCATTCTCATTCTCACTATTACAACTTTGCAAAGTTGGAATTTTCCACTCCCCCCCCCCCAGTTGTGAACTCGGGTGAGAAAATAATTTCTAATTTTTTATTTTTATCATTTCTGCAAAAAAGGGATACCGATAGCCCTCCCCCCACCACCCATTTAAAAAAACGAAAAAAAAGAAAAAATCAATTTCTATGTCAGAATTTTATTAGTGAAAATAATTCCTTTTCAAGAAAAACCTTTACCCAGCTCTTAAATTTCAAAATTATAAAGTGACATGATGTAATGATGATGTGACGATTCTTACCGAGTATGGCGAATTGATTGATTCGAAAAAGATTTCTGAAAATATTTTCAATATAAATGTACATGTAGTTCTAGATACCTAGATTTTTCCAAAATGCAAGAATCATATTCAATTTTTTCAGCAAAAAAAGCCAACATGATTTCATGAGCAAAATTTTTGTTTAAATTGCAAAAAAAAACAAACATTAAAAAAACTAAAAATTGAAACAGAATTTTTAAACCATGGAAAAAATCCCTTTAAAATAGAAAAATCACTGGAAAAATACTCGAAGCTCATGAAATGATGAAATTACTCCTTTTATTCTGAGGATCGACAATCTTTTTCACAGTAGTTCAGTTTGAGCTGTCTCATGTACAGCCAAAATATTTTCCACCTTAACCAGAACACTCAGTATACACTTGAGAATGAGATGATTTTACCAAACATGAAAATATTCGATTACAATTCATTAAAACATTTCGTGGCTCCAATCGCTCAAAAACGACAATTTGTAGCCAGTACAGTTATTTGGCTTCCACAAAACCGCGATTAATTTTTCACGACGAGGTTACTTCGAAACAAAACAATACAAACGTTGTGTATTTTTAGCACTCGTATACGCATTAATTAATAAATCAACAATTAAATTTCCATCGTTGGGCAAAAAATAACAAAATTTTCAAAACACATTTTCCAAGAGCACAGCGAAAAAAAAACCATCACGTTATATTTTTATTCGTACAACTCGCACGAAGGGTAGTTCGTGGTTCGTGCTGTGGGGCTAATTCTCAAAAGGAAACGTTAAGTTAATTTTTTCGTATACAAAGAAAACACGAGAACACGACGACGACGACGACGACGACGTCGTCCGTCCGGCGTAGCGTGACACCAATTTACGGATATTCCAGCCAAATTTAATAATCGCCAATGACGTAACAATTTTTAACACGAGGAGCTACTATACTCGTATAACAACGAGTAAGTACCTGAATTTTCAATAGTATCCGAGTAATTTATCAAATTACCGTACAGGGTGTTCGAAAAATTGATCAAGGTCTGAGAAATCACTCGTATACCTAGTCTTATCGTATGTATAAACAGTCTCACTGGCGGGGTTACCATTAAATCGTGTATAATTTCTCCAGATTATGGTCAGATCTGCGTGCTCGATAAAGTTTGTAATTTTAAATACTTAGTCGAAAAGTTTAACGCCATTTCAACGATCGATACCTACCAGCCGTATTTTAATTATTTTAAAGTAACGAACTAACGATACACTGCGGTTTTGTAACAAAAAAAAAGAACCCTTATCGCCATCTTTGCTCTAAATGAATATTTTATTCGGCTAAAAAAAAAGAACCACAACAACATCAACCTCTCGTCGTCCGTTGATAATTAATGAAATTTAATACAATTTTTACTTTATAACACGCCAAACGAACTTGAAACGTGATAACTCGTTAATATTTGTACCAACAAATATCGTAGTTGACGTAATTTATCGTCGTCTATATAACGTATGCGTTGAAATTTCCCGCCATAAAATACAATCTAAATGAGAATATTCTCAAGCACAGCCCACGTACGAATAAATAAGCTCGAAGTTAGAAAAGTGCCATTGAGCAACGTGCATGTTTATGTTCTAGCTAATCAGCTTTAGAATTAGTCAAAACATGGGTAACTGGACACTTTCCTGAGTGTTCATTTTTCCGAATACCGATTTCCCGAAAATAAAAATTCAGAATTTTTTCCTCGGATACCAATTTTCCGAATGTAATGGTCCCAAAAAAATTCTATGAAGAGAAATAACAATTTTACTAGAAGTTAAAATCTGATAATTTACGTTGTAAGAATAATTTCTTGGAAGCTCTGATGGTGTGTCTTTCCTTTGAAATCTCAACAAAACAATTCTGGTGCAGAATATAACTCATAAATTATATTTTGTAGGTAATCCTAATTACCAACCATGTACCTATTATCATCAGCATCAACGCTTTCGATATGAATTCCCCGCATAAAATGATGTCAAATAATTAATAGAAATAAAAATTGACCTAATAAGTATTAATAGACCAATCATTTATCATTTATGCAAGTAGCTGTGCAACACTAGTCGAGGTATAAATTATGATTTCCCAAGGTTTCTCATTCATTTTTTGTTAAACTAACATTCAAAGTTCAAGTCATTCAATCTGTTCATCATGAAACTTTATTTGAATTTTTTAATTCCTACAAGTGTAAGTGTAGTATGTTTGATTTTGTTGTTAAATCCAACAAATGCTAAGAGATCCTCCAAGTCAATTGTTACTTGTCCAGTTGGAAAAATAAAGGTGGGCAATAAATGCGTGTGTCCCAGTTATGCGACGAATATTGGAGGATCGTGTATTTAAGTAATGTGATAATTCAATTTCATTCTACGTGTAGTAAATAGATTAATTGTTTGGATTCAAACTTTTATATCTGAAAAGTACCTAGTATATGATTCGATGCAGAACCTGAAATCATCAATGCTTTAACAAAATACGTAGGTCTAGGTACCTATAGTATAGAAGTATATTAATAGAAGTAAAAAATAAAATAATTCACTGTTAGACCTATTATGATATAATGTGCAATAAAATATAATATTTTAAAATTTCCTAGTTGTTTTCTATTTCATTTTCATTTTAAAAAACACGAGCAAAATGTTTTTGATTCCTCCTCTCCTCCTTCTTAAGTATGTTTAATTGTTTATTTTTTTCTGATCTCAAAAGGTCATTTATCCACTCGATTTGTAAACTTGTGTAAATTTATACACTTTTATACTTCGTTATCAATATCGTTTTCTCGTTGATTTTTGTCATAAAATCAGTGAAAATAATTTTTTATTTGAAGGAACAAAAAGAAATGCAATCTGTTACAAAAGGGGAATATATCGCACCTCGGGAGTAATAAGGTCACATCTCAAAAAAAATTGATTTTGATGTTTTTGCATTTTTGGGGTTTGTATGACCCCCCCTCAACCAAAAATTACACTTTGAGTTGGGTACATTATCTAGATCTTGTAAAAAACGCAAATGGCCTAACTCAAAATCTCAACAACATTGCAAGTTGTTTGGAGTTATAAGGGTATATCTCAAAAAACGCCACCTTTTTTGAGCAAATTTTGTACATACAAAGTGTTAACAAATAGTTTTGATTGTTTTGAATGTTTGTCAGTTAGAAATAGTCACAAGGAGTGCATTTTTTATTGGTTTGTACCAAATGGAAAATTTTTTTTAAATTGATCACTTTTCAGAAAAATGAATTTGCACATATTATGAAATTTTAGTTTTTTGAGAAAAACTCAAAAACTAAGCACTGTAGAAAAAAACTAACGACATTACGTCGATTGGAAATTTAATTCTCCACAACTTTGTTAACATGAATTTTTTTTTGGACGCTTTCTTTCGCCTCCACATCAACTTTAATGAAAGGTTATAACTCAAAATGTTTTCCAAACATTGAAATATTTCCTCTTTAAGATTTTATTTTTCAAAGTGTTCTTATGCTAAATGAAGGTAGGATACCAGATCTTTAAAATGAGGTGCTATTCATTCCTCACAATTAATTATAAGTTGATGAAAATAATAAATCAAGTTTTCAAAAAAAAAGAAAATCACTCTCCCGTAAAATTTCACTTTTTTGAGATGTGACCTTATTACTCCCGAGGTGCGATATATTGGCACGACAGAAAAAGTGATTCGAACGACAAAATAAGGCATTCTAACGACAATTTCCAACGACAGTCCAGCACGACAACTTGAGTGATACGAATTTTTCGAAAAATTTAAATAGAATTATTTGAATGAAAAATTATGGTAAGTTAAGTAAGTACTTATTATTGAAAAAAAAAAAAATTTATAATTTTGACAACATTTTGAAAAAGTGTCCAAAAACGTTTTGAAAGAAGTTTTAAAAATTGTCTGAATTCAAAAAAATTCGTCAAATAATGTTGAAGTAGGCATGAGTTTAAAAATCCAAATTTGGTAATTTAAAAATTTAGGAAGATTCAGTTGGTTGAAAATTTTGCTGAAGTAAAGCTGATTGTGTCGATTTTCTCTGTAGATACCTGAAAAAATTGGTCTAGTCAGTTTGGAGCTTCAAAAAAATGTCAAGCGTGGAAAAATTTGATTCTCATTCGTGAATTGTATAAATTTTCCAAACTTTCTGTGAATGCTTTTCTTTCGTATTCAAAATTTTAATTTTTAAAAGACAATCATTCAAGTTGAATACCTTACAAGTACATAAACTCTTTCCATAAAAAACATCATTTTATTTTGCTTCTCGATATAAGAACTTTCGAAAGCTTTTAAACTAGCTTCGCTCGGACCTGTTCGCTTGCTTTTTCAAATTTCGAAATTTCCGTTTTTAAAAAATCATAATTCAAATTCTAAAATTTTGAGGCAGAAAAAATAATCTTCTCACATGAAAAATATCGTTTCTTACTCCTTGAAATAAGAATCTTTGAAAGCTTTTGTTTTATTTTTTTTTCACAATTGAAATTGAAAAAAAAAACAAGTTGGCATTCTTATAAAAATTCTAAAATTTTGAAGTCAAAAAATAATCTTCTCATAAAAAAATTTATTCATTTTCTATTTCTCGAAATACGAATTTTCGAAAGCTGTTGCCTTCGCTTCACTTAAGTGAAATTCGTCTCTTTTCAAAAATTAATAAAAACCAAAAGTTTTGAAAAAATCAAAATTTATATAAGTCGTATGAAATAAGCACATATTCGACAAAATTTCCATTTTATCTCTCATATTTTACTTTTAGTGCAAAAATTCGCCATTTTAGTACAGGCAGAATATTCGAAACCTTGAATAGAACACCCTGTATGAATCCCCGAATACCACATTTGTTCGTATCCAATTACTTCTCACTAATTGGAATCAATTACTACCCAGATAATTAAAAGAAGACGGCGTCACATCGAAAAATTCTCCAGTTCAGATAACGTTTCCTGTACTCAGCATCGAATTTTGCACCATGTTGAATTTGAAACCTCTCCTTTTTTGAAATTCACTTTGTATACGTACTACATATATTGAAACCGATTTAATGCATTAAATCTCTCGTACGTGTACTTGACTCTTCTTTGAGTTTCAACTCTCAACTCCCAAGGCGTTAGTTTACCTGAAAAATTCTCAACGTGGTGAAAAAATTCCGTTTAACTTTTCAAAGCTTAACTTGGCGAGTTTACTTTTGCTCAAGTGTGCGTCGTCGTCTTCTTTATCGAAGGTAGGTAAATATAGCTGAACCGTGGTTAAGTACAAACTGATGGGATTTACTCGTATCTTGGCCTTATGTTTATCGTGGCTTTTATACGTATAGTTAGGTAGGTATACCGACAACGTGCAGTAAAATACATCAGTGTATGGCAATTATAGTGCCTAGTATCCAGCAAATGATACATTATTCTCTTTGAATTTGGATTTATCTATGGAATGGACCGTACAGCTGAAAATTTTGCTCCTAGGTAGGTACTGGGTACTCGTTGACGTTACTGATCCGACATTCGAGTAAACTCCAAAAGGTCGTTTATCTCGAGAGGATACTAAATGTTGACACTTTGTGCGCGGAATTGTGTCAAGTTCTAATACAAAGTGGTTTTTGGTGGGTGTTTTTTCGCCTTTGTAGAGTAGGTACGTAAGACGACTTGTTGATAATGATGCAAGTACCTAACCTCGTTTTGAGCTGGGAAGGATTTTATACGGTTTTTTCGACTTTTATTCGGCGAGTGTTTGTTTTAAAAGCTAACAAGAGGTGCTTGGAAAAATCCGATTTTCTGGGGATTACCTACCTACTCGTATGTCCATTCACTATTGCAATTATTTGCATCTCATTTCATATTGTAAACTTATTTCTAACCCAAACCATGAACTGATTCCATCAAGTTCTCAAAAAAATATATATATGGTTACATAAGCGTTGTAAATTGATCTTTCGCCATTATAATTCCTCTAATCACAAAACGGCACAAGTTAACCTACGCCAATTGCCGACTAACTTGTTTTAAAGGATTCAAATTTCCTTTGAAGTTCGAACCTGCCCGTTCGGTGTTCACCCAACCCTAAAACCCTTACACACGTTCAATGAAACCCACGAAAGGTAAATATTTTTGATATTTAATCGTGCCACTTGAGCATTCGGTAAATAACCGAACACGAGGAGTCGAGACGAGTAAACATAAACAAAAAGCCAATATTTTTTATATACTTTATACACGAGGTACTTTGACAATTCGATAAAAATTTACCTTTTTGATTAATCCTTTACCTTCCTGTAAGGTAAGATTAAACTATAAAATACCCGACAATTTATTTAACCGCGTGAAATCATCTAGCAAACGCAGACAGAAGGAGAAAGGTTTCGTTAAATCGTTAAATATAATATGGAAATCTCGTAGCTGTAACATTTCACTATTTTATATATTGAAACTGGAAAACCCGAGGGAAATATGTAGGTACGGTGAAAATTTCATCTCAAATTGAAAATACTTTCGATTGCAATTCAAATATTAACCGTAAAACACATAAAATAGTAGGTAAACTCGCAGACTGAGGGGGAAAAAACCACTGCGTTTCGACTGTATTATTATTTGCAGAAAATAATCTTGCATAGCCTCGTTGCACCAGCTAAGTTCCTTTTTAAAATGATGAAAAAAATCTCAGAACTAGCAACTGCCATTTTTTCATGCTCGAAGTTATGGGTGGTGCTTCACTATACCAACACAGTATGTCGCATTTTAAACCACTGCCTTTTTAAAAATAACGTACGAAAAAAATTACCTTTTCATTTTACGCCTACGTTTTCGTGCAACATTTTACAGATAAGCAGACTGTGGAAGATGGGACCGGACGGTGAAAAAAAAATGTGGAAAAACAAGGAGACTTCAGTGTAACTCAAGTCCCACCACATCTTAGGTAAGTATAAAACTTATTTAGGCAGCGAAATAATGTCGTATAAAGTTTCGGCTTTATTAAAACCGCACCGTATAAACGTGTATTTGAAAGGTGTGGAGAAACTTGGAATATTTTGACTATAGATAGATCATACTTTCTAACCACGAGAAACCTTTTAATAATGTCTTAATAATTTATACGGTGTATTTTACGTGTACGTATACGTCGACGTAAACGACCTTCGAATTCATTAAAAGGCGAATTGTAATTCATAGGTACATAAGAAGTACTTATGTAATTTATGTGTATTTTTTTTATAATAGCTATGTAGATGGTTCTAAATAAATTTTAAGTTTCACTCAACTCCAAAAGTCGTCTTTTTAAAAAGTAAAATAGCAAGGAATTTTCCAACGGTGACAATAGGAACAACGAGAACAACAGAAACAAAGAGAATAATAAGAACAATAGGAGCAACGAGGATAACAGGAACAACGCGGGCCATGAAGACAATGAGAACAATAGAAAAACGAGGACAACATGAGCAACGCGGATAACGAGTACAACAGGAACACCGAGAACAATAGGATAACGAAGATAACAAGACCAACCCGGGCACAACAGAAGCAACAAGGAAAACGAAAACAACGTGGAAATCATCTTTAAGATTGCTAAATTCAAGTGTGGTGTTCATTTCAAAAAAAAAAAAAAAAAAAAAAATACCTAACACTCTGGCGAGCATTATAGCTAATTTTGGCTCACTAAATTTCAAATCCATTGTCAGTTTTTCCCACTCACACCATAATAACGTTCAAATAACGTTATTGTGCTTTTTATTTTCGGCAATAAAAATAAAGTAAAATCGTCGAATAAACAAACAACGTTTCCTTATTTCAAAGAAATAACAATTTTTTTATACCATAACCGCTTTCAAAATTTACACTGGAAAATGTGTAATTTTGTGCCCAATGTTTTTGACTCCTTTATGGGCGTAAATAGGCAATTTACGTTACATCTGGTGAAAAGAACTTTGATAAAAGAATTGTTGGAAAATAAGTTTCACAGCTCCTTTTTGTTTTTCATAGGATTATAATATCCAATATTATTCCAATAGGCCTACCCGTAAAACTTCCCACAAATTAAATTTTTCATTCGTCATTAATGGAGGACAAAATGAAACATGTACCAGGTACACAGAGAAAATTTTATAACAGCTCGCTCAGCCATCTAATTGTCCCAGAGTAATTTAACAAATAGATTTCAAAAATTTTCATGTGGGAAGTAGTTGGACTGAAAGATACGGTTGTATGTAACATGTATTTGAGGAAAAAATCAAGTCATCCCTCACTGTGGAAATTGAAGATATCAAATCAAGTCAAAATATTTGTAATTTACCCACAAGGTAAATTATACATATGTACAAAGGCTGTCCGGAAAGTAAGGTACACAATTTTTTTTAGTGAGAAGGGTTGTACCTAGGAACCTGATTTTTGGATATGTTTTAGAGGGATGGTTCTGGAAGCATTTGCCGCAAACCGTGTTTGGATTCATGCAGTAGTATAGTTTTATGGCTCTTTTAAACATGACAGTCTCTGTTTATATGTACACGCCTTGAGAGGTGCTTTCTATGATATGTTTTTTCCACCCAAAACAGAAGACACTTTTGGAGATTAATCACAAGATTAGAGGGATATATGGTTCGAGTGTGGTTTCTAGAAGACAAAGGTCCATTTGGTGCCCAAAATTTGATATTAGTAAGATGTGTGTGGATGATATGCCGCAAGGTGGATGGCCAGAGTGTTTTGAGACATTTAGGGTGTCGTTTCAGATAAATTTCTCCTATGTGGAGGGACAATATTAATACCTTTGAGATGGTGAAGAAGCCGAGGGACACTATTTGGTTTGGTAAATACCTATCATTGTGGATGCCTCCAACTTCGATCAGTTTGTCTTTTTTGTGATAACGCGAGTTTTCACATGGCAAAAAAAACAAAGGTTTGGTTAGACAAAGTGGAATGGATACTCATGGACCCCTTTCCATCTAGCTTGGGTGTGGAAACCTTTGATTTTCATCTCTTCAGACTTCTAAAACAATATTTTGGTAGCAAAAAGTCCAATGACAATGACTACAAATCTTTTCAAGTTTGAGTCAAAAATTCAGGGGTTGAAAACTGAAATAAATTGATTTTTGGCGTTTGGTTTCAAATATACCTACCTACTACTACTACTGGTTTCAGTTCAGTTTTCACCTTTTGATAATTGGTTTTTGGTTTATAGTTTTTTAGTAGGTGCTTTTATTTGGTTTTTTCATTTTTTTGGGTTTTGGGTTTTTGGTTTCAGTTTTCGTTTTTTTTTCTGTCAGTTATCGCATTATGCCGTCTAATTCTAAGTAGTATTAGTATTATTAATTATTGTATTCATTTCTACTAATTAATTAATGCATAAAAGTCAAAACATTACACTTATTTTGATGATTTAAATTTTAAATTTTTTATGCTTGGTTTTTGGTTAATTGGTTTTGATTAAATATTTTTAATTTTTGGTTTTTGAATTTTGCACAAAACTGATTTTTATTTGGCTTTTTCTTGGTTTTTGGTTTTTCAACAGTTTTATAACCCCTGCAAAATATTTTTCAAGAATGAGTGTGTAAGGGTTTTTAAAGAGAGAATTTTGAAATTGAAAATACATATGGCGGGAAAAATGGGCCAAGGTGGGGAAGCAGGGTTGAAAACCGTTTCAAATTGAATTTGTTGTGAGTGATGGTGGTGGTTCTTAGAACCTTAGAATATTAGTGGTTCCCAGTTTTGGTTCCCAAAAGGTTCTTAGACATGGCTTTGTAATGGTTTTGTTCTGGTTCCAAAAGGTACTTTTCACATTGTTCTTCCAAAATGGTTCTCAGTTCTTCTCAAACTCAAATGGTTCTGGTGGTACCTTTTACTCCTCCTCTGATGTTTTGCTGGTTGTTCCACCAATTAAAAAATGGTTCCAAATGGTTCCAGGTCCAAAAAATGGCAAAAATGAAAAAATTGAAAATTTGAAAAAATTCCCCTTTACTTCGCTTATTTTGCATGAAAAACACGAATTCTTATTTCACTTTGGTAAGAAAAACGAAGTTTCAATGATGAGGGGACCAAAAAGAACCAATTCCTGAAAAGGGTTCTGATGGTTCTTCTTATTTGAAACTTATTCTGGTTCTTGTTTTGGTTGTTCTTTCCTTAAAAAACTCAATCGGTTCTAAATGGTTTTGAATTGTTTCAAAATCATTTTATATGGTTGTTCTTTTGGTACTTCTCTTTTCAAAATTTTGAAACAGTTCTGATGGTTCTGGTTCCCGTTTCACCTGACCTAAAAAAGCGGTTGTGGTGGTTCCAAACGGTTTTCAACCCTGTGGGGAAGTGATTATGTCAAGAAAAGTAAAAAGTCTATATTTCAAGGTGTACTTTTTCATAAAATTGTTTAGAATTCTGTGTACCTGACTTTCTGGACACGCCTAGTAGATGGGATATGTGGTCGACAACAGCCCCCAACATTGCGTGAATTCTTCAATTGTGTTGCACGCTCTCTCAACCAAACACAAAGTCGTCTACTTGCTTGCCTGCCTCCTAAAGGATATTGACCCATCAGTCTGGCCTCTCAAGGTCGCCTGTATTCATGGCTAGCCTCTCAAGGTCATTGACTCATGTATGTGGACTCTCAAGGTTACTGACATGTATCTGTTGAACTCCCCATGGTCGACTGTTTGACTGTCTGGTTTCTTAAAACATTAACCAGGCTGACTGGCCTCTGAAGGTCACTGACCTACATGACTAGCTTCTCATGGTCGTCTGTCTGTCTAGCTCCCCAGGATCACTGAATTGTCTGTCTGGACTCTTAAAACCGTCTTTATTTTTGGAATGCTTCTTAAAGTCATTGACCCATGGACCTGAACTCACAAGGTCACTGACCTATATGTCTACTGTCTGTCTTTCCCTGAAAAAGTGATTCGTATTGTCCCCAACCCTAAATCCGATTCCTTATTTTTAGGCCGCTTTGATCGACCATTTTCTCGAAAAGTCGCGGTTAAATTCGACCATATTCGGCTTTGATTGATCATTTTCGTGAAAATTTGACTGAATTCGACTGTATTCGGCTTTGATTCGATTATTTCCGTGGAAATTCAGTTAGATTCAAATTATATTTGACTTTGATTGATGATTCATTTTTACAGAAATTCAGTTGAAATCGTTTTTATTCGGCTTTGATCGACGATTTTCGCGGAACGTCGGTTCAATTCAAATATGTTCGGCTTTGATCAATCATTTTTGTAAAAATCTAGTTAAATTCGATCGTGTTCGGCTTTTATCGATCATTTCTTGTGTGAACTCGATTAAATGAGATTATAATCTACTCTGATAAATAAAGTTTTGTGGAAAATTTGTCAAATTTGATCACATGTTTCATATTTTAAGGGTTTCAATTCCATGTCCCACCCGTGAAGCTGTAGTCAGGGACGTATTCACCGATTTAAAAGTATTACAATTACAACAAACAACATCTCCAATCTCTCTCATTTTACCTACGTACGCGTGTTTTATGTATTTGAATTAAAAACACTTTTCGCATACGCTGAAAACGTCTGTCATCCTTTTATAAGCGAACGATTTCTGGGGAGAAACGTGTAACTAGAATGAAATTCGTCGCAAATAAAACTACCTAGGTGAGGTGCTTTGAAAAGAAAATATTTCTCGCGACGTACAAATGTGTACCTACGCATTGTTGATACACACAAAACGTGCTGACATGTTTTACTCGTACTCGTACTCGTACCAACAGCGAACGAAAATTCAAATCGTATTAAATTTTACAACTTGAATATAAAGACGAAACTATAAGGCAAAAGCAAAGCCAAAAAATACCTATTTTCTTCATCCAACAGGTATCCCCAGCCAGTTTACCTACTCCGCAGAAACGTGAATATTTTTTTTTCTGCAGAAACTTTTTTTTTGTTCCGACTTTTTTAAAAAACAAAAGCAGACTTCATTCGCGCAGCAGTCAAACAACTATAAATCCTACGTAAATGGAACTTTTAGCTATTTTCATTTCTCGTCTACCCTCTCGAATGCGTTTTTATTTATAAAGTCGCAAATTGCCACGCGAATTCTTTTGTAAAAGAAATTCAAATATTAATCTTTACTTCCAGTTTACCCTCGCTCGTTGAATACGAAAACGAAAGAAAAAGTCGCCTATAAAACAATGTTATTGGATAACGCCCAACAATTCCATTCTCGAATAAAAACTCGCCTCTTTGGGTCGGATTTTTTGGTTCGAATCGAACGTTTTATACGAAGAATTTTTATTCGGGTTGCGAGTAGTAACCCTCTCTTGTGTAGGTTTGAAAGAAAATTTTGCTGCCTTTTTCGGCGAGGAAAATGTATTTATGGAGTATACCTATAAGGTGTTTTCAATTTTTTGTTCAAAAAGGTTTCATTACTGCACAGTGAGACAAGTTTAGATGCATTTGGGGCCATATTGTAAAAATTTTGAAAAATCTTCAACTTTCAATTTTAGTGGGCGACTTTAACCTTTTTCGGCGAGGAAAATGTATGTACATATTTTCAATTTTTTGTTCCAAAAGATTTTATTACAGCACAGTGAGACCAGTTTAGATGCATTTGGGGCCATATTGTAAATTTTGAAAAATGAATTTCGAAAAATGTTCATTTTTCAATTTTAGTGCGGCTTTAATATCGTATTGTGTGAATTTCTGTATTTTTAGTCAAATTATTCGACTTTAGTTGTGAAACACCCTGTACGTTTTATTATTGAAAAAATTTTTCTTGTCGAAAGATGAAAAAAAGGATCACTCGGGTATGGTTTTTAAAGTATATAGGTACAAGGCGTTGTTTCCAAAAGCAGGTTTTCGGGTTCAGTTTCCTGTCTTTTGAAAGCTTATACATTCTTAAACTTTAACTCGGTATCCTGCTGTTTGTTTTGTGCTTTGTGGATTAACTAGCGGTGAATGAAAAGTACCTACTAGAAGATTTAGCATCAGAATTAATTAACGAGTCGTTTATAATGTAGGTATGTAGTTGGTATTTAGCTATAGACTGACATAATCTAATATGAATTGTTCATGAGACTCGTTCAATAATGGTGAATTTTGTCGAGTTAAATTGGCGATTTTTTTTTTCACACAAAGCTCATGTATACTAAAACTTGTCTCGTTTCAGTAGGTACCCTCATAGAAAATCACTACTAGCGACTTCAAAAAATTACTAGCGTTTCTGAAAAAGTTACTAGTGATACCAAAAACGTTACTAGCGCTTGTACTGACGCTACTAGCGCTTGTACTGACGCTACTAGCGTTTGTACTGACGCTACTAGCGACCTACTTGACACTACTAGCGACCAACTCGACACTACTAGCGACCAGCTCGACACTACTAGCGACCAGCTTGACGCTACTAGCGACTAATTAGGCGCTACTAGCGATCAGCTTGGCGCTACTAGCGACTGTCTCAACATTACTACTGAATGATTTAACGCTACTAATGACCAAGCCGACACTAGTAACGATTATGGCAGGTACCTACAATTAGTGAAGAATAAAAATTAAAGAATTCCCAAAAACCATGTTTTTTTTTTGAAATTATGAATTATTGAAAAGTTTCCGCTTGGGCCAGATCATTTTCCTTTTTTTTTCTCCGACCAAAATTAGATAGTAGCAAAATTGACTTCTCACATCACAAATAATGCGATTTTTTCACTTGATTTTTTTTTAAAAAAGGGTCCTCTGCTGCATTTCAGTCAAACTACCAGAAATCCTCAATCTAAAACTCCCTTTTTTTCACCAAATGAGAGGCGTTTCGCGATATGGGTCCTTGTGGTGATTCGATGTTTTTTTTTTTTATTGGCGATTCCGACTTACTTTTTCACGAGAAATCGAATGGTGCAATCAGATTTCGCCTATCTCATCAACTTCTCGTTTTAAAATTACTTGAACATCAATACTCAAAAATTCACATTTTCGGGAAATTGAAAAACAAAGTTTTTGTTTGTTTTTGATTTTTTTAAAAAAATAAAAAAAGGTCGATGGAGAAATTATTTTATTGTTGTTACCTATGTAAAATTTCATGGGGAATCCGAATTTCTCGGTATTTTTTTGCGGGGTAGTCTGTAACGTTGTGTAAATTCGACTGTTCACCACAAGGTCCCTTTTCTAAATCACGGATATCAGGCGATGTTGAACGAATTTCGTCAAAATTTCCCATCCAAACTATGCGCAAGACAACACTGCACCCGAAAATCAAAAAAAAATAAAATCGAAAAAATCGAAGCGATTCGATGTTTTCTCTCTCCTGAAAAAATCGAAATATCACCACAAGGGCCTTTATCGCAAAACGCCTCTCAAATATCTGGAAACAATCATTTAACATTTCAATTTTTTGCATGAAGAAATTATATCCTGAAAAAAATGAAGAATTGTCAATTGTCAAGAGCTTTTGTCGTGGCTTGCTCAGTTGCTCGGGCCCCATTTATATTTTAAAAATTCGGAGAGGGAGGGGAGGGGAGAGGAACGGAAAAAAGTCCATGATTTTTGCGAATAAAGCCTACATTCCAGTCGAAAAATGAGAAATAAATTCGAGGTACCAGCCCCCTCGGAGGGGGAGAGGAGGGGAGAAGAACGGAAAAAAGTCCATTTTTGCGAATAAAAGCCTAAATTCCAGTTGAAAAATGAAAAAAAAATTTTGAGGTACCAGCCCCCTCGGAGGGGGGAACGAGGGTAAGGGGACGAGGAAGGGTCCATTTTCACAAAGAAATATCGAATATACGAGTATGATATCCATTTAATTTTTATCTAGAAATATTAACACACCAAAAACTCAGTTTTAATTTTGTAAATAATCATCAAACTTGAAATTTTTTAAAGTCCAGAGTGCTAAAAAGTGCATATAAATGTTTCAAACACCTCATCTTCCAACTTCCTCAGTGGCCTAGTTGGTTAGGCAGGTGACTAGAGAGTGAGGGATTGCAGGTTCGAACCCCACCCTGGGCAAGAAATTTTTTTTGATTTTCAAAATTTTTTTGGGGAGAATTTGTTGTTCTAGGAGGGTCTACGAGTAAATAGCTGCCATTAACATGTTTTTGCCATGATTTTCTGTGCAAAATGCGCAAATTTGCGCGTGTCACTACTAGTGACAAACGTTACTAGTCATTAGTAACGTCTGTCAGTAGTAGTGACGCTACTTGCCGAAAAAGTTACTAGTGTTTTTTTTTAGTAATGACGCTAGTAGTGATTTTCTATGAGGGTAGCTCGACCATTACTATAAAATTAAATTAAACCTAATAAACCTGGTAGCTTTATTGTTGAACGAAATTCGTCAAGATTAAGTAATTAGCTCGTTAACGACCGAAATTTACCAAGTAACTGCTTCGAGGTAGTTATAAAACGTTACGATTAATTTTCAAAAAAAAACCTTTACGATCTCGACTTGGATGCGATTGTACTTTGTATATTCGTGCTTTTGCATCCAGTGAAATTAAACATTAAAAAATAATGAAATGCTGGAATATTGTTGGCAACGAGGGCTATGTCCTCTAAGAACCGCGAACTTTGTAAAAAAAATCTCATCGGAGGCCATTTTGTGCCTTGAAGTCAAATTCAGACTGTTTAAAGCGGATAGGGAGGTTTTAAACTTTAGCCTAGGTCGAATTTCAGCTAGAAATGAGTCGAAGATTTAAACATGTCGAGTAACTAAAATTAATTATTATTTTTACGTAATTTTAAAAGCTATTCCCTCTTTTACTCGTATCATTTTTCCTTCTTCTACATGTTTTATTCTCATCTACTATAACGAATAAAAACACGAACAGGATTAAAAATAATTTTAAGCTTTTTAGCCTCCTCGTATTTGGCTCGGTTGCCACATTTCATTCCATTTCTTTTTGCCCAAAATTGCACCAGTGGAATATTTAATTATGATTCACGTTTATCCGAATTTCATTCTCGGTTTTCCATTAATTTTCAACCTCCCCTCCCCCCGTCCTCTCCGAAAGTTCGAACGGATAGCAAATGAAAACTAATTGCGCGTGTTTTTGCTAAAACGATGCGATGGGAAAAATCTAGCCTGTGAAATGGCCAATAAAACTCCAACCGAGATGAAAATTTTTCGAATTCAATCAACACTTTAGCCTTCTAGCCGCGTCATTTCATTTCTACTCGTATACTAATACACTCAATTTTATAGTCTTCGGAGGGAAAAAATTATCGAGTTATTGATACGTACGAGTAACTTGGACGCCGAGAGAAAAAAAAATTCACGGAGAAAAATCTACGTAGCTACATTGTACGTATAGAAATTTCAACGAATCGTGTCTCTCTTTGTTCGGCCAATTACGACTTCGTTGAATGAATTTTTCCTCATCGATGCGCCGGAAAATTTTGCACGCTTTTAAGCAGCTCTGATGCTGCGACGCGAAGGTTCGGACAAATTAGTATTTTTAAATGCAAATTTACATGCTGAGCTAACTCTAGAGGTATAAATATATACGAGTACAAGTACGAGTAGGTGAGCAGAGCGGAAATTGTAGATTTTGTAATGTAAAGGATTTTGCTGCAGTGTTGTTATGAGCGTGAAAAGGTATCTTGCATGCGAGATGTACAAGAGATAGAATTTTTTTCCTAGATTTAAAGCGACTTCAATGTGGTTGATTAAGGAAATTATGTTCTTCTGTTGTTATAAAATTTACATAAAAAGTATGTTTACTTTTTAAGAGGTTAGGTTGGTAAGATTTGCAGCTGTAATTTTTAAAAATTTTTAAATTGCAGGTTTCAAATTTTACACTTAAGCTAGCTTTTTAAAATTTAAATTATTGTTTCTGAATTCATTTTTTTCAAACTTTGCATTTCTGCGAACGGATTTTCTTCAAATTAAACCAGTCTTGAGATGAATCAAATTTTGACTGATGGTTTTAAAAATCACTCACTCCGGAAATTGAGGATTCCCAAAAACGAACTCCTACCCCGATTTCCACAGCCAAATTTGAAGATGTCGATGCAGGCAAAAGTTCAAAATGATGAGAAATTAGCTGTAAAATTTCGTCCCTTGGAATTTTATTTTTATTCTCATCTCTGCAATTTTTTTGCAGTACCCTTAAAGAGAAAATTTGATGCCTCAAAACACAGCTTTTCATACTCTTTTGTAGCAGTATCAAAATTTCCTGACAGAAAAATTTTCATTTCGAAAACTAAATGATAAACACTGTAAATTACTAAAAATTGGAGATATTCTAGTGAAACTGCATGAAAAAGAGTTGAAAAAATATTTACAGACATAAAAAACACAAAAAGCATTCAAATTACCAAAAATCCACAAAAAGTATCAACTCATTGAGGGACTAGACAGTTGAGTTAGCGATCTTGAGAAGCCAGACAGACAGTAATATTTCAAGACCAATAATTTCATCATTTTAATGAAATTATGACACTATTTATATGATATTTGATCGATTTTTGTAATTTTTTCAGAAATTCTTGATTCCTCTATCTCCACCACTTCCTGCAATTTTGGTCATTTTGTTGAGTTATTTCGAAAATGATTTCAATTTTGACGAACTTTCACAAAAATGATAAATCAAAGCCGAATTAACCAAGTTCAATTCAACAGAATTTTTGCAAATCTAAGCCAAATATGATTTGAATTTGATTGAATTTCCGCGAAAATAAACCAGATCAAAGCCGAACATAGGACCAAGTTTTCATAAAAATGATGGACCAAAGTCAAAAAAAAAAATGCAAGACCCGAATTTCTGTGGAAAAGAAATTAACTGTCGGTCAAAGCCGAATACGAATTTAAATTGCACCGAATTTTCGAGCAAATGATCAATAAGAGCTGAATAGGTACCTAGGTACGTAAAACCGAATTTAATCGAATTTCCACGAAAATCATCAATCAAAGATGAATATAGTCAAATTTAAGCGAATTTCCGCAATTACCTATCAATTGAAGCTAATTATGATCGGATTTGGGCCATTTTCTAAAGAAATTGAAATTAAAATAACCACGACCAAAATAAATATATTCAGGGGACCCTCTGCCGATCCTCCGGGACAACTTTTTTCTTAAAGGGGGAGTCCTAAGGAACATTTTTAGCCCTTGTCCTCAAAAAAAAAAACATGGTCCTACTCACAAAATGGCGGCCATTTTGATTGACAGGTCATCCGAAATCGCAGATTTTGTGTTCCAACATAGGACTTGCACAAAATTATTTAAACCTTATGAAGACAGATCGAAAAAGCAGGCAAAAATTTATCATCAGACAAAATTTCAAGTGCTAAAGTGTCTTTTTCGATTTTTGAAAATGAAATCAAGGCCAAAAATGAAGGAAAAAATCAAAATCTTACCAAATTGACTTAGAAAGCTGAAATTTGGGATTTACCCTATTTTCCACCAGCCAAATCGATTGAAAACTGTTTCAGACCATTTAGAGTAGTTCTGGAGCCTCCAGCAGATTTTTGAAACTTGAAATTCCCACTAAATTTCTTCAAATGAAGTTGGAAAGACGAAATTCATTCTGCAAACTAATTTCAATACGCTACGAAGTTGACTGCAGGTGGATTTCAAGTCGTTTTGGAGTCTCCAGCGACTTTTTGAAAATTACTGGAGCCTCCAGTAAATTTCTGAAACTTAAAAATTTCATCAAGTGGAGATGAAAAGCGGAAATTTACTCTGCACTCCAATTTTAGCACTCTCTGAAGACGACTCCAGGTGGGTTCAAGTCATTTTGGAGCCTCCAGCGACTTTTTGAAAATTCCTGAAGTCTCCAGCAGATTTTTGAAACTCGAAATTTCAACAAAATTTCATCAAATGGGGATGAAAAGCGGAAATTTACTCTAACAAAGGAAATGAGAACGAGAAGAGAAAGAACATTCGAGGTTAGTAGGGCTGGGACAGATGAAAAATAAAGAACCTATCTCTTTGTCATTTTCTTCGATCATTTAGCATCAAACCCAACTTGAACCCTCATCAATCGAAATCTTTCGCTCATTTAAATTCATGAATCATCAATAAATTTTTGCATAGGCTTAAGTATATCACAAACGAATTACTTACTCATTACTATCGTCGTGTGATTTTACTCGAATGATGAAAATTTGTACTCACCTGAAACAAAAAAACAAAATAAATGGTCAGTTAATGGTTTGCTAATCATCTCACAGCACAGCATTTAAAATTCTATAAGGGGGAATCTATTATGTACAATAAGTAAGACATCCACTTTTAAATTCAACACACAATAATTATCAAGTTTTTGCCATCTGCCCCCCCTTATCCGAATTGTATAGTTTGATCCGTGTTTCTTATCCAAGGAACCTCAAATTTTGATTCGACTCTATATTGAGGTGTGACAAGTTGATTTCAAGTACCTAATTGGAGAATGTTGAATTCGAATATTTAATTATTTTTGTGCACGAACTGTATAGGTGCCCTTCAGAAGGTTTTTACTTTTATCAAAATCGAGTAAAATCGAAGGACCCAATCGCATTATTAGTTCGAGTTTACATATTTGAAATACATCAGTTTCTTGCTATTTTTCAATTTTTATTTACATACCATTGAAAAAAATGTAATTATTTAAAATTCAGAACGATTCTACAAAATACCTAACCTTCACTCGAATTTTGGAAAAAAAGTAGTAGGAATGGCAATTTATTTACAATTAGGCTGTCTAGGCAGTAAGCACAGCAATTTTCCCTTCATTAACCATTCAGAATATGAGCTCGTGTTTCTCATATCGAAGCTTGCGAACGCATTAATTTGAAATTCTCCAGTTTCGTTTCCCATCGGAGACATCTGTTTCCATCATTTTAATACATATATTTTCATCACCCAAAGGTGTCGAAAATTTACCCAAAAATTTATCCACCATTTACTCGTAAAACATCACGCCACAAGGATACAAAAGAGTCGCCGAAACATCGTTTAAAATTATAAACGTTCGCTCGTTCGAGCAAACTAAATTTTTGCAACTCCGATAAAACCTAATACTTACTTAGCTACATTAGTAGGTATAAAATATCTGTATCTCTCGTGTTATTCCAAATGACAAAATTTCAGCCTTAATACGCTACATAATAATAGGCATCCTCGATGGCGTCGATTAAATACCCGCCACTTGACGTGGTATTACCGATGAAAATCCGTATTAAAAATTTGTCGCGATAAGTCCGCGTAAAAATTATTTTCACGGTCGCGTTAATAATGAAAATGCAAATTTCATAATCTCGTTCCTGGAAATATCATCAAACCCTCGTAATATATTCCGCCGATCACTTGAATATTCGAGTGACAGGTGTAAATAGTCCTTAATCTGAATTTTTCCCCATTCAAAAAAGCGTCATAAATTTACGTCGACATGAGTTTAAAACAAGCTCTCTTCGTCGACTTTTTATCGTAAGGTGGCAGGGGGAAGGGAAACGTTTATAAATAAATTTCAACGAGCGTTAATTCCCTTCTTGTATTTCGATTCGATCTAAAATTCGGGTACCTATAAAAGTCGAAAGAAAAAAACCTTTTTTAAAAATTTCAAAACACCGTGTAATTTTTTCATGTTTGATACAAACTTGGCCAAAAAAAGGTACCAAACGACTTTGAAAAGACCGATTAGATACTAAAAGGAAGCGAAAAAAAAACGACTAAAAATAAACATGGTCCATAAAGTCAATCAGATTTTCCAGCAAAACGAGTAATTGAATTGAAAAAAAAGTGGAAAAATGTACAGGGGATTTAATTTTATAGACGTAGAAGGCCTATAGTTTGACACGACGTTGTATTTCATCGCGTCATCAATCTTCATCTTTATGGGGTGAAATTCGGCGAAATGAAATCGTCAGCTTAAAACCACACTTTGGTAAATCTTAATACATCATTTTAAGTCTTTAAAGCTGCTGTAAAAATAGAACAACGAAACAAATTTAATTTTCGGTACAGTTCGCGTCAATGCTTTATGCGTATAGATAGCTTCGGAGCAAGCAAAACGAACGAGGTACGCATATAAAATATGACAGACAAGCTTATTTTCGTATCGTACACGTCGAATGATTCGCGAGGAGTCGAGCTTACGGCGAGAAGATATCGCGTCGAAGCAGATCGACATTAATTTGTTATAATATTACGCTTTTATATTATACGTAAGGTTTCAACCACAATAATGGGGTAATATCATAAATGATGTAACGTTAAGTTTGCGTTCGGCGATGAATTCGAGGGGTACACACAACCCCATCTAGCATCATACTACACATTTGTATGTACAAATACCTACGAATAATACATAAAATAGGTACCACACAGCAGCAATGGCAACGACTTCGACTTCGACAACCATGAGACGTCATCGTCATCATTGTCAACCAAACAAAACTTTCTTGTACTCGTACACAAATTAAGAAAATTAACTCGCACGTGTTTCATTTCAACGATGATATAAATTTTACGCCAACTTTAGCTTATGATGGTTTGATGGTTTCATTTTCTCCGTCGTCTTTCTCTCTCACACCGCAACGTATTCGTTCAAACTATAAGTTCGTCTATGGTTTTAACCATATAACCACCGAGATGTAAAAGCACCACGCACGTTGAAATTTTAAATGTAAGTATCTGGAGAAAAAAAGAACATTACATGGCCTTTTACACAATTTCTCTCTTCTCCTCACACACACATAGCTCATATCGTGTTCATCACAAAGCAAAGCTCCTAGGAAACGAGTGATTAATGATTTCCAATATGTAGCTACATAGCAGTTAGCCCAAAGCTTTCGAATCAACACGCTATTAATAATGTCTCATTCGAACGTATTCCATCAACAACTGAGCAACAATTAATTGACATTTACTTAATTACATCGCGATAAAAGCGTCAAGTCGAGAAAACCAGCGTATATAGGGTACAGTACATACGTGAAACCAGCGTGGAAAATTTCACTTTTTCCACAAAGAGCTCGTTAGTTTTGAGGCAACCAATGTCGGCATTTGGCGAAAATGCTACCTTTCTTTCACTTTCACGTCAACTTTGCATTGACGAGTTGAAAATGAAAATACAACACCCGCATAGCGTAGATGAAAACCTCTGAAAGACTGAAATGGAAGTAAAAGAAAGAGTCTTAAGATTTCAAGGTCATATACTCGTAGAAGTCGATTTATCTTGGCTTGTTTTCAAGCTCTGGGTGGAGGTAAGCTCAAGAGCGAGAAGTTTTCTGAGAAAAAAAATATCAAGTCTTTGTGTTTGGAAACAGCTACAAAAAAATGCTACCTTTTCAATTAATTTGTGAAAAACTGGAGAACATCATAGCGCTTTATTTGAAAAGTCAGGCTTTCATCATAATACTCAGAAAATGAGAAGAAATTGGTGGAAACAGCAAAAAAATAGATGAAAATTATACAATTTAATGAATAATGACTCTCCAGAATTTTCTGAATAAGTACAGTAGGCATGGTAGTATATCACATATGCCCCCTCTGGGTTTACCTTAAGGCATTCCTAATGGAGAAACGCCCGGTGAGGAGTATGTATAGGTACTCCACAAGCATCCAAACAGTAAATGTATGCTGAGCATCCTAGTAGTGGGTCATGAGTTGGTGTGGTTACTATATTTCTTACTATGTTCATCTTATTATGCATGTGACACACTAATGCTGATTCCTTATGTTTCATGTATCTCAACCCGAGAATCACACCACACTACCCCTCTGCCAGAGGAACAACAACTTCAGACCATGGCTGGATCAATGGTGTAAGTACAGTGGAACCTCGATAACTCAAAACCCTTCAACTCGAAAACCTCTATTAGCCAAAACAACCTCCATTCCCCTTGAAATCTCCATAACACTCAATGTTAACTTTACTCGGATAAGTCAAAATTAACTATACAAACCAGTTGTAACTCAAAGCTAAAATTTTGCCTAAAATAGCAAGAAAGCCTCTATAAGTCGTACGTTGTTGAGCGTTTACCTCTATAACTCAAATATTTTTAAATTCATACTTCTATCTTTTATGCACTTACATATCTCAGTTATAACTCCAAGCTAAACTTTTGCCAAAAATAGTGAGAAAGCCTCTATAAGTTGTACGTTGTCTGGCGTTTACCTCTATAACTCAAATATTTCAATTCATACTTCTACATATCTTATATGCACTTACATATCCCTCAATTCATTCATTTTGTAAAACCTCTATGACTCAAATCCTCTCAAAATTGTACCTGCATAACTTGAAACTGATTATCTCGAAAACCTCTATAAGCCGAATGAATGACCATTCCCCTAGGATTTCGAGTTATCGAGGTTCCACTGTATTATTAATTACAATCAAGTAGGTATAAGTTAAGATTAAGTTAACTTAATCAAGTTATGATATTGATAAGTTGTGTAATGTTAAGGGCATATGTGTCAACGCATACAGAAAGGGGACACACGCCCAAAAACAAGTTTTTGAGAAAAACGTGTTTAAAGTTTTTGAAGTTGTTTTTGAATTTTCCTGTTGTAATTTTCGAAATATTAGGATGGTTACCGCTGGGTGTGTTTAAGACACACTCTTGGTATTCTCTTTGTGGATTTTTCAGGATTATTCAGTTGATATTATCAAGTTATTAATTTTTAGTTTTGATAAAAAAATCTTTTGCGGCCGATTGTGGCGATATTTTTTAATTGTGACGGTATTTTCTGGTTCTTGTTGTATTTTTAATGAAGTTCAACATTAAAATTACAAATAGTTCAATACTATTAGAAAGCATGTTTTCCAAATCATTCTTGGTGGCTAGATGTCCAAGCGACGGATTCCCACGCTGGTGGTACAGGGTTCGAGCCCCGCTTGGATCAAAAATTTTTTATGATTTTTTTTCATTTATTTCTTATTAAAGTCGCGAGGTTTTATAAAATTTTCATTTTTTACTCATTTTTTCAGATTTTTTGCACCATTTTTCGACTTTTGTGAGCAATAAATTTTGAGGTACATCACTTTAGAACCATTTTTCACCCATTTAGAGTAAAAATCCGGTCTCAACGATGGTTTCATCGGATTCTACAATGAATTTCACATAAAAATCAATCATTTAAAAAAAATCCATTTTTGGGTTGCGTGTCCCCTTTCTGTATGGGTCGACACATAATAGTAATGAGGAACCTCTAGGTAAGTTGTTGTACCCCCATATTCCACAATAAAGTAGCCCCACTCACAAGATGTTGGGACTGGGGAACCTGCAAAAAAAAAAAAAAAAAAGGGTGTATTCGGACATAGAATAGGTATGGGGCGCTAGTGTGCATATTGTTAAGTAGGTAACAAAAAGGTGAACAACAAATGTTGACAACCAATCACAACATTGTTCTGTTGATTGACTTTATATATAAATATTAATGGTTCCGTTTGTTCTTGAGGATGGCAAAGAGGATGGCGGAGGGTTTGTTGTTCACCTTTTCGCACATTTTCAATTTTGTCACCAGAGTTCAGCCACTCTGCGTGCTATGTCCAAATACTCCTTTCAGGGCTGTAAGATAATTTATGTCGCTAAATTATGGCGGTATTTCACTATTTCACCATATTTTACCAAAAGTTTATTACTGTATTCTACCGTAATTTACCAAAAGGCAAAATTGAACACTTTTTTCTAACTTTCCTCTATAAATTTCCAAATTTCCACCAAAATTTATGATTTGAAAGTAACCAAAAATTTTCCCTATAAATTTCCATGACACCTAACTGATGAAAATTTACTTCAGAGGCTGGTCAGAAAGTCAAAACTTCGAAGTCAAACTACAAATAATTCTTCATTTCCAAATTGGTGTTTTACCAGCGAATAAATTACAGTAATTCAACAGCCCTGACTCCATTTTACTTAACATATCTACCTATCCAGAATGGATACCTCAACTCCCCCTCCCCCCACACATTATATGTGAGACTGATGGAGAGAAATTTGAGAGTATCAAATTTTTAGAGTTTCTGATTCCCTTTAATGGAAAATCGCGCCTTCACAATTCCCAGCGATTCCCTGCCCACAGCAACAAACAAATGTAGTTGAGACAATTACTCATTTCATTTCAAATTTATTCATTAAATCCTGAAGATGAAAATAGTATTTGGGAATAGCAGGGAATCGTGAACCGCAAAAGAATTGGATTTAGAACCAGATTCGCTTCGAGAAAGAATTGAGACTGTTATGAGAACCATATACTTCACAAGTCCGATTCTGAAGAACTGAGGAATCGTCCCAACTCTGCTGCCAAGGTATTGAAAATCTCATATGTATCGTACCATGTTACAAATACAAAATGATGTGTTAAATGATTCAGAAAATAGACTTTACATTTTACAATTTTTTTCATTGATTTATCATAAAGTGTAACTCAAGTACATTTTGATTGTCCCCCATAGCAAATATTCATTGATATCTCTCGAAAAAATATTGTGATATACTGATCAAAATTGTTTTCAAATATCATCACTACTCAGGTTTGTGGACACAATTCAAAAGCCTGTCACAATCTCAAAAATTCATCTTGATTTTTTCCAAGTTCATAAAAGTCGGACAAAAGACCAAAAACTCTGACATAATGTTGAAGTACTCGTACGTGAGAAGTTGGTCATTTTTTTCAAAGTTTTTAAATGTCTGGCGTAATTTCAAGACTTGATGAATGATGAGGAATAAGTCGTAGAGAATGGACTCTTGGATTTTATCTGCGGCAAACTGGTTATGCAATTCTATCAACAACTTTGAATACAGTTTGCAGACAACGCCACCTTATATGTTTTCAGAATACGATATTCAAAATTATTAGTCTTGATGTTGATTTCAAAAAATGTTGATAAATTCAAACAATTCGATTTGATTTTCCGAAAATTTTGATAATGCTTCCAATTTGGCCGATACAATTATCAAAATTTGATCCAATTTGGATAGAAAGCCGAAGTTTCTTCAACACCTAGAGTTGATTGCGAGAATTTTTTCAACGAAATTGAAGATGAATCCCAGTTTGTAGGTGTTTTAAATCTAATTAGAATTTTTTAATGAAAAAATTTTCAAAGATTAAATAATCTTAAGCTTTACCCGAGGCTTTAAAATAGTAGGCACTTACTCGAAAACATGGCTCAAATATCATCAAAAATTACAATCAACAATCAACCCTAGATACTCGTATCGAAATTAGTGCTTTAGACGTGCATTTTGAGATCACACATGCATTTTTAAACGAGTAAACTGAAAATAATTTTACACGTACTTTTTAGTTCGAATATTCTCACAAATTCCCTAACGTTGAAGAATCAAGTTCAATCCAAGGCCGTAATCGGTTTCTCTTTCTCATAATTTACAAAAATGAAAAATCCACACCAAAGCGGATAAAAGGAAGCGTATAGGTACGTAATTATCTACTTTATCAAAACAATCCCTGAAATTGAAAGTTAACCTTGCTTGAACGATATTCGGTATTTATCGAGAATAAATTACCCAAAAACAACAAACACCATTACACGATTAAGGTTTCGATAGATCAAAAGAATAATTAGGCTGTACATGTACAAAGCAAAGGCTGTGTAATTTGCAGAAATTTCCCGACGTATTTTCAAACGAATTTTAAAATACTCGCTGCTAGGGAAATTTCAACATCGTTATGACTCATTTCTAAAACTTCATCCCGTCTTTATGAAAGAAAAACACACCGGTGATTCATTCGTATTCGATAGGGATAAGTATACCAATTTTATTTTATTTATTTATTCGTTTCTCTTTTTTGTTATCGTTGGAAAAAAAAATTATTCAAAGCTCGAAGCGACTCAATTATAATAAAAGAGAGTCGATATACTTTCATTCCTTTACCAATACGACATTTTCGAGAGTATTTTTAATTCAATCGAAAATAAAAACAATAAAGTCTGTTTCCGATAGGTGTATTTTCAGGTTACAAAAAATTCTGTCTCGCAACAAAGGACGATAACACGAAACAAAACCTTTTAAATTTGTTATGTTAAAAAAAAAAGGAAAAAAGGAAACTTTGGCGAAGTTTTTTCTGCTTTTCTCATCGCCTATACCAGTCAGAAATTATTGAAAAATTTTTTTTCAAAGATGATTCAACATTCAACGTATAACTATAGCATTGGAATCCTTTACGATAAAATTTCACAATGTACCTTTTTCTTGACCTTTGCGAAAAAGCTAAGCTAGTTATTAAGCATTCTGAAAACATGTTCGAGCAAAAGTAAACAGTTTTACGCTCTGTGCTTTCTTTTTCTGAAAGAATTTTCAACGTTTAAATCAATCCGAAAAGAAGATAAGTCTTTTTAATTGTTATCTTTCCCAGGTACCCCATATATACGAGTACAATACAAATACTAAAAGAAAAGAATGGAACAAAAATAAGAGAGCGCGCGAATGGTTGGAGTTTAATTTCAATTCTAAATTATTTTCGGTAAAATGGTTATATATTTTTCCTCAACATAGAACTTCTGCAAACGAGCTCGTGAATTCTGAAATAATCTCCGTTGCTTGAAAGTTCAACTGGATTAAATCAACACACTTTCAATTTAAACAATTTTTTGTTCCGAAGAATAAATTTTTTCGCTTATTTTTATTGAGAAAAAAAAGATATGAGGAAGGGAAGAAGGGAAGCAACCGAAACACTTGATTGATTTTTCGGATACAACCCCCTCCCCCCTCCTACCCTCTCATGTGTTGGGGTATCCAAATTTGGTCAACTACACAAAAAAAATATTAAAACAACAATATCGAAGAAGAAAACTGGTTGCGGGAATTTTGTAGTCGCAATGTCCGGATACGGGCAAGTGAGGAAGAAGAATTGTCTGTCCTCTCTTACATTTCGGAGGATGTTGAGTTTTATTAGAAAATAGTCACTGACCTATCTATCTGTCAAACTTCCCAAGGTCGTTTGTCAGCCTGTATGTCTGGTTTATTAAGGTTATTGCTGACCTGTCTTTTTGGCCTCTCAAGCCCATTATTTACCTGTCTGGCTTCTGGCCATTGGAGATTTCCTAAGATCATGTATGTCGGTCTGTATGGCCTCTTAAGGTCATTGACTCGACGGTCTGGCCTTCCAAGGTCACTGAGCAAACTGTCTATCGTCTGTCTGTCTGTTTTCTCAAGGTCGTATGTCTTTCTGTCTGACCTCTTAAGGTCATTGACCCATCTGTCTAGTTTCTGAAGGCATTCAGTCTGCCTGTCTGACTTCTTAATTAATTGAGGTCATTGGAGCATCAATATAGCATCCCAAGGTCATATGTCTACCTGTCTGACCTCTAAAGGTCATTGACTCATACGCCTGTTTTCTCAAGGTAGGTAGTAGTCTTTTTTCCAAAATGGCCTCTCAAGGTCATTGATCTGTCTGTCTGGTATATTACGGTAAGCAGTTGTTGACTGATTTATCTGACTTCTTAAGGTCACTGACTTACCTGCTCAGCCTCTCAAGGTCACCTGTTTGCATGTCTGTCTGGTCTCTTAAGATTATTAAATAATTTTTCATGTTTTTAAAAGCCCAGCTTAATGTCTCAAATTGAATGCAATAGATCACATGTCAAAAATGAGATTTTATGGAAATTTTAACAAATGGCGAGACTTTTGGAAATTTTTGGTTGAATGAGAGGCTACAACAATAATTTAAAAAAAGCAAGGCTTTTTGACAATTTTTGTTAAGAATGAAACTTTTTCTCAATTTTTGTTAAAAAGCGAGACTTTTTAGCAGTTCTTGTAATAAGTGATAAACTGTTTGTAAGAGTATAATTTAATGTTACCAAATACTATCAACTAACATCTAACAATACTGGCAACTCCATCAAAAAATAGTGTTTTATCCTCCTAGCGGCCTGGCATGTAAATAAATTTTACACAAGCATCTCATTTGCTGATTTGAATCTCCCGGACGTGCAAGATTGAAACCAGTGATGAACCAACCAATCAGAGCATTTTTGATAAGAGTTAGTTTCAGTCCAGGCTGTTTAGATCGCGCTTTTGCTGCGACAAAAACGCTCAATGTATTTTAAATGGAGTTACCAGTATTGTTAGTTGATAGTATTTGACATTACTTTAATGCCAAATCAGTGTATGTCCATACAAAAAAAGTACAATTTTACGCATCACTGATAAGGTTTGGATATGTTCACAAGGGTTTGTTGAGTTCTGATTGAACATTGGTCAGCTTTGTGCATCTTTTGTGGTGCACTTTTACTGCACTCAGATGCAAATTTTTTAATTCAGGGCACCCCAGGGCCCAGAGTCTTATCAGTGACACAAAAAGACAATTTTTTTTTGATGGACATACACAGATTTGGCATTAAGGTAACGTTAAGTTCATGATTCTTTCTGAGATGTTTTTTGTTTCCTCAGGATGCCAGCAGATTCCAATACCAGCTATTGCATGTGGAAATCCATTATTAGCGCAGGCTCCATAAACTGAAACCTAGATGTAATTATTCAATGAAATGTAAACATCATGCTTGAGATCCAATTTGTTGATAAATATGTAATTTGCTGCTGGTGATCGAAGGTAAATTCTGCTGTTCTTTTAATTCACGCAACTTACAAAGATGATACCATGCATCAGTTTTGATTCTTGCAGATGGAAGTTTGGTGTTGAGGTCGTCGATTTCCCAAGCTTCATTATGGAGGAATACCAACGTCGTTTGGAGTATTCTTGATATCTTCTTCAATCTCATTTATGAAGACACTCAGGGGCGGTTTTAATTATTTTCCGCTGTGTGCACGAAATTTTTTGCCGCCCCGTCATCATTAGCAATTTACCCCCCTCCCCTAGCACCCAATTTTTCTTTTTGATTGATGTATGTAGTAAAAATATACCAATAAGCATTGCCTGGGGATTTTTGGAAGCCTCAAACGTAAAATTTGTTTACTGTGAAATGAAAAAGAAATTGGCCCGAGCGAAGCGAGGCCGAGAGATTTTGAAAATTTTCATTTGGAGATGCCAAAAAACGGTGTTTTTCAATGCGAGTAGTTTACTTTTTGGTTTTTGAAATTTTAGAACTGGATTGTGTTTTTTTTTAGGAAGTTACTTTTGAAAAAGAAATCAGAACAGGCTCGAGCAAAACAAAGGCGAAAACGTCTGAAAATTTGTATGTATTTTGAGAGGCATATAAACAATGTCTTTTTTATGTGAAGGTGAAGAGTTTATTTCTTGGCATTAAAACTCAATTTTTTTTAAACTTACATAGAATAGAAATTTCAATTTTGATTCCGAAAAATAAAAGAAAACAAGCTTGAGCCCGAGCGAAGCGAGGGCAAAAGCTTTTGAAAATTTGTGTTTCAAGAAGTAAAATATAATGTTTTTTTTTCATCACAGGTCCTTATCTGAAATTTTACCAAATTTTACCCAATTTGTCGAATTGTTGAATGAAATTTTTGAAATCATTCAAAAATTTGCCGCTGTGTACTACCATGGTACACATGTGCCATTCGGTAAAACCGCCTCTGAAGACACTCCCAAGAATTTTCCTTATTAGTGTGCGTAGCACACTATTTGGTTTCACTTTGAGAAATGAAATTTCATTTAAGTACAATGAATGTTCTCTTAAGCTATCCAACCGTTTTTTTGTACCTATTGGACACCAATTGAGAATCATTAAGGCGGAGGGAATAGATTAATTTTCATTCAATTTGGATGGGTAATTGCTGAGTAATTGCAATTTTAGTTCATTATTTTAATGCATAAATTCCTAAAAAATGGTAAAGGGGACTTGCAAAACACCTGCCGCTCATTGTACCCTGCTATACCCCCAGTCTATTCCATCACAGCTTTTCAAATCAGCTGTCTCATTGTACCCTGTTACACCCCTCATCTGTTAGCTGTATATTCCAAGTGGGAGTGGTTTGGTGGGGCGTTTACCCAACAAATATATTCTTTTAATGCCCTAACCCTCCATGTGAACTCGTAGTCGAATGGTTAGAGCATGTAGGTAGGAATAGGAATTGTAGGGTCCCAGGTTCGAATCCCCATCAGGTAGGTAGGTAAGTATAGGTGACGGATTTTTCGTTGGAAATATTGGATAGGTAAATGCTGTGGAGTGAGTACTGAGTACATGATGCTGGTGCAAAAAAAAACGAATTTTGAACCCTGTAGCCCCCTCATTTTAATTTATAAAAACAAAGTTATGAAATATGATGATATCATTTTGCTAAATGAATTTTCATTTCATTTATTCAAATACTTTTTACTATACCTATAGCACCGTAAGTACAGTAAAAATTACCTTATGATGAGTAATTTTTACTTTTTATGATATAAAAATTACTTTAAAATGAGTAATTTTTACACAACCTTGGTTTATGTAGTTTTTATTATCATGCTTTAGTAAAAATGATTAAAACAAAATGATTTTTACTAATGTTATAGCAAAATTTATTAAAATGATGATTTTTACTATAAGATTACAGTAAAAATTATTATTGTAACTGAACAGTTGGAAATTACTGAGTTTCAAAACAAATTTTATCATACTTAGTATGTATTTTTGAATGGGATCCGGTTATTGTGCTAGATACGGATGTAGTCAAAATTTTTTGTAAAAATTACCCATATTTTTTTGTGTAATTTAGAGGAAATGCAAATTCTTAACACATGTATTTTATATGATTTAGGTAATAATAATTTTAGAATCAAAGGCAAATTCTGAAAATTGGTTTGAAATTTTATAAATTTGAAGACAATGGAAATTCTAAAGAAAATATGAAAAGTTGTCATTTAGAGACACTGAGAATTCCAAAAATTGATTAAAAGTTCTATAGGTTGTAGATAATGTGAACTTGAAAATTATACCTATGAATTATTGTATGTAATATAGGTAGGTAACTATATGAAGATAATGAGAATTCTGAAAAATTAAAGGCAATGTGAATTCCAAAAATTGAGTAAACGTTTTGCAATTTGTGGACAATATGAACTTGAAAATTGAATTTGAAATTTTGTAATTTGAAGAGAATAAGAATTCTGAAAAATTATTCAAAATTTGGTCATTTAGAGGCAATATGAATTCTAAAACTTTATTGAAGTTTCCTAACTCAGCAGCAATGCGAAATTCTGAAAATTTATTGAAAACTTTATGAAATTGTAGCAATGGGGAATTCGGGAAATTGATTTGAAATTTTGTAAATTTTAAAACAATGCAAACTATGAAAAACAACGAGAAATTTCTTCATTTAGTAGCTATGCAAGCTTAGAAATTTTTCTGAAATAGGTATTGTAATTTGGAAGATATGAAAACACTGAAAAACAATTACTATTTTGAAGCAAATGCAAATAGAGTTTCGAAATTATTATTATTTCTCATCACTGTGACATGGTTGAGTCACTTATGCACTACTTAGATAATATGTAATAGCGGTTATAGCTGTAGAAAAGGCAGCTAGCTACGCACACTTTGCAGCTAAGATTTGCTTAGCTGTCTAGTTTTTTACGTTTAGGGCGTTATTGGCAAAAAGTGGGTAGAAGACTTCTTGGCAACTTTTTGCAAGAACACACGAGATTTTCAGGCAATTTTTGATTTTTGTCCAAGAACGATCATTTTTAGCAATTTTTTTTGGCAACAAACGAGACTTTTTCCGCAAAATTTGACAAATTGTGCTTTTACTTCAGTGAAAAATTGGGGGAAAATAACGAAAATGATTTTGTCGCTGATAGAAGAGAAGGTGTAAAGAGAGGGGACTGGAAATCGTTCAGTATGAATTGTCAAATTGTTCGTATAAATTTTTTTACAACACTTAACAAAGGCCAAAAAAAAAAAAAAGTTTTTATCTATCGTGAAAATTAACATCTTTCTCCGGACACAGTTTACTTTTCCATGTTGTTTATTTCAACCTGTTAACAATATTTTTCCATGTTGAATCTCACCACAACACTCTTTCCCAATCTACGAAATAAACCACCCCTGTTTCTCCTCCTCCCACTCAACACAGTCATGTTTATAGATAAAATCGCGCCAAAAACCAAGTTCGCTCGTGTCCGTAAACACAATTTACTTAAAATCTGGCATCCACAAACCAAAGCTTCGAGCTAGCACTACCAACATTTAGTTACACACAGACCGAAGCCATAAATTAATGAAATTGTCGCTTTTCACATGGCCATAAATAACATTAAATGTTTTACACAATACACATACACACCAAAAAAACGCACACTAGATTTGAAAAAAACCCACCCACACAAACGCATTTCTACAACATCAACAAACAACACGACCAGAGGACATGATACGGCGACATCACGACTCTAAAAAATCGAACCGCAATGCAATCGAATACGCTGGTAAAATTATTCACATATAACAAAACGAACCTTAGGGATGTTTACGTTTTTGAATATAAAATGAACTCTGCGTAAAAAAAATTCTATACAACGGATATCTTATTACTGTGTGATGGTGGATTTTCGAGATAAACCTCTTGAATAAAATATTATCAAAAGGTAGCCATTCTTCGTTAAGAAGTTCGCAGCCAACAGAATAAAGCGTGTAACTAAAATCTCGGATTATACGTGGCAACTTTCATCCAGATTTGTTCCCAAGTCGGCCCAAAGTAACCCTTTAGTCGATCTACAAATTGCAAAATTATCGAATAACTTGCTCGACAAATTGTCCATAGGATAGGGTACGTGTCAAGTACGAATCGGCATATTATTTTTACAAAAAAAAAAAAAATTCTCGAACGAAGCCAGCATGTTTTCAAGAGGCTCGAGTATTCGTCTCGTTTCAAACTCGTATACGTTCCTAACCTTTTAATGTTCCACATTCGGGTAAAAGTTTTCATTAAGGTTTACTTTCTTTCTACCCACACGTTCGAAAGTGAAACTCCCTACTCGAATCAAGTGGGTCAAAAACTTGAGAGAAAAAAAAATCTTACGAAAACGTATCAACATTATACACTTTACAACTTTATCTCGTTAGGTTTTTCTAACCAGCTTCTATGCCATATAAAAAGTGATTAAGTAAAGTAAAAAAATTACACGCTTGGCTCACGTCGGATGAACTCGCTCAACTAAACAGTAGATGAGGAAGACAACAAAACATGAAAAATGTTATTTCGCCTTAGCAAATCATCCACGCGAAATGTTAAATAAATAAAAACCCCTCGGTACATTATTCCATCATTTAAAATTAACGTCGTTTTTTTTAAACCACCACCCACTGCAACGTCGTCTCTGTTTCTTTTACTCAGTGATACATAAACTAGTTCAGGATACCAAGACGTATATCACGTTGAAAAATAAACGAGAATGGAAAATCTCTCGCTGTGTACAAAATAGGTACGTAGGTACGTACGAATGACGACACCCATGTTATAAAGCTTCGGTCTGCTGGGAATTTGAATTTTTTTAACCACCTGTATAAATTTTAGTTCAACGTACCGTGTAAATACGCTGTTGCTGTTGCAATCGCTCGCAGACATCTTTTTCATCGACTTAAATCGGATAAATTATATTATCTGCAATTCGCGCAAAGTGACGAGTTGACGGGTAGAGAAATTAATGCAACCCATTCGCAATGTTTTTTCGCTTCGTTTGGCTTCAATTAATCGAAATAATTTACGTATTTTGCTTCTACCTACCTACACTTGGCAAATGTTGCAATATAAAAAAAGTACCTAAAAGCTACAAAGTTATTTTCATCATTCGTATAAGTAAGGCATTTCTTTATTAAACAACAGACTACGCAGAGTCTTTTCATAGCCTACGGGAAAAAAAGGTCATCAAACTCTCGAGAAACTCGCATCAAGATTTTCTAAAGAGTTGTGAAATTCGTCGCTGTATCGAGGATTTTCGGAATAATAAAAAATTATTGTGAAAGACTTGGTACCTACTTCATATAGTAGTTCGCTTTCAACTCTTTCATAATCCTTTTTTGCGAAAAAGTTCAGAAATGTCTTATTGATGCTGAACAAATTCTTCGTCGGTACAAAGGATTAGATATTTCAAGCCGATTCATTCAACACTGTCTTGGATCTTTCTATTTCGTTCAATTTTTCAACGTAGACCTACACTCGTGTTATCAATGAGGTAATTAGGAAGGTCGACATAATTTTTTCTCCAGCCTCGATACAGGTCAAAGGTCATTTATTTTTTTGATTTTTAGCAAATTTTGAAAAAAAAAATAGAGTGGTAGTTTTTTTCAACTCCAACTCGGAGTTAACTATAGTTAACTCTTGATTTGATTTTTTTAAAAAAGATTTGAAAATCGGTACGAGTTAAACCCAGTCCTTTATTAAGGAGTTTGTTCGGACTCTTTTCAAATTTTTTTCTATTTCATTCATTATGATTCATATTGGATTTTTTGACACATTCTGAATGTGAAAAAGATCTTTAAAGTGGTCTTTAAAATGTTTGAATTCTACAGACATATCAATAAATCTCCTTTTAATTTGAGGAGACAGAATTTTTCTGAGGGTGTCAAAAAAATGAAAGTTCTTCTACTAGTTCAAAATCTAGCTTGGTAAAACTTGAATTCTATATCTTCACATTACAGTACTCAGGAAACTTTATAAAATTACTAACATTTTCCTGAATCCACTCACTTGATTAGAATTTCCTCATTCCCCTAATTTCTTTCATCCAAATAGCAATTTATTCTAAAGTATAATACTTCCGAATTCCTCATAAATGTTCCTGTAAACTCGAGTTTTCAAACAGCTGGAAAAATTTATGAAAAAAAATATCTCGTGTTTTTGTAAATTTTCAACATGTACCTAACTGGCCAGAAAGCAAAAATCTTAGTTTAAAAACAGAGTAACCTTACGAGTATCGAACGAATGATGTAACTGAACAGGCAAAAATGAGTAGATCACGAAATATGCAAATTCCTCCTAATCATTTTTTAGTTTTTGAAATTGAGGGAGCATCGACCTGACTGATCACATGCTGCATTTATAAAATATTGAAAGAAAAATGAGAACAATCGTTGAAATAGAAACTACAACTCTTGTTCTATTCAATCTTTCTCTAGAAATTGAGAACTCTTGAAAATTCCCTTTTCGAGGTGAAGATATTAAAAAAATTCAAGAGAAAAATTGAAGACGTCATAGCAAAAAGGACATATGTGTGAAAGTTGTATTTTGAGAAAAAACTGTTTGAAAGTTTGAGTGCTTGTGAAGTTTAGAAATGTCCATATTTGAACATGGTGACGATTTTATCTTATTTTTCCACTATCTAACTATATGAAATGCTATGCACCATCAGTCTGGAGGAAACTGTGTGTTAGCGGTAAGCGCTCAAACATTTCGAATTATATGTCCTTTTTGAAGCGAAAAATTGGCCAATTTTTTTTTTTTATTTAGAAATGTTTTTGAGCAAATTTTTGGATTCAAACCAGGTAAATAATGGTTGATAACACAAAATCGACCATGAGTAACCCATTATCTCCGAAAAAAGATCGCTATGTTGAGTAAAAAAAAAACAAAAAAGACAAGTTTTTTTGGCCAATTTTTTTTCTATTGATTTAAAAATGTTTTTGAGCAAATTTTTGGATTTAAACCAGGTAAATAATGGTTGACAACACAAAATCGACCATGAGTAACCCATTATCTCTGAAAAAGTAAATTTTTAATCGACTTCGCAGTTTTAAAATGGCGATATCTCACTGGTTTTTCGACTTTGTGAAGTGGGGGTAGTCTCATATGATAGAGGAAGGTCTGAAGAATAACAATATGGATTCGTCTCAAAAAGGACATATGTGTCATATATACCCCTTTTTGTTATGACGTCTTCAATTCGGCCAGTTTTGGATCCAGTTGTTCCCATAATTGAAAAATTGTTTTAATCTATTTTTTTGAAGAGGAATTTGCCCCTTCAATTTTCATGTCAGGCAACTCATCATCTGGTTATGTTTGTTGATAACCTTCAACGACTTTAAGGAATCATTTATCATTAAAAAATATACATAAAATGTAAAACAGATGTTCTTATTTCGAAAGAGACGAATAGAGGGGGTTATTTTGAACGTTTTTTTATATAAAAACTGTGTTGCAAAGGTCATAATTTTTTAATCAAAACGCACTAAAACTTTTTTTTAAAGTTCAAAATGCACTATATTTTTTTCTTTGTTCTCCCCTCGCCCCCCCCCCTCCCATATGCATAAAAAAGTGGACAATTATACTTTTCACACTCGTATGAATTTTCTCTTTCCATCGATGCCCCATTTGACCCACTCCCTCATCCCCCATTCTGAGATTTTTTTCCTTTTCTGGGAAATCAGAAAAATGGAGTTTGTGTGTTTTGTTTTAACGCTTTTAACACTCCTCAAATGTTCTTATTTCAAAAAAAGGGAGGGAGAGAGGGAGGGGGTTATTTTGACGCTAGCAGAAAACATCGATCAATAAATCTTTGGAAAATTTTTAATATTTGCCCGAAATATTAGAAAAATATTTTTAAAAAGTCTCTTGAGGGAAAAATGATCGGATCTGATCAGGTTTGAAAAGATCTAATCCGATCTTCTTTGACTAGCTCAGATCTGATCAGATTGAATCAGCGCCTGTCTACTGAATCTGATCAGATCTAATTTGTATCCGATCTTGGTCTGATCACATTGGATTAAGCGAATGTTCGGATCTGATCCACTCTCTACAAAATGGAAATTTTCAAGCTCTACCCATAATATTCAGTTTCTCGGTTGTTTGGAAGGGGGGGGGGGTAGGACCTTTTATTTTTTGAGATTTTTCATCGCAACGATTGAACTCTTGTACAAATTTTTGATTGAAAATTTTCAAAACAATTACTTCTTCCTCTCCTCACAAAAAATTAATCACACTCCACGAATAGAAAATTCTATATTCCATAAGTTATTTTTCCTTGATTTTCTTATGCTTAAAAATCGATTTAGGAAAGAAAAAATTTGAAAACAATTTAAAATCTTCCATCAAAGTTGATAAAATTTTGAAAAAACAACGGGTCCTACGAGAAAAATTGCGGGAGAGACACCAATTTGTGATTATCTGATTAATTTTTTTTTGGTGGTTTCATTGTAATTGATTAAAAGACTGAAGAAATCCCCCCCCCCCCAAAGAAAATGTATATCAATTTAAATTGATTTTTTTGTGGTTTCATTGTATAATTGACTTGAAGACTGAAGAAGTCCCCCCTCCCCTAAAGAAAATGTAAATCAATTTAAATTATTCAAATCCAGTTTAGTTGATCTAAAAAATTTTCAATTTATTGATTATCTTCTTAGAGAGAGAGCTCGTGCTCAAGAAATCAATCAAATAAATTCAATATTGAACAAAATTTTAAAAGCCAAAAGTTTATTTTAGAATTTTTGACGAATTTTCAGATAATGTGAAAAATTTTAAAAGGTGCCATGACGAATTTCTTTCATCTGACTCTTGCAGAAATTCTCAAAACCCATGCAGATGTCTCGTTTTCCCTGGCGAGGAAAACTTTTTCCCACTTTTATAAAAATTTCGATTACATTCACAATATAAATAAATAATTTTGAAAAATCCATCGAAACGAAGGCATAAAAAAAGAAGAGATAATTGATTACTTTTTTACTTCCTTATCGCCTCATTACCAAAAATCAATCAACAAAAATCTCGCAACGAAAAAAAAAACTTCGTAGTCTTTTTTTTGGTACGCTGATTTAACAAATTGCTTTTAAGTTCTCCATACAATAGTGAAATTCTCCACTCTAAAAATAATTATATACAGCAATAAAATCGAAACTATAAAGACTTGAGAAATATAATCATCTAAAAATACTTCGCTCTAATCAATACCATCCTCTTGACCTGTCCACAAACCAATAACTTTCAAAATTAAAATCACCCACGCAGTAACCCTTATAGTTTGCATAACGGTTAAATTGAGGACTCGTTGGTACTCCAGTATACCTATGTAAAGGGGTGACTGGAAATTAAAAATGGTACACAGCATTTTCTAAAAGGAACAGCGTAGCGTTGGCAGCAGGGAAATGTAATGCGTGAATCATAGCACGTGCTATGCCGGCGAAAAAATATATATTTGTACAGGAAAACTTTCGAACGTCTTTAAAAATCTAGTAAAAGGAGAATTTGACTCGAAATTATATAAGAAAAGCACCATCGAGATGTTTTTTAATCAAAAAAATCAGGGACGAGGTGAAAATCATGCTTTACTTTATTACTACATCAATGTTCCATCGAATTGTCTGAAGCAAGTTCTCTCCTTCAACAGATAAGCCCACAAACAACAACTTCTTACTGCTTTATTGGAACTCAAATGCCACAAAATGTGATAGCCAAAAAGTAATTCTTCGAATAAAATACCTGCCTAAAATTAGAACTCGAATACGACATATGTGTTTCTTGAAGCAATAAAAAGGTTTCCATAATAATACAAAGTTTCATTGACTCTTGGAGATTAGTAATTTGTATGGCTTGTTTACCATACCTATCGGTAATTTACACGAACAAATATTAACTTTCAAATTCGCGGAAGAAATTAGTACGAAATATGGTAATAAGGAATACTTTTAGTTAATTCAGCTAATTAACGCAAACCATATCTAATTTTAATTCAGTACCCGGTGGCTGTTTGAAAAAAAGAAAAATACTTAAAATGAAAATCATAATTAAAAAAGATGATAATGGAACTCCTGCCTTGATGAACTGTAACAGGAACACGTTTCTCGACACGAATAAAACTAAAAGGTAAACTTTATAAAACAATTAAAAAGTTGGAAAATTACCTTGCACTCCTGCTTGTACAGCTAACTGTTTCAAAGTATTAAATAACGATGTCATCGTGCCAAAAAAAAAAAAATAAGATAGGAACTAGTTAATTTATGAAAATCAACGTAACATTGCTACCAAAAATACGACAGTTTGTAACACGTGTAAAATAATAAATCATGTGAAAAAAATCGCCTCTGGTTCGACGAGTATCGAATTCGGTATCGTCATTTTGGTATTGTGCATAAAATTACGTACACGTGTAAAAAATGTACGACGAAACTAGCGAGTATTCGCGTCGAGAGAAGCTTTCGGTGCACTAAGTTCTCTTTATCAAATGAGTAAGAAAAGTCGAGCATACGCAAGCGCCCAAGCTTCGCCTCCCTTCCGTCGCTATTGATTTTTACCGGAAATCAACGTGTACACGATATGCAAGGCATTAAAAAAATAACATTCTGCCGAGACACCGCAGCTTTTATTGCGAATGTGTAAACGTGTGTGCAAATTTTATACGGTGAAAATTACGTTATCGTGTAATTCACCTGAAACGAGAATAATTCATCGTAATCGCCAGCCTCCTACGCTCTATCATCTTCGAGGCCTTTGTATGTATATAGGTAGTCGAAGATGCAACACATGAGTAGAGAGCTTTAGCAGCCCCCAAGCTTTTAATGCATCGTTTCGGAAATCTGCACATGGTTCAATTATCTATATTTCCACGTGAATCGATACGCTTTTGTGTGATGATAATAAACACCTGCTGGGTCCGAGCTTTAGTTCGAAAACATTAATGAAAAAATTGCCCACGAAACGATCGTTGAGTTATCGATTAACCACTTCATGAAAATACAATGCACCTGGCTCACTTCAGATCGAAGTGTATATAGCTTAAGTTTTGAATCGAAACTTCATTAAGCGTAAATCGAGATAAAAAGTTCAAATAGGATGAAGGTTCCTTTATACTATAAGTTAGGCAAACTTCCATGTCCATTGTCCCAAGTAACATATGTATGTAGAGATTAGATACAGTAGGTAAAACGAGTGTGAAAGTATTGGAAAAGTTTTCCCAACTCGAAAAAATATTACCTATTACCTACGTAACCCATGTAGTAGTCCTATACCTTCCTCAAACACAGCAAAAGTTTGGTCGTGCTAATGTTAACCTCATATGGAAAATGATCCCTCTAGTTAGATTGCTATCGTTCGTAGGATTAATTACCAACCGCAACAACAAATTAAAAAATAGGGGATACATCCTAACAACATTCTATAGGACAGAAACGAATAGAATTCATTTCTCAAATGTGCGAATCCTTAATGATTTTCGATTTCCTATTTCTAATTCTCACTAGACCAATACAAAGGATTTCATTCCAAAATTAACAGCTCATCGTGATAGGTATACATACATAGAACAGTAAAATACTCAACAGGTAACCTTACCCATTAAACGATCCTTCGGTAAATTAAAAAGCTAAAATTTTACTAGGATGGATGTTTTACTCGTTCGATTCAACGAAAAAACATTCACGTGAAATTACTTACTTCGTTTCGGCGATTTAGCTTGCAAGAAAGCTGTAAGAATATCGTACTGAGCATCCCGACGGGAGAATAAAAGATCTCTGCGTTTTAATTGACATATTAATTGCCTTCCGGCGTGAGATATGTTGTACTCGAGCGTCTTCTTTAAAATCCTCAATTCATTTAAACCTATACAATGAACAAAATACCATTAGGTACTTCACTACATTTTTTTTTCAATTACCTACTCGACGAAAAATATACCTACGTACTTTTACTCATAAGTCTGGCTCTAATAAATGCATTCCATTTCTGGTACGTTTCTTCGGAAATTCCACTGAACGATCGTTTCTTCTTCAACAAAACGTTAGGTTTATTGGATATAAAACTATTCGACGAATCTGTACTGTAATCAACGGTATCTCTAAAATCTGTACCGTCCGAGCTGAATTTCCTATTACCGCCGTAAATTTTCAACAGCAATTCGTCGACTAGAATAGAAACTCTTCTGTTATCTCTTCTAAAATTTTCATCGTTATTCTCATCGCAACTGTAACTCCTGGTGACTTGAATAATCTTCTGTTTTTTAAAACTGTCGTCGATTTCTTCGGATGACTTCTCAGAACTCGATTGTCGATGTTCAGTTTCTTTCACCGAATGTGAACGAGTTTCTGAGGTTTTTCCACATGGGCAAACTTCGTATCCATTGTTGGTTTGAAAAACCGGATTGACGCAAAATTCGCAAACTTTCGTGAATTTTGGTTTTGAATGTGAATCCGAGTGTGCTAGAGGGTTCGAAGAAAACGAAAGATATTTAGCGTTGAAGTATTCGTATTCTGGATCATCGGTGTTTAATAATACACCGGAATGGATTGGTTGGACGAAGTAAAATCTCGATGTGAGTCTTTCTTTCGAAGATATTGTCTTGGAGGATAATTCATACATTTTAACTGCGGTTCTTGATCATGAGTAAGCGATGAGGTGATGAACGAAGTAATTGCTGGAAAGTAATTTTCTGGCATTAGTTTGCTAGTTGTACAGAGTTTCGTATTCAAGATTAATGAAGATAGGAATATTTTACTTTACCAAAAGATGAAGATGAAGAGGCAGAACGAAGACGCAGCTACGCAGCAAGAGATCTGATGAGTGGTAGTGGACCATAAAATCTGGAATTTTCAGCATGGCAACGATAGCATTTTTTGAATTAATTCAAGAATTCGAACTATAGCAAAAGTAAATTCTAAAAATAATAAATAATGCAATAATTTGATCGAATCATTTGCAAAAACATGAATCATCGACAGAATTTAATCACAAATTTTTTAGTTTACGAATTTTTACCGTTTTTACCAGAAAACGAGGATTTTCTTCAGCTCTAAGAAGTGAAAAAAATGATTGAAAATCACATCAAGAAAGCTCAAAAAGAAAGACTTTTGTGTTATCTAAGTCGCAAACTGAGGAACTTAAAATTTTCGTTGTTTTGACCAAAATTTCTGTTCAGTTTTACAATTCTAACAATATATTCTGAAATATCTGAGGAAAAATGGTAAAATCAGGTACCTGGAGTGAAGAAATATCCTCGTAGAAAAATATTCAGTAAACAGTAATCCATGCAAGTTGCAACTGAAGTTCAAATTGATCGAAAGAAAAATCACAGAACTCAGTTTGCGTTTTAGATCCCTTATCACAAAAAATGAAATAATTGGCGGAATTTCCGAAAATCCGAATTCTCATTTATTTCTCAATTAGTCAATTTAAAACTAATAAATGAAATTGATTCATTACTTACCTCAATTCAATTTCATCTATTTTTACCATTCAAAATACATTCACAATTCGTCTTTCGTCGACCACAAATTGATAAAATAATGAAAGAAACTACTCCGAAGAAAATTTTGCGATTTCCAATAAAATAAAACAGACCGAAACTGATATGTTTCTGAGTACGTCGCAAATATCAACTAAAAATTACATCCAAATAACATCCCACATTAGAGAAATTCGTGTACAGGTGCTCTTATTTGTTTTGTTCGCAAAATTGAAAAGTTCACGTACATAGAACATTGACACAGCTGTAATTATTGTCATAATTACTTCGCTATTTAATTATGCATACAATGGTTTCGATTTAGGTTAATGGAAAAACGGATGTAGATAAGGGTTCCAGTTGATATTGTTTTTATCGAAAAAAATACGTAGTTTTAAAGAATATTCTACGATGTTTCTTTTCATTTTACATTCGGTTCGAAGAACTTGAAACTTGAAAAAAAAAATGCAATAAAAACTTAGATAATGATTGAAGTGATGTAAAAAATAAATATATTGCAAGAGAGCTCATTTTTCAAAGTACCTATCATATATTCTCACATTGATACAATGAAGATGAAGTGTACAAAATACTGACAAATAATTGTAAAAAATTCAGTCTTAAATCAAGTAAACAGAGTTAGTTGAGTAGAACACACGTTTCTTCCCAACAACATAACAGGAAATCGTCATTTCTTAAAAATAATACTCAAAAAGGAAAAATTAACAAAGCATTAACATAGATGAATTACTATAGAAACTTATCTTCTATCATACCAACTATTTTTTCGTCCAAATAACTTCGAATATCGTAAACGTTGATGCGGTTATTTTTTTCAAGAAACGGTGACGGTTGACAAGGCTTATTCTCACTAGAATCATCGAACCAGGGTTTACATTCTAACAAATGTTCCTTTAATTTCGCGTCTTCGTTGAATCTGAAATTCTTACAGGTCGGACAAGAAACACCAGGAACTGGCGAAGAGCAGCTACGTACGTGGCTTTTCAACTTTTCCAAATCGTGTTCTCTATCGCCACAATACGGACAGATTAAATCTTTTCTTCCTCTATTCAAATGCCTGATCATAGATTCGAAAGGGAGTTTGACCTTACAGTAAGGGCAAGCTCGGAAACACTTATTCGAATGTTTAAGACAAGAATCGAAACTTCGGTATTTTTTACCACAAATACATCTCATATGTTTTGTATACACGTGGTTCACGAATTCGGTGCTATCTGCTTCTTTATAATTGCATATCGAGCAGTTCCAATAAGATACTATGGGAGTATCATGATAATTAAAATAATGAGTATATAAACTTGCTGCATCTGGTAGTTGACATTGGCATAGACGACATTTATTCGTGTTATCATTTTCGAACATTGAGATTTTCTCCAACAGGTGCGAATTCGAATCAAGTTTTTTGATCTCGTGAAGATAATTGCAGTAAGTTTCAACAATGGAAGTCGATTCCACAGTTTCGAAAAACCTCGTGAACCACAGCACCACATGTACTTTTCTTCGACTAGAGATTTGAGGAAAATGGCTCAAGATGTGGTTCACGCTTTTTTGGCCTTGACCACCGAACATCTTATTACAATACAAGCATTTGAAATCTCGAGTAATGACTGGTAACCGTACTTCAAATACTTCGACCGTTACTGGTTTCCACTCTTCTTTTCTGTAGTGAAAATTTTCCATAATTTGTTAGAATGAAAAATGGAATTGGGCCAACATGATAGCGCTACTTGTACTTACGATGTTCTATTCGTACTGTTGAAGTCATCGCTATTCTGTTTCGACAACCATTCAATGAATCTCGCCTGTTCCAGTTCACCTTCGATGAAATGGTTTAAAACATGACGGCAGAAGTCTGCCAAAGCCGGCATTTCTATTTCACAAAATGGGCATAGCGGGACTGATGAAATTGAGATCACGAGATGGTCCAAATTGTGAATCGCGAGGTCTTCGATGTCGTCGAAATCCGCTAAACATACGTTGCACTGGGACTTGCAGCTGGTTTTGAAAGAAAAAAAGCATGGAATTAAACGTTGGGTGAAGTGAAGCACAAAAACATTGGCTCATAAATGTTACTCACCTGTCCATGATTTCCGAGGGCAGCAATACTGACACTAATTTCTAATTCTAATTAATAATCCATCATGGATATTTTACAAATTCGAATGCAGTAAACTTGGTAGAGCAGATAACAATTTAACGTTTTTCTAGTGAAGTTGTGAATGTGAAGTCGGTTGCGCACCTTACTTATTTTTGTTTACAATTCTAGATCGCAGTGTTACCTACAGTTGAAAACTGACAACTTTGAAGTAGTAAACTAAATTTTTTTTTAATTTTCCAAAAATCCCTCTACCAGACTCCAGACTAGTGGTGTCAAAATTCGATACTTATCGATACTTTTTGAGCGAGTATCGAATACAAAATTTCGTCCAAAAGAAAGTCTCTCCAATGCATTGTAAAAAAAAACTGCCATAAGGTCCCAACTTTTGCAGAAATATCAAAAAATATCCTATTTTCCGCAGAAAATTTAGAAACAATGATTTCTAATTTGTGTCAAATCAGTTATTTTTGAAAAGAGCAAAATTTGGTCCAAAAACTAAAAAGTAAAAAAATGAAATAAAAATGAAGAATTGTCGATTTCTGAGTTTTTCTGCCCTCGTTTATAAATTAAAAATACTTACATGTTATAATTTCCTGAAAATTGAAGATGCTATTAAAGCCATTGAAACAAACTTTTAGCATTATCGAGAACGTTGTCTAGAAAATCACGGTTCGTTGTTGGATACAGATTTAGAACGTGATATCGCCAGTTTAAATATGTAGTACATCGCGAAGCAGTAAACAAAATTCTGTAAATGTACCAACGTTGGAAGTGGCGATTGTACAAATGTAGACTGTTCTATGGATATAGATGATAAATAATAATAAAATTATCTAATTTTTTTCACGATTTTGCATTTTTCTATGTGGGTACCTTATGAAATACGAAAAATATAAATTTACGTTCTGTTTATATTCAGTAGGTAACAAAAATAAGTAGGTAGGTATATAATTAATCACAAAACAAAAACGTGAAAAAGGGTGACAAAAATTGGCTATCAAAATGTTTCTAAGAAACAATATCCAACGTGATATTGTACTGCTGATCTAATCCAAGATATGAATCGAACATGAGGTATATGATTATTCATTCTCGACCTATAATGACCAAAACAATCATTAAAAACAATATTATTATGACTAAAGAATATTTAATACAGGTAGAAAATTTCAACAAAATAGCTCACCAGTTTTATCAGGAACCTTGTAAATTAAATAATGAAAGACACGTGTTCTTCGCCCAAATGTGAACCTTTTCATAGACGGTAAATCTTTCGTTCTAATACAACCTAATGTTAGGAACCAACTTTCACCTTTAGGTTTAGGGAATCTTGGAGCATGAACCCGTATATCCTTCCGGTTAGCCAGCTGAATCATTCTCAAATTCAGCACGTACTGTTTTCCTGAGTGAACGACAATAGGTTTGTGTAAATCCACGACTTCGATTTTGGGAGCATTATTCGCCTGAAAATCAACAATTACAGGCGATTAATAAAAATCCATGAACAATATCATCGTGAAATTCATAAGTTTACCTCGTCGTCAAATTTATTCTGCTGTATAGATTCCGATATTGTAAAATTGATTTGAATTTTTGGCAAGTTACACAATACCTCGTAAATCTAAAACAATGGCAATAATTTTACAAATTGGTTGATTTGTAAAATTCATGTTCAAGGGGAAAAAAAGTATTTTACCGAATTGATCTGCGATTTAGTGAACTCATTCTGCAGCATGTTCATCAATTCGGAATAACGATCACACAGTTTCATGCAACGCCGGAGGTAAACAAGTACACGTGTCTCTGTTCTATGTGAGGCAACGTTAGCAAAGGATGATTCGTCACCCAACGACCTGGAACCAACATCTGTGTATCAATTGTTGAGCACGAAGGGTAGAAACCAGTCATCCACGTTCACCGCAGACATCAATCATAGCCTAAAAAATAATTTGTTCACAACACGAAATGAGTCATAATAAAATTCAAGCTCCTGTATCGTCGTAGTTTCTTGCTTACTTGCAAAATTCTTAAACACTGATCCAGAACAGATTTCAAATCAGTTTGATAATCGGTACAAACTAAAACGAGATGGGAAAAATGAGCCTGTAATAATAAATACGTTTTCGAATGCGGAAAATCGTAAGTAGATGGGTCTACTTTCACTGGACAACATTTCGCCAATTCTCTATAAAATTAAAATACAAACAATACGTCAATATCTATGTAATTTTTCCGAATTCGCTGCGAATGAAAAAATTCAATTCTTACGTGTCATAAATTTCTTCACTGTGACGCACGGGAATTTCGTAGTATTCGGAAGCATGCGATACAACATGAAGGAGATTTTTGATACTCATTTATCTGATTTCAGCTTGTTATAGCGAAATGTTGCATGGCATTGTGGCTATAATTATAACATAATAATATGAAGCTATACGACCAAATGTGGTCGGATACAGAGTACGATTATCCAGCAAAAATAATAAAATTAAAAAATTCCTATTCACTGGTAAAGCTTGAAGCTTACGTAACACTACAAAAATTACCTCGTCTAAAACAACGCAATGCGAGTTCTGTAACGTCGTTACAGCGCCTTTGTTCAAATTTCTCAGGAAATCATTGACATCTTCTTGCTGCGCCATGTTCTAAACGTTCCAGCAACAATTTCGGCATTCAGATGATCAGGTAAAACAGCCAATAGATTCGATCCCACGGGGAACGGTTCGTAAAGGAATTTTCTATAGAAACCTTTCTTCACATCACGCACCTTAAAATGATACATCAAAGTTATAAAATCTTCCCACAATTTTTTAAAAATCGAACGTGACTCATCTTACCATTACAACAGCTATGCCTGATTTATGGAACTGCGGTCGACCAGCTTTTCCCATCATTTGCAGAATATCTTTGATGGGCATATCAACGTGGCGATGGCTTTTACAGTCATATGTAGTACTCGGTTCCTTTAACGATAACCAGATGTGCAGGAAAATTTACTCCCCAGGCTAATGCTGAAGTAGACTAAGGTTAAAATCTAGGATGAGAACATTCCAAAATTAGCTACACTTATAAAATTCGAAGTTTCAAGGAGAAAAAAAACTAGTGAAATTTTACTTGAATATGTTAATATTCGAACAATTCTTCGACAATTTTACGATGGTTTTCGGTTTTCCTGAAGACCAGCGTGATGTAAGCCTATTCCAAAGCCTAATACCATTTTTAAAAGTATCATCTTCCATCGTTTCCAATATTTTATCCATTTTCTGCAAATAAATATCACACATTCACAATCACATTCATCAACAGATTTTCTCAAGAATTGTCTCCATGTTTATTTGACGAAATATTTTGATCAATAATTACGTTTTCTTTGATTTTAAGCCACTGCTTAGAATTATTTTCGGAGGCCAATTGCGCAAGTAAATCCAATCCATCGCAGTAAGACGAGTCTGTCTGCGAGAAGACACAAAAACCAAAACAGGAACAAGCTGAGAAATCGAATACTGTTTGATAGCTTAGAAAACTGGCTTATTCATGGAAGCCATTCGTGCGCAATAATATTTGCCCGGGAAAGCGCTAACATGCACTTCCAAAGGCACGGGTCTAACAGATGATCTAGAATTGTACATTCGTATCTGTATAAAAAAAATATCACGCTGTGTCATAATTTTCTATCACAACAATTCTAGTTGTAAAAAAAAATGAAATATAGGACTAAGGAGAGAATCACTGAATGATGGAAAAAATTTCCGTACTTCGTCCATTCTTAACCAATTGGCTAAATCTTGCGCATTGGCCAAAGTAGTCGATAATCCAACAATACGAATATTCTTTTCGATATGAGAAACGATGAAGTTTGTTCGAGAAACAATTACCTACTATCAATACCGGTCCACGATCTTCTCCCAAAAGATGAATTTCGTCTATCATCAAGACAGCTTTTTTCACATAAGTACGTGTTTGCCAACTACGTGAAATACTGCCCCATTTGTCAGGGGTTGTTACAATTATGGATGCGGATGAGATGGCTTGTATGTCGGGCGTAACATCACCTAAAGAATCGTATTCGCATTATAATGTAATCATAATCAAATAATAATCCACCCGGAAGACTAGATATAAAATACACATACCCGTCAATTCGACAATTTCTTTTTCAGTTTCCTTTGAAATCTTACTTTCCAATCTCTCAGTTCTTTTACGAGATCTTTCAAAGGAGCAATATAAACCACCTGAAATATTAATGAAAAAATCGATGAAAATTCCTCTTCATAGCCATGGTATATGCTATGTGAAATATTTACTTTGGTATGGGTAAACTTTCGAAAGCAAAATTCTGCAGAGCGGTCACCGCCTCACCGGTAAAGGCTGGAACAGTAACAACTCTGAAAAAAATCGAACAAAAATTGAAACAAAATCAAGTTATGCCGGTGATCTGAGAAATACGAAACGAAATAAATTGAAAATTTCCGCCGAAAATCATATTATCTTCATGCATTCATGAAACACTAACCATAATTTCGACAGTCTTGGTCATTTCATTAATAACTAGGAAATCCTAGATCAGTGATGGTGTTGGAGATTTCGTTGGCTTTGATTAAACTAGAATCGTATCTACTTCAGGTTCGGCGGCTTAACACCACTAAAATACTGTGGATACCTAAAACGAGCGATAATTCGGTTAGTTACTGAATTTAATACAAGAGAATTGAAATATAGAATGATTAAATACACGTATCGTATTCATATCTATCTTACCATTCATACACAGTAGACACGACGCACCAGTCATGCTTCTAATAATATGAGAGAAAGATTTTCATCATAGTCTTCTTCTAATTTCAACTTAAAACAATCACCTTTATTTAATTAATTTAATTTAATTACCTACCTCAACCTAGTAGTGATAAGAAAAAAAATCATGCAATCACCGTTTACGCAACGTTTTTGAAACGCTGCTGCACTTTGCTGCATAATGTGAATTTTCGTGTGGCTGAGGATGAGGATGAGGATAACTTCAGCTCCGGCAAACAGACTCCAGACTAAAGTAAGACCCTCGCTTGTCATGGTTCCTGCATTTTTCTTTTTTCGGATAAACTCAACAAAGATCTCAATGAAAATGCATACTCATTATTTCTGAACTTTCAGAACTTTGAGTTTGATTGGCCTCGGTGCCTCCGCCTTCATTCGTTTAATGATCGATCGAAATTCGGAAAAAGGGATAATAATCAAAAATCGCATTTTATATCTGTTCTCTTCACAAAACAGTACTCGAAAATTATTGTTCTCGCCTCTTGGTTTTTCTTCAAAATTTCATACTAAAAATCGTATCCGCTTAGCTTCGTAGAAGAACTAATAGAAACCTAAAAAAGCTTGCATTTCAGATAAATTCAAGAAATCACATTTTTGCCTTAGACCTTCGCATAGGCAATTCATTCAACGTTTGATGTGTTGACTCTTTCCCAATGGGAATTTTTCATTTCTCAAATTTCAAATTCACTCACGTTTGTTCAATCACCTTTTTTATTATCAAATATTCGACTATTCGCATTTCCTTTTTCTTCATTTTTTTAAAAATTATGGCATTCATTTGGTTTTCTTTGCTTTATTTAAAAAATAAAATAAAATACATTTAGAATTAAACCCTGCAAAAGTACAAAATAAGGTCTCGCATAATGCATTTATTTAAAAACACATCAATAGTAAGTCGTTCAATATGCACAATAAAAATTACAACCGTTGTAAAACAATAACATGAACACCATGAACAATAAAAACGCAAACAAAATAATTCCACTGGTTATAGTTACCTACTCAAGTATAAATATCAACCGAAAATATTATCAATAATAAGAAATCCAACATTGTAGCTAAGTATAATAATATTTAATGAACACAAAATCAATTTCATCCGCAAAAAGGTGTTAACTTACCTAAATTAAAAATATTTAAAAGCTTACAACCACACAACAATAAGTTGTGTACGTATTTAAAATGAATTCTCTAAAATAAAACACAAAATTGATCGCTACTTTTAACACAACGAGGAAAATGAGAAATAAAATTTGGACAAAATAAAAATAAATTCAAATGTTTAAATAACTCTACAACGAAATACTAATTTTAAAATACTTAAAATGAACCTCCAATGTACATACAACCTCAGGAAAAATAATTTTGAAACAATTTCCATTGCAAAATATAAGAACGCGAAGATCTGTTCATTGAGAACGACAATTAACGTAGTTTAAATCAAGACTAAATTTTGTCTTCTTATCGGTTGAAAATTTTTCAACGACTACATGCTCATATTTTCTTTTTTTAACTTCATGGTCTTCCTTCTTCCACGTGCAAAAGGACAAATGTTGTTGGAGAATATCTTCGGTGGCGCATTCAACTTCTTTACAAATGGGGCAAAAAATGCATCTTTTCTTTATTACACATTGAGCGGTATGTTGGAAGAAATATTTCATATTTTCACTTTTGTAACCGCACAGGCAGCTTACATGGTTCATGAAAATATGATCGAAGATACCTTTCTGTGAACATTGTGCTTTACATATAAGGCATACCCATTTGTTTTTCTTCAACAGAGTGCCACACGTTTTCATTTTTGTCCCTTCGATATGCTCCTTGAACGCTCCTTCAGTGACGAAGTTACTAGTACGACAGCATGGACAAATTACTCCATTCTTGTGAGCTGCACACTCATCCGAGTGTTTCAAAAATGAATCAAAATCGTCACCGGCGTAACCGCAGTAACAAGCTATATGATCAGAGAATAAATGCAATATCAGAGTATCCATCTCGGCAGCTTTAAAGTTACATAAAACGCAATAAATAGGATTAATAAAAATACTGGAATTCGGTTTACATTCACGATGATAATCCAACAAATCGAAAACAGAAGTGACGGTTTTTTTGCAAAATTTACAACTCTTCAAAGTCTCAATTTCTGACAGAAGAATTTTCGATAGCAAAGGCGAGTTCAGTCGTTCTTGGTAGCGGCAATACTTGGCCAATACTTTCATACACAATTTCGAAGAGAAGAAGATCATAAGCCATTCTTTGACCAATCGCACAGTTTTCGGAGATGGAGAAATCATAATTTTCACAGGGACTGCTTCTGCGAAGGGTATCTTCATATGTGTAAAAATATGAGCTAAACAAGACTCTTCGTGGCAGAAATACTTCTCGCATAGAGGACACCGTAGTTGAGAATCAATCGTAGGAATTTTCAGTTTCAAGTGCATGAAAGAATGAACTCCAAGTTGATCTTCATTTGCGTACGATTCGAAGCATATTTCACATTGATAAGTTGGCCTGAAACGAAAGATTATTAGTTTAATATTAAATTTAAGAAGTTTGTTCGAAAATAAAATAAGTCGAATTACCCTTTATCGTTATCAGCATCAGCACACTTTAAACGGTTCATGTTTTCATCACTTGCCATCAACGCCACCGGTATTACATTCATGGTAACTTTTTTCGATTGAAAACGAACATAGTTGTTTAACCAGTAAACCAAATTACATCGATTGAATAAGAAATGCTGAGAATGTTCAAAGTAGTCCAAGAAATGCTCGAAACAGGTTTCTTCATTATCAAAATGACGAGAGCATATTGGACATTTCAGCGAATGATAAACCGTTGGTTTGGGTGAGCAAAATGTTGATTCATCGTGAAACTTGACGTCGAGATCCGAATTCATTATTGATGCCATACCTTGAAATAAATAATCAATCACACATTAGAGTTTGGCAAAGTATTAAGAGAAGAAATGTGTACAGAGTTTAGCTTACCTGTAGGTTGAGTGAAACTGTTCATAGCTCTCAGAGCAACTGAATTGTAAGATGCTTTTTGGTTTATGTATCAAACTTGGGAAATTTTCCTGATATTAAACACATTAATTCGAAATTGCGACCTAGATTTCAAATCTTATTGCAAATTTGAAATTTTCAAAGGATTTATCAGCTTGTTGTTTTTTTCCGATTCAGCGATTTCCCGCTAAAAATTCCAACCAATTTTAACCATAGATATCACAGAGAGCGCTCTCGCTCTCATTATCAAAAAGTACAAGTTTTCGTGATGTTTCGGATTTAGGATTTAATTTTTTTTTTAATTTTTTTGACTAGTATTACAAATTTGAAAATTTAAAATAATTTTGTGCTACATAATAGAATAATTTGGAAATTTTATAATACGGGAATGGTTTATAGTTCTTTCAAATTTTTCATTTTTCCGTTGAATTGAGTGAAAATAGAGAAAGAAAAATATGAAAGAATCTTAGGAAAGAATAAAAATAAATTCAAAATTCAAAAATCAAAAGTTGAAACGAAAACAATCAAAAAATATTGATGAATCCGGATGAATCAAAATATAATTTCGAATTCAGAAATTCAAATTATTTGAAAAAAGATCCTATTCCAAGAATTCCAAGATGGATAAATAAATATTATTGAAATAGAATCTCATTTAATTTTTTTCAAGTACCTAGATGAATAACATGAATAAATATTCATTTACTTTGGTTTGGACATTTGCTAGTTATTTATTTTATTATTTTTATTTTACATAATAAACTTGAAATGATCATCTGTGTTATAATTTTTTCACTTCATTCTCCTAAACAAGGATCAAATTCGATCAAAAAAACGTAAGTACTCCTTTCTATTTTAAACATAATAAAGTCAGTCGTTCGTTCATAATAATAATTATCTATATTATTATAAATTGAGGTGTATGTATCACATATAGGTATCAAATATTCAGAACCACGATTGATAAAACACAATAACGCATTACACGTTTTAAATTGCAAATCAACATTCTACTTCACCCAAATAAACAACAAGCTGATTTAAATCACCATTTGTAAAAGGATCATCTGAAATAGTACCAGTTTCCAAATACTGGTGAATACGAAGATTTATCAAGGAGTATAATAACTTCATACTTCTACCAAATTCTGCAGAGGTCTGAAACATTGCGCGTACTTGCTGGACGAATTCAAAAAACATAAAATATTCATCATTATTATTATAAATCGTTCTCCATTTGAAAGCGCGATCCTTTTCTTCCCATTCTTCAAGGGATATGCTTTCCGGTCTGGAAAATTCTTCCATTTTTTCCAACTTATACCGCATGATCAAAGCTGTGTGGTTCCTTTCAGCTAATATCTGAAATAACGATTCACCGATGAAGTCTTCTGTTGAAATTAGTAAAGAGATGAAAAGTAAGAAAAGATTATTCACCTACCAACTTTCTTTTCAAACGCTCGACTTCTCTAATGGCAGCATCTCTTGATGCCATCATTTCATCCCACATCGGTCTCGTAAGGGAAGAACCCATTGTTCAATAGGTACCTATTATTTTTCTGCTAATTTAATGAACTCGAAAATTTTTTATGGGATTTTTTTATGGAACGCATGCATTGCAGTTTGCAGACTTCATGATAACGTGATAAAAATGTAAGCCTGAAATTTCAAGAGCAGAGCTAAACAAAATGATCAAAACTGTTTCAAAATCACAATTCATTTCGAACGCTAGCGCACTCTGGAGAACGTGGTAGTCCAGCTCCAGCAGCCTCCAGCAGCAGTCCAGCAAACAAAATCAAATTTTTTTACCCTGATGCGGACAAATTTTCGCGCCTCCTCAATGAAATTTTCCTGCATATTCGAATTTTTTTGAAGGAGGGGGGGAGTAGAAATGCCTGAATAGAAATACTTTAATTTTACGGTTACGAGATGGTTTTATGTATTTGATTGTTTGATGAAGTTCTCAGTCAAATTTTTCTATTCTTGCAACTTTTTGTAAAATACTAAAATATAATAATTCAAAATAATCAGACCGAGCGAAGCGAGGATAAAAGCTTTGAAAAAATTGATAATTCGAAAAGTGAAACATCATTCTTGATGCGAGCAGTTCAACATTTTCGAATTCTAATTTCGTAATTTCTAACCATAGTTTTCAAGAATTTCTAATATTTTTGAAAACGCAATACAAAGTAAATTTGGACTAGGCGAAGCGAGGGCAGAAGCTTTCGAAAATTTACAACCCTCCAGAAAAGGAAAAACATAATTTTTGATGTGAGAAATCAATTTTTTGCCCTCACGTGCCCTCACCCTCAACTGTTTGAGTGAACATGATTTTCCAAGCTATAGTACTTTGAAAGTTTGGACAACGAAAGGAAAATAAGTTAGCCCAAACGAAGTGAGGGCAAAAGCTTTTGCCTTTTGAACATTTATAATTCAAGAGCTGAAATTTAAATATAGTTGAGTTTAAATCTAAGTAATATAACAATAATTCCTACGTGAACTTGAAGTGGTAGTTTTTCTTTATCGCGATGCTTAAATTTTCAATTTTGTTTTTCATACGTACCTACACGTAATACAAATTTAAAAGTTTCTAAATACATATGTACTCACAGAACAGAAAAATCATTCTATTCCCAGAATTCATAAATTTATCTTCTACCTACTCGAAAGTATACCAGTCTTTTAAATTGCTTTCACTTACTTAGTTCGAGTTGGAGCAGGAAATTCATTTTGCAATTTTGATGAAAAGCCCTCAATTTACAAAATTCCGATTTCCAAAGCACTACACCTACAAATTTTCGACTTCTACGGATTTAAACCCCTGTTTTATGTCTTCTTCAAGAAAAAATTGGCGGTCCGAGTACTTTTTTAAACAGATTTGTCTGTTTTTTATTTTAGTACCTACTTCCTAGTTCCTACATATTTTGAGAAGTTTGCACTTTTAATAAATTGTTATGACATGAATTTGATGAATTTGTTTTTGGGTAGCAGAGGGCGTTGGTTTGTTCAAAATTTGCATCACGCTGATCAAACACTTTTTGAACAAAATTCTATGTCAATTGTCAGATATTCAAAAACATGGGAAAAAATTGAGTTCCTGATACTTTGTTGGACATTTAAAAACATGGAATTATTATACAAAATTTTGTCAAACTTTGGAAAACTTGAAGGAAAAAATAAAAATTGCGATAAATTCTTGAAATTTTAAAAACATGAAAAAAATTAATTGTTGAACTTGTAATTTTATGTCAGAAAACTTTGAAGAAAAAAATACCTATTTAATCTCTGAAATCTCGGCTTCTGGTCTCCTGGATCTTCAATAAAATGTGATTCTCAAGAACAAGAACTTGAAAATAAATCATCAGACAATTGCTCAAATTAGTGTGTCAAAATTGCAACATTTTCATTTTTGTTTTTTTGGTCGAATTTTCATTTTTTGGCCAATCTGTAAATAGATATTGGTGTAAAACAATTTTTAATCAAATTTTTGCCAAATTTCACGAAGGTTGTGAGATGTTAATACCCAAGCTTTTTCAGTTTTCAACTAATTTTTTTTTTTTGAAACATTTTCAAGAACTAAGTATTGATATTTTTTCATTAACATGAGAATCCAAATTCCACAACTTCTTCGCAATCAGTTCGAAAAAATTGCTCTAATATAAAACACATTTCATTATTGATCAATGATCACTCATCAGCACCCTTTTGAAATGACTACAGTGAAGGCTGATGGAACCACTCGAACTTCAGGAAATTCCCCATCATTGGTAGGTAATAGGTATAAATTTATAGAGAAATTTCCTCGCAATATATTACATTATATTTACAAGTAGGTGTCAAAAAATCACGAAAAATAACTCGATGACAGCGAATGCACAAGTCATATGATGTTTTACATCAAGAATGCATTCAAAGATTGCTAATCGTGCTGCAATAAATAACTCACTTTCGAACTTTCGGTGCACATGCGACAAATTTCGTAAATTTCTCAAACACCCAGTCATCATTATCACAATTTCCTCTCTGCCGGCTCCGGGCACTGTTTCCTTTCATTACGTAAACCTAAAATCAATTCTGCGAAAAATATAGCTAGGGAATTTACACGTATTAGTGATATGTAATTTGCCAGGTTGATCTAACCTAGAATAATTTATTATCGGGGGAAATATTATTATAAATTCGAACAAATTTCATACAAAACATCCAATCACGAGTGAGCTAAAACACCGCAAAAGAGTCTGGTGCGAAGATAGCTTAATGTGCAACGTTCACTTCCCTTCTCTCCCCTCGAAAGCCGCCTCTTCCATTATTCGAGTATCAGGAACGTGTATACAAAACGAACGTTCAGTAAACTTTTCTCGTCGACTATGAGTTAGCTTGGGTTTCTTTCGTTATCGCATTATCATCGGATTTTTTCGATTAAAACTTCGATTTGTTTTGTTTTATAAGTGCGATTTTCGTTTTTTTTAAGTTTTAATTTACTTCGAAGCTTTTGTTAATTGAATCTATCATGCAATGGGTACGAGATGATGGGACTCCAGCTCAGAATCAACCTCTCAATCGCGAACACGTAAGTACTTTTTCTTTCATATAAGCATGCATCTAGAATTTCTAGAACAGGTTTTCTCTGTTTTAAAATACGGCGCAACTATTTGTAACTGTATCTTTTAAGTATCTTAAATATTAATATTATTTTAATTGTACTTCCGATTACGTTCCAGATAGTTTGTCGATTTGAACATTACTCAAATGAGTGTTTGATAATACACGAGTGTTGTACTGATAACAGAGCTCGACTTCCTTTTGGCTCTTCGATACCTTACCCTACGCTCTGTGTAGTAACACCTAATTCATATTTATGAATCGTTACAATTCTAAATGAACCTCAATTACTGTTCCTTGCTGGCAAGTGGGCTCATAATTCATGAAAAATCATCCGCATATCGTTTATGTACCTGTGACCTCTTTGTCAACACTCGTCATGATACATAGCTTTCATGTTACATGGAGAAGCTTTCTTTGTGTTATGCTATACTGATAACACATTTGAATATCCCTAAATGCACCGAAGATTCGTCTATAAATCAACTTTTGATCCTTTGTGATAACTACTGCTCACTCAGCTCAATTCGTGCAACGGCGTGATTTTCTTATCAGTATTGAAATACATGCATCATTAGAAGACGATATTCATTTCGTTATCATTCGATTACTCCAAGGTGTAATTAGACAAAATAGTGTTTTGTTTCCGAAAATTACTCATTTAGCTTTGAAATTCTCTCTCATTTATCGTTGTGTGTTTTGAATTCTAGTGTTGAAAGTTGAACGAACACTTTTAGATTCAGTGTAACTGTGCCAGTCATTGTAACGAATAACGATCGAAAAGAAAAATTTGTCGCTTTACGATTACATTGTTTCGAATGGTTTAAAAATTGCTTAATTAAATTGGACTTAATTGCTAAGCGTTCTACTAACGTATAATTTGATTTCAATGTTGTGCTTTGTTAGAGGAAGTTGGTCGTTTACACGAATAAATTTTTTGTTCGGATGCTATGCTGGTTTTCTTACGAGATTGCGAAATTGAATTACTAAAATTTTACTCTGATTTTTCCATGTTTTGATTTACAGGTCGATGAAAATGAAATTAATTGTTTCGAAATGTTTTAGAAATAATAACCAATTAACCATTGTTCAAGGAAAGTGAATTTACCTCCAATTTTTCATTCAACGCAGGAATGATATCATTAAAAAAACGTTCGAAGAATTTAGGAAAAGAAATTACTTTCTAATGAGGAAGTGCACATAAGAAATACCTTCAGAGATTTAAAATGAAGTAATATTAAATTATTTGCGAAAAAAACTAGAAATAATTGTGAACAAGTTGGAGTTTGTTTGGAGCCAATTTATGGAATTCCACGCGAACAGTGTTACCAAATTGCATAACTGAATAATTAAACGATATTTTTCACTTTTTAATTTTAATTGAAATTATTATTCTTGGTTTTTCTTCATCTTTTTTTGAGTTTTAGCCTTTTGTAATTGGGGGAAAAAATTCGATTTCATTTTTTTCCTTTCTAAAACCCAATATTGTAGCTAAATCTTGCCTCGTAATTTTTTCCTAGTTATAAAAATCCGCGATATTTACGACTATGAATATGAAACTAATCAATTCTTATTATAATTGTATTTTTAAAACGCGACAAATTCTTCGATTTTACACCTAATCTTTATGAAAGTGATTATTTTTTTCTCGAATTGATTACAATAAGGATTTAAGATGTTGTTAATTTTTATATTACTGTATAATTAAAAAGTATTACGAGTGTGACGTTGAAAGAATTGAAAATAATAATCCATTTATGGTTCAGTTTAATGGTTAAATCGTACAAACGTATTAAAAATTGATTTGAAAATTAATCCTTAAAATGAGCTAATTGAGTTGAGAGTTACTTCATGCTCTGATTCGGTTCAATGGTTAAAAGGTGTCATTTTTTCCATCTTTGATCAACATTTGAAAGCTTCAAATCGTAAGGCAATGTGCCCTAATGAGGCTATACCTTCAGTAAAGTGGACTTTTTGGTGTTTAAGTGGAAAAATTGAGAGCCAAGTATGGATTTTAGTAAGTTTGATTTGATGATTTGTTTGTGAGGGAAAGTTCAACATTTCTGCACTCATCGGAAATGGTACCCAAATTTTTTTTGTCATTGTCGTCGTTTCCTTATAAGCGGTAGGCCTGTTGGCCTGTCTCCTATGGTGTGGAACTTGCTGAGGATGAGCCTGAGGTATCAGTGAGTTTCCTCCTTGATCTCCCTCTGCATCTTTTCCCCGTGTTGGTGTATATTGGAGGACCTGTCTCGGCAATCTGGTTTCTTCCATCCTTTTGACATGATTTCTCCAATCTTTCCTATACTTTTTTATCTTCTTCTTGACTGGCTTCACTCCGAGATCTGCTGTTATTTTCTCAGATGGGACTCTGTCTCTGAGAGTCACCCCTGCCATTCTCCTCATGAATTTCATCTCCGCTGCTGTTATTATTTTTTTATCAGATTTCTTCAGTGCCCATACCTTGCTTCCATAAGTCATCATTGGTATTGCTAGGGTATTGTTCACCTTCAATCTTGTTTCTTTTCACACCTTATTGCTTCTCAGGGTCCTATTTATCAGTCCTGTGACTCTCAGGAACTTTGCAATCTTTCCACCACCATCTACTTCTCCCTGGTATGATATTGTGTTTCCCAGGTATTTGAAATTATTGACCTGTTCGATGATTTTTCCATTTATTACAATCTTGCTTCTTACTGGTTCCTTTGTTTTGAAGGCCATTGTTTTTGTTTTCTCTGATGATATTCTCATATCATACTTTTCCAATCATTCTTTTACCAAGTGATCTATGTACATGTTGAATAAAACACAAGACAGTGGGCATCCCTGGGGAACTCTTCTGTTTGTTTCTGCTTGCTCTGAGAGTTTATTTCCAATTTGTACTCTTATTCTAGTGTTCTTAATCAGGGCTTCAAACCCGAACGTTTTCGGGTATGGGTATAGATTTCTCAGAGAATCGGGTAAGGGTATGGGTTCTGGTATTTTAGGTGAAATACCCGAACTGTACCCGATCTATCGGGTATTTTTGGGTATTTGGGTTCAAAATAGTCTCTATCAGGTGCGGGTATAGGTTTGGGTATTCCTCATTTCATTTTTCGGGTACGGGTACGGGTACGGGTATGGGTATGGGTATGGGTACGGGTACAGGTACGGGTTTGAAGCCCTGGTTCTTATATATGCTGTTTATTACCTTTCGCATTTTATATGTTATCTCTTCATCTTTCAGGACTTGAAACAGTTTTTTTCCATTGACCCTATCATATGCTTTTTCCAGGTCTATAAAGCACATGTGTGTTTCTTTTTAGGTTGTATTCGATCCTTTTTTCCATCAGTAGTTTTACTGTAAAACTTGCGTCAGTGCATGATCTTACTTTTCTAAATCCGTTTCAACTTTCTGACATCTTTTCTTCTGCATGCTCTGCCAGTCGTTTTGCCAGTATTTTGGCATTATATCTTGTAGCAGGTGTTGAGTAGACTTATTCGTTGGTAGTTTTTCAGGTTTGACGTATCACCTTTCTTGAACAGTGGTATTACAATTGCTGTTTTGAATTCTTCAGGTACCTTTTCTTCTTGGTACATCATATTTAGGAATTCCAGCAGTCTTCTTTTAAATTCACCACTTGCGTATTTGTACAATTCTGTTGGTATGCCATCTTCTCCTGGAGATTTTGCATTTTTTGCTGTTTTCAAAGCTTCTTGTAGCTCTTTAAATGATATTCTGTCTTCTGTTTCTCTGATTTCATCTTCTATCTTTGTATCTTGTGCATTTTCATCAGTCCAGAGTTCTTCAAAATACCTATTCCTTTGCATCATTGATCTTTATTTTTGGCAAACCCACTCTTTTGTTAAAGTTTGTGTTAATTATCCTTATGATTTTATACACCTTTGGCCATAACCTGTATGTGTCATGCTCCAGGAATGTGATGAAATTTCCCCAGCTCTCTCGCTGTAATTTCCTAGACTTTTTTTTTGAAATTTTTTAGCTCAGAATTCAACATATTATTATGGTATAAAATTAACTAGTTTCAAAAAAACTAGTTGATTTTATACCATAATAATATGTTGAATTCTGAGCTAAAAAATTTCAAAAATTTTGTCATCTCTTTAACAATAGTGTGATCTGTGACTTGCAAGGTTGCATTTATCTGGAAAAAAAACGAGATTGCCACATTTGGGGTGACTTCGCCTTAGTTTTAATTTAAAACGAATAAAATTCCAATAACAAACAACACAACGAAATCACAATATACGAAAAGTCGACCAAATCCGCACTCAAATTGTGAAAAACAACTCGAATGGATTACCATCGAGTGATTTATTATTCTGGCACAATTCCACTGATCGGATTTCATTTATCGAAGACCAAAGAAACCCTCCAAACCCTGCAATATTATCCTACATCTTCGTTCACTATTACTTTCTGTGCGTTATAAAACTGCGAGCTATAATAGCTTCGAATAGTTACCTACGTTAGTAATTTGTATTAAAATCTATTAACACTCGAGACACGTATCGATTAACATTTAAAACGTGCTAAATTTCAATAAAAAGCTCGAGATTAACTACATAATAATTGTTAAGCACCGTTCGGAGACATTTACGTAGACAACGACAGTCCTCGTGCCTGTAAAAGGGAAGGAAAAACGTACCCTTAGGAACAAAATTAGATAAAATTCGATGGCAAAATTGCACCGACAATTTCCGTAAATCAATCGAGAATTAACGTCTGGAAATTTCCAACTTTCCAAGTACATAGTGTAGGCGTTTGATAATATCCTGAAGGGTTGATCGAAAGGGCTTCAAATTCATCAAGATTTATGGTTTGTTGTCTACAATACGCTTGCTACTGGTGGGACTTATCTTCATTACTACGTTTGACTGTGGATAAATTTAAATTAAATTACGCTTCGTATTTGCGTTCACTTTTTTAAATTTAGTGTGTGAAGTGTTCTATGAATGCGCTAATGGGCGCAGGGCACATTTGGCAACTGCGCTAATGACCTCGAACTTCACAACCGTTCAGATGACCAAAGCTTCACGGTGGTTGTATATTTTTATTCGTTTACAAATTTATAAAAATAAAAATTTTCAGATGACCTTTCGATGAAACTACTCCAATGCTGAGACAAAATATTTATAAAGTTTCACTTTTGTTTTGTGGATTAATTATTAGTTCAAATGGGATTATTTTTTTAATTGGTAATATGAGAGTTGAGAAGTAGATTTCTAGCGGTTTGCCATTATTATCGTGTGTTTTAGATTTTTTTTTTTTTCGTTCGTCTGTTCGTGTGGTTTCTCTATTAGCATCGAGTGTACGTACAATGACTTAGGTTTGTTTCTATTTATGGCTCTTTATATACGAATGTTTAAATTACTGCGCAGTTTCGGATTTCTGTACATTGTTAAATGTCTGGTTTTGATCTATACGAAAATGGGATAGATATCGTCTCACTGACAAGCTTACGTATCAAAGTTAACGTTTCTGTAGATAAGAATGACGAATGAAAAAGTTGCGGAAATGTAAACACATCTCATCTGTCATTTTCAGATGAATTATCGAGCGATATGCCTGTTCTAACTTTCCATTTTGCTCGGTTTATTCAGCTTTTTTGGCCAAAATACGAATCAGTTGGAATATTTCGGATTCAATTTGAACATTGGCCACTTGATCTATCACCAAAAACTGATCCTCGTTTCCTAAATCACTCAAAAATACGTTACGAGAGTAACGAGACCAACAATCACATCTCGATTGCACATCAAATCGTAAAACGTGCTATATCGAACCATGAAAAAAAATCTTGCGTCATGCCAGATATTTTAAGAAAAAAATTCAGTCAACGAGACTGTCATTTTTGAAAGAATTGCACAGTAGATAGCGCGGTATTTTTTCTATTTACCCGATGATGTCAGTACACCTAATATAAATTTTCAGCGACGAGAAAATGTTACCATGTCATAAATTTTATAACGGGATTAATATCGGTTCAAGTTCGAGTGATAAGTTCGAAATTCTGTGGCAGAATGACTGCGCTCGTTGAGTCGTAGGTGTTGCGATCTCTTTCCAATTCTACGAATGATTAATGTCATCGTTGACTCACCGTCCCTCCTCGCCCCCTATCTGCACTGTTCATTTGCTAAAAACTTTAATTATTGTGTAAATATGTTAATAAGGTAGTCGTTTTAGCCTGACAGTGGTTCCAAGTTCTTTGCGAAACCGCTCCTCTTCCGCTTACGACGAGCTCTCAGTTCAACGAAATTTGCGGTTTAAGAGTTTTCGGCGGCTTTGTATGATGAAAATTTTAACGAAAAAATATTTAAGCTGAAATGAACTGGTGGGAAATTATCGCAGAGGCGAAAATTAGAGGTACAGGGTGTCCAATAAGTTCTTGAGGTGAAGAAGGAAGTCCTCAAGTTGACTGGGAATGTTGCTGAAAATTTGAAAAATGCAGGAAAGGAATATTTGGCGGAAAATTCTGAATTTTTTATTGATACTTCTTCGAGAATTAATTTTTCCTTTCAATTTATTGCTTGTAGCGAAAAATTTTCAATTTTGTGATGAAAAAGCAGTAAAAACTCGAGTCAATTCTACCGAGGAAGTTTGATGGAGGGAAGTGAGGAATTTGAAACACCCTGTGCATAAAAAAATGTCAAAATTTTAGTGGACTTACTGAATCAGAAATTACCAGGTGAAAATTTTCTCAAATGAAAAAAGTCATCACTTTTGAAAATTTCCCAGCTTGAAAATCAATTCTGTCAATATCAGAATGCTAAACTCCTCCCTCCCCCAGCAGGTATTGTTGAATCGTTGGGGGGAGGGGTGTTTTGAAAAATTTTGTGTATCGTGGGAAATTCTCATTTTTCTTCAGAAAAAGGGGGAAAATATGGGAAGGAAGAGGATGTGAGTTGCAAAATGTCAAATGATTTGGGAAATTCTGTTTTCATTTTCTCGAATTATTTTTTCAGCCTCTGAAAAATCATCAATTAGCCAAACCAAATACACAATTGTATTCGTCAAGGTTCGGAAATTCCGTAATGTTTATATTTCCTTCCGGTTGATTAGGTCTAATGATATAAATACAATGTTTTGTCGAGAGTGTACCTACATTTCCAATTCATCTTGTATTTCGTCAGGTTTCAATATTGAATGAAATAGAAAATACTGAAATCACCCAACCCCTTCAGCTCGTATTCTTTGGCAACATCTCAACACAACATCTAATCTTTTTCTTATAGTGTTTTACTATTATCGAAAAGGTTCCAAATTGATTTTTTTTTAGAAACGTTTTTGTATTTTTTTCCTAATTGGTCACATATGCTTGCCACGTATTGGCTCGATATCAAAAGTACTTATGATAATATTATACCTTATGTATATTTTTCTTATCACGAAATAATATTTATCTAGTCGACGACCGCGACCCACCCATCCTAGAAAATTTTCACCCCCTTTACCCCTTTTAATCTGAACTGATTATGTAAAGTGGCTAAAAAAAATTCCACGTTGGCTTCGGTTGGTTGGTTGATGGTTGGTGTTTTTGAAATAAATTCAGACGTGCCTCTGCACATTTCGCCCAGTAAGGGGCCTCTCTTTCTTTTTTTCAATACCTTGGGTACACATACTCGACGTAAATATAGGAAAGAGGTTAATTTATGGATCGATTATTGCGATTGGTAGTATTATAAATATTACAAACTTTGTGCGATTTTAATCGATTTTTTTTCTTATACGAAATACCTACTTAACACGTGAAACAGATGCGAATTATCGTCGCATATACTTACAAGTAAGTAGTATTTTGGTGCAGAGAAAATTCGAGCAAACGTGTTAAGAACAAAAAAAAAATGGTTTGTTTTTTGCTGTGTGTCGGTGATAAAGCGGTTTCCTGTTCGATACGGCTTTGATAATTGTAATAAAACACGCAGTTTCATAGCTTTGTATGTGATGCTGGTGTTTAATCGAGATGTTTATTAAATTGTTAACCAGATATGGATTTTTTTTACTGAAGGATTTTTTTCTTTCAAACGTGGATGGTGAAATAATAGAGAAATCGATTTGTGACGATGAATGATGGTGATTGGTCGTGTTGGTGAGGATGAGTTGTAAGGAAAGGTGTATTATGATGGGTGCTAAAGAATTGAAGTTCTATTATCGTACTTGTGTAATAATGTGGAAGAAATGGCTTGAAAAGCTTGGTGAACCAGTTTCAAGTTGTGTGACAATTTTTTTGGCTTATTTGTTAAAGCAATTTAAGAGCTTTACTGAGAATTAATTCGAAAAATTTCTGGTTCACAGAACTAATAGACTTTTCCATTCGAGTAAATGAAAAAAATCACTGGAAACATGTGGTCTATGGATCCCCCCCCCAAAAAAACATGAAAAAAAGAGAGGAAACTTGATTTTATTCAGATAAATCATCTGAACTGATTTAGTAGTCGTTGATATGTTTTGAAGTATTCTTCATGGCTCACAAAAAAAGTTCATATTTATGGAATTTGTACAATAATAGGATGGATCGTGAAAAAAATGTGTAAGATTTCCACCGAATTCAGTAGACCTTGGAAGGGAGATATGGGTCCTTAGAGAAGGCACATTTTTGAAAAAATCATGGTTTTTTCGCTCTAGTCTCCTCTACCCAACTTGTTTTGAAAAAAGTTGCTCAATATAGTTACAAAAAATATTATCTGAGATTTTGCGCTGACTTAGGCCTTTGCTATCAAAATCCAAGGTTCTACCCAACGGTTGAAAATTTGTAAATCGCTTAACTTTCGGCTACATTCGTGCTTTGAAAATGTTTATTTTTTTTCAAATATTTCGCATCAATTGTAGCAAAATTTTGAAAGATAAGTATAGTTTCTAAAAAAATATTTTGGAATGCAATAGTGCCAATTTTTTTATTTATTATTTCCAGTTTCTAAAAACTTAAAATTCCTCTTGTTTTCTGAATTTTTTGGATGTGATTGTATCCAAATTCTAGTGATCTCACTTTTCTTAATTTTTCTCTGATTCAATTCTCGCTGAATTTCAGCAGGTTTTTTTCATCGCTTCAAAATTAAAAAAACCAAAGTTTGGTGAAGTTGAATTGCAACACCTGGAGAAATCAGTGAATCATTTTTATCAAAATGAAATCATGAGCTAGAGTCAGTGAAAAATCTGTGAAACCTATTGAAATATTAAAAAAGAGAGATCACTCAATTTTTTTGATGTTTCAGTGAGCCTCATTAGTTTCCTGATTTTTTTCTGATTTTAATTTCACTGAATTTCAGTGGATTTTCACGGTTTTGAAAGTGAGGTAGAGAAATTGGAATGAAAATTGTAGCTCATGAAATCGGTAAATATTTTCATTTTCAAGTCAAAATCAAAGAAAAATCAGTGAAAATCCCTTGAAATACATATGTATTGGTAAAAATCAGTGATAATCGCTAACAAAAATGAGTTAAGATTTCTGATATTTTTTTTTATTGGTTTCTTAAGTTTTTTTTCTGAAGCTGTTTTGGATGAAGGAACTGAAATTCTTTAAAGAATTACAGACCTCGAGGAAATTAGTGAAAAATCACTAAAACATTAGTAAAAATTATCAGCAATGTTCTCTAAAAAAAAATCAGTCAAATTTTCTAGTGTTCCAGTGAACCCCTCTAGTTTCCTGATTTCTTCCTGATTCAATTCTCTCGCTGGATTTCAACGATATTGCATTCTTTTGAAATCGAGGGACTAAAATTCAAATTCAGCAATGAATTGCATCACTCGAAGAAATCATGGAATAAAATTGCTGAAAAATTGACGAGAAAATACACCTGAAACATCAGTGAAAATCAACGTGTTGAAAAAATGTGTAAAGTATTCTGATGTTTCACTTGTTTCTTGATTTTTCTCTGATGCAATTCTCTCTAAATTTCTGCGTCTCCCTTGAAAATCACAAATGCTCACAAAACAAAAAAATAGAATAAAAATGGAAATTTTCTGATGTTTCAATGAACCTTGTCACTGATTTCCTGATTTTTCTGATAATGAATTCTCATTGAATTATAGTAATCCTGCATTGTTTCAATATTGAGAGATTGAATTTTCTGTTCAAAGTGAAATCATGGAATGAAAGTGCTGAAATAATCAGTGGTAAATCTCTTGAATATCAGTGAAAATCAGTGCCTCCCATTATTAAAAATATTATTTAAATTCTTTGTATGTTTCAATGAACTCTCCGGGTTTCCTAATTTTTTTCTTCTGATGCAATTTCCACTGAATTCAGGTGCTTTTCTTCAGTGTTTCCAAATTGAGGAATCAAAATTTGTGAAGAATTGCAGCACGCAGAGAATTGCGTGAATAAATTTTTAACAAAGTGAGATTTTGATGAGAAGTTGCTGAAAAATCGATGAAAACTCTCTGAAATATAAATGAAAATCAGTGAGGCTTACTAAGAGGAAATAAATAGATTTTTTTCATGTTTTAGTGAACCTCACTGGTTTCCTGATTTTTCTCTGATGCAATTCTCACTGAATTTCTGAAACCAAGGTACTAATTCTTGATGAAAAATTGCAGCACACTGCAGAGAATTCAGTGAATGATTTTAACCGAAGTGAGATCATGAGCTGAAGTCAGTGTCACTCTGAAAAAATCAGTGGAAACCTTATTGGTGAAAATCACTGACGCTCACTGAAAAAAATGAATAAAATTTTCCAGTGTTTCAATAAACCTCGCCAGTCTTCTGATTCTTCCCTGATGAAATTCTCTCAGAATTTCAGTGGTTTTTTTTTATTGTTCTGAAACTGAGAGAGTGCAGAAATTCAGCGAAGCATTGAAGTAGACGTAGATTTTGGTGAATAATTTCCTGAAAGCACTGAAAATCTGCAAAAAATTACTGAAATGTTGGTGAAAATCAGATCGATTTAATTTTCAAGTGCTTCAGTGAATTTTTTGGTTTTTCATCTGATTTCACAGATTTTTTTTGAAATTGTTTCCTTTTTAAAAAAAATAAATTAAGTAGGTAGGTACCTAAAACCTTTTATTTTAAAAGCAGGAGTTTTGGATTTTTTCAGAGATTTTTTTAGGTTTGATGTTCCTTTAAAACCAAGGTTGGATGTTTTCAAAATGTTTTTTTGGGGTTCTTTACATTAAAATTGTAGTTCTAATTTTTTTTTGTTTTTGATTTTGAAAACAATGCTGATTTTGATATTTTGACTCAAGGATATCAAACCTTGTACTGAAACTTGGCTTTCGTTGAATTTACGTAGCTTGATTTTTTTGAGAAAATGAAACTTGATCTTTTGCTTTTGGATTCTATGAATTATGAAACATCTACCAATGGTTTTCAACCTATTCCTTTTGGCTGTAGATTTGTGACATTTGTGGGTTCCCGGTTCTGTTTTAATCGATCTAAAAAGCTGAAAATTTAGCTTCGAATAAGTGATTTGAATTTCTAGATTATTTTCTTCAAAAATGGTACTTGATGGCGTCTCTATAACGCCTCGCATACCTATAATTCTGCAAATTCCTCTAAAATTTCATTACAACACTTTAGAAAAAGCACTTCCTAAAACTTCCGATATACCAAATTCGCAACATTATCGAATTCAGTCATCGCAAAACGAACTTCCATATTCATCTAATTATATAGATGATCAGACGCCGAAAGCACGTATTTTAAATTGATACTTTTTACATGCCTTGATGAAAATTGATAAGGCAACGATTAAAACGAAAAAAATTTCCACTTGTGTTTTGTGTCTTATTAAATTGAACTGATGATGAACCGCTCGTTAATTAATTTCAACCAAAGACCAGCAAACTCGTCAACGAAACCTATTTGTACATATGCTAAAATGTAAATTAGTCTACGAATCGAGACGTCGAGGGAAAAAAATGAGGAGAACTCGTACGTACTTGTCGCACATCGATGCAATTTTCTTCGGTTACGTCAATATTCAAAAAAGACGAATTTACCAGTAGTACTAGTATAATAAACCGTAAATACATTGTCGATACAAAAATTGATTTTATTCGCCATCCAAGTTTTTATTTGTTTGTTACTGTATTCGGTTTTCGTTTACGCGTGTTCTCATTCTTCAAATTTGCAAAATTAATATGTAGTAACTTGAATAGTCATTTTTAAAACACACATTTATCTTCATTTTCAAATCAACGATAATAATCTAATAAAGCAGATTATGTGAATTACTCGTCTATTTCAAAGTTCTCATAGTCGTTGAAATGTTACGCGATGATGGACGTGATCACTGCGATGGCGAATTACGTATTCGTAGGCCTGATTTATTGATTCGTTTGAATTTCGCGCGTCGTCCGCGTCGTCATCATCGTCAAATTGTCGCGGAAATTTTACGTCGTACGTGGAAATATAAATTTGGATTTTATGTGCTCTACAATGAAATGATGCAAGTAAAAACGAAATTTCTTATATAACTCATCGTGGTTTACCAAGATGGTAACGAGCTTTTTGCAATACATCATTCATTAGTTTTCCTTTTTTTCCTTTTTTTGCTCTGAAAATTTATGGTTATTGAAATAATGGCTTCAATCCAGGTTTCTATGCTGAACCGGTTGCCTGAATTTCCATATGATATGGAAATCCTGCAGTGAAAGATTAATCGTGTTATCTAATTTGTATTCCAGATACAGTTGTGTGTATAAATATTTGGCGATATATTTGGAGTTGGAATGAGCGAGGTGTGGCGACCTTGGAGAAATTATATTTGGAGTTAGATCATCCGGGGGAAAGGGTGAGAGGGATGAATCGGAAATAGAGAAAATGTCTGGAAAGTTGTTATCTCGGTTTTTTTGTTTTTTTTTGGAGTATAAAAGGCGGATCTCTTTCTTCTTGTCTTCCTCCTACATGATTCATTTTGGATTTTGCTGTAAGAAAATTATTGCTTGATAACATTTTAAGAGAGTTTAATTACAATTTCCAGGTTTCCCTCTGACTGAATGAATTTCTGGCTAAAATGCTTTTTATGACGTCTTTTTTACGATTTGAATTATGATCTTTGTTTTTTTTTTTTTAAAACTTCCGGAGTCATTTTTAGAATTTAACCTACCTATCTAGTACAGGAACAGATTAGATAGTAGATTGATATTACGTTATTTATCAATATACTCAGTAATAAGACGATGATGTTTATATTTTAAATCTCGAACGCAAATTTTCATCACGTGTGATCGTTTCTGATTTATTATCATCAAACGTTTATTTTGATCTCTATTCTCTTTCTCTCTATACCAACCTATTTCTTTGAATGAAGAGAAACATTGATAAAAAAATGACAAAACTTGTTTTCAATGTATTGCTGGAAAAAAAATTGGAAGAAAAATCTCACCGAGTTTTGAAAAATATCGCAGAAACTCCAAATCAGCTGATACTGATACAATTTACTCGTACGAGTAGTTTTGAAGAGTCGATACTTTTTTTTTAGTTTCACTGAAAAATTAACGCTCTAAATCTTACAAATACCTACCTTCTCGTTTCATTTTTTTAAATTGTCGAAAAGTGCTATTTTTTTGCGAAAATTGTCAAAAAAAACGTGGTGTTTTTGCCACAATACATATGCCCAAAAAATCCTGTTTTTTAAAATTCAAAATTGCCAAAATAGGTCCTGTCATTGCCGAAAGTGCCAAAAAGCTACTCTTTTTTGTCACAATTACCATAAAGTACATTTTTTTGCCAAAATTACTAGAAAATTACTGTTTTTTTAACCAAAATTGCCGAAGTAGGCCTTAATTTTTCCGAAAATTGTCAAAAATTAGGACCTATTTTTTAGATACGTAGTGAAATTAGAGCAATTACCAAAAACTGTTTTTTACCAAAATTTTCAAAAAATTCTTTTTTTACAATTTTTTAATGCAATAAATTAAGAAATTTGTAATTTACTTCGATTTAAAATCTTACTAAAGTGAACAATTTTTTTTGTAAAAATACTGAAAAATCCTTAATTTTTGCCAAAATTGCCAAAAGATACAGATTTATATTGAAATTCCTGAAAATTGACACGTTTATCACTAAAATGCACAAATACTGACATTTCTTGTAGAAATCGCCAAAAGTAGTGCTTTTTTGACAAAATGAAAAGGCACCATTTTTGTTTTTGTTTTTTTTCTTCACTAAAATTGCCGAATAATGATCTTGTTTTTTTTTCATAAAATTTCCAACAAAGTCCTGATTCTTTATCAAAAATTGCCAAGAAAAAAAAACTGTCACTTCTTGCCAAAATTATCAAAAAAGTCCTGTTTTTCATTAAAATGGCCGCAAGTAGTTGCTCTGTTTTGTAAAAAAAGGTCCTATTTTCATTTAGTCGTTGAAAAGTCCTGGTTTTTTTGAAACATTTTCAATTTACCATAAACCGGCCCTGTTTTTGCCATAATTGTCAAATTAGGTGCTGTTTCTTTGGCAAAATTGACAAAAAAATCCCATATTTTTTTACCAAGATTGCCAAAAAGTGCTACTTGCATAAATTGCCAAAAAAATGTCCTGTCTTGTTATTAAAATGGTCAAATGTGGGTACCCATATTTTTTTCAAAATTGTTTTTTAAAAGTCCTGTTTTCTATCAAAATTGCCAATAAATCCTGTTTGTTTTGTTTTTTGTCTAAATTGTCAAAATAAAGCTGTTTTTTTTTTTTTTTTTTTTAGTAAAATTGCCAAAAAGTCCTGTTTTTTGCAAAAGTGGCTAAGTTGTGAAATTTATTTTGTAAAAATTACCTGAAAATCTCGCTTTTTGCCAAAATTGCCAGAAAAAGTCTTGCTTTTACTAAAGTTGCCGAAAAAAGGTTTTGTCTTTTTCCACAATCGTCAAACGAAGTCCTGTTTCTTTTTTTTTGGAGGGGGGGGGGAGATGAAATTGCCACAAAATCCTGATTTTTTTGTCAAAATTTTGTTAATGAAAAGTCCTGTTTTTTTTTTCAAAATTTCTAAAAAAAAATGTTCTTTTTTCACCAAAATTTCCTATAAATTTTGTTGTTTTTTTTTAGAGGGGATGAGAGAAAGGGAGGGTTGAATTGGTGAAAAGTCTTGCTTATTTCGTTCTCTCCAATTCAACCCTTCCCCTCCCCCATGCAAAGTTGAAATATTTGTGATCCGTCTTGTTCTGCTTGTTAGAATCCTGAGTTCTGAACGAATTTTGAAATTGAGTAAATTCTGAACTTGAAAGAAAAAAGTTGAAATGTCAAAGAAATCAACAAATTATAGATTTTTCCTATGAAAACGTCGTTTTCAGGGCAACAAAAGGAACTTGTGAAAAAATGTTGGTGTTATTTTATGAGTTCATTCAATGTTTTGTTGAAATATGATTTGGTAAATCTCTCAAACGATCTGTTAAAATTGGAAATTTTGGATTTTAGTTCAAAAATCATGATCTCACATTTTGTAATCTTGATAACCTTATGCTTGAGAAGTGGCATGCAATAGAGGTACTTGACCTTAAGCCTAAACAATTTCTTTTCTATCTTAAACCCCCTTTTTTCAATTACATATTGATTTAATGATTCATCTACGATTACTCAAGATTTTTGAATATTGAATTTTCCCATTAGTTGATTTACTCCGAAAAAATTCCTCTTCCTCGCTTCATCGTCGAATAATAAGGTGATTATTGAACCAAACCGTAGGTAATCAAATTAAAAATGTATCACCTTGGTGATTTCTTTTACCTCTTTTTTCTCCTGTCTCGTTCAATTTTAAATACACATCTAGTCATCGTCGTCTCGATGTAATTCCCCAATTATCTATTTCAATCAAATACTAATTTCATTAGATATAAGCTCTCATATCACATCACAACCTCAACCCGCTTCAATGGGACATTTTTTTGTTTTGTTTATATTGAAACATCCTGATTAAACACGACGTTCGCGTTCCTGCGGACCGTTGGGAGCCTTCTTTCAGCCTAACCAAAGTGAAATGTGTACAGCGACGGAAAAATATTTTCCCGGAATTACTTTTTCCAAATGGTTCAATTAACCCTGTCGAATACACGTCGACGACGACGACGGTGGCTGCAAACGCCTGTCAAGGACTAATTTATTTATGATAGTGAATTTAAAAATAACCCAATAACGATGTTAGAAGAGATTTGTTCTTCTTTTTTTTTTTTATAAATCGCATATAACCAGTTTGTAGAGGGTCAAAAGCGAATACTTAACTAATTTATTATCATCCTGTGTCTAAACGGCCGCGATGACGGTGGTGGCGAACGAGCGTTTATTTTTTCCAGTCTATGACACGTCTTCCATAAGTTAACGTAAATGTTATAAATGATAATTTTACACAACAAATAGGCCCTAATGCTAATAATGTTAAATTGTGTGATTCGGAAGTGTTTATGCGTAGTAGTTTACTCTTCAAACACAATACCCTCATCGTCATGATGAATACGCATCAGCTGCGGTGAACTTGGGTAAGCTCTAATATACCTAACAGTGATAAGTATAGAGATTTTAAATTGATCCAATATTGGTTTATTTTTGAATATCATCTATACATGATTGTAATTTTTATCAATATAGGTAGAAGTACGGACATTAATCTTATACGAGGGGAGTTCAAATATCACCCGGAAGTTTTCCATAAAAATTTTTGTTATACACCTACAGTGCTAAAATTTTGTACAGTTATTCTTGGTGGTCTCTCTCATAAGGTTTGTGCATTTGCCACGTATTTGGGAGCTTTATGGTTCTTTTTTTGCAGAAAGTTCGCAGCTTTTCAAATAGTCACTTGCGCAAAAATGATTTCCCCTAATTATTACTTTTGAAATAAAATTCCCTCAGGGCCTCTATCAATGGACCAATTTAATAATTATCAACAAGGTATGAATTCTGGACTATATGGAAGGTGTCCCAGTGTTTTTCATCCCAATTTGTTCAATATTTTACTCGGAAGCTGAGCTGTAGGTAACCTGACACTGTTTTGCAGCAATATCACACTAAGAATAGCGATTTCTCGTCGTTTTGATGGGTATAGGAAGGTTTTAAGGTGTTTCTTAGAAGCCTACTACGATATTGTGAGTTCATAGTTGGTTGCTTGAGCAGAAAATCGCATGAGATTACCCCCTCATGTCCCAACACACTATACACAGCACCTTCCCAGCTGACACCCTTAAAATTGCTTCAACAGGCACTCCTTTTGTCACAACTTTTTTGCTTTTTCCGAAAGTGGAACACTATTCATACGCTTGGGTCTCAGTAAGGCACTCATCCCTGAACTATTCGCGTAATTTTCAATAATTTTCCGCGGATTTTACATGATTTTTGACCAAAAAAACAAAAATGATGCGTTGCGCAACGAAAATTAGATCGTCATTTTTGCTCATGGCTAAAAATACACTAAAACGTGAAATTTTGCGGTTCCAGCTGCTCTTCACGTTTCATAACACTCCGATCTATCATCTAGTGCAGCCACATTTTCCAAACTCAATTTCTCACATGTCTATGGAAAACTTCCGGGTTATATTTGAACTCCCCTCGTACATAGGATGTCCTTTACCGTAGCTATAGGTATATTTTGAAACCCCCTTGATAGGAAAATTTTTCTTCTTTACATTGTTACGATGTAATAGAAAAGAACACTGTTTATGTAGTACGTTTGAAAACATATTATGTTGAAAATGCGCTTTATAATGGAAACAATTAATTAGACCGATCGATAATCATGTCCAAGAAAATAAATGAAATCGACGAAGGACTCGCGATACGTCTCGTTTGTTTATAATTCGTATATTTCGCCATGGCCGATGGTTTACTCAAAATTGCACGATGCAGTTCGACTCTTCTAATTTTCCACAAATATACCTACATAATTATTGCCGCATGTGCAGGTTTCTTTTTTAGCTTCTAATAATAGAATGTTTGGGTTGAGGCGTGTTATTTTTGTTTTCGTTGGAGTGATTTTTTTTTCTTCGACGACTTGTGCAGGTTGAGGTTACTTTATAATAGACTTGCCTTCGATGTGACGTACCTATTTGCGATGAGATATATTGTAGCGAGGAAATACGAGTAATCTTTGAAAATTTTTCAGGTGTGCCGGTAATTTGACCTGAAAAGCTTTCGTGTGGAAGTTGTTCATGCTAGAGTGAGCTTTCATATCGAATACGAGTATCATTATTGGTGTTGGTATGTTGACTCTCGTAGTCGAGTACGTCTTGTTTATTGAGGACGTTACACTGATCATTTCTGTATTCAGCCAGTGTAAAGACTATTTCAGTGTAAGATATAGCTGTAATTTTTGACTTATTTTTCTAGCTTTTTCATAAATGAGGTAGAAACAATGTTCATTTTAATCCCTCGAGGTAGGGGATAGTCTTACGGGTGAAATTTCAATAGTTTCAGATTCCTCACATGGATGAATTTGATGTTCGAACGACCAAATTAGAAAATATGTAAATTTACAAACTCTTTTTCGGAAATAGGGATTAAGTACATTCTAATGTTCATCAAAGGTCCAATCAAAATTGTTGCCTCGAAAAAAAAATCACCACGAAAACCACGAGCAAGGTTTTAAAATGAATATATCTAAAATTTTTATTATAACTCACAATTTAAAAGGTTTCAAAAATTCTAAAAACTTCTACAAGAAAATCAGGAAATTGATGGGAACTATGTAAAAGACCATTTCAGGACTAATTGTAAGTACTTATAACCGGTTCTGAAATAAACTTGATACTAGAATTAAAAATAGAAAAAAATCATTTTGCCAACATTTTCAATTTTTTATTCGAATAATTAGATACAATTAATTTTACATGCAAGACAAAACCAAAGAGGTCTTAACATACATTACAAATTGACCCCCCCCCCCTTCCCCTTCCGGCTAGAAAAATGGGCTTTCCATGCAGAATCAGGGAATTAATAAGTATGTTGTTGAACATTTGTCTATTTTTGGGCCCATTTTTTAAAAATAAAGTGGCAAGAAATGAACTCGTGTTCACAACTAGGTTGTTTGCCTCAATTTTGTATGTATTGTCATTAAAGCACACAAATTTAAAAAATTTTCTCTACTTTTACTTATTTTTGTTTCGAAAATGGAAGGTTGATTTTTATTCAGATTTTTGATAATTCATTTTAGAAATACCTTGACCTGAATTTGGAAGTTAAATTTCAAAATGATTTCGTTTTCTAACATTTTTTCCATGATTATTTTGTGTTTTAAGATCGGATGACTGAACTTCGAGGTTTTTATTTTCTTAGGGGGTGTGGGAGGAGGAAAAGGAGGAGGAGGAGGAGGAAGAGGAGGAGGAAGAGGAACAGGAGGAGAAAGGAGTGACTTTAAAATAACATTTTTATTAGCATAAGTAAATATTTTTTAATATCAAGTATCAATTACACTAGGCAACAATTTTTGACTTTTTTCGTGTGTTCGGGTTGAAAATGGGCTTAATCGATAGTTTAGACCCTAAAACAAAAAACAGAGTGGGATTTTTCAATTTGAATTGTTTTTGTGGTCAGGAGAGATGATCAAAGTTTCAAAAATGGCCGTTTTTGCCCTATTTCACGAGTGTCTGGCGACACCAGTATTGTTTTTCGAAAAAAACCAAGGTCATATTCGGATTCTACGCACTTTTTTAAGTAAACATCTTTCCCGGATTTTCGATTTTCGAAGTTTCAAGCGCATACGGAAGATTTTCGTTTAAAACACGAGATTTTTACTGCACGAGAGCCTCGCCCGCGCGAACACGGTTCCGCGCCACGATTACATCGTGGAGTAACGCCAGCGTCGCGCGCTCCGAGTTTTAAAATATGTTACAAACAAAAATCGTCCGTATGCGCTTGAAACTTCGAAAATCGAAAATCCGGGAAAGATGTTTACTTAAAAAAGTGCGTAGAATCCGAATATGACCTTGGTTTTTTTCGAAAAACAATACTGGTGTCGCCAGAAACTCGTGAAATAGGGCAAAAACGGCCATTTTTGAAACTTTGATCATCTCTCCTGACCACAAAAACAATTCAAATTGAAAAATCCCACTCTGTTTTTTGTTTTAGGGTCTAAACTATCGATTAAGCCCATTTTCAAACCGAACACAAGCATGCCGTTGCCTAGTGTTATCATCAATCATTCTGCATTTTTTTCAACATTTTATTTTTTCAAGTAAGAGAATTTTCATTTTTTTTTTTTTTGGAAAAAAAATTTAGTACCTAATATCTTGTAATTATAAACACCCCCCCCCCCCACAAAAAAAAATTGGAAAAGATTTCTAGAAATTTTAATTTTTGTGCAGGCGAAGTGGGTGGTTATTAAAATGTATTTGAAAATACAAATTTTTATTGCAAAAAAAAATCTCGCTTTTTTATTAAAAAATGTCACTTTTTTGAAAAATATTCTAAACAATTGCAATTTTTTTCTTGAAAAATACGCAAAAGTCTCGCTATTTTCCCAAAAATTGCCAAAAAGTTCTGCTTTTTATTAAAATTTTCAAAATCTTGGCTCACTTTGATGTCGATTATTGCTCAAAAGTTTTGCTTTATTACCGAAAAATTGCGAAAATCAATTTTCATTATTAGATTTTTAACAATTGAAAATGTTTGTTTTTTTTTACATTTTTAATTACATTTTCTGTTTTTTTAAAAATTTTTTTCTACATTATAATGCTTTGCTTTCTTCTTATAATTTTTTTTAGTTATTTTTTTACTTTTTTTGGAGGTGTTTAGGTGTAATAAGTACTTATTTTGGTTTACTCAAGTTACTTTTTGAAGAAAAAAATTGAAAACCCTGTATTTTGTATTTTGCTTTCTCATAAACAAAGCCTTCTTTAGGAAAAAATGGGCTGTGCTTGTATTACAGAAAATTTTGTGCTTTACAATTTTGTTTCTCTTCATTTTTTTCACCAGAACTTTCGTTTTTCTTTTAGATCAATTTTTGAGGAAAATCGAGGGTCCTGTGAGAAAAATTAAGAGAAACAGAATTGTTGAGCATGACATTCTCCACTAGAGGATTCCTTGTGAGATATTTCGAGCAAAAATTGATAAATTCAACTTGATTCTTTTTTGTTATAGAATTTTTGCAAGACCGATAACAGGTAATGAAAAACGCGCTGAATTTTATATAATAATGTGGTTTTGGAAATCGAGTCGTACATTTTTTAATTAGAAATTCGTTAGAAATTCAATTTTCCCATAGCTCATGAATTTAAGTACAGAATAAACCTCAATAAGTTATATTTTTACTTCAATTTGAAAGTATATTTTGCGATTAAAACACTTTTAGATGATGAGATTACCTTGAGAAGGAGGAGGTGAATGAAATCTGAAAAATACTCCCATATCTTAGGAGTAAATTTTTTTAACACGAGAAGGTTCTCCTTCTCCAAGTCCTGAAGAAATTTTGAAATGGTCTTACAACAGTTTTTCATTTTGATTAGGAGAATTTGTGAGACATCCTGTATTATTTTACATATTATTTTGAGCATCTATTTGAGTCATGAAAACTCATCTTTTTGGTCAGGAATATTTCAAAAGCTCAAACAGGCCCCTTGATAAGATCGTTGTAGCATTTGAGCGTAAAGGATCTTTTTGAATGAAGCAGCAGGTCGAGTTGTCAGGGTGCCTATTGCTCTAGAAAGTCAAGAAAATTAAGAAAAAGTTGAAAAATTGACTGGAAATCATCAAATTGAAAATTGAGTTCAATTATTTTATTAGAACAATTTTTTTTACATGGAAAAAAATACATACAATCTATTGGGGGGGGGTGTGTACAAGATTGAGAAATTGTTGGGGGAAAGGGTCCGGAAAAAATGTTGGAAAATTCAATTTTGCAAACTTGGTTAACTGCATGAAATTTGTCGAACATTTACCTACCAATTTTTTTTTTATCATGAAACAATCAGCAAATCCAATTCAAAAATTTTAAGCCTATCTACTTTTCTCAAAACCCTGCTTGAAGTATTTATTTGATGGAAATTTTCATTCCTTCTTCACAATTTTTAATTGTTTTTTTTTTTTTTTTTTTTTGTAAAATAGATGGTCTTTTATGACATTGTTTCTAATACAAGCTCTAAATTATTGCACATACAAAATCTTCAATGGGTAAATCTTGGGTATCTCAAGGTTTATAAAAAGTCATACTTATTCCCAAAACTTAAAAAAAAAACACTTGAATTTATAGGTAGGTATAATTTTGACAACTTCCATTATTGCAATCATCATTCACAATCGAATTTTTCGCCAGTTAGTGTTATTTTGCAACTCTTCCAACTCCTTTTCCCCCTCTGCTCTCCGCCCATCACCATTGAAAAAGGTTATGGTTAGAAATTGCGCTAATCGTGTGATTATTGAAAGAAAGACACTGGCAGAAGAAGACAGAGATGTCTCTCACTCTCAGAACTAGCCAGAAACATGAAATTTACTTTCGTGACTGTATAATTATCTTTTCTTCTCTTTTCCCTCTTCACTCCCTCCGTTCACATCGCTTTCATACGTATATCTATTTCTATTACGTTTTTGGCGGTAAACGTACGTACGTAGACCCACCGTGCGAAATTACCTCCCTACCTCCACATTTTACCCAGTCCACACTCCACAGCTACATATTAGCCAGGAATACTCGTTTCTTGGGTTACGATTAGGTATAACCTATGTGATGAATTTTCGATCATTGATGCGTAATCGTGTGATAAACCCGAACACTTCAATCAATGTGTTTGTTATGTGTGTGCAGCTGCAGAGTATAAAATCTATAACATCTGCTAGCGCTAGAGGCAAGTTCAAAAGTTTCTCGAAGCATTTACACATACATACGTACGTACGAGTATATGTGAGATGATATTATGAGATAATTATTGTCGACATACCGATCATCTTGTTCTCATCGTAGTACATATAAAACCTTCGCTTCAATTTCAATCTTAGTTATAACACGTAAATCCCACCATTCGCGGAATCGGGTCAAAAGATAGCTATTTTGGCGACTCGCGAATACCTGACCAAGGTAAATTACAAGTCTCGTGACCACTACGGATCTACATGTAGATGGCGGCAAATACCTATCCGTCAAAAGAATAGATTTTTTCACCACATAGTGTTTATAAGCTAATGAGAGACTATAAAAGTCAGGTATTCGTCGTGTATACATATAGCAGAACCGGACGCGTGCTTCTCTGTGGAAGATGAATCACCACATAAGATTGCCTACACACGTTTATATGTCGTCGGTTATTAATAATTTGATTCTACTACGCGAATACTAAAAATGTGTACGATGATCCATTCATTCATAAAAAGAAAAACCCCGCCGACTCGTGCATACATATATAGGTGAAAATTTTCGGAGTAATTCGTAGAAGAGATTCTCCTCTGGGTGGCCGGTGGCCAGTTTCGCGAGCTTTTCAATCAACGAAGATGAAGGAAGCTGGAAGGGAGGAGAATCGTGATGATTAGCGAGTCGTTTGAATGAATATTGCGCAATAAATATTCGAAAGTACTCGTACGAGTAAGTACATAGACGAATAGTTGTGGTCATGACGTATGGTACACGTCTCTGATTCGCGAGCTATACCGGAATAAAAATAAAACATACCTAAAGGTGAACATTAAAATAGTAGTCTAGAGTCTAGCTCGAATCAGTGTTACCTTTTATCGCAGATGGAAAAATCTCATTCCGTAGACTTGTTATACAAATCGTCGTCGTGTCGTATGTACGTACTTTGGCATAAGAAACCATAAAAATTGCATACGTCTTTGAGCCTCCCCTGCCCCCTTGTCTGAGCTTTTCTTCGACCGAAACCGTTTTAATATTAGCGACGCTATCGCGTCTGTTTTAAAATAAAGCCATAGGGGAACTCGATAGGGTATGCGGAAATAGCTCGAGTATTAAAATTCGCGATAAAATTTCAGACTCGGTTTCCGCCTCGAAGAATGCTCTTGTATCGTTAGGAAAATTAACTCATTGTATTTCTAACTGGAAAGTGGAATGTTCCATTTGATGAGATGATAAAATGCATTCTCGACGAATACCATAACGCCTCCTCTTCCTTCGTCTTATCGAGTGCATTTTTTTGCTATGTACGTTGGAAATGGAGATGGAGAAGAAGAGGTAGATGTGCACTTACGAGTGGCAATGTGATGTGGATGTACACTTGAATTGCTCGAGTTGTCAGGCTTGATGCGCTTTGAGAGGATTGAAAGGTGTATAGAATATCGCATTGAATGATGTAATACTGGTACGACGATGTGATAGCTTTTTTGCATACCTGTAAGTATTTGCGAGCTGAACCGCGAACTGCGATACTTCTTGACAGTGAGACGTCAGACTTGTTTCCTGTTCAAGGTTCGTCGATATTATGGGGTTTTTGACCAAAGGCGATTGTTTTGCTGTTTTTGCTATGGCTAAATTTCTGGCTAAATTTCTACATATTGCACCTGAGGTCTTTGAGGCTGCTACATTTGTACATAAGTGGCTAATTATACGAGTAGATGAGCCGTTAGTCGAGGTGAGCTTGAAATGTTTCATTGAATCGGGTATGTAGTTAGGGGAAACTTTGTCTGTACGGTTGATATAATCCTATCAAGTTGGAGTTAGCCAATTTTTACTAAAGAGTTACGTCTTGAAAGAGGATAAACGGGTGATGATAGATGAACAGTGGGGATGGCCCGATTCCTGATGTGGGAGTAACGTAAATTCGCAGAAAACAGAAGAACGAGAATCCTAAGTGGTGAGAACCTGTTCTGGTATTCATAGAAATACACCGTTTCTCCCCAAGATTGTCGTCATTTTTCCAGATTTTTATTGTTCACATTTGCTGAAGTGGTTCATTTTGGCCAAAAACCCAAATATTTTTTATCCGAAAACTTGTAAAGTCAAAAATGAACATCGAGGAGAATTATTTTTGTTCCCATAGAGATCCATTTGGAGAGAAGGTTAAATGTGTCCCAAAATTTTTGAAGACAGCAAAATATTCTTCTGATCAAAGAACTTTCTCGATTCGAAAATACAGATGAGAGGAGAGTTGGATGCTCCAAAAGTTTTCAGCAATCAGCGCTAAAACGCGAAAATTTATGTCGAAAAGCAAGAATTTTACAATTATTTCAGCAAAAGGCAGCAATTTTTGGGAATCATTGGCATAAAATTATATTTTCCTCAATTTTTTGTCGAAAAAGCGAGACTTTTTTTGCAACTTTTTGGTAAAGAAACAAGACAAATTCTTGGCCATTTTTAGCCATTTCTGGCAAAAAAGAGAGACTTGGGTAATTTTTGGAAAAAGGGTGAGATTTTCTAGTAAAATTTAAAAAAAAATCTGTATGGCAATTTTATCAAAAAAACAAGACTTTTTGACAATTATTGTCAAAAAATGATACTTTATCAACATTTTAGTCGAAAAAGCGCGACTTTTTGGTGGTTTTTGGTAAATGTACAACTTTTGGGTAATTTTCGGGGGGGGGGGGGGGCGAGAATGTTTAGCAAGAAACGAGACTATTTGACTATTTAGACGAATGACGAAATTTTTTGCTATGTTTGTCTGAAATTAAAACTTTTGAAAAATAAAAATGTAGTTTTATGAAAAAATATTTTTATATTAATTGAAAACTTGTGAGGGAAAAATCCTTCAGTGACCAAAACGTTGATAAATACCTAACCAAAATTTCTTGTACGAGCTCTGACTTCATCCAAAACAATCAATCGGTTTTAAGTGGGAAGATTGATTAAATGTAGCAAGACGAACCGGTTGCAACCAGTTTCATCGATTCCCTCGATGTTTATAATTCTAAATTTTTTTACATTCAAAAGTATAGGTAATAACACTTTTGAAAAGCTGAAAAAAAATTTACAGAGAAAGAAATATTGGATTAGTAATTTATAAGTACATATCTTGTTTAAATGAAACCGGTTTCTAATTGATGTTCAATACTTTATTATTGTTCTAAATTATGTGAAATATTATAAAACCACTTAAGAAAAATTTGAAAACAGAATCCAACGTTGGACTAAAGAATTCATACAATTACATATGTACAAAGAATACCTGAATCAAATGTAAGAGAAACCGGTTGAAATCGGTTTCACTGATTTTGAAAAAATTCAAATTTCAAGATTTTTCATCATCAAAACCAATAGATTCAGTACCAACACACCTAAATATTGATCGTCTTTTAATCATCAGACAGACTGACAAAGTCATCCAAAAATCAATCAATGAAGGAGGGGGGTATTGGTCAAATGAAATAAAAACCACTTAGAACCAGTTTCAACTACTCAGAAAAAGTACATCATCTTGGATTTTTCGCAATCAAAAGTAATAATAACCCATTTTAAAAATTGAAAAAATTCATCAAAAAGATGACCTATAAGAATACCACGATTACAGAAACCGGTTTCCATTTAAATTTCTAAATCGTTGCAAATTATGCACAAAATATGTACAACAACACCATTTGAAAAAAGTGAAGAAAGAAATTGTTGTGTATAGCTGAAAAGCATGTACATTTGAAACATCAACCAAACACAATCTGAACCGGTTGGAACTGGTTTCTGCATTTCTAAACGTGTTCAAAATGCAAAATATTTAGAATGATGACTAAAATTTGAATAAAAAAATGATGAAACTACAACCAAAAAAAAAACATTCAGTGTACATTATCATGTTTAAAATAAACCGGTTTCTAACCCAAATTTGATATAAATAATTATATAGCTATCATGCGACATATTTTTGAACAATTTCTGCAAAATTTGAAAACTGAAAGGCATATTGTAAGAAAAACTTGCATATTTGTCCAAAAAATCATTCAAAACCTGTTATAATCATTCATAAGTTCCAGTTGAAACCGGTTTCAATACATCGTCGTCGTCGTAGTCGCGCTCCTTTACAGGAGATAGCGTATATGTCCATCTATATTAGCCGGTATCTAGCGTATCTAATTGTTTCTTTCAGGGTCTTGCAGGGGGAGTTGGCCGGTGAGTTTGTTGTTAACAGTTCCGATCGTTTCCTGCCTCTCGTCGATCTTCCTTGGATTTTCCCCTGTACCGCTAGCATGAAAATACCGTTTTCTCGTATTTTATGAGCTAAATACTTTAGCTTTCTGTTTTTGATGTCTTCAACTACGACTTTCCGCTCCTCTCCTATTCTTGCTAGTACTTCCTTGTTGGTAACGAAGTCCTTCCATGAGATCCGTAGTAGCCTTCGATAGCACCACATCTCAAAAGCGGATACTTTCTTCTCGCATTCTGCACTCATGGTCCATGTTTCGCAGGAATACTTCAGAACGGTCCATACGTAGCATCGCATAATTCTCTTCCTCAGATCAATACTCATCGTTTGATTTCCCAGCACATTGGCAAGGTTGTTGAAAGCAGTCTTTGCCATTCCAATCCGTGATTTGATTTCTTTATGATCTCTACCATCGTTGTTTATCAGTGCTCCAAGGTACCTGAATTGCTTTACATTTTCAATTTCTTGTGATCCGATGTTGATTTTGACCTCTTTATCATCTCCTTTCGTAAATCTCATCACCTTGGTCTTGCCTGCATTTATTTTCATTCCATATTTTAATCCAGCACTGTTGATTTGGTTGATCATTTTCTGCATCTTGATGTTAGCGCTTTGCTCCCAGTACAGGTTCTTGATTATTTGCAGGTCTTTGTTATCGATATTGTATTTTTCCAGGATCTCCAACATCTTCTCATGGTTGACACGATCAAATGCTTTTTCATAATCGACGAAGCAAGCAATGATTTCCCTATTTGCATTCAGTGCTCTTTGAATGATCACTTTCAGCAGGGCAATTGCATCTCTCGTCCCTTTTTTTGCTACAAAGCCATATTGTGTTTCACTTAGATTTTCATCTATCTTCTTTTCAATTCTGGCATTTATGATGGAGAGTAGTAGCTTCAGTGCGTGGCTCATCAGTGCGATGGTTCTATATTCAGAGCATTTTTGCGAGTTGTTCTTTTTTGGTATTGGTACAAAATTTACTGCTTTGAAGTCCTTAGGCAGAGTGCCTTCATCGTATATCTTGTTCATTATCTTCAGCAGCTCTGGTGTTAAATGTTTGATCAAGTCTGCTGGTATGAGATCTTCTCCCACTGCTTTGTGGTTTCTGGCTCGCTTCACAGCATTCCTCAGCTCCCACATTTCAATTTGTGGTGCCTCTTCTGTGGATGAAACTGCAAATTGAGCCGGACGTGTATCATCTCCATACAGTTCTTGTATATAGCTGATCCAGACCTCTTCAGTTTCTTGATTGGTAACACAGTACTTTCCGTCTTTTCCTCGCATATATGCTATTCCACTTCTCCTTTTCTTGTGGGTGGCCATCATCTGCTTCACTTTGGTATGCATTTCTCTAGAGTTGTGCCTTTTCTCCAGATCTTCTATTTCTTGACACTTCTCCTCATACCACTTGTTTTTGGCCATTCTGCACATTCCCATGATCTGATTATTTATCACTGTGTATTCATTACTTGGTCTGTTTGCTTGTCTTCGTTCTTCCATCAGATCCAGTATCTCTTGAGTCATCCATGGTTTGTGTTTTCTTCTTCCTTTGAATGGAATAGACTTACTTTTCTGCTGCTGTTTTAACCTTTCGCTTCCATGTTTGCCACTTTTCTTCGATACCTTGTTCTTCTTCCAACCTGTCTTCCTTTTGCTTTTCCAGTTCTTCTTGGAATTTCTTTTGAACTTCTTTTGATTTGATTTTTGCAATGTCAAGTTGTTGGTATCGTTCTTTGCTCTTCTTCTGGCTCTTCAAGACTAGCTGGCATTTTGCAGCCAGTAGTTTGTGGTCAGAGTTGCAGTCAGCACCAGGATATGTGTGACAGTTCTTCACTGTGTTCCTGAATCTTCTTTTTACAAGTATATAGTCTATCTGGTTTCTGACTCGATCTCCAGGACTGACCCAAGTGTATAATCTTCTTTCATGCTGCTTGAACCAGGTATTGCATATTACTAGATCGTGTCTTTCAGCAAACTCTACGAGCATTTCACCTCTTTCATTCTGCTCTCCAAGTGCGTATCTCCCTGCAACTTGGCTGCCATGATCCTTCCCAACTTTGGCATTGAAGTCTCCCATCAAAAACACAACATCATTGTTTTTCGAGCATCTCATCACTTCTTCTAGGTCGTTGTAGAAGTTGTTGATTTCTGCTGTACTGCTTTCCGCTGTTGGCGCATAAACTTGAATTATCACCATTGGTTTTGGCTTGACCTCCAATCTCACGAGTAGTATCCTCTCTGATTTTGGAATTATGGCACTGATTTTATCGCTGATTCTGGTATGTATTAATATACCCACACCTTGTTCGTGTGTGTCTTTCCCAGCGAAGATCATTTCATAATTTTCATCTACCCGGTATCTACCGTTTCCAGTCCATCGGGTCTCACTTACTCCTAACACGTCGATTTGCAATCTCCTGGCTTCTTTAATTACACTAGCAAGTTGTCCAATTTTATACAAAGTTCGTACATTCCAGGTTGCGACGTTGATGTTGTTCCGCCTTGTTTTAACTCCGCGTATTCTTAGCACCCTATCCGGCTGCCTTGGCGGATGAGGATCAGCCTGACTGAGACTTAGGGCCGTTGCTAAATTGATGTCCATATAATTCTAGGGAAATATAATGGTGTTGGTTTCCCGTTGCCTTCCACCATGATTTTCTGTTGGGGTTTACTCCCTTAGCCGAATTTGCCAGTTTTTAGGCGCTGGTATTCGCCTACTCACTCTGAAGCTCTTGCGCTTCCCTGGGGCTGGAACGAGTGAGTTGTTGGTGTTCTGCAGCTCTTATGCATTCTTGTTTGTAATCCGGATTTATGTAGAGGCTTGGCCTTCGACTTGCCACTCCTCCCCGTCGTTCCACCAACTGGAGAATTCTGCTTTAGCCATGTTTATCGATTCCGAGTCCATCGAACAGCAACATGTTACCACCCCGCACGACGTGGACGCGCAGAATACCCCTGGTGTTGTCTTCGCCTTCTCATCTGTCCTGGGGGACTGGCTCCTCTTGATGATCCGAGCTACTACCTAGAGACTACCTCTAGCGACAACAACCTGTGCCCTCGCGGAGCTTCAATACATCAAAAAAATATATAATCGAATGTTATGAGAATTTCTCCATTTTTAGAACATTTTGAGTAAAATGATCCCAAATATTATAACCAGTTTCCTGCACTGAAATTCTCGAAAACCGGTTCAAAAATCAAATAAAATTTTAAAAACTTTGTCATAGCAATTTTTATGATTTCCGTCACATCATTCCTCCAACAAATCTTCCATCTCGTCAAAAATACAACACTACGAAGCCAGCAACCAGTTACAACCAGTTCTATAATTTGAAAAAAAAAATCGTAATTTCGTATCCGAATTATAGATTATTATCAGCAGCATGATCATCATCCCAACGAGCAATTTTTGCAGCAGAAATTATACTTTTGGAACCGGACAGAGCGTACACGTGAACATTGTACAGTTCAGTACATACTCGTACATGTATGTGTATTATTAGTACTCGTAGGTAAACTGCGCAGTAAACCGAGTTTCGCATACCATTAAGATAATACATCCAAGTTCGCATTCATTATGAGAAAATTCCACCTCTCGACGACGATTATATTCTCTCAGCAGTTTCCATATTTTTAAACGCGGTATAATCGCTTATCAGAATTGCATTAATTTTTCCAACAACAACCAATACTGTACCTCTGATTTCTTATCTAAATGAATTTTTCATCCGTCCGATTGTCTCGATCGATTAATACACAAATACCAGGAATCCTTCAAACGCTTTAATATTTCAGTAAGTTATAGGTAAATTTCCATTCCTTCTTTCTGTAAAAATAGAGCTTAAGAAATGCACCTTTAATAAAAAATTTCTACTACGTGACTTTGGTTATGACCGCGATGTACGAGTAAAAATTTACATGCCACCGACGAAGTAAAGGAAAGGACGTTTGGGTACAATTTAATTACGGTAAATAGTCTCAAATCGATAATACCCCGTTAACAAGGACTCGTAGGGTAGGTAATTTATTGTTATACCGCTTTGAAAGAGGACGTTTTCGGCAACAATACATCAATAAAATATTCTACTCGTTACGTAATCCATTAAAGAGTAGATGGTACATTGGGATAGTCGATAATTCAATCTACCTTTGTATACTTTTACTTTGCATATCGCCGATGGGTTTCCAAGAATCACTCGCCTCATTGAAAAAATAATAAAAGAAGAGTTGCACAGCAATTGGTACACTTGACAGTTAACACACCTATGAAGATTTCCTCGTTTTTCGTATCAATTACCTACGTGGGTAGTAGGATGGGTTTACTTATGTGATATGAAAATGCAGAAAATTCATCAAGGACACTCGAAGCTGAGAAAACAACTCCAGACATCCTATTATAAAATAGATTATCAAATGCATGGAAAATTTCAAGGTTTTACGAGCCTTTTAAACAGGAAATTTGACACATCCCATTCATCATTTTCATCCTATAACGTATCTTCCTGTTCAACTTGTCATGCGAGAAAAAAGGTTTCAAATTTTTGGCATATTTGAAGTTTTAGTTTTTTTTTCATCGTTCACGTGAACCAAAGAAAGTCGCAATAGAATAGGATCTTGCTCCAATTCAATTGTACGTATAAATCGTCTGGCAAAGTACCATTATCAGCGTTGTTGTGGGCGTTATCGCGAGATAATGTTGGAAAAATTCAACAAGTAAACATCACGTTTTATCCGGGTGATAATTTTTTCAGTTCCCTCGATGATGCTTACAGCTTTATTGTCCATCCCATGGTTCCTTGTTCGGATAAAAATTATAGAAAATGAGAACAAGCCGAATATTATTTTATTGTATAATGACAACTTGTTCAATGTACACGTAATTATATCGTCGCAGCGTTAAATATTTAGTTGAAAAATAACAATACCAAATTCCTCCCACTTGAGCCCTCTAATGAATGAGAAAAACACCCGAGCTTTTAACCACTGTAGGAGTAAGAACATAATTCTCGAACATATACGACCAAGTAAACTTATTCGTATATCAAATTTCCGGTAACACGATACGAAAATTTTCCGAAAAAAAAAAACTCAGTCTGGGTATTCGAAAAATCATACTTAAACAACACCGGTTATTTTAGGTACCTGGCTGATACCAACATTGATTTTTTTTCTCGTTCAAATTTCTAATTAACGTTTGTCTAGTTTTTTTTCTCTCTCCATCGCCCGACTGAAACGTAGATACCACGTAGTTAATTTCGACGTTGAAAAAATTTTCTCATTATTTACGTAAGTAGTCGGATCGATAAAACAACCCTTTTCTTTTCTAATCTACACACCGACGATGAATGAAAGAAAAACACAAGCAAACACCTCTTTTTTGATGATATAATAGGACGAAAATTTATTTTTATTAATGTTTCGCGTCGACTGGCGAGCTCGCTATTTGATTTTGCTACGTACGTCTTCATTTATATTTCCCTTTTGCCATCAATTTTTTATTACGAATCGCTAAAAATTTTTAACGATCGTAACGATATTTTTTTAGCTTGTAATTTTATTTCTTTTAAATTGGTTTTTGGTTGTTCCTAGTCGAAGTACTCGTCGGATATTTTTTTTTAAGCGACCTTGAACTTTAAATTATTATTTTCCTGCACTTGTGTTTCAATGCGCTTACACGTTTTTTTTTCTACAAGTTTGAGCAAGTATACGAATTACAATACGATGAGGGTGTCAAGTTTGCGAGCCCTTTTGATGACGAGTTCATCTTTCGTGATGTATTTTTGTACAAATATTTGTGGGGAAAAAATGAGAACAAGGTAACGAAGCAGAAAAAAATTGTGCATTTTTTTCATTTCCATTGAACCTACGTACCGAATACTTTTATACATTTAGAAAATTAAAACCCATCGAAACGTTTCATTATCGAGAAAATTTAAAAAATTGATTCAGCCTACGCTATTTTTCATTCAAAAGCGTTATTTCGACGAGTATACTTTACGAAAATTAAAAATTATCAATTCAATTAAATTATTGTTTAATTAAATTCACCAAGATTAGTAAAAATGGTACTTTGAATTAAATAAAAGAACGGAAAGTGAAATATTCAATGCGAATTTAATATCATTTTGACTATAAAAGCTCAAACAAATTACAGGTATAAAAATTCGAATATTTTTTTTCACCCGATGAATGAACGAATGAAAAATCCATTTAACTTGACACAATAGGCATAGAATTCTTTTACATGTGAAAAGAAATTTATAATTGGGAAAAAGATACAGGTGGTGAGAAGGGTAAGAGGGAAACAACGCCGAATTACCCTTCAAAAAGATGAAAATAGGTTGAAAGACAAACCCACTTGGATTGTATTCGAAGCAATTTCTCTTTGACGAAAAAATTCACTCATCGAGTAGAATAAGTGAAGAAACAATGGTCTGAAAATTAAGTAGAAAAAATTTATGAAATTAATGAGAACCACTAAAAATATCTGAACAAAGAAAATAAGTATATAACTTGTGGAATAGAAGAGGGGAGCAAGTGAATTAAGATTAAGTTCATAAATGCTTAACTGTCTTGATTCGAAAAATAAAAAATGAATAATAGGTATCTATGTGAAACTTGACGACTTTCGTTCGTTCAAAAAATTCAAGCAAATTGAAAACATACATGTTTTTCAACACATATTTTAACGATATTTACGTAGAAAATTAATTCAATTTACATTAAAATGAGTGATACTAACCATCAAATTGATTTTAAAAAACTGGTTTCCTAAAGCGAATCACAATCGAATCACTTTTCCTACACATCGATTCACCCTGTAGATTATTAATGAATCAAGAAAATCAATTCAAACGAGCTTATGAAACTTCCAAATGCTTTGAATGATGTTCAAACCAAAATTGCACTTTTTGAAATTCTCAATTCCTTGTTCCTTCAAACGTTGATTTTTGTATTTCGAGTATACGAATATACCTAAACTGAAACAATAAAAAATTTCAGCTACCCGGATGCAAAATTCAATGTTATGAAAATGTTCAAAATTTCCAAAATATACATTTTCCAATTTGATTTTGCAAAAAAAACAACAGCAACATCAACAATAACAATCATGTAGGTAACACTTTGAAATTGCGAAAAATTTGATTTGGAAATTACGACTTTAGATAAACTTTTTTTTTTTACTGTCCTACTGTTTTGAGGCTCACTTCCAGTTCAATTTCACCCATCGCTCTTCCCTTCAAATGGTTGCGTCTATGGGCACTTCAATAAATTATTTATGGAATCCCAGTTTTCAAATTGTAGATGAATCTAATTCAATTAATATTCATTCAATTTTTTGCATCTGAATAAAAAAAAATTCTCTATACGACGAAAAAAAATTACTCATTTCCGTTCAGCAAAGATGCCAACAGTATTTATCTCATATTGCTTCATTTCTTATTTTTTAAATAAATATTGCAGAAAAATAGCAAAATAATAATAATAAATAAGTGAAGTATTATGAACGAACTCATTATACGAGACAAATAGGAGAAAAGCTACTAAAAATATAATATTTTCTTCGAAAAAAATGTATCATTTACTCATTAATCAATATAATACGTACGATATAAAATAAAAAAAATAATTTAAAATATTTTTCTTAGCATCACGAAAAACAATCAAAACAAATTGTTGCCAAAAAAATTGAATTTACAGAGCTTGTCGAGCCTGGTAGGGGATTTAAGAAAATGTACCTCATGAACGTATCCTCACATTGCTCTTGTAAACCGCCCTTTTTTCCGAGTGAAGCTCAGTGAAAAAAGGAAAATTTGAAACACAGCACGAAAATTCGCAGAAAAAAGAGGACAGCTCTACAAGATGATGAGAAATTCTTCAAACTCCCTCTCTCTCTTTTCTCTTAAGGCTCCCAACATCACAAAACTTCTGGTAAAAGAAATAAATAAGCAAAAAAAAAATCAACTGGGAGGAGAGGAAAATGACATTGAATGTACATAGCTTCTTCTTCTTCTTCTTCTTCATGGCCTCGTCTCTATCCACTGCTGTATGACTGTCGAGAGAGGGTGGGGCAAAGGGGACAGTTTGCCCCAGGCCCGCGATTCCTGGAGGGTCCGGCAAAATAAGGGCTCGTGATAGCATCGTTTTTTTGCCTCTCGAAGTATATCCTTCAAAAAAAATCATTCCAATTCTAAAATTTTAAAAGCAAAAAAATAAACTAATCGTCCTCCTTACATAAAAAAAAATATCGTTTTTATGGCTCTCGAAATACAAATTTTCAACAGCTTTCGTCCTCGTTTCGTACGTGTTTTTTTCTAAAAATGAAAAAAAAACATCATTCAAATTCTAAAATTTTATTTCAAAAGCAAAAAAATAAACTCTTTGTCCTCACATGAAAAAATATCGTTTTTATGGTTCTCGAGATACAAATTTTCAATAGCTTTCGTCCTCGTTTTCTACGAGTTTGTTCTAAAAAAAAAATATCATTCTAATTCTAAAATTTTGAAAACCAAAATGTAAACTCCTCGCATTAAAAAACCTAGTTTTTAGGCATCTCGAAATGAAAATTTTCAAAAGCTCTCGCCCTCGTTTCGCTTGAGCCATTTTTTTTTTCGTTTTGGAATAAACAAATTTCACATTTGAGGCCTTCAAAAATCCAGAAAATAAAATAAAAATTTGCGTAAGTCATACACAAAGTATTATATTAATTGACAAAATTTAAATTTTTCTCGCGCATCACCAGACAAATTTTCAGTCGACACCACCTCCCCCCACCTCCTCAAAAATCTCAATATATAGTAGGGCGGGTCGAAAAAAAACGTAGGTCTCAGAATTTTCTGAAATTCACATAATATGTGGTTCCTTTTGAGTTGAAACCACCCCAAAAAAATTTTTAGCCCCCCGCGGCACCTTGGGGCTGAGCCACGTGGCCTCAAAGTGGGGCCATTTTAGCTAAAAATTCACGTTTTTCAAGTTCAAAGCTCAAAAATCGATTTTTAAAATATACGGGTAGCACTCAATTTGTAGAGTTTGAGATGCTGAATCTCCCTGTGGAGTTCGTTTTTTTCTCGGTGGTCGCTTACGTCGGCACCAAGTCCTTGAAAGTACAAAAATGGCTGATTTTAAGGTGTCAGGAAAACGTTTCCGCGAATTTATGCCCAAATGGTGTTTTGTAGGGGGACATATCAATGTAGTAAGTTGTATATGTAGTCGAGGGGTTAAATTTAGAGTCATCAATATGCCCTCAGATCGCTGATAGGGTACATGATTCAACTTTTGTACAACATTTTAGGATTTCATCAATTTGAAAATTTCATCAGATTGCTTCTACCTACTTCTTTCATGTTTTCAAAAGAATTTTCATTTCATTTTTAAAAATTTCAATTTTGAATGACATATGTATCTTGGAAGTATACAAAACCTTCTTTGAAAAATGTGAAAATACTTACTCAATTCAAAAATATAAAAAAAATGATAGGTCTTCTTTTAATGAGCTCTCTCGAATTGAAAAACTAAAATAAAAACACGAGATGAAAGAGAAATTTTTCCGAAAATTTCCAGTTGTGTGTCAGGATTTTTCTGAGCGATAATTTTGATACAGAAATGGAAAATTTTGAATAATTTTTCAATTTTTTTAAAATTTTCATTTCAACTTTGTAGGACTTCACTACAGAAGGAGTGACTTGGCTTAGAGGGCTGAGAATTCGCAGGCTAATATTCAAGCATACTTTACATCGTGTAATTTCCCATTTATGTGCAGTCCTCAATTTTGGGCCAAGTTTTGTAAATTCTTATCCAACATTTTTTGTTCTGTTGTTGTTGTTGTTGTTGTTGTTGTTCTTTTCAAATAGCAATTCAGAATGGTTCTATAATCGTTCTTCAGTGCTCTACAATTTGTTTTTTTTTTTTTAAGTTCAAACATAATTTCAGTCCTTACTGTTTTCTCAATTTTTACGAAAAAACAGTTTTGTGATTTTTTGGCCATCTCGTTTATCAACATTGAAAAGCTGGACATTTTCCTCGGAATCACCATTCCATTGAAATTGGATTTTCATTTCTGTTCAGGTGTTTTAAATCCACTTCGGTACAACCGGTTTTAATGCCAACTTTATTGAACGAGTTACATTGCATATTATTTTTCCAAAGAGAAAAGTTGAAGTGAAAATTGATGGGTAATTTTTTTTAACCATAAAAAATCGTCTAATAACTCTTTCATGGATCAAAACCGGTTTCTTCAACTTTATAACCAGTTTTTTAAACCTCGAGAAAGTAACGATAGTGAACATTTCACACCCTCATTATTCATTCCACTCGAAAACCCCCACCAAACTTCGTCTCTCGAACGTTTCAAAACGTCCCTTTCTTTTTCACCCATTTCTTCCCTGCAAATAGCAACCGTATCCGGCTTCTTGTTTTACCGGCAGCAGTCATTTCGCATGTCGGAAATATTTACTATACCTCGCTTCCTTGAACCCCCGAGACATGAGCAATTTCTCCCACTTGAAAATAGGTTACAAAATGTAATATTCGTTGTGAAAATATACACATAATGATTCCGTATATTGAAGTTCAAGGTGAGTCAAGGTTGGTAAATAGTTTTCCACCGGCGTGTTGGTAACGCCTACAAAATAGGGAAAAGTGTCTCGATTCTTGCATACACCTTTCGTGCCCTTTGGACGTTAAAAAAAAATCGTTTCGTACTTAAATGTTCTCGCTTAAGTTACGATTTATTCGAATAGTCTTCACCGACTCGTTGAGTAAGCAGCCGGTGTTTTTTTTTCACTCATTTAGTATACCTTTATTACGAGTATATCTTGTTCGCGTGTTTTTTTCTTTAATGAATGATATTACGTTCGAGCTTAAATGCCATGATGCTAAGGTACTTGTAGAATACGTTGCCAAAAAAATATATCTTAATCGTAATTTTACTTACTGCTTATTTTAGTACCTAATAGTATAATTGAAACACTTGGTAAAAAAAATTTGACGTTTAATTTATGTTTTTTTTTCTTTTCTGTTTTTAGGTAAGTGTCAAGTTACTGCTGTATTTATGCTATGTTTCGATGACCACATTATGGGCATTCGGTAGAGTAATTATTCGAAATGAAATTACGAGCACGTATTGTTTCATCAGGTCAGTAATCTCGAGTAAAAATTTTTACGGTTATTGTGGTCACTGGTCATGATGGTTGGAGATAAACGTGACCGGAATTCGGTATAATTGTATAAATTTTATCGCGATCGTGTTAGCTTATTTGATGCCCGAGGTGGGAAAATTCTTGCCGTTTGCAAATCACAACTCTGGATCTACTATAAAAAAAAATGCCTTCTAAGTATAACGGATGTCGGATTGACCATTTATTGAAGTGGGTGCAGGTGATGGCGATGAAGATCTCGAATGACATTAATATTGAACTTGAGGAATTGATCGCTGCAAAAAATACGCGTATTACCGCGTTTCAATCGATCACAATTATGGCTAATTTTGCAAATCAATTAAAATCTGCCGAATGGTTCTCAACGACCGCGACCTTCCAATAAAAACTTCGTCCGGTTTAATATGCTCGTTGTTATTCGAGTTATTAATTTTTTTTCTGCATACGTCGCACTTTAATTTTTCTATAATCGTGTTTAAAGCATTCTCGCGATGCATTTGCGTCAATTCATTTGCATATTCCACACCAGTTCAAGGGGTGATGAAAAATATCCGGCGCCATTGAATTCGTCTTCTCGTGTCACAAATAAGATGGAAAAAACACATCGACATCGATAGATTTTTCGTTTTAGGTCTTCGGGTTCGAAATTAAACGTAATTTCTTAATTTAGAAGTTTTCGAAAAAAAATTTAACGGTTGGATTCGTTCGGATTGATTTTGCTACGAGTCGATTAAAAATGATGAGATGGGAGATTACAGTGGTGATTTGAAGTATTATGGTATCGTTCGCTAGACTAACTCTGAATCTTTTGTCGACTCGAAGAATAATGATTAGTGATGATTAAGCTTAATTTTCATCAAGTTGTTCTGTTTTGAGAGACAGAAAAAAATTGGACCTCGGACAAAAGAATTGGAAGATATTGAAAACGTATTTTGTTCTGAAGAAGAAAAAAAATGAAAATTAGCAATTTGAATTTTATTACAAATTATTGTCGATTTATTTGCGACTCTATGGGATCATCTTTTTTGAATTTTTTGTCATCAAATCGTTTACAATTACGACCGAAGGAAATTCCATAAATTGTAGTCTTATAGTAGTCATATTCAGTAATCAGTGATTCAATTCACTTGACTCTTTGATCTTTCACAATTGTGCCACCGAATCGTTCGTTGAAATTTACAATTAATTCTGAAGATGAGATAGAGTACCTAATCAGTTATCTCTCTTCTATTCTTTAGAAAATTAAAACCAAAATAGAAGAAATTTCATGTTGACTAGATATTTTTCTTGAAATTAATTGAATTATGTAGGTACATACCTTAGATTATTTCACCCACCTAAAATGAATCATTTTCAATTTTCAATCGTAAATTAATCATCATAGTGATTCAATTTATTACGGAAAAATGATGTGGTAACTGTGTGTTTGGTATGTAAATACGAACATCAATGTAAATTTGCGCTATTTTGAGGAAAAAGTGATGGCGCCACTTCGAAAATATTTTCATTTTATTGGAATTTGACGGATATTAATTTTGAAAATACATAGATTTGTTGATGAACTGGGTGATTTTTTGTTTCCCCTGTGTCTACTAAATTTTTCCAAGACCAGTTAAAATAATAGGTACTTTACAATTTTGTGTCTTTAAAATGTTGAAATTTGTAATGAGAACATCTGGAAAAAAATTTAAAAATGACCAAACTTTTTAGAGAGAGAAAATTGAAGCGAATTTGGAAATTTTTTGAAAATATCGTGCATTAAAAGATGATGGGAATTATCATTAGTGTCATTAGTGTCATTAAAACCACAAAAAGGGTTGTTAAAAGTCATCAAATTTTGGAAAAATTGTTTTAAAAATGTCTCAACTAAAGTAATTGAAATTTTGTGCGATTCAATAACTTTTGTTTTTTCCTGACCTGAATTCTCGAATTTCCACAATTAATGCTCCCCAAAGGTCGTTTCCCGGAAAGAATTTTCCCCAAAAACGTAATTCCGAAATGTAACAGTTTCTGGCAATTCTTATTACGTACAAGCCCAAACTTTTAGGAAATTTCGACAAAAATCAAAATTTCTTTGCAATGTTGATAAAAAATAGGCATAGGTTTTTTTTTAAAAATTTTGGCACACTAATAGATGCACTTTTAGGATAATTATGACCATAAAAAATGCTTTTTTTTGGAGTTTGGCAAAAAATTGGCATTTTTGACAATTTGATAGAGAAAACAGTTTTTTTTGGCAGTTTTGATAAAACATCAGTCTTTTTTATAGTTTTTTCGCGATTTTGGTCAAAATGTACGTAATTGATAACCAACTGATTTTTTTTTGCAATTTTTCCAAAAAAGCAGTTTTTTTGGACAACGTGACCAAAAAAGTTTTTCTTCAGTTAAAGCAAAAGACAAGACTTTTTGGCGATTTTGATTAATCAGAAGGATGTTTTTTGAAATTTTGCATAAAAGTGGGCTTTCCAGGAAGTTTGACAAAAAAAAAACACACAACAGGCTTTTCTGCCATTTTAACGGAAAATGAAACTTTTGTTCGATTTTGTGCATTCAACCCCTCTTCTACTTATAATTTTACTTCTTACAAAAATTTCACCTCAGGCAACCCTTCTCCTTCACATTGGAAAATTATCCCTTAAAAATGGTCAAACTCTTGTTTTTTTTTATGTTTCACGAAAAGTTACAAAAATAGAGCAAAAGTTTTTCTTTTAGGAAATTATGAAAATGCATTGAGAGCAACTCTTGTGCGTCAAATTTGAAGAATACACTTCAAAAATGGAGGCAGAATAAGACAGATTATGTTGAATTTTTCAAAAATAGACAAACTTTTTTGTTACAAAAAATTCATATTTGAATTTATTTCTCGAGTATGGAGATCTTGAGAAGTTTTTGAACTCCTCATATCTCTCCCAAAGACTTTTGACCAGCAGCCAAATTTCAAATTTTGACTTTTCGCCATAAAACTGAAATGTCTGTATGAATATTGATCTCAGACTCAAAGTTCTGGGATTATTCTAGTTCGATGTCTCAAATTTTCTTCGAAATCATAAGTGAAAAATCGTAGAAATTCGTTCAATTATGAGAAGTGGGAGGGGAGGGTGTGAAAGACCTCAGTTAGATGGACAAAAAAAATTGGGACATAAATTATTTATTAGAGCATGAAATTTTGAAAAAATTTAGTAAATTTTTTCGATATGAGCCATAGGTTAAGAAATATGGCAATTTTTAAGAAAGGGAAGTGGGTAAACTCATAGGAAATTGGAGCATCATTGGAGGAAATGTCACTTCGCCAAATTTATCAGCTGTTTCAATGTCTAGAATTGAACCAATCGTGGAATGAGTCAGTTAAATTTTTTCCATTGGAAATTTGGACTTGGTCGCTTAAGATCATTTTTGAGTTTCAGCCTCCTAGGTCAGTTTTGAGAGTCTTCGGTGATGATAAAAAAATCAAAAACCTTGAAGGAAATCCACTTTTTTGAATCTGGAAAAAAGTGAGAAAAGGTTCGACTGTGAAAAACATTCGAAAGGGACATCTAGGGCATCAAGTAAATGTTCATGGCAAATCTGAGCCTTCCAGGTCAATTTCAAGGGGTGGGAGGAGTTGAACTGGGTCTTCCAAAATCAGGGAAATATAGAAAAAACATGCTTTTCCCCTCCAAATTGCTCTAAGATGATGATTTGAATACATAAATGTTATGTAACTTTTGATTTTTTTGACCATTTTCACACCTTTCCATCCCCCCCCCCCAAATTTGAAAGTAGGCGAATTTTGATTCGAATTTGTCTCCACTCGGAGCTTTCAAATCCAACGCCTAATAAAACCTAAAATACTGCATTTGAGCGAATTTCGTTGAAATGATTCTGGCTAAGATAGATATTCTTGAAGTATGAGGATCTGAGGTGTGAAATCAGAATAAGGCATATTTTTTTCTAAAATGCTGTTTCTCTCGTGTTAATTTTTCGTCATCTTCAGGTCTCGAATATAAACGATTTTATAGATATGTATTTAATTTATTATTTTTTTAGTTCTCATTTTAGAAGATTTTTGATTGTTTAGAATATAAAAAAAAAAAATTATTAAACGTGGCATTTTCGAATCGTTCCTTTTCACTCTGACTGTTCTTGAATTTCATCTGACCACGTGTCTGCAAAAAGTAAAAACAAAGTTCAACAGTTGATATTTTTCAATTTTTTCTTCTCATGGAAGAAGAGAATGGGAGGGAGGAGTTATTGGCTTTTCATGAAACAAATCTAATTAACTATATATATAACGTACTTACTCGTATTCACAAGTATGCGAAAATTTAGTCATTATTTACTAATTTACGTCAAACTCTGAGTTTACTAATCAATTCAACTCAAATTTCGTTAGTTCAAAAACTGAAAAAATGGGGTAAAAAAGACCCTATTGGTTTCATTTCATCAGTACCTACGTAATCTTAAATTACTCGAAATAATTTTTCAACTTACATTTGCACTGTTTTTTTTTGTTTTTGTTCTTTTTTTTTACAAAATTACATCTATTCTTGTGTACGACGGGGAAATTATCGTAATTAATGTAATTTTTCTTAATTTTTATCGCTGAAAACCCACAACTTCGATTCGCTCGACGAGAAGAATGATGAATCGTAAGTACACACGTACGAGTGAAAATATAAATATGTACACGAGTACGAGACCTTGACTTTTTAAGCATACGTTGAAATATTGAGCTCGGTACTCAGGATACCTGCGAACAAATTAGACAACTCGACGCGAGGAGGCGACGTTCGAGTTAATTTTTACAACGTCGTAAATTATATGTACTTTAAGAAGTCTTCTGCTGCGCTTATTACAGTACAATTGAAAAATGTAAATAAATAATGGTAATTTGATTATAAAACATTCTCGGTGTCGGTATCAATGACGACGGCGTATCATGATGGAAAATCCGATTTTTACTTCGAGAGAGTAGGTTAATACGGGGTTATTTTTTTGTTCTAATGGTAAGATAATCTTCATGCATATACGATTCAGAAAATACCTCTATCGTTACAACAAGTTCTATAGATATTTGCAAATTGCATTAATCCTCTAGGAGAACTGATGCCAAGGTTCACACAGGTGTTTTAAGAGGGTTGCATATCTCACACCCTCTTAAAGTTACATAGAACATGGTGTGACGGTGCTGGTGTGCTTCAAATATCAATATTCAATACCATAGGATTGTGCATTCCTTTGACGTCATTGTTTTAAAATGTTAATGGATTTTTTTGCCTTTTTGTTTAAATATCAGCCTTATCGAATACACATGTTATTGTTATTCACTTTTCGGCCGATGACGTTTGTGAATCATTTTCCTCGTGACTCTGACTCCAGAATACACCGAAACGATGAACTTTGCACGTTTAAATATTTACATTTTGTTAAGGCACGTTGCTTTTGATTTGGTGTTTTTTTCCACATACGATACGTCGATCGCTGCCCTCCCACAAATAAACCTAATGCTGTCGTCAGTGGTCGTGTTAATAGGGTATCGATACGTAGTTGAGAATTTTTAGCAATTTGTTCGCTTTAATTTAGTCGAGACTTGATTTTTTTCCAATTTATTTCGTAGAAAAGTTCCCCCGAACTGTTAATTGACTATTTATTGCGTTAATTGTTCGCGTATATTCGTATTCGGTTTACTGCGAGTTTTCAATTATGTCTGGACCATCGGAAAGGACGTATTTGTTGTTCAAGAAGGTTAGTACGTAATATACTCGTAATTTACGTGATTAAATTGTTGTTTTTCTGCACACTTGTGATTTCTGTGAGGAAGAATTTTCCCCAAAATTAAACAACTGCATCGACGAATCGAAACTTACGTACGATTACGTAATTTACCGAAACTACCAACGATATTTGGGCGTAATTTTACCTACTCGCTTGTGTATCGAAGGACGCGATTCGACAAAATAATAATCGAAAAGCCGAGTAATCGTCGATTAATACAGACGATAAAGCGTGAAAACGTGCGAGAAAAATTCTCATCAGCGCATCGAGTCGCAGGGATTGAGGCAGGGTGGTGAGAGGTGGGCGAATTTTCAATGACATTGAAAATACACTCCTCGACTTGGTTGGTATTTGTTTAGCTCGTCGCTTCTTCTTCTTCATTCTTCTTCTTCTTGTGTAAACTTGGCGAATTTTTTTCAGTTTTTGTAAAAATTCACTTTCGATGGGTTTACTATCGTCAGTATACTTAGGATATGTTTGTTTCGCCGGCGGCGGCGATTTCTGTGCTTTGGTCTCCCGCGAGGTTCTTTGTAGTTACCGAAGGTGGCGATTGTTTATTTTGTTGTAGTTTTAGCTGCTGAACTCGTTTGTTTACAAGATCGCCTGTATGCGAGAGAAGAAGATCACAGAGAGTAATTTTTTCTAAAGGTATGTGTAGTTTTTCAGCTACATAAGACTAGTTTCAATTTATGTTGTCGTCGTCGTGTTTAATTTTACGATCTGGTGTTATCTGTTTTATTATTGTAGACGGCCTAGTTCGACTTAACCCTATTTTTAAATTATCGGGTTAAAAACAAAATTGAACTTGAAAGAAATTTATTGATTTATAACGTTCGTCCTCAATCACTTTGGTTGAGAAAGTCTATATAAAATTGGTTAGGAAATTTTTTCCCCGGTGTTTGCTCAGCTTTGTTTATTTTAGATTTCCTATGATGTATGTTCTTGGTATATACGAGAAGAAATTGATTCTTTTTTACGTTGTTTGGCTCGTTTCGAGTTACTTTGGGTGTATTTTTAGACAGAAAGGTCAATCGAGTGAAGGAGGAATTTCATTACTTGGATGAAGTTTCATCGAGTTGAAATTCGACAGTTTTGAATTAAAGTATAGTACTTTGAAAGCTCAAAATGAACATGCGGGAGAGTTTCGTGTAGTAATGAATCTGCAGGATTAGAAGCATATTTAAGAAAAAAGTAAAGGGAATACACCCCCCCCCCCTCAAAAAAGTTCATCGTGTTTGGAAAAGCATAATTTTGAATTTGAATTCTACTGAATAAGTAGACCCTATGTTTTAGGATGAGTCGTTTTTGAACTTTATTGAGGAATTTTGAGAAAATGTAAGTCTTGGGGATGGCCAAATCAGACTTGAATAAACGTGTGGAAAAGTTCAGATCTTCTACCTTTTTGCAAGCTGTGATCTGTTGCTTCAAAATTGAAAAAAAATTGCAAATATGTAGTTTTTCAAACTTTTCTAGCTTTTTTTGATTAAAACATGGAAAAGTATCAAAAATGAATTGTTTTTTGAAATTTTGGACTTGAAATTATTTGAGTACTTCTGACCACTGTTAAGCTCTCTACTTTTTTGGAATTTGGGGAGAAAATGCAACAAGGTCCACCCTTAGATCTGTTGTCGCTCTGCTGAGCCAATTTCTGGTCAAGTATTAACATGCAAAAAATCTTTCCGCAACCCTTCAATACATGAAAATTCTGTTTTTATGGACTCCTGTCCATTTTAGTGAGTTGTTTGAATAGTTTCACGCATTTGCCAATTTCAGTCTCTTTTTTGATCAAATTTCATCCAAAATGTCTTTATCTTTTATTTTCCCAAGATTCTTTTACTTCTCGGATTAACTCATTTTTAAACACCTAAAAATCACATCATTCAAGTTGCCTTTTTCAATGTAAATATCCCATAACAGGGAAGCAGAATAGTATTGTTTGAATAAAGTATGTACGAGTATGTTTTGTACATGATTCAAATCACTTACACTAAAAATAAGAACGTATTGGAAGAGTAGAACGTTTCTTCTTTCGTTTAAAACCAAAATCACCTTACTAGCTTGGTTACAGAATTAATTATTGACTTTCAAAAATTACGAATTTCCCATAAGAACGTGTGTAAAAGGAAGGAATGGTCACTGTTTCATCTTATCAGTAGTATTTTCAGTGCACAACGGGATTTCAAAAAAAATCATAGCACAATTTTGAAAAAAAGCACAACATGATTCTGAATTTACTGTGCTATTCTGAAAGCTCCAAAGCACAACGCGATATATCTTGAAAGCATAATGTGACTCCAAAAGCACTACAGTTCTGAATGAACCTCTTGGGAGCACTGCAAAATCACAAATGACTGGTAGGATTTGATTCAGAAAGGGTAACCACCTGCTTTTATTGTCTAGGTACTGCATTTGTGTAAGGTGCACCAGGGGAAGTTGGAATTCGGGGTAAGTTAGAAAACTTGCTCTAGCGTCTAGAGGTTTATATCTGGTGAAGTGCCACTAAAGGTGACTTGAGGGTACTACCCCTACTTTATCACGGCATACAAATTTTTGCGATTCAGTTTCATTTTAGATGTCTTTGGTTCAATTGTATTTGGTTGTTGTTTTGAACTTGTTTTGAATTTGTTCTAAAATACAGACTTTCTATTTCTTAGTTTTTCGCATATAGCGGACGAACCGTGCGTCCTAGTGAAAATCTGATGAGAGTGATCTCAAAGAGAATAAAATTCTCTACAATTTTGTAACTATGTAATTTTTCTAGGACGCTCCGTTTGTGATCTACGCCTCGGCAAAGTTTAGCCCCTTCTGACTTCCCCCCATTTGGGGGAAATCGGAACAGTTTATATTTTATTCCACTGAGCGAAAGCTACTGCGTCAATCGCGCTCAAATTTTCACCATAGGTTAAGAACCCTTATGAAAACCTACATAATAAATTTGATCCATATTGGTTCATACTTCATTAGAAGAGGAGTAACAGCTGGTCAAAGTTGAAATTGCGAAAAATCATTCTGACTTGCCCCGGTGCACCTTAAATGAAACACCTGCAGAAGTTCTAAAAACCTTTCTCAAAATTGAACAATAAAGAAAATTTTATAACCCCTGTGGTGTTACATTTAGGTATAAGCGAGACAGATAAGCGAATACAATGGATCATTGAAAATCAATAGACGGCAAATCACTTTGATTTATAACATTTAGAAAATAACCAAATTTGAAATTTTTGTAAAAAGTTTCTATGGCCTATTGTGTTTGCCGATTGGCATCTTTTATAAATATAACACCACAGGGGTCATAAAGATTTTACGACCCCTGTGGTGTTACATAAATTTTGAAATTTAAGTGACGTTGGCTTCACTTTTGATAAAATCTTTTCCATTGTTCAATTTTGAAAAATGAATTTGAAAATTGAACATTAGAAAAGATTTTAACACCTGTGGTGTTACATAAATTTTAAAATTTAACTGACGTCGGCTTCGCTTTTGTCCGCTTCTCTTTTGATATGGCCCTTTTCCTCTTTTTTTATTGTTTTTTTAGTACAAATTTTCATAATTAATTGAAGAGCTCTATTCCAAAGTGGGTTGAGTCATTTTTTTCACCAAAAAATGCGTTTAAAATTTTTATTGCTATTTGTTCTGTTTCGAAAGGTTGGTGCACCTTTCCTTTCTTTGGACATTGAACAATTGCTTGTAGAAAAAATCACTTTGAAAAATCGATGACTTGACTCACTTTTGAAGTAAAAATCTCCGTAAAACGTGCTTTTTTGAAAAATGACTTAACCCACTTTGGAATAGAGCTCTTCAATTGCAATTACTCAAGAAGCTACTTGATTAATTACATTTATAATTACGACATTCCCTGCCTCAAGTTAAGCCTCACCTACGTATGAAAGATTAAAAAAAATCGGCCCATTCCTCTAAGAGAACATTCGAGCCAAAGAATTTTTCAACTTTCAGAATGAAAGTAATAGTGTGCTACACACACTAAAAAACGTTAAACTCCAAATTTTGTTGAAATTTCTAATAAGTTAAGTCAAAAAATTTGCATGCAAGAAGATACAAATGTTCTGTCCCAGCACATTTCCATCCATCACCCAAATTATTCTATTATCCGCAACTCTAATAAGTGGGACTTACTGTTTATGTACAGGACAATAATTTAATTATTTTTCAGTTTCATCTCCTCCCTACTCCTCATCCAATATCTCTTTTTTCCCCTCTCTAAATTGAATTTCTCCCGTTACTTTCAAACAGAGTATTTTTTCAAGTTTGATTTAGCGTTTAGTATAAAATATGTGATCGTTCGACTCAATTTACAGTATAGTGCAGCATTATTAATAGTTTTTGCTAGGTGTGGGAGGGGGGAGCGGGTGGAGTGGGGAGGTGAGGTGCAAAAATTGATAAGAAATCGTTATGTATATCGTTTGTATGGTTTTGAAGGTCGTCGGACTCAATTCCGGTGATATTTTCCCGATTAAATGATAACTGCTCGAGTTGTATTGAAGGCTCGACTTATTTTGAGTCAATTAGAAGCGATGTGTGATTTAATGATCATTAACCTTTTCACACGTTCGATTTTACGATAAAAATTTTCTGTCATTAAATCCACTTTTGCAATCTAACATCTACATTGCACCGTTATCAAAAATTTATTTCCGTCGAGTTCGAGAAGGGTCGCGATGAGGTGTGTGTCTGTGTATAGTGCAAAAAGCTGATGAAAATTCGTCGTGTATGTCGTTTACACGGTTTTGAAGGGCGCCAAACACAACGCCGGCGGTATTTTTTCGATTAAATGATTACAGTTGGCGTTGCATCGAGGGCTCGTCTCATCTCGAGCCAATTAAAAGCGATGTACACTGTACAGTTTAATCATCGTTACCAGTATGTCGAAATGTCATCATATCAGAATTTAAAAAGGTGAAAAGTTCACATGGCGGCGTCGTTTTTGAAAAAAAAAAAAAAAAATTGTAGCGAAATCTATTCAGCTGTTGAACAACGATAATAACGTGGAGGTCAGTACCGTTCCGTTGTCCGTTTACTTAAACGTTAAAATTTTTTAAAATTATACGACTTGGAAGAGTTACTCGTAGATTGACTAAGTTGAAGTTCTTAAGTATGATTTTACAGAACTGAACGAACCTTGCCTAAGTCTTTTATATTCGAATGACATTCAAAATATGAAAAAACAATCGACTTGTGTCGAATACGCCAGAGAGGCATGAAGAGCAGTAGACAAATGCGAAAAAATTTGATTAATGAGTTCTCATGCAGCGTGCTTCGGTATGTACTTATTTTGTATGCGAACGAAATATACGAATACACGATCAATGTTAATGACTGCGAAAAATTTATAAAGATGTTTTCGAAGTTAGGTTTTTAATTTTTCGTGTGTCGTTTTTGGAGGGAAAACTCGTATATTTTACCTACCTAGGAATGTTCAGTGTACGACGAAAATATGTAAATAGACAGAGACAGCCCAGCCCCCAACACTACATAAATATTGTATACGTAGGTCTAGGTACCTGAAGGATGGATTTCGGTTGGTTTATGTGTGAAAAAAAGTTATCAGTGACGTGAACCTTGGTTCTTGGTTTCGAGTAGAATTGTCATTTGTCACATTTGTGTTGTAATTTTTCAAAAAGTGTAGTCTATAGTGTGTGTGGTTGACTCGTCGGTGGTGAAAATTCATATATGTATCTGGCTACTCGTATCTACGTGTGGTTTTGCATTATTGCGGCTTGATATCTCCTCGTATTGCACTTTGTACCATTTTAACGATCGCGAACTTACAATTACGTATAAATGTATTTGAATTAAGGGTTGCCCAAATCGTAAACGTCGAACTTGGCACACAATTGTTTGTTAAACAAATTGCATTAGGACAGAATTACATACTAGATAGTTTGTTACTTCACCTTGAGAAGCGATTGCGTGTATCAACATACTACAAGTACGCCCCGTCTCCCTTTTGACGTCTTCAAATCGATAGTTTTTTAGTCGTAAATTGAAAAATTCAAATCCATTCGAGTGCAAGACGTGTTGATGGTGTCGATCGGTTTCATTGTTTTTCCCTCGTGTACGTCTTCACTGTGCAGAAAAAAAAATCGCGCACGCTCAATTTTTTTTATCTCTAAAGCCCATGAATTTATACACGACAGACTGATAACAAGCTGTAAATAAAACATACACGAAATTTTTCGCTGTTTGAGTTACACCTCAATAATGTAACTGCAACTGCAATATAAGTTTACCGACAGTACGTGCGAATTGTTTCTTATGGAAAGTTGCTCCAAGTTTGATGATGTATTTGCGAGTTCTCAATCGACCTGTAATACCATGCCTTTGAAACACATTCGTCCTCAGATGGATGGGGTAAGTGAGAACTTTTCTCATTATTTAAAAGTAAATAGGTACTGTACGAGTAGATAACGTCGTAGGGGTTTTATTGATAACTAAGTTTGTGCAATCCATGATTGTTTGGTTTTCTTAATGGCATTTTTCGATATTCTGTAACTTTTATCATCGTATTTGATATTTTTTCACCAGTGCTTATCTGTTGACTTTACCTGATATTGATTTGATATTATGGTCTGTCTTATCGATCTGTTCACTAGGAAACGGTTTTGTCGGTTTGACTGCGAAAACGAATGTTTGTTGTGTCGATGAATGACGCAGGTATGTCAAATTCGTGCATTTTGAAGAAGGCAACGAGTGAGAAAGAATTGTTGGAATTTTTAAGGTGGATGAAAGGCAATTGAACTTGAATGTGACTTTATAGAAGGAATTGATCAGTTGACTAAGTTGGAAAGGTGAAGCAGATTGATTTAATGGTGGTTTACAAAGGGATTGGTTTTGAAGTCGAGTGAAATTTTGATGAAATATTGTGCCCTGCTTTTGATCCCCCTTCAGTGTCAAAAGTACTGAATAAAAAATTTGGAAATAGAATTTGAAAAACCTCCAATATTATGATTACTCAATTAGCTTCATGTATGTTCCCAGCCACATAGGTATCACTGGAAACGAAACTGTTGATAGATTAGCAAAAACAGCCGCTACCCCCTCCCCTCTTACCACTCTCACTCCTGATGACATTAAATCTCTAATCACTCACAATACATTTACTAACTGGCAGAACTTTTGGTCACAACAAACTTCAAACAAACTCTTCCAACATAAAAAAACTACTCTCCCCTGGAAAAATCTAGGCCACCTGAACAGAAAAGAAGAAATCCTGATTACCAGACTAAGAATAGGCCACACAAAAATTACTCATAACCACTTATACCAAAAAGAACCAAAACCCTCATGCCAATTTTGCAGAAACGAACCCATATCCATCCAACACATACTTTTCAACTGTCCCCAACTAAAACAAAACAGACTTACACTACAGATAAAAGAAAACCCACCTACTATCCCTGACGATCCCTCAGAAATACAAAAATTCATCTCCCTAGTAGAAAACATCGGCCTCACAAACCAAATCTAACCCCCCCCCCCTTACGGGTGTAATAATCTTGTAATTATAAACACCCCAAAAAAAAAAAAAAAAAAAAAAAAAAAATAATGGTTTTTTAAACCTTTTTTCCTTGTAATTAATTTTATAGAATTTGAAAAATTATAATGGTTTTTTAAACCTTTTTTCCTTGTAATTAATTTTACCTCCTTCTAAAATCGATCTAAAGAATTGGTCAAGTGGCCATGCTAGGTAAAATCTTCTCCTCAGCTTTATTATCAAAACATTGGAATCACAAATTAGCCATTTTATACGAGTACAGCACATCAAATTTCAACATGATGTGAGTTGGAAGCAGTTGCATGGCCAGAATTTTACCGAAAAGTGGGTAAAATTTCTGCTCGAGCCAAGCAATTGGTCGAAAAAACGTCAATTTTTGTATGGTTTATTCTGAATTATTATCCGCAAGGGGGGTGACGAGGGCCCCAGTTGCCCCCATCTTGGTTACGCCACTGGTTGAAAGTTTAGGGAACCTGATAATGTATATTTAAAGTGACAGTATCAAGTTTTCGTTATTCTAACAAACTACCAATGAAAAAAAGTACATTAATAACATTGTTATCTAACTCTAATAGCAATTTTATCCAATTCGTTTTCAAAAAACCTGCAAATTTTAGTCTTTTTCCGTCTTTGTTTGCTGTAGTTTTACCAGGAACAACTTACTATGTACATAGACATACCTACCTATGAGTTGGTAATTATTTGTTCGATATTAACTTTTAAAATGCTAAATTTTTTCGAAAAAATAAATTCAGCGAGGAATGATCCGTCTGAGTAAAATCAAGTTGAATTTTAAAAAATTGCAAAATCTTCATTTTGTTTCAAATATTTTGGAAAATTTTACAAGATTTCAGAATTTATCAACTTTTGTAAAAATTTTACATTTTTGGCGAAAAGTTAGTAAAATGAGGGTATAAAATTCGTTCAAAAATCTACAAATTCCGTCCTTGGGTACGATGTGTGATGATCAATAAAAAAATCCAAATTATGAACTTCTAAAAAACTATTACCTGAATGTTCTTTACGCCATCATATGACAGAAATTGATAGAAAAAGCTAGTGGAAGGAAGAAGGTAACGACCATGAAAAAATTATAAAATTTTGTTGTTGTTTGTGACAGAATTTATACCTACTTTTTTTCGATTTGTAGTACCTACTTTCTCAATACCGACGTAATATGAAACTGGGCACCAGAGAAGCCAGAAATGTACACCTTCAACGCTTCTTTTGTATAATTATATTTTTTTTTCAATGATTATTTTTCAAATTGTAGGTAAGTACAAAGAAAACGATCCTTCATTTTTTTATTTAATTTTTTGAAAACATTTCTGCTTGAAATTCTGTTCTTTGAACAACGTTTGTTCGCTTGTGTAGAGCCCCCCCCCCCCCCCTCATCCAGGAAAAAAAGAGAACATAAAATACAAATTTAAATCTGTGAACATTTTTTGAATTTTTTCATTTGTATGATGGGAATCTTTCTAATTTTAAACTCAAACATCATATCTCAAAAGCAAAGCCTTTTAGGAAAAATTTATCACATTTTATTAATACATATAACATTTTTTGCTCTATATAATTTTTTTCCAATTTTTTTTCCTTCGTGAGATCTTTAATTGCATTCTAAAATTTTGCGATAAAAAACTTTTAAAAATCAAATTTTTTATCGCAGTAAATGGATCGATTTTCTAATGACAGGGTGTCTAACGGTCATGAAAATCATGAATTTTGCTCGAAACACACTTGAAAATTTTTCAATAATCTCATAAAATGAAAAAAATCAGAAAAATGAAAAAAATTGAAATACCCAATTTTTGATCCTGTGAAAAATGGCAACCCTGTTCGATTTCCTTTTAGTTTCAAGTTATTTGTTTATTTTTATTTTTTTGAGGGGGGGGGTATTTTCATGCGGTAAAAATGTGAAAAATAGGTCATGATTTTTTTTGTCTGGAAACGAAAATTATAGAAAATTATATTTATCATCCGTATAGAGTGCAATTGATATTTGCTTCCAAAAGGCTTTGATTTTGAGATACATAAATTTTGAGCAAAAATTAGTAAGTTCAACATTGAATATCTATATATTTTTTTTTCATTTCAAGGTGCCAAAAGGCCGGATACTGCAGAGTCCAGATTATCTCGAATTACTCACTATCTTCATGTCTTTTGAAAATGAAAATAAAATTTGATTCCCCCCCTCCATTAAAATTTTGTAAAAATCAAAAATGTTTTATTGAAAATTCTGTTTTTTTCTTGATTTCTCATGTTGTGCTATTTGCTGCACACTTTGTAGTTGAACGTTAAATCCGTATATGAGCCTTCCTATGCAATTGAAAATCGTGAGCCCTAAATTTATATTTGAGGAGCCTCCCTCCTTCCACTTCCTTCACCACAATTTACAGTTTCAGTAATAATTGTTGACAGCTTGAATCCGTCTGGAATTTCTTCCAATTACCTATTTTATGTTTTTTTTGCTCATGTTTATATTTTTCTCTATTTTCAATATTTTGATTTTTTTTGCAATGGGCATTTTTAAAATTTCAGAAAAAAATTCTTTAAAAAAACTATTTTTTCTAACGAATTTTTAAAATGTTACTCTTGTATAAGTGTAGCATAACATCCTCTGAAAATATCCTCCAATTCCATTTCTAGATCCAAGTTTCAATTATTACTAATAGGAAGTGAAAAGTCACAAATTTTCATTTTAGAAATTTTTTGCACGGTTTGACCTCGAGTCACTTTTCCAATTTCTTGATTTCATAGCTTTCTGTGAGGTACATATTTTCACCTGTTTTAAATTGTTGTATTTTTTAGTGGCTAAAAAAGAAGTTGAACAGCAAAATAGAGGGGAAAAAATTTCGACCAGTGGTTCCTAAGGTGTTCGGAATTCAATTTTTAGATTTCATATGGTGAATTTTTTTATAAGGTTCACTCTCCCAAAGAGGTCTCATTTCACCAGAAGATCTGAAGTGAGAAGGGAAGAAGGCTAGAGAGCAGCACTTTACGTCGATCTGACATTCTACCTACAAAAAGTCATAAAATTGTAGTTTTTATATTTTTAAAAAGAATCTCGTACAGTGGCATTTTCATCCTACTCGTATGCTTAGCTTCTACGTACAATACTGATGCATAAACAAAAATAACAAGTTTTGCAGTGTAAGCCTTTTTGTAACTCTACACTAATTCAATTACGTACGATATGGCCTAGTTGTTCCATGAAATTTAAATTCTTACAAATTGATTACCAAGCTTCAGCTTGTACATATTTCTTATCTCGTTCCCGGTTCTATAATTCTCAGAACTCTTTATGCAATTTAGTTATTACTCTTGCAATTTTTTTAATTCTACAAAGAACCATATTATAAATCCCAATTAATCTCTATGATCCGAATTCATCAATCAACGCGCGTGTTTGAAAATGAAAATTCAAAAAATTCCAATCAACAGACTTTATGCATTGCATATACTGCCTGCATAGAGAGTTGAAGAGAATACAGCTTCATCACTTCATCGGGCCTTACTCTCTTTCTGCATCTCTTTGATGCTGTAAACAACACGCGCCATGGGTCGTCCATGGCGAATCGGTGTTCTATAGTTTGTAATTAAATACAAAGAAAAAGGAATTTGTTTAGTTGTATCGAGTCATGAACGAGCATAATTGTCTATTTATAACTTTTATTAAAAAGTCATAGAGTGTAGGTACTCGTCACTCGTCAGTTTACTACAAATGAAATAATGTCGCATTATAAAAGGTACAATTTCAATACCAACTAGTTTCAATTATAAATCGTTTAATGATCCATACGTGTAAAAAAAAACCGGTTATTAGTGCAGGAAATATATACGATCGACGTAGCTCTGTAATGAGAAAATTTTTCTTTCCATTTGTTCTCGAGTCATAGAGATAGTAGCAAAAAAAAAAGCACAACTTGGAGATATTGGAATCGGTCACGTGTATTTGCAACAAGTGTCTGAGTTTATCTTCATACATAGGTACATTGTAAAATTTTCAAACTTATTTTTGAATTGAATACTTAAAAATAAAAAGAGGTTAATTATAATCGTGTTATTTGCAACGTTCAATTTGATAGTCTAGAGCTGAGCAAACTTTTATCTGAAAGTAATCTCGTCATTTCATCATTTCCATGTACGTACTTTTTATCTATGTACTTAGTCATGGCTGAAAATCCAACCAATCGAACGAATCGAAGCGAAAAATTGATTAATCAACTCTCTATACGGTTTTTTATCAAATTTATAGCAAAATTTAACCGATTATAGAGACCTTATGACGTTTTTACGATAAGCTACTGTACGTACTTGTACTTCTACTACATGCACTAAAAGTTGAAATATCGAGCTTGCGGTTGTTCCGTTTGTTTTAAAATTTTATTTTTTATTTTTTTTTTTCGACAAACTCGTTAACAATGTCAGTGCATGAAATTTACTCGTATCAAAGATACGCGAAAAAATTTCCACTAAAAAGTATTACTGCGAGTATATTATCAGTGGATTGATAGCTTAACTAACAGTTGAAACGATATATAGTCGTTTTGGTGAAAAAATCGATCGAATGGGAGGATATTTATTACGCAAATAGTACTGTCGAGAGTCATTTAGATACCTACCTAGAGGAGAAACTTGTAAGCTATAACAGAAGTACAATAATTTCATCATGCCTTGATTTAGAATGGAATTTATTGCACATGGTTCTCTAGTGCGATTTATTTCCTTGTACGGAAGTGTCCCTAAGGGGAGGGTAAAAATATGAATAGTATTTGTTTTATTGGATGTACACACGAAAATAATGTAACTTACATGTATTGAGTAGGTGGTATATGGGAATTGGGGTGCGGTGAGGAGGGGGATTTTTTTTTGAGAGAAAATATGGTGTTGTTAACTTGGTTTTTGGTTCCTTCGGGACAACGGAGATCCTTTTTATTGTTGAATCAATTTTAAATTATTTTCTCGAAACTGTTGCATTATTGAATAATAATTTGAAAGACAATGTATTCGAGTATGACGATGTTTTTTTTAGAATTTTTTTTCATTTTGATTGACAAATCGCCCTTCCAAACTCTCTCTCATGACAAATTAATTTAAATTTCTTTCGATTTCTTGCTTTTCTGCACCCCCCCCCCCATTTCTTATCTCCAGTTGAATGCATCATACCATTTTTGCCTAAGATTTGATGGCTGTTTTCCAATTTTTACCGCTTCATTGGTTGTGTAAAAATCACGAAACTTTTATTTATTTTTTTGAATAATTTTTTATGATTTGTGTGGGTAATTTTTTTAATGGATTTTGTGTTTTGAAAAATATTTATGTGCTCGACTGCTCGCATATGCTTTTATTTATGTTTTCTTTAATTTTTCCATTTTCCATAAAATTAAATATATATGTACCTATGTATTTCCTGCATCGTAGTTGATGAAGTTTTTCCATATTTTGCCATCGTTATTCATGCATTTGAAAATTACACGGTCATTAAAATAATATGTACACAGTTTAATGGGCGAGGTTTTTTAAAAATACTTTAGTGTATTATTTGGGAACTTTTTATACCTTGAAGATTGATATCTTGAATATGGGTCACTTCGCTTCAACTTATGTAAACCTAGGGTGCTTTCTTTTTGCTTATTCTGATGAATCCATAGTTGAACTTTTTCGTGCTCTTTTGAGGGGAAAGGGGCGAGGAGTTATGTTTATAATTTTTTTTTATTTGCACCAAAGCTTTTTATAATTTAACTATTTCATCATTAGTTCAATTTTCGAGTTTTTTCTTCAAATTCTAAAAATATCTGATGTAATAAATTTTTTGGAGATAATTTTAATCAACATGATTTTATTGCTGTTGTTTTCATCTGGTAAAATAAATTTTGGCGAATTTCCTTTTTCCCTCTTTTCATATGGATGTGTACTTTTCCCAAATTGCAGAAAAGTGCTGATTTTCCCTTTAAACTGTTAACAAAAAGTCTACCTTTTCCCCCTTTTTAGAAAACAAACTTTGAAATTTTCTTCTCTAGTGCCTTCTTTTTCTTTCAGAATTCGAATTTTGTCTAGTTCTCTTTTTAAATGTTTTTTGTAACCTGAAAAAAAATTCAAATAAATTTTGACTTGGTACTCTTGAAAAATTGAATCATTTCAAAAAAAAATTTCTCAAGTACACGATAAGGCGAAAATGAGAAAAAAATCATAGTCTTCATGTATTCATGAAGAGTGCAGCAAAAATATTGGAGGAAAGAAATCCAGTGAAAATGATTTTTCTTGGTTCAATTTTTGTGAAATTGTATATTGATTAAAGTCTCCTCAGAAAATCTTCTCTTCTCTCCTCTTCTTCCTTCCTTCTAAAATAGGCATAAAAGTTGGAAAAATTCGAAAAACTTTTTTCAAACACCTAGGTGAACAATGTGAACATATTTGTACCTACAATCATGTTAATTTGATAAGCTCAAATATTTTCCTAAAGTTTAGTGTGTGCCTAGCACAATATTACGAGTATAGTATTGGTCTCGGTTCAACTCCAAGAAAGGTAATTTTATCAACTATCCAACCATTTGTTATACATATTGGACAGATTATGAGAATCATTCAAGCGGAGGAAATAGATTAGTTTTCAATCAATTTTGATGGGTAATTGCTTATTAGCAATTGTAATTTTATCTAGTCCATCACTTTAATACATAATTTTCTAAAAAAGGTAAAAAAAGAGGCCATGTATCAAGATTAGATAAGGAGTTTTACCACCTGCTGTGTTCATTGTACCTTGTATACCTACCCTGATATACCCCTCAGTCCTATTCCAACACCAATGCTACCCCCTTCCCCCAGAGGTCCATTGCCAGCTACGTGTGTCAAGTGGGAGTGGTTTGTTGAGATGTTCGTTCCCCCCTCCAAGTTTTCAGTTATCTTAAGCGGGATTGAAATTTTGCAGTTCATTCCATGTGCTACCTTTGTGGAGAGTACATCATTGTACTTGTTGGCCTTGGCTTGGTGTTGAGTGATTCTTGTGTGACCTCTTGTCAGGGGTTTATTTATAGGGTGCTTGTTTAGGAAGGAATCCATGGAGACAGTTATGCAGTTCAGTGAGCAGGTACATACTTAATATTTATTAGGTAGTCTTATCCAATATTTTTTTTTATTTTAGAGTTGAATATTTTTTTTAATTCAGTTGTTTTCATGAATTGAAATTTTTCCAATTTAGTTTTGAATTTGAATTTGAATTTGGTTAAAAAGCCCAATATGCTGTGGCAAAACCAATATGTTGTGGCAAAGTCAGTATTTGAAATTTTGTAAATTCAAAGACTATAGGAATTCTAAAAGATGATTTAAATTCCAAAAATTGATTTAAAATTTCATAAGGCAATATGGAATTCGGAAAATTGATTTGAAAAATATTGTTATTGAAGACTATATTCTGCAAACTCAAAGACAATGCAAACGCAGAAATTATTCTAAAATTTTGTACATAATTTAGAAGATATGCGAACTCTGAAAAGCAATTTACTATTTTATAGGCAATGAGAGTTCTGAAAATTGATTATAATTTGCAAACAATGTGAACTTGAAAAATGATTACAAATTTTGTCATTTGAAAGCAATTGTGAGTTCAGAAAATTGATTTGAAATTTTGTATAATATGAAGTCGTGCGAATATTATTCTGAAATATAATTTAAATGTTTGTAATATCATAATTTGTAAGAACTAGTACCTTATGAGAATTCCAAAAAATTATTTGAAATCTCATATAATTATTAAGAGGAAATGGGAATTTCAAAAATTGATTAAAAATTTTATAATTTAAAAGAAAAGTGAATTTGAAAACTGGTGTGAAATTTTGTAATTTAGAGAGGCAATGTAGTAGCAAAGCCAAAATGTTGTTACAAAATCAGTAAGAAGTAGTAAAGATCGTGCCCTGCACCATCAAAATTTGAAAGCAGTGAGAATTTCGAAAATTAATTTCAAAATTTAGTCATTGGGAGGCAACGCAGAATTCTGAAAATTGAATCAAAATTTTGTAGGCTAAATTTAAAGACCGTGGGAATTTTGAAAAATGATTTAAAATTTCATCATTTAGAAGCTATACGAATTCCAAAAATTGATGAAAAAATTTCATGATTTAAAGTCGAAGTAGAATTCTGAAAATTGAATTTTTTTTTTAGAATAATTTTGAAACAGTTTTTTGCTATTTCAACTCTTTAATCAATCTCTGCTCTTTCCCAATCACTTTTGAAATCTGTACATATTTTTTAATGTTGAAAAATTATTGAATAAATTACCTGAATATGGATATTTTTATTCAAAAAATTACTGGTTTTTGGTTTTTTCAAAGACAAAAAAAAATAATGAAGTTTTAAATCTTTTTCAAATGTTGGGAAAATTATAAAAAATTCCAATCAATGATTTTTTTATACAAATATTCATATTATTACAACTATTTTGGAGGAAAGACGTTTTCTCTGAATTTTTTTTTTCAATTTTTTATTTATTAAAAATTTTACAACATGAAAGAATTAATGGCACCTAGTAATAAATTTCTAAGAAAAATGACATGATTTTTCATCAATAATTTTTCAAAATTAAAAAAAAACAGTCTGGTTTTAGGTGGGATTGCGAAGGGGTGAGGATCGTTCAGTCTGTTTAAAATTCTTATTTCTATCAGGTCGTTTTAAAGTCCATATCCAGCATTTGAGCTACATCTCCCCCACCCACCTCTCATATTCAATCTTTCCCTAGGAAAAATGGCAAAACTATCAACTGTTGTGCAAACTGAGATAATTTTTTATATTTTTTTAAAGAAAAAAAACTGTCGTTTAAATGTTTTTGAGACCTAACACAAGATTTTTTCAAGTCCAAATTTGAGGCAATTTTAGTTTTTTGAAAAAATAAAACTAGTTCTTTGAATAGGTATTGAAACAAAACAACAAAGTTGAATACAAATCGAATAGCTTTTTTCTGCGAATGACTCATTATACTTGCAAATTTTACCATCGTTCACGCGTCTGGATAAAAATCCACCATTACCGTTACTTCTGCGTGTGTTTTTGTAGTTGATTACAGACGTTTATAAACATCGATTAAACATATACGAGATATGTAATTAAAAGAAACAATTTTCGCTTTAATTAAACACGAGACTGTAGGTTACTCGAATATCGGTGAACTTTTAGTACACAATCAGCGATATCAGCGTACCCTTTAATTTCGCCCCGAACAATTAAAGGGCATCGATTGCTATGTCGGTTTCGGTGTGATTCTAAAATTAGTCCTTGCACGTGATTTTCCATCATCGCAAATGACAAGAAAGTATAAGATTACATCAACGTCGAGTGGAAAGGTACCTTATGTTAATACCATAGACAAGACATTGTTAAAAAAAAAAATAAAAAAAAGAAACATCATTTATAAACGTGACCGTTATCGACGGTGGTTTGTTTACATTCGAATTACGAATACACCGCACCTCGCAAATAACATAGATGAGCTTCGGGCTTGGAGAACTCGTCGTATAGTGGAAAAAATTTTTTGAGTCGAGTAATCGAGATTTTTGTAGTGGCACTTTGACGTATGCAATTTGAAAATTCGCCATCTGTGTGAGTGATAAGAAGTCTAGCCGTGTGAAAGTACCCACTTATTAAGGACTATCAGTCGAGCCAAAGATTCAGTTTAATTTTTGAGGTTGGTCGATTTAGACGCCTTTCTCGTTCACATTTATAGCGATTCTAATCGCTATACCGTTTCGCCAATTGTGCTAAGGTAAGCAAAACTACTCGTATTATGCATTTATGTGTTATTTTTTTTTTACGAATTTCTTCCTCGTTCGTGCATTTTGACGTCATTCGCGGCGCTGCTCTTGTTGCACGTGCGTAATAAGGGTGTTGGTCTCGTGGTTGTGGTCGCCGGTCTCGCGACTCGGACTCGGTGAGAGGAAAGTTTCAGGGTGTGAAGGGCGATTGCCATTTGTCGTGTATTTGTGTATTACGTCTTTGGGTCGACCAGTGAAGGTGAATATGCAGATTTATTGCCAACCTACCTACCACACTTCGTCGCGATTGTCACGCGAATGGCGAAAATTTTTTCTCGTTCGAGATAGAAATACCGGAATTTTGAAAAATTGCGAGCTCGAGTCACGTAACTTTGTGTGACGTAATGATAACGTATCGTTGCAAACGTCTGGGTACATTTACTATTTGTTATGTCGCATTTCGCCTCACCTCGTTTCGAAAAGAAAAAAAACTAAGAACGACAGTGATGTTTTGGCAACTGAAAAATAACTCGGTGTAACCTTAAAGACCTATTTGTACGATGAATGCATCAAAGTTGGACTAAAAATTGCACAATTTTATCTTCTAAACCAGACAAGCCGAAAAATCATGATACAAATCCTCATTTTTCACCCCCTTTTCTCACATGCTTCGAATTAAATCGTACTTTTTTAAAACGTTTTTTGAAAAAGAAATCCCGTCTCGCGTTCTATTTATAATTATACGACTTTGGATGTAAATTTTCATAGCCTTTGTTCGGTACATCCTACGTAGGTATTACAAGAAAGCTGGTAAAATGCCTATATCGAATTTTAATTCGGTCCGAGATCGTTTGAATTTTTTAACGAGCTGTGTAACAAAAGGGATACGCTATAAATGGATATTTCATAGCGAAGTATAATGGCGAGCGATCGGTGTTAAAATTTCCATATTATATTTTACGGTCGCAGACGTAAAATTTTCCAAACAGTTTGAAAAAAAAGCGAATTTACGGGGGTAATTTAATAGCAATGGCGACCGACTGCTTGCTCTGTAGTCTCGAAGATGGTACGATGGTGAATTTTTAAAAGTAGGTGATTCGTTTAGCATCGTGTTACTTTGTAAATGGTGTGTTTAGGGAAAAATTGGAGTGAAAGTTTATTTTTTTTTGGAATCAATTTTTGAAACTTGATCTGAATGTTGGTGTGAAGGTTTCGTGTTATTTTTGGTGATTTATATTGCCCTTGAAGGTTGGTGTTGAGTTGATGGGGGAGAGGGGGTTGCCTTCCTTGTCAGGTGTTGATACGAATGGATTTATTTTAATTTCATTGGTGTTTTTTTTCTATGAACCTTTGTTTTCTCAGTTGACCAATTTTTTTTCAATTTTTGAAGTATGGGTGTTGACTACGTAATTGATCTTTCTATCATACTGATTTAAATATTAATTAATTTTTTTTTGTAGGAAACTTTTCGTTCGTTTCGAAAATATTTTTCTTTCACCTTTAGTTTCGATCTGAAAATGTTTATTAGTGTTTTAAAGCCATTTCGTAGAACTTTCAAGTTGTTTTTTGAAATTTTAGTCGTTATTACATCATTTTGGCTAGTTTTTAAAACGATTTTCTGCACGATCTATGAAATATTGTATAAATAATTATGTAGATCGGTCCTAGACTAGTTATATTTCTTATTTGGTGATGGCAAGAGACTCTGGAATATTGAAAGGACCTCTGAGAGTGCTCAAGCTCTGGTGGCGAGAACCTCATAGGCTGTTAAATTCATTCTATTGATTTTTTTATGATCGAAGCCCAAAAATAGCTTATTTTAAAGATCAATGAAAAAAAAACATTTAATAAAGTTGAGCTTTTAAACCATCTAATTGTCGAATAGGAACGTTCATGTTTTTTAAATTTTTTTCTTGGTATCTTCAATTCCCCCAAAAAATTGTTTTTTTTGTGATGAAAATTTTTTAAAATACAATTTTTTCAAATTTCTGTTCAGAACATCTCAATTTCAAAGTGATTTAACGTCTAGAAATACATTCAATCATTTGCTACTTGTAGGAAATTTGATACTCTGTGGTTTTATTTGTATTCATTTTTCTCGTAGAATTCTCAGTTTTTCCGAAAAATTGATTTTTGTGATGATAAATTGAGTAAAAATGTCAATTGGACTTTTGTACGAAGTACTCCATCTCGAAAACAAAACTTCCTAGAAAAAATTGAATCACATGCTTCTTGTGAGAAATTTTATGTTCTGCATAATGTATAATATTTTTTCATTTATCTTTATTTTTCTTTTTGGGCTCTCAGTTTTTCCTTTTAATTAATTTTTGAGATGAAAAGTTGGGAAAATTATAATGTTTTTTCAACTTGAAAAAAAATTCCAATCTCAGTTGATATTGGTAGGACTCTTTAATTTTTTTAGTAGGGCCTTCTCATTTTGTCAGGAATTGATTTTTGTGATGAAAAATTGAAGGAAATCAAATGCTATCGCAATTGACTTTTGTTAAAAATATCTGTAACAAAGTATGGTACGTAAGTACTCCTGGAGAAAATTGAATCACTTGCTTCTGATAGGGTAAAAAAATTTATGATCCACGATTTTTATTCTTTTCTTTTAAAAATCAAAGAACTTGTAAATAACTTTTTTAGGTTAGGAACAGAAATAAATAGTATAAAAAAAATTCGTAGGACCCTCAGTTTTTTCAAAAATAGAATTTTGTAGTGAAAAAAAGGCTTTTCCCACTTTGATTAATTCTAGTTGTGTAATGGATTAAAATTCTTGTGCCTTTTTTTTCTCTTTTTTGAAATAACAAATTTTTCATCACAATCAATTTTTGCTGATTTTTTTTTTTGACATTTGGTCAAAATATCTCAGAACAAACGTTTCTAGAAAAAAGTTAATCCTAATTTATTAGGTAATAATGGAAAATTTTATGTCCAAAAATGTTGTTCCTCTTCATTTTCTTCCGCAGGATCTTCAGTTTTTTTCTAAAAATTGACTCTTTCGTTGAAAATTCTGTTCTGAAAGTACAACTTTTTCATCACAACCATTTCTTGCTGATTTTTCTGAATTTCGCTCAAAATTTTTCAAAAGACACTTCTAAAAATTTGAATTTTTTTTTCATTTTTTATAACAAAAAATTGACGTTGAAAAACAACAACACGAGGAACTTACAAAAAAAGTGAAAAGAAACAAGAAATCGATTTTTTTCTTTTTTAAATTTACACTTGAAGTAAAATTTTTTATAATTGATGGAAAGTTCAATTATTCGAATGTTTCTGAATTAAAAAAAAATAAAACGACAACAATCTTGTAGATTGCAAAGATTTTGAAAAAATTGAGGCTGAATTCATCGTGTATAATGTGTTTTTTTTTCAATTATAGAAATTCCCCCCTTTCCCTTCCCCCTTCCCATCCAATAAAAAAGGCACCTGTGTATTTTTCACTTATGAATGAAACACAAAAAACTTCCACTGTAAATTCATAAGTTTCTAACGCCAAAAAAATTTCAAATTTTAAAAAGTAAAAAATTCAAATTTACACTTTTTTTCTCTTTTGCTACTTGCAAATGACTCGTTAAAAATCGACTGGGTACATCAGCAAGACCCATCTCTCTTTCCCTTCAAAGTAATTTTTGCATCTGCTGATATGTGGTTATTTTTCAAGAATATTCGCGTAATTTACACTCTTGAAAGACCGAAGTAAATCTTCATTACATAAAACGTTATCCTTTAAATTAGCCATTAGTATTTGCTGATTCATTGAAATCAGTCTACGTATATCAATTTTCTACATTTTAAAATGACTTTGTAAACTCGTAAACGTTCTTTATCAAATTCAAAAGCACACGATAAGTACAAAATGACGTTTCTATATTTTCTTGAACATTTCTTTTTCCGGCTGAAGTGTCGAAAAAATTGCTTCCTAGAAATACACGCGTGTTTGAAAGTGTTTTATTTCATCGTAAAATTTTATCTCTGCTGTGCTGTATTTTTTCAATTTTTTTTTGGTTGTATCTTTTTGATCATTGGAGGAGCTCTTTTATAGTATTCAATAGCTACTGCTTTCGTTTAAAGTAAATGAAGCGAACATTCTAGCCTCAAGATACTGTACCTACTTGTTGCCTTCCTCGAAAAAAAAAATTGAAAAAATACTCGAAATGGTGGCCATTAAACAAGCTTACTTGTTGTAAGATGTTTTCGTATTTCGAATAATGTACAAATGTACTTTACTTAGTAGCAAATTTTCCAAAAAAATTGCGTTGAATTCAATATGAAAGTTGGAACCTAAAATATTTTTTCATGTTTTTCTATTGAAGGTAGGTATTCTTTTGGTTTGACAGCTGCAAATTTATATAGTAGGAGACGAAGATTCGAACAATTTTAAAGTGTTTTATGGTTGATATTCGTTCTAATGTTGATTTTTTCTTCAAGGTGTTTTTTTTTTGTTTTATTGATTTTCTAAAATTACGATTCCCTTTGATTAAATAAGACCACTATTTTCATCGTCGATGTAATTATAAAATTCACGTTGCACGATTCAAAGGTTAGGTCAATAAATTTGAGAAAATTGTAAGAATGTAATTTGAAATAAGGAGAAAATTACTTTATGATTGAATCGGGTAATTAAATACGAGTATACTATCAAGTTATATCTATTCATTGAAAAAAGAAGAAGTTGAACTCTCATTCTTATCTATCATTTTAATGGCGTTCGAATTTCCGAAACAGATACTTATCTCCTACGAGCCTCCACAATATATAGATAACCCTTCTTTTTATTCTAATTTCCCATAAATTCCCATCGAGTTATAACCTCGAAATGTAACATATTATGGCACACAGTTACCGTTACAGTTACGATAATAATAAGCTAAACTTTACGTTAGCCAAGCTTAAGCGATAACCTAGCGCGAAAGAGCCGTCAACCGCCACCAGTGTGAAGGCGACTTAATTCTGCTTCGAATAAATTCACGACCTGGCACATTATTCCATCTATTGGACATCTTGGTAACCAGTAATTCAAGCATTCAACTCGCAGAGAGCGTTTAATGTCTGTAAATGTACCAAATCGATAAAATTTCTCGTCTGCTACAGTCACAGTGTTGACTCGCTGAAAAGCTCGCTTACACCGACAACACTTCGCAAGAGGGAATTTTTTTCACGACTTGGGTGTGAACGAAATTTTTTCGCGCCTATTTCAAACTTCTGCAGTTTAATTGGTTAATTATACGTGTAGTTTTTTTATTCCTGTAAAAAAAAAATACGAATATACGAGTAACTGGTTTTCGTACTGGATTAAACTAGCTTTTTAACGTACGAATTTAAGGTTTTCATACAAATTCTACAAATGTACTCGGTAGTCAGTTACGTGGTGGTTTTTTCTCGTCGATTGAAGAAAAACCTCTTTGTGGGTGTTACGTGTGAGAAGGAGAAGTATGACGTGATAAGTGACCACGAGGTTTATGACCGTAATTGAGATCTTCCGGTGGAGATCGTGTACTCGTACTATGAGATGCCACTGCTCCTGCCCCATGCCCCTGTCTCTATAGCTGTGTCGATGTCGTTTATTGGTGTCTGTACTTTTTTCCAGACATTTTTGATGGCTTAATTGGTGGAGATTCGACTTCGTGTCAGCTTATTTGATGTGCGAGAAAGACTGATTTTCAAGATGTGTGGAATTGTTCGTGTGCTAGTTTCGTGTTTTAAGGATGTGATTTTTTAAAGGGTTTGAAGTTTTGTGTGATGTTGGCCGAATTTGAAAATTCCAAAAACCTGAGAACTGTTCAAATTTTGACTACAACTTGTAAAAAGAATTTTTTTCAGAAATTTTCCCTCCCCTGACATTGGGTTTGATTGTGAAAAGGGGGAGGTGGAGGGGGTTTCATCGTTTGATAGGTCTAAAATTCAGTTTTGGAAATAGAGGAAAGGTGAAATTAAAAATATTTTTCAAGTTTGTGATGAACCATTTTTTAAGAATTTTTTTATCCTACCATTTTCAGCAATTTTTTACTATCCCTTCTCGATTTTTGTGGAATAATAAAATAATATGTGCCATTTGCAGTTTTTTTTTTTAATTTTTGAAATTTCTTTTTCCTTGTGAAACTATTTATGGTCTCTTGATGAAAATTTCCTAGAAAATAGTCGAAAAAATCTCAACGAAGAGAAAAAGTTGAATTTAGAAAATTATCCTTAATTTCTGTAAGTGCTCAAATTTCCGAAATAAAATCTGGAAGTGGGGAGAGAATCCAATCCCGGTGATTTTAATGCTTAAAAACTCAACTCAATGTTCATTTTTATGAAAAGCCCGAGAAAATTTTCTCATTTTTCGAACAACTTGACATTTTTTAAATAACCTCATCAATCGTATTTTTCAGTTGAAATGTCTCCATCAAAACCAATTTCAAGGGAATTGCTTCAGAATCTGTTCATTTGCAGTTTACTGTCATTTTTTATACGTAATAAGATTTCAAAACAGAATGAGAAAAGATAAGGATTGAATTAAAAAATTGAATTTTGACCAAATTTTTAAGGTCTGGATAAACCTTGATTTTGTGTGTGTGTTTTTCTTTGTCGTCCAATTTTCAGAAAAACTACAAAATGACCCATAAACACGATCTTTGGTTTTCCGAAAAAATCCTCCAGAATCATTTGTTGAATAAAATTGAAAATCTTACGAAAAAAATCATGAAAAAAAATTATTGAGTACACAATGTTTTAAAGGGGTGTACCTATTTTTTTCTAGAAGATTTTGTTTTTGAAATATTTTTCTATAAATAATGTTGGCAATTTAAAAGTCGCTCTAAGCCCTGCAAGCAATGAAAATTTTTTGAATTTGAGGAAGCAATCCAGAAATTGAAAAAGTTTGGGAGAATTTTTGTATTTGGCTCAAAAATTTGGGGGTTTTCTTTGAAAATTCGTTTATTTATGAAATTAATTTTTTTTTCGATTTGTGTATAAAAATTTTTACTTATAAAGTCGTGAAAAAGCTCAGCTTTCGAACCTTGAAAAAATTACGATTTTCGCTGCAGAGATTCCTGTAAAATTGTTGTCTCATGCTTGAAAAATAAAAGGTGGGAGAGGGAGCATTCTGAAGGGAGATGGGTTCATTTGAAATACAATCATTTTCAGCATGAAATTTTTAATCAGGGTATCATAAGGGCTCAAAAATATTCACCATTTTATCGATTCAAACAATCATGGATTATCAAGGTAACCTCTCGGTTACTCAAGTCACCGATTTTAGTCATTTTTTAGATCAGAACATGAGGACCCATTGTGAAGTTTTCAGAAAAAAAATCAGCTACTCAACAATTGAGAGTTTTTCTTCCAAAATAGCTCGAAAATTGTATAAATTGATGACAAAATGGGATGGCTGTGGCTTATTTCTGGTCATATTGAGCTATTCACTCATCTGTAAGCCTAAATTTTGATCTAATTGAGGATTATGGTATTTATGGGGTCCATTTTTTCCAAAAAAAATTCCTCAATATCTCTAAATGTGCAATTGGGCAGCTGCAACTCTGGGGATTTTCTTTCCAGATCATATTCTGACCATTAAAATTTCTTAAGGACTAATTTCCTCATGATTAATAAATAGAGGGTGCATTTTATGGACCCAATTATTTTTTTCGAAGGCCTTGAATTTTCAAAATTTGCAATTCTGCATCTCTGAGAATCTTATTATTCTTTTTTTTTTCCATTATATTCCTTCGATAAGACTAAGAGTGACAAATTCATGCTTTCTCGATAATTTACCATATTTTTGAAAAATTTGACCATCCAAAATATATTCTCCTCACTCGTGTGAAAATCGGACCTTTGAACGTGATTGTAATTCAAATTGTGACTAAAAAAGAGATTTTTTAGAATAAAAATAGCCATTCAATTTTTTCCATTAATTGATACAAGTTTTAAACCATTTTAAAAAATCCAAACCCTTATAAAATCCTCAATTTTCCATTTGGCATGCTAAGTAAATTTTTTACTGGAACCTACCCTGTTGGTTCCTCTACTCTGGTTCAAAACTGAGAAAAACCAAAACCTCTTAAACTCTAAAAATAGAGCCATTTCTACTTCTAATTCCAAAATTAAGCCTCATTGCGTAAAAATGTCTAAAAAAAAGCCAACTCCGTCTAGAAGGATATACATTGAAGCGATCGTCTAGACTGGCACTTGACGATGAGTCATCAAAACACACCTCACCTCATCCAGCCCATTCCAAACTCCTCTAGGGTAACCAACAATCGTGTAGAAAAATCGCACTTCGCACACTGCATAATATACTAGGAGTAGGCAGAGTAGGCAAGTTCATGTACATTGCACGAGTCGAACCAGGAACCAGTTCTCTCACCTGTACCGTGGTGTCATCCGCATTATAAGATACCATACACATTGTTTACAAATGACGTAGATCTTCTACAACTATTCGTATTGTTTACTCGATGATTTCAAAGGATTGCGATATTTGCGCGGAAACGATTACCAAACGGTCGAGCTAAAATGTATCGAAGACTTTGGTAATGTTTGAGTATTTACGACGAGTTGGCGTAAACGAATACCATCGCCAGAGCCATATTAATAATAGGAAAATACCAATTGACAAAAATTCGCTAGAAAATTATAACGAAATCTTTCGCATTGTTTTTTTTTGTTTTTGTTTTTGACGAAGAGGTAAATACCAAACTGAACAATGGTAGGCTGCGAATTGTTCTTTAGATATAGCAGAGTACTATGAGATGTAATTAGTGCGACAATTGTATCGGTTCGTACGATGAATTTTAATTTACAATTTTTGTGGACCTTTGGTTTTCGATTAAGAGATATTTTATATGTGATATGGGTAAGAATAGTAAACCTATCTAGTATATCTACGTACATATTTAAACATATCCATCGGACTTGTGTTTTTTTTGAAATTTTTCATTATCAACTGAAAGGCAATTTGTTCAAAATTACACACGTAGTGTATTTTTTAATGGATTTCGTGTAATTTTTAAATCGATTATATAAGCACTCACCCATGCTAAAGATTATTTAAAAATGATAGCAACGACGTTTTATTTCAATTTGCTATTGGATTACGTTCGAGTGTCGGTTTTCTGGGAAATTGAGGGTATTAAATTCGGATAATTTAATCGTCGTAAACCTTTAATTTGACGAATTAATTGATAATTTTAGTATTAATGGATTAATACTCCGGCGCGATGCGATGGTTTCGAGTTGATTAATTAGACGTGGGATTTTCTTTTCTTTTTTTGTTCTTCTTTATCTCGAGGTATGATTATTTTAAACGGTCAGAAGATGAAGGGGGATCAGATTTGTATTTTTCTAGCCTCGAAAAAAAGTTCTATGTCGTCTTTGTTTCGTTTCAAAAGAGAGGAGGAAAAAATTGGGTCATTGGAATTATTCGTAATATAAAAATGAAGCATTTTTTTTTTTAACGAAACGAATATTATTCTCGGAAATAAACGCGATTATTTTTAATTTAAAAAATATTCTATCTCGAGGGTCGTTTCGGCGAAACTGTATTGTTTATTGGAGACTTGAATTTATTAGGGTTGATGCGTTTTTTCCCCCAGTTTTTTAAATTGTGTTATTTAAAAGATTAATTACGTGTGTTTAATTTGATCAATTTTTTCGTGAAAGTGACAGTTTCTTCGTATTAATTGTATTCTCGAGGGTGCACTGGACATTCGATGAGTAAAATACAGATGTCGGAATATCTCAATCTGAATCATGCTAAATGCTTCTTTAAATTTGCATCCGGGATTCTCTCAAAGTGGGGAATAGGGGGTTGAGCTTATTATTTTGTTAATAGAATTTGCCATTTGTAACAGAAATTGGCTAAAAAGTAAATTAAAAAGGTGATCGAAGTTGCCAAAATTAATTATTTCAAAAAGTTATTCAATTGATGATTTATCCAAATTTTATTCAAAAAAATCACTCAAACCACCTGTGAAAATATCACGTGATGAACATTTTCAAAATGCATAAAAATATTATCATTTTGGAAAATCTTTGTAAACCCAAACTTTCTCAAAAAATCACCAAAATTTTGAAGAAAACAGAAAAAAATAACTTGGTGGATTTGCGAAAAATTACTAAAAATCTCCAGAATGAATTACAATATGTAATATTAAATACCAATCAAGTCAAGTTCAATTTATTGCATGATTTGGGGGGGGGGTTAGGGGGAGAAATTGATGAATCAGCCAAATATTGTTTAAAAAACTATTCAAATCATCAGGGAAAAGAAAAATTTTTTAAATTTTGAATAAGAAATATTGAAGAAAAAAAAATGCCAAAAATCCATGAAAATATTTCCTTGGTTTCAATTTTATTGGTGGTTGATTCAAATTTGGAAAATTCTCCAAAAGAAATTTTGAAGTTGGAAAGATTTGGTCTTCCCCTCGCCCCCTAACGCGGTAACTGACCCAAAAATTTTGAAATTTTGCTGTTGTTTCAGGGAAATGAAACCCCAATTTTTTGGGAAGTTTTTTTCAAATTTGTTTACGTTGCATTTTGACAAATTTCCAACTGCTGCAACTGTGGATCAAAAAACGTCGCAGGAATATTTTTTCACATTTTCAGTACTTTTTTCCAACTTTTTGAATGATGATCAAGGTTGAAAATCAAAAAAACTTGATTTTTTGAGGGTTTCACTCATTTTAAAACGTGTACTCGTAAGAATTTTATTTAAAATAATTGAAAAAAATCTTATTGATTTTCTGGCAATATGATAGACAGATTGTGAGAAAAAAGTCAATGAATTACTAAATACCTATCAAATTTTCAAAAAAGACTTTCTGATATTTTTTCAGACCTTTTTTTTATTTTAAAATTCCAAACATTGAGTGAATTTGAGCAAATTGAATAGTTATAATTTGCAACGTTTCCTGATAGTTTTTCGCCTGCAACCCCATCGACCTCCCTCAACCCACCTTCTCACGTTCAATTTCTTATTCAACAGTAGGTAAGGTACCTAAGGGCTCAATTATTTTGGGTAATTTGCTCATTCTTCTCAAGAGACAAAATTTGGGGACAAAGGACCAAAAGGGGATTGAAATGTCCTTCAATTTTACACTTTTGGCTTCGTTCGTGGAAAAAATGTTTACTTACTTAATTAACTTATTTTTCCTGATTGTGGGACATTTCAACCTCCTTTCATTTTCCTCATTCTTGCTTTAACTGCTTCTGAGTCGTTTTTTTCAAGTTTATTGTTGAGAAAATGAGACTGACTTTCACTGTTTCCAAAAAATTTGAGGCACATCCTCATTCAAATGGACCACAATGAAGTCAATTTTTTTACAGGTTCCTTTTCATGCGTTTTCAAAAATTAGGATGAAAAAAATTAATCCGATTACAAAATGTACAAAAATTACTAAAAGACTAATTTTTACAATTTTTTAGTCATTTTGCTCCTCCCCTCCCCACTCTCAAATCCCCTTAGATCCCTATGTATGCATCTCAAATAATTACAATGGAAGTATTCATTCACCTTTAAAAATTTTTAGTCAACAATTTTTATAAATTGGACAAATTGTTACCGTGTGGGAAAATGTTGAGGCATGAACCCCCCCCCCCCCTCCTCGAATAAACTTCTGTGAGGTCAGCATTTTTCTTCGACGTTCATTCTTCTCATATGTACAGATGTTCAAATTTTAGGTCAAAAAAGTCAATGAGATCAGCTAAAGGAGTCTTTTCCATTTTAGCTCCTTCATTCTAAGGGCTCCGACTCTCTTTTAACAATTCTTTTGGTTCCAAATGCATCATATTGGAGCGAGCACATTTATATTTTGGGTTTTTGAAGTGAAAACTGCATTTTCGGAGTTCTTGTACCGATCTGTTTTTATCATGCTTCCCTATAATCTTCATTTTAATTTCCATTTTTAAAAAAGGGCCTATGGGTCACAGAAGCAAACTAATTTTTTGAGCTAAAATGTTCGGTATTTCATTTTTTTTTTTTTTTTGGAAAATTTATTGAAGAGCACCAAAAAAGGAACACTTTCTGCCTTTATGGATTTTGTCATGGGGTCTTTTCTCCACGTGGTCATTGAGATGGGAGAGAGGGAGCAATCGCACACTGAAAATAAAATTCCATTTGTAGAGCACGCTGACTGAGCAATTATAACAGGCTTTTTATAGATTACCTTAGACATTGATTCAAAGCACCCTTCGCGTCGATAGTATCTCACCTAGCACAATGTGCAACATGAAATAGCTCATGTGCATAAATACTTACAATCCGAACAACAATAAATATCGTCAACTGACCATAGGTTTAGGTATAATATACTCGTAAAATAGCGAAAAGAAATCTCCGCAACGCGCGTTAAATTGCGTTGACCTCGCAAGAAGGACGTTCGGTTTGGAATGACCACCGCCGTGGTCGGTGGCGATAGTGGTGTTTCCGAGCTTACGAACTTTTTCAGCTATTGGCTCTGGAACAATAATATTACGAGTACAAGACGCGTGATCGTGATAATTTTGTAAAGAGTTGTGATCTGCGACGATGCACGTGTCCTAATCTGAATGTAGAGTGGGAACAGGTTAAGGTGCGAGTATTCATAGCCATGGATTCAGATGCCTGGTGCCATTTACAAACGCGATTATCGTCACGTATAAGTCAATAATACGTACTCGCTATTATTTTTAATACGATTAATATACCGTTCGTATCAAATCGATCTCTATCACGATGAAATCTGTAAAAAATGTCTTCATAGTGCCCGTTTACCATCCTTTAACCGTAAGCTTATACACGAATGTGATTCTGTGTGTGAAAAAAAATATGGTGTAATAATTTGATATATTTTTGTTTCGTTTTTTGCAGAGTGCTTCAACCGAAGAACTGGCCAAGATGTACGGCGTCGCTCCAGGTGCAAAAATCCACAGCGTGCACCATCGCCAACCTCCCAGTATACTATCCTCGACTACGTCTTCATCCGCATCGGTAGCCACCAATGCCGGAAGTACAGCCGCCCTGCTGCATACGGCTAGACACAAAAAAACTCACAAGAAGAAGAACTTGCAGAGTTATTATAAACATAACTACCACAACAAGACTTCTTCCAGGCCTAAGGAGTGTAATTCGCTATTATCCGCGAACGCTGTGCCATCCATTTTTGAAAACGTCAAGAAAAAGAAGGAGAAACAAAAGAAGGTTTCGACTGTCAGTCAGCAGCAGTTTTTAAGCGATGGAGATTCCGAACTCGAGTACGAGAGCATAAATGCCCGAGCGGAAGTGAAATACAAGCTACAAGCCGAGCGTCCAAATTACTTGCCTGTGGTGAGTGAACAATTTGTTTATTTTGAATATTCGCGTATTTTTATAGTTTACCTTCCTGTATGTAATGTTACATATTCTTGCGTATGAGGAAAATTGAATGTGAAATTCGTGTGTTGGCGTTAGATTCTTGGAAAACATTTTAAGTGTGTTATTCAGAGATAAAATATTTCGAGTGAAGTGTAAGGTCGAGTTTGCTGGCTGGTAGATTAAGATAGTAGAGCTGATACATATTTACATTGACCCCTACTTATTCGTTCATTCTTAAGGTGATGGGTAGGAACATGGAAGTGAAGAATTTGTGGGCTGGGTTGGGGTTTTTCGTTGAACAATAATTGATTAATCGATTAGACTATTTTTAATTGTGATGGAATGCTTTTGTGCCTTATTTTCATTTTAATTCATTGATTAATAATGAAATCAAACTTTGACTATCGACGACAAGATTAGCAAAAAATTCAAAATGACGTCATTCTTTGATATTCTCACAGTTCCTCACGTTTTTCAAAATAATGAGGAAGGGGATGTGGGAGATTCGAAGCCAAGAAATGATTAAAATATTCGAATTCAGCCACCTCGAATTACTGTTTGAATCCCCATATCGCTCTTTCAAGTAAATAACAATTGATGTGTCATTTCATTGAATTTTTTTTTTTGGAATTTTAATCAAAATTACAAAATTAGTGTCCTTTTTGCCCCTGAGGAGTATTCGGATCCTATTTTGAGCAGTTTATGGCAAAGATAAAATGTGTTTTTATTGTAATTTTTCAAAATCTTACCCTCAAGTGGTTGCTTTCAATGTTTGTACTCATCTTGAATGTTGGGTGTTCATTTTGAAAGTTCAAATTCGAGCTTTTCAAATTTTTAACATCTACACATATTACTGATTTTGAATTTCTGATTTATTCCCTTTCCCGGAACAGATTTGTTTCAAATTCAACCAAATCAAAGTTCGGAAGGATTAATACATATGTTCACCCCCCTCCCCACCCAACCAATAAACTGTTGAGGATTAGGCGGAAAGTATTACCAGATCATCAAACAGGACAAATCATGAAACCATTGAATAATTTTTTTGAATTTTTATTTTGACCAATTTGGCCTGTTTTTCATTTTGATTTCTTACTAACCGCTAATTTAAATTACAAATTGATTGATCCATTAATCAACTGTTTAGTCAAAATTCAACAATTGTTTCTTTTTGAAAATTGTGATTATTCGTGCCAATTTCAAAATTTCAGTTCGTCAATTGTCCAACAATTTTCATTAATTAATTGATCATTCATTAAATTTCAACTCTACTTTTTTTTCCATTTTAATTTGTTGAATATTTTTGAAAATATTTCTTCATTATTTGACCATTAGTTTAATGTTTGTTGATTCGATAAATGATTGATTAATTAATTGATTGATTGATTAATTGGTCGATTGATCGATCAATCGACAGTCAATTTTTTGTTCACTTCATCAATTGAGCACTGATTTAAATCATTGATTAATTGATTGATTGATTGATTGATTGATTGATTGATTGATTGATTGATTGATTGATTGATTGATCAATCATTTAATTTCAACTCAATTAACTGTTGTGTTTTTAAATAGTTTGAAAATTTTGAAAATTTTTGTTCATTATTTGATCACTGGGTCAATTTAGATTGATTGATTGATCGTTTGTTTGTTTGTTTGTTTGTTTGGTTGGTTGGTTGGTTGGTTGGTTGGTTGATTGATTGATTGATTGATTGATTGATTGATTGATTGATTGATTGATTGATTGATTGATCAAGTGGAATGAATAATCGATCAGTTAGATACATGCATATTTCCTGAGACTAGACAATTTTTTTCAAATTTGATTAGTTATGTCGATGAGTGCACTGATTCAAACTATTGATTGGTGGATTCATTACAGTTGATTGATCGATCAACCTATTGATTGATTAATAGATCATTATTCAATTGTGGATAATACAATTTTTTTAAAATTTTGGTCAGTGGTCAGTCTGTAAATTTTTTCTTCGCCTTGTCAATTGAGTCCTAATTTAAATTATTGATTGATTGATTAATTGATTGATTGATTGATCAATCAATTAATTGATCAATTATTTGTCTACGAGTGAACAATTTTTTCAAATTTTGACGGGTTGATGATTTTTTTGTTTACCTCTCAAATTGAGCTCTGATTTAAATTACTGATTGATTGATTAATTATTCAATTGATCGATCGATCAATTATTTATTTACGAATAAATATGTAGTGTTAAAATTTTGATAGGTTGATGAATTTCTTGTTTACTCTATAAATTGAGCACTGATTTAAATGATTAATTATTTGATTGATTGATTGATTGATTGATCGATCGATTGATCAATCAATCAATCAATCAATCATCAATCAATTATTCAACTACCTAAATTTTTTTTGAATTTTGACCAGTTAGTCAACTCTATTATTTACCTTATCAATTAAGCACTCTTAAATTAATAATCGATCAATTAATTACTTGATCAATGTAAACCGATCGATCGATGAATTATTCAATCTTGACTCATTTTTTGCTTTTTTCGATTATTTGGTCATGTCTTGAAAGTTGTGTTAATTATGTCACCCATGAGTTCTAAATACGTGGATTTTTTGTCGATATCATCACTTTGATTGATAGCCTGATTACTAAATTATTGAGTGATTAACAAATGTTTGCTTGATCAAGTTTTTATTGCAAATCAAAAGTTTTTTTTTCGAAAATCGATCCGTTGTTAATGAATGTAGATGAGTTTTTTAATTTTAGTTTATCGATCACCGATTTGGATCCTATTTGTTTGTTCAACTAATTGATTGATTGATTGATTGATCGATTGTCTGTAAAAGTGATCGAGTGAGTAGACTGTTGACTGAGTTATTGTTCAATGAAGTGCCAAGTTGAAACAAGTGATTTCGAAGGAAGGAAGTGCCTATAAACAGCTTTTAAAAATTCAAAATTATGTCGTCTTCATTATCCAAGTTTGATCGTCCCCTTATCTGTAAAATTTATAAAATTTAGATCAAATTTAATTAATTAGTGAGTATTTCATTACGACGACTTGGAAGCTGATAAAGTACCTACGAGTAATATCATATCGATGTCTTAAGAGATTTATACCTTTTCGTATTTCAAATGTCACAAATTTTTGATATTTTAGTATTTTCCAACATAAGCTCGAAACTCTTCGATCCTAATTTTTTCGTTCAAAAACAAATGAAATGCGAATCAAATTCAAATCACTAAATATGTAGATGTCATGTTTTTCTTATTTTTTTTTTCAAATTGAAAAAAATTGCTACGTTTCAATGATGATACGTGGCTAATGAAACATATTTAATCAAAACAAACCTGATGGAAATTACCACCATCACCGGCCAATTCCGGATGATTCCCCCTCCCCTCCTTCACTCTTCCATCTCCTTCGAACTTGTAAACCATCCACCAAACGAAGATACGTACATAAGCTAGGCCCGTCGTAAATCGTGGTAACATTTTACGCATCAAGAGGAAGGAACCAGTAAGTGTATAGGGACACGAGACGAACTAAATTAAATTTACACACAGTCGCAGGCCGGGGATGACATTAAACCTGAAATGAGCGCCGGCCAAGTCCTTGGATCGGATCCAATACTAATTACTTCCAAGTACGAGCATATTTAAATTGTCCAGTGACAATAATTTTAATTCGTTCGCGCAATATTGAAACTTCTTAGAAAATTTATCAGCGAAGCGGCTGAGTAAAAAAACCTATATCTATCGAATGGCGCGCGTGACCTATTTAGTTAAATGCGAAATCTCAAACATTCTTTAAGACGCCCTTGAGGTACGCGCGTTTAAACAAACATTAGATTTTTTTGAATGATTTTCCTCCTATCAATGGTGGTCGTTTAGTAATGTAGATACTATAGTGTCACATGTATTTGAAAAATTTATCGTAAAGGTCAAAACTTTAAGCTCGAGATTGTAAATTTTAATCGCAAGGTGATTGTCGTCGAGTTTCGAGTGTGTATTTTGGTAATTTTGTTATATTTTTTTCTTTATTTAGCGATCCGCATGGCGCAAATGTAGAAATATGTAACAAACGATTGTGTCAATATAGTAGCGTTGTGTGTGTGTTTACGGAGTTTTTTTTTCTTTCTAATTTTTCTATTTATAAACCTCGTGTCCTTGATTGCAATGCGGATAGGAACTAGATTCAAAGGTTGTCGAGTCTCGGAGCCGATGAGAATTTTAATTTGGGTATTAAAATTGGGAATTACGAAGAGATGTACGTCGAGTTGCGTAATTTTCTATAAGGTGCTGGTGACGATGAAAACGTGAAAAGTTGAAAGAAACCTACGAGTATATCTAGTTCAAACTTTAACTATATACGTGTAAGATCGAGACATCAATGCATTATAAAATTTCTTCCTTGTTATACACGATTCTTACAAATTGAACTAATTAAATTTCTTATTAATTGGAAAAGTTTCTCGAAAGAGGTTGCGTACTTGGAAAAGCATACCAGGAAATGAAAAGAGTAAAGTTTGATTTACCTACTGTTGAAAACTAGTAGGATGCTGAGTTTCGCCTTACTTATTTAATTATTGATAAAGAGTTTTTCTTTCGTTATGAATACGAATTTTCAAAAGTTTTGAATTTTTTCCTCGGTAATTACTCTATTCGTGGCCTTTGTAGTAGTGTTGTTCGATTGTAATTAATCCCAAAATTTGGTATAATTTGGATGGGTTTTTTTCGAAAGAAAAGAAGATTTCGATTGAGTGAATTAGTTTTATTCGAGTTGCTCACGATGGCTTGAAATTGTTTGAAAAGTTTTCCTTTCGTTATTTTTTGAACGAATTGTTTATGATTGACTTGTTTCAATGAACGAAGGAATCTCTCATGAAAACGAATTCTTTTCAAACGATTCATTTCGGCTTTATGCCTTTCACGAACGATCATATTTTACTGAATATTATAATATTATTCTAACTGACTCGATTTCGAGTAAATGAACTACTGAATCGTTCATCATGTATCTTTTTTTCAAAAAATTCATTTGTGCCATTTGTCGTTTGTGAACGATTTCATCCAATGAATCATTTTATTCCCAAAATGTTCAAAAACAATTCTTTTGGATAATTTATTGTTCAGAAACGATGTTTTCTGTTCTGATTTAGTAAATTATTGAGTCATTTTTTATTCAAATCGTTTGCGAATGATTCATTTCTCGTCGGAAATGTCATCTAGCGGATGATCTAATTCATTTATGTTGCACATTCGTTCTCAAATGACTGATTCAGTGATCACGATTCATTTCAGTTTGTGGATTTTTATCTCATAATTGATTGAATTAAAGTAGAAATGATTAATATTGTTAGGTAAATCTTGATTTGTACATATTTTGAACGAAGAAATGATTAATCTAGAATTATCGTTCATTTGATTCCCAAATAGAATCGTTCACGAACGACTTCACTCGCAGAATAATTTTTCAACGAAGTATTCGAATATGATTCGTTCGTATAATTTTTCACTCCTGAACGATTTCAGCTGATTTAATTCATCACTGAATCGGTTTTTTTCAAATCGTTCGCGAATGATTCATTTCATTTTTTGATTTTTCGGGGGAAATATTCGACAGGTGGTTCTTTTGTAAATTTATTCTTGAAATAACCATTCAGCTAGTATGAATCTTCGTTCGTGAACGACACGAATCAGTTCGCGAACGATTCTATCCATGCTTAAGATTTTCTTTTCATCAAAAAAATACATCACAGGAATGAATGATTTGTATTGACCTGCAAATTGTAACTTGTATTTCAAACGAACGAATCATTGATTTGAAATCTTCATTCACCCGAATTTTTGATAATAATCGTTCGCGAACGATTTCATCCAATGAATCATTTTTCGGCTCTTTTCTTGAAAATGATTCTCTTGCACAATTTTCTACTTCCGAACGATTTTATCTTGTAGGATTAGTCTGGAGAATCATTTTTTATTGAAATCGTTCGCGAATGATTCATTTTATTTTTTAATTTTTCAAGAAAAATATTCGATAGGTGATCCTTTTGTGGATTTATTTGTTCTTGAACTAACCATTCAGCGAGTATGATTCATCGTTCGTGAACGATACGAATCAGTTCGCGAACGATTCTATCCATGCTTAAGAGTTGAGATTTTCGTGTCAACAAAAGATCTCATTACAAGAACGAATGATTCATATTGATCAACAAATTGTTACTTGTGTTTCAAACGAACGGATTATCGATTTGAAATCTTCATTCATCCGATTCTTTGATGATGTCGTTCGCGAACGATTTCATTCACTGAGTCATTTTCCGGCTCTTTTCTCAAATATGACTCACTTGCATAATTTTCTGCTTCAGAACAATTTTATCTTGTAGAATTAGTCACGGGAATCGTTTTTTATTCAAATCGTTCGCGAATGAATCATTTCTAATTTTAAGAAATAATCAGCAGATAATTATTTCGCAGATTTGTTCTCAAACTTATCATTTTACATGTGCGATTCGTCGTTCGCGAACGATTCAAATGATTCATATTGACCAGTGAGTCGTTATTTGTACCGTGGACGAATGAATCGAATACATATATCGAATCATTGATTTGATCTGCTAAATCATTTCCCCGCCAAATATTCGAAAATTATTAAATGGTGTCATTTATCGTTCACGAACGATTCTATTTTATTTGGTGAATCACTTATTCTTTTTTTTCTCAAATCGTTCGCGAATGATTCATTTCTCATTAATTCAAGTGAACGATTGGATCATTTTAAAAGAAGTACATGTAATCAACTGGTGATTATTTTACATAGATTCATTTTTGAATGACTTTTGCCAATTGCCAGGAGGACCTGCAGTGAGCAACCTACAGTGAGCAAAATGAATCAATTATTGATTCTATTCGCGAACGATTCGTTTCACACTTCGAATGTGTTGTTCATGATGCATTCGATTTTGAGAACGACTGTTTATATTGACTTATGAATCATTTCTCGTGCTTTCAACGAACAAATCATCAACTGAACAATATCGTTCGCGAACGATTTAGTCATTCACTGTAACAATTAATCATTTACAGCATTGATTCGTAAAAAATAACGATTTTTCTCTTTAAATCCTTCATTTTTCTCCCCTTCACCAATACAAAAAGCTCCCAAAGAATCACTTAAGCGTTTAAAATTCTCCAAGAACGAAAAAACGAATTTTTCCAAATGTTCTACATTCGATAAATAAGAAAAAAGAAAAAAGATTGCTAGCTCGACTATACGTTGAAACTCAGTGTTCAAATAAAACAAACCAAGCGGAAGCCCCGAGTGTGCTCCGCAGGTAGCAAACTTTCTCCTTCAAAACTATCGCATTGTATTATCGAAGCTTGAGAAAGTCATTTACAGAAACTGTCATCTTTAGGATATAGGTGAACGTATATTATACGCGAAGTTGTGTCAAAATCTCATATATGAATGTATTCTTTTATAATAGGATACGAAAGAACGATATTGCAAAGGGTTACAATGGTGAGGAAGAGTAAGAGGGTGACACTAGTCAATCCACATAACGCCTACATAATTATATATCGAAATTCAAACAGACTGAATTTTCGTAGTCTATATTTCGTATTATTATATTCGTGTATTTTGAAAATACAATTTTCGAGCTGCTCATAGAGATTTTCATTCCTTCAAAAAAATCAACTTGGAAATAAGTAGGTATTCGTTGGTAGGATTTTATTATGTTTTTTTTTTTTTCAAAAGGAGACTCGAGACTCGATCTTGGGTCACTTAGAGTATATTTTTTTTATTTATATAATAAAGCATTGAATCGAGATTGAAATAATATTAACGATGATGGAATACGTTCTATTCAATGATACGAATGGGTAATATAATTTCACGAGGTTGAAAATGATATAAATCGTCACATTGTTCGAGTTATTGACCGTTGTAAAAATCAAAACTTGAAAAACGTAATAACTACACGCATTTTTTAATTAATATTTTTTTCTATTCGCTTAGAAAGTCTTCGTCGATATACACATTGCAAACTTGCACGTCGTTGTATATTTAATAATGATACATGTTGTGCTTTGAGTTTTTCTTCGATCGTTGTTGTGTACATTATTTTCTTTTCGGTAGTTTGTTTTGTTATTCACTCTCTTTCTCTGGTTTACTCTTGAAAAAAAAATTCAAAACGATTACATTCGAGTCGAACTCGAAGTAGTCGTCGTTGCATCGATTTCGTAATATACTCGTGATATATAGAGAGAGAGAAAGACAGACCGAGAAGGACTGGAGGAAAACGTAGTAGTTAATTTTTCGTTGAAAAAAAAAACGACGAGGAAAAAACAGATTATCGCAATTAAAACAAACGGTGTAACCAATTATTAAAATAATATGATAATCGGTTGTCCGTAAAGGAGTACTTTCTTTGTGTGATGCGTAGTGAGCTCGGTGTACGTTCGCGCTTAACATGTACTTTTTTGAAAAATTTCCTTTGAATTTTAAAGTGATTTTCGAACCGTGGGTGTCGACAATTAAACACAGTCCGTCTCAGGTAAGCGCCATATGTGGTGATTTTTTTGTGCCTTTTAATTTTTCGAGTTCAGGTGTACGAGTGTAGTTAGTTTAATATACGTACACGAGAATCAATGTCATTGGCCCTGTTCGCCTGTGTGTATGTTTTGTTGTGAGATTTAATTAGTCAACACGAGCTTCGAGCTGTTTTCGGTGCATAAAATTGAACGTCAGTGTTGGAGTAGGGTAATGTGTTGAGAAAAATGTATTCGTTTTGTATTTTTTTTATTAACATCGGTGAGATCATGCTACATAATATATGAAGAATGAATTAAGCTCTCAGTACGTGAGTAAGTTGGTCTCTCTTTATGATGAATCCTTAAGGTGCCACATACGCCAAAGTTGTAAAGTTTTCTAAAATTATGATAAATTGCTTTAATCCAACTTATATACTTATGTATTTATGTAACGTGTCTATTTTTAAAACACCTCTTGCCTGTGTTCAAAAGAATCACGTATTATTGAGGAAGTTCATCTCGAACTCGATGTAATAATGACTTCTGGACATTAAAATGGACCCATTTTACTATTTTCTCGTTCTCCGGTATAAACGCGAATGTTTATAGAGTAGACCAACATATGTATATAAGGATACACTGTGGTTCGAAAAGGTCCAAAAGTTTCAACTCCTGCGTGATAAATGTTCACTATGTGTGGATGGAGCTTAACACGACACATGCCATGTATGTAATATGTATTGGGATGCGGCTGTTTACAACTTTGTATAGGCTACCTACCTTGCAAAGTTTACGTTTAATACGCGTGTTTTGGGAGTTAAGTTGTGATGTGTGCATAGTGTTGGCTTTTATAGATGAAAATTCACATCTGTTAGGGATGTAATATACGAATAGGAAAACAAAGAGGAAAGCTTTATGGTATGTGACCGACTGCGGGACTGGATTACGTTGGTATTATCGATATTTAAATGGCTTGTGTGTTTTGACAGCGTGAAATGAGCGGATTTTTTCCGAACGGGTTGAGAATTCAAAGGTCGGCGTGTTTGGTGCGGATTTTTGCGAATTTGGTGTTATTTTTTGGGACTTGTTTTTTTGAATTTTTAGTGGTTGGTTTGTGTAGTTCGCTTTTAAAAATGGTAAAGATTTTTGTAGGGATGGAGAAGGTGAGGAGGGAGAAGAAAAGCAATAAATCTTGTAAGAAACTTTCAATACAAAGTTGAGTCATCACTGAAATGATTTTTAAAATTTTTTGAGAATTTTGAATTTTATGAGATTAAAAAAATAATTGAGTAATTTTTTCTACAACATTTTGAGTCTGATTTAGAGGGGGTGTGCACCCCAACGAGGCCTGTTTTCAATTACAAAAAGTCTGAAAAGTTTAAAAAATGAATCTCGTCAGGGAAAGTTGAATGTATGAGGAAAGTTGAAATTTTTATAAGTACTTTTCTTGCATTCCTGTGAAATTTACTTATCTCAATACTTATTATTTTTGGATAGAATTCCAATATTTCAATTCATTTCAAAGGGGAGGTGGAATATCAGAATAAAATATCTAGATTAAAAAATTAAAATTTGTTGATAATTTCATCCCCCCCTCCAAAAAATATAAATTGAAATCAAATTACGTAATCTACTATCATTGTCAACAATGAAAAAAAAAAAATCAATTTTATTCCTACAAGAATTTTCATTTATATAAAATATCAATTTTTACAATCCCACTAGAAAAATCAAGAAAAAACAAAACACTGTAGAAAATGTTTTGCATTCTCAACTAGAAAAAAAATAGAAAGTACTTTTATAAAGTTTCAACAAAAAAGAAAACATTCAGGAGCAAAGAATCGTTTTTATTTCAATCGTTTCCTTTTTTGTTGGTCATTTCGATAGATTTCCGGTGATTTTATTATTGAAAAATTTGTTTGCTGGAAGCTAAAAATGTTCCTGAGAATTATTTTATTAGTCGAGCTTTTTTTCAAGTGATTTTTTTTTTGCTCATTTTATTTTTGAATTTTTATGGGACTTGAATCTTTTGAGAGTCTGATTGGAGGAATGATTTCTACTAAAACAGCCAAATTTTGATGGGCTCGAGACTCGAGACTAATTAATTTTGAAGAAGATCTTTTTGTGGGAGTTTCCGAAGATTAAATTGAAATATTGTAGACTCAAAACCAGTACCTACCTAATTTAAATTTGAAAAGCTGAAATTTGAACTTTGAAGGTGAAAGCTTAATTTTTCATGATTGATGAATCTGCAAAAAGTTGCAAATACATTACCTAGGGTGGTCCTTATTTTCGAAATTGGGATTTTCCTCCCTTCCAACCTCCGAAGTGGTGACCTCTGGTGAGAAAATAATTCCCTATTTTGATTTTTTTTATTTTCAAGAAACTCTGGCTGCGGTGGACCCTTCAATTTTCAAAAATTTTATAAAATACAAATTCACTGTAAAATTTTAAAATTTCATGTTCTGATATCTCTAAAAAGTCTCTTGAGTAAAAATAAACTCTCATGACGATTTTAGCCCCCTCCATTGAAAACCAAGCTGACCCCCTAAAATAGCTGAATTTGAATGTAAAATACGAATTTCAGCTATTCTAGGGGACCGACTTGTTTTTCCAGAGATGGGGTTATAACATCCTGATGAGAGTTCATTTTATTCAAAAGAGACTTTTCAAAATTGTTTGAACTTGAAATTTTTGAATTTTGAAAATTTTGCTTTAAAGTTGGATTTTTTCAATTTTTTAAAAATTGAGAGGCCCATTGCAGCCCGAGTTTTTTTCAAGGGGTATTATTTTTTCATCAGAGGACAGTCACCACTTTGAGGGCTGAGAGCAGAAGAGATCGCGATTTTTTTTTCATATATTTATGGACCACCCTAGCAAATGGATACTATAAATTGTCATAACTAATTTTTGAGAGCTCATCTGAAGAAGAGAGGTGCACGAGGGCCCTCAATTTTAAACCTAATTCGAAAAATGTTGTCGAATTAGCAGATTGTTGCTGATTTAATTAAAGACTCTGAGTTTAAAATATTTGTCTGATTTCTTCCTCTCGATTACTCCGTGTCCCCCCTCCCTTCGCCAAGGATTCCTACACGTTGATAAAATATCAAAAAGTTGATAACGATGTGTGAAGTGTTGTTTGAAAACTTTTTTAAACCCTTTTTTGAACAAATTAATTTTCAAAATGAGATCTCAACACCATTCGGAGGCATAAAAGCCACAATTTTGGTCAAAATTCCAAAAAAAATTTCAATTTTGGATAATTTCTTAGATTTTTGACATTCTGACCCCCTCCTTCATCTTTCCCTTCCCTTGCCATCAATGCCTTTACTCGTGGATACGACTCCTTGTGTCCCTTCAACCACTTCATTTTTTTTTTCATTTTTTCCATTTTTTTTTTGTTTAATTTTTTGATTCTGAAAACAGTTTTTTTTTTCATGAAATCGATTTGTTTAAAATCCGTAATTTTTTTGCATGTTTTATTTTTCATTGGCTATCACTGAAAATGGGTGACTTTTAGAGGATCGATTTTCAAATTTTTCAGCTGGTTTTCCCCCAAATTTTCCTACTTTTTCTCCTCAAAATATTCAATTTTTTTTTGGTGCATGAAAGATGTATCTGAATATAATTTTGTCTCTTTCTAAGTTGATTTTTTGGAAACATTTTGGTAGCGAAGTTAGTGAAAAATGGAGGATTTTATAAAACAACCAATGGCCTACTGGCTTCAATTTTACGGATTTTTCGCGCCAATTTTCACTTGAAAATTTTCATTTTCGCGTATTCTCTCAATTTTTACTCCAATTTTTCGGTCATTCTCAGAAGCAGGTTCAAAGTTTTATTTTCCAAGTCCGAAATTTCATCAAAAAATTGAAAGATCTGAAAATTAATATGTACCATATATTTTATTTGTTTTTGGAGTTCGAGTGGGCGTTTTTCATTAAAGAGGGGGGAGGGGGGATGAAGAGAAATACGCAAGAGTAAAACTTTGATTCAATTTGATGAATACAAAATAAAAATCATTTGGGAGAAGTAGGATCATGCGTTGAAATATTCTGATAATGGCGAAAATCAAGTCATGAAAATACAAGAAATCGAGGTGTTTAATTTTTCAAGTTCAATTTCTTCTATAAGTTAATGTAAAAACCTTCTCTTCCTTTTTCCTCTTGGGACTTATAAAAAATTCGAGATGGAATTTTTTAAAGTACATACCTACTTTGTTTTTTTTATAAAAATGGAATAAAATATTACCATTGTTCAAAATTCGTTCGTTTTTCTCTTAAAACAATTTTTTGAAATTGTTTTCCTTTTATAAAATTAAAAGATCGCTCTTTATCATCCGGGTATCATATTTCAAAAAAATCAACGTTATTTTTCATCATCTCGAGTTGAATTTAGCGTTAAAAAAAAGTACATAAAAAAACATCCTGCAAAAGCTTCCCTAACGTAATGAAAATTACACCGTTTCTCTCGAAAACACTCGTACGTGCTCTGGAGAAAAAAGCGCAACTACCGTGATTGGCGACGATAAAGACTTCATTTGCGGTTACACTTGCACTTACTTTTATCCCTCGAGTGTTTTCCATTAACTAAGTCAAGTATACGTAATAGCCAGAACCACGACGACGTTTTATGTATGGCGCAGAAGAATAATAAAAATTGATAATCGATCGTATAACTGGTGAAGTGACATTTAAGCCCAGAGTATGTTTACCCTTTAAGCCCCCCGACTGGGATTTTTTTTCAGAATGGCGACCATTTTCCAAGGGTAATGAGCTATTCTGTAGTCGATATTAGTAGTACTTGCGGTTACGTATGAAAGAGAAAAAAAATGTATAAGAATTCGACGTGTCGTGGAAGAGAAATTAAATTCTGTTAGACGAGAAATTCGGGTAAACGAAGGGTAAGGTTTTTGGCGCGAAGATGTCGTTCGTCGATAGCATTAGGGGGTTATTCGCCATGTGCTATATAGGTCAACGTATTTGTTACAAAGTATATGTACTGTGAGTAGTGAGTACTACGATAAATTTCCATTGTAGGATTAAATTCGCTGGTGTAATCTACAGTACTATATACGTTCCAGTACCGGTATTTTTATAGATGAAAGGATACGTTATACGCGAGTGTATAGCGATATAGAAAAAGCGAGAGAGATAAAAGATATATATACGTAATGAAAAATACTCGTATATTCGCCCAGCATGTGCTTATCGACGACAACGACAGTGTCTGCGCCGAAAAAAAAGAAGAAAAAAAAACACACATGTATAAAAATTTATACTCGCGGTGGAAAATTGACCTTTCCCAAGGGATATGTGAGGCCGCGTGCGCTACCCGCGCCTTCAGATTTGACCCTTTGCGTGCCTCGAGTCTCAGAGATGTGGAGGTTTTCAGTTTTACTCGGCGTTTTTCACGGTAATGCCGCGTATATCGAGTTGTATTTTTTCGCCTTTTTATGTACGTCGGATGTGGAAAAAGTTCGCGAGTAAATAATACTAATTAAACGTAAGACGTCGTGTTACGTTTAAACAATTTGTATACTTTTACGCTTCGGTGGTATCGATTTACCTATACGTAAATTTGTGGTGGTTTCGTTTTCATTTTTACTTACGTCGGGTTCCGATTTTGGGTTTGTATATTATCGCGGTTTTTCCACGATATTTATGCGAATAATCAGTTTGATGAGTGTGAATTTCAGCAGCAAATATCGTGTTCCGTTTTTTTTTCTTCATCGACAATTCAACTCGAAAGAGAAATGTATTTACTTGAGCGAGTTTTCATTTATATCGTATCTGTCAAGTACACGTATGAGTAACGTGATGAAAGACTTTTCATAGTGTTGCGAATTTTTTTTAATAATATGTGTATGAAATTGTCGTTCTCGAGTACCTAAGCTGAATGGTATTTAGATAGATAGGCTTTCTGTATCTCTATAATACGAGTACCTCTAATACTTACCAAAATGTGATGTTTTATATTACTTATGTGCGAATAGAGCTTTTAGAAATGTCTTCATCGTCATAATATTATGCTGTATGTATTTTGAAGTCGACGAAAGAATTTAATAGTTTTTATGAAAAGATATATTTCATGCCTTTTTATTCGTATGTGTATATACCGTATACGTATCGTATACCTAACCTACGCATAGAAATACAAGGTGTCCTAAATTGGGGAAAGAGCGTCGAAATGAAATCGTCGTATAAGTGAATTTCTGTCGTAAAGTGAGCGGTGGCAATTTGATCCCTAGAGAAAATGGACAACAACGATGCTTTTCGTCTGTGTAACGATGACGAGTCTATTTAATTTCTTTTTGTTGTTCTTTTTTTCTTTCTCGCTTTCTTCAATCAGATCTCTCGAGATATCAAAGTAACGTCTCGGAATTAATTTAAAGCTGCGATGTTATTTGTTCAAAAGTTGTATTTTTTTACTGCTAATTCTACGTGCTTGGGGTTTATTCAATTTGTTTATATTCTTGTTGCGAGGGAGTTTTGTGGTTCTTTTGCGTGTTTTGGAAAATGTCGCGAAGGGGGGGAGAGTGGTGGGGATGTTTGGAGTTGTGGTAGGGGAATCAAAGATTTAAAATGAGTGGAATATAATTTATTACACAGAATATAAAAACTTAATTTTTAGACTTTTTTTGAAGTACCTATAGTGAAAAAAATTCAGGAATCAAGTCGAAAAAACGTCGTGAAAATTTGATAAGTATTTCTGAATTGATTCTACGTCATCCGAAATGAGGTTCCAAATTCAATTTTCATCGTCTCAAATGATTTTAAAAAATTAAAAAGAAGTTGTTTTCGAAAATTTTGAAACAAATTGAAATTTTTGAATTAAAATTTGATTCAATTTTTCATGTTGGGATTTATTTTTTGAGAGGAGGAGGAAAGAGATGTCTCAAAAATGGTGCTTGAGTCATTTTATGTTTTTTTTTTTTCAAGAGCTCGTTCTAAAAAAAAAGTGAAAAATTGCTGTCAATAATTTTTTATACAGAGTGGTCAAAATTGTTTTATTTTTTGTCAATTTTCTTCATTTACCCCTCCCACCCTCATTCCCTATCTCATACATCTCTTTCCCAAGGTGGTAGTGAAGTATTATCACTTTTCAAATTTTGAAATACAGATTTTTTTCATTCAAAAATTTTTAAGATCCACTTGATTTTTGAAATTTGTTGAAATTTTTATGACATTGACCTCAATTTTCGTGGTGTTAAACCAATTCAATGATTTTAGATGTAATTTCACAAGTTTCACTGCTCATCTCTTTCCACCTCCCCCCCCCCAAAAAAAAAGAAAACAGAAACAGAAATGACGACCCAGCCTAGTGACTTCAGTTCTTAAAATGCGTCGGTACCTATTTAAAAGTTGAAGGGGTAAAATCATATTTTATTCAAGTTACTTGTTTCAAGAAGAACTAGAATTTCAACAAATTTCGATAATTTCAAAAACAGATCTTGAAGAGATGAATGAGATAGGGAATGAGGGTGGGAGGGGTAAATGAAGTAAATTGACAAAAAATGAAAAAAATTGGAATTGTATCAAAACAATAGAGACGAAATTCGAAATCAGTGCCTCTATAAAAATCAAAAAAAACACAGGTCTCTCTAATTTTTCATTTTTTTCCTTCAAAATTTAGGAGCTTATTGGGTGCTTGAATTGAAAAAATAAGTTGAAATCCGAAATCAGCACCTTGAAAATCTAACAAACCGTAGGTCATATGAATTTTTCAATTTCTTGAAATTTTTGGCCTTATTATGGAATGGTGCGGGGAGGGGGAAGGCTCGTACCTAAAATATGATGAGTTAAAATTCGAAATCGGCATCTTTGAAAGCCTAAAAAAGCTATAAGATCGCACGAATTTGCAATTTTTTTAATTTAAGGCCTTATCATGGGATGAGGGGAGGGTTATACCAAAAAAGTAAGGTGGAATTTGAAATCAGCGCTAAATTATAAGTCACACAAATTTTCAAATTTTTTGAAAATATTTCTTGAAAATTTTGAGGCTTTGTGTGAAGTGAGGGGAGAGAGGGGTGAAGGACTCGTATCCACCACGTGAAACACGAATCGTTCCCGAACGAAGACGATGTAAACAAAAATACTGAAAAAGATCTCACACATCTCACCTCATCCACCTCAATTCGAATTCAATACTTTATAACCCCAGCAAACCATTGGCCTCTCGAATTTTTCAATTTTTTCAAAATTTAGCGACGTATTTTGCAGTTTAGGAAGCTCATATGAAAAAATATCAAGTTAAAATTCAAATCAAATTGGGGGGCTTATAAAAATTTTTCGATTTTTTTGCAATTTTGGGTCTTATGGGGAAAAGAGGTTTGTATCTGGAAAGTTGATTGGAATTCGAAATCGGTACTTTTAAATGCCCAAAAAACCAAAGGTCATACGAATTTGGGCCATGACCCAATTTTTTAAAAATTTTTGAATAATTTTGGGAAACTTTTGCCAAATTGTTGAATCTTGAACTTTCAAAATTTTGAAGAATGATTTTAAATATCATTTCAACACTGTTCAAAACTACTCAAACATATCTTTGCTTTATTTTTTACTAATTTCAGTTTTAAAACTCCTAATAATTTGAGTACCTACCGGAAAAAAAATTGGAGCTGTGGCTTTTAGAAATACATCGAGACCTTTCCTTCACCGTCAGGTAGGCAGGAGGGGGTAGGGGGTGAAGTGGTGGTTCTTCAGCTCCTTCAGCAGAAAGAATTAATGAAAAAATTTCCAGCGAAATGGGAAGGTCTTTTTGGTGTGACCTTGGTCTGCTTTGAGGTAGATTTTTTGTGTATCTCATTAATCAATTTTCAAACAGTTGGGTTTCACCCCCCCCCTCCCCCAATCCACTGTTGTGATCAGATTTTCCCTGGAATTTTTATTGAAAATACTTCTCGTACTTTTGCCAGTCTGTTACTTTTAAGGAGCTATATTTTTTCAACGTTGAAAATTACGATGACTTGGTAGGAAAATTTTTCAAGTTAACTAATCCAATTTGTCAATTTCGTAACCACCCTTGCATTTTCTCTTCTCTTCCTTCCACCCCTCTGGCACTCTTTCCCTTCTCCTTGAAAAAAAAAAATGCGAAATCTAATATGGTTATACTACGATGAGCCCTTCTTAACCCACCTCTCGTAAGTCTTACATCTACAACAACAAATTTTCGCATAATGACTAATCACGCTTCATAAATCGAAGCAGATAATTTACACGACAAAAGGCTTTTGACCTTCTAAAAGTGGATCTAATCGTTAATAACGAGGTTTCGAATACGTAGATAAAAAAATAATACACCTTGTAGTGGTAGACATGAATTTACTACATGGTTGATAAATTAGCTTCGTATGTATAGGTGTAAAAGGAAGTGGAAATAGTTTAGGCGTTGAAGTATGAAATAAGTGGTAAAAAGCACCCCCTTTCGTATAATTTGTATTACGAGCTCAGTCGAATGTATTAGTGCTAGGAAGCATGTGCCTAGTAGTTAGAATTTTCTGATATGTACGACAATCGAGTGATCCGAGAAGACGAGGAATATGAGACGGGCATCCCTACTTCGAATCAGGTACGGTTTTGAGATTTTTCAAATCGAGTGAAATTTTTCATTTCATCATCGAAGATATACGAGTACAACGAGCAATAATGTCAAAAATAGGACATCATCGTTTTACATCAATTTTTCATTTTTAATGAAATTTTTCAAAAATAGCAGCGCTTTGGGATGTCGAGACGTTGTGTTTTGAAAAATGATATTTTTAATTCGAGTAAAAATATCTTGAGATTTTTTTTCGTCGAATAAGATGTTTATTTGGAGCAAAAAGTGGACCATATCGTTCGAAATAAGTCCGGAGATGGTTTTTCAATCATTAAATTAAACGAAAAGCTTGTTTAAAAGTTTATATAGCGATCCGACGAACGGTGAAAACAGCCATTATCACATTTCAATTAATTTCCTCGTTCGAGTTGGAATAAGTATGGTGAAAAGTGGTAAAGTTTGGTGAAAATATTTCTCGTTTATAGTTCGATTAAGTATATAGGTAATAGTTTATTCGATTTTTCTTGCTCTTCAATATGGCGAAAAATAAACTTTTTACTTGTGCACGTCTATACTACTCGTATTTGGAAAAGTATCGCGTTTCGGGATGTTGATGAAATTTTTACTCGCATTTTATAGCTTTGCGATGATTTGCGCGTAGCTTTCGGTAATGGCTCGGATGCGACGTGACTTGCCGAGTGTAAATAAAATCAACTATACGGGTTATGGAAGGCGTTACTGTGGGATTTACCTGACTAAGCTGTACGGATGCCGATGGTTTTAGTAGTAGGACGACAACCGTTTCGAGAAGGGTTTTATGTAAACAGTATTAGCGGAGAACCGAGCGTCGAATTAGTGAAGGTGATTTCTTTAATGATACGAAAGTCCGCGTCGCAAGAGTCGAATTATTAACTCGATTAGGTTTAAAATGAGATGCGGGAATTGGAGAGAAAAACATAATGATTTCAAAGGGACGTCTTTAAATGATTTTAAGCGGCGAATTAAGGCGGCAATTTTGCTCACTAATTGACGGAATTTGTTTTCGAATTCGAATTGAAATCGAAATTCGCGCACTTGGCAGGATTATAAGTGTAACGACTTTGAATGGAATTAGGTAAACGTGACGATGTTGCGAGGATTCAAATTCAGGGTCAAGTTCTTGTAAATTTCACACAAATAGTTTTCATTTGACCTATTTCCTGTTGAAAGCGAGTTGATGAAAAAAGTGAAATCGACTCGTTCGCTTTTCTCATTACGAGATTGTGGGAAATTTTTCATTTCGCGAAACGTCGGAGTTTTTGTACGAATGTTTCAGACACGTAAAGTTTTCCGAGTCGTTTTGGTAAATTTGATATCATTTAGGGAATAAATTGAATCATTTTGTTCATTCATTGGAAATTTATAGACGAATGAAGTCCTAGATAAATGAATTTAGTTTTTTTTTTATTATTCGCGGATCGTTCAGTAAATGTATTGAATCATTTTTTTCTGCCAGTGAATCGTTCGCGAACGTCTAAGTTTTGATGAATTATCAAATTCTTTGATGAAGAAAATCAATTCTCCGGACTTTTCAGTTTTCACAAACCATTCAGTGGTTCAGTGAACGAAATGAATCATTTTGTTCGTCTATGAATCGTTCGCGAACGACTCAATTCTTGAAAATGACTGGGCCGAGTTTTTTCATAAATGACTCAGAGTTATAGTTTTTCCTTTTAGTTAGGAATCGTTCGTTGAACGAATTGAATCATTTCGGTCATATGTGAATCGTTCGCGAACGACTTTATTCTTGAGTTAAGACTTAAGAGTGAATGAATTGATGAATTTTGTGATTAATGAGTTCATATTCGTTGTAGTCAGGGAGCCCACATGAAAAAAATGTACGATGGGGGTTGAAATTTGGGACCCGGCCCAAAAGTTACTATATGTATCCCACTTTTCAGAAATGTCACTCTGGCAATTCACAGCTGGGGCTTTTAAGCACAGCGAAAGCTCAAAGTTCACAATTTTTATGAACTTTCAACTTGGAAAGTTTTATGGTTAAAACAGGTGGATTCTTATAGGATTTTTCACGCTGAATCCGAATATGCCGGTCTGTCGACCCCTAAGTGACCCCAAAGGGGTGCCAGAGTGGGTTAAAGGGGTCAAAATCGCAAAAAATGCTGTATTTTTTCAATAAATTTTCATAAAAATTGTATAGGTAACAAAAAGTGCTGAATTCTTGAAGCATTTTTCGCGCTGAATCCAAATATGCCCGGTTGCTAGCCCCCAAGTGCCCCAAAAAGGCGCCAGCCTACTTTGAAGGGGTGAAAAATGCAAAATATTTAGGTTTTTCACATCTTATTTGCGTAAACGTAGCATTATTCCATAATTATTTTATTCGAAGGTGGTTTGCAAGCACATTTTTGAAAATAGTATGAAATTCTATTCATAAATATGCCGTTCCAGCATTTCATTGTTTCACTGGCTGCGATTATACACCCACATTCTATTGTAAAGCCAAAGTACAACCATTCAAACTTCTGGAAAAAAAATCCAAGATTTCAAAAGAGCTTTCAAAAATTTGGAAGTTTCAAAAACGTTGAGACAATTAAAGAAGATATTGAAGAATTTGTAGCATTGATGTACGATGTGAAAAATTGTAAAAACGTGGACGAATGCAGGTATATCATCTTTAAACAGCGTTTCTGCCCAAAAAAAAATGAAAAAAAAATGTTCAAGAAACTGAATTATTCTTCGAGCTGCCTTCCACCATGTTCGCGAGTATTACAACAACACATCATGAGGTGCCACTACATCTGCAGTATCTGGCTTCAGCCGGAGGGGAATACGGTCATCTCACCAAGTAGCAGTGGCTGGATTTTGTACGAAGGTGAATACGTACCTCACTGGTATGAAGGTGAGATGATACCATCTTTGCTAGAAGTAACAAATGAGGTAACCAGTGCCGAAAACAAAGAACTGACAGATGAATGCGAAGAATCGGCCGATGAAGAATCTTCAAGTGATGATTCAGATTTCGAGTAATTTTTTTTTTTTGTTAAGAGGTATCTATAGCTAAAGTTGTTGTATTTCTCTTGTAAAAAAAATCAATACATCTACGTGTATCTTACTGTTTGTCAAAATTTTTCGAAATATGTAGGAACATCATAAACATTCTCAGTGTCTCTAGAACAATGATATTTTTTCCTCTTCAACATACATAAGGCAGTTGGGCAGCATTTAGTGGTAGGTTGTGATACATTTTGATTTTAGAATACTTGCAAACCACCTTCGAATAAAATAATTACAGAATAATGCTACATCTATGCGAATAAGATATGAAAAACCTAAATATTTTGCATTTTTCTCCCCTTCAAAGTAGGCTGGCACACTTTTTGGGGCACTTGGGGGCTAGCAGCCTGGCATATTTGGATACAGCGCAAAAAATTCTTCAAGAATTCAGCACTTTTTGTTAGATATACGATTTTTACGAAAATTTATTGAAAAAATACAGCATTTTTTGCGATTTTGACCCCTTTAACCCACTCTGGCACCCCTTTGGGGGCACTTAGGGGTCGACAGACCGGCATATTCGGATTCAGCGTGAAAAATCCTATAAGAATCCACCTGTTTTAACCATAAAACTTTCCAAGTTGAAAGTTCATAAAAATTGTGAACTTTGAGCTTTCGCTGTGCTTAAAAGCCCCGGCTGTGAATTGCCAGAGTGACATTTCTGAAAAGTGGGATACATATAGTAACTTTTGGGCCGGGTCCCAAATTTCAACCCCCATCGTACATTTTTTTCATGTGGGCTCCCGGACTATTGATTATTCATGAATCGTCAAGTGAACGAACTGAATCAATTGCTCCATGCTCGTCTGTGAATCGTTCATGAACCACAAATTTTTAGAAATATGGCGATTTTTTGATGAATGAGTTCATGTTCCCTAATATTATTCAGGAACTGTTCAGTAAATCTATTGAATCATTTTGGCCGTACGTGAATCGTTCGCGAACGACTGAATTTTGTGATGATGCATGAGTTCAGGTTTGTTGATTATTCATGGTCATGAATCGTCAAGTACATAAACTGAATCATTTTGTTCGTCTGTGAATGAATCGTTCGCGAACGACCAAATTTTTTCAAACTACAATTTTTCCATGAAAGAGTTCACGTTTCAATCAAATCATTTCGACCATCGTTCGCGAACGATTCAATTTTGAAAATGGCTAAATTTGTGGGTATTATGATTTGTTTAGTGAATGAGCTGAATTATTTCGTTCTTTTGTGAGTCGACGTCGTTCACAAACGAGTTGCTGGAATCGTCTAGTTGAGCTTTTCTTTTTATCATTTTGCTCTCGAACATACTTTTTTGATTCTATGTCAGCGAGGTTCTTTTTAAAAATTGCCTACAAACGTTCAACAGCTCATTTTCAAGCGACTCAATTCTAGTCGAGTCAAACGAATCATTCTCGAACGATTAGTTCAAATAATATACTCGTTTTACGAAAAATTATTCGATCCTTTCTTAGTTGAAAATTTGTCAATTTTGATTTTCGAACGATGATTCTTTGATAAAAATTTATTTTTCGATTCATTTGCGAACGATTTCGGTTCGAATACGCTCGTTCAATTTGTTCGCAAATAATTCATTTCTCCTCGGACTTTTTTTTTTTTTTGAAGAAAAATTTGCCATTTTTTGTAAGATGATTTACTGTTAAAAATTCCTTTTGCAATTCGTTCGCGAACGATTTGTTCGGTTCATTCAATTCGTTCGCGAACGATTGGTTCAGTTCATTCAATTTGTTCGCGAATGACTCATTTATCTTCAGTTTTTTTTTTAAAGAAAAAAATCTCTTTTTAAACTGTGATTTACTTATGATTTTTTTTCAATTCGTTCGCGAACGATTAGTTCAAATGATATTATACTCGTTCAATTCATTCGCGAATGATTCATTTTTCCTCAGACTCTTTTTTAGAAAAATTTTCCATTTTTTGAACGATGATTTACGAATGAAGATTTCTTTTTTAATTCGTTCGCGAATGATTCATTTTCCCCCAGGTTTTTTTGGAAGAAAAATAATATGTAATTTTTGAATAATGATAATAATACTAATAAAAAATAAATTTTTCAATTCGTTCAAACAATATTATACTCGTTCAATTCGTTCGCGAACGATTCATATCAAAAAATTTAATTGAATCGTTCGCGAACCAATAAAAACAAGTATTTTCTCAAATTCATTTTCAATAATTGTTTGTTAGTTTGAGTAGGTATTCGACTTATTTCGATTCGTTCGCGAACGAATTGTCCAAAATGTTCGGTTTTCATCGCCATTTTTTTTTTAAATAGAACTTTTTCTCGTGTACAAAAAGCTAATCAAATTCGGTCATACTAATTTTTGAAAAATCAAATTCGTTTTCTCATGGAACCGTTCGCGAACGATTCAAGTATCTGATCATTTTTTGAATCTTTTTTAAATTAAAAATTGGTTGATTGAATTGAATTTTTTCTTATGAAGTTATGAAAAATAATGTACAAATACAAATTTGATATGAAATTCTTTCTAATCCGTTCACTTGAAAACCATTTCTTAAAAATTCACTCGAGTACGTTTTAGGTACTTTAAACTTATGCATAGTCGAGTGATATTGTTTTACTTATTTATACGTGTCGTGTGCAATAAACATAGGTGATGCAGACATCAGTTGAATTTTTATTATCTCGTACATTTCCACCATTACCAGAGAAACCCTCGCATAAAAATCCATTTCAAAATTTCACTCGGACAATTTATGACGATAAAAGCATTCGGTATACTTAACTTAATCTGTTTTTCGTATCATTCACCTAGCATTGTTTCAAGCAGCGAATCCAAATAGTCGAAGTCGAATCGTAATATACAGAAAAATTCCAACGACGTTGATTTTTGATTGACCAATTTTAAATTCGAAAATTTTCAAATATCCTAAGGGACTCTTAACACGTGCACGTTAAATAGAGCACGAATAAAAATGGAAAATAAAACACATACCGTTGCTGAAAGAACCCAGGTTCGCTTTTAACTGGAAAATACTCGTCATCGAGGATAAAATACGCGGGAAAATTGTCTACGCTCCTACGCCGCACCCCAGTCTCAGTCACTCATCAGTTGTGCGAAAGAGAACGATACGCGAAAATTTTCTATCGTCGGTTTATACTTACGAAGAGGAGGAAACTATACTCGTTCATTTCAATTCTCTCTTCCCATCTTCCTATCTTCGTATCTCTCTCCGAATGGTATGAAGATAAATAGCGAGACTGTAAAAGCATTAGTGCGGGTGGAAAAGCTTGTACGTAATACGTATAGTTTTTCTTCTTCTTTGTTTATTTACATACTACGAGCTAGTCCAACGTTATAAAATGTTTTCTCTCTGTTATCGGGTGGTAGCGTTTTTAAATATTGTCTGCGAGTTTGCGAGAAAGAGCTGCTGCATTCGTATAATAATACAAAGTTTATATCTTTATACGAGAAGCGGAGGAGCGCAGGGGTCGGCAGCCGGAGGTCCAATATCTCGTATCGCGACCAGACATTGAATTCGTAAAGATCGATACTTTTGTGAGCGACTTTATGTCTACGAGTTTGCGAAGTGCAAACGCGATTATCGCACACAAATGTGGGGGTGGGCACGTAACCAAATCAAATTTCCAACTCGTATAGCTAGCCAGCCAGCTCATCTACCATAAAGGCTATATGGGAGCTAAACTAGGTCGCAGCCTTGGATTTTTTGGGCTTTTTATCGAATGGAAAATCACCCATGATTACGCAATATTGTTTTCCAATACGAACCTATACGAGTAGGTACCTAACGTAGAAATTTTACACTCGTTGTTATACTACCTACCAAGGCAGAATAAATTTCGTTAATTTTTTTGTCAACTCGTTGGCCCGTCGTAGTGTAATAAATCACCACCGTGAAAGATTTTTTTCTGTGAGAGTCGACAATCGATAAACTTAAATTCTAATTGCTTTATTGTCGGTCAATTTACGCGGTGGCTTGAATAAACACTGCTGAAAATTTACACTACCGGTGCTGTGCAGCTTCCACGTCAAAATTGTTCGTTACACATAATTGCCAAACTTCACAGCTCTAGATAAGTTTAATGTACGTTTTGTTGTTCGTCATACGAGTGAGTAAATTTTAACGAGATGCAAACGAATGTCTGTACAGCCCCCACTTCCCTATATTGTAATCCGCGTCGATACACCTGAAATAATTAATTAGTTTTCCTGCTCGTCTTCTGTATAGGTATTATAAATATGTAAGGGGGAAAAAATTATACCCGAAACCTATTTGTTGTGTATCCGTGTAATTGCTCGGTGGCGTGAGTGAGGTTTTACCTCCAAGTCGAGCTGTCAAGTAAAAAAATGAAGAATAAATAAATGATACGGATATTGGAATTATTTAACTGTGTACGTAGTTCAATCGGTCTATAAGCTCTACCAGGGTCTATTCAACGATGGCTAATTACGAGTATTACAAATCGAACGAAATGACGATTGAGCCGATGGTATTTTCCTCAATTTTACGACAATGACCCGTAAATTACACCTACCCTCGTTTAGTATAGGGTACTACCTAATTCACCGAGTAAATATGTAAATTTAGCTCAGGCTCGCGATTCGGTTTCGGTTTAACGACCGAATAAAAGCCACCTTTTCGGTATTGCGAAAAGCAGATTCTAAATTCGATGTACTCGTACTCGTGCACAGGAAATGTGCCGGATCGAGTTCGCCTATCAATTCGCGTGCACGTGAATTTATCTGCACTTTTAACCATCGTGTTGTATATTCGAGAGCAGTCAAGGCGAATGAGATATCATAGCTGGAATGGACCGTGACGAGTTTACGACCAAACATAACCAAATCTTGGTTGGTCGAGTTTTTCTCGTAATTGAATTTCAACTCTAAAAAAATTGACGACCTTGGGGTTTCAAATTGAAAGGGGTGAAAATAGAAATGCTCCTTATTTTGAAAAATCGATGCAGTTTTGGTTCGAGTGTGTATTTAGTAATTTTTGTGTCTTCTAGTTTTTGCGATTCGAGTTTTCAATACTGTTTTACTTTTCAAACTCGTTATAAATTATTGCGTCATAAAAGAATGTTGACAATTGCTACTTTGAAAAATCGTTAAACAGATGTTGTGGAATTTGGCAACGCTGTATTTTTGGTTCGATTTTGAAAAATCGAAGGGCACAATGTTTTTATTTCGGTATTTTTCCATTGAAAAATTGTCTATCGTTTCTGCATGAGTTTAATCGAACGAGCTTGAATTTTTCAAATAAAATTCAAAATTGACTCGTGTTTGGAAAAAAAGTTGGATTTTTATTGATTTATGCTTGGAGGGACTGGGTGGGGGGGGGTAGAGGCGTGGAGCACAGGAATTGCTGAAATCTCAGATAAGTATCTCTTTTGATGAACGAACCAGAAGAAAAAAGAAAAAATCGAAACTATAAGCCCAAAATAATGCGACTTTTTGCGTTAAATTTGAAAAAAAAATTGTATCTATTTTTATGGAACTTGAAGAAAGGGTGTTGATAAAATGTAAATTTGTTGAAAATGGAAAAAAATGCGAGCGAAGGAAATAAAAGTAGAAATGAACTGTAAAGAAATTTAAATTTTCCTCAAAATAAATCGCAGGGTGTCCAAAAAATATTACCAGTGATGAAAGTGCTGAAAATTGGTTCATAATTTGATCAAGTGGTGTTGAAAATTGAAAAGGTGGTTGAAAGTGTTCTGTATTTGGCTGCAACGTTGTCAAAAAACGTTTAAAATTTTTTTAATTTGTTCTAATTTTTTATCAGTCAAATTAATTTGATTTTTAAAAAAATTTTTGTTCATTTTCTGGATTGATTTGACTTTTTTTTTTTGGAACTCAGTCGAGCATATCTGCGAAACATTAAAATTATTTCTTGTTTGCTGTGCGTGTATTTTTTAGTGTGTGTTGGGGGGGGGGGGGGTGTAGGTGAGTCAGAAATTAATGAGGAGAGGAACAGTTTAGTTGGAAATTTTTTGTCAAGGTCTTCTGAGTAAAATTCTGATTATTTGCTACAGTTCTGCACATATTATGTAGATTTGTAGTAAATTCTCGTTCACTATCGAATGAATCGTTCGCGAATGATTGCATCATTTTTTCTAGTAGATCTTTGATGAACGACTGATCAACCACTTTCCGAATTTCGTTGGAATTTTTCCCCTGAATTATTTGTAAACGGTTCAGTAATTTCGAACGAATCGTTCGAGAACGACTTTTTGAATTTTGAAGAATTTTTCTGTTTTTTGACAAGATTACCAGAAACATGAATGTGTTCTTGATCACTAGATTATGACCAATTGGTTCAAGAAAACCATTTTCAAACGTCCTACGAGTTAAAAGAATCATTTACATACATGAACGATTTGAATGTTTTCCTTGTAAAATGGTCACTGTAGGAAAGGAAAAAGGGCGTAGAAAAAAAGAAGGGGGATTTTGGAAACAAATTGTGGTAAAATTTCAAATGTATTCTGTTAATTTTTTAAAAAAATTTCAAGACATCATTCTCTAGAGAAATCATTGTTTGGCGTTCGTTCACTTTCGAACGAATCGTTCGCGAATGATTTTATCACTATTTCCATTTATGAATCTTTTGTGAACGGTCAAAAACGAAATACTGAACTCATTTTTGAAGAAATATTCTTGCGTTATTTTCAGAAAAACCGCTCACATTCGACTGAATCATTTTGAACGAATCATTCGCGAACGACTTGGCGATTTTTTTTTTGGTTTGTTGTCAAAGTTCACGAATAATTTTGAATAATTGAATTGAATAAATTATTTAACCAGGTTGATTGATTCGAATGATTCGTTCTCAAACGTTTCAGCCAAAGTGAATCGTTCGCGAACGATTTGAATATTTTTCTTCTGTAAAATCATTTTTTCTCGAAATGCGTTTTCCTTTCAATTTTTCGTTGCTCTGTAATGTGCAATTTTTTCAGAACGATCTCGACTCGTGATTCATTTCGCGCGGTATCGAATCATTCGCGAACGATTTAATCTTTTTTTGAGAAATGAACTATTCGAAATCTCAGAAAATGAATCGTGATATTGAAAATTTTACGGTTTTGAATATTTTGATGATTTTCTTGTAATTGGTGTTTTTATTCGTGAATCGTTCGCGAACGACCGAATTGATTCAGTTTTCAACGAATCGTTTTTTGAACAGATTTCAGTAATAATTCTGAGCTTCAACACCTTATTTATTGATTTGAGTTCTTCAATTTAATTTTCAATTTTATCGAATCGTTCGCGAACGACCGAATTGATTCAGTTTTCAACGAATCGTTTTTTGAACAGATTTCAGTTATAATTCTGAGCTTAGAGCACCTTTTTTATTAGTTTGAGTTCTTCAATTTAATTTTCAACATTTTCGAATCGTTCGCGAACGATTCACTATTTCAAGACTTCAAAGTCGTTCGCCAAATGATTTGCTCATTTTCAAATTTTATTCCTCTCAAAAAATTTGTTCTTTTTTCGATTTGCACAAATCCAGTATTCGAAAACGATTCGTTGACACTTTATAAATTAAGTGTACCTACCTATTCTCGAATATACTTCAAGAACAATTCTTTCAACAAAAAGAACTAAATTCAAAACATCTCAAAAAATGAACAAAAAATCGAGAATTTTTTCCTTAGAAATTCTCGACGTGTACCCACATCGAATAATAACCGCGTTCCAATTCATTTTCTTCTCCTCTACACCCCTCCGTGTACTCCAAAAACAACTTACAATAGTTGAAAAGACTCTCGTTCGTTGTGTTTGAGAAATGAAAATTTAATCATCTTCGAGACCAGTGGCACGAATGACGAAGTAGGGAAGGGGTTATTTTAAAAATACATTACTAATTTAGACTTACGATACGTAGGTATAGCGTAGCTCACAGCTAATCAAAAATATGTACATATTTCTTCGTCTCGAGTAGGTATTCTGGGATTATTTAAAATTACAATTTTCATTCGTAAAGGTTTTATTAAATCCTCGGCTTTTTTGAAATTATATCTACTCTTATTCGAGTACCACTAAAAGAAATATTCCCATTTCGAAAGTGAACTCAGCTTACCTATACCTACTGCGTAGGTACGTAATTCTTTTCGCCGAGGCTACTCGGTTGAAAAACCCATTTCATCTAAGTATCGACTTCTTCATGGAAAGCTTCGCTGTCGACCTACTATAAAGCTCGAAGAGCGGATCAACGAAGACGAAAACACAGGTTTTTATTAAGATACGACGACGTTTAACAAAGCTTCGTGTAATAAATGTGCGCTTTATTCCCCGGACGACGACGCGACGCAGGAATATCGCACTTTGAGTAACACTGCGGAATGTAGAGAAAAAATTCACACTACTGGAGGCATTAGGCATTATTCGTCTTCTTAGATGTATATACTGCGGCTTAAAGCGTGAAAAATTTATAAGCTTTGTTAAAGTCGAATTCGTCGCGTACTTCAAACTACAGCGAGAATTTTTCAACGCCATAAGACTCGAATATACGAGTAAAACTAACGACTGAGTGAGATGTTTAGGTGTATACTATAATCGAATTATCAAAGCCGCCCTGATGCTGGAATTGTGTTGAAAATTTCGTGTTAAGCCTTCTCTTAGCTCTCACTCATTCTCACAGACAGCATCGTCGATACATTTGTGACGAATTAATCGCTGTTTTGGGAAGCGTTTTGTACTTAAAAGCGTTTCCATTAGTTGATCGAGACGATGAGGAACAGTATAATATTATACAATACGACGAAGACGAATTAATTAATATCATCTCTTATGATTTGTATAGTTCGCGAACCAACGTTGAAAAGCTCTCACATTTTAAAGACAGAGAGGTACTCGCGAGTATAGACAGATAGGGCGAGGTAAATATTAAATTTGGACACAATTGCGCGCGACGACCACGATGCAAAGTAGAACACAGGAAATATAGGACGATTTGCCTTGGAGAGTTGTTTTGGGTATGGAAATTCAAAAAACCGGACTCTCAATGGGATAATTTAAGAATGGCGAATTTCGCGTAGGTTTCAGGGCATTGCCACTTTGTTGTGTACGTAAGTGCGATACATATATAAGTACATCACAACTACATAGACGTACTACTAAATACTCATCGTAAGAGTACGAGTAAATATCACGCAGACCGTTATGGAGTTAGCGACTGCTTTATTAAGTATTTGTAGCTGATGAAAAGAGCTATTATATCGTGCTGCGGAAGATTCTCTTTAAAAGACATTAAAAACTACGTTTTATCGAATTTCTTCTCTATTGTCATGGTAAACACGAAAATGTTTCGAAAAAAATTACCAACTGCCATTGGTACTAGGTTGAGTTTGATGGCTGGTTTTTTCTTCTTTTTTTTTGTAAAGTTTCGCTTATTGTAATGTACCGCTTTCCTCTCCTCTTTTATCCCTCTGGAACCATCCTTTTTGGACCTTTATAGGAGCCAGAGTGAAATATTTATTTTGAAAACGAGATCGTTGAGGAATGCGTTGGTAGTAACTCACAATTTTGAAGCATTTTTGAGGCTTTTGAAACGTACCTATAATTGATGAGGGGAGGGGGGGGGGTTGGCAACTGGTTTGCCAATTTTTTGATCTTTGGTCATGTTTGTGATATTTTTTATGATTTGGAATTCAGATTAGAGGAGTGAAAGATGGGAAGAGGGGGAGAGGGGGGGATGGGTAGGAAATCGTCAGACTACAGTATGGTTTACTAATGAATAGGAACCTACCTGATTAAAAGTAACCCTTGTCCAAAGCCAGACTTTGATTACGTCGAAATTACCTACTTGAAAAAATACAGCTTAATTTGAAATTTCAATCGAGTACCTACTATGCCAATACCATTGTTACATTGTTGAGATATGTGTCAAAATTGGTACTCGAGTTGAACCTCTTGGCTTTTTTTAATCGAATGAATGCGACTTAATTTACATTCTAAATGTGGTTATCAGTTGGGGATTTGGTTTTATCTGAGAAAAACCCAGCGTAATGTTGTAAAACTCGCGAGAAAAAATCAAATCATACATTTTTGAAGCCAGTCTTACAATATAAGTAGTAGCATTTAAACAGGAGCTTAAAATGGAGCAAAAATTCACTCAATGAGGTGCAATTGTGCATTAGCTTCGTGAATGTTTTTTTTTCATATCACGAGTCCTGTGTGATTTGAAACATATCAAAATGAACGCTCAAAATGAAACTATCTGTGTGCTCTAAAAAATGGCCAAATTTTTCTACCTTGTATTTAATTTTAATCAAAAAAGGTATCTTCCTGATGAGCATTGGGACCCTATCTAAAATCATGTGAAATATAGGTGCCTGTCTGATTGATGAATAATGTATGTATTATAGCACTCTTTAGATTTTTTCACCATATCTCAAGTTTCATTTGGTCGAATAGTAGGTACATTGAAGTGTAGGTACTCAAAACAGAGCTCGTTTTGAAATGGCCATCGAATGCTGTTAAGTATATCCTCTTACCCATTCTACGTCGAAAGAAATTTTTTTCTAGACAGCATGTTTTCTCCACATGTAGATGTGCGCATGTCACAAGAAAATTTATTTGATGGATAAATTGATGGATGTTTTGCCTTCTGATCAAATTGAGTGGACAAAATATTAGGAGGAGGAGAGAAAAGTTCATTTAAGATCCTTTTGATTTTTCCCGGTGAGGTGATAAAACCGGTACATGCCTGATCGAAATTGGCCTCTTGTAATAATCCTCCCACCTTTAGTCTAACAAAACAAATATTTTGAACTTCAACCCCCCCCCCCCCTCCCTCCCATCAAAAATTATTTTTCCACGTATACTTGCGCTCGAAATATTTTCTCGTATGTATTCTTTGGAAAAACTGGGAAAACTTGTTCGGAATTTTTTCCAAGATGATTGAAAATTTATGAAGAAAAATGTTTTTCCCTCCATTCTAAAAAATGTAATAAATTTTTAAAAAATCAGTCTTGCTTCCTTCCTCTAATTTTTGAATTAAAAAAAAAATCAGCGTTTTATAAAATTAGAGCACTTATGAGATTTTTTTTTGAAGAAATTTAGGGGTTAAAATATTTTGGGGGGGAGGAGGGGGGGGGTTACATTGAAGATAACGATTGAAATTGCATCATATACGAGTAGTCGCCTAATCTGAAATATTTCAAAACTTAAATCCACATTTCAAAAAAAAAAAATTTATTTTCTCGTCAAGAATTTTTTTTTGAAAACTACGAATATTTTTTGAAAAGAACTTGATATGGAGTTCAAATTTCAAAAAAACTTGGTCAAGTAAAAAGATTCAATTTTTAAAATTTTCACAAAATGTTGACTCGGGATTAAGTATTAAAAGTTTGCCAACAATCATTCATTTAAAAAATTGTAATTTTCAAGCAATTACTTTCATTTTTCCTGAAACGATTATTTTTTAAATCTCTGAATACAATTTTTTTCGATGATTTGAAGGTAGAAACAAAAGATTTGATTGTTTGCCTCTCGAATATTTCTTTTGAATTTTTAAAATAGAGTTCCAAAATCTAAAGAAAAATTTATATTTGCGTGCTTACGTTATTATGAAAATTCATTGAATTTTTGAACTTGATTTTTTTAAAAACTTGTACCGAGAATTTTAGTTGCTTTTTGAGACTGTTTTTTAATCTTCAACCTCGAATTCAAAAATAAAATTGTTTCCAAATTACAGAGATCTCTACGAGATTTTCTCGTTCTTGCGTAATGCTCATCTTTCTAATTTTTTTTTTAGTTGAAAAAAACTTTTGATTGAAGTACATTTTTTGTACCTTTATTTTTCTCTCAAAATATGTAATTTTTGTTCGAAAACAGGGGATAAATTTTCTAAATAAGTTTTGATCAAATTTGTCCTTTTGAAAATTATCAAATTCATTTTGAAATAAGAATACGGCATGTTGAACCGATCTGAAATTTTTTTGCAAAAAATCTAACTCAAATTTTTACCTTACAATATTCAAGGTTGAAGATGAAAAAAAACAGCGTCAAAAAGTAAAGAAATTCCAGCTCCAAGTTTCCAAAAAAAAAATAATTCAGAAAAATTATTGAATTTTTTTTAGATGTACATAGCTTTGTTTTTTTGAAAAAGTTGAGGAGGAAATTATCCACTTAGCAGAACTGATGTTGTTGAACCGACCTAGAATTTTAGAATTTTTTTTCCAAAAGTGTCAATAATTTAAATTTTTGACGAACCTTCTTTTCTTTAAACATGAAATTGAAAAATTCACCTCGACGATTTCTTATCAGTTATTTTGAATATTTTTTTTGAGCAATAGTTTGTAGTTTCTTCAATTTTGGTGTTGGACGAGAACGATTTTCAAATGGTCCATTTTTTAAGAAAAAACCACCCCTATCCCTTGAGCAATGTCGGCCTTTTTGTACAAAAAGCTCTAAAATTGAAAATAAATCAAAATACTTGAATAAATCGGTCTCTTAAGTAATGTTTGGTTTTCTGTAAAAAATCCCACTGTTAAAAAAATTGAAAAAAAAATGAAATTCTGAAAAACAATTTTCAATTTTTGTGTTCTTCTAAAATGATCTCGTTTCCAAAAAAAAATTGTTTGTGGTCTCGAGACTCTTTTGACCTTTCTGTCCGAAGCCACTGCTCTAAGTTGAAAAAAAAAATTGAGAGAATTTTTAGGGAACGGGGGGGGGTAACGAAAAAGGAATTCAACAATAAGGGCGATTGATTTAATCGCTTCAATACGAACCCTTTTCGTACTCTCTTTTATTTTCGAATAAAAACAATAACAAAAACTTTTGAATCTTCAAGATAACAAACCTAGCAGCCGAATATTATCGAGATCGCGAACTTTAAATATAACAAAAACATAGCCAAATATAATTAATAACCGCGAATCCGCGACACTCCCGACGAAAAAAAAAAAAAAAAAAAAAAAAACGAATTTTTAAATTTAAAATAATAAGTATAAACGAGAAAAATTACGATGTTTCCAAGGGATACAATTTGTTAATGGGACGGGTAAGTTTAGAATTTTTAGTTTCAACGATTGCTGATCTAACATTACTGTCTGAGCTAACATTAACATTAATTACTTTACCAACTTTCCACTCTCCTCTAGGACAAAATTTTTTATCACCTTCGATTAATACGATATCTCCTACTTTAGGAACTAAATCTACTACATTTTTCTTTTGTTTTATACTAATATTACGTTCGCGAAGACTAGTTAAATATTGGAATTTCCAAACGTTCCAAAATTGATTAATAATATTGTTAGATCTTTTCCATAAATTTACGATTACATCGCGTTTAATATTTTTAACATTATCGATATCCGGAATAAAATCGAATTTGCTATTCATCAAATCATTAGGTGTTAATACATTACTATCATTTTCACCGACATAAACGATAGGACGCGAATTAATTACAGAAGTTACTTCGTACAACACGGTTCTTAATTGATTTTCTGTTATTATACAATTAAAAATTGTTTTCTTTAGCGACATTTTCACTATACCGATTAACCTTTCGTAAAAACCGCCATGCCACGGGGCATATTCAGGTAACAGTTTCCATTCTATCGAATTATTTTTACAAAAATCTATTACATCATTATCAGAAATTATTTGTTTCCAAAGATTTTCAAAAACCGATTTAGTTATTTTAAATTGCGGCGCGTTGTCACTTATTACAAATTTTGGAATTGTGCGTAATGCTATAAAATTACGAAAAGCGAGTAGGAATTCTTGAGTGGTCATATTCTCTAAAAGTTCTAAGTGAATCGCACGTGTAATCATACAAACGAAAATACTAACAAATACTTTTTTCTGGACTGAGTTATCACTGACGTATAAAGGACCAAATGTGTCGATACCACAACAGGAAAACGGACTGCTTTGATTTACACGGAATTCAGGTAACGGAGGAATTGCAGGATATTTATATGGACCACCATCGTAGTATTTGCAGTTAGCACATTTTTTTAGAACGTAGTACACCGTCGATCTGCCTTTTGGAATCCAGAAATTTTTTCTCAATTCAGAGAGAGTATGCGAAACGCCAACATGATAGTTATCGATATGAATTTTTTCAATTAATAAGTGAGTGAAGTATTCTTTCTCAGGTAGAAGTATTGGAAACTTTGCATTATCGTCGAGACATGATTCAACCAGGCGTCCATGACAACGTATAATATTTTGAGAATCACGTTTTAAACCAAGCGGATTAGGTTGCGAAATATCAGGATAATTTTTGTTTTGGATATACATAATCCACTGGTTGAAAGCTTCTTCGGTTTTCTGAACAATATTATTCGGATTGACATTTTTCATGTAGCTTAACGTTGCATCAAGTAGATAGTTGAGGGTTTTAAATTGAGTACAATCGATTTTAAAAGGAGGCTGAATTACAGCTGTATTATTGGAGATAAGTACTGGTTCTGGTTCAGGTTCAGGTTCGGATTCAAATTGTAAATTCATTGCCTTTGGCCAAGCAACTTCCATCTCTTTCAACCATGTGGGGCCTTCCCTCATCGAATACAGTATGGTGTTGTTTTGAATATTTTCACCTACACCTTCTAAAGCATGTAAATTCGATTCAATATTATCGTAAGTATTTCGCAAATTTTTAGTCCATTTGTTACTTTTTGGAATTTTCGTTAAATTATCATATAATAAATCAATTAATTTCTTTTTATTACCAAACTTCTTTTTTACCATTTCGTATGCGATCGGATAGTTTGCAGCAGTGGTACCCATACCTTTCAACAATAATTCAGCTTCGCCTACCAGGTTATTTCTCAAGTACGTAAATTTATCAGTTGCTTCTAAATCAGTATTATGTACAGCTGAGTTGAACGAAGACCAAAACGATTCGAATTCAAGTAGATTACCACCATATTTCTTCAACTCCAACTTTGGTAACTTAATCGTAGCTTTTGAAGAAGAACAACAACTACCGCTACCACCAGATTCAGTTGTACACTGTCTTTTAAAACCTGGAACTGCACTGCTATTAGAGAATTTTTCTATACTGTTTTCTAATTTACCTTTAATGGCGATGTAGTCATCTTCGAATTTTTCTATGAAAGGGTCCAGATCCGGAACTTCGAAGTTGTCAAATTCGTCAAGTAAAGCAAGATAATTTTTATATATATCTTCGACCATTGTCAATTTCACTTTAACTTCGTTAAAATCTGCCGTCGCCAGCTTTTCACTTACGTATGACATACTTCTAGTCAGTGAAGAACGAAGTCTGGACTTTCGGGTGGATAACGCTTTTAGCTTTTCTGCATTTTCGCTGGTTTCCGGCATTTTTGGAATTTACCAACGAATTCGGAGGACGAAACGAACGATTATTTAGGATCAGCCTGCTACCATAACGAAAAAGGAATTCAACAATAAGGGCGATTGATTTAATCGCTTCAATACGAACCCTTTTCGTACTCTCTTTTATTTTCGAATAAAAACAATAACAAAAACTTTTGAATCTTCAAGATAACAAACCTAGCAGCCGAATATTATCGAGATCGCGAACTTTAAATATAACAAAAACATAGCCAAATATAATTAATAACCGCGAATCCGCGACAGGGGGGTGGGGTTCCTTGAAATAGAGTTGTTTAGTTGACTTTTGACGCAGGAATTTGAAATTTTTTAATGTTCATCGACTTTTATTATGATTATTTTGATTCTTTTTCAATTTTGAGAGGTGAACCAACATTTTGAGGGGGGGGGGGGTGGAGGAGAGTTTTCCAAAAAAAGTGTGTTATTTAGAAGAATTATTGAGAATTTTTTTTGAACAATTTTCGTAACTGCCTCTTCTATTCCATTTTTTTAATTTTTTCAATGAAGGGGACGTCTGGAAAGAGAGAACCTGTGAGTTTTTTTTCTTGAAAATGGGACCATTTCGGGTAGTTTTATCACGTAAATTGAAAACTTTTAATAAAAATTTATTCCATTTTTTGTTTTTTTTCCTGAGGGGGGGGGGGAAGCTGCTGACACATTTTTCTTCTTGGCCAAGGAGAAAATGAAACGGTAGAAAATTATTTTCTCGTAAAATCCAACAACTTATGTTGGGGGGCATAAGGATTCAAAAATTCAAACACGGAGCTCTCTAGTCACCATGTTTCATCTTGAAAAGGACACCATGTATACATATGTAAATGAGCACTCGAAATCGAAGACAATTTTATACCAAGTTCGAATCCTATAAACGAAAACTTACTAATCGAACCACGTACTCGTTTACGAAAAAGTTACACAATAATTTTATACTTATCGATTTATAGTATAATTTCTCATCGGTCATACTTTGTTTTGTTTCACTTCCTGTACTCGTACTCAACTCGTATAATCTAATCTAAATACATATTATTTCAACGCTTTTATCAGGACGACGACGAGTAAACCGTTATTAGGGTTCAGAGTGACAACTCGAGATATTTCAACTCGTGTTTTGGTATTTTCGGTGGTAGGTAGAGGTACAGAACAGATACCCTGACCCTCCACCCTGATCCTTTTGCTAGCTCATTCATTAATAGATAAATAGAGAGAGAGATACTCGTTTAGAAACTTTTGCATTTGCTTAGAGTTCGAGGGAAGTTTTGTGAACTTGTGAAAAGGCGTATCAGTTAAGCGAATAAATTGTGCGGAATTGCTTCTTGTGTTGTGCAGAGATGGTGGTTGATGGTATGTGAAAAAAATGATACTTGTACAAGTTTAGTGCATTTAATGATCACTTAGGTATATACGATGAAACGGAACACGGTATTTGTCAAATGAAATGGAATTGGAATCGTACGATTCTTATTGTGCAGATGCTGAATAGTTGTGAAAAAATTAACCAACTCGAATATTCACGTCTCGTACGACGATATACTAATTGCATGTTCATTGACAGACGAGAAATCGTTACGATGACGATACTTGACCGCGAATAAAATCAACTCAGGGGGTATAACGAAGCTTTTGCACAAGTGGACGCGAACTTGATCTTATTCAAGAGCAAATTTTCGACCCAAAAGCTGGCATACGACTTACGACTCACAAGGGTGGCCAGTGGCCAATATACGACGACCAATGTTGGTAAAAATGCTCTCTAGGACTCTGGTTTGGTAGGATTACGAATGCTCGGTGTGTACGATATCCGCGTCTTGGTCGAGCTCTAGGTACGTGTTTTTGAAAACCAATCAGCGCGTTAATTTTGGCCCGAAAGTCGAACGTCTACGCTACGGTTATGATTTTCGTACACGAACTAAGGTCGTCCGCCAATCACAGACCGATTCCAGGGCAACGTCGGTACCGTCCGAGGGAAACGTAAATGACCAATAAAAGTAAGGCCGGACCGTGATAATGACGGAATTAAATTACTCCTCTGCCGCGTCGTATAAATCGTCCGGTAAAAACTGTTCGAATCGTGTCGTTCGGTTCATTTCTCCGGTGCCTGCCGAAGAGTGCGTTGTACAAGTGCCTAATTCTGCTAATTTCGCGGATTCGTATAAAACTCGTACCAAGATGAAGGTGTTGATGAGAGCTGATACTCATAAACATATTAATGTTATCAGAGAAGAAGACGAAGAACCCAAGGAATACAAATGCAACGCTTCGCAGGTTTGTTTTTCGTTGATAATTTTTTTCTCGTCCTTTTTTTTGATCGATTCGTCAGCCTTTGATGAGTTAAATTCAACCTTTGGATTTCTACAAGAGGGTTCCAATTTTACCCTACCTGTTTACTTTGGTTTCAAAATAGATGAGTTTTTTTTTCTGTTGGGTTTGATTCGTACCTCACCCTCCCCTTCCTCACTCCTGTTTTCGGTTTCAGTTGTTTTGCTTGCTGCAGTTATCGCGACTTGAGTGGAAATTTTTCACGCTCGTTCGTATAAAATTTAATCGATTGTTAAAAATACCAATAAAATGTTCTCGGCGATAATTCGATTATTCGATCGTGAAGTAGAAAGATATGTTGCACTTTAACTAGTATATGGTACACGACGTTTAAGTGTATTTTTTGCGCTTCGATGGGTCGTTTAAACTAATTACCATTGGTCGAGCGATTTTTATCCCTTGGTGGATTGGCATCGTTACCTAATGTAAACAATAATCTTTTTCGAAAATATTATTTCGATATTCGAAGAATCGAAATATGGGCGAGCTTTTTCTCGAAATTTTTTTTTCTACGGAGTTTGGTATTTTCGTGTATAAAATTAATGAAATTATCATGTGAATATGGAGGTTTTTAGTTGATTAAAAATTAGCGAATTGAGAATTTTATTTTGGTACCTGAATTTGTAGATTTTATTTAATATCTTATTCGTAGGTATTATCTTGGGACTCGACCAAGTTGGAAATTTTACTCTATCGAGGCTCACGAAACCGAAGCTTTCTAATTTCATCTAATAGCTCGTTGATTTGGGATTTAGATCGTCTCGTGTGTTTACTTTACTCTGTACGAATGTTCTTTTGTCCTATTTGGAAATTAGTCCCTTAGAAGGAAAATTTCGTAGAAAATGGAGATACAAACTGGGAGATAGTATCGAAGAAACGTGGATGTGACAGGTTGATGAAGGTGTTGGATTGAAAATCGAATGAACTCGGGGTCTTAAGATTATTTTGTTAGTTGGAAGCTTCGAAGTGTGGTGGTGTTTTAGAGAGATGGGGTTAATTTTTTAAGTAAAGTTTAATATGGATTGAATGTGAGGAGGGGTAGAAGTTTCGAGTTGAAGAATTTTCCATTTGGATGATTTTAGTCGATGGATTTTTAGCGAGGAGTTGAAATTTAAAAACTCAAAATTGAATTGAAAATTTTTTGAAAATCTCGAAATATGAGGGAATAAAAGAATACCTACGGTTTTTGAATTTAATTCGCTACAAATTTTTAAAATTTTTGACGTGTTCTGGAGGAAATCCAACTCACTTTGTGGTGATATTAATTGGATTTGAAATGAATTAAGAAACATGTAATCGTGCTGTCGACTTAAATAAACATTTGACGTCAAAACATTGTTAAAGTGATGAGTTTATATACTCAAAATTATCGTCTACCTTTCGAGAAATCAATGTCGATTTTATCGATGCATTTTAAATCAACTTTTTTTAAAAAGCAAGGTGCAAGCAAAAAGCTTGAAGGGGGGTTCTCTTTCGATATCACATGTTTCCCTTGTGGTACTTGAAATTTGGTAAATTTTCCTCAAATCGAAACCGTCTTGAAAAGCTTGATCCAAGCACTTAATTGATATCGATTTCTCTCGAAATTCGTAAATCGAATGATTCGCGAGTCGAAATTGGTTCAAAATGAATCGTTTTCTTTGATTTTCAAGTTTCTGATCTTCGATTCAAAATTTCGTCGAAATTTATAAATTGAATATTTTAGATCGAAATATTGGTCCTTGATTTTTAGCTTTTCGGTATCGAAATAGTTTTAACCAGAATTTTGGAAATTGTGATTGAAAGAAAAATTCAAAATTTGTCCAAAATTGACCACTTTTTTGTCATCGAATTTCAATTTTTCGTTCTAGAAGTGATTTTATCCAAAAAATTGATTATTCAGATTTAAATTCAACATCTCGAATCGATATTTTGTTAGTCCAAGATGAACATTTTTTCAGTATTAATTTCCATCAGTTCTTCAAAATCGATAATTTTATGACCAGCGAACGAAAAATTTCGATTTGATAAAAGATGTCGATTTATCGATTCCATAAAATTCTATCAAAATATGTTAAAATCGAATAATTCAAGTCGAAATTTGTCCAAAATTAGTTTTTTTTTCATACTGAATTTCAGTTCTTCGAACTATAAAAATGAATTTAATCCAAAAATTGATGATGATTCTGATTCGATGGAAAGTATTGATTTATCGGTTCGATTCAAAATTTCGTGAAAATTCTTCAAATCGAAATTTGTCCGAAATCGAACATTTTTTTCTTATCGAATTTTAGTTTCTCGATCTGGTATGAGTGATTTTGACCGAAAAATTAATAATTCTGATTCGATGAAAAATGTCGATTTATCGATTGGATTCGAAATTTCATGAAATGCGTTCAAATCGAAGGATGGAAGTCGAAATAAGCCAAAAATGAACTTATATTTTATTCATCAGTTTTCAGCTCTCGAATTGATAATTCTTAATTGAGGGAAAATATTGATTCGACGATTCGATTTGAAATTTCGTCAAAATACGTGAATCGAAATCAGCCCAATCATTTTTCAATCTTGAAGTGATTTTAAAATTCGAATCGACGATTCAGATTTAGTGAAATGTATCGATTTATCGAATGGACCCCTCAAGATGATTTTTGGTTCTGAGTTTCATGTCAAAATACTTGGTTGAAAAATATCGAAAATTATCTCCCATATGGTGGATTTATATTGAATTTTTTCCAATTCCATTGAATTTTGTTCTTTTTATTAGAATTTGAAAATATTTCGATTGTTCGCTCAATTTAAAATAAATAAAGCAAGAATTGATTTTTAACATTAAAAAAGGAAAAAATAATAAAAAATATTTGAACCATTTTATTTTGTGTGTGCAAAAGTAAGAAAAAAGGTTTTCATTCTAAACTTCTTCAAATGAGAACATTTTTAGCTGACCCCCTCCCCCTCCTTCTGTTTTTCATCTCCACACCTTTTTTAATCTTCATCAATAAATTATTTTAGATTATATGCTAGAAATAGAAGAAAAATCGTCCAATTTCTACTCTAAAATAAAAAACAAATTAAGTAACTTTTTTTCTCTTCTAGTGTCGAATTGATTCTGAAAATCAGAAAAAAATGCCACAAATTTCGTCATTATTTTTGAAAATTTCAATGTCAATCTTCCCTCCCCCTCCCTCTCATAAAAAATGTCGAAATAAGCTCTCAGCCTAATCTTATTCGATCAACTTGCGGATAAAAATTCGCACTTCATCTCCTAACAATTTTATTTTCTGTCAATACGTAAATATTTCATCCTAATTTATTCCTCCTTCCTTCCCCTCTCCCTCTTTCACCAAGAAAATTTGAAACATTTTTGCATCTTCAGCTCGACTTTTAATTTACTTAACAACAAACGAATGACTCATCAAGCCGAACAAATTTAAAAGCTCGAGCTTAATTTAGCAAACAAAATATTTTCGGCGAAAAGTTTGATTTAATAAAAAGTTTGAAAAATCAAAGCAGCGCGTTTATGGCAGTAAATTCGTATAAAATTCTCGTAGAAGTTGAGAAGCTTGTCGAGCATCTCAACGACGCTGGGGCTGGGAACTTGAGAAAAAAAAAGCAAAAGCAAGCAAATTATGTCTTTCGAGAATGTAAATTGAATGAAAATATCACATTACGAGCTAAAAGAAGAGTCGAGCGATTCGTGCCATCGGTGTTTGTAAATTTAACCTATTTTTCACTATACAAACATCATAAGTTAGCTTTTAAAGCTGTAATAATACACTTTCAACGTCTCCATTAAAAAAAAATAATTTTCTCTTCGCAGTAACGAAAAAATACGACAATAATTACTAAAAAAAACACCCCGAATATTGAATCAAGTTGGGAAAAATTTCGCTCTCGAGTCTCGAGGATTTTTTCAAATAGTAGGCATCTCAATTCTCAGGTAACCTTCGTGTTCTGTTTTGGAATTCTGTCGGCGTAAATTTCAAAAAAAAAGAAATAACTCGGAGCGTTAAAACGAGGTGAAAATTCCGACGAAAATAATTCAAGCTTATCTTTATACAGTAAGTAACTCGAGCGAGAAAAAAATATCGAGGTTGAAAACGACTAAACGAGGAAAACTTTGATCTGAAATATTCGCCATTAAAACGTCTATTCGTAGAAGAAAAGATAACGAACGAAGTGAAGAAAAGAGAATTGGCGAAATTGACGCGAAGAGCCTAAGGGGGAGAGGCCTAGCCTCGTTGTGAAAAAAAAACGCGAGTTGAGATTCGTACTTTAGCTGTAAATAGTCGTATTTTATGTGTACTGTTCGAGTTTTGTTGAAAAACCTTGAGAAGTGGAGTCGACTTGGAGACAATACCGAGAAATTTGTCGGCGTTGGTTCCCTTGAATAGGTTTTGGGTTTTTCAAACTGTTAGACTTTCTATCCGGAGTCTCGTATAATGAAAAGGAAATGGAAAGGTTTCCTTTAGGATGGTCTTGAAATCGACTCTGTTACTCATAAACGTAGGTAAGGCATATGACTTGAAAAAATGACGAATTGACGAGTCTGCGGTTAGATCTTCGAAGGTGCTGTGGATTGGTATGAATGCCCTTGACCGTAAATTTTTGCTTTTGGAATCGAACTCCATAATCTATGGTCTTAATAGAACACATTTGTTCGTCGTAATAAAGGATCCAAGGTCGCCATTTTTCTCCCTTTTGGTGCTGAAACATCAGTCGACGACGTAGTGTTGTCGTTGTGCCATCGATGATTGACACTTACACGCTCTAATTGGCTGCACTTTATATTTAACGTGTTTATTACACGTGAAATAAAGTTGCAAATTAAAAAAAAAAAGCTCAATTCAAATCCACAATCCACTCTCGGCGTACTTATAATTAACCCGAATTTTTTACTTAATCCGAAATTCAATAGCATATTAAATATAGACGTATCACGTGAAAAATTTTTTTGTATTCGCCATTTACCTACGTCAAACGGAAATTTTTCCCCTTTACAATGAACTGATTATCTCGGTCGAAGATTTTTTGGTAGTTTTATTTTTATCGTCACCTGTCACTATAATTTGATTGAAACACTTGGCAATTCTGGAGCACCTAGACGTCTGCGAGAATTGTACGAGTATTTATTAGCCGAACAGTGTTTTTATTGTCGTATTCTCTGCCTGCCGAGATACCTCGAAAGGTTGCTTCAAGCTGGGTTGAGGTTTGATGGGATTGCAAGCCGATATTTTAGACTTGGTTATTTTTTTAAAAGTTCGGAGAATTATGGGGTCTGTGTACGTGAATAAAATCTGCGATAAACTTTCATCGGTGCCTTGGACTCAGGTAAGAAGCGTATCTCGCTGAGACTTTATTTCTTCGATGTGATCGTCTTGTTGTGTTGTGCTGTGTGAAGATGGGGTTTGAACCTTTGAAAAGAAGATGGAATTTGAATGTGAATTTTTTTGAAAATTTTAAGTATTACAATTACATATTTAATTGGACTGTTTTTTGGACGAATGTCTGCGAATTGGATTACTCGTCGTTATTTCGTTTGATTTATGTTCTAATGTTGTATTTCAACACCCCTCCCCCATCGGTCATTTAAATAGAATTTGTTCTTTCTACAGATGTTTCATTAAATTAAAAAATTGAATTGTACTGTTTTTCTACTCTTGAAACCTAATCACTAAAAAATGAGCATTTTCTTTCCAGTTTATTCCCGTTACATGCAAAAAGAATCTCTTTGACAGAAGTTCTCTTCTCGTAATCCTTTCCTCCCTATCTTATCATAGAACAAGACTTGAAAAAATTTCGTTTCGAGGTGAAGAATTTTTATTAATTTAAGATTCGGATGATTTAAAATTTTCGACAGATAGCTTTTTTCTTTTTCATTTTCTCCTCTGTAACTTTTACAGCTGCTTGAAAACGTGATTAATTGTATGAATAAGTTCTTTACTATGTACATTGTACTTAGACTAAGAGGATGAAATCTTCGTATATGCGAAATGGTCTTTGTGAAAATTAATATTTCATCGTCAAAAAAGAAATCTCGATTTTGACGCAAGTTGCTGAATTTTTCATGAAACTGGGGCAGGAGAGAGAGGGGGAGGATTAAATATGAAAAAGACGAAAAATGATGGTGAGCTGCTTGTGCAAAAAACTGTTCACAGAAAAATTGCTTCGAGATGAGCTAATACTTGAAAAGTGCGGAAGAGAGGAGAGGTTGACTAAAAGTTGAAAGAGAGGTTTCAATTAGATGTGATATGAATTTGTTTGAAAAAATCAAATGAAATTACTTTAAAGTTCCCAATTTTCCTAGAAGCATGAAAAAATCTGGGAAATATTTGGTCCAAAATTGACCATTTTTTTGAAAATTATTCACCAAATTTCAAATTTACTAATTATAATTTCGTCATGTTATTTTGTAGGGCTTTGAGTCTTTTTACTGGATGAGTGAAAAGTACATTCTTACCTCAACTACTGACTTTTTCGGAAATTGGGGGCTGAGAACACAGAAGGGTCTAATCCAAAAAATATGTAAATATTCGAACTCAGCGACCTCGAATTAGTGGAAATCGACATGTCACAAAATATTTTAATTATTTTTAAATTTTTGTTTGGAAATAGAGGGGGCTGGATGGGTTTTGAAGGATCTATCCAAGAAAAAAGTGTATATTTGAATCCAGCAGTTTTAGAACTCATAACAAATAATACGTAACACTTCATTTTCAAATTTATTTATTTTTTGGTATTTTTTTTTACCATATTTGAAGCCATAGGTGGGGTTAAAAGGGGCCAGAGGGGGTCAGATCAAAAAATACTTCAACATTTGAACTCAGCACCTTCGAAACCTAACAAACGATAGACCATACTTTTGTTTTCAAAATTAGGTATGGCACTTTGAATGTATATTCGAAGGTATAGATGAGGGAAAGGAGGGGGGGGGGGGGTTAGAATAGGTCAAATCCAAAAAATAAGCCAATATTCGATTTCAGCGCCATCTTATCAGTAAAAATCGATGTGTCACTTCAATTTTCGAAATTTTTTCAAATTTTGACCAAAATTGAGGTTTTATTAGGTATGCCTTCGAAGGATGTTGAGATCTCATTTTGAAAGCCAGTTTGTTATAAAGAAATTGAAAATATGTTGTAAATGTAATTTCTCGAATTTTTTAATAGTAACTTTTTCAACTTCATGTCTTCATAACTCATCATGAAAAGTTAAGCTTTTATTTTACAAGTTCAAATTTGAGCTTTTTCGCTTTTTTGACAGAAATCAGATGATTCAATTTGATTTTTAGTTCAAGTTGTTAATGTTGATTAGAAAAAAAATCTATCAATTTTTTGATGAATTCTTCTGATTTTTATCGAATTTTCTGCTACGAGTAATTTTCTCGACTTTTCTATCAATTCAATTTCATCGATTTTTTTTCCAATTCCATTGGATTTTCAGCCAATTTCATGGACTTTTTCGTCAATTTTTTTCAATTTTTCTTTCAATTTCATCCACTTGACTGTCAATTTCATCAACTTTTTTGTCAATTTCCTCAACTTTTCTTTCAATTTCTTTGACTTCTGAATTTTATCGACTTGACTGCCAATTTCCTCGTTTTTTCTATAAATTCAATTTCATTGACTTTTTTGTCAATTTCCTCAATTTTTGGCAAACCATCAATTCAATTTCACCAAATTGACTGTCAATTTCCTCGACTTTTCTATCAATTCAATTCCATTGACTTTTCAGTCAATTTCATCAACTTTTCTGCCAATATCATCTACTTTTTCGTCGATTCCATTTCATCGACTTTTCTGTCAATTGCTTGGACTTTTTTTTTCAGTTTCATTGACTTTTTCTGAATTTCATTGACTTTACTATCAATTTTTTTGGCTTATACACCAATTTTTATCGACTTTTCCTGCAATTTCATCGACTGTTTTGTCAATTTTATCGACTTTTTCTTTAATTTCATCAACTTTTTTTTTCTATCTTTTTTTTTTTTACTATTACATCAAGTTTTCTATAAATTTTATTAGATTTTCTGTCAATTTTAGTACTTTTTTTCGGTGAGTGATTAAGTGAAGAGCAATCTCACTGAATTTTTTAAATCAGCAAAATGCCCTTTGATTTTTATTTTTTAGACTTGGAAGTCCCTGATTTATCAACAGTCATTAATCAATCAGTAAATTTGGCTTTTCAAACGAAATACTTTTATCCAATTCTAATATGCTGACTGCTCTCATTTCTTTCATTCAGTTGAAGATTTTGAAAACTTCGATTATTTTATGGGAAACGACTAAAAAAAATTGAGAAAAAAGTCTTAAGAAACCAGAAGGGAGGGATGAAAGAAACATGAACTGAGGAAAAAATTGGAACATCTCTACCAGAAATATGGCGAAAAGACGAATAACAATCTCAGACAATCAACATACTAAAAATCACCCTCATCTTCGTACAAATTCATTGACCCAATCCACCCAAAGACCTTTAAAATTCGCTGAAAAATTACACCATGGTCTACGTATGATTCATCAAAAAATAAACACTTCGTCATCATCGCATGAAATCGTGATTTGAAAAAAATCCTGGTAGACTTTCGAGGGTTAAACTATGTACGTAGACGTACCAGACGAGAATAGTATTGTAGTCTGGCTCGTACGAGTACATCAATTTCACCGCGATGGAATTTAATCACGTTTAAATCGCTATAATGTCAAGATTGTCAAACGATCTCTGGTTATGAATACGACATTAGTTAATATGGGTACTCGTACCCTACACCTAGCAGCCTCAGCCTCAGCCTGCATATGTGTGTACGAGTGTATGATTACGATTAGTGAATGAATCGTGCGTAGTATTACGCGATCGTACGACCTATTGGGTAAATGACGATCGGTGCATACTCGATTAAAGAGCTTTGGAATAAAGGTCCTATTCCTATATACTCGTACGTATATACGACGAGCGATTAAAATAATACCCAGTACCCTTGACCGTTCTCCTAGTACTATGAGTAGTATGTATTTCCTATTGTCGTGATTAATGACCAGTCTTATACGAGTCAATTCAACTAAAGGAGAAGAAGAAGCAGGTGCAGTTGGTAATTGTACGAAAGGATACGACGAGTACCTATATCGGTGAAAATGGAAAATAAACGACAGCGGGAAAATTGCTAATAGTGTAGTATTGCTAATCGATATATCATCGTGTGCAGGGTACCTCGCTCAGCTCAAATAGAATTGAGTGATGTTACAAATATAAGGAGCTGTGTTGTGGCGTTGATGACTTGATGAGGTTACGTAAGTAATTGTGTCGTGTGTGTGAGGATATAAATGATCTTATACATATATATGTAAGAACGAACGGTAGTTGATTCGACGAGTTTATTTTTACACTCGAGAATGAGACGTTGTTGAGACAAACATGTACTAGAAATAAGAGAGAGAAAGATGACGATAATTAAAAGCGAATCTTTTTTTAATCCGAACTGGTTGTAATTGTTTTCTACCCACGTAACTGCGCACGTATGAAATAGTAAATTGAAAGAACCAATAGACAAGAGGACGATACGAGAGAGAAGCTTTCGGCATACGCCTGGATCCGACCTTAATGGCTATTGTGTAATTAACCACCGCAATTTGACCTTCCCCTACGCGTTTTCTTCTGTATATTTCGAGTAAAATGAAAGAATTACAAAATTATTGTGTGTGTGGTGGAGTCGTGAAAAAAATTTCTTTGCCTTTTTTTTCGTTGTACATACGAATTGGTATAGTTGATCGACCTCGAGTCGTGCTGAATGACGATTCCTTAGAATTTCATTTCCGCTTTGGCTCATCGTATATACAGAGTATTGTGTCGACAATATTCGGCCAATTCCTTAGAGTTAGCCGGCGGTGTATGGTAGGTTTTGGGTACGTCTCTTATCTGTTGACAATTGAAATGTGAAGAGGAGAGAAATACTAATGAACCGCAAGGATACGGGTGACCTTTGAACTTGATTTCTAACCTTCCGCGTGTTAAGGTTTAATTCTTTATTATTCTGTATCCACTCGTGGTTATTGTTTAAACGAATCGTACCGAAGGTCTCATCCACCATTGTAGGTGTCACAGCAGAAGAAGAAGAAGAGAGGAGGAAAAAAAGGATAGTACGTGGCGTTTAGCAAGGACTTGAGTGAGACGTACTCGTATGTATGTGTGCGTGTGTTTTTTTTATTTTGGGATTTTTTACACAGTGTGTATAGTGAGGTGTGTGTCATCGTATGTGTGTAGTATATGAGGTATGAGGTATGATGATGATGAAAATTCCATCGATCACGAACGTGTAGACCACCTCGTGTAAATTACCGGTTTGTAGCACCTAGATATATGGGATGGGTGTCGTGTGTTAATTTGTATAATGTGTTGGTAAATTGATGATGAGCTAATGTGGTACTTTTTTTCTTTCCTTCTGCCCTGCAGGTTTTAGCATCGTTGACAATTTCGCTGGGATCATGCGCCGTCGGATACTCGACGGCATACACTGCTCCTGCGTTGCCATCCATGAATGTAGAAGGAAGCATCCACGTCAGTGAAGCTGAGGTGAGTAGTTTTCGTATTTGGATGCAATTCTCGTATAGCTGATCCGATTCGCTCCGGAAAGTGGTCGAGCGAGGTATCAAAATAGGTTAAAATTTAGCGAGAAAGTCGAAAATTTTGGTGTTTGCGTCGTTCGACTGCAATAACAGTGTCCAAGTCGGACGATGAATCGATTGGATGGATTGATACAGCTTTGGTCTGATCTGAGTTAATTAAACAACACTAGGACCAGTGCATCCAAAAATTTCATCAAATTTTGTACAGTTTCTTTTAATAAAAAATTATAAACTTTAATGGAATTATATCGAAATTTTCGTGGAAATTGATTAATTTTGGTGAAAACATCTTTTTCTGTGCTGGGAGGTGGAAGAGGGCGTTGATTTGTTTCGATTACTCAAAATGAAAAAGTTTCAAATGAAATGATCAATGAAACAAATTTCCCTCTGAGATGAACTTTTTATTATCCTAAATGGGCACCTACTTTTTTTGGGAAAGGAGGGCGGGGGAGAGGAAAGGAAGATGTGGTCATTTTTTTTCTATCACAGAATAAAAGAAAAAATTAGCAAAATTCTTATTGGGAAAAAACGATTCAAAATCGTGGATTTTGAGGGGAAGGGGAAGAGGGGAGGAGGCTACTTTCGACTACTTGTATAATAAAATAAAGAAAAAAGTGTCCAAAAAATTACATTAAAGGTGTAGAATCGTGGATGTATTTTTTTGGGAAGGGGGAAAAAAGAGTAGTTTGTTTTATAGTTACCTACTCGAAATGTGAAACCAAGCGCAACAAGACGTTCAAAAAATGAAACAAAATTTCGAAATTGTGGATTCATTTTTTAGGAGAAAGAGAAAATGGGGAAGGGATTAGTGTTTTTGAAATGAAAAAGAGCAAAACCAAATTCTCTAAAAATGATGTTGATCAGCTCAAATTCTTTATCACAAAAAATTGATTTTTTGAAGAAAAAAAAGAGAAGTCTACGAAAAAAATGAAGAAAAACAAAACTGTCGAGCATAAAATTTTCATCCTTATGGGTTTTCCTCAAAATTTGTATTTTTTTGAATAAGTATTTTGAGAAAAATTTGAAAAACTCAATGCACGTTACTGATTGATTGAGATAAAAAATTGAACTCATTTTTTATTTTTTTTTCTCCATCATAACGTTTTTTTTTGTTTCTTGAAATATTTTGATCTAAACAAAAATTGAAAAGTCCCAGCTTTCTTGCAAGATTTTTCTGACAGTTTTTTAATGTAGTGTGTTGAGATATTAAGGAATGAGTGGTTGTTTTTTTTAAGCCTTTAAAAGTTTGTTTGGCATTGATTTGATGTTAAAAATGGTAAAAATTAAGTATAGGTAGTCTAATTTATTTTGTGTGTTTTTTTTTTTGAATTTGAAGATGTCAAAAAAATTGAAAGTGAAAATGAAACAACTAAATTTAATCTCGAGATATTTTTGGTACTTTTTCACGTCTTTCAAGTCACAACCTCTGCTTAAGAATTGATTTATCGTTGTCATTTTCCCAAATATGGAGGGAAATTTACCATCATTTCAAAATATGGATCGTTTTTGGGCTTTCACTTTCTCTAAGATCACTATTATTACATTTTGAGGGGGTGGGGTGAAAATGACGTTTTAAAATGCCGGATAGAAAATTCACTCAGGAATGTTTTCGAGGATGACTAATTTTAAACGAAAACAACGTTTTCTGAATGTTTCAAGTTTTGAGAATGTTCGAAATTCCTTCTTTTCTAACTCACAATGGAAGTGTCCTCATTGGTAGAAAAATTCTCGAATCTGACTTATCCGAATCGAAAGAGTATAGAAAAATACATCACCAGCGAAAATTTCAGATTCTTGAATGCATTTTTAGATTTTAGGTCAAGTTTTCAAAATAAAATTTTGGACCAAAATTGCAAAAAAAAAATCAAAATTTCACCGAATTGACCTGAGATGCATAAACTTGGCATGAATCCTATTTTTTGACTCCCTGAATCTATTGGAAACAATTTAGAACCATTTCAAGCCGTTTTCAAACCTCCTTCAGTATTTTGGAAATTGCAGATTTTCAAAAATTGAAACAAAAACAGTTCAAATTGACTTTCGTTATCATATAAACGTGATTGATGTTTGTTAGTGACACACTTGATCAATTACATACCATTTTTCCAAAATTTGTCGCTTTTGAGAGTGCTCAAGTTAAATTGGATGGATTTTGGAGCATTTTTTCAAAAACTGGAATTTCCATAAAAATTTCTGGAGTCTCCATTATGGCTTGAAACCATCTCCAGTCGACTCGGCGTGTCAAAAATAGGACACGAACTGAATTTTGGATTTTTCGTCAAACGGTACAGACACAGATGGCACTTTTTGAAAATTTGGAATTTTCAAAATACAGCTGGAGGCTCCAGCACGGTTTGAAAGCATCTGCAATGGACTCAGCATGAGTTGAAATTAGGATGTAAAGGAAATTTTAGCTTAACAACTCCATTGAGTGAAATTTTTGTCAAAATTTAAACTTTTAAAAACCTACTGGAGGCTCCAGAACTGCTCAAAACGGTTCGAAACGATTCAGGGGGTTGAAAATAGAATACATACTATTTCAGCTTTGTTATTCAGAATCAAAAAAGCTCAAAATTTCTTCAAGAACTCGAATTTATTCGAATATTTTACATTAAACTTGTATTCACACCAATAGCTGATCTCATCCACTGCATAAACTTTGATTGGTCACCTTAAAAAAAAAAAAAAAAAAAAAAATACAATCTTGATGACATATGGCAAAATAAGTTGCAATTAACGAGTTCTTTTTCGCAATAATGTAATTCTTATTACAACCATGGAATGTTCATCCGCACTGAATAAATTGTCTAATTAGCAGCCTCGTTAATTTGTTCAAAAACAACGCTAATTTTTTTCTATTATTGCGATGTTTTGACCTATCAAAATAGGTTAAATTTTCGCAAAAGATTCAAAGATCTTGGAATTAATACTCTCATCAAAATTGTATTTTTATTTTCAACGAATTGCCTCATTTGGAAGTACAAGTACATACATATTTCAGATTTTAAATCTGGGAACTTTTTTCTGCATTGATTCATCAATAGAGTAATTTTCATAGTTTTTTCATAAATTGAGAAACATGAAATTTTCCCAACTTTGATCATGGTCATGTGACGTATCAAAACAGATTGAAATTTCGCGAGGAATTCAAAATTAATACTGAATTTTATTTTATTTGACAATACGTTCAAAAAATTAGGCCCAATCAAGATTATTTTTTTCTATGAGTAGTTCTGAACATGAAATAGTATTGACCTGCTGATTTCACCTCTTTGCATCAAAATAATGCCTAGGCCATGTATTTAAGATACCAATCAGGTAATCATCCTGCTTTGACGAACCGATGAAGCGATGAAACAATAACTGCTTCAAGGAAACGTACAGCTGAGTCGAGAAATTCGCGACACGTAAAATAACTTACGAGTGTAATCCTCATCAATCTACTTCATTGTTTCGATCAAAAAAAAAAAAAATAACAGAAACCAGTCGTGTCAAAAATGACGACCTCTCTTCAACATCGTGATTACAAAGAAAAAAATCTACTCATTTAAACCTCTCGAACCTAAATTCCAATCTATAGCTTTTTCGGGGACCCATTTCATCGAATTTCCAACCATTTAACCTTCTTGCGAAAAAATTCCGGTGAAATGAACTGCTTTCATCGGACGATGCTCCAAATTCACACGATGCTTGGTCGTCGTATAAAATTTCCAACGCTGAATGCAGCCGATGGGCAAATCGTGCTTTTGAAATTCGCATTGGCCGTTACATTTCGGCGAAAGTATATTATCCAAACTGCGATAAATCACCGCGCAGTCGCGATTAATAATTACCTACACGTGACGAATTAGCGATTTCGTGATGTTTTCGGGCGTTTAAGGCATCGGGGTTCGTTTACTAGGCGTCGAAGAGGTTTTGGTTTTTGCCAGTGTTGGATTTTTCGACTCGGAATCGTCTGGCTCGAATGTAAATTGTTATGAATAAAGTACGTCGATAATGTATTATATTTATGTACGTAGAGAAACCTGGTAGGTATAGAAGTTTCAAGGGGGGCTTGAGGGGGATTTTACTGCTTGGGAAGTATCAATCAGCGGAATCGGGTGTATTTTTTCAATAATATCGCGTGATCCAATTACCAAATATCCTTTTACTCGAATTAGCCGCGAGATTCGGTTACCTGTACCTGTACTCGACGTATATACTCGTATATGCGAATTAAGACGTAGGCTATATACGTACCTAGAGGTGTATTTTTATTCCAAAGCTCGGTGCAATGTCACGCAATTATGCACGAGTACGATGCCTAAACTACATATAAAGGTAAATATTCGAGTACTTTGTGGCTCTGTGGCCCTTACCTAGGTTAAAATTTATACGATAATTTGTTCTACACCTGGCACCGTGTAAATTAATACGACACATGCGCGAGGATCAACGTCGTCGACGCGATAGGTGTGATGTAATTTAGCTAGACAAATATTAGCTGCTATATTACATAGATGAGCGAGTCGGAAAATCAATTTAGTTATAGTTCTTTGAATTTGTGTAACGCCTTCTTTTATAATATTATTATGTACCTATAGCGTGGTTTAAAATTTTGTTTTGTTTTTTTTTTTCTAACAGGGATCATGGATTGGAAGCTTGATGCCATTTTCAGCCTTGATCGGAGGTATCTTAGGAGGGCCTATGATCGAATCCATTGGCCGAAGAACTACCATCTTATCGACAGCGTTACCATTCACGATTTGTAAGTATAGTTGTACTGTTTTTATTGGATCAAATTACTCGATATGTTGGCGATTTGCGTGCTAGAGATGGGTTATGGGCATATACAGGGTGTCCTGTTTGTTTTAGCCAGCAACATCGAGCAGATTAGATGATTTCGTTAATCTGGATTTTTGTGCTAATTTTTGTTTTTCGACTCAATTTTGGGAATAAAATGCAACTCGCTGTTTGTAGATTTTTGGGAGGTGGAGGAGGAGGAGAAGGGGATTTGTAAAGATGAAGTTTTTGAAAAAAAATTGCTGAAATCAGATTTTGACACAACTTTTCCATTTCTAATATTCAAAAACTGGCAAAAAAAAAAGAATTTTCATGAATACGAAGTAGGGGAAAGTGATGGAATTAATTTTGCTTAAAATATCACATACTTATTCGAAAATTTCTGGGATTCATTGAAAAGTTTTAGATTATTTTGAGAAAAAAATGACATACCTGTGCTCTTTTTGCCTGTCTGTGATATTGAAGAAATTTCATTTCAAGCTGCAGGGTTTCGTAATGGAAAATAGGTCAATTTTCAAGTATTTTTTTCAAAAGTTTGTGAAGTTTAGTAAGTACAAAATTATGAACTGCTCAAATCAAAATTCAACCATCTCCCCCTCCCCCTCCCCCTTCCTCTCATCTCATCTGCGGAAGTTCTGTTTTTATAATTTCGATGCACTACTTTTCGTCCTCTCAAATTTTAACCCTCTCTGGGGTCTGATGGTCTGAACAAGAAAATGATAAGTCGTATAAAATTATGATTTCAGAAAAACAATTTTGTAAAAATTCGTAAAAAATTAGGTACCTACCTAAAAATAGTTTTCAAAAATCAGGATAAAAATTCATTACTTGAATTTTGAAGAAATAATTATTATAAAAAAATGAAAAAACAAATTAATGGTAAAGTGACTTTTACACGCAAAAAAATAGTTCATTTTTTATTTTCAAATATTTATCGAAATTATTACAAGAGCCATGTTTGAGTGATTTCCATTTTGGGTAAATCACCTCGCCCCCTTCCTCCCACCCCCCACCTCAAACAAGGTATCAAAACCAGCAAACATTTTTGGAACCGAACAAAAAAAATCCAAATGGCGTAAAAAATACACTAGGTACCACAAATCAAATTCCAAGTTGTGTGGGGGAGGGAGGGAAGTACGTATGTTGAAATTGTTTCCGAAAAGTTAACAAAATAAACAAATTTTTTGCTCAAAAACATGACAAAGAAAGATATTTTCAACAAGAAAAATAAAAAAATAAAATTGTAATGTTTGCTGATTATTTTTTTAAAGTGGTAACACTGCTCAAAAGAATCAAATTTTCAATTCAAATAATAATTTTCTTCTGTAAAAAAAGGGTACAGTGTTTCCATTTGTGTGAATTGTCAAAATAACACGAAAAATTGATCAATTCTTCCCTCCTACCCCCTCCCCCTCCTATCCACTCCAAGAAAATGATGAAAAAAATTCCAAAATATGAATTCAACTGTAACCATTTTTTTCTTGTTTAAGAAAAATTTACAAAAATACATGATTTTTCCAACAAAAAACATATTTTCCTAATGTTTGATAATTATTTTCTTCAAGTAGCAACACTGCTCGAAAGAATCGAATTTTCAATTTCAAATACTAAATTTTCTTCTCTGAAAAAAGTACGGTCTTTTCATTTTTTTTGAATTATTAAAATAACTCAAAACATTGATCAATTCCCCCCCCCCCCCCCGCTTTCTCCCCTTCCCCTCCACTCCTCTCCCAGAAAATAGCGAGAAAAATTCATAAGTGTGAATTCAACTATTATAATTTTTAAAAAATAAAAAAATTGTAATATTTGATAAGATAATTATTTTTTTCAAAGTGGTAACACTGCTCAGAAGAATTGAATTTTTAATTCAAAGAATAACAATTTTTCTCTCTGAAAAAATGTTTAGTCTTATCTGTTTCTGAATTATCAAAACAGCATAAAAAGTTAATAAATTATCCCCCCTCCCCACCTCCCCCTAGAAATCCTGAGGAAAATTCAAGAATTGAAAGTCAACTGTAACAATTTCAAAATTTGGGAAAATGTGAAATTAAGATGATAAGATGGTATTCGATTTAGATTTCAAATTGATCGATTAAGGTTTCTACGCCTTTTGGAAGCTTCCAGCGGATTTTTGGAGTCTGAATTCTACTTGTAAACATGGTGAATTTCATTTCTGGCCATTTTTACGAATTTTTCTAAAAACTGGAAGATATAAAAATCTATTGGAAGCTTCACAAGGTCTCAAAACTTCCACGAATTCAAGTGGTCTATTTGAGTGCTCAAAAATTCTTCCAAATTCGAAAAATGAAAATGAACACCTGATATTTGATTTGGTGGTGTATTTTGGATGCTCCTTCAAATTTTTTAAAAATTTGGTTTAACCAATTTTCTGTCATTTGGAACATCTTATTCGTAAAGTCCCTCAAACTAAGCAGAAATCCAAAGTGTTCTTTTTTCATTTTTTTTTTTTTTTTTTTTTTTTTTGGCAAAAAAACCTCAAAATGATACAATTTTTATCATTTTTCCCCAAGATTCCATGAAATGTAGGAGGAAGACTTGAACTTGATTATTGATTTTTGGTGAACCATTTTGTCCAATTCTATAAGGGAGTGGGGATAGGAAAGATCACGATTCATTTGTCAAATTCATATAGAAAACATACCCACAAAAAAGTGAATACTGAATATATTTGACTCCAAAAAAACGTCATCGAACACCCTGTAGCGTCTTAGAAAATTCCAACTACGATGATAATTGATGAGTTTTGATGCCAGTGCCTTCAAAATTGAAAAATTACAAAAATTCGAAGAAAATCCTGAGGAGGAGAAAAAAATTTTTTTCTTTGGAAATTTCATCTGTGACACTTTGCAATGTTGAAAATAAACCTCATGCTGCAGCTTTGAATTTCTCGTTAATTTTCGCGAATTTTTTCCAACTCTCCTAGCTTATGCTCAGCCATACTATAGGACACCCTGTATGCACGTCGAGCTGTAAATCACTGATGCGAAATCAATGATACACACTACAATTAGTATAGGTACAAATATTACATCACAAAGGTTGTTATTATTATTGTTTTGGTGTAATTATGGTCGGAAAAACTCATACATGTGAAAATTATACCTCTCTGCGACGTATTGAGGAGGCAGCTATCCAAGGTAGGGGGAGAGGAGGCTAGAATTAGGTCACCAATACATACAACGTACCTTGTAACTCAGGCTCAGGCCTATACAAAATGTTGCGGTATTATTTTTTCGTCAAAATACTCTAACATTTTCACGTTGTTGTTGTTGTTGTTGTTGTTAGACAGCGATGAAAAACGAACGCGAACCAACGTTTAAATACATAAAAAAAAAAAAATTAAGGCGAATTAAGCCCGTACTCGTATATATTTGTACACGTGCGTACAGCCTGCTGTTGGAAGAGATCTCGCTCAGGCTCATGCTACGTGCACCATCCATCATGTTTAATTCGAGGTTCGCGATGTGGTTTTTTTTTCTTCTTCTCTATTTTGTTATACAGACGAGTCCTTTTCCTGTTCCTCGTCTGCGAGTAAGTTAAAGTGACTTTTTACGAGGCGGCCATTATGAAAATTAATCTCGCCTGAATGGTGATCTCAATTTGGCAGATGACTCTTCGTATCTACAGCAGCGTATTGATTACAGTTGAATGGAGAAGTCGACGCTGCGTTGATTATACTGTATAGTATAAGAATACGAATTATGAGAAATGAACCGCGGCTCGGTCGTTGATTGGTACGAGAGCGAGAGTTCACATCGACGAGTTGAGAAAATACGAGTACAAAAAGAAGAAGAAAAATGTTTAAAAGTTTGTCTATAAATTGATCTGTTTTTAAGGAAATTATCTTATATTTAATTAAAAATCAATTTTTGGTACGCTTTCGTCGCCCGAGCGTAGGGTTTAAATACCGATTGCGAATCGAACTCCGGAAAGTTCCCGGTTGTCTGAAATTTAAAGGTGTCCAGCTGTGCGTAGGATGTGATGAAATGAGGCTGTCGACCGATAAAAGCTGGCTGTAAAACGGTATTTTTATGATTGATTCGTTTTCTAGGCTGTAATAAGTGAAGGAAGAAGGTGGGTTTGGTGTCTTTCCTATTAGACCCCCCCCCCCACTCTTCTAGCACGTAATACTTTAGTCGAGAAAATTTTCAGCTTGAAAATTTTCGATCGAAAGGTTACAAATATTTTTAATAAAATAGATACCTACCTGCCTACACAATTTTTTTCACATTTGTCTGCTCGTTAATTTTTAGAATAATTCATAAAAAAATCACATTTTCTTGAGAAATCAAGAAAGAGAAAGTCAGAAGAAGTGAAACTGGTATCGAATTTTGGAGAAAAAAATTCCCACTTGATTTAATTTGAGTAGAAAACCGATCACTTGAAATAATTATGTTCAAAAAAAGTATGCGACTGAAATGCTCCACAAGGGATGCAATTTGAAAAATAAACCGGAATATTCGAACTCAGTGGCCTAAAATCAGTTGGAATCAACGTGTAACAATATTTTTTAAATTTTCCAAATTTTTTCAAAATTAAGAGGGGTTGAGGAGAAGGAAGAGGATACAGAGGGGGTAAGATCCAGAAAATTTTTATTTATACTTAAATTTATTTATTTGACAGACATTATATTATTATCACAGTTCAGCGGTCTATGCTATTTCACACAATTATTTATGTGCTCTTAAAAATATAGCAACTCTTTAAAAATTAAGTTAAATTAAGTACCTACATCTTGGGCTGTTCGTGGATGCAGGCGTCTGTTCTGGGTTTTGGAAGTTGAATGGATCAATGAGTCTTGAGTTTGCATCGTTAAAAGACATTTACAAGTATAAGTAGTTTTTGTGATGTATTCTTTGATGGTTTCTATTTCAAGCTCATGAGGAATTTGTGAGTTTTGTAGGAACTAAGGACAAGGACTCTTAGTGATGATACATAGTACTTCGTTTTAGAACGTTTCTAATTTTTTGATGTTTGTATTTGAACCCAATAGTATTAAGTAGAGTATTCTTCCACTATGAATACTCAAACTTGATTTACAGTTGATGAGTGGATATGTGTACCTAGAAGACAAAGTCTGTTGTAGGCTGAAGTCAACTTTGCATCAATATGCTTGATGAAGTTCAATTTGGTATCCAAAATGACTCCTTAATATCTTACAGCATCTTCATTCCATTCAAGAGTTGTATTCTGTCAGGGATGCCGACGATATTAAATATCACGATAATTGAATTGATTGATTGAGTAAATGAGCTATCACAATTATTGTGCATGATGTCACAATACTAACAACTTGTGATCTTTTCCACAAGAATCGCTGAAGTTGATCCGAGAAGTAAAAGTTCATTCCTAATGTAGAAGAAACGCTTTTTCATTTAAAACAAAAAAAAAATCACCAGATGATTTGGTGAATTTATAATCATTGTTTGAAGTTGTGATAGGTCTTTGTGCCCCCTGTCCCCTTCCCCTCTCCTCCCATCCCCCAAGATGTGGAAACTCCATTTTGGAAATTGGTTTTTTGCAGAGAAGATGAGAAAATGTTTTTGCTGTAATTTTTTCAAATTTTTAAGAATAATAAGCTTTTCAACTTTTTTTGAAAAATTTTCAAGATGTGGCGAAAATTTCGAAAAATAGCCTCAAAACTCTAGACAGATAAAAATGCAATGAAAAACTACTTCCATGAAAATTCAGCCACTGAGCAAAATTTGTTGTTGGTTTTTTTTTGGCAAAATTGGCCAAGAAAATTCTATTCTGGGAACTTTGAAAATTTGTGGGGTCTTGAATTGGGCAGCTTTTTCCATAGGTATCCTATAAGTCCCTTAATTTGAAAAAAACTAACAAAAACAATTAAAATCCTAATTCAATGGTGCCAAAAAACTCATTCAAATATTTTTTAATTTAAACAAAATGATACCCGTGTCCCCCCTCCCTCCAACCCTCGAATCATCTTCATCTAGAAATTTTTAAGGAAGTAAGGAATGATTGTGATTGATGATTGTGTAAATTATGAAATACAATTAGAAGGGGCCTCCTGGCGCAGAACCCGCCATAAGTATTATGAGAACAAATTCACCAAACGATCACAAATCTCCTCCAAAATGATCATTTTTACAGACGATCATTTGACTCTTTTGTTATCTTCAAACTCGAGGCGGGTTCTGCGCCAGGAGGAATGATTCGAATCAAAATACGAGTTTGGAGGTTCGAGGTTGCCGAGATTGGCGCACGAAGCCGGGGGGGGGGGTCGTAGTACATTTCGGGGATAATTATTCATCGAAAATTCTCGTTCGATAGTCGGTCAGGTCACTTATATTGAAGCAGGCAGATTCGATTTTTTTCTAACAGATTTCACTACGCGTACTAGTACCTCTTGAACACCTTGTAGTTTGCGGAAGTATCTCCGAATACTTCTTCAACGCTTGGGTTTTGGCTGAAGAGCACTTCGAGGCAATTTTAATAAATCAACCAATATCCTTTATTTCTCGATGAAAGACGGTTTCTTTTCTTACAGAGACCGAAAAGTATGTCGAAAAAATCTTCTCAATTGCTGTATCTTATAGTTTCAATATTTTCTCGAAAGCTGCTCTTGACAAAGCAAAGTCTTAATCCTTAGGAAATGTTTCTCAAAATGAGGCAATTGACCTTGTTTATTTGGTAAAGTAGATCGAGACACAGGAAATGATTTTTCGAACGAATTGATGGGAAAATTTGACAACTATGTGGTTTTTTTTCATTCGACTCGATCGAGATTTGATCGAAATCACTTCAGGAAGGTATTTTATGGGTTAGAGAAATCCCAGTCTAGTCTTACTCGTGTCTATGAAGTATACCGATAATTATAAAAGTTATTAGTTGAATTAAATTTAAAAACCAGGGGTTCTAAAAATTATGTATTATAATATACAAAAGTGGTGATGTAAAGGGCAGGAATAAAAATAATAGCAGTGTCATTCGACGAGACTAGGGCACGTTTTCCATCACGTGACTTCTGTCTGACTCTTTTCCCTTTTTCTTCGATTCTTTTTCTTTCACTTTGAACACATCGAGCTTGAAAAATTTTCAATAATACTGAAGTTGATGTATTTTTCCATCTCAGTCGTTATAATAACTACTTTCCACTTCATCTCGAGAGCTCAACACGAGTACCTCGTTCAACGTACAAATTAAGCTCTAACCAGCTCTAAGGTGTTCACACACCTAAGATAATCTCTCAGAGAGTTATCGAACATTAAACAACTACCTAGATTCGGTTTATATGAACCGAGACGCTTGAAAATACACGTTAACAAGCTTATACTATAACTTCCCTAGGGGGAAATAGGTAGCTGATGACATCGGATGTTTAAAAAAAAGGAGGAAAGAAAACTTTACCCTCAATTTGAGCTTATTACATTTCGCGAATGTATTTTTATGGAGCCCAATTTAGCGAAATTATATGACCGAATTTTAACGAGTACTTTGTTTGTTTTTTGTGTTGCAGCATTTTTGTTAATATCATTCGCTCCAAACGTATTAGTGGTTATGTTCGGCAGAGCTTTATCTGGATTCTGCGTCGGTATATGCTCGTTAGCTTTACCAGTGTATTTGGGAGAAACCGTGCAACCGGAGGTACGGGGGACGTTGGGTTTATTACCTACGACGTTTGGTAACGTAGGTGAGTATCTTTGAAATATTTACGAATCACGATGCAGATGTTAGCTTTTCGACGAATTAATGTTCGAGCAAATTCGTTCATTTGGAGATGGAAAATTCTACAGTCGAGTCGACGAAAAGTTTTAATATCTGCGTCAGGATCTTGTATGGTTTCAAAGTACATGGTTATTTAACTTAAATGGTTTGTTTCAGGTATATTATTATGTTACGTTGCTGGCAAATACTTGAATTGGAGGTGGCTGGCAACACTGGGAGCGGGAATTCCGGTTCCATTCTTAATTTGCATGTTCCTTATACCAGAAACGCCGCAATGGTTTATTAATAAAAGTAAGTTTCGATCGATTTCGTGCTGTGTGTGTGGCTCTTGAGCCATTTAGCTTTATGCAGGGTGTTCTGTCGAAGATTTGAGACTATCTGCGTGATGCTCAGGCAGCCTAAATTGAACGAATGTGTGAAGATTTGCCGATTCTGTGACTTGAAGAGGCAATTGTATGCATTCAAATGCCTCTTTCAAAGTCGAGACTCTCAAAACTTCTCACAAAGATTCAAATATTTGATCTGTAAAAAACAAAACACGATTTCTAACCCGATCTTTTTTTTTCAACAGACCAACAAAAGAAAGCTCGCAAAGCTCTCCAATGGCTACGAGGACCGGATGCCGATGTAACGCAAGAATTCAACGAAATAGAAAAAGCCAATCAAGCCAACAAAGCTCAAGAACCACCCACGTTTACGACCATCTTTAACCGAATGTACGTTAAACCTTTGCTCATATCATTGGGCCTGATGTTCTTCCAACAGATGAGCGGTATCAACGCGTATATGTTCTACTCTGTACAAATCTTCAAAGTACGTGATCTTATTGTTGGTCAAATTAACTAAATCCTGGCTTCAAATTCAACCAGATGTGGTATATTAATTTCGTCTGTTCTTTTTGCGTTTATGTATAGGATTCCGGTAGCACAATCGATTCGAATTTAAGCAGCATTATCGTCGGTTTAGTCAACTTCTTCTCGACCTTTTTGGCCACCGTATTTATCGATAAACTTGGCAGAAAAGTATTACTTTTCATATCGAGCGGTACGATGACATTGATGTTGGGAGTACTCGGAGCGTTCTTTTACTTCAAGCATATCGGAGTCGATGTGCAGGAGTACGGATGGATTCCTTTACTCAGTTTCGTAACCTTTGTGCTCGGATTCTCGGCCGGATTTGGACCTATACCGTGGTTGATGATGGGTGAAATTTTACCAGGTTCGTTGATTTTCTCTTCGTCACGTATTTTGTTTTGTTGTCTGTGTACTGTGTGAGAATGAGGTGCTAACTGGTGAGTTTTGAGGTGGGTTTGCTGGGGTTGATTTCAATAAAAACTAGATTCTTGCGAAATTTTTTTTATTTTTGGCGAATTTTTGAAAATTTAAAATATTCATTTTTTGTAATATCTTTATAGTGGAGTATTTTTCGACTCGTTGGAAGGGGCACTGCAAAAGTATGTGGAAACCAAATTTTTAGGTATTTGAACCTATGAATGTTTCGTATAGTAATCTGAAATTTGTGGGTTTGATCGAATTCTCGCTCGAAGATGCTGAATTGTTTGAAAATGATGAAATTTGAGTTTGAATGTTCAATGCTTTTTGAAAACCTAATTTTCTTTCATTCTATTGGAAACATGCTCTATTCTCCCTTTAAAAATTATCATTTTCAATTTTTAAAAAAATTTCGAGTTTCTGATTTTCTAAAAATCCTACCTTCGTTGAAATTAGAACCAGACAACTTTTTAGATTATTATTGAAAGTGAATTCCAAAATAATTGTAACCAAAATTCCTGCTGCAAATGATGATCTTTCAATTTTTTGGAAAATTTTTATCAATTAAAAACTTTCTGTTTAAAAAAAAAACTTTGAATTTTTATTTATTTATTTGTTTTGAAATAGGGTGGAGAGGGGAAGGAGGGAAGAGAAGGGTACTTCGAAATATGGCGTCTGTCCTAAGATTAATTTCAGCTTTTTGGGTGAAAATATATTTTTAAAAAAAAACTAATCCTTATAAAATTGGCAATTCAATGAATTGAAATTTTTCAAACAATTTTTTAATGCAATTCTTTTTTTAAAATAATTTTTAAAATGAAAATCTGATCTCTTTGCAATCAATTGACCAAAAATGTTTACAATATTATTCCATTTTTATTAATTCATAATTTGACCATAAATTTTGAAAATTCAAATTCCTTCAAAAATCATTTATGGATGATTTTTTTTATATCATCATTTACGTATGTCAAAAATGTTTTTTCCAAAAATTGAAAAACGAAATGAAAAATTTTGATAATAAATATTTTAAAATAGAAGATATTGACCTTTTAAAATGAAATTTCGTTAAAGATTCGTTGAAAATTAAATTTATTTTCACGAATAAAAAATTGAAATAAATTTTTAAAATGAAATTTTCAAAAATATTACAATTTTTCATATTTTAGATCCCCTTCTATGGTGATTTTCCAGTAAAATTGGGGAAAATTCGTCTTCCAAAATTCTCCAATAAAATTCCATAATTTATATTCTCTTCTTCAAAGGCATAAAAATGAAACGAGGCGTTGAAATTTAGGTTCTTGATAATAATTTTAGAAGTGCTCCTTCCTTCTCCTCTGCAAAAAAATTACCATTCCTGCAAATTCCAGTCAAACACCTTAGGATGAAATTTTTTGACCAGATTTACTCGAACCCCCCCCCCCTCTCCTTCTTCCTGAATCTAATAATCTAAACCAACATTTTAAAAAAGGCTAATCAGTCGAGAAAAAACTTTTTTCTCTTTCAATATTGACCTCCTCAACTCGAATTTCAAAATTTCCAGATGATCTGGAGCTTCCAGCAAATTTTCGATTCTCTCCATCTTCGAATTTCTGTAAAAAGCATCAAAATTGAGTACCTAATGCTTAGGTACCTATTTTAAAAATTTGGTTTCCCATTAATTTTAAAGTCTTCCCCCCTCCTCCCCCTCCCCCTCCCCCCACCCCCCTCCATCTACCTTTTCATTAAACACCAGTCAAATACCTTGATGAAGTGGAATTTCAGCCCCTCCCTTCCGCCCTCTGAAACAAACCTGAAATTTTTAAAATGGTCACTCAGTGAAAAAATTGAACATTCAACTCGAATTTCAACAATTTCCAGCTAATCTGGCAGGAGCCTCCAAAAAATGTTTGATTCTCTCGATAATCTTCAAATTACCTTCAGAAGCATAAAAATTGACTAAGACGTTGGAAATTTGGTTTTTTTCAATATTCGTAATCATCCTCTCGTCCCAAATTTTGCCAAAAAAAAAAAAAAAAATGAAAATAATTACATAGCTATCGAAGAAAAACTCTCATTCCTTTTTCTATTGACCTTCTGAGCTCGATTTTTGGAATTTCCAGTCAATCTGGAGGCTCCAGTAAAATTTTGATTTTCTTCGTAAATTTAAAATTTTTTTCGCCGGCGTCATAATTGGCTACATGCTGAAAATTCAGTTCCCAATTCCTAACATTCGAAATATCTCCCCCTTCTCTTCCCTCCTCTCCCCCTCACAGCAGATTTTAGCGTTCCAGCGAATTCCAGTCGAATGCTTCAAAGTGAGCCTATGATTTTCTGGCCAGGTTCGCTTAGATCTCCTCCCCCCCCTTCCCCTTATAATATGTTCGGGAACCAAATTTTTAGCTACTGAAGTCAATTGAAGACGTCATAACAAAAAGGACATATATGTGAAAAAGTTGTACTTTGAGAAAGAGCTGTTTGAAAGTTTGTGTGCTTGTGAAGAGTGTACTGCATTCAGTAAAATTATAGTACAATCCCTGTACTATAATTTTACTGAATGTGGTGCACTCTTCACAAGCGCAACAACTTTCACACAGCTTTTTCTCAAAATACAACTTTTCACATATGTCCTTTTTGCTATGACGTCTTCAATTTTATCGTCTTTGAAATAATTTTGAAAATAAATAAAAAAATTTATAACCTCGCTGGAGGCTCCAGATCGGTTGATGTTGAAAGCAACAAAATTTGGTTTTAGGAAGTTAGTATCAGTTTGTTGAAACAAATTTTGGTGAATTTTTTCCAAGAGAAAAAATAATAAAATTTTTTCAAAGAGAAAAAAATGAATTTTTTTCCAAGGTAAAAAAATAAAATGATGGATTTTGGGCAGCAGAAATTTTGGTTTTGAAAATTTTGGAAACCTGTCTTTCTAAGGATGAAGCCAGACACCTCAGACTTCAAATTCCTTTCTTATGCTCTTACTTGAATAAAAATTAAAAAATCACCAGTTGGAACTTTCCTATCACACAGTAGTTCACCTCTATTTAAATCCACGAACACAATAATTTACATTTGCATTTCTATTTCCATTTTCCAGCTCGTATTCGAGGTTCGGCTGCATCTCTAGCAACGGCGTTCAATTGGTCGTGTACTTTCATCGTAACCAAAACGTTTACCAACCTAAAAGATTTGATCGGTTTCGCCGGAGCTTTCTGGCTTTTCGGCACCGTCTGCTTGGCCAGCATGGTATTCGTGGTATTATGTGTTCCCGAAACACAGGGTAAAAGTTTGGAAGACATCGAGAGGAATTTGACAGGAGGCGGTACTAAAGTTCCAGTACGACATGTGAGAAGAATGAGTTCGATAGCGCATTTGAAGCCTTTGCCCATGGCTGTATAATATGGAGACTGTTTTCGTATTTATAATTTTGTTTAACAATAATTAATTTTTAATTTTATATATACATATTTGAAAAAAAAAAAGTTATATGACTAGAATATCACAATGAAACTCATCTGGTACCTTATATTGTTCTTCTATATACTTTTTTTTTCTAAAAAAAGTCTTTATTTTTTTTTTTTTAAACGTAGACCAATTTTCTCGTCACTTGTTTTCTATACCTTATAAATAATGATACGTGTTGGTTTTTAAATAATGTATTACTTAATTACTTAGTTGAAGCACAATATTATTTTCTACAGTAGTGATCTAATACTGTGTGCATTTTGAAGAAAAAAATTTCCCCCCTCCCTTCTCTCTGTGATGCGGTCATCGTACGTTTTTTTTTATCTTTTGAATCGTTTGTTCGTGTGTCCGGTTTAATTAAGCAATTTATAGGAATTGTTGCGATAATTCGACGTGTAAGTTTTTTTTTAGAAGATCGAGTTTATACTTTGAAAAACAGTGTAATTTTTTTTACTCAAAATTTGTCATTTTTTTTTAGTCTATTTATTTGTTTCTTTTTTTTGTTATTTTTCTTTAGGTTTTATTTATTTCTATTTTTAGTTAATTAAAAATGAAAAATGAAAAAAAAAGGGAACGATTCTTGAATCGAGCATAATTTTTTTCTGTAGCATTTAATTGTAAATAGGTATTGTATATGTTATGTAATATAGAAATAGTTGTATATACTGTGTATGCGTACAAATGTAAGCATATTTTATGCCGGAAGCATCTCGTTTCATAATAAGATACGTAGTAAATCGTAGATCATTTCACGCGGTTTAGACTGCAAAAAAAAAACAAAAAAGGTATCGACGTCTCGTGTAATTATTTTTAAAACTAGAATAGAATTATTTTTCGTATTTAAATTACGTGATTCGCGTTCATTTGTGATGTAAATTGGTGAATTTTCCACCTACAAAGACTAATAATTACTAATTAGTGATTTGTAATTGGTGGAAAATTCGTTCGGTTCGTTTGAAAAATTGTATTTTTTTTTATTTGTAACTGAAAAGTACTCGGATCATCGAACTAAAATTCCGTGAAAATTATTCTCATCCGAATAGGCGATTTATTTACCAATTTTGTAAATCTCGTTCGTTGATTCCCTTTTCTCGATGTCAATTTCTTAAATACGAATTACGTAATTTCTTACGATTTAATCGAGACGATAATAATTTTAATAGAAATAAATTTTCGAAAATTACATCTATTTAATACGAATGCTTCCGGCATCGGTTAATTATTAATTTAAAAAAATTGTTGTTTGCAAACGCATACACAAAATGCTGTGATTTTAATATGTGATTACGAATTTTATATGCAGAGATAATTTACAATATGTCGTGAGATGAAAAAAAACACACCTAATGACGTATTTTGTTTTTTTTTTCTTTTTTTTTTGTAATGATCAAATTTTCTTCGCGTCTCGTCGTCAAGAGTACCTACCTAAATTAGAAGGAACAAATTGTGTGACCGAAATTAGGTAATATATTAGTATTTTATTATTTCAATCTTGGCAATATATTCGGATACGTGAAAACAATTGTGGGATGGGTGGCTGTATATTGAAGTAGTGTAATTTCATTCCTCGCATATAATTTATGTATTGTGTATTTTTAAAAATTTATTAATTTACAAAAAATCCATCGAGACCACACTTTTTCGATCTTATTATATCGAGCTTATAATGAAAAAAAATTATTCACCCGATCCGAGTGGTTTTTGCAATACCTAGACCTATATACGCCGGGTTAACAATTGTCAACGTTTTTTTTTTCCGCCATATTATAACGCAATAGATCCACTCGCGTCTTTGAAATTGCTGCATTTAAAAGAAATTTTTGAAAAAAAAAGAGAAATATTTATTATGTTTATTTTGTAGTTACACTTCGTTACCTTACATCGTATGATATTGGATAGAAATATTATTGTTAAGAGATGAAATCATATTTTGTTATCGTATGAGAATACCTTGGTTGATCCGGTTTCTCTGTGTTTCTGTTATGAGAAAATGTTAACAATTATCCAATGTGTTACTGACATTTTAATTATCAACAAATATACTAATATTTATCTTCGGATGTACAAGCGGCGTATTTATTCGAGTTTATTGTTGGTTCGGACACGTGGAATATGGTGTTATCTGGTTCGGTTGTTGATGCTTCTCTGCGTAGAAATATTGTAAATAAGAAAGCGAGGAGGCGAGGTACTGTTCATTGATAAAGATGAATCAATTCATTACTCAAGTATATCAATTTCAGGGCTTGGGCTTTCAATCGAAAATTTATCAAGTCTTGGGCTTGGATTGGGGTTGGGAAATTTTGGGTTTGAGTTTCAGGGCTCAGTGTTTGGGGCTTGAATGAAATGTTCAGGGCTTTCCAGGGATTTCGCAACTGCAATTTTGATAAAAGATAAGTAAAGTGAAAACTTATCAATAATTTATAGGTATTTAATATCTTGATCTTCTGTTGAAAAAAAAAAAAAAACATTTCAAGGGCAGATTCCGGATTTTTAAATATTTTTTTGCCTAATTGAATTTGAATTTACAAATTTTTTTCGAATTTTTAATTAATAACTGTCCAAATTTTTTAATTATCATTTTTTTTTAATTTAAAAATTCAATTTTTGCACAATTATCTTGAAGATGAAAAAAAAATGCTAATAATATCAGTAAAATGAAAAATTTGCGAAAGTATCGGTCTACTTATACTTTTTTGTACTGTTTTTCAACTGGCTACAATGTAAAATAGTCAAAGTTTACTTTTCTGCCAAAACTAGCGAAAAGTAAAAATCTCACCTATAGTCAAAATTTTAAAATGGCCTCGTTTCTTGCCAAAAATTGTCACTTTTTCGCAAAAAAATTCAAGAAATAATCATTCGATCCTTCCTGAAAAGAAATATTCTCACAATAAAGTTCTCCTTTTAGCTAAAATTGTCAAAATCCTGCTTTTTGCAAAAAATTTTGAAAAAATCCTCGCTTTTTAACAAAATTTCAAATACTTAAGTAGTAGTCGTTTTTTTTCAAAAAATGTTGAATTTTCTTTTTTAATTGTTTGAATGTCTTGTTTTTTTGCCAAAAACTGTCAAAAAACCCATTATTTTGTTGAAATTGTCAGTTTCGTTTTATTTTTCTAAGAATTGCCTTTTTCGTCAGAATAGCCGAAATCCTAACTTCGCTGTAAAAAAATTGTCAAAAAGTCTAGATTTTTCATCAAAAAGTTTCGAAATTTCATCAAAAAGTTTCGAAATAATTCAACGTTTCAAAATTGAATACACTTCAAATTCGCAATGGGTAATTCTGTGTTTTTTTTGTGATTTTTTCGTATTGAAATGTTTTGCTCTCATTTTGTCACTTTTTTGGCTACTTTTTAATTACTTTTTGATTTCTTTTTCGAGCATTTTCGGGTACAAACTTACTTTTTTGAGAGGAAAAATTGAGTACGAGCCTTGCCCTCGTTTAACTCGAGTTTGTTCTCTGTTTACTTTTCATTTTCAAAATTAAAATTAACATCATTCAAAATTCTAAAATTTTCAGTCAAAAGAAATGAACAAATTTTTTCAAACGTGGTTTTTATACCTCTTGAAATCAGACTTTTTAAAAGCTTTTGTCCTTGCTTTGGGCCAATTTTTATCTCAAATCTAAAAAAAAAAACAGTTTGATGCTTCCATATCCAGGTAAATTCAAATTATGAAGATAACAATTTTTTAATGAATCTAACTTGGTGCAAGTAGCGTATTACCTTTATCAATTGGTAAAAATTGTCATTTCATCTTGAAAACTCGTCAAAAATTTAGTATTTTTTTCTTATACCGGTCGGCCAATTTTCAGTCAATACCCCCTCCCTCCCTCCCTCCTTCCCAATTCCACTCTTCTCACCCCCCCCCCCCCCTGGAAAAATGTATGATGAAAAAAAATTGAAAAAAATAACTGAAATACATATGTATTAAAAAATAAATATCTATTTGATAATTGAAAAAAAATTGTCAAAAATTGTTTGTAAAAAAAAGTTTAAGAAACAATGTAAAAAAAAATGTAAAAGAAAAACATTTGAAAAAAAAGAAATAATGAAAAATAAATGTGAAAAAAAATCGAAAAATTGAAATTAAGAAAAAAATTGAAATAAAAATTGAAGAGAAGGTTGAAAAAGAAGAAAGTTGAGAAAACTGAAAAAAAATGAATAAGTAGAAATGATTTATTTTCAAAAAAAAGAGAAATTCATTATTTTTAAAATACAAATTTTTAAAAAATGTGAATACTTGTAGAAGAAAAAGTGATGAAAAAAGTTTGCATAAGAAAAAGAAAGAAAGAAAATAAAAAATAAAAAAGAAATTTCACTTTGCCTCAAAGTTGGGGTGGGGGGGGCTTATTTGCTGCCTCCAAAATAATAAGAATTCATGAATAACGACTCTCAAACTCATCATTTTCATTTTAGAAATTACAACATTATTACAATAGTCCAGCAATTACCCATACTTCAATAGCAGTTAAGATCGTGAAAAAAAATATTTGAAAAAAAAACAAAATATTGATAAATTGCAAAATGAATTTTTTTTATGTGAGTTGAAAAAAATTGTGAAAAAAGTTTGTAAAAAATGTTTAAAATGAAAAAAAAGTGATGAACAGCCCCAAAAACCCCCAAAAAGCCCTGATCACGATTTAGGTTTTGGGTCTCACGTTTAGGGCTTGGTTTTCACTTTTTCAGAGAAAAAGGTTTCGGGTTTTGGGACTTGCCGGCTTGGGCATTCTGGCTTCAAGGAAATGATCATTTGATTAAGGCTTTTTCGTTTTTCTTTGGGTCCGTTTGGGTCCTACTCCTACTCCTACTCCTATTCTCACTGATCAGTAACCCTCCCTTTATGCAGTTTTTAATAAACTTCCGATAGAGTTCAGCCACTCCGCGCACGTGGTTCGCAGTTCGCACCCTCGACCCTCGCCTTCTCCATCTCAGTATCTCACAAATGTTTGATCACAGTTTGATTTGATTAGATGTTAATGTTTTGATTTAAATATTTTGATCATCTAATTTTGCATTTGTCTAGAATACTTACTATAGGTACCTATTAGGAATTGCATTTTAAAAACTGTATTGTGTATTGTGATAGTGAATTGTTTTAATATTAAACGTTACACAGAATTGTATAATTAATTTATATAATTTATACCAAATTTCAAAGTGTAAGTAGGTATACGAAAGACATGAACGGTGAATATTATAATCCAATCCAATTAATCTATTCGTAGAAATAGAAACGTTAGCAGGGGTTGAATCTTGAAATCTTATCAGTAGATATGTATAGTTAAGGAAAGGGACTGGGGCGATTGCACCCTCGCCCCAGGGTGTGATTGAAAATTTAAAATATTGCACGAAAAAATGGGTGTTTTTTGTGTTTCCGTTTTGAACCAATTTTTTCGAGAAAATAAATTTGTAAATTTATCTTTCAGATTCAGATGATCGAAGTAATCCATACCGGTATGTCATCCACGCTTGATCAGGACGCACAATACGATAGTGACCTATTACTAAGGTACTTTTTGAAATCAATTCAGGAGCCAGACGTCACATTAACAGATATTATAGGTAAAAATTAGCTTCATTAACGAATATGTTTTATTTCACATGCCTGTTGAAACTTTAAAGTTATTTTACTTCGTCCAATTCCAAATACCTACTAGTTTTTGTAACATTTTTTTTTCCAATATAGAACTCGATAAGAAGATGATTAAAGAATACATCATCATAGAGATGAATCGTGCATTTCAAAAAGTTATCGATGAACAGAAATTTCCATCATGTGCAGCTATCCCCGGAGTATGTAAAGTGAAACTGTTAACACACCTATGGATGGAGAAATTCCTTAAAGCAAAACAAATTACAAAAGATGGCGATGAAATGGAAGGCATTCCACCAAACTGGTGTGAGTGTGATATGACGCACAGTGACTTCTGTTATAAATATGTGCTGAATGGTAATCACTATTATATCTCCTTCATGGCCTATACGTATCGGAAGAGGATTTCCGTGACACTGGAGGTATGTAATACTCATATGTAATTCTGTATATGATCAATGGTGCACCGGGCTACTTTGACAATTTCGCTCAAAATGTTACCACAGGTTAGGAACCCTTGTGGAAACAAGCAGAAAAAAATTGAGCCATGTCACTTTTCAGTTCATTTGCGACTTTGCGAGAGTGTAACTACAGATTTGGTCAAAGTTGAAATGGTGAAAAATAAAAATTAACCCTACCCCAGTGCACCTTTTTTTGATTTTTCGTTTGTAAATTTTATTTAATATACTGATAAAGTCTTATGTCTAGGATATCGAAATCAACGCACACGAGAAAGTATCTTTCAACGAGGAGACTGAGTTGCCGATCAATTGCGACCCGGAAAACATCGAAGACTGTGATAAAATAGAGGAAATAGTTACACGTTTTGCTATCTGGTTCAAGCCATTGTATGTGCTCTTCACCAGCTATATTCCTCCATCAACTTGTAAATGGTTTAATTTTTTTTGTTTTTTGTTTTTTAGCATTCGATGTAAAGAACTTGGCGAACTTCAACCCAGAAAACCCCGCGGTAACACTACTGCATCATCGTGAAATAATTTGTTTGAAAATATCTTTTTTTTTTTAAACGTGAAGATTATCCATTACTAATCTAAGTAAATCAACGTTTGTACTTTATATCTATTATTTTTTTTGTCAATTGATTTACCAATTTCTAAATATTCGTTGATTTCCTTTCTCGATGCCAATTTCAAAATATGAATTACGTAATGTTTTACCATAAGTATTTAATCGAAACGATAATTTTATAAAAAGATTTTCGAAAATTACATCTATTTAATAAGAATGCTTCCGGCATAGGTTAATTAATTTAAAAAAATTGTCGTTTGCATACGCATACACAAAATGCTGTGATTTTACTATGTGATTATACGAATTTTATGTACAGAGATGATTTACAAATATACATGTTCTTTTTACAGAGATTTTGACCGATTTTCGCTGCGTAGAAGCACTTCATTGGCAAAGATGAATCGATTTTATTATTTTTATTTACACAACTAATACTGTGTCAATTTTAATGTCAAATTCTTCCCTCCCCTAGCCTCACTTCTACTTCTGTCTGAAAATGGACCTTAGATTTGAAGTCATCGATACCTCACACATCTGTAAAAGTTCAAATTCTTCCCTCCCCGCTTATACGTATTTGAAAACTGATGCTAAAATAGAAAATCTCCAATGTTGAAAACTTTAAAATCGATGTATTACAGATTTTATACTATAAACTTCAAATTTACCCCCACCTCAAATCTCACCCCCCCCCACTCTTATCAAAAAATGGACGCCAGGATTGGAATCTACGTCACCGAAAACCCAACTTTTGGAATTCAAAATTACCCCGACCTCAAGACTCACCACCCCTCCCCCCATCTTTTTTTGAAAAATCGATGCTAAAATTGAAATCTGCGATATTGAAAACCTCACAATCGATGTATTTAACACGCCTTATACTAGGTCTAATTCAAAACTACCCCCCCCCATCCTAAAACCTCACCTCCCCCACATCAAAAAACGAACGCCAGAATCGAAATCTACGTCATCAAAAACATAACCATCGATACATCATTCCCTGTATGGGTAGGTAGCTAGGTACCAGTTAGATTCAAAAATCAAAATCACCCCCACCCAAAGACTTACCTCCACATCTTTTTGAAAAATTGACGTCAGAATCTGAATCTGCATTATCGAAAACCTTACCATCGATGTATCACACGTCTCATAAATGTAAGTACCTACCTGAAAAATTCAAATTCACCTTACACCTAAGACTTACCCCACTCCTTTATAAAAATTGATGCCAGAATTGGAATCTACGATATCGAAAACCTAACAATCGATATATCACATGGCTATTTTTGTCAAATTTCAAATTTTCCCTTCCTCTCAAACTCATTCCACTAAACGGCGATTCGATTTTTTTTTTTAAGTTTGAGTCCTATTCTGGCTTTTTGTTGAGCATTCCCCTTACCTTACCCTCCGTTCTATAATTTGGACGTACGTAAATTTTACGTCAAGATGGTTTTCTGAAAAGTAGAAAAATTGAAAAAAAAGACGAACGTTCTACAAAAACAAGCATTCAATTTTTCTTTTAAAAAAATACTCGTAGTAAGTTGGTACATATTTTCAATAAAAAATAAAAATCTTAAGTACCTTCGAAACAATTTGATGAATTACTTATAAATTACCAAAAATTAAACAAATTTTCGTAGAAAAAATTCAAAATATCCTAAAAATTATTCTAACTTGTAAGAAAAATAGGTACTTCGATATTCGAGAGAAATTACATTACAAAATAGGTAGGTACTTATCCTAACGGCGAATAAAATTAATCACTTATTATTATTTTTTTTTTTTTTGCAAACACTAGATACATATTTATTTTTCCAATTATTAGATATAGTTACAAAATTAACAAACAAAATTTTAATTTCCACTAACAACGCATTAATTACACCAAAATATCTATCAATTTCATTTTTCAAATTCATCGTTGGCGATCCACAGCTGAATTTCACGAATCGAGCATTGGTTCACAGTATACACTAGGAACGCTGCACACTAGATTTGTAACCTTTTGATTCGCAGTGTGTTGCAAATTTGCATGTATTTTCCGGTAAGTAAAATAATCGCATCTCGCCATCATTTTTGTTTTTTAAATCAATGTAGGATTCGGAGTTTCTTATTCTGCAGAAAACGACGGTAATTGACCCATTGTCGGTGACCTCTCGTTTTGCAGTGCGCTGAAAATTTACTTCTCTGGCAAGTAAAATTATAGCATATGTTACATCGAATAATGCCCTTCGCCGTTTTTTCGCCAAATCCCGCCATTTTCTCGACCACTCGTAAATGCCTCTTGCCCTTCACGTGACTGAGAACGTCCGCAATTTGAAGTTCAGCTTTGCAATTGCAAATGCCGCAATAAGCGGTTTCACCTTTCGGGTATTGATATTCCGTATTACACTCGTGAAAAGACTGTAGATGTTCGAAGATTTCTTTCCATTCATACATGGGTGAGGAACATCCAGTCACCGGACAAAGGATTACTTTAGCAATCGCTCGTCTTGAGATATCAATATTGGATGGTTGTAAGTTCAATCGGGTAACATTCTTTCGGTGACTTTTCGAACGACAGTGATCAAAAAACGACGGATAATTTCCATACCATTTGTATTCACACGCGGTACATTGTATCATGTCGTCGATTTCTTTAAAAATCTCACCGTACCTTTCGTAAAGGTTAGTCATTTCAAAATGGGCACGTTCTATAAAATGTTTAATCGCCGAACGTTCATCAGGGTCAAATCCAGTATCACAAAGTTTACACATAAGCCCGCGATTTATGAAAATAATACAACTCGCATCGAATACAGAAATTGAGAAACCGTTAGGGTTATTTCGAGTTACGCATTCATCTCCTGCAGCGGATTTTTCAGCCGCCAATACAGAAGAAGATAATCCTTCATCGACGCGTTTGGATCCATTGTTAATTCTCGACGTTAAATGCTGGGATTCAAGTTGATTTTCTGTGGAATCAAGACATGTTGTACCAGTACAATCATCATTACCGACCACTTTGGCCTCGAAATGAAGTATACTCGTAATCTCATCACGGCAAAAATTCTGTTCGCAAATTGTGCACTTGAAAATATTATTTTTCAAATGAGCTTCCTCGACGTACTGCTTATTATTATCTTGAAAGAGTTCGACGCTACGACGATGAGACACGGTTTGATCGGTTTCTATGTTATTGACGGATGAAGACGATGTAGGCATAACGGAATCCTTATCTGGCCTATTCAAATTCACAAGGAATTCTATATGAGCATGCGATGTTTCGTGTTCTTCGTACGACTGCTGATGATCATTATTACGCAGAGGAAACGTTTCTCCGCAATGATTACATAGTAGGGTAAAATCAACCGAATCATCTGGTTCATTGGGACGTTCGTCATCTGGATTGAAAGCGTAGTAGTATTCCATAGATTTGCGAATTTTTTCCAGTAGCTTCTTATCAATTAAATTTCGCAACGTTTTGCTTTCGCTGCACAGTTGCATTATTTTTTGGAATTTATCGATGATACTTTCAATCAGCATTGTGTCCATTTGATCGAATTCATTGAAATATATGTCGAGAAGTGTTAAATAGTCCCGTTCGGTTAACTTCCTTTCACGGTGCCCATGAGACTTGATGGCGGTATTCCCTTTCAGGAAGGGATGCTCGTTACGTAGGAATGGCAACATATCGTCTATCGTCTATTCACAGCTCTCAAAGGTTTCTATAATATAAAAAGTAAGTACAAATTTGTAAATAATATTGAGTAACACGTTAATATCAACAATCAATTAGGTACCAGAAATACTTACTCGTCAAGTATCTGGAAATCACGTGACCACTTGAACTGTGTAGCATGTGACAAATTACATCGAGAGAACAGTAGAAGATCAAAATACACTTTATAACGAATGAATTTTCAATTTTCTAAAACACCATCGCAAAATTAATTACACGTGCACATGTTTCGCATTTCGTTCATCATCATCACATTACTGATAATAAGTAATCACCTTCTTATCCCCTCCCCACGTACGTTTCCCGAACATGCTGACTATAGTGACTTCCAAGTTCCAGTAGCTCTACTCTTACCCTACTCTAGCTTTCTTTCACTACGCATTGACAATGACAATGAAACCTTTTTCACTAATGAAGCAATGAGGGGAAATTTCTTTACTTTTTCTCAGTAGTGAAAAGTGAGAAAGAGTGTTATTTTAGAGATTTTTCAATAAAACATATTAAGAGTAAGAGGAGTCCATCCTGACCGGAATCGGAGCACCTTATTGATGACGTCATAGCTCAACTTCTCGATGTTTATTTATCATTTTCCGAGTTTTCACAGGTAATTGTATGGGAGAAATTGAAATTCAGTTTTTCGACTTTATTAATCATTATTGGTAGGAATAAAGTGAATTTGCGTAAATTTCGATGATGACTTTTCTTAATTAAAATGACATTTTTCGTCGAATGGTTTGCTTTCCAGCAGAATTACAGAAACAACGACTTTATATTATAATATAGTATTTTCATTCATGGATAAATTATTATGTAAGTAGATATATTGAATTGAAATTTCTCGAAATTTTCAATGAAAACACTAGTGTTTTAAAATACCAAAATCAAAAATGTTCAGAATTTTATTTTTATCCAGTTCAAAATAGTTTTTTATCCAAAGCTGCTACTGTTTAGTGTTTATCTTTCAGAATTCAATGAATTCATTAAAGCTCAACGTTCGATTTTTACTCCGCATCTCTGGTTTTCACAACTTGGAGCTTTAATGAATTTTGAACAATAAACGCTGAGTGAGCCTTTGGGTAAAAAAAAAAAACATTTCGAACAGAATAAAATTCTGAACATTTTGAAACACTCATGTGCTCATAATCCGTGAATGAAAATACCTTCATAAAGTCTTTTATTTCTACACGAAAACAAAAATTGTTCACACCATTCGATGAGAAATTCAATTTTACTTCAGAAAAGTCCTCATCAAAATTTATATAATTCGGTATTTCGTTATTTATACTAAAAAAGTAGAAAAAGAGACCTTTTCCACATAAATAAATGAAAACTTTTAATGAAAACATGAAAATAAACATCGAGAAGTTGAGCTATGACGTCATCAATAATGTGCTCCGATTCCGGTCAAGATGGACTCCTAGAGTAAGAACAGTTCTAATCTAAGAAGTAAGAACAGCCTTTTTGTGTATTTGAAGAGCTCTGAAAGTCAGGGGTGGTGACCGAAACGATCGTTTTGTTCCGTTCCGTTCATGAACAAATCACTTTGCACTTTTACTGTTCTGTTCCGTTTTGTTCATCATTTTTTGTTCTGTTCTGTTCTGTTCCGTTCCGTTCCGTTCTGTTCCATTTGTTCTGTTCTGTTCTGTTCTGTTCTGTTCCGTTCCGTTCCTTTCAGTTCTAATAGGGAGGGGGGATCCCACATGGCAGAAAAATTTTTGAACTAGACAAAAGATCGAATCATCAAATTAATATACAAAATTTGACACCATCCAAAATTCTGAAAATTTCAAGAACCCAAGTGCATTTTGTTTCTCAATTTTTGATGAATTTTTCAAACTAAAATTTGGTCCCAAAATGAGAAAAAAAATTAAAATGTTACTAAATTCATCTAGAAAACCGAAATTTGGAATGTGGAATGTGCTATAGGTAATCTTGTCCCACCGAATCAATTGAAAATGATTTTAAGTCATTTTAAGCAATTCTGCATTTTCTGCAACCTTCCAGCAGATTTTTGACCTTTCAAGAATCGAAATTCCCACTAAATTTTACCAAATGAAGATGGAATTTGGAAAGCTGAAATTCACATTATCCCCCCCCCCCCCCCCAATTGCAACCTGCTGAGTTGGCTGATACTGTATATAGTCCGGCATATGACAATAGGAGTAATTGCACCCCCCCCGCCGATCCTCCGGGACAACTTTTTTCTTAAAGGGGACATCCCAAGGAACATTTTAAAGCAAACTTGCCCAAAAAAAAGTTGGCCTTACTTACAAAATGGCGGCCATTTTGATTGACAGGTCAGCCGAAATCGCAGATTTTGAGTTCCAACATAGGACTTGCACGAAAATTTTCAAACCTTACAAAGGTAGATCGAAAGATCATGCAAAAATTTATCACCTGTCAAAATTTCAAGTGCTAAAGTGCGTTTTTCGATTCTTGGTGAATTTTTGAAAATCCAATTCAGACCGAAAATGAGGGAAAAAATCAAAATTATACCAAATTGACCAAGAAAACTGAAATTTGGGATATACCCTATTTTCGACATGCCAAATCGATTGGAAACGGTTTCAACCAGTTTTGAGCAGTTCTGGAGCCTCCAGCAGATTTTTGAAACTCAAAATTCCATCGAATTGGAGTTACTGCAGGTGAATTTCAAGTCGTTTTGAAGCCTCCAGCGACTTTTTGAAAGTTCTTAAAGCCTCCAGCAGATTTTTGAAACTTTAAATTTTCACAAAATTTCATCAAAAATGGAGATGGAAAGCTGAAATTTACTCTATACTTCTTCCAATTTTATAAAACTCTCCCAAGACGACTTCAGGTGGGTTCAAGTCATATTAGAGCCTCCAGCGACTTTTTTGAAAATTACTGGAGCCTGCAGTAGATTTTTGAAACTTGAAATTCCCGCAACATTAATTTTACAAATGGAGTTGGCAAGCTGAAATTTACTTCGCAGACTACATGCTGGTTTCAAATGGTTTTGAAGCTTCCAGCTACTTTTAGAAAATTTCAATTTGCCAAAAAACGCCATACAACCGTTCAAAAAGTCGCTGGAGGCTCCAAAACGACTTGAAATCCACCAGCAGTCAACTTCGTAGTGTATTGAAATTAGTTTGCAGAATGAATTTCGACTCTCCATCTCAGTTTGATGAAATTTTGGAAATTTCAAGTTTCAAATATCTACTGGAGGCTCGAGTAATTTTCAAAAAAGTCGCTGGAGGCTCTAAAATGACTTGAACCTACCTGAAGTCGTCTTCAGAGGGTGTTAAAATTGGAGTGTAGAGTAAAATTCAGCTTTCAATCTCCATTTGATGAAAATTTTGTGAAAATTTTAAGTTTCAAAAATCTGCTGGAGGCTCCAAAACGACTTGAAATTCACCTGCAGTACTTCGTAGCATATTGAAATTAGTTTTTAGAATAAATTTCAGCTTTACAACTCCAATCTGATGGAATTTTGTGGGAATTTCGAGTTTTAAAAATCTGCTGGAGGCTCCAGAACTGCTCAAAACTGGTTGAAACCGTTTCCAATCGATTTTGCATGTCGAAAATAGAGTATATCCCAAATTTCAGTTTTCTTGGTCAATTTTGTATAATTTTGGTTTTTGTCCCTCATTTTCGGTCTGAATTGGATTTTCAAAAATTCACCAAGAATCGAAAAACGCACTTTAGCACTTGAAATTTTGACAGGTGATAAATTTTTGCATGATCTTTCGATCTACCTTTGTAAGGTTTGAAAATTTTCGTGCAAGTCCTATGTTGGAACTCAAAATCTGCGATTTCGGCTGACCTGTCAATCAAAATGGCCGCCATTTTGTAAGTAAGGCCAACTTTTTTTTGGGCAAGTTTGCTTTAAAATGTTCCTTGGGATGTCCCCTTTAAGAAAAAAGTTGTCCCGGAGGATCGGCGGGGGGGGGGAGGTGCAATTACTCCTATTGTCTTGTGCCGGACTATGGACTAATACTGTAGGTAATTTGTTCTGTTCTGTTCTGTTCTGTTCTGTTCTGTTCTGTTCTGTTCTGTTCCGTTCCAATTTTTTTTCTGTTTTGTTCTGTTCTGTTCTGTTCAAGAGCACTTCGTTATCTTATTTGTTCTGTTCTGGTTTTGTTCATTTTGTTCTGTTCCGTTCCGTTCCGTTCTGTTCCGTTCTCAATAAGATTTTTTCCTGATTTGTTTATTGTTCCGTTTATTTGTTCCGTTCTGTTCCGTTCCACCAGCCCTGCTGAAAGTAAACAGGTCTACTCTTTAAAAATCCATTTTTGAAAGAGTTAAGACTTAAGAGCGTAAGAATTTTCATGCTTGCATTTCGATGTGACCTACCTAGGGATAAATACCATATTTTTTACTACGTTCAAAGCCACCCCCAGAAGTTTAGAATTTGCCTTCTTCAACAGCTTAAACATTTATTTCAGTAAAAAGATCGTTTACGAGATCCATCGACCACTGAATTGTGATTGAAGAAAATTTTTAAAAGTTACGAAAGAAAACCTGTACCTTTCGGCATATAATCTTGTGAGCTTGAGAACAAAATAATATGATTATGATCCCACGCTAGAGAAATTCTCCTAAATGAAATATTGTTGGCAAAAAAATGATTTATCCTATTGACCTAGAAAGCTAAAATTTGTATTATACCCTATTGTCGACTCTCTGATTTGAATGGAAACGGTTTTGAATCGTTTTGAGCAGTTGTGCAGTTTCCAGAAAATTTTTGAAAATTGAAATTCCTGCTAAATTTTTATCTAAGGAAGTTGCAGAGGTAAAATTTACTTTACTCCCTAATTTCAACATCTGAGACTCTGTCGAGTACACATCTTTCTTCTAGAATCAGTTTCCGTCAGTTCAGATTGTTGTTCAAATTGCAATTATGAAATCGCTGGGGAAAGATATGACATTTCCATTTTCCAAACGTGCAGAAAACGATTTTGGAAAAATGGTGTGTAGGTAGTATAATCGTTCAAATAAATCACCAACAACTTCAACGACTTGATTTTTTTTTTTTTTTTTTTTAAATTCATCAATTTGTCTAATGGAGTTTTTATCACTGCTCTAATTTTATCTTCAGTTCCAATCTAATTTTATTTATATTTATTTGTGGAAACTGGGATAAATATACTTTTCAATTTATTTTCCTTTCAAAAATAATGTAGATAAAACTTAATTTAATGTTTAAATTACCTACTCAAACTTTTAGTCCTCAGCTCAATTCAATTTTAGAATTAATTATCTCTAAGTGTTAGTAGATAAGTAGAAGGCTACTAATCAATGTTTTCATTTTTAAAAACCTTTTTTAAAATTGTTCAATTTTTATTACATACGAATACCTATTCATATTTTTCTCTCCATTTCCGTAGACTTTCATTCTTTTTTATCACATACCAGAGCGGAAAATTTAATACTTATAGATAGGTTTTGGCGTTCTGGGTTTTTAAATTTTGACAAATAAATTCATTTCATTTAACGCGTGCAGCGTGAAAATAAATTGTTGCGGCTGACATTTAAAAAAAAAATTGCATGAAATGGCCTCGGACTTGGATAAGCGCAAGCGCATTCAGAAGCATATTGGCATATTATTTATATTCGCGTGCTGTACCTTCTTCTATATTCCCGTAGGACTTCCTCTTCATTTCATGTTCATTATTCGCGGCAAATGCTGCGACTCAGCTGTCTTGATTTGAACTGCAAACGTTGACATGGGTGATTTTTTACTTTCGTTGCATTTGTGCCAATTTTTGTTACGATTACCTACTTGTAATTTTGTTTCGAGTCCGTGTTGAAAAGTTGTAGAAATTATTTTCGGGGTGTAAAAATAATTACGATGTACCTATTTTAAAATATGAATGCTATCCGGCTTTAGATCATCAATTCATCATCCACTGATGATAGAAATTGGATACCTACTTGATTGTCATTTGGAAACATAGGAATGTCGCAGCCGGCTGATTATCAATCGGGTTTGTTATCTTATCATATGTTGTCCATAGCTAGATTTATTCACCTGTTGCTACTTATTTTAAAGGGATTTTAATAATAATACTAGGGGGCTTCGCCCCCTAGGTCGCTCCGCGACCTCGACCCCCAGCTCGCGCACTCGCTTCGCTCGTGCTGCTCGCCCTGGACCTCGCTTCGCTCAGGCCTCTCGCCCCTTCGGGGCTCGCTTTTTTGACAACTCAACTCATGCCCCTACTCCTAAATGCAAATCAGTTGAAATGTGTCAATAGCAAATTCTACTCCGGTTCTAAAGTACAATGTTTAAAAAATTCAAGTTTGAACAATATTTTTATCAATTTCTATACAATGAATTAACGACATTTTTTTTCTCAAAAAACTTACATCTATTCACTTCAGATTTATACCTTGAGGTGTTGAATTACTCTGGTATACATATTGACTTGATAATTATCATCATTTTTTATAGGAGTAAATTTTCTGAAATTCTACATATGTAAAATTGGTAAAAAAAAAATGTTTGAAATTTTTGTAAAATGATGGCATAAAATGAGTAGGTAGTGAGTATGCTGGAGTAATTCAATTCTATTAAATGAAAATCTGAAGTAGGATAGTCAAATTTGTATCCCAAGTATAGAAACCTTACCAGTGGTAGCTTAGCTAAGGGAGGGACGTGACTTGAGCCACCCACCCCCCCGAGAGTGAAAATTAGAAAAAAATGCACGCAATAATGAACCGTTTTTTTCGTTTTTCGACCCATTTTTTTCAACAAATTTTCGCTCTCAATTCACTTGAGCAGTAATTGCACCTTCATGTTCATACAAATTATCATACATTACGAAGGGTTTCCATTACATTACCTACCTCTAATTTCGATTTTTCATACCCAAAAATCTGGTTTTGCCCTCTCTTTGAGAAAATTCTGGCTACACTGTACTGAACCCTTCTCCATCTTCACATTAACTTTTTTACAAACAATGTTCCACTAAAATCCTAACCCAAAAATGATCTCAAGTGTAGAACCTCCTCTCCTTATTATTTTAACAGACACCACAATATTCCAGTTTAGAAAAAATAAAATACTATAGCAATGAATGTAACTCGCAACACAACAACATCATTCCCTCCTCAACACCCCTACGCTGTAAACACGCCCACATAGCAACGTTCTGAGTGTATTGTTGTCGGAGTGTATTGTTGTCGGTGTGCATTGTAATACCTACGTGCATTTCTAAACAATAGAGAAAGTGTTTTTTCAATTTTTTCGACCCTTAATTTGAGAAATTCCGATTTTTTTTTCTTGATGACATATCTACACGTCGAAAGGAACGTTTGAAAAAAAAAATTGTCGAAATCGGTTCGATAGAAAAGGCTGGCGAACTCTATCAAGGTTTCTACTCGAAATTCTATTGTTTAAACACAATAGAAAACGTGTTTTATCAATTTTTTCGGCCCTTAATTTCAAAATTTTCGATTTTTTTTTCTTGATGACATATCTACACGTCAAAAGGAACGTTTTAAAAAAAAATTTGTTGAAATCGGTTCAGTAGAAAAGGCTGGCGGACTCTATCAAGGTTTTCTTTCAAACATCTTTTAATATATAAGGATTGGGCTCATATAGCTGCCGAGTATTTTATATAGGTACTTTGCCATATAAGCTTTAACTATACTCATCTAATCCTCAAATAGCAATTTCAGACTCGTGACCTTTGGAGAAAAAAATTCATATACGAATAATCTCCATTATTATATTCTCGAGTGTACCTAATTTGATTACCTAATTTCAGAAAATGAAAATCCATTACCCACTCAGACTCACTTACCAATACAAGACAATGTGCCTCCACATCTCCAGCTTCTATCAACCCTCGATCATTTACTGGTTAAACAGAAAATCGAGTTTTTTGAAGGTAATCATAATTTATTTTGTAAATAAATTAAATTTGAATTGACAAACGTCTCGGTTCACTTTTTTCCTATCCCAAGTTGGTAGGAAAATTTTATCGATGTAAATACTTTGAAAAAATTCGTTGTTTGTTTTATCAATTCGACAGTATTCACTGGAATCGAAACCTGCAACAGATACGAGATCAAAAATAAAGAAGGAGAAGTAATATATTATGCATTTGAAGAGGACGACTGCTGTTCTCGAGCTTGTTACAGGCCTGCCGACAGGCCATTTGATATTCGGATATGGAGTACTGATAAAACCGAAATTATTCATTTGCGTCGTGAATTTGATTGTTCTTGTTGTGGAACTCCTCAGGTGAGATGTACATATACAGCTTTTTTAAGACTGAGAAAATACTTACCTATACCTACCTATTTATCTATTTTAATAAATGTTCATGTTCATATTGTGGGTGTGTGTTTATTCTTTTTTTTTTTTTTTTGCAGATGTTGCACGTTTACTCGCCTCCGGGTAATTTGGTAGGTATAGTGGAGCAAAACTTCACTTGGTTTGCTCCATCTTTTGATATTCAAAACGAACACGGTCAAGCTGTGCTGAAACTCAGTGGTCCTGTCAATCGTACAGCTTTTTTTAGTGACGTTGATTTCAAAGTATGACCAATTCAAATGTTACATTTATTATCTACGAGTAGGTACTTGCAGTTTATGTTCATATTTTAATCAGAATTTCAAAATTATTTCTAGATAAAATCACTCGATAAGTCAACTGTAGTTGGTAAAATCTCAAAACAATGGGGTGGTTTGAAAAGAGAATGGTTCACAGATGCGGATTTGTTTGGTATTTCATTTCCACTCGATTTGGATGTTCGTATAAAAGCTGTTCTGTTTGGCGCCTGCTTTCTGATCGTACGTATTGATTTTTATTTACCTACTCGATATGTCACGTCTAGAATGGAAAAAATCACGTCGCTGTACCAAATGTAAACCTTCATTGGGAGAGGGAAGGGTCCTCCGGAAAGTAATAAAATCACGTCAAAAAAGGTGTTTTTATTAAAAATAGGTACCAAAGATTGTTAAATGTAGCCTTAATGACTTGCATTCTGGCGACTTATGAATGAGCTAAGTAAGCATATCAAATTGTGAATTAATTTTCAGTCGAAATCTTGGTGATTTTGTTTTCTTTTAGGATTTCATGTTTTTCGAACACTGAATTCTCAGACATGAAGGCGTGATGAAGAAAATGGCAAATTGGATTTTAAAGGAATCTGTCGCTGATTATTGAACTTACAAAGGTACTATATCGTTCTACTTTGTTACAGTGTTTTAATTTTTTCGAACATGGTACTTACCTATTTATAATTTTTCCAGGGTTTGACGTTGTCAACGCAGTTTTTTATTTTTTTGTACTTATTTATTGCTGTTTGTTAATCTTAATGCTTATTTATACTCAGGTAACGAAACTCAAGTGCCTATTAATTTTAAAAATCGTTGTTTTATTCGAATTAAGTACCTTTTCTTTTTCAATGTTGCAAAAAGAGCATTTATTTATTCGTATGTTGAATTTAAATTGTATTATTCATGATTTACCTATGATGAATCTAGAGACCTTTCTAATTAAAATATGTGTCTACTCTCACTGTTACTACATACCTATGTGGTGTTATTTTCTGAATTTCTGATACGAGGGAACCTACTGAGACTGAGCATTGCATTCAGTTATTGGTTTTAGAATCAGAATCCATACCGTGGCTCACAACAAAATTTCAGTTGTGTAATTGAAAACGTATAGATGGTGTTTGGAATTTTCCTAGAACCCTCGAAGATCGCTTTCAGTCAAACTTTTGATACCATAGTGGCAAAAATAGTATTTTTATGGCTCCAATTGATAGGAAAAAAAAACATAAATTTCAAGAAGTAGGTATTTTTTTAATAACGAAGCTTGTTTTAAAAAAATCTACTGCGAACCGTCATTTTTGAATTTTTTAAAAATGACTTCCACGAGAAGAACTGACCCTCAAAGAAGAGACAGTTGGACGAATAAAATAAAATAAAAAGTTTGAAAACATTACCTTTAAAAACTCAACATAGTATAAGAAGCCACACAATTTTTCCAGTTTTATGAAATTTTGTCGCTTATTGTAGTCTCCGAGAGGCTCATACTTATTATTAAATATTGATGGAGTTTGTCTCATTTTGATACTAACACTAACTAACCTCTTCAGATATTTTACATACGAAAAGAGATGAGCGAAAGTACAAGCAATTTTCTGAATACCGTTTGTAATAGGTAGAGACATGATTATTTGACGGAAATAAAGGTGAAAATTTTTCGAATAAATCGGTTCAAAAAAGTAAAAACGAAAAAAAAAGTCCATTTTTACAAATTCTGCGAGGGGATTGAAGAAAAATGAACCGAAAAACCGAATAGATAATTATCCGGTTTCCGGTGAACGGAGGTGCTGAGGAACGGGGGTGGTCGACATTCGGCATCTAGCTAGTTGTAAGTTGAAAGCTGGTAAAATGTAATCAATGTGATGTACTTGTAAAATAAGTGCGTGCGGATACGTCTCTGTCTCGTCAATCTGTGGATATCAAGTTATCTTTCATACATATACCTGTAAAAGTGTATTCGTTAATGTGAATATACACTTACGCGTGTACATATTATAGTATTGCTATCGTGTTTCAAGTGAAAATTGCATACATTGTGTGTAATTGTGACATCTCAACAAATATATAATCACCAGTAAGTGTTCAAATGACATCTTGGTTAATTATTTTATGTTTATTAGCTGTAGGTAACTGTGTAAGTGTGTAGAGTAAAATATTGACTTGGTGGAACCTATCTCTAGCTAGGGAAATGCATGTGTCACCTGTCACAGAATACTTGGATAGTTTCTGTGCAGTAGGTACCTACAGATCATCAGCATCAATTAGCATTTACACCTGTAGTCATATCTATTCTCACATTTGCGCTCAATCGCGTCATCGCGTGTGAAAAAGAAATTCAGACTCCACGTCTGAATTTTCGAGTTGTATTTCTATTTCAGTATTAATTTTCAGTAACAAATAATTCTCATTTCACTTATTACAAATAGTGCTTTCTTATTTCTTGTGTTAATAGGTAAAGCACGAAATTGCATCAGTCAGTCCACTTTCAAGTTCCAAGGGAGAAGTAAAAACGTGGTATAAGAAAGCTGCCTGAACCACTGCGCTGCTCAACCACCGCCCAAGGTTATACATTGGTCCCTGTCGAGCCCCTTCAAGTTTCAACTGCTCTTGCTGTAACTAACTGCAACATGTCTTTTTCCATCCCTTCTGTGTTCGTGTAAGTGTATTCATTTATGTATTTAATCACACACAACGACTTGCTTGCCTTATTTTGCGCCAGTCTAGTTCTATTTTGTACCAATATAAATTTAATCATACAACGAACGAATTTTCAACAGATCCCAATCCACGTCTAAAGCGCCCGCTGAAGCAGACCAAACTGCTACCAAGCTGGACCACGAAGGAGGAGACGTTGCTGAAAAGAAGACCACAAACAGTGACGAGTATAAGCAACTGGTCGAAGAATACTCGACAATGAAATTACGTCAATGTGCGACATTTTACGACGATGATGTCCCTTGTGTAGTGCCGGTGATGATAGGTACAAAAATAGTAGGAATGGAACTTGTTACAGGATCAGTACCCAATATAACAAACTACCAAGCCATTGACAGCATACGCCAAGTTGCGCCAGATTATGTGGAGTCAATTCAGCTGGAAAATGCACTCGAGCTACAAATGGCTACTGGTGCAAACATAAAAACTGATACCACCGTAGCTGTTATAAAAATGTTCTTTGGATCTGAAATTCTTCGCGTGCCTTTCTACATAATAGAAACTGAAACTGCAGAACCCAAATTCTTTATGGGTACAAAATCGATGATTGTTCACGGGATCAATCCATGGATTCGTGGAAGCTGCGCAACTTTCCAACAATCAGGCAAAAAAGCCTTCTTGGTTCCATACGTCGAACCTGATCAATATGCCGACGCGCGGTCTCACTTCAACGTTAAGGTTAAACATTTAGAGACATACACGCGCGACGAAATTGCACAGGAAATGGGTATCAAGCGCTTAATATGTAATACGTATTATTTAATTTAATTATTACCTGTATATTCTCAAACATGAACTAATTCAAATCTGTATTGCTTTGTAATTAATAATGTATCTACATTACGAGAATTAAATAACGGATTTGTATCACTGAATTATGCCAACATTTAATTTGATCCATTAGGTACTTAACTAAATATGGTAAGGATTTACTTTTCAACCCTTATTGGTATTGTGTCATTCAGTTTCACCTTTGGTATCTACGTTGAGTTGCAACCTACAGTTTCATTCTTGGTTTTACTCTTAAAATCGCAGAAAAAGCCTTATGAACACGGCAGAGGCAATTCATTCGTATACACTTTATTCAGTTTTATTTATTTATTATCTAAATTGAAGGTTAGGTACTTACCAAATGAAAGTGTTCAAATTTTATTTTGGGAGATAGCTAAAATTCAAGACAATCCACATTGAGAATTTATTGATTCTGAAAATTTCAATTTACCTGATTTGAATAAAATTACATCGTCATGTATTCCCATTACGTCAGATTCTGATGGCATCAAAACTCAACTGAAGATTTGTAAAATATACTTACAATTTACAGACGTGTACCTAATTGTTAGCAATAACATTGATTCGCATCAAGAATTGAATTGATCAACGTCTACAGGTTCATAATATGGTATTGAAATTTTTTCTGTATACCAGCAAACATTTTCTAATTCGTTTTTGTTTTTTTTTCAATGGAAGAATACTAGATACGTATTAATATTACTGAATATGGTGGAATTGAACGGGCTTATCGATGAAAAGTTTGAAATTAACCAAGATGAAAATGTTTATTTTGAAAAAGAGACAATTTATAAATCTCAGAAATTCGTTTACGAGTAAGTACCTACCTACCTATTTAAAAATAAATCAGAAGCATAACTACTCTAGCACATAGATACGAGTAGGTAGTAACATTCATTACTGTTCTTTCAGACCAAAAATTAAGTTCTCAAAATGATACTTATGCAAATACCTATTAACAATAACTTATTTATTGAAATTAAATTAGAGGTGAACATTTTAGAAATTTTAGTAAACCGTAGGTAATAAGGTACCTAACTAAAAGTTTTTAATTTAAAAGAAGAATTTTGGCTCAGAAGGTTCTTGTATTAAAAAAGTACTTTAGTTAAAATTCGAAATCAAGCCTATAAAAATTCAACATGACTTCAAGCCATAGAGAATTTTCTATTGTGATAATATTCGAGGCTTACTGATAACAGAGCGACTTTGGGGGCTTGTATCAAAAAAATAAGTGTACATAATTCGAAAACAAGCACAAAGTGATTTCTTAATTTTTGGAAATTCTTAAAAATTCAAAATTGAACACTTTTGACAAAAATTTTGCCTTAAAAAAATATAACTAGGTATACTTATTCAGTAAAAATGATGGAAATTAGTCCTGGAACTAATGAAAGCTCCAGCGTGATTATCGATTTCACCATAATTTAAAAATTTCTTTAGAAGGCATGAAAATTAATTTGAGCAGTTAAGAATAGAGTTGTGGCTTATTTTCAACCTGCTTGAGCTTGAAGCGTTATCTCATTTGACCCGATCTCCACCTGTACCCTTGAAGATGTTTTTTAAAATTATAATTCTCCAATTAAGTACATATAAGTATTCTCCTTGAAAATATATCTATTACCTATTAGTCAAAAAAACGCTTGTCAGATGTCCGCGCGGAAATCAGTCCAAATTCTCGTTAACTGAACCCAGAATAAGCCACATTTCGGTTTTAAGCTGCCCAAGTTAATTTCAACGCTTTCTGCAGAAATTTTGAAAATTCTGAAAAAATCAGAAATCGCACTGGAGGTTTCAGAATGATTCTAAGTAAGAAAAATCGGATTTGAGGAGTTGGTTTTCGACAAGACAAAGTCATTCGTGCAAATTTTCATGATTTCCTTTCCAATAGAAATTTTTTTATTTTAATTTTTTTTCCTTATTACTTACTTTGTTAGATGTACAGGGAGCGCAGAAATATCGAGTACCTACACCCCAAAGAAAGCTTCTTCCGGAAAGTAATACGTATGTAAAATCACGCCAAAAAATTTGTTTTTATTGAAAAAATACTAAAGATTGTTAAATGTAGGTAGCCTTAATGACTTGCATTCTGGCAGCTTATGAGCTAAGTAAGCATATTAATATTAAATAATTGTGAATTAAATTTTAATCGAAATCTTGATGATTTTTTTCCTTTAGGATTTGTGATGAAAAATGTGGTCAAAATGGATTTTAAAGGAAATCTGTCGCTGATTATACAAACGTAGTACTATCGTTCTACTTTGTTACAGTGTTTTATTTTTTTTCTAACGTGGTACGTTACCTACTAAGTATCTACTACCTACCTATTCACAATTTTTCCAGGGTTTGAAGCTGTCAACGCAGTTTTTCATTTTTTTTGGTACTTATTTTAAGAATCAATGTTTTATTCGAATTACCTTTTTTTTCCATAGCTGCAAAAAGAGCATTTATTTATTCGTATGTTCAATTAAATTATACTCATGATTTATGAATGAACCTAGGAACCATCCTAATTAAAATATGTATCTCCTCTCGCTGTTATTACTTATTTAGTGTTATTTCCTGATACAAGGGAACCTACTGGGCACTGGGCATTGCATTCAGTCATTGATTTTAGAATCAAAATCCACAACGTGGCTCACAACAAAATTTCAGCTGTGTAATTTGAAAACGTACATATAGATCATGTAGTGTTTGGAATTTTCCTGGAACCCTCGAAGATCGCTTTTAATCAAACTTTTGACACCATTTCCACGGCAAGAAGAGAACTCACACTCAAAGAAGAGAGAGTTGGATGAAAAAAAATCTGTTTAGTTTTAAAACGTCTGCATAAAAAAGGAGAATTTGTAGCCGATGGCGAGCCTGGTACCCGAGATGTGTTAATTTATTTGTTTCTAAAGTATTTAGAAAAACGACCCCAACCTAAACCATGTGCGCCCATCGGACACTGTGACGAATTACGTAGCCAACGATCACACATGTTTGTGTCTTTAAATAGGCAATAAAATACGTAAAACAGAAATCATAACTCTGGTCCTTTTCAAGGAGAGAAAGAGAATGCCGTTGTGTATCGTCCGCTCTGTATATAAATGATGTAAAAAGTACAAAAATATACGTTCTGACGAATTTCTAAAATTGTGCTTATTTTTTGCTCAAAAACATCACGATTCGATTAATTTAAACACCATCTCTGAAAACCCAACATTCCATATAAACCACACAATTATGACATTTCGTCGTTTATTGTGGTCTCCGAGAGGCTCATACTATTAAATATTGAAATATAATATTAGAAATGAGCACTTTCAAAATTTTAGGAAACCGTAGGTAGATAGCCTAAGTAACAGAAATTTTTCAATTGAAAAAATGTTCAGCATAGCATGGCGACGACTTTCTGTGAGGAGTTACCTATCCTCAAGCTGATCCACAGTCCACAGATTTGGATACCTAAGTGCTTCAATCGCGGAGGTGAATACGTCAAAAAATAGCTAATGAATGTATAGCTTTCATATTTTTCATGAATAAACTTTCTGTAATTGTAGTTTTTGAATAATTAATTGCCTTTGTTACCTTACTTTTTGTACGACCCTCGTACCTACTACATTACATAACTAAACACGAAAGTAAGACAAAGAAATAGTTATAAAGATGTAAAAGAGCATGGTGGAGCGAGCCAACAGACAATAGAGTCTAGAGAGATGAAACGAATGATAGCTGATGAATGAAGGGTGTTTAGGGAGAAAAGAGAAAGCGATTTCAACGTTTGCAATGGAATGCAGCATGATGTAAAGATAGAAAAAGACCAATAAAGGAAATACGGCATGGCTCACTTAAAAACATTGTATCATTGCATACTGTACTATACTACCCTAGACTGGTTTCCAGTCTTTATAGAAATGTGTTGTCGCATCTTCGTCTTTGACTAGGGTCACCTACCCTTACACACAATAACAACCACTGCCCAACAACGCCACGAAAGTCTTTTTTTACACATTGCATACCTACCATTCCATGCGTCTCGCATTGAATGCATTCACTTGACATTTTTCACGCGCCTTCACGGTAGTGATGTAAAACAAGGGCGTGCGAATACATCTCTGTCAGTCTGTCTCAGTGTCTCGTCAGAGTGTGGATATCAAGTTATCTTCCGTACACATACCTCTTACGTGTGTAGATAGGTATAGTTTTTTTAGTGTTTCAAGTGAAAATTGCATACATTCTGTGTAATTGTTATATGTATCTGAACAAATAATCACCACTCACCAGTAAGTGACATCTTGGTTATAGTTATTTTGGGTTTATTAGCTGTAATAACTGTGTAGAATAAAATATTGACGAGGTGGAGCCTATCCTCTAGCTAGGGAAACGTATATGTTATGGAACCCATGTGAAAAAATACTAGTTTCTTGAAGATACCTACTGTAAGTTTTTTTAAAACACTTACAGTATACTTATAGTTCTTGATTCAATACTTATATGGTATAAACCTACGTAAGATTTAAAAATTGAAATTTTTATTTCCATGTACCTATACCTGCAACATAAAGGATGTTAGCCTAAATACCCAATTCGGTATAAGGGTATCTACGCGTTGATTTGTACACGATACCACCTCGAGTGCTTATACGACTCAATGATGATACCTGCATAGTATCCAAATAAATCACCTTTTCTGCATATCGATTTCAAAAAAATTAATAATTTACCTAAAATTATTCATCATAGGTACCTACTACAAATAATTTTTATCAACTTTCAGATACCTATACTTTGTATTATAACATTTATAACACAACAAAAAGTTGAAAATTTTAGAAGTCCGTTCCTAAAAAATAATATAATATTCACAAATAAACCTTCAATTTCTAAGCAGCGTGTTGGATGAGTTGGAGCCCCGCTCTGATTGCAAAATTTTGAAATTTTTTTGGGAGGTTTTGGAAAATTTTGAAATTTTTTTTTATGTATTTTTTGGAAAATTTTATCATTTTAGAATGCTTTTTATACTATAACATACCTACAATGTTTTGCAAATGCATAATTACGTAGTAATTCTGTTTAAGTTTCACCATAACTACACCATAAATGAGTTACTTACTTATGTACGAAATTACCGTAAGTTATATGTACTTCAAGTTTTTTTTTTTTATAGTAAACTAATACGTAGTAGGTATTTTTTCACATGGGAATACTTCGATAGTGTCAGTGGTCAGTGCAGAGTGCAGTAGGTACAGATCTGAGATCATCAGCATCAAAGCATTTAAACCTAAAAACCTTTAGTCATACTCATTGTCGTTCAATCGCGTCATCGCGTGTGATAAAAAAAATTCAGACTCCACATCTGAATTTTCGAGTTGTGTTTCTGTTTCAGTGTTAATTTTCAGTACCTAACAAATAATTCTCATTTATTACAAATAGTGCGTTCTTAATTTTATTCCTTGTGTTAATAGGTAAAGCACGAAATCGCATTAGCCAGTCCACTTTCAAGTTCCAAGGGAGAAGTGAAAACGAAGCTCCTCCGCCTAAGCTTATAAATTGGTCCCTGCTGAGCCCTTTCAACTGCTGTTGCTGTAACCGTCATATCTCTTTTATCATCTCTTCATCTGTGTATCTGTACAGTGTACGTATTCATCTATCTATTCAAACACACATAACGACTTGCTTAGTCTACAATCCACGGTGCAAAAAGTGTATACGTTAGAAATCGGTTTTACTGAAATTTTTTGGCCAAATGTAGAAGGGACCCTCGAAAACCCGAAACGCGATTTCAATATTTCAAACTTTCACAATAGGGGGCTGGAGCCTCAAAGGGGTCAAAGGGGTGTGTTTCTGAACCTGAACGTGGTCAGCACCAACAAATGAAACGTGTGGTCGAGAAGGGTACTAGGCCTACCACCAGATACCAAATACATATGTGTTTTTTTTGTTGGGAGTTAGTTAAAATTGATTTTATTGCACTTTGAATGCAGTTTTTATGCATTTTTTATGGTAAAATCGTACTGTAATCATTCATAAGTGTGAGTGGCAAACGAGAGATTTTCGTGAAATTAGTCTGACTACCTAACCTAAGTTATTTCCAACGGAACTGAAAAAAGCGACTGAAAAATATTGCGGCACCTTTCATGAAAATTTTTAAATAGTCTTTTTTCTTGCTAAAAATTGTCGCTTTTTCGTAAAAAAAATCCAAAAGGGTTCAATTTTTTTTCTAAAAATTACCCTAAAGTATACCTAGTTTTTTTTGCCAAAAAATGCCAAAAATTCTCGCTTTTTAAAAAATTGAAAAAAAAGCCTCACTTTCACGTTGTATTATTTTTTGCCAATAGGTAATTTAATTACCAAAAAAGTCTTACTTTTTGCTGAAATTTTCAGTCTTGCTTTGCTGGTTTTCAAAAACTCTCGCTTTTTTCAAAAATCAACAAAAAATCTCGTTTTATCAACATTGCTAAAAAGTGTCATTTTTTGCAAATCATTCCAAAATCTTACTTTTTTCCAAAAATTTCACAAAAAAGTTAATTTTTCGGAAAAAAATTTGCGAATATTTTTTACTTTTCCTCGTAAATACTTACTTTTTAGTTTTTAGCACAATTGCTAAAGATTTCACCTAGGTAGGTATCTAAAAGTCTCGCGTTTTTGCTAGAAATTTCCAAGAAGCATCATAGTTTCCAAATATTTTGTTTTTGGCAAACTTTTTATTTTGTAAAAAGTTGTAAAAAAGTTTCTTTTTTCAAAAAAACTGCCAAATTTTTAAAAAATTGTCCTAAAAGTCCTTCCTTTTGCAGAAATTGTCAAAGTCTCACTTTTTCATCAAAAAGTTTCAAAATATGTAGTTCGTGTTTTTTTTTTTTTTTTTTAAGGTATAGGTAGATGTTTTTTTTTTGTCTCAAAATGTTTCGCTCACTGTCTGTCACTTTTTTGGACATTTTTCAGTTACTTTTTCGAAAATGTTGCAAACTAATACATATTAAGTCATTTGTAAAATCTCACGTTTTGATAAGTCGCACGTGAATATTCACTAAAAAGTTTTCGAAGTACACCTTAGGGCGGGGAAGGGGGCAGAAAAGGGTTGAAATTCAAAATTAATGGTATCATCGGATTCTACGCAAAATTTTAGTGCATTTTGATATAGGTTACACGGGAATATTCATAAAAAAGTTGTCGAACTACACTTTAGGACAGGGGGAGGGGCACAAAGGGTTGAAATTCAAAATTATTGGTTCCGTTGGAAATAATCTTGTCGAACTAATTTCACGAAAATCTCTCGGTTGCCGCTCATATGTACTTATGATTATACAAAACGATTTAATCATCAAAAATGCATAAAAACTGCATTCAAAATGCAATTAAAATAACTAAAATCCAATTGTGTCAAGTCCCAACAAAAAAAAACCACATATTTGGTATCTGGTGTTAGTAGGTACCTTCTCGACTACGTTTCATTTTTTTGGTGCTGACCACGTTCAGAAATATACCCCTTTGAGGTTCCAGCACCCTATTGTGCAAGTTTGAAATATTGAAATCATGCGTTTCGAGTTTTCGAGGGTCCCTTCTACATTTTGCCGGATGATTTTTTTTGGTAAGCAAAAAATTTCAATATGGTAACACTTTTACGTGTGTGGATTGTAGAGTAATTAGTTCTTTGTACCACTCTGAATTTATTCATACAACGAACGAATTTCCAACAGATCCCAAACCATGTCTGAAGTACTCGCTGATATCAACGTGGACCATGCAGAACAAGACATCGCTGAAGCTGAAAATATGACCACTGACACTGACGATGACGAGTTGAATCAGCTGGCCGACGATTACTCAAAATTGAAATCTCGCCAATGTGGGACATTTCACGATGCTGTTGCCACTTGTGTAGTGCCGGTGATGATAGGTACAAAAATAGTAGCGATGAAACTTGATACAGGATCAGGACCTAATATAATCAACCAACAATTGGTTGACAGCATACGACAAGTGGCACCAGATTGTGTAAAACCAATTCAGGTGGAATATCCACTCCAGCTACGATTTCCTAGTAATCAAATCATAAGTACCGCAGTTGAAATAAAAATGTTCTTTGGATCTGAAATACTGCACATGCCATTCTACATAATAGAATCTAAAGCTGCAGGATTCAAATTCCTTATGGGCAGAATATCAATGGCTCATTACAAGATGGCTCTGTTCATACATGAGAAATGCGCTGGTTGCAGACCATCAGGCAAAAAACCTTTCTTGGTTCCATACCTCAATTCTGATCAATATGCCGATGCGATGTCTCTCAATGTCGAACATTTAGAGACATACACGCGTGACGAAATTGCCCAGCAAATGGGTATCAAGCGCTTAATATGTAATACATATTATTTGATTTAATTATAAAATTGAATATCATTCTATTTCAAGTTTCATAAAATTGAATAATTGATAAGTGTAATGCTTTGTAATAATCTACGTTTTTCGAGAATTAAACGTTTATATTACTTGATTTATGTCACCATTTCGTTCGATCCATTAACCGCATCTAGTAAGGATTTACTCCTCAACCCTTTGGTAGGTATTGCGTTATTCAGTTTCACCTTTGGTATCAATGTTGAGTTGGACCTACAGTTTCATTTTTGGCACTTCCTTCGTATAGGTACACTTTATTCAATATCATTATCAGAATTGAAAAATACCTGTAAGTTTATCAAATGAAAGCGTTCAAATTTTTCTTTTGTAATAGCTAAAATTCGAGACAATCCACTTTGAGAATCTATTAATTCTGAATATTTCAATTCAATTTTGAATAAAATTACATTGTAATGTATTATTTCCATTACCTACGTCAGATTCTGATACATAGCATCAAAATTCAACCGAAGATTTGTAAAATACCTACACTTTACACACGTGTATCTACCTAATTGTTTGCAATAGGTAACACTGACTAGCATCAAAAATTTAATTCATCAACGTTACAAACTGAAAATGGATGAATATTTATTTTCGGATATACATATTTATCATTGTAATTTCATTTCAGGAATAAGTAAGTAAACATATGCCAACTTTGCCTCAAAGCTACAATTGAGGGGTTGAATTGGAAAAGGGCCGGGCCGAAGTCATTTTTTTTAAAACTAATTTTTACAAGTTCAAATAGACTTCAGACATTTTTTTCTGTGAGCAAACATTTTCCAATTCGTTTTTTTTATTTTAATTTTTTTATGGAGAACACTTTAATATCACTGAATATTATGGCAGGAATTGATAATAAAAAATAATTTTTAATATATTCCAAAATGTAAAAATCAGAAAAACAAAAAAAATGAACAAGGTCCCTTTTCCATGGAACCCCTCAATTCTGCTGGACGGTGGACGGGTTTATAAGCTATGAAAACACCAAATTGGTAAACTCTCATCGAAATGGATTCGCCAAATGAATTTCAAAATCACTGATCCAAATTCAACGATCGATGAAAAGTTTAAAATTACCAAGATGAAAAATTGAAAACATTCATTTTGAAAAAGAGACAATTTCTAAATTTCAAAAATTCGTTTAGGCATTTTAAAATGAAACAGACGAATAACTACCTCGTAGATACGAGTAAGTATAGTTTAATTCATTACTGTTATTACAGACAAAAAATCAAGTTCTTAAAATGATACTAATTATGCAAGTAAGTACCTAGGTATTAATAATATTGAAATTAAATTAGAGGTGAACATTTTTAAAATTTTAGTAAACCGTATAGGTGATAAGGTAACAGAAAGTTTTTAATTAGAAAAAAGAATTTTGGCTCAGGGTTCTTGTAAGCAATAAAAAAAATACCTGACTTAAAATTTGAAATCAGGCCTCTGAAAATTCAACATGACTTTAGGTCTCGGAAAATTTTCTATTATGATGATATGTGGATTGTGGGGCTTACAGATAAGAGAGCAATTTTGGGGACTTGTATCAAAAAAATAAGTGTAATTCAAAAACAAGCCCTAATTAATTTCTCGATTTTTGGAGAATTTTGAATTTTTAAAAATTCAAAATTCAACTTTTGACTAAAATTATGCCTTAAAAAAATATACACTTATTCAGTAAAAATGGTAGAAATCCGTCCAGGAACTAATTATTATCTCCCTTGAACTGAATTTTATTATTCTAACAAGTCATGTCATATCTGGAAGCTCCATGCAACGCGATTATCAATTTCTCCAAAATATAAAAATTTCTTTAGAAGGCATGAAAATTAATTTGGGCAGTCAAGAATAGAGTTCTGGCTTATTTTCCATCTGCTTGAAAGTTGAATTGTTTATCTCATTTGACTCGTTCTCCACCTGTCACCTCGACGATGTTTTTTTGATTTGAATTCTCCAATGCTCCTTAAAAATAATTATTTTAGTCAACCTATACTTCATCTCGGAGAATGTAGAGAATTTTACGTAGATTTTTTCCTTACCTCAAACACCTATTTTCACAATTCACATTCAAAATTTCGAGTAAATCATTTAAAAACAAAAAAACAATTTTCTCCAAGAGGTTTACAACACTTTGAGCTTTCATAATTTACTTTATTTTGTAGGGAATTTTACCTAGATTATAGTCTTTACCTCAAACCACCTAAAACACCTGTCCTCACTCAAAATTTCGAGTAATTTTCATAAAAACAAAAAAATCAGTGCATCACACCGATCACACTGCACAGATCGCCGCGAGGATATCAGTAGCTGAAGTGGGGTAGTGAAACGCTTCATCAGGACAAGTATATTTCATCATTTCATTATGTTTGACGACGACGACGTTTGACGACTTTTCAAATCGTCTCGCTGGAGTTTAGCATTCATATTTTCATGTTCAATGTTGTAGATTTCGATGTGTATGGTGTGCTTTGTGAATTGTGATTGTATTTCGCTGTCGGCGCTGTCGCATTTTGGTGGTAATGACTAATGAATAGTAATTTTATAGATTATTATTTGTGTTGAATTTTGTGTTATTTTGTGAAGGGTGATAGTACTTACAGTGACCTCGTGTTACTGACCCTAATAGCTGGGGTGAGTGGTGTGTATTTATTGTTAGTGTAATAACATTGAATAATTTACTTTTTGCTTTGGCTTTTGTCTACCCGAATATCGTTGATAAACGTTTAATTTTTACAACTTTTACAAGTGGCTAAGAATTCTGTAAAACAGTAGCTGCTGTAGCATATTACAGTAGAAAAGTGAACAACGTGGTAACAGTCGAGTGCTGGAGTGCTGCTGCTTCCGCTCCCGCGCAATTTCATGTTGTTTCCACTACTGCGTCGTAAAATCAACACGTTTGCGTATTTATAAGTAAATAATTATAACGTATTGTTACTTATTTTATTACGCCAATCGAAGATACTAGTATGGTTCATCCAGCTGACAATAATAATGGCTCAAGTAATGAGGAATTACCGCCTTCCTCAGATGAAAAACTCGTTAAATTGAGAGATGATCTCGATAATACAGATGCAAAATTGGAAGAAGTGATCAAAATGTGTCTGGAGGAGTCAGAGATACGTAAGATTCTTACCCATACAGTGCTTAACCTAAATAAAACCGTAACCGATATGCAGAGAAATGGCAATGGTTTAAATAAAAAACCAATTAAATTAGACCTGGAGGTCCTCAGAGCTGCAGACATACGGTTCACAGAACAGAACCGTATGTTTCCTCACGATTACGTCGAGAAATTTGATCATTTCACGAAAGCGACTGACGTACCGGATTCGCATAAGGCGTTTAAATTTCGAGCTATGGTGGAAATGGAAACCTACGATAAGGAATCATGGGTGAACAACCTCCTAGCAGATGATTCGTACAAAAACACAAAAAAGTACTTTTTACGTTATTACTGGAACGAGCAAGCACAGAATGAAGCGGAGGCAGCCTTTGAAGATTGCGAGGTAGCATTCAGCCTCCAAGATATGATCGGAAAACTGGTCAAATGGACCAATGCAATGAAACATGTCGAAAGTCGTCCTCAAGAATTTGTGATGCGGCTCATTGCACACAAGATACCATCAAAGTACCGCCAATCCTCGCAACCGCTCCTGGAAGAGGGACAAACCATGGATCAATTCATAGAGAAGTTGAGAAGGTTAGGTGATTATGATCCTGATTACACTAGACACCAAGAAATCGTAATCGACCCAAGTCCACAACGTACGGATCCAATGCTAGAGAGGCAAATGATGAATTCCGGCATCACGAGCTCGTGTGTGGCGCCTCAATTTTATACGCCGCAACCAGTGTTACAAGGGCCATTACGAACGCCAGTGCCCCCATCTGTGAAGCCTCAGTTTTATGCGCCGCAACCGTTGCTACGAGGGCCATTACGAATGCCGGTACCCTCACCTGTGAAGCCTCAGTTTTATGCGTCGCAACCATTGCTACAAGGGCCATTACGAATGCCTTCACCTCGAAATTTTATGCCAATTCATAGGTATAACAATGCCAATACGAATTCGAATTTTAATACAGAAAACTTCGGCTTCTCCGGCTTTCGCTAATCCGGACAACCAAATTCCTCAATCAGTCCGGATAATCGGAAGTCTACTGCATTCACTGATTCGTGATACAAAGACCCCTACATAGGGGACAGATGTGTTTCAATAACCCCAACGGCGGTAATTATAACCGCAACAATGATTGTAATAATACACCAAACGAGTGTAATAATCAAAATAATAACCCAAATGGTAATCAAATCAACTATCAAGATAATGGCAATAATATAATGTTGCCACACCATCACCAAATACGAATCAGCCAACTACGGCTCTATCTACGATGATGCCTCTGAGCAAGTAATCACATAAGTCAACCACAAATTGGAACAGAGAGTCCATTAATATTTCCGCAGCCGGAAAATTTACAAAATTACAATTTTGGTCAAAATGACACCACCACGCAGGTATTATAATAATGGGTTGTTTCACAGCTGCTATAGCCCTACCAGGGACCTACTCGCCAAAATTGCGAATCAAACAAAGACAGCGATAAAAATTCGCAAATTAATAATCAATCAGATGATTCGAAAATGGGACAGCAACTAACTGAATCCCATGATGACTGGTTGATGAGTCAAAAACAAAAGAGCAAATAAATAGGTATTTACAAAGCTCGTATCTTGGTTGAAGAAACGGAATAACATATTGATCACAGAATCAAAATAAACGTAAAGTAATGTTTAATGGCACAAACGAGTGACGTTATGTATTTCTAAAGGTACATCGAACCATCCTTTCTTAATTATACGTAGGAATGGTACGCTTTCAATATTACAGACATGGAAAAATACTTGTAAAGAAATAGCTGTTTCGCCTGTTTCTCTCTAGTTGATAAACTATCTCACTCCATTGTGATGAATGAAAGAAAACAATTCTGCATCAGGCAGCTCATCTGCTCATCGAATGGATCAGTAATGATTCGCAAATCATATCACCTGATTATTGTAAATGGTGATAATCTTTGCTTTTTTTTCTTCATTATTTTTTTTTTTTTTTCAAAATTTTACCCTCATTAGGGAAGAATTACAAATTTACGTCGGTAGTATTCTTTTCAACAAAGATAACAAAGGACCCTTTTTTGTTTTCCTTCGGATCTTTTAAACAAAATTGTAGGTGTTTGTGAAGCTTTAAAGCGAAAGTGCAAATGCTAAAAAATTGAAAAAAGGTATTCCAAGGAAAAAGCCAACGGTAATTTATTTTGATTTTAATCACCAGAATTTTCAAAAAATTAAATTCTCACTCAAGCCTATAACATCTTTTCGTAGTTGCGATCATGTTTTTAAATTTTATCATTTTCAACTATGAGTGAGAATAATGCAATAAATATATTCATTAAAGTTCTACATTTTACTGATGTTTTCAAACCTATTTTGCCAAACTACAACTAGGCAATCTATATTTTTGTAAAAATATTTAATATCAATTTGTTAGCATTCTGCATAGGGAGAAGGGGGGGGGGTGGTTCGTTTTGGGCAAGAAAAAGAAAACTAAAAAAGCCATTCGTGCAAATTCCAAAAACTCAACATCAAACAAAAAATTGTTGATTTTTAAAATTCTATTACTCTTAAACTTTGATATCGCTGAGTACATTTGAAATTCAGGAAAAATGATCAGAAATAGTAAAATTCGGCTGGGGGAGGGGGTAGGTTTTGAACGAGGCAAACAATTTGCGCAAATGTCAATAATTTCATTTTTTGATATTTTTTTCCTCATAAATATTCTCGTAAATAAAAAAATGAAAAAAGTAAGAAACACACTTGTAAATTCCTCCTGGAAAACGAGGCCAAATTTGGATAAAAACCACAACTCAATTTTTAGCAATCCAAATTAATTTCCACGTCTTCTAAAGTACCTACCTAATTTTAAATTCAGGATAGAACCAAATCGCACTGGAGGCTCCAGGAAATGGGCAAAATTCGGTTCGAGAGAATTGATATTAGTTTCGGTGTTCAAATTTCTGTCACTTTTACTACAAAAAATTTTTTTTCAAAGTTGTCAAATGTGGTCCATTCTTTCTCCAAAAATCGAAATCCCGTCAAAGTCAGAGGCGAACACCTCGAGAGATTCTTATTTCTTTTGGTTACTTTTCTAGATAGGTATGCAGTTTATTTTGACTGAATTATGATTTATGAAAATCGAAATTTTGAACTTTGAACACAAATATCTCGAAAACCAAGTTCTCTTGGAAAAAAATAATTTGACTTCAACGATAAGAAATTCCCCAATTATAAGCTCAACAATTTTGTCTGCATTAATTTTTTTCATAGGATGCTTAGTCAGCTCAGAAAATGAATTTTATTAGTCAAAAATTATGAAAAAATAGTAAAAAATGTATAAAGGTAGGCACCACTCACCAACCGACCTAAATTTTGAATTTTTAACCGTATTATCAGTCAATTTGAATTTGAATACTGAGTCGAGGCAGTTCCGTCTTCAGTTCGACTTCTTGTTTTATGCTTCAGTCTACTCGTATATCACCACACACAGAGTGCAATAAATTGTTGCCAAAAGTGAGTGGAAAAAAATTACACGAAAATGACCTTGAATGTATGAGCTGATGCGCATTACGCAGACGCGCAGTAGTGGCGTATACTATTTACACACAAACACTCATATTGTCGGTTATTCTTCTACCAAGTTAGTTACAAAGAACATTGTAAATTTTTCGTTGAAAAGCCGACACTGGATTCGGCAACTGGGTAGGGCAACTGGGCGACTCTACACATTCGGACTTCGAGCTGCGAGCATTGAAATTCCCTAGTTGTACAGTTGTAGTCGATCGTAACTCTGTCGTTACAGTTAGACCATGTGATTGTGATTTTTGGCAATATTTTTTCTTCAAGGTTGAAAAATTAGTTCGAGGTATTTTCGTTTTATCGAAGATAATTTTAAAATAATGAACATTGTGCCGCTTTGGTGATAATTCCATACTTACCTATCTAAAATTTAGTCTCTGTCTCCTTCCGCCCTCCTTCCCTCCAAAATCAAAATCGAATTCATCATTATAATACTCGACACTGCTGGTATTTTTGAAATCATCGGCATCGTAGAAGAATGGAAATGTCACAGGGAGCCAATAATCGATCAGGTTCGTTATAATTTTAAACACCTACATATAACTTGGAGATCGTTAAATTTAAATTCTCGAACTGTACTATATGATTTGCTTGCATAGAGAAAAAAGTAGTCTACCTACCTATCTTATTAGTAATTTTCTACCCTACGATATTAATTTTCATTTGCTCTGTAAATTTTCAGCTGGTTTTACGCCAGTATCAACTCAGTCACAAGCTTATGCGCCTGCAGGTCTCCAGAGCCTTATTAACGTCGATCATTTATTCGTGAAACAACAATATGAGCGATTGGAAGGTAATTAAACTCGAATTCTTTAATAAATTTAAATATTGATAAATATTTCAGCGTTTTACTCTCTAAGAATTCTATAAATTGTCATTTGTTCCTATAAATTTTGCATTAATATCGGTATCAATTTTCCAACAGCATTCACCGGGTTTGAAACATGCAACAAGTATGTTGTCAAAGACCAGCAAGGCCATGACGTATTCTACGCGTTTGAAGAGGATGATACCTGTGCTCGAATGTGTTACAGTGCTTCGCAGAGACCATTCGAAATGAGCATATTGAATAAAGATCAAGTCGAAGTTATCCATGTACGTCGTGATGTTGATTGTTCTTGTTGTGGTTCTCATCAGGTGAGAATTCAACCATTTCTATTCACCTACTCGAGGAATAAACTACGAGTACCTACTTACCTACCTACATGACTTATAATAACAAATTTGACAATTTTTGTGCAGTTATTGGAAGTATATTCGCCTCCTGGTAATTTCATTGGCTCGATAGAACAAAATTTCACCATATTTACTCCGGAATTCGATGTTAAAAACGAAAGCGGCGAAGTTGTGCTGAGAATCGAGGGTCCTCTGATCCGAAGTGCTGTATTTAGTGATGCTGAATTTAAAGTAGGTACCTACCTATCTATTTTTCACACTTTTCATCATTGATCATAATGAACTTATATGGCCATTATTTAACTATTACGTGTATTTCAGGTCATGACCGTCGATAAATCAGCTGTGATTGGTAAAATTTCAAAAACATGGAGCGGCTTAGCCAGAGAATTATTTACTGATTCTGACTTTTTCGGTATCACGTTTCCTGCCGACTTGGATGTTCGCACGAAAGCTAAATTGATTGGTGCCTGTTTTTTGATTGTACGTATTGATTTGTATAGCTATCGCCGAATAAAAGACTGGCGACTGTGAAAAGATATAGTCGAGAGGTCTATAAACTGTTCGACAAATTTTCGTCTTATTGATTTTTTTATTTTTTCGTAGGATTTCATGTACTATGAAAGCTGAACGTTGGCGATGTAATGAAGAAAGAGTGACGGATAAATATGATTTGAAGATTGAATGACCGTTTCTGTGTTCGGTATTATTCCAGCTGAGTTCGTTTTGTTTGGATTTTTTTTTTTTGGTATTGAAATTCATTATTATGAGTTTGAGTGTTTGTTCAGCATTTAATAATTAGGTATTAGATTATGTTTTTTTTTTTTACTTTTTATATCGTCGTTTATTTTTAATTTTATTCTCGTAAAAATCTACATATTTGTAGTCTATGCCTTAATTTACAGCTAAAGTGTCTAACAATAAGTATTTTCTAAGAATCAATTTATGTTACGGAATTATTTTTTTACTTTCGTGTAAAACGTACTTGTTTGAAAACCCTACGCTTCGTAACATTGTTGCCTTAATTTGAGACAAATCAGACAAATGTTTTAATCTGAAAATAATATGTAGATATCTTTTTAATATCCCATTATCGCCATACGTGTAAAAAAACATCATTATCAGTTATAAATTCTTTGATACATAACTCAATGTAACTTTGTAACGATTTTAATTAGCTTTATCTGGTACAAAAAAAATGAATTGATGTGAATTAATGCTGCCATATCGGGTCACTCTTCCACCTCTTTTTATTAGAGAAACAACGACGTTAAAAATTTTCATTTTAAACTTTCGCCTTCCTCTATATTCCAACATTAATTGAATTACTTTTCCACCTCTTTTTACTAGCGAATCAGTGACGTCCAAATTTTTCGTTTTAAACTTTCGCTTTCTTCTATTTCAACATTGATTTAAATCGTTCAACTGAAAATGTAATTTTATTTTCCATTCTAACTTTTTATCTATGAGAGTCAAGACAGTACATAACACAGTCAGTGTATACTGTATACAGAATAATTTCGCTTCACCTGACAACTATTTCGCTCGTTAAAAAATCCTATAATAATATATGTATTAAACAAGTCTAGTTTACGAGCGAAGATGTATTAGTTCAGTACCAAATACAATTTTTGGCGCCAATATGTCGCATAAACTTGACCGAGAAAGAGTTCCCTTCCAAATAAAACATCCAAGGACCAACGATGGGCGAAAATAACCTTATTGGAAGTGCGCACGTGCGATTTTGTGCGTGTTTTCATTTTCATTGCCCATTTTAAACGTGTACGTGGTGATTTGAGTGAAAGTTTTTGATTGCTTGTTAGCGTTTTTATTTCAAAGTTCGGGTAAAAATAATCGAAATTTGGCTGTGCTCGTTCTCTGTATTTTGTCGTATGATTTGTGGGAGACAAAATTAGGTAGGCTTTCAAGAAATTACTTCAAATTAACTTTTAAAAGCTGGCACCAAGTTTTGAATCTTGATTCCTGCTTATATGCTTGCTAACAAGATAGGCATCTGAACCGAAAGAAAACTTTTTGGACTGGATAAAGATTAAAGCTACATATTTTTGGCGAATTTTTGAAAATCAACTTGAGTTAAAAACAGTTGGGAAAACAACAAAATTCCACTTAAGTGACCCAGAAAGCTGAAATTTGCTATGTACCTTTTGTATTATCTCGTCTACGTATGAACATTTGTGGTACAATTTTTTATGCGAGAAGGCTAGATGAAAAGACCATCCAAAAATATTTCACCAGCCAAAGTTTCAGATGCTGAAGTACATTTTTTCGATTTTTGATGAATTTTTGAAAATCAAGGTTCTGGTTGAAAATGAAAAAAAAAAATCAAAATTTAACCAAATTGATCTAGAAAGGTAGAATTTATTTTGTATGTACCTTATTTTCGACCTCCTGAGTCAAGTGAATTTTTGTTTTATCATTTTTTACAAAAATAAACCCTGAAGAAAATGTATTTGAATGAGCTCAGGATTGGAAACGGTTTCGAACCGGGCAGTTTTGAAACCTGCAGCAGATTTTTGAAACTAGAAATTTCAACAAAAATTACCCAGTGAATTTGGTTTTAATTTCATTGAGTAAAGTTTAGTGGAAAATATAGTGTAAATTCAAAAATCTGCTGTTGGCTTCAAAACTGCCCAAAGCTATTCGAAAGCGTTTTCAATCGATTTGGAGAGTCAAAAATAAAGCCCATACTGAATTTCAGATTTCTAGATCATTTCGGTAAATTATTATTTTTTTAAAATTTTTGGCCCAAATTTGATTTTTAAGAATTTATTAAAAACGAAAAGATACGATAAACAACGTGTTTTGAGAATGAAATGTAGCTACCTAATTATAATCATTTGAAATTCTATTCGAGTTATTGAGTTGAAATGATAAACCAGATGCAAAACTGGAAATCAAATTGATGCTTACAAGTGTAAGATACCATTTGAATGAGAATGAGTTGAATTTCAGTAGGCAAGTATCCAATCGGCGCCAGTTTGACAAAGAAACTTTTCCGGAGTATGATTGTAGAGCCTTTGGTTTGGATAAACCACCAGGGTTACGAAAACACGAGTAACTTTACTGAACTTGCGCACGTTCTGCATGTGCCTATTTCCTCTTTCATTTTCACTGGGTATGTTTCCGTTCACGGTTCAATTTTGAAGGTGGTTGCGTGAATTAATAGTTCATTGTTCGTAAAAGTTTGGTGAGGTAAGGTGTAAGTTTTAGGCATTTTTATTTCAAGGCTGACAAAAGTATAATCGAAGTTGGCCTCCATTCTACTCGTATTTGTATATGGCGATTTATTTCACAATTGAATTGGAAAAAAGAAATATAAAATCCGAGTTTTGAATTGATATACTTACCTACGTCGTTTTGAAATCATCGTTTCAAACCATTTGAAAATCCACAGGTTAGTTCATTAGAATTATAATTATACCTAAGTACCCATTCGATATAGGTATATGTTATTTTATCCGTACGTATAAATATTTTTAATTTTATGTTCGCAGAACTAACGCTGATACATGTTATTCGATTCAAGAGAATGATTTGCTTACTTTGAAAACAACCTGTAGCAGTTCAGTTCAGCTGACTCAGCATCCAGTTCTATAATTAACAACTACAATCATCGTTGAGTGCATTGTCGACTGTCGAGTCGAGTATATTGTTGTGACCTATCCGATATGATGGAGATTTCAACACATGCATCTAATTATCTGTTGCCAGACCTAGAATGTTTGAATAATATCGGCCAATTACTCGTTAAGCAAAAAGTTGAACGAATGGAAGGTAAGCAAATTGCTTCGATATTTAATACTTAATTTATAATCGGTGCTTTTTTGTTTTTTAACTCGTATATGTTCTGATGCGAAAACTGATGTTACAATGTTTATAGTAATTTTTGGCATCGAAAGTAACAATAAATATACTATTAAAAATAGCGAAGGAGAAGAAATACTCTACGCGGCTGAAGAAAATGACTGCTGTACTCGAATGTGCCTGGGTTCACAAAGACCATTTGACATAAAGATAATAGATATTCGTGGAAACGAAGTGATCCATTTACATCGCGATTTTGTCTGCTGTTCTTGTGGCTTTTCAGGTTGTCAGCAAGTAAGAATTTGTTCTTTTTATCATCATGTCTCACCAGTTTATTCGTAGATGAATTTCACATTTCTATTTTTTTAATACAGGTATTAGAAGTGTACTCTCCTCCTGGTAACTTGCTTGGTACGGTGGTAGAAAGGTGGAGTTTTTGTAGTCCAAAATTCGATATCAAGAACGCAAATGGTGACATTAAGTATAAAATCAAAGGACCTGTTTGCCTAACGAATATTTGCGGAGATGTTGAATTCCATGTAAGTGTATAATTTTCATTTCAACTTCCCAGGTTACAGATAAAAATGAATTTAATGGGGAAAAAAGAAGAAAATTATCTTCTTCGAGTACATAGGTATTCATTTCATCAGAAATAATATTGATATTAATACCTATATTCTTTCTTCGTGTAGATTATATGTACCGAGACAGCGACTACAGTTGGTAGAATCTCTAAACAATGGAGTGGTTTGTTACGAGAAGTTTTTACAGATGCAGATTACTTTGGAATTTCATTCCCATTTGATTTGGATGCTGATATGAAAGCTGTCATGATCGGTGCATGTTTTTTAATAGTATGTATTAGTATTACAATGTTAACTAGGTACGTACTACGTACATTGATTTTCTATCGTATCCTAACCATGGTTTTGTTTTCTGTTTTTTGTTTGTACGTAGGATTTCATGTATTTTGAAAACACAAACAACTAATGAAGAGCATAAGGATTGAATTCATCTTCTATTTTTACTTACATATATATTTTTTTCCGTTGATTCAATTGTCAAATTGTGATTCTGCACTGAGTTTTACTCGATATTTTCACTTTTCTTGCTTTCATCTTTCTTTCGTAAAATACACACGACAGGAAGCTCAAATTTTTTTATTTGCTTCGGGTATTTCACAATCAAGGAACGATCTCATTCGATTGAAAAAATTTGTAGTGCATCTAAAAAGATCACTGATTTTAAAGAGAGAATAATAAGTATAACAAAGATGATATGAGTTTATAGATATAGGTACTGGATTTTATTTTGGTGCTTTTTTTAAGCTAGCTTTCGAAATTGGAAGATTTAAAAACTCACTGAAGGCTTCAGAATAGCTTGGAAGAGAAGCACCAATTGATTTGGGAGATCGAAAATGAAGTGCAAACCAAAATTTCAGCTTTCTACCTATTCTACCTCAAATACATAGATCAAATTTTAATTTTTTTTTCAAGTGATAACTAATTCTTCAAACTTTTATGAATCCTCCAAAAATCGAAATGAAATTCAGAACCTTAATTTTCGTCCAAGTGGTGTGATTTTGTATGCTTTATTTACTTATTTTTGTTCAGTCTTGAAGTTTTTCTTCGAGTTGGGAATTGGGATTGTTATACCTATCTCATTCTTTGGAAAGAAATTATTTTTTGTACTTAATTTTTTAAAATAAGCATAGGTATTTAAAACAAACACCTATTTGTCTTCAGTATTGTAATAAGACATTTGAATGAAAAATAATAAACGATTAAAAATCATCTCTAATTTATTAAATGAATAAAAAAGTTGAATTATACCTATTTGATATTAGTGAATTGGCGCTCATAATGCTTGTTGGAAGTGAACTCTTTGGTTTTTTTAAAATCTTCCCATGCATCTTCGATATCATAATGAAGCATTAATTCTTTACTGAGTAGGTATGTGAGTAATAGTAAACGAATGAGTGAACTTATTTTTTGAAAAGTCATGATCTTGCCTTCGAATTTTGGAGTACGCAACACATTATGCATCCATCCAACCAATAGAAAATGCTGCAGCCGGCGAACGACCTTTCTACGTCACAAGAACGCATGTTCCGAATGTTATCACTTGTGTTTCAAAAACATCACAACATGTCATGTAAAATATTATAAAAATGACCAAATTGTAATTTTAATCCAAGTTTTTTTGTTTCTCGTGAAGAATTCAGCTTCACATCTCAATCAGCCATGATCTTATTGCTGAGATGTCACACGGTTACAAATCTGCGAAGGTATTTTAAATTTTCATAAAATCTCTTATCACTATCTGTGTTCAGCTACCTAATTCAGTAATTCGTGAATAAAATTCCAGATTACTAACAACCCACCGAAAATATGCCACTTCTTGGGTGAAAACTGATTCATCAAGAATACAATCTATCAAACCAAAGACTGCCAAAACAACTATAATAAAAAAATTCTGCATCCTTCCCGGCGTTCTTCTACAAGGCATAGCGGTTGTAAAATGTAGCTCGAAGGATCCTTCGAACGCTGTTATCACCACTGAAATCCAGATCGAAGAACCAGAAACATCTTTCGATTGGAATTTATTATGCAGTTTGCTAGCTTCTGAGATATGGAGATTGTTGCTAGCTGTTGTGGTTAGTCGAGACTGAATTCATGAAATATTCAAATCTGATGTAACGAAGTTATTATATTCGATGCGTTTTATGCTGTTTCAGGCTGCTGTAGCTGTAGCCATGATAAACGTTCAATTACCTCTTCATTTAGGTAAAGTTATCGATGTTTTGTCTAATGCAACGTTGAATCAAATCGATTCTTCGTTCTTACATCAGCTGAAAGAACCAGCCATTCGACTACTTTGTATTTACGCGCTGCAGGTTGAATAATTTATATTTTTCGATGATTTTGTTACCGAAATAGATTGCTAATTGACTTGTTTTATTTTCAGGCTTTCTTCACTTTCGTTTACGTTGATTTATTAGCTACAGTCGGAGAAAATTTAGCTAGTAATTTGAAGAATAAATTGTTCATTTCGATTATGCAACAAGATTTGACGTTCTTTGATAAAAACCGTACCGGAGAAATCATCGATAGGTAAGATACAAACGAAGAGAGTTCGTACGTTCGTAGACTTTGAAGCTAATAATTAGTAAATGTTGCAGATTAACTACCGATGTTCATGAGTTCAAAAGTGCCTTCAAATTATGTGTATCTCAAGGTATAAGGAGTAGTACTCAGGTATCCATTTGGAAACCATAATCCATATATCCAAAATACCATATTAGTTATATTAATACAACAGATTTTTTATAGATTGTGGGATGTGTCATATCGTTAATTACGATCTCGCCTGAAATGACCGGAGTTATGTTGTTAATTTTACCGACTTGTATTTTGATCGGTTCTATTCTCGGATCGAATTTACGAGTAATGTCTAGACGAGCTCAAAATCAAGTAAATATGATTTCCATTAAAATGTTTTCAGAAAAATATTCAAGTACTAATGGGCATATTTTTTTAGGCAGCTTGGTCAACCATCTTAGCCGAAGAAGTGATCGCCAACATGCGTACAGTTCGAGCTTTTGCCATGGAAGCTCACGAATGCGAAAAATTCAAAAAAGAGATAGAAAAATCTAGTCATTTGTTTAAAAGACTTGGTTTTGGTATAGCTATCTTTCAGGTATTCATTTTATCGAATATTAGTTACCTACTTCTGTTTTTGATCGACGATTAATTTAGCTTTTTTTCTTCGTAGGCTGGTACGAATATTTTCTTGAATGGTATAGTCCTGTTGACGCTGGGCATGGGAGGATATATGTTATCGTTGAAGAAATTATCAGCTGGAAATATCATGTCGTTTTTGGTAGCAATGCAAACGATACAGAAATCTTTAGCCCAGGTGTCTTTATTATTCGGATATTTCGTCAAAGGAATAGCTTCGGGAAATCGAGTTTTTCAAGTATTTTCGACTTCATCATTTTGTAATTTCCATGATCCAGAGTCTTGGTATCAAGTTTGTGAAATGTGTGCTTTTTAATCGCAGTTCATCAAGCTAGATCCTAAAGTACCTTTAATAACTAACGCGATTAATGTACCTAAACAATTCAAGGCTGATATCAACTTTAAAAATGTCACTTTCAGTTATCCAACTAGACCCGAACAAGTATTGTTTTTGAATTTTGATTCATTTTTTATTCGTTTCGATAAGTGAGATTACAATCATGTGCTTTCGTTTTAATAGATAATTCTAAAAAATTTCAATCTAACGATACCTGCCGGTAAAGTTGCAGCCATCGTAGGCTCATCCGGAAATGGTAAATCGACCGTAGCTGCTTTATTATTAAAGTAATTGGCTTCGCTTCTTAACCGATTACGATATCAATTATCAAACATGTACATTAATTATTTACTTTCGATTTTCAGATTCTACGATGCTAACGGTGGACAAATCGAAATCGGTGGTCGAGATATAAATGATTTAGACGAGAACTGGTTGCGCGGTAAAGCGATTGGTTTCATTAATCAAGAACCTGTTTTGTTCGCTTCTTCTATTAGAGATAATATCAGATATGGTAACCCTTCGGCTACCGACGAAGAAGTACGTACTAGAAAAAATTTAAATATCGGATTAAAAATGAATTTGTCTAAAATCTTGGATTTTTATACTAGGTTTATGAAGCGGCTAAATTAGCCAACGCTGACGATTTCATCAAAACTTTCCCCAGAGGATACGATACAGTCGTAGGTGAAAAGGGAACAGCTATATCGGGTGGTCAAAAACAACGTATTGCGATAGCTCGAGCTTTTCTGAAAAATCCCTCTATACTTGTTTTGGACGAAGCCACGAGGTAATATTTTATTTTACTGATACGATTGTGTTATTTGGAGTAATTCTAAAATATTTAAATTTTGTTTCAGTGCTCTAGATACGATATCTGAACAACAGGTTCAACAGTGTTTGGAATCAGTGATGAAAGGAAAAACCGTATTAGTAATCGCTCATCGATTATCTACTATTAAAAATGCTGATATGATTGTTGTACTTGATAATGGCGAAATTGTCGAAGTACGTTTCGTTTTATTTATGATTCATCAAACTTTCGCTGGATGAAAGGAAAATCTTTACCCTTTCAACGTCGATTTGAGTGGATAATGTCATAATGATTTTTTATTCCAGGTTGGACGACACGATGATCTTATGCAGAAGAAATCTTTCTACTGGAATTTAATGAATAAACAAGAAAAAATTAGAAAACCGGATGCTTGAACTTGAAGCTCATAAAAGATGAAAATAAAAATTAATTTTCAAGTTTTTGCAGAGGGAATGGTTGAAATTTAAACACTATGTTATTAAATTTATCCAAGTATTAATCAATTTACCTCACCTCTCGACATCATTTTTCCACCTTCCTCCGCCTTTTGAACAAAAATGCATACCGATGTAATTATGCATATTTTTTTAATATTGTAGAATTTAATTCTGATCGAAGTGATATTTCGGCTGTGTGAATTAGATTATGTTGATGTATTTACTGCATAAACGTGAAATAGATTGAAGATTTAAAAACCTCGTTGATTCATTTTCTATTGAAATTTTCCTCTTGTGAGCCTCTTTCGTCACAAATCGAGAAATCTACGCTGGGATGTATTTTGCTGGCAGTTGCAATTTTTCGTCATAATTCACGACTTCCGATTCTAATCATATTACCTAAATTGTCGAAACTTGGAGAAAACTGTCTCACCATTTTAAAAGAATTGAAGAGGAGTTTCAAAAATATCCATTTAGAATTTTGAAAGATGGCCTAATTTTATTGTTGTTGAAGAAAAATTAAAAAATTGTATTTTGTTCAACTAATACATAAACGTGTTGTATTTTAAAAAATACACAAAAATAAAGAAGATGTCATTGTGGAAAGAAAAATTCATTGCAGCATTATTTTGTATTTTCACCGGAATCGCTGTTCTGTGTGACAAGCAAATTCATCATGTCTTCCAGGTGTTCAAATCTCTTGAGCAGAGTCTCTCTATCAAGCAGTATATCTCTCTGCTCTTTCAATATCTGCAATGCCATAGCACAAAGATCATCAGCAGTGTGAATTTGTCTCCCCTGAAAATTGAAAATAGATTCATACCTACATGGATTGAAACATTTGATACACATTTTTTGAACTTTCAAAGCAATTTATTGAACTCGCATATGCGAATACCGCTTCTTTTCTTGTATTCCTTTGGATGCTAGATGATGCTACCAGGGTTTTACAAGAAGTACTTAGCCAGAGAATTATTTACAGATTCCGACTTTTTCGATATGTTAGAAGTATGTTTTGAATAGAGCTCAGTATTGCCGCATATTCCTGAAATTAAACAAAATCCAATAAATAACCATTGCTTTTTTTTAACGATGAATTTTATGATTTTTCAAATGACAGCAGATATCGATACAGCAGATGTGGCTACGTAAAATATTATGTTTGTTAGTTAATTAAATACCACCACCAACCACCACCTTTAAGGAAAATCAGCAATTACCTTAATTTTTCGGATATCTTCTTTCAGTTTTTCTCTTTCTTCTTTTTCTTTTTCTCTTTCTTCTCTCTCTTTTTTTATATCTTCTTGTATTGATCGTAGTATTTTTTGGATATCTTCTTTCTGTTTTTCTCTTTCTTCTCTCTCTTTTTCTCTTTCTTCTCTCTCTTTTTCTCTTTCTTCTCTCTCTTTTTTCATATCTTCTTCCATTGATTGTAGTTTTATTGTCAAATGCCTGACTTGTTCGACTAATTCCTGCATCAAAAAAAATAGATGAATAAAAATCATGTATACGTAAATGTGTAATTGCTAGGGCTAAGTTTTTTAAGCGCTATAAAACATCATTATTTTTAATAAACATCCTAGCCCTAGTAATTGCCTAAGACAAGAAAGACGCATGTTGATTGATTTTTCATTTTAAAAATAAAGTTTATTCTAAAAAGTTTGTCTTACGTTGTAGGTGGTTTTTTTATCCTCTGCTTGACTATCCGACACCGTAGATGTATTATTCATTTTCAAAAGTTCCTAAAATAAAATGTCGACTTATAAAAATTGTTCAATTTTTGAATTAAATAAAAAATATGAACCTTTTACTTTTAAATCCTCATCGATCAATATTGTTTTGGAACTAAAACAATTGATCAATCTTAGCGAAATTTTTTTAGGAGGGCCGTTGGGAGTCACGTGCATAATCAATTTATATTGAACTTCGGCAACTATGTAGTGTGTATAAAAAATTTGGTTATTTTTTTTAAAAAAATACAAGAGTATCGATCAAGGTAAAACTCTTTACTTTTATCCGCCGAAATGCTTTTGGACATACTGACATGAACGAGGTAACGAGAGTCATTCTTAATTACATCGACTTCCTTGCTAGGCATAACCGTAGTCGTGTTATTACTATTGATGACCTTTCCGACTTCACAACATATGCCCGTTTTCAAACAGCATCCATACGTCGTACTAAATCGTTTCAATATGTTTTCGATTTTTGTTATCTACAAAATGTTGAAAATGCATAATTCATTCAACGGAACCAATTTGTTCTGTCGATGCTGAATATTCTTACTTGGCATCCATCGATCATCGACATCACGACAGCTTTAAACGCTTGGTGACTACACTTGAATACATCAGCTTTATCGCCTTTGAATTTTGTGATTTTGTTTTTGGCGATCGTTGACCAAGCGACTATTGATGGGTACCCATCAATATGGACACCCATATCACTAAAATAAAATATATTAATTATTGAACGTACAATTTTTGACATTAAAAAATTATGAAAACTTACATGGTAATAATATCTTCTTCGTTTATCTTGAAATGTCGCTGTAATTCTATTGTGGCATCAAACTCTTCTCCGTTAACAATGATTCGAGTTTTATTAAACAGGCCTGAAATGTACTTTATTTACATATCGAACGAGTAGTACAAGACTATAAAAATTTGCTCACCTCGAGGAAATTTTTTTCTTTTGTACGAATGCGTACATTCTTCGATCAATCTTTGATCATTTTCCGCAGCAAGAATCACTGGCGATTCTCCGACGAGGTCCTTCGCCATGAAAATTTTCAAGGCGTCTAACAAAAAATACCGTATTAATTATATTAAAAGAAAATATTTTAGAAATAGTATTACAACTAAATACTAACTCAAAAGAATTCGATGTCCTTCTTTACATATTTCCGACATATTTATAAATATAGTTTGTACTTTATTTTCAATTATCCTGAATCCTGATTTTATTTTCAAAAATTTGTCAAGGCAGGTGTAAGTGTAAGTAAGTATGCACTTGCCACCTGGTGATTCTGGGTTCTTTATTCTGGCTATTTTCTCAAAAAATACTTATCGCACTAAAAGTATAGAACTCTGATTGTAAAAATATGAGAGCAGAATTTCGTCAGGAATTTGTAAAGCCTTCTTTCTAAATTCAGAGTGAAGTAAAATTAAAACAGAACTTCAGAACGTCAACTTTTATGTCAACTTCAAAAAAAAATCAAAATTTAATCCGTTAATCGAAACAGTAAGTGGCAACACTGCTTGAATCTCGAATGCAAATTAGTATCCGAAAATGCCGCCAGGCTTCAGGTCATTTCGTAATATCTCCCACCACCCGCCCCGACACCCGACACGTCCTCATTCATGACGTTTGGCGTTGGATTGGAATGCAATGAATGCAAAAAAGGAGGAGCATTTCAATTTTGTGCTTGTACCGTGTTCTCAATTTCACCGCTCCGTTCTCATTTTGATACGTGATACTTTTGAAATAATAGTGAAGCAAAGAAACGATTTCTTTCTATAATTTATGGTGTGAACGGCGAATTATTTAATGTAATGTAAAATTATTGTAGTTTGTGTATTTATATATGGTGTCGAGTAAATAAAACTTTGGGATTTCTCGTACGAAGGTATGTAACTATTCAGTTTCTCATCGTTATACTTGTCATGACTGGAAACAGAAAGCATGGATTTCCCTAGCTCGCTTCATGTGCTTTTGAATTTTAAAATAACGTTTTCTTGTATGTTTTCGTATAGAAATGGATTTTAAGGAAGTCTGTTGTAATATCCGATCATGTCTAAACTCTTCGAAAAGTCAACTTTCGTTAACGCAATTACTACGTAAGTGACTTTGTGAGCGCACAACGCGCTTCAGTTCATATCATATGTACGTTATGAGTAAAAATGGACGCTTGTTTGTATTAGGTGATTATAAAGAAGTCCTCGGTGAACCACTTCCGTTCCGACCATTAGGTTATAATTCTGCCGAGGCTTTATTACGAGCTGTGCCCAATTTAAGGATATCCAACTTACGAGGCGAAGTATTCATAGATGTAAAACCCGACGAAAAGACCGCCCATATTGCGAGCTTGGTTCGAGAGCAAAGAAACTCCAAGAAAAAGGTAACTCTTGAAATGACAAATGAAAACAATTCTCTCGCCACCGTAGTCTAAATTAACCGATTTTGTTTCAGAAAAGGAAACCGATTCGTGGTTATCAACGTGGAGGAGCACCGCTACCGCCACTTCGTAGACCGGCTAGTATACCACCGCCTCGAAGATCTGCGCCTCCGCCGCGTGATCGTTCTGATTATTATCCATCGTATCGAAGAACCTCTCCGCCGAATCAATCGTACCAAAGAAAACCTAGTCCTCCTCGATATACGAGTTATTCGAATAACTCGAACAACAGAAATGAAAACTACACAAATAGTAGAAATGAGAATTATTCGAATAGTAGAAATGATAACTACTCGAATAATAGAAACGATAATAATTACCAGCGAAGAAGAGACTCGCCACCGTCTACGTTTACGTCGCAACAAAATTACCGTAACTCGGCTCCGATAGAAATATCGTCCGATGAAGACAATAACTTCAACAATCGCAACGATCAAGCGAAACGTGTCGAAGAAGAAATCAGACGTAAATATTGTCCGGTACCATCGCAGTATAATTTTTCCGATTCGAACGAGTACAACGATGATGATGGTTCGGATTTGGAAGATTGCGACGAAATAAATTCTAAAATGGAAGAGCTGAAAGTTACGTTAGGAAATCAGAGACAGGTAATTTTTCGTATTTTCACGTACTCTTCGATGGCTTTCGAATTATTTAATGTTAATTAATGTCAATTTCTGCTTGTTCAGGTTTCGATTAATAAACCGAAATTTCGATCGTACCCTTCGAATACGTCCAACGAAGATGATTACGGATACAGTTCAATGGTGAGTTATTCTCGAATGAATAAATATTGGCTTCAGCCTTCGCGTTTTCGTTATTGATTATTTTACTATTATTTTTTTATACTTTATTTTTTAATATTATTTGTTATTACCGGCGTCGGAATCGCTTTGCTCGAATTAATTGCAATTCTCGTGCTCGTTTTCGGCGAAAAATACGCGAATACTTTTGTTAGATTAAATAGCTGAAAAGATTTTCATGTATTATTGCATCGATAAAATCATCCTTCAGCCACGTGTTCGTTTTCGATTTTTCTTTCGGCCGGGCATTGCCAGTTGCGAAGAAGATATTCTGTTGTAATACCGAGCTGCAGTTTCTTCGGTATCTAATGTTTGAATGTTTACAAACGAAAGGAGGATAAATTTCGTAATTCACGTGTGAAAGAAACAGCTTTTGTTATGAAATCCCTCGCTTGTCTGTGAATTGATAAGCCGATAATGAATTGCATGTCCTGTTCTCCGAGTTTAAAAGGAAATGACCCTTTCAGAATACCCTTTTTTTATCCTCAAATTACCCTGCAACTTGAAGAGAGAGTTCGTGCGATGATCTTGTTAATATTTGAAATTGTGTACGCTTGTCATGATTTTTTTAACATCTCGAAGCATTGAGAAAGAGGAGGAATTTCATCGGATATACTTCGATGATGAAATTGACCCGATGATAAAATATGCAAATTGAAATTATGACCGATGCGATATTCACGAAAGAAGAAAATTAAACGCTTTTAGGAAGAGTATGGTTATCAACTCGACTCGTATATCCTTTTTGAAAAATTAATTCATTTTTCCTAGTAATATGTACTTATTCAAACGATAATTTTTCTCCCCCTTGCCCCGCATATTTTCTTCAAATATTTATATTTTATCGACGAAATACGAGCGCAAATGGGAGGTAGTCGAATTTTGCTTCATTTTTTTTCTTTCATCTCGTATGTTAATTTTTAATTGTTTTTGCTTTTTTGCCGTTCATTTTTTCTGGTGATTTGCGTTTTATTTTTTTTTATTTATATAAAAATTTTCACAGGATGAAGTAAGTATAGTATTAAATTTTTATTATCAGTTTTTTTTCCTTTCAGTGTGTTTCGTCTTATCTCGTTTGTTTCGTTTAATCCGTGTTTCGTGCTGTTTCGGTGATGTGTCTATCGTTTGTTATGACCTGGGTGAATTTCGTGGGAAACGTGGGATTGCTTATAATAAATTATTAATTTTTGAAGAAATTATTGAATTTTTTGAAAATGCGATGTATTGTCACGTTGAAATTTTTAGTATTCAGCAGAACTGGATTATTAAATAATGGCGTTTCCTTCCTCACTTCCTCGTGTCTTTCCTTATTCTGTCACGTTATATATTAAATCCAGATGGTATTGTTTTTAAAAAAAAGATAAAAATTTTCATTTACGTATTTGGTTACGTTTGAATCACTCGTATTCGTCTGGTGCAAATTGAAAAAAAAACATGTGTTGTGACTTTCGTAACATGCTGTGTTTTAAATCACTTCTGTCAAGTGAGGCATCCGTCACCGTCAGTGTAATAGTCTCGCATTTACTTTCCGTCTTATGAATCGTTCGGTCTATTATCAATAACATTAGCCTAAAAGATAATAATAACCAACGAATGTTGTAGTTATTATCAAATTTCAACCTGCAGTTCTGATCTAATTAGGTCTTTTCGAGTTGAAGTTACGAATACGGTTTTTTTATTGATTGCGTGCCCCTGATGAAGAAAAAAATCGTTTTGATTTCGTTCGACGATCAATATTTTAATTACTAGTAATTTCAAAACAGGTGCAATATGTAGTTCATTAATGATTACTGAAAAAATCTTTACTCGTAGGTGTAGTTCTCGCCCTAAATGTGTAAAATTGAAAAAAAATTCTTACGATAGGAGATAAGAACAAACCGAACGCAGAGAACACGTGATCCACGTGGCTGTGAAGTTCTATTGACGTCTTCATTGTAATAAACCTGTTCGATTCCTTTTACTATTGAAAGTTGATAATTTGTAGTCTTTCTCGATGAAATAATTGGCTGACTGTTTCTTTTCTGGAAAAAAATCCTCGATGCAGTGAAGAAAATTCGATGAATTGAATTAAATTTGAATCAAGCAGTAAGAAAATAATGATGCAGGGTTTCTCAAAATGTGGAGGTTGGTACTATACGAACTACGATTACATTCTACTCTACAGTATGTTTCGTAAGTCTTGTGCTGTGCAGTAGGTATTTTTTTTTTTTTTTTTTTTCAGTGGTTGAAAATGGAAAACATACAGGGTGTCCCAAAATTTATCAGAATAATATGGTTTTTCTTGATAAATCCGAATTGGAAGAACGATTCACATTCGAATAGTTCAGATTGAGGTAGTTTTAGTGAAGCAAATTTCAGGATTTTATTTTTTGGTTACAAACTTCTGATTTTTTTTGCGAGGGATGAAGGTGTAACTTGTAAAATTTAACATCAGATCAACTTGAAAACCGTATTTTTTTTAATAGTCTTTCTATGTGTGCTATGAACATCTCTGCCATATTGGGGGCAATAGGACTGCCCATTTGAAAACCAGTTTACTCATTTGGTCGTTTTTTTTTCTCTTTGACACACGCGTCTCCTTTTCTTTTCAGATAGATTATTTAAGTGATGTACATTTAGAAAAGAAGAGAATACGTGACTATTTTGGCTTCAGGACTGTCGCCAAAGGCCCCGGCTCTTCTTGGAATTTCGTGGAAGATTTACAAGCGAGTACAATGGGATGGTTGTCTGTCGCGTCGAAATTGAATCATCAGCTTCGGTGATCCGCCTGGTACTCCATTGTACCTTGCCAATATTTACTGCATTCGGTTCTTTTTCTTTTTTTTTTTTTATACTTTTTTTTTCTTTTTCATGAATTTCCTGTCGTATTCTTTTAGTTCTTTTGGGCCTTTCTCGAAATTTCTCCAAGATTAAGTGGTTTTTGTTGAAGGTTGGATAAAGGCAGAATAGTCACGATGCCATAGATTTTTTAGTCAAGTATTTCATGAGACGTGGTCGAGTTGAGTGCTCACAATACTCGTACGTAATTTTTTTGTATTTGTAATTTGTCTCAACAGTAATTGAATTTAAAACGATCCAACTTATAGTGAGATTGATTAATAGGTCTTGAAAGTCCTGTGCGGGATGAAAACATTCTGCATTATTGGTAAAGAAGCGCAAGAAATTGAAATTTGTTGCTCTTTCCCTGGTGATGAGGAATTTTCTTTTGAATGAATTTATGAAGCCCTTTTCTTGTTTCATATAAAGAAGCTCACATATCAGATCAATGACCTCCCTGTCCCTTTTGAAAAAATATAATTTTTTTAATCGAGTTTCTGGAGGCCGACTACGCTTTGTACATAATTTTTTTGAACGTACTGTGTACGATGCAGAATTATTTTACTACTGCTAAAAAAATCACTCGTCGTGAGAAATCTTCTGTCAGCATTGTTGTGATTTGAACAAACAAAAAAAAAGAGATCCAAAATGAGTAAATGACCATTTTTTTATCCATCCATCAAAAATCTCAAAAATTAAATGTAAAGTAGTGGAAAAAATTATCGATATTCTTCATTTTTTTGGAGCTCAAAAGTTGGCGCAACAATAACATTCTAAAAAAAATGAAAACTTATTTTTAGAATGTTTTTTCGTCGTTTTTTGCCACGTTCGGACCGTCAAGGTCAATATTTTCGAAAAATGAAATTGAAATTTTGAGCAACGAACGTTAAAGGCACGAAAATGATGATTTTCAGTTCTCAATCCTAAAATATTCAATTTGTACTTTCTTTTTGAGAATTGATTTTTTTTTTACATTTTCTGTAAGTAATTTGCGAATTTATTCAGAAGTTTACCTACTTTTGAATTTACGCTCTTGAAATTTCGAGGTAACCATCTTTTGGCCTTTCCAGAGTGATTTTTAAAGCCTCTGAAACAAATTGAAAAATCGCTGGAGGCTCTAGATTGGCGTAAAACTAGTATGTATCTACTTGTGAAATGTGAATGTGTGGTGGTAAAATTTATCGAAATGAAAAAGTTCAAAAAAATTCAAAAATGAACTTGAGAACATGAAATTTTGATTACAGGGATTGTACATCATGCAGTTTTGATCTAGCTTGGTTTTCATTCCAAGAAAATCGTCAAATAAGTGACGTGTATTGGTGGTTATTTTTTTCATAAAATCCAATCGCTTCAAGGGAGATGAGAGCAAAAAAAAAAGTGAAATTTCAGAATAGGGTAAGAAAATTTATGTAGATGTCAAGACTTGAAATTTGTGTATTGCTTATCTTCTCCTCACCCCTCCCCCTCTTTCAAAAAATCAAAATTAACGTGTTTCTGTTGTTTACCTTTGAAAGGGTAAATAAATGACGTTTGCAGGGTGTTTGAAAAATGAAAAAAATGGGAAAAATCCGATTTTCCACGCATGAAAAATATAAAAATTCACTGCTACAAATAAAAATGAAGAAAAAAAATCCTTCATCTTTCGGTATTTGAAAAAATTGTATTGGGTCATTCCATGCCAAATCGGCGGATTTTTGCACGAGGGGTCTTCGATTTTTTTCAAATTCAGATCATGTGTAGAGGTCATCAAATAATGACGAATGACGCAAACCGGACATTTTTTCGATTTTTTTTTACGGAACTGTGGCGCTTCAAAGTTCTGCAAAATGGCCGAAAATGGAAAATTTCAGTTGCCAATTGTTCCGGTTGTACGTGGTATAGAATTTTGAACTTTTTTTCAAATTGTAGTACTTTGAGAGGGTAATCGACGAATGATGTCAAAATCAGTGTTGCCACTTTCAAAAACCTAAAAAAATCGATTTAAAAACTTATAATTTAAATATAACCACGATGTCCACCAGTAAAAATTCTGAAAAAATTCTCAGTTTTAGTCCTTTTCAAGTAGAATAACATATCAAAAAATTGGAGGGGCCTTTTTTTTCATTTTCGAGAAAAAAAATTACAAGTTTTACAATAGGGCATTTAAAAGTGACGTCACACCCGTCTGATAATCGAAGTGGTGTGCAAACGATGCGAAATGTACTAGGTATTGTGCTCGCTGTTTAAACTAAAATTACTCAAAATTTTCAACGAACACATTGATATTTTAATACAGCAAAATGTTCGTAGTTTTATCCTCTTTAAATTAATTTTTTCCCGAAAGCTCTACCTTTTACCGTTCAAAAGTTTTAGTAGTTTAAAGTTGCGAAAACAATGCTAAAACCAGCTGCGGGCAGCAAGTATTGAACTTTAAACTAAAATTACTCAAAATTTTCATCGAACACATTGATATTTTAATACTGCAAAATGTTCGTAGTTTTATCCTCTTTACATTGATTCTTTCCCGAAAGCGCTACCCTTAACCGTTCAAAAGTTCTTGCAGGTCAAAGTTGCCAAAAGAGTTCATTACTTGCCGTCCGCAGCTGGTTTTTGCCTTGTTTTCGCAACTTTTAACTTCAAGAACTTTTGAACGGTAAAAGGTAGAGCTTTCGGGAAAAAATCAATGTAAAGAGGATAAAACTACGAACATTTTGCAGTATTAAAATATCAATGTGTTCGTTGAACATTTTGAGTAATTTTAGTAAACAGCGAGCACAATACGATTCTCCATTCAGTACTGTATATTATTCGACTTGGTTTACACACCAGTTCGTTATCACGTGACTCGGATGACGTAGTTTGAAATGCCCTATTGAAGGGTTCCTTTCCAAGTCGGCCTAAGTCCATTTTTATCATTTTTGAGTTAGCAGCGCCATCTGCTGGTACAGGTCGGTTAACACCTTTATCACCTTGTCCCAACACCTGGCGTTACTTTTTTCGCTCAGGAGCGCTGTTTTGCCGGCTCGAAAAAACAGCTGATTATTCCAAAGTGGCCTAAATCCATTTTTTACGAGTATTTGTATACAAGTGCGAGTATTTGTATACAAGTGCGGTTGTGCCGGTTTTTTTTTCAAGTTTTTCAACGATTTTCGAGACACGAAATTTGAAGGTGCTTCGAATGAAATTGTTTCAGAAATGTATTAAATTAATGATTCGTGAATTTTTTTTTGAAAAAACGCGTTTTTCAGCTCTTTTTCGAAATTTTTAACATCAGATAATTCCAAATGGGCCTAAGTCCACTTTTTCTGACTGTTTGACGCGCTCTGGAGCTGAAAATACGCAAAATTAAAAAAATACCAATACGGTACTTTAAAGCAGAAAGATCAAGCTTCACAACCATATAATCACATCATTTATTATTGAAGCGGAAGGGCGAGAAAAACACTTATTTGTGTTTTTCTCGAAACGAAAAAAATGGACTTAGGCCGACTTGGAAAGGAACCCTTCAATTGTTGCTAAAGTACCATCAGAAACCTAAAAATTGAAAATTTTTGCATTTTTAAAATATTTTACCAATGTGTAGACGAATGTGTGATAAAAATCCCCCTCCCCCGCAATTTGTCAACGAATTGACAAAAAGTTCGATTTTTCGTGCTGTAATTTTATTTTAAGAGCGAAATATCTGCATTTTTCGTCATCGTGGTTATATTTAAATTATAAGTTTTTAAATCGATTTTTTTAGGTTTTTGAAAGTGGCAACACAGATTTTGACATCATTCGTCGATTACCCTCTCAAAGTACTACAATTTGAAAAAAAGTTTAAAATTCTATACCACGTACAACCGGAGCAATTTGCAACTGAAATTTTCCATTTTCGGCCATTTTGCAGAACTTTGAAGCGCCACAGCTCCGTCAAAAAAAATCGAAAAAATGTCCGGTTTGCGTCATTCGTCATTATTTGATGACCTCTACACATGATCTGAATTTGAAAAAAATCGAAGACCCCTCGTGCAAAAATCCGCCGATTTGGCATGGAATGACCCATTCTCAAAATAGTCGAATGGTTGTTCGTTTTTCTAGTTCGTTCATTTTGTTTTTTGTTTTTTTTTTTGAATACGTACTTACGTATGAGAAATTGTAACAATTTGAATAAATCATAGTATCTAATAACTTAATAAGTAGCGAAAGTAGGTAGTGAAAAAGTAGTGATTTTGAGAATGTGTAGTAAAAGTAATGCATTTTATAGTCAAAAAGGTTGTGAAAAAATGAAAAAAATTCAAAAGCGCAACAAAAACCTTCAAATTACCGATTGAAAAAAAATGTAATTTTTGATAAAATTGAAAAAAATGTAATTTTTGATGAAATTAAAAAATACTTTGTATACAAAATTTTCTTCCAATTTCATTTTTTTTTTTTGAAAATTTTCCTGTGAAAAATTTTGATTTTGTTGATATTTGATTTTGTGGTGGGGAGGGGGGGGGGTCGAGGTAAGAGCTTTCTGAAAATTTGGTTGAAAGAAGAAAATGAAAAAAGTGATGATTTTTTTCAAAAAAAAAAAAAAAATTGAATTGATTTTAAATTGATGAAAAATGTATATGTACTCCAATGTTAAAAATTTCAAAGCCCAAACTAGATAAAAAATGAAAAAAATCGAGCGTGGGGGGGGGTTAAAAATATTTTGGAAGGTAGTGAAAATGTAGTGATTTTCGGTCAACAAATTCCTGTAGATATCCTGGTTTGATAAGAAGATTGAACACATTGCATTTTTGATCACGAGAGTTGACAAAATGTGTAAAATATATTTGAGGCTGTTTAGGCGACTCAAAAATTGATACGATTTCGATAAAAAAATAATCATTAGCCGAGAAAAAGATCTAGAAAATGATCAGCGAGTAGGTATATGTAATTATAAATGCCACAAATTTGATCATGATGACCTTCTGTGTACCCTGAAATCTAAAAATTGTATCCTGTTGCGAGAATGTTTTGAAATTTTCAAGTTTATATCATCTTAATCGAAAGCTTTTCAATCCGAAAAAAGTAAAATAAGCAGTACTTACCTATTTTTTGCAGTTTTGAGAATTTAAAAAAAAAATATATTTATGCTTTTACTGACTGTTGAAAAGAAAATATCTAAAGCATATAGTAGAAATATTTTAACAGAGGAAAAAAAAAACAAAATTCGAGAAACTTTGGTAAATTTTTTGAACCATCTCTCCAGTTTTCATGCTGCGCATCAGCGTTAGATTGAGGGATTTTTCAACATTTTGGAAAACTTGAAGGATTTTTCATATAGGGATTTGGTGATTTGTAGGGATTTTTTTCAATTCTGGGATAAAAATGTGTTTATTTGATAACTTCGATTTCGGTTTTTTGGCACGAGTAAAGATTTCAAATTATAGCAAATTGTTAAATAACGATAAAATTCCAATCAAATTTATCACAAATTACGTAAAATATCGTTAAAATGCTGAAAATGACCAAAAACTGATGAAACAGTTATTTCAAACGATTTATGTACATATGGCATGGAAGGGAAGAGTGGGCAGAAATCTTCACCCCAATGGTAGTTTGATGCATTTCTCGTGTTTTTTTTTTCAAAGAAGGATTTTTAGTGATATTTAAGATTTTATTTTCAGCCAAGGTAGGGATTTTTTGAAAAATTGGTTGGCAACGCTGAAATGCATATGCGAAATCTTGTTTTTTTTTTCAAAATGCCCATTGCGTATTCAAATTCAAAGAATATTCAATATTTACTTTTGTTATCGGAAAAAAGGAAAACCAGCTCGTTTCATTGTCGACAAACCGGTAAAGTTTTGTGAGTTTCCAGTGTGATTGCGATTTTTTCTCGTACCAAGTATACTGGGCCTGTACTCGTAGATGCACCTCCACACTCCACACACAGCACAGCACAGTTCGATTACATCTTCATTTGAAAAGGCATACTGATACCTGGCCTAAACCTTATTCGTAGGCATTGTAATATTGTAAGCTTGTCGAAAGTCGTATATTGGCGATTTTACCTTATCGCCTTGTGCATCGGTGGTTGCTTTTGTTATCAACATAATATTCTTCAGAAATCATTAGTTGTTCATTTTACTAGCGTACAATTACAATTCACGAGTATTTCTAACAACGTTAGTCATACCAAATCGTTGCATGTTTGTGCTAGAATTTTTGTTCGAGTAGCAATTATTATTCTGACGAGATGGAAACGATTTATACGTACGTAGGTATTTTCGTAACGTATCGAACGCAGGAAGTAACCTATTCGAGCTGTTTAAACAATCGAAATCTAAACAAGGAATTGCTTTTCGTACCTACTTACATTGTGTACACGTTGGTCTATGTACTCCGAAATCGATTGTAATCCTACTTGATTCGTCTTCTTCTTCTAATCCTTTCCTATACCTATGAGATATGTGGCATGCTGATGGGAAAAGGTTCGATATCTGATTAAAAGCTTGGTAAAAAATAATTAGTCCTACGGGCGATTAATTTAAATTACTTGAATTCTTAATAGCCTATCGTCATACGGAGGTATTAAAAATAGTACATGGGTAAATTTTCCGCCATGTTTCAGAAGACGGCTTCGAAGAGCGGCCAACGTAGCGGAGCTGACCACCGATCTACGATGAGTAGACGGTATCATCGAACAATGTCATCGGATTCTTGCGAATGTGATGACGAAGAAGATTACACGACTAGTTCATCAACCACAACGGGCGCTTTTGATGGACACTCGCACGTATTCCAAGCCACTCACAGTCGTCAAGCTTTTACCCCGAGGCCGAATCGAGCCAACGTTAACGTTACCGAAGGCTACTCGCAGCCGCAGAATAAATCTAGAGGGCGAGGTCTTCTTTTACAAAATTGTAACAAGAAAGCTCCGCAGACCATCTCCCGCAACACGATGCCAGAAATTGCCGAAATGGGCAATATCAAAGTCACCTTACCGAATAACAGCGGTCGAGCGCGAGTTGTAAATTTTCTATTACGTTGAAAAATCGTACCTACCGTTTTATAAGTAGTAGTTGAGTTCGTTATGTTTTGTAAAGCCATGTTTTTACAAGTTTTTCATTCGTTCGACTCGATCATGTATTTATTATAGTTTTATCATTAAACTCGATAGCGTAGGTAATTTATTATTACTAGGTAGATGCGGTAAATTCTACGTACGTAGAGGTACTGCTATTGTTATGTGTGAAGCTTTGAGCTGACGAATCAGAATACGATTTTTCGTGTTCTGTCTGTCGTATAGAGAACTAAAAATACTCGTACTTCCTACCCCGGAACCCTTCTTCCCATTCCTTTTTTCATGATCCTCGACTCAACGACGGTATTGTTGTGTGACTTAGTCTGTGATAAGATGTTGGATTTTCAAGTCTTCGAATTAGTTAGTCGTTTAATTTAAAAATTAAGCGAAAGCGTACACATTTCGTTTTCTTTTTTCATTTTTATATTGTAAATTTTATTATTCATCTACTTACGTTAGTTTTTGTTTTTCGAGCGCAGCGTTGATTTACTTGTTTATTTGCATAGCATTTTTTCTCGATATCGAATGATTGTTTTCCTTTCGTGGATTTTTATTTTATGTTTTAATGGTTTACCTGTTGACTATTATGATATATCGAAAAAAAAAGACCGAATGTGCTCATATTTTTTAGTACTTAGCGCATTGGACACGCTTTATTGCGAATGAAAAGTTGTTTTGTTTCTTTATTTTTGTAATTAGTACGCTGAACTTAACTGATTGGTATTGTATAATAATTTATTAAACTTTTATTTTGTGTCGAAATATTGCGTTTTCATTGGATTGCGAGTAAGTTTGATTCCGCAATGAGTTGTTTTTTAATGAAAAATTTTGAAATGGAGTATGTGTGGATGGAAGAGGGGGGGGGGGGGTTATGAATTTATGAGCACGACTTGAATTTAATCTGTATTGATGTATGAGAAAATATGAAAATACAACTAGAAAATGGAGATCAGAGATGATTAATATAAATCAACAAGATGACCTTACAGAGCAATTTTAGATTCGCATAAACTTGAATCTAAAATGAAGTCGATTTCTACGATTTCCCTCGACAATTTTTTACGAGTTCGAAATGACCTTGAGCTCCAGTATATTCCTCTCAACTGTTCAGAGGAAATTTTGTTCAAAATTTCCGTACTGGTTGAACTTGCCATTAGACCAAGTCAATTTGCAAGGTTTCGAGAATGATTGATTGGATTCAAAGTCAGTGATTGAATAAAATTCAAGAAGCTTAAAACTGAACTTTTTCTAGTGAAAGCTTGACTTTTCACAATGCATACTTCGAAAGTCGAAAGCTATAAATTGAAGATTTGATGGAATGCAGAATTGCAGGCCCTTTTTGAAATGAATCAACTTTCAAAAATGTGATCTCATCGCTTCTTGGGGCATCTAGGAATCCTCAATTTTGATCGAAATTTTCATCAAAAGAAATGATCATTCTGCTTTTGTACTGTTTTTTTTTGTCTAAATTGCCAAGGAAGCCTTGATTTTTTGCTAAAACATTCAAAAAACGCTGACTTTTTCCATAATTACATAAGAAGTTTTTTTTTTTCCAAAACTGCCACATGTCATGTTTTTTTTTGCCAAAATTGCCAAAAAAGATCGGGTGTTCCGCCAGAAAATGCCAAAAAATCTGCCAAAATCGTCCAGAATTAAAATTTTTAAAAAAAACACATTTTTCTGTCAAAATTGTAAAAAGTTTTCATTTTTGTAAAATTCCTCAAAATTTTCTGTTTTGTTGCCAAAAAGTACAAAAATGATTATTTTTTGCCTTTGGTATAAAAAGTCCAGTTTTTTTTTTTTTAAATTGCCAAGAAAGATCAGGTGTTCTGCCAAAAAATGCCAAAAGAACTCGAATTGTTTGTCCAATGTTCTGCCAAATTGCCATTTTCTAAAACTAGATTTGGCAGAGAAAGTGCCTTTTTTTCGGTCTCAAAGTTGTGAAGAAATCCCATTTTTGCCCAAAATTGTCAAAAAGTCTTGATAGTGTTCTAGTCACTTTTTTTGCCAAAATTGAAAAAAAAATCATTTCTGTCAAAGTTGCCAAAAAAGTTCAGTTTGGGGGGGGGGGGGTCAGAATCATCAGAGTCTCAATTTTTGTTAAATTCTTCAAAAATTTATGCTTTTTGCCAAAACGTACTAAAATAATGAATTTTGAGGTGTAAGAAGTTCAGTTTTTTTTCTTCAAAATTTCTTAATGAACTCTTGATTTTATTCTGCCAAAGTGGTCGAGAACTAAAATTGTTGAAAAAAACACAATTTTCTGTCAAAAGTGTAAAAAAGTTTGTAAAATTCCTCAAAATTTTCTGTTTTGTTGCCAAAACGTACTAAAATGACAATTTTTTGCCTTTGGTAAAAAAGTCCAGTTTAAAAAAAAAATTGCCAAGAAAGGTCAGGTGTTCTGCCAAAAAATGCTAAAAGAACTTGAATTGTTGGTCCAATATTTTGCCAAATTGCCATTTTCTGAAACTAGATTGGCAAAGAAAGTGCCTTTTTTCGGTCTCAAAGTTGTGAAGAAATCCCAAAATTGACAAAAAGTGTTAATAGTGTTCTAGTCACCTTTTTTTGCCAAAATTCTAAAAAAAAATCATTTCTGTCAAAGTTGCCAAAAAAGTTCAGTTTTTTTGGGGGTGAGGGGGAGGTCAGAATCATCTAAAACTCTCATTTAGACCAAAACTCCCCAAAAATTTCTGCCTTTTTGACAAAAACGTACAAAAATGATGTTCGCCTCAGGTGTAACAAATTCAGTTTTTTTCAAAAATTGTCTAGAAAGATCAGGTGTTCTGCCAAAAAATGTCAAAAAAAACTTGAATTGCTGGTCCAATGTTCTGCTAAATCGTCATTATTAATAAACTAGAATTTGCAAAGAAAAGTGCCTTTGTTTGGGTTTGAAGTTGTCAGATTGTCAAAAAATATCAATTTTTGTCAAAGTTGCCAAAAAGTTTCCCTTTTTTGGGGGTGGGGGAGGTCAAAATCATAAGACTCATTTGGGCCAAAACTTCCCAAAAATTTCTACTCTTTTGCCAAAATTGAAAAAATTCTCATTTTTGTAAAATTACTAAGAAATTTTTGTTTTTTTCTGAAACATTCAAAAGTATTGAATTTTTCCTTAATTATGCTGAAAAATTCCTGTTTATTCCAAAGTTATCAGATTATAGACATTTTTTCGTCAGAATTGCCAAAAACAAGTCTTGTTTTCTGCCTCGACTGCCATAAAAAGTCCTGTTTTTTTTTTGCCAAAATTGCCAGTAATGTTCCGCCTTTTTAAATTTCTTCAAACTGTAATCTTCTATCAATTTTTTTCTCTCAGAATTTCGAATTTTTCGCTTCATCATTTTTTATTTCCTCTAAAAATCGAATCATTTCGACTCTAAAAAAAATTCTGGTTTGAGTTAATTTGAACCCTTCTTGCGGCTCCCCCAAATTGAAGCATTTGAAAAAACGTCCTGCCAGAAGTCCTACGTTTGTCTTGCTTTAGCATTGTGTAGTCCTATACGCTTATTGCACCCCTTGAAATGGAAAGTTATGAGACATCAATGGTTACTGATTCGAAGACGTTGAGTTTGAATATTTATTATTTATTCATTTCTTTTGATCAAACCTTTTTGAACCTCGCTCTCCCCATAATGCAGTGTCTCAAAAGAAAACTTATGATAATAATTTCCTTGAATATGGCCTACTTAACTTAATAACAGACGAAATTATTCCACAAAATTTAAAATGACGAGTGACTTGTCGTTTACAAGGATTTCAATGGTGCTGAGTTCGAATATCCATCTTGTAGCTCTAGCTCCAAAATTTTGGAAACACTTTGAAAAGTTATCCTATTTTTGCCCCCAGAGTCGATTGAAAACGGGTTCAAGCTATTTTAAGAAGTTCTGAAGCCTCCAGTAGATTTTTAAAAAAATTGAAATTTCCACTACAAAGTAAATTTTAGCTTTCCAACTTCATCGAAAAAAATGTTGTAGAAATTTCTTCTTTCAAAAACCTGCTGGAGGCTCCAGAACTGCTCAAAATGTCTCGAAGCCTTTTCCAATCGACTCGAATTTTAGCTTTCTTGATCAGTTTGGTAAAATTTTGATTTTTCCCCCCATTTTTGAGCCAAATTTGATTTTCAAAAATAATTGAAAAGAATGACTTTTTGCACCTGAAATTGGTTTTTAAGGAAAAAGGGCCTTAGTCACTGACTTAGGCCCTTTTCTCATAGTTCAACATTTTTCAAAGCTTTTTTTTTCTCCATACTTGTATAAAGAAAAATTTTCAAACTATATTCAGAATTGCAAAAATAAAAAAAAATTGAATAAGGCCCCTTTTTCATGGAACCCCTTAAATGTTTCTGCCATTTGAGTAAAAGAAACTGCAGACGTTTTATTGTAAATAAAGAGAGATTCTAGAGATGGATTCCCTTCCCCTTCCACTTTTATCAGATACTTTACCTGAAACTCACAAATTCTGATTTAGGTAATTTACAAAATGAATGAACTTTTCAAATTCAATGAATGACGAGGAACCTCAGGATATTGCCTGGCGCCTAGTCGACAGATTGTCATATGAAGTAGGTAGCAGAGTACTGCACGGTTAAGTTAAAATAGCCGGATAACCGCCGGACCTATCGGCTAATTTAACTACAGGTTACAAACTGCAGTTACTTTTGTCGGCGCGCGCAACCAGCGGTAAGTTAGGTTAATAACCATACGTTAACCGCATTCGGTTCTCTGGTATCTCAACAATACATTTTGGTGACTCATCAAACAGATAAGACAGAATCGAACATTACATTTCCGATAAGAGCGCGGTATAATCGCAGGTAGTTTAGTCATTTTAACTACAAAATTATCCGCATAGGCTAACGCTAATATAACTGCTTTTGGATGAGTTATATTTGGTAGCTTACCGCACACGACACGCGACTAACGCAGATAACTTTTAACTATACCGTGCAGGACTCTGGTAGGTAGGTATACATATTTTAACTTATACATATTTAGGGCTTGGTAATCAAAAGCTAATCTTGCACTGGGTGTGGAAATGCTCAGGTTTTGGTTTACCCGTTTACGTTATCAAATCATCATCATCATCAACATCTCTTCATTAGTTTATGGTTGTTGGTTGTCTCATTCCACCCCCCCCCCCCTCTGGTTGCAGTATTCAATATTCAACTTGATCATTCATCAGTATTTCCATTCTCATAAATCAAGCTTTCAAGCTTAAAAACGCTTTGCTGATGAAAAGTGAAAATTTTCCACTACATTTAATCATTGCGTAAATCCGGTAATTTTCGCTATATCCGAAAAATCATAATTTTAAATCCCTAGCGAAGTAACATGTGAGCACATGTGCCGGATTTTTCACTCCGCCACCTGCCTTTTCGATTTTGCGGGGAATTCCTGACGATGTTACCTCACAAAGGTTGCAATTTTGTTGGTTTCGAGAACCATTCGATGAATTTACTTGAATGGATTTAACAGGTTGATAAAATGGCAATGAAATTGATTCTAAATAGGCGAGACAAGAGATAACGAACGAGAAGAAATGAACTGCACGAGAACGGAAGAGATCTATACTAACGAGATAGAGGAATTATAACTTTGTATCAGTTTATCTGCGGTATGCAATTCATGTGCGATTTTGATTTTCCGATTTGATTCGATTTAAAATTTCATCGCTCGAAAATCTCGAAATAATATAAATGTAGGTAAATAATTGGCTGGCTACGCGAGTTTTTCGTATTTTTTTTTAGAGGTTTACTTCGATTCGATTTTAGTAAACAAAAAAAATTTGGCGCTTTCGGAAATTTCGTTTTATCAAAATTCAAATTGAAAAAAAAAGTCGTGTAATTTAAAATGTTTGTTTTGAGACGTCCTCGTGTAAGTATATCTATACGCGATAATTCGAGCAGGTTTATTCGACACATTGTTTATTATCGCTATGTTTATTGAAAATATTGTCGTTGATGTTTGTATTAAAGCCCGGAACGATGTCGTTAGTGATGTAGTTATAACAGCTATCGCATCGCTTAAAAGCGATATCCGTTAGTAATCGGTATCGCCAAATAAAACCCGAACCTGTTAGTTGGTACAATCACTTTTCATAAAACGATTATTTCAGTATCGTTTATGCATGGGCACAGAAATCCTTATCTGTTGCATGAATACATGAATGGTTGCGCACGCTTATATGAGCGCGGGGGTGTGTGAGTGTGTGAGTCAGTATTCAAAAGCGTTTGCGATAGCGATACCAAAAGCGATACTAACGACATCGCTTCAAATAAACCTGTTACTAACAGTATCGTTAACAGTTTTGAAGCGATGTCGTTGTAACGACTATCGACATCGTTCCGGGCTTTAGTTTGTATATCTACGTGATCACGTTATCAATCAATTACCATTAATCTCGCGTATTATTTGTAGAATGAAATTAACGCTTCAACCAAAGAATCTCCGCAGGGCGATGCAGTATCCAAAGGAAAAGGCGACATGAAGGAGAAAATGAACCTTACTCGTAGTCCTGGTGCTCTGTTGGCCGCCGGAAGAGCTATGCAAGAAGTAAGTCACAGTATGACGGTATGGATTATCTGAGATGTCAAATAATAACATCATTAAACAAACGTGTTAATTTAGCCAAATATAACTTCGACGTCCAACTCCAAAGTTCGACTCAAAGACCTAAAACCACTGCCTCCACATCAGACGCATAGTTTCATTCAGAAATACTTATCGAAAAACTCGAGTACTCACGGTGATGCGGTTCTGCCTTCTGTTCCGGCACCAAATCCTAAGCCAGCTGATTCCCGCGAACCTTTTAGAACTGTAAGTGAATCGACTCGTTTAATTTTCTTTTTCTCTTTTTCCTGTATGAAAGGTGTTTAATGACTTGTAATGTTTGCGATTTATTATTATGTAGTTGAATAGGTCTGATTCAATTAACAGTAACGGTTCACGACCTTCGCCTGCATCGTCTCCAGTCGATAAAGTCAACCCAAGTTTACCACCTTCGTCTAAAATGTGTGATTTGAATATGTTCCAGCCCAGTCGTTATGTTGAACCGGTTAGTACAGTAGTAATTATCAAAATGCTCAAAATTGTGTTGTATTTACGGTAAATTACCGCGAATATCGAGAAATTGCGGTAATTCACGGTTATTGCAAGTCTGATTGCGGTAATTACGCAAATTTTGGATGGTAATTACCGTAAATACGGTAACTTTGAAAAATTACCGTAAAATTGTGATAATTTACCGTAATTACCCTGCTAACTGGTAATTCCCTCCCCCCTCATCAAAGCCTTGTGGAACGTTGAGGAGGTGGGGGTACGCCACAATGTTGTGCTCCCAATAAAAAAAATAAACGATTTCATTTTCAAAAAAAAAAAAAAAAACTGGTAATTTACCCTAATTTAAATGGTAATTGACTGGTAACCGTAGGAAATATACTGGTAATTTTGGTATTTTGGCTGGGTGATTTACTAGTAATTACCGTAAGTACTAAGTATGGTAATTCACATATTTTTTAAAAAAAGTAATTTACGGTAATTTCCATAAATATTGAAAAATTAGGGTAATTTACCGTAATTACGCTGGCGACTACGGTAATTTACCTGAATTTTCAATGGTAATTTATCTAAACTTTGAATGGTAGTTTACCGGCAATCACTGAGTTGAAATCAGTTTGGTTCTTTTGATATTTTGGCATGGTAATTACCATAAAAATACGGTAATTTCTATATTTCAAAATGGCAATTCACAAATTCTGGTAATTTACCTGTATTTTTAATGATAATTGACCGGTAATCATTGTAAATACCGGTAATTTTGGTATTTTAGCTTGATGATTTACATATTATAGTAATTACCGTAAGTAGGGCAATTTCAATACATATTTTAAAGAGGTAATTTACGGTAATTTCCGAAAATACCGAAAATTTGTGGTGATTTACCGTAATTACTCCGTTGACTACGGTAATTTACCTAAATTTTTGAATGGTAATTTACCGGCAATCACTGAGTTGAAATCAGTTTGGTTCTTATGATATTTTGAATTTTTGACATGGTAATGATTAATTACCATAAAAATACGGTAATTTCTATATTCCAAAATGGTAATTCACAAATTGTGGTAATTTACCGTAATTACGCTGCTAACTGGTAATTCACTTGTACATGTATTTTCATTTTCAATAATAATTGACCGGTAATCATTGTAAATACTGGTAATTTTGGTATTTTGGCTGGGTAATTTACTAGTAATTACCGTAAGTATGGGCCATTTCAATATTTTAAAAAGGTAATTTTACGGTAATTTCCAAAAATACCGAAAAGTTGTGGTAATTTACCGTAATTACTCAGTTGACTGCGGTAATTTACCTGAAGTTTCAGTGGTAATTTACAGGCAATTACTAAGTTGAAATCAGTTCGGTTCTTTTGATATTTCGGCTTTTGACATGGTAATTACTAATTACCATTAAAATACGGTAATTTCAATATTTTAAAATGGTAATTTACGGTAATTACGCTGCTGATTATGATTATTCGTCTAAAGATTCAAAGTATTCAAATTGATTGTATGTACTTATTTACAGTAAATTCTTAAAAATACCGAAATTCGTTGTAATTACGCCGCTAACGACGGTAATTTACCTGATTTTAAACAGTAATTACCTCAAGTACGGTCATTTTAATGTTTTTTAATGGTAATTTACCAATAATTTCTGTAGATGGAGTTATTTTTGATATTTTGAAATGGTAATTACCGTAAGTACGGTCGTTTTTAATATTTTCAAATGGTAATTTACCGTTTACATGGTAAACACGACGTAATTATCTAGCAAAAATGAATTTTCGATTATTTAAAATTTGAATTTACCAAAGAATTTGATGATTTTGGTAAAATTATGTATTTTTTATAATTACGGTAATTTAACGTCGATTGACGTGAATTTTTTGGTATTTGTCTTGAAATTTTCAATTCATAATATCTTTATATTACGCTTTTCAGGACTTTTCTGACGGCACAAGTTGTGGTAAATTACTCGAATTCACCGCTTGTCATAATCTTCAACCACCTCAATTTAAAACTTTCGTAAAATTTATCCCGAAATCTAAAGTAGCGTCGTACATGTGTAAAATAAAAGTAAGCTTAACTAAGCATAGTGTTTGAATCGATGGCTGAACTCGAGCCGTACTTTTTATTCTGGACTGACTAAGCAATTATTACTCTGGTATTTCAGGTCGGTTCATCGTTAAGTTACACCAGTTTCCCTTTCGAAAGTGGCCTGGTCTCAGACGTCCAAGAATATACGGCTAAAATCGCTCTCAAAGAGTTGGAAAAACGATACGGAACCGTTAACTCCACTGACTTACCGGTCACCGACGATGAAAACCTCATTATTCAACGAATCGCCGAAGTTGGTTAAATTTTTCCCACGTCGGTAGTCTCAACTTGCGAATTTCTTATCGCATAATACGTTTTTTATTTGCAGATCGTGAACCCGCATTCCAGCGGATTGAAAAGCGAGACGATCGAAACGAAGTATAAAAACGCACATCAGCAGATCTTACCTCTCGACTGGTTGGATTTAATTAAAAATCGCTCGTTACTCAGCGTCGAAGAATTGGTGGGCGGTAGCATCGCCGTTTATCCTGTCGAAGTAAAATTTGATTTCAATTTTTGCAACGTATACGAGTTCAGCAGTACTCGAAACTCGTATTTGATGGATAATTTGTTTCATTTTTTTTTTGTACTAAAGGGCGGAATGACTGGTACTCATTTAGATGTATCGAAACTCCCACCATTGGTATTACCAGAGAGTGAAGTTTGGAATGTATATATAACTTGTTGCGATTCAACGTCTTCTGTGTATTTCAGAATTGTTCACGATGATTATAATGTAAGTTGAAGGTTTTTTCCCTGTGCGAAGTCTGTGATGAATAGCCCTGACTGAGTAGTTGTAGATTTTTTTTTACAACCGCGTAGTTTATTTAATTACTTACATCGTAATTTACTCGATTTATTTTCTATTCAGGGTGCTTACGTAGGCATGGACGAAAAAATGCACGAATTGTACAACGCGAAAAGAGACTCCGAAGAGTTACGACACGTTGAAGTAGTCAAAGAGGGATCATACTACGCAGCATACCTGGATTCAGATTGGTTCCGGGTTAAAGCCCTCAGTACGATTGTCGACGGTCTCGTAAAAGTATGCTTAATAGATCACGGTGATATTGACGAGGTAACTCCCGAAGAATTGTTCCCATTGGACGAACGGTTTACCGCAATACCAGCTCAGGTAAGCATTTGGAAAGCAAATCGTGCCGATCCAAGATCAGAATTATGTCGAAATTGTAATTATTTTGTGATACGTTGCAGAAAGTGAGCTGCAGTTTGACCGGACTCGAAAAATACAGCAAAGAACCGTACGTAACCGGACTCGTCTACCAATTGACTTACGGTAAAACATTCGTGGCCAAAGTCGATACAAGGAATCCATCTTTGCAGCTTACTTTACTCGATACCAGCACCGATGACGATATAATTGTTAACGACCTGATTGGCGAACGAATTGAGAAAGAGTTGGAACCGCCGAAAGTTCCGTCTGTAAGTATAATTTGTGAAAAATTCGATTACTCGATTTTTGAGTTTGAAGATTGATTTCTTGTATTGAGCATGATCGATTGAATGAAATCAAAAACATTATGGATGAATCGAATTTTGGCGTTCGTTCAATCGATTTTCGGTCATAATCTGGTTTGATCGGAAAGGCTGTTTTTGAAGTTGAACTGATTTTTCATTTGGAACATAATCAATCATATTCATGAAACGAAAAATCGAAAATAAATCGATTTTTGAGTTCGATTAATCGATTTTCCATCGTGATCAGTTTTTGATCAGAAAGTCCATTTTTGAAGTTGAATCGATTTTTCATTTGAAACGTGATCAATCAAACTTCTGAGATTGAAAATCGAAAAGAAATCGATTTTTGGGTTCGATTAATCGATTTTTGATCATGATAGGTTTTTGATTAGATACCTAGTAGTCTAAATGAGAGGTTATGTGTTCATAAATTTTTGGGAATAAATTTTGAATGATGAAAGAAATGCATTTATTTTGAGACCCGAGAGATATTGAATGGAGGGGAAGGAAGGGAGGGCTGAAATGCTTTTGCCTCTTTTTCCAGTATTTTCATGTAATTCAAGTCTTCTTCCTTGGAATTCATCTCTAGTGGATTGATTGATGAAATTTACCCTTGACGATGAGTTCGAAAAAATTTAATTCAGTCCCCTTCGTATGCTTTTTCTATGTATTTGATACTTCTTTGAAAAATGCCTTTTTTTCAAGCTGTTTCACAAAAATTAAAGCTGTTGGACTTGGAAAAGCGAATTTTCTCAATTTTCAAAAATTTTGAAGCCCATACCCTTTCCCTTTCAATGGGTCTTCAAGAGTAAAAATTGTCGAAATTTCTGAGACACCCTGTGCATTACTTTTTGTATTATTTATATCGTGTATTTTTGCAGAAAAACAACGTAACAGACGCTTACCTAGTATCAGTAAAAGAAGACGGGTCAGCATGTGTGCAAATTTACTCTGACAGTTTCTTGTTACTGAAGAGTTTTCTAGACGAAGCATCCGAAGAAATAGCCACAAATCTCGACACATATCAAGTAAAATCAACCAACGAACTCCTCGGCAGCAGAATCTTCTTAGCTAGATACGCGGCCGATGGAAAATGGTACAGAGTTATCATCGATAAAGTTGTCAACGAAGAACAAGTAAGCAAATTTGCGACTTGCGCGCGTGTATGTGTGTGTGTGTGTGTGTGTGAGTTGAAAAAATGTATACATTTTTAATTTTCAACTTGGATTTAAATTATTTTCAGATCGAAGTGTTATTCGTCGATTACGGTTGCTTGGAAGTGGTAACATTGAACGATATAGCCGACAGTAAACATTTCGCCGAAGCTTTGTCGATAATGCCAAATCAGGTTTGTGGTATTGCTGTATTTAATTGTACATACATCAGAAGACCAGCGCGATATTTTTTAATTTATAATACTTACTGTTTCAGGCTATTCAAGTACGACTCGTTAAACCCAACGAAGAACTGTTTACCGATAACGTTACGAATTTTTTAATGGATCTTGCGTCGCCCAAAGAATCGAACGAACCGACTCGTTTTCTCTTGAAAACCGTTAAAGAAGGCGCCATCCCGGATGTGTATCTATTCTTTAGAATGAAAGAAACCAATCAACTTGTCAACGTCAACGACATCATTGGCTCATATTTTCCACAATTCAGGTTACTAACTAAATGATTTTCAAATTATTACTAGTATAGTTGGAGTTTGTATTATTAATTGCGTTGATTTTATTTTCACTTCACAGAGGTCCGAATCATATCAGTATCAATTTATCAACTGGTAAGTTGTACAGAATTCAAAGATCTCGTTGGTTTGTTATTATTTTATGTGAATATACTCGTAGCACGCACGCACATGTACGTACACCTATAAAACCATTCCCAGACATATGATTGCGTCGTCTGTGGTCTAGCACATCAATGATATTCGCTTATAACCGAATTGATAACCTTTTTTATTCCATGCGCATATTTTTACATTCATTGCTCATTGTCACTTGTATGAAAGGATTATCAAAACGAAAGCACTTCTGTGAAACGTACTACCAACGGTTTATACTTTTTCGATTTGCATTTTGGAGCTTTGCATGTTACGATAGTATTGCGAGAAAATACCTACCTACACTGACACTGATACTGGAGGTAGTGGTGTTTCGCGAAGAAGTGCTGGATATTTTGATATATTCTCGAACCTCGTGTACCTTGCTATGCTATGCTATGCTTAATCGAGTCATTATTTGTTGTAATTTCCTCCAGTTAATGGTATGAGTTCTTCGGGTAGTAATAATAATTCGAATAGTGTAATTTCGCAACCGAAGAAAGTCGAACTCAAGACTAAACCTAAAGGTAAGTTTTATTAGGGTCGCATTTTTATTAGTTTATTATGTATGTAGTTTCTACTCACTAGTCAGTCGAAAGCGATGAGGCCTTCGTTTTTATGGTGAAAATATCGGACCTCCGGATGATCTAGATGTCAAAATGAAGATGGCCTTATCGATGTGAATTGTGGAATGTGGAGATGTGTATCTATGTATAAGTAGTACTCGTGTTTACCTTAAGTTAGTCTTGTAATATGTTGTTATGATTTTGACTTGGACTAACATAACTCATATGAAAGGTGATTTACTCGATTAGGCTCCTAACTGCATGCCTGGTGCTTAAAATGTGAACGTTTGTGTAGTTTTATGGTTTAGTATTATTTTATCGTAGATGAAGAAATTACCATCTTCTGATTTGGGTTCTTTCTGAGCGACCGAACGAGTCGTTTGAACTCGTTTGTACAAATATGAACAGCCAAGTCGTGTAATTTGATGGATAATTCGAGGGGTAAAATTAAACTGAACGATTTTGAATCAAGTTTCATGATATGAGAAATTAATGGGGAAGAAAATAATTATATTCTCGAGTTCAATTTTGGAAAGATTGGAAACTTCATTTGCCGTAGAATTTGGGTTAAAAAAATTGTACTAATTCTAACAATTTTTTGAAGAGAGCAAAATCTCAGAGGTCAAATCTCCCCCCCCCCCACAAATCAGTCTAGTTTGAAAATGGTAGGTACTCAACTTATAGTATTTCTTGAAATTTTAATGATGAAGATTGAGCTTTTCATCAGGGTTTGAATTAAAATGAAGCAAATTAGTGTTGAAAAGTTTTTTTCGGTTTTATTTTTTAAGAAGTGTGCTCCATCAACTGTCACAGGGAGGATCAATTTTCGAATTGGGCAAAGGAAACTCGAATCAGCATTCAAAAATCCTTCATCAGACATCATTTTCTAGTGCCGAATTTGATTCATCGATTATTTTATGCGAATTTTTGAATATTAGAATTTTCAGTTCTGAACTATCTATCTTATTTTTGATCTCTAAAATCGATTGGTGATGACCTGATGATTTTGAGCCATTCTGGAGTCTCTGATGTATTTTTGAACTTTTCAGTTATCGAAAAATGTCTTGAAAATGAAAAAAAAAGAGTAGAAGGAATCTAATTTCATAATATTTACAATACGAATTTTTTATAATAAGATATTTGCAAAATTATGAGAAGGGGGGTGCGGAGCCCCATAAATTTGGGCCAAAGTGTAAAAAAATATCAAATATCGTGTGACATATCGTTTCGTATATTTTCGAGAGCGCTAAATGCGAATTTCAACTAATTTTTTCGATTTGACTCCTCCAACACGCCCTCCCCCCTCCATTTGAGAGCCCTAATTAGCTGAAAATTGATAAAAATCGTATGACATATGGTTTATTAGGTTTTTGGGAGTGCTAAATACGAATATTAACTCTTTTTGTGATTTGGTCCTTCCAACCCTCCCCCCTCCCCTATCATTGAGAGCCCAAATTACCTGAAAATTGAAAAAATCGTATGACATATGGTTTATTAGGTTTTAGGGGGTGCTAAATACGAATATTAACTCTTTTTGTGATTTGGTCCTTCCAACCCTCCCCCCTCCCCTATCATTGAGAGCCTAAATTGTCTGAAAATTGAAAAAATCGTATAACATATGTTTCATTAGGTTTTCGGGGGTGCTGAATACGAATATCAACTTACATATTTTTATTCCTCAGAAAGCACAAATAAATTTTGATTTTCAAGAATCGAATGTGGATTTTGATTCAAAAATTTGCAGTAGAAATTGAAAACAATTTTTTTAAATATTTAAAATTGAAAAAACACTTTTTTTTATTTTTTATTTTTATGAGTATTGCATCTTTTTTGGATGAATTTCAAATCGTATCATCTAAAAAAAAAACGAGAAATATCAAATCTTTTTTTTTAAACTCACCCTCCAGTCCATAAAACATGAGAAAATTTGACGAATTGGTTCAAATTCAGGTTTCTTGTGTAATTGAAAGTCTTTTAAACATTTCCATGAATAGTGTTTGACATCCCTGCAGGGTACAAGTTTGAAAAAAATTTTGATCGAAAACTGAAGATGGAAATTTTTAACAGAGATGTCAATTTTACGGCTTTCAGACGTGCTTAGGAGTGAATAATCGATCTGAAAATTTTGTCGTAAGGGCTTTGAACCCCAAGGACCATCTTCCACTGGTCAATATTAAAATCCCAACTGGCGGGTGATTCATTCCCGAAACCCAACTATGATTTTAATTATCAAGGACAAGGTATCACTTTTTGCCAAAAATAACAAAGTACGAGTATTTCGCATTTTGTCGAAATTGCTGAATAAAAAATGTCGTTTTTCGCCCAAAATTGCCAAAAATTATCATTTTTTTGAAAATTAAAAATCCAGAAAGTCTCTCTTTTTGCCAGAAATTGACAAGTCCGTGTTTTTTTCTACCTAAAAGTTACCCAAGTTTTGCTGTTTTGCGAGAAATTGCTTAAAATTCTCACTTCCTTGTCAGAAACTGCCCAAAAGTTACGAAGTTGCTAAACAGTCTCATTTTCAACTAAAAGGTTCAAAAAAAACATTGTTGCCCAAAATAGGTGAAAATTTTCGTTTTTCCCCGAAATTGCTAAATGGTCATTTTTTTACAGAAACGGCCAAGATGATCTCAATTTTTTACTGTTTAAAAATTGTTAGAAAGTTTTGCATTTTTGCCAAAAATTGCAGCTTAACTTGAATTGTGAAGAAGATCGCTTTCTGCGAAAAATAGCAGAAAACTCGCTTGATTCTTGCCAAAAATTGCTAAAAATTGTCATTTTCTTGCAAAAAATTCTTTTTGCCCAAAATGCTAACTTTTTTTTACCAAAAATGCTCCTTTTTCTTGCCAAAAAGTTACAAAATAATGTAGTTTTATCTTGTCAAAAAGTTCGTTTTTTTTTTTCTGAAATTGTCTCAAAGTCTCGATCGACTTTTATTCTTAAATTTCAATTACCATGTTTCGTTTGGCAATTTTTTCTTAGGTTATATTAGGTAAATTTACGTAATTGAAATCAAATAATTTTTTTTTCTAATTAAGTAATTTTTCACCTTTTTTTTTTTAGAAAAGATCCCTGCATAAGAATTTTTTCTGAATTTTGATCGAAATCAAAAAGCTCTCGTTTCTTCTATTTTTCATTATGTGACCTGGATATGGGACTCCCTTCCCCTCCGCCTGATGAGATCAGTTAAAAATATGCTGTCTTTATGGGCAATTCAATTCAGAACATCGCGTATAATGTAGCCAAAGGCAACCAAGGACTGATTTCTGACCATCTCTCCCTTTCCCTCCTCCCTACAAAAACCTTGTTTCGAAATGATCGAAGGATCAAAAAATTCACTTGGGGAGGGTACGAAATATTAATCAACAATAAAGTACTGTACCTACATCTTTTTTATGGACCTATAATACGTGGAAATGGGTGTTGGAATTTGTAAATAAAAGAGTACGCTCTCGATGCATGTGTTCGCACCCCGGTGATGGTTGTTTTCGTAGATTTGTTGTTTATTCCATTGTTAAAATATTGAAAAATGCGTAACCCTCGATGATTTATCGTTACAGAAACCCTGGAAAGAGTGGCCCCGGTTCCGATGTACGTAATCCCATCCGATGTAAAGGAGCAGTTCGGCGTGTATGTGACGATGGTTTCGAGCCCTTTTAATTTCATAGTGAGTAATGATTGTTTGGTTTACGTTACGTGTGTGAATTTTCTTAACCATTTATTGTTTTTAATGCACGAAATGAAATCGAACAGGTACAACCTCAAGCTGATGCCGCTAAGTTGGCCGAGCTGAAATCTCTGATGAAATCATTTTACGATAAAGAAGAAGCCTGCGTTGACGTGTCGAATATTAAAGAAAACGAAATTTACGCCGTTAAGAATGTAGATGGGATGTGGTACCGGTGAGTAGTGATAAATCTGCCATGCCCTCTGAACTGTATGAATCATTCAGATTTTTAAAACGATGTCCTATTTATCCACAGAGGTATGGTGATGACGTTGATGAAAGCTTATAACAATATCACGATAAAACTGATAGATTATGGCGAAATTATCACAATTCCGCATTCAAATATCGCCCAATTACTGCCGGCTTTCCGCCAATTATCCAGACAGGCGATTAAAGCAGAATTAGCTGGTGAGTTGAAGTCGTCTATTGAGTATTTGAATGCGATAGATGCGATTTATCTCTATTTTTACGGTTTCAGGTGTCACTCCATTGCATGGAGATTGGTGCGTAGACGATTCTTTGCGCTTTAAACAACTAGTGTCCGAAAAAATGCTTATTAGCTTCGTTGTGAGCGTTCTGGACGATGGAAAAATAAGTATTATTCTTTTCGATACATCTGCTGATGATGCCATTGACATTGGAGCCGTCTTAATTAACGAGGGACGTGCTAAAGATATCACTCAACATTGAAATTTGAAACAAGCACAGGTGAAGTTTTCTGCGGTGTGATGGTTTTCTGGTTGGTTTTGTATTAGTGTAGCGTTGTTTTCGTTTTTTTTTTCTACCATTTGTTTAAGTTTAAAATATGACCTTTGTCTGTTTTGTTTGCTCTTTTTTTTTTTTTTTTGCTCCCCTAGCTTAATATACTGTTTTTCATTTCAAATTTATAAGTTATAGTATTTTTAACGTTAACAATATTACTATGCCATAATGTACGTTGTTGTAATATTTTGATTACGAAATTTAGAGTTTTCTTTCCTAAATTTCGACGCCAAATTTTTTGATGTCTGTTGTTATTCGACTGCCCGTAACTTACTGTGATAAGGTACAAAATGCGAATTATTCCTTCTTTTTACTTTGGTGATACTGATTTGTTATTTTTCACATTTTTCGTTTTCTATATATTATTATTATTACTTAATATATATATCGGTCGTACGTAGTTTTTTTGTACTGTTAAATTCACTCGAAATTACGATAGATATGTTATTGTTTGTACTGATGCGTTTCACCATTACTTATTTACGAGTTTTGTTTGTGGTTAAATGATAATTATAAAGTTTTTATTGCGGAGATGTGAACATTGTTTTTGTTTCAGAGTGGCCATCGAGTGTCCTATGCTGAGTAAGTGTTGCGAAAAATTATATGTTGTGGGATAAAAAGGGAGTAATTTTTATGTTGAAGTTTAATTGTCTACTTGATACTGAAAATTATCGAAACACAGATGGATTATCAAATGTGCTAATATTTAAGGAAAATAATTGATAGGTACTTACTTCTGAAAGTTTAGCTGGCACCTTAATAATGCCTCCAACATTTTCTACTAAATCGGACATTTTTATCAACATTCATTTTATTTTATTTTACAAAATCGATATTTTACCGGCAAGTTGAAAACGAAATGCTGGAAAATTTTCATTGACAGCTTTTGATACTCATCGATAAAAATATCCACTAATTTGATAACGTGGCAACCGAACCGATGATAGGCAACCCAAGCAACCCGCTTTAACGATAGTCCAATGCCCATTAGTGTTAGATTCGAGTTTGATAGAATGATAGAGAAGCTAAAAATACTAGAAATTTTTGATTTTGGAAAAGCAGTTGAAAAATTCATTAAAATTGAGTAAATATTTCGAGTGAATTAGATCTGAAAAAAATTACAAAAATACGATTCGTCGGTAAACCCCTCTCCCCTCTTTTCAAAACATTTGCAATCGAGTGATATTTGGAATTCAATTTGTGAAAAAAATGTTTCAAAAAATTCATATACGGGCAGAAGTAAGAATTAATACAGCTGAAATTTTTCAGCAGTCTGAAAAATTTCGAGTGAAATTCGATGATTAAGACAATAGAAAAAAATCCATTTGAGGCTAAAATTTATCAGGAGAAGAAAAAGGTCCGCATATTTTATAAAAAGAAAAATTTAGTAAAAAATTCGCAATCGATTGAAAATGATTGATGTTTATAGGAGTTTTTTAATTTAATTGGTCAAAGTGTTTTAATTTGTGAAAAAATAAAATGTTTTTCAGCACACTTTTCTCCTCTTCCAAAAACTTGGTGGATTGGATTCAGATAAAAGTAAAATAGAAAAAGTATTCGAACAATACATACATATATGTATGTGAAAAAATGTGGGGGGGGGATCCTGATGAAAATAACTAAGAAAAAAGTCCATTTGTGATGAAAAAAGTGCAATCTAATAAATTGTAATCGATTCAAAAATTCCACCCGAAATCGAATTCAAAAAAAATTGTTTGTGTCAGAAAACAAAAAAAAAACTATTGAAAAAAATTAGGCAAAAAATATCAATGGCATGAAAAATTCGAAATCATTCTCGAAAAAAATAGTAAAAGACTTATTCGGTGGGAAGCATTTTAGGGAGAAAAATGTAAAAAAATTCATAGGGCGGTAAAAAACAGAAAAAATGATTTCCTAAGCTAAAAAATTCCCTCTTCATTAAAAAAATTTACGAAATCACGTTCGAAGAAAAAAAATGAAAAAAATGTACTCAACTATAAAAACACAAAAGAGATGAAATTACCACAATTTTATTCTTCAGAGTTGAATATTACGATCTGTATAATAGAGTTTTTGATTTTGGTACGTTCATTTGCTCAAGATCAGTTATATTTTTCCTAAAAAAAAACAAGTTCTTCTTCACTTCTCCATATTTCGTTGCTTGAAATTCGGTTGTTTTCAAATAGTCATCACCGAGATAAAAACCTGACATAAATCTCAATTTACTGGTTCATAATATCGAGTATTTTGATCCGATGCATAAGTCAATGAAAGTCGTCAAATAAACGAATGAAACGCTTTACAAACGTGTATATTTTTGCAAAAAATAACAATATTTACAAACGTTCGTTAAAAGAGAGAGAAAAACCCTTATGTAGAAAAACTCCGCGTACAAATTACCTATGTAAAAAAAAATAATAAATACGTAATAAAACAGCGGTAGAAAAGCGCCGCCGTATTGGCTCACTTTGGATTATTCCATCCCCATAATCCTTTGACAAATCCTTTAATACCGGCTGGATTAGCAGCGTTGCCTTTTCTACCGGAGATCTTTTCGTTAAGCGATGGGAATTTGACCATATCGAGAGCCAAGTCGAAAAACAGCGGTTTACAGGGAGTCGGAATCATGGAGGGTGGAACGGTTACGAGATTAGGTTGCTTGGTGACCAGGCTTGGATCTTCGAAGTACTCGTCTAGTCTATCGATCAGGGGCGGTTTCTTGGGATCTTTTTTCTCGCTGGATTCCGGTGCGAACATACTTTTAGCTTGGACGATCATTCGGTTCGATTCGACGGCTTCGATCAAACGATTAAGTTCATCGGCGACGGCAGTTTCGATGGAGTTGCATTTCAGAGCTGTGGTGGCGAGTTGAACGGATCTTTCGTAGAGTTTAACCGTGTCACCCCATCGGCCAACGGTGGATAGGTTTTCTCCTATGGAGTAACAGCGGAGCGCCTGATATGCTTTGATTTTCGATTGTATTTCGAAGGCGAAATCGGTATCGTATTCGCAAATCGGTAGTTGTTCCATTTCCATCAGGTTCTGTATGATTATTTCGTAGAGACGGGTACGGTCTTGGTATTTTGTACGTTGAATCGAGCTGTTTTCGAGTTTCTTGGATTCTTCGGCGGTCCAACTAGATTCGGCGTCTTTTCGAGCTACTTCGATTAGTAAATGGTTTCGTTTGATGGTGCGGTTCAGCCTGATGTAAGATAGATAGTGTAAGAGGAGCTGCGTGGATGAAAGTCCGTCGGCGGATTTCACTCCGGGATCGGCTTTGCATTCGTCTTTGACTACGGTAATGGCGTCTTTGCAGTCCATCAAGTGTTGTTCGATTAGATTCAGGTTATCGACGATGGAAGCGTTGACGAACGATTTCTCGAGATCTCGATCGGCCATCAAGAAAGCTCTAACTTTTTCCGATTTCACTGGGAATGAACGATTACGCCATTTGACCTCGTTCATCGCGTCAGTGTTGTATTTGACCGTTTGATCGACCAGGATATCTAAATTCTTTAGCAATTCGCCGTGAGCTTGACTACGTAATTGGAGTAACTCGGCGGCGGTCGCTTCACCGAGATTGTAAGCGCAATAACGTAAACTAGGTGTGATTTCTTCGCTTTTCTGTCTATACAACGTGGCGTCTTCTTCGTTCAAAGCTGACGCTAATTTTTCGTATATTAATTGAGCTTTTTTAAAGTACTCGATGGCCGATTTCCACAGCTGTAGTTCGAAGTGCAACGTACCGTGAATCCACGCCACGTACCCTTCAGCTTCCAGCTTGGTTCTGCTGTCGAATTTAGGCGAATCACAAAGCTGCTGCAGCTGTAGAGCGTACGTGGTGGCTTTACGTAGACGTGAAATTAGATGGAATTTTTTCCTCGGTTCGGTGTTCGCTTCGAGTCGAAGTTGCATAGCGTAACTCCAAGCACGTTCGGCTAACATCAAAGGTATCGTAATGGTTTTATCGTTCAGGTGTCCCTCGTCGATGAAAGTTTTCTTCTTGAAATTATGACGGTCGCTGGGAGGTAAACTGAGTGCTTTACGTAAACGTCTGATACGCCTGGAACAGTATCCTCTGTATCGCTGGTAGTCGCTGTGTCGAAGACCGTGCTGCTGTTGTACGTCTTTGACTATTCTTAGTATTCGTATCGTGCATAATGGTTCGACAACCGAGTTATCAGATTTTTTCGACTTACGTTTGGTTTTTGAGTCGGCTGAGGACATTTCAACGTCGCCGGAATCGTTCGCGTCGTACGCGTTCGTCATTTCTACATCTTCGACGACCATTTTCAAGCTATAATACGACTCCGGTGAATTAGAATTAATTGTGAATTGAACTAAATGGAGAATTAACGCGACAGATTTACTGATTAGAAACTTGTAAAAAGTTTTGACGTTTGTCGTCGTTTCAACAAATAAATTTGTTGACTTCATGATTTGGCAGTTTTGTCTACTGAATTATTTTATATAGGTAGATGAAAGTTACCTACTTAGCTTGAAAAATCAGACCTTATTTTGTCAGTACGCAGGTGGATGAAGTGCGATTTGATTTAGGAGCGTGTAAAGACCGACGGGAGGGTGTCTAGTTTTCACCGATAAATTACTGTTTTGATGGGGAGTGAAACTTTTTCCACGGCTATTTATCTCTTATGTAGCTTCTTTTTTTGCGGAGGAGTACTACAAATAATAATTTTTGCGAACTTGCGAACTCTGAACATATTATCTAATTTAATAATACGAATCGAATTATAAAAAAATAAAAAAACAGAACTGTAGAACAGATACGAATAAATATGCTTATTATACGTGCATATTTTTTAAAAATCATCCAAGTATTCAAAACGAGCATTGAAATTGGACTTCCCAGTTCCCATCAACCACGAAAACAAGAACTATAGCTCCATTACTATATTTCTCGGTTACCAACGTTACATCTCGCTGTTATTTCTGAAACTAATGATCGAATTATTTATTCAAATTCACAACTTTGAAAATTTTGAATCGTCAATAAGACAATAAAACATTGTTATACTGTTACCTTTTTTTTTCTACATAGCAATGTTCACTTTATTCGAAGCCGGCAAGGTTGCATTAGTAGAGTGTACCTCCACTGATGCTGCAAAGTCGGGTACGTCAATTCGGGATTCATCACCATTGATCAGGTTTTCAATTCGGATGTCTAGTGAAGATTCATCGCCGATGACGCCGTTGATCAGGTTTTCAATTCGGATGTCCGGGATGTCTAGTGAAGTCTTTTCCGGTTTGGCTAGTAAATCTGCTATCGGCGCATCTTGTTTTTTTTTCTGAAACAATTTATCGAATTATTCAAATGCACAACTTTAAAAACTCTGAATCGTCAATAAAACAACATTTTTATACTGATTATGATTACCTTTTTTTTAACATCATAACAATGTGAACTGTCTTCGAAGTCGATAATATTTAAAGCTTCTGCTGTGTCACCATCCTCTCTTCGAAGTGGCTCCAAGATGATGTTTTCAGAATCTCCTGATAAACAGGGGCGTATACGTTTTTTCTTCTTTTCTTTTTTAAAATAACAAGTCGGCCAGTTGCGGAGAATTCCGCAACAATTGCTACATGAAAATGTAACGTTTGATGACGTCATTGTAAAAAATGAAATGAATTTCGTGTCAATCAAATTCTTCATTTCTAAGTTCTAACAAATAGGTATATTTGTTAGAACTATTTAGAAGTTAATTTGATTAATTTAAACAGAATACTCTTGCACTTGGCTACATGCAAGAGAATGGATAAAAACTTTCCAAGTGGAGAATTGCAGAAGTTTGATTTTTTTTTTCGCTCAAAATCCATCTATTCTATGTATAGCTGGACCTGGACCCCATAATTTTCTTATACTTAGTCTTATACCATTAATAAGGAAATTTTATCTTCCTTCCTCTGATACAATGATACATATAATACAATTTTTTTAAAGATCTACATTTGCGATCCTTCTTAGAAAAATAACTTTGTGCTGAAAACTGCTCAGGAGAAAAAGGTGGCCCCTTGGCCAGTGAGTGAGGTGCACTGACCACTGAGAAATAGATTTATGTCACGTTTCCGCTAGTTTCCGTTGATAATTATATTTACCAGGGATGCGAGTTGGAATTGTTAGCCTTACCATAACCTGAGAGGCTGAGTTGGCTCAAAAACTTTCATAATACCTACTTGTAGAAAAAATTTTATTCAGTAACCTTCAACCAAAATCAAAAAATCTGAAGTAGAGTCCTTAACCTGAGCATAAATGGGCCAATTATCAATTCTTTCCAGTTGTATTGTCCAGTCTGTTATAGTAGAGAAGTTGATGTTTTTTTTTTATTGCCATTGTTTTATATTAAATTTGACTAATTTGAGATGAATTTATGAGTATTGATCATTGAGTATATATTCATTTCCATTCCCTATAGTAAAAAAAAAATAGTTTCAAATGAAAATACCTATCATAGGGTATTTTTTTTATCAAAGTCTCTCATGAATTCGTTGGTTTTTATTTTTTTTTAATTTTTGAATCAATTACCAAAATGTAAATAAAAAATAAAAAAATGCACGAAAAAAATTATGAATTTTTTACTTTCTGTAGGCTAGCCAGGGTTGCGGAACGATAAAACAAAACGGTATTGGTACGTGGTATTGGTATTTCAAATGTGGTGGCTAAAACGGTATTGGTTTTTCGGTTTTCATCAATTTCTACCTCAAAATTTCGGTTTTTGGTATCGGTTTTTCCAATTTTTGTGAATTTTATTTCGGTTTTCGGTTTCGGTATTGGTATTTTATCACCCAAAAATCAAGCTAATTACAGAACACTTTGGCTTAAAATTCAGAAATTGAGAGAGTAGTAGTATAAAAGTTGAAATGAGAGGAAAATCAACAAAGAAAAGTGATTATTAAAATGAATAAACTCATTTTGTTTGATGTTGGAATTGTTTCATTTGCAGAAATTTGCAAAAATGAGTACCAAAATACAGATTTTAAAATAATTTCGGTATTGGTTTTTGGTATTTTGTACCGACTTTGAAATTATATTGGTATTTTCTAAATCGGTTTTTCATTTGTCAACTTATTGGTATCGGTTTTCGGTTTTTTCAATTTTTTTCAAAAATTAGGCGGTTTTGCCGGTATTGGTTTTTTGGTATTGGTATCGTTCCGCAACCCTGAGGCTAGCTAAACCAGGGGCGAGAACAAAAAAAAATTGGTCAATTTATTTGCTTACTACTTATTTTCTACTAATTTTCTAAAACATCCCCTTCCTCCAAAACATGTCATCTTACACTTATAGGTCATGTAAAGCTCAGCAAAAAATTACGTACCCATTTGAAGGAATTGTTGTGAAATTCTCAAAAAGTAGTTCAAATTTCAAGAAAAAAAACTTCAAAGTTCAAAAGTCATACAATACAGTGAGCTCAACTCTCAAAGGTCGTGTAAAAAATCATATTTTAAATTTTTTATCGAAATCTACGAAATGATACTTACTTCTGAAAGCACTGCCTCATTACACATTATAGGCCTATATTTCAGTTGTTTTCTGTTGAAAAATCTACATATTTTCATGATGTATGACAAATTGACGATGATTTGAAAAATTAATTGAAAGATTTAATTTAATTTTACAGAAGTCTCATTCAACAAAAACAAAATTCAAAATCTCATCAACTTTAACCTTTCGTTCTATCTTTTCAAGTTTTCAAAAACGAAAAAAAAACGCATTTGCATGACGTCACACAAATATCAACCAAGTTTCGTTGATGTTTCCAAGGTTTAAAAATGATAGAGGTACTGCGGATCTATTTTCGTGATCGAAAGACGAAAACCAAAACATTCTCTCTAATTCCAAAATCCAAACATTTTTTAATTACGATTTTTTTGGAAAAATGTAAATTTTCAAAAAGATTCAATGGCATTCGCACAGTAACTGATATGTCTACATGTCGAAATTCATTCGCAAAAACCAAAAACGGCCGTACAATCGGCGCAAAAGGGAGACAAAGGCTCCAACTTTTGTGTATTAATAGTTAGATACGTCTGCTTTTCTATTTTACTGTTCGTGTTGACAGGATTCGAACGCTTCTCTTTCTCTGAATTTTCCTCTTCCATTAAAACTGCTGTCGCTCGATCTAGTAGTTTCCTGACGATGTCAATACTTTCTTTCTTTACACTTCGGTTGGATAAATAACCAGAAATTACATTACAGCGAGCAATTAAATCAACTTTTGCATCATCTAAAGATTCTCTTTGAACAGTTGGTAATATTTCGTCTCCGAAGTGGTAACTTTCCAACAATAGGTTCTGGTTGCTGTTTTCTGTTACACTGTTGGTAGGTATATCGCTGTTGGTAGGTACTACGGATAAAGAGTTACAATTTTCATCATCGGCCAATTCTTGATTGATCTCTTCGTCTTTTTGCACACAAGCATGAATGTGCTTACACATATTTCTATTGATCTGACTATCTCTGCATGAACACACGTACATACAAATGCAGATTTTGCATTCTTTGCATACATGAAAACAGCATGGTTCAGGTTGTTGTAACGTGACCTCGTAGTCCTTGACTTGATATTTTCCATTGTCAATTATTTCTACTGAATTGATATAATCAGCAGATTTAGCATGACTTTCTCGGATGGCTTTGGATTTCTTCGTGGGTTTTTCTTTGGCTAACTTTATAAGATGGTCATATTTCTTATCTCGAAGGTAGCGGAACAGCTGATAAATAGTATTATCCAATCGCGAGCATCGTTTACCATTCAAGTAATGATACTTGATCGTTTTATGAAAACTTTCCAAATGCATGTTCGTTTGAATTACAGCATGAGATCGGTAACAGGCAGCCCATGATTCAGTGTTTTTAGTATAATAATCATTCAAGTACTTATAAAATTTAACAGTATCTTCGTCTTCTTCCAACTGCTTCAAAAAGTTTTTATACTCTTGGCAAAAATTTTCAACATTAGGTTCAGCTGCTACTGCATACAACGTTTTTTTCACTAGTTTTCTTTTGTTCAAGTCATCAATCTTCGGAAAATGTTGGTTCCACGTTTTATACAGATGCCACAAGCACAACAATTGCCGCTCAGCTGAACCCATAACTGCAGCCCAAGCTGTGTAAAAGGTGACTTCGCCATCGGACATGAATATCTTCGTAGTAATCGTTTTTCCCAAGGATTCTTTGACTTTTTCAAAGAAAAGCGTATACAATTGAAGCGTGCCGCGATTACTAAAGCAGAATGCCACTGGGATTCCGTTGTCAAATTCATCCAAGACTACGATGGTGTACAAAATGAATTTATATTCGTTTAATCCATGAGTACCATCAATACAGACGCAACGATGGCCATATTTTACAAACATTTCCTTTTGGAACTCGGACATCATTATCAGAATAAAATCTTTTTTCTCAAACGATTCCAGCTCCGTTTGTTGATCTTTGAAAAAAATTATTGGGTTGCCTTTTTCATTCATTTTCATTTTCTCTATGAAGACAGCTACACTTGTAGGATCGTTATTATCGTACCTCAAAGGGCAATTAATTCCATAAGTTTTTTTTTATGTTATGGAGGTCATTTCTGTCGGTGAGATGTATTCTTTTAATGGTGGTAGGCTCCTCTTCTCGGATATCATCCAAAACTCTGGACAACGGAACACCTTGTTTCATTTTACCTATCCACAAAATAACAATACAATGTAAACAAATTTTTGATTCAATTAACATTAATTAACTTGATTGTAAGAGAAAGATTGGTACCTGCTAATTCAGCTTTTTCTTCAGCATTCAACGTTAGCCTACCAACTTCACAGCAATGACCAACATGTGAATTGCAATAGTTTACTGTGATTTGTTGATTTGTTTTCGTCACTTTCATGTTAGCTGAACATGCATATCCGATTTTATTTGATCCACGATTTTTCCTTCGAGATGTTTTTCTTTTTTTCGTGCATTTGAAATGAAAACTGCGGTGACAGACGTAATATCCGACAGTACTACCATTCTTCCGAGTATATTCTCTCCTACGTTTCACGAATTTAGACATCGTTTTGTTTTCCTCTTCCAACTTCCATGTTTGGAATTCTAAGAAAAAATGAAAGAAAAATGACAGCTCAGTGATAATTTAGTCAATTGAATTAACAATATGCGAGAATCTTAATTAATGTACCTATTACTTACCACTGAAAGAGTTGAAAGTAACACATTGTTGCTCAAGATTAACATTGTGTATTAGTGTTAGATGGTGGTGAAAATTGGAGAATTTACCAGGTATAATCACATTACACAGAGGACATACAATTCGTCTTACTTTAACTTTGACTAAAACAAATTCAGGAAAATGATTTTTAAACATGAAAATTTCAAACAGAATGATAGATAGGAAGTTGGAATGCAGTACTCAATTAGATCAAGATTACCATTTTTCTTATTTATTTTTGGATTAAGATGAAAGTTTTTGATATGACGAACCAAATTATCTTTTCTGGTAAACGATGCACTGCAATGAAAACACGTAAGAGTAGTTTTCTCAGTCATTTTTCGGAAAAAAGAACTCAAAAAGGATGAACATAATCTCTCGTACGTAAGAAAAATATACCTCTCTAACAATGTTTACAAACAGGAGCGTGATAAGCGGAAAGATGATTTATTGGTGATAAATAGCCGTGGAAAATGTTTCACTCCCCATCAAAACAGTAATTTATCGGTGAAAACTAGACACCCTCCCGTCGGTCTTTACACGCTCCTATTTGATTCACTGAACTCTATACTCTTACACTGGAACGCTTACGATACCACGTGACCCGATCGAGCGCGTTAGAAAGAGATAGATATATGTTAAGACGTTCTTGTCCTTGTCTAGCGCGTTGGTAAGTATTGCGTATTCATTTCATCCGTACAGTAGCGTGATTTTTTTTTTGTTTTTTGTTTTAATTTTTGCAATTTTTTGTAGAATTTTTTTATTTTATACGAGTATTGATGTTCAAGATCACTTTTAAGACATCGGCGATCGTAGGAATTGAGAAAATTGCTTTTAAAAAATGAATTATTTACAAAAGTGTACCAGATACTTCAAGTTGAAATATTATAATTTGTAGCAGTACTTATTCAATAAAATTTAAAAACTCATGATCTGGAAATTGAAATACTTAATTCAAATTAGAAAAATATTTAAGTGAATATTGAATAATTTAAATTTTCCAGCAATATTCTATATATATTTATGTACTACATTATAATAAATAAACGAAATTACCTATTATGCAGCTGTGTTGTCAGTTGTGTAGGCTAGATACATGAAAAAGTGACTAAAAAAGGAAAACAGGTACATGATTGAAAATTTTTGAAGAATTTATCACTCAATGAAGCCTCAAACTCAAACTCATTCAAGAGCTGCACAAGACAAAGAATGCACAAATACATTTTTAAAATTGAATGAAATCGAAAATTTTAAATCCAGAACTCCAGAAGTTGTTCATTTTCCAATTCATTTATCAAATAGGTTGAGGTTGAACCTAATTTAGTAATTTAAATCAAGTTTTGAGGGGAAAAAATGAACTCAGATTTTTCAACTCCTTCATTTATCTATCTGTGATAAGATAACGGATAATACGGATATATTTTATTTTTATTCTTCAAAAATTTTCAATCGTGTACCTGTTTTCCTTTTTTAGTCACTTGTCCAAGTACCTTCCCTACACAGCTGCATAAGCACTTTGAAATTTTTTTTACCATTACATAAATGTCTATAAATGTCTCCGTTGTAATATATGAAATCAATTTTTACCGTGAAAAAAAAACGTGAAAAGTTAGAGTCATTATAAAAAAGTCTTAAAGTTCTGTTACGAAACATAATTTCAACTTGAAATACCTTGTTCACTTTTGTAAATAATTCATTTTTTAAAAGCAATTTTCTGAATTCCTAGGATCGCCGATGTCTCAATTTCATCTTGAAATATTAATAATTGTATAAAATAAAAAAAATCAGCAAAAAGTTGCAAAAATTTAAAAAAAAAAACAAAAAAAATCACGCTACTGTATGAATGAAATGAATACGCAACGCGCTAGACAAGGATAACAACTTCTATTCATATAGCTATCTCTTTCTAACTTGCTCGACCGGGTAGTTTAACATTGGACCATATGCAGCGTAAGCGTTCCAGTGTAAGAGTATAGAGTTCAGTGATTTGATTTTGAATATTGCACCCCATCCACCTACGAGTTGACAAAATAAGGTACCAGATCTTATTTTGTTAGTACGCAGGTGGATGAAGTGCGATTGAATTCTTATCAATTAATCAAATTTTGAATTTTTTTCTCATGCTTATTTTTAAAATTTTTGAACTAGTGAACCCGTGTGGCTAACCCAACCGGTCACAGGCTGCAATTTGATGGTGCTACCGGGTGACCCAGTTGTTCGAGCAACGTTAGACCGCAGCAAAACTGATATTTTGTATCAACTCCGGAAGTTCCAGAACATAATATGACGGAATTCGTATCCAATGTATTCGACGTTGCTTGTCCAAACCCTTTAAAATTGCAAGAAATCTCATCATTGGCTATCGTTGCAGAGCTATGGCAAAGGGAAATCCGTTCGCATCTCAAGAGCGGTAAGCTTACACGGATCTTAATGTACAAGTTGCGTTCAGGCATTGAGGTCGAAAAAGTATTTCCTAATATGCCGCGAATGATTTACAATTTCCTGAATAAGTATGTCAACAGATGCGGTCATTCAATTGCGACCTGGTTATATCATTACAGTATCAGAATATTCGAGATTGATTATCCTGATTGGAACGAAGTTTTAAGCATGTTCCATGATTTCGCATTGGACTGGGATGGTACCATTCATGAAGTGCGCACAGCTAAACGAATGCTGCTGTGCGATCGAATCGGTATTAATGTAAAATTCAGGATCGCTTGCTTGTACTGTTTCGAAGATGATATAAAACGGATTTGGCCTTCTGTCAGCTCAACGATGAATTTGGATAGATTGTCTTTTACCGAATTTCCACAGTTGTACTACTGGACCTGCTTGCTCAGTGATAAACCACACATGGTTCCTAATATTGGTGAAACGGTGTTTTCACAGTTCTATAAAACCGCATCAATGGATTATTCATCTGCACTGTACTATTGGAATCGCATACCTTTGGAAAGTCAGTCGCAAAAATTCATTCGCGACTTATTAGACAATAATCCGAAATTATTCTCCAGGTTCATCTTACCTAAACTAAATGAACCGAAACTCGTAGAGTTTATTGCTCGAAATGTCGAGCGTTTGATAAGAACACTGTTGAACGGCCATGAACATGAGGAAAGAGACCGGCTTGTTCTTCCAACATGGATGTACATTAGAAACAAGATCGATAAAAAGACTTTCGTTCATCTAATAAAGAATTTGCTAGTAAAAGAAGCTTTTGATATTCAACCCCGGGAACAACTGATATATCAAAGCGAAGTATCTCCGTGGTGCGAGATATGGAATAGTGCCGCTCAGATTTTAAAACAGGCCGTATTTGATGATATCTTGCTCAAGGATAGCGAATACTTATTTAGACCATATGATTTTCCAAGAGCATCCAGCAGACAAACGAGACTCTTAATGGCTGTCCTATCGGATGCCAGTTTTCAAGAGAGGAGCACATTTTGGAGCAAAAATTGGCCGTCTTTGATCTTGGGCACGTGTGTAGAAGATTTACTTGAAATAATGAAATTGTGTTTCAGGAATGAGGAGGAGATAGCTTTATTCAAAGAAAACACCTTGTTTAAATATGAGAATATCAGGCCATATCTCACATTCGTGCTGGAGCGTCCTGAACGTAAATATTATTTTAGAGAAGTGGATAGATTTTTGTATTTTTGTAATTCGGATGCGCAAAAAATAATGGAGATGAAACAACGATTTCTGCATGATCCAAATAATGGTATTCCTCATGGATTACCTTTATCTCGGAACGAGGAATCGTTAAATAAGTTTTTGAATGATACCGTCTGGAAAATGCAGATGAGTTTACCGATAGCTATTAAATTCATCTTCTATACGTAACCGAACAACTGAATAATGTTTACTGTGGGAGTAAAATGATCACTTTTTCATATCTCTCATCTAGTCTGTTATGTTGAGAATTGGGTGTACCTAGACCTACCTAATGATGTCAAGTCATGAGCTTATTACGATTTTTATTTTTATTACTTTAGGTATCTATTAATTGCGTTTAAAGTGTTACAATAAATGTAACCTATTATTTCAATGTTTGTATTGTCATTTTCTGGTCAAAGGATTTATCTTTTGAGAAATTGAGATACTTTTATATTCGTTTTCGTTTTTTGAAGATTGATAAAATTCAAAATTGACACAGGTGAAGTGTCCAAATGCAGGGTGCAAAATTGTCAACTTAAACTTAAATTTTAAAACTGAAAAATTGGAAAGATTTGATTGATTTTGGACGAAAATTGTAATTGAAAAAAAAAAACCTTCAACTAAACCTGAAAACGGAACTGAAAATCATCAATTTTTTATAAAAGTTTTTCCTCAAAAAGTTATAACGAAAACGAATAGGTATTGTTTATGTTCGTCCCAAATTCTAATGTAAAAACAGTAGTGAAGTGAAGGGGCATTGAACATTGAAAATTAAAATCACTGGAAAAGTACAATCAAGTTATAAAACAATACAAATAACCGAAAACAGAAAAAAAATTCTATCAAGATTGAACATTGAACAGAATGTGAGAAAAATTGAGGAGCTCATTGCAAAAGTAGCCCTTGTCACATGAACCTATGCAATCTCCAAAGCTCTCCCTTGAGCGTACCCAGTATCATGAATGTAAACTCTATAAAGCAATTCCTCTCAGGGCTACTCAGGGTAGACTAACTTGACGGTCATTTCATCATTACAACATGATCTCCGCTGTTGGCAATAGGTGCAATCGAGTAAAACGTGTCTAAAAGTTCATGTGACAAGGGCTACTTTTGCAATGAGCTCCTCAATTGCATAAAACATTGCTGAAAATAAAATGACTTGAAAACAAAAGGAAAGCATTAAAATCACCAAAAATGACTAAAAAGTGATGAAATTTTTGTGAAATTCGAAAAAAAATGCTGCAAATTTGTGTAAAAGTTTCTTCAAAACCAAAACCTTTGGAAAATTTTTCAAAATGTTGGCAAAACATGAAAAACATCCAATAAATTTATGATGATTTTAGATTTAGAATTTTAGATTTTTGTAGTAAATTTTGCAAATCTGGAAAAATTTTATTCTGGTAGTCAAAATTATGAAATTTCCCGATTTTCTTGTCTAGTATTTTTCAATTTTACACTCAAGACGTTGCTAAATAAAATAAAAATTTTCGATTTTTTAAAATTATTGTTCATTTTCCTAAAAGTTTTTGAAAAACTTTACTCAGGTCGTCAGGTCTCAGATAGTGAAATTTTTCGAGTGACGTGGTGCTCTCCGGTCCCCTTCGTTTCGCCTCTGAACTAGTGATTCCAATTCGAACATTTCAATTTTCATCTCAAAATTTTGAAAATTTTTGGAAGCTGAAGTTAGAAGATTTCGGAAGATTTAAAAAAAAAAGTTGTCATTGCACCTCATCCACCTTCGATTTGACAAAATAAGATCCATCGTAAAAAAAAATCAAAGGGGAATTTAAAATCAGAACGAAAAGTAGGCAAACTTGCTTTTAATTGCCATAAACTTCCCGCCTTTTGCCATAAGTTCGTTCGATATCGTGGTGTTGTGGTTGTTTACGTTGAAAATTGAACTAATCAGTGATAAATAATTTATTCGGTTTTAGAGTGAAAATGTGATAGTTTTTTGAGAAAAATGCGTAATTTATGATATTCCACCCGATGTGATTTTAGCCAAAGGTAAAAATGAAATTTACAACTCGTAGAATTTCCAACAATTCCGCAGCTATGAATTTACGTATAACGTACTATCTGATACCGTTATCTTTCAGAATCTAGACTAGATGGCAATCAAACTAAATTTGAATTTTCTCGAAGTTCAAGATATCATCGACCATAAAATAGAAGATAACGAGTATATATTCTGCGTATTATGGAGCGGATCTAACGTCAAAAGCTGGGTAAATACCGAATTCGTATCGTCGTTTCCGTTACACGTACTCTTACGATATTTCGCCACCTTCATCGGTTCGATCGATAACATCCTCGATGTGGACATCATAAAAAAAGTCGAAAAAGTCGAATCCTTGATATGCAAATCATGTACCAAATCGGAACTCAACAAGATGGTACAAAGCTACTTGACCATCAGTGGGTTAAAGTTACCTGCATCAAAACGCAGCCTAGTCCAAGAAGAACTCATAGATTACATCAAAAGCCACACAAGTCCGACTTTAAGGCAAATGGAAGATCTACGTCGTAAAATTATTCTCGAATGGATTCTCGAGTTACGAGAAGTGCAATTGTTAACTCTACAACAAATGCAACTCGAAATTAATCTGATTTCGGATAACGAAGCCGAAATCACCGTCGAAAATAACGTCGATTTAGAAGTGCTGCCGGCGAATTTCACTTACGTGAATAACAACGTCCCAGGTTACGGTGTAACCATTCCTACAGATCCGCCGATCGGTTGTAATTGCTTATTAGGATGTGCCTGGTCGAAACAGAAAATCGTCAGCGGTTCGTGCTGTACGGATAATGCGGATGTGGAACCAGCCTACGATGATAATAAAAGACTCATTTTTACGAAACGTAAACCAATCTATGAGTGTAATAAGAAGTGTACCTGCGACAAATCATGTCCTAATCGAGTTGTCCAAAATGGTACGAATGTTAAACTAGAAATCTTTCGTACGTTCAACGATTGCGGTTGGGGTGTTCGTACGTTGGAATACGTTCGCAAAGGCACCTTTATAGCTCGATATGTCGGCGAAGTAATCACTTTCGAAGAAGCGAAGAATCGTTGTGACGAGTATTTATTCGACATCGATTTGAATTACGCTTCTGTACAGGACGAATGCGCCTATACCGTCGATGCTATTAAATACGGTAATGTCAGCCGTTTCATCAATCATTCCTGCGACCCTAACTTATGCGTTTTTGGAGTTTTTACCGATTGCCTGGATCCGGATCTGCATGAGATTGCGTTTTTCGCTGCCAGAGATATTATTCCCGGAGAGGAAATTAGTTTCGATTATAAAAAAAAGATGATTTGTAAATGCGGTTCGATTAAATGCAAATTAAAGTAACTTTTCGATCTGATTATGATTAACGTAACATTTTGTTTATTTTTTACGAACTTATTTATTCGTCAGTATTATTTATCAACATTTTAAAAAATGTTTATTTTTGTATAAGCAGGTTTTATGTCGTACTTTAATTTTGATTAGATTTATCTATCCTTATATTCGAACCGGTCTCTAATGTGATTATTTTTACATGAAAAAAAAATTACTTACTGTATATTTTACGTAATTTAAACGATCTATGTTATCGAGATTTTAATCGAACAATTAATTTACAAATTTCAACTCAACCTATTTATTGTTACATGCAAAGTGCAATTGCAATCGTGGTAGGTATTCAATGTGCAATATAATTACTTTGAGGTCATTTCGTGTCTACTCAATCAGATTTAGGAAAATTATCGTCGTTTGAAATGTTTTTTCAGGGAAGTACATACTCGTATGTACAAACGAGATGTGTTCTTATCTTATTTGGAAAATTTTCTGTGAAGATGGTCTGCTTTGAAAGCTCATTTTTTTCGACACCGATGAAATGCCGTTTATTTCGTTTCGAAGCTTTATTGAGAATAGGAAACATTCATCGAGGTAACTGTGAGTTGAACCTTTTTATGAAAAATTTACGAACTGTGGTCACAGGTCTGTTGTACTTGCAAGGGAACGTACAACTCGTCAACTTCGATCGAGCTGAGCTTTGGCTCATTGAAAGAGCATGTTACCCAGACCTCAAAATCAAATTTTCAGCTACCAAAATGAATTTTTTGATTATTGACAAGTTTTTGGGAAATGTCAGAAATCCTATCGGTAGATTAATTTTTCACAAAAAGAGCAAACATGTTTATCAAAATCCGAAACTCGGTGTATACTTTCAAGTCGACCCTTCGAATCGATTGCTGCAATTTCCCAGCCGATCTGGAGCCTCCAGCAAAAGTTGGTTTTTCTCTAGAAATTTCAAATTGCTCCAGAGGGCGGTGTAATTAACTTCAGCAGCTGAAAATTTAATTTTATCATAAGTTCGACATTCCGAATCGATTATGGTCGTTGAATTGCAAATCCAAGGTGACTAGTTGATAAGTTTTTTTTTTTACAAGTTGAAAAATCTCAAAATTTTTGCAACAAGGTACCCAAAATTTCGTCCATCTCCTGAAGTCGACCCTCCGAATCGATTGCTACTATTTTCCAACTGATCTGGAGCCTCTAGCGAAATTAGACTTTTCTCTAACGATTTCAAATCGCTCCAGAAAACATTGTAATCATTTTCGTAGCTGAAAATTTAATTATATCGTAAATTCGACACTTCGAGAATTGATCAATTCCAAGTGACGAGTTGAAAAATGTATTTTTTTACAAGTTGAAAAAAATCTCAGCAAAAAAAATATGTACAATATCGTTAATTTTGCAACAAATTCCTCTGAACTTCTTCACCTCCCCTCTTTCTTGAAAATCACAGCATGATTCAAGGGCTTACTTTTTAGGATAAAAAAGAAACGTAATACTTGTAGTTTCTTAATTCTTAATTTCTCCCTTGAATTCTAAAATGAGATTTCACCTAATTTTCAAAATTTTAAAGCTTTTTTTCTTCGCAAAAAATTTGATTTCATTCAAAGCAGAAATTTTCTAAATTCAGAAACAACAATTTTCAAAAATTTCAACTTTCACAATTTTTGGTATTAAAAAATTCATTTTTATTTTTATTTGAAATTCCGAAACGAAATTTGATCAAAATTGAAATCACTTTGGTTATTTATTTTACCTTGTTTTATTCCAGTTTCTTGCGATGCAAAAATTTCCCCTTGTGAGCTGTCGAAGTTGTTGAAAAAAAAGGAATGAATTTATTTTGCTGGTCTTTCAGAAAAATAATTAAAACAGCGAAACATTTTTTTGTCTAGTAAAATTTTACTGCGAATTTCTATCAACCTGATTTTTTTTCTGTCTGCATCTGTAAATTTAGCTTGAGAAATCAATATAATCTTTTAAAGAAAATTGAGGAAAAGAAAAGCCTCAATTTTCAAAATTAGTGATCGCTCAAAATTAATATTTTATTTTTCAAGTTTCGCAGTCTGATTGTTTAGTTTATGAAAATGCTAGAAATTTATCGATTGAACATCTTTTTTCAGGCGTTAGAGGGTTCATTTAGATACCTACCAATATTTCTGCCACTTGAAAAAATTCACTAAAAATTGAAAAATCAACATTGGCAGCTGAAAATTTGGTTCTGAGCTCTGGGTGACATGCTCTTTCAATGAGTCGAATTTCAAGTCGATTTGAGTCGACCAAGTTGTGATTCCCTAGTTGGAAAAATGCAATAAATTGATCAATGTTCTTCAATCTGAAAATTTTGTATCAAGATCAAGAGTCTAGTACTAGGAGGATTAAAGTATCCAGTGGCATTGGGATTAATTTCTACGATGAAAATGATTTTTCAAAATCAATTTCGAGTACCTATCTATGGCTTCGAAGTTCGATTGCTTCAAAGAAGCACTGACGATTTTTGATTTTCTGATTGTTATTCAACTTCGAGAGTTTTATAAAGGAGGTTTATAGTAGGTATAGAAGCCTTCCTCTTACAGTTCAGATTACGAATGAAAATGAATCCTACTCCTACTTGACTTGAATTTTGAAATGATTTTCAAAACAAGATAAGTAAATTGATGGAGTTGTTGTTCGGTTCAAACACTCAACTATTTCAATTTTGAAAACTTCCGTCAGTGATTTCAGAATTCAAATTTGAATTGGTTTGTATCTTTTGATTTATTTGAAACCGAGACCGACATAAATATAAATAAGGTAATTCATGATTTCCACTGGGTCACTGCTAAATCACTCTTGAAAGTTGTAAGTTGTAATCAAACTATGAATTGATTCAATGATTCTGTTTGTAATCGTAAGGGGTGTATCTGTCTGTGGGTCTATCTGTTGTCCTGTGAGAAGAATTATGAATTAACGTTAGAAAGAACTTTTCAATTTTTCATTGATACTTGAAAGCGTCGAAAGCGTGTTTGAATTCGAAGCACATTAGATAATTATTTGTAACTGTCGAATCTCTCCCCTTTCCCTCCACTCTATCTTTATCTTTTATTGTATTTTGTGGCTACCGGCACTAGGGCTTCTAGAGCCTTACCGGCACTACAGCAGTTAAAGCAGTTTAGTCTATGGTGAGTAGTGAGTTTACTGATTCATGTAGATTATTTTTCAATCAAAGGTGTTCATATTTGAAATGAGATTAAAACAAACTGATCTGTACCGACACGAAATGACTAATCGAATGATGTAAAATAATTTGCTGTGCTTGTTTGTGTCAAAGAATCGCCTTTTGTTAGAATTTTAATATGTAATTTCGAAATAATTGTTACAGATTTATTGTTGATTGAAGAATTCTCATTTCGTTATCTCGTTAGTCATTTTGATATTGATGAATTGACGTTCTCTCTGAATAATTGAGACGTTCATTATCAGGTTAGTTATTATTGATATTATCAATATTTTTAGTTGATTCGAGTAATCGTATCCTACGAATGTTTACATATTCATGGATAATTTTATCTAATCATCGAGTTCTAATACACGTGTAATTATTCCAGATTCGTCGAAGATCTACTGAACGTTGAATGATAGTCAGAAATCTCGAATAATATTCAGAATCACCAGGTTGGTTATCTCAAACGAATATTTCTTGTTTTCATTACCCACGTAATTTCTACAGATAATTCATAATTTTAGAACCACGATGGATTCAGTTGGTTTACTAGAAGTTAAATGCATAATCGACGATAAGATCGTAAAAGGAAGATGTTATTTTAGAATCGTCATCGCGCAGCCACCCGCCAAACTATGGATACCGGGCGAGAAAATACCATCGTCGGAATTAGTCATCGAATACTGTAAGCAATCAATTCAAAATATATCCGCCAAGAAACGTAAACCAGACGAAATTGCTCTTAGAATTTATAATCTATTGAGTCAATGCGAGAAAAAAGAATTTGATCGTCTAGTAAGCAACTTTCTCACCGCCAAAGGTCTCCAGTTACCCATATCCCAATACGAAAGTGTTTTAGAAAGATTGAAACAAATTGTTCACGAAGGAACAACCGATAACCAAACCATGGAAAAACTACGTCGCGATATTCTCATAGAAAGAATCCTTCAAGAACGGAACCAACAACTGGTTAATTTGAAAAAAGCTGAACTGGAAATAAACGTGATCAGCGATAGTAACAGTTACATCGGAGTCGTTAATAACATCGACTTGGAACCATTTCCAGCTAATTTTAGATACACCAATAAATACATAGCGTGTTCGCCTGCTATCCCCGAAGAAGTAATGGTCGGCTGCGATTGCAGTACTAAAGAAACCTGCTGTCTATCAGCATGTTCGCATTTCAACGATGAAAAAATGTTTCGTAAAACTGCTTCCGCAAAAGCAAGAGAGAAAGGAGACGACGAACGTGTCCTTCCTTACGATGAAAATGGTAGGATTTCGAATACGTTAAAGTGTCCGATTTACGAATGCAATAAGTTTTGTAAATGCGACGATAGTTGTCAAAGACGAGTCGTACAAAAAGGATCGAAAATTCCACTCGAAATATTTCGTTGTTTGAATCGAACCGGTTGGGGTGTTCGTACACTGGAATTTATTCCTAAGGGTCAATTCATCTGTCGTTATAGCGGAGAAGTTATCGAATGGGAGGCTGGTAATCTTCGTAGTTGTAAAGAATACTTGTTCGATATTGATTATAACATCGATCCTGAGAAGGGTCATTCGACTTTTACTGTAGACGCTTTCCAGTACGGAAATGTTTCCAGATTTATTAATCATAGTTGCAATTCTAACTTGAGTATTCATGTAGTGTTCATTAACAACGTTCATCCCGAACTGGGTGAAATTTGTTTTTTCTCTCATCGAGATATCGAAGCGATGGAAGAGTTGACTATTAATTACGAAGGTCTGGTTAAGAAAAATAATAACAATGTGTGCAGATGTGCTCAATGCGCGTAGTCTTCCGTTATTTTTTATATTTGATGATTTCTGACTTTTTTGATATTACTTTTTTTTGTATGATTTTTTTCGTTAAATAACTGAACGCTAATGTATAATGATAAGAAATTTATATATTTACATTTTATCAATGTACAAAACAATTATTAAAAATTCGTTTAAATGGTTTACATTGTTCAACGTTTAATAAGCTGCTCGATTCCCCACCGTTTTAATATTTCACATAGGATGTAAGTAATTTGTTCTAAATTTGATAGGGAACGTATGTTTAAAAATGACCAGATATATTCGATTAGATTAGATCACAATCCGAACAACGTTTGTAGTTGATTTTTGGTATCTTGATGAGAAGTTACGGAATGTCCTTTAACTCTAGGATCGATAAATATTTCGTAATCGTTTCCTCCTGGAGATGTTTTATCGCCGAAGAAATGGATTTCATCGAAATCTTTTTCAACAAAACGTAAACAATACGTTTTATCCCATCCAATAGGAAATGCATCTATGCTAATTTGACCACCTGAAAATACAGAAAAACACGACGTTGATTATTCGATTCGTGATTGGAAAAAATGAGTGGGAGGGGGAGGTAGATCTAAACATAAGTACCTATACTAAATTTCAGCCCCAAATCTGATAAATCTTTTTCCAAACTTTGAACGAATTTTTCTCTAATTTTATGTTCGGCATCGAATTCGGCGAACTGCTGCCTCTCTTCGCTCGAACACGATCTTCCTACTGGGCAAATGTTGATTAGACCGGTACGAAATTCAATAAATGTGCCACGTTTCACTGGTAATACGAGATCGGACATGTAACGAAGGCAGTAATTGATTAATTTTTGAAGCTTTTCTTCGCCCAAGAAATTGGCCAACGACTGAAAACAGAGAAAAAATAGGTTAGAAATAGTTCGGCAGATGACAACAGAGTATCTGCACCTTCCCCTCTCCCCCCCCCCCGCCGATCCTTTGGGATGGATTTTTTCGTAGAATGTTTCGAAATAAACTTCCTATAAAAAAGTTGGTCTAATTTACAAACTGGCGACCATTTTGATTGACAGCTCAATCAAAATCACAGATTTTGGCCTCCGACATGGAACTCGTACTAAAATTTTTGAGCTGGACAAAATTAAATCGGAAGAACATGCAAAAATATGCCAGCAGTCAAAATTTCAGACGCCAAAGTGCATTTTACGATTTTTGGCGAATTTTTAAAAATCCGATTTGGACCAAAAAATGTGCAAAAAAATCAAAATTTTACTAAATGAACCTAGAAAACTGAAATGTTGGACATACCCTATATTCAACCAGCCAAATCGATTGGAAACGGTTTCAAATCGTTTTGAGCAGTTCTGGAGCCTCCAGCAGATTTTTAAAATTTGATTTTTCCACAAAATTTCACCAAATGAAGTTGGAAACCCGAAATTCGATCTGCACTTCGATTTTAACACGCTATTAAATCGACTGGGAATGTGTTCAGGTCGTTTTGGAGCCTCCAGCAACTTTTTGGAAATTCCAGTTTTCCTACGAACGCCTTAAAATCTGTCCAAATCAACTTCAGCGCGTATGCTCGTGATTGGTACTTGTTGGTGACTCACTTGATCAATTGTGTGGTGTTTTTTGGAAAACTGGAACTTCCAGGAAGTCGCTGGAGTCTTCAGAACGACGTGAAGCCACCTACAGTTGACTATATAGTGAGTTGAAAAAAGAGTGTAGATAGAATTTCAGATTTCTCACTTCATTTGGTAAAATTTGTAGGAATTTCAAGTTTCAAAAATCTGCTGGAGGCTCCAGGAATTTTCATAATGACTTGAAATCACCTGCAGTCGACTTAATAGAGTGAATTTCAAATTTTCAACTTCATTTGGTGAAATTTTATGTAAATTTTAAGTTTCAAAAATCTGCTGGAGGCTCCAGGAATTTTCAAGAAGTTTCCGGAGCCTTCAGAACGACGTGAAACCACCTTCAGTTGGCTTATTAGTGGGTTGAAATTAGATTGCAGATAGAATCTCAGCGTTCTCACTACATTTGGTAAAATTTGTAGGAATTTCAAGTTTCAAAGTTCTGCTGGAGGCTCCAGGAATTTTCAAAATGACTTGAAATCACCTGCAGTCGACTTAATAGAGTGAATTTCAGATTTTCAACTTCATTTGGTAAAATTTTATGTAAATTTCTAATTTTAAAAATCTACTGGAGGCTCCAGGAATTTTCAAAAAGTCTCCGGAGCCTTCAGAACGACGTGAAACCACCTTCAGTTGGCTTATTAGTGGGTTGAAATTAGATTGCAGATAGAATCTCAGCGTTCTCACTACATTTGGTAAAATTTGTAGGAATTTCAAGTTTCAAAGTTCTGCTGGAGGCTCCAGGAATTTTCAAAATGATTTAAAATCACCTGCAGTCGACTTGATAAAATGAATTCCAGCTTTCCAACTTTATTTTGTGAAATTTTGAGTAAATTTCAAGTTTCAAAAATCTACTGGATGCTCCAGGAATTTCCAAAATGATTTTAAATCACCTGCAGTCGACTTAATAAAGTAAACTTCAGATTTTCAACTTCATTTGGTGAAATTTTATGTAAATTTCAACTCTCAAAAATCTACTAGAGGCTCCAGGAATTTTCAAAAAATCTCTGGAGGCTCCAGAACGACTTGAAACCACCTTCAATCGTGTCCCATTGGATTGACCGGGGAAAAGGGCAGATACCCCTATTGCCATGCAATGGCATAATATATCTTTTCAATTTTCGAGCAGTGTAAGTATGCTGTGTACCTGTTTGGCGATTTCTTTTCCATTTTTATAAGCCACTAATCCATTTTCAGGAAACATGTAGTCGAATTCGCCCAAATCTACGAACAAATCAGTGTTAAATTAAATTTCGAAATTAATTAGTTTGTAATGTTCTAGTAGAAGGACCTTACTGAACGATTTTCCTCCCATTTGTTCGACTGCTTTGTCCAAATCTGATCCGCCGACTAAACCAATGGCACAAACTGGTTTCACACGATTTTTCAAAAAAGACATCATATCTTCCTCTATGACCTGTGAAATTTGTTTACAATAATTTAGAGCTTTATTGTTCACAATTAAGAAATAAGTGTTTGAAAATATGTTTACTTGACGTGGTTTTGTCAACGTTCCATCGACGTCGAACAAGCACAGTACTTTTTTACTCATGTTGAAGGCAGCTCCTCTCGTCGAACAGCTGGATTGACGAATTTCTGTGAAGAATATCGAAGCAGAAACTGTCAGCAACGAATCGGTTCTCAAGATGCGAAGAACTTTCGACATCTCAAGCTGTGTTAGTCTTGTTGTGAGGTTACTTTACAATACAATTGTGTTAGCTTTAGAGGTGTTATTTGTGATGAAATTCTTCAACATCATTACCTGATGACTCGATGGAGTGATGATTTAATTACTCGAGCTTATCAACCGGCTGAGTGGAAATCAATTTATTCGAGTTTAAATCCAAGCGAAGAATAGATCATCTATTTATCGATGCAAATTATGCAATTTTGTACATTTTACACGTCACCCAGTCACCCTCGATAGTAAATTATCGCCAAATGACGCGTACTTTTACTACCGGAGAAATATCTTCATATGTGTCGTTTTCGTATTGATCGTAAATAATTTTTTCAAAACATTCTTTACTGATAAAAATTTCCAATTTTGTTTTCATTTAGAAGAGAATTTTCATCCGAAGCCATAAAAATGGTAACACTGCTCGAAAAATATTTCCTGGTTTGAGAACATTGAAGCATCGAGATCATCACGATGGTTGGAAATGATCAAAATTTCGCTGTTTTTGCTGAGCACCGAGCACCCAAAAGCGGAATTGCGGATGCGGAATGAATGAAGAGGAGAAACAAGATAAATAAAATGAAAGTGTTAGACGGTTAATACTCCGTTTTATATGTATTTTAATTAATAAAGTAGATGAAATTTCATAAAACAATCTGCATCGGGTACGTTTGACATCTCCTGTGAATCCAATTACTGCAGGTGAGTCGCTTCACTTATTTGTTTAGTTTGAAAATGGTGATAGCGTAAGGTACATTGCCCATGCTACAATCTACTCGCTAATTATCATCATCTATGAATTATAATCGATTTAACCGTAAGTACGTCTCGAATAATGAAAATTTGTATAATTTCAATCATCCAGAGTCCTATATTAGCTGTAGATTGTAGCCTTGTTTCGTTTCAATTACGTATAAGCCTTGTTTACTGTTACGTTATATAATACGTTGATGCTGTTATCGGCTATATTTCTGCTAGTAACGGTTGTATATCTCTCCGAATGATTTGTATCGACTCGGTTTATATCGATGGTACCGTCTTCTACGAAATACTATTCTAAGAAAACACATTATCTTAGTGTTTATACGGTTTATTACACGTTTATTGTGATTGCAGGTGCCGCATCATGAACGAAAATATTCCCAGTCATCAAAAAAGACCGAATTTTTCGTCTTTGAACGGTATCCATAAACAAAGCACCACTATTAACAATGTCAAAGGTGGAGCTGGCAAAAAACTTACCATTAAAAACTTCAAAGGTAACATGAAATCCCACTACGAGCCCACGTACTCGAATACTAATACGAATTATTCCGCAGATAAACCTAAATTGCCGGCTAATTACCAAGAAGAAACATGGTGTAAGTTGAAAGAAGCTGTCGAAGCGATACAGACGTCCAAACCGATCCAATACAGCTTGGAAGATTTATACAAAGGTGTCGAAAATATGTGTATGGATACAATGGCTAGTACAGTGTATAAAAATTTAACTGGTACGTGATTTGTTTTTACTCCTGTATCTCGACAAAGAGATTCCATATTTGATTGCATTATGTTTCGTATTGCAGCTTTGACCGAAACGCACGTTAAATCGCATATTAAAAACTTTGTCGGCGAGAGTACTGATAAGCAAATATTTCTTAAGAAGATCGACGAATGTTGGCAAAACCATTGCCGTCAAATGATCATGATTCGTAGCATATTTTTATACTTAGATCGAACGTTCGTGCTGCAGAATGCATCGGTGTCGTCGATTTGGTAATAATCGTACACTTCCGATCGTCTAATTTTGGTAAACAAATCGATAACTCTGTTATTTTTTCACAGGGATATGGGTCTGGATATGTTCAGGCAGCATATTATATTGAATAATTTAGTACAGTCGAGAATAGTAGACGGATTATTGATGTTGATTGAAAAAGAACGACTCGGTGATTCGGTTGATAGACTTTTATTGAAATCGTTGCTCAGAATGTTATGTGATTTACAACTATACTCGACAATATTCGAAACAAAGTTCGTATTTCGATTCACTACCCCCGAATATTGTGTGTATTCATCTCGACGAAGTTCTTATATCTTTATTGCTTATTTTTTGTAGATTCCTCGAAGCCACTGAACGATTATACGCCGCCGAAGGACAACGTCTAATGCAAGATCAAGATGTACCCGAATACCTTCGTCATGTCGATAAACGTTTAAGCGAAGAGAATGAAAGATTGCTGCATTATCTAGATTCGTCGACCAGAATACCATTGATTCATTGCGTCGAGAAACAATTGATCAGCGAACATTTAACCAATATTTTACAAAAAGGATTAGATAATATTTTAAACGAGAACCGAATATCGGACATATCGTCGCTGTATACGTTATTTAGTCGAGTGAAAAATGGGCTAGTCCAGTTATGTATTCATTTTAATAATTATATAAAGGTCAGTACGAGCTACCCATCGAAATATCTGCACGATTTTCTAGATCACGTAGTAATCGGCGTTTGTGTTGTACTTTGATTCGCAGAAAAATGGAAGAACTATCGTGGTCGATCCGGAAAAGGATAAAACCATGGTTCAAGAACTACTCGACTTCAAAGATAAAATGGATAATATAGTTAATACTTGTTTTCAACGTAATGAAAAATTTAGCAACAGTTTGAAAGAAGCTTTCGAACAGTTTATCAATCTCAGGGCTAATAAACCCGCTGAACTAATTGGTAAGTAGTCTATCTCTCTCCTTTTATCGGACGTTTTTCATTAAATCACCCGTTTAATTTTTTTATCTCCTTCGGTTCATTTTACAGCCAAATTCATCGACAGCAAATTAAGAGCTGGTAACAAAGAAGCTACCGAAGAAGAACTAGAACGATTACTCGATAAAATTATGGTTCTATTCAGGTTCATTCATGGTAAAGACGTTTTCGAAGCATTTTACAAAAAAGTAAGCCAACTTTGGTCTCTCTGGAATCAACATTTTCATCCGGTATTCTAAGAAATTCGTTTTATTTTCTTCTAGGATTTAGCCAAAAGACTGTTGGTGGGTAAATCAGCCAGCGTTGACGCCGAAAAGAGCATGCTGTCGAAATTAAAGCAAGAATGTGGCGGTGGTTTCACTTCCAAGTTGGAGGGAATGTTCAAAGACATGGAACTGAGTAAAGATATCAACGTGTCTTTCAAACAGGTACAGAACTTTTACATCAGAAGTCAGAAATTTAGATCCAATCCCTGTCAATTTTATGTATAAATACGTTGAAACAATCTCTAAACTATCACAACTTGTTTTTACAGTACATCAACGCGAACGGTGGCCGTCTATTGGGCGCTTCCGGTATCGATTTAACAGTCAGCATTTTAACTATGGGGTATTGGCCAACGTATCCGAATATGGAAGTCAGTTTACCAACGGTGATGGCAATTTACCAAAACCATTTCAACATGTTCTACCACGGTAAATACAACGGTAGGAAGTTACAATGGCAGCCAACCTTAGGGCACTGTGTCCTGAAAGCTTTTTTCAATCAGGTTAGTAAGGAGAATTTTCGACTCAATGGTTTTCTTATGTCAGCTGAAGTAATACAATGTGAATTGTTTCAATTGTAGGGCAACAAAGAATTGCAAGTTAGCTTATTCCAGGCGTTAGTATTGTTACTGTTTAATGAAGTGGACGAACTAGGCTACGAAGATATTAGATCGCAGACGTGCATCGAAGTATGTGAATTTTTTCCTTGCTCAGCATTGTATCTATTCTGAATTTTACGTCGTATTATGTATTCGATGATTTCGTGTGCTTATATAATACGTTTGTGTCCGGTGCAGGATGGCGAACTACGAAGAACGCTGCAATCTTTAGCTTGTGGCAAAGCTCGTGTACTCATCAAGACACCGAAAGGTCGTGACGTCGAAGATGGTGATAGATTTTCATTCAACGGAGAATTCGTTAATAAATTATTCAGGATTAAGATTAACCAAATACAAATGAAAGAAACGGTGAGTTCGAGTTGACTCTATCCAGGGGAATTAGCTTCATTTGAAGTTGAACCATGTAAACAGAAGTTTAGAGCAGATGCTCAAAGTCATGAATGGGATTTGATGATGGAAGTCGAAATTTTATTCTAAAGCATCCACTTTGAAAGAAATTCCAACAAGATGGACGAATCTTGGTCAGGGTATGCCACTTGAAAAGCCATGGAAATGTTTTAAAAAATTCGAAATTTTCATTCCAAAATCAGGAAATTTTATAAAATTACTTTTTCAACAATCCGTACTTGCGTGAAACTTTGGATTTTACTCTAAATTTCGTCAATGATTTCCCTAGTTTCACGGCATGCTTTTTTAGAAAATTTATCAAAGGCTCACTTTTTCCCCCCAAAAACTACTTACGTTTTACTAAAATTGTCAAAGTCACACTTTTTAAGCAAAATTGTCAAAACAATCTAGTCTGTAAAAAAGCTCAATTTTTATCAAAATTATCAGAAGTCCTCATTTTTGTAACAATGTCAATGTTATAATTTAGCGATAAAAAGTACTTTTCTTGTCAAAACTGCCAAAAGCAAAAATTTCAAATTTTGTCAAAACTGTTGAAAAAAAATGTCAGTGTAAGTCTCAAATTTGTCTAAATTGTCTAGTAGCTTCACTTTTCATTGTCTTTATTTTATTAAAAATTTGAGTTGTCAAAAAATTGTTTTTAGCAAAATTGCCCGGAAGTTTCATTTTTTTGTCAAATGGGAAAAGTTTCAATTTTTCTTAGACTGCTAAAAAATACTTGTTTGATTTTCTGAAATTTCCAAAAAAAAAGTCTCTTTCTTTTGGAAATATTATTAAAAGATCACATTTTATCCAGCATTTTTAAAAAGCCTCAATTCTCAATTTTTCTAAAAATCTGAAGAAGTCAGTTTTTGTGACAAAGTAGTCAAAAAAGTCTCGTATTTTTGTGTGGAAATTCCGTCTCATTTTTTGTCAAAATTATTAAAAAAGTCCTGAATTCTTATCAAAATTGTCGAAAGTCAAAATTTTGGTGAAGAGATTTCTGCCTTTTGGCGAACTGTCAAAAGAACAATTTGTGCCAAAATTGTAAAAAGTTTTAAATCTTTTTGTCAAAAAAAGTCAAAAGTCTGAATTTTTTCCAAATTGTCAAAAAACCGTTCATGTACTGCTGAAATTGCCAAAAAGTTCAGTTTTTTTAGTCCTGATTTTGGTAAGAAAATCTGCTTTTTGCAAAAAACTTGTGAAAAGTTTCACTTTTAAAAGTTGCAAAAAAGTCCTATTTTTGCCAATAACTTATTGTTAAAATTTCTGTTTTTTTTTCAAAATTGCTTTGAGCCAAAAAACAGTCCTGTTTTTTGCAATAATTGTCGAAAAGTCTCATTTTTTTGTCAAATTTATAAAAAAGTCCCATCCTTGTCAAAATTGTCAGAAGTCTTTATTTTGATGAAAAAAGTCTTGCTTTTTGCCAAAACTGCTACTTTCAGTTTGTATCAAAGTTAAAAAAGTCAAATTAGTATTTTTCCATCGTTTTCAAAAAATTTTTTTTTTTTGCAAAAATTGTCTGAAAATGTCACTTTTTTTCAAAAAAAAAATGGAAAAGTTCTACATTTATTAATTTAATTTGTCCAAAATTGCTAAAGCAGTTCTATTTTTTTTTTTTTTTTTTTTTTTTTTACAAAACTAAAAAAACAGTTTTTTATTTTTTGTCAAAATTGTCAAAAAGTCCCATTTTTTTTCAAATGTGGTCAGGAAGTTTTAATGCTTGTTAAAATTGTCAGAAAATCTCACTTTTTATTTTAAAAAGTCAAAAAGATGACAAATCTAATTTTTTCAAAACTGTTGAAACAATTCGTGTTTTTTTCCCGTAAAATTGTCTCAAAAAATCATGGTTTTTTTTTTGAAAAAACTGTAAAAATTCAACTTTTTGTAACAGTCTTGTTTTTTTGTCAGAATTGACAAAAAAGTCTCATTTTTTGTCAAAATTGTAAAAAAGTCAAATTTTTGCCAAAGTTATCAAAAGTTTACATTTTATTTATCAAAATAGAATTCTTTTTTTTCCAAAGTTGCTAAAAAGTGTTGAAAGTTTTGCTGAAATTGTTGAAAAGGTGCTGTTTTTTTGACCAACATTGTCAAAAATTCCTTTAATTATTTTCGAAAATCGCGTACGAGATACCAATGTTATGTTTTAAATATTAATTTTAGTGGTCATTCGTTTCACCAATATTCTTTTGAAAATTCCATAAGTTACGCTTCTTGTTACTTGACCATACTCATCTGTCAATTTCTGTCGCAATTTTCATGGTTTTTGTGCAAACTGTACGAGCTTGTTAATAATTACCGTACGATTATTTCTCATTTCGCAGATGGAAGAACAAAAAGCGACAGAAGAACGGGTATTCCAAGATCGTCAATACCAAATAGACGCAGCTATCGTGCGTATAATGAAAATGAGAAAGACCCTCAGCCATACATTACTCATCTCCGAGCTTTACACTCAGCTCAAGTTTCCTGTCAAGGTGAGAATTCGTCTTCTAAAAATAATACTCTGTATTAAAAATACACGCCCAATTCAATTACCAATTTTTTTTCTCTCTTTATAGCCTGCTGATTTGAAAAAACGCATCGAATCTTTAATCGATCGAGACTACATGGAACGTGATAAAGAAAATACAAATAATTATAACTATATGGCGTAGCATATAATGCGACTAGGAATTATCTTAAAATTTGTTTCAATATTGAACATACTGTATTATTTTTTGTCATTGTATAATTATTTATTTTCGTCTCTATCGGCCCAGAATGCTGTTTTTCAAGTGATGAAAGTCTGCTAAGGATGGCGATGGTGATTGGTGGTGTTGTCTACGACAACGGACTCGAGTATTCGCTTCGAGTAACCCTTATGACGTATGAGAAGGGTACGAGAAAAGTTTTAAATATATGTAAATGATTGTGTATATTACTTCGATAATTATTACTAGAACGAAATGTTGTATAAAATTTTTTCAATTTAGTAGGGTTTTTTCTGTTTGTTTGTGTCTTTTTTTTGTTTTTTTTTTCTTCGAGATTTGGAATACCTACCTATTGTTATATAAATGTATTTTTTTTCTCGGCTCGTGTACGTATTTAAACGATGCGTGGTGTAATTTAATACTTGCATGTAGATTAGACTGGAAATTGTGACGTCTTTCTTGATCGGATAACGTACTTTTAATGCAATTTTTTTCTGTTTTTAATTTCTTCTTCTCATATTTTTTTCCCCGCCCAATTTTAATTATTCGGATACGTTGATCTTTAAGGACCCGGGTGAAGAGTATTCATGAACGCAAGTCGCGTCGAAGGCGAGAATTATTATGATAAATGCTAAATGTTAATATTCCTGTTTCTATTTATGAGTTTTTTTTTGTAATATATCATTTGTGTTACGAGTGTTTTATTTTTTAGAGCTTCGGAAATTTTTTTATGAGCTTTGTAGTGCTTCTTGGGGGGTACAAATAATCTTCGTGGAGGTTTTCGAATAAGGAGACTCCATTTCAGGTGTTCGTACCGCTCTCAAGTTCAACGTTCATTTGATGACGATGGTTTTTCAGGGAAAGTTGGAACTTTCAAGCTTAAAAAGTTGATATCGAATAAAATAAATGACGTATTCGTAATTAGCGATATTTAATTAGTCATAATCGACACCTCGTACGATTAATTAGCTTTTAATTATCGATTAAAAACGTTGATATACGTAAAAAGTCAAAGTTGCTCCTGAAATCGTAAAGATATGCAACTCAAATAACGCTCAAAATAGCGACTTTGGCCGATTTTTGACACTAAAATACCTCTATTTCAGTAGGAGAATATAGGGTATTAGAGGGTTCTATACTCCTAATATAAAAACTTTGGAATTTTTTTTACGAGCTATAGAGAGCTTTTTGGGTCGTACGAAATGTCGTCGAGGGGGGTTTCGGACACGAGGAATCCATTTCTGGTGTTCGTAATGCTCCAAAGTTCAAAGTTTGCTGTTTAATGATACTTTTTAATAGAAACTTTGAGTGAAAATCGACACCTCGTACACTTTAATTGCTTTTAATTAAGGTATATAACACAAACTTAAAAATTGAAGTTTGCCCCTTAAAATGGCAAAGGTATGCAACCCATACGACTCGTTAAATAGCGATTTTTGGCGTAAAATTCATAACCTGTTTTGACATTTTTCTTGTTAATTTTTCGTGTCAATTCTTAATTAAAAACTAAAATGATCTCAAACCTTGAAGCAATAATCTTGAAACAATCAAGTTCAAAGTCATTGCTGATTCGAAATCAGTTTTTCCACTGATTCCCACTTCCGATCAAATCAAATACTCTGATGGGTGATAGTTATTACTTTAGTGATAGGTATGTAGTTGTTAAATTTTGCCATTTCTTCGAAGTTCGAATCACAATTGAAATGTTTTGCTTCAATTGCAGTTTACAAGTCACCCATCGCTACAAAAGGTTAGTCGATAATATTTATCCTGCTACACCCAGCTATTATGGGGGGAGGGGGTGAAAATATGAAAAATTCAAACAGGATGAACTCGATATTTAGGCTATACAAACTACGACTCGGATAATTACCAAAACTTGATCAAACATTCTCAAAATTGAATTTCATTTTGTCAAAAATGCTGAGAGCGTAATAAAAATTGTTAAATTGTCCTTCCAGAAGTTCAAAATGACTAAAAATTGATTATAAATTCACATACCTAGATAGTTGGGCAAAGTTATCTAAAAATTGCTTAAAAATTCGTTGAAATGTCGGAGAAATAGAATTATAACTGTTGTAACTGTCTGAAAATTGACGAGACGTTGTAAAAATTGAACAAAGAATTATTACAGAAATACTTCAAAATTAGGAAAAATGCACCTATAATATTATCAAAGTTGAATTAAATTGCGAAAAAAGTCGGTCAACACAAGACATCATTAAAATTGTAAAATTAGCACAAAAAATAACTTCAAAATTTCCAAAAATTGATATTTTAGTAAAATTGCGCAAAACTTTGCAACTTGTTTGTTGGAATTACATAAAAAACATCTAAAAACAATCAAAACTTGATGAAACGTCTCGTTTGAATAAAATTTTGCAAAGTCGCCTATATTATTAGAAGTCAATCAAATGTTTTCAATAGTGCACCTATTAAAAATTGTCAAAATCAGAGAAAATATTTCCAAATTTATCAAAGTAGGTAACTTCTCAGTTGCTAAAAAATTACCATTATTGATAAAATATCAACACAATACTCAAATTTGGCGAAAATTGCTTAAATTTTTTTCTAAAATACCTACTGTAGCGAAAGAGAGCGAGAGAAACGAGTGTTGCAACGAATATACATATGTATATTTGTAATGAGAATAAGTACACAAAGTACATCATATGGCATAGCTTATCTTATCTGTAATCACGCTCGCTACTTTGTATACAACGCTCCTACTTCACACTCGCTACAAGTCACTCCCTTTTTAATTTTTTTAAAAATAATTACTATAATGTACATACTACACAAAAAAAACATTTACAAAAAATAAATAAAATGAACATAATCAAAGATGAAACAGCTATAAATTTGATCAACAATCAACAACATTTGAAAAACAACGACTAAAATTCGATCTATAAGAACATAAAAGAGACATAAAAATATTTCGTAAAATAAGAATATCACTGAATAAAAATGCATAAAATCAGCAAGAATAACTATAAAGATAGGTAAAAAAAAAAAAACAAAGTAAAATATAAACAGTAATTCGTAGACAAAAAAAATTAGACTACAGTAAGCGCCGCTTATTATCATTGCGGTTATTAGAATAATTCGCTTAATAGAATGGAAAGTCGTTGGGACGGAACGGTTGTATCTTTTTACATTGATAGAATTTCGCTTTATGTGGTAATCGAAGGTGAATGAAGTCGGTTAATGGAATTGGAAATTTTTCAAAAATCAATGAAATAGGAATACTTTTTGTCAAAAAAACAAACAAACAAACAAAAAGTCTCGTTTTTTAACTGAAAAATTGGACAAAATCTCCCATTTTCAACGAAAATTGCAAAAAAGTAGTTTCCTGCCAATTATTGCAAAAAAAAACTTGTTTTCTGCAAAATTGTCAAATTTTTCTGCTTTTTGAAAAAAAGTTCCAAGGCCCATTTTTTTCTAAATTTTCTGCTTTTTGAAAAAAAGTTCCAAGGCCCATTTTTTTCTAAAAATTGTTCAAAGATCTGCATTTTCAAAAAATTATCAAAAAATCCATCGTTTTAGTTCTTGTTTTCCCTTGAAATAGCCAAAAATTGCAAAAAAAAATGTCATTCTTTCACTTAAAAAATGCAAAAAACTTCTCACATTTTTCGAAAAAAAATTATGAAGAAGTGTCATTACTTCCCCAGTAATTCCCAAAATTTCCACATTTTGGCTTTTTAAAAAAATTCTTGCAATTAAAAGTACAATGTTTTTGCCAATAAAAATCTGCTTTTTGCCAAAATTGTCATTCTTGCTTTTTGCCGGCATTTTCCCACCTTTTTATACGTTTTTAAGTACCATTATGAACATTTAGTTCAATAAATCATCTTTTTTTTATTCATCGTTTATTGGAATAATTCGGTTAATAGAATAGCAACCACTTGGTCCCAACCCGATCATATTAAGCGGCGCTTACTGTATTACATTATTCGTAGAAAGCAACAAGACTTACAAAAAAAAAAAAAAAAACGAAAACCAAAATACGAGACCAGAATGAAACAAACATCAAATTTTCAATTTGGGCATCTGACAGGTGCTCGGACTTCCCTAGTTTAAAATTAGTGAATGAAATTGGCGTTTTTGGTTTTTAATGACCCACCACTCAGAACCTTTCAAAATGTTGATGAAATGATTTTCATAGGATATTTGGAGCATATTCCTCGAAAAGATGATGATTGCAATTCTAAAAACTTCATTCCGAATTACCGCTTGAATATTTTTAAAATACAATAAGTCAGCGATAGATCATCATTTTTTTTTAAATTTCCATAATCAACAAATCGCATTTTTTCTCAAACTTTAAATTTTTTAAAATCAACTTTGCAACATGTTACCATCTCAATTTCTTAATATGTTGTTCAACATGAAAAGTTGTCAATAATGTATTTTTTTCAGAATTTTTGAGAGTCGGAACGATGTGAAAACTACGTTTTGAAACTTTTTGAGCTTATTTTTTGCACGTAAAAAAGTGGCAACACTGATATTTATGATATCACCAAAAAGCCTTTCAAAACCTCTAACTATGGGAAAAAGTTCCATTTTGGTACGTATCGCGGTTATCGAGTAATCCACTGCTGAAATGAATGATACATTAGGTTCACTGAAAACTTTGACACCCGCTGGCTGCCTTTAAAAATGGGCTAGAGGGCTGCGATTTGCGCCATTGGTCATCCCATCGGAAGGTCTTTCCACAGGGAAAATTTCAAAAAAATCGCCGAACCCACTACCACTTCTTGGTTCAATTGACGTGGAATGGCCCTGTATGAAGCCTCCGCACAAATCACTCTTCAATATAGTCAATGTGTAGTTGAAGGACGTAGACGTAGGAATAAAGTTGTTTTATCATTTTTGCCCCAAAATGTACAGGAAACCCAAAAAATGAGAAATTGCTAAAATTTTGAATTTTGCTATCGGAATTACCTTACTTTACCTTAACTTAGGTTTGCTTATCATTTATGTACTTATGAACCGATTTACCATTTAGGTGTTTACTTAATCGTGAGATCATTAATATGTAGACGAATTTGGATTTAGATGCGAGCCAACGTTTTTCCTCATTACCATAAGTAGGTATATACGAGTTCAATCAGGTATCACGCTCGAATCGAGGAACAATCTTCCTGCCTAATGGTTATAGATGCTGATGCAGGTATACCCGTACGAGTCTCGACTAACGTGAGCTATTCTGCTGTTACAGGTTGTGCGTTGGTCTGTTCCTGTGACATAAAAAAAGCGCCGTTCAATTTTTTGATTCACTGTAGCTAGATACATTAAAATGGCGTAAAAAGAAGAAAGAAAACAATTTACTTCAAGTGAGAGACTACGCTTATCCAGAAAAATTTTGAACCTCCTGACACGGTGCGAATGGCACTGTTCCCAGAATTGATAAATTACGATGGATTGTTATTGGGTAGGTACCTCTAAAACAAATTTCCAAACGGGATTTAGGTATGCAAGAAATCTAAAAAATTTCTGGGGCAAGAATATTTCCGGACTTTTTTAAGTTGAATTAGATTTCAAGATTCGTGTTCAGCACAATTTCTCTATTAAGTAATATGCTAATGGCCTAATACCTACTCTATTATAGGTGTGCTTCTATATTGAAAGGGCACATTTTGTCGGTGCCGAAAATGGGTATAGGTACCTACTCGGATTTTATTTTTCAAAAATCGAAATGAACTTCCAACGTTCTCCGGTGGATCCCAACGGTGTTTGAGCATAAAGCTGTCATAGTCAATGAAAGCTTCACGTTCGCGCGGGGTTTAAACCAACCGGAGAATGTTGGAAGTTTATACGGATTATTGAAAAATAGGGTATACCCTAGCGGGGGAAAAGAAGTGTAGGTAACCTGTTATTATTATTTTTTTTAGAAACAGTGTGTCTTATTTTCAAGGTTTAAAAGTTACCTACCAATAGGTAGATATGCTTAAATTAGTTTCTAGTAAAACAAAATTGATTATTAGGTAACCTTACGAGTAGGTATAATGCTTGTATCATTTAAAATCCTTACCGTAGGTGTAACTGATGTTGTAGAGCTAAACGATTCTATCGTGTAACCTACAAGCTTACATTTCTCGAACTTGCAGACGGAGCAGGTTCTTTTACTAAAGCTATATTTTAAAGAACAGTTCTGGTTACCGGAAACGCATTTTTCATTATTTTCAGTCCCAGATAGGAATTTTCTCCTGCAAAACTCGCTGCAAGCGATACATCTGAAATCAATTGACAGGTAAGTAGGTAAAGTAGGTCGCGGAAGGTGCATTATACGCAATCGGCAATAGGGCAGTTCATGGCGAGATATTCGGTTGTACGATTGGCTTTCACGAAGATGGCTGAGGAATGTAGTTGTTCCATTTTTTAAACCTTGAATTGAGGGTCAATAGAATCATTCGCGAACGTTTTTACCACCATAGGCGGATTCTACACACTAAGTACATACTACCAATATCCATCAAAAAAAAATTGATTTTTTGGATCTTAATTTGTAAGCTGGTTTTCTCGTGACAGATCACATATGTAACTACATATGTAGATGAAATGTTTACCTACCTACCTGAAGTTTGCCAATTTTCATGCAAGAGGCGAGTCACTAAAAAAAACCGGTATTTCAATTCGAAAAGTACGGGCCTTTACGATTATTTTAAGATACATGTTTGTGAATAAAATTCGTTGAAAACTGTTCATTACCGAGCGATTTTAATTCTTTGTTTACAATATTATTTTACACTTCATTTCAACGTTGGTTTTCGCGTAAAATTTCATTTTTCAAAAATCAATGAAATAGGAATACTTTTTGTCAAAAAAACAAACAAACAAACAAAAAGTCTCGTTTTTTAACTGAAAAATTGGACAAAATCTCCCATTTTCAACGAAAATTGCAAAAAAGTAGTTTCCTGCCAATTATTGCAAAAAAAAACTTGTTTTCTGCAAAATTGTCAAATTTTTCTGCTTTTTGAAAAAAAGTTCCAAGGCCCATTTTTTTCTAAATTTTCTGCTTTTTGAAAAAAAGTTCCAAGGCCCATTTTTTTCTAAAAATTGTTCAAAGATCTGCATTTTCAAAAAATTATCAAAAAATCCATCGTTTTAGTTCTTGTTTTCCCTTGAAATAGCCAAAAATTGCAAAAAAAAATGTCATTCTTTCACTTAAAAAATGCAAAAAACTTCTCACATTTTTCGAAAAAAAATTATGAAGAAGTGTCATTACTTCCCCAGTAATTCCCAAAATTTCCACATTTTGGCTTTTTAAAAAAATTCTTGCAATTAAAAGTACAATGTTTTTGCCAATAAAAATCTGCTTTTTGCCAAAATTGTCATTCTTGCTTTTTGCCGGCATTTTCCCACCTTTTTATACGTTTTTAAGTACCATTATGAACATTTAGTTCAATAAATCATCTTTTTTTTATTCATCGTTTATTGGAATAATTCGGTTAATAGAATAGCAACCACTTGGTCCCAACCCGATCATATTAAGCGGCGCTTACTGTATTACATTATTCGTAGAAAGCAACAAGACTTACAAAAAAAAAAAAAAAAACGAAAACCAAAATACGAGACCAGAATGAAACAAACATCAAATTTTCAATTTGGGCATCTGACAGGTGCTCGGACTTCCCTAGTTTAAAATTAGTGAATGAAATTGGCGTTTTTGGTTTTTAATGACCCACCACTCAGAACCTTTCAAAATGTTGATGAAATGATTTTCATAGGATATTTGGAGCATATTCCTCGAAAAGATGATGATTGCAATTCTAAAAACTTCATTCCGAATTACCGCTTGAATATTTTTAAAATACAATAAGTCAGCGATAGATCATCATTTTTTTTTAAATTTCCATAATCAACAAATCGCATTTTTTCTCAAACTTTAAATTTTTTAAAATCAACTTTGCAACATGTTACCATCTCAATTTCTTAATATGTTGTTCAACATGAAAAGTTGTCAATAATGTATTTTTTTCAGAATTTTTGAGAGTCGGAACGATGTGAAAACTACGTTTTGAAACTTTTTGAGCTTATTTTTTGCACGTAAAAAAGTGGCAACACTGATATTTATGATATCACCAAAAAGCCTTTCAAAACCTCTAACTATGGGAAAAAGTTCCATTTTGGTACGTATCGCGGTTATCGAGTAATCCACTGCTGAAATGAATGATACATTAGGTTCACTGAAAACTTTGACACCCGCTGGCTGCCTTTAAAAATGGGCTAGAGGGCTGCGATTTGCGCCATTGGTCATCCCATCGGAAGGTCTTTCCACAGGGAAAATTTCAAAAAAATCGCCGAACCCACTACCACTTCTTGGTTCAATTGACGTGGAATGGCCCTGTATGAAGCCTCCGCACAAATCACTCTTCAATATAGTCAATGTGTAGTTGAAGGACGTAGACGTAGGAATAAAGTTGTTTTATCATTTTTGCCCCAAAATGTACAGGAAACCCAAAAAATGAGAAATTGCTAAAATTTTGAATTTTGCTATCGGAATTACCTTACTTTACCTTAACTTAGGTTTGCTTATCATTTATGTACTTATGAACCGATTTACCATTTAGGTGTTTACTTAATCGTGAGATCATTAATATGTAGACGAATTTGGATTTAGATGCGAGCCAACGTTTTTCCTCATTACCATAAGTAGGTATATACGAGTTCAATCAGGTATCACGCTCGAATCGAGGAACAATCTTCCTGCCTAATGGTTATAGATGCTGATGCAGGTATACCCGTACGAGTCTCGACTAACGTGAGCTATTCTGCTGTTACAGGTTGTGCGTTGGTCTGTTCCTGTGACATAAAAAAAGCGCCGTTCAATTTTTTGATTCACTGTAGCTAGATACATTAAAATGGCGTAAAAAGAAGAAAGAAAACAATTTACTTCAAGTGAGAGACTACGCTTATCCAGAAAAATTTTGAACCTCCTGACACGGTGCGAATGGCACTGTTCCCAGAATTGATAAATTACGATGGATTGTTATTGGGTAGGTACCTCTAAAACAAATTTCCAAACGGGATTTAGGTATGCAAGAAATCTAAAAAATTTCTGGGGCAAGAATATTTCCGGACTTTTTTAAGTTGAATTAGATTTCAAGATTCGTGTTCAGCACAATTTCTCTATTAAGTAATATGCTAATGGCCTAATACCTACTCTATTATAGGTGTGCTTCTATATTGAAAGGGCACATTTTGTCGGTGCCGAAAATGGGTATAGGTACCTACTCGGATTTTATTTTTCAAAAATCGAAATGAACTTCCAACGTTCTCCGGTGGATCCCAACGGTGTTTGAGCATAAAGCTGTCATAGTCAATGAAAGCTTCACGTTCGCGCGGGGTTTAAACCAACCGGAGAATGTTGGAAGTTTATACGGATTATTGAAAAATAGGGTATACCCTAGCGGGGGAAAAGAAGTGTAGGTAACCTGTTATTATTATTTTTTTTAGAAACAGTGTGTCTTATTTTCAAGGTTTAAAAGTTACCTACCAATAGGTAGATATGCTTAAATTAGTTTCTAGTAAAACAAAATTGATTATTAGGTAACCTTACGAGTAGGTATAATGCTTGTATCATTTAAAATCCTTACCGTAGGTGTAACTGATGTTGTAGAGCTAAACGATTCTATCGTGTAACCTACAAGCTTACATTTCTCGAACTTGCAGACGGAGCAGGTTCTTTTACTAAAGCTATATTTTAAAGAACAGTTCTGGTTACCGGAAACGCATTTTTCATTATTTTCAGTCCCAGATAGGAATTTTCTCCTGCAAAACTCGCTGCAAGCGATACATCTGAAATCAATTGACAGGTAAGTAGGTAAAGTAGGTCGCGGAAGGTGCATTATACGCAATCGGCAATAGGGCAGTTCATGGCGAGATATTCGGTTGTACGATTGGCTTTCACGAAGATGGCTGAGGAATGTAGTTGTTCCATTTTTTAAACCTTGAATTGAGGGTCAATAGAATCATTCGCGAACGTTTTTACCACCATAGGCGGATTCTACACACTAAGTACATACTACCAATATCCATCAAAAAAAAATTGATTTTTTGGATCTTAATTTGTAAGCTGGTTTTCTCGTGACAGATCACATATGTAACTACATATGTAGATGAAATGTTTACCTACCTACCTGAAGTTTGCCAATTTTCATGCAAGAGGCGAGTCACTAAAAAAAACCGGTATTTCAATTCGAAAAGTACGGGCCTTTACGATTATTTTAAGATACATGTTTGTGAATAAAATTCGTTGAAAACTGTTCATTACCGAGCGATTTTAATTCTTTGTTTACAATATTATTTTACACTTCATTTCAACGTTGGTTTTCGCGTAAAATTTCATTTTTCAAAAATTTGAACCCCCGCAGCTTATTTTTACTTCTGAAATACACGCTTTTTTAGCTGGTGACCTCTGGGTCATTCCATGTCAATTCGACTGAAAAAATTCAATTTCGCTCAAAATTTTTTTACAATATGTACCCACCCAATAAGTAAGAAACCCACAATCAGTTTGGTCCCAGCCTCCTCAGCCATCTTCGTGAAAGCCAATCGTACAACCGAATATCTCACCATGAACTGCCCTATTGAATCTTACAAGGGAGCTACCCAAGGTCTGACAAGCTAATTGAAAACAATTTTTCACAGGTGGATAGAGGATCAAAAAATATATTATGAGCCAAAATTTTAGCTGCTGAAGTTGACGGGGAGAAAAGTTACGGGGGTTTGAGTATCGAAAAATCACAAAAATACACAGAAAAAAGCATAAAATTTGAAATCATTCGGCACAATGTTCGCTTCAGCAGCTAATTTTTTGGCCATGATCTACCATCGATATATGACGCCTTATAGTGGACAAGTCGCCGCGATCTGCGTGTAAGGCCTTGGGGGTGCATTTTCCCCCACCCCCTAATTTTGGGCGAAACTTTCGAAAGAAAATCTGGGGCATGTGACATATCGAATTGTATGTTTTTGGTGACGCTGAACACGAATATGACGTCAGATTTTTGATTGGACCCCATCCACGGCCCCCAGCACCTCCTCAAAGGGGTGTAAAAGTTCAAAAAAGTGTTCTGTTCGTGCGATACATGAAATGAAATAGTATGTTTTTTGTGACGCTGAATACGAATATGACGTCAGAATTTTGATTGGACCCCATCCACGGCCCCAGCACCACCCCAAAGGGGGTAAAAGTTCAAAAAAGTGTTCTGTTCGTGCGACACATGAAATAGTATGTCTTTTGTGACGCTGAATACGAATATGACGTCAGATTTTTGATTGGACAAAGTTGGAAATATTCATTGAATTCTCAAAGTCACGAATGTTGAATAAAAGTCCAAGACAAATTCACATTTAGGACATTTATTCTTATACTTAAGGGATAAAACAAAGACAAATAAAAAGGATCGAAACCCTGGGGAATTTTGGGAATACTTAAACTAGGAGTAACAAAAAGGAAAATAAAATAATATTAAAAAAAAGAAAATAAAGGAACAAAATGAGCCATCCGTTGAACTTGAAACTAAAATGCACGTCCTGAGCGATACGTCATTTTTCAAACAAAAAAGAAAATAAAGAAAGACAATGTGAGCTAAGGTCTTGAAACTTAAAGCTAAAGTTGGAATGTGAACCAAGGCAACTTGTTATTAAAACCGATCTCTGTGCAATTCAAAGAGTGATCCGAGACAGCTGAAGATTCACTAATTGACCCATAGGGACTTAACTTGAGAAACAAAATCATCGCAGATGATGACTAAGTCCGAGGCTGCAGACGCCAAAATTCATCAAAGTCCAATAAATCACGAACTGAAGGAAGCTAAAGCTGGATACAGTAGGAATGACAGTTGGAAATATTGAGCTAAAGTTGAATTTATTGGTCTCTTCTGGCGAATGGGCAGTTGGAACTATACTTGGCGGCGTCGATGTCTGCAGTCCTACCAGAATTGTCTCGGATCAAAGCTTTTATAACTGCGCTTTTTACGAGAAATCGGGCGGGGAAAGGTACATAGTCAGTGGTGCACGCGCTCAACGCTTCTAACGGCGCTATCATTCGCGGCTGGCGCTAGAATTACGTCATGTTCGATTATACTCGGCGATATTCGTGTTGAACTGGTTTTCTATTGGTTATTATCGCGAGAGTGGTTGACAGCTTGGCGCCAATGATCGAAAATCTGTCGCTTAGGGGGTAGAAAAATATTCTGCTACTATGGCGAATGAGAATTTTCCTCCCAATTAGGAGACAGGAAAATTTTCTCCCATTAAGGTGACTGAACTTTTCGTATGTAAATTTCTCCCAGTGTAGGTGACGGATAAAAATATTTTTCTCCCACATGGGAGAACTGCGTGTATTTTCCTCCCACTACATCACAATTTTTATATTTAGGAGATGATTTTTGACAGAAAATGTAATTAAATTTTTTTTCGGTTTTAAACATAAATAATACATTTTTGTGCAAACCAAAAATTTTTGAAAATGATTTCATTTTTTACGAGTAAAAATATCATCCCCCGGGTGTCACAAGCGAATCCAGGCGACTTGTCCACCTTTGGACATCATATATCGGCGATGGTTCATGGTAAAAGAGAATTAGCTGCAAAGCAAAGAGGGTGGCGAGTTATTTTGATTTTTCATTTTTTTATTCTTTTTAATAAGTTAAAAATGCATCCCCAAGGTGTTACACACGGATCGCAGCGACTTGTCCAATCAAAAATCTGACGTCATATTCGTATTCAGCGTCACAAAAAACATACTATTTCATGTGTCGCACAAACAGAACACTTTTTTTGAACTTTTACCCCCTTTGGGATGGTGCTGGGGGCCGTGGATGGGGTCCAATCAAAATTCTGACGTCATATTCGTATTCAGCGTCACCAAAAACATACAATTCGATATGTCACATGCCCCAGATTTTCTTTCGAAAGTTTCGCCCAAAATTAGGGGGTGGGGGAAAATTCACCCCCAAGGTCTTACACGCAGATCGAGGCGACTTGTCCACTATAAGGCGTCATATATCGATGGTGTAGATCATGGCCAAAAAATTAGCTGCTGAAGCGAACATGGTGCCGAATGATTTCAAATTTTATGCTTTTTTCTGTGTATTTTTGTGATTTTTCGATACTCAAACCCCCGTAACTTTTCCCACCGTCAACTTCAGCAGCTAAAATTTTGGCTCATAATATATTTTTTGATGCTCTATCCGCCTGTGAAAAATTGTTTTCAATTGGCTTGTCAGACCTTGGGTAGCTCCCTTGTTAGAAGAAATGTTGGTATGGTACATACATTTTTTCAACACCGTAATGTTTGCCCACTGCAATCATCCGGTCGCAAATCACACAATTCTCCTTTGTTATTTTAAGGTTTTCTCTATTCCAGTTCTCAGCATATTCTAAACATACGTGCAACGAAAATAATACGTAAATAATTCATCCCAACTTAACTTTTACTGAGGTGAATGCAAAAACGCCTTTTTGAAGGTATTGGTATCAAAAAATGGAAAAATAAAAAAATCAAAAAAATCGATAAACTTCCTTGAAAATACGTAATATAAGCGAGGACCGAGGTAAAACACCAACAAAGATGAACGTTTTTTTTTCTATCAAATTCCGCAATTTTCCAAGTAGGTATTAAAGCATTTTTATCATAGAAATTTGAACATGAAATTGTTTCGAATCAATTGTATCATAATTCATTATTTCAACAAAAAGTGCCGGAAAATAATTTTTTGCGGAAAATTTTAAAAATTAGATTTTGATAATATACAAAAAATACTTGTACGCACTCCAAACCCTGAAAGTTTCACACAGATTGGTTGGTTACTTTTTAAATAGGTAATAATACCTAGACCGTTGAAGTCTACTTCACTTTTTCCGTTTTGCATATACCTCCACTGCACGTATAGTTACTTAGGTAGCTAATATGCATAAAACAAAAATAAATCAGTTACTCGCCTATAAACTGATTCCAATTCATTACTGTATAATTCATATCCACTTTTGTAACGTTGCTATTATTCAACAGGTAAACATTGATGGCGAGGAATTTGACCCACTGATATTTTTGTGTAGGAAACTGAGCGCGGACGAGGGATGAATAATTCACGGTTTGTTCCAACACTTTCTCCAATGGGCAATAGAAATCACTTTTATACTCGATGATGAGTAATTTATCATGCAGCAGCACTTGAGTGTCAAGTCTACCACGGTTTCTGATTTGATACTCTTCCAAGAAAGTACTCTTCGTTCTATCGCGAAATGTTTCCCAAACGGGGGCTATGGTTCTCCTTACCGCTGCCTCATTGAGGATGCGGTAGCTTGAAAATTCTTCGCTCGTCTTTTTCGAGAATTTCGGCGATGTCGAGTCTGCAAACGTTTCGCACGTTTTAAATAAATTATTCATCGCGGATTCAAAGTCCTCGAACCCATCCCGAATTGTTTTTTCTGGCTCGTCTACATCGAGATTGAACCAAGTTGTAAATGCATTTACAGTAGCATCTACAGCGCTTTGGTAAACCCAGCTGTGTCTACTCAACAACGATTGAATTCGAGTTTTCTGCAAAACCTTTTTCAATTCAAAGTTTGGTACGATAAGTGACACGTTGGAACCGGCATTGATTTTTTGCAGTAAATCGATGTTTAAATTGGATGGTATGGTGAAATATCCTGCTTGGCACATAAAGGAGGCAATTGCATCTTCGATTGATTTCTTTTCTTCCTTCATGTTGTTTTCATACCAAACTGCATTTTCTGCATTAGCTAGTAGTCTATGAATCTCTGCCAAGATAGATGAATCAACTTTTTTCAGACATGACGCGGTGATATTATAACCAACATTGGGGTCCAGCGTTTGGTATAGCATTTCTTCAAAAAAATTATACTTCAGTAGTTTTTTCACTATGTCTATTGAGCCAGTCTGATCCCAATACGATTCCGCTATGAACTCCTCGATGTATCTCATTACGTCCCAAGGATTGAACGTTGAACCATTCCATAAACACAACGATCCGTAGCCATCGTAGTAAGAGGTAGCTGTATCAAAGTACTGTTGAAATGATTCCGGCTTTTCCAATCGTATCATTGTTTCTACTTCGCGCGGAGTGAATCCATAAAATGGCGTGTATTGCCGCATATTCGCTAAATTCACGTCACTGTACTCAAGTATATTATTCAAACCACTAAGTAACGTTGCCTTCGCGGATCGCACTATTCCAGTCAACACAGCTTTATCGATATACGAATTGTTGGGGGATTTTAAAGTCAGCGAGATAAAAGATCTCATGAAATCGATAGCTTCTGTACCTGCTTCGTAAGCACCAGCATTATGAAAAATTACGTTGTTTTGTAGAGCGTCGAATTCGTCGATTAGAACAAAACACTTTTTTCCATACACCGTGTACAATTTGTGGCATAACCAAACGATGCTACCTTGTAATAAAGATAAACCATCATCGTCACATTTCGTGTTCATGAAATTTAAAAATTTGTACATGTTATCTTCTGCGAGTTTTCGTACGCCGAGTGCTTCATCTTCATTTACAGCAACTGACTGGAAATGCGTGAACAAATACATATGCTTCTCGTACACCCAAGATATTATATCTGTGAATCTGGCCCGCCAATTCGTTAAATCAAACTCTTTAAAATCTAAATCAATGACTGGGTATTTTTGGAAGTATTTACTCATAAAATCGGGTTTCGTTGAAATCAAAGGTTTGTCCATTAATGTACCCATTCTAGACCCGTCATATAGTACAACTTGTTCAATGAAAAATTGGCGGGAGAAATCTTTTTCATTAAAAAGTTGTCGATCAGATTCTTTTTCTAGTGAGACGCCTATCGAAGTGTCTTCAAAGATACATCTCAGCATATCCAGGTTCATGGTTTTACCCCATTTCCGTGGAGCAGTGATTAATATGACTTTATCAGGTGCATCCATTATTCTCTCAGCAAGTAGACTCTTATCCACCCAATACTTCGAACGGCTGACGAACGTGGGGAAGTTGGATGACCCTGGAAGTTGATTAGCCTGCCATGGATACTCAATATCGATTCTACAAACTCGGGTGTCTTTTTCAAATTCAACTATGTTGTATTCACGAAGTTGAGGTTCGATATTTGGCGAGGGAATACCGCTGATTTTATGGATGAGAGTAAAAATGGCTGTGGAAATTATCAACGTTCTCTTCATGATCTGTGTGATAATAAACAATACCGGAAAAACATACATAAATACATTTTACTTCAAGTAATAGTAATCAAATGTGGATGTTATTTTACAATTAGGGTCATTCCATGTCAATTCGACCCAAAAAAGGCGATTTTGAAAGTCATGTCTTTCGATTTCGCTCAAAACCCACCCAGCACTATGGGCCAGGAGACCCCCTAAAACGCGCGTAATTCAATATTTTATCGCAGTATAGATATATATAAGAAAAAGTCATTGATCCTTATGTTTTTGAGGTCGTAGAATCCGAATTTGGCAAAAAAAATTTCGTGGGGTGGGGGTGAGGCGTTAGAGGGGGGAGAAATGAAAAATTTGTGCATATCAACGTGCGATACATCGATATGTATGTTTTTGAGGTCGCAGAATCCGAATCTGATGATATTTTTTTTGTTTAGGTGGGGGGTGAGGCGTTGGAGGGGGAGAAATGAAAAATTTGAGCATATCAACGTTCGATACATCGATATGTACGTTTTTGAGGTCGTAGAATCCGAATTTGGTAATATTTTTTTGGTGGGGTGGAGGGGTGAAGCGTTAGAGGGGGGAGAAATGAAAATTGCTTTTTCCAGAATTATTTTTTCAAAGTGACCGTTTTTTACATTTCGTGTTTCTATGAAAATTATCGAATTCCGTCGAATTCCGCGTACTTTTTGACTTGGACAGGTTCAGTAGTATGTGCGGAATAGGAATGCATGATTTTTGGGTGCCCCCAGGTGCCCCGAGGTTTTTTATGATATTTTTAGTTTTCAAAGACACATAATTTTGATGAAAATCGCTCCAAACGAACACATGTGAATTTTTCTCTTCCCTCCAAATACATGCTTCATCCCCCCTACACCCCCCACCCAAAAAAAATCGAATTCGGATTGTACGACCTCAAAAACATGCATTTCGATGTATCAAACGTTGATTAGTTCAAAAAACCTCGGGGTACCTGGGGGCACCCAAAAATCATGCATTCCTATTCCGCACATACTACTGAACCTGTCCAAGTCAAAAAGTACGCGGAATTCGACGGAATTCGATAATTTTCATAGAAACACGAAATGTAAAAAACGGTCACTTTGAAAAAATAATTCTGGAAAAAGCAATTTTCATTTCTCCCCCCTCTAACGCTTCACCCCTCCACCCCACCAAAAAAATATTACCAAATTCGGATTCTACGACCTCAAAAACGTACATATCGATGTATCGAACGTTGATATGCTCAAATTTTTCATTTCTCCCCCTCCAACGCCTCACCCCCCACCTAAACAAAAAAAATATCATCAGATTCGGATTCTGCGACCTCAAAAACATACATATCGATGTATCGCACGTTGATATGCACAAATTTTTCATTTCTCCCCCCTCTAACGCCTCACCCCCCACCCCACGAAATTTTTTTTGCCAAATTCGGATTCTACGACCTCAAAAACATAAGGATCAATGACTTTTTCTTATATATATCTATACTGCGATAAAATATTGAATTACGCGCGTTTTAGGGGGTCTCCTGGCCCACAGTGCCCAGTAAGTAAAAAATCCACAATCAGTTTGGTCCCACGACCCACCCTCCTCAGGAGGCGGGTGGGGAGGCTTCCATTACTTTCACATTGTCTCGAGGTTCTCAACATCAGCAGCGCATTCCTCCGAAGCTATGATACATTGATCAAAACTGATTTCACAGTTCAAACGGGCATTGAATTTTGAATTTTTTGAGCATTTTGAAATTTGCAAAAGTTGAAAATTGAACAGTTCAAATTTTAAAATGGCGCTGTAAGTGGGAGCTACCATTTAAAAATCTGAAAACATTTCCATCGATGTACCTTTTGATGTTTTTTTGAAATATCTTATTTTTAAGATGGGATCTCTCAATTGAGAGGGAGTACCCCCACCGCCAATTTTGGGCAAAACTTTCGAAAAAAAACCTGGGGCATGTGACATATTGAGTTGTATGTTTTTGGTGACGTTGAACACGAATATGACGTCAGATTTTTGATTGGACCCCATCCACGGCCCCAGCACCTCCCCAAAGAGGGTAAAAGTCGAAAAATTGATAATATTCGTGTGACACATGAAATAATATGTTTATGGTGACGCTGAATACGAATATGGCGTCAGATTTTGAATTGGACTCCATCCACGGCCCCCAGCACCTCCCCAAAGGGGGTAAAAGTCGAAAAAAATGATTTCATTCGTGTAACATATGAAATTGTTAGACTTTTACCTATTTAGGGAGGTTCTGGGGGCCATGGGTGAGGCAATTTGAAAATCTAAGGCTATATTCGTGTTCAGCGATATCGAAAACATACTATTTCATGTGTCACACGAATGAAACAATTTTTCGACTTTTACCTCTTTTGGGGAGGTGCTGGGGGCCCTTGGATGGGGTCCAATCAAAAATCTGACGTCATATTCGTATTCAGCATCACCAAAAACATACAACTCAATATGTCACACGCCCCAGTTTTTTTTCGAAAGTTTTGCCCAAAATTGGCGGTGGGGGTACTCCCTCTCAATTGAGAGATCCCATCTTAAAAATAAGATATTTCAAAAAAGCATCAAAAGGTTCATCGATGGAAATTTTTTCAGATTTTTAAATGGTAGCTCCCACTTACAGCGCCATTTTGAAATTTGAACTTTAAGTTAGAAAGTTCAACTTCCAACTTTTGCAAATTTCAAAATGCTTAAAAAATTCAAAATTCAATGCTCGTTTGAACTGTGAAATCAGTTTTGATCAATGTATCATAGCTTCGGAGGAATGTGCTGGTGAAGTTGAGTACCTCGAGACGATATGAAAATAATGGAAGCCCCCCACCCACCCCCTGATGGGGTGGGACCAAACTGATTGCGGGTTTCTTATCTACTGGGTGGGTAGATATTGTAAAAAAAAATTGAGCGAAATCGAAAGACATGACTCAAAAAGTAGGTCGAATTGACATGGAATGACCCCTACCTATACGAAAACTGCGAGCATTAGCATCACCTCATTCCAAATTAATTGTAAAAAAGTTCAACTTTTTCCCAGTTCAGTAAATGCACAAAGTCCTAAAATCTGATTTCTCAAAAATTCTAATTTCTGAAAAGTCAATTTTTATTTTAAATGCTTCTCTGCAGTAAGGAACATCTACACCTATGTTTCAAATGTGGAACAAGGAGAAAATAAGAAAGGAAAACTTCCATACCTTCCCGAAATTCTAACTTGTTCAACCTCTATACCTAAGTGAAACCTACTTTAGTGGAAAAAAATCCATTTCCTTTGCAATTTCACTTAGCCATGTTTGACTGCACAAGGTTTATTATTATAACTGAATAAAAGATAGTTTGGTTATGATACTATAGCCTACCATGCAATTTGTTCTGGAAGTAACGCGCAACAAAAGATACAGGAACATAAATTTTCACAGAAACACATGGCATGAAATTTGATCGCGAGTGGAAGGAATATTATTTCTGCGGAGAAATAAAGTTGAGAAGTACCTAAGGAAAATAATATGCAGAGTATATATTATAGGGTCGCCTTTAATGAAAAAGTATATTAATTTTTTTTTCATAATTAATGTATTGAAACCTTCCGCAGAGTGAAAAATATGTATAATATACGAGCTGGTTCTGATAAGAATCCTCAAATTACAGTTAGTTGATTAATTCTTGGAATGAAAATATGAATTTTAATTATGGTATTTGATAAAAAACAACCTTCTCATTCATAATTTTAATAATCCAACATATTATCGGTAGATATTTCGCTCTCAATTCTCAATGAGACTTTATTAAGCAAAATTAAACTTTGCAACTGCAACAAAAGGGCATGAGGCTTTGCCCAGCAAAATTGGTTTAAACTTTATCAAGCACCCAAAACTTTACAAATATGTAGGTACCATAAAAACTCACAGATGAAAAGTCAAAAGTTTTTTGAGACTTTGAGCTGTTTTTTGAGAATGATCAACTTTGTCGACCATACAAAACTTTTCAAAATGCAATTAAAGCTCACTTTGATTGAAAATGAAAAATACTTTGCATACAATTTTTCCTCAAATTCCAATTTTTTGTGAAAAATTTGACTGTGTTAAGGATGTTCATTCTCCTGGAAAACCTGGAAAAATCAGGGAATTTGGTCAGTCCTGAAAAGTCGGAGGATTTTGTAATTTTCGCAAAAAATCCCTGGAATTATCAAAAAACGATCAATCGGAAATTTCAGATATGGGCCTGTGATGAAAAAAAAAACATTATTTTTCACTTCTCGATTCACAAATTTTCAAAGACTTTTGCGCTCGAGCCTCGCTTCGCTCCGGCTGGTTTTCTAATTTTTTGTGTTTCGGAGGGGGGGAGGGGCGAGCTGAGACCTTTCTGAAAATGTTGTTGGAAAAAGATAGTGAAAAAAGTGCTTTTCTTCATCTAAAAAAAAATCCGTTAGATACCATGTCACCCCAACCCCCCCCCCCCCCCCCCAATCGTACAGTTCGTATAGTCTAAAAAGCTCTCTAAAGCTCGCAAAATTGATTCAAAAGTTCAAGTATTAGGAGTTTTGAACCTCCTAATATCTCCTAATGAAATTGGTCTCATTTTGCAAATATGAGCTTTTTCAAAATTGAGCTTTTTGGCCGAATGAAAGCCAAGTGGGGTGTACGAATATTCGATTATTACTAATTATTAATTAAGCATCGCTGATCACGAAAGCTCATTCATTTTAATCGATCAAGCTTTTTTGTACCTCAAAGTTCAACTTTTTTGAAAAAAGTTGACTAATTTATAGGCATGTGATATATCGATTGCTGGGTTTTCGACGTCAGTTTTTCAAGAGGGGTAGGGACTTGAGGCTGGGAGAGGTGAGTATTTCAACGTCGACTATTTCTTCAAAACCAACAAATTAAAACACAACAATAATTTAAAAGATCAAAAAAGTTTATCGAAATACAAAAACATCGCATTTTTATACAAGTAAATAATTCACGAACGTAATACAGCAAATTACACTCTTACGAATAAAAAAAAATATTTACAATTTATTATATCGAAATTAATGACTAAATACTTTTTTTTTCATCATTGTAACTTAATAATAAGCACAAAATTTGATTGGACGGTGAAAAAAAAATTCAATACAAAATACATACTTACCTATTACGCTACAATAAAACCCTATTTAAAAAAAACTTTCAAACCGACCTTTTGTTTTAAAAGCTTTTTAAAAAAATTATATAAAATAATCCAAATTACATATTTTCAATTTGCAGCAAAAAATTCCACATGAACACATCGATAAAAAATAAATAAATAGCTCGTGTCAGATTATAAAAAAAAAAATTAAGAAAAAAAATATGGCAGAATAATACTTGTAAAAATTTTAAAAACAGACATTTTTCTACACATTAGAAATAATAATACAAACATAAATACACATACAACATTATAAACACACAAAAAAAACAATTTACAAACGCGTAAAAAAGAATACTTGGTAAAAAAGAAACGAGAAAAAAAAATACTTTTGTACATACAATATCAAAATTCAATACGAATCTTGTAAAATATACTCGTAAAAATTTTTTACTAAAAATAATAATAATTAAAAAAATATCACAGTATTATCTCAAATTAGAAAAAAAGAAAAAAAAACAACGAAGTACTTTGAGCAAGGGTACAACGGACGGATGGCACTTCCTCACGACTATATTTGCTATAATTCGGTGGTCGTCTCCACAGGTGACCGATCCATTAAATAATTAAATCCGACTTGAGAATAATCACGTTTCTCTCTAAACGTGACGTTTTCATTGGTCGCGCTTATATTTGGCGGCAAGTCTTCTTCACCTCTACACAAGAAAGGGAACGTGCATTATTAGGCATCGAGCCGATCAATTTTACAGGCTTAGGATAACCTACCCAGTGGAATGGACATGAAGAATAAAACATTGCAATTACCTCTGATAGGCTCGGTTCACTTTGCCCGCTGTACCGTTATGATTATTATGGTGGTTGTGGTTCATGGTGAAATGATTCTCGGATACGCTAGACGCTCTCGTGGTGGTTGCTGCGTCCGAATTTGTGGGACTCGAGTTACCTGTAGAGAAAACGAACGAATTGGATTAGTTTTCGGTTACTTTTGAAATGAAAAAAATAAATAAATAGTTACCATTTTCTTTGGAAATGTATCCAACATTATCTAAATTGAAAGTATGATTTTTACGACTAAAATCTATTTGTAAATCGTTATAGCTATCGTTATCATCGACAGGTACACTCATTTGCAGCACCTGAACAAAAAAAACACTCAATATTGAGCAAAAACTTACACAAACGGATTTCGAAAAATTAAAATATACGTACCTGAGTTTCGTATTCCTTTAAATGCGGATCAACAAAGACAGGATCATATCGTGGAGTAATATACATCTTTGATATCCTATCCTTATAGGCTTTATACCTACATAATGAAAAAAAAAACAAAAAAAAAACACCTCATTAAATTATTCTAACGTTATTCTTTCATTCAAAAAATCAACCACTACTCACCTCGACCACGATATGCAAATATAAATGATTCCGGCAATAGTAGAGATCAGAATCACCGCTCCTAAGATTATGAAGAAATACGGATTTATTTCCCAAGGTACGGTAACGGTGGCAATTTTCGGCGTAATCACCATCAAAGGTCCGTGAATATTGGAAGCAGTGACGTGTAAATTGCCACTCACATCCAGAGTAATATTCGACGCAGCTTCTGGTTCGAGAATTGATCTAAAATTTAAGAAGAAAAAAATCATAATTACTCGAACGACTTCCTCTCACTCGAGTAATAATAAGATTCGTAGAAAGCTATAAACCTACCTCGTAACTCTCGAATTATTCCTCTCCAAAATAACCTCAGTGCTAGGATCGATAGTGTAGAACCATAAATCGGTGGAATTCGGATCAGATTCCAGACTTATATTATCCGAACGTCTGTACTGTCTCGGTGTGATTTTCTCAACACCGACGATCAACTTGGCATGTTCTTCTAATACTCTAGTTATATTAGCTTCATTGGTTTTCACCACTTCTGGTGTGGCATCGTTGATTACCAAAATCATACGGTGTCTGTCATCGATTAGATTTATCTGCAGGAGCAAAACGATCATTATTAGTCAATATCTCTCGATAATTTATTTTCTTAAAGCGTTACAGTATTCGATTGAATTGATTCAAGGTGTACTTACCACAACGTGAGCGTCAGCCAAATGCGTATTGTTGTCCTGAGTTGCCGGATTATCTTGAGCTCGAACGATCAGTCTAAATGGTAAGTTGTCTTCCGGGACGTGGTCTAAATTACGGGTGGTTTTAATTACGCCCGAAATAGGGTCGATGGAGAAAAACTTGGTTGCGCCGGTATCGTCTTTGACGAAATGGTACTCGATTTGCCCGAATTTTCCGCTATCTCCGTCGATAGCCTGCATAAAACAGTAAAAAAAGATATGGTTATGAGCTTTATTACATAGATCGAAGAAGAATTATCTACCAGACATATTTGACTCGATGGACTAGTATTTATTTTTGAGGGAAATGAGAAAAAAATTAAGAGGAATATTTACGAGGAAGAAACAAAAAAATATCTGAGTTGCTAAAACACGAAAATTTTTGACGAATTTTCGCAAAAAGCAAAACTTTGACAATGTTAGAAGAAAAATCACGATTTTTTAGGAATTATTGGCAAAAAAGGAATACTTTTTGGCAATTTCTGGTAAAGGAAGTGAGACTGTTTAGTAATTTTGTTAAAAAACAAAATTTTATGCAACAAAAAATCAAGTCTTTTTGGTAGACTTTTGGGAAATTTTTGAAAAAAAAGAGTAATTTTTTATAACAATTTTGCTAAAAAAGGGAAATTTTATGTCAATTTTAATTTTTGTAAAAAAACCAAGATTTTGACAATTTAGGCAAATTGGCAAAAAAATTATATTTTTTTGCAATTCTCACCAAAAACAATTTTTGAAAAAAAAATGAATTTTTCTGAAGTTTCTCGCCAAAATATGACATTTTTTTTCAATTTCCTGAAAAAAAACTAAAATTTTCAGCAAATTTGCTAAAAAGCGAAAATTTTTGTCTATTTTTGAGAAAAAGCAAAATTTGGACAATTTTTGGCAAATTGACAAAAAAGTTATTCTTTTTCGCAATTTTTGTCAAAAAGCGAGACCTTTGAATGAATTAGTAATTATGAACGCAAGATTTTAACAATTTTGGAAATTGGCGAAAAAAGTGTTGTTACTTTTTCGCATTTTTTGTCCAAAAAAAACGAGGCATTTTTGGATAATTTTTGGAAAAAAGTGAATATTTTTCAAATTCCCTGCAAAAAAACAAACATTTTTAGCAAAATTTGCTAAAAAGCAATAATTTTTGTCAACTATTGAAAAAAAGAAAATTTTTGACATTTTTTAGCACAAAGCAGCACTCTACTGACAATTTTGGCAAAAAGTAAAATTTTTTGGCAATTATTGGGAAAAAAATGTTTTTTTTTTTGGTATTTTTTCAAGCAAATTTGCTAAAAAAATAAAACTAAGAAACTTTGTGTCAATTTTTGAGAACAAGCAAAATGTTGACAATTTTGGAAGATTGGCAAAAAAATATTCTTTACCGCAATTTTTGTCAAAAAACGACACATTTGAACAATTATTTAAAAAAGGGAGACTTTTTGAAATCTTCTGTAAAAAAACAACAATTTTTCGCAAACTTGCTAAAAAAATGAAAATTTTAGTCAATTTTTGGAAAAAATTGAGATTTTGGAGATTTTGACAATTTTAAAAAAGTAAACAATAAGTAAGTAAATTGACAAAAAAGTGTTACTTTTTTGTATTTTTTGTCAAAAAACCGACACTTGGATAATTTTTGGAAAAAGTGAAACTTTTTGAAATTTTCTGCATAAAAAAAGACATTTTTCAACAATAAAATATTTTATAAAAGCGAAAATTTTCGACATTTTTTGACACAAAGCAACACTTTATGAAAAAATGCAACCTGGTAGGATTTTGAAGACTTTAAATGAAAATTGAAATTTCACAAGAGGTTTCAGGTCGAATGAAAGGAATGAAAATCAACTCATTTGGGATGTTAATATTTGTTTCGGTGCTTTAAAACACATTTTTACAAAAAAAAAAAAATAGTTTCAATAAAAATTGACCATTTTTAAATTTTGAAAATGAAAAAAAAACATACTAGAACACTTGAAATTTCCATTTAAGTTCACTAAGAGCTCATGAAATACCTACTACCTATTTTCCAAAAATCTGTCTTTGATTAATAAACAGTAAGAAACATCAATTTTTTCAAGAAAAACCACCTTGCATCAGAATTTAGCCAAATACGTCTAAGATAACATTTGATGTTAGCAAATTAATCTATTATTTGCCTACCTTGATTTGAATAACAGGCGATGACACCTCTTTATCTTTGGCAATAGCTCCAAAATATGCTTGTTTAGCAAATCGATGACTAGTTTCAGGGTAAATGAATCGAGGCGTGTTATCATTAACATCGGTAACTTGAACATTAACCTGCGAAATCACATACAAAAATTAATACAATTTTTTTTTCATTTTGAAATCCGTTCTGATTTCAATTTTTTTTTTCTCTAAATTTACAGATGCACTATACGTACATTTGTAACGCTTTTATCCGGATTCACCAGTCCGGTCAACGTATCTAGACGTATTTTCAGTTTGAACTCTGGTTCGTGTTCGTGATCTAGTTTAGCTTCTTTGATCCTTAGCTCGCAATTTTTATCAGCGGTAACATTCGAGTAAAAAATATCTGCAAAAAACACCCCCATTATGTATTACAATCAATAAATCACACACATAACTATATAGGTACCTATCTAAGTAGGTACTAGGTAGGTACCATTATTATAAAAGGCTGCTTACTTTCAGAGTTACCCGAAACGATCGTACACCTCAATGGTATATCGTTGGTAAAAACTTTACTATTCAACACGGTGAACGTTTTGATCCACGTATTAGGAGGCGAATTTTCGGCCACTTGGACCGTATAGAGATCATCTGCGAATCCAGCTTTCACATCAGGGGGTACGGTAGCAACATGTCGAATAAATATAGGCAACGTTGCAACAGATGATAAGCTAGGATCTCCTAAATCGTAAGCTTTCACTTCAACCTGCGAACAAAACATAAAATTTAATCGATCTGCTCATTTTCAAACATTCTTAATTCTCATCGTCGCTTCGATAAATGGATAGTTACTTACAGCGTATTCGTTATCAGTCTCTTTTCTCAGATCATTCCTAACTTGCAAAAGTCCAATATCCGGATCAATTTGGAAATATTTAGAAGCTTTACCCCGACCAACGATTTCATATCGAACCTGCCAAAGAAAATCTCATTCAGTAAGCGAAAAACTAAACCAATCGTTTCGATGGATTGTAAACTAAACGTACTTTGTTATTCGGCGACGTTCCATCAGAATCGGTAGCAATCAACGTCGTTACTTTCGTACCAATAGGTACATCGTCGTCTAACGTTATAGGCTGAGGCACCGATAGGAATATCGGAGGGATATCGTTCACATCCTGTAAACATAATCGAAATTTAGTCTTCGCCATTTTTCAAGTCATTCATAATTATCAATCTGAAAGCTTACTTCAACATTAACGATGACTTTGGTCGTAGCTCCAGGTTTATTGGTTGGATTTTCAACGGTACCGATGATCAATATATGTTGTACTTCTTTTTCGTAATCTAAACCTTTGACGGTTTTTACAACTCCGGTATTTTTATCAATTGCGAACAGATCCGTTGGTCCTTGTCGAATAACGTACGTGATCCTTTTCACGGTATCTGGATCATCAGCCTAAAAAAAAAACATTCTTTTTTAGAAACTTGAATTCTAATTAGTAATTACTTACATAGAACGTGATGGCAAAAACTCACTTTAACTTGTATCACAGTATGATCAGGAACATTTTCAGGAACTTTAACTTCGTGCTGAGCGATATGGAAAATTGGTAACTCGTCCTCAACATCGGTCACTTTCACAGTCACTGTAGCCGTAGCCAAACGCGGATCCGTAGCACCGTCTTTAGCAGTGACGACAAATTTATACTCCTACAAAACAAATCAAACAAATTATCACCCAATTCGATAATCGAAATCATTCCGATTGAAATTGAATTTCACTCACCGGTTGCGTTTCATAATCCAAAGCTATGCTGGTTCTAATATCTCCGGAGTTTACATCGATGATGAAAGGCACATCTTCGGGTAAAGAATAATAAACAACGGCGTTTTGACCTTCGTCGGCATCGATGGCTTTTACTTGACCAACGTGAGCGTTATTTTTGCCTTCAGAAACGATGAATTCGTAGGGTAAGTTGATGAATTCGGGATTCTTGTCGTTGATATCGCTGACTTTAATGTTGACTATCGTAGTGCTCGATAAACGATCTTCGTCTTCGGCTCGGATTATCTACAAATATTAGAATACTTAATTTAGCATTTTAGCTCCTCGAATTAAATATTATTTTAGTTTAAAAAGAACAAAAGAATCGCAAGATATAATTTACCAATTGATACTGGGTCAATTGCTCTCTGTCAAGTTTCTTAATCACAGATATAACTCCGGTCTTCGGATCAATACCGAATTCTCGCAATTCGTTGGTACCGGAAACAATCGAGTAAATTACAGGACCACTTTCTGGATCTCTCGCCTAAACATAATTGAGAAAATAAACACATATTTTAAAAATCTCAAATAATAAATATTATTGTCATCGTTTTAAATTCAAAGATCGCAAGTTGAACTTACATGGACTGAAGTAACTGTAGTATTGATCGAAACACCTTCACTGACCACGACATCGTACACTGGTTGCTCGAAAACTGGGCCTCTGGTATTTGGTCCCGGAGTAACCACAACTTCTACGATTGTCTGACTGTATTTTCCTCCTTTATCGGTTGCCTAATGGATAAATTTTCAATAGTACTTAGTACACGAGAGTCAAGATAGGTAGGTCTAAGTAGGTATAGGTAACTCATAGAATTACAAGAAAGTAGTGGTCATGAAAACATACCTGAACTGTAATACTGTATTGTTCTCCAGCGCTCAATTTACCATTAGATTCCAGTACTCCGGTTTTAGGATCAATGACGAATTTTGATAAACCGTTGTTGCTGACGTGATAAATGCTGTAAGTGATTTCGGCATTTTCGCCCAAGTCGTTATCTGTTGCTTCGACCTGCAAATTAAAATGAAAATTGGTGATTAAAAATATGCAGAGAAACAGATTTTTTAAAAAAATTTTCATTTGTAAATCGTTTTATTCTAAAATTCAATTAATCAATTTAAAATAAAATAAAATAAAATAAAATTGAAAACACTTTCTTAATTCTTGGGGACTTATTAAAGCATTTCTGAGTACCTTTCATATCTACATCACATAAAATTCGAGCATTAGTAGGTTGACCTACTTAATTTTTTTTTTGCCAGTTCCAGAGAAATGTAGCATATTAATAACTGAAGGGGTTTAAATTGTTTAAAAAATGACCTATTTTTAAATTCTGTTTCTTAATTAAAATTTTAAAATAAAAAAAAAATTGATCAATTTAGTTGTTTGGTACTTATCAAGTTATTGAAATTAATTTTCGAAGACATCTAACGAGTGATGCTGGAGGTGGTGGGGGCGGTGGGGGGGTCCAAAACAACAATTTTGGCTGCCTCTAAAGAAACTTGAGCCGAAATCAAAAACCTAAGATTAGTGAGAATCAAAATGTCACATCACGTTTTCATAATTTTCAAAGTTTTAATCAAAATAGGGCGGAAAAATTTTTTAAACCCCCCCCCCCCTACTCTTGATAAAAGTAGATATGTTTTTGTTTCTCAAAAAATTGAGTCTTTTAAATTTTTCTCTATAAAAAAGTCCCCCCCCCCTCAAAAAATGCTATTTTTTTCTTTTTTAAATATAGGTAAGTAATAAGTAGGTATACGTACATTGGAGAAGCTTCTTCTGAAAAAGTATTTTCAAAAAGAAGTTTTCTTAAAAATAAGTAAGTTTACTTTAAAAACGGAAAATTTATTTCTGAAAGCTCAAGTCGAGAACAAAATTTAATTTCGTGAAAAACAATTTTTGGAGAGAGGTTTTTTTTCTCTCGCAGAAAGATTTTTTTAGAAAACGTTTCTCACGAGAAACTTTTTTTTATACTCAATGTTGAATAGCTTTTGTTCAATGAAGTTTCCATTTTTCTTTCAAAAATGAAGGGTGCATTTTCTTTTTAAAATTAAGCTTCCATTTTCTCTTCAAAAATTAAGTTTTCGCAACTACCTTCTTCAGAAATGAAATAATTTTTCAGTTTCTGTTCACAAAATGAAATTTTTATTTTATTTTGAAAAACTAAGTTTTCATTTTAATTTCTAAAATGATGATTGCATTTCCTCGTTTCCTCTAGAAAATGTGGGCTCGAGGCAGATGACCTCATTTGACCCCCCCCCCTCACTTGTTGGCGGAAACTGTCTATTTTCTTTTTCAAATTGATTTAATTAACTTCAATTTATTTTCAATTCAAATGCCCAATTTCAATTTCAGTTTTGATTCTAGTTATTTTAATGTTTTTGTTTAATTGTTTTTAATCGATGTTTTGAAATCCAACTTTCATTCCACCTGATTTTATTTCTTTTCATTTTTTAATCCAATTCAATTTATTTTAAGTCACTTTTTCATTTCATTTAATTTCAATTTCATTCATTTCAACTCGTTAGGTAGGTACTTCAATTTACTGTAATTAATTTTCAATTATTTATTCAATTCATTTTTTTTTTAAATTCATTAATTTTATTAATTAAATATGATTTATTTTCATTTTAAACTTGATTCAATGCGATAATAATTTATTTCTATGTACGATTTAAATTTATTTCGTTTTGTGCTTCAACTTAATACTCAATTTATGTTATTTTTTGGTACCTATAATCTTTTTTCATTTATTTCAATTTCAGTTCAATTCGTATCAATCTCAATTTAAATTTAGTTCAATTCTTTTTCTAAATTCAATAGGTATTTTATTTACTTCTATTTAATTGAATGATAAAATTTATTTAAATCTAAATCATTTTCAATTCAATTAGTTTGATTCAATTTTGTTTTTACAAATTCATTTTCAATTTAATTTAACACATTTTTATTTATTTTTAATTTAAATGAATCCAATTCATTTTCATTTTAAAATATTAATCTGATTCGAATTGTTAAAAATATTGTTTCTTGCAACTTTTTAAAATTCAATTTCATTCTATTTCATTTTGTTTAAATTTATTTCTAAGGTTGCTTTTAATTTAATTTCATTGTATTCTATTCAATTCAACGTTCCCTTTTTTCAATTTCGAGTTATAATTAGTGACATCAAGTTAAAAAAAAAGTATGCCTACTATGACTTGAAATTTTCTCCGGAAAGAATACTTTTTTAAAAAAAAAATTTGAACCTTACGACGAAAAGTTGAGCTTTAATCTTGAAAATTTACTTTGGAGCTTTTCAAATTTCAAATTGCTGATTTGAAATCTCCAAATGGAAAGAGATATTTTTTTAAAACCCAAATTTTTTCAAACAGGTTTGCTTCACTTCAAGTACATTTTACAATCACATTGAAGAAAATATCACCTCAACGTTGTCAAATATACCTTACAAATACTTTGAAATGAATCGATCTTTCGTATTGAGAGTCGGTGGAGGCCGATTTCAGAGCTTGTTTTCTTTTTAGTTAAATAAGATAACTGCCGGGTTAACACCTCGGCATAAACATTGATAAGTAATTGTCTTGTCGTTCCTTTACCTTGGTAATTTGCCTACGAGTTTCGCCTGCTTGCAAAGAAATGGGTGGAATTAACGGTAACCGAGGCGCATTATCGTTCAAATCGTTCAATGTAACCGCTAATGAGATCGGAGCACTGGCAACGTTATTAATATTCTTCTCTCTCGCAACGATCTATCAAAAAAAAAAAAAAAAAAAAAAAAAAAACATAAATCAGAAAACTATCCACAAGAGGAAAGAAACAACTATAAAATAGAAACTCACTTGAAACCTATAAACTCCAGGATTCGGAGGATCCCTATCTAAATCCTTTTCATTGACTACCAAGTCGCCTTCAGGACTTACAGCGAAGGATGGAGTAGTTAGTTCAAATAAGTAAACTGGCTTCGGATCGTCGGGTTTCTAAGAAGAAAAAAATAGAGGAAACGAAACAATTAAGTACACATCAGACTAAATAAATACGATTATCGTAGGACGATAGGGATAATGTAAGATTCGATGTAATACCGATAAGAAGAGTACACAAGATGAGTCTGATGAGACTGACCATAAACGAAAAAGTACACAGAACACTGTAGACCGACCGATGGTCCTAGTCCTATAGTCCCACACAAACTCACGCTGCATGCTGCTAATCTTCTTATCATTGATATTAAATCGACCACTGTCTGGCAATTAATCACTTACCAAATCGGCATCGGTAACGGTCAGATGAATCGGTTTACCGGTCGAGTCGACGACCTTTGTACCGATTGGAGATGCTTCGTCGACAAACCCTTGCAAAGCCGACGAACGAATCACCGGAGGATTACTATCCACTGGTTTCACGTTGATGGTCAATTTGGCCAAAGTCGAGCGACGACTTTCCGAAACTTCTTCAGCCTGTAAAAATCAAAATAGCAATATGAAAATTCACCACTATTCGTACGTAGCATTGGTCATTGGTCCAATGTGTACTGGTACACTACAACGTCAACGTCTCTAACGCCATCTTCGTCATCTACTTCCGCCATGCTGCATGAAAACAGCTACCTGGCTGCCTCTGCCTTTATACCTATCTAGCTGTTCGATTGAGATTATACGTATACTGGTATATTTATTCGCGGCGACCGTTCGAGCATATCAAATTACTAGAATTACATTTATGACGATGTGCAATTAACGTTGGCAAGTCGTAAAACGCTCGTCGTCGTTTCTCTCCATATAATATATTCGCTGCTCGTCGCTCGTCGCGTCCGTATACCTCAGCCTGTCCGCCTGTCGCGATCGCTTTTGCGAGGTTTCGCACACACATACTACCCATAGCCATAGCTAGCTATACGTATACACAACGTGCTACGTGAACCGGTTCTGCAAAGTGCAAGAATAGCCAAAGTCGTAATCGAAATTTACGACCGTACCGTTGGCTTCTTTATTGTTATGTATACTAAAAAAACGTCCCGCGTCCGTCCACGTTGAATGACGCGATCGCGACGGCGATGGCGATGGCGAAAATGATCGCCTTTCAGAGATACCCGAGACTAATTCGAGCCAACGTACATTTATACGCGCGTTAACGTCTCAGACGCCGTCATCCCGCCATCCACTCCTCACTCCACAGACCGCACAATCAACGCCTATATAGACACTGCAGACTCGACATTAAATAAAATATTAATAATTATCGCTAAATTAACCAACTTAATGGAGTAGGTACTCGCACATCGAAGCTAGCCAATTCCCAGGCTATTTTAATAAATCTAATATTGCACTTATCTGCAGGTCTCTCGCTCGATGACAGCTAACGAGTTAAATTACGCTTACGCGAGTATATTTATTAATAAAAAATTAATACATCGGGTAAGACTCTTTTAACACAGGTTACTCCTTTATTCTATTTTTTTTTTTTTTACCTCACATGGTTACATTCGCGTCCGCGCAGAATTCTTTCAATCCGGCACGCAACAACAATCCGCATGTGCAGCTTTCTAAACGCCTGCCTTATATATTGTACCATAATACCTGATGCTATGCTATTCCATCGATATCCTCTCGCTGTTTTCTATCTAGACCACAGTCCACAATGTCGAAGCAATAACTCAAAAATTACCCTCGGATTCGAAATCGCCATCTTTGAAAACCATGTAATCGATAAGTATATAAATCGATTTTTTAAAAAATAAAATTCAATCAAATTTTGACAAAATCATCGGAATACACTCTCTAAATTTGAAACAGTGAAATTTCACTGCTTAGCAGTCACGACATTTTGGCTTCTTAAAAACAGTAGTTTTTTACTGCAAAACAGTGAAAAATCTACCGAATGTGTCAGTAAAATAATTTTGACTGACCAATTCAGTAGATTTTCTACTGTTTTGCAGTCAAAAACTACTGCTTTTAAGAAGCCAAAATGTCGTGACTGCTAAGCAGTGAAATTTCACTGTTTCAAATTTAGAGAGCAGTCTGGCTCAAACAGACAAAAACCATTCCTATAGGGATTCACTTCAAAATTACTTCTGAATACAGCAAAAGAGCACATGAAGGGTAGTTCTAAACTCAAAATTAACACAAAATTTGAATTCAGCGCATTCGAAACCCAAATGCTCAATTTGTCACTCGTATTTCATCATTTGGTGAGCATTTCCTCCTTAATTTACCCAGTTCACCCCTCCCCATTCAACAAAGATGAAATTTGATGACCCTGAGCCAAAAATTAACGCGAGATTTGAATTCAGCACATTCGAAACCCAAGTACTTGATATGTCACTCGTATTTTTATCATTGGTGAACATTGCCCCCTGATTTACCTAGTTCCCCCTCATCCTCCCTCAACGAAGATGGAATTGGATGATTCTGAGCCAAAAATTGATACGAGATTTGAATTCAGCACATTCGAAACCCAAGTACTTGATATGTCACTTGTATTTTTATCATTGGTGAACATTGCCCCTTTGATTTACCTAGTTCCCCCTCATCCTCCCTCAACGAAGATGGAATTGGATGACCCTGAGCCAAAAATTAACACGAGATTTGAATTCAGCACATTCGAAACCCAAGTACTTGATATGTCACTCGTATTTTTATCATTGGTGAACATTGCCCCTTTGATTTACCTAGTTCCCCCTCCTCCTCCCTCAACGAAGATGGAATTGGATGATTCTGAGCCAAAAATTAGCACGAGATTTGAATTCAGCACATTCGAAACCAAAGTACTTGATATGTCACTCGTATTTTTATCAGCAGCGAACATTGTCCCCCCTGAAATACCGATTCCCCTCCCCCCCACACACGCGGCAGAGAGAGAATTTGATAGTTCTGAGTTAAAAATTGACCGTAAAATTTGAATTTAGAACATTTTAATGGTGACCCCCCCCCCAACCACCAACACCACAGGATTTGATTTACCTCTTTCACCCCTCACCACTCAACCCAGAGGGAATTTTATAATTCTGAGCTAAAAATCAACACAAAATATGAATTCAGCACATTCGACAACCTCATATTTGACGTGTCACTCCCCCTTTTTTTTTGTAAATGAACATTGCCCCCTCTATTTACCCCCCCCCCATTTCGTTCCCTTCACTCCCTCTCTAATTTAATGAAAAGTGTGTCATATTGCTCTGAGCTCAAAATTATAACAAAATTTGTGTTTAGTGCATCTAATGTCACTTGTATGAATTTTTGTCAATATTACTCCCTCTCCCTAAACTACCCCTTTTCGACTTCATGCTCCACCCATCCCCTCCATGACAAATTATTTCACTGAAAATAACATCTAAGCACACTTGAGGCAACTTTGACAGATGAAAAAAGTTTACCATTTCATAAGCTCTGATGTTTGATTCATTTCATGATGCATGATGTTGATGTTTTTTTCAAAAGGGGTGATATCATTGATCAGTTAGAGTGAGGGGAAGAGGGGGGGCGGGTGATGAGTGAAAAATGATAAAAATCCGTCATGCATATCGATTGTAATGTTTTCTAATGTGCTGATTCCAAATTTGAGGTCGATTTTGAGTTTAGATTCGATTGATTCGAGTACCATGAGTATTAAGTAAAGTAGGTAATCATAAAAATTTCCAAAAAGTTCAATTTTAAAATTGGGTTTATCCATTTTTTTAAAAACCTTTTCAAGAGCTTTCTAGTTAACGCATAAGATGATTTGACTTTATATGGACTGATTTCATCAATACAGTAAGCAAGAAAAATTCAACTCTTTTCATTCTATAAAATTTGCAATGAACACAGGTTAATTTTTTGTTCGAACTTTGAACGTTTGTCATGAAAAAAAATTACAGACACCAATTCGAAAATGTACTAAATTAAATGAGAGATCCTCAATTTCCAGCTGTCTCCCTCTCTTCCAAATTTCAACATGATTAAAATTTCAAAAAAAATCAGTAACTTTTTTTCAGTTTTATCTATTGAGTAGTCAAGATTTTACCAATAAGTACCAGCAATCCTGATTGAATTTGAAAATACCATTCAGAACTAATGAGAAAATTTTATTTTGGCGGATATTCGCCAATTACGAACATTTTCCTATAACACCCTATTTCATAAAAAGCATGAAAAGTGGATTGGGAACGCAAGAATTTCAAAGTTGACATCAGATATGGATTCAGCACCCTTTAAACCCCTATTTTTGATATGTCACATGGTATTTCATCATTTACCCCCTCCTCATCCATCCCTACCCCCACCACCCACATCCCAAAACCCATATACACATGTATTGGAAACATCCCAGAATTTCTTCAAAATAAGAATATTCGTGATCTAATCTAGAATTTTTTCATACTTAACTTGTGATAATTACTTAATTTATTGGTATTCAATTAAAGGAGATGAAAAATGTAAAAGGGGGGGGGGTGATTTTGAAAAATTGATAAAAACCGTTGATGCATATCGATTACTTGGTTTTCAAGGGTGCTGATTTCGATTCCGATATCCATTTTTGTATTCGAGCACAACTACGACGTGTATCTCAACTACAGCCAACATTTTGGCCATATTTGGAACACTTGGGACGTTGACAGTTACCAAAATGGTTAACTACATCAAAACCCAGAAGCCTGAATTTGAAAACTCGCCAGATGAGATTTTTCGACACGTTGAAAAATCGTGAAATTAATTTCGAATCATCGTTCAGATTTGACACGATGTTTGTAGCGTTCAACATCATCAGCATCAGCCCAAACTTTCGACTCCCAAGCGTGCGAGTCGGTCGTGTGAATTAAATACTATTAAATACAAAGGGCGTCACGACGACGTATTCGGGCACAATTCACACCATTTACTTACACTCACAGTCAAACACAGGCATACACTGCACATGGCATACTGCATCGGTAGCCAGTAGTCATGTGTGATTAATAACCGAGCTACCTGCAATTCCGTTACACTAACTTTCATCGTAGAATTATTTCATTTTTTTGTAGCCAAAGCGTACACGTGCTCACGTAGTAGGTACGCCAATATAATAAGCACAAAGAAGACTGCTTATCTAATTACCGCCTAAGTATTCGTATTCGCGACTTCGCGAGGCAACAAGCTGCGATGAACGTCCTGTCGTCAAAGAGTTGAATAAGTATCAACTTATTTGAACGATAATTAATTATTTTATCGACGCTAGTACCGCTTTGTATTTGTTGTAGGTACCTTTATTACCTCTCTCTCTCTATATCTAGACCTATTCGCTTCAGAAGAGGAGCATAGGAACCTAACAAAAGAGAAGAAGACACGACCACGAAACAAAGTAGCCAAGAGTTACGAGAGTAGGTATAACATGGCTGTTATTAATCAACGTCCACGTTACACGTTCTGTAATTCGATTTGTTTTCGCTTTCATTATCAAGGCCAAAGTGTATGGTACCTACAACAACTGTGTGTGACATTTGTATGTACCGTACCTTACCTACGAATGCACCATGATTTATAGCAGACGAAAGGAAATGCTCGAACGAACCACGAGGAATGACCGAAACAGTAGAAAACGCTGAGTCATCAGTACACGTAGGAGTAATAATATGTAGTTTGTGTATCTCACCTTAACGCTAATATCGAATTTTTTCACTTGGGATACATCGACTGGTCTGATCTGTCTGACAGCTCCGGTGTTGGGGTTAATCTCGAAATAATTTCTAAACGTGGATGGCGAGCCGCTGGCGAAGCTGTATGCAATGGGGGCATTCAACGAGTCCATATCAATGGCTTGGATCTTCTCTGGAGTAATGGACAGTACTCCGGATAGAGTTCCGCTGTACACCTGCGTTAAGAATTCAAAAAATTAAACATACTACCTATGTGCTTTATCAACGAAAATAAATAATGATACATCCCCTTTATTCGACTTTGAGTGCTCGATGTTCTAATGGGATTTCAAACGCTGGTTTGAAAAATAATGAATATGCAGTTGCAGAAGTTGCAGTCATTTCACTGCGGAGAGTTGATTAATTTGACCTTCGAATCCGAAAATATGCTAACAAATTCGAGTGTAAAAATAAGCAGGTAATATTGAATTTTGAAACTAAAGACGCTTTCTTTTGCTTCCTACCAACCTTCTCCCACTAATTGTAAGATACAAAATTCTTCTAAAACTGATTTTTTGCAAGACTTTATTAGTTTGAACTCAATTTTTCAACGTAAAATGAAACAAATTTTTCCTGCATGAAAATCAACTGTAGTATGAACTTCATGAGAGGAGGGAGGAGTACCCGGTGTTCGTACCCGGTGTTCACAATTAAAGCTTGCTGAGAAAATAATAAGTAATTTTAATTTCTGCTTTAATATTACATTCCTGGGTTTTGAATTGAAGTTCTCATAGGACTAGGAGGCCGCATTTTAAATTTTTGAGCTGAATGGTGATCAAAAATTAAATCAGAGAGTCTTCTCAGAAACCCATAATCTGATACTAATATTCAACTTTTTGTAAATTTTGCACTTGGGGTTTCCTACAGAAGCCCATTAAATTTTTAAAAATTAAATGGCATTCAAAAATTAAATTAGCCCCCACCCTTAAAAATCCACATTTAATACCAACCACTAATATTCATTGACGTTTTTTTGTTTTTTGTTTTTTTTTAATGTTTGACTAGTCTTTTTCTCCAGGAGCCATTTTGGATTTTTGGATCGAAGGTAATTCAAAATAATAATCAACGTCCTCAAAAACGCAAATTTCAATTCAAATTACAGCATTTTTGGAAATTTTTTGTTTGGTTTCTCTTCCTTGAGGGCCCAATATGGATTTCTGCGTCAGATGGTTCTCCATAAATACCAATTTTTCCTAAAAAATGTAGTCTAAATATCAAATTTCGAATGAATTTTCAAAATATTTTCATTTTGAGTACCTACGAGTACTTAGATACTTAAGATCCGTGAAATTTCTCATTTTTTGCCCCAAAGAACTCGATTTATAAATTTTAAATTTGTATTCAGCGATTTAAACTGTTCCAAAATATAGACACTTTTTTGCAATTATTTCGCTCATTTATCAAAATTCGATTTTTTTGAGCAAATGTTTAAAATTTTGCTGAATCAGGCATCGTGAAAAAAGTGAAAACTAAGTCGGTTGAATGGTCCCGTGCCCAGGGCGGAAAATGCCATCGAAATAATCACAGGTTGGTTCGACCACTTTTCCTGAAATTTCAAAATCGTTCTTGAAAGTCAAGAAAATTGAAAGAAGATTTGAAAATTGATGGCATTCGAATTTTTGACATTAATTAGGACTTTTTGAATTTAGGCAAAAAAATAATTTTTTGGGGATTTTTGTAAGAAAACGGATTCTTTTTCAGCAATCTTAGAACAAACAGGACTATTCAATTTCAGAAAGCTAAAAGTAAAGATTAATTCTTCTCACATGTTTTGGCAAGAACACAGGAATTTTTCAGTAATTTTGGCAAAAATTAAGACTTTTTGGCCATTTTGAGAAAAATAAAAACTTTTTGATAATTTTGGAAAAATGTGACTTGAAACTCAATTTTAGTAAGAATTGTGACTTTTTTTTGACAATTTTACCATGAATTGGAGGTTTACAACAATTTTGATAAAAATGATCTAAAATTTTTTACGAAAAACGAGGCAATTTTTGCTTTTAAAAAAAAGGTGAATTCTTTGGTAATTTTTGGAAAAATAAGTATTGGATTTTTTCAGGCAATTTGAGTAAAAACATTGATTATTTTGAATTTTTGCCAAAAAATTGTATATTTTTCGGTAATTTTGGCAAATGACTTCTACTAGACGATTTTGAAAAAAAAAAGGGATTTGTGGGCAGCAAAGACAAACAACAAGATTTTTGAAATCAATTTTGACAAAAAAAATGGACCTTTATTCAGTCAATTTTGGCAAACCATCGGACTTCTTGGGCAGACAAGTCAATTGAGGAGCTTGGAATCAAAACTCACTTTTGCCATCGGACAAAGTTTCGAGAAAATCGACAATAACTGATTTCGCCTAGTGCGTTGATGAAAAAAACGTCGCAAAGTGTGTCGAGCTCTTGAGTAAGACTACTAAATAGGATTCCATGAGAAAATTTTTTTTTTCAAGTTGCCATATCGTTGCAGTATGGCTTTCAAGTTTGGCAAAAGTGAGTTTTGATTCCAAGGTGGGGTAATTTTACTTTCTTTTGCAAATATATCGAAAAATAAGCCTCCTAGAAGAAAACTAACGACATTATGTCGATTGGAAATTTAATTCTCTACAATTTTCCTCGATTTAATTTTTCTGTAGAATGCTTCGTTCCGTCTCCAGACAGCTTTAAAAGTTTTGAGCGCTGAATTTTTCCAAAAACTATACTTTTTTTTGCAAATATATAGAAAACTAAGCACCCTAGAAAAAAACTAACGACATTATGTCGATTGGAAATTTAATTCTCTACAATTTTTCTCGACTTCATTTTTCTGTAGAGTATTTTGTTCCGCCTCCAGAGAGCTTTAAAAGTTTTGAGCGCTCAATACATCCAATTTTTTACATCCTCAGTTGCATAACTTCCAAATTCAAAACTAGCATTTTCGCTATTTTCACTATCAGAAAAGTCTTCCGAAGTTGCAATTGAATCATTTTGGCTTTGTAGACTGCCATGCGACCTTGAAAATACAGTTTTTTTTATAGCTTGGAGTCAAAACTCACTTTTGCCAATGGCAAAAGTGAGTTTTGACTCCAAGGGCACTTTTTAACACGAAATTATGAAGAACTGAGGCCGAATTCGGAAAAATGGATTCTGTAGGGTGATAGAGAAATTGAAGAAGTATCCGAATCCGCAAAAAAACGCATATCGATTTTTGGTGTCAAAAGTGAGTTTTGATTCCAAGCTCCTCAATTAAAAGCAGGAATTTTTGAATGTGTTGGCAAAAAAAACAGCTCTTTCTGGACTATTCTGAGAAAAAGCAGAAAAAAAGGAGGACAGTAGGGTACTTGAGCAGAAAATAGGAAAAAAATAGGGAAAGCCGGATCAGCAGGACTGTTAAACACCCTGAGGTACTACCAAATATCCAAAATTGCTCATTTTCAGCCATGGTACTCCAAGATTACCCCTAAAATCTATAACCCAAATCAAAATACAGCCATAAAAAAGGTAATAGGAAGAATTTGAGTAAAATGTTTCGATTCAAGTTTTGATTTCTTTTGGAATCCTCGAGTATGTATACCACAAAAAACAGCTTTTTAGGTCAATTTGGTGACATTTTGATTTTTTTCTCATTTTTAGCCTTAATTTTATTTTTAAAAATTCATCAAAAATTGAAATTTTGGCTGACGACATATTTTTGTAATACGTTTTCAATCTTGATCTAAAAGTGTGAAATCCTATGTTTGGCGATCTATCATACGGGTTCTTTCTAAAATTCTCTCATTAAATTGAAAATGAGTTAATCACAAAAAAATTGGCACCACTGCGTTCCAAAATGTTTTCCCAGTTTCAGATATAAATGTTTGGATAGAAAAGCATTTTTAAAATACAAATTTACCCAAAAATCAGCGATTTGAAAATTTTCAACCACTCAGTAGAATCCTAAAAGTGGTCTTGGATTTTGATGGCAATGATCTAACTCTAAGTCGACGCATTAACTCCAATACCATCTACGAGTATTATGTAGAACATAGACCACTTTCCC